>NC_090313.1:55177500-57677500 GCF_039906515.1 Pseudorca crassidens | reverse complement strand
ATCCATCTCTTTGAGCTTCAGCCAAGCCGTACCACATATGAGGGGCATTCCATGGCTACTCTACTCTCATGGACTTGGTTCTGGAGCAGTGGCCTCGTCCTGTCTCCGTTTCAGACTTTCTTCTTTCACCTCACCCTTCAGATTCCATGCTATAAACTTGGTACCTCTTCCTGCCCAAGGCCACTTCTTAGCCCAAGGTGGACCTATAGACATAAACTTGCAGCATCTAGGACAGGAAAGAATCAAGATAAATGATCCTGTGCAACAAAAGTATCCCTTTCTAGTTGCTGAAATTCTCTGATTTGCTAAACATGATGGCTCTCTTTGATGAATGCTAGAGACATGCTATCAATTCTCTAAAACTTTTTAATGCATATTGCTATGCCATGTATACAATTTCCAAGATTATAGCTTGTCTCATATGTTGCATTTTATTATCTCATTCTTTTCTTAGATGAGTTGCACATACAAGGTGGTAACTTATTTCCTTAAAACTTTCATAATTCACAAGGTAGGGTGTATATTCTTCAGAGAACTCCTATAGATAATTAATCTCACCTTGTTTTCTTTGTTTCCTTCCTTCCTACTGTCAATTCTTTAGCTTTCATTTTAAGAGTGATGCCAGAGGTCCTGGTCTCCTGGATTTGCAGAATGGGATAGCCTGGATTGGGGTTGTTTTACTCTGGGAACTTGTGCTCTGTACAACTAACAAATCAACAAAATTATAAACATTGTTATTATGTTCCATTAATAATTATAGCTTCCTGGGTGAAATAGTGAGCATGCTCAATTGCAAAAGCAGGGGATTCTTTTGGAATTATAGTCAGCATTTTCGTCTTGAAGGACTGTTTATAGCCTCTTAAAACAAAATAAAACATACTTCCCAAATTTTGCCTGCAGCAATTGACACAAAACATGAACACAAATAATTCACCTCCAGGCCAACCTTCTGTATAACCGGTAGATGGTCACTCCAGTGAACATTCTGGTTACTTATTGAAATCAAGAATCTTTCCTGCTCCATCAGGGAATTCAGTACCAGATCCAAGGTCAGAGCCGGACCTCATCTTGGGGGTGGAGGTTAAGTAATGCAAAGCATCCACAGAATGGCTAGAGGCCAAGGAGCAGGGCTTGTGACTCCAGAACGAGGCAGCTCAAGGTGAGATTAAGTTTTTAAAGGGTCATTAAGAAGTACTCACTGTTAGAAGTGGGGAAGTAAAAGGGAAGGTTTCAAGGATGACTTGGTAAAATCCTGTTTAAAGGACTTGCTGAGCAAAGAATCCTGAAAAGGAAGAGTATGAAAGGAAAAAAAACCCAAAACCACTTTTGAATCTTTTTGTGAAAGAGTTTAACTGTTTTTGCTAAAATGCTAGTATATATTTAAATGGCTGATACGTTGACTTGGATGACATTTTAAAACAATAAACTGATGCAAAGAAGATGTCTGGAAAGGTATACACCAAAGTAGGAATGTCGGTTGGTCCCTGAGAGGTGATGTTACAGCACTTTTTTTCTTCTTTATACATTTCTGTATTGCTTGTTTTCCCCCAATGAGTACACACACTGCTTTCACAATTAAGGAGGAATAAACAGTGAATTATTTTTGTTTAAAAAAACTAAAGTTTACAGTTGGTCTTAATCTGTAAAATAAATGTTCCTATAGCTAAGTTAGCAGCTCAAAACACCATTGGGGAAGCAGGATCTGTGTGACAGGAAAAACAGAGACTAATTAAAAACAAATGAACACAAAAGCTTGGGTTTTGCGACAGCAGCAGAATTTACAGAATTACAACACCTCTAGAATTATGGAACCCACAAGTTCCTGCATGTGTCTGTTTCTGCCAACTTCTGGTTGTCTGTGGCTTTCTTAAAATATCCTTGGAAGGGACTCCAAGAAATCATCAAATCAGTTCAATGTTCTTTAAGTTATAGTCTAACAAAGGCTCCAGCATTTCTACAGGAGCTTCCCATTCGTGTACGTGTTCCAATTTTCTGCCACACAGTTGATTTAAATCCAAGATTGCGTAGACTTACTTAGCTCCCACAACATTTGAAGCCCTTTCTCACGTTGTAATTTTCTTAATCAGTGAGGTAGTTATTATTGTCCACATTACACAGGAGAGTCAACTGAAGCTCAGAAAGTGACTTGCCCAAGGTCTCATAGCAACTTGTTTGCCAGGCTGGGATTGAACTCAGATCTTACAACTTGATGTCCAGTGCCATTTTTATATGACACTAAGACTGCCTCTGGAGAAGGAAAAAGATGTGACTGGTAGTCCTGGTGTCCCCACATGAAGCCTCTGGGGCCCTTGGAGAGGCAGGCTGTGTAAGTGGTCAATACATGGATGGTTGAGCTTTCCACAGCTCTAATTATGTGACTGGCTTTACGTTCATGCCACCCTATAAGTGGGAGAGGAGTTCATGGTAACACTTCCTTTAACTGAAAACCTCTTGTTTCCTTGGATGATTGCTTTTCCTCTTTATAAGTTTGTCATGAATTGAGTGAAGGAGTTGTAGTTTCAAAAGTTCTATTAACCAAAAATAAATAACGTTAATAAGTGAAAAGAACAGAGGGCAAAAATTAAGAAATTTTAAGGAGAGTCATAATAAAATATTACACTAAAATTATCCAAGAATAGACGGAAGGGTCTTTGTAGATACAGAAATTTCAAAACACATGGGTGGTCCTACTAATTTGTGGATCAGTTGAAATATAAACTATATAAAATTGATTAGCATATTCTAATCAACTTCACTCTGACCAGGGATCTCCAGGGATACTTAATCCACAGCTGCCATTGCCAATATGGCTGATTTTTTTCTTGTCAGTAATTTTCTTCTTATCCCCAATCTAAAATTCAGAATTCAGCAACAGACTAGCTTTTTACCTTATACATCGTGTGGTAATTTAAGTTATTACTACTAGGGAATATGAATATGAAAATATGCATATATACCTTGGCCACTAATCAATTTTCAATGGAATGGTTTACTTACTTAACAAATGGCTCGTTAAGTCACATTGGTAATTCAAGTTGAAGTTTTTTGTACCTGGTCAAGTGATAAATTATGCTTATGTTCACTTTTTTGTTCCCAAGAATAATGATAGCTAGATTGTAGGCTCCTTAAAGGCAGAGATAGATTGCATTTTATACTTTATTTGTTAACAATCATGGCATTAGGAATGGTACTGATTATGAAGTAGGTACTCAATAAATACTTGTGGGGTTTACTGATTTGCTTATGCATCTTCTTGGTATTGACAACCAAATAACTTACTGGATTAAGAACAGAAGTAAGGATAGTAGTATATCTACCAATTCATTTCCCTTTAGCCATAAATATCAATGTGCAAAGGATCTATGTTAGACAGGGGTTCTTAACCTGAGCTTCAGAGGGTGTTCCTTTAACTTCCTGAAATTTTATTCAAATTTTTTTTGTGTTCAGATGCTCACTTTGCAGAGGAGAGGATCTAGAGCTTTCTTCACCTTCCAGGAAATCCATCATTCCATAAACTATTAAGAACCTGTGGTCTTTAATATTTTCGCCTGTCTCCGGAATGTCAGCACTGATAACTCTGGAAGCCCACCTACATTTGCTTGGAATACACTATAACCTTTTTCCTCTGATTTTTGACTTCCCCAAACATGCCTGATCTCCAGTTAGAATTAAATTGCCCTAAGTAATATCTGGAATAAAACAATGTATAAGAGCATGAAGAGAAACAGGATAACTTGAAACTTCTTCTTGTTCCCATGCTACACTCTGTACTGAGCTGGCATTTGGGTCCAGATGCAAGTCAAGGTGTTTTTTTATCATTTAAAACTCTAATGCACTAAGTGATCTGTGACCTAATTATGGGGGAAATTACCTGTATCCTTATGCGTGCTCACAACCACTAAACTCAACAGCAGCATTTCAGCTAACGGTCCCTGCCTTCTCACTTGAGAGAATTTGGAGCAATCTGCTCCCAGCATGAGCAGTTGACTTTGGAATTCACGGTACATCTCACAGCCTAAATTTACCAGTCTTCAGAGGCAGAAAGCTTTTGTTATAACTTTAGAGGGGCAGATTAGTTAATTGTGGTCAAATCAGTTTGAAGTGTTTCTCTACACACCCCACCCTTTCCCAATCCAGTATTTTTAAGGAAGTTAATGTTTGACTAGTTCATTGCACTGCTGCAAATTGAAAAAAGCAGTTATGTTAAGGAGCATTCCCTTTTTAGGAAGAAAAATCGAACCTTTATAATTATGCTATTAATTCTCAGTTCAACTGATAATAACATATGAAAATGAATTTCTCGGTAGAACATTTTATTATTATTTAGTGTTTAGCTAGCATGAAGAGCTATGGTTTATAGCATTTTAATCGTAGCTAGTCCTCTAAACTTTTAAGTGGGTCAGAAACACTTTCTCTCTTATGTTGTTAGTCTTTCTTTCTATGGTTTATCTTTTAAATTAACATACATTAAGATTGCTCCAAGCCTACCTTCTTATTTTTAAATGTTGGCTTCTTGTAAATGTATTTGTTTTTACAAACACAAGTCTAATCCCTTTGGTGCTCATCAGAGAAGTTATGGCTTTGTTCCATTCTTCCATCCTACCAAGTAAGCAAGCACTTGGGCAGCTGCTGAATGAAACCATAAAGGCAACTTTTTAAGCAAAACAAAATTATTTAAAATTATTTTGGAAGACTCTAATAGCCATTTTAAAGGTTGGCTGTCAAGAGCCCATTTTGGGTGTCAGAGTTTTTCTGCTCCTTCTGCAAGTTCTAGAGCTTCCTTTCAAGTAAAAATTTAAAATATCTAAGCTTTCAACCTAACAAAAAAGCACGTGAATTCCATATCACAACAAGTGGCTTCTAAGAAGATTGTAAATTGAGTGACAGAAGAGGAATCATTTAAAGGGACTCCCACTAGAGAACAGACGGCAGCACCCAAATAAATCCATTTTAATTTTCACTTTATTTCAGTTCTATTTCAAAGCTGTGATATCATGAGTGGAGAGAGAAGCAGCTCATAGAAGAGCCTGAGTTCAAAGGGACTGAAATTTAGCATGGAATGTAAAATCGAGGACTTTTGCTTCTAAGAGGATGACTGTAGAAATACCAAGGTTGAAGGATGTGGGCTTGGTGCTACAGCAGAATTAGTAGTCTGGGGTGACCCTGCATGTATTGGCAAGTAGCCATTAAGTAATGCTCTTTACAAGAGAAAATCTTGTACCCGACAAGCTATTAGAAACGTGAATTTCTCTTAAACCTCTTTTCCTGCCCTTCTACTCTAGACAAGACATTATAAACTGCTAATGAAATGTGACTTTCATGTTGAGAGACTGGATTCCCCCAGGACTGAAATGAAGCACGCTTTAGCCTTCTCACACCCAGGTGCCCCATCGGGTTCCCTGCAGAGTGATCTCTGCCAGCACCTTGGTGAGACTGCACAATGGGTCAGTACTCTCTGCTGTCATTCTTTGCACTGGGGCTCTGGCCGACAAAGGGGAAAATAGTCACACACAGGGAAATGGTATAAGTTAAAATCAAGCAAGTCTGGTGGGGTGGTAATGACTTTCCCAGCATCCAAGTCTTCGCCTTCAGGACATGTGAAGCTAGAAAACAATGTCATTCATTCAGCATTTATAGAGAACACACAAAGTACACGGTGCTGGGCTCAGTACTGGAGGGCATGCAAAAGTGTACGAAACACAAACCCTGCCCCCACCTCTGCCCGAGGATTCTTGCCAGGAAGGGTATTTCAAGTATCAACCAGACCTTATGACCCTTTAAGAAATTCTTGAGGGAATAAAAGTGCATTCAGAATTTAAAACAAGCATGGACAAGAATACCGCTAGGACAATAAGTCTTTTAGGAGAAAGGGCACGTAAATGTGCCTGAAAATTTTATTTCTATGGTATACACTGTAGCTTGGCTGAATGAGAGAGTAGAGGTTTAAAGGGCCAAGAGCGGCGCCAGGCTGGCCGGTTCTTGGAGAAGCCGGACTTCAAAGAAGTCGGATGCCTGCACAGTTAGCTGAATCCGAACAAAGAGGAAGCCGGCACTTTTACCTGGGAAGTGGATAACTTCGAGGAAAAGTGGCCTCCGAGGAGGAAAAAAGGCAACATTCCGCCCGGAGTGGAAGCCCTCACAACCCTCGACTGTGCCTGCTGACCGCACCCTTGACCGGCCTCACCCTCGCTCCCCCGCCCGGCTTCCTCTACCCAGTCTAGGCGGCAGGCCGCGCTCCGCCGGGTTCCACCGCCCACTCCACGCCCGCAGCTCTTGCACGCGCCGACTCCAGCCGGTAATCGGCCACGTGCGCCGGGTTCCCCGCTCGGCCCCTCAGCGGGCCGAGCGCCTCCAAGGCTGCGGTGGCCACGGTGGGGGCTCGATCCCCGTCCCCACGCGCCCAGCCGAGAAGTCCGGACAGCGGCGGTGGCGGGAGCGAGCGGCCCGGCCCCTCCCTAGAGGGAGCAGCGCGACAGTGGGCTGCGGGCGCCGCCTCTGCTGCATCGGTGGCTGCGCGTTCCGCTCGGCCCAGCCCAGCTCGGATTTGGAGCCCGCGCGCGCCGCGCTGCCTTCCCCTCCTCCTCTGCCACCGCCCCGCGGGCAGCTCCCCCGGGCCACACGCACGTTCGATCCTCTTTTCCCTGGTTTACGGATTTCCGAGGGCGAAGAATTTCGCCTCGGTCCCTGCGAGTGTCTCTCGGCCTCTCTCCCTCTCCCCTCGCGACTCCCCCTTCCCGTGGGCGCGCGCGCGCACGCTCGCTCACACACACACACACACACTCACACTCGCCGGCGCGCGTGCGCACGGCCGCGCGCCCTGAGCCGCGGAGTCTCCAGCGCCTCTCAGCAGATCCCACTCTCTCCGGCGCCGCTACTCACACAGGCTTCCCTCCGCCACTGGGCGTCCTCTGTCTGCGGTAGCGCGGCCGAGGCGGCGGTGGGAAAGGTAGCTGCAGCCCGGCGCGGTCTCAGAGCTCCGTGCCCTGGACCGAGTCCGGGGAGAAGCGGAGAAGGAGGACGCCGAGGCGAGGAGGAGCCGCGCCGCGCCCGAGTCCGCGCGGCTGGCTGCCTTCGCTACCGGTACCGCAGCCCCAGGTAAGCTGCTCCGGGGCCCGCAGCATCCCCGGGGCGTCCAGGCTCGGAGCGAGGGTTCCGCGGTCCCGCCGCCGCCGCTGCTGCCGCCGCCGCGGCACCAGGACAGAGGCTCGGAGGGGAGTGGGCTCGGGGGGAGGGGAATGGAGCTAGAGGTGAGGCCGGTAGGGAGGGGGGCAGGGGAGCGTGGGGGCTTCACCGCAGCCCCCCGCGCCCTTCCCCTCCTTACCTCAGCTCCAGCCGGGTGACTTTTACGAGCCTGGGGGCGCCTGGCGCCCCAGACAGCTATTCTCAGCTCTCCCCCGCGCCGCCAGCTAGTGTTGGCTGCGGGCTCCGCGCCCGCCGCGCGCCTACCACCTCCCGTGCACCTTGGACAGCGCACCCCGCTGCCCGCCGCCCCCTGAACCGCACCCGGGTTCGCGTCCTGCTCGCGCAGCCCTCCCACTGCTCTCTTCTTTCCCGGTTGTCACCCTCCCGCCCTGTATCCCTTCTCCCAGCCGTGGCGGACTCCTCTGGGTGCGGGCCGGAAACTTTCCTCCCCGCCTTGTCTGAACTAGGTACTATTGTTGTTATTTGTGACTGTCCCCTTATTCGGGGAACTCAGACACAGTGGACTGGTTTTCCTCGGCGGGAGGCCCGGTCCAGCCCGAGGCAAGAGAGGCATTGGGCAGCAGGACTCGGCGGCTGCCAGGGTGCAGAGCCTACGCCTCGGTAGCCGGACGCCTGCCGCCTCCCCTCTTCTCCGGACTCCACACGGGCGCGCCTCCCACGGACGCCGCCCCTCCCCGACCACCCCACGTCCTCCCCCTGCACTGCCACGGCCACCCCATAGGTTGGACACCTGGGGCTTGCGGGTCCTGATTGGCTGAAGGCGTAACCCCGCCTCCTTTCCGGGGGGGTGGTTTGGAGTGTTGTGGTTGTCATCCCGCGGCGCGCACATGGGGGAAGTTGGGGTCGACAGGTGGGGAAGCGGGGCTCGGTTGGATCCTCTCGTCCTATTGTGTATAACTACGCTCTCACCCGCCTTCCTCCAAATGCGCTCCTGCTTTTCTCCTTTTCTGTTTTTTTCTCAATATTTTGCTGCTGTGACATTAAAAGAAAAAACTGGCTTGTAACCTTATTTTTATTAATATTGTATTTGCTCGGTGGTGGCGATTTTTAAAGCAGATCTAGAAGGATGAGGGAAACAAGTGCTTATGGGGAGGTTCGTGGCAAACTGGGCTGCAGATTTCAGTCCGGTAGTTTGGAGAAAGTAATGGGTGCCTAATGGTTATGAAGAGGGTGGAGAAAGTGAGAAGGAAATTGTTTTTTGGTGAGGGCCAGACACAGGTGAGCAACCTTGAGAAGCTGAGGGAGAAGGAAGTGGGTCATGTGTGGGGTGAGACGTGAAGGAGAAACCCGGATGGGCGCTCCCGGGAGCATTTTGCTGAAGATGGCTCTGTCCGGAAAAGTAATTTTGACTAGTATTCAGTTCATTATTTAACACACTTTGTTTCTGTCTTGCTAACGTTGCCCTTTTGATATATTTTATAGTAATAATGTCAATCCACGTAATGGGTTTTGCTTATTCCAGTTTCTTGCGATATATCGATTTGCAAGTGGTAATGAATTTCAAAAAGTGAATTTCAAAGGCTCCTTTAGAGGGATGCACTAAATAGTTAAAGTGCTTTGGCGTATTGTGAAGGGAGACGGACGAGCATTGCATAAAATCCAAAGACTGTTCTGGCATTATTTAGGGTCTTTGCAGAAATATATGTGTGTGCGTAAGTGACACTGATTTCTCTTCATTTCAAAGCATGATTGCCTCTAGCACTTTCCAGCTTTAATTCCTTCAGGCTTTTTTGATGTTGTGTCTGTACATCTAAGAATATTGTAATTCTTATCTTTAGAAGCCTTGTCAGTGGAAAACAAACAGCAACTGATGCAAGCTAATGTTGACAACTTTATAGTGAGTACACTGTGCATTATTTTATTTGTAAGCTAGTGAAATATGCAAGAGCAACATAGCATGACTGTTATTCTCTAGGGACCAATATCAAAACAAAGTGGGGAATCACATGAGGCTATTCCAGGGAGCACAGTTCAATTATGTAAAAAGTGAATATATGTTAAGATTCTTGGGTGTAAAGAAAAGCAGAATATTCCCACTTGAATTATTATCTTTGTACGCAGTGGTAGCAGATGATTTGAAGTAAAAAGACATATTAAATATGTTTGATGATTCCAAAGTAGATAGTAAAGGCTTTCCATTTATTATTTTTATATAAGTAGAATTACTTTTCTGACTGAAGAACTTTGTATTCAAAGGACAGAATTTGATACATCTGGCAAATTGGTAATTATTGCTATTGTTGAGAAAATAATTCTTACTGTGTTTTCATATCTCCAGGTCATGCTTTGATTTGCCCTCAGGGATTTAGATTCTAGTTTTTGGCCTATCAAATTGAGATGGGTTGGAGGTAGGTAGAACAAAAATATATATAGTCACACACACACACACGCAAAATGTATGTATGTATATCAGCACACAGCTATATATTTATACACGTAATTTGGGGGTACATTCAGTGTGTTTAGTTATATATATGTTATTGTCATCCTTAGAATTTTTTCTCATTTCTCCTTGTCCAAATGGTGGCCCTGTTTTAAACTGTGGAAAGCATTATCACCAGTAAAATTGGCCAATAGATCATGGAAACAGACAATAGTATTTTGTTGCTTGGCAACCACCTACTGTGAATGAAAAACAAAGCCGTGACAGCTGCTTCCACGTCCTGACACTCATAACTGTAGCTCAAGCATCGCAACCCTCCAAATGATGATCTACTAACTTTCATTTGAGGAAGGTGAAGTGGTTTCCTTTGGGGGATGTTTTTAAAATGTACAGTTAAAATTTTTATTATAATAAGAATTATATTGGTATTGTGGGATGAAATGAAGCATCTAATTTCAGTTGCCGTCCTAAGCCCAGTATAAACTGAAAAATGCAAGACTGGGAGGATTGTTTAGACCCTTCTCATTCTTCCCTTCATAGTCATTAAGCACCGTAAGCACATTTTCTGCTGCCGTTAGATGCTCTTAGGATTTTACAAAAACTTGAGTTCTCTGTGATACCTAAATAGGTGACTGGATTTTACTGCCAGGAGGGAGCTAGAGACTGATGCTTTGGCCTAACCCTTTAGTTTTAAGGGACACTGAGGCACAGTTAGGTGTTGTGATTTGAGCCTGGTTACAGAGTCATCTCCAGGATGTCTTGCCTTGGGTCACACTTGAAAAATTTTCTCCTGTTTCCTCCCTCAAATTATTCTTTCTTTGTTCTTTACACAGAATTTGTAACCAAGATTTTTATGCTAATAAAGATACTTAGAAAATACAGTAATATTTGGGAGTCAAAATTCAGTGTTGACACCAGGCTACATTATGGTTTTAGATGTATTGTGTATTCAGCCCTCAGTCGCGGAAAGTCCTGTGACTTTCCACCTCTTTCCTCAAACTGGGGAAGCGCAGTCCCTTGCTTTGGTAATTGTTTACATCTTTGGCCAACCTTTAATGATCTGTTATTCTCTAAATGAATTTTAAATAGGGATGAGATTGAGGATTGTGTTGGTCAGCTTGTATACCTGCAAGAGTTTAACCATTACAGCTAATTAATCACGTCTTGTGGTCTGTCTGTAACGTGATAGACGTACTGTTTAGATGTACTGTTGATCTAGTGATCCGGGCTCAAAAAAAAAAAAAAAAAAAAAGATACAAATGAACTTATTTACAAAACAGAAACAGACTCACAGAGAACGAATTTATGGTTACCAGGGGTGAAGGGTGGCAGGGTGGATAGATTGGGAGTTTGGGATTGACATGTACACACTGCTATATTTAAAGCAGATAACCAACAAGGACCTACTGTATAGCACAGGGAACGCTGCTCAATATTTTGTAATAACCTAAATAAGCAAAGAATTTGAAAAAGAATAGATACATGTATATGTGTAACGGAATCACTTTGCTGTGATTCACCTGAAAGTAACACGACATCGTTAATCACCTATGCACCAATATAAAATAAAAATTAAAAAAAAATAGAGTACATGGGACAGACTGTGTAGCTGCATAATCTTCGTTTCAGTCTTTTATCAAAGCTGTCCTGCCAGAGGTGTTACCTGAAGCCTGCTAGTGGAGGACAACTCATCTATCTGTGAGAGATGGCAATAGTGCAGATTGCCTCTGAACTCCGAAATGATAATGGAGTACTGGATGGCGAACTTGGATCACATGTGCATTATTAAGGCTTTTTTCTAAACTTAGGCAATGTATTGCATGTGTGATACATTTTGAGGTTCCTTATGCTATTTTAAAGAATCTGTATTCTGTTATTTATTATGTATGACAAAGGTAGTCACTGAACTTTAATACACCTTAACTGGAAGAGGAACTTGGATTGGACTGGTTGGAGAAACAGTGTAGTGACAGTATTAAGTACCATTGCAGAGCCATTTTCACCAGAAAAGCGTGCACTGTAGCAGATTTGTAGGGGAAATAAATTGATTTACAGCATGTTTAACCTAGTTTTAGAAGTCTGCTATTAACTTGTTCTAGCTCGAAGGATTTCCAAGCAGAATAATAATTTCGCAGATTTCAAGTGAACGTCACTGATTTTTAAAATCGTTTTTCACAGTCTGGTTGTAGTTTGTTCAGGACAAGTGCTTGCTTTGGATCCCCTAGGATTAATCTGAATTTTAAGGTTGTTATTATTTTTAAAAATTCAGAACCATTTCTCTTTGCGTGGCATGATGTTAAATATCCTGTAGGTCATACATTTAATTTATTCCACTGGAATCTTGAAAGTTAATGAACTTTCCTCTCCTCTCTTCATGTTCAAGAGAATATGTATGCGTACGTGTTTGCTTTCTTTTCCTTTTCATGGTTTTCATCCTAACGATAGAGCACCAAAGGGCCTGATTTGTATTTTTTTCATACAGTAAAGAGGTTTAAACAAGAGATATTTGCGTTTTCCATTCCCTTATGTCAGCTTCTGCTATTATAACCTGTAAACTCTCACCCACACAAATAGGATGATTGCTAAACAAGCAAACAAATAAATATTTATCCAAGCAGCATCCCATTTGCTGCCCTTCAGGCTGGCCAAGAAAGCATATTTTCTCACTCTTAGACACACATATACTTCCACACCCACCCACATACACATTGAGTTTAAGGTCCTGTAGATTCTTTTTTTTTTTTTAAAGAGTAGATGGAAATAGTATTTGATTGGGAGACTCATATATGATAGATTTTAAGTAAAGCTGATATATTCAGATTCTCAGAAACGTAGCAGCAGAGGAAGAATTAAATTGAATTATTCCCTTTGGAAAAATTTCAAGTTTATGCTGAGAACATAACCCATGACCCTTACAACAGTACCCGCAACAGAGCCTGCCACGTGGTAGACACTTAGTGTGTATTTTGTGGAGTATGCACCTGCCGCCTCCTTTATGTGATGCTGCAAATATTTCAGTCTGTATCTGCATGAATAGCAAAAGTTGGGGAAATGGAGGAGAAATGATTGTACTTTTCTAATTGTTTCTGGCCGTGTATAAAAACATGTCAAAACAACTAACTTAGCCGGTGATATTTTGGAATATACTTCTTGTTGGTGTAGAAAATTATATCAAGGGTATTGATTTTGCACAAATACAGCCATCCTCAGTACAGAAGAGCACTTTAATAGCCCACAGCAGCATAACAAAGGTAACGGCAGCTGGGCCGAAGGAATACTTTATTTAGCTGGAGCTGGAGGGTGAAATCTGTTCCCCCCAGTGTAATTATCCAGACTGGAGTGTGGCCAGGGCGCTGTGGTTAACAACCCAGACGGGGAGAAAAGCCGCCGATGAGGTCTTTAGTGACTCCGACTGTCCAGACCTCTGCTTTGGTTTGTAAGAGAGCACCTTGAGTAGCTTGAAAACCACAGAAGCTGTTGTGCATTTAAGGGATAGAGCCCAGAGTTACCATAGAGGTCCCAGGTACCAAATTTCTGGTGATTGGAAGAAGTCTTAATCCTGAGAGATCAGTGGCATTGAAATAAGACTTTCTTCTTCATCCTGCTCCATCTTTGTGAAGTATGTGAAGGGCGACCGTGTCTCTGGGGACAGCCCTGGCAGAATCACCAGGTAGGGTAAAGCCTGACAGGCTTCCAGTTCCCCGTAAAGCATCCTTCACCTTTCCACCACCACCTCCGTTGTTTGTCTCGCTTGTAGGGTTTAATTCACAGTTTTGTAGCAGCAAGTGTCTGTTAAGGTGTATGCTGATCAAAGGTTATAGAGCTTTTCTGGAGGGATTCCTGAGTGTCTTCCACATATTAGGTGCTCAATAGATACTTGTTTCATTTTACTACTATTTTGAGAGATAGGGAAGATAGTTATGTCCACAGAACCTATGTAAGTAATACCATACTAGTTCCTTTTAGGCTGATTTCTTTCACAAACATTTATGGAGCATTTACTGTATGACTGGCATAGTATCTGGCTTTGGAGATCATAGAGATTATTAAGGCACAGTTCCTGCTTGTAGCAGAGAATATGCTGCCTGCAGGGAAGACTTGCAGGAAGTACACAAATTCAGTGTGGTTTACAAGTGACTGTGCTGCGGGGAGGGAAGGGGGAGGAGGTTTGGAGAACAGGGCAGGGGGCGGACCATGGAAGAACTAGTAAGACCCATCAAAGATTTGGAATTTTATGATATGGGTCAGTGTTTCACAATCTTCCCGTTCTTGCCACAGTACTGATTCCTGGGTCCCAGCCCCGGCCCCCGGAATCAGACTCTTCAGGGACACGCCAAGTCGAGTAGACACATTCGTATGCCCGGATGCTCACTGCTCCCACGCACATCTGCAGAATTCTTCTGCAAGCACCTACTGTTCTCCACCTGAGGGCTTTCTCTGTCACATGTGGGGCAGCTGTAGGGCAGCAAAGTTAGATGGCCCCAGGAGTGGACCTCATCCAGTGATTGAAGAGAGCTGGGTGGCAGTACCCTAGCATCTTGGCCCATCGGGTGCAGAGACTGATGTGTGTCCTACGCTGTGTCCCAGGATCCCCTAGTGAGACTGATGATGTTGCCCACGGTGGCTGTCTGCTAGATAATCTGGGCTTTCTTGGCTGCCTTCCTTTCCCGTACTAGTCCTTCCTAGGATCCCCTCCCAGATGAATAGCTTGCATTGAAATTCTTTCATGGACTTCCCTGGTGGTCCAGTAGTTAAGACTCCGCGCTTCCACTGCAGGGGACCCGGGTTCCATCCCTGGTTAAGGAAGTTCCGCATGCCACGCAGTATGGCCAAAAGAAAAAAAAAAAAGGAAAAAAGTAAATAAATTCTGTCTCAAGGTCTGTTTCTGGAGAAACCCAACGTAAGATACTGAAGAATCTGCTTCATTTATTTTTAAGATAATGCCCCCACTGGTTTTCTTCATTAGGCAAATTTGGGCACTCCGGCCTCAGGTGATAGAGAGCTACTGAAGAATTAAGGTGAGGGCATCGTTACTCTTGATCTGCAGCTGAGAACGACCTTGCCGGCAGGTGTGTGGGGAATGGATTGATAGAGGAAGAGTTGGGGGCATGGAGACCAGCTAGGAGGTGGCGGTGCCTAGACAAACCGAGAAGATTGTGACTGGGAGGCTGGAGATGGGGAAAGGATGCAAGAATGATTTGGGTGGGAAGCTGGCTGGAAAAGTCAGCAGGACCAAGAGGCCTGAGATGTGTGCTCACTTAGCTCATCCCAAGACGGAGACATCAGTCCTCCACCCGCGGCTCGGCCTGCTGTCCCTCCAGCTCGATACGCCCTAAAGGGCTGAGACGCCTCTGCCTTGCCTGTAATCGTGGTCAGGCTCTCTAGAGTTAAGTAGTACAGTTCTGGGCATAAATAAAAGAAGGCAGAAAGATAAACTGAAGCATATAAATAATTTACCACCAGATCATTAAGGGAAGAAAGTTATATTTTACTGGCGGGATTCGTGGAGTGGTAGAGGAGAGTTGGAGAGACGTCTGTAGCGCATGTCCATTTTGCAATGAATAGTGATTTTTTCCCGTCATACTCTTGGCTAAGAAGGGATTTTCATCCAGCATCAGTTTCTGGAAGACCTAGCAGGCACTTCTATCTATTGTTTTCCCTGCTTCTCCCATAGCCTATATTTTAGCTAAGTGAATGAGTGGTAGCTGGGAGTGGGCTGGCTCTTTCTTCTTGGTCTGTCAAAGTGCCAGGCTTTTTTCTGCAGTTTCTCCTGCCGGTTCTTAGGCCACCAGCTCCCAAAGATCAAAGGGTGTGGAGGGTGGGAGAAGGGAAGCATGCATCCAGGAAGAGAGCGGTTTTGAAATGAATTCTTAATCATGAAATGAGCAGGTTAAGGCTTGTTCGCTGATCTGAAATAAGATCAGGCAGTCTCCTAATTGTCCCATGCATGAAGCCTAAGGTCCTGGCTCCGTCTGCAGTCAGAAAGGCAAAGCCTGAATAATCAAACAGGAGCAACCTAGCACCGTCATATTTCTGCAAAAGTAGCACTGAGCCAATGACAAAGAGAAGACGGAATTCTGAGAAGTTGTAGAGGGGGCCAACACAGAGTTTACTGGGCCTTGCTTCACCGGGAGATCAGAGTCCTGACGGTAGAAACACCGCGCTTGTGAGTGTACAGACCGGAGACCGTATGGGTGAAACACGGTGGCAAGGAAGAGGCCTTATTAATTTAGAAGAGTAGGCACGTATTTATGATAGTTTTTAATTAAACTTTTTATTTGGAGATCATTACAGATTCATGTGCAGTTGTCAGAAATAACATGGTCAGAGCCTGTGTACCCTCTACCCATTTCCCCCCTGTGGTAATGTCTTGCGAACCTATAGGGCAGCATCGCAACCAGGACATGGATCGCTGCGGTCCACCAGTCTTGGTCAGGTTTCCCCAGTTTCACCTGTACTCATTTGTGGGTGTGTGGGCCCAGGCGTGCATGCGTATATTTTCTCCTATTAAATACTTATATTTTAAAATTTTTTCAAAGAACCTTTTCCCCCTAGGATTTTGGGGGAAAAAATGCACTTTTTATGACTAGTCTTGGATTAATTGTAACTGAAGAAAGGGTATTAACTATAGAATAAACCCCCCCCAACCCTTGCAGCTCGGGGACTGTGCAGAGTAGATCAGGGTCACCTGCACGCAGCAGGAAGGTCAATAGGCCAGTCCGGCAGGTATGGCTTCCACTTAATTTATTCCTGTGTGACCATTATATGGCAGTAAACAAACCTTTTAAAAGTGTATCTGTTGGGAAAGAGGCTTGCTTATTACAGCTCGCTGTGACTCCTGGTCCTTGCCCCAGGCTTCCTGGCCTTCCCCCCCACTTCCCCTCCGTGCGCCGGAGGCTCACCCCTGCAGGCTGTTCACCCAGGTTTCCGAGTCAGCTGGCTTGCTGTGTTCAGCCCGTGGAAGGCACGTGGGAGACAGCAGGGAGAAGGGCAAAGCCAGGGAGGGTATTTTTTTCTTTCCTCCAGCTTCGCGCGGCGTTCCCGAGCGGAGGGAATCCCTCGCCGGTAGCACCACTCATGCTTGACAGACCTCCTCTGGTTCTAGCTGCTCACAAGTGACCTTGGCCCGTGGACTCCAGCAGCAGCCCCTCCTTCCGTTGTCTGTTGTCAGCCTAGGCAAGGCGGCAGCTACCTGCCCTTGCTGATCTCTGGATTATCTCACTGTCACGTGTAGGCTCTCTGCTCCCCCATCACCTGAGTAACCAATTCTCTCTCGTAAATTTCCTCCGTGAAAAATACCTGAAGAGATTCCTATTTTCCTAGTTAGACAGTCCCCAGGTCCGGAAAGCGTGGGCATGGTGTCACTCTGATGACGTTTTCCTCTTTCTGACATTTTGGCTTCTTCCGCTGCGAAAGTCTGGCCAGCTCCAATCGTGGCAGAAAGTACCTGCATTTAGAACGTCACTCCTCCCACCAGGAGCCTCCTTTACTGACTATTCATCCCCTCCTAGTCTCTGGTTTTCCAAGCACTGATTTCCCTTTGTCACATTTATTCGGCATTTTGGCAACCTCTCCTAGTGTCCTTGTTAGTCTGTCCTTGAGCTCCTCTTTTTACTCACCATCTCTACCTGAGTTTCTGCCAGTGGTTCTTACTGACCTTACCTCCGTGGGTAATATCCTTATGCCCGTATTAACATGTTGGTCTCATGACTCACTCCCGAGCGTCCTCTGGGTTACAGGTTACGCCTCTGCCCCCTAAGGATTTGGTTGTGCCAGCGCTTCACTTCCCTGCACAAGCGTGCTTTCTAAATGTGTTACCAGGCTCCTCCCCCTCATCTCCTGTAGAAGCGCACGTGGTTCTCTAACAGAATCATCGGTGAGAACGTCAATAAGGATGCTTTGGGAAGAAGGGGCTAGGGCTCCAGGAGCACCTGCGAGGCTAAAGCCGATTGAGAAGCCACGTTAGAGGAAGCCGAGCCGGTGGCCAGCTGGCGTGGTGGCCTCGCGCACTACCTTAAGGACGCTGTTCAGGCTCCTCCCCCTGTCGGAGAGCAGTCTTGTTGGTTGCCCCCATATTGGTCCCATAGTTGGCCGCATCGGGCAGCTTTGTCCCTTCTCCGGGGGGTCCCCAGCCAAGCACAGAGAGCTGGGAGTTGGAGCAAGGAGAAGGCTTTCGAGCTCTCTCCGACTAAGATGCCAAGAGGTCGCACAGACAACCCAGTTGTAGGTGCCCCATCCTCAGATGTCAGGAGCAGTACCTTCAGGCGTTGCAGCACACATGGGGTTACTCTAAATTCACCACCAGGTCTAGGGACTGGGGCTTGGGAAAGCCCAAAGCTTCGGCGAGAGAAGAGTTTAAGTGTAAAATTATACTTATATACTTATATACTATACACTATATAAGAGTTGAAGTAGAAGAATAGCCTATGGCATGGGTGGTAAATGTGCTCAGGTCTTGACGTTCTCCTGCCCTTGCAGGGGGAACAGGGCTGGAGAATGTTCTATGGGCTGGTGCACCGGATTTTGCACAGATGGATGTCCTTGGAGCTGGGCCACTCGCTGGCCTCTCCTCTGCCCGGTGATCCCAAGTGTTGAGACCTGGGTGGGAGGACTGTGGATTAGGTGGCTCTGGGTGAGCTGACAATGGAAAAGAAATAAGCTTATTTTAAATGGGCATAAGCTTTGAAGGCAAGTAATTAAGACACACTTCAGCCTCTTGGACAAATTAGGGTTCTAGTTAATACAAATGCAAGATTGGAAAGAATAAATCACTAGCACACCTATAATCACTGAAGAACAGTTTGTTTAGTAACAAAATACCAATTATGCCTGCTCTTATGTGAGTTTCTCCTCTATTTCCCTTTAAAAAAAAATCCCTCAGAACAGACTGGGTTGAAGGTCCTTTCTTCCTGGGTTGGACTCTATGCACTTTCCTTCAAGAAAGTGGTGCCCATGTGAGGGCAGCCCGCGGTTTCTCCTGACCTCCATCTGAGGCCTGGTCTTTTACCCAGTTCAGTTGCATCTTTCTGCAAAGGTACAGCCTCCGTTTCTTTCCTTATTACTCAGCGATGTGCAGTGGCACAAGGAAAGAGTTTTTAAAAGGCATTTCCTTGAGCATCAGGGACTTGATTCTGTCCAGAAACACAAAGCAGGTGCTGTAGCAGGCAGAGAGGTTGCTTTCTGTGCCTGGTGGGTGTTCTCCATCCTGTGTTGAGTTGGCCCTAAGTAGTTTCTGATTTTTCTCATCTAGTTATTGATGTCGACATATATATTTTAAATCTCCCGTCATATTGTGACCTCGCTCGATACTCATTTTGTAGTAGAGATTTAATGTTTTTGGAGCAAAGCATGCTACATAATCTTTGTGCCAAATGAGTAGGTATTTATGGTTTTCAGGTTCCCACTAGGTTCTGGAAATGCAGTAGCGAACAAAAATCCCTGGTCCTGTCCTCCTGGGAGTCCATAGTTTACTGGAAAAAGTATCAAGTAAAACAAAAATCATTATGTAATTGGAGCTCATGATAAGTTCTTGGAAGAGTCCAGATTTCTCTGAAAGGATACCATGAGGTGGTCGGGGAAGGCCTATATGGGAGAGTAATTTATAAATTAAGACCGGAAGGTTGACTGGGGTTATCCCACGGCAAGGTGGTGGGGAGGGTCCCATGTATGAGGCCCAGATGTGAGAAAGAGTCACTGGAAGATAGCCAGTGCGGCTGGAGTGCAGAGAGTGAGGGTGACAGTGGCTGGAATAAGGCTCTGAGATGTAGGTTAGGGCCTGATGATGCCAGACCTACCAGGCCAGGCTGAGGACTTTGAATTTTAGCCTAAGTGCAGTGGGGCGCCATTGAAAAGTATTTGTTTTTTCTTTTTCTTTAAATTGGGGTGAAACTTATACAACATAAGGTGAACCATTTTAAAGTGAACCATTCAGTGGCATTTAGTATATTCACAGTGTTGTGCAGTTGCCACCTGTGTCTATTCTAAAACATTTTCATCACCAGGAATGGAAATCCCTACCCACGAAGCAGTTATTGAAGGGTTTCGGGGGGAGTCACGTGGTGCGATTTGTAGTGTGGAAGATCTTTCTGGCGAGTTTCTGGAGAAGGAATCGGAGAGGGCAAGAGCGGAAGCAAGACAACCAACTTGGAAACTGGGGTCAACTCCAGGGAGAGGTGGTGGTAATGACCTCCTGGACAAGGGGCAAGAGTAGTGACCATAGATGTGGAGAAGGATGGAATGATCCAAGGAGAGTCATCTAATCGGGTTTGATGATCTGTTAAGGGATTTGGTCACCTTGTAATAACCTACGTCACTCTTCCCCAGAGGGTGATCCGTACCCTGTTTAGATCTATGTAGGATGCTTGTTAAAAGTACAGCTTCTTAAGCCCACCTCAAGATACTGATGCAGAAGGACTGAAGAGGGTCCCTAAGGGGTTTCTTACTGGAACTGAGGTGTGAGAACCACTCAGTGTCTTCTTTCTCATTCTGATGCCCTTTCAGGTTGAAGGCGGCCAACAGTCCATCCAAGTGGGATGAATTAGAACGAGACACAGAATAGACAAATGGATAACCTAGGGCATGCTTGTGATTTTGAGTGGGAGGGATGCTTTCCAGAGATGTATCTTTAACTTGATCCCAGAGGCAGATGTGTAATATAGACAATTTTATGGGTGGTGTTTATCTTTGATTCTTTCCTTTCGTGGAGTATTGGGACTCTCCCAGAATTAAATGGTGACTGACTGTGAGCCATGACATTACATGAAATACAGTGTAGGTACAGTATAGTAATTTATTGTAAAAGAAACACGTGCAGGAAATTAACTTCTAAAACAAACCATCCTAGTATTTTTGGAGTCACCTTATATCTACAAGATTCCTGCTACTTCAAAGAGATGTTTACTTCACTTAACTGATTTTAGAGCCAGAGTTTCTGAGACTTTATTGTCAGAAAATCCTACAAGCTGTAGTAAAAATCACCAATAAACAGATCAGGGTTTTTGTCTTTGACTTCTGTTTCCCATTTGCCTTTGGTACGTTTTTCTAGCCCAGTTCTTCCTCTCAGAGATGTCACTTCGAGCCAAGTCTAAGCCGCTCAGATGTTTCTATCCTAGTGGTGTTTGGACCTTTCAGATAATCCTCGTCCTCCCAACAATATATGTAATATGTTTGGTTAAATTATACCTTTAGAACTGAAAAAGCTCACAGAGAGCATCCAGTTTTCTAGCTGGCTTGAAGTGATTTAAAGTGACTGTAATCGTCCTCCACTGCTGAGGAGTGGGGTTAGGTTTTGGGGTGGGAGATCTTCCCCATGAGCAAAGGGTATGGATGTCCAGCAGCAGCGAAGGGCTGAACCCTCTGCATGTCAGCATGGTAGCACCCCACACCAGCCGCCCCTGGGTACTTTCTGTGCTCACTGTCACGTGTGTTACCCTCTCTCCACCTCCCGCCCTCCCGCCCCTGCCGCTTTCCCTTTTCGGAAAATGAAGTGCTCAGCTTCTTTAAGAAGATATTTCCTTTTGATTAATATCATTTCCACTCTTCTAGAAAGACACTTAGGCACCTCTGGCTGTGTTTCTTTTTCAGCATGTACAAATTCAGATCTTAAAGCAGTTTCATTGCTTTGTCATGGAATTTTATAATGAAATAATATTTTGAGTGCCTGGGTAGCATCTTCAATTTTTTTTTTCCCCCCTCGGAACACTTCAGTTTGGAGAGGGATATGAGGCAAAGCCGTCCACTTATTTCACACTAGAGGGAAACAGAATCAGTAAATAGCCAGCTTTGTTTAAAGCTTGATTTTTCTGCGGCCCCTCCCCCCAAAATGCATGTTGTTGTACGAGAGCAAACACTATACAAGAATACAAAAAGGAAAGGAAAATTCTTCGGAAATAATACAGTTAACCATTGCTGACATTTTAGTAAAATTCTTCCAGGAATATCTCTCTGTCTCTGTGTGTCTTTCTCTGTCTCTGTGTGTGTGTATACATATAAATATATATATATATGTGTACACACACACACACATATATATTACATATACACACGTACGTACACACACAAGATACAGATAAAATTCTAAATAAATGGAATTTTGCTGTACATGCTATTCTGTAATCTGCTATGTTGTTCTAATGACATGTTCTGGGCATCTTTCCATGTCAACAAATATATCTCATGTTGTTTTTTTTTTGCGGTACGCGGGCCTCCCACTGCTGTGGCCTCTCCCGTTGCGGAGCACAGGCTCCGGACGCGCAGGCTCAGTGGCCATGGCTCACGGGCCCAGCCGCTCCGCGGCATGTGGGATCTTCCTGGACCGGGGCACGAACCCATGTCCCCTGCATCGGCAGGCGGACTCTCAACCACTGCGCCACCAGGGAAGCCCTATATGTCATCTTTTTAATGACTGAATAGTTGTATTAGATGCTTTTCATTGTAAGTAATGCAAATCCCAGGGCAAACTAGCTTAGGTAATAGGAACATACTGAAAAATCCAGTAGGTAGGGTCTTCAGGCATGATTTAGTTGGGATTTAGGATTTCTTTCTTTATAATTTTCTCTTTCCTGCTCTTCTTCATGCTCCTCATGGTGGCAAAATAGCTGTGGTTCTAGGGGCCCATTCACTGTCCAGAGAAAGAGAGCTTCCCTTAATCATCAAACAAACAAATCATTAAAAAAAAAAAGTCCTGGCTTCCTTCTGCTTGGACCATTTTAGGTTAAATGACCAGGGCAGGGACTTCCCTGGTGGTCCAGTGGTTAAGACTTCGCACTCCCAGTGCAAGGGGCCCGGGTTCGATCCCTGGTCAGGGAACTAGATTCCACATGCATGCGGCAGCTAAAGATCTCCCATGTCGCAGCCAAATAAATTAATTAATTAGTTAAAAAAACGTGAGCAGGGCAATGTTCTGATTGCTTCAGATTTGGGTGGAAGTTCATGCTAACCCTTCTGGACTTCATGTATAGGAAACTCAGAGTACTGGTAGAAAAGAAGGGAAACAGCTTGTTGAGGAGGCTGTCAGATTTTATTCTAGGCTTACTGATAGACATTTGTCTCCAGTTTTTCAATCTAGAAATCATTACAGCTCAAAGCATGCTTGTAGGTACATCATTTTACACTTGTGCAATAATCTCATTTGGGTAGATTCTTATTAGAAGAATTGCCGGTTCAAAGGGTATGCCCATTTTACAGTTAATAGCCATAAGCCATCTAAGCTATAAGACCACCCTTTTGCCAATTATACATTGAAATCCTTCCACTGCCTGTTGGGAGTTTTTAATTTTTTACTTTTTAGCTTTTGAATCTTTAAGTGGAGACTTCAGACTTACAGCAGAATTTCAGATGTCACAATTTCTCTGAGCAAGACACATTTGACGTGACAGAGTTTAAGGTTAATCAGAGCTTCTGTGGTGTAAAATGTTTCACCAGGAAGGCAAAGAGAAAAGGATGGAGAGGAATGCATTCTACCAGCTGCAAGTCTAGCGCTTGATGGGCGATGGCTCAGGGATGGGCTCTTTGGCTGCCATTGGCACGTGCTCTGCATTCACCCCGTCACTGTCCATCTCACGTCTCAGTGTGATATGAAGACAGGCCAGACATGATTGGAAATGCTGGCAGAGGATGGTCATTCAGACATTTACCCTGCACTTTCAACTGTAGTACATCTGAGCTTCTTGCAGTTGAATTTAGTAGGAAAAAGCTAACTTGGAAATCAGTGGTCTCTCGGATGGTAGGACCTTGTGTGCCTTGGTCATCCTTTGGAGGATGTGAGTGGGGAAGCTCATGGGAAGACACACTTTCAGGGACCCAATGGCAGTGGGATGCTGTTTGCTGGGATAGCATTTGTTAGTGTGCGTGAGCATGGTGTGTGAGTGGAAGCCTAGCAGGAGAATTACAGTTAGCATCTTTTGAGTATTTTCAGGCACAGTTTCAGATGCCATCCTGTTTGATCCTCATGGCAACCTTTTCTTATGCCAATAATAAGAGGAAACCAAGGCTCAAAAAGATTGAGTAACTGGTCCACTGTCATAGCTGGTAAGTGGAAGAGGCAGGAATTTTGAACCCTGTCCTCCACCACATTGTGTTCTGTGATGCTCCTTGTCTCCCCAGTAGAAATGATTAGTAGCGACATGCTTTGTTTTTTCTGATGATGCAAAAGAAGGAATATAATCTCTAGTATTAAGATATGGCATCGAAGAGATTCACCTGAGGATTGTAAATGATAAAAGGGACCGAAGTGCGAATGGCCCAAATGAGGTGTGTGACCCAGAAAGCAAAGAAGTTGCGTCAACAGTGACAAAGAGGACAGGCTTCCCTGTAGGAAGTGACTGCAGGGTGGGAGTTTCATGAGCATGAGACATGTAGAAAGGGGCCAGATGGAAAAAAGTAGGTAAGATAAAACGTATGAAATACGTGAGCATGTTCCAAAGCTATGCATAGGCTGAAGAAATAGAAATTATTATTGTTAAATTAGATATGTTTGTCACAGAAACATATTTCCATGACAGCATTTTATCACCGAGTAGAGAAGTGGCGGAGTTTTGGAGATGTGTGAACTCGGCTGCTGTGTTGTTGATTTGGGTTCAGAACACTAGAAGGATATGGCTCGATGCAGTCAAATAATATCCTCATCAAGAAGAAGAAGAAAAAGGGAAACTTACAAATGAAGCACGACGGTATCAGGTGCAAATACATTTATACGGGAAAAGAGAACGTTAGGGTATATAGCATGCTTCGTGGAGAAAAGTAATGGCTTGAACTCACAGGAATGGAATTACCTAAGACAGGGTCAGTTCTTCTGACATTTAGAATAAGGAAGAGTTGTTTGGATCGTGGGTCAGAACGAGGGCTCCAGCTCTCTGAGTCTCTGTCGGATGCCCCCCAACTCACTGCCGAATACCGCGTGGAGTCGGGGAGCACCACCAGGTTGCGTGGCCCCAGCGAGTCTCCTCTTGCGCATGGGAACCAGCGAGTTGCTGTCCTCAGGCTCCCGTCTGCTGCCGAGCACAGCCCGTGCCTGTGATGTCTGCCAGTGGACAAGGTGATTCAGAGCCACGGGGGAGCGTGTAAGGCTTTGGCGAGTGCCCAGATATACGTGGTAGGCCCCACTCATCGTTAGTGCTTTGGTGGGAGCTGAGCGCGTCCTCTCCCACTGATGCTCTAATGAAGCCATTATAGAATATCTGCTAGAGTAGCTCCTTTGTCATCTTTCCTGGGAATCAACTCCATTGCCCAGTTGCACTGATCATTAAAAGCTTCCTGAAGCGTGTAGCCCAAACTCTTCTCTCCTTGGCTGCAGGCAGTTGTGGCTGCCCTATTTGGCAGTCGCCGTGAGTAGCTGTGAGCCCTAGTGATGTTATTGGCCGAGTTGTTAAACAGAAGCTGAAGAAAGTTTGGCTCCCTGCATCCTTCAGGGCAGAGCTCCTGGTCCCAGGGTGAAAAACAACAGAAACAGCCACTGAAAGTGTCATTGAGTGGCACACCGTGAATGGCCTTCAGTGCCCAACGGGGGGATCCATGCCTGAAGAAGATGCTGTTGCAGACTTTCAGTTGCTCCAAATCTGTGCTCCTGTCTCTTTAGTCTCCAAATCTTAGCGTGAAATATTTAGTACCCTAGGAAAGCTAAATTAATGGTGAGTCAAAGTAATTAAGGCAAAGTAAATAATCTCCAAGGTTCTCATTCCCCGTGAAACTAATTTCATATCTTATCCTTCATGTGTTAAAAATAGTTCTCTGCTAATTCAAGATGCCTGTGCTCTGTGTTGGTGAAGTGCACTTCAGTTCTATTGAAAGGATGCAGATTAGAGAGTTATTTTCAATTGGGCAATTTTTTTTTTTAAGAGAGACATTTATTTTGGCACCAGGAGAGCATGAATCTCTTTGGGTGAGCAGAGCGGGGGATACAGCTGTGGCTGGGCAGTTGATGGGCCAATTCGCTTATGATCGCTTTCAGCTGGGATAGGCTTTTTCCTCCTTAGAGTGAGGACTTTCCGTTCCCAGCCGTCTAGCCAACGATCAGGTTCATTTGACTCTTTTGCAGGATTTTGACTAGTCATAGCTTGACCTTGAATATGTCTACACGTTCAGAAACTACATGTGTTTAGTTCTTCTGAGCGAGGGGAACGTTGGGACATGAATGTCATTTTAGAGTCTTTTCTCACCTTGAAATAATCATGACATATAACTAAGGGAACAGTTGTGAGCGTATGGGTTTTGAGACATCAGTGTACCCAAGCGGATCCTTCTACAGCTGAGCTATAGCAGTGACAATGCCCCATTGTCCCAGGCCCGCAGGGGACATGGTGCTTTGGCTTGAGTGAGGAGAGGACACTGTGCTTCCTCAAGCCAGTGGAACAGCTTTCGGATTTCTTACTGTTACAGCAGCCGGTCTTAATCAAGTGAGAGAATTCCTTCTCTTTTTGTGACAAGAGAGTATTTTGGTTAGGAAGAACAGAGGTATTTGAAGAGAAACATTCAGCATATAGTCCTCAGTTACCTCCAGCTGAAGTGTGAGATCGTCATTCTGCTGTTGGCCCCTCCCAAGATCCTTCAGTCCCGTTTGCGGTTTTGCATTTGAGGTGACAGCATGCGGGTGCGATCTGCAGTATTCAGTGGCCGTCACAGAGTGGAGTCTAGTCACACATCCGTGCAGAAAACTGTGGTTAATTAATGGAAGGAGAAGCACATGTAGAGAGACTTTAATGATTCTCTGACTTTTAGATATTTAGTTTCAGTGTCAGGAGAACATTTTTTCTTTGGGACAGTGAAGTGTCCTCTTTTGCTAAAGTTTAAATTTCTCTCCCTGAGAAAAGAATATTGAAGTTGAGTTGAGTGTAGACATGTGGTAGGTATGGGGAATAATAACTTTTTTTTTTTTTTACTATATGTGAAGATATACTGTATTTGTACACTGTGGTGTTTGTTTGAATATTACCATCTTTATCATCATTATTACGTACATTTGTACAGCACCTAACAATGTGCAAAGCACCATCTCATCTTTTGACCATCATGACTTCTGAATGGACTGGGTAACGACTATTATCCCTTCTTTAGAGGTGATGAAACTGAAATTTGGTAACGTCAGTTCATTATTCATTCCTTCATTGAGCCATTCTTTATTTCACAAACTTTTACTGCACGTTCTCTAGTGTGCTGACAGTTCTGAATGTACAGAGGTGAGATGATCCCTGCCCCGAGGAGCACGGAGGCTACAGGAGGAAGCGGGCAGGCATAGATAACTAATCCTGTGTCGTAGGCAGAATGATGCAGATAGTGTTAGAGGCGCCTACAGTGAGGTACCATCCCTTGCGACCAGGGAGTGGGGGTACCATTCACACAGGTGAGAATTAAGCTGGGCTCCAGAGCGGTTCTCCAGGTAGAGGAGGTCATTCAAAAGGGAGACGCAGAGGCACAGCAGAACACAGTTATGTCCAGGAGAGTAGTGTGAAGTGGCTGGAGCACTGGGGACACATGGCAAGTGCAAGAACGGGGAGATGAGGCTTGGAGTGTCACATAGCTTGTCTATGACAGAGTCCAGAAGGTACAGGGCTTTCTGCTTCCTGGTTTGACATTTCTCCTTTACACTAGGTTCTTTGTTGCCTATTTACGTTTTCTTTTTTTTTTTCTAAGTAAATCGTTAGCACCCTCTACACAAGCCATGTTAAAGAAAATGACAGGTGAGGATTTCACTTGACAGGGTTATCTCAGGTAGCTAGAGATGTGACTTCTTGCATTTTGGTCGGTGTGTGAATCTGTGCGTGTTCCTCTGTATGAGCTGAGGTGAAGTGACAGTGGCGGGGGGGGGGGGTGCCGAGGCCCAGGTATGCTCGGTTAAATGTTCTGACAGGTGAAGCAAACGCTACTTCGTCAACCCAACAGGCATGCTTTTTCTGCCTGACCCTGACCCTAGTTTAGAGGTCTTCCAGGTTATGTATAGTTGGCACTCGGAAATCTAAAAGCTTTTAGTAATTATCCTGAAGGGGATTTTTTAAAGCTGTTTCTCTGGTTGAAATGACGTTTTGTTCACAGAGCTGAGTGAGTGCTGGAAATAATTGAAAATGACTTGAAGGAGGGGAGGGTAAAGTGGAGGTAGGCATATTAGCTGCTGGCTGAGATTATTGCTTGAAAGCAGGCGGTTTTGTTAGATTCCATACACTGTATGTGGTGTAAAGAACAAACCTTTCCATTTTTTTTCCTGAGAACCATGATGCTATCTCAGTAATTGAAAATAATCTTCTAAAGTTGCTCTTTAACTAGATTTACACAATCCCCTTTCAAATCAGCTGTTATCTGCCCTTACATTTCACAGTTAATGTTGCTGTCTGCACAGCCCCTGCTAACAAGAAGATCAAGTGTAACTCTTGTCATGATTTGAAATAAAGTGTTTCTATTGTAATTATCCCAGCTCCTGGTTGTGCCGTTTTAAAAGTGGACTCATTTCTCAGCTGGGTTTATGAGGATGTTTCCTTGTGGAATATAAGGCCTTCTGTTCCAGCAGTGTTTTCTTTCACAAACATCTCAAGGATTTCTCTAACTCTCTCATTTTCATTTTTTTTTTTAACATTTAAAAACATTTTCATAGATATTTCAGGGCAGGGGCTGGGATTAGGGAGAGGTAGGGCCTGGGCCGTTTTTTCTTCTGCGATGCTGAGTGACACTGGTGAGGCATCACATCCCCTGTTTATGTTTTTGCCAACCTCATTTTGGCAAAATGAGAAAAAAACCCACTAGGCCTATTAAACTGCAGTAGGCAGGTTTTAAATTGGTGTTTTTCGTGGTGGTGAGAGGGTAAACATTGACGTGTCCTGCCAGGGAAGGTTGTGCAAAGCTGTGGAGCCTCCTTTGGAATTCTCCTGGAACAGGATACATTCTCATATGTTTAAGATAACAGATTCTCTACAGGTCTTCTGCGTCTGTGCCGATGCGCGTAACTCTCTATTTCCAGGCTGCGCTCACATTTTATTTTTAAGTTGCTATGTTATCCCTCTTGCATAATTGATCTACAAAAGCCTTCTGCTTATTCCAGGCTAGCAAAAATTTCAGTGACGCATTTTTTAAAATCAAAATTGCTAACTGCTTACTTCCTCAAGGAAGACATCAATCAACGGCCCTGGAAAGACGAAAGGACATTAAGTCCTATGTACGTTGGAGTACTGAATCCATTGGAGACTTGTACTGAGGAGGGTCTCAGTGGTTAGTATTTGTTACTGGTATTTGGGGAAGTGAACTAAGAATAGGGCCGGGGATGGAAGACACTAACCGAAGCAACTAGTTGCTCTTAAGACTTCTTCTAAATATAGTCCACAGGGCTCCACTTCACCATGTCCGTTGCAGTGGTCACACTGATACCTGACTCTTCCAGTTAACAACAGTGGTCCCTTAAACATTTTAAGCCAAATTTCCCTTGGGTGCAAAAGAAGAGGATTGGACAGGATGACCCTCTAAGATTCTCAACTGCTTTGAATTGATGAATTCTATTAAATCTGAAGAATATTCTGTGCACCTGTATACCAGTAATAAAGGGTGTAGACTTAGGAGCCATCGTGAAGCTACTGGGCTGCCATTTTAGGTGCTCCACTGTGTTGATCAGCTCCATTAGTAGCAATAATTGAGGATTGACTGAATCACTTAGACTCCCTCCTAATTACATTAACTAAAATATAAATAGTCCATAAATACTTCAGACTTCATACAACGTGACACTTTTTTTTTTCTTAAAATATCTTCTGACTTTAGGTACAGTAAATATGTGTTGCCTCGTGAATAGTAAGAGAGTAAATACCTTGCCTAATTCCCACAGTTGGCTACCCACAGTGCCTTTTCTTTGGATGGTAGGATTCCAAGTGAGTGTGCTTGTCCCAGATTATTAACTTCCTTCTGGTGAGAATGGATACCACTGGCTTACTCTGGTTGGAGGCAAGAGATCCAGCTTCTACTCTTCTTTCTATATTGTGTTTTGTCCGGTTCAATACTTAACTAGTAGCGCTACCACTTAAAAGGACATACAGGAACAGTTGTAGGGAGTTAAATTCAAATTTTATCCCCTGGTTAACTAAACAACTGAGGAAGTTGATAAGGAAGAAACTCAAACCTGAGAGTTAAAAGGAAGCTAACTTCTCACCCCCAGTTATCTCAGAGAACTGAGACTTGGCTTCCCTGTAGAATAAATAATCTCTCCTGACCTGCACACCTTTTCCTCTTTCTTCTCAAGGGTAGACTGTCGACAGCCCAGGGAGTCAAGGGAAAATTGGAGGGAGGTATGCATGGAAGAAACGGAAGCGGCTGCATCTGCAGCTCACATTTATCTGAGAGCTCCAAACAGAAAGCACGCAGTGGAAGGAGAGACCGAATTGGTAACAAAGTTTAAATTGCCCCAGAGCTGCTTTCATTTATGAGCTTCTCAGAGTAATGGAGACGTTGCCAGAAGAATTCTGCATACTTTTGCCAACAGTGGGCTATCCCTCCAGACGGATCTCAGCAGTCCTGGCCATGTCACGTGCAGCCAGGCACTTTAAACATCATTCTCCTACCTGTACTAGTACGTCCAGCTTTATTTGACATCTGGTGTAGAAAAAGAAGGAGGATGTGCAGTAATTCGATTTGCAGGAGGCGGCAGCATGACCTAAAGAAGGACACAGACGCCTGCTTTTATTTTTATTGTTTTCATCTCGCTTCCTGTTCTCCTGCTGACTACTTGGAATGCTGTTTCCAGCTCCTCTTCTGTAAAAGTTTGTAGTATTTTACTCACTGAGGCTGGGAAGTGACACAGATTTGGCTTAAAGCAGTGAGAACATTGTGAACACTTAAAATATCATATAACAAGAATCCTGGGAGATTCAGCAGGCACAAAGGAGGAGAAAGAATGACGCCAGGGGCTCTTCGGTTGATTAGCGAGTTGAGGCGGGTCGCAACAGTGAAATTCATCTGAAAACAATCCGGTCTAGTCCAAAAATAGTGGGCGGGGAGTGGATATTTGTAACTTGCTAACGCAAAGTCCTTTCTGCGAAAATGTGTGGATAGTTTTATATACTGTCAGAGAATGATGTGACTTTTTTCACTGTATGAAAAGTACTTTGAGAGTTATTGCACTTATCTCAGCAATTTCAAGGTGACAGGTCCATCTGATGGTGTAGAAAGATGAGAGTATTTTCCTGTAAGTCTGAAGTACTTTCCGTAAGTTTTCGTATGAAATAGGGTGGTTTCTTAAGACTGAAAACATCTATTAAAAGATTTTTACTGATCTTAGTTTTGAGGAACTTGCTTTTTCTTACCTCTGTTTCTCTATATCTGAGAGGACGATCAGGTACCTTGTGGGCAGTTTTGCTCTGGAATGCTTGGGAAGCATTGCTTCCTGAAAACAAAATGAGGAGGGTGGGGCGGGCCGGAAGACCCTCAGGCCTCTTTCTTTACTTTTTTTTTTTTTTTTTTACATCTTTATTGGAGTATAATTGCTTTACAATGGTGTGTTAGTTTCTGCTTTATTACAAAGTGAATCAGTTATACATATACATATGTTCCCATATCTCTTCCCTCTTGCTCTCCCTCCCTCCCACCCTCCCTATCCCACCCCTCCAGGCGGTCACAAAGCACCAAGCTGATCTCCCTGTGCTATGCAGCTGCTTCCCACTAGCTACCTGCCTTACGTTTGGTAGTGTATATATATGTCCATGCCTCTCTCTTGCTTTGTCCCAGCTTACCCTTCCCCCTCCCCATATCCTCAAGTCCATTCTGTAGTAGGTCTGTGTCTTTATTCCTGTCTTAACCCTAGGTTCTTCATGACATTTTTTTTCTTAAATTCCATATATATGTGTTAACATACGGTATTTGTCTTTCTCTTTCTGACTTACTTCACTCTGTATGACAGACTCTAGGTCTATCCACCTCATTACAAATAGCTCAATTTCGTTTCTTTTTACGGCTGAGTAATATTCCATTGTGTATATGTGCCACATCTTCTTTATCCATTCATTCGATGATGGACACTTAGGTTGTTTCCATCTCTGGGCTATTGTAAATAGAGCTGCAATGAACATTTTGGTACATGACTCTTTTTGAATTATGGTTTTCTCAGGGTATATGCCCAGTAATGGGATTGCTGGGTCATATGGTAGTTCTATTTGTACTTTTATAAGGAACCTCCATACTGTTTACCATAGTGGCTCTATCAATTTACATTCCCACCAACAGTGCAAGAGGGTTCCCTTTTCTCCACACCCTCTCCAGCATTTATTGTTTCTAGATTTTTTGTTGATGGCCATTCTGACTGGTGTGAGATGATATCTCATTGTAGTTTTGATTTGCATTTCTCTAATGATTAGTGATGCTGAGCATACTTTCATGTGTTTGTTGGCAATCTGTATATCTTCTTTGGAGAAATGTCTATTTAGGTCTTCTGCCCATCTTTGGATTGGGTTGTTTCTTTGTTATTGAGCTGCATGAGCTGCTTATAAATTTTGGAGATTAATCCTTTGTCGGTTGCTTCATTTGCAAATATTTTCTCCCATTTTGAGGGTTGTCTTTTGGTCTTGTTTATGGTTTCCTTTGCTGTGCAAAAGCTTTGAAGTTTCATTAGGTGTTTATTTTTGTTTTTATTTCCATTTCCCTAGGAGGTGGGTACAAAAGGATCTTGCTGTGATTTATGTCATAGAGTGTTCTGCTTATGTTTTCCTCTAAGAGTTTGATAGTTTCTGGCCTTACATTTAGGTCTTTAATAATCCATTTTCACCTTTTTTTGTGTGTATGGTGTTAGGGAGTGATCTAATCTCATAATTTTACATGTACCAGTCCAGTTTTCCCAGCACCACTTAATGAAGAGGCTGTCTTTTCTCCACTGTATATTCCTGCCTCCTTTATCAAAGGTAAGGTGACCATATGTGCGTGGGTTTATCTCTGGGCTTTCTATCCTGTTCCATTGATCTATCCGTTTTTGTGCCAGTACCATACTGTCTTGATTACTGTAGGTTTGTAGTATAGTCTGAAGTCAGGGAGCCTGATTCCTCCAGCTCCGTTTTTCGTTCTCAAGATTGCTTTGGCTATTCGGGGTCTTTGATGTTTCCATGCAAATTGTGAAATTTTTTGCTCTAGTTCTGTGAAAAATGCCAGTGGTAGTTTGATAGGGATTGCATTGAATCTGTAGACTGCTTTGGGTAGTACAGTCATTTTCACAATGTTGATTCTTCCAGTCCAAGAACATGGTATATCTCTCCATCTATTTGTACCATCTTTAATTTCTTTCATCAGTGTCTTATAATTTTCTGCATACAGGTCTTTTGTCTCCTTAGGTAGGTTTATTCCTAGATATTTTATTCTTTTTGTTGCAATGGTAAATGGGAGTGTTTTCTTGATTTCACTTTCAGATTTTTCATTATTAGTGTATAGGAATGCCAGAGATTTCTGTGCATTAATTTTGTATCCTGCAACTTTACCAAATTCATTGATTAGCTCTAGTAGTTTTCTGGTAGCATCTTTAGGATTCTCTATGTATAGTATCATGTCATCTGCAAACAGTGAAAGCTTTACTTCTTCTTTTCCAATTTGGATTCCTTTTATTTCCTTTTCTTCTCTGTTTGCTGTGGCTAAAACTTCCAAAACTCTGTTGGATAAGAGTGGTGAGAGTGGGCAACCTTGTCTTGTTCCTGATCTTAGTGGAAATGCTTTCAGTTTGTCACCATTGAGGACGATGTTGGCTGTGGGTTTGTCATATATGGCCGTTATTATGTTGAGGAAAGTTCCCTCTATGCCTACTTTCTGCAGGGTTTTTATCATAAATGGGTATTGAATTTTGTCGAAAGCTTTCTGTGCATCTATTGAGATGATCATATGGTTTTTCTCCTTCAGTTTGTTAATATGGTGTATCACGTTGATTGATTTGCATATACTGAAGAATCCTTGCATTCCTGGAATAAACCCTAGTTGACCATGATGTATGATCCGTTTAATGTGCTGTTGGATTCTGTTTGCTAGTATTTTGTTGAGGATATTTGCCTCTGTGTTCATCAGTGATATTGGCCTGTAGTTTTCTTTCTTTGTGACATCCTTGTCTGGTTTTGGTATCAGGGTGATGGTGGCCTTGTAGAATGAGTTTGGGAGTGTTCCTCCCTCTGCTATATTTTGGAAGAGTTTGAGAAGGATAGGTGTTAGCTCTTCTCTAAATGTTTGATAGAATTTGCCTGTGAAGCCATCTGGTCCTGGGCTTTTGTTTGTTGGAAGTTTTTTTTTTTTTTTTTTTTTTTTGTGGTACGCGGGCCTCTCACTGTTGTGGCCTCTCCCATTGTGGAGCACAGGCTCCGGACGCGCAGGCTCAGCGACCATGGCTCACGGGCCCAGCTGCTCCACGGCATGTGGGATCTTCCCAGACCAGGGCATGAACACGTGTCCCCTGCATCGGCACGCAGACTCTCAACCACTGCGCCACCAGGGAAGCCCTGTTGGAAGATTTTTAATCATAGTTTCAATTTCAGTGCTTGTGATTGGTCTGTTCATATTTTCTATTTCTTCCTGATTCAGTCTTGGCAGGTTGTGCATTTCTAAGAATTTGTCCATTTCTTCCAGGTTGTTTATTTTATTGGCATAGAGTTGCTTGTGGTGTTCTCTCATGATCTTTTGTATTTCTGCAGTGTCAGTTGTTACTTCTCCTTTTTCATGTCTAATTCTATTGATTTGCGTCTTCTCCCTTTTTTTCTTGATGAGTCTGGCTAATGGTTTATCAATTTTGTTTATCTTCTCAAAGAACCAGCTTTTAGTTTTATTGATCTTTGTTATCGTTTCCTTCATTTCTTTTTCATTTATTTCTGATCTGATTTTTATGATTTCTTTCCTTCTGCTAACTTTGGGGTTTTTTTGTTCTTCTTTCTCTAATTGCTTTAGGTGCAAGGTTAGGTTGTTTATTCGAGATGTTTTCTGTTTAAGGTAGGACTGTATTGCTATAAACTTCCCTCTTAGAACTGCTTTTGCTGCATCCCATAGATTTTGGGTCGTCGTGTGTCCATTGTCATTTGTTTCTAGGTATTTTTTTATTTCCTCCTTGATTTCTTCAGTGATCACTTCATCATTAAGTAGTGTATTGTTTAGCGTCCATGTGTTTGTATTTTTTACAGATCGTTTTCTGTAATTGATATCTAGTCTCATAGCGTTGTGGTCAGAAGAGATACTTGATACAATTTCAATTTTCTTAAATTTACCAAGGCTTGATTTGTGACCCAAGGTATGATCTAGCCTGGAGAATGTTCCATGAGCACTTGAGAAAAATGTATATTCTGTTGTTTTTGGATGGAATGTCCTATAAATATCAATTAAGTCCATCTTGTTTAATGTATCATTTAAAGCTTGTGTTTCCTTATTTATTTTCATTTTGGATGATCTGTCCATTGGTCAAAGTGGGGTGTTAAAGTCCCCTACTCTGAATGTGTTACTGTCAGTTTCCCCTTTTATGGCTGTTAGTATTTGCCTTATGTATTGGGGTGCTTCTGTGTTGGATGCATAAATGTTTACAATTGTTATATCTTCTTCTTGGATTGATTCCTTGATCATTATGTAGTATCCTTCTTTGTTTCTTCTAATAGTCTTTATTTTAAAGTCTATTTTGTCTGATATGAGAATTGCTACTCCAGCTTTCTTTTGGTTTCCATTTGCATGAAATACCTTTTTCCATCCCCTTACTTTCAGTCTGTATGTGTCTCTAGGTCTGAAATGGGTCTCTTGTAGACAGCAAATATATGGGTCTTGTTTTTGTATCCATTCAGCCAGTCTGTGTCTTTTGGTGGGAGCATTTAATGCATTTACATTTAAGGTCGTTATTGATATGTATGTTCCTATTCCCATTTTCTTAATTGTTTTGGGTTCGTTATTGTAGGTCTTTTCGTTCTCTTGTGTTTCTTGCCTAGAGAAGTTCCTTTAGCAGTTGTTGTAAAGCTGGTTTGGTGGTGCTGAACTCTCTCAGCTTTTGCTTGTCTGTAAAGGTTTTAATTTCTCCATCAAATCTGAATGAGATCCTTGCTGGGTAGAGTAATCTTGGTTGTAGGTTTTTCTCCTTCATCACTTTAAATATGTCCTGCCAGTCCCTTCTGGCTTGCAGAGTTTCTGCTGAAAGATCAGCCGTTAACCTTATGGGGCTTTCCTTGTGTGTTATTTGTTGTTTTTCCCTTGCTGCTTTTAATATGTTTTCTTTGTATTTAATTTTTGATAGATTGATTAATATGTGTATTGGCGTGTTTCTCCTTGGATTTATTCTGTATGGGACTCTCTGTGCTTCCTGGACTTGATTAACTATTTCCTTTCCCATATTAGGGAAGTTTTCAACTATAATCACTTCAAATATTTTCTGAGTCCCTTTCTTTTTCTCTTCTTCTTCTGGAACCCCTATAATTCGACTGTTGGTGCGTTTAATGTTGTCCCAGAGGTCTCTGAGACTGTCCTCAGTTCTTTTCATTCTTTTTTCTTTATTCTGCTCTGCAGTAGTTATTTCCACTATTTTATCTTCCAGGTCACTTATCCGTTTTTCTGCCTCAGTTATTCTGCTATTGATCCCATCTAGAGTATTTTTAATTTCATTTGTTGTGTTGTTCATCGTTGTTTGTTTCATCTTTAGTTCTTCTAGGTCCTTGTTAAATGTTTCTTGCATTTTGTCTATTCTATTTCCAAGATTTTGGATCATCTTTACTATCATTATTCTGAATTCTTTTGCAGGTAGACTGCCTATTTCCTCTTCATTTATTAGGTCTGGTGGTTTTTTATCTTGCTCCTTCATCTGCTGTGTGTTTTTCTGTCTTCTCATTTTGCTTATCTTACTGTGTTTGGGGTCTCCTTTTTGCAGGCTGCAGGTTCGTAGTTCCCGTTGTTTTTGGTGTCTATCCCCAGTGGCTAAGGTTGGTTCAGTGGGTTGTGTAGGCTTCCTGGTGGAGGGGTCTAGTGCCTGTCCCCCCCGATGGATGAGGCTGGATCTTGTCTTTCTGGTGGGCAGGTCCACGTCTGGTGGTGTGTTTTGGGGCATCTGTGGACTTATTATGATTTTAGGCAGCCTCTCTGCTAATGCTGTGGTTGTGTTCCTGTCTTGCTAGTTGTTTGGCATAGGGTGTCCAGCAGTGTAGCTTGCTGGTCGTTGAGTGAAGCTGGTGTTGAGATGGAGATCTCTGGGAGATTGTCGCCATTTGATATTATGTGGAGCTGGGAGGTCTCTTGTGGACCAGTGTCCTGAAGTTGGCTCTCCCACGTCAGAGGCACAGCACTGACTCCTGGCTGCAGCACCAAGAGCCTTTCATCTACACAGCTCAGAATAAAAGGGAGAAAAACTAGAAAGAAAGAATTAGTAGAAGAAAGAAAGAAAGAAAGAAAGGAGGGAGGCAGGGAGGGAGGGAGGAAGGAAGGAAGGAGGGAATGAAGGAAAAACAGAAAGGAAGACGATTAAGTAAAATAAAATGAAGTAAGATAAAATATAAAGTTATTAAAATAAAATAATTATTAAGAGAAAAAAAAAAGAAGAGAAAAATTTTTAAAAACAGGACAGATAGAACCCTAGGGTAAATGGTGGAAGCAAAGCTATACAGACAAATTCTCACACAGAAGCATACACATACACACTCACAAAAAGAGGAAAAGGGGAAAAAATCATAAATCTTGCTCTCAAAGTCCACCTCCTCAATTTGGGATGATTCGTTGTCTAAAGGAGGGAAGGAGGGAAAGAAAGAAAGAAAGAAAGAAAAAAAATGAAATAAAATAAATTTATTAAAATAAAAAATAATTATTAAGAAAAAATAATTTTAAAAAAACACAAAAAACGGATGGATAGAACCCTAGGACAAGTGGTGGAAGCAAAGCTATACAGACAAAATCTCACACAGAAGCATACACATACACAGAAAAAGAGGAAAAGGGGAAAAAATCATAAATCTTCCTCTCAAAGTCCACCTCCTGAATTTGGGATGATTGGTTGTCTATTCAGGTATTCCACAGATGCAGGTATATCAAGTTGATTGTGGAGCTTTAATCCTCTGCTTCTGAGGCTGCTGGGAGAGATTTCACTTTCTCTTCTTTGTCCTCACAGCTCCCAGGGGCTCAGCTTTGGCTTTGGCCCCGCCTCTGCGTGTAGGTCGCCAGAGGGCGTCTGTTCTTCGCTCAGACAGGACGAGGTTAAAGGAGCCGCTGATTCGGGAGCTCTGGCTCACTCAGGCCGGGGAGGGGGGGGAGGGAGGGACACGGAGTGCGGGGCGAGCCCGCGGCGGCAGAGGCCGGTGTGACGTTGCACCAGCCTGAGTCGCGCCGTGCGTTCTCCGGGGGAAGTTGTCCCTGGATCCCGGGACCCTGGCAGTGGCGGGTGCACAGCTGGCGGCTGCACCCCCGGCAGGGGGTGTGGATAGTGACCTGTGCTCGCATACAGGCTTCTTGGTGGCGGCAGAAGCAGCCTTAGCATCTCATGCCCGTCTCTGGGGTCCGCGCTGTTAGCCGCGGCTCGCGCCCGTCTTTGGAGCTCCTTTAAGCAGTGCTCTTAATCCCCTCTCCTCACGCACCAAGAAACAAAGAGGGAAGAAAAAGTCTCTTGCCTCTTCGGTAGGTCCAGACTTTTCCCCGGACGACCTCCCGGCTAGCCGTGGTGCACTAACCCCCTTCAGGCTGTGTTCACGCCGCCAACCCCAGTCCTCTCCCGGCGCTCCGACCGAAGCCCGAGCCTCAACTCTCAGCCCTGCCCGTCCCGGCAGGTGAGCAGACAAGCCTCTTGGGCTGGTGAGTGCCGGTCGGCACCTATCCTCTGTGCGGGAATCTCTCCCCTTTGCCCTCCGCACACCTGTCGCTGTGCTCTCCTCTGCGGCTCCGAAGCTTTCCACCTCCGCCACCCGCAGTCTCCGCCCTCAAAGTGGCTTCCTAGTGTGTGGAAACCTTTCCTCCTTCACAGCTCCCTCCCACTGGTGCAGGTCCCGTCCCTATTCTTTTGTCTCTGTTTATTCTTTTTTCTTTTGCCCTACCCAGGTACGTGGGGGGTTTCTTGCCTTTTGGGAGGTCTGAGGTCTTCTGCCAGCATTCAGTAGGTGTTCTGTAGGAGTTGCTCCACGTGTAGATGTATTTCTGGTGTATCTGTGGGGAGGAAGGTGATCTCCGAGTCTTACTCTTCCGCCATCTTCCCGGAAGCCTCTCGGGCCTCTTTCTGTGACTTTGGGCGACTCACTTAGAATCTTGGTCGTCACAGCTTCCCTCTCAAAGTATTAATAATTATACTTGCTTTTTGTTTTGTTTTCTTCTGTATCTCAGGAATTTGGGGAAAATGAACAATGGTACAAATGTTTGAGCTCTTCATAGGGAAAAATGCAATATAATATTAATTACATAATGCGCCAGATTGGTGGTATTTATTTCTTTGTTTTTTCTACTTTAATGCTCTGGAAGTAAAGTCAGGAAAGCACAGTACCCCTCGGCCCCCTGAAAAGATTTTTCACAAATGCCATGCATCGGAATTTTGTTTTAAGCAAAAGGTCTTTTACTTTATTTGTTTGTTTACTTATTTATTTAAATTTTCTGGCTGTACCACAGGCACGAAGGATCTTAGTTCCCCGACCAGGGATCAAACCCGCAGTGGAAGTGCAGAGTGTTGGGTTCCCTTGGAAATTTTCATTTTTGATCTTACTTAGCAACTACAGGAAGAGAAGACATAGCTGAAGAAAGCAGGTTAGAACGGAGGAGTGGTGGTGCAGGCAGGCAGGAGGGACTCGTGCCCCAGGAGTCAGGGGGCACTAAGGGAGACAGACTGTGTCCCTGCACTGGGGTGTGTGATGTGGCTCAAACAAGCGGATGTCCCCCGGGTTACCGGGAGAAGTGGGGGAGGGCACGGACGGACAGCAGGCTACAGCAGGCTGCCAGAGTTCTGGTCCTCTACCTACCGGGGCAGCGTTCAGATTGAATAGGTGGTACTGACATTGTCAGAGATCACCAGGGACCGTTGAAGAGAGACTAAATCCCAATCATCCGTCCGCTTTAGCGATGCAGAGGAGTGTACAGCTTGTTGCATTTTAGGAGGATTTAGTGTTCTGAAATTTTAAATAAAATTTTAGCACCGGATGATGCTTTCCAGCTTTCTAGAAAATACGCTTAGCTGGGCCAGAATACTCTTTGATGATGGCAGGTAAATGAAGTGTTTGTTTTCATGATCTAAATGGGGGAAAAAAAATTGAGCTGTTTTCACATTGTATGGAAGAGATTAACTTACTGTTGATGATAACCGTTCAGATGAGTAGATGCTTCTGCATCCAGTGAGGTCTTCCCAAAGCCCTTCTGTAATTCCCATGACCGAACATTCTGTGGTCAATAAACAATTATGTTACTCTCCTGAAAGAATATAAGTCTCATGAAGGCAGAGATCATGTCACTCTTGCTCATAGTTGTAGCTCCAACATCTGATATGGTACCAAACACAAAGGAGATGCTCAGTAATTATCTGTTGAATGAACGAATGGATGGATGGATGGATACACTTCAGTATAGTGCAGCTTGATGTGCTTGTACGCTGGCTGCATTCAGATGCCATCAAAGAAGTAAGCATCTTAAAATGTTGCTTATATCTACACACTGAAGCGACGTCACTCTTTATCATTCCAAGGTGATATAAAATGGAAACCATTAAGCCTTATTTTCAAAATGCTTATCCCGCTGACTCTGATGTGCAGCCTGTAATGTCTGCACCGAGCTCTGATTTAGAGTTTTACAATTACGTTTAAGTCTGAAAGATAGTGGCCTATCAGCTCCCTCTCCATCCCTTTTTTTTTTTTTAAAGTGAGACATTTCCTTATTAGGCATTGTGGAGCATAGCCTGAGGGGTTGCAAAGTTAAATGGGGATAAGTTTAATTTAACTCTTGGGTTATATGTTTAATTACATATCTTTAGGTGTATTGTAGAGACTAATCAATTTCCAGCCCAGGTTTTCATTTACTTATCGTTCTGACACATGTTTTCTTTGTTCCATTCTACAGCTTTTTCTAAAATAGAGCTGTCTTTCTCAGTTTCCTTGTCCTTGAGCAAATAACGTCTCCTTTCCCTTGCTTTAGGTGTCTTTTCTAGTAAGCAACTTGACCACATGAATTGCTACTGTCTACCTTGCTGTCATGCCCTGCCCTGTGCCCCGAAATCTGGCTGGACTTTAAACAAACAAAAATACTTGTTTATATGTGACTGTGTTTATTTATTACTATTTGTTACCATATGCATTGTTACTACTGCGATTACTATTATCAATAATAACATTTATTGAATACTAACTGGCTTCTAAGAGCATTATAAATATCATTTCACTTAACCATCTAATTTAGGCCCTATTAGCTAAGTACTATTTTGTCCCTGTTTCACAGATAAGGAACCCAGGGCTTATAAGTCAACTCGGTAACTTGCCCAAAGCCATTCAGGTAGTTAGTTTTAAACTAAAATTTTTATTTTGAGATGATTGTAGATATGTGTTCAGTTATAAGAAATAGATACCTTGTATCTTTTACTTAGTTTCTTCAAATGATAATATCCTGCAAAACTATGACACAGTATCATAACCAGTGTACCGACAATGATGCCGTCAATGTATAGAATATTTCCGCCACCACGAGGATCCTCCGCGTTGCCCTTTTTGTTATTCCCATACCCATATTCTCTCCTCTTGCCCCCACCCCATAGCTGTGACCCCAGCAACCACTCATCTGTTTTCCAGATTCTATAATTTTGTCATTTCCCTAGTAAATATATAAATATAGTATGTGGCCCTTGGGGAGTGGCTTCTTCTCACTCAGTGTAACTCTCTGAAGACTCATCTAAGCCGTGGTGTGTCCCAGTAATTTGTTCCATTTTATTGCTGAGGAGTAGTCCACTTTTTAAACCATTTTCTGTTGAAGCACTTCTGGGTTGTTTCCAGTCTCTGACTACTGTGAATAAAGTGACTATGGACGTTCATGTATAGGTTTTTTGTTTGAACGTATCCCAGGTCTTTCCTGGGATAAATGCAGTTGCAAGAGTGCAGTTGGTGGTAGTTTCACGTTTAGTTTTATAACAAACCGTTTTCCACAGCGGCTGTCCCCTTTCACATTGCCAGCAGCAGTGTCTGTGTGCTCTGGTTTCTCTGCACCCTCCCCAGCATTCGGTGTTACTATTATTTTTTGCTTAGCCACCTTGATGGGTATTTAGTGGTATCTCGATGGTGGTTTTAATTTACTTTCCCCTAATTCTTTGGTGAAATGGTCTGCATCTGGGTGCACATGGCAGCATGGCTCAGGGCTGGCTGCCCCCAAGTCTGGTGGTTGACTGACTGTCAGCTGGAGTGATGAGGACGGTGGAACCACATGGCCTCCTCTTGTTTCCCTTCATCCAACAGCCCACCCTGGTGACCGGGCAGGGTTCTGAGAGAGTAGAAGTTCACAAGGCCTTTTGAGACCTAGTTTAGGAACTGGCACACTTTTACTTCCCCTGTATTCTGTTACTCAGAGCAAGTCACAAGGCCAATCCTGATTCAAGGCCTGGGGACATAGAATATCTACCTCTTGAAGGGAGAAATTGCAAAGTCAGATATCCGAGAGTATAGATACTGGGAGGAACAGAGAATTGGGGGCTGTTTTGCAATTAATATACCACATCAGGTGTCTTGTATAATTATCTTCCACCCATTTTTCCCTTCATAACACACATTAACCTTGTACGCTAGTGTACCTAAGTACACTATTTAGTGTACTTAGTGAGAATATATTTGACTAGGAGTTGGAAAGTCAGTTGTGTGTGTGTGTGTGTGTGTGTGTGTGTGTTAAGATATTGGATTAAGGGTTCTTAGTGTTATCCAGCTTATTTACAAACATTTACCTTTAACACATGCACAGGTGACTTCTGCCTGAATCTCAATGGGACAGTTAGAATTAGAGAAGATTATATTTTCATCTTTTTTGTAGTGTGTTACATAAGCTAATTTCCGCCCATCCAATTTCAACTCAGCTGCTTCTGGGACAGCACCTAAATCCATCCAGCAAATCCTCACTAAGTGCCAGGTACTGGGGGTAAAAAAGAGGAATAAGATACCTGCTGAGGACTTCCAGCCCAGTGAGAGACGTGGGTGTACAGAACAATGCCGAGTGGTGGGTTGTATCTCCCATCTCATATACTTCTTTTTCCCTAGACCTCTTGCACGTATTAACTTTTTTTTTCCTTCCCAGCAGAAACGACATGGCCTTATCTTTTTCCCACTTTCCCGCCCCCGGTGTGTGGTCATATATACCTCTAGGATGCTTAGAGCTCTGTCTGTGGATGGGGTGTCTCATGCCACCTGGCTGAGTGACAGTGTTCCGGCTATGGTTTTCTAATTAGTAAGGGATTTCTCCATTTGCTAGTTAATTCTGCTCATTTTAGTAATAAACCACGGGCAGCTGGAGGGAGTGCAGGTCTCACACCATAATTATTTCATGGCTTTTGTTGAAGGTCTAACGCTCTCTGTAACGTTTTTACTTCTTTTGCTAAAATTGCACCAGAAAATAATCGACATGTGTTCCTGCCATTTTTACCTACTTGACAGTTTAGAAAACAACTGTGGATAACTTTCCAATTTCATTTTGGTTGAAAGTGTCCTACAGGGGAGAAGAGTCTGGGTGAATGTATACCAGATGTTAGGAGCGGTGATCTCTGGCTGGCAAGTTTAATGATGATTTGTTATCTTATTTTGGCTCTGTTGTGTTTTCTAATGTTATACTGTAAAATGTATTATGGCTGTAAAAATTATTTTTAGTATGGAAGAAATTTACGGCCCACACGTAATGTTTTATGACCAGAGAGAGTGTGTGAGAGTGAGAGGGATGAGAGCTTCCCAGGTATGCAAGGCCCTGACTAAGGCAGTGACAGAGGCCTCCTGAATGACTGTATGTCAACGTAGAGACATAGGAAGCAGGTTTAGGGAGCTCTGACCAGATTTCATTCTTCGATGTTAATTCCCTATGTTTCTCGCGTGGTGTCTCCTTTTCGCTGTGCCCTTCACACGGTGCGTCATCCATGCTAAAGGATGATGCTCCCGACACTTATGCTCAGCTGGAGACGTGGGTGTAGCTGAAAATGCTCACGTTCTACCCCAGATCCTTTCCATTAGAAACACGCTTTGAGGTTTTCTGGGCAGTGTGGAAGAGAGAACTGGTTTTGTGTTCTGGGGTTCGTAACAATGGTATCCTTTCTTTTATGTCCTGAGCAGATAGAGTTCTGGGGTTGTGAAGGATGGAGGAACATGTGACCTCGGAGTTTTCTATTGCAGAGAATCAGTGGAGCAAACAGGGTGTGCGGCACTGTGGAGCAAGCATCGTATTTATGGTTGTGGGGTGAACAAGAACGTAAGCAGATTCAGTTATACAGGCAGTCCACATGATGTCATATGTAGAATTCAGAGTCAGGAACCTGAGACTCATCATTCAAAATACAAGTAGATACAGAGAGGACACACTCCAGTTGAAATCCCTGTTCTGAATTGTAAGGGCTAGATTCCTATTAAGGAAACCTGGTTATAAAAGGGTGAAGAAGCAGAAACTATCCTAAAGGAATCAAGGCCAAAAGGAAGGTGAAGCATTACTGTTATGGGCTCCCGGAGTTCCTCTTCTGTGCTGAGGGATTATACTGTTTCCCATTGCAGAAACTGTTTTAGGAAGGACCATATTCATTAAATCTTAGAATTTTTTCCAAACCACTTGGCTGATGAGCTCAAGGACTCATTCGAACCATCTAGGCCAAAGATATAGAAACAGGAATGCAGAGGAGAGATCTTTATTTCCTCTTTTTCCCCTAGAAAATGTACCCCCACAGCATACATTTTCCTGTATGTCGTTGTGATCAACTTCCTTTGGCCCCCGAGGAATTGAGATGGTAACTTAATTCTTTTTTTTTTTTTCCCACGGTACACGGGCCTTTCACTGTTCTGTCCTCTCCCGCTGCAGAGCACAGGCTCTGGACGCGCAGGCTCAGCGGCCATGGCTCACTGGCCCAGCCACTCCGTGGCATGTGGGATCTTTCCGGGCCGGGGCACGAACCCGTGTCCCCTGCATCGGCAGGCGGACTCCCAACCACTGCGCCACCAGGGAAGCCCAAGATGGTTACTTAATTCTTAATTCCAGTGACCTCTGGCAAGATTCCAGGATACAATATCAATATATAAAAATCAGTTGTTTAGAGATTGGTTCAAGATGGTGGAGTAGAAGGACGTGCTCTCACTCTCTCTTGCGAGAGCATCAGAATCACAACTAACTGCTGAACAATCATCGACAGGAAGACACTGGAACTCACCAAAAAAGATAGCCCACATACAAAGACAAAGGAGAAGCCACAATGAGACAGTAGGAGGGGCGCAATCACAATAAAATCAAATCCCGTAACTGCTGGGTGGGTGACTCACAAAATGGAGAACACTTATGCCACAGAAGTCCACCCACTGGAGTGAAGGTTCTGAGCCCCACGTCAGGCTTCCCAACTTGGCAACGGGAGGAGGGATTCCTAGAGAATCAGACTTTGAAGGCTAGCGGGATTTGATTGCAGGACTTCGACAGGACTGGGGGAAACAGAGTTTCCACTCTTGGAAAAGTAGTGTGTGCATCGGGACCCAGGGGAAGGAGCAGTGACCCCATAGGAGACAGAACCAGACCTACCTGCTAGTGTTGGAGGGTCTCCTGCAGAGGCAGGGGTTGGCTGTGTCTCACCGTGAGGACAAGGACACTGGCAGCAGAAGTTCTGGGAAGTACTCCTTGGCGTAAGCCCTCTCAGAGTCCACCGTGAGCCCCACCAAAGAGCCCAGGTAGGCTCCAGTGTTGGGTCGCCTCAGGCTAAACAACCAACAGGGAGAGAACCCAGCCCCACCCGTCAGCAGACAGCAGATTAAACTTTTACTGAGCTCTGCCCACCAGAGAAACAGCCAGTTCTGCCCACCACCAGTCCCTCCCATCAGGAAACTTGCACAAGCCACTTAGATAGCCTAATCAACCAGAGGGCAGACAGCAGAAGCAAGAACTACAATCCTGCAGCCTGTGGAACAAAAACCACATTCACAGAAAGATAGACAAGATAAATAGGCAGAGGGCTATGTACCAGATGAAGGAACAAGATAAAACCCCAGAAAAACAACTAAATGAAGAGGAGATAGGCAACCTTCCAGAAAAAGAATTCAGAATAATGATAGTGAAGATGATCCAGAACCGCGGAAAAAGAATGGAGGCAAAGATCAAGAAGCTGCAAGAAATGTTTAACAAAGATCTAGAAGAAATAAAGAACAAGCAAACAGAGATGAACAATACAATAAGTGAAGTGAAAACTACACTAGAAGGAATCAATAGCAGAATAACTGAGGCACAAGAACAGATAAGTGACCTGGATGACAGCATGGTGGAATTCACTGCTGCGAAACAGAATAAAGAAAAAAGAATGAAAAGAAATGAAGACAGCCTAAGAGACCTCTAGGACAACATTAAACAAAACAATATTCGCATTATAGGGGTCCCAGAAGGAGAAGAGAGAGAGAAAGGACCTGAGAAAATATTTGAAGAGATTATAGTCGAAACTTCCCTAACATGGGAAAGAAAATAGCCACCTAAGTCCAGGAAGCGCAGAGAGTCCCATACAGGATAAACCCAAGGAGAAACACGCCGAGACACATAGTAATCAAATTGCCAAAAATTAAAGACACAGAAAAATTACTGAAAGCAGCAAGGGAAAAATGACAAATAACATACAGGGCAACTCCCGTAAGGTTAACAGCTGATTTCTCAGCAGAAACTCTACAAGCCAGAAGGGAATGGCATGACATATTTAAAGTGATGAAAGGGAAGAACGTGCAACCAAGATTATTCTACCCAGGAAGGATCTGATTCAGATTTGAGGGAGAAATCAAAAGCTTTACAGACAAGCAAAAGCTAAGAGAACTCAGAATCACCAAAACAGCTCTACAACAAATGCTAAAGGAACTTCTCTAAGTGGGAAACACAAGAGAAGAAAAGGACCTGCAAAAACAAACGCATAACAATTAAGAAAATGGTCATAGGAACATACATATCAATAATTACCTTAAACGTGAATGGATTAAATGCTCCAACCAAAAAACACAGGGTCGCTGAATGGATACAAAAACAAGACCCATCTATATGCTGTCTACAAGAGACCCACTTCAGAGCTAGGGACACATACAGACTGAAAATGAGAGAATGGAAAAAGATATTCCATGTAAATGGAAATCAAAAGAAAGCTGGAGTGGCAATACTCATATCAGATAAAATAGACTTTAAAATGAAGAATGTTACAAGAGACAAGGAAGGACACTACATAATGATCAAGGGATCAATCCAAGAAGAAGATATAACAATTACAAATATATAGGCACCCAACATAAGAGCACCTCAATACATAAGGCAACTGCTAACAGCTATAAAAGAGGAAATCGAAAGTAATACAAAAATAGTGGGGGACTTCTAACACCTCAGTTACACCAATGGACAGATCATCCAAACAGAAAATGAGTAAGGAAACACAAACTTTAAATGACACAATAGACCAGATAGATTTAATTGATATTTATAGGACATTCCATCAAAAAATAGCAGATTACACTTTCTTGTGAAGTGCGCACAGAACATTCTCCAGGGTAGATCACATCTTGAGTTATAAATCAAGTCTCAGTAAATTTAAGAAAATGGAAATCATATCAAGCATCTTTTCTGACAACGCTATGAGATTAGAAATCAATTACAGGGAAAAAACCATAAAAAACACAAGCACATGGAGGCTAAACAATACATTACTAAATGACCAAGAGATCACTGAAGAAATCAAAGAGAAATCAAAAAATACCTAGAGACAAATGACATGAAAACACGAAGATCCAAAACCTGTTAGATGCAGCAAAAGCAGTTCTAAGAGGGAAGTTTATAGCAGTACAATCCTACCTCAAGAAACAAGAAAAATCCCAAATAAACAATCTAACCTTTCACCTAAAGGAACTAGAGAAAGAAGAACAAACAAAACCCAAAGTTAGGAGAAGGAAAGAAATCATAAAGATCAGAGCAGAAATAAATGAAATAGAAACAAAGAAAACAATAGCAAAGATCAATAAAACTAAAAGCTGTTTCTTTGAGAAGATAAACAAAATTGATAAACCATTAGCCAGACTCATCAAGAAAAAGAGGGAGAGGACTCAACTCATTAAAGTTAGAAGTGAAAAAGGAGAAGTTACAACAGACACTGCAGAAACACAAAGCATCCGAAGAGACTACTACAAGCAACTCTATGCCAATAAAATGGACAGCCTGGAAGCAGTGGACAAATTCCTAGAAAGGTATAACCTTCCAAGACTGAACCAGGAAGAAATAGAAAATATTAACAGAACAATCACAAGTAAAGAAATTGAATCTGTGATTAAAAATCTTCCAACAAACAAAAGTCCAGGACCAGATGGCTTCACAGGTGAATTCTGTCAAACATTTAGAGAAGAGCTAACACGCATCCTTTTCAAACTCTTCCAAAAAATTGCAGAGGAAAGAACACTCCCAAATCATTCTGTGAGGCCACCATCACTCTGACACCAAAAGCAGACTAAGATACTACAGAAAAAGAAAATTACAGACCAATATCACTGATGAACAGAGATGCAAAAATCCTCAACAAAATACTAGCAAACAGAATCCAACAACATATTAAAAGGATCACCAAGTGGGATTTATCCCAAGGATGCAGTGATTCTTCAATATACTCAAATCAATCAATGTTATACACCGTATTAACAAATTGAAGAATAAAAACAATATGATCATCTTAATAGATGCAGAAAAGGCTTTTGACAAAAGTCAACATCCATTTATGATAAAAACTCTCCAGAAAATGGGCATAGAGAGAACCTACCTCAACATAATGAAGGCCATATATGACAAACCCACAGCAAACATCATTCTCAATGGTGAAAAACTGAAACCATTTCCTCTAAGATCAGGAACAAGACAAGGATGTCCACCCTCACCACTGTTATTCAACATATTTTGGAAGTCCTAGCCATGGCAATCAGAGAAGAAAAAGGGATACAAATTGGAAAAGAAGAAGTAAAACTGTCACTGTTTGCAGATGACATGATACTGTACATAGAGAATCCTAAAAATGCCACCAGAAAACTACTAGAGCTAATCAATGAATGTGGTAAAGTTGCAGGACACAAAATTAATGCACAGAAATCTCTGGCATTCCTATACACTAATGATAAAAAATCCTAAAGAGAAATTAAGGAAACACTCCCATTTACCATTGCAACAGAATGAATAAAATACCTAGGAATAAACTTACCTAGGGAGACAAAAGACCTGTATGCAGAAAACTATAAGACACTGATGAAAGAAATTAAAGATGATTCAAACACATGGAGACATATACCATGTTCTTGGTTTGGAAGAATCAATATTGTGAAAATGACTATACTACCCAAAGCAATCTACAGATTCAATGCAGTCCCTATCAAATTACCAATGGCATTTTTCACAGAACTAGAAGAAAAAATCATAAAATTTGTATGGGGACACAAAAGACCCCGAATAGCCAAAGGAGTCTTGAGGGAAAAAAACGGAGCTGGAGGAATCAGACTCCCTGACTTCTGACTATACTACAAAGCTACAGTAATCAAGACAGTGTATACTGGCACAAAAATAGAAATACAGATCAATGGAACAGGATAGAAATTCCAGAGATAAACCCATGCACCTATGGTCAACTAATATATGATAAAGGAGGCAAGGATATACAGTGGAGAAAAGACAGTCTCTTCAATAAGTGGTGTTGGGAAAACTGGACAGCTACATGTAAAACAATGAGATTAGAACACTCCCTAACACCATACACAAAAATAAACTGAACATGGATTAGTGACCTAAATGTAAGACTGGACACTATAAAACTCTTAGAGGAAAACATAGGAAGGAAACTCTTTGACATAAATCACAGCAAGATCTTTTCTGATCCACCTCCTAGCGTAATGGAAATAAAAACAAAAATAAACAAATGGGACCTAATGAAAGTTAAAAGCTTTTGCACAGCAAAGGAAACCATAAACAAGACAAAAAGACTACTCTCAGAATGGGAGAAAATATTTGCTAATGAATCAATGGACAAAGGATTAATCTCCAAAATATATAAACAGCTCATGCAGCTCAATATTAAAAAAACAACCACCCACTCCAAAAATGGGCAGAAGACCTAAATAGACATTTCTCCGAAGAATACATACAGATGGCCAAGAAGCACATGAAAAGCTGCTCACCATCACTAATTATTAGAGAAATGCAAATGAAAACTGCAATGAGGTATCACCTCACACCTGTTATAATGGGCATCATCAGAAAATCCACAAACAACAAATGCTGGAGAGGGTGTGGAGAAAAGGGAAACCTCTTGCTCTTTTGATGGGAATGTAAATTGATACAGCCACTATGGAGAACAGTATGGAAGTTCCTTAAAAAACTAAAAATAGAATTACCATATGACCCAGAAATCCCACTACTGGGCATATACTTAGAGAAAACCATAATTCAAAAAGACACATGCACCCCAATGTTCATTCCAGCACTGTTTACAATAACCAGGTTATGGAAGCAACCTAAATGCCCATCGATAGACGAATGGATAAGGAAGATGTGGTGCATATATACAATGGTGTATTATTCAGCCATAAAAAGGAACGCAATTGGGTCATTTGTAGAGATGTGGATGAATCTATAGACTGTCATACAGAGTGAAGTAAGGCAGAAAGAGAAAAACAAATATTGTATATTAACGCATATATATGGAACCTAGAAAAATGGTACAGATGAATCGGTTTGCAGGGCAGAAATTGAGACACAGATGTAGAGAACAAACGTATGGACGCCAAGGGCGGAAAGTGGCAGGGAGGGGGGTGTTGGTGTTATGAATTGGGAGATTGGGATTGACATATATACACTAATATGCATAAAATGGATAACTAATAAGAACCTGGTATATAAAAAAATAAATAAAATTCAAAAATTCAAAAATAAATCAGTTTTATGGTATACTAACAGTGAACAATCAGGAATTGATATAAAAAATGCTGTTTACAGTAGCATCAAAGATAGAAATACTTAGGGATAAATCTGACAAAAGATGTGCAAAACCTATACACTGAAAACCCATAAAATATTACTGAGAAAAACTAAAGAAGACCTAAATAAATTGAGAGATGTATTTTGTACATTGTCAGAAGTCTCAGTATTGTTATGATGTCTGTTTTCCCCAAACTGATCTATAGATTCAATGCAATCACAATCAAAATGCTAACACTGTTTGAAATTGCAGTGGTGAATCTAAGAAGTCCCATAGATACGCAAAGTTCCCAGACTAGGTAGCCAAAACAACTTTGGAAGAGAAGAACTAAGTTGCAAGACTAAAACTACCTGATTTCATGACTTCTAAAGCTCAGTAACCAAGAGTGTGGTGTTGGTGTCACAGTAGACAAATAGATTACTGTGGAAGAGCAGAGAGTCAGAAATAGATCCACACACATATATATACAACCGGTTTTAGACAAAGGTGCAAAGGCAATTCAGTGGCGTAAGACTGTTCCGTCAAGAAATGACTCTGGAACAATTGGATATCCATAAGCAAAAAGAACATTGAACCATGCCTTATAGTGTATATTAAAATGAACACAAAATAGATTATAAAATAATGAGAACCTAAAACAATAAATCTTGTAGAAGAAAACATAGGAAAAAAATCTTTGTGACATTGGGTTGGAAGAGATTTCTTAGGTATGATACAGAAACCACAATCTATAAAAGAACAAATCGATAAGTTAGACTTCATCTAAAATTAAAAATTCCTGCTCTTCAAAAGATACTGTTAAGAAAATGCAAAGATGGGGGCTTCCCTGGTGGCACAGTGGTTGAGAATATGCCTGCCATTGCAGAGGACATGGGTTTGAGCCCTGGTCCAGGAAGATCCCTCGTGCCACGGAGCAAATAAGCCCGTGCACCACAACTACTGAGCCTGTGATCTACAGCCTGAGTGCCACAACTACTGAGTCCATGCACCACAGCTACTGAAGCCCTCGCGCCTAGAGCCTGTGCTCTGCAACAAGAGAAGCCACTGCAATGAGAAGCCTGTGCACCGCAACGAAGAGTAGCCCCCCACTCGCCACAACTAGAGAAAGCCCACGCGCAGCAACAAAGACCCAGTGCAGCCAAAAATAAATAAATTTTTAAAAAAGAAAGAAAATGCAAAGATAGACCACAGATTGGGAGAAAATATTTCCAAATACATATGATAATGGACTTGCATCCAGAATATATAAATTATTCTCAAAACTTAATAAGAACACAAGCAACCCACTAAAATAACAGGTATGTGATATGAACAGATATTTTACCGAAGAAGAAATAAACAAGAAAAGATGCTCAACGTCGTGAATCATTAGGGAAATGCAAATTAAAACTCCAATGAAATAACCCAATAGGCATATTAGAATTGCTATAATTAAGACAACTCACTGTATCAAATGTCGATGACGTTATGGAGGAAATGAACTTTCATACTGTGTTCTTGGGAACGGGAAATGGTACAGCCACTTCGGAAAACACTTTGACAGTTCCCTAAAAAAAATTAAACATCTTCCACATGATTCATCCATTCCCACTTCTAAATATTTACCCAAGAGGAAACAAATAGAAACATGCGTCTGCTCAAAGAATTACATGTGAATGTGCATAGTAGTGGACTTAGTAATAGCCAAAAAGTTGAAACAATTCAAATGCTCATCCACAGGTGAAAGGGCAAACTCATTGTACAATAGCATACCTCAGCCCATGCTGAAACGACTCAGGAATAAAAGGTAAATGAAGTGTTGATTCATGCGACAGCATGGACGAAGCTCAGGGTAATTGGGCTGAGTGAAAGAAACAAGTCCCCCTCCATCCCCACCAAAAGAATACATGCTGTGTAGTTCCATATATTTAAAATTATTAAAAATGCTAATAAATTTAGTATCCAAAAGCAAAACAGTGTTGCCTCGGGATGGGGAAAGGCAGGGAGGGGGGGTGACAGGGAGAGATGGCAAAAGGGCATGAAAAACTTTTGGAGCTAGTGGGCTATGTTCACGATCTTGATTGAGGTGATGGCTTCATAGCTGTATGCGAAAACTTATGAAATTGTACGCTTAAAATGTGCAGTGTCTTGAATTTGAATTACTCTTCCATAAAGCTCTTAAGAAACAGTGTAGTAAAGGGCTGTAGCAGGCAGGAGTGGTACAGGGTCTGTCGGGGGCACAAAGAAAGGAGTGGTCAGTCTTTCCTGGGAGGTGATCTTCGCTGAGCTCTAAAAGGTGAGTAAGCATTTGTCAGAACTGCTGCAAAGACAAAACACTCCAAGCCTCATGGAGGCTCAGTGAGGGCTGAGAGGTGTGAAGGAGCGTGGCAAAAAATTTGAGGACTCACAGAGAGATTTAGCATCCTGGCAGCTGTGGAAGTTGAGGTACCTAGAGAAGTAGGTAGGGGCCAGACCGTAGAGGACTTGCTTATCATCCTGAAGAGTTAGGATTTTAGCTCCTAGGCACATCTGGGCAGTAACAGGCTGTATTTGTTTTAAGGAAGAATATTTTCACCCTAGAATGAATGCTTAACTCTGATAATTAAGGATATGTAGGATTTTAGTTAAATAAGAAGAGAATTTTCCATTGATAAAGGTTCCATATGATCACTTCCTGTGAAAGTATTTTATCTTGAATGTGCCCCCCGCCCCAAATGTGATCACGTGGAAAATTTGGCACCTACTGTCAACTGTGCAGATGCGTACACGTGGACATCCATTCCTGGATTTCTCTCCTGTCTTCTCCTTACCCCACCTGTTGACAGAGAGGGAACTTTTGCCAATCTTGTTCCAAGGCTCTTTTGTCAAAATGTTCCAGGTCAGAGATTCACCTTAATCTAAATAGCGAAACTGCTCCACTGCAGAATCACGTCAGCCTGGAGTTGAGAACCAAGCTCAGCAGCCTGGAGATTAGGAAGGCATCTCAATGTGGTTGAGCTCCAGTGGTCCAACCACTAAAGACCAGGTCCACCTCTCGCTGGGTGCTTTGCAAAGCGCCTGCAGTGTTGAAAGCCAGCATTGCAAAGGCACCGTGAATCCCTCAGCTGAAATGTTTTACTTTGGCCACCATTAAGGGATGTTGGCAATAATAATACTGGCACGAGTTGAGCACCGAAGAGGAGAGTCCTCTAATTATGAATCTGCCTCGGTTCCACTGTAAATATTTCTACTACCTGATAATCTTTGGCCACTAAGCCCAGATTATGCCAAATTTTGCATTCTTGGTACAAAAAGCTTGTTTTCCTTCCTCCTGGGAATGAACCTTTAGCTATATGTGTTGGAAAACTAAATCTCCATGGAATACCTCTGTGTGCATATGGGGAAAACCTAAAGATTTATTGCTTCTGACTCTTAAAACTAGTGATTTAGCAATCTTTTAATTGTTATTTTAAAAAAAGCAGATCTGGTACTTGCATTTTTGTTGAGTACCAGGAATAGTGATGAGCATTGATTTTATAGTATATTAGAATTATTGGGGTATGTGTCATCATTTTATTTATTTATTTATTTATTTATTTTTGCGGTACGTGGGCCTCTCACTGTTGTGGCCTCTCCCATTGCGGAACGCAGGCTCCAGACGCGCAGGCTCAGCGGCCATGGCTCACGGGCCCAGCCACTCCGCAGCATGTGGGATCTTCCCGGACCGGGGCACGAACCCGTGTTCCCTGCATCAGCAGGCGGACTCTCAACCACTGCGCCACCAGGGAAGACCCATTTTATTTATTTTTTTAAAATAAATTTATTTATTTATTTATGGCTGCATTGGGTCTTCGTTTTTGTGCATGGGCTTTTTCTTTAGTTGGGGCGAGCGGGGGCTACTCTTTTTTGCGGTGCGCGGGCTTCTCATTGCAGTGACTTCTCTTGTTGCAGAGCATAGGCTCTAGGCACGCAGGCTTCAGTAGTTGTGGCTCGCAGGCTCTAGAGCTCAGGCTCAGTAGTTGTGGCGCACGGGCTTAGTTTGTTTGTGGCATGTGGGATCCTCCCGGACCTGGGCTCGAACCCGTGTCCCCTGCATTGGCAGGCGGATTCTTAACCACTGCACCACCAGGGAAGTCCCTCATCATTTGATTTTAATATTCATTGTCTTGCTGGGAGGGTTAATAATATATTCAGCAAAGAACCCTGAATTCTTAAAGCTCAGAGGTAAAAATCAATAAAATAAAACGATGGTGAGAATAGTTTCACTTGTTTCATAATTTTGCTGTGATTAATTGCTGAGTTACTAATTACTCAGCTACCTTAAAAGATGGGGAGAAGTGAGTGTGTTTGTTGTTATCATGATTATTATTTTTACTGTTACTCTTAGTTAAAAAAATAACGTCAGTCACATTCTCAGAGATCAGTGGTTTGTGTAGGTTTTAAATTAAGCCAAACCCTACTAATTGCCAGGTGAGGAGCCAGGCCGGTCCCCTGCTGGGAAACAGGTGTGTCTCTGCTCCCGTGATGCTGACGTGGCCCTTGCTGTTATCACCGAGCTCAGCATTTCCATGGCTCCTTTCTCCAAGGTGAGCTCCAGCCTGGGCCACAGAGGCCACTCTCTGCACCTGTTTAAAGGTACAAAAACATAGTTGTGTTTGTCCGTATATGACACAGATCGGTTGTCATGAAAGAAGCATTTCTTTCAAAATGTAAAGAATCCGTCTTGTGTAAGCTTTGACTTGGTTGCAAAGCCATGGGAAGTGGGGTCTTTCTAATCCCTCCTAGGAAATTATTGTAGCTGACTTTCCTCCCTGCCTTGTTCTTATTAATGTCCAAATATATTCATGTAAATAATTTCGTTTAAACGGGACTGACTCCACTTCATTTATGATAAGTCATCACTAAAATTCACATGAAAGGAAGAAGAGTTCTGTGTAACCTGATGAGAAACCATTATATAATAACTGTTGATGATGTTGATAATAATAGCTGATGATTACCAAGGATTTACTGTTTGCCTGGCACTTTTTAGTGTGCTTCGCATATGGCTATAACTTGACCCTTACAACAACCCCATGAGGTAGATACGATTATTTTCCCTATGTTACAGATCTAGAAACTCAATCTCAAAAAACTGAGGAATTTACTCAGAGTTACACAGATTGTAAGTGGTGGAGGAAAATTCAAACCCAGGCCGTCTGTCTTTAGAGTCTGTGTTCTGAGGCAGTGCATTATGTTGCCTCTTGATTATATAACCTTTTAAAGAAATCATCTTAAAGACTCAATGTAAGTTATAATTCAAATGCCATTAATGACTAAAGTAAAGAAATGATAGTGCTACAATTTACTGAGTACTTACTATATCAAGTGCTGTGCTAAGTACTTTGCATGTATTATTTAGTGTTTTGCATTATTTAGTCCTCTTAGTAATGCTTTGAGGCAGGTATTATCATTCACATTTTATAGATGAGGAAAAAAAATGAAGCTTAGAGAGGTTTACTGGCTTGCCCAAGGCCAGACAGTAAATTTGAGATAGGATTCAAAGCCAAGTTCTTGACTCAGATGCTTGTGTTTTTAACCCAATGGGAAAAGATTATAAAAACTCAAATTGGACTGTCTCATGCATAGGCTGCTCTATTATGTAAGTCATGTTATTAATTTTGAACTTTTTGGTTAATATAAGCAACTCGTACATCTCAGGATAATTGCAGATTCTCAGATATTTTCAGCTTCACATTTAAAAGTGTTTCAAGCCTGCACAGTGCTTTCAATTGTTGGACAATATAATCTAGAGCAGGGCTTCTTAACCTTTTTTAGTGTCATAGACATCTTTGTTTTTTTTTTACATATTTATTGGGGTATAATTGCCTTACAATGGTGTGTTAGTTTCTGCTTTACAACAAAGTGAATCAGTTATACATATACATATGTTCCCATATCTCTTCCCTCTTGCGTCTCCCTCGCTCCCACCCTCCCTATCCCACCCCTCCAGGCAGTCACAAAGCACTGAGCTGATCTCCCTGTGCTATGCGGCTGCTTCCCACTAGCTAGCTACCTTACGTTTGGTAGTGTATATATATGTCCATGCCTCTCTCTCGCTTTGTCACAGCTTACCCTTCCCCCTCCCCATATCCTCAAGTCCGTTCTCTAGTAGGTATGTGTCTTTATTCCTGTCTTAACCCTAGGTTCTTCATGACATTTTTTTTTCTTAAAGTCCATATGTATGTGTTAGCATACGGTATTTGTCTTTCTCTTTCTGACTTACTTCACTCTGTGTGACAGACTCTAGGTCTATCCACCTCATAACAAATAGCTCAATTTCGTTTCTTTTTTTATTTGTTTATTTTTGTTTTTATTTCCATTTCTCTAGGAGGTGGGTCCAAAAGAATCTTGCTGTGATTTATGTCATAGAGTGTTCTGCCTATGTTTTCCTCTAAGAGTTTGATAGTTTCTGGCCTTACATTTAGGTCTTTAATCCATTTTGAGCTTATTTTTGTGTATGGTGTTAGGGAGTGTTCTAATTTCATTCTTTTACATGTACCTGTCCAGTTTTCCCAGCACCACTTATTGAAGAGGCTGTCCTTTCTCCACTGTACATTCTTGCCTCCTTTATCAAAGATAAGGTGACTATATGTGCTTGGGTTTATCTCTGGGCTTTCTATCCTGTTCCATTGATCTATCTTTCTGTTTTTGTGCCAGTACCATACTGTCTTGATTACTGTAGGTTTGTAGTATAGTCTGAAGTCAGGGAGCCTGATTCCTCCAGCTCCATTTTTCATTCTCAAGATTGCTTTGGCTATTCAGGGTCTTTGGTGTTTCCATACAAATTGTGAAATTTTTTGTTCTAGTTCTGTGAACATGGACATCTTTGATAGTCTGATAGAGTTCATGTCCTACTTCTCAGAGAAAAGTTTGTGAATGCATAAGATAAAATACATAGAATTATAAGGAACCAATTATATTAATTATAGTTATCAAAGTATTAAATCAAATTTGTTTTGTAGTAATACATGTGCTCCTTGATTAACACATTATATTTGATCTGGCAATGGGTATAATAACCACTGTAATTTCAAGCTGGTTATAAACATACATGGTATTTTGAAATATTAGCATCAATTACAATGAGATATGAAAATATCTGTGGCTTCTGTTGGTGACAAATGTGTAAGTACTGCTAATGCTACCATGATTTGTTGCCTAAATTCATAATTGAAGCAAACGCTAAATTTCAGTTAGATATTGGTAAAAATAAAGATCTAACTTTTTTCCCATCTGAGTGTAAGTACCTCCATAAATTCCATCCATGGTTCCCTTTGGTATTCGAGGACCTAGATTAACATACTCTAGCCAAGAGGGTATTGCTTCATCTTAATGTGCTTCAAGTAAGAGGTATCCCATTCGATATGCTGTGCACATCTAGATGCTCAAAACTGTTTTACCTCACCAAAGGATCTGGGGTCCCCTTCACTACCACCACATAGAGGTTGGCCCCAGAAGGTTCTCTCTGCGTGGCTTTGTAGTGTTAGTTGGTTATTTGCCTGCTCATGAAGTCTGAAGTCAACATCCCTCACCATCTTAGATCTTATAGTTCTAAAGAGAAAAGGCAAAAAGCATGGAAATACACTTTCAACATTGAGGATGTGTTACAGATGCCCAGGAAGGGCAATAACGGTAGTATAAGCAGTAAATGGGAGACTTTGATGTTAGAAGGAAGTTACCTGCTCTTACTACAGTAAGATAGAATTCACTAGAATTTTACCCTTTCCCATACCTTTGTTTCGTGCACAATAATAGTACATATAGAGGCTTCCCTGGTGGTGCAGTGGTTAAGAATCTGCCTGCCAATGCAGGGGACACGAGTTGGATCCCTGGTCCAGGAAGATCTCACATGCCATGGAGCAACTAAGCCCGTGCACCACAGGTACTGAGCCTGCGTGCCACAGATACTGAAGCCCTCGTGCCTAGAGCCTGTGCTCTACAACAAGAGAAGCCACCAAAATGGGATGCCCGTGGTTCATTTGTTCATTCAGAAACATTTAAGTGTTGTGCTATGTCCAAGGCACTGAGTTATCATTTGTCTGTCATTTGAATCTCACAGTTGTTTGAAATTGTACCCATTTTTCAGACTAGGGACCTGAGGCATGTAGTGGTTTAGATGTGCCTGTGAGTGGTAGAGCCAGTGGTTTTACTATTTATACTGAGAGGTACCATTTACTCTTGGCGGCTCTCCTAGCCTGCTGAACTGGACGGCAGGGCTTGGTAACTGAACAAATTAGCTGTTCCAGTTCCCAGGAACATCTGGGACATGGTGACACAGACTAACAGGATATATAGGAACAGCGATTTTCAACTGAAATTTGCTGGACTTGTTAAGGGAAGACAAACTGCATTTTGAAGTTCTGATTGCCTTTTGGAAGCAAGAAAGTCGATTTCAGGTTAATGGGTTTGGAGGCAGCTTACTTTGTGCTGGACTGGCTTTTGGTAAACAGCCATATGTTATGAGTCCCCTCATAAATTCTGTTCACTTGCCTCTTATTTTTCTTTTGTGCTGTTTTAGTCACTGTTGCCCATTCATTCTCAACCTTGTTTTTCCATGTTTTTGCCACCTCCTCTCTTCCGCCTTTCAGAAATTCCCTGTCACTTTTTCTCAGAATTCTGTGGATGGACAGTGGTCCTTTGTACCCTGTGAAATACCTTCTCCTTTGAGGTTCAGATTGTTTTCTCATTCCTACTGCCCTTCAGCTCATTGTGATTGGTTAGCTGCTGTCCAGGTTAGAGCTCAGCATGACTGTGCTTTTCATTCCCTTAGTTACACTGCCTGTCTGTACCCTGCCCTGCCCTAGCCCTATCCCTATACACCTTCTGTTTCTCAAAGCCCCTCTTACGTTTTACCCCTGTTACCCTAGGATACACTTCTAAAGTTTGTTCACATATACTAGTTGCTTTAAAATTTTTTGATTCAATTTTCACTCTTTAAGAAGTTTTTCCAGTGACACATGTAATATAAGTTTATATTGTACAAAATTCAAGCATTACAGAAATACATTAATGTAGGAACTGAAAGCATCCAATCCCATAATTTCCCCTCCATTTGTCTATTACTCCATACTGTTTCTTTCCTGTGTATATACCAGCAAATACTGTTGTAGCTATTTATTTTCGTAAAAATACTTTTATACCATGCGTGTTTTTCTGTATCTTGCCTTTTAAAAATTTTACTTGGCCATGTCTCATAGACATAGTTTCATGTCAGTACAAATAGATATACCTCAATTTTTAAAGTGATATAGGAAGTCATTTTCTATATATGCCCAGAATTTATTTGATCTGTCCCTTGTAGACAGATATTTGAATTGTTTCCCATTTATTAAACCATCACAGAGCTGCAGTGAATATTTACATATACTCTAATTGCCTATAAAAATACGGTGTGGGCTTCCCTGGTGGCGCAGTGGTTGAGAGTCCGCTTGCCGATTCAGGGGACACGGGTTCGTGCCCCGGTCCGGGAAGATCCCACATGCCGCGGAGCGGCTGGGCCCGTGAGCCATGGCCGCTGAGCCTGCGCGTCCAGAGCCTGTGCTCCGCAACGGGAGAGGCTGCAGCGGTGGGAGGCCCGCGTACCGCAAGAAAGAAAAAAAAATGGTGTGTGTGTACACGTGTCTTTACCATAAGATTAAAGGAAATTTTGAAAGAAAACTGATCTGTCCATAATTCTGCCACGCTCATCTGGTGGTTTTGAGTTTTCTACATTCCCTTGCAGATTTCAGCCTTTTGTGTACGTGATTTTATGTCTTGCATTCATCGTTTGATATCTTGCGTTTTTCATTTAACATGTTATAAAACTTTTCCATGTTGATACGTTTTCTTGGCGGTTCTAATGGAAGTGTCATTTCCCATGATACTGACATTCTGGTTGATGCTTTTGTCTTCTACTCCTGCTTTCTCTTACCTGTCTCATGATGCTTCGCCACTTTGAGCTTTCTATTGCAGTTGTCTCTTTTTCTTGCATGTCCTTTGTTAAGCAGCTTCTTCTTCCTCTCCCCTTGTGAAACCTTCTGACCAGAGGCTGCTGCAGCCTTGCCACCTCCTTTGTGGGACTCAAGCCCCAGCACACTCTTAGTGCTCAATAAACACATGGTCATCGTCTGCCAGGGAGTACCTTCCCAGTTATCTCCCTAAGAATTTTGCCTACATCAAGGTGCCTCTACAAACACTGCCTTCTGGAAAAACGTGTACCCTCTTGGTAATCCGTGGATGCTAAGATGCATTGTAGATGTAATTTATATTCATAGCCATTTATGCAGTGCATTATTTAGGCCGTTCAGCACCAAAGAGAATGACTCCTTTAGCTTGGGTTCAAGGTCAGTGGAGGATTTATTGTGTTTAGGCCTCTGTAGTGCTGTTGGCAAGATGTAATTTTTCTATAACAGATGAAAGGCCAAACCCGGTATAAACACACTTTAATAATGGTGAAAGCACTGGCAGAGCTGTACACCGAGGAGACATGAAAGTTCACACTCCTGTAGCTTAGACTTAATTGAAGCAAATAGTCTTCATGTTTACATTTGGGTTGTTTGTTTTTTTGTTTTTAAATATATTTATTTTTGGCTGTGTTGGGTCTTCGCTGCTGTGTGCGGGCTTTCTCTAGTTGCAGCGAGCGGGGGATACTCTTCCTTTTGGTGCGCAGGCTTCTCATTGAGGTGGCTTCTCTCGTTGCTGCACACAGGCTGTAGGCGCGCGGGCTTCAGTACTTGTGACATGCGGGCTCAGTAGTTGTGGCTCATGGGCTCTAGAGCGCAGGCTCAGTCGTTGTGGCGCACGGGCTTATTTGCTCCGCGGCATGTGGGATCTTCCCGCACCACAGCTCAATCCCGTGTCCCCTGCATTGTCAGGCGGATTCTTAACCACTGAGCCACCAGGGAAGCCCTGCGTTGTGTATTTTAATGTCAGTCTTAGAGTGATTCATCAGAAGATGCCTTCCATTCCTCTACACATAACAGCTTAACAACCTACTGTAGGATTCCATTTGGTCTTTGTCTTGTCTCCAGGCCCCGGGGACAGATTTACATTTTCCTCTGTGTGCCTTGGAAATCCTTGACATGGTACCCTGGCCTCCTTTCCTCTGAATATCTCTAGTGCTGAGAGGCACTGCTTCCTCATTAGCTGTTGCTTCACTGACAAAAAATGACTTGAGAGGCGTATTAGGGTCTTGAACTGAGACTTCTTTTGTCTGTCTGTATACCGAGTTCTCAGAGCTAGTTCAAGGTTGCCTAGAGCCAGTTTTCGGAGAAGACTCCAAGCCTCCTGCTTTCTCTTGAAAGGAACACTAGCTATTCCTTGTGCCCTGTTGACTCGGTAGATTTTCACTGAAACGGAAATCTTGTCTAGGATAGAAGGTAGTGGAAAGTTGCTAAATCCAGAAGAAAATCACCTTTTTTTATGAAGAATGAGATGGCTTAAATGCTTCTGTTCCCTCCCTGCGTGCTACAGTCCTTATCCTGCTTCACCTGCCCCTTCTGAGGCCAGGGGAGGGAGATTAAGTCTCTTTAAGGAACACTAGAGGCGCAGTGCTTCTTTCCAGTGCAGTGGTATGAGCTATTTGAGTTGTGCCCTGACCATCTTCTCAAGGGTTTTCATAGAACTTGAAGATTTATGCCTGAGAACCCCCTGGGCTGGACCTATTAGAAAGTCTGCTACAAGAGCTGCTTGAAAGACTTTCTGAGTTAATAGGAAATGAGATTCTCTTGTCTTCCAGTGAATACCCTCTGGAGGAGTATGATTTGAAGGATGTCTAAAATCCCATCTAGCCTGTAATATCTTCTCGATTGACCTGTGGTGAGATTTGTAGTTTTCACAATTAATTTGTTAGAGGTTAGTCATCGTGTTTCTAAGAAGGAGTAATGACAATTCAGATAAATCCCCAAAGAGGGATTATCACAGTAGGTTTCTGAATGGTCCCTCTGCCCTCATCCTCATTCCCCTACCATCTGTTTTTAATACAGTAGCCCAGGTGATGATGTCACTCTTCTCCAAGCCAAAATTGTAGTCTGTGACATCAAGACCAAAAACACTGAAGTCAACTTTAAGTCCTCTCTTCCTCTCACACCCATATCCAATCTCTAAGCAGGTCTCTTCAGCTCAATTTTCAAAGCATATCCAGAATTTGACCACTTCTTAGCATTTCCATTGTCACCCTCCTGGTTGAGCCACCAGCATCTCTTACCTGATTTATGATAGTGGCCTCCTAACTGGTCTCTGTGCTTTTAAGGGCAACAAAGCCTGTTAGACAAATCCGGTTAAAATGTAATTTAGTTTGACAAGGGAGCCAATAATTCAGTGGAGAAAGAATAGTCCTTTCCAAGTAGATGCTGAAACAACTTGATTTCTACATGAAAAAGAATAAAGTTAGACCCTCTTCTCTCACACCATATACAAAAATTATTTCACAGTGGATTAAAGACCTAAGTATAAGAGCTAAAAGTATAAAACTCTGAGAAGGAGACATGGCTATAAAACTTCATGATCTTGGATTAAGCAAGAGTTTCTGAGATACACCACCAAAAGCACAAGAAAGCAAAAGAAAAAAATAGATAACTTGGACTTCATCAAAATTAAAAACTTCAGTGTTTTACAGCAAATCATAAAAAAGTGAAACAACAACCCACAAAATGGTAGAAAATATTTGCAAACCGTATATCTGATAAGGGACTTGTATCTAGGATATGTAGTGAACTCTTACAACTCAGTAATAAAAACACATGCCCTATTAAAAAATGAGCAGAGGATCTGAACAGGCATTTCTCCAAAGAAGATGTACAAATGATCAATAAGAACAAAAAGATGCTCAATAATATTAGCCGTCTATGGAATGCAAATCAAAACCACAATGAGGTACTGCTTCATACCAGCTTAGATGGCTATGATCAGAAAGACAGATAAAATTACAAGTGTTGAGGATATGGAGAAGTTGGAACCCTTATGCACTGCTGATAGAATGTAAAAAGATCGAACCGCTTTGGAAAACAGCTTGGCAGTTCCTCAGAAGGTTAAGCATAGAGTTACCATATGACCCAGCAAGCATACTTCTAGGTATTTACCCAGGATAATTGAAAATGCATGTCTGTACAAAAACTGGTATACAGATGTTCATAAAAGCATTGTTTATAACAGCTAACAAGTGGAAGCAGCCCAAATGCCCATCAACTGATAACTGGATAAACCAAGTGTGCTTTATCCATACAATGGAATGTTATTCAGCAGTAAAAAGAAATGACGTACTAGTACCTGATACACGAGAATGAACCTTGAAAACATACCAAGTGTAAGAAGCCAGTCACAGAAGACCACGTATTGCATGATGCAGTTTATATGAAATGTCCTGAAAAGGCAAATCTATGGAGACACAGAGTATATTAGTGGTTGCCTAGGGCTAGGAGTTTGGGGGGTGGGGAGTGATTGCTGAGGGCTGTGGGGTTTCTCTTTGGAGTGATAAAAATGTTCTAAAGTTGATTGTGGTGACGGTTTCACAATTCTGTGAATATACTAAAGACCGTTGAATCGTACACTTTGTAAGTGGGTGAATGTATCGTGTGTCAATTGTATCTCAGTACAGATGTTTTAAAAATAAAAAGGGATATTACTCTGTTGTTCAAAACCCTCCAGTAGCTTCCCTTCTCATTCAGAGTAAAAGCAAAGTCTTTACGGTGGTCCTTGGTGCCTTGAATACTCACTACACTTTGCCTCATTTACCCAACTCTAGGCACATTGGCCTTGTTTCTGTGTCTCAGAAATGTTAGACTCACTACTTAGGAATCTTCTGTGTCCTCTGCCCGGAACGCTTTCCCCCATATCTATCCACAGGACTTTCTCACTTTCTTCAGGGCTTTATCCAGCTGTCACCCATCTAACCATCTTATTTAAAATGCAACCCCACCACAGCAGCTCTCCTCTTATGTTATTTTTCTTTATTTCTCTTAGAACTAACAGAATATATACATGCACATATATACATACATATATATTTATTATCAATTAATTCGTTTATGTATTGTGTTAGCCTCTCATGAAGGCAAGAATTTTGGTCTGATATTGTCTACAAATACATCCTCAGCACCTAGAAGAGTGCTGAAATATAGCCGGTGCTCAGTGGGTATTTGTTGAATGAACGAATCCATATAAGATTGTTAGTGAACAATTGGTATCAATCTGATTAGATGGTTGGAACCTAGGAAACAGTAGCAGAAGAAAGGGGAGAAAGGATTTTAAAAAAAAAAAAATGTACCTTTGCAGATTGGTCAAAGTTGGGGATACCATCCATAAAGAGGCAACCCTGGGACTTCCCTGGCGGTCCAGTGGTTTAAGACTCTGCGCTTCCACCACAGAGGGCGCGGGTTCAATCCCTGGTGGGGAACAAAGATCCCACAAGCCTTTCGGCATGACCAAAATGTAAACAAAAAAAGAGGCAACCCCATTAAGTCACGAACGGTGGAGGGTTAAGTTCTTGGGTGCTAGTTGAGAAGGTTCGGAGAGGAAATGGCATGGAAGGGCTCCCAAAGCAGAAAAGGGTTGGGTTAAAGGCAGTGCCTCTTCTTTTGCAGCTGTAATTAGGGGGGAATATTGGGCCTTCATAAGAATCGAGTTACTGATTAGCAAATCTAGTATGAATAAATGAGATGATTTCAGAGTTTTTGAGGCAAAAATCATTCATCTATGCTTCAGATGCTTGTTACGGTCAGGTATCATGAAAAGGGACTGAGCAAACATAACGCAAGAGGGATCAATTGTCATCTTGGTAGGCCTGTTCGATATTAACTCTCATTATTTCTTTAAACATTTCTAATGATATGCAATTAAAGGATTATTATTTGGAAGGCACTTCACTTTGAAAAGTGGCAAATGCAAGCATTGTTTCTATTTAAATGTGGATGAGAGATGGACCATATAAATACAGCAGACGAATGTATCTTTACCAATTCATCTTTTTAATTGATAACTTAAGAACTACTAATTCCATTGTAATTCTATACATGACACTAGAGAAAGGCAGTTAACCATAGAATCAATGTTTTTGGTATCAGATATTTTTTTCCTTTTCACTTACTGTCACACAGAGCTTTTCCTTAAATTACTGGATTGTTTGCCTTATACTTGACTGTCTAACTACATTTTGTTATGTTGAAAAGCTGATCAAAGACCCTTATATCTAAAGAACTATGGCCTAATTTATAAAATTATTTTCCTGTAGGTTGTATCATATACTGTGTGCTCTTTGAGCCTGGGTAAAAGGGCTTTTGAAAGTATTCATGTTGTAAGATAAATAATATGGCATGCCCAATGCTTTATAATAATATTTGGAAAACACCATCTTATTAATAATATCTTCCTACACATGTTCAGTTAAAATACTGAAGATTTTCGAGGAAACTAATTATGGTCATGAATTTAGGTTTAATTTAAAGTAAGAATTCTACAGAAAAAAAATAAAGAGAGAAAAATGGCTTAAAATCATAGCCCCTGTTCTCCTATCAGAATTGGTTCAAGTGAGGCTGGTCCCCTGTGTGGGAAGTGGAGGAGCATAAGAATTAGATCCCACAGTTTTAGTTACGTTTGCTGTGTAAGGGCCCATTGTGTGTTCTGTGTGATCGGCAGATTAGCCATACGTGAATTTTAAATAATAAAAGTCAAGGTGTATTCATGATATTCACAAATTATGATTCGCTTGATAACATTTATGTTTGTGGATACCAGACCTTAAATCAGGTGGTCCTTTCTGGAAGGGCAGGCCCCGTCTACTTCCTTCTTGAGTATGTTATCCTGCTTTGCACTCACGGTATATAAATGCATTAACTATGCTTTCTGGGTGAGGCACATAACTTGTGTAGTTGGGTCATTAAGATTAATAGAGGGGCTACATATCTTGAAGTATTTCTAGTAATTACCAGACAGCCTGGGCACCGGCCTACTGACTGACGCAGGTTTCCTCAAGCAAACGTTGGTCTGGATCTCCGGGAAATCTTTGCATTTGTCAGCAGCAGTGAAGGCCTGAATAGGCTGACAGGTACCCCTCTCTTCCATGCCTCCTTCCCGTTTCTGAGCATGCAAGCCTCTTCCATTTGCTTCAGGGCTTTCCTGAACTCTTCCAGATAGGTGGGAGCTCTTCCCCAGCACCGTTCTTACTGGCCAAGGACATCACCCAAAATTACAGTTTGTAAACAACATTAGCACAGGCTCTTAACCTTGCGGCAACTTTGCCAGAAAGCTTGCTCACCCGACGAGCTCGGTGTAATCTGAATACGGCCACACTGAAAGGAAACACTTGCTTGCCATTCCCAGGGCTAAACTTAAGGGTATGTCAGGAATATTTCTAGAAACTGAAAACATAAAAGACATTTTCATCCAAATGAGTCGTTCAGTCCGATGTAATCCTGACCTTAGAAAAAAATTCTTACTGACAGCACCTCTGAAACGTAACCCGTTGACTAGAGGGAATAAGCAAAGCACGGTGCTTCATCTGCTGAACGTTTTTGATAATTTTCTTGCCGTAAGTTGAGAAAATAAAAAGTAGTTACGGTAAAGCTCTTCAGGTTTTCTGGCCTCCATTAATAATTAAAAGATCAATAAACGCACTGTAGCAAAAGTTTCTACACAAGTATAAATGTGTACGATTGAATCAATAAGGTATATTAAACGATGTGCCCTGCAACCCTGCTGCCTGAGAGAGCGCAAAGTAGGTTTAAAAAAAAAAATCAATAAAAGGAGGAAAATGGAAGTAGTTAGTTCTGAAAATGGCTTTTGATCATCATTCTCTATTGTTCACTTTACCTTCTCTAATGCTGCACTTTTGTGGGAAGTCTGAGAAAGCAAGGATTCCTGCCCCCATTGTCCATGCTGTGGTCAGTACTGAATGGAAGACCTGTGTTGTTTGAAGCCTGAACCTTGAACAGCCTTCTGGATTGATGAGATCTATGTGTGTTAACTGTCCTTAGGTTTTGAAGTGTTTTTCTCTGTGGCCTTTAACCTTTCACATTTCATTTTTGCTCCACGTTTGCCGCCTTCTTTCATACTTCCTGATTCTACAAGTACTTGGTGTGGTTGAGAATGAGTGGGAATAAATTTCATTGCTTGTTTCAGTTTGGTACATACCATAATGTGTTTTATCGATTACATTATTGTTTTGTTTTTATATGTAGCAGAGAGGAATTTTTTTATGTCTCTTCAGAAAAGCCAAGTTGTAATTGTGATCTTTAAAGGCCCAGCTTCCTAGATTGTTACCTTAAATGTCATGCTTTCTGATATGTTTAAACACTGAGAATTTTGATTAACATTTTATGGCATAGGAATGTGTCCCCCATTTTCCCAAACCCATTTTCCATTTTAAAACGTTAGGGTTTTTTGTTTGGTTGTTTCTGTGCTGGCACAAAATTGGCTTTAGCTGGGGCGTCTGAAAGCACGTTATAAACGGGCACCGTCACCCCCCTCTTTGGAGACTGAGAAGCAGACAGACAGCAGTCTGGTAGAAGGCCTGGCTAGGTCAGGGTTGGCAGTGAAGTCCTAAAGATGTATCTTGAGCCTGGTTTTTCTCATCTGTAAAATTATGGTATGCGATCTCTAAAAATATGACTGGTTCTCATAGTAAGTTCTCTGATTCTGTGTCTCCAGAGCTGTCCTCTGTCCTTGGGAGTATATCCCACATACCTTTGTTCCAAACAAAGCAAGCTGGATTCTCCTTTACATCCCTCTTTATTACCATCTCTTCAACAGGAATGCTCAGTTTTCTCAGTTGCTAGCAGTACATGCTGTGACCTCATTAAATAATCCAGAGCTGTCATCCTCTATGCACCCATACCTACAGACGTTAAAACAGCAAGTTGCTAAAGGCTCTTCACATCTGGGTGTTCTGCACGGCAAATGACAGGTCAGAAGTTGATTGCTGGCCCCTCTGGATCTGCCTTATTGCCTTCTCCCGGATGAGTCCCTTAGGGAAAGGAAGGCAGGGTGACCTCAGCAGTCTCCAAAGATACTTTCAAGTTTGAAGGTGGCAGATTGCAGCAACACTTTTGTTTCTCTTTTGGTTACAGATAAGAACTTCTCCTGTCAGGGGATCTTATCTATTTGCATGGGTTATGGAGGGGGCTTCTATGGGCTTGACTTAGCCCCCATCCAAACAATCAGGGGAGTTTTCCTGAAGTGCTGCTGCAAAGTAAAAGGATGGAAGAGGTGCCCCTTGTCTTTGTATCCAAGGGCTGCCGTAATAAAGTACCACAAACAGGGTAGCTTAAGTCAACACAAAGTTGTTGTCTCATAGTTCTGGAGGCCAGAAGTCTGAAGTTGAGGTATTGGCAGGGCCGTGCTCCCCCGGATGCCTCTAGCGGGGGATCCTTCCTTGCCTCTCCCTGGTTTCTGGTGCTTTGCTGGCAACAGTGGAAGGCAGTCCTTGGCCTCCTTGGCTCGTGCTATGGCACTTCAGTCTCTGCCTTGGTCATCACATGGCCCTTGTGTGTCAGCATCTGTACTCTTCTTCCTATAAAGATGCCAGTCACATGGCATTCGGGCTCACCGTAATGGTCTCATCTTAACTTGATTACATCTTCAAAGACTCTATTTCCAAATAAGGTTGGATCCACAAATGCCAGATATTAGGCTTCAACATACCATTTCGGGGGACACAGTTCACCCCAGAATAACGCTGAAGCTTTTTTCCATGTCTAAGATGCAGAGAGTCTCTCGGTGAGGCATTGAACCTGCAGATCAGCAATCTGAACAATGTATTTGGAAAACAAGTCTCTGGTACAAAGAAAGATGAAAAAAGCTTTTTTAAAGGACAGTGCTTTCGGTGTATTGAAAGACTGGGTCTCTGTTTTGCTTCGGAACATTCAGACAAAGTCCAAGGATAAATCACCACGTTGGAGGTGGCTTACGCTAATGCCTTTTGATGCTTCTGACATGTTTGTAAAGGCCAAGATTCATTTGTGCATAGAGGTTATTATCTTTCAGTTCTTTGTGTGGGAAGTAACTGAGCCGATAGTGTTCTTCAAAAACAGTTACTGGACCTTTCACATAGCAATTACTATCTGGTCTTTTATCTTGCTACAGAAGAGAAAATGTACCATTATATAAAATACAGTGTTATATAATACACACACACACACGCATATATATATCTGTGTGTGTATATATATATATGTTCTCTCTATGTATGTTCTCTATATATATGTATGTGTGTCTGTATGTATGTGTATGTATATATATATATATATATATATATATATTCCCCTGTAAGAATGGTATAAGATTATTTAGGGTACATGAAATCCTTATATTTTTGTTCCCCATTCCCCCGTGATACATATACTTTTTGTGGGGAGTGGGGTCTAATCATCCAGGTCTGAAGGTATATCCGGGAGAGAGGTTTACCCTCTACCACTAGGTATGGAGGGAGGTTCCAGGAAGGACTGGCTAATAGTGAGGTGTCTCTTGTGACTGGCCTAGTCTCTTGGATGTGGGCTGCCTTTTATGCTGTGCTTGGGCCCTGTGTGATTAGCTGTAATTTGTGTCAGTGATGTGAGCTGTCCCATGTGCGGCCTGGCCTCTGCCACATCCAGAGCAGTCTGCTGGACAGGTGGAGAACTTGCTTTGTCTGGCTTCCTGGGGTGGACCGAAAGGCCAGAGAGAATCCAGTGAGTGCTGAGAGACAGTAAACGAAAAACATCAATAGACAGTGCTGCCTGAACCATGCTGAACTTTTGGAATTTACCAACTAAATTCTTGTGGGGATTTTCATTTAAGAAAATCTTGGAGCAAGATTTGAGAGGAATAGATCTTATTATTCTTTCAGCTAATAGCCCATTGTCTTTTTTTTTTAAGGGCACTGTTTTTGGTATTGGTTCTTCAGTACTGAGCAGTTGGAAACTAATTCGCTTAAAATATTTTTTTAAGTGGTAGGGGGCTGATTGGGCCTTAATCCTTATTTGGCATGTGTGTTTCAGTGACTTGGTAGAAGATATAATTAATTTTATGAGAATGGAAGTGTATTCTAGAAGCTTAAATTTTTTATACATCAGTTTCAAATAGTCTTTGGTTAAAAGGATTTGAGGGAGTCCCCACTTTCACCAATGGACAGATCATCCAAAATGAAAATAAATAAGGAAACACAAGCTTTAAATGATACATTAAACAAGATGGACTTAATTGATATTTATAGGACATTCCATCCAAAAACAACAGAATATACATTTTTCTCAAGTGCTCATAGAACATTCTCCAGGATAGATCATATCTTGGGTCACAAATCAAGCCTCGGTAAAGTTAAGAAAATTGAAATCATATCAAGTATCTTTACTGACCACAACGTTAAGAGACTAGATATCAATTACAGGAAAATATCTGTAAAAAATACAAACACATGGAGGCTAAACAATACACTACTTAATAACCAAGAGATCACTGAAGAAATCAAAGAGAAAATCAAAAAATACCTAGAAACAAATGACAATGGAGACACAACGACCCAAAACCTATGGAATACAGCAAAAGCAGTTCTAAGAGGGAAGTTTATAGCAATACAATCCTACCTAAAGAAACAGGAAACATCTCAAATAAACAACCTAACCTTGCACCTAAAGCAATTAGAGAAAGAACAAAAAAACCCCAAAGTTAGCAGAAGGAAAGAAATCATAAAGATCAGATCAGAAGTAAATGAAAAAGAAATGAAGGAAACAATAGCAAAGATCAATAAAACTAAAAGCTGGTTCTTCGAGAAGATAAACAAAATTGATAAACCATTAGCCAGACTCATCAAGAAAAAAAGGGAGAAGACTCAAATCAATAGAAATGAAAAAGGACAAGTAACAACTGACACTGCAGAAATACAAAGGATCATGAGAGATTACTACAAGCAACTCTATGACAATAAAATACAAACCTGGAAGATATGGACAAATTCTTAGAAAGGCACAACTGCCGAGACTGAACCAGGAAGAAATAGAAAATAAGAACAGACCAATCACAAGCACTGAAATTGAAACTGTGATTAAATATCTTCCAACAAACAAAAGCCCAGGACCAGATGGCTTCACAGGCAAATTCTATCAAACATTTAGAGAAGAGCTAACACCTAACCTTCTCAAACCCTTCCAAAATGTAACAGAGGGTGGAACACTCCCAAACTCACTCTACGAGGCCACCATCACCCTGATACCAAAACTAGACAAAGATGTCACAAAGAAAGAAAATTACAGGCCAGTATCACTGATGAACATAGATGCAAAAATGCTCAACAAAATACTAGCAAACAGAATCCAACAGCACATTAAAAGGATCATACACCACGATCAAGTGGGGTTTATTCCAGGAATGCAAGGAATCCTCAATATATGCAAATCAATCAACGTGATACACCATATTAACAAATTGAAGGAGAAAAAACATATGATCATCTCAATAGATGCAGAGACAGCTTTTGACAAAATTCAATACCCATTTATGATAAAAACCGTGCAGAAAGTAGGCATAGAGGGAACTTTCCTCAACATAATAAAGGCCATATATGACAAACCCACAGCCAACATCATCCTCAGTGGTAAAAAAATGAAACCATTTCCCCTAAGATCAGGAACAAGACAAGGCTGCCCACTCTCACCACTGTTATTCAACATAGTTTTGGAAGTTTTAGCCACAGCAATCAGAGAAGAAAAAGAAATAAAAGGAATCAAAATCAGCAAAGAAATAAAGCTGTCACTGTTTGCAGATGACATGATACTATACATAGAGAATCCTAAAAATGCTACCAGAAAACTACTAGAGCTAATCAATGAATTTGGTAAAGTAGCAGGATACAAAATTAATGCACAGAAATCTCTTGCACTCCTATATACTAATGTTGAAAACTCTGAAAGTGAACTTAAGAAAACACTCCCATTTACCATTGTAACAAAAAGAATAAAATATCTAGGAATAAACCTACCTAAGGAGACAAAAGACCTGTATGCAGAAAATTATAAGACACTGATGAAAGAAATCAAAGGTGATAGAAATAGATGGAGAGATATACCATGTTCTTGGATTGGAGGAATCAACATTGTGAAAATGACTCTACTACCCAAAGCAATCTACAGATTCAGTGCAATCCCTATCAAAGTACCAATACCATTTTTTTTTGTGTGCAGTACATGGGCCTCTCACTGTTGTGGCCTTTCCCATTGCGGAGCACAGGCTCTGGACGCGCAGGCTCAGCGGCCATGGTTTACGGGCCCAGCTGTTCTGCGGCACGTGCGATCTTCCCAGACTGGGACATGAACCCGTGTCCCCTGCATCGGCAGGCAGACTCTCAACCACTGCGCCACCAGGGAAGCCCACCAGTAACATTTTCCACAGAAGTAGAGCAAAAAATTTCACAATTCGTATGGAAACAAAAAAGACCCCGAATAGCCAAAGCAATCTTGAGAAAGGAAAAATGGCACTGGAGGAATCAGGCTCCCTGAGTTCAGACTATACTACAAACCTACAGTAATCAAGACAGTACAGTACTGGCACCAAAACAGAAATATAGATCAATGGAACAGGATAGAAAGCCCAGAGATAAACCCACGCACGTATGGTCACCTTATCTTTGATAAAGGAGGCAGGAATATACAGTGGAGAAAAGACAGCCTCTTCAGTAAGTGGTGCTGGGAAAACTGGACAGGTACATGTAAAAGTATGAAATTAGAATACTCCCTAACACCATACACAAAAATAAACTCAAAATGGATTAAGGACCTAAATGTAAGGCCAGACACTACCAAACTCTTAGAGGAAAACATAGGCAGAATGCTCTATGACATAAATCACAGCAAGATCCTTTTGGATCCACCTCCTAGAGAAATGGAAATAAAAACAAAAATAAACAAATGGGACCTAATGAAACTTCAGAGCTTTTGCACAGCAAAGGAAACCATAAACAAGATGAAAAGACAGCCCTCAGAACGGGAGAAAATATTTTCAAATGAAGCAACTGACAAAGGATTAATCTCCAAAATTTACAAGCAGCTCAATAACAAAAAAACAAAAAACCCAATCCAAGAATGGGCAGATGACCTAAATAGACATTTCTCCAAAGAAGATATACAGATTGCCAACAAACACTTGAAAGAATGCTCAACATCATTAATCGTTAGAGAAATGCAAATCAAAACTACAATGAGATATCATCTCACACCAGTCAGAATGGCCATCAACAAAAAATCTAGAAACAATAAATGCTGGAGAGGGTGTGGAGAAAAGGGAACCCTCTGTACTGTTGGTGGGAATGTAAATTGATACAGCCACTGTGGAGAACAGTATGGAGGTTCCTTAAAAAACTAAAAATAGGGGCTTCCCTGGTGGCGCAGTGGTTGAGAGTCCGCCTGTCGATGCAGGGGAGACGGGTTCGTGCCCCGGTCCGGAAGATCCCACATGCAGTGGAGTGGCTGGGCCCGTGAGCCATGGCTGCACAGCCTGCGCCTCCAGAGCCTGTGCTCTGCAACGGGAGAGGCCACAACAGTGAGAGGCCCGGGTACCACAAAAAAAACCACAAAAAACTAAAAATAGAACTACCATATGACCCAGCAGTCCCACTACTGCACATATACCCTGAGAAGACCATAATTCAGAAAGAGTCTTGTCTACCAAAATTCTCATTGCAGCACTATTTACAATAGCCAGGACATGGAAGCAACCTAAGTGTCCATCAACAGATGAGTGAAAAAAGATGATGTGGCACATATTTACAATGGAATATTATTGCCATAAAAAGCAATGAAATTGAGTTATTTGTAGTGAGGTGGATGGACCTAGAGTCTGTCATACAGAGTGGAGTAAGTCAGAAAGAGAAAGACAAATGCCGTATGCTAACACATATATATGGAATCTACGAAAAAAACAAAAGGTCATGAAGAACCTAGGGGTAAGATGGGAATAAAGGCACAGACCTACTAGAGAATGGAGTTGAGGACACGGGGAGGGGGAAGGGTAAACTGTGACAAAGTGAGAGAGTGGCGTGGACATATATACACCACCAAACGTAAAATAGATAGCTAGTGGGAAGCAGTCGCATAGCACAGGGAAATCAGCTCGGTGTTTTTTGACCCCCTAGAGTGGTGGGATAGGGAGGGTGGGAGGGAGGGAGACGCAAGAGGGAAGAGATATGGGAACATATGTATATGTGTAACTGATTCACTTCGTTATAAAGCAGAAACTGACACACCATTGTAAAGCAATTATACTCCAATAAAGGTGTTAAAAAAATAAAATAAAAATGGGCAAAGGACTTGAACAGACGTTTCTCCAGAGAAGACATACAAATGCCTAAAAAGCATATGAAAAAATGCTCAACATCCTAATCCTTAGGAAAATGCAAATCAAAACCACAATGAGATACCAGTTCACATACACTAAGACAGCTATATATAGAAAAAATGCAGAAAATAATGTGTCAGTGAGGATGTAGAAAAATTGGAACACTTGTACAATGCTGGTGGAAATGTAAAACGGATCAGTCACTGTGGGAAACAGTTTGGTGATTCCTCTAAAGTTAAACATAGAATTATCCCATGACGCAGCAATTCCACTCCTAGATATCTAGCCAAAAGAATTAGAAACCTGTATTCAAACAAAAACGTATACATAAATTTTCATAGTAGCACTATTTACTATAGCCAAAGGTGAAAACATCACAAATTTCATCCAAAGAGGAATGGTAAGAATATGTGGTATATCCATATTCAGCTATAAAGAATAGTTAGCTATAAATAGATTGAAATACTGATACATGATATACAACATAGATGAACCTTGAAAACTTCAATCTAATAGAAGCCAAGCACAAAAGGCTACGTATCAAATGATTCCATTTGTATAAAATATCCAGAAAAGGCAAATCCATAATACAGAAAAGTGATCAGTGGTTGCCAAGAGTTGGGGGGAGAGGGAAATGGGGTGTGACAAAGAGTTTTCTTTTGCGTCAATGACAATGTTCTGGAAATTCATAGTGGTAATGGTTGCACAACATTACGAATGAACTAAATTGCACTACAATTTTCACTTTAAAATGGTTCGTTTTCTGTTATGTGAATATCACGTCAATTTTAAAATGTAAATTAGAAGAGAGTAGGCCAGTAGTTCAAGAAAATTGTGTTGTTTTAGCAGAAAGAAAACAAAACTTTAGATTTGTATTACTACAATATTTGATGCTAAAATTCTTTTTGAAAATATTTTAAATAAACGTATCTAATGTTAGCCAACTTTGACACTGACAAATAAAATTCCCTTCCCGTGAACTTTCCGTAGTACTCTATATCCGTAAAGCATCTTTCTAGTACATCATCTACAAGTGGCAAAAATGGATATTTTCATTAAGAAGTGTATATATATATATATATATATATATATATATATACACACACACATATAAAAAGGTATATTACATAGGATATCCTCTACCATATGAATACAGGGGCAAAAAGTAAATGAACCTAAAATTAAGCCTAGTAATTGAAGTTTCAGTATTTATTTTTCTTAAAAATTATCTTAGTATCTAAAAAATATACATTATTTAGATAAATTTAGCATCAGTTTAAAGTCTTAAGTTACCTGAATATTTTGGAGATCATCTTCAAGCTGACATACTATAAAATATAATTACTTTTGAAATAATATTTGTCAGAATAATGATTCAATTTTGTTATTACAGATCTACATATTTTATAATCTTAAACATTAAGCAGAAGCAGTGCTAGATCATTCAGTCAGTAAACCCAAATTAGTTTAGAAAGAATGTGGCCAAGTAGGATAAAAATGTATGAAAAAGTATTCTTTTTTTAAAAATTGAGATACACGAAACAGAATAGAGAGGCCAGAAATAAACCCACACAATTATGGTCAATTAGTTTATGACAGAGGAGCCAAGAATATACAATCAGGAAAGGACCGTCCCTTCAATAAATGGTGTTGGGAAAACTGGACAACCACATGCAGAAAATGAAACTTACACTCTACACAACATGCAACAATATGGTTGGTCCTTGTGGGCATTATGCTAAGTGATATAAGTCAGACAGGAAAAGACAAATACCATATGATCTCACTTAAATGTGGAATTAAACACGTATATAACAACAAGCAAAACTCATAGATACAGAGAAAAGATTGATGGTTGCTAGAGGTGGGGGCTGGGGGGGGTAGGAGAAATGGATGAAGGGGATCAAAATGTACAAATTTCCCAAATTTCATGGGTATGTAATGTGCAGCATGGTGACTACAGTTAATAATATGGTATTGCATTTTTGAAAGTTGCTAAGAGTGTAGATCTTAAAAGTCCTCATCACAAGACAAAAAATTTGTAACTATGTATGGTGATGGATGCTAACAAGACATTTTGGTGATCATTTCACAACATATATAAATATCAAATCATGTCACATACCTGAAACTAATATGTTATATGTCAGTTATATCTCAATTAAAAATTGGTGCAAGAAAATCTTAAAAAAAAAAAGGATTTGAGGGTGTATACTTAAAAATAACCACAGTGTATCTCTTAATCTCATATCCCAATCTTTCCCCTTCCCGCTTCCCTCTCCCCATTGGTAACCACTAGTTTGTCTTCTATGTCTGTGAGTCTGTTTGTTCTATTTTGATATATACATTCATTTGTTTTATTTTTTAGATTCCATATGTAAGTGATAATGTGGAGTATTTGTCTTTTCTGACTTACTTCCCTAAGCATAATATTTTTTAGGTCCATCCATATCATTGCAAATGGCAAAATTTCACTCTTCTTATGGCTGAGTAATATTCCATGTGCATATATCCCACATCTTCTTCATCCATTTATCTGTTGGTGGACACTTAGGTTGCTTCCATCTCTTGGCTATTGTAAAGTGGTGCTGCTGTGAACATTGGGGTGCACGTATGGAATAGATATGCAGCAAGGATATACTGTATAGCACAAGGAACTGTAGACATTATTTTGTAATAACTTTAAATGGAGTATAATCGATCTATAAAAGTATTCAGTCACTGTGTTGTACACCTGAAGCTAATATATTATAAATCAACTATACTTCAATTTAAAAAAGGATAAATACAGTAGGAGATAAATCTAGGTTTGATGTATTTTCTGTTATTGGATACTTACTCATAAGGAGTGGGGGAAGAAAAAAGAGAGAAAATTGAGTCATACAACAGGGGTGGGTCCCTGGAGTTCAGCTAATGTGTCCTGTGTCTCTTGGCAGGTCTGCCATTGGCTGTGTAAGGCTGTATAAGAATCAACCATGCAAATCCGCTGTTTTTAAGGGTTAGCTGAGTAGGGGCAGGAGCAAGGGGCATCAGACTGGACTTGGTGATGTTGTAAGTCTCGTAAATTATACTCACATTACAGATGACTCCTATAAGGTTTGAAGTGAATTTTGATGCTGTTAATATTGATTTTAATTTTCTTTCCCTTTTCTCTGCTTGGGATAAAATGTTAACTAACTCTAACCTGTGAAACTTGTGTGCCCATATTGCTTGTTTAATTTACATTACAAGTCCACGGGGCAAGCTCCTTTCTGTTCTCTGCAGTGCCAAAGACCCTGATGGCAGAAATGTTTATTATTATTAGGTATTATAATAATCACAGTGTTCTGCTAAAATACTATGCTGATTGCATTTAGTCAGAAGTGATAGCTTTAGTCCTTTTTAACTTGAACTACTTTATTTTGCTTTAAGCTGGTTAGACAGTGATTTCATCAGAAAGACTAAGCTAGATACTAAATTGAAATGTAGTTTGAATGCATTTTTGAATTATGCTGGTTGTTCTGAGCCAAAAGCAGTTGCACCTTCATTGTAAAGTATGTTTTAATAATTTTAAATCTCCTCTCACTCCAGAATGGCTCAGTGGGTTTTTTTTTCTTTTCTCAAATTATTCCCAAACAAAGAAAAAACTAGGACGGGGACCAAGCCTAAGTAAGTTTGGCTCAGGAAGGGCATTATGATTGAGTGAAAACACGTGGCTCTAATATTCTGCTTAGAAATATCTTCAACAGGAACTTTTAAAACACTGTAAACTCTGTCGATTACTGTAGAAGGCTCCATCCACAGAGAGTGACCGAGAACTGAGGCACACATCAGAATAATGCAGTCCAGGAAACACTCTATGGGAAACATCTTAACAGAGAAAACCTTGTTAATTAAAACTGGCTTGGAAAGGCCAGCCGAACGAGTGAAGTTTACATGGGAGTAATCTCTAGTGTATGGCAAATTGATGTGATTACCCATGGCCATTACCTAGAACTTGGCAGGGGTTCTGGGAAGTGGGGAGGAACTCAGAGACATGGTGGGATGAGTGGGTTTGTGCTTGTCATAGCTCGTTACTCGTTTTATTCATTCAGTAGACATTTATTGGGTACCTCTTATGTAATTGGCACTGTGCTAGGAGCTGGGCATCTGGAGTGGAGGAAGACATTGTTTCTGCCCTCAGGGATGAGACACACCATCAAGAAGACTGAGGAAGCCCTGTGAGAGAGCAATTAGTTGCAGGTTACAGGGTATCACAGAAGTACTGAGAATGGATAGCTAGACTAGCCCAAGCCAGGGAGAGCTTCCTGGAGGAGAGGGTGCCCGAGTTGAATCCTGCAGAATCGAGGTGAGGATGCGGGAACAGCATTAACAAGCACTGAGGTCAGAAATAATGCAGGCACAGCAGGAAGCCATGAGCAGTTCCCGGACCACACGGAGTACGGGGCCATGATGGTGAGGCTAGCTGTTGGACAGAGGTACATGGGAGCCTATGTTACGGAATTAGGGCTGTAAGCGATACAGTGCTGATGAAGGGTTTTGAGCACAGATGAGATGGAGTCAGTTTTGTGTTTTACTAGGATCTCTGGGGAATGGTTTCTTGAATAGAGAATGGGCTTGAGGGTGGGAATAAGACCAGAGGCATGCAAACTAGCTGGGGTGGGGGGAGATTTTTTGAGTTATGCAAGCTAAAAGGGAGAATTGGAATCTTATTGGTAAAAGCAGTCAGCCCTGGAGTTTAATTGGATGTAAGTTCTGAGGGCAATGAAGTAATATAGAATGAATCCCAGATTTCTTGTTTGGGCATCTAGAGGACTGCTGGCGCTAACGGTTGAAACTGGGAGCAAAAGTGAAGGATCAAGTTTATGGACAAAAATGAGGCTGTGCCTAATTTGATGCGCCATGGGAAAGAAACAGTTTCTCTGCTGCAAGGCCAGCCCTGGGGAGTCCACCTTTTCTCTCCTTCCTTTCTTTCCCTTCTTTTCTTCTCTTCTCTTTGCTGCTTTACTGCAGAAGTATTTAGGGTGGCTAACTACAGTTATGCATTTGGGAGCTATTAGCATATGTGGGGTGGGTAAAATTGTGAGAGTGGAAAAGATTCCCCACCCCAATGGGTAGCGGGGAAGAGGGGAACCCAAAGTTAGGGTAGGGGAGATTTTCCAGAGATTCCCCCAGAGGAGGGAATCCTACCCAGAAATGAGGGGGGGTGGTCTCCCAGAGTAGAAGCCGAGGGGATTCCACCATTTCCAGTGTGAATCATATTTACATGAGACGGCTGCCTTCTCCATAAATAATGCAAGAGAGAATGTTTACCTAGCCCTAGCTGAGTTATCCCCAAAGCCAAATTTTACTGTAATCAAGAGTGGTGTTTTAATGTGAGTTAAATAAATACTGATGTAGATTTTCTCCTTTATCTTAGCCTATATTAGCTCTGGAGTACATATTGAGTAAATACAATTTTAGGGAACGTTGGATATTTGAAATATTGGATTTTCTGTTCTGTCTTCTGCCACTTTTTCACTAAATGACCTCGGGCAAAGTAGATACCTATTTTGGGGCCTCTCTTTTCTCACGTATAGAACAAAAGGACTGGACTAAGTGGTTATTATGATTATTACTCTTGATTGAATGAATAAAGCAGAGAGAGAGGCTCAGGTTTGAGTTGGAAGGTAACTGGGTGCCCAGGAGCTCGTTAGGAGCTTAACTGACCAAAGAAAGGGCAGACAGTTTCTCTCCACCCTCCTCTCCCAGTCACTTACGTTCTTGATGATGCTCCACACACCTCCGTCTGCCACTTAAAAATAATTCAGACAAAATATTTTATAAATACGCATGATTGGATTGTAAAGATGTGGCCCATTTTTTCCTCTCCAACTTCTGTTTCATAGAACATTGACTAGTGGCATGTAACACCAAGGAGTTAGTGGTCAGATAAGTCTTGGGAAATACGACTCACCATACCCCTCTCTTAGAAATTCCCAGCGCATCTCACATTCTGCAAGAATTTCTGCTGTGTAGAAATGTTTTTTTCTTTTTCCTTAATCCAGCATTCATTTTCTCAAATGAATATATTAAATTCTTATTTTACTCAGACTCTGTTGCCATCCCAGAGAGTCCTTGATCTCAGTGCACTTTATGGGAAACAATAATGTATTTGCCCAAGCTCTCCAGATGTTCACTGAAGGGGTGGAGTATCGAATGCCAGAGACACGAGCACTGTGCTAGACTCAGATGGATATCACCACCCCGCGAAATCCTGCAATCTAAGGAGGCCTGGAAAATAGATGTGGAAAGAGAAAAGTGCTTTTTACCCCTTTTAAATTGACAAGTGATGCTATTTTGTTCAGACTGTCTTTAATTCCACATTTAAGCAATGGCATTGAACTAAAACTTATGAATTTGAGGTTTCCACTCCTGTCTTTTATTCTGAGGACCATTCCAGGAAATGAATGTGCTCTGACTTGTGAAAATCTGGCCGGTTTGATTCATAGGTCACTTGCCCTCTCCCCACCTTAGTTTTGTCCCTTCATCCCTCTTCAGGGAAGAAGAACAAGAAAGATGACAAGAAAAGAAAAAAGCAAAGGAAAATAAAAGGAGGGGAAATTGGATTCATAAAAGCCCAAGAGGTATTACATTCCCACAGCTGGTACCCCAGCTTTGAGTACTTTAGGCTATGGGACATTTCCTGTAATAAAAAGTAGGGTAAGTGGGGGCCTTTGTTTTACATTTAGAATGAGTTCTTGTTGTGGATTGGTGATATTAGTGTTCCTATCAGATGTGCTATTAATAATACGGCTATTTGGGATCTACAAGTAACCTTAAAATTTGACTTCTTTAAAATGAAAGCATCAATAAGCAAATATGCCTAATAATAAGGGCGATGATTTTAGCATTAACCCCCCCCCCCCAAAGCTGATAATATTTTTCAGATGGCTTCATACATTTGATTAAAGGTGGGGTTAGTGGGGAGGGTGGGATGGGAAGGAGAGTGGAGGGAGGCTGTCGAATCCTGTCTGTCCCTTGGCCATCTGACACAAGGTTTAATCCAGAGCACGAGCCTCTCTACACTCCTGCCTCTGCTCCATCCCCTCTTCTTCCACAGCAGCTGCCTGTGGACTCCATCACCATCTCTTGCCATCCCCGTTCTCCTCGTGGTGAGCCCCCGACCACGTCTAAAACAGACTTTCTAGAACCACTTTGTGATGATGGTCTACTTAGGTTGTCTGCCAGCCAAGTAGAGAAGAACGTGGATTGAATTCATTTTAATCTGTGTCTGCGCTGTGAGGGACAGCACAATTCTGGTTATCCTTGCAAAGCGGAACCTCAACTGGGTGGTAGGGATAATTGCTGCATCTGGAGGTGGGTGTTGCTCTTTTCTTTCCATCCGGTTGAACACATGTAGTGAGGAATTAGCCACAGAATGATCATAAAGAAGGATGTAACTTGAGTTCATTAAAATGATTTGGAGGACATGGGCCTTTACTCTGGAGTCTGAGATGGCAAGAAGGGCTCCAGGAAAGAGCTGGAGTGTCAGTAACCAACACTTGCATGGGGGAAAGAAAAGATAGAGACAGAGGTTCAGGGTGTTCCTTGGTGCAGGACTTTGGCCTTGAGGCCAAAGTTCAAATGCTTTTGCCTAAAAGAAGCAATATGTTTTCTTTAGTCTCTTTAGGGCTGAATTCTGATCAAAGGAGAATTTCTACTTCCTCCTTTAAGCCTGTTCTTCTCTTTGTCCTTGATTGGCTAAAGCATTGGTTAAAGTATATATTTTTGAGGTGATCCAGGTGTTCGCTAGTAGTTCATTTTTTAATCTCATGCAGATGATAGGATGGTCACTGAATGACTAAAGTTGAGATATGAAATTGCATAACAAAAGTCAGAGCTTAAAAACTTGAGATTTTCTTTGTCCTTTCATGTGTGTTTTTCTGTGGGTTTACATTTTTTCAATTGCACGACCATACTTAGTTTCATTCCTTTGTTGTCTGAATATGTGGTTTGCTTTGAAAAATAATATTGTCATCATGCGCTCCTTGGATCATACCTGGTTACCAAGAAAGTTAGGAGCATCAAAACTATTTTAAGTGGCTCGTAGCTGGCCAGGAGCAGAAGGTGGCTGTAGAAATAACAACGGCAGTGACCAGCAGTTACTGCTCCTGCAGAAATTTATTCCTGGTGGAAGATAAACTTGACACAGGAGACAAAAGATATGCTTTTATTAATATTTGTAAAATTCTTGCTGTCCAACTCCTGGCCTAGTCTCAGGGAGAGGAGCATGACTTCGGCTGATAAATGTGTTAGTTCTTTTGAGCCTTCTCTTTGGGACACCTCGTAGCAAGAGAATAACATCACTAGTTGGTGAACCTGAGCTCCATATTCTGTATAATATTATTATTCTTAATATTATTATTATTATTTATTATATGTTTCGGATATTCAGCATTGTAATTTGACACCTGTATATACTACAAAGTGATCACCATCCCAAGTCTAGTTACTATCCATCACCGTGCAGTTGACCCCCTTCACCCATTTTGCCCATGCCCCAACCCCTTCCCCTCTGGTAACCAGTAATTTAATCTCTGTATCTATGAGGTGTTTTTTTTTAAAAATTTTGTTTGTTAATTTGTTTTTTTAGATTCTACATATGAATGAAATCATATGTTAGTATGTTTGTCTTTCTCTGACTTATTTCACATAGCATAATGACTTTATCCGTGTTGTCGCAAATGGCAGGATTTCATTCTTTTTTATGGATGAGTAATATTCCATCGCCTCTGTGTGTGTGTGTGTGTGTGTGTGTGTGTGTGTGTGTGTATGTATATGCATTTGTGTGTGTATATATACACAAATACATATACATACTACATCTTCTTTACCCATTTATCTATTGATGGACAGTTAGGTTGTTTCCATATCTTGGCTATTGTAAATAATGCTGCAATGAACATAGGGGTGCAGATATCTTTCTGAATTACTGTTTTTGTATTCTTTGGGTAAATACCTTAGTCATGTGGTAGTTCTAGTCTTAATTTTTTGATGACCCTCCATACTGTTTTCCGTAGTGTCTGTACCAATATACAGTCCCCACCAGCAGTATGTGATGGCTCCCCTTTCTCCACATTGTCTTCCACATCCGTTATTTCTTGTCTTCTCAATAACAGCCAGTCTAAAAGCTGTGAGATGGTATCTCATTGTGGTTTTGATTTGCATTTCCCTGGTAATTAGTGATGCTGACGATCTTTTCACATGCCTGTTGGCCATCTGTATGAAATTTCTTTGGAAAAATGTCTATTCAGAGCTTTTGCCTGTTTTTAACAGGGTTTTTGGTTTTGTTTTTAATTGTTGAGTTGTATCAGTTCCTTATATACTTTGAATATTAACCCCATATTGGACATACGATTCATAAATATCTTTGCCCATTCTGTAGTTTGCCTTTTCATTTTGATATTTTCCTTCACTGTGCAGAAGCTTTTTAGTTTGAAGTAGTACCATTTGTTTATTTTGCTTTTGTTTCTCTTGCCTTCAGAGTCAGATCCACAGAAACATCCCTAACATTGATGTCACTGGGGTTCCTACCTATGTTTTCTTCTAGGAATCTTATGGTTTCAGGTCTTACATTGAAGCCTTTAATACATTTTTTTTTTTTTTTTTTTGCGGTACACGGGCCTCTCACTGTTGTGGCCTCTCCCGCTTCGGAGCACAGGCTCCGGACGCGCAGGTTCAGCGGCCATGGCTCACGGGCCCAGCCGCTCCACGGCATGTGGGATCTTCCCGGACCGGGGCACAAACCCGTGTCCCCTGCATCGGCAGGCGGACTCTCAACCACTGTGCCACCAGGGAAGCCCCTGAAGTCTTTAATACATTTAAAATTTTTATGTATGGTGTATGATAATGGTCTAGTGGCTGTCCTGTTTTCTCAGCACCATTTATTGAAAAAACTATCCTTTCTCCATTATATGTTCTTTGCTCCTTTGTCGTAAATTTGTTGTCCATATATGTATACGTTTATTTCTGGGCCCTCAATTCTGTTCCATTGATATGTGTGTCTGTTTTTGTGCTAGTACTATCTTGTTTTTATTACCATAGCTTTGTATTATAGTTTGAAATCAGGGAATGTGATACTGCCAGCTTTTTTCTTCTTTTTTAAGATTGTCTTTGCTATTTAGGGTCTTTTGTGTTTCCATACAAATTTTAGAATTAATGTTCTAGTTCTGTGAAATATGCCATTGGAATTTAGATAGGGATGGCATTGAATCTGTAGATTGCTTTGGGTAATAGGGAAATTTTAACAAATTTTAGCAATATTAATTTTTTCACTACCTTGGTTAAATTTATTCCTAGGTATTTTATTCTATTTGATGTAATTGTGAGATTGTTTTCTTAATATCTCTTTGTACTAGTTTGTTATTAGTGTATAGAAATATCACAGATTACTGTATACTGATTTTTGTATCCTGTGACTTTACTGAATTCATTTACTAGTTCTAACAGTTTTTGGTGGAGTCTTTAGGGTTTTATATATACAATATTATGTCATCTGCAAATAGTGACAGTTTTACTTCTTTTTTTTTCCAATTTGGATTTTTTTTTGGTCTAATTGCTGTGGCTAGGAACTCCAATACTGTGTTGAATGAAAGTGTTGAGAATGGGCATCCTTGTCATCTTCCTGATCTTAGAGGAAAAGCTTTCAGGTTTTCACTGTTGAGTATGATGTTAGCTGTGGGCTTTTCACATATGACCTTTATTATGTTGAGGTATATTCTGTTTTATACCTGAATTGTTGAGAGATTTTACCTCAGATGGATGTTGAAATTTGTTAAAAGCTTTTTCTGCATCTCTTGAGACGACCTTATGATTTTTATATTTCTTTTTGTTAAGTGATATATTGACTGCTTTTATGGATGTCAAACCATCCTTGCATCCCTCTAATAGATTCCACTTGATCATGATGTATGATCCTTTTAAAGTATTGTTGGATTCAGTTTACTAATATTTTGTTGAGGATTTTTGTATCTATGTTCATCAGGGATATTGCCTGTAATTTTCTTTTCTTGTGGTGTCCTTGTCTGGTTTTGTTGTCAAGGTAAGGTAATGTCAATTCATACAGTGTCTGGAAGGTTTACCTCCACTTCAGTTTTTTGAAGAGTTTGAAAAGTGTAGGTATTAAATCTTTTGACTGTTTTATAGGATTCACCAGTGAATCCATCTGGTTCTGGGCTTTTTGTTTGTTGGGAGATTTTTGGTTACTGTCTTACTCTCCTATTCAGTCTATTCAGATTTTCTATTTCTTCCTGATTCATTCTTGGAAGATTGCACATTTCTAGGTCTTTAAACATTTCTTATAGGTTTTCTAATTAGTTGGTGTGTAATTGTAGTAGTCTCTTATGATCCTTTGTATTTCTGTGGTATCTGTTGTAACTTTTCCTCTTTCATTTTTATTTGAGTCCTTTCTCTTTTTCTTGGTTAGTCTAGCTAAAGGTTTGTTGATTATTTTATCTTTTCAAAGAATCAGCTCTTAGTTTCATTGATATTTTCTATTGGTTTTTTAATCTATTTCTTCTCTAATATTCTTTCATTTCACTAATTTTGGACTTCATTTGTTCTTCTATTTCTAGGTTTTTTTAGGTATGAAGGTAGATTGTTTATTGGGGATTTTTCTTGTTTCTTGAGGTAGGCCTGTATTGTTATGAACTTTTCTCTTAGAAATGCTTCTGCATCCTTTAATTTTTGGTGTGTTGTATTTCTGTTTTCATTTCTCACTAGGTATTTTTAAATTTCTCTTTGATTTTTTTTTAGATGACCCATTGGTTGGTAAGTGGCATGTTGTTTAATATCCATGTTTTTGTGCTTTTATCTATTTTTTTTCTTGTGGATGACTTTTAGTTTTGTACCATTTTGGTTGGAGAAGATGGTATTGTTTCTTTTTTTTTTTTAATTTACTGAGGCTTCTTTTGTGACCCAGCATGCAGTGTATCCTGGAGAATGTTCCATGTGCACTTGAGAAGAATGTCTATTCTAGTGCTTTTGGATGGAATGTTCTGTATATATCTATTAAATTTATCTAGTCGAGTATGTCATTTAAGGCCGGTGTTTCCTTATTGATTTTCTGTGTGGATGATCTATCCATTGATGTAAATGGGGTGTTGAATTCCCCTACTATTATTGTGTTGCTTTCAGTTTCTCCCTTTAAGTTCATTAATATTTGCTATGTGTCTTGGTGCCCCTATGTTCGGTGCATATACATTTATAAATGTTATATCCTCTTCATGGATTGACTTATTTATCATTATATAACACCCTTCTTTGTCTTTTATACAGTCTTTGCTTTAAAGTCTATTTTCTCTGATATGAATATATCTACCCCAGCTTTCTTTTCATTTCCATTTGCATGGAATATCTTTTTTTATCCCTTCACATTCAGTCTGTGTATATCCTTTCTTCTAAAGTAAGACTCTTATAGGCAGATATATAAAATGGGTCTTCTTTTTGTATCCATTCAGCCACTTGATGTTTTTGGTGAATTTAGTCTGCTTACATTTAAATTAATTATAGATAGGTATGTACTTATTGCCATTTTGTTCATTGTTTTCTGGGTGTTTTATTTTTAATTTTTGAATTTTATTTATTTTTTTATACAGCAGGTTCTTATTAGTCATCAATTTTATACACATCAGTGTATATATGTCAATCCCAATCGCCCAATTCATCACACCCCCACCCCCACCCCCTGCCGCTTTCCATACGTTTGTCCTCTACATCTGTGTCGCAGTTTCTTCCTTGCAAACCAGTTCATCTGTACAATTTTTCTAGGTTCCACATATATGTGTTTATAGTAGACAGTATTTGTTCTTCTCTTTCTGACTTACTTCACTCTATATGACAGTCTCTAGATCCATCCACGTCTCAACAAATGACTCAATTTCATTCCTTTTTATGGCTGAGTAATATTCCACTGTATATATATACCACATCTTCTTTATCCATTCGTCTGTCGATGGGCATTTAGGTTGCTTCTGTGACGTGGCTATTGTAAATAGTGCTGCAATGAACATTGGGGTGAATGTGTCTTTTTGAATTATGGTTTTCTTTGGGTATATGCCCAGTAGTGGGATTGCTGGATCAAATGGTAATTTTATTTTTAGCTTTTTAAGGAACCACCATACTGTTCTCCATAGTGGCTGTATCAATAAACACTACCACCAACAGTGCAAGAGGGTTCCATTTTATCCACACCCTCTCCAGCATTTGTTGTTCGTAGATTTTCTGATGACTCCCATTCTAACTGGTGTGAGGTGGTACCTCATTGTAGTTTTGATTTGCATTTATCTAATAATTAGTGATGTTGAGCAGCCTTTCATGTGCTTCTTGGCCATCTGTATGTTTTCTTTGGAGAAATGTCTGTTTAGCTCTGACCATTTTTGGATTGGGTTTTTTAGTTTTTTTAATATGGAGCTGCATGAGCTGTTTATATATTTTGGAAATTAATCCTTTGTCCGTTTAATTGTTTGCAAATATTTTCTCCCATTCTGAGGGTTGTCTTTTCATTTTGTTTGTGGTTTCCTTTGCTGTGCAAAAGCTTTCAAGTTTCATTAGGTGCCATCTGTTTATTTTTGTTTTTATTTCTATTACTATAGGTGGTGTATCAAAAAAGATCTTGCTGTGATTTATGTCGAAGAGTGTTCTTCCTATGTTTTCCTCCAAGAGTTTTATAGTGTCCAGTCTTACATTTAGGTCTTTAATCCATTTTGAGTTTATTTGTGTGTGTGGTGTTAGGGAGTGTTCGAATTTCATTCCTTTACATGTAGCTGTCCAGTTTTCCCAGCACCACTTATTGAAGAGACTGTCTTTTCTCCATTGTATATCCTTGCCTCCTTTGTTATAGATTAGTTGACCATAGGTGCGTGGATTTATCTCTGGGCTTTCTATCTTGTTCCACTGATCTGTGTTCCTCTTTTTCTGTCAGTACCATACTCTCTTGATTACTGTAGCTTTGTAGTATGGTCTGAATTCAGGGAGCGTGATTCCTCCAGCTCCGACTTTTTCCCGTAAGACTGCTTTGGCTATTTGGGGTCTTTTGTGTCTCCATACAAATTAAAAATTCTTTTCTAGTTCTATATAAAATGCCATTGGTAATTTGATAGGGATTGCATTGAATCTGTAGATTGCTTTGGGTAGTATAGTCATTTTCACAATATTGATTCATCCAATCCAAGAACATGGTCTATCTCTCCATCTGTTGGCATCATCTTTAATTTCTTTCATCAGTGTCTTATAGTTTTTTGCATAAAGGTGTTTTGTCTCCCTAGGTAGCTTTATTCCTAGGTATTTTATTCTTTTTGTTGCAATGGTAAATGGGAGTGTTTCCTTAATTTCTCTTTCAGATTTTTTATCATTAGTGTATCGGAGTGCATTAATTTTGTATCCTGCAACTTTACCAAATTCATTGATTAGCTCTAGTAGTTTTCTGGTGGCATCTTTAGGATTTTCTATGTATAGTATCATGTCAGCTGCAAAGAGTGACAGTTTTACTTCTTCTTTTCCAATTTGTATTTCTTTTATTTCTTTTTCTTCTCTGATTGCCATGACTAGGACTTCCAAAACTATGTTGAATAACAGTGGTGAGAGTGGACATCCTTGTCTTGTTCCTGATCTTAGAGGAAATGCTTTCAGTTTTTCATCATTGAGAATGATGTTTGCTGTGGGTTTGTCGTATATGGCCTTTATTTTGTTGAGGTAGGTTCCCTCTATGCCCACTTTCTGGAGAGTTTTTATCATGGAGAGTTTTTATCATCAGTGGGTGTTGAATTTTGTCAAAAAGCTTTTTCTGCATCTATTAAGATGATCATATGGATTTTATTCTTCAATTTGTTAACATGGTGTATCACATTGATTGATTTGCGTATACTGAAGAATCCTTGCATCCCTGGGATAAATCCCACTTGATCATGGTGTATGATCCTTTTAATGTGTTGTTGGATTCTGTTTGCTAGTATTTTGTTGAGGATTTTTGCATCTCTATACATCAGTGACATTGGTCTGTAATTTTCTTTTTTTTGTAGTATCTTTGGTTTTGGTATCATGGTGACGGTGGCCTCATAGAATGAGTTTGGGAGTGTTCCTTCCTCCACAATTTTTTGGAAGAGTTTGAGGAGGATAGGTGTTAGCTCTTCTCTAAATGTTTGATAGAATTCACCTGTGAAGCCTTCTGGTCCTGGACTTTTGTTTGCTGAAAGATTTTTAATCACAGTTTCAATTTCAGTGCTTGTGATTGGTGTGTTCATATTTTCTGTTTCTTCCTGGTTTAGTCTTGGAAGGTTATACCTCTCTAAGAATTTGTCCATTTCTTCTAGATTATCCATTTTACTGTCATAGAGTTGCTTGTAGTAGTCTCTTAGGATGGTTTGTATTTCTGTGGTGTCTGTTGTGACTTCTCCTTTTTCATTTCTAATTTTATTGATTTGAGTCCTCTCCCTCTTTTTCTTGATGAGTCTGGCTAATGGTTTGTCAATTTTGTTTATCTTCTCAAAGAACCAGCTTTTAGTTTTATTGATCTTTGCTATTGTTTTCTTTGTTTCTATTTCATTTTTTTTCTGCTCTGATCTTTATGATTTCTTTCCTTCTCCTAACTTTGGGTTTTCTTTGCTTTTCTTTCTCTAGTACCTTTAGGTGCAAAGTTAGATTGTTTAATTGAGATTTTTCTTGTTTCTTGAGGTAGGCTTCTTGAGGTAGCTATAAAATTCCCTCTTAGAACTGCTTTTGCTACATCCGATAAGTTTTGGATTGTAGTGGTTTCATTGTCATTTGTCTCTAGGTATTTTTTGATTTCCTCTTTGATTTCTTCCATGATCTCTTGGTTATCTAGTAACGTATTGTTTAGCCTCCATGTGTTTGTGTCTTTTACGTTTTTTTCCTTGTAATAGATTTCTAATCTCATAGCACTGTTGTCAGAAAAGATGCTTGATATGATTTTAACGTTCTAAATTTACTGAGGCTTGATTTGTGACCCAAGATGTGATCTATTCCTGGAGAAGGTTCCATGCACACTTGAGAAGAAAGTGTAATCTGCTGTTTTTGGATGGAATGTCCTATAAATATTAATTAATTCTATCTGGTCTGTTGTGTCATTTATAGCTTTTGTTTCCTTATTTATTTTCATTTTGGATTATCTGTCCATTGGTGGAAGTGAGGTGTTAAAGTCCCTCACTATTATTGTGTTACTGTTGATTTCCTCTTTTAGAGCTGTTAGCAGTTGCCTTATGTATTGAGGTGCTCCTATCTTGGGTGCATATATATATTTATAATTGTTAAATCTTCTTCTTGGATTGATCCCTTGATCATTATGTAGTGTTCTTCCTTGTCTCTTGTAACATTCTTTATTTTAAAGTCTGTTTTATCTGATATGAGTATTGCTACTCCAGCTTTCTTTTGATTTCCATTTGCGTGGAATATCTTTTTCCATCCTCTCATTTTCAGTCTGTATGTGTCCCTAGCTCTGAAGTGGGTCTCTTGTAGACAGCATATGTATGGGTCTTGTATTTGTATCCTTTCAGCAAGCCTGTGTCTTTTGGTTGGAGTATTTAATCCATTCACGTTTAATGTAATTATCGATATGTATGTTCCTGTGACCATTTTCTTAATTGTTTTGGGTTTGTTTTTGTAGGTCCTTTTCTTCTCTTGTGTTTCCCACTTAGAAAAGTTCCTTTAGCATTTGTTGTAGAGCTGGTTTGGTGGTGCTGAATTCTGTTAGCTTTTGCTTGTCTGTGAAGCTTTTGATTTCTCCATCAAATCTGAATGAGATCCTTACCAGGTAGAGTAATCTTGGTTGTACGTTCTTCCCTATCATCACTTTAAGTATATCACGCCACTCCATTCTGGCTTGTAGAGTTTCTGCTGAGAAATCAGCTGTTAACCTTATGGGAGTTGCCTTGTATGTTATTTGTCGTTTTTCCCTTGCTGCTTACCATAATTTTTCTTTGTCTTTAATTTTTGCTGATTTGATTACTATGTGTCTCGGTGTGTTTCTCCTTGGGTTTATCCTGTATGGGACTCCCTGCACTTCCTGGACTTGGGTGGCTATTTCCTTTCCCATCTTAGGGAAGTTTTCAACTATAATCTCTTCAAATATTTTCTCAGGTCCTTTCTCTCTCTCTTCTCCTTCTGGGACCCCTATAATGTGAATCTTGTTGCATTTAATGTTGTCCCAGAGGTCTCTTAGGCTGTCTTCATTTCTTTTCATTCTTTTTTCTTTATTCTGCTCCACAGCAGTGAATTCTACCATTCTGTTCCAGGTCACGTAGCCATTCTTCTGGCTCAGTTATTATGCTATTGATTCCTTTTAATGTAGTTTTCATTTCAGCTATTGTATTGTTCATCTCTGTTTGTTTGTTCTTTAATTCTTCTAGGTCTTTGTTAAACGTTTCTTGCATCTTCTTGATCTTTGCCTCCATTTTTTTTCCTAGGTCCTGGATCATCTTCACTATTATTATTCTGAATTCTTCTTCTGGAAGGTTGCCTATCTCCACTTCATGTAGTTGTTTTTCTCAGCTTTTATCTTGTTCCTTCATCTGGTCCATAGCCCTCTGCCTTTTCATCTTGTCTATCTTTCTGTGAATGTGGTTTTTGTTCCACAGGCTGCAGGATTGTAGTTCTTCTTGCTTCTGCTGTCTGCCCTCTGGTGGATGAGGCTGTCTAAGTGGCTTGTGCAAGTTTCCTGATGGGAGGGACTGGTGGTGGGTTGGGCTGGTTGTTTCTCTGGTGGGCAGAGCTCAGTAAAACTTTAATGTGCTTGACTGCTGATGGGTGGGTCTGGGTTCCCTCTCTGTTGGTTGTTAGGCCTGAGGCAACCCAACACTGGAGCCTACCTGGGGTCTTTCGTGGGGCTAATGGCAGACTCTGGGAGGGCTCATGCCAAGGAGTACTTACCGGAACTTCTGCTGCCAGTGTCCTTGTCCCCATGGTTAGCCACAGCCACCCCCCACCTCTGCAGGAGACCCTCCAACACTAGCAGGTAGGTCTGGTTCAGTCTCCCCTGGGGTCACTCTTCCTTCCCCTGGGTCCCGGTGGTCACACTACTTTGTGTGTTCCCTCCAAGTGTGGAGTCTCTGTTTCCCCCAGTTCTGTCGAAGTCCTGCAGTCAAATCCCACTATCCTTCAAAGTCTGCTTCTCTAGGAATTCCTCCTCCCGTTGCTGGACCCCCAGGTTGGGAAGCCTGATGTGGGGCTCAGAACCTTCGCTCCAGTGTGTGGACGTCTCTGGTATAAGTGTTCTTCAGTCTGTGAGTCACCCACACAGCATTTATGGGATTTGATTTTACTGTGATTGCGCCCCTCCTACTGTCTCATTATGACTTCTCCTTTGTCTTTAGATGTGGGGTATTTTTTTGGTGAGTTCCTGTGTCCTCCTGTCGATGGTTGTCCAGCAGCCAGTTGTGATTCTGGTGTTCTCGCTAGAGGGAGTGAGAGCACGTCCTTCTATCCGCCATCTTGGTTCAGGGCTCCTGTTTTGTTTTTTGTTCTGGGTGTTTTTTGTAATTTCTGTTTTCTTCTCTTTCTGTCTTGTGTTTTGGCAGTTTTATTTAGTGTTGTTTTATTTAGTGTCCTTTTATTTAGTGGTTACATTCCTTTCTCATTTTCTTTTGTGTATTTACTATACGTTTTTTCCTTGTGGTTATTATGATGTTCAAATATAACATATTATGTAAATAGTAGCCTGTTTTAAGTTGGTAGCAAGTAAAATCTGAACGTATTCCAAAGCTTTATCTTTTTACTCCCTCCCCCCATGTTTTATACTTTTTATGACACGTTTTACATTTTAAAACTGTATGTATCCCTTAACTAATCACTGTAATTTTAGTTACTTTTGCTACTTCTGTCTTTTAACCTTCATACTTGCTTTATAAGTGGTTGATTCACTACCTTTATTTTATATTTTCCTTTTCCAGGGAGATTTTTACTTTTTAAGTTTTATTATTATTAATTAGTGCCATTTTTCAGCTTAAAGAAGTTCCTTTAATATTTCTTATAGAGGCAGTTTAGTGGTGATGAACTTCTCTAGATTTTGCTTATCTGGGAAACTCTTGATCTCTCCTCCTATTCAGAGTGATAAGCTTTGCTGTGTAGAGAATTAGTTGGAAGTGTTTTTGTTTTTCTTTTTTAGCACTTTGATTATGTCATGATACTGCCTTCTGGCTCATAAAGTTTCTGCTGATAACTTTATGGGATTTCCCTGTACCTTTTTGGTCGCTCTTAATTGTGGATCATCATGGCTGGTGTTTGGTTTTTTCCTTACCATATTTCTTCCTCTCCTCCCCATGTCAAGGCTGTCCTTTTACCCTTTGTTTGGAGGCTCTGTTCATCCAGTTTTCAGGTCCCTTTCCATGGGAATTATTCCATTTATATTTGTAGATTTCTTGTGTCCATTGGAGGAGGTAAGTTCAGGATCTTCCTACACCAGCATTTTCTCCATACTTTTTAGATTGGTGGTGATTATAAAGGCCCAGTTCACCATATCATGATCCCTTAACACTGAAGCATTTTAGGGAAGCAGGGTCCTTTACAGTCATCCTGCCAGGCTCAGAGTGATTGGATGATGGTAGCTTAATCTGTGGGAAAGGAGCTCCTCATAAAAGCAGAATTAAAAAAGAAAATGCACTCATCACTTCTTCTAGATACCAGTCAGGAAAATCTTAGGTTATCCTTTCCTGCCAAGGTGAAATGCTTTAGAATTACAACTTAATAATCAAGGAAGTTGGGACATACATGCCATGTGATAATGTTTGAATTCCTAATATGCAATAAAATGTTACCTCAGCTTTGTCTTGCCAGACAGCAGAGCGTTCAGTGCTGGCTGTCATGCTCTGTCCTTCCCCTTCTCTCAGTGGGCCTGTGCTCTCATGATGAGAATAATAGAGTCAGATAATTTTTCCTTTGTCATTATCTCATATATGCTTACTTCATAGCAAGATGAAGCAGGGTAACTGAATAATGTAAAAGTGTATTTCTTGCATAGATTTAAATAGAAGCTGGCTGTGTGAAAGAGAGAGATGGTGAAGGGGAAGGACAGAAAAGGGGGGATGGAAAGAAAGGAAAGTGTATTCTTTTGAGGAAGGATGAATTATATAAATATGAATTGGAAACAATCCAGAATCTTTAAGTTCATTTCAGTTTTTAGTTGAATTTCCTCCAAAACCTATTACCAGGGTTATAATACAAAGGCAAACTTGACTCGTTTTTGTTTAATCTTTACATACGCATTTGGTGTTTATTGAGTTGCTACTATTGTGCTAGTCAGGGGAGACACACAAATGAATAAAATTGTCCTTGTGCCTAGGTTCAGACAAGTAGATTGCTTCCCTCTCTCCACATGTTGCCAAGGAGAGATGGAAGCATGGGTGCTATGGGAATTCCCTCTTCTGTCCTTTCCATCCATGGGTTGGAGGTATTGATAAAACAGAGATGTCAAAAGGAGGACAAATCAGGGGAGGTATCAGACATATCAGGGGAGTATACAGAGGTTATACCAGGTGTGTTTGAATTTAGCATTCTGGGTCCTGAGGAGGATAGATATGGCATTCCTATTTGTACAGAAGCATTTGGGACCTTTCATGCATGAAAAGTCCTTTGTACACATTTGATTTATTTAATTGAAAGGAACTGGTAGAGAGGCAAAGTAAGCACTTCCATTTGGACAGTAGCAAAAAGAACATGAAAAATGGACCCCCAGAATCTTCCTGGTGTTCACAGCATTATTTAAAAGACCTAGTGTGATGTCATGTATGATTTATGCTGTGTAGGTATTTTTCTACTATGTTTGAAGCAGATAGGTATTAAAGTGTACTAGATCATGTAGTTTCACATATAAAAACAGCCTAGTGATGTGGAGAGATAAGGTGTTGTACTGCTGATCAGATAGCACAGAATAATTGTTTTCAGTGGCAGAGCTTATATTTGGACATTTTTATCCTAATGAAACATTCAGGAGTCTAATTTCCTTTTTGCCTACTTGTAGCTTGAGGGTTTGGTCCAGTTCTTCTTTCTTTCATATATTTTTTTTTTCTTTCTTCCTTTTTTTTTTTTTGTCTTTTTATCTTTTCCTCCAGGCATTTGTATAGATTCTTGAAATGCTACCACCAATTTGATGGAGAGTAACATGTGGTCAGAAGGAGTCTTGGATCCCGTTTCTAGCTATGATATCAACTCAATTCTAAATCTGAGTGCTTTCAGTGACTCTCCTGTCTTGGGCTTTCCCTTTTGCAAAAGTGTGCTAAAAATACATCTGTACTCACAGAGTGCTTTGTTTCCTACTTGAAATGAACAGAAGAAGTTTAAGAGTTTGAAGTGCATTTAGGAATAGCAGATAGAGTTGGCTGTCTTCTAATTCTGAATTTTCAGTTGAAATTTGTGGTGATGTCATTTCAAAACAATCCTAACGGGTAGAATATAGAACGCTTATACGGCTCCTGAGTAACTTTTTGAAAATGGAAGCATTTAAATGAGCATCCCAGTTTTGCTTTTACAGATGTTGGTTTCAATCACGTCCTGGGCTTAAGTGGTAGGAAACAAGGAAGGGGAAATGAATACTGTCCCACCAAGAGGTAATTTCACACCTGCCAAACTTCCAAGAGCCCAAATACGGCTTTCCTAGGGTGATTTTCAGGATGTGTAAGTATAAAAAGCTGCAATATCTGTATTAAAATGGGACAAAACTACTGAGAGGCAGGCCCAGGCCCTCACTTGCCCTGCAAGGTGGAAGGTGAGGGCAATGTTTAGGGATTGTCTGTGAAGTGATAGAGCTCCAGAACCTCGAATGTTTCTTCAGATGGCAGAACAGTATGGGGAAGGCTGGAAGCTCAGTAACTGTGTGGATAGTCTAGGAAAGAAAACGTCTTTTGTCTCCTGGATTTTTTAAAGGTCTGCTTGATAATGTAATGATGTAATTCTCCTTGACAGTTCATTGCATTTTTTTAGGTTCCCTCATAATGATTCAGATGGAGATTGTCACATTTGTGTGAAGTTGAGGGGACTGTCTTGGGAGTCTTTCACATTCAGACATGGGATTTGTAATCATTCTTATTTCATTTAGCATTTGTCCAATATTTCTGAATCTCAGAGTTTGAAGAAAATTCAGTGGAAGGTGGCTGTCTTCATAACAAACTAGCTTTGTGATCATGAATAAATTAATTTACACTTTCTTCTTTATCCTCAGAGTAAGAATAAAAGTAATAAGAGAAATATTGCCCACCTTGTGGATTGGTTGTTATGATTTAATGAGATAGTATATGGTAAAGTGGCTCTCATAGTGTCTGGCATTTAGGACGTACCAGGAAACCATATCTACCCCAATCATTGTTATGATTTTATGTCCTAATCTTTAACTGATATTACATGTTTCTTAAAACTTTGTCAAGTACTCCTCTACTCTCTCAAGAGATGATTTATTGTATCCCCAGGCAGGCCCACGTTTGCCTCTTCAGAAATTCTTCTTCATACTGTTTTTCTGCCTTCTCAGAAGTTTCCTCCCGTTGGTTTCTACGTGTCACTCTTAACCCTTCTGTTTTCTCTGTGACAGACATTCAACAGTTAGAAGTCAGTGGCTGTGGTCCTCCTAGGTGTTTTTTTTTTTGTTTTCTTTTTTTTGCGGTACGCGGGCCTCTCACTGTTGTGGCCTCTCCCGTTGCGGAGCACAGACTCCAGACGCGCAGGCTCAGCGGCCATGGCTCACGGGCCCAGCCGCTCCGCGGCATGTGGCATCTTCCCGGACCGGGGCACGAACCCGTGTCCCCCGCATCGGCAGGCGGACTCTCAACCACTGAGCCACCAGGGAAGCCCCCAATTACTGTTTTTTTGGTATAATTAACATAATATTAGTCTGAGGTGTACAACATAATGATTTGATATTTGTATATAATATGAAATGATCACCACAATTAGTCTGGCTAACATTTGTCACCACACATAGTTACAAAATATTTGTCTTGTAATGAGAACTTTTAAGATCTACTCTCAGAGCAAATTTCAACATAATAAAAGTATATTATGTAATATTACTATAGATAATAGTATTATTATTTATGGTAACCATGCTGTACATTACATCCCCATGACTTACTTATTTTATAACTTTCCAGTTATAAGTTTGTACCTTTTGACTCCCTTCACACACTTGGCCCATGCCTACCCCTAGTCTTTTTTCTTGTGGTAGGTTATTTATTTTCCAGACATAGGTTCTTTTTGTTGTTTTTTAGCTTCCTTTTTGTTTTTAATTTCGGATTTGATTATGTATGGTCATAGGACACTTTCTGTATGATGTTGATCCTTTGGAATTTATTGTTTCTTGTGGCCTATTACATCATCAGTTTTTAGGAGTGTTGTAACACACATTTCTCTGCTTCTGGGTGGAGTCTTATCTAAAGCTACTAGTTTCACTTTATTCACTATGCTATTATATTTTATTATATTGTTTTGCTACCTTATTGTCTGTGTCATCCATCAGTTTCCAAGAGTGTGAGTTAATATCATAATTACAATTTTAGACATATCCACTTTTCTCCATGTTTTGTGTATTTTGAGGCAAAATTGTTAGGCGCATTTATGTACATGATGGATTCATATTCTCAACCTACTCTTCCATTTACTAACATGTAATTTCGTTGCCCCTTATGATTTTTCCTTGAATTCTATTTTTTGTCAAATATTAAGAATGCTATGCTAGCTTTCTTTTGGTTCATTTATATTTGACATATATATTTTACCCTTTCACTTCTATAATTTTATATTCCTTTTAAAAATGTGATTTTTATAAACAAGATATTGCTTGTGTTTTAGAGTCATTTAGGGAATATTTGTCTTTTGTGTGGAGAGACTATAATTGATACATATAAATTGTACTGATTTTAAGTGTATGCTTTGATGAACCAAATGTATATACCTATATAACTACACTCCAAAGTATGGAAATTTTGATCACCTAGATTGAGCCCTCTTGCCTTTTTCTAGTCACTTTCCACACCCTGCTCTGAAGCACAGATACAATCACTTTTCTAATGTTTATCAATATATCTTGGCTTGACCCGTTGTAGAATTTATATACATGACATTATACATTATATACTCATGTCTGGTGTCTTTAGCACAGCATGATATTTTTAAGATTCTGCAGATTGTTGTCAGTGTCAGCAGTTCATTTCTTTTATTGCTGTGCATAATTTTGTTGTATGGATATACCACACTTTATCCATCAGGCTATTGATGGAATTTTTAGTTGTTTTGATTAATTGGCTACTCTAAATACGGCTGCTATAAACATTTATGTACAATGCCTTTTTTGGTAGAAGAAGGAATAGAGTGTGTAAATACCAGGGAATGGAATTATTGAATCATGGGATAGGTATATGAAAAACTGCAAATAGTTTTCTAATTTGCATTTCCTAGATAACTAGTGACATCTAATTGAACATCTTTACATGTGCTAATTGACCATTTGTATCTTATGTGAAGGTTCTATTTAATTCTTTGGTCTGTTTTTTATTTTGTTAGTCTATTTCTTTATTATTAAATTATAGAATAAAAAATACTTTGGATACAAGTCCTTTGTCAGGTATGTGTATTTTGAATATTTTCTTCCTATTTATGGCTTGTCTTTCATTTTCTAAACAATGTCTTGATGAGCAGAAGTTTTCATTTTGGTGAGTAGTATCAGTTTTTTTTGCCGAACCCTTAGTGGGTTTGTGTGCAGAAAGATCCTTGCCATCCTAAGGACATAAAGGTATTTTCCTGTGTTTTCATCTAGCCACATTACAGTTTTAGTTTTTAGGTTTAGGCCTATGAACCATCTTGGATTACTTTTTCTGTATATTTTGTGACTCATTTTTTCAAATACAGATTTTTAGTTGTTTCAGCATCATTTGTTTAAAAGATTATACTTTCTCTACTAAATGATTTTTGTGCCTTTTTTGGAAATTAGTTGGTCATATATGTCCACACATATTTCTCAAATTTTTTTTCTATTCTCTTGATTTACTTCATTTGCTTGATTACTGTAACATTTTTGTAAAATTTAAAAGCAGGCTTTGTAAATCATTCAATTTTGTTCTTCTTTTTAAAGATTGTTTTGGTGATATGTCATTGTGGTTTTGATTTACATTTCCCTGATGATTAATGATGTTGAGCAACTTTTAATGTACCACATAAATTTTATGACTTTAAAGAAAAATTTCTGTGGAAAATCCCATTGGAATTTTGATAGGGGTTGCACGGAATCTATAGAATGTTTTGGGTGGTATGGATAATTTTAATAATATTATTTCTTCCATTCCATGAACATGGAATATCTTTCCATTTATTTGTGTCCTCTTCAATTTCTTTAATCAACGTCATACTTTTCCATGTATGTATCGTTCATCTCCTTGGTAAAATTTTTTTTTAATTTAATTTTATTCATTTTTTTATACAGCAGGTTCTTATTAGTCATCAGTTTTATACACATCAATGTATACATGGCAATCCCAATCACCCAATTCATCACCCCCCCATCCCCACCCCCCCACGGCTTTCCCCTCTTGGTGTCCATACATTTGTTCTCTACATCTGTGTCTCAATTTCTGCCCTGCAAACTGGTTCATCTGTACCATTTTTCTAGGTTCCACATATATGCATTATCCTTGGTAAAATTTATTCCTATTTTTTTTGTTTTGTAAATGAGGTTGTTTTCTTCATTTCTCTTTCTGGTATTTTGTTGTTAGTGTATAAAAATGCAACTGATTTTTTTTTTTTTTTTTTTTTTTTTTGGTGCAGTACGCGGGCCTCTCACTGCTGTGGCCTCTCCCGTTGCGGAGCACAGGCTCCGGACGTGCAGGCACAGCGGCCATGGCTCATGGGCCCAGCCGCTCCGCGGCATGTGGAATCTTCCCAGACCGGGGCACAAACCCACGTCCCCTGCATTGGCAGGCGGACTCTCAACCACTGCTCCACCAGGGAAGCCCGCAACTGATTTTTATATATTGATTTTGTATCCTGCAAATTTGCTGTATTTGTTTTTTAGTTCTAACAGTTTTATGGTAGAGCCTTTAGTTTTTTAATATTTAGTATCATATCATCTGTAAATAGAGACATTTTTACTTCTTCCTTTCCAATTTGGATGCCTTTTATTTCTTTTTCTTTCCTAATTGCTCTTTCTAGGACTTCCAGTAACATAAGTGGCAAAAGTGGGCATCCTTTTCTTGTACCTGATCTTATACGAAATGCTTGAAGCTTTTCACTGTTAAATATGATGTTAGCCTTGGGCTCATCGTATATGGCCTTTATATTGAGATATGTTCCCTCTATACCCAGTTTGTTGAAAGTTTTTATCATGAAAGGATGTTGACTTTTGTCAAATGTTTTTTCTGCATCTACTGAGATGATCATATGATTTTTATCCTTCATTTTGTTAATGTGGTGTATCACATTGATTGTTTTGCAGATACTGAACTGTCATTGCATCCCTGGAATGAATCCCACTTGATCACTTTGTATATAATCTCTTTAATGTACTGTTGAATTTAGTTTGCTAACATATTGTTGAGGATTTTTGCATCTGTGTTCATCAGGGATATTGGCCTTTAATTTTCTTTTCTTGTAGTGTCCTTGTCTGGTTTTGGTATCAAGGTAATGCTGGCCTTGTAAAATCAGTTTGGAAGTGTTCCTTCCTCTTCTATTTTTTGGAAGGGTTTGAGGATTCATATTAATTCTTCTTTAAATGTTTGGTAGAATTCACAGTGAAGTTATTTGGTCCTGGATTTTTGTTTTTTTGGGAGGTTTTGATTACTGATTCAGTCTCCTTGCTAGTAAACCATCTATTTCGATTTTCTGTTTCTTCATGATTCAGTCTTTGTAGGTTGTATGTTTCTAGGAATTAATCCATTTCTTCTGGGTTGTCCAATTTGTTGGCATAGAATTTTACATAGTAGTCTCTTACAATCCTTTGTATTTGTGTGGCATTGGTTGTGATATCCCCTCTTTCATTTCTAATTTCATGTATTTAAGTCCTTTCTCTTTTTATTTTTTTGGTGAGTCTAGCTAAAACTTTGTGTATTTTGTTTATTTTTTTCAAAAACCAGCTTTTAGTTTCATTGATCTTTTCTATTGATTTTTTAGCCTCTATTTCATTTACCTCCTCTCTGATCTTTATGTCCTTTCTTTTATTAACTTGAGGCTTCGTTTGCTCCTCTTTTTCTAGTTTCTTGAGGTGTAAAATTAAGTTGTTTGAGATTTTTCTTTCTCTCAATAAAGGTATTTATTGTTCTAAACCTCCTGTATAGCCCTACTTTTTCTACATCCCATAAATTTTGGTATATTGTTTCCATCTTTATTTGTGTGAAGATTTTTTTAAATTTCTCTTTTGATTTCTTCTTTGACTCATTGATTGTTCAGTAGCATTTTGTTTAATCTTCACATATTTGTGAATGTTCCATTCTTTTCTTATAATTGATTTCTAGTTTTGTACCATAGTGGTTGGAAAACATGCTTGGTATATATCAACCTTCTTTAATTTATTAGGAGTTATTTTTTATTAATGTTTAATACCATTTTTTAAAGTGAAGTATACTTGACTTATAATGTGTTAGTTTCAGGTGTACAACATAGTGATTCAGTTATACATATATTGCTGAATATATATATGTATATGTGTGTGTGTATTAGGCCCATCTGATCTAAAGTGTTGAGGTGCCAGATTTGCATACCAGCTCCTTTCAGGGAGACACAAGTGACTTAGAGCTGGCTAGAGGGAGAAGGCAAAGGAGGTACCTGCCAGCTTCCCTGGTTTCCAGGGGGGTAGTGGGTCCCTTAGTTATTTTTAAAAAGTGATTCTTTTTCTAGTTTCTTAACTTGGCAACATAGATCTTGGTTCTAAACCCTTATTATTTTTTAATGAAAGTTCTTTAAAGTGACCAATTCCATTTAAGTACTCTTTAGTTCATTTCATAAATTTTTATATGATGTGTTTCATTATCATTCATTTCTAAATATTTTCTAATTTCTCTTACGATTTCTTCATTGGACCCAAATATTTGAGGGGGGATATCTAGACCTTAATTATTGATGTCTAATTTAAATGCCTTGTGGACAGATAACATTCTGTATGATATTCAATATATAAAAATTATTGAGAATTGTTTTATGTTCTAATATATGGTCTGTCCTATTGAATATTCTTCAATGTACTTGACAAGAATGTGTATTATGTGAATTGTACATTGTTGTGTTTTATATTTTATATATATTTCAAGTTAATTTGGTTGATAGTGTTGTTCAAATCTCATATATATACAGGTTATTTTTTTCTCTTTTTATTACTTCCTGAGAGAGATATTATAAATCATCAACTATGTGTGAATTTTTCTATTTTCCCCCTTATTTCTGCCATTTTTTTTGCTTTATGTTTATTAAAATTCTTAGGTGTATACATGTTTGGATTGTTATTCTTTAATGAAATGGCCCTGTAAGTAATACCCCTTTTTTTGTGAAATAATTTATTTTCTCTGGTAATATCCATTGGCTTGAAGTATACTTTGTTTGGTATTTACATAGCCACACCAGCTTTCTTATGTGTCATATTATGTGAATTATAGTTTTCCCATTTTTTTCAACCTGTGTCTTTACTTCTAAAGTGCATCATTTTTATAGAGCATGTAATTGTTTGCTTCCTTCTCTAGCTTAACAATCTATGCTTTGTAATTTGATGATTTAATCTATATATATTTAATGTAATTATTGATATTTGTGTTTAATTATGCAATCTTACTGTTCGGTTTCTGTTTGTCCCCTCTATTTTGTGGGGTTTTTTTTGGTTGCTCCCTTGTCTTTTTGTTAATTGAATATTTTGGGTATCCCATTTTATATCCTCTTTTGTCTTTTGTATATATCTCTTGTATTATTTTTAATGGTTGCTCTAGAGAGTAAAACATTCAGCTTCATCTCATTGTAGACTACCTTCAAGTAATGTTATAAAACTGCATGTAAAATGGAAGAACCTTACAACAGTACACTTTTATTTTCATCCCTCTCTGCCTTTGTGCTATTGATAGCTCATATTTTTTCTAACATACGTTATAAAATCCACAGTGCATTACTATTGCTTTTGCATTAGTGAACTGACTTTTAAAAATTGAAGAAAATATGTAGTATTTTATATTTATCCATATATTATTTGTCTTCTTTTCATTCTTTCCTATAGATTTCAATATTTGATATCCAAATCTAAAGTGATCTCAGTATTATTTCTCTTCACCCAAAAAAGACTTCTTTGGTCTTTTTTGTTATGCAGATATTTTGCTAAAAATAACTTCTGCTTATCTGACAGTATCTCTATTTTGCCTTCATTTTTGAAATGAAAGATATTGAAAGCTGTTTTTTGGGCCAAATATAGAATTTTAGTTGTTTTTTCAAGCACTTTGAAGATGTCATTCCATTGTCTCCTGGCCTTTATTATATTATTTACAACAGTAGGTCTGTTGTCATTCTTATTCGCTCCCTCTCTCCCCCCACAAACTCTCCACTCCCACTGCCCCCCCATATATAGACCATTTTTCATTTCTTCTCTTTTTTTGCTTTTTGGCAGTGTGACTATAATTTTCCAAGGTGTGGTTTTCTTTTTATTTATCCTGGATTTGTCATTGTTGTTTTTGATAAAATTTGCAAAATTTTCAGTCAATATTTTTTTCAGTTAATTTTCCTGTTCCTGTCTATTTCTTCTCTCCTCTGAGGTTTCCAATTATAAGTATGTTAGACTACCTTGTAACATCCTTCAGTTTATTGAGACTCTATAATGATAGTAAATTTATTTGTTTATTTCTGATTTTTATGCTTTAGTTCGGATGATTTCTGTTGACCTTGCTTCAAGTTTACTGATTCTTTCTTGTGGCCAATCTACTGTTTATTCCATTCATTAAAATTTTCAATTTCAGATACTGTATTTTTCAGTTTAGGATTTACATGTTCTATTTTTACAGCTTCTGTACATTGCCTGAAATTCCCTGGCTAGTCATCCTTCAGACCCAAAGTGTCATATAGATTTTGTAACATCTTTACGATAATTATTTTAAAGTTTTTGTTTGCTGATTCCAACATCAGAGTTGTTTCCATTGCCTGAATTTTCTCTTGATTATGTGTCACATTTTCTTATTTTCGTATCTAGTGAATTTTTATTGCATACTGATATCATGGATGATATGCTGTAGACACTCTGGATTGTGTTATTTTCCTCTGAATATATTGTTGTGTTGTAGCAGCTGGTTGGGTTACATAGAAATCACATTAAACTTATGGAGGCTTGGTAAAAGATTTTGTTAGTGTAGGCATATTTTGGTTTTTGCCTTTAGTCCTAGGACAAATAGTATTTCAACGCAGTCTTTTCTTCTAAGGCACGGCCCATCTGTGGCATCACTGGAAAGCCCAAGTTGTTTCCCATGTCACCCCTAAGTTGGCAGGACTTGAATTGCAAATTTTGTTTCTTCTGAGATAAACAGCTGATGAAATATCTCTTTAGTCCTTTCAGCCTTCCATTGGTTGGTTTCTCCTGTGCTCTTTGGAGTCTTGCCCCACGCATGCACAATTATGTAATCAGCCAAGGGTTTATATGAAGACTGTAGGTTTTGGGTTTCCCTACCTCCACCCCAACACTGGCCACTTTTTACAGTGCTCTGGCAGCCTCAGACACTGTCCTCTGATTCCTCAAACCAACAAGACTGGATTTCTGCTTGAATTCCAGCTACACTGTCCCAGGGGAAAAGATGTATAAAAGTAGATCTTACCCAGTGTGGTTTCTTTCTTTCAAAGGTCAGCTCTCCTTTTTGTTTGGTTTATGTTCAGTACCTTCAAAGAGTTGGTTTTATATTTTGTGTAGAGTTTGTACTTATTTTCAGCAGGAAGGTTAGTCTGATAAAAACTACTCCACCAATACTAGAAGTCAGAACTCCTCTGCAGGTCTTCATTGTTGAATTTAAGCCATTTATAATGACTTTATGTACTGTTACATCAGGACTTGTTTCTGCCATCTTATTCACATTTTATATTTATGTCTTTTTCTGTTTTCCTTTTTTCCTTCTAATTTCCTTTGTATATATCAAATTTTCTTTTGTTCGTTTAAAAAGATATTCATTCAGTTTTTATTCTTTAGGTGGTTCTCCCTAACTTATTGAGATACTTCCTTCTTTTTAGTTTTCTCTGTCAATATCTTAATTTAATTGTTACCCATAATCCTCCTTATTAAGAAAAGTACAAGAGTACGTTTATCGTTGGTATCATTCCTTATCCCTGACATCTTGGTATTTTAGAATTTTAGTTCTCTGTTATCAAGGATACTTTCTTCAAAGAATACATATAAAACTGAATCAATTTGCTGTACCCCAGAAACTAACACAGCATTGTAAATTAACTGTACTTCAATTTAAAAAAAAAGGATATTTTCTTTAGATTTTTTGCCTGGGTAAGAGATGCAACAGCCTGTTTTAGTTTACTGTTTTGCCATCAATTGCATGTAATTGTTTCTTTTAATAAAATATATTCCATTAGATACAGCGTTGTTTTTTAAAATGCAAAACTGAGAAGCTAATAAAGAGCTTCTTAAGGAAGACATATAGAATGGGTAAATATAGCTTATTTTTATAGTTAGCGATTTCTTTTTGAACAAACAGGAAAACAAAGCAGATACAGTTTTCATTCGGAATTTATGTTAAGTTCTCTCACCTCCTAGCGTATTGCCTGTTGGTTATACGTTTTGCTTTGAATGTCTAACTCCTGAGTAAAAATCCACTATCGAGAAACAGTGTTGAGATAGTCTATAGAACTACGTTAAGAATAGGCTCATCACTGGGCCTTTTGACAGTAGGAGGATAGATGTGTAAGATTCCCAGAGAAGCCTAAAAGAGGTAGCTGAGAATGCCATCTGAAGCCGCCCTGATTTACAGTCTTGATAAGTGGTCTCTACTCAGGGAGACAGCCACATTTCTGGTTACCCGTAAATGAAGGGGATGAGCAAAAAGATGGTGAATGGGACAAGAGAAGAAAGCTGATTGTTGGGTGGCATAGTTATTCCATACTCTTTGTCTTTCTGTGGAGGAGAGAAAATTTGTACACTACACCTGAGGAAGGAAGCATATGGAAAGAACATTTCCCATTTCACAATGTTTCCTCACTTAGGCCTCTTGAACATTTGACCTTTCTTGAGAGGTGAGTTGGGGAGTACGAACTCAGCATGCTCCGGACTTTCTGATCTGTCTACCAGTAGTTTTCTAGCTTATGCTAGTGGATAAGTTTAATCCTGCAGTGGAATGTTAGCCAGCACTTTTGGCAGCAGATGTAAAGCCATGTTCCCCAATCAGATTGAACAGTAAAACACTGATATCTCTGTCCCTATTATATGACTGCTTTCATTTGCTTTCTTATTTTGTTTGGAACATGAGAGGAGTATTCTTTATCGATCCAGTAAAATCCACTATTATATTTTTGAACCCAATTTGTATGATGATTAAAATGATAGCAATAAAAAGGGGCCAGGCCAAGCTACTAATACATGCAAAAACTTGGACGGATCTAAAGGGCATTATTTTGAGTGAAAAAAAAAGCCAATCTCAAGAGGTTTCATAATGTGTGATTCCATGTATATAACATTCTTGAAATGACAGAATTATAGAGATGAAGTATATGTTAGTGGTAACCAAGGACAGGGATGAGATGGGGGGAGAAGCATAAGAGAGTTCCTTGGTGAGGGAGGATAGAATTCTGTTTCTTGTTCAGAGTGGTGGTTACTTGGTGGTTACTATACAGGGGATAAAAATTGCATAGAAGTACAGTACATACACACACACACACACACTCACACACATGCACACATGAGCATATGTAATAGCTGGTAAAATCTCAATAAGGCCTGTAGTCTTTATAAGAGTATCATACCAATGTAGTTTCCTGGATTTGATGTTATATTATAGATACGTAAGATGTTACCATTTGGGGGAAGCTGGGCTCAAGGTACACACAACTCTATAATACTTTTGTAATTTTCTGAGAGTCGATAACTATTTCAAAGTAAAAACTTAAAAAAAAAGTCATGTAAACATTGTCATTTAATCTTAGTAACTCCTCCCCTAAAAGATAACAAGTGGCAGGGTAGAGCTTATAAAGAAAGCTGAGGATGCTGTGAGAACCTTTGCAGTAATATGTTTTGTCCTAAGCTAAAGTCATGGCGCAAATAATCTTGAAAACCCCCCCCAAAATATCCTAGTATATAATGAAATTTTAAAGGCCATTTATCTCTTTCTGAAAATTTTTTTTTTAAGTCGGAAGCAGATTTTATTTCTGCCCTTACTAGATGAGAGTGTTTACTGCCTTGCTTCCTGATTTAAAATCCAAGACTTATGAAACTCAAACTGATTTGTGAATGTACAAATACACTTTCATTTACCATTGGCTCCAATAAAAATCAAGATGCTTCTAAAAAACGATGGTTTGCGGGGAAAGAAATGCAGACTTGGGAACAGTTAATGGTTTTGGTAATATTCAGTGCACAGGTATTAACCGGTGTTCACTCTTTAGCAGTAATATATATTTCAAGCCCCTAAATATTCAAAACATGAACTAATTTTTCTCCATTATTGAAATCTGTGTATGCAAACCTAGTAGTATTTGAAAGCTAATCTCCCTATGTGCCAGAGTAATTACAGCAAAGTAAATAATCTCCAGTGTTCTTATTCCCTATAGGAATGGTTTAATATCTTATCTTTCAAAACTGGTTTTCAGCTCATTCAACAAGCCTGAGAAAAGTTCTTTAGTATTCAGAAAAGGAATAACTTTAAGGAAGCTCTGGAGCGTGTCTCCCCTCTAGCAATTGCTGTTGGACCACAGCACTTTTTCCATCCGATAAAGGAAACACATCTCTTTGATGCTTTTCCCTAACAGGGGATTGTGTGAGTTCCTCTGCTGAGCCCCAGATCAGAACCCCGAACCAGAAGCCACTGTGTGTAAACGTGAAGTGTTCTGTTTGGTTCATTGATCATTCCATAGGTGGCATTCCTCCATCAAGTCATTCTAAATTGCGGGTCCAGCATGGTATTAGGGGCCACCGAGCTTTTCCAGGAGATGCTCCACGGAGGGCCTGAGCCACTGGGCTTTTGGTTGTCCCTCACAAGCTTTGGGGTGTTGGTCCCAGTGTCTGTATAGGTTTCAGAATGAGTCGTGCAATTGCTTTTCAAGGTGTAAGGCAGTAATGAGCTGTGATGAGTTCTTTGCTTCTAGATCTGCAGTGTTGGATATCAGGCCTCAAAGTGCCAAAGCATTCTTGCTTTTTAAAACTAAAATTGTTCTTCACAGGCCTCTATGCTAGTGGATGGGCTGGAATCTCTGCATTTTTTTTTTTCTCTGACAGGTTAAAACTGTGAGAAGTTTCTCGGCATATATGACTCACGTTCCTTCTACAGCAGGATCGCTGGGAGACATTTTGTTTTGAATAAATATATCTTTAGTGAAGTGTGCAAAAGACGTGACATGTGCTGCTTGCAGTTTTCAGCCTGTTATAATTTTGTGAAAAGTATAGCAGTGTTGATTGAAATTTTCTATTTTGGATCTCGGTGTTAAGATGATTTTTGTTTTACTTTTTGTCTCGATCAAAGACAAGGGGGAGAAAACAACTATGCCTTTTTGTGAGTTTTTATTTGTACTAAAATTGTTGTCTAAATTTCCAAAAGATACCTTTTTATAATATAATTTAATTGCTTAAGTTTTAGTTCACAGTCTGTCTATTTTATAACCCGTGAGTTTTACATTTTATTATTGATGTCGTGACTTGGAATTCTGCAGCATTTCCGAGATTTTTCTGGCTATTCTAGAAATGAGAGCTTTTGGAGGTCCATATTTCCAATTTATATTTTTGATCTATTCTTTTTAGACAGTTTCTATTGATAGATCCAGATTGGATGTATTCACCAAAAGGTATTTATACAGGAGTTGCCACTCTTACATATTGGTTGCCAAAAACCAAATGGAGAGCTTTAAAAAAGTGGGCCAACAAAGCATTATTTGCGGGAGCGCATCACTGTTGGATACAGTGAAGCGAACATTCGGGTGACGATTAGGGGGATCAGAAGGGTTCCCTGATGACCTGCTTATTTCTTCTGAGTTCTCTGTCCCTCTAGTTGCCCTGACCCGCTCCTCTCCTGCATCCCCGTCACTCTCACTGATGTATATAGAGTGTTGTCTGAATGTTTTCCCTGCCTTATCTTTTTTCTCCCTCTTCCTTCTTTGTCCTGACAAATGTGGGTGTTGTGTACGGCTCTATCCCTTCCTTCCTCAACCCTGATTCTGGAGTAACTGTGGACATCTGAAGGTTCGGCGTCACTGGCTTTCTGGGCCTTTCCTGAACAGGGCAGAAAGCGCACCAGAAGCTTTATTTCCTGTAGCGTGTGGGGCCCCAGTCAGTCTTGCCTTCTTCCCCCACCAGGCCAGGTGCTGACAGAGAGGAGACAGGGTGAGTCCTGGTACCCACATCCGCAACCAGGGCCTCCCTCCCCACATCCCGCTGTGTCTGTCCAGCCAGTGGAAACCGGAGTCTTGGTGGGAGCCATCCCTTCAGATGGAACCTGGATATTTTGCTCAGCTTTTGCTCATCCTGGGAGGCTGGACCCTGCCCTTCATCTCCTCAGTCAGTGCAGGAGAACCCCTCGGAAATGGCCAGCCTCTCCGAGGGGAAATTCCTGCCGCTGTGCCTGACCTACGGGATTAAACCTCCCAAGTGTCAGCATTGGCCTGGTTAAGTCTGAGTTTGCCTTGTCCTTCAGAGCGTTGTGGTTGAATAGCTGGCCACCTTCCTCAAGGCTCGATCCTAAAGTTGGGTCTGTTTCCCACATCCTGGCCCGGTCTAGTCCTGGTCTCCTTGGCTTCCCCAGGGGACTAGCTTTCCTGTTTGGGTATAAGTTGAAACAGGCCATTTTTCTTCTCCCTCTTACTCACTCTGAGGGCTTCAGCAATGACCTCCATGAGGAAATATTTCCTAAGCTCCAATTCTGTATTTTTATCTGCCCAGTGGACCCCACCTGCATATGTTCCCCTGGACTTTAAACTCTATATATTGATATGTTTGGAAGGGAACTAACTTATTGCTTCCCTCTTATGCCAGGTCCTCTTCTAGCCTTTGCCATTATTTCTGTTAATGTCACTACCATCTATCCTGTACTCCATGCCAAAGACTTGGGAGTCATCTTTTATTCCACCTTGTACCTCACTTTGCACATTCAGTCAATTGCTAGAATGTCAGTTCTTCCTTGTTACTTTCCCGTTTTTCTAATCCTCATTCTCATTCCTTCACTTGCTGCCTTCGCTTATACTGTTCCTCTGTCTGAGATGCAGTTCCTCCTCATAAATTGAGTTATCCTGTAAGAGCTAGTAAAGATGCTTTCTGCTCCAAAGTAATCTTCCCTGATATGCCCAGCAGGAATTATTCTCTCATATGTTAGTTTCTTTGAAACCATATTTTGTCATTATTTATGTTCCTGTTGTATTGTCCCGGTTCTATGGTAAGCCCCTGAAGTAAAGATATGAGTGTGCTTATATCTGTGTGGTTTATTGTTATAAATCTAGAGCTTAGAAATTTAAACCACATCGAAGCCCACTCAGAACTCCCTGAATTGGTTCCTGAACTCCAGGCACCATTGCTGCCCTGCCGTGGATGTCCTGTCTGTGTGCTCCACACGGCATCACTTTATGTGGCTCCCACACACGTCAACCACCTTGTTGTGTTTTCTCTACCTATAGTGGCTAAAACTAGCTCATTCTGTAGAAAATACCTTTGCAATCACCCCAGTTATTTCCCAGCTGAGCCCAAACAACCAGGAAACAGACACAGAAGGAACCCAAAGAGGTCAAAAGCAAAGAGCATGGTATAACCACTTTGGAAGACAGTTTGGCATCGCCTCAAAAGGTTAGACATAGAGGGGCCATATGACCCAGCAGTTCTTCCCTTAGGTGTATAGCCGGGAGAACTAGCAGTACACTAGGTCCACAGGAATACCTGTATGCAAATGTTCATGACAGCGTTCTTCACATTAGCCAAACATGTCCATCATCTGATGAGTGGATAAGTGAAATGCGGTATATCCGGACAGTGGACTTTGATTCAGCTATAAAAAGGAATGAAATACTGACACATGCTGCAACATGGGTGAGCCTTGAAGACATACAGGCAAATCCATAGAAACAAAGTAAACTAGTGGTTGCCGCGGGCTGTGATGGGGCGATGGGGAGTGACTGCTAACGGGTGTGGGGTCTTGTTTTGGGGATGATGAAAATGTTCTGGGATTACATAGTGGTGATGTTGCACAACGCTGAACATAACCAAAAATCACTGAATTATATACTTTAAAAGGGTGAATTTTTATGGTATGTGAATTGTGTCTCAATAAAATTGTTAATTAAAAAAAAACAAAAGATTAGAGAATTGGAAGGTAAAAGGAGAAAGGGCTTGAATGTTTCACTGAAACATGGTGGGCCCTCTGACTGTGGGGAGAAAGCTGGTTAAAGCACTTTTCCAGATGAGGAAATGAAGGCTCAGAGAGGTTAAGTAACCCTATGTAGGACCCTGTGGAGTGAGGGTGGAGTGAGGGACCATTCTTTGAAACACATACCAATTCCACCAATTATGTTTCCCTCTGCGAGGAGCTTATACCTCCTGTCAGGTGTATCTTGTGAACATGCTGCTCTGTGAGGCCTGATGACTGAGTGAGTTTGAAGTCAGACCTGCCTCAGGATGAAGCCCCACCGACTGTGTGCCTTCCCTCGCCTGGACTGACGGGGGCTGCGGACTGGACTGTGTTATCAGTGCCCTCGCTCCTGTCCCTCTGTTCTTTGGGTTTTCCATCCTCACTAGAAACAGAGCAGTTTTTGGCTGTCCCTGTGAGAGGAGAAGGGTTGCAGCTTACGCTTAGCAGTGGCTTTTCACTTCTTCAGTGCACCACGTGGGAGACAAGATGCCCCAAACAATTAAGGAGAGGGTCCTACTCACATTGTTACAAGGGAGAGAATGTTCATTAATGAGGACCGTCTCAAAGAAGAGGGCGAAAAATTGGGTTTCATAAAACAAGGGAGTCATTGAATAACGGTGGCAATGGGTCTTATCTCAGAATCAGAGAAGGCAGGGTGGACCTTGCAGTTGGCCACTGCTCCAGTCACATCTTCTGGAACACCAACAATAACTGAAATGATGGACGCTTCCACTGAGGTTATAAAGATGGGAGCAGTCTTGAAGTGTCACTCAAGAGAATATATAGTCCCCTTTTTACACAACTGAAATGAGACCCACTTACCTTTTGGTGGTCAGTTTTAAAGAAAACTAAAAAGACTTAAGGAGAGTTAAAGAAAGGGAAGACTGACCTGTGTGAACCAAGTTCAGTAGGTAAGTGAGTGTCCTGGCAAAGTAACCGCTAAGCCAGAGCCACTGCCAGCTAGGGAAGCATAATCACAGCAGGAGAGGAACTCAGAGTAGTAAAGTGATGGAATGCTTTTTCATAAGGGCTGATGGAGTTCTTTGTGAACATAAAAGTGGTTTGAAAAAATCCCAGCTTTGGGGTTAAGACTGATGTTGTTCTAGCCCAGACTAGCTCAGTAACAAATTAATCTTTCTTAGTGGTGGTGGTGTTGTTTTTTTCCCCTAAGCCTAATTTCCATGATTTTACCATATGGAAACTCTGACTTTTACAAAGAAGTTGCTCCGTGGAGCAAGCTTGGTGCATTTTTCAAATGTTTCTTGACATGAACAGCTCTATTTCTCAATTAGCAAAGGGAATAAAGTTGATCATGCATATCCACGGGCTGACGATTTACATCTGATTAGCCAGCTTGAAGGTAAACAATCAAAGGTCACTAGAAATAACTTCTGTTTCTTTTGTCTTCAGAAAGACCACCACTAAGTCCTAGCTTTCTCCCACTCCCCATGGTTGAGACGCCCCATTTAAAAATTTATTTATTTATTTATTTATGGCTGTGTTGGGTCTTCGTTTCTGTGCCAGGGCTTGCTCTAGTTGTGGTAAGCGGGGTCCCATCGCGGTGCACGGGCCTCTCGCTATCGCGGCCTCTCTTGTTGCGGACCACAGGTTCCGGACGCGCAGGCTCAGTAGTTGTGGCTCATGGGCCCAGTTGCTCCGCGGCATGTGGGATCTTCCCAGACCAGGACTCGAACCCGTGTCCCCTGCATTAGCAGGCAGATTCTCAACCACTGCGCCACCAGGGAAGCCCCGAAACGCCCCATTTTAAAGCGATGGACTTAAAATTATATCAAGTAATAAAATATGTAGAATCTAAATCTTAGTTAGCTGACATTTTGTTTGCTGTTTTCCTAACCATATTCTGATACCCATCTGTTTTTGTGATAACATTAGCTAATCGTAGGCATTAAAATACAGGAGGGGGGACATATGTGTAGACTTACAACATGTCCTGGTAACCTACTCATGGGATTTATTCCTGGAGCTGAAAAGTCTTCCAACCTTTTTTTTCTGACTAAAACTAGGCAAACTGTCAGACTGAGGGAGGGAGGAAATTAGCTCTACTACCTCTGTTAAGAAAATGAACAGTTCATCCTTGTTTTAGGCTCACTGGGGTCAGAATATGTTCTTCTGGTCTTGTGTATGAGAAAAATTCAGTAAAGTAAATTTATAGTGTGAACTGTTCAGTAGTTCAGCTGGTCTTGTGGTATTGCGTCAGTTGGGTTTGGCAGACCTGAAGACGATGAACTTTATATGAGTGTCCCCTGTTCCTGGTTGGTATAATTTACTCAAAATAGCAGCTCTTTTAGACACATGACCCGGCTCTCTCCACCCATTCACATGAACACTGTTTTTGTCTTCTTTCTCCATTGAAGTCATCCTTTTTATTTATTTCTTTACTTATTTATTCTTAACATCTTTATTGGAGTATAATTGCTTTAAAATGGTGTGTTAATTTCTGCTTTATATCAAAGTGAATCAGCTATATGTATACACATATCCCCGTATCCTCTCCCTCTTACATCTCCCTCCCACCCTCCCTATGCCACCCCTCTAGGTGGTCACAAAGTACCGAGCTGATCTCCCTGTGCTATGCAGCTGCTTCCCACTAGCTATCTGTTTTACATTTGGTAGTGCATATATGTCCATGCCACTATCTCACTTCCTCTCAGCTTACCCTTCCCCCTCCCTGTGTCCTCAAGTCCATTCTCTACGCCTGCGTCTTTATTTCTGTCCTGCCCCTAGGTTCTTCAGAGCCGTTTAATTTATTTTTTTAGATTCCGTATATATCTGTTAGCACACGGTATTTGTTTTTCTCTTTCTGACTTACTTCATTCCGTGTGACAGACTCTAGGTCCATCCAACTCCCTACAAATAATTCAATTTCGCTTCTTACTATGGCTGAGTAATATTCCATTGTATATATGTGCCACATCTTCTTTATCCATTCATCTGTCGATGGACAGTTAGGTTGCTTCCATGTCCTGGCTATTGTAAATAGTGCTGCAAGAACATAGTGGTACATGACTCTTTTTGAATGATGGTTTTCGCAGGGTATATACCCACTAGTGGGATTGCTGGGTCGTATGGTAGTTCTATTGTTGGATTTTTAAGGAACCTCCATACTGTTCTCCATACTGGCTGTATCAATTTACATTCCCACCAACAGTGCAAGAGGGTTCCCTTTTTTCCACATCCTCTCCAGAATTGATTATTTGTAGATTTTTTGATGATGGTCATTCTGCCTGGTGTGAGGTGATACCTCATTGTAGTTTTGATTTGCATTTCTCTAATGATTACTGACGTTGAGCATCCTTTCATCTGTTTGTTGGCAATATGTACATCTTCTTTGGAGAAATGTCTATTTAGGTCTTCTGCCCATTTTTGGACTGGGTTGTTTGCTATTTTGATATTGAGCTGCATGAGCTGCTTGTAAATTTTGGAGATTAATCCTTTGTCAGTTGCTAAATTTGCAAATATTTTCTCCCATTCTGAGGGCTGTCTTTTTGTCTTGTTCATGGATTCCTTTGCTGTGCAAAAGCTTTTAAGTTTCATTAGGTCCCATTTGTTTATTTTTGGTTTTATTTCCATTTCTCTAGGAGGTGGGTCAAAAAGGATCTTGCTGTGATTTATGACATACAGTATTCTGCCTATGTTTTCCTCTAAGAGTTTTATAGTGTCTAGCCTTACATTTAGGTTTTTAATCCATTTTGAGATTATTTTTGTGTATGGTGTTAGGGAGTGTTTTAATTTCATTCTTTTACATGTACCTGTCCAGTTTTCCCAGCACCACTTATTGAAGAGGCTGTCTTTTCTCCACTGTATATTCTTGCCTCCTTTATCAAAGATAAGGTGACCATATATGTTAGGGTTTATCTCTGGGCTTTCTATCCTGTTCCATTGATCTATATTTCTGTTTTTGTGCCAGTATCATATTGTCTTGATTACTGTAGCTTCGTAGTACAGTCTGAAGTCAGGGAGCCTGATTCCTCCAGCTCTGTTTTTCTGTCTCAAAATTGCTTTGGCTATTCAGGGTCTTTTATGTTTCCATACAAATTGTGAAATTTTTGATTCTAGTTGTGTGAAAAATGACATTGGTAGTTGGATAGGGATTGCACTGAATCTGTAGGTTGCTTTGGGAAGTATAGTCATTTTCACAATGTTGATTCTTCCAATCCAAGAACATAGTATATCTCTCCATTGTTTTGTATCATCTTTAATTTCTTTCATCAGTGTCTTATAGTTTTCTGCATACAGGTCTTTTGTCTCCCTAGGTAAGTTTATTCCTAGGTATTTTATTCTTTTTGTTGCAGTGGCAAATGGGAGTGTTTCCTTAATTTCTCTTTCAGATTTTTTATCATTAGTGTATAGGAAAGCAAAGAGATTTCTGTGCATTAATTTTGTATCCTGCTACTTTACCAAATTCATTGATTAGGTCTTGTACTTTTCTGGTAGCATCTTTAGGACTCTCTATGTGTAGTATCATGTCTTCTGCAAATAGTAACAGTTTTACTTGCATTTTTCCGGTTTGGATTTCTTTTATTTCTTTTTCTTCTCTGATTGCTGTGGCCAAAACTTCCAAAACTATGTTGAATGATAGCGGTGAGGGTGGGCAACCTTGTCTTGTTCTTCATCTTAGTGGAAATGATTTCAGATTTTCACCATTGAGAACGATGTTGGCTGTGGGTTTGTCATATATGGCCTTTATTATGTTGAGGTAAGTTCCCTCTATGCCTACTTTCTGGAGAGTTTGTCAAAAATCGGTGTTGAATTTTGTCAAAAGCCTTTTCTGCATCTATTGAGATGATCATATGGCTTTTCTCCTTTAATATTTTAATATGGTGTATCACATTGATTGATTTTCATATGTTGAAGAATCCTTGCATTCCTGGGATAAACCCCACTTGATCATGGTGTATGATCCTTTTAATGTGCTGCTGGTTTCTGTTTGCTACTATTCTGTTGAGGATTTTTGCATCTGTGTTCATCAGTGATATTGGCTTGTAGTTTTCTTTTTCTGTAACATCTTTGTCTGGTTTTGGTATCAGGGTGATGGTGGCCTCATAGAATGAGTTTGGGAGTGTTCCTCCCTCTGCTGTATTTTGGAAGAGTTTGAGAAGGATGGGTATTAGCTCTTCTCTAAATGTTTGATAGAATTCATGTGTGAATCCACCTGGTCCTGGGCTTTTGTTTGTTGGAAGATTTTTAATCACAGTTTCAATTTCAGTGCTTGTGATTGGTCTGTTTATATTTTCTTTTTCTTCCTGATTCAGTCTCCGAAGGTTGTGCTTTTCTAAGAATTTGTCCATATATTCCAGGTTGTCCATCTTATTGGCATATAGTTGCTTGTAGTAATCTTTCCTGATCCTTTGTATTTCTGCAGTGTCAGTTGTTACTTCCCCTTTTTCATTTCTAATTCTGTTGAGTCGTCTCCCTTTTTCTTTTGGTGAGTGTGGCTAATGGCTTCTCAATTTTGTTTATCTTTTCAAAGAAACAGCTTTTAGTTTTATTGATCGTTGCTATCATTTCCTTCATTTCTTTTTCATTTATTTCTGATCTGATCTTTATGATTTCTTTCCTTCTGCTAACTTTGGGATTTTTCATTCTTCTTACTCTAATTGCTTTAGGTGTAAGTTTAGGCTGTTTATTTGAGATTTTTCTTGTTTCTTGAGGTAGGATTGTATTGCTGTAAACTTCCCTGTTAGAACTGCTTTTGCTGCATCCCCTAGGTTTTGGGCTGTCATGTTTTCATTGTCATTTGTCTCTAGGTATTTTTTGATTTCCTCTTTGATTTCTTCAGTGATCTCTTGGTTATTTAGTAGCATATTATTTAGCCTCCATGTGTTCGTATTTTTTACAGTTTTTTTTTTTTCCTGTAATTGATATCTAGCGTTGTAGTCAGAAAAGATAGTTGATGTGATTTCAGTTTTCTTAAATTTACCAAGGCTTGATTTGTGACCCAAGATATGTTCTATCCTGGACAATGTTCCATGAGCACTTGAGAAAAAAGTGTATTCTGTTGTTTTTGGAGGAATGTCCTATAAGTATCAATTAAGTCCATCTTGTTTAATGTATCATTTAAAGCTTGTGTTTTCTTATTTATTTTCGTTTTGGATGATCTGTCCATTGGTGAAAGTGGGGTGTTAAAGTTCCCTACTATGATTGTGTTACTGTCAATTTCCCCTTTTATGGCTGTTTTTAGCATTTACCTTATGTATTGAGGTGCTCCTGTGTTGGGTGCATAAATATTTACAATTGTTATATCTTCTTCTTGGATCGATCCCTTGATCATTATGTAGTGTCCTTCTTTGTCTCTTGTAATAGTCTTTATTTTAAAGTCTATTTTATCTGATATGAGAATTGCTTCTCCAACTTTCTTTTGATTTCCATTAGCATGGAATATCTTTTTCCATCCCCTCACTTTCAGTCTGTATGTGTCCCTAGGTCTGAAGTGGGTCTCTTGTAGACAGTATATATACGGGTCTTGTTTTTGTACCCATTCAGCCAGTCTATGTCTTTTGGTTGGAGCATTTAACCATTTACGTTTAAGGTAATTATCATTATGCATGTTCCTATTACCATTTTCTTAATTCTTTCGGGTTTGTTATTTTAGGTTTTTTCCTTCTCTTGTGTTTCCTGCCTAGAGAAGTTCCTTTAGCATTTGTTGTAAAGCTGGTTTGGTGGTGCTGAATTCTCTTAGCTTTTGCTTGTTTGTTAAGGTTTTAACTTCTCTGTCAAATCTGAATGAGATCCTTGCTGGATAGAGTCATCTTGGTTGTAGGTTTTTCCCTTTCCTCACTTTAAATATGTCCTGCCAGTCCCTTCTGCCTTGCGGAGTTCCTGCTGAAAGATCAGCTGTTAACCTTGTGGGGATTCCCTTGTATGTTGTTTTTCCCTCGCTGTTTTTAATATTTTTTCTTTGTATTTAATTTTTGATAGTTTGATTAATATGTGTCTTGGCATGTTTCTCCTTGGATTTATCCTTTAATGGACTCTCTGTGCTTCCTGGAATTGACTGACTATTTCTTTTCCCATATTAGGGAAGTTTTCAACTATAATCTCCTCAAATATTTTCTCAGCCCCTTTCTTTTTTCTCTTCTTCTGGGACCACTGTAATTCGAATGTTGTCTGTGTTTAATGTTGTTCTAGCGGTCTCTGAGACAGTCCTCAGTTTTTTCATTCTTTTTTCTTTATTCTGCTCTGTGGTAGTTATTTCCACTATTTTATCTTCCATGTCACTTATCCGTTCTTCTGCCTCAGTTATTCTGCTATTGATTCCTTCTAGAGAATTTTCAGTTTCATTTATTGTGTTGTTCATCATTGTTTGTTTGCTCTTTCGTTCTTCTAGGTCCTTGTTAAATGTTTCTTGTATTTTCTCCATTCTATTTCCAAGATTTTGGATCATCTTTCCTATCATTACCCTGAATTCTTTTTCAGGTAGACTGCCTATTTCCTCTTCATTTGTTTGCTCTGGTGGGTTTTTACCTTGCTCCTTCATCTGCTGCATATTTCTCTGTGTTCTCATTTTGCTTAACTTACTGTGTTTGGGGTCTCCTTTTTGCATGCTGCAGGTTTGTGGTTCCCGTTTTTTTTGGTGTCTGCCCCCAGTGGGTAAGGTTGGTTCAGTGTGTTGTGTAGGCTTTTACCCTCATTTTATAAATAAGAAAGTAAGAGCTCTGCGACATTAAGAAATTTGTCTAAGAATATATACCGGGGCTTCCCTGGTGGAGCAGTGGTTGCGAGTGTGCCTGCCGATGCAGGGGGCGCGGGTTTGTGCCCTGGTCCAGGAAGATCCCACATGCCGCGGAGCGGCTGGGCCTGTGAGCTATGGCCGCTGGGCCTGCGCGTCCGGAGCCTGTGCTCCGTAATGGGAGAGGCCACAACAGTGAGAGGCCCGCGTACTGCCAAAAAAAAAAAAGAATATATACCGTATAAATAAATACTTCCATGCGGTTAGGAGAGCATGCAGAACCACAAATCCAAGAGTGTGTTTAAATTCAAAGGCTCTCTTTCTGGGCTTCTATTTTCACCATGACGATGTGGCTCTGGAGGGCATGGGGCCACTTCTTCCCCGAATTGGTGGAATGGAAGTGCAAAGGCGCCCAGCATCTTTTGAAAATGCAAAACCAGTGCTGCAGCTGTACCCTCTTCCAGGAGGTGCCGAAACCATCTCAAGATGTGTGCGGTAAAACCCAGGATGCTAGCGAAGCCGCCATTCTCAGGGAGAAGGCCCTGGACCAGGCCCCTTTTGAATCTGCTTGCCTATTCATCCTTTTCAAACCATGGAAGTAGTTATACTGTTGGTAATTTTTTTTTCTTAAGATTTTTTTGATGTGGACCATTTTTAAAGTGTTTATCGAATTTGTTACAATATTGCTTCTGTTTTACGTTTTGGTTTTTTGGCCCCAAGGCATGTGGGATCTTAGCTCCCTGAAGGGGATAGAACCCACACCCCCTGCGTCAGAAGGCGAAGTCTTAACCACTGGACCACCAGGGAAGTCCCAGTAATTATTTTTTAATTATAAAATTATACATACTGTGTGAAAAAAAAGTCAGATAAGAAAGAAGGTATGAGGAAGGAATTCATGTTCCCACCTCTCAGAGACAATGATTGTTTACATTTTGGTAAATATCTTTCCAAGTGTTTGTTTTTTTTCCTGTGCACATGAACAAACATTTTAAATAGGCGGATGTTATACAGTGTTTTAACTCAATTAAAAAAATTTTCAGGATATAGCATTCTACGTAAGTAAGTACGCTTATATCTTGAATTGTGGTGGGTATATGATAGTACAGTGTAAAGCGTTCGTCTGTTTTATTAAGCAGCTCCCTGTTGATGGATGTGTAGATTGTTCTCTAGGATAAATTCTGGGGAAAGTTCTGCATCAGAAATTTTGAGTCTCGCTGTTAAACTACTTTCCAGAACTCTGTTATCAGCAGTGTTTAACTGTGCCCTTTTCCTACACCTTCAATAACCCGGAGTATTTTTTTAATCTTTGTCATCCTGGTATGCAAAATATCATTGAAAATTTGAATTGCTTTGATTTAGGAGTTTGAAAACTTTACATAAATTTAGAAGCAACTTGTGTACTTTTTTTTGGTCATTTGTTTTGCTTTTTCTAATAGGAGGTTTGTCTTTTTGTATTGGTTCACATGAGTTCTTTATATACTAGGGAGATTAACCCTCTGCTGTATAAGTCAATTTACTCAAAATAAATTAGGTGCCAGGCAATGTACCAACTAGGCATTTTTCTCAATTTGTTGATTGTCTTTTCACTTGGCTTTATGGTACTTTTCTCCAATTAAAAAGCTGCTTATTTATTTAGGTAGTTAAATGTATCAGTCTTTGTAGTTTCTGGTTTTTAAAATCATGCTTGGAAAAACCTTTCCCTTGGGCTCTAGAAATCGTCTTGTAAACTTTCTTCTAATTTTTCTGTGATTTTTTTTTTTAGGCATCTAAATATTTAATCTGTGTGGAATTAATCTGGGGGGAAGACACTTGCTGAGTATCCAAAATTATCATTTCTGCATGTTTAACCCATTATACGAGCACCATCATTTGAGAGTCCATAGCTTTTCCACTTTCATCATACACAAAGTTCCCGTGGGTTTGGATCTGATTCTGTTTCCTCTACTCTGTTCAGTAGATCACCATGCTGCTAACTCAGAGATACAAAAGTGTATCACTGAATAGCAGTATCAGCTTTCACTTGCAGAATTGGATAGAGAATATTTGGAGAGCACTGAGAGGGCGTCCTAAGGCTGCCAAAAGGGGGTCCCTGGATGAACCATAAACATGTACTAGGAGGAGCCCAGTGAGGGTCAGGATGGGAAACGAAGAATGCATTCTAGGCAGAGACTTCAGTGCGACTGGTCCCAGGGGTGGGGAGTAAGAGGGAGGGTGTGTGTGTGTGTGTGTGTGTGTGTGTGTGTGTGTGTGTGTGAGAGAGAGAGAGAGAGAGAGAGAGAGAGAGAGAGGGAGAGGGAGAGGGAAGGGGGGGAAGAGAGAGAGAGAGAGAGAGAGAGAGAGAGAGAGAGAGAGAACCAGGAGGCATATGTCATGGTAAATGAGGTTGTAGCCATGGTCTGGTGCCTAATGTTTGGGGTTCTCGCTGCCATGTAAGAAATTCAGATTTATTTTCAGATGGTGTATATCATTAAAGTGTTTTAAGCAGAGGCCAGATACTGCCTGATTTGTGTGTTAGATAAATTTTGTGTGGTTTACATGGGTAGGATCCACTGTAGAGAAATTAGCCTGTAGGCAGGGAGATCACTAGACATTTCTGTAGTGACGACGACCTGAACTAAGGAAGGGGTGGTGGAGGGAGAGAAGGGGGGCTGATGGCAGGCTGTCTGGTGATGACTCAAGCAGGATGATTGATGATGCAGGTGGGAGAACGGAAGGTGGTCCAGGGTTCCCAGCATGGCTGAATAGCCTCCATTTTCTAGACTTGGAGGAGACAGGACCATCCTGTGAAGAGGAAGATGGCAGAGTTAACCTGGCAGCTTTAGGAGACCGACAGAGGTGAGAGGAGAATCTGACCAAAGGAAATTGTTGGGCTTTCCAACCCAGCAGCCGTTCGAAGCATCAGATGGAGTGTTCAAATTGTGTATTTCGCATTCGCATACTCATTTTGAGCAAATGCCTCTGACATTTGTGTACCTCATGTTTGGTGAACTCCTGCCCTTCTCCCACAGCTGCCCCTGAAGCAGCTGAAAGAGAATTTTATTTTAGAGAAACTACATATGTAACCTAGCCAGTGGGAAACAAGTTGCAGTTTCTCAGATTCATACATTATCTGCATCAACAGCTCAATTTCTAGATGTGCTTTGCAGATGATATTTGAAGCCAGCTGACTTTGAATAGTGATGACCCTATAAAAGCAACAATAAGAAAGACTTGCTGGAGCTCACCGAATATCTCATCACAGAAGCCAGAGCAGAAGTACTGCCTACAGAATTTTTCTTTGCTTGTACACATGGGCTGGTCTCTGTCAAATGAAAGGAAGAATTAATTTTGCTAATTGGGAGGCTATTTCCAATAGTTAGATTCACCTCTGATATGAGTTACAACGTGAAGAGCAGTGAAGGAAGAATAAAATGCATGTGATCTGTGCCACTTAAGTGCCACCTGCGTGTCATTAAGTAAGGAAATAAGGGAACATTGTCACCATCCGCAGTTTGTATTTACTGAACCCCACGGTGTTCGAGGTCAGGCTTATGAAGAGTCACTTTGTCGGGTTGTGTACACTAATTATTTATGCTGGGCAAGCAGATGAGGTTACTAATTTTGCTTTCTTTAGCATCTATGTACCACCTGGGCAGATCATCTTTTTAAAATCTGCTTGTCTTTTTTTTGTTTTTTTAACTTATTTATAAGCAAGGCTGGCTGTTTTTCTGCCGAAGAGTATTCCGATACAAAACCCTCAGAAGCCGCTTCCACACCCCAAAGACTTCACGTTCTAAAGAAAGTGAAGAGGGAAGGTTGGTAGACAGAGCTCTGTAAGGTCTCAGATGCTGCTTTTCCCAGCTGAGGTCTTCTGGGCTCAGAAGGGCTGTGGACAGGGCATTGGTGTTCTGGCCTGGATTTTCTTGTGTAAGCTACAGGCTCTGTTCTGTTTTGTAATAATGAAACAGTGCTTCAAATGTCATCAGAGCAGAGTCCAACTTATTCTCCTTGGTCTTCTCACTGGGAGCCAGGACCAAACATGCAAACGTGTTGGGTAAGAGGTGGAGGGGCCTTGAACAAAGCAGAGAGTATGGAAAATTGCTAAAAAATGCAAGTGAGAAAGAAATGCATTGTGGTAATGAACCCTGGGAGTGCTGAGTGGGTGTGTATACACAGGCATATATTCATATTTATATTAATATGTTCACGTATATAAGACCACGTAAAATTTTTAATGCAGAAAAACACATTTTACCCGTATAGGTTGATTTATGGACACAAAAGTGAATGGAGGGCTTCCCTGGTGGCGCAGTGGTTGAGAGTCCGCCTGCCGATGCAGGGGACGCGGGTTCGTGCCCCGGTCCGCGAAGATCCCACATGCCGTGGAGCGGCTGGGCCCGTGAGCCATGGCCGCTGGGCCTGTGCGTCCGGAGCCTGTGCTCCGCAACGGGAGAGGCCACAACAGTGAGAGGCCCGCGTACCGCAAAAAAAAAAAAGTGAGTGGAAAATAAATTTTGTACGATGTAGCCCTAACGCAGTCCATCGGAATGGTAATGAAAACCTACTGATAGATTTTTTTGGCGGTGCTGATTTTACCATTTTCTCCTAAATGCAGTTTGGCTCCTTTCTCGTCTAAATATCAGAGGTACCAAATAATGTCAGCTTGTTAGAGGTGGGCTTGATGCTTAAGGACTAAATTTGTGCTCATTCTTCCTATGTTCGTTAAATATCTCACACACTCTCCCAGTTTTATTTTCTTCCTGTCATTCCTCTTTGCTGGATCTCTTCGCTTTGGTGTTCTTTGGGGCCCTGGACTTGGTCTCACTCCTCTCAGTTGCCTGAATCTCTTTTATTCACCCTCAAGCCTTCTGGCGTGTGTAGGTATTTTTGACTCTGGTGGTCGATCCTGGTGGCTTTCCCTGCAAATCCACTCTACCCTTGTTGATCCTAGACACACAGCTCCACTGTGTTCCCCAGCCTTCCTTGCAGTTAGGGGGCCATGTGGGTGCCATCTCTCCAGTGGGTTGCGGGCAGACATGCTGCCTTTTTCAGACCTGACCCACAGAAGCCTACTGCAGGAACTCCTCTCTGAACTGTCCTCCTTGCGACTCAGTAACATGGGTGCTGCTATGGGACAGGCTCCTGGAATGATTTTCCCCCTATCCCCATTAGAGTTTCTGGCATCACCGTCTGAGAAACTTCTTATGACTAAAGCCACAGAATTTTGGTGGTCTGTTTATAACATTAGTCTACCCTGCCCAAGACAACTCCCAAATCTCTGTATCTCTACCCAGAGCCTGGGCGATATCTCTCAGGCATCTTGAACCCAACTTGTCTAAACATTGCCCACACCTCCCTCTCTCTGACCCTGCTCCTTCTCCAGCGTCCTTTTCTCTGTGAATAGTAAGCCGGCCACCCAGGGGCCCATGCCCCATACTTGGGATCATTTTTGATGCTCTTACCACCGCATCCCTCACTTAGTCCAGTGGTCTGCAGACGGCAGCCCTGGACCAATTCTGGCCTATTGGCCTGCTTATTGTAAAGAAAATTTTACTGTAACACAGGCACACCTCTGCCCTTGGATATTGTCTATGTCTACTTCCTCGCCCAAGCAGCAGGGTTGAGTAGCTGTGACAGAAATTGTATGGTTGGCAAAGCCTAAGTTTTTCCTCTCTGGCCCTTTAAGGAACCTTGTGCCATCCCCTGACCTAGGATTGTCACAGTCTGTTAATTCCACCTTCTTAATATTCTCTTGAACCCATCCACTTCTTTCCATCTCCATCATTGCCATCCTCATCCAGATGACTGCAACGGCATCCTAAGTGGTTTCTGTGTATCTAGTCTCACCGTTTTATAATCCATCCTCCATATGGCATCCAAAGTAATTGTGCTAAAAGGAAAATGTTGAAGATCTATTTATTGCTACACTTAGCCTACTCTAATGATACAACTCCCAAATCTATGTGTCTTTCTCTACAACCCCAGTCTCTCTCCTGAAGCTCAGATGCAAATGTCACCACCTTGGTTAAAATCCTTCAGTGACCTCTATGGCCCTGAGAATAAAATAGCTGAGGCCCGAGCTTGTCTCCTGACTTAAACCCCAGCCATTCTTCACTTCTTTAAGTGCTTCACGTACATCGTGTTCTCCCTTGTCTCTGGGTCTTCCCCTCCCCTTTCCCACATTCCTCTTTCACCTGGATAAGTCTTACTTATTTCTCAGGTCAAAACTTAAAAGGACCTTGTCTAGGAGGCCCTTCCTGATTTCCAGATTAGGTTTGATCTCCTTCCTCTGTGCTCTCATGATACCTTGCGTTTCCTCTGTCATAGTTACTACACTTTACTCACCTTATTATCTCTCTCTCTTTCTATCACTGGCTGTAAATTCTGCAAGAGGAGGGGCCATGTCTGTATTGAGTCTTGCTGCAATTCCAGCATCCATCATACCTGGAACATGGCTGGCAGGCTGTGGGCTGAGTGCAGTGTGGTGACACCAAGTCATATTTCCTGCCCTTTCCTCCCTCCAGGAACTTATAGGGAGAAGGAGAATGCCTTTTTTAGAGTAAGGATTCTAACTGTTAATTAAGCCCAAAGAAAATAAGTGATGAAGGGAGCAAATTATAAGATAGAATGCAAAACACATGCACATATAACCACACATGAAGCACTCATTCATTAAGTGCCCAAACATCCTAGACATCTAACACTACAAATGGGTGTGATCTATCCCTCCCCACCCCCCTCTAAGTGTGACAGTGGCAGCCATCTTCAGTCATAAACAATAGAGGAAAGAGAACATTTCTTGTTGCCCTAGTTAGCCAGAGCCCTGGAGCAAGTTGTCATTCACTCATCGTTACATTCATTCTTCCACTGGTTTGTTTAACAATATTTGTTAAGCACGATGCCAGATGCATGGGACTCAAATATTCAGGGGATAAAAGGAGCTATTACCTTAGTGGGAAGGCAGACACCTAAAATATATGGCAGGACAATATGGTAAGCACTGTAATTTAGCAGGTGGTCCGAAGTAGTTATGAGAGCACAGAGGAGGAAGGAAATTCTCTTCTCCCCGTTTCTGGCAAGAGGAAGGTGGAGATGTGCGTACACATTTTTATGGGAGGAATGAAGGAAGCGGCTAAAGTTCACCTCGCTTGTGGTTTGGCTTTGCTTGAGGAGCTTCTCATTGCTGCCTTGCCCACTTTTCCGTGGCGCTCGGCTAGAGATAGCCGGCTGTTTTCCACGTGAATTTGCTTGGCAGATCGAATAATGCGTGTATTGCTGCAGGACTGGCAGGAGAAGCATTTCTTTGACATATTCGGTCGAGTCCCAGGAGAGAAGACAGACACTGTTCCCATGGTGTCACCACCCCTCCCCGGCCTCCCCAAGGAGGAGACACAGTAGGAAAACTCAGTTCCTGGGCGTTGACCACTTGAAATAGCCACACGGGGACAGATCACACTTGATTAAGAGCGACACCATGTGAGTGAGGTTTGAGTCTACACGGGAAACTGTGTTTAACAGACACCTCACTTGGCTCAGAACAAGCCCCAGTCTTCGTGGGCAAACATTCACATGGTCTGACTTTAGAATCTCCTTTTGCCTCGTTAAGCCAGATAAGAGAAATGAACTGATAATGTGAGGGAGAAATTCTGTGTTTTCCTCAGTTTCTTTCTTTTTATTTTTCACAGTTTTTTTTTTTTTTCAGGAATTCTTATTTTTCTTCCCCCCCCCTTCCTTCATCCTCCAAAATCTCTTGGAAATAGGCTAATTCTGATTTTAAAAATCTCCTTGGCCACTGATGGTATAAGTAACTGATAGCATGTATTCACATCCCATCGAACTGGGGAGACTTGGATGATTTACTTAATTAAGCTCACTAAGCCTCAGTTTCTTCATCTTAAAAATGAGGTTATTAACTCTACCATCTACCTCAGAAGATTGTTATGAGGATTCAGTGAGGTCTCATAAATACAACCCTGGCGCATCCTAACAGCTCCTTTGGGTTCTCTTTTGTTATGAGGTCCCAAACTCTAAGCCTTGCCTGTCATTTGGTCTTTGTTTAGAATGTCAAGACACTTTCCTTTGCCATTTTAACCATGACATAGCAAGAGCCTGCTGAAGGGTTATCTGTACTGAGGTCTCATCCATCACTTTGATTCCTTGGTTGGTTTATGTTGACCAAGACTTCATTTATTTTAGGAGATTTCTCATTGTTTAAAACCGTGTGGTGGTTTCTCCATTCCGTATATACCAGTTTGCAACTGCTAATCCCAAACTCCCAATCCAACCCTCTCCCACCCCGCTTCCCCTTGACAGCCACTAGTCTATTCTCTATGTCCCTGATTCTGTTTCTGTTTCACAGATAGGTTCCTCTGCATCATATTTTAGATTCCACATATAAGTGATATCATATGGTATTTGTCTTTCTCTTTCTGACTTACTTCACTTAGTATGATAACCTCTAGTTGCATCCGTGTTGCTGCAAATGGCATTATTTCGTTCAAGGTCCTACTGGATAGCCCAGGGAACTATATTCAGTATCCTGTGATAAACCATAATGGAAAAGAATATGAAAAAGAATGTGTGTATGTATAACTGAGTCACTTTGCTGTACAGCAGTTATTAATACAACATTGTAATTCAACTATACTTAAATAAAACGTAAATTACAAAAAAAAAAAAAAAAAAGTGTGCTGATTTTTGCCCTGGGTCTTCTAAAAGGCTGTGGCAAGCTTCTTCAGTTCCTGAGGAGGGAGAATCCGCTAAGCGATAGGACTGGGCTCAGCAGGCCAAGGTGCTCTCATTTCCCAGGATGCTCAGGGGCAACACTAGCTGGGCTCAACATGGAGCTCACAGTCGTCTAAACGTCCAGAAGGATGGAAACAGAAGAAGAACACAGATGTCTATCATTTATTAGCCTTTTTTCCCCACCACTAGCACCTTAAAGAAAAAAAAGTCACCATTTAATACTTATCTTTCGGAATTTCCTTCTGAATCGAGGCCTTACATAGTTCAAGTCTGAATTGCCAAGTACACTGACTCATTTCTTCATTATGTAAGCCATTAACACGTCACCGCTCAGAGGCTGGAGTTCCTGCTTTAGGCTGCCAGCAAGGTGCCCCAGTGACTCTCAGCTGAGCCCGTACGCTTGTGCTCACCTGCTCTCCCCAGAGAACTACCAGCTCAGCTCTTCGCCATTAGCTGCGAGTCCTGCAGAGAAGCTTCATTAGATCAAAAAGCTGCTCCTCCCTGCTGCCTTCTGGGCAGCCACCTACCCAGGGGAATGGGAGGAAACTATGCAAGAGGCAGATTGCAATTCCCGGGAAGTGAAACTTTTTGCAGAAAATGCCGATCGACTAGATCTGGGTGTATGCAAACAGGGAGAGACCCAGCGTGGGCAAGTGTCATCCAGGTGAACTTGAAAGCTGAGTGGGCATCTTAGGCACCAAGTCGTATTTAAAGCCAACGCCATAGAGAATGACCTTGGGGATCTTGGGAAAGTGAGGAAGAGCAGCATGATTTGCACAATGAGGCCAGAAAGAAAGCAAACGCTGAAGGAACAATTAATTCTAAAAAGTATTAGCTCTAAAGAAACACTCTAAACACGGTTTCTCTGGAAGCCATTACAAAGCTCAGATATTTATATTGATACTAGTTAGCTATGACCATGGAACTTTTTGGTTTGGCTGACACAATGTACGAACTCCCATATTGTAATTATCTAGGGAAAATATTGTTCCAAAAAGTTCATGAAAAGACGTAACTTGTCACTGATCATGATTGGCAGAAGCTACTGCGCGTAGCGGAGCATTGGCTTAATTAAGCTCTTAACCCTCTCCTGTTACCATAGAGGTCACGGTATTCAGCGTGGTGAATGCAAACATGGGAATTCATTTGTTTCTGAAGATTCTCTGTAGGCCGATGGTCCTCAGAGGCGTTCCAGGACCTCCAAAACAAAGATATTATTATCCTCTAGTGATCACCATTACTGGTGTGGTCTCTCAGAGGGTCATTAGAACCTACTAGACTTCAAATAAATGTGTTTGGAGACATCCTGGGACCTCAGACTTTTGCTTATTTTCTTCCTTAATTTTACTTCAATTGGCGTAGTAATTGCTTTACAATGTTGTGTTAGTTTCTGCTCTACAGCGAAGTGCATCAGCTCTGTGTACACAAATACCCCCTCCGTCTTGGACCTCCCTCCCGCCCCATCCCCCATCCTACCCATCTAGGTCATCACAGAGCACTGAGCTGAGCTCTCCGTGCTATGCCGCAGGTTCCCACTAGCCATCTGTTTTACACATGGTAGTGTATTTACGTCAAACCTAATCTCCCAGTTCATCCCACCCTCCCCTTCCTCCCCTGTGGCCACACATCCATTCTCTACGTCTTCCTTAATTTTAGATACGCTCTTTTTCCTTCCTTTGACCGTGTAGCTCTGATGTCCTATCAAGTATAGCTGGGTAAAGTCCTCCCTGACCACTTGGGTTCCTCAATAACTGACATACTTGTCTCTACCACGTAGTCAAGAATCTGACATTCATTATATTTCATTCTTTGCACTCAGTAAAATATCATTGTTCAAAGAGCTTAAATGGGGCAATAAGATAGTTACATACATGGCTAAAATACAAAATAGAAAAGGATGTGGGAACTCGAGTGAGGGAGATGTTATTTCCGGTTAGGACATCAGAACAACCTCATGGAATAGGTTATATTTAAGGTAGAACTTGAGAAAGATCAGGTGCTGACACGTGAGTTGCTTCTTGCACAGATGCCTGCATCTTCATCTTCGGATGTTTCACATTCAACCACATAGTATAACAAAAGCATGTCCTTGCCCAGGAGCCCTGGAATATTTTTCAAGAGGGCATGTTTCCTTTTACCTCTTTCTTCACTTCTTGGACCCCGTTACTTTGATGCAATATTTAAGACAGGGTGAAGGAGTGAGTGAGGGCCTGAGGGGTAGAGTGGTTGCTTTTACAAAATCACCTCTGGAGGTAGATCTGTGGCCACTTCATCCTAGAGTGAAGAGAAACCCATCTCAGAAACCCAACTGAGGTTGGTTTTGTATAAGCCTTACTTTTTGCCTGGTTCTTTTGTCTTTGACGTGTCAGCTGTGCATCTAATTAAGAAAGGTTACACCTGACTCACAAATAAGCATCAGATGAGTGTGGTGAACTCTAGGAGGCATGGCACACCAGGTGCTTGGTTCCTACCATCAGCTGAAACCCAGACCTGCTTCTGCACCGGAGGAGACACTTGCTGTCCTTTCTGAAGCTGCTTCTCTTTCCCATCCCAGCTTCTCCTGTCATCACTTACCAGAGGGCCACTGAGGAGCTTGTATTGGAGGGGTGGAGGCATGGATCTAAACATTCCTCTTGCCTTATAGGACTGTCCCCACCCTGGCTTTGCTAGCCAGCTGCAGGAAGCTTATAGTATTCCCCAGCCAGCTATTGGAGGAGAACTTCTCTGCAATTATCTGCCGTTGACCTTGGCCTCATTTCTCACGTTTTGGCTGATATTCTAAAGGTGGAGGATGAGGTTTAGATTTCATGTGCCGCGTTCTTCCTCTGAAGTGGTTGGTTTTCCTAGCCTAGTGATTCTATTCTATTCCATTAAAAACCCGAGGTTTATTTTATAAACGTGACAGCTAGTCATTATATGAGGATTATTTCACAGGCCCTACAAGCAGAACATGTAAAATGTCAAGTGCCAGGTGTGGTGTTTTTTTTTTTTCCCGATTTCATTTTTTTTTACAGAATTTTGAAAACGGCTTAAATCTAATTGGTTCCCCCAGGATCTCAGCTCCTGTTACATTTGTGGTGCTTCTTTTTTTGAGAGGCATCTGGAGAGACTGAACTGCCACTGCTAGTTGGCAGGCAGGGTAGGAGGATGCAGCAACTTTTTTTTTTCTTTCTTAGAAACTTTCAAATTTTGGGCTCAACTCTTCCCAAGCTTCAGTGTTTGATTTCCACACTTGTTTTTGCAACGTTGAGTTCTGCTTTTCCTATTATTGGATTCGTATGAATGAGAATGGCAGCCATGACGACCACCACCGTTGGTGGCCAGCCTATATCGACTGTGAAAGAAAAATAAAGAGAATAAGAAAAACAAAGCACATGTTAGTAGTAGTAGAGTATAATCCATGTAGACAACACTTACCAAGCACAGTTCTAATAAACAGGCTTTATGTGGGTCTAGTCTACTAAAAGTAAACACTTCTTTAGGCAACAGAGCTGAGTTATTATTAGTGGCCCAGATTCAGATGTTCCTATAGTCTAAACAATGTGAGAAGATGGCCAAAGTCTCTCCCTTAATCACAGTGCGGTCACAGCTTTGAAACCCCACATAGTGAAGCAAATAAGAAGCCACCCTCATAGTAGGGAAAGGGAAAGGGGGAGAGTGTAAGCAAACCAGGGGCTTCTTCTTGCTTCAAAACGTTTTAGCCAGATTCTTATACTTAAGGATCTGAGCTATAACCACAACGGAAAAACATACTTAGAGTGTTTATTTTTAAGTATATACTATTAAATGGTACTAAAAGACTCTGGTTTCGGAGCGTGAGTCTTCCACTGTGGAATTGAAAGCTAGGAAGAAGGGAAGTCAAGGCTTTAGGAGACTATTGACATGGTATGGGCAAAGCATACTGAGGGCACTCGGAGAAGCCAGATAAAAAAGCTTGTTGAGTACAGCGGTTAGGCTGCCTTTTGTTATTGGATTAGAAATAGCATAGGAATTAATAGCAAAGAAATTGTTCCTACTTTGGAAGATAAATGATTTGAAGTCTCTGTATTCAGAGAGCCTTATCTTGTAACATTTGACATCTACTTCTCTTAAACACAGGCAGGAAGAGTAACAACAAGAATGGGCTCAAACTGTGTTTTGATTAAGTGCCTCTTTGGGGTGTGTGTGTGTGTGTGTGTGTGTGTGTGTGTGTGTGTCCGTCCCAAGTGAGAATATCTGTTTAATTGAAATCTGATTGTTCTGTTATTGGTGAGGGAGGACCTGCCCAAGCATAGAAAAACCTAATTTCAGGCTTAGCAGGCAATGAAGTTAACAATAAAACATGTTTATTGAATTAAAAACAGTAAGCTTCTGGTTAATTCATTTAGGAATATTTCTCAAGATTTTCTTCCCAAGATAAAAACTTATATATCTGCCAGACGGAATAAGGGCCAGCCAGACTCCATGTGGGTAAATGTCCTCGTTTTCTTGTCCTCAGGGAGACAGCACAGACCAGGGGCACCGGGAGTGCAATGTTAATGTTGCCTGTGCCATTGCTGAGCTGTCCAACCCCGGGTAAATGACTTGGTCTCATTGGCCCTCAGTGTTTCTCACGTATGAAATAAGGGAACTGGATTAGGGGACTTCTAAGGCTCTTTCTGCATCTAATATTCGATAAAACAGAGGTGTAAACAGTGGAAAGGAAAGCACAGAGTGGTGAGGAAAAGATAAGTGTGGTAGTTCAGTGCTTGAGGAAGGGTTTTCTGGGCAGAGAAGGAAACAAGCCAGGGCAAGGCTGCAACAAAGGTTCTCTCCGTCTTTGTTCAGCTCGTGTCTCCCTGAGGGTTTTAGGTAACTCAGGAATGCTCCTTTTGCCTGCCCCTTCTTATTTTCTCCTTTTCTCTCTGTCCCATATTTCCTTCCATCTTTCTCTACACCCCTCCCCACCACCATCTTTACATCTCTCTGAGGAATAGATGTGGTTAGGATTTGTCAGGAAGACACAAGAAAAATGAAACTTGTTGGAAAAATAGTTTTCCACTTTGTTTTTTCCTTTTATTTCCTAGGATCTGTTATAGCTTCAAATTTGCTAAGTAAAAACAGTGAAAATGTTCAACTCATGGGTTGTGTGTTTGTAATGGTGATGATCACGATGCAGGTACCAACGTTGAGTGCTTGCTGTGTGCCGGGAAGAGCAGTAACTTAGTTACTCCCGCTAACAGCACTAATGAGGTAGGTCCTGTTACTAGCACCGTTATGCAGATGAGGCCGCTGGATCAGAAAGGTTAAGGAACTTGCCCACGGTTTCCAGCTCATTATGGCAAAGCTAGCCTCCGATCCCAGGCAGTTGTTTGCCAGTGTCGCCTCTTTCATTCACTTGGCCTAGCTGCATCTCCTCTGAGGCAGAGATGATGTGTTTTATTCATTTTTCCCATTCCCTTGAGATTTGGTACAATGCTGGAGGAAAGTATACTTTGAATTCGTGTAGGATGGACTTACAGGCGTACCGTCCTACCTGGGAGAGAAAGCCGTCCAAGGCGTCCTCTGTCTCCAGGGGAGAAGCTGTGCCCATAAGTGCCCTCCCAGCTGTGCAGAGATTTGTGTTGACAAATCTTTGACTTGGCATTTGAAAGTATCTGCTTCCTGTCTGTGTGAAGCTTTTTTTTTTTTTTTTTTGCGGTACGTGGGCCTCTCACTGTTGTGGCCTCTCCCGTTGCGGAGCACAGGCTCCAGACGCGCAGGCTCAGTGGCCATGGCTCACGGGCGCAGCCACTCCGCGGCATGTGGGATCTTCCCGGACCGGGGCACGAACCCGCGTCCCCTGCATCAGCAGGCGGACTCTCAACCACTGCGCCACCAGGGAAACCCTGTGTGAACTTTTTTAATTTAGAAGTTTCAGTTTTAAGAAAGTTAGACTAGTTTAAAGGAGTTCAATTATATTTCTGTACAAACAGTGAAACTGTAGTATCATTTAAACAAATGTAGCTGATAAGTTAATATATGAACCAAGAAATAGCTGGGAACAGAACGTCAATGAAAGCACTAGATTTAATTGTGAGGAAAAAAATTCCTTTAAGGTTTTATTTGCCTGAATGCATTTGACTTTGGAGATATAGTAGTTTTGCACTTGCGAACATTTGATACAGGGGAAAAAAAATGGATCAATATGTTTACATGCCAAGGTCAATCTTTCTACTACTATGTATGATGTTAGGGGTGAGAGAAATGAGAGAGCTCATTCTTTTTATATTTGTTGCCATGGTACAAGGATAATATCTTCTTGTGAGGATGTCTGTATTAGAGGGTGAAGGATGCATTGTTTATTCATTATGTCCTCTAAGATCTCACTTACCTGGTAGTCGGATTTCCAGCAGCTCTATCATCTGGAACATACATAGGTGCCTAGAAGTATAGGATCATGGAAGATTAATGTTGGAAGGGATCTTAGAGATCCTTTAACCCAACTGCCTTATTTTGCAGATGAAAAAGTACAGCCTCAAACAACTAAGGGACCTGGTCATAGATTAGAATAAAGTCTTCAAATAGAAAATGATAATTACAAAGGTTGCATACTATTTACCCTATTAATTTACTTTATAAGTATTTGTTGAGTACCTCATAATGTGGAAGACATTAGGGGTAGAGCAGTCCTCCTTGGTCTAGGAAAGATACAGGCTCTTCTTCAAGCTCTTACCAAACATATGTGTCATGAGGACACAGATGAGAAATATCTGAGAATGAGTCCTGATAAACTTTTCTTTTAACATCTTTATTGGAGTATAATTGCTTTACAATGGTATGTTAGTTTCTGCTTAATAACACAGTGAATCAGCTATATGTATACATATATTGACGATGACGGGGACTTTGTCTTGTTAACTCCCCAGTGTCTCATGCCCTCCAGGGGATGAAGCCGCTGACCACAGCTGTGACCACAGTGTCGAAATCTGGGAACATTTAGTGTTGCAAATCTACTGACTTAAAAAGCCTACAAGGAATTATAACATTTATTTATTTATTGGCTGCGTCGGGTGTTAGTTGCGGCACGCCGGATCTTTCATTATGGTGCGCAGGCTTCTCTCTAGTTGTGGTGTGAGGATTTTCTCCCTCTAGTTGTGACACATGGGCTCTAGAGTGTGCCGGCCCAGTAGTTGCGGCACACGGGCTTAGTTGCCCTGCTGCACGTGGGATCTTAGTTCCCTGACCAGGGATCGAACCCGTGTCCCCTGCATTGGATGGCAGATTCTATACCACTGGACCACCAGGGAAATCCCTGTAACTTCTTATTCCAGTGCTAAAACTTAAATTCATGTTGACAGCCCCGAGTCAAGAAAAAGTTAAAGTTCTTTCGACCTGTTCTTTTAGCAAAGTGGTTAAGTATACATTACATTTTAGCTTTCAAATATAAAGAGTATAGATGAGCTTCACTTCTCTGGGACATTTACTCATTTCGTCCTCAAAACATTTAGTCATTGAAATCTGTTGAACACCTTTTATGCATAACAGCTTATCTCTAGACCATGAATAAATAAGCTTGATGTTAGTGGAGGGGAGATTGGTCGTCACTGTAAATAAATTTGATGTTTGGCCGTTAACTTCACAGCAGGGTTTTGTGTACTGAAGCACCGTTATGAAGGTTGGGATGAAAGAGGTCACGCTAAATGCGGGAGAGAGACGGAGAAATAAATAAGCTACAGCAACTTCTGCAACCCAGGCAATGTGCCAAGTCTGTGACTTCATTTGATCCTCACACCAGTTCTGTGTGGCACTCAGTCGTCCCCATTTGCCGATGAGGAAGCTCAGAATCAAGGAGGGAGTTAATTTGCCCACGATGACATAGTTGGCAAATAGCAGGGTTTGGATCTGTGTCTCTGTGGCTTGGTCCATTGTCCTTGAAGCAAGTGGCGTTTCCCTCTTCCACTGACATGGAGTGTAGCGTGATGGACACATGCATTCATTCATTTATGTATCCATCCATCCATTCAGCAAATATTTGGAGACCAGCTTTATGCTGGACTCTTTAAGGAGGTGCAGATACGAATGAATAGTAATTTGAGCTATGGCATAATATAATAAATAATAAAAGTTCATGACAAAACTATATGACCGTGGTGGTTTTTAATTTTAGACTATAGACTCAGTGCTACTACTTCAAGATTATGCCTCTTATATTTGGAGGCATTATTTTTTTGAATTTTAAAAAAACATTGATTAGCCGTGAGAACAGAATTAAATCATTTGTAGTTATCAAATTAATTTTTTAATCGCATATTGGTGCTAAGTTGGTGATGTAGGCCTCGTGACTGAACAAAGGCAAGCTTGCTTTTTCTCCACCTTTAGGTGGGTAGCTTCCTCATCCGGCACCCTGTATGATATTGGATGCCCATTTATTGTAGCACCTTCCAGCTTCCAAGCGAGTTGGGTAGCACTGGATGGTGGTTTATTGCCTCGGCAGCTCTGAACCAATGAAGCCTAGATTGGTGAAATTTATAGCACCTAGAGTTAGAGAACGAGAAATATACTAACAGCATGTTCTAGAAAGCACAGGATCTCAAGCCATAAGATCTGGGTTTGAATGAAGGCTCTTTCACTTGGGTGGCATTGTGCAAAATTGTTAAATCTCTTTGAGCCTGGATTTACTGATTTAATAGTGTTTATGTCACATAGTGTTATGGGAATGAAAAGACATATGTGAAAAGTGCTTGGCAAAGACAGCTGTAGTGTTTAATTGTGTAAAGATAGGATCATCACTCTGATAATTGTCTGGCCAGGGTCTCAGGTGTCTTGTGAGGATAAAAGAGCATTTGACATGGGACCCAAGCTGTGAAGGAAAGACAAGAAATAGAGCTGTACAGAGGGATTGTTATGACTATAAAGGGACAAGAGTGTGAGCATTTGCCTTTTTTTTTTGCCTACTCTGTTCCTAGCCATTTCTAGTGACAGGTACCACTGGCATCCTGCAGCCTTCTGCTTCCAGCCTCTAGGGTTGCCTCTAAGATGTCTCATAGTGGTGTCGAAAGCCCACTGCTTTGAATGCCCCCCTGGTTTCTAATCCACTGCTTGCTTTTGGTCATTCCTACTTGTGTGCCCATCTGCTCTCCAGGCCTCCCGCCATCGGCCCATCTTGCTCGCTGACTAGGCTCTTCCTAGGAGCAGACTCTCTGAATCAAGTCCCCTGTGAATTATCCCCAGTTTGCCTTCCTTCTTGCCATCTGTCTTTCCTGAATGCTCTTGGCAAATCTCAATAGCCACACTACCAAAAAAGCAAGAAAACTTTACTGAGAGGAGAAGACAGAGTTAGGGAAAATGATGTGTACAAGCAGGACAAAGGATTCTGTAGGGCAGAGCGGACAGGGAGATAGGGCCTGGTGGAGGATATTGATGTGAATGGGAGCCTGTGGGTAGTTTCAGGCAGTGAGCTGCCTGAGCATCTATCTAACAATAGGGCAGGTGTCCACTCTCCTCTGTGTGTGCAGAGAGCCTGTCAGTCGTATGTGCCTCTGTGAAAGCATTCGGTAAGAAAATCGATGTTGTAGGGGGAGTGATTCCCATCTTTACTGTGGTTTTAACCCTGACAGGTGAGTTTCTAAATCTCCAGCTAGGAGGACAGGGTGCAGCTGACCAAGCATCTCAAACTCCTTTCTCCCGAACCTCCTCCTTTGGGCGCCCTCAGTCCAGTTACTGTGGGTACCACTTGCTGTGGTTTTGTCCATTAGCCGGCCTGCGCCTGCCATTGTAGAGGTCCTTTGGAAACACATTATTAGAGAAGAGCAGCAGAGAGGAAGTCTGCAAACCAACAAGAAAACAAACAACCTACATTCAGTAAGAGCAGGGAGTGTATGACCCACAGCGAGAAACGCAGAGGCAGACACCCCCTCTTTGTTTCCCTTTCAGACTTCAAAACGTTAAGGTGAGAGACCTCGCAGCTTCTGAGGGAGAGCCTGGTGGATGATGAGGGAGAGCCTGGTAGATGGAAAAGGAGAGTCTATTTTGAAGCCGTGTAGAGGTGGCATGCAGACAAGATAGCGTGCCCAGTCCTCCCGGGGCTGACCCCTGTCTTCTTCAAATATGACCGGAATGGCTTTAGTGGTGATTTCATCTAGTTGAATTTTACTCCTTTAAATAATATTGCAGGGCTTCCCTGGCGGCGCAGTGGTTGGGAGTCCGCCTGCCGATGCAGGGGACACGGATTCGTGCCCCGGTCCGGGAAGATCCCACATGCCGCGGAGCGGCTGGGCCCGTGAGCCGTGGCCGCTGCGCCTGCGCGTCTGGAGCCTGTGCTCCACAGCGGGAGAGGTCACAGCAGTAAGAGGCCCGCGTACTGCAAGAAAAAAAAAAATAGTATTGCAAAAACGTGACCTGTCAACTCTGGTTTTCCCTTTTCCTGAAATGTGTTCAGCGCTTTGGGTGTTCTTCGGGAAACCTAAGGCACAGGGGAGGAGGTCCTGAGGAGGTGTATGAAGAGGTGGTGTTAGGCCAGTTGCTTCCATTTCTGAGGAAGCTCGTTATGTGTAACCCCGAGGAGGTTTCTGAAGGGCTTGTGCCTGAGAGGCCTTGTTCATAATTAAAATGTCTGTTTAAAAATCAGTGTCCCATTGCACTTGAATATTTGATTTGCTGTCTGTGAGGTTTGCTTTCATGTTATTGAATTTTTAGATTTGTCAACCACATTTGAGGGATCATTTCAGTAGCATCCAGACAGGACGAGCTAGCTATAGGCAAGGAGGCCTCACCAACCCCACCCTTCCCTTATCCGGGGTGCGTGTTCCCGCATGAAGAGTGGTGCTTGCGGGTGCCCTGAACGTTCGGGATGATTTACAGAGGCTCTGATACGTGGTGTGAACTCCTGCAGGGAATCCTGGTTCCTTGTTTCAGCTCTGCTGATCCCTTGCTGTGTGACCTCCGGAAAGACTTTTCCCCCTGTTTGCCCTCAGCTTCCTTGCACGTTAATGGAAACAACAACAATAACATAACTCTTTCTCTTTATTCCTAGAAAGACTGTTGAAATGATCTCAGATTTGCTTTGAATTGCAAAACCCATCTATTAAACACGACACATGTTTGCATATATCCACGTATGTGAGTGTATGTGTCACACACATGCACACATCTGCTACTCACATTAAGGCAGAGGCCAGGCAAGTTGACCTTGAGTTCCCTTGGTGAACTTGGACCCCCACTGTTTCCTTAGGGCTCCACACGGCACCTTGTGTGGTCTTCATAGGTCGTTTCCCAAGGGTCTTCCCTCTCTCAGGGAATGGTCTCTCTTATTCAGAAGTCAGCTTTGATTTCTCTTTCTCCCTCACCTCTCATTTCCAATCTATCCATCACCAATCCTGCCAGCTCTTCTTTCAAAGCGTATTTCAAATCCACCCACTTCCACTGCTGTCGCCATCGTCAGCCTCTGTTGATTCCTCTCTGTAATCCGTCTTCCACACGGGAGCCAGAGTGACTTTTCAGAAATGTAAAACACATTATGCCAAGCCCTGCTTCAGACTAGCCCGTGGTCCTGGTGCTTCTAGAATGAAATTCGAACTTCTAACCATGGCCTCCTTAGCTTCCTTGGTGGCCTTCCCCTCCCTGCCTGGTTCACTAAGCTCTAGTGAAGCTTGACTCCTTTTTGTTCTTTAACACCCCACACTTTCTTACCTTAAGAATTTTTTAAAATAAGCTTTATTTTTTTAGAGCAGTTTTAGGTTCATAAAAATTGAGGAGAAAGTACAGAGAGTTTTCATATATCTCCTGCCCATGTGTACAGTCTCTCCCACTATGGATACCCGCCCCCCACCAGAGTGATGCATTTGTGACAGCTGATGAACCTACATTGACACATCACTGTCACCCAAGGTCCATAGTTAACCTTAGGGTTCACTCTTGATGCTGTTCATTCTATGGCTTTTGACAAACGGATGATGACATGCATCTACCATAATACTGTATCATACAGAAGTTTCACTGCCCCAGTAATTCTCTGTGCCCCTCCTATTCTTCTCTCCCTCTTCTCATCGCTGGCAACCACTGATCTTTTAACTGTCTGCATAGTTTTGCCTTTCCTAGAATGTCATACCCTTGGAATCATACAGTGTGTCGCCTTTTCAGAATAGCTTCTTTCACTTAGTGATATGCATTTGAGATTCTTCCCTGTCTTTCCATGACCTTAAGGATTTTGCTTTAGCTTTTTGCTCTGCTCGCCTTTTCCTGTCCACCCTATTTAACTAGCCTCTCATGTCACATCACCTTCTTGCAGGTTCTTTCTAGCACTTGTTACCCTCTGACATTTTCTTTTATTGTTTACTACCTGTCTCTCCCGCGAGATTTCAAGCTCTGTGGGAGTGAAGGTCTTGTCTGCCTCACTCCTGGTTGCGCCCCAGTGTCTAGAGCAGTTCTTAGTGCATAGTAGATGCTCAGTAAATGTTGGGAGAGTTGAATGCATCGGTGACCTTCAATATATGAACCCATTTTAGCATTACTCTTCTCTCCTAGTTGGTCTTCAAGGTGACAAACTCTTTCATTCACACTGCTCCAGGTTTTGTTCGGAGGAAGAGGCAGACATTCATGTTAAGTCACTGAGTCTGAGAATTGTTTCTTGTTCACCTTTGGCTTCTTGGTTGTCTGCTGAATTTAATGGGCCTCCAGGCAAGCGGAAGTTGGGAGCCTTGCGCAAGAGAGAACAGAGGCGGTAGAAAATGATTAAAGGAAAATAGCAGAATAGTGTAATTTTACATTTATTGAGTCACACATTGTACTCCAAGCTGTGTATAACATAAAAAATGAATTAGGAGACAAGTCAGATATGAAATGAATGAGCACACACAAGCCCGCAAATACTGCAGAGAGGAAGGTATTTCTCCAGGTGCCTCTTCTCATTTACCAAACTGTAGCCTTATCAGAATATATGGGCTCGTTCAGGAGAGGCATCACGCAGCCAGTGTTTGTGGCCCAGTCATGCCCTGGCGGCACAGAGAGACCTGCAATTTCCTTACTGCTTCTTGAAGAAACTTTCTTCGACCTAACAGACTTTCTAGGGAGACCAAACCAAGTGCAGCTGAGTTTAATGTTCTCATTAAAATGTTAAAGAGGCTTTATTCACGAATGGCTGAAGCTGTAATTTCTTTATCCTCATGAACTGTGGAAATATGTGGCCGTCTCATACAGTGGCGTTCACCCAGACCCCCCCTCAGGAAAGTCTGCTTAACGGAGGGGTTGGCTGGATCTGGGGGCTGGGAAGGGGATTATCTGGATTGTATCTTTCAGGGATGTAGTGGAAGTGATGGGAAGGGGCCCCCCTTCCTTGATCTGTTTTCATGCTGTAGCTCTTGTTGTGTAAGCACTATTCGTCTACTTGACCTTGAGTTCTAACTTGGAAATCACATGAGAGACAAACACTCAAATACACACGTGCACCCAAATGTTGTGGGCCGAAGTGGGTTTTTATCCTCCCATAAGCAGTAGCTTATTGAGGTGAAATGAGAAGAAATCCACACGGGTTGAGGTGCTGGTAAACTGAACAGGGAGTTGATCTGGAAAAGGAATTGTGTGAATCATAGGTGGAGCTGGCACTCAGAACTGGCTTTGGGTGGTGACCAGTGCAAAAACATAACTGTAGAGCTTTAGGGAGTGGATACTGATGGCAAATACAACTATTTTTCTTCCTCTAAATATTAATAATGTTGTATAGGTAACACTGAAATCGTAGAGCTGTCTGTGGTCCATATATAGCTAGGAAACTGTATTGCCAGAAACCTCAAACTGAAACTTTAAAACAAGCTCTTTTCCTCAATTCCTTATTATTAGAAAGCATTGTCTGTTGAATGGTAACAGATCTAGGTCCCACGATACGCAGATGTGGTAATGTAAGTAACATCTAGGGATTGTTTAAAGATATTTTTTTCTTTTTCCATTGATGGGTCATTGAGGTACTTTACTCTGGGTCAGATTTAAATTAAAATACATGCGTCCTAGAGTTGTCAAAGTTTTTTCCTCAAGAGGTAAACCCTTCTTTTCAGACGTGAGTGCAGGGCTTTCGTTAAAACTGTTTCAGGGGCTTCCTTGGTGGCACAGTGGTTGAGAGTCCGCCTGCCGATGCAGAGGACACGGGTTCGTGCCCCGGTCCGGGAAGATCCCACATGCCGCGGAGCGGCTGGGCCCGTGAGCCATGGCCGCTGGGTCTGTGCGTCCGGAGCCTGTGCTCCGCAACGGGAGAGGCCACAATAGTGAGAGGCCCACGTACAGCAAAAAAAAAAAAAAAAACTGTTTCAGGTCGGAGGGGGCAGTGGAGTTGAAAGTTAACATAGGAGGCTCTTTCTATGTGAAAATTGGATGGTTTCTGAAGAGGCCTTTTCTGGAAGGGTGACCATCTCAGCCCAGTGGTTTTCATGGTGTTAATGTTGTTAACGTTAAAAAGAAACACTCATGATTTTTGAACACAAAGAAAGTCCATGCTGATTTTAGAAATACTGTTGATTATATACTGTTGATGAAATACATTTTTAAGAGATTCAGAGCCAGATATAACAAATTACACTGCCGGCTAAGCCAGCTCTGCTCTAACTCTTGGTTGGTTGATATGGAATGACTTGCATCCCTGTTTCGGGGAACTGCTAACCCGGTCTCTGAATTCTGACATGAATCCAGAGAGGCAGGACCTCTTGGGGTTCTATTTAGACCCAGCTCCACCTGTCGTGTCTCCTCTTTCCCTTTTCCAAGATAGGATTGCAATCCCTTTCCTGGTCTACAGAGCAAACCCCTTCTGGAGCCTTCTTGGCTTGCCTACGAAATCTTGGTGAGCTATGATCAGGTCCTTACTTCCTAGTTTGACTCAGAACTGTTGAAGAAGTGTAAAGGTGTGATGAGAGCATCCGTAATTATAGGGTCTGGACAAAGTATCATGGGAACAAATGGAGGGACTGACTAATTTATCCCAGGCTGCTGTATTTCTTTCGGAGAACTTCTGTCTGTCCTCTAGAGTTTTTCTGTTTGCTCATTTGCTGTTAGAATGTTAGTTGTCACATTTGACCACTCAGTATCCCTGCCCAGTCAGCCCCTCTGCCCTTTCGACTTCTTGGAGGTGAGTTATATCCACAGCCCTGTGTTTACCTTATGATTAGGTGCCACTGCCAGAAGCCTAGAGGAAATTTTCAAAGTGCATCCGTGTGCCATAGTATTTCCCTCCGGCTGCTTAATTCTGTTGTGTCTTAGGCTAATACTGATCGGTCAGTTGATTCTTTGATTCATTCATTCATTCATCAGACATTTGGGGAGCATACTATATGCCAGGGGCACATCCTGCATCTAGGTGCTGGGATAAAAGGGGGAGCAAAGCAGATGTGTCTACAGAGTTTTGCTGATGGTTCACAGGGGTGAAAATAAGAGTGAAATACCTGAAGAAAGCCAAATTGCTTTTCTGTAATTCACAGAGTGTGTGTGAGATTTGCCATATCACAGCCGACTCCGTAGAGTACTCCGCAAGTGCATTTCACGCAGGAAGTGGCGGTACCAGACATTTTCTGTATTATGATAATCTTCATGTATTTATTAAGCTGTAGCTTGTCAGGCTTCCTGATGGGGCGTTAAATGAGCCTTTTTGTGTGCTGCATTGTGTCTTTGTCAGGAAGCACTCTGGTAACTCCTGCCTGTAATGAGGCCCATTTCAGTCATTCCAGGCGGGTTTGGGGGATCGGCACAAAGAGGGGTAAGACGAACACTTAGGAAAGGGCTGGATTCGTGGTGGGTTGAAGGGAGCGTCCTTAGGAAAAACCGGAGATAGAATGAAATCCTTTTGCCTAGTATATTTTACGTCTCGGTACCCTTTGAGCACAGCAGCTGAATAGCCCAGCGTTGTTCTGCATTTTGAAAACTGCTAAGAAAATGCTAGCTTACTACATTTATAAAGTTTTTTTTAGAATAAATTTATTTATTTATTTTTGGCTGCGTTGGGTCTTTGTTGCTGCGCGCGGGCTTTCTCTAGTTGCGGCGAGCGGGGGCTACTCTTCGTTGCGGTGCGCGGGCTTCTCATTGCTGTGGCTTCTCTTGTTGTGGAGCACGGGCTCTAGGTGTGCAGGCTTCTGTAGCTGTGGTGAGCAGGCTCAGTAGTTGTGGCACACGGGCTTAGTTGCTCCGCAGCATGTGGGATCTTCCTGGACCAGGGATCGAACCCGTGTCCCCTGAATTGGCAGACGGATTCTTAACTACTCTGCCACCAGGGAAGTCCCTAAAGTTTGTTTTTTTTGCCTTCTCAACTGTTGACCTGGCAGCAGGTTGGGAGAATCTGTGAACTCCAAGTGTGACGATGGGACAGCAGACGAGCCCAGAAATTTTCCTATAATTTCCAAGCTCTGTGCCTGCGAGGTCTGGCTACACACTGATAACAGAGTTTCGACTCTGGGAAAGGAGAGAGCCTAGAAGAGGGGAAAGAAGTATGGGCACATTAGTGAGGAACAGGGAAGAGAGATCAAGGGGGGAAAGGTAGAAAGGTGCTCTGTTATCCTTGCTTCTCTCCCTCATCTCCTTCTTCTCATAGCAGGAGGGGGTGAGAAAGCAGGCAGATTGAAAAGGAGAAGGGAGTTGAATTAGAGATGGGAGGGCACTTGGAGGTGGTAAGGGAGAAGGAGAATGAGTCAGAGGAAGCGAGGGGGAAGGAGGCAGGATAAGGACTACTTAAATGTAGGGAGGGAGAGGAGACAGGCACAGAGAGGGGCGTGCACACACTGTGGTCTCACCGAGAGCCTTCAATTGCTCCCAGCGATGCAGCAGCCGGATAGCCAGTGTCCCTCCCCGAAGACAGTTTCCTGACTTTTGTATTAACTTTAATGCCATTCTCTTTATGGCCCCTGTATTGCTGGTTGCAGCTGCATTGACACTCTGCGTGATCAGAGAGCAGAGACTTAGTTCTGTGGTCCCTGCCCCCTCGCAGTGTTCGGCAGACTTCTGAGTCAGTGCTGCTTGCATTTGATGTCTGCTATTCCTCCTTGTCTATACAGGTAGGTGAGCTGAAAGGGAAAAGAAATGTTCCTAACGGCTGCCGCCTTTAGAGCTCATGCATACAAATATTCATAGCAGTTGGGAAAAACAACTCGATACTGTCACAATCCAATATTTTTTCTAAGTAAAGGTAGTTGACTCCTTCATTGCTGGGCTGGGTGCTTGCCCTAACCCAGCACCACACTCACTGCGCCTACAGGTGGGCTGCTTCTTGAAACACCTTTCCTCTTCTTTTTTCGAAGCTCAGCTCAGGAAGCCCTCACAGTGTTCCAGGTCCGGGTCAGGTGCTTTCTAAGTGTGCACCAGTGCCCTCCTCTGCACCCTGGCTTCTGGTGCCAACCTTTCCCCTATTAGAGCTCCCATTGCTATTGTAATTTCTGTTCTTCCCCTACACTTTGGGCTCTTTACACAATGTTGGATATTACGGAGCATCTAAATAGATGTTCACTAACTGCTTATGGAATGAATGAATGGCCATGGTGCTGCTTTTGTAAGTGTAAAACAAAAGTCTTCTAGAATCAACTATGCTTTAGGAATGAGTGTACAATTAGCCCACGTATTCTGGAAGAGAAAAGTCGACTTCGCCAGCAGTAAGGGATTTCTGGGGACTTTATTCAGTTATAATAAAGGGACTGTGATTCTTTTAACTTCTGGACACCAGAGGACAGTCAGGCAACCTGTTTCCTGTGATTCTAGTAATTGCAGGTCAGATAGATAAGGAGCTTCAAAACCATACTTCTCAGACATGGATGTGCATAGGAATCACTTGAGGATCCTGTGAAAATACAGATTCTGTTTCAGGAGGTTTTAGCATTTCAGGCTCCCTGGTGATGCTGCTGTTGCTGGTCCGTAGACCTGACTCGAGTAACAAGCTTTTAAAATACTTTCTAGTCAATAAAGTTGGGATTCATTCTATGGAAATATACAGTTGCATTTTTATAGTTTGAGGAACCACAGACTTCCCAAGAGAAAACGTAGAAATATCTAACCCTTATGTCAGCTTGGAAATTTGCAGGAAGTCTTTCCTACACTTAAAAAGAGGAACCCTATACTGATCAGCGCCCCCCCCAAACTGCTTTCAAATGATACTCTAGGTTGTACTGCCCTTAACTAATACACAGCTTTACTTATGAAGGCTTTTGCAGATTTGGGAGGCCCTGGCCCTGACCCTAGCCCTGGTGTAGTTACTTTAGCAACAAGGACGACCTTTAAAGCACAAATATGCTGTGGAAGATCGACAGTTCAAGGGCTGTGTTTATGATGAGACCTTGGCATTTATGGATTGTGACCAGGCAGAGACCTTCTCCAAGGACAGCCAATTAGAATGGCTGGAAGTAGGAAGGGGCAACATTCAGCTCGAACTTTGCAAGCGAAACCTTGAATCTGCTTATATATATTCCAACAGCTCTCTGAGTTTGCTGTTCGAAGTTTTCTCTAACACGGCTGCCTTTATTTTACAGGTCCTTTGCAGCCAGCATGATGCCATCTTTATAACCCGTGGAGGAGAGAGCGCTCACCATGTTCAGGTAAAGGGATGGTGGGTACAGCAAGCGACGAGCACGGCCACTGGCAGGTTGCTTGTCACTGTATGAGAAGTGATGCAGCTTAATCATTCAGTTGACATCACTCTCTTGTGTTTTACTCATTTATACTGGGGTGCAGAGGGCCAGTCATGGGTGGTCTCAGTGAACTAATGTGCATTTGGGGAGCATCTCAGAGTACCTACAACAGGGGCTCTGTAGACAACCAGGGAGGAAACAGGACTGGTCACCTGGAATCTCTTTCCATCTTCTACAGTGTTAACATAGAGTTATTGCTATTGTTCATCTTTATTACCGTATCAGAAGGCTTTAATCTTTTCAACATTGATGTAAATAGGTGAATACTGAAGACTCTTCTAATTAAAGTCTTATCTCTGTTCCCTTATCTGAAGTTGCCCTTCTAAAGATTCTTTGCATTTTCCTTTTCAATAAACCTATGTCCCACGACTTTGATTTGCCCCACTAGGTCACCAAGATTAATTTTCCATTAACCGTTATGGCTTCTTTCTTTCTAATCATCTTTTTAGAGTATTAAACTTTGGGTCAGCCTCTGTATAGGATATAAACCATCTCTTTCTTTGATGGTCTTTATGGAACAGACATAGATGGTGATGATCTCTGGTCCGTGGACTGAACCTGGCCCTGTTAATTGAATCAGACCATCTGTGGATAGACCCGCACAGGAGTTCCATTGACCATGGCAATTTTGTCATTGGCCTTGCTTCTTTTGTGACCCAGTCTGTATTAGTTTTCTCTGGCAGCTGTAACAAAGGAACACAAACTGGGTGGCTTAAATGACAGGCACTTATCATCACGCGGCTCTGGAGGCTAGAAATCCGAAATCAGGGTGTCAGCAGGCTTGGTTCTTCCTGAGAGTCGTGAGGGAGAATATGGTCCATGCCTTTCTCCTAGCTTCTGGTAGCCTCAGGTGTTCCTTGGCCTCCGAACGGCCGTCTTCTTCCTGTGTCTTCGCATTGTTTACCTCTGTGTTCAAATTTCTGCCCTTTTAAAGACACCTGTCATCTTGGATTAGGGACTCCTTTAATGACTTCATCATAATTTGACCATCTGCCTAGATTCTACGTCTAAATGAGGCCACATTTAATCGAGACTTCCACGTACTTTTTGGCACACCTAAGTCAACCCATAACACTACCTAAGGGAAGGGGACTTCGTTCCTCTTGGTATTCCCTAGAGAAACTAGCACAAAGCTTGTTGCTTAATATTGGTTGAATGGGTGAATGGCAAAGACCATAATGACCGTGGCCAGATTCATTTGGCAAAAGCAAAGTGCAGTGACCAGAGGTGGGCAGCTCTTCTGCTCCCTTATCCTCAGTGACCTCTTACTTTTAGGATAGTCCCAGTTCAACAACATCATAAACGGGAACGAGCTTCCCTTTAAAATTAAGCGCAAGTAGACTTTTTCTACACTGTAGCCCTCTCTGTGAGCCAGGCCCGCTTTCTCTACCGCATGGCAGGCTGACAGTTTACACGCCACCTCTATCAGGACATCAAGATATCTTTCCAGCTAATTCAATACCATTGCAATCATACTTAGCCGGGCTATTCTTTCTTTCCAGCTGCATCACTTTGGGCTTATTAAATTTAACGTCTGTTCCAGAGCTCTCATCTCTAAATGCAGTCCTGAAACAGGTCTGCTCCCGTTGTGTCTTCTCGCTTCTCTGTGCTTCCCCGGGTAGAAATTATTAGCAGTGGTCTTTTGCGTGTTGCTTAAGATTTGAGTATTGGTAACATGTGAGGATCCTGGTCTCAAGAGAGCACTTAAATGATCCAGTCCTCAGCGATGTTTATTTAGAAAACCCTTATTTCCTGCAAGGGTAGAGCTTTCTGGGCGTATCTACTGTGACTTCCAGGAAAGGATTACCTTTCTGTCCCAAAAGGAAGCCTCCTGCTGAGAGAAGTCCAAGGCCAGTGGGGACTTGGTCCTGGGAATGAATCAGGCATCTTTAGAGACCCTGTGAATTGATTTCAGGCCCCGGGTTAGTGCTGCAGGTGGGCAGGCCAACATCTAGATACAGACTGTGTGGCTCCCAGCTGGGCTCCCCAAGGCTGGACATCAGGTGGGCTGGGATAATTGACTTCCAGGCTTCCCAACCCCACGGAAGCTTTCCTATTCCTGGGGGTGGGGCTGCAGGCCATCCCATGGCTGAGGGATAGTGTTGGCCTAGACAGCACTGGCTTTATAAGATGATGACAGGCAGTAGAAAATGAAAATGAAAATAAAAATTCATGTTAGCCTTTTTCACGCTGACGTTAGTCCTAACAAAATTGGTGAATCACAAGGCAAATTTTTATGGTGTGTGTGATGCCTGCAGGCACGGTTCCACCAAATGCCATCGTACATGGTTGTATAACTTCATCCTGGCGCCTCCACTGCTTGCTTGTCTTTTCCATTTTATTGAAGTGCTGGCTACCCTCTATCACAAGTGCTTACTGTCCTTCTATAATAACTTCCATGTGAATCCCCTCGTTTGGTGTGTGAGAATGTCTACAGGCCTAAATTAAAAGTAAGACAATTTGTTTTGGTCACCCAGTGACCATATCAGAGTGATGGTGGAAGAGCTCTTTGGTGATGACGTGTCGAGTCCAGTGAGCAATTACATCTCGGTCGTTAAACAGTCCTTAAACAGCTTGTTTAGTGCCCTAGAGTGGCACTGCTACAGTTATAACATTCTAATACATCTTATTGTAATAACTAGGTTACTTTGTGTGTACCTAACACTTCTCTACCATTAAAGAGAAATAAACCAGAAATGAAACCTCAAGTGTCTTGAAAACTAAAAACTAACTTACTGTTGCCAAGTCTTTTCCCCTCTTCCATTTTGCACTTTCCAACTTCTCTAATCTGAGATTTCTGAAAATTCAGATATACCTGTTTCGTGGAATTGATAATAATATGCATATTCACTGTGAAACTCTGACTTTAAAAAAAAAGGGGAAATGCTTTTTATGTTTTTTTAGTTAAACGGTAGTTTTAAGGCCTCTGAAATTTTAGAGTGTTTTTATGATACACCGGAAACATTTTAATTAAAGAAATGATACTTTGAATCAAGATTCTGTCAGACTTTCTCAGAAAATATTTGCACACGGGTAAGTTAAGATACGAATCTTCGTGTTTGTTCCCTTTGGGTTCTTTTTCTGCCTGTCTCGTGACGGTTCTTTTTTTGTTTCTTTTAAATCTGTAAGTTTATACTCAGAGCTTTTAAGCTGGTGACATAGAAGTCATGAAGAGCAGAGGGCTGCTGGCAGAGAACTCGGGAGCTCGGCATACTTCTCCATGTCTTGCTGCCCTGACATTTAGCCCTCACTAAGCTCTATCAAGTTTTCTATAATTCTTTTGTATTTTCACTTTCTTTCCCCCTTTTCATCTATGACCATCATTTTCATGGCTTTTCCTTCCTTTTGTTTTTGTTTGTTTATAAGACCATTCAGTTTGTTCATTTGCTCATTCACTCACTCATCCATGCAAGTATTGTCCTTCTCACATGTGCCAAAAATGGCTCTGGGGATAGCATCCAGGTGGTCACAATTTAGGTGGGAGATGGTCGTGCAGAAATTGTTGCTGTGATGGGGCTCTGTACTATGTGCTCCGCACACACAGGAGAAAGAGCAACGGAGTTGGCTTGGGGAAGTCAGGAAATGCTTCAAAGAGAAGGTGGCATTTGAGTGGAGACTGAAAAGAGTAAGAACCTTGCCAGATGGACCCATGTGGTGGAGAGAGAACATTCTAAAGGAGAAAGGACGGGCGGCCTAGCAGGGAGGTGTGGGGAGCAGGGTGTGTGTGTACCGCTCGCTGTTTGGGCAACGTTGCTGGAGCATGAGGTGGGAGGGAGGGTGTAGGGCTGGCTGAGGCTCTGTGGGAAAGTAGGCATCGATGGAGAAGGTCCCCTTACATACTGTGAGCCCTCCTTCCATCTCAGGTCTGCAACCTGCCATTGCCTCGGGTTCATCCTGCACCTTGCAAGGAGGCTGCCTGTGTTAGCAGGCTTATCTCCTGCCAAACGCCTCACTGCTGCTAGAGGGAAGTCAGGGCTTCCTAACCTGGCTCTCGAAGAGCTCAGCGCCCTCTCTCTCTCTCTCTCTTTTTTTTTTTAACATCTTTATTGGAGTATAATTGCTTTACAATGGTGTGTTAGTTGCTGCTGTATAACAAAGTGTATCAGCTATACGTATACATATATCCCCATATCCCCTCCCTCTTGTGTCTCCCTCCCACCCTCCCTATCCCAGCCCTCTAGGTGGTCACAAAGCACCGAGCTGATCTCCCTGTGCTATGCGGCTGCTTCCCACTAGCTATCTATTTTACGTTTGGTAGTGTATATATGTCCATGCTACTCTCTCACTTCGTCCCAGCTTACCCTTCCCACTCTCCGTGTCCTCAAGTCCATTCTCTACGTCTGCATCTTTATTCCTGTCCTGCCCCTAGGTTCATAAGAACCATTTTTTATTTTTTATTTTTTTTAGATTCCATATATATATGTGTTAGCGTACGGTACTTGTTTTTCTCTTTCTGGCTTACTTCACTCTGTATGACAGACTCTAGGTGCATCCACCTCACTACAAATAGTTCAGTTTCATTCCTTTTGATGGCTGAGTCATATTCCATTGTATATATGTGCCACATCTTCTTTATCCATTCATCTGTTGATGGACACTTAGGTTGCTTCCATGTCCTGGCTATTGTAAATAGAGATGCAATGAACATTGGGGTACTTGGCTCTTTTTTGAATTATGGTTTTTGAAGGGTATATGCCCCGTAAATGCTGGGTCATTTACTCTGTAAATCATCTGTCCTGGCTGCACTCGCCTGCTTTGCTTCTCACACACAGTTTGTTCCTTTGTCCTTCCAGCCTCCATCTTCAGAACGCCCCATCCTTCAGGACATCCTTCAAATCCATCCCCTTTATGAAACTTTTCTCCACTCATGAGTAATTTACCCCTTCCTCACTGCAGGGGAACTTTCAATGTACTCCTCACATCACAGTGTCACATGCCTCTCTTATCTCATGGGTTAGTTCTCTAACACTCAGAAGCCCTCAGCAGGTGCTGAGGAAACGGCCCACATACCTATTACGTGTCCTGTTTGTGGTCAAAGTGCAGCCTCTTACATATTATAAATGCTGCATTGACGTTTGTTGAGAGTGGAGGGAAAACGGAGTTCCTTTAATCTGTAAGGCTGCTACAGAGGTGGAACCGAGGGGTTGATTACTTGTCGTATGGAAGAGGCAGTGGTTAATGTAAGATCCAGATGACACTCTTGCAGGGCAGAATACTTTTCGGTGAAGGGAGAAGGATTACATTAAACAGAAAGCTGGGATATGGACAGAAAAGCGGTCCACTTTGAAAACTAATTAAACCGCCCTAAGGCTGAGACATGGGAAGAAGAAACTTAGAAAGCCATTAAGCCATGTGTGCCTGGTCTCGACGGCGAGTGACAAATGACAAAACAGGTAAAAGCACCTATATTGCATTAAGAAGCTCTGCATCTTTCTAAGAGATGGCCTCTGGAAGACTTGATTCAATTTAAGACTTCTCCATTGCAGATCTGGAGACAATCACAATTTCAGAAATATAAATATATATTTATATAAATATGCATATAAATATATTGAAAGTTTGCTGCCACTGAGCTCAAAAGACCATAATCCTATTACTTGTGATTTTGACAAGGGTAAGTATGAATAACTGAAAGGAGAGATCGATTAAAGGAATAATATGAACAGGAATAATGGAGTTAAGGTAATTGGGGCAATATTGGGCCTAATGGACCTTGTTCTCTTAATGCCTCTCTTCTGCTCTTCATATCGAGTTGGCCCTAAAGTCCATTCGACTCTGCACCGGCAGAGAAGAACATAATGGAAGAATTAGTATTGCTGTCTATAAAAGAATCAATCTTGTTTTTACAGAAGAACATCAATCAGTCTGTGAAATCAATTAGCTGGAATTTTTTACATTCAGCTCATAAGGTAATGAGACAAAGTGATGAGCAAAGCCCGTCTGCCTCGCACGTAGTAGATATTCAGGAAACGTTTCTTGAATTAAAAGCCAAAGGAGACCATGGATTTAGTTGAAACACTACTTCAGTGTAAGTCCTTTCGTCGGTACTAATTCAGTCCCATCCCTTTTCCTCGATGGACTGTTGTCTGTCGTACTGTAAGTAGAGATGATTCAGTTTCATTGATCTCTGCAGTGAGTTCTCTCACACGTCAATTGCCGGGCAGCCCAGGCCAGCCTCGCGTGACCTTGGGTCTCTGTATTACTTAGGGTCTGACCAGGGGCCTGTGACTTGGTTTTCGGCCCTGTAGAGCACTGGCAGATTACATGATTTTGAGAAATATCTCTTTGATGACATTACTGCCTCTTCAGAAAACTTCACTGTCTCCCCTTTGTCTCCCGAGTTACAGGCTCATTAATGCTTTAGAGTCCCTTCCCCACCGCACAGAGCTTCTGCGTTTGGACTTCTCCCACAGCCTATCCACACTGAACTCCCACCTGCCCCTACTCAGGCCCAAGGCGGAAGGCAGATTGGTCTCTGCACGGCATCATCCCATTTTCAAACAGGCACAATGCTCCCCTTGGAATTCTTCTTCTCATATGTAGATCCATCCAATTAGAGTCAGTCTGCCCAAGGCAATCATGATAGTCCTTAAAACTGTATGTTATCAAGAATCATGCTGTGAAGATGTTTATTTCAGTGAGATGAATGGTGTTAGGAACTAGAGAGTTGCAGGTATTTCAGTGATAATGATGTTTTCAGTATCCACAGGAGTGTAACTTCAAAACCTGAACATCACTGAAAAGTATATTTCACTGTATCCCTTTTCACAAGTTTGTAGTGAACTAAACTGGTATTTTAAAAAATGATTTCAACATCGTAATGACCCGCTATGGTGAAAAACTGAGAGGAAAAACTTAAAGCAGCTGTATTTTTAGTAGAAGAGGTTTTTTTCCTTTCTGCCTTAGTCTGCATTAAATAAATCTTATTTCTCCATCAACTGATCACTTTGTATCTAATACACATCATGCAGACTGTACAGTAGAAATGTTTGTAACGTTTATTCTTCGAAACTGAGTTTAAGTCCTTTTTCCTCCATTGAGTTTGCCTCTTACCATTCCACTCTTCTGTCATGGTTTTCCCCCCTCCAGATACCCTTTTTTAGGCTAATTATCCACTCAAGGACCTCTTTAATATTTAACCTTTTTGAGAATTTTTAAAGGCTGCTCTGAAATACAGCCATATTTTTATTTCCCACAATGCCCAGTGCATCGTTAGGACAATGTGACATCCTTGTTTACAGAAAACATACAATTATTAAATTCAGTTTCACCCCAAATTTCTCTTTTCCCTACTTCCTATTCTACCTGAACATTGAGTCTTGTCTAAATGGTTAATTTTTTTTTTTTAATTGAGTAATCCCCATTTCAATGTCAACGTGAAAGGATGAAGAATGACTAATAGGTTTCAGGTTAAAGATGGTACACGTTTTATTTAGTTCCTGAAACACGATTAAAGTGACCCTTAAGGGACTTTTTTTTTAAGTTACATATCTATAAGAACAAAGGAATGGGGCAACAGCCATAGCATTTTGGAATCTGGGATACAGGTGGATGAGTGATAGCTTACTGAGCAGAGGAGAAAGGAAGAAGTAGCCTAATTTACACTGACGACTTGTGCGAAGCTCAGGAATTTTCAGCAACAAGGACCCCTTGGAAATGAGAGTGAAGATAGGACTAAAATTAGGAGTATTGGCTGAAAGTTCAGATCTGCTCCCCAACTTTATACAAGCAGGGAACTAACTGCCCCTCTTTCACTCCATAATAGGAATGGAGAGGTTTTTTTTTTTTTTGTACAGATGATAAAATAGAGGTTTCTGGATTGGAAGGTATCAGGAAAAGTCAAGTGGTATTATATAGTCTTGAAATCAGGGAGATTGTACTGATTTACCAAATCCTGAGAACCATAGCTACCTTCTTCTCCCTGCCCCCCAGCCTGAAGGCAGCCAGGATGATACCCTATCTGCAGGAGACTTCCCTGGGATTATGACCTAAAAATAAAACTCGAGGGCTTCCCTGGTGGTGCAGTGGATGAGAGTCCGCCTGCCGATGCAGGGGACACGGGTTTGTGCCCTGGTCCGGGAGGATCCCACATGCCGTGGAGCGGCTGGGCCCATGAGCCATGGCCGCTGAGCCTGTGCGTACGGACACGCAACAGGAGAGGCCACAACAGTGAGAGGCCCGTGTACAGCAAAAAAAAAAAAAAAAAAAAAAAAAAAAAAACCTCGAGGATACTGACATCAGGGGTTCCCAAAGAAGAGCCCTAACTAGAACAATCCTAAAATAAATCTCAAATCAACCCCTCCCCACAGACAAAACCTTCCTGCTGACTTTCTCGGGCCTCACCAATAATCACCAAGCAGACAGCCAAGGATCATCAGACATTTAAGGAAAGTCTGTATTATGCGAGACAGAAACTAAAACATGCAAACAGAAAAAAAGCAACTTGGAGGAAAACAGAACCTTTGCAGGAAGAAAAAATCTTAAAAAAAGAAAATCATTTGTATCTTCAGATAGATAAGGTGTGATATTACAACTGTGAAACAGAAGAGACTTTATAAGGGTTGGGAGATAAAGTTAAGGAAATTTCCCAGAATGTGAAGTAAAAGAGAAAGAATAGAAAATAATATAGAAAAAATAAGAAATTTATAGGATTGGTTCATGAGGTCCAACGTCCAAAAACAGCAATACCAGCTTGAGAGAATATAGAAAACAGAGGACAGAAAACTGTCAAAGGAATAATTCAACAAAATCTCCCCCAACCAAAGATAGGAGGTTCCCAATTAAAAGGTAATACCAGTACATGGTCATGAAACTTGACAACACTATGATGTGCTCCAATAAGTGGGTAAACCAAAAAGACCCCAGATCCCAGAGACGGGACCAATGTAAGAGCCAGCTGTGCAGAGGGACAAGTGATCCACTGATCTCAACAGGAGTAGGTAGAGAGCTTCAGGAGAGACCGCTTGAAGATGATGCAATTGATAAAACACCTGATCTATTCCTACTGAGAGGAGATTTACAAATCTGGGGGAGGCTTTGGGGATAACCTCAGGCTAATTATATAAGGAAACTAACCAAAGTGAAATGTAACACTGATTTGTTACATTGAAATGAAACATTTCAATGAAATGTAACAGGAAGGAGAAAAAGGAACGCAGAAAAGGAAATGTAATCATAGAATATTACATGACTCAGATACTAATAATGTCTCTGTAGCTATAATGATTTAAAATGGGTATTTAATATAACCAAAATTGTGCTAGAATTCTGAGGATAGGAACATGGGACAAATACAGGTGGATGAAAACTAACCAACCAACCAACCCTCATCTTCCTTATTGGAAGGCCAATAGATAACGCCTAAAATTGAAAAACCAAGAAATAGTGATACAAGCATGTTATTAAAATCAGTTCTCAATTTCGCCTCAATGTGGCGCACATAGGAACAGATAACTTAGAAACATAGTAAGCTGGGGACATCCATTTGGGGACTATTGTATAGCTAAGAAACTTCCAAATGAAATCTTTTCAGATTTTCTAATGAGAAACCTGAATTTGCTTTCATGAACATAACTTCTTTTCACATTGCTATTTGCCTAAATAGCTAAATAGAATTCTTGATCAAGATGTCAGTGATTCTCCTCTTGGAATTCATATTAGTCACTGTCAGATACTACACAAGCATCGATTAAGAAATATTCAGGCTGTTTTACCACTATTCCAAATTTTACAGCGGTTAGAATTATGTTTTAAAAATCCAACAGCTTTAATCGTCTTCTTTGCTCTATAAATGCAGTACTCCGATACTGCCCTTTGAATTTTTTTTCTATGAAGTAATTAAAAATGATGACGGGGCCCCTAATTGGTAAAATGCGTGTTCATTGTCAGAGCAGTCACCCCATAGGTAGCTTGGATGCCAGTGAAAGGGCACGTTAGCCCCCAGTGGAAAGAAGTTTCTGAAACCCATAAAGAGAGAATTTGGGGAGCTGATACCAAGAGCTTTGCCCACCAGTTCCCCCTCCCCAACTTACTAGAGGCCCACCTTCAGCCAGCTGTACCTTGCACGTCTGGAATGCAAATGCCTCCCCCAGCTGCATGGACGGCTTCTCCAGAAGGGCAGTGGTACCTTCTGCAGCGGCCTGTTAACATGGGTGTCCCTGGACATGCAGTGCTTCTCAGCAGAGCAGTGGGGACTGTGCCGTTGGACTCTGGGGAAGCTGATGGCCAGCTGTGACCTCTCCAGCTGCACGGGGCCCCACCTTCTTCTCTGAGGCTGAGGGGTGTCAGGACCTCATAGCAAACCTGGAACCAAGTCACAGCACAGCAGTGTGCTGAGACCTACCGGCTGGGATGCGCTGATTTCTAGATGTGGAAGCAGAGTCCCAAACGATGACTTAAAAAGTTGTAAGCAGTTAACCTGCGGGCCTAGCACTACTTAACAGGTGAGACTGTGTTCCGAACAAATTGGCGTAAATACAAATCGATTCTCAAGGAATATCTCTCATGTGGTCATATTAGACCTTCCAGACCTTTTACTTCATCCAGGGATTGGAAGGAGCTGCATTGAACCCCGTTTCCATGAGGCGAGACAATAAAATATATGTAATTGTGGAATATGGCCCACTTCTTAAATTCAGAGGCTCTTCAGTTTGTGGATTAACCACATGCTGTATTTTACCATTTTGTCTCAAGTATGAAGGTAAAGAACCATACATCTGAAGATAGTAAACTTCATCTTTTTCTAAAAGGAAGAAGACAAGTTGAAATTAATGGGGAATAGAACTTGTGTTTTGAATCTCCGATTGTTTATTTTCTTGTTGTCCCTTTAACATGGTCCTAGGGAAGTTAGTAATAATGTTTTAGGAGAAGAGTTAGGAAATGGATAGTCACTCTTTCACTACATTTTTAAGCTGGAAAAGAAGAAAGGCAGTTAAGAATACAGAGCGGTGACTTCTCACTCTCCCTACAGAGCGGAAGCAGAACGTGGTCCATTTGGTGCCCTCCATATTCAAGGCTGAAATTGGAAACAATGGTGCTTTAATTCGCTGCTGAGTTAATGGGCCTGCTGATTTGTTCTCATTTTTCAGGCCTCTAAAATGTCCTTAAAACCCTCTCAAGGGTTTTATACTTTTAGCCTGAGGTCTCTGTGCTTCATTTTTCCTTTTGTTCTTCAGACACTCTCATTGCCTCTCCTTGTTTCATCTTCTGAAAGGTTCAGAAAAATGCGTGGTATGTACTGAATAATTTGGATGGAGCTTGTGACATGTCTTGATGATGTTAAGCCACTCAGAATCCTAGAAAATAGTCCCAGCTTGCATTAGCAGTAGATTAATGCAGGTGAACTTCAGAGTCTTAATTTTAAAGAATTTACATTTTTACCAGTGATGATTGAAAACCACTGGCATTCTCTCTGCCTGCATTACTGATTACAATTGCAAATACTTGCAAAAAGTGCTAGGGTGACTTTTCACTGTTCCATAAGGAGCAGAGTATTATTTTACCCGTTTAATGGCTATTAAATATTAAAAAAACAATTTTCCAAAAATACATCCATAACTGTATGCAACACGTGCACAAATCACAATGGGAAATATATTCTGATACGCATGCCTAATAATACTTGTGTAGATTAGTTTCCGTGTCTAAGAGAATTTGCCGAGAGGAAAGGTTAAATTCGGGGGAGGTTTCTCATTTGCGACTTTGTTCCAAGGACGGAACAAATAGGGGTGCTTTCAGATGAAACCAAGTAAGTTATTACTCAGGTAGTTCCTTTTTGCCCCAGGATTTCCTGGATGTGAGCTGTACGTGAGCCCCCACCTCAGGATCTGAAGCAGGAATGGTGGAAAACCATAGTGAGTTAGTTATTTGGGATGTGGGACCCAGAAGCCCCATCACCTCTTGAATTTTACCTGTGAAAAACGAGCAGGGGTTATTTCTTAATGTTAAGGGAATTCCTTCGGAGGAGAGATTCAGAGGAGAGCAGGAACGTATTAGGGGAGGGGTCTTAAGAGAGAAGGGTTAGCCCCACCTTCTGGAGGGCAGAGAGGGGGCAGGGCACAGGGGTGGGGCCTGTGAGCTGGGGGCAGAGCTAGAAAGGAGGAGAGTGAGGGGAAAGCAGGGAGTCAGCTGGTGGACTTGAGATCCGGGGCTGAAATTTAATTTCAGAAGAAACATTTGGAACACTTGGCAACATGTCACATGATCGATCAAAGTGACATATGGGGGAGGTAATCTTTTTTTTTTAACATCTTCATTGGAGTATAATTGCTTTACAATGGTGTGTCAGTTTCTGCTGTATAACAAAGTGAATCAACTATATGTATACATATATCCCCATATCTCCTCCCTCTTGCATCTCCTTCCCTCCCACCCTCCCTATCCCACCCTTCTAGGTGGTCACAAAGCACCGAGCTGATCTCCCTGTGCTATGCAGCTGCTTCCCACTAGCTATCTATTTTACATTTGGTAGTGTATATTGGGGGAGGTGATTCTTGCTGTGGGTTATACAGTGACTCAGAAGAGGGAGAAGGCAGGCACATAGTGAGAAGAGCTGCAGTGAGGAAGGGAGAAGGAGAAGAGATTGGCCTTGGTGACAGGACTGATAGAGAAGACGGAAGATGAGGAGAGCTTACTGAGAACTTTCAGTCAAGGCTGGGGGGCTGCCTCGGAGAACTCCTCCCATCCCTACTGGTCCGAAAAAAAAAGAGGGCGTATCCAAAAGATTATATACAGCAGATGTCCAGATGCCTTCTAGAATAGATCAGTTCTCTTCCCAGCTTACAGGTCAAGGAACCATGGCAATGGAACAGTTTGCAAAAGATAGAAAATTTGGTCGGTTCTCCTTTGGACGTGCTACGACCCTTTCCCTCATTCCTCCCACTCCCGGGAGATCCTACAGTTGGCAATAAGTAAAGGGGTGTGAGAAGAGTTAGCTGTCGGGAAGGGAGCACAGGCCTGGGATGGGCTGCGCATACACAGTAATTGGATCCGGGTGTGGGGATAAGCATTCCATGTCACACAGAGGAGATGGGAAGAGCCGAGGCTGGAGAGCACACACAGTAAGCTGCCTTTTGAGGCCAAGGGAGGAAAGGAGACAAAGGAGCAGTCAGAGTGGCATTAAACCCGTGAAATTGATCTGAACTTGACAGGGATATTTGCTTCATTAGAGCTGATCGTATGAGTTGTGCTTTTAGGCCGTAAATGAGGGGACAGTTCCATCCCCCAAGACTTAGCATCCACAGAGAATTCACAATATAAATACAGCAAGGCGAGCCCCCAAAGCAGCCTTGCTGAGCAGATGTTCAGCCACCAGAAAGATTTTCATGAGCCTCTTTTACAAATATAGTTCCCCATTCTTCTTCTTAGAGTCAGCCTCTTAGAGTGAGAAGTCTTTAAATGAGTATCAGGAAGGACATTTTCAAGAAAGTCCTGTACTCCATAGTGGTGGAGCTATTTTAACAAAATGAGTGAAAGCAGTCCAAAGGCACAGACTTCTAGTTATAAAATAACTAAGTCGTGGGGATGTAGTGTAGAACATGGTAACTCTAGTTAATAACAGTGTATTGTACATTTGAACATTGCTAAGAGAGTAGATCTTAAAAGCTGTCATCCCAAGAAAAAAAATAATTTATAAGCTATGTGTGATGATGGATGTTAACCAGACTTCTTATGGTGATCGTTTTGCAATATATTCGCATATTGAATCATTACGTTGTACATCCGAAACGAACATAATGTTATATGTCTCCCAATAAAAAATTCTAAAAAGAGAATACATTAATTTTTACGTTGTAATCAAAATCAAGCAACACTCACCGAACCACCAGGATGGATTATAACGCTGAACACTTTGTTCTAAGTGGGAAATCCCTTTGAGTCTTGTATCAGTCAGGGTTTTGCAGAGAAACAGAATCAATAGATATGCACACATCTACGCCTGTGTGTATGTACATATAGTATATTTATTTTAAGTAATTGGTTCACATAACTGTGGGAGCTGGCAAGTCTGAAACTCATAGGGGTGGCCAGCAGGCAGGAGTTGATGTCGTAGCCTTGAATCTGGAACCTGTAGGGCAAGTCAGCAGGCTGGAAACTTAGGCAGGATTTCTTTTTTTTAATTAATTTATTTTATTTATTCTATTCTTGGCTGCAGTGGGTCTTCGTTGCTGCGCGCGGGCTTTCTCTAGTTGCGGTGAGCAGGGGCCACTCTTTGTTGTGGTGTGCGGGCTTCTCATTGCAGTGGCTTCTTATGTTGGGGAGCACAGGCTCTAGGCCCACAGGCTTCAGTAGTTGTGGCACACGGGCTCAGTAGTTGTGGCTCATGGGTTCTAGAGTGCAGGCTCAGTAGTTGTGGCACACGGGCTTAGTTGCTCCGCGGCATGTGGGATCTTCCCGGACCAGGGCTCAAACCCGTGTCCCCTGCATTGGCAGGCGGATTCTTAACCCCTGTGCCACCAGGGAAGCCCTAGGCAGGATTTCTGTGTTACAGTTTTCAGGCAGAATTCTTTTTCCTCTTGGAAACTCAGTTTTTGCTCCTAAGGCCTTCAACTTGATTATATGAGGCCCACTCAGATTATCCAGGGTGCTCACCTTCACCTAAAGTTAACTGAGGGATACTGTGAATTGTATCTACAAAAATACCTTTACAGCAACAGCTAGACTTGTATTGGACCAAATAACTGGGCACCAAAGCCTCCCAAGTTGACATCACATACCTCTGATTATTACTTTGGTGGAAGAGCAAAGTTAGCTGTGTTTTGTCCCGTTTCCTCAATGTTGAAATCTTTACAATGAAGAAAGATTTTCTTAGTGATTCAAAAGTGGCAGTTTTGGTGGTACCTTTTATCCTGTCAAATTATGAAAAAAGAAGAGAAAAAAAAAAACTTTGAAAAGCTGGGCAGCGCCAGCACCTTACTTCTGTCGCACAGGATGCAGACGGTCTTGTCTGCTCTGTCTGGAGAGTGGGTGGCATGGGTGATACAAGTTATACTCTTCCTAAACTCTGTACTGAGACCACTCCCCTGACTGTGCAGCCATTGCATGGGATGTGGGGAGTTAATGTTTTCTGGGAAGAACTTTAATGTTAGGATTTACTGTCTTTTGCACATATAAATTTGAAGCCTTAGTGCTATGCTCTTCTAGTTATTTGCATTTAATATGCATGCAAATTCACAATGTATCCTATGTACCGAGCACATAATTTATCCATCGGTACTTTCCCTGGTTGTTAGCAATTTTGGCCTTGTTAAAAATTAATGCTTTGAAGAGATATATGATTTCAAATTTATATGTAGTATCTTTAGTTTCCAGAGGAAGATATGGAGTACATTCTCCGCTGGAAAGGTAGAGCTCTGCTGTAACGTTCTCCGTGTTTAAAGAAGTTACATATAATGCTACAGGTTAGAATGCTTTTATTTATCTTTCCTATGAATGGGTTCGGATTAGTTGTCACAGATGTTTGTTTCCCCTAACAATGCTGAAAAATATGTGTTTCTGAAGCATGATTGCAACCCACAGCATCCTGATACAATGGGGAGGGAGAGTCCTTTCAGGTGATACACACACCTCACGCAACAAGAGTACATCTTGTACGTTTAATGGAAGAACATCAGGTCTGTACAGCATGACCCACGGCAGGAGGATCCCAGAGAGAGACTCTGAGGCCTCTCCGGCTGCCATTTAGGCCTGTTGTCTTGGCAACCAAAACACAGCCATCAGTCATTTCCTGGGCCAGGAACTCCAGTCAGCCCTGACTCTACCACGCCCTTCCCTCTTCCCGCTTCCAACCTATCGCTGGTTCTGCCCCGGCAGCTTCCAGGCAGCTTCAGATTTCCCTCCTCACACATCTCCAGGCCCCCACCTGTGTCTGTTCTTTCCCCTCTGGGCGATTGAAACCTCATCACCGGCCTCCTGGCTTCTCAGCTGTGTACCTCTTTCATCAGTGCAAACAAGGTTTCCCAAACCTTCCTTCCCACTATTGAAGAAAGTCCTCTTTCTGTTTAAACCTCCAGGCGTTCAGCATCCTCTGCGGGGAACAGGCTTCCATCCTCAGCTTCAGCTGTCGGCTCTGTTCCACTAGTTACCCTTCTCTTTGTGCTCATCTTCGTGGCTTTTAGTCACCCTCCTCCTGCAACTTACCACACCGTGGACGGCTTTACCCTCTCTGTCTCTGAGATGTCTCCGTCCCTCTCAAAATCAGCCCTCCTTAAGTGATAAGGAGCAAAGGCTCTCCAGCTGACAAGTGGGTGATGGCGTCAGCACCAGCATAGTCAACGCCATACATATTATGACCAGCTTCTGTGTCAGCGTAGTGCTATTAGTTGCATAAAGTGGGCTAAATTCATCCGGCCTGCAGACGTTGACTCGCGGACCAAGTCGGGGCCTCTGTGTGTTGTCGTGCAGCCTGGCAAGGACATAAGTCGGGGTGAGAAGCCATTTTGGCTCTGCTCACACACACGGGTGTCCTTGGGCACAGCTGGATCTGCCAGAGTAAGAGGTGCCTTCCACCCCTCCCCACTCATCCCCCGACAGAGGCACCTTCAGTAACCAAACTGTGCTGAGACACAGAGCCGAAGGGGCCCCATTTTCTAGCTCCTTTGTGGGCCAAGGTGGTCTCACTTACTATTTGCAGATGGGCACCCTCTGCACTTGGGGAGGCCTTAACTCACGGCATATATGTGAAAATCAAGAAGAACTGAAATTAAGTTTTCTCTGAAGAGGAGAAAACATCCAAAGGAAGACCAAATCTACTCTCTCTCCTTTAGAAACTGTGAATGGTGGGGAATCGTACTTTTGCTTTTGGATTATGTGACAGTGTTTGATAAATGTGATATATTTTGTGGTAATAATGATTTTGTGGTAATAATGATTTTGTGGTAATAATGACATCCAAGCGAAACATTCTGCAGTCTTTCTCTTCCCCTTCCTCTTCCCCTCCTCTTCTTTTTTGGTAGTAAGCATAGCAGATTATAAATGTCTAAAATATTTTGGGTGGCTCCGTGATGCATTTTTACCAGGCTGGATGGTATCATAAGTAACTGCAGCCGCCAGGTCCCATCCATGTGCTGTGGGCAGAGCGGCCTTCTGTCACAGAATGTTCAGGGGGCATGGAAGCCACATGCTTGATTTGCATACCGCTCAGGAGCCCTCAGGGTGAGGACTTGAGCCTGGCTTACTTCTGGAGCTCAGACATGGACTGATCTCTCCCATGGCTTAGGATTCCCTGAAAGAGGCTGGACTGAGAGAAAGCCACGTGGGAAGAAATCTGCCCATGGGACCAGACTGAGCGACAGCCTGGATGTCCAAGGGAACAGAGGCTCCAGGTACCTCTCCTGACTTAACTAGCTTCCCCTCAACTCCCCTTACCAACAGAAGACACCTGCTCACACACACACACAAACAAGTGTGCTCTGGCATGAACGAGACTGTGGCATACGGCGTGGGTTGGCAAACTCCGGCCCTCGGGACAAATCCAGCCTGTGACTGTTTTCGTAAGGATGAAAGGCTAAGAATTGTTTTTAGGGTTTTAAAGCATTGTAAAAACAAAGCAGAGAAGAATGTGTTACAGAGATACATTACTTAAGCCTTTGAAGCCTAAAATATTTATTATCTGGCCCTTAAAGTTTTCCAGTTCCTGCAAAGAACTGGTCTCAGTGCCTAACGACTTCTTCTTGGTGGTGCCTTTTTGAAAGAGCAAGGCCCGAGAGTGGAAATGGTTTCCCTGATGGCCGGGCCTGGAGGTTGGCGTTTTAGAGGAACTTATTTGTCCAGAGAATGTTGTTGGGTGGGGGGGGTCGATGGTGACTTGTGGGTGGCAGAGTAACAGTGGTCAGTGGAGCCCACGAAAAGCACAGCGAAGAGGAGAGGAATGCTCTCGGGTGCGGGAACAGCCACGCCCACAAGCACCAGGGCATCTCATAGGGAGTCACTGAGGAGAGGAATCCTGGGTGGAGTACGGAGAACTGGGACCTGGGCTTTTGCCTTAAACTCAACATATTTGTAGCACCATGAGTGAGGAGGCTGGGGTGGGGGGTGGGGGGGGACTTTGCGTTTACACTTACATTTAGTTCACAAAGTACATCTCATTTTGGAATTGTGAGAACCCTCTGAAACAGGTGAAAGGGCGTTTCTTTCGACTTCAATCTATAGAGAAGAAAGGATTGATGCTTGGTCAGAGGTGTGCCCTGTTCAAGGTCGTACCGTTGTTGTATGGTGGGGTTGGAAATCAGACTCACATTCTGGCTCTGAAATCTGAGCACCATCCTCAGGGTCAGTGAATTATCATTGTGAAGTGTTAACCCTGCACCCCAACTCGCCAACGCAAAAGGCTTTCCACTCAGTATGAAGTCTATATGTAAGTTTCTTGTGTTAACGTATAAAACAACAAAAATGGGTAGAATAGCTCTAGAACTGGAATCGTTTTGCATATCTCGCCTTTGTAACTTTCTCACATGGCAAAGTATACGTGGGAGAGAGTCTTAGCAGGTGTACGGGATGGCTCGCGCTGCTCGGGATTGCTTGTATATGTCTGGGAACGCTGGCTTGAGACAGATGGCTTGGCCATTCTAGCTTGACCTTCATAAAGAACCTATGAAAGGAGCAATTGTGAGAAATAATTAATGACACAACAGTCTTCATCAAAATTGGAGTGGCTTTCACTATTTTACCAAAGATGTCAGAGCAAGATCCTATTTACCAATAATAGACAAATCGAGTGGCTTGTTGTGTGTGTGTGTGTGTGTGATTTGGACGGCACAGACCGTCATTCCTACCTGATAAGACAGGAGAGAGAAGTTTACCCATTTACTCACCGTCTAGAGACTTTGATATTTTTCTCCTCATTAAGTGTGCAGGGGAGCCAGCTGGGTCTGCATGGGCTCTGGCTCTCCATCTGGGTCTGAACCTGAGCGATGGATTTGGTCCTGGAGCCAGTGTCACTGAGACAGGAAACAGCCAGCCACAGGGAAGTCCACCAAAACGAGAGCAATCCAGCCGTCCCAGGAATCTAACCGCATCCATATTCAGATAAGGAGAGCACTGAGAGTGATGTCAGGGACTTGGGGGGTAATGCTGCCTTTACACTGCTCATAAAGTATGTTAAAAAAATAAAGCCTTAGGAGTCATGCTTGTGAAGAGTGAGGACAGGAAACTGAGCGAAGCAATTCACACGGTGTCCTTTTCTTTGGAGCAAGAAGTTGCGTCAGTTTCTCAGAGTGGCTATTTCATCTTTTACCTTCTCAGTAAGCGTGCCTCGGTCAGCCATGGGTTAGCAGCTCAGGATCTGACTTGGATCTTTGCCTTGCTGACTCCTTGTACCTTTTTGATTTCAGCTCAAATGTCATTTCTTAGAGAGCCTTCCTCCCACCCAGTCTGGGGTTTCCTTCCCCTGGCTCTGCCCCCGCGTTCTCTATCTCTTCATTTTGTTTTATTTTCTTCACAGCACCTGTCGCTGTTTGAAATTGTTTTATTTCTTGATTGGCCTGTTTACTGTCTCTCTCTCTTACCTCTGGGACGTAAGCTCCATGGAACAGAAGCCAACTGTTTCTCTCTGTTCTACTGTTGTGTTCTGGAGCACATAGAACAGTGCCTGGCATATGGCAGGTGCTTCAGAAGTTCATTGAGTGACTCAATGAAAGAATGAATTAGTGAGGAAGTATGTGGTTTTCTGTTGCTTAATTGCACGGCATAGTGCCCAGATACTGGCTTGTGGTCTTTCCCTAGTAGGAGGATCCAGAGGGAGGGACTGTTAGTTTTCTATTGTTGCAGTAAGACGTTACCACAAACTTAGCGACTTAAACAGTACAGATGTATCATCTTAAAGTTCTAGAGATTAGAAGTCCAGCACAGGTCTCACTGGTTTAACATCAGACTGTTAGCAGGGCTGCATTCCTCTCTGGAGGCTGCAGAGGAAATCCATTTTCTCGCCTTTTTCAGCTTCCGGAGACCACGCACATTCCTTGGTTTGTAGCCCCTTTCAAGATGTTCAGAGCCAGCAATGATCTGAATCTTTCTGACTGCCATCTCTCGGATTCACTACAGCTGGGGAAGTTTCTGTGCTTTTAAGGACTCCTGATTAGATTGGGTTTACTTGGATAATCTAGGAAAATCTGCCATCTCAATGTCCTTGTTACTCCTATCGGTAAAGTCCTTTTTGCCAGGTAAGGTAACGTAGTCACAGGTTCCGGGAAAAGGATGTGGACATCTTGGGTGCGGGAGGGGAAAGGGGTCATTATTCTGCCTACAATGTGGATTTACTCACAGAGCAGGTAGAGGATGCTCCAGCCCAGAACATTGTATTCCCGGAATATATATCGTGAAGGACAGAGTCTTCCCAACACATTTATTCATTCAGTAAGAAAGATTTCTGGAGCTCATCGCACTCTCTTTGACAGTTTTGTTTCTGATGGCAGAGTGGGCGAGGCTAGATTGCTGTTTTGTAGGGTTTTGTAGGGTTGGGTGTGGGGAACTTGGAGAAGTTCACCTTTCAGGCCCAGGCCTGACGGTGAGAAATTGGGGTGCTAACCAAAATGGGATCAGTGTGTCCAGTGGGGACTCATAGCAGCTGGAGTGGTGGTGACAGATAACATTTATTGAGTGTAGGCCTGTTTGGAGTACTTTATTTAATTCATGCAATCTGTACATCAATCCTGTAATAGAGGTACTGTTATTATTCCTATTATACAGATAATGAAACTAAGGCACAAAGAGGTTAAATAAGTCACCTAAGATCTTACAACTAATAAGTGATTGAGCCAGGGTTAAAAATCCCATGTCGTCTAGCTCTAGACCCTGCTCCCTAACCAGTGTACTCCCCTGCCTCTCATGGGGCCACTCAGAGAGTGGGTGAAGGAGGGAATGAGAGGGCCAGCGTGGGGTCTGGAGGGCACAGCCTCAGTTTCTGTGCAGGTGTGTTGGGGGGTGGTTGATTTGGACCCCTGGGTTTCCGCTTCCGGAACCTGGGCCAGATGGCACTGTGCGCAGGCGCAGCCCTCCTCCCGGGGCGGGGGAGACGTGGGAGGTGCTGTCTGTGCTGGGAGGATGCGGAACCACGCCGCCCGTGGGCGTTCCCTGTGAGGCGCAGGCCGAGGAGCCGCGTTCTGAGCTCCTGGGTGAGCCATTTGCTGGGCTTCTGGGTTTCGTGGCGTACAGGGTGGAACGGTTGCAGAAGAAAGAGTTGGAAGCCGCGAGCTGACGTGTCCGTTTCATCAGTTTCCAGTTGTGGGTTTGGGCGAAGCCCCTTGGATTTGCTGAGCTTCTGTGAAGAGAGCCTACAAATTGTCTGCATCTCCAGGTGGGAGAAGGATCAAATGATTATTGAGAAGTGCTCTGTAAATATTGGTTATTACTGTCCATGAGCCTGACCCGCAAGGTGGGGAAAAGGAAGCATGTTGGGGCACCTCAGTGCCTCAAAACCTGTCTGGCTTGTATCACCCTTGGGGTAGCCTGAAGAGAGGGAGCAAGATACGAGATTTTCTTCCCATGAGACTGATTGATGGCAGGGATTTACAGGTCAGCCTGGGAAAGCATGTAATCAATCAGGGAGTAAGAAGGATATCTTGTTTGGGGCGTATAGGTCCATGGTCACGATGGCACTAATAACCCGGCAGTGGACAAGCCTCCTCCACTTGTTCCCGTCGCCCCTCATTTTAGTCGCTATCAGGTGGCCGGGTCTTGTAGGAAGGTGGTTTTCTGTAGTGGGTTTGCCATGATTGTGTGAGCGCAGGTGATGGCTGTGAGTGTCAGGCTTCAGAGGGAGGTGCAAAAACTTCCCTTGGAGTTGGTGAGCCTCTGCAAATACTTAATCAGTCACACATGACTGTCAAGAGCAGTGAAGGTTCTGAGATTTTACCCTGCCTGTGAGCTAATAAGTGAGCCTGCCACAGTTCCATACGTGTTGGAAAAAGACACAAAACTCCTGGGTCAGACACGAAGGATTCTATTCCACGTGGCACAGCCTGCGGCGCGAGCTTCCTGCTTGCGTCAGTTTCCCTTGTTCCCCAGTTCCCGGGGGGGCAACACTGAGTGACGCCAGGTGGGTACTTCACACCTGATGGGCCTGTGTCACAGCTGAGGAAGGCAGAGTTTAGGAAGCCACCAGTCTTTTTTTAAATTATTTATTTATTTTTTACATCTTTATTAGAGTATAATTGCTTGACAATGGTGTGTTAGTTTCTGCCTTATAACAAAGTGAATCAGTTATACGTATACATATGTTCCCATATCTCTTCCCTCTTGCGTCTCCCTCCCACCCTCCCTGTCCCACCCCTCCAGGCGGTCACAGAGGGAAGCCACCAGTCTTATAAAGGGCTGCTGGCAAATGTACTCAGCCTTTATTATCCTGGTCAGGGAACCAGTCTGTCCTCTGTCCTGGAGGGAGATGCCGTCTTCATCCTTCCAGGGTGTTTAATTTACAGACATCCTTGTAAAGATAGTCTGGTATAAATGCCGTCACAAGACATGTAGTAAAGCTTCCCAGTAGAAACTAATGCATAACTAGCTAAATTCCTAATAATGACCTATCAAAGGTGTTTGTCTTTAAATACACGGAATTGTACCAGTGAGTTGATATAATCTGAATTCTCTTTAGGAAAAAAATCCATTTCTAATTCTCTTCACTTACTGAGTTATACTCAGTATTTTTGGGTGGTGATTCAGCCAAACTTGTTGCTTAAATTCTCAATTACCATGGAGTTCAGAATTTTTAATGAGTTGGTAATTGAAGGATATTTTAATTAAAAGTGGTTTACCTGGAGCTGCAGAAGGCGTGTGATTGATTGTTTGATCAGCTTTGGTTACAGGAGTAACAAAAGTAAGAATTTAACACTTTGACAGTGGGTGATACTGATAGAAACTTACCTAAAGAGTTTTGCTTAGAACAATACACACTTTTCTTTGATTTGCATGATAAACTTGCTAGGCGAATTCTACTGGGAAAATTATTATTTGAGGTACAAGTTTCTTTATATTTGATTTTTCAAATAATTCCCCACATATGTTAAATCTTTACTTATGATCATGGTTGAAAATTGTAGCCCTGTCATTTCCTACTCAGTATGTAGCCAGTGATAAACTGAACCCCAAAGTCTTGGATAATCCATGAAATAGATGAACTTTGAATTTTTTTAGGTTTAAACTTGATACAAGGACCCACACGGGTGTTGTAAATATCAGGAAGTTCAAGGACTCACCTTCTTCCTGGGGTTGGTGAGGGCTGTGCATGTGGCTGGATCTAGACTTGAATGCAGCTGGATCTGGATTGAACTTCAGATCTGCCAATTCCTAATTCTGTAATTTGCCTAAAATATCTGAGCCTCAAATCTCCTCATGTAACAACTGTAGATAATGACTACTGCGTCATAGGATAGTTGTGCAGCCTAAATGGAGTAAGTTATTCAAAGCTGATACATTCCTTTAATAATGTCAAGGGAATATTGAAGTCAATTCAGGACCATTATAAAGTTTTGTTGATTACTTTCAGCTTGGATGAAGCTTTAAATTCTTAAATTCCTTCTTTAAAGCACTCGTTTATTGTCTGTTATTTTTCTAGTTATCTAGGTGCATTGGGGAATTAAAATCATCCTTTAAAACTCATCTCATGGCTATCAAAAGCTCATAAATTGTGAGATGCTAATAGGAAAGTCAGGATCTGCTCCAACTTATTATTGCAGGAGCGCCCAGAGCTATCTCGGGAAAAGAAAGGGTTGGCTTAAATTCCCAGCATAAGATGCTTTGCAGATTTCAAAATATGTCACTCACTATAAAATCAAATCAATTATTTATCAGCCACACACATACTAATCAGGGTTGAAAGTATACAGACAACAGGGAAGAATGGACGGGTACCGTACTATTACCACTGCTAGTATTAAGAAATAACGACAGCTCACGCATGTGTGATGCCCTCAGTTTTATGAGAAATCAGGAACTGAATATTTAAAAACCAATTACAATGAATTAAGATGACTGAAAGAGCTATGACAGTTTGGGATTCTATTTTTATCGAATTAATCAGTGTCTCCAATGAAAAGTAGGAAAGAGATTTTCAGACTTGACAAACAACATGACAGCTTTGCAATGGGAATGGAACGAGAAAGCACAGTGAGCAGCTGTGAAGTTCTGGACTTCTTAAAATAAGCAGCTGCTGTGTTCTGAATATGAAGGCACCCATGACTGAAGAGGTAGAGGGGGAGAGGGAAGTTGATGGGCTGAAGGAAGATAAATGGTAAGGTGCCTGCCTTCTCCTGAAGTGTAAATCTCTATTCACTGCTACCGCGTAGAAAACAGCACTCTATGACGAGACCAGCTTTTATTCCAAATGTGTGTGTGTATGTATATGTATATTTTTATGTATGTCTTCAGACTGTATATAAAATGTTAAGGACTTTACTTAGTAGAGATTGGGTTAAATATTTACTTCCAGCTAAGTATTACCATATGCCTAAACTTTCAAATAGTAACAATTCTAAAAGGAGAAAACAAACGAACAATTTGGAAAATATCAAAGCTCATCTAAACTGGTTGTTAATGGAGGTAACTGGGTAATGCTGATATTATTTCCACTTAGTCCAACTCATATTCAGTAAGCACCTCCCGTGGGCAGGGTGCTGCCCTGGGTCTGTAGTGACTAACCTGGCCATGATCATCAGCAAATCTTCTCAGCTCCTTCACAACCAGAGAGTACACAGTGGGCAACGCAGACACCACGGCCCAGGCCTTGGCATCATCCCATGTAAGAGATGAGGTTTCTTGAATCTAACCCTTGCCCTCAAGAACCTTATAATCCAGTAGGGAAACTTGCACATTGGTGAGACAAGACACACATACACAATTTACATCAGTTTGCTCAGCAGTTTTCCTTTATAAGTAAAAAAATGATTTGAGTTCATTTTTACAGGTATTTTTTCCCCTACCTAATTGTAATTGTTCTACTTTGAAAGACAGTGAAAGGAGTGTCTCTTCCTTTTCATTTTCTACCTGTATTTTTCTTTACCTTGGACTGTATATGATCATGGAGATAAATATCTCACGCCTAGTACAAACACAGCTGTAGCATAAATGAAGCAGTAGAAAATCAGCTCAAGTGGAGGAAGTTCCAACTCTGGGCTCTATTAGACAGGAAAATGGATATTCCAGTAAACAGAGTTGTTGAGGCGACAGCAGTCGTCTGCACAAAGCTGCAGGGTCAGCATTTTTCAGATAGTATCATGGATGAGCAGTTAATGAAGTAAAGACATCCAATCCCAGCAGAATCTTGAGGAGATGAGGTCTATACTTTCTTCTCCTGGGACGTTGGAGCAAATCAGTGTTGATTCTATCGTAATCATCTCTTGGGTGCTTCCACCCTAAGTTGTTTCTTTTACTTTGAAAATCATTGTGTTGAAATGACCTTAGTGTCAGTGATACCCACAGGATAAATTTAAATGCTTTTCTAAAAATATTTTTCCTCAATAATTCCTTCAATTCACAATTAAAGTATGAAGTGTTGGAAACTGTCTTGTTAAACTCTTCATTTTCTTCACCTTACTGATTTTTTCTTTCTTTTTTTTTTTTTTTTTAACCTCAAATGGCCCATTCCGTATGGGTAGTATTTATCTCAGCTTCTAGCTTTCTTTCCTGATATTGATTAAATTTTGGGATATTCAAAGCAAGCAGACCTATAGAGACAGATAAAACTATGTGTCTGTGTGTACGTGTGTGTACGGGAGTTGTTATCCCTTTTTAAAGAACTATAGAATACTGGCAGGATTTTTTGAAATTGGAGGCTGAATTGTGTAGTGGTTATTAGCATATGTAAATTTGGACAAGTTATGAAGTAATTCTCTAAGCTTTTTTGTGAACTCATTTGTAAAATTAGGATAATAATATCTAATGCTCTTGTTGTGTATTAGAAGTTGGAAAGCATTTGAAATAGTGCCTGGTACATAGTAAGTGCTCAATAATAAATGTTATCATTGTGGCCATTATCATTCTGGTCATATTTATCTTGATTAGTATATATTTTAGGGTTTTGTCAAATGGAAAGCTTCATTTTAATTTGAGGTATCTTAAGAGGCCCATGAGACTTCTTTTTAAATTTTTTCTGTTACTGATAATGTCTCTGATTTCAGTTGAATTATTTAAATCACACAATGGTCACAGGGACTCAAGGGCCTTGGGGGCAGGAACATGTTTTATTCTAATGTGTGTCACCTTCTGGGTAGAACTTTATTCAGAGCAAGTGCTCAGCAAATTTGGACAGAGCTCTGGCATCTGGATTTAGTTTCTCACTTGCGTGGGGTTATACTAGGTTCACTTTTTGGGCTCAGGATTTCTAAGGTCCTAAAGCTAGAATTGGAGGCAAAAAGACCTGAGAATTGAGTTCCGGCTCTGCTCAGTTCTGGTCCAAGGCGTGTGGGGCTTCCTGGTCAGACATCCCTCCAAATCTCTAGTCTTTAAGTATTTGTTCAACACTTATTGAATGAAGGCATGGGGAAAATGATTGTAATGAAAATATATTGTATTTACAGCTTCACTGATTTATTTACTTTGCCCAAGGCAGGATCAATGTTCTGGGGGTAAAATTAGTGAAAGTTGCTCTATTTTAGTTTTTCTTGATTTTACTGTAGACTGTGTGTGTGTGTGTGTGTGTGTGTGTGTGTGTTCTAAATCAAGTAGTTGGGCTGTGTATTAAGAGATTTACAAATTAGATAATAAAATCCCTCAATTGCTTGAGTCAGAGAGCACCGGCCATGCTTATTTGATTTCAGAATTTTAGGGGGCAGTAACTGTGGGTTACTCCAACAGGATAGATGAGTGATTCTGGGGAGGCTCTCTTTGTGTGGGTGGGTGAGTGGGTGGGGAATGGGACAGGCTTTTAACTACCTGAGAGTGCTGTTTTTACATTTTGCTGGTTACATAAAGGATTGCATGATGAAATTTGATTCGACTGGTGCATATTACCCCAGTAACTTTTTATTTAGCACTCGGAAGAAATTAGCTGCTAAGGAATTGGCCTATTGCCCTGAGGCTGATTTGCCTCGGGCTTTGCCACTTACCAACTGCATGGTTTGAGGTGAGTTATTTTAACCTCTCTGAGCCTTGGTACCATTATCCTTAAAGAGTAAGACAGGAAGAAGGGAAGAAAAGAGGTCACACCAGCCACGTCTTTTCTCTTTGTTGGTTGAACGTAGGCGTTCCTGGAACTGCCACTTCTCTGCTTGCTTCTCATTGGCCAGAAGTGAATCACATGAACATTGCTTGCCGAAAAGGGTACGGGAGAAGTATGTACTTCACTTTTCTATTCTTTTTGGTGGCTCCTGGTGCCACCTTTCCCCCTCTTTCAAGCAAAAAGGTGATTGATTGGGGGTATTAGGCTGCTTCTAGGAATTTCTGTGTGTGAGAAGTACTGTTACATTAAACATGTGGCAGAACCTACCTACACGCTTAGTAAGTCGTAGGCGTGTGGAAAATAATGTATTTTCTCATGTCTGTTACACTGTGGATTGCTAGATGCTTTAATAGTGTTTTAGGAGAAAATAAAGAGTAAATCCAGATTTAATATGGCTATTATTTTAGGATGTATCTCATTTTCAAAAATGTTAAAAGTGAAAAAAATACATATCCTGTAATTGAGGAGCTGTGAAAGTAGATATGATGAACCTGGAAATTTAATTTTTTTCCTTAGATGATATTTTAAAGGAGGGCATAAACATTACGTGATTTCAACTATTCAGAGATAAAACAGATGTTCCTTTTCAAGGATATATACTTGGAATGTAATAATTTGGGGGAAATATTTTAAGATTAATTTTGCAAGGCTGCCAAAATATATATTTTTATATAATAAAAACAAGGATAACAGTAGAGAAAGACTTGCATTTATTTAATAAAAACAGCATTGAAAAATTTCTGAATAAATCACTTATAGATGCAAAGGGCATTGTTAAAGACATTAAAAAAAAAACCACCCCAAAACATAAAAACCATCCTGGGTCAGACTCCTGATCTACCATAGTATGTACTGTGGGAGGGTACTATTGTCAACTCCACAGGTTAAATGCTTGTCCCTAATTCCGACTGTCCTAATCAATACTGTTTATTTGTATTTCAGTTCAGTTAATGAGTCAGATCGGGTACTGGTGATCTAAGACTAATGTCAACTATCTTCAGTGCAAATCTCCTTAAGAAAATATTGGGTTCTTAACATTTTTATATAATAGCCAATTTATTTTCTCATTAACTAATTTTACTTAATTTCTCAAAATTTTTCTCTTAGTGCAAGAGTTTGTATGTGTCACATTTTTTGTGGTGTATGTGTTAATGTTCGTGCCATCCCCATGCTGTCTTCTTAAATAGGTGTTAATACTCCTAAAACAAAAGAAAACTAAAACTAAAAATCCAGATTTGTGGAGGGTTGTGTTCTGAGCTGGAAGCCTCAGTGAATTAATTACATAATGTGCATAATGTAATTTTAATAAAACAGCATAATGCCATCAGCAGTGGTTGTAAAATCCAGTATTCAGATACATTATACATGAAATATGCAGCATCCTTTATCAGTCGTTTCCTCACAGTCTAAATTCGTGCCAGTCTGTACACACGTACACTCACACATACGTACACATGCATACACACGTAAACACACATGTACAGACATGTAAACACATACATAAGCACATGTAGTTTCCACATATATAAAAATACATATTTTTATATAAAAGTATATTTTAGAAGGTTATGAAACAGCTTTAGAGAAGAAAATATATAGCCATAAATAAATAAAGACCCAGCTAAGCGATCTGGCTGGGAGATGTCTGATTCAAAAAAAGTAGCCATTTGGTTCTATTATCACTTCCTATGCACTACACAGATGTAAACTCTTTGGTTTAGTTGGCAAAGAAGTTTATTAGGTTAGAAATCAGTTCCTTAAATTACAGTCTGCTAAAATGCAGTGCAGTTAAAGAAACAGTGTCTGAATTAGAGGGTCAAATATTACAGTTTTCTGAAAAAGACCCTGGACACTTACGATGATAGGGTGAGTTAATTCTGTTTCTCTGGGTGAGGTCTCACTGTGAGGACACAATGTACCACTTTGGCTGAGATGCAATTTCCAATAAATATGGAAATTATGGCTTCCAGTGCTGGGCGCCCCCCCCCCCCCCCGCCCCCGTATGAAATCTCACAGGAAATAACTTGAAACTATGTGATAGGTTTGAAATTAATTCCTGTCCCCCTCCCTGGAGTAACCAACCTCTATTTACAAGATGTACATTATTTCATGGCCATTCAGAAAGATGAGAAAATGGAGTCCTATTTTGTGGAATGAGACTGCAGTGATAAAAATCTCCTCGTCTGTACATGGTCATGAGGGGATGAGCTGAATAAAGCAGGCTGTGATTTTGTGAGTTGGGCCAAGTGGCCTGTGCTTTGGTAAGTTAAAGAGTTGCTCTTTGACCCGTTTTCCTGCTCCTGCTCTTTCTTTGGCTTCCTCTAATGATGCTCAGCAGAGAACTGTGATTGGGCTCTTTCCCTTTGCCAGATAAGGAGAGTTGTGTAACGATGGATTTCAAACTGAAAAGCATCGTTCTCAACCTTGTAAAATCCTGGTAGGACAAAGGCGAAACGTGCCTGCCATTTTCAGACTCGTTGGTTGAGGAACGGTTAGAGATTCATTACGTTACTTGGGTCGGCTTTCCAATCTACTGACCCCGGGTTGTGGTGAAGGAAAGCACAGCGTTTATTGTAAGGCAGCAGGCAAGGCATCCAGGGCAGTTAGTGCTCAAAATACCCCTGAACTCCTTGATGGGTTTCAGGAAAGCGTTTTTTTATTTTTTTCGGTATGCGGGCCTCGCACTGTTGCGGCCTCTCCCGTTGCGGAGCACAGACTCCGGACGCGCAGGCTCAGCGGCCATGGCTCACGGGCCCAGCCACTCTGCGGCATGTGGGATCTTCCCGGACCGGGGCACGAACCCGCGTCCCCTGCATCGGCAGGCGGACTCTCAACCACTGGCCACCAGGGAAGCCCAGGAAAGCATTTTTAAAGGTACAGTGAGAGAGGAGAGTCACATGGCAGGGTGTGTGATCAGTTCGTGCACAGTTCTTTGATTGGTTGATCGTGAGATAGCAGGGCGGTATCACAGGAATTAACACTATCAGTCCTCAGGCTCCAGGAGATCTGGGGCCTCTGTGCTCATGGTCATCAGGTAAAGTCTTCTATTTGGTGGGGGTTTTAGCATCTGTAAAACAACTCAGGAATTGGGCATCAGAGACAGTTGTCTAGGAGATGGGGAGAGGGGTTATCCCCAGAAGGCCCCATGGGTCCTGCTTCTTTACAGTTATACAGTGAATGTTGGGGGATGACGTTATTAAGAGTAGGGAGAGACAGGAGGTGTTTTGAAAATCTCTATAGATAAAGCAGAGACGCTCAGCATTTGTGAGTGGATTCTTAAAGGACTTGAATTCACATGTGGCAACTGCCCACTGAGATCAGAAAGACCCAATCTGAACATCCTCAGAATTTGCCTACTGTTCCGTGGGTATCTGAGAATAGGGAGGGTTCTGGGTTGGCCTGGCCTCTGCTGGCTGTCCGTGGGCTATGGGGCTTCATGGGGCAAGGGCTTGTGCTAGTGACCTTTTACTCCCCTCAGGACCGGTTTTTCCGAGGATCCTCCTTAACTTTCTGTATTACCTGCGGTAGATTGTCTGTTCTCTTTCAGTTGTGCTTCCATGGTTGAAAAAGATGCAGAGATTAACCCTGCTTTGTTCATTTCTAACCAAAGGAAAAGGAATTTTGTAAAGATTTAGTAGATTAGTAAAAACAAATACTTGTGTGCAATATTTTGAAGTCTTGGAAAATTGGTTCTGAATAAATTTAATCCTCATACAAGGATTGTGCCAGGATTGGAATTCTATGAAAGATGAGGGGCTGTGAGCTGAGTCCCCTGGGCTTTACGTCGACGTGCTTCCAAGCGGCACCATTAGAAAGCTTGTGCTGTTCTCCATAAAGTTAGAACCATATAAAAGTTTTTTTCCTCTCCAGCCCTTCTCTTTCCAGTTTCCCCCTCTGGTGCCAAGACCACAGAGAAGTGCTGGTTGGGTTAGGCCTGGGAGGTCCCCGTGTAGCTGTCTAGGCTCCTGTGGGCCTGGGAGAGACTCTGGCTCAGACTTGTGTTTGGAGTAGGACTGAGCTGGGGGTGGCCTTCCCTGGAGAACTGGGGGGGGTTCCGAACTCAGGTCTGGCTGCTCACCGCTCAAAAATCAGTACTCGAGAGAGAGGCAAATGTTGGTAGAAAGGAAAGCTGCTTTTAATCAGAACGCTGGCGATCTGGGGAGATGGTGGACTCAGTGTCCCCCCACAGAACCACCTCCAAAGATTCTGCTCAGCCGGGAAAGTTTTTAGAGAGAAAAAGGGAAGTAACCTCAGTTAATCATTGAGATGGGGGGGTCAGAGTTGTCCCCATCCGCCTCTGTGCAGGCTTGTGGACTTCTTGTGATCTTTCCTTAGATGCTACCTTGTTCACACAGTTTGTTCGTGAGGTTACTGAAGGGGAAGCTAGGGAAGAGATCTCGTCATATGTTAATTAGTTATTCTTCATTTGTACCTCTTTGATCTATGGAAAGAACCAACAAGTTAGGCAAGGTATTACGTGATCAAGAGATTTGAAAGGTGTGCTGGGGCTGGAGTTGAGTAGAGCATCGGGGTGCCTGGTTTAAGGTTAGTGACAAGACAAAAGAGGCCTCCTGCAGAGACCCCTTTCCTGCAAGCAGCTCTTTGCTGCCAAAAAAGCTGCTTACAGGGGCAACCTGTACTAGGAACCCTGGGTCTTGCTGGGAACTCTTCCTGATTGGATTGGCCTGGGCACACCTGTGTCCCTTATACCCAGGCCCCCCACCCCACTTCCTGTGTGTCTCTAAGTTCAGCCCTTCTCCTTCCTGCCTCCTCGTGAAACCCGACACTGTTCCACTGCCCAGCCTCGCCACAAGCTGTGTCCAGCCCACAGAGGGCAGCCGGGACCGATGGCCCCCAGCTGCTGCGGGACAAAGCCAGTCCTGACACACCAGCCCTTGATGGAGGGAAGACTGAGCTGGGCACAGAGGGGTGAGGGAGACTGTGCTCAGCTGGGATGAACATGATTTATTTCATGATCAGTCTTAACAAGGTTTTGGTTGGCTTGTTACCATGTCTGCTTTTCAGAGAATTTGGGTGGAGGAAGCTGGACTGTTCTGAACATCCATTTTGGGGTGTGATTCTCCCCTTTAGATTTGTTGAATAAGTAGGAATGCCACAGTATAGGATCATGTTTACTAAGATTATATTTGTGATAGGAGCCTCATAACAAAAATTCGTGGCCTTCAAGAGTTTCCAGAGGTGGCCATAGAGAGTGTTGGGATGAGAAAACCGAGGCCCTGGAAGCTTAGGTGATGATGCTCAAAGCTAAGCGGCAAGTTGTTATACTGGAGCCTGGGCAGCCTAGGCTGACGGTCTGCCTGCTTTTCCAGAGTCAGCGTCCCACGAGTCCATGAAACAGTTGTTAACCACAGACTTCAAGTGCAAAATTTCACCTTTGAGGAGATTCCATCATTTGAAATTGGATGTGATGTTATGCTGCTCCTACCAATAGGAGACCCTTTTGTAGTGTTTGCTGTGTGTCACTATAACTTGCATGGCCCTGGGCATGGTTCCCAGTCCCAGTGGTGCATTGACAGCCCATTTGATGTTAACCCTTCTCGATGTTAACCTTCTTAGTAACAGCAAACCTTCTGTGTCTTGACTTCCCAAACCTCAGGTGGCTTGAATGTGGTCCAGGTCAGAGCTCTCTTCTTATTCAATCATTTGGTCTCTCTTGTAGGATCGAGGCCCAACTAACGCCACTGGCTGCACCAGTGGCTATGCTGGGGAGAAGTCCAGCCCAGGGACAGGGCCCTGCTGCTTCCCCATTGACAGATAAGTGTCTGTGGACCATTGCAGGACGGCTTCCAAGGACTGCCGGGCCTCTTTCTGCATGTGGCCCCGGGTCCTGGGACTCCCTAGTTTTCTTTTGTCCCGAGTAGAGGTCAGCGTGCGCCTTATGCTTTCCCCACTCTGCACACATGCACTTGCTCCCGCGGCAAGTCTAGTGCAAGTTCTGGCCCCTCCTTTGCTGGCTTATCTCGCTATGAGTAGCTGACAAGATCCAACAGAATCCTGATATACATCACATTTTTCTGATATTGGGTATCTTTAAACATATTCTCACCTCTCACATGTGGAAATTATAGAAGGTATATGGATTGAATATATGGGCTGGCCAAAATGTTCGTTCGGGGTTTTCTGTAACCTGTTACATCTTTTAGGCCAACCCACGATTTCCACGTTTAAAGTAAAGAGTGGCAGGTGTTCTTCTAGCGCATTTATCTCTGTCAAAAGACCAAAAACATATCATATATTCACTCTCTTTATATTACATTTTCTGGAAGTTTTTTTTTTTTTTTTTTTTAACAGGGAACGTCACTGGAAACTGAGTTGTTAGTTCAGTTGCAACTTGGTTTTTAAGAGTGGGCATTTGTTCAAACAAAGAAATGCTTATCAGTGGAAATGATCACTGTGATAAATTGCCTTAGCTTCCCCGCTTACCTGTTATTTCCTCGTGGCGCAAAAATCCCAGTTTTAAGTTTGAAAAAAATTAGGCTGAAGGTCTTTCCCAGCAGAGCTTCCGTTTCCCACTGATAATTTACAGAGTTTGTCTCTGGTACCCCTTCTGGGACTCTATCTTCTTTCATCACTTCATAGGTATTAATCTCCTGTTTATTCCCCACTGTCTATCTTTATTTCCACTCAGATTTTGGTCTCTCTGTATTGTCATGCTGCTTTTCATTCCTTTTTCTCCCCTTGGTCCTGATCTTCAGAGCAGCTGTCATTGAAATGTTCCCTGTTCTCTGCACACATACACCGTATATGGGTATTTGGTCCTTGGGAGAATTAGCGCCCTGGAGAGCCGCCACGCTTGATTAGTAAGTGGCAGATACACCACTGCGGTGTAGAAAAGTTCTAACGGTTGTGTTTGTCCACATACGCCTTTTGTGTTTGTGGCCTCTTTTGTCCATTAGCAGTGTTGTATTATGTTTTTGGACTTGACTTTTATTTGCAAAATAACACATCTATAGTGTCATCTGGCTGGTAGGCCCTGACAGCCTCTCCCAACTTTCCATTTAAGTATCAGTGGTGACACAGAAAAAGATAAAGACGTGATACCAGTGGAAAATAAGACGGATAGCCTTTTGCAGAATTCCCGAAGGAATTTCTACTGATTACAAGGCTGATAGAGCTGAACTGAGGAGAAAAGTTGTTGGCCAGCACTGGATTTCTGTACCAGTAGAAAGCCTGAGCAGCTCTCTCCTGTGGGTCATGTGCTTTTTGACATGTTCAAAATGCCATAGCAGATGAGAGTTCCCTGGTGGCCTAGTGGTTAGGATTCTGGGCTTTCACTGCTGGGGCCCGGGTTCAATCTCTGGTCGGGGAACTGAGATCCCGCAAGCTGTGTGGCGCAGACAAAAAAAAAAAAAAAAAAAAACTGTAGCAGAGCTTCTCTGCACCAGATTTTTATATATCTTCATAGACTGCAATTCCCAGTAGTTTACTGTCCTTTTTTAGTGGGTGGTGCAGAAGGGGAAGAATAAAATCCATCCCAGGTGGTGAAGTCCCTTCCCCATGTAACACACCAGGGATTGTAGCTTTTCTGTCACTCTGTGTTTGCTGGGGTTTGGGGGTAGAGAAATATGCAAGGAGGAAAAAAGAAATCTCACCCCAATCACTTAGGGTAGTCCGCAATGAATGCTAGCTAAACCCTAAAAGTTTCCAGACTAACTTGTACCATAAGGTGAAACTCAGAAGGGGATTCAGAAACCACCACCCCAGGGGCATTGCCAGCCAGGAGCTCACACATATTATCTGTTGGCCAACTAAGTATGAATAATTTTCTCCCATTTAGAGAGTAAATAAACACATAGAAACCCAAAATAGTAGTCCAGGAAAAGATAACGTTAATAGCGACTAGGTGCCGCTTTTAAGTTTTTTAATAAAACATATAAGTTGTATATGAACACAATATTACAGTAGATAAATAAAACAATGTACAGATACTTAGATTAACAGTTATAGTCTTTCTTTTTACTCTCTAATTTCACTTACCTCCCCAGAAGTAAATATAATTACCCTTTTAGTGTCTGCCCTTCTAAATATTTTTTATACATACACATACTACCCCTCCCCCCATACACACACGAAGACATACTTTAAAATAGAAACAGCATTATGTTGGTCATATTGTTCTCAAACTTATTCTTTATTTAATAATATACAGTAGTTCTCTTTATCTGTGGGGGAGACATCCCAAGGCCCCCAGTGGATGCCTGAAACCTTGGATGGTACTGAACCCTCTCTATATTGTTTTTTCCTATACATACATGCCTATCATAAAGTTTACTTTATGAATTCGGCACAGTAAGAGACTAAAACAAATAATAAAATAGGACGATTATAACAATATACTGTAATAAAAGTTGTGTGAATATGTGTGTCTATCTCTCAAAAAAGCTTTTTAAAAAAATATTCTTTTCCATTATGGTTTATCATAGGATACTGAATACAGTTCCCTGTGCTCTACAGTACGACCTTGTTTATCCATTCTACATATAAAAGCTTCCATCTGCTTACCCCAGCCTCCCACTCCATCTCTCTCCCAACCCCCTCCCCCTTGGCAGCCACCCAGTCTATTCTTTATGTCAGTGACTCTGTTTCATAGATAGATAGGTTCATTTGTGGCATATTTTAGATTCCGCATATAAGTGATATCATATGGTATTTGTCTTTCTCTTTCTGACTTAACTTCACTTGATATGATCATCTCTAGTTACATCCATGTTGCTGCCAATGGCATTATCTCATTCTTTTTTATGGCTGAGTAGTATTGCATTGTATATATGTACCAGATACGCTTTATCCATTCATCTGTCGATGGACATTTAGGTTGTTTCCGTGTCTTGGCTGTTGTGAATAGTGCTGCTATGAACATAGGGGTGTGTGTATCTCTTTGAATTATAGTTTTGTCTGGATATGTGCTGAGGAGTGGGATTGCTGGATCATATGGTAGTTCTATTTTTAGTTTTCTGAGGAACCTCCATACTGTTTTCCACAGTGGCTGCACCAACTTGCATTCCCACCTACAGTGTAGGAGGGATCCCTTTTCTCCACACCTTCTCCAGCATTTGTTATTTGTAGACTTTTTAATGTTGGCAGTTCTGACTGTGTGAGGTGGTACCTCATTGTAGTTTTGATTTTTCAGAATATCTTATCGTGCACATTTAATGCCTTTTTCGTCTTAACTAAGTGCTTATCATTCACTGTGGCTGTAACTTTTGCAGTTGAGGTGCAACAGCAAAACTAGCACGAATTTCTTTTTTCCTCCTTCACAATTTCACAGAAGATTTGTTCTTACCATAGATCTTAGCAACCTCAGCATATGGTTTTTTTTCTTTCCTTATTAGTCAAGAACTTTCACATTTTCACTTAAAGGAAGCACTTTATGGCTTCTCTTTGGCTCATCTGAATTGCCAGAATCACTACTCTTGTGCTTCGGGGCCATTATTAAGTAAAAAGAGGGTGGTGACTTGAACACAAGCACTGTGATATTGCAACAGTTGATCTGATAACTGAGACAGCTACTAAGTGACTAACAAGTGGGATACTCTGGTCAAAGGGATGATTCACATCCCGCATGAGACAGATCAGGATGGCATGAGATTTCATCATGTTACTTAGAATGATGTGCTATTTAAATCTTACGAATTGGTTATTTCTGGAATTTCCCATTTAATATTTTCAGACTATATTGACTGTGGGTAACTGAAACCTCAGAAAGCAAAACTGCACATAAGGGGGGACTACTGTATCTTAGAGATTTTTTCCCATATTATTACATGTAAATCTACTTCATTCTACTGAACAGCTATACGATATTCCACCGTATGGGCACGCCATAGTTTATCATTCCCCTGAGGCAGATTTTTACGTGGAATCCAGTATGGGCTTATTACAAACAATGGTACAATGACCTGCCTTGTATCTTTATGTACATGTGTAAAAATGTCTGTGGGACAGAGTCCTAGAAGAGGAATTGTTGGATCCAATGGTGCACGCATTTTACATTTGGACAGATGTGACAAACTTCTTCTAAAATAACTACCAATTTCCTTTGTCATCAGGGGTCTATGAAAGTGCTGATTTCCCACATACTTATACCAACACCAAACATTATCAAACTTAAAAATTTTTATTTAGGAAGGCAGATCACTTGCAGTGCTGTGATTAGTAGTGAAAGTCAGTACCTTTTCACATGTTTACCAGTGTAAACATCTTTAATAATCATAAAATTTAAATTTTACGTTTAAAATCTAAGAGAATTTTTATTTTGAAACTTGAATTATTGACTGTGAAATTCATTTGGAAGAATAAATGGGTGAGCTACTTAAAATTTTGAGGAAAAGAAAAGGTAAATGGTAGTGGAGGAAAGAATACTTGCCTTACAAGATTCCCTCAGTAAACTAAGAATCATCAGGTAACACAGTGGTGCAACTACAAGGGCTTTAAAAGATCCAGTAGAAAAAAAAAAAAAAGATCCAGTAGATGAAATAATTTAGTATATGATAAAAATGGTATCAAAATCAATGAAGAATCAAATGATTTCTCAAAAATGAAAATCATTTATTTATCATTTATTAAAATCATTTATACAGCTTAATATATATGTGATTTTGGACTTGGGAAGGTATACTAACTATACAAAAGAAAAAATGCTAAAGCAAAAGACATATTTTGATGTACTAAATTTAAACATTTCTGAATTGTAAAAAATAAATGCACCATATACAGAATCAACTGGCTCTGAAAACTGGGGAAAATATTTGCAACAAATATGACAGACATAAGGTTAATATCATCAATAGTTAAAGGAATTTCCCAAATTCATAAGAAAAAGAAACCCTAACACCTCAATAGAAAAATGAACAAAGAGCATGAATAAATAAAATGTAAATTCTCCCCCGCTCAGGCTGCTCTAGGAAGAGCAAACGGCTGATGGAAGTTGGGTGTTACAAAGTAAGCTGACAAATGAGTTCTTCTTTTTTGTAAAGGTACTGCTGTTTGTCTTGTCGGCAGTGGAAAACATTCTTGTTTTAAAGAATGTAATATTGGAAGGCATTGTACATTTTTACAATCAAATAACTTACAAGATCTATTATGGAAAATAAAATGGCTTAAAAGTACTTTATTGAGAGCAATATGTAATCAGATACAACACAATCACAGTGTGATGAAACTATTGAGTTGCCTAAATTTTGGTGATAGATAGATGATAGATAGATAGACAGAAAGGTACTTACATATAGATAATTGTGTTGCCAATTTTGTTTTAAAGATACTATTTCCTTACAGCATGGAATCTCTTTTATTTGTCCTAAAATAAATTAGCAAGTAACGCTTCCTGCAAAAAATGTCGCACACCGTTCCGCTGACTCACACTCTCATCTTGGCCCTTACTACTCCAGTGGTGAAAAGAGACAGGATACAGACCAGAGGAAGCACACACATGACTCAGTTTCCCTGGTTCCCAGCAGCTCTTCTAAGGAACAGAGGAAGCAACTAGTTCTTGGTCTAAGCCGGAGGAGCCTCAGGCTTGCCTCGTCACACTACTGCACAGGATATAAGTACCCTAAAGAGAACCCCAACATTGTGTTGCTAGAAGGATGCAGAATTTGCAAACTCTTTTCAATGCCACGGCCAAGAGTTAACTTGGCCCTGACCCACACCAGTGTTTCCTGCTCTAGGAGGGAGCCTTGTGCTATTAGTAGCTGCAATCCAGTAGTCCAAATTCTAGCAGTCTGCCCTAAGGGGAAAAAAAAAAAAATCAAAGATTTATGTTAAAAAATATGTATTGCAGTATTATTAAAAACAGCAAAAATGTATAAACGTATCCTCAAATAGAAGAATGTTTAAATAAATTATGGCACCTTCATAGGGCTTCCCTGGTGGCGCAGTGGTTGAGAGTGCGCCTGCCGATGCAGGGGACACGGGTTTGTGCCCTGGTCCAGGAAGATCCCACATGCTGCGGAGCGGCTGGGTCCGTGAGCCATGGCCGCTGGGCCTGCGCATCCGGAGCCTGTGCTCCGCAACGGGAGAGGCCGCAACAGTGAGAGGCCCGCGTACCGCAAAAAAAAAAAAAAAAAATTATGGCACCTTCATAAGGTAGAATATTATTATAGCCATTAAAGACTCATGTTTTTAAAGACCATTTAACCAAATGGGAAAACCCATTATTATGTTAAGTGGATAAAGCAGGGTTCCAAATGGTATTTATTATAGTCTAAGCCCATTTTATAAAGAGAAGAAAATAATAAGTGCATAGGAAGAAACTAGAGTGGACTACTCCAAAGAAAACGTAAGAGTAGTTTATAGCTAGATGGTATTATGTAGAGTTATATTTTTATACATTTCTCTTTGCCCAAGTATTCTACTGTGAGCAAATACTATCAGAAGTCTGTATATACACACACACACACACACACACACACATCTTTATATACTACTTTGACATCCGCAAGGAGTTAATCCTTTTCTGTGCATGTGTTTCTTTGTAGAGAAAAGAAGGAGCTTCATCTTTTGAATTAAACAAAATAAACAAAACCTGTTTTAGGGACTATGTATTAATGGCAATACGCTTTAACTGGGGAGAGGGTGTTTTAATTATATTCCTGTTGTAAATGATATTTTATTGCTGCCCTATTCTTGGGATATTCTGTTCCCACTGTTGTTGAAATAGCACTTAAGGACTATGAGGCAAAAATGTTCAGAAAATAAAGGTGCGATATAATCAAATGCAAGGGCTAAACAACTGAAAATGGATACTCATCTAACAAAATCCTGCACTTGTGTGTCAGTGGAGGCTCAGTAGGGAAGCTGGACTTCTACCTTCACTTGGCAATAATGAGATTGTATCATCCCTATCCCTATCAGAAAGCCTGTTAAAATAGAAGGTTTAAATAAGATCCAGTGTCTCAGAGCGTAATACAAATATGTTCAGGTTTTAATTGAAAATCAGTCTTCATACCCAGAACCGGGAATATCTCAGGTAGTATGAAAAAAGGTAATCTGTTTATGCCAACATCGAGATGACAGTCAGAATTATCTAACAAGGATTTTAAAGCAGTCATGATAAAAGCGCTTCAGTAAGCAACTACAAACACTGTTGAAATAAATGAAAACACTAGAAAGCTCCAGCAAAGAAATAGAAAGCCTCAACAAGGAAACGTAAAATATAAAGTACAACCAAGTAGACATTTTAGAACTGAAAATACAAAAACCAAAATAAAAATCTCAGTGGATGTGCTGAGCAGAAGAATGGAGGGGATAGAAGAATCAGTGAACTGGAAGACAGAATGAGAAAAATTAACCCAATGTGAACAACAGAGGGAAAATAGAATGGGAAAAAAGTTCTCAATGAATAGAGGATCAGGGACCTGTGGAATTATAACAAAAAATCTAATATTCATGACATTGAAGTACCAGAAGGAAAGGAGAAAGAGAGTGTGCTGAAAAAAACTTGAAATTATAATGGCAAAAAAAAAAAAAAAGATACAGTGGCTGAAAGCTTCCTAAATTTGGCAAGAGACATAAACCTACAGATTCAAGAAGCTGAACAAATCCCCCAAAGAATAAACACAGATCCACACCACCGCACATTATAATTAAATTTCAAAACTATGATGCGTCTTGAAAGCAGCAAGAGAAAACAACCTTTTACCTACAGGAGCAAAATAACTAAAAGGGCAGATTTCTCATTAGAAACAATGGAAGCCAGAAGGAAGTGGCACAATATTTTTCATGTGCTCAAAGAAAAGAACTGTCAACTGATAGTCCTAAACCCAGTAAAAATATCTTTCAGGAATGAAGGTGAAATCAAGACATTTTCAGAACAAGGAAAACTAAGAGAATTAGACCCCAGTTGACCTGTCCTACAAAAGTGGCTTGAGAAATTTCTCTGAACAGAAAGGAAACAATAAATAAAAGGGATTCAGGGCACTCAGAAAAGAAGAACTAACGTGGTAAGCAAAAATATGGGTAAATATATTAGATTTTCTTCTCTTGCATTTTCCAAATTGTGTTCAGTAGTTGAAATGAAAATAACACTGTGTGATATAGCTTCTAAATTAATGTAGAGGAAATATTGATTACACTTTAAATAGGGAAGGTAAAGAGACATAAAAGTAGGTAAGTTTTCTTTATTGCACTTGAACTGGTAAAATGATGCCACCAATAGACTGTGGCAAGTTAGGTATATACGTAATACCTAGAGAAGCCATTGAAAAATTATACAGAGAGATACATTCAACAACACTACAAATAAATCAAAATGGAATTCTACAGTGTTCATCTCACTTACTTGAAGCACAAGAAAAACATAGAGAAATGAAAAACAGAACAAACAGAATTAAAAATAAGATGGCAGAAGCCCTAATATATCAATAATTACATTAATGCAGATAATCTAAAAATATCAAGTAAAAGACAAATTGTCAGGATGGATTAAAAAACAAAAAACAACTATATGCTGTCTACAGGGAACTCACTTCAAATATAACAATATAGGAACATTGAAAGTTAAAGGACAGAAAAATATGTATCATGTCAACATTGATCAAAGGAATTCAAGGTTGTAACATCAGATAATGTAGACAAAGAAAATCACCAGAGAAAGAGCTGAACTTTATATAATGATAAAAGGGCTAATCTACCATGAAGATATAGCTGTCCTAAATGTGACTGCAGCAAACAACAGAGCTACAAAATATGTGTAAAGAAAAAAACTGATAGAGCTGAAGGGAGAAATATGCAAATCCAAAATTACAGTTGGAGATTTCAACATCCCGTTCTCAACAGTTGACAGCATAACTACACAGAAAATCAACAAGGATATAGAAGAACTCATAACACCATTAACCAACAAATCAGCAGGATCTAATTGACATTTAGAAACTACTCCACACAACAGCAGAATACACATTCTTTTCAAGTGCCCATGGAACAGATACCAGAAAGACTATGTACTGGGTCATAAGACAAACTTAACAAATTTAAAGCAATTGAAATTATATAGAGTATGTTCTCTGACCCCAATAGAATTAAACTAGAAATCAATAACAGGAAGATGACAGGATGATCTCTTAACACTTTGAAACTAAGCAACATAATTCTAAATAATCCACAGGTCAAAGAGGAAGTATCAAAGGAAAATAAAAAATACGTTGAACTAAATGAAAATGAAGATACAGCATAACATTTTGGGGCAGCAGCTAAAGCAGTTTTGAGAGGGAAATTCATAGGACTAAATTCATATAAAAATGAGGAAAGTCTTAAATCAGTAATCTAAGTTCCCCCCTCAAGAAGCTGGAAAAAGAACAGCAAACTAAACCCAATGCAAGTAAAAAAAAAAAAAAAAAAAAAAAAAAGGAAATAATAAGGGTGAAAGTCAAAATCAGTGAAATTGAGAACAGAAAAACAGAAAAATCAAAGAACGAGGAACTGCTTCTTTGAAAAAATCAATAAAATTGACGAACCTCCAGCAAGACTGACAAAGAAAAAAAGAGAGAAGATAGAAATAACTAGTATCAGGAATGAAACAACAGGTATCACTACAGACCCTGCAGGCTTCAAAAAGAAATAAAGGTGATACTATGAACAGTCTTACCTACATGAAGTTGGCAGCCTAGATGGAATAGACTAATTCCTTTAAAAACACAAAATAATACAACTCACCCAATATGATGTAGATAATTTGAATAGCCCTGTAACTATTAAGGAAATAGTATTCATAACTTTAAAACTCCCACAGAAGGAATCTCCAGGCACAGTTGATTTTTTTCTGGAGAGGTCTATTGCACATTTAAAGAATAATTAATACCAATTTTGTAGTCTCTTCCAGAAAGTAGAAGAGAACTCTTCTCAGTTCATTGTGGGATGCTAGCATTGCCCTGATACCAAAACCAGACAAAAACAATACAAAATAGAAAACTATATACCAATATTTCTCATATAGAGATGCAAAAATCCTTATCAAAATAGTAACAAATAGAATTCAACAATATATGTAACAATTGTAAGCCATGACCTGGTAGGATTTATTCCATGGAAAAATAGCTGGTTCAGTATTTGAAAATCCATCCATGTAATCCACTATATTAATAAGTTAGAGAAAACACATGACCATATCAATTGATACAGAAAAAGCATTTGACAAAATTCAACACCTATTCATGGTATTAAAATCTCATTAAAAAATAGGGATAGAGGAGCTTTCCCAATTTGATATGTGACAATCTACAAAAAAAACCTACGCAAAACTTTACAGTTAAAGATGAAAGGCTGAATGCTTTCTCCTTATGATTGGGAACAAGGCAAGGATATCCACCCTCACCATTCTTACTCAACAGAGTACTATAAAGTGAGGAACAAAAAACACATAGATTGGGAAGGAAGAAATAAAACTGCCATTATTTACAGGCAACATGGTTGTATATATAGAAAATCACAAAGAATCTATGTTTTTAAAAAACGCTAGAACTAATAAGTGAGTTCAGGAAGATCACAGGATGCAGCTAAACATACAGTCAGTTGTATTTCTGTATACTAGCAATGGACACATTGACCCAGAAATTCAGAAATACAACACTGCTTACAGTTGCTCAAAAGAAGAGAAGTGTTTAGGTGTAAATCTAACAAAACCTACAAGACTTGTATACTAAAAGCTACACAATACTGATGAAAGACATAAAAAAAGATTCAAACAAATGGAAAGGCATACCATGTTCATGGAGTGGAAGATGTCAGTTATCCTCAAGCTGATATATAGGTTTGCTAGCAATTCCTATCAAAATCACAGGGACAATTTTGTGGCTATTGACAAGATTATTCTAAATTTTATATAAAAAGGCAAAAGAACTAGAATAGTTTAAACAATTTTGAAAAAAGCAGCATGAGAGGATTCAATCTACCCAGTTCCATGACTTATTATATAGACACTATAATCAAGACTGTGGTTTTGGTGGAGGGATAGATGCATAAATCAATGGAGGAGAATTGAGACCCCAGTCAAAGACCCATACAGATGTACACAATTGACTTTTGACAGAGGTGCAAATGCAATTCATTGGAGGCAGGATACCTTTTTTAACACACAGTGCTGGAGCAATAACATTTATAGGTGAAAAATGAACCTCAATCTTAGTTTCACATCTTATACAAAAATTAACTCAAAATAGATCGTGGAGTTAAGTACAAAGCTGTTAGAAAAAAGTAGGATGAAATCTCTGGGATCTAGGCATAGACAAAGAGTTCTTAAACTTTATGCCAAAAGCATGATCCACAAAAGAAAAAATAAATAAATCAGAATTTTTCAGATTTCATTAATATTAAATTGTTTTGCTCTGCCAAAGACTCTGCTGGGAGAATAAAAATATAAGCTATAGACTGGGAGAAAATGTTTGCAAACCACTAATCTGAGAAAGAACTACTACCCTAGAGTATATAAAGAACTCTCAAAAGTCAACACTGAAAAACAATCTAATTATTAAGTTGGGAAGAGACGTGAAGAATTTCACCAAAGGGTATACGTAGGTAGCCAACAAACATGTGAAAACGATGGCTAGTATTAGTCATCATGGAAATACATATTAAAACCACAATGCCAAATCACTATACATCTATCAGAATGGCTAAATTAAAACTAGTGACAACATCAAATGCTGGCAAGGATGCAGAGAAACTAGATCACTGTAGATTGCTGGTAGGAATGTGAAATTGTACAGCCACCTTGGAAAACAGTGTGGCGATGTCTGAAAAAACTAAGCAGGCAACTAGTGTAAACTTTTGTTATCACTCAGAAATATTTAAGTACAGTTTTTATTATCTGGAACTATTTATTATAAAATGTAAGGCTTAATATTTGTTTGCGAAGATAGTGTTAGATGATGGGAAATGAAATGTATTGTATTGCACTTACGGAACAAAGTACTGGGCTGTAGTGGAAGGCACAGATCATAATGCTGCTGATTTATTTTGAGAGTCATAAAAGTCTTGGTGAGAAAAATACTGAGGAGAATTTATGATAATTAATTGGTTATCAAATTAATTTTTTATACAAGTTCCCCTGGAGGAAAAAGCATTAATTTTCAAATCACCCTGCAGGAATTCTTGGGTAAAAACTTTCTAGGAGTCATAAAGTCTGCTTTCTTTTTACTCTTTTGGAAAGAACCCATAATTCTATTCCTATGACTTTAGCAAGAAAAAATAAAATAAAATAAAATAAAAAATCTGCCCTTTATAGCTGATGACAGATGGGGCACCGACAAAGATGTTATTTCTATCCATTTGGAACTATTTGTTAATGATAATCCAATTCCCTTCCAGATCTTTCTCAATCATCAAATATGATGCTCTCAAATTAGTGACTTACAAGACTATGAGTAACCCATACAGGATATCTGTGTTTTCATTTCCCACATGTTCTGCTACTGTCAACTGGGCCGGTCAAGTGAGATCTACTTGGTTGGCCCTTCCTAGCTGTAACACACACCATCTTATTCCCAATGAGCCTACCTGGGACATTAATCTGCGCTCTCTGACTGCTTCACAGAGGACAGCTGTCAGAGTAGTTGAAATGATTTTCCTTTGGATTGCTTGCTTATGGTCACCCCCTTTCAACTCTACCCACAAAACAGATTACCGAGAATTCTCTAATAATATTAGTATTAACATTCATATGTGAAGATGACTGTTGACAGTGATCGATTGGATATGAATGACAGAAGAAAAATGCAGAGTTTGCAGAAAGGAAAAGAAAGTGTCTCCCCGGAAGGTGATAACCAGCATCTTTGAGAGCACTTAGGGAGTCTGTGTTTGTGAGGCCAGTGAGTTAGGAGGGTGGAAAGCAATGTGGCATTGCTGAAACTGATGAAGGAGAGCAAGGTACCATGCCAGGGGCAAGCACAGGCTCTTAGGCAAAGCTCCCAACTGCTGAGAGGTTGACTTGTTTTGCAAACTCTACAAGTAATTTGTTGTTCAGTCACATTCCATGGTCACTGGCACTATTGTGCAGAGTGGCTTCACAAAAGAAGCATTGCTAGAATGCATTAGAAATGATGATTTAAGATTGAACTCGCTCTGTTGAAATGACCTTAAATTACATGCTGCAACATTGTTTTTCCCCAAGTGGCTAAAATCACTGACTTAAGGTATTTTAAATGTCAGAAACATATATCCTTAATAAGATCGGAGAGTCAGCCATACTTCACGGAGCATCATAGGTCTTCACCATCATCTAAGTAGACCTTTGAGACTACAAGGGTCGTGCCTTGATTTCTCTCATTATAAATTAATCTGAAATGATTGATGCATTCTGACATCTGGACAGGGCTGCAGCAGATGTGTGACTGAGTCATGTTTGCAAGTTCCTTGCTTCAGATCCTTCAACGTAATTTAGCATTTAACATTTAAACGTTTAGCCTGGAGGATTAGTCTTCCAAGTATTGTAATTCTTGATGCCCAGCAGATGGATCCAGGGATGCATGTGCGTATCTGGGTGAACAGGTCTGAATTAAGGAAAGGCAGCTTCTTCTGGCACCAGTGTACACCAATGGGATATCATTGGTGTAAACAGGAAACATGGGACCTATTAACTCAGGTTTCCATGTGTAACACTTAGGCAGTTGGCAAGACAAAATTTATTCCAGCCCCCTCACAGGGGTGGGAGCAAGATAACAATAATAATTGTTGGCATTGCTGAACTCTATTAGATATGCTGCACAATGTTACAGCAAGCCTCCCCACAACTGCAGTCACCTGAATTTGGCAATTCACAGTCAGTTGAAATTCTTATACTGAGTAGTATTTTATATAGGTCTGTTTATTGGAAATGAGTGATTTATTTATTTTTAAATTTATTTCCTTTTATTGAGGTATAATTGACATATAACATTATATTAGTTTCAGGTGTACAACATAATGATTTGGTATATGTATGTATTGTAAAATGATCGCCACAATAAGTCTAGTTAACATCCGTCACCACACGCAATTATTAACTATCGTCACCATGCCGTACATTTATTTTTAGCCTCTAAATTTGAAAGTTGTTAGTGTGCTTTCCAAGATTTTGCTTGGTTTGGTAAATCGTGAGAAGCCAAGAAGACTGAAGAGAAGACTGAACCGAGAAAAGGACCAGGGAAAAGTGGAAAATGTTTTGACAACCTGAATGTAAACAAACAAACCAAGGAACTTTGTGATCCACTTTGTAACTCTATATCTGTAGGTTACTGCTGCCCTCATGAGTATGAGTAACTAATTTTAGCCAGCAATGAGACCAAAACATTGTGAAAAAAGAAACTGAAGCTCGAGAAAGTGATATGTTCATTCAGTGTGTGAACTAGCTCTGTTAACTAACCATGAAGAGATACACACTTTTCTTAATAGAAAATCAGTTTTCCCCAATTCCATTTAATAAACGTTGAGTAAATACTTTAGAAATATCAGTTTGAATGGGTATCAAACCTTTAGCCTTTCTGGGGCAACTACATGATTTGCTCTCAGACTGTGTGTGTGTGTGTGTGTGTGTGTGTGTGTGTGAGAGAGAGAGAGAGAGATGGCAGGGGCAGAGGGGAGAGGCAAGTGAGCAAGTACAAACACACACAGTTGAATACACAGCACAAGAAAAGTACTCACATGCATGGAATTAGATGGGTCTGAGTTTGGAAAAGCTAGATTCCATTTATCACCTGCAAAATATCACAAAAACATTACATAAATGCCATGAGCACCTTGATGTCTGGACTCTGTCTTGATGACCAGGGCAGGTGGTTGATATGTCCTAAGAATGGACACTTTGCAGCTCCCAGCGTTTGGAACTCTGCCATATAAATTTGAAATGGGGCAAAGTGAAATGCTGGGATTTTCATATACTCATGAGAGGTGCAAAATTTCAAAATGCGGGGATCATAGGAAGTTATTCTCTGAGAAAACAGCCCTATTAGTAAAGATCAGAGACGGTCATTTATCTGGCTGTTGTCTGGTGAACAGGAAGGAGATGGGAAAAATTCTTACATAAATGAAGCCCCTAAGAATGTAGTGCAGTCATGTTTTTCTTGTATTTATAAGAGTTATTTTAATATTTGTTAATGCACCTTACATTAATTCTTATGCCATAATATTGTAATAGTTATCAGTTTTCAGTGCAATTATATGTGTGCTAGCTTTAATGAGAGCCTGCAAGGAGATTAAAATAAAAGGATTCTCCAGGGACATGGGTTCGATCCCTGGTCCGGGAAGATCCCACATGCCGCGGAGCAACTAAGCCCTTGAGCCACAACTACTGAGCCTGCTCTGTAGAGCCTGCGAGCCACAACTACTGAGCCTGTGCGCCCTAGAGCCCATGCACTGCAACTGCTGAGCCCCTGCACCACAACTACTGAAGCCCGTGCTCTCTGGGGCCCGTGTGCTGCAACTACTGAATCCCGTGCGCCTAGAGCCTGTGCTCCATCCACAACAAGAGAAGCCACCGCAATGAGAAGCCCGCACACCGCAATGAAGAGTAGCCCTCGCTCACCACAACTAGAGAAAGCCTGCATGCAGCAACAAAGACCCAACACAGCCAAAAATAAAATAAAATAAAAAAATAAAAAATAAAAGCATTCCATGACATGGTTTATGTTACAAATAAGAACATTTTTTTTTTCAAATGCAAGTGTGAAGTTATACGGAGAGAAATAATCAGGTGCTACACGTGCCATACTTTATAATTGCTTTGCCTTTTAGCTGCGAACCTTAGACTTTCATCTCATCTGTAGGTTTCTCATCATTAGGTAAGAGGAAGCAACATCTGAATGGCGGTGATGCTGCTTCTAGAAAGCTCAAATTGTGTATCCACGACAACATAACTCAGACCCAGAATTATTTGTTATAACCGAAATATAAATTATTTATAAAAATATAAATAAAGCCAAAGTGACTATTTTTTTTATTAAAATAGAACTGCTGGGTGGAGAAAATTTATGAAAATAATAAGGAGCTTTTAAGCTATTGGACTGTACCGTTACGAATGAGTTATGGCAAGCATAATGAGTGTCGTGCAGGTGTGAGAGGAAAAAAAGAAAACTTTATTCACAGATATGCACAAATAAAAAGCGATGGATTGTGATTTGTGGGTTTGCTGACCGCAAAGAGGAGCAGTATCTTGTGTGTATGCACCTGATCCTGTGAGAGATGCAGAGACTGGGAAAAGGGTCATGTCAAAAACCAGCCTTTCTCCAGCGCCTGCTCTGTGACTGCCCTCTGCTAGGCATCTTAGGTACAGTGTAATTCGAGGACAACAAAGAGAGTGAGGAGTCACAGAGTCATAGGCAGAGATCGGAAGGGGGGGTGCCAGCAGTGTGGAAATTCAAGTGACAAGAGGGGGGTGGGTGGGTGACACGTCAGAGAGAGGCCCAGCAGTAAGAAGTGACCTTCAGGGCAGCTCTGGGGACTCAGCAGGGTGCTCAGCAGAAGGCTTCCGCCCTCCCTGTGCCTCAGTGAGGACTAAAGGCAGTTCTGTGCTTGTTCAAAGCACATTCGTCACACAGCAGGTCTTCAGTTCATATATGGCATGGGAAGAATGGGAAAAAGACCAGAGCGCAAAGGGACTTTGTATCTGTCTTTCTGTCCGTCCATCCATCCATCTAGCCAATTCAAAGAGGTGGATGGCAAGTTCTTGGTTAACTTAACTACAGCTGCGCCCATTGTCGTTATCAGGACAGCAGTGGATATTTGTAATGATGCCCTAAGTCACCGACGAAAAGCTGTATAATATTATTCTTAAGAAGGTAGACACATGTAAAAATCTATTCTAGAAAGATTTCCATCTTTTCATGAGATTAATGGTTCCTCGAGGGAAGAAATCATTTCTTATTCATCTTTATATCTTTTGACACCCAGCACAATGTTCTTTGCATAGGAGGTAAAAATATTTGTGACACTGAGCAGAAGAGAAATAATTTATGTTTTTGGGAAAAAGAATTATGTTGTTTAAAAGCCAGTATTTTTATTATCAGGAGACTCAACCCACAATAATATATTGCCCTTCCCATACTCCTACCCGTTCTCATCCCTCAAAATAAGATGATGTTTTCATGTATTGAATTAAGGATTCAGTTACTGAAGTGTCTTTAGTAACGCAGAGGATGTGTTTCTAAGATGTTTTTCAGGAAAATTTAACAGAGGAAGATATTGTACAGGTGGTGTCACATGAAGGGATTATTTCCTGCCAACCTGCATTGTAGGCACCAGGCAGAGGTCCCCTACTCCTGCCTTTTCCCAGATGATTCTCAACTCAGTGACTTGGGTGCTACTGGCTGTAAGCCGTATGCAGTACCCTAAGCTCAAGGTGGAATTTAGCCAGATAAGACTCAGGGATCAGGACCGTAGAGCTTCCGTAAGATGCCTCTACCTGAGGCTCAGCTAGGGCATCCTCACATCTACCCAGGCCCAGCACATCCCCAAAGAGACTAAATTTTATTCCAGTAGACCCCGCATCATGTGGTAGAAAGAGCAGTAGGTTTCTTGAGTCTGTGGTCTGGGATTTTAGTGACCATATTTGCCCTAAATGGTAAGCTGTAACCTCCTTGGGCTTCGGTTTTCATAATTATAACATGAGGATTGTCATATCCGCCCTACAGAATTGTTGGTAGATCACGTGAAATAATGGGTCTGATGCGTTGAGGGGATCGAAAGCACTAGACACACATCAGGCCAGGGTTCCTCTGTGGCCAGACCAGAGTTTTGGTAACTTTGCCGCCAAGGATGTCTTAACTTACTACCACTAATAATGGTTGAAAATAAGGAAAATTATAAGGAACTTTTTACTGATAAACTATGCAATTATAAATGCGTTATTTGGGATATATTGGTAACACCTATGTAAGGAAGGTTAGAAAGTGTTATTTATGAAAAATGAACCTCTTTGCACACTAAGTACAAACTATGTACGCTTGGCCCAATTAATCCAATACTTTGCATCTATTATCTTTGCCAGAGATTCCCCCAGCTTCGCAACAGAATTCTGACCGGCTCCACGGATTTCAACAAGCTCACTAACGCTCAACTATTTTCACTAAAATCTAGTTAAGATCCTGTTAACACTTTTCAGCGGGTCAGCAATGTTCTGTCTCTGATGGAAACATCCCACTTAACACCGAGCTATCCTTAGATAAGTGAAAGAATCCTATTTCAACTCTACAGGTCCTTGTCAGCTTGGTGTTCCCTTCAGAGCTCCTGGTAAACTGCTCCAGTAGTTTCACATTCTACATAGTGTATTTTAAAGGAGCCCAAACCTTTTTCTGCAATTTTATTCACAGCACACCATGTCGCCTGTAGTTTGGTATTTGTTCTAACAGGTTACAATAAAAGTGAAAGCCAGCTGTGTCATACTTTTCACAGTTTGCTATTTGCCCTTCTTCAGTTGGAGGTATTTCCAGGGACTAAGGTTCACTGGTGAGTCCTGTACCTTCTGCTCAGCGACCATGCAGGCAGAGAGGAGACCCCTTTATTTTATTTATTTCTTTTTTCTTTTTTTAATTGAAGTAGAGTTAATTTACAGTGTTGCATTAATTACTGCTATACAGCAAAGTGATTCAGTTATACATACATATATATATATATATACACACACATTCTTTGTAATCTTTTCCATTATGGTTTATCATGGGGTACTGAATATAGTTCTCTGTGCTCCACAGTAGGACCTTGTTGTTTACCCATCCTATATATAAAAGCTGACATCTGCTCACCCCAACCTCCCACTCCATCCCTTCCCCAGCCCCCTTTCCTTTGGCAACCACCAGTCTCTTCTCTGTGTCCATGATTCTGTTTCTGTTTCATAGATAGGTTCATTTGTGTCATATTTTACATTCCATGTATAAGTGATATATGGCATTTACCTTTCTCTGTCTGACTTACTTCACTTAATATGATCATCTCTAGTTGCATCCATGTTGCTGCAAATGGCATTATTTTGTTCTTTTTTATGGCTGAGTAGTATTCCATTGTATATATGTACTACATCTTCTTTATCCATTCATCTGTCGATGGACATTTAGGTTGTTTCCACGTCTTGGCTATTGTGAATATTGCTGTTATGAACATGGTGCATGTATCTTTTTGAATTATAGTTTTGTCTGGATATATGCCCAGAAGTGGGATTGCTGGATCATATGGTAATTCTATTTTTAGTTTTCTGGGGAACCTCCATACTGTTTTCCACAGTGACTGCACCAACTTACGTTCCCACCAACAATGTAGGAGGGTTCCCTTTTTGAGGAGACCCCTTTATGAGCAGATGAAGTAGGCTTGAGAAAGGGCCAGACTTTCTGAACCACAGAATGTGTTTATACAAGTCCTGAAAATGGAATATTGGAGTTTGGGTAGTCGTCTTTCAATCTGCTTGAGCGTAGGAGCTACAACAAAGTATTATTTCATTCAGCAAATATTTACCTCTTACAATGTGCCAAGCACTATAGGTCTTGTGGAAAAAGCATTGATCAAAACAGACAAAACTCTACCTTCATGAAGCATATTTCCTCGTGGGGGGGGCAATATATTTTTAGGAGGAGTGCTATGCTAGTAATTTGGCTCTCAGGGAGAAAAGAGGCCTAATTTTTAGCATTTGCCAAGCATGGCTAATTTCAGGCTACCAGTGTGAATGGGAGTTGGGGAGAGAGGTGTATAACCAGCAATCTGGTTTTTTTGAGGAAGCTCCGTAGTGTTTTCCACAGGGGCTGCACCAATTTACATTCCCACTGACAATGCACAAGGGTTCCCTTTTCTCTATATCTCTTTAGGACTTGTTATTTGTTGTCTTTTTTGCAGTGCTGACTTTGACAGGTGTGAAGTGATACCTCACTGTGGTTTTGATTTGTGTTTCCCTGATGTTTAGTGATGTTCAGCATCTTCTAATGTGTTTGTTGGCCATCTGTAGGTCTTCTTTGGAAAAATGTGTATTCAGGTCCTCTGTCCATTTTTTGAACCAGTTGCTTGTTTTCCTCACGTTGAACTGTATGAGTTCTTTGCACATTTTGGATAGTAGCCCCTTGTTAGATGTATGATTTGCAAGTATCTTCTCCCATTCAGTAGGCTACTTTTTCAGTTTGTTCACTGTGCCAAAACTTTTTGTTTGATGTAGTCCCCTTTGATTATTTTTGCTTTTGTTTCCTTGCCTGAGGAGATATATCCAAAACAATATTGTAAGACCGATGTCAAAAAGCGTACTGCATATGTTTTCTTCTAGAAGTTTTATGGTTTCAGCTCTTCAAGTCTTCAATCCATTTTTAGTTTCTTTTTGTGCACAGAGAGAGAGAATTAGGAGGCATCCTTTGGGCCCAGCCGCACACTCCCCCTCTGGCCACCAGAGCTATAGGCTCTAGCGATATGCTTTTTTGTGGGCTCTGTGGGCCCTTCTGTTGTGGCGGGCTGGCTACTTTGGGTGTGGTGATATGTAGGGCAGACTTCTGGCTCGGGTGACTACCAGGCCCTGCCTCATGCGGTGACTGCCAGCCTGCTGGTGGATGGGGCCAGGTCCCAGCTTGGCTGGCTGTGTAGCCCTGAGTGTGCCTGGGGCTGGTGTCAGCCTACTGGTGGGCAGGTAAGTCCCTGGCACTAATAAGCTAGAGGGAGGACTCCAAAATGGTGCTCACCATCGTCAGTGTCCTTGTGGTTAAATGAGCTCCTAAAAGTGGCTGCTGCCAGTGTCTTTGTTCCCAGTGGACTCCCAGTTGCCTCTTGCCTCTCCAGGAGGCTCTCCAAGGTGAGCAAGTGGGTCCAAACCAGGCTCCTTTCAAATCACTGCCTCTGTGCTGGACTTGGAGTACGTGAGATTTGCGTGTGCCCTTAGGAGTGGAGTCTTTGTTTCCTATAGCCCTCCACCTCTCTCAAATGCAAACCCTGCTGGCCTTCAAAGCGTGATGTTCTGGGGGCTTGTTTTCCTAGTGGAGGACCTCCAGGCTGGGGAGCCCACTGTGGGGCTCAGACCACTGGATCCTTGGGGAGAACCTCTGCAATTGTGATTATCCTCCCATTTGTAGCTCACCTACCTGGTGGTGTGGGTTCTGACTATACCAATTCTCCATCCCTCTTACCTATCTCATTTCAGTTCCTTCTTTATATCTTTAGTTGTGGAAAATACTTTCTCCTAGTCTTCAGATCTTCTTCATAGATAGTTTCTCTGTAAATAGTTATGATATTGGTGTGTCCATGGAAGCAGATGAGTTCGGGGCTTCCTACTCTGCCATCTTGGACACTCAAACCAGAATCAGCTTCTCTGTTACTGCCTCTGTCCCTTACTAGGTGTTGGTTTCCCTTTGCCCATGCATGATTCGCTCCACGGAAGTAGGGACATGCTATAATGCTTCATACCATTATACTCCTGGTGCCTAGCACACAGTAGGCACTTAGTAAATATTTGTGGAGTGAATGTTGTTATACTTTTCTCCATAGTTTAGTTTCCATAACTGTGAGATCTAAATAATAATACAAACTTTACAGGTAGTTTTGAAGAATAAATATAAAATGATGTGTACAAAGTGCATTGCACATCCAATATACAGAAAACATGACTACATGGAAGCTGTAATTATTATTTTCCATATTCCGTGTCATTTAGAATCTTGATAAAGATTTTTGACATCCAGAAGGGAGGCTTCTTCATTGGGAAAAATAATGGTGACTAATTTTCATTAAGACTTTTTCACTAAGCACCATCTCTTGAGTAACTCAGAAATAGAGGACTTCCTCACCTAAAAGCCATAAAGTCCAAACTAACTGCATCACTGCAATTAGAAAGAATTTGTCCTACCCACAGTAATAAACTAGGACAGAAGCAAGAGAAACATGCTCTAGGAACTGACTTCCTACACGTAAATATTATTTACTATGATGATTGTTGTTTTAAAATGGTACCTACTCTGGGCTTTTGGAATAAAAATGAAAGGCCTACAGTGGTGTTAAAAGTAGATGAGCAGAGACCGAACTGTTTGAGAGACGTACACTCAGTTGTCACGGTAGCCAAAAACTTCCAAATAGATCCTTTCCTCCTGCCCAGATGTTTAATGTCTATAGTAACATGCCCTAGATGGTGACAGAGCCAGATGTGAATGTATAATACCATTTTTTTTTTTTTTTTTGTCCTCGACAGTTTAGAAAACCTTTTTAACGCTCAGGAAGAATTTAGCTGGGAGTAAGCAAGTGAGAATTTGGTAGAACATCTGTGTTTCTGAAGTTTGTGTTTTTGAGCTGTGTATGAATTCTCAGTTGCCTTTTTAGATGAATGTATTAATTTCACACATTTTGAAGAGAAATTCATAAAACCAACTAATAAGAGTATATCTGGGAATCGAGGCTACAGAATTTAAAACTGTTGATATGAATCTTTTATTTTCTCATGTTATGGCTTAGGTACCAGTTCAGGCTAATGACTGTTAAAGAAAAGAACACATTAATTTGCAAGTCACTCCTAAAGTTGACTGTTTTAAGAAAAGACCTTTGCCTTGATTATAGCTTTTCAGTAAGTGAAATTGTATGTACATATTTTTAAGTGTATTTTATTTTCGCAAGATTTTTTATTCTTATTTTATACAAGAAAGCTAGTGTTAGCCAACATTTTCCTGTGAAAATACCTCTGATGAAGGTAAAAAGTATAACCTCATCTTACCACTGACTATGACCTCATGAAAGAATGTTAACTGAGGGTCATAATACGTGTTCAAAGAACAGTTAACTTTTCTTGAGAAAAAAAATTGAATGTTCAGTTAATCTGCATGAAGACTAATGAACATGAAAGTCTAATACATAAAAGAAGTAAAGTATTTATTGCAGGTTTGTTTTATTTTTTTTTCTGGTGACTGGAGGGTGGAGGAGAATGAGGGACAATAAGGATTTTGTAAGCAGATCAGAGTCAGATAATCAGGGAGAAAGAAAAGAGTAGGAGAAACCGATGGGAAAAAATGTAACTAACTCCTCCTACCTGGTATTGCTCCTAGACCTTTACCTCATATGGGTCCTTGTTCCCCTTCTCTCTCAATAGCCACATAAAATCCTGCTCGCTCAGCCCCATTGACCCAGGTATGCTTCTCTCCCCTTTCTAAGATACGCTTTGTTCCCCCAGCTGTGCAACCAGCCCCAGAGAGGCAGTGTGTCTCTGAGTCACCTGAGCTCCGTGCTGCTGCCTGCCTGCTGTCCACCCACCTCTCTTCACCTCTGACGATCTTCCTAGTGTCTGCAGGCTCTCCTGGGACGACTATCTCAAAGGGAAGTGCCTCTCAGGTAAGTCTTTTTCACCTCCCCTGTGGATCTTTGCGGATTTCAGTCTGATGATCTCTTTAAGCAGAAGTTGTCCTTTTAGGGCAGTGCAGTTTAATAGAACTTCCTGAAGCCACAGAAATGTTCTGGATCTGTGCTATCCAGTATGGTAGCCAGTAGCCACTTGGGGCTACTTAGACTTAAATTAATTAAAATGAAATACAATTAAATATTTATCTCCTTAGCCACACTACCCACATTTGAGGTGCTCAATTGTCACGTGCTGCTGGTGGCAGCTGAATTAGATGGTGCAGCTCTAGGGGAATCCCAGGTCTGGTGGGAATGGGCCAATTCTCGTCAAGTTCAGATGGGTGGAGAGAAGCCCCAGGGAATCGTGGTCTCAGAGGAAGGCCACGGTGGATGCAAAGGTCCAGCAACTATCTGTTATCCAGGCTTCCTGGAGCAGGCTATCTTGAAGGGAGACTGGAGCAGGGCAATTCCATGGCCTCCACACGCCCCAGCTCCCAATAAACAGTGGTGTAGCCTCAAGTGTGGAATTTCGAGTTAGGCCTGCGTTTGTTGGAATGTCGGCTCCACCAGTAGTTAGCTATGGGACATAGGAAGTTACGTAAATTCACTCCAGCTTTGTTTCTTCATTGGTAAAATCAAGATGATAATACCTACTTGCCAGGACTGCGGTGTAAATTCAGTGAGGTGATAAACGGAAGGCAGCACAGTGCCTGGCATATCCTAACCACCTACTGTATCAGCCGGAAATTAGATGCTGTAGGTCCTGTGTGTCAGCCTCAGACCCTGCTTCCTGCTTCTTAAACAAAATACTGATTAGCCTTTTGAACTGAAGTACTAAACAAACAAGAGAATAATTCAGGAATTGTTGCTACATTGCCTGTAATTTTCAAACACATTATTTTATACAAATATAAGTCTCCTCATATGAAGATGCTGTTTTGAAGAATAATGTGTGTGTGCGTGTGCACGCGTGTGTGTGTGTACAGACTAATCTTTATTCACACTGTTACACCAGGCAGGTACTGGTAACAGTGCATGTGGAAAGATGTCCTTGACCTCTGTTTGTGGACCCAAGTCAGCTGCTTTTTTCATCACAGACATTCACACTTGCTCATGATTGAAATTGTCTAGTCCAAGGATCGTACTACATTCCTGCGGTCCGCATTCCAGGTTGCAAAGGGAGGAGAAATATTTTAAAGAGCAGATTGTCTGCACATCTTGGGAGTTTCTTCTGGCTTCTTTCCTTGCAATTCCACATACTTTCACCCACGCGAGAGCAAATGGGGTTGGTGTTGATGGGGCTCCGTAAGAGAGAATCACCTGGCTGACCTTGTAGAGATCCTGCTGGAACTTGAAGATATGAGAATCAGACTGTGGTCCAAATACGCAGATGGTTTCACCTGCCTGAACTTCTAGTTTCAGCGTGCTTCCAAACTCCATCTCTCAGCTTCTGTGCAAAACAGATCATATGTTTTGACAAGAGGAGAAGGGGGAGGAGTTCAGATGACTAATATTTATGGACCATCCTCACTATGAATTGAGTTTTAAATAGTCAAGATCTTCCCCTGGAGGAAGGCTGACAAATTGTTTGAAAAGGGGTGCCTGTGTGTGCTGGAGTGGGGGAAAGCCACAGAAGTACAAATCCAAACGGGGCCTCAAGAGCGGGGCTTCCCCACCCTCCCTCTCTGATTCCTGCTAAGTAGGGAACATGTTCTGTAGCTCCTCCCAATTGGCTTCACCTTCCAGATAAGTGTTGAAGGTTTTGAAGGGCTGCTTTTTTTATTTTAGGGACTCTGTCCCCTCCCCTGAAATCTGGGCTGTCTTGTGATTATTTCAACTAGTAGAGTACATCTGCTAAAAGAAAAGAGGCATCTCTTTTTTTAAAAAAAAATTATTTTAAGGGTTTCATTTTAAGAGTTTCACTACAGACAGGGTAACCAAGAGAAAGAAATGGGGGAATTTGTAGCTGACTCGGAGATTTGGAGGGGCCCTCCTATAGCGGTCTCCCAGACTCTCTGCTCACCCCATCCCCAAACAGTTTTATTTCTGATCCAACAGTAGGTAAGGCTATGGAATTGTTTCTTTATTTTGGTCCTTTCCCTTGGAAGTATGTAGATCTGAAGGTGCATTCTGGGCAAAACAGTAGAATTCCTTTGCTGTCTGCGAAACTGTCAATCCACACAACCTGCCGGAAGGTAAACAGGTGAGGAAGTCCCTCCAGGAAGCAGTCGCTACCAGACCCTAGACTGCTGCTCTCCTCTAAAACAATTTTTAGCAAAAATTTTAAACCAAGTATACTAGCAGTTCTTGGAATTCGTTGGTATTTATTCTGTTAATATACGAAACACTAGCCAAATATTGTTGCTGAGTAATTATTATGAGAGGTACTAATATTTTTGAGAATTTCAGTGATGTAGAACAGTGGTCTGCCAACTTTTTGGCACCAGGAACTGGTTTCATGGCAGACAGGTTTTCCACAGACCGGAGCGGGGTGGGGAATGGTTTTGGGATGATTCAAGCGCATTACATTTATTGTGCACTTTATTTCTATTATTATTACATTGTGATATATAATGAAATAATTATACAGCTCACCATAATGCAGAATCAGTGGGAGCCCTGAGCTTGTTTTCCTGCAACTAGCTGGTCCCCTCTGGGGGTGATGGGAGACAGTGACGCCCGACGTGAGTTGCTTATGTCTAGTCTACTCCGTGATCTCGTGTTGGTTGCTGTCACTGCAGAAAACTCTGCTTCACAAAGACAGGATGTGGGAAATGGAAGCAGGCTTTTCAGTGCTTTTGTGGCAATCTCAGGATATTCCGCCTTGACTTTAATCCAGAAAGTATGGAGATTTGAAGTGTCTCACACATACTTTTAAGGCCACCGTCATTTGCGATCTCAAGCAGTTGATCCTCTTCTAGCACGGACAAAGTCGATTCACCTGGCTTATTCACAAATGGGTCACGGATCCATTCCCTCCCAGTTCGGGGATCTTTTGTGGTTGGGAAGTAATGCTCAGACTCTTTTGAAAGCTGCAGTAGGTGATAGAAAGAAGGCCCTGGCTCAGTCTCTTTCAAAATCTCTGCTACTGTTTGAAACATGTCACAAATCCCAGTGTTTACTCGTCACTCCCAGAATTCCAGTTTGGCTTTAAATGCTGCACTTTATCTGCCGACTTGAACACAGTTTTTGTTCTCCCCTGAAGTGACAGATTGAGTTTGTTGAGCAGGTTGAATATGTCACACAAGTAAGCAAGTTTTGCAACCCATTCTGTGTCACTGAAATGTGCTGCCAGTGGTGACTGTTTTTCTAAACGAAATCCCTGGAGTGGCTCTTGGAACTCAAAAACTCTGGCCAGTGATGTCCCTTTAGAAAGCCATCTCACTTCTGTGTATAAGAGAAGACGTGTGTGCTCTGCGTCCATCTCCTTACAGAGCCACGCGAACAGACATGAATTAAGGACATGCACTTTAATGTGCTTGATAATTTTAATCACATCCCGCGAAACGTTGTTAAGTTCAGGTGACGTTTTTTGGCTAGCCAGCACTTCTCTATGGATGACACAGCACTTAGACTCACATTCAGAAGCGACCTCTTTGACTGGAGTAGTGAAACCAGTCATCGCAGCCACTCCATCTGTGCATACACTGACACAAAATGACCAATTCAGTCTTCCTGGTATGTAATCATTCAAAGACTTGAACAGTTCTGCAGCTGTGGTGTTGGTTGGTAACAAAAGTGCACATAACATATCCTCATGCACATTCTCTTGAAAAACGTATCGCACGAAACAAGCATTGTTGCCTTGTTGTGGACATTGGTAGACTCGTCAACCTGGATTGCGTACCACAGCACGCAATCATTAATCCTCTCTAACAGTTGTGCCTCAGTATCCTCTGCTGTTTCATCAGTTTGTCTAGTTATGGTATTAGCCACCTCTTGAACGGCAGCCTCTCCTAAAAGTTCATGACAAATGTCCTTGCAACAGGCAGCATCAACTCTTCACCAATAGTAAAGGGCTTCTTAGCTTTAGCAATGCAGTTAGCCACTAAGAATGATGCTCTCAGTGCAGACACATTTGATGAAGTGGTGGCCTTCAATAATTGCTTCTGTTCTTTGTGCTCACATTTAAAAAAAAAAAAAAACTCCAGAGGCTTGTCTTTTAATGCAGGGTGCTTGGTCCCCATGTGGTGAAACAGTTTTGAAAGTTTCCAGACGGCTTCGCTGGATAGCTGGTCGCTGCATATTATACAAAGTGGGTTTGGAGAATGTGAATCACCCGTTGCAATGAACCCGTAAGTTAAGTAGGACTCTTGGCATTTTCTTTGAAATGCAGCTTTCTTTTTGTTGGCAGTCGTAGAGTCTTCTGCTGTCTCCTCGTTGGGTCTTTCCCCTTTTCCAAAGAAGCTCTCTAGCAATGTTTGTTTTTTACTAATTTTGGCTAGGGTTAGCCTGAGGGCTTACCAAAACTGTGACTGAGACAAGTGCGTGGTGCGGGAAAGAGGCACGATGGAAGTGGTAAATAGAATAATGGACAGGCCACGTACAGACTAAAATAAGTGTTGGATTCTGACTTAAAGCCTGCTACCAGGTGCAGCTGTACAATTGAAATACATCAACTCACTTGCCACTGTGGCCTGCCACCAGCTGCAGCTTAATTGTCACTTCCCACTCACTGATAGGGTTTTGATATGATTCTGCAAGCAGTTGATTTATTATGGTCTCTGTGCAGCCAAACCTCTCTGCTAATGATAATCTGTATTTGCAGCCGCTCCCCAGCGCTAGCATCACTGCCTCAGCTCCACCTCAGATCATCAGGCATCAGATTCTCATAAGGAGAGTGAAGCCTAGATCCCTCGCATGTACAGTTCATGTGCTCCTGTGAGAATCTGATACTGCCACTGATCTGACAGGCGGTGGAGCTCAGGTGGTAATGCAAGTGATGGGGGACGGCTGTAAACACAGATGAAGCTTTGCTCGTCTGCCGCTCACCTCCTGCTGTGCAGCCTGGTTCCTAACAGCCCACAGACTGGTACCAGTCCATGACCTGGGGGTTGGAGACCCCCTGATGTAGAATATCAAGGAGAACTTTAAGAATTTCTGACATTGTTTTTGTATGGGTGCCCGGCAAAGGAATAATGATTAGCAACTGCTACTTGAGATTGATTTTCAGAGTGCTGAAGCATTGTTGACTTTATCAGATCCAAATTTGACTTTCGGAGAGTTTGTGATAAAAAATAGCAGTTTTCGGACCTTTTCTCTGCAGAGAAGGATAGTAATCTGGCAAATACCAGTGCACCTTAAGTTGGCTTAATTGAGTCATGTAGGCTTTCTTTAGCAAAAGTCTAATTCCTTTCTTTTTATCTTCTTTTCTCCCTCCCTCCCTCCCTCCCTCCCTCCCTCCCTTCCTTCCTTCCATAATATATTTCATTAAGATTGCATTTTCAGCATAGAAACATCTATACCAATAACTTTTACATAATGATGTAAAACTTTAAAAATCCAACCAATGGGGATATATGTATACATATAGCTGATTCAGCTTGTTATACAGCAAAACTAACACAACACTGTAAAGTAATTATACTCCAATAAAGATGCTAAAAATAAATAAATAAATGTTAAAAATATGTAAATAAATAAAAATGCAACCAAACTATGAGAAATTAACTTAAATCACATACTAATAGATACACTTATGTTCTGTTATTTACAAGAGTAAATCAAGTAGTCTATCCCTTAAATGTTTTTTTCCCTAGGATTTTGTTTTTCATTTTATGTGTATTTGTTTTTATTAAAACAGCGATAGTATTTTTAATAACCTATGAATAAAACCACATGAATCTTCCCAGAAGTTACTTAGTCACACATTTTTACCTGTCTCAGACACTCAAGATGTTAAGTTAATACAAATATACTAAGTTATGTTTATAAGTACTGAATGTTTCAGGAAACATTGATCAGCTGACATACAGCCACAAAAGTCTTAAATCTAGAAGTCACGTACGTTTAAATAGATATCTAATCACAAGACATTGTACTGGTACATTTCCTTGGATGCCTTTCACATTTCATATCTGTCCAAAAGAGGTTCAGATGATTTTTTCCCCTACTGAGATGAATGATTAAAAACTTGCCGGCCATATACTGTGAAAAATACATATAGAGCATTGTGATAATTAGGAGTAATTAGTCTAGAAGAAGCTCCAGGAAGCTTTTTGAAGTGGTCGGAACGTCGCCCCAGTCACCTCCATCGAGGAGCTTGTGTGGTGGGGGTGCGGCGCCCCAGGGAGAAGGTGACGCCAGGCAGATGCGGGGCTTCTTGGGAGGACTTCAAAGCCAAAGCTTGTCTGTTCATTTCAAAGGTTCCTTGGGAAGTGTTACCTGAGACTTCTTTGAGCCCAAACCTTGACTATCCTTTGGCAGGATTTGTGGCTGGAACCTATAAGATGTGCCTTTAAGTCTGAGGAAAGATGCAGGTCGGGGGGAATCAAAGACATACCTGGCCGAGTCCCCAGTTTTGCCCAGGGTTTGCCACTCACTCCCTTCCACAGTGCTTTTTTAGGATTTTAATGAAATATTTTATGCATGTAATGAATAATACGTAACATGTATTTACATTATGAGGAATAGTAGAACAGCAGCTGTGTGTGTCACAGCTTAAGAAATAGAACTACAGCGAGAGACCTTCAAGATGGCAGAGGAGGAAGACGTAGAGATCACCTTCCTCCCCACAGATACATCAGAAATACACCTACATGTGGAACAACTCCTACAGAACACCTACTGAACGCTGGCAGAGGCCCTCAGACCTCCCAAAAGGCAAGAAACTCCCCATGTACCTGGGTAGGGCAAAAGAAAAAAAGAAAAAAAAGAGACAGAAGGATAGGGATGGGACCTGCACCTCAGGGAAGGAGCTGTGAAGGAGGAAAAGTTTCCACACACTAGGAAGCCCGTTCACTGGCGGAGACGGGGGGTGGGCGGGGGGTGAGCTCCGGAGCCACAGAGTGGAAACTTGAGATGACTAGGACATTAAGCGTGCTGTTTTTTCTAGAGTGGACTTGCCAGTGCTTCAGCTGGGCATCAGGGAGTACTGAAAACTTAGGAGAATTATTTGGACTGGGGTTTTCTGACAGCCGAAGTGTAAATTTGAAGTGCACACTTAAGTGAGATCTGGTCTCCTGTTGTAGATGCTAAGGGGAGACTATTATATTATTATCTTCATTATTATCATTTTTCTAAATCCTCGGAGTGGCAGGGACAAGTAGGCTTCCTACCTATTTCCTCTGCAGAGGGAATAGTGTTCACTTTCTCTGAGGGTGAGGTTCCGTCCAGTACAAATTGAATTTAGGAATCTCAGGTTTAACCTCCCTCTCTCTCTATCCCATTAATATCCAAGGCTGTGGGAACCTAGTTCCAGTCACTTCTCCTCAGGGAAGCCTCAGCTTCAAGCTTTTACCATTCTGATTTTAGTATGTGGATTCCATCTTTTGTTCATTTCCCTTGTTTCCTGGTGAGCTCAGCAATGTGTTTATATGTGAGTTAGTTACAATTTATCCAACACGCAGGTGTTTTTTGACAGGAGAGCTTTCCTAAATGTTTAGTCCACCAATGGTTGGAAATACAAGTCTGGCCCAGTGCTCAGTGCCTTTAAAATACCACTTCATCCCATGTCCAGCAAGTGCACTATAGTTGACACACCAAGACTTTCATATTGGGAACACCCGTATTTGAATCTCATCCATTGGTTTTAAAATTTTGCAGTTAGATCTGGGGTTGGGATGGAATGGAGGGTTAGAGTGAGAAAGACCCTGCATCCTCACATCTGCATCACTGGAGGAGCCTTGTTTTTAGCATTTATTTATTGAGATTCTCAGTAGAATTTTCACTGTAAGAAGAAAATCTGGAAACCTGTGCAGTCAGTCTCATGCACTGATGAGGAAATTGGAGCCCAGAAGCCACATCTCTAGAGGGTGTGGGACACGGAGCTCAAGGAAGATTTTCAGCTTCACGTTTCAGCCTCACTTTCCTCACATCAGAGTACTAGGCCCTATTCTACAGATCATACTGATTCATATTGCAGGTTTGTATTTTGATCTTATTCTTTATACTTTTAATCGATGTGTGGATTTTTCAGCCTTACTCACAGCAGAGGAAAGGAAACAAGGTATAAGCATTAGTTTGATTACTGATTATTATTACCGAATAAAAGAAATAGATAGAGCTCTAGAGGGATAATGTGACTTTTTTGATCTGATAGTGAATGAGCTAAGACTGTGGTCCAGATTTTTCCACTCCAGATCCACTCGCTTATATATCTTATTTTAATGAGATAATATTAAATCTATCCTTATAGTATGTCAAAATTTTTTTTCTAATATATATGCTTCAATTTTATCAGGTCAGTATGAGAAAGTGAAATTAACTTAATTTAGTTAAATGAATAGAAACATACTTAATCTGGATTGAGATTTTTTCCCAGGAGTGAATTAGGAATGAAATTTTTTGTTTATCTCATCCCATTTCACTTCAGAAACATAATTTGGACCTTTGTTTCCATTGCCTTATCAGAAAGGAAGATTAACTAAAAAAGAGTTCTCTGCTCTCAACTCTGTCTTTCTCATTGTAGACTTAAATGGAAAAAATACACAGAGGTTAATCAAATTGGAGGATAACTCCTAAGACTATTTCTACATGGTCTGTCTAAATCATTATTTCTGGTGTTTGTGGCTCCTGAAATGAAGTTGTATCAACTGATAGTTAAAGAATGTATTAATTTTTACTTGGAGTTGAATTGTTACCCACATAAATATATAGCACATATTTAAAAGTGAAGAAAACTGCTAGGGAACTTCGTGAAGCTCTGATTTGAGTCTAATGGTTGCAGTGATCGAGTGGAATGTCAACTCAAGATGAACTGTGCTGTCAGTGCATCAGACAGTTCTTTGCAAAAAGTGTGAGTTTTTTTAATTCTAGAAGTAAAATACTGATAAATTATCCTAGCCATCATATAGGATGGAATTGATATATAAGTATTCTGCAGGTAAAAAGTCATTCTCACCCTGTTACTCAGGGATATGAGTCAGCAATATAGGACTGTTATCAAAAAGGCCAACATTATCTGGGTTGTACTAACCAGAATGTAACACACAAGAATCATGAAATAATTCACTCACTGTGTTAAACATTGATAAAGCCCATATTAGAGTCTAACTTGCATTTCCATATTTTAAGCACAATATTAGGAAATTTGATATGGGCCAGAGAAAAGGGGTAGAAATTATTTGAAAGTACAAAAACTTATCTATGCTGTAAACCGAAAGAAAGCAGAATTCTTTATAACCAAGAAGGAAAAGTGAAGACCTGGTGTAAGTAGTTTTGAGTAGGTCTCATCTATAGCAGAACTGAGACTGACAGAGTCTCTTGTCCGAAGTCTATCTTTTAAGGTAAAGTTCTTGCACTAGAAGAAGTGGCCCTGATGCCAGGGTTGATTGTTCTTGTATCACTTCTCAAATGTAGCACCTGTTCACTGAGATTAAAGGGGTATGAGGGCATTGGTGTCTTACTGAGTCACTTCTCAATGTAATTCCAAAGCCAAATGTGAGCCAAAACTAGGAGAAAGATAGGGCAGGCGTAAGTCAGAGGCCATGAGAAGGGAAGGCTTGTCCCTCCTGTTGGTTCAGAGTGAGGGCTGGGCTAGGCACTGAGAAAGAGATGGAGAGAGGCCTCAGCCTTCAAGGAGGTCATTGTTGAGAACTTGCCAACACAGTTGGTTCAGTATTGAAAGATATGTAGGAGTTTGCCACTTAGTCAAGTAGTGAGGGAACATCAGACAGAGAGTAAAGATGAAATACCAAGTATGAATGGAATGCTGTGTGAAGCGCCAAGTTTAGACAGAGGGCAGAGATTAAAATTGGATGGTTAGGTGGGTGTCAAAATATGAAGACCCTTTTTTTAGGTAAAGAAATGCATAGTCATTCTGTTGTCAGTAGTGAGCCATTTTGCTTGAGACTTGATCAGATTTGTGTCAGGTAGACATTCTCAGGGGACAGTTTGAAGACTAACCTTGCCTAGGTTGGGGCTGGGGGGAGGGAGTGGCTTAAGTAGATTCAGGGAGACTAGTAAAAACTCTAGGATGCAGATCTGTCTCAGGGAGTACCCATGGAGATAAGAACAGACGGTCGGGAGGGAACATGAAGAATGTACGAGGTAGAGTCCGTAGTTCTTGGCAACTCATGTGGCAGAGTGGTGATCAAGAGTGATTGATGAATCTAAGGATGCTTCATGGTGGTACCATAGACTAAGGAGAAAATTGGTGATATTAGTATCCTGCGGCTGCTGTAACAAATTACCACAAAATTAGTGGTTTGCAACAGTACAAAATTGTTATCTTATAATTCTGGAGGCCGGAAGTCTGAAAAGGGTTTCACTGGGCTAAAATTAAGGTGTCAGTATGGCTGCATTCCCTCCAGACACTTTAGGGAGGAATCACTTCTTCCAGCCCCTAGAGGCTGTTCACATTTTTTGCTTCATGGCCCCCTTCTGTCTTCAGAAGCAGCAATGGCCAGTCAGGTCTTTCCCACATTGAATCGCTCAACACTGACTCTTCTGCCTCAACATTTATCAGCCCCTTTGTGACTGTGTATTGAGCCCAACCAGATAATTTCAAGATCCTTAACCAACTCATACCTACAAAATCCCTTTTGCCACATAATCAGAGATTCTGGGGATTAGGGCATGGGCATCTTTGGGGGACCATCATTTCGTCTCTCTTGGTTGGGACGGAGAAAGTGAGTTCAGTTTATGCATATGCAGTTGAGAAACACCTGGGGAAATTTGGGTACAGGATTCTTATCTGAGACAGAGAATTTGATGACATAAGACTTTGATTTTAGTTTTGGGTTGAAACCGTGAATAATATTAAGCTCTGAAGTGGCAGCGCGTGTGGTGTGAGATGAGATGAGGGCTGAGTATGGAAGTCTGGGGACCACTGAAATATAAGGGCAGGTAGAGAAGGAGAGGTCTGCAAAGATAAGGGAGCATGAAAGAAGCAGGAGGAAAACCAAGAGCTGGCATCTCAAATATCTAAGAAGGGCACATTCTGAAGGAGGGATGGATCAACGTGAGGGGCAGGCCAAAAATAAAGCACTACATTTCCCTTCTAGGAAAGCGCTAGGTATGTCAACTTCTTTGTTTTATGTGGTCTTAAAATAAACTGTAGCTCCTGTATTCAGAATGATCCAGAAATTTGTCATGTCATTAGATTTCATTGCTTTCGAAGTGGCACCTGATCGCAATGTAACAGGTTTATGTTGAAAGTCCAGTTCTCAAAAAGTGTATCAACGATGGTCGGAGTATGACCTTTTGGTACCGTTCTAACGTAGTGTCAGTTTCTCACGTTATACCCCATAGTCTCTGCTCTGTTTAATATTCTGTTCTTAGCAAACCTTCTGGTGCAGTTCTGATAGGACTGTTGACCCCGCTGCACATAACAAATTACACATACATTTTGAAACTCGACATTATGACTGTCTCGCAAGTTTACACATTTCCAGTGAAATTTTAGAACACAAGTTAATATCTGGGCTTCGTGAAAATGAAAACGTGAAGAGGATGAGTATGCATAGCAGGGTGTGTGTGTGTGTGTGTGTGTGTGTGTGTGTGTGTGTGTGTGTGTGTGAGAAGTACCTGCTTAACCAACCAACAAGCTAATGAAACCAACACTTCATCCTGACTCCTTTCCTCACTTATTCCCCACCCCCCATGCCTTGAATTGATGGTTCAGCAGCTTTTTGGCTTCTGCGGTAGTTGTTGCTGTCAGCCTACTGGCTGGCTGAAGGTAATTAGAGTTCCTCCGTCAGGAGCTTGAGCACATTTCATGCTGCCCTGATTCCAGCTGTGGGGTGAGAGTGGGGCTGGCGTTGTTACTGCCCTGCTGACTTTCAGATGCTAACTTTTTGTTCTGTGCACACGCAGGAACATTTTAAGGAAAACCATTTCTCACAAGTGTTCATCTTGCTTTCTGCATTTGTATTCTGGATTTTTATGTGTCCGTGCACCAGAACGTTCAAGTAGGGAAGGATTGGTGCTTGGGGTGATTGGCATACAGAGGCACCTAAAACATGGCCCTTACCCTCAAAAAAGTTTCCAGTCTAATAGGAGACGTAGTGCCTTACAGGCATAAATATCTGTATACAGGGTTAAATACATGTGCTATGAGAGAGAGGGGGGAGGGAGGGAGGGAGGGAAGGAGGGGTGGGGAGAGCGAGAGAGAGAGAGAGAGAGAGAGAGAGAGAGAGAGAGAGAGAGAGAGAGAGAGTGAGAGTGCTTTTCAGTGGTTTAGCAGGTTTCTGATTGTGGAGAGAATCAAGGAAGCTTTTCTTATGAGTTAATATTTAAATGCGGTTTTGATGGGTGGATAGAATATTTAGAACTGGGAGGAAGTTGGGGCCCATGACATTCCAAACACAGATACAAAATTAGCAGAGGTCAAGGGATAAGAAATAGCATTAAGTATGTGGAAGGCTGAATGACATAGTGTGGCTGTCATTGGAGTGGTGGGATTAATGTGGAAAGGAAAACTATCATTCTCTAAAAGACGTCAAGTTTCCTAGTGAGGAATTTGGTGTTGACAGATTTCTTCCTAAGGTTTTTATTCTTTACATTCCTGAAATAAATTCCATCTGGCCATGCATATTATTTTATTTGTTACCGGATTCTGTTTGTCAATATTTGGTTTCAGATTTCCGCATTGCTATTCCTGAGTTTGCACTATAGTTTTCTATTTGGTTTGGTCTGTCAGGTTTTGGTATCAATGTTACTATTGCTTTGTAAGAAGAGCTTGGAGATCACCCTTGTCTTTTTTTCCTTATGCTCTGGAAGAGTTTATATGATATTAGAATTATCTGTAACTTTAAAGTTCTGACAGATTGTACTGTGAAACCATCTAGGCCTTGTGTGTGTGTGTGTGTGTGTGTGTGTGTGTGTGTGTGTGTGTGTGTGTCCAGTTGGGGGTAACCATTTACTTTCTTTATTTGCATGGTAGTTGGTCTGAATAGATCTTTCTTTTTCTGGAGGCAGTTTGTGATACCATATGTTCTGTAAAATTATCTCTTTCATCCAAGTTTTGAAGTCTATTTGTATAGAGTTGAGCAGAGAAATTTCTTACGATTTTTTTAGAAATGTCTTCTATATCGATGTTATTTATCTCTTATTGTTTCTTATGTTGTATAATTGTATCAGCTTTCTTCCTTATCCCCTGTGATTTGGTTAGCTAACAGTGTAAGTACTAGCTTTTTGATTTATTTATTAATCCTCTACTCTTTTTTCTTTTAATTAATTTATACTTATGTATATTCCTTTTTCTGCTTTCTATAGTTTTGTTTCTTTTAACATCCTGACTCAAATGCTCAATTTATTTTTTATTCATTCTTGTTTATTAATAAACTGTTTAAGTCTATGAATTTTCCTTTGAGCACTGCTTTAACTACCCCATAGGGGTTTTTTTCCATATAGTTGTTTTCTAGATGTTATTTTCTTGACCCCCAAATTATATGAGGGTTAAAATTTTTGGAAGATATGGTATACTTTTTTCTAATTTTGTTAGTAATTAACAGATTTATTGCATCATGATAAAAGAATGTTTTCTACACTTTCCTATTTGGTGAAATTTATGATGTCTTATTTGTGGCATAATACATTGTCAAATTTTGTGCCTGTTTGACAGATACTGGAAAAGAAGATATTTTCTTTGTTTTCAGGGTGCAGATATGATCTGTACTAATTAGATCTGCTATTTAAATTATTAGATAAATTATTAGTTTTCAGATTATTAAATCTGATTATTAAATCAGATTATTATTAAATTATTGGTTTTCAGGTATTCTAAATTATTACCTGTTGTTTTGTACACTTGGTGTATCACAAGTGGAAAGAGATAAATAATTTTCTGCTCCTGTCTCTATATTTTATCCTCGTGTCCCCTGTTGACATTTTGGGTAGGGACAATTCTTCATTGTGAATGTCTGCCCTGTGTGTTGCAGGATGTTTACCTTCTCCGGCTTCTATACAGTTTAGGCCAGTAGACTCCTCCAATTTATTCTGACAACTGAAAATATCCCCTAGGTTTGTAGAGACAGTATCATTTGTAACTTAGAACCACTCGTGGTTGGAAAATATGTTTTTAAATCTTTCTTTCCTCTCATTTGTATGATAGTTCTATGTCTTATGAGAAAATTTAAGATTTTTTTTTAAAAATTATTTTAAATTATGTATGAAACAATTGTTTTCCTTTCTGAGGTTCTGATGAAATTAATTAAATAGTGATGGCAGAAGAAGCCAGTAGGAATCAGAGATTGCTAAAATTGCTTGAGTCAGACCCTTTCCATTCCGATATTTTGCTCTCGTTAGGGTGCAAGAAACTGCAAGAAAGGTCTATCAAATAGACTAACTCTTCCAATAGCCTTAAAATAAGTCTCTATACATTTCAACAGAATCCTGACTTTCATTACCATCTGCTGCAATTAATCTCCCAACGGGCAAGCTGTGTAAAATTGACAAGTTCTTGAATGTAAATATGGCATACTAAATAACATACATACATGAAATTTTAAACTAAATTCTTTAGTTCTAAAATAAATTCCTAAAGACTCAAGCAAATTTCTGTATATATAACACAAAAAACATCAGGATTCCATTGAAAGAGGGCGGAACCTTATCTATAAAAATAAACTCTGACGTTCTTAGAACTCAAGATGAGCTTCCTAAAAATTGTATGCAAACAGTGTGGAAGGAATATAACAATTTCAAAGTAACTTTTGGTTAGCTCATCAGAATTTGAAAGAATCCCCCTGAATGTGTGGATAGGATTTGAAACAGCTTAGCTGAAGCTAACACACATTGACATCAAAGTCTTTTTTACGGTGGTTGAAAATGACTTTCACTGCTAGAAAGGAGAATAAGTGTGTATTTTTAGGTATTCACCTGAGCCTACGGAACTGCTCTTAGGGCAGCTATTCTGGTCAGCACTTGAAAATACATGGTAGAGAAGCTGCTCCACGTCCACCACTGGTGAGAATTAAGTTATAATATGTCTGTGGATGCTCATAACATTACTTGTTGGTACTAAAAGGGTCCATTATAGTTTACAGAAACTAAGAAGGCTGAAGGTCAGCTGACTCAGCACGTGCAGATTGCTAATTTGTAGTGAATATAATATGATAAAAAGCCACTTAATGTAAAAATGAATGCAGAATGCCGTTTAATGGTCTTTCCTGGCGTTGCAGGTGATGTCGGGTTTTGTGTTTCTAAAGGACGTGAGTGTCCCAGGTTATGTCTTGGTACCACAGATTTAGGAGAAGCCCACTGATTCATTCTTTCACTCTGAACCTAGATTTAGATTTTTCAAGTCTCACCTTCCTTTAAAAAGACCTGCTGCCAGCTGCTTACACCTGGGTGGGCCCCCTGCACACATAGCCCTTACCGCCGAGCCCTGCCCTCTCTGGTGGTTGTCTTGGTGGCCATCTCAAAGAACTCCTTGAGACTGCTTTTCCCTGCTCTATCGAGGGTCTCTCTGGGACAGGTCGGCTTGTTCCCAGTTTCCTACACGTCTCTCCGCGGTAAGACGTGGCCTTCTTTCAATGTGAATATATTTGCATTCTTCCTTTCCGATTAAGAATGAGTGGTTAGCTGAAGCTAGCACATTTGCACATCTCAACGTCTGCAGTTTCTTCCCTTCAGCCTCCTTTTAGTTTGCTTTATCATGAGCCTTCTAAGCAAGTCTTAACATTTTGTGTGTCTCCAAGACATCTGAGCCCCGGTCCCCATGTTCATCTACCCCTCATTCCTTGTAGTCTCGTGAGGAGGTCAGGAACATAGACACCAATGGTCAGAAGTCAACGGGAAGTTCCCCATGTACAGGAAAGACATCAGCTCTCTTGTGAAAATAGGGCAAATGTACCTGCTGAGTACTGGAGCCTAAAATGCTCTCTGTTTCTGCACTGGGGAACTGTGCTATATCCTTCTTAGCTTCAGTTTACTGTGTTAGTCATGACCATAGGATCTTACGGTTGGGAATAGGAAGGGGGATGTTAAAAGTTATCTCATGGAAATGGTTTTCTGCTGTGTAAATCCTCTCTCCAGTATCTCCATCAAGTGGATAATTAAATCTCTGTTTGAACACCTCTGGGTACAGAAAACTCACTCCTAAAACCATCTAAGGATTAAAAATCCTACATTTTGTTAAGCCACTATTCTTTCCTCTCTGAGTGCTTAGTAGGTTCCAGGTATCATTCTAGATACTTTTAGTTGTCAGGCAACTCTGTGACATACCTTTTACCGATGAGGAATTGATTTTACTGATGAGGAAACTGATGAGGAAACCCAAGCCATAGAAAGGTTAAGTAGCTTACCCAGGGTCACACACTAGAAGAAAAAAACATAAGGAACTAGAATTCCTATCTAGGCAATAGGATTTCTGGTCCCATGCTCTTAATTAATCCTACAATACTCAATAATTATCGAGGGTGACCTATAGAATAGATGTAAACTTAATAAGTCTTCCAGTTATAAAGCTTTATAAATCATGGAGGGAAGAGATGGGATGTGGAATTAAGTCAGGTAATAATATTTGAGTTCCTTGTTCATTCATTCGTTCATTCATTCAGCAAAGGTACCTTCTGTGACTTGGCACTCTTATAGATGCTGCGGATAAGCAGTGAACGAGACATACCAGCTGGACTCAAATCAAGCTGACATTCTAGAAAGAGGAAGGCAGAAGCAAACAGATAGTGAACAGGAAAGTATCAGATAATGATATGAGGGAAATAAAGCAAGGTGACTGTATTATAACTGTTGAGTGATTCTGCTTTTAATAGGAAGGCCTTTCCGAGGAAGTAACATTTGAATTGAGAGCAAATATTTGATTTTTCATTCATTATTATTAAGAATTAGAAATAAAAGTTTTCATATGTGTCAAAATTTTTGGAAACAAAATAAAATCCTTCTTGATCAAAGTATATTTTTCCCGGGCTTCCCTGGTCTCGCAGTGGTTGAGAATCCGCCTGCCAAGGCAGGGGACACGGTACGAGCCCTGATCCAGGAAGATCCCACGTGCTGCAAAGCAACTAAGCCCGTGCACCACAACTACTGAGCCTGCGCCCTAGAGCCCACGGGTCAAAGCTACTGAAGCCCGCACGCCTAGAGCACATGCTCCGCAACAAGAGAAGCCACAGCAATGAGAAGGCTGCGCACCTTAACAAAGAGTAGCCCTGGCTCGCCGCAGCTAGAGGAAGCCTGCGCGCAGCAACAAAGACCCAACACAGCCAAAAATAAAATAATTAATTAATTAATTAAAAATATATGTATATTTTTTCCCAACTTACCTCTTCCCCTTTATTTAGAATACAGTTGAGTTCGAGTCAGCTCTTAGCTGAGATAACTTTTGTTGATATTTCCAGGTTGTATTTAAGTCTTTCCTAACCAGAAGAGAAGCCAAATGGTCTCATCTGCCTTGATGTCTGTCCTGTGATCTTGATGATCTCTCGGTGTTCTTCCAAAGTTGTGTTTAGGTCTGTACATCTTGCTTGTATCAGAAGCCAGATGGCTTCAAATGGCTGTCCTATGGATGTCAGATAAACTCTGAACAAAGCTAGTTTTGTTTTGTTTTTTCCTCCTTTCTCTCTAACTATACATTACATGAACATTTTATTGGATTGTCCATAGGCTCAATCAAGTCTCTGGTTCCTATTTCCCTTTCTCTGTAGTTTCCCATTTTAAATAGCTCTTTACTCCAAGGGTTCTGTGATTGTGGGTAATTACAGTAGCTGTGGCTTTAAGGATTAAGGCTTTCCTCTGGAAGGACTATGAATTAGGATGGAGACATGGAAACAGACAGAGATTGATAGAGAATGCCAAGAGTTTGAAAAGTCACTTGGGGTTGCTCTAAATGTTTGAGCTTTCTGCCTGGAATACTCCTTCCACAGTTTGCATGGTTAAAAAGAAAAACTCCTACTCATCTTAGAAGATTTATATAAAACAGCTGCCATTATCTTTTCAAGCTTTTCCTGGCACCCATTTTTTTACCCAGGCCCATCCTCCACCTGGCCATCGCTCCTTCCTAAGCAGCTGTGTCCTGGATACGGCTATCTGGCATAAGGCCTGTAGTGCTTTATGGCATGTACATACAACTCTGAGCTACACTGAGATCCTTGAAGTCAGGGACCAGGGACCAGGGACCATGCCATCTTCTTGTTTTGTTATTTTTTATTGAAATGAAATTCACATAACAAAAAAACATTTTTTTAAGATTTATTTTTTTGATGAGGGACATTTTTTAAAGTCTTTTTATTGAATTCATTACAATACTGTTTCTGTTTTATGGTTTGTTTGGGGTTTTTTTGGCCCTGAGGCATGTGGAATCTTAGCTCCCCGACCAGGGATCGAACCCTCTGCATTGGAAGGCAAAGTCTTAACCACTGGACCTCCGGGGAAATCCCACAAAAAAACATTTTAAAGTGAACAATTCAGTGGCATTTCGTACGTTCACAGAGTTACGCAACCACCATTGCTATCTAGTTCCAAAACAGTTTCTTCATCCCCAAACGGAAATCCCATACCGGTCAAGCAGTTCTCTCTGTCCCTCTACCCCCTCAGCCTCTGGCAACCACTTCTCGTTTATTTTTGTATCCTCCAGGGCCTTGAGCAACACCTGGCTCAGGGTGAGTGCTTAATCAATGTTTATCAGAATAATGAATGGATTACAAATTTCTGAAAGGAGAGGAACTGTCTCTATTTCAATTGCCTCATTCATTCCTGCTATTTTGGACTAACCAGCGTGAACCAGACAGTGTGCTGGGGGCAGGGTAGGGAGCTGTGAATGACACAGACAGTCCTTGCCCTCCTGAAGCTTATAATTGAACCCAGTGCTATCCAACAGATATATTATGTGATCCACATATATAAACCTTCTAGCAGTCACATGTATTAGTTTTCTGTTACTGCTGTAACAATGACCACAAACTGAGTGGCTTAAAACGACCCACGTTTATTCTCTTATAGAACTGAAGGTCAGAAGACTAATGTAGTTCTTTCTCACTGTGCTAAAAATCAAGGTGTCAGCTGGGCTACATTCCTTCTGGATGAATTCACGTAAAGCCTTCCAAATCTCATCGATACATGTTTTACATGAAAGCGCATCTCAGTTTGAACTAGCCACGTTTCAAGTCTCAATAGCCACGTGTGACTAGTGCCTACCATGTTGGACAGCCCAGATCTAGGGGGGATAGAGAGACATGGAAAAATAAGTACAAGTGTGATATGTATTAAGAAAAAGCACAGAGTCCTGTGAGATCACACTATAGGGAACCTAACCCCACTGGTGTGGGAAGATTTCCTGGATAAAGAAGAAACCTGAATAACAGGTGGGTTGGGTCTTAAAAAGCAGAAGGAGAGATGAGATACTCTCCTTCTCTCCCAGTTTAAAACCCTCAGATAGCTTCTGTTGTCCTATGGCAAGATTTGGGGATTTGGGGCCAGTCTAAGTAGGGAAATGATGGGACTAGGTATACATTTCTAAGACAGGCAGTTACTCTGCCTGTTAAGGATTTGGGGCCAGTCTTCAGTAGGGAAATGATGGGACTAGATGTGCATTTCTAAGACAGGCAGTTAACTCTGACTGCTTTTAAGATCCCATGTTCTTCATTCTCAACATTTCTCCCTCAGATGTCTTTTTCATTGAAGAAAATATTTTTTATTCCATTATCCACTCTCACAAGTTTCTCGTTAGACTACAAGGTCAATACATTTCAACAGAATATAAATTATTTCATATTTTTTCCTTTTAGTCTTGGGGAACTTAACGTATTACAATGTATTTCTAGGATGTGCTTCCCAGGCATTAATTAGCCCTTAGATACAGTCAAGGTGTACATCCTCATCCCTTGTAACTAGTAGAAGGTCATGCCCCCTGTGTTGGTTGATCTTAGAAAGGAGAACCTGGTGTAAAATTCCAAATGGCCAGGCAGGCGTTTTATTGGGTGAAGAGAACTTCAGCAGGCACTTTGCTAAATGACTGAGGAATCTGTGTCTTATTCTTCTGGTGACAGTCCTGGTCTTGCTGTTCTGAGCCACTGGGATAAATGGTCAGTTGTTAATAACCACAGTATAAAGGCATCCTGGAACACGAACCTCTGGAGAAGAGTTTAAGGATTGATGGGTCAGCAGGAAGGCAGAGGCACTTCTTAGGAACAGTTTAATAAAACTGATTTTAGATGCCTGGAAATATGGCCTGAAAGCTGCCTGCTGAAATCTTCTATGTCACTTGACTCTGTCCAGAGAGTAGCTGATATATTTTCCACTCATCAGAGGCAGGGCATGGAGGGCAATGAAAGCAGCAGTGGTGGAGTTTCCTGAGATTGACCTAGTTTGTTTTACGAAAACAGTCTAAGCTTGGCAGACTTTCCTCTCAACTCTCACCTGGTAGGCAGGTAGTGCTTGCTTCTTTGTCCACAGAGACCTCAGAGATTGAAAGTGTCAGATGGAGTCCAACTTCCTCATAGCTCTCATTAACACACCAAATGAGAAGGCCGTCCTCAGTCCTCTGCCTCCTTTCAGGAGGTCTTTATACTGATGTGTTTTCAGTAAAGTAAAATATTAAAGGGCCAGGTGATTCTCTCCATACTTGATGCTTGCACCTTTCCTTTCAGAATGGAAAATATTCTTTAGTTATAGGTGCTTAAAACAAATTTTAAATTCAGGTGAACTTTAGCCCAAACCTTGTAAAGCAGTAAACTCCCGCCAAGCATCTGGGTCTCTCCTGTGCCCTCCCTCCAGGAATACTGTCTTCCGTGTTGCTGCTGTCTCTTGCCCAGTTTGTCTACCTCTCAGGTGGTTAAAAAGAGCTTGAGTCTTCCTGGTCCTGTTTGTCTTCTGTATCCCATGACGCTATGTATCTTCTTAGTCTTGTCTCTGTTTTCAGACCCCACTTTGCAGAAACTTCCCTGAGGGAAGGAAGAAGAACATCCTGCTTTAATTAGTCCATTTCCCTCTCTGCCCCATTTCAGTCTGATGCACAGTCCCTAGAGCATCAAGCAGGTGCAGGCACGGTGCAGTTCGGAGTCTCTCATCCTGGATGTCAGTCACTGCGGAGGAATCTTGAGTGTCCTGGATCTTCCACACCCCGTATCTCTGCAGCGAGTCAGTGCAAATATCCATGGAGTGATTCTGGAGCAGGGAGTCCCCTACGATGATAAAGTATGTTTGTCGGAAACCTGTGGTTCCTCTTGACTGAGAATTCGAGCATGACAGGTGTTGAGACAGCACAGATGCCCTGCTGGGATTAAAGTGGAAAATGAAAGTCTGTTTTGATCAGCAGCGGAAGTGCCAGCATTCTGCACGTCCTCGCGTGTCTGATAGTGAATTACAAAGAACGGGAAGCTTGGAGAGCAGTGCATGTGGCGCACACGTCCAACCGCTTCCATTAACGTCTTCCAAGCTCTGATTTTAACCCACAACGTTAATTTTAGTAGAAATTAATGGATTATAAGTTGGAGGTCAAGGGAATGGAGTGGGTACATGCCGCCGAGAGGCTGAAAGGACTCTTTCCTTCGCAGAATCCATTGACCACACCGCACTTTTCTCATTGGCTGGGAGTAGCTGTTCTGTGATTCAGTTTCCTGATTGGCATCTTTATAACCTTCTGAGACCCCTACCTATCTGAAAAGCCCTTCCCATGGGCCCTTGTTTTCTCCTATCAGATGGACACACATATTATATTACATTTTAAATAGCGCTTAGGCTGCTCTATGCAGCGCTAGCCTTGAAGATTTGCCATCCATGTTGTAATTTTGAGGGAGAAAATTGGTTAAATGACAGGAGAAATATGGCACAAAATTCTTTCTCAGTTTCGTTCTCCGTTCTAGTCATCTGTATCCCTGTCACTGACCTCATTAGGTCAAGGGCTTCAGAGCATTTTGAACAGAACTGGCGTATGTTTTTGGTGACTGTGGTATGCATTTTAGCATCTGAACAGTGCTTTTCTCTCCTGTTTGGAGAGAACAGTGGTTTCCGCATATCTCTGATTTTTAAATTGAAAAGCTAGTATTACATGGTGCATTTTGCCTGAGGGAAGGCTTTCAAGCAGGAAACGGAAGTTGGCCTCAGTTTTCCCACCAGTCACAGAACTCCTCAAACTATCACCAGCAGCGGTTAAAGACCAAGCAAGTGAATTAACCTCTGTGGCAAGACTGATTTTGGGGGATGCTGTTCTTTTAATTGTCTTCAGGTTATCTCAGGCACCCGAGGCAAACAATATATTGACTAGCATGGGTCTGACTCTCTAAGGAAGGTTTTTTTTAATTAGAATGATAATGGGAAAAAAAAATGAGTCTCGGTCATGTTGAATACGGACTGTGGCGTGAAACATCTGTAGCCCTCTGTGGACGTCTGGGTAACATACTTGCTGGGCTGTGCTGCTAGCTCACATCTGGAATAGCTCCTCAGCACTGAACAGATGCTGGTGTGAAACAGGTCATTGTAGCAGGAGAGCACGAGAACACACACATTTCTTCATTCTTGCAGTGACAGCCATTGCGTTTTACTCTTGCTAATTGAGAAAATGTCTTGTCCTCTCTGAAATAAGAATACACGCGTGATAGCAGGCCTTGGCAGCATCTAGGGGTAAAAATCAGACTAGCTCCAGAGGACTCCTACAACACCATCTCCACAGTACAAACAAATAACTCTCAGTATTAAGCAGTGGCATTGGGGGAAGGGCAGGCGTAAGAGTGCTTAGGGTTCGAATGCAGACATTTCTGAGTGCCTTCGTGGTTGCAGACACCCAGAAGGATGCTAATTCATGGGGTACATCAGTCTTGTGAAGGGAGAAGTCACTGAGACAAGAAAAACGAGCAGCATGAGGACAGGAAGCAGTGACATTCAGTGAGTCCTTGTCACCAGCCGTCATTAGCATGCAAGCCTGCTGTTAGTTTTCCACGCTTTATTTGATTTCTTTGACCAAGCAGGGAGCCTTTGGAGCAGTTAATATCACACAAGTTATTGTTTCTTCCTGGAACAGTTAATATCACACGAGTTATTGTTTCTTTCTGGAACAGTTAATATCACACAAGTTATTGTTTCTTTCTGGAATGCCTTATATTATTTTTAGTGTCAGTGAGATCCTTCTCTGTCCCCCTGTACCTCCAAAATTTCAAAGAGAATCAAAGAAAGCATAATTTATATCTGTCCCAGAGGTAATGGAGTGACTCAGTGATGTCTGTGAAGGGATGATTTTAAATTTCATGTCTCATGCAAGAGGTGATTTTTATGTGGAAACTGTAAGAACTAGCCTCGGGGATAACCAGATAATTATCCCTCAAACAGCAGGGATAGATTCCAGGGGGATTATAGCCGAAAACCGGCATGGACCAGCCTTGCCCTTGGGAATTCTGGTCGCCACAGTGGAACACATAGCAACTGATTTCACTGCGTGGAACACATTCGCTTCTACCTCTGCAGGGTGCCCACTGGAGACCTGCGTCTCAAAAGGCAGGTGAGCAGAGATTTCCTGTGCAAGAATTCAGGGCAGGGCTGAGTGAGATTTCTGTTTACAGCAGCAGCAAAAAAAAAAAACAAACAAAAAATTGCTTTCTTCCCTCTGTTCCCAGAGGTGCTCACTGATGAATCAGACGAAACCCATTAGTCCTTAAGGCACAAGTGCCATGACGCCCCCAGCCCGAACCATCACTGTCCCCACTGTGCTCAGAGCCTGGACACCCTCCCCACCTAAGCTCTGAAAAGGTCCCAGAGCTTCCAAGGGACAAGAGAGCAAAATAATATTCTACTGTCTTCACCTCAGTTAAAACTCTCTGTTTTTTTCTTTGAGCAAAACAGTCCTTAGCATTTCCTTTTAAGCATCTTGTGGCTGTTTCTTTTTTCCTCTGGGAAAATTTAGATGCAAAAGCACAAAGTTTTGTAATCTGCTGGAGGAAGAGGCTTATATGAGCCTAGAAAAGTCTAGCCGGTGGAATTGGGAGGAATTGTTTTCCAGGTTGATTCTTTATTTTGTTTCTTTTGTCTATGTCTTTTTCTCCGTGTCCATAGGTGTGGAAATACATTTCTGTTTATATACAGCAGTCTTTATTCTTTTGATCCCTTCCTCTCTTGGAGAATGCTCTTGATAAGGTACCCTCTGATCTCTTAATGTGTCTTCATCCTAGGAGGTTTTTCTGGTATACTACATGGTTGACTGCCTGCTTCTACGATACTTGAAATTCTCACTTCCTTTAGCTCCTGAGATGTCTCTGACTCCTGGTTCTTCCTGCTTATCTCTTATGAACTTGTACACAGTAACAAACAAATGTTTAGAAACTGATGGAAGGGACTTTAGGTATTATCTACTTCCACCCCTTCAAATCTCAAATGAGGAATTAGAGGACTTATATTTCTGTTTCTCTTCTTTAACAAACTCCTTGAAAGGTAGTTTTAAGGTGGTAAAGATTAAGCACGGATTGTTGCCTTGAATTCCCATCCAGTTGAGAAGCAAACACGGGAGTCGGACAAATGGAGCACCTACCATAAGGTTTATTTATCAATATGACTGAATTGGAGACTGTGGCTTACATCTGTGACCACATGGGCTTCTTAATACGGCCCCTTTGATATAAACTGACCCTTCAGTTACAGGTGGAGCAAGACAGTTGCAGTCTTGCCCAGCTGTGGCAGGCTGTTGAAAGCAAGATGAATAGGAGGTCCCGTGCCTCCTATGATCTTAAAGAAGGAAGGTGATGAGCTGGACAAGCTCAGTAACTTTGCCCAAACATAAAAATCAGATAAATTACTCCTTTTCAAGGAGAAGTAAATGGGAAGGCAGAGACTGTATCTTCTTGTGAAGTTGATGTTCCCTTAACCTCTGTGGAAACACGAGGAATGGGGGTGAGGAGGTGGGGATAAACAGTCATCGCCAGTAGGAATCGTGGAACCATTTTCCTAAGGACATCTGGCCCAAAATATAAAGTAAGGTGGCAGCGGGAACAGTAGGGTCCTTCTTGGCTTTTGCGCGTTTGCTAATACCTTCTCACCATGCTTCTCATCACTGCTTCCTCCACTCCCACCCAGGTGGCCACTGAAGACTTCCTGCTCAAGCCATCTTTCATCCATACACGTAGTCTCAGTAATGAGTCTGAATGAAAGATACTCATTCATTGTAACCAACCACAGTCTGTTTTTCCCTGGTCCTTCCCCGCAGTGAGTTTGCTCTCAATGATGTCTCACTTTTCTCTGCACCCCATCTCCCCATCTTGTAAAATCCATCATCTCTGTTTAATTTTCATCCCACTTGGTACATCCCTGGTGGTCCAGTGGTTAAGACTTTGCCTTCCAATGCAGGGGGGGTGCGGGTTCGATCCCTGGTCAGGGAGCTACGATCCCACATGCCTCGTGGCCAAAAAACCAAAACATAAAACAGAAGCAATATTGTAACAAATTCAATAAAGACTTTAAAAATGGTTCACATCAAAAAAATCTTTAAAGTATATTTTTCATCCCTGTTGACCATTATGAGACACTAACATGATTGATACTCCTTTTTATTTTAACTTTTTAATGCCTTTGGCCTCTTAAGTCTTTGATATGTTATTCTTCCCCAAAGCCTTTCTACACGGTTCTTTTCTTATCTCCTTTTCTTGTCTTTTATTAGGTCCTCTTTATCTATCCATGGCTTCCACTGCTACCTACATACAGATAATTCCCAAATGACTACCCCCTTCAGCCCTAACCGCTTTCCCAAGCTCTAGGACCAGATTTCCCAACTTTCTGGTTTCTTTTGGGGCACATCTTACTGGAACTTTGAAATTTGAGCATCTCCAAATGAAACAAACTACATCTCACAAAACAGTCTGTTTGATTTCTCATCCCCTGTCTTGGTTAACATCATCACTATTCCCTTTGCCTCCTAACCTGACAAGCTCTGAAGGTATCTCATTTTTATTCAGTATGTCCAAACTGTGCTGGGTACTAAGAAAACAGAGACAAATTAAGACAAAGTTACTGCTCTCAACAGTTGCAGATGTTGGGCTTCCCTGGTGGCGCAGTGGTTGAGAGTCCACCTGCCAATGCAGGGGACACGGGTTCGTGCCCCGGTCCGGGAGGATCCCACGTGCCATGGAGCGGCTGGGCCCGTGAGTCATGGCCGCTGAGCCTGCGCGTCCGGAGCCTGTGCTCTGCAACGGGAGAGGCCACAACAGTGAGAGGCCCGCGTACCGCAAAAAAAAAACAAAAAAAAAAAACACAAAAAAACTCCCCCAAAAACAATTGCAGATGTTAATTTAAACTCATGAGAAGTTTTCCTTGGGGGATGAGGATTGGTGGTAGATGAAGCTGAGCGAGAGCAGCAGAGGCCACATGGAGGAAGACAGGATCTGTACTGCTAAGGAGCTTGCCCTTTCTACTCCAAGTAAAAGACTTCAATAAAGAGGCATCGTCTCAATATGCTTCTCCACGTAGGAATACCAGGGGACTCTTCCTCTGCTGAGAGTCTCACTGGGAGTGGCTTTTACCCAAGCCTGTGGGTTACAAGGAAATCGAAGCTTTCAAGAAGGCCTGTGAGCCAAAGCAAAGGGGATTAGGAGAACAGAAAAATTATTCTCTAATTAATAATTGGTCAATTGATTAATGAAGCTGTCCTGGGTGAATATCTGGGGTCTGTCTTTCTATCTTTCCTTCTTTCTATCTTTCCTTCTTTCTATCTACTCATTGATTCATCCAACCAGCCAGCCAGCGAGCATCCCTACTTACCTACCTGCCTACCTACCTGCCATCCATCCATCCATCCATCCAGTCTATTCATCTGTCTGCTGTGGCTGGTTTTTATAAGTTGTACGCCATGCTTCATAAGTGAGCCCAATAAGAATACAGAACCAGGGATGAGAAGGGCAGACATGATCCAACACAATTATAGAAAAGGTCATTTTAAAGCAATGTGGTTTGGAAGAGGCTGAGGATGGAGGCAGGAAGACCTCTGAAGCAACTATTGAAGTATTATTATTGATTATTTTAATAAGTACTTACTGATTGCCTTACATGTGCTATAAGCCCTGGAGGTTTGACAGGCCTGCACCCATAGTGAACAGCGTGAAATCAGTAGGTTGCACTTTCCTACCGTCCCCAGCCTCGGAACGCTTCTCAGGGCAGTCCCCTGGGCTGCCACTACGAATAGTCCAACATTGGCTTTAGCAGTGGAGTCTGTTTGCCTTCCTCTGTCTAATTTCATCAATAAAATGAGTTTTATAAACTTAATGATCGTGGTGATGAAAGTAATGATTATACTAATAATGGATCCAAGTCAACAAATTCATGTGGGAGGTTGAATTTTGGCAGACCCAGAAAAACCCAACTCTGGAATTTTCGGGCCTGCTCCAGGTAGAGTGGCCGAGGCTAGAACTAATGACTGTGTCTGGAGGCATTGTTTTCAGAGCTTGGTTCTTTCTTATTTGTGCCGCCCTCTCTTCTGTCAGCTCGTGGTCTGACCTGACCCTCAGAACCTCAGCTGGAGTGGGCTGGTCTGACAACACCGGCCCGGGAGGAGTTCATCACGCTGACATTGGTTTTGGTGAAAGTGTGGTTTTTCTCTTTCTTAGGGACAGAAATGGCCAGAGGATTCTCGGCCTTCCTTCCAAAGGCACCCTGACATGTTTGTTAAGGATAGCTCTTCCTTGTCAAAGGCTGAAATTTTAATTCAGGTTTTGGGTATTCGTAACATACATCATTCTCCATGGACAGTGAGTGAAGTTCCAGCTGTTACAGAAGGTTTCATGCATATCAGGGAATGGGGAAAATGGTTTGTGGATTATCCTTCTGAGGCAAAGCATTTATCTGACACCTTTGATCAAAATATTGTGGCTGTAAGTATATTCTATCCAATTTAACTCAAGTGTATAAATAATAGTGCGGATTGTCAAAGAATGAAAAAGAGGAGTGTTATTCTATCACAAAGAAAAATCCATCACCTAGGGATTTTTCATATTTTGTTTTGAAGGTACAGCTGATCAGGATTTTTATAGTAGGGAAGCATTTTCTGTGGTTTTGAGAGACCCAAAGTAAACATTTTCAAATGTCAGAAAGCTTTAAAACCCAAATAGACTATGTTCTCATTAGAAAGCAGACTGGCTAGAATTCACAAACTGAAATATCCTGTAAATATTTATTATAAATTTATTGTAAACAAGACAACAAGGAAAGGCATGTAGGTAATTCAATAAATATCAAGCTCTGGGTTTCTAGCTTTTTAAAATCAAAGATGTTTGAGATTCCATAGCCATACGCTGACTCATGTTATCACGATTGATGAATCTACTTCACAAATCCTGTTTCTCTTCCTGCGGCTCTGATTGTAGGAAGGAAGCACAGTAGACGTGTAGATTAAGTACTAATCCTTTCTCCCACAAGGTACTTATCTCTCTGAACCTCAGTTTCTCTCCTCTAAATTCGGGATATTTTGATTCTCATTCTACTTTTTATAAATATATGTAGATTAATTAATTATTTATTGGGCCATATCTAGACGGGGTAAAATTAACTTTAGGAATTATATTTATCATTTCAGGCAATTTTAACCTTTTTTTTTTTTTAAACAAAGTACCTCTTGGCAAGCAGTTTATTTATTGGGTATAATTTTGTCCATTTTAAAGCATATTAGACATTTAAAACTATTATAGAATGATTAGATGAAAGGGATAGAACTCATTGGACTGCAGATCGCATGATTTTTAAAGCAATAATAGAGGTTAAAATATTATAAATTAATAGTGACATGGTGAAAAAGCCCTTGATGCTGATTTTCTATTAAAATGTGCTACTTTGCTAACTCTTCAGAGTTAAGTGTCAGGAATGTGCCCTGATATTGACTTCCTATTAAAGATCTGGTTATTACATGGTTTTTATTCCAAGTTTCCAGGCCACTAATTATACTATCAGGTTTTAGTTGTATCTTTTTTGCTTCATCTTTTCTGGTGAGTTTCAAAAAGTGCTTGGAAAAACCAGTCAGGAATTGACATGGAGGTACTTTGCTCAGATTATGAATAAACACGTTCATTTCACAGAAGAAATAACTTTTTCCATTACCCGTTTCTAATTCTAGGAGATCAGATCTTCTGCTCATTCTTATCCTAAACGATCTGGGCCCTGTCACTGAAAAACTAATTATGGACAGGACTTTAGTGATAATTGGCACAATAAAACAACTCCAATAATAATGGCATGTCCTTGCACTTTACAGTATTTCGTAATTTGTAAAACATTTTCACACACCTGAATGTTTAAACTCACTTTATTTAGAATGTAAGTATAGGTTACTACATTATTAAATATTCAAAGTTGTGTACCTTTTCTTCTGAGAGTGGAAACAATGTCTTTTAATTATTCTCCTATCAAGTGATACCAGTCCAAACAACACTAAGTTCTTAGAGTTCTTAGCTTCTAGTTTTAGCTCTTTGTCTTTCAGAAATAATAGTTTATTCCCCATATAACCAAAGTTTCTTCTGTACAGCTGCACATAGAAGGACTTGATAGATATGCTATTGCCACTGAAAAGAACAATTTGTATATTCCGAACCCAGAAATAAAATACATTTATTCACCTGGGGTGTTCATGTTCTTTAGAAATACTAGTAGAATAGAATTCATGTGGTATAATAAGTATAAAATCCTCCGACCCATGCATTGATGGTTTGCCCTAAAATGACCATACCCAAAATGTTCAAAACGCCTAAACTTTGTGGAGAAGTTCATTGAGTTTGACTCCTTGTGACTGTGGAGTAAGCATCCTTTTTAAGAAATCAGTATGACCTCATAGAGAAATTTGGTCTTATTATTTTAAGAATAAAGAAATCTAGTGTCAAGTATAAACTGGCCTATTAATCCATGCTAATAAATGACAAAGGGGGAAAAAAAATGTAAACCTTAACCTCTCCAGAGCAACTTACTTACATTCCACGTTTGTATGGGAAGGCATGATTTTAGTGGTAAACACATTTAGTTGAAACTCAGCTTAGAAAAGCAGGCATTTCTTAATTTTCCTATTCTTAATTATCATCAGTCACAAGTTATTTTGATACTATATCATGCATGGTGATTATAAACGTTAAGTTTTAAAAAAGAGGCCGACAAATAAAGTAGAAAATTTTCTTTAAAAATTATACTAGGTGAGATTCATTTCCATCCATCAGTGGCTTTGTTTTGCTTTTCAGAGTCATCCTAAGGGACATTTACTAGGATGGCGTTTGGGGGTTATTTTGTTTTTACCTAAATCTTAGTGATACGTCAGCAGTTGTCTTCATTCCCCTGGTCTTGCTTTGTACGTAGGGCACCCTTGGAATTTCTGCTGTTGCCAATTGATTTTGTCCCAAGTGCTAATTTGGAAACTCGCAGGCAAATAAGGGAAAAGAGGCATCTATCTTTCCGTTAACTAAGTCAGACTAAAATTCTGCTGAAGATGAGTTGAAATCCACCCTCCCCGCCCCCCCGCCTCCCCAGATTGTGTCTTCATGGGTACCGGAGCTGTGAGCACCTAGTTACCCTTCACTCACCCAACCCTTTCCCCTTCCTCCCATCAGGCTCTTGGGATCCCAAGGCCCCCTCCTGGATCCCTGAGTGAGACCCGTTGGCTGTGGGCGCTTCTGAGGTCCCGACCTCACGCATTCTGTGTGAGCAGCTGAGGAGCTGCTAAACCCCTGGCAGGTGCTGCCAGCGAAAAGCACGGCAGAGGAAAGGGGGACGTGTGGGCTTGATGTCCTAAGCTGGAACTCAAGGTCACTTTTTGTTGAGGAAGCATTGTTCCTGGCACTTTCCCCTTCACTCAGCTCCAGCCTCGTTGGCCGTTTTGTGCTGGGAACACATCAAGCCTTTCCCAGCTGCTGCGGCTTTGCTCTGATCATTCTCTCTGCCTGGAACTTCCTGCTGCTGCTCTTCTGTCTCCTCATTCAGATGTCACCTGATGTCACTTTCTCAGAGTGCCCTTCCACCCCACGACGGCTCTTGCTTTTACCGTCTCCACGGTGCTTTTCACTGTCCCACTGAGCCTCCTTCATCCATTGGTTTATTCTTATGCTCTGTGCCCGTCACTCCTCCCTCCCCGACACTGAACTACAAGCCCCGTGAGTGTGGACACCTCATGTCTCTCTGATCATGACCTTCACCCCTCTCTTAGGAGAGCCACGCACTGGTGGTAGGCGGTCCTCAAATGTCGAATGAACGAATGCACAAATAAATGAACGCACGAATGAATGAATGAGCCGGATGGTAGTCTTCCAACTCTGCCTTAGCAGCTTTTATCGCCAGGGGCTGCAGGGACCAGCCTGGAAAGTTCTCCGTCCTTTACGGCAGGGTTTCTGTGGGACAGGCATTTCTTTTTTCAAACATTTGCCCTAGAGATAAACTTCGGGAATGCAGCTTTCCTTTCTTCTGTTAGGGATTAGCTCTCCTTCTGAGATAACCGTTGATCCAGTTTATTCCTTGAGAGCAAAGAGTAAGGCAACATTTTCTTATTTAAACAAACAGAGCTGAGCTGTCTGAGAGGTTAACTGCTCGGCAGTCTACATTTTTAAAGTTGTCTCCTCCTTCTATCTCAGTGCCCCTTTTGTTGCGCTCACACTGGCTTACTCGTGGTCCCTGAGGTGGATTTTTTAAGGCTCTTCCCCGCCTTCGGAACGCACACACTTGTCTTTGGTTATCTTAGGCCTCCTTCCTAAGTCCTGCTTGTTCCTTGCTGCGTTACTTGACTGATCCTTTGGGGCTCCCCTTTCTGTGGTCACGTAGTACTTAAGTAAGGCTTGTTGGATTTTATCACACTCTGCTTATATTGCTCGCTGGTCTCATTGTTATTAACAGACCGTGTTTATTTAAGACTTGCCACGTGCCAGGCGCTGCTCTGCGTCATAACTCCTTTACCTGTATAGGAGTCCTGTGATGTAGCTGCTCTTATTATTCTGACACACTGTACTTACCGGTATCTTATAGATAAGGATTCTGAGCCCCGGAGGTTAACTGGCTATCAATAACACAGTGAACAATTCGGGGGTCAGGATTTGCACCTTGTCGCCAGCTCCCCACTTGCACAAGTACAGGCGAGCTCGCTGTTGGCTGGACTCCTGCCCTGTCATTCTGTGCATACCAGTGGCAAGTCCGGTCAACGCCCTACAGGGAGCACACCCTCAATAACCTATGTCAGTGGTGATGATGAGGGAGAGGATGCAAAACTCTGGAATATAAGATCCGGGTGAATCACTGGGAGGATGGAAAAGGAATCCTAGGAAGTTGCTGGATTTATTTTATCAAATGAATTCTTTTCTTTTCGCCCTGACTCTTCCCAAAATTGTTGGTAAGGAAGGAGGGGGAACAAATAAAAGAAATGTTTACTGCCTTTTGAGTGACCTCTGGGTAAAAGGAGCGGGCACTTTTGGGTCAGGTTCCCGTCTGAGGATAAGGCAAGAGGCTGCCAGGTGAAGGTGACTGCTTTGTAGGGACCTCTGTGACTCTGTGAAAATTGAGGGAGTTTCTATCAATTAGTCCTGGTGACCTTGCTACCTGAGATAAGCTTAACACCTGAATAAAGCAGGTCACAGTTCGCACCATGCATACAGTACAGCCGCTGATGTATTGTTTAACGCATCTAATTTTCTAGAAGACTGCCTCCTACTCCAGAACAAAACTAAAGTCAGACAAATGAAAAATTAGGAGAAGCATTTGTAATATATACGACAGATGATGGGCTAATTTCCTTGCTAAACAAGGGGCTCCTGTGTTTGCATCAATAAGTGGTAACAACCCAGTGAAAGAAAATAAGTAAAGAATGTGAATGGTTAGTTCAAAGAAAAATACAGTAGCCAAGAAACATGGTCTCGTTAATGATGAAAGAAAAAGAAAGTTAAAGTAAGATGGTATTTTTCACTTGTCTATTGAAAACAGTTTAAACAGGTGGTGTTACCTAGTGATGGTGAAAAGTTTTCACACTGTTAGAAGGAGTGTAGATTGGCAAGGTGTCTTTTGCAAGAGTTTTGGTCTATCTGTACAAAATATGCAGCTCTAACCGCAGGAAAGCATATTGCATTTTCTTTTGTAACAGTTAAAACTTGGAAGTAACCTGAAAGTATATGAATAGGAATATAGGTGTTTATAGTGACCTGTTCAATAAGTTACAAAGCAGCTGTAAAAAATAGCAAGTCAGTCTATGACAATGATACGGACCAATGCTGCAGGAATTTTATATACAGTTGAGCATATCTGAAGAAACTAGCAAATGTTTCCATATAGTTTAAGCATGTACCAGCAAATATGCACATGTGCAAATATGCAGATATATATGCTTTTGTATGCATGGGCTGTACATGAAACTGTTTTGGTTATTATCTCTAGAAAGCGGGACTCTGGTCGTTGGGAAGCCTTTATTTCTTGGTTAGTCTTTTGAACTAGTTGAAATTCTTACTTTAATCATATACTAGTTTTGAAGAAAAACCCCAGTTAGAGTATAGTTAAAGGGCTTTATTAAAGGAGAATATATTTCAGCATTTTTAGAAAGTTACTTACAGCGAAGAACTAGATATTTTTTCTTGTGGTCCATGCTCCTGGCCTGTTGTGATTTCTGTTAGAAATTAAGATTTTCTTTGTTATACATTCTAAGAGCCATACATTTTGCTAATCTCTCACTCCCGCCACTGTTCTGGACGGTTCCCTTCCTGCTGTATTACCTTTGGCTGCTGACTTGAAGGAGGAAATTCCACGTATTCTCTGCAGTTATGATTCTTATTCTCTTGTTCACGATTCCGGATATGTATGATTTGTGATACTTCATTATACCTCAAGAACCACAGAGGAAGCATATTTAAATAAGTATTCCTTTTCAGAAGCTGTTTTGAACTGACTGAGAGACAGTGAGATCTAACTCTGCAGAACCTGCAGTGGGTTTGGGGTCCACAGATTTAAAATCTCCCCGAATCTGTGTTTTCTCCCATGCTGTGCAGAAGGTAAGCTTGTGCACAGAATACTGCATTCCGGTGTGGTTTACAAACAGCCAAAGGACAAAACTGGTTTTTATTAAAGGAGAGAATCGAGCACTGAAAATGAGAAAAAATAAAAACATCAAGTAAGGGTGCCTCGGTTTGGAGGAGGTATTTTTGTGGCCTGGGACCCTTGCACATTTAAGGAATCAGCAGGCCAGATGGTGGGTCTCACTCTAAGTGCCGTCGCCCTGCTCCCCCTAGACCGGCACAGCTGAATTCCACTGAGACTTGCCAGTGGGCCAGATGTGCGTGAGTCTACCAGATTTAGCTGAGCGAGTGGTGCAGTGAACTGAAGAAGTGTCCTGAGTAACACACTTATGCTCTGTTTGTGGCACCTTTTTCGTAATGGAAGCCAAATAGTTGAGAGAGGAGGGGCAAGGGCTGGGAGGCTGGAAACAAGAGAAGTTTCCTCATGTTGCTTTTGTCCTCTTTAAGGGGACAAAGTGTGGTTAGAGGATAGAAGTAGATGATGAAGTGGCAGAAGAGAAATGCTCTTTAATCAGAAAGATCTCTCAGTCCCCAAGACTAACGTATTGACCAGCTGGTAAAAGGAAGTTCTGCTACATGAAAACATTAAAAAAAGAAAATCCAATAATTTTCTTATAAAAATCGACTTCTCTTTAGTCTTTGTGATTTCCCACCTATAATTCACCAGAATGATCCATTTTGCCCTTCAGCCGGAAGAGTGGAGAAAAAAAAAAAAAAGGAATGAAAAATAATGAATTGTCCGACCTATTTAATGTTGAAAGGCGGAAGTGTGTCCTTGTCACAGAGGCAAAAATAAATAAATGAAAGCTTGTCAGAGTAACTAAGGCAAATCAGTGACTAACTCACTGCGATCAGTGATAGAAACGCTGGACTTGCCCTGCTGCCGACACAAACCCAGACCCATCCTGGAAATATTCTGGCTCCCTCAGTGTGGTGCTGGAACCCTGGTCCTGCCGGCTCACCCATCCAGCCGTGCTCGGCCTCAAGGAAGTGAACAACAGACTAATTGTTCTCCAGTTCACTGCTGCTTGAGCAAGGACACTCAGAGGGACAGTTCACACTGGAGATGGGGCAGAATTCTCCCAGCCGGTCAAGCCCTGGCATTGATGCAACGGCTGATGGCCTTTCTGCTGAAAAAGTGACAGCAGTTAGCAAGTTGCCTATGGAAAGTGGAAAGGGCAGCTGCCAACTCGAAGCCTAGCAAAGTCACTTCCTGTTCTCTCCGGAGGTACCCAAATCAGCAGATGCTGCCTTATTGACAACACAACACCATGTTGGTTTCCCAGCCTGAGGGAATGTGACACAGACGCAGCCTTCCAAGTAGCGCTGGCCCAAGAGTATGGCTCTCACAGACCGGACCCCTTCAGCTCTTCTCTTTGTTGTGATTTCTTGCAGTGGGACATGGGGCCTAGATTTGCTGGAATTTCACAAGGCAGGGGATATGGGTGATGGTGGAAGGATATCAGTTCTAGTAAGTCTTCTAGGCCCCATCAGGTATGACCTCCTAACCAACAGTCTCCCTATATCTTGTTTCTTACCATTCCTGTTTTTTCTATGTATATCCACAAAATGAATCTTTTGCTTTCAGCCCAGCTCTTTAAGCTGTTGGAACCTGACAGGTTTAATTGTAAAGCATCTTAGGATATGATCCTTGCCAGTGACAGGTGAGGTGGGAGGAGGGTGCTATTTCTAGCACTTAGTGAAGCTCTGGAAGCTGTGTGACACCAGATTGTGTTTAGGACCAGATCAAAGCCACTGTGCTTCTCATCTCAGCCACCTTTGTCCCTCCTGGCACGGAAGCCGTCCGCACAGGGGTCCTCTCGCATACACTCATTTCTGTTCCCATCAGCAGGTTTCTTCCGCAAGAACCATCCTGCCAGTGCCCCTTCCCTGAAGTTGTGGTTTGCTCCTAGGTCTTCTGAAAGCTCAGACTTCTTTATACAACTCTGGCTGTATATGAAACTTGCCTCTTCTGTAGAGAGGATATCCTCCCTGTGCAGTTTCTACGCCCCAAATGCTCCTGGACTTGGAGATGGTATGAGCATCTCCTGACTCCATTTCTTCTCCCATCTTAAGTAGAAAACTTTCTCACCTTGAGTTCCAGGCAATCCTGCCACTGCCCTTCCTGGTCATTTGGGTGGACTTTTCTATCCTTATCTGCTCTGATAAGTCATGTAAATCTTCTGCTCTACAGTGGACTGTGTGCTGTCACTGGCTTGCCCTTGCTTGTTGGAATATTTGTTGTTTTCTTTTTTCACCCACTCACATCCTGTCTCACTCAACTCTCTTACCTTTTCCCCTAGTCCTTTCCTTGAAAACTCCTGCTGATAGAGATTTCTTCTTTAAATTTTACTGTAGCCCCTCTTTGGCCCATAATTAGATGCAGTGATTGTGACAGTTGACTATTATTTTGTATTATAATTTAAATCCTGTAATGCTGTGTAACTTGTCGATGTTGTGTGCCTTCCAGATCTATTTAGATTGTCGAGCTCTTTGAAGAGAGAACCTTCTGGGAACTTTCTTCCATATAATTCTCATCAAACCTATGTCTGATATTTAAGTGTCTGATAAGTGTTTGTGGAATGTAAGAAAGAATTAATCAATCATGAGTAGTATCTTAAGATGTTAGGGAGCCTGGCCTTCTTTTGTTGCTGGTTTGCCAACTGTGGCCTTTCCTAAACAAATTTCCTGATGTGAACTCTCAGTTTTAACTTGCCGTGAGATTTGAGAGAGCTACTGTAAAGTCATTTGAGCTTGTAAGAAAAAAAAAAAATGTTTTTAACTATAAACATTATAAGTACAAAGTAAAAGTTTGTAGTAGAATCAAAGTAGTGTCTATATTCACCGTCATCTCTATAAATAAGGAGATATAGTGTCCTTCAGGGAAAACCTAATGTTCCCCATTTCAATTACTACAGAACGTTTCTTTTGTCTTTTGCTACCTACTAGGAAAGAAACACAATTAGTTCTACGGTTAAAACAATTGGACAACTAAGCCTAGTAACTGTTTTTAATTGCTTGCTTGTTTTCTTGGAAGCATCAAAGAGAACAGGGAAGGTTAAAAGTTTAGGAAAAAATACTATTATTTATGCCTCATGATACAGTTAGAGCTGACCCTGGGACACTTTTTGCTGTGCTTTGAACATCCATTGGCATCAAAGTACTTTTCATTTGAAGAAACCATTCGTAAATGAGAGTATTTTAAGTAACGGGAGATTTGGGAAGATGGAAAACTCTTTAAGTGTGGGAGGAGGTGGGCTATAACTGCTGAGCCTTTCTCTGCTTTGATTCCTCTGCTCTGTGCTGTCTCTATCAAGCAGTATGTCATCCTGAGCTGCAGTGGAGCAATTCATACATATTTACCAGTTGCAGATTATAAACGTGCAGCCCGGAGAGTAGCACTGTTCTTTGTCTTTCTGCTTTTCTTTCTGCACTAATGATTTAAAAACTCCTAACACATTCAGAATCTGGAGGCTGATTTTGTTACTTGTCATTTCCTTTGTACGCCAATTAAGTCTTTGTAATTTAAATGGAATTTTATTTTCCAGTTTAGAAGCTTCTAAGTAGGTAGACTGAGGTTTTCTCCATCCTGTCCGGGCTTTGATATAATGAGTTATTAAGGTACTAGGAGAAAGTATTGATTCTGCTAATAACTTCTGCCTTGCCACATAATGTTTTACATTTTCCTCAGCTGAAAGACCATATTCCCTTTCTCCTCATCTGATTGACCATAAAGGCTTTGGCCTTTCCTCTGCAATTATCTCACTTATCAAAGCCATGGGAAAAGTCAAGTACAGACTAATTAGTGAAGGGAACATGTCTAAATAGAGCACTTTAAATAATACAAAGAAGTACAATCCAGTACTGTGAAATTAGCAAAGTTGGGTACAAAGTAAAGAAGCAAGCGTTGAGAATACCAGTCGTTGAGGACACGTGTACTACTGACGGCAGTTGTCCTTTGTGTGACTATTAAGACACAGATAGGGTGATGTAATAATATCACTTTTCCCCCATAGCTTCTCTCCCTGATCCTAGTTTCTGTTTACTTTTGAAAGATTTGAGATATTAGTGGGTTTGAGTTTACTGTAGATTTACTTTTCAGAGTTTAGTATCTCGAGATACCTACGTTTAGGAATATATCATTCAACACGAGCTCTTGGGTATAAAGACATGTTAAAAATGCAAGTATCATTTTGTTATAGATAAAGCTACTTTGTACTTTCAGAATGTCTTAGAAGTCTTACTTATTGCCAAGGTATAATTAGCCCAATTTTGAAAATTTAAAAAAAAATGCTAGAAAATGAACAAATGGGACTATATCAAACTAAAAGCTTCTGCGTGGTGAAGGAAACCATAATCACAGTTAAAAGGCACCCTAGGGCTTCCCTGGCGGTGTATTGGTTACGAATCCGCCTGCCAATGCAGGGGACATGGGTTCGAGCCCTGGTCTGGGAAGATCCCACATGCCTCGGAGCAACTAAGCCCGTGCGCCACAACCACTGAGCCTGCGCTCTAGAGCCTGTGCACCTAGAGCCCACGTGCCTAGAGCCCGCGTGCCTAGAGCCCGTGCTCTGCAACAAGAGGAGCCCCTACAATGAGAAACCCGCGCACCGCAACGAAGAGTAGCCCCCACTCGCCGCAACTAGAGAAAGCCCACGTGCAGCAACAAAGACCCAATGCAGCCAAAAATAAATAAATTTATTTAAAAAAAAGGCACCCTACTGAATGGGCGAAAATATTTCCAAATCATATATCCGATAAAGGGTTTATATCCAAAATATATAAAGAACCCATACAACAACAACAACAAAATAAACAAAAACCTGATTTTTAAAAATAGGGGAGGGACCTTCAAGATGGCGGAGGAGTAAGACATGGAGATCATCTACCTCCCCACAGATACATCAGAAACACATTTACATGTGGAACAACTCCTTCAGAACACCTACTGAACGCTGGCAGATGACATCAGACTTCCCAAAAGGCAAGAAACCCCCCCACGTACCTGGGTAGGGCAAAAGAAAAAAGAAACAACAGAGACAAAAGAATAGGGATGGGACCTGCACCTCTGCGAGGGAGCTGTGAAGGAGGAAAAGTTTCCACACACTAGGAAGCCCCTTCACTGGTGGAGATGGGGGGTGGGCAGGGGGGAAGTTTCGGAGCCACGGAGGAGAGCACAGCAACAGGGGTGCAGAGGGCGAAGCGGAGAGATTCCTGCACAGAGGATCGGTGCCGACCAGCACTCACCAGTGCGAGAGGCTTGTCTGCTCACCCGCCGGGACGGGCGGAGGCTGGGAGCTGAGGCTTGGGCTTTGGTCAGAGCGCAGGGAGAGGACTGGGGTTGGCTGCGTGAACACAGCCTGAAGGGGGCTCGTGTGCCACAGCTAGCCGGGAGGGAGTCCGGGGAAAAGTCTGGAACTGCCTAAGTGGCAAGAGACCATTGTTTCGGGGTGCGCGAGGAGTTGAGATTCAGAGCGCCGCCTAAACGAGCTCCAGAGACAGGCAGGAGCCGCAGCTATCAACGCGGACACCAGAGACGGGCATGTGATGCTAAGGCTGCTACTGCAGCCACCAAGAAGCCTGTGTGCAAGCACAGGTCACTATCCACACCTCCCCTCCCGGGAGCCTGTGCAGCCCGCCACTGCCAGGGTCCCGTGATCCAGGGACAACTTCCCCAGGAGAACACACGGCGCACCTCAGGCTGGTGCAACATCATGCCGGCCTCTGCCACTGCAGGCTCGCCCCGCATTCCGTACCCCTCCCTCCCCCAGGCCTGAGTGAGCCAGAGCCCCCAAATCAGCTGCTCCTTTAACCCCATCCTGTCTGGGCGGGGAACACATACCCTGAGGCGACTTACACGCAGAGGCAGGGCCAAATCCAAAGCTGGACCCCAGGAGCTCTGCGAACAAAGAAGAGAAAGGGAAACCACTCCCAGCAGCCTCAGGAGCAGCAGAATAAATCCCCACAATCAACTTGATGACCGCTGCATCTGTGGAATACATGAATAGACAACGAATCATCCCAAAACTGAGGAGGTGGACATTGAAAGTAACTGTAGACTTGGGTTTTGCTTTCTGCATCTAATTTGTTTCTGGTTTCATGTATATCTTAGTTTAGTAGTTAGAGCTTATCATCATTGGTAGATTTGTTTAATTTGGTTGCTCTTTTCCTTTTTTTATATATATATATGTATATATATATATATATTTCTTTCCTTTTTCTCCTTTTGTGAGTGTGTATGTGTATGCTTGTTTGTGTGATTTTGTCTGTATAGTTTTGCATTTACCATTTGTCCGAGGGTTCTGTCTGCCTTCTTTTGTTTTTTTGTTTGTTTTTTTAGTATAGTTTTTAGCGCTTGTTAACATTGGCGGATTTGGTTTTTGGTTTGGTTGCTCTCTTTCATTTTTTTTAATTACTCAAATTTTTAATAATAATTTTTAAAATTTGCATATTATTTTATTTTTTCTTTCTTTTTTTTCCTCCCTTTTCTTCTGAGCTGTGTGACTGACCAGGGTCTTGGTCCTCTGGCCGGGTGTCAGGCATGAGCCTCAGAGGTAGGAGAGCCGAGTTCAGGCCATTGGTCCACCAGAGACCTCCCGGCTACACATAATACCAAATGGAAAGAGCTCTCCCAGAGATATCCATCTCAACGCTAAGACCCAGCTCCACTCAGTGACCAGCAAGCTACAGTGCAGGACACCCTATGCCAAACAACTAGTAAGACAGGAACACAACCCCACCTATTGGCAGAGAGGCTGCCTAAAATCATAATAAGGTCACAGACACCCCAAAACACACCACCGGACATGGTCCTGCCCACCAGAAAGACAAGATGTAGCCTATCCACCAGAACACAGGCACCAGTCTGCTCCACCAGGAAGCCTACACAGCCCACTGAAACCAACCTTAGCCACTGGGGGAAGACATCAAAAACAACGGGAACTATGAACCTGCAGCCTGCGAAAAGGAGATGCCAAACACAGTAATTTAAGCAAAATGAGAAGACAGAGAAATACGCAGCAGATGAAGGAGCAAAGTGAAAACCCACCAGACCAAAAAAAAAAAGGAGAGGAAATAGGCAGTCCACCTGAAAAAGAATTCAGAGTAATGATAGTAAAGATGATCCAAAACCTTGGAAATAGAATGGAGAAAATACAAGAAACTTTTCACAAGGACCTACAAGAACTAAAGAGCAAACAGACAATGATGAACAATGCAATAAATGAAATTAAAAATTCTCTAGAAGTAATCAATAGCAGAATAACTGAGGCAGAAGAACGGATAAGTGACCTGGAAGATAAAATAGTGGAAATAACTACCGCAGAAGAGAATAAAGAAAAATGAATGAAAAGAATTGAGGACAGTCTCAGGGACCTCTGGGACAACATTAAATGCACCGACATTCTAATTATAGGGATCCTGGAAGAAGAAGAGAAAAAAAAGGGACTAAAAAAATACTTGAAGAGCTTACAGTTGGAAACTTCCCTAATATGGGAAAGAAAATAGTCAAGTCCGGGAAGCACAGATAGTCCCATACAGGATAAATCCAAGGAGAAACACACCAAGACACATATTAATCAAACTATCAAAAGTTAAATACAAAGAAAAAATATTAGAAGCAGCAAAGGAAAAGCAACAAATAACATACAGGGGAATCCCCATAAGGTTAACAGCTGATCTTGCAGTAGAAACTCCACAAGCCAGAAAGGAGGGGCAGGACATATTTAAAGTGTTGAAAGGGAAAAACCTACAACCAAGATTACTCTACCCAGCAAGGATCTCATTCAGATTCGACAGAGAAATTAAAACCTTTACAAACAAGCAAAAGCTAAGAGAATTCAGCACCACCAAACCAGCTTTACAACAAATGCTAAAGGAACTTCTCTGGGCAGGAAACATAAGAGAAGGAAAAGACCTACAATAACAAACCCAAACAATTACGAAAATGGTAATAGGAACATACATATCTATAACTATGTTAAATGTAAATGGATTAAATCCTCCAACCAAAAGACATAGACTGGCTGAATGGATACAAAAACAAGACCCGTATATATGCTGTTTACAAGAGACCAGTTCAGACCCAGGGACACATACAGACTGAATGTGATGGGATGGAAAAAGATATTCCATGCAAGTGGAAATCAAAAGAAAGCTGGAGTAGCAATTCTCATATCAGATAAAATAGACTTTAAAATAAAGTCTATTGCAAGAGACAAAGAAGGACACTACATAATGATCAAGGGATCAATCCAAGAATAAGATATAACAATTGTAAACATTTATGCACCCAACATAGGAGCACCTCAATACATAAGGCAAATGCTAGCAGCCATAAAACGGGAAATCGACAGTAACAAAATAATAGGGGACTTTAACATCCCACTTTCACCAATGGACAGGTCATCCAAAATGAAAATAAATAAGGAAACACAGCTTTAAATGACACATTAAACAAGATGGACTTAATTGACATTTATAGGATATTCCATCCAAAAACAAAAGAATACATTTCTTCTCTAGTGCTCATGGAACATTGGCCAGTATAGATCATATCTTGGGTCACCAATGAAGCCTTGGTAAATTTAAGAAAATTGAAATTGTATCAGGTATCTTTTCCGAACACGACACTATGAGCCTAGGTATCTATTACAGGAAAAAAACTGTAAGAATAGATACATATGGAGGGTAAACAACATGCTACTAAATAACCAAGAGATAACTGAATAAATCAAAGAGGAAATCATAAAATACCTAGAAACAAATGACAATGAAAACATGATGGCCCAAAACCTATGGGATGCAGCAAAAGCAGTTCTAAGAGGGATGTTTATAGCAATAGAATCCTACCTCAAGAGGCAAGAAACATCTCAAATAAAGAACCTAACCTTACACCTAATGCAGTTAGAGAAAGGAGAACAAAAAAAGCCCAACGTTAGCAGAAGGAAGGAAATCATTAAAGATCAGATCAGAAATAAATGAAAAAGAAATGAAGGAGACGATAGCAAAGATCAAAAAACTAAAACCTGCCTTTCTGAGAAGGTAAACAAAATTGATAAACCATTAGCCAGACTCATCAAGAAAAAAGGGAGAAGACTGAAATCAATAGAATTAGAAATGAAAAAGGAGAAGTAACAACTGACACTGCAGAAATACAAAGGATCATGAGAGATTAGTACAAGCAACTATATGCCAATAAAATGGACAACCTGGAAGAAATGGACAGATTCTTAGAAAAGCACAATCTTCTGAGACTGAACCAGGAAGGAATAGAAAGTATAAACAGACCAGTCACAAGCACTGAAATTGAGACTGTGATTAAAAATCTTCCAACAAACAGAGGTCCAGGACCAGATGGCTTCACCGGTGACTTCTATGAAACATTTAGAGAAGAGCTAATATCCATCCTTCTCAAACTCTTCCAAAATACAGCAGAGGGAGGAACACTCCCAAACCCATTCTACAAGGCCACCATCACCCTGATACCAAAACAAGACAAAGATGTCACAAAGAAAGAAAACTATAGGCCAATATCACTGATGAACATAGATGCAAAAATCCTCCACAAAATACTAGCAAACAGAATCCAACGGCACATTAAAAGGATCATACACCATGATCAAGTGGGGTTTATCCCAGGAATGCAAGGATTCTTCAATATATGGAAATCATTCAGTGTGGTAAACCTTATTAAAAAATTGAAGGATAAAAACCGTATGATCATCTCAATTTTCTCGAAAGCTTTCTGCAGAGAAAGCTTTCGAGAAAATTCAACACCCATTTATGATAAAAACCCTGCAGAAAGTAGGCATAGAGGGTACTTACCTCAACATAATAAAGGCCATATATCAGAAACCCACAGCCAACATTGTTCCCAGTGGTGAAAAACTGAAACCATTTCATCTAAGATCAGGAACAAGACTCATTTTTCCATTCTCAACACGATTATTTAACATCGTTTTGCCAGTTTTAGCCACAGCAATCAGAGAAGAAAAAGAAATAAAAGGAATCCAAATCAGAAAAGAAGAAGTAAAGCTGTCACTGTTTGCAGATGACATGATACTATACATAGAGAATCCTAAAGGCACTACCAGAAAACTCCTAGAGCTAATCAATGAATTTGGTAAGGTAGCAGGATACAAAATTAATATACAGACATCTCTGGCAGTCCTATACACTAATGATGAAAAATCTGAAATAGAAATTAAGGAAATGCTCCCATTTACCATTGCAACAAAACGAATAAAATATCTAGGAATAAACCTACCTAAGGAGACAGAAGACCTGTATGTGAAACCCTAAGACACTGATGAAAGAAATTAAAGATTATGGAGATATACCATGGAGATGGAGATATATATACCATGTTGTTGGATTGGAAGTATCAACATTGTGAAAATGACTGTACTACCCAAAGCAATCTACAGATTCACTGCAATCCCTTTCAAACTACCAGTGCCTTTTTTCACAGAACTAGGACCAAAAATTGCACAATTTGTATGGAAACCCATAAGACCGCGAATAGCCAAAGCGATGTTGGGAAAGAAAGACGGAGCTGGAGGAATCAGACTCCCAGGCTTCAGACTGTACTACAAAGCTACATTAATCAAGACAGTGTGGTACTGGCACAAAAACAGAAATATAGATCAATGGAACAGGACATAAAGTCCAGAGATAAACCCATGCACAAATGGTCACCTTATAGCTGTTAAAGGAGGCAAAAATATAAACCCATGCACGTATGGTCACCTTATATCTGATAAGGGAGGCAAAAATAGACAGTGGAGAAAAGACAGCCTCTTCAGTGAGTGGTGCTGGGAAAACTGGACAGCAGCATGTAAAAGAATGAAATTAGAACACTCCCTAACACCATACACAAAAATAAACTCCAAATGGATTAAAGGCCTAAATGTAAGGCCAGACACTCTAAAACTCTTAGAGGAAAGCATAGGCAGAACACTCTATCACATAAATCACAGCAAGATCTTTTTTGATCCACCTCCTAGAGAAATGGAAATTAAGACAAAAATAAACAAATGGGACCTAATGAACCTTAAAAGCTTCTGCACAGCAAAGGAAACCATAAAGTAGACAAAAAGACAGCCCTTAGAATGGGAGAAAATATTTGTAAATGAATAAAAGGACTGCTGACAGTGGTTTAATCTCCAAAATTTACAAGTATCTCATACAGCTCAATATCAAAAAAACAAACAGCCCAATCCAAAAATGGGCAGAAGACCTAAATAGACATTTCTCCAAAGAAGATATACAGATTGCCAACAAACACATGAAAGGATGCTCAACATCACTAATCATTAGAGTAATGCAAATCGAAACTACCATGAGGTATCACCTCACACCAGTCAGAATGGTCATCATCAAAAAGTCTACAAACAATCAATGTTGTAGAACATGTGGAGCAAAGGGAACCCTCTTGCACTGTTGGTGGGAATGTGAATTGATACACCTACTATGGAGAACAGTATGGAGGTTTCTTAAAAAACTAAAAATAGACCACCATACGACCCAGCAATGCCACTCCTGGGCATATATCCTGAGAAAACCATAATTCAAAAGGAGTCATGTGCCACAGTGTTCATTGCAGCTCTATTTACAATAGCCAGGACATGGAAGGAACCTAAGTGTCCCTTGCCAGATGAATGGATAAAGAAGATGTGGCACATACATATGGCGGAATATTATCCAGCCATAAAAGGAAACGAAATTGAGTTATTTGTAGTGAGTTGGATGGACCTAGAGTCTGTCATACACAGTGAAGTAAGTCAGAAAGAGAAAAACAAATACTGTATGCTAACACATATATATGGAATCCAAAAATTGTTCTGAAGAACCTAGGGTGTGGACAGGAATAAAGACTCAGACGTAGAGAAGGGACTTGAGGACACAGGGAGGGGGAAGGGTAAGCTAGGATGAAGTGAGAGAGTGGCATGGACTTATATGTACTACCAAATGTAAAATAGATAGCTAGTGGGAAGCAGGCGCATAGCACAGGGAGATCAGCTCAGTGCTTTGTGTCCACCTCGAGGGGTGGGATAGGGAGGGTGGGAGGGAGACACAAGGGGGAGGAGATATGGGGATATATGTATATGTATAGCTGTTTCACTTTGTTATAAAGCAGAAACTAACACACCATTGTAAAGCAATTATACTCCAATAAAGATGTTAAAAAATAAAATTAAGTAAATAAATGTTTAAAAATGCTAAAAAATTTTAAAAAATAAAAGCAAAAATAAAAATAGGCAGAGGACCTGAATAGACATTTTTCCAAAGGAGGCATACAGGTGGCCAACAGGTGCATGAAAAGATGTTCAACGTCACTAAATATTAAGGAAATGCAAATCACAACCACAGTAAGATATCATTTCACACCTGTTAGAATGGCTATTATTAAAAAGACAAGAAATTACAAATGTTGGAGAAGATGTGGAGAATAGGGACCCATTATACATTGTTGGTGGGACTGTAAATTGGTGCAGCCACTGTGAAAAACGGTATGGAGATTCCCCCCCAAATTAAAAATTATGGGTCCTCCACAGACCCAGCAATACACTTCTATGTATTGATAAGAAGAATACAAAAACACTAATTCAAAAACAAGTATGCCCCTCTATGATGATTGCAACATTATCTACATTAGCCAAGGTATGGAAACAACCTACATTTTGCCTTCATGGATGAATGGATAAAGAAGATGTGGTATATATATACAATGGAATACTACTCAGCCTTGAAAAGAATGAAATCCTGCCATTTGAGACAACACGGGTGCACTTTGAAGGTGTTATACTAAGTGAAATAAGTCGGGTGACAAAAAAACAAATACCATATGATTTCACTCATATGTGTAATCTAAAAATCCAAAACAAATTAACAAAATAAAACAAAAACAAACTCATAGATATAGAGAACAGATTAGTTCTTACCAGAGGGGAGGGCAGTTGGGCCGTGAGTGAAATGGGTAAAGGGGGGAGGTCAACTGTATGGTGATGGGTGGGAACTAGACTTGTGGTGGTGATCACTTTATAGTGTTTACAGATGTTGAATTATAATGCTGTACTCTGGAAACGTATATAATAAGAGAAAAATTTTGGTGGTGTAATAGGAAGTGTTTCAGGCTGGAAACCAAGTTTGGTTCTTGGTTTTATAACCAGTCACTGTGTGTCCTTGTAGTGGTCACATTAGTCCTTTGGGTACCAATTTCATCATTTTGGAATGTGAGATTTTTAAAAAACTATGAAAATCAAAGGAGATAATGAATGTTCAATTACTTTGTGAATTGTACAGCACTATAAATATGTAACTTCCTCCCTTGCTCCCCAACTTTATTGAGATATTATTGACATATATGTAAGTTTAAGGTACACAATGTGATGGTTTGATACATATACACATGGTGAAATGATTACCACAATATAATTAAGTAACATCTTTGTCCCCTCACATAATTACCATTTATTTTGGTGGTGATAATATTTAAGATCAACTCTCTTAACAACTTTCAAATATATATATATAATACAGTGGTGGTAACCATGCTGTACATTAACTCCCCAGAAATTATTTGTCTTATAGCTAGAAGTTCGTACCCTTTGACCTGGTACCTCCCTATTTTTCCCACACCTCAGCCCCTGGTAACTACCATTCTACTTTCTATTTCTGTGATTCCAACTTTTTTAGATTCCACATATAAGTGAGAACATACAGTATTTATCTTTTTCTGTCTGATTTATTTCACTTAACATAATACCCTTAAGTCCTTCTATGTTATCACAAAAGTCAGGTTTTCCTTCTTTTTTGTGGATGAATAATATTCCACTGTGTATATATACCAGATTACTTTGTTCATTCATTCAGTGATGGACGCTTAGGTTGTTTCCACCTCTTGGCTATTGTGAATAAGGCTGCAGTGAACATGGAGGCGCAGATACCTCTTTGAGATACAGATTTAATTTCCTTTGGTTACATATGGGTTTGACAGGTCATGCGGTGGTTCTGTTTTTATCTTTTTGAGGAACCTGCATACTGTTTTCCATAGTGGCTGTAGCAATTTACATTCCCATCAAGAGTGCACCAGGATTCCCTTTTCTCTGTATCATTGTTGACACTTGTTATTTCTTTGTTTTCTTGTTAACTGCAGTTCTAACAAGTGTGAGGTGATAGCTCATTGTGGTTTTGGTTTGCAATTCCCTAATGGTTAGTGTTGTTGAGCATCTTTTCATGTCCTTTTGGCCATTTAGATGCCTTCTTTGGAAAAATATCTATTCATCTGCCCATTTTTTAATCAGATTTTTCTTTTTTGGCTGTTGAGCTATATGAGTTACTTATATATTTTGGATATTAACCCCTTATTAGATATTTGGTTTGCAGATACTTTCTCCCGTTCTGTATGTTGCCTTTTTATTTTGCTGATTGTTTCTTTTGCTGTGCAGAAGCTTTTTAGTTTGATGTAATCCATTTGTTTATTTTCATTTTTATTGCTTGTGCTTTTGGTGTCATATCCGAAAATCATTGCCAAGACCAATGTCAAGGAGTTTTTTGCATATTTTTCATTTAGCAGTTTTATGGTTTTGGGTCTTACATTTAAGTCTTTAATTCATTAAAATTAATTTTTGTGACTGGTGTAAGACAGGGCTCCAGTTTTATTCTTTTGCATATGAATATCCAGTTTTCCCAGCACCATTTGTTGAAGAGACTGTCCTCTCCTCATCGTATGGTCTAGGTACATTGTTGAAAATTATTTAACCATATATACAAGGGTTTGTTCTGGGGAGCTCTCTATGCTATTCCATTGGTCTGTGTGTCTGTCTTTATGCCAGTACCATACTGCTTTGATTACTGTAGCTTTATAATAAGTTTTGAATTCAGGAAGTGTGAGACTTTTAATTTTGTGTTCATTCAAGATTGTTTTGACTATTCAGAGTTCCCTATAAATAGGATGGATTTTTAAATTTTTTTGGTAGGGATTGCATTAAATCTTTAGTTCACTTATAGTAGTGTTGACATCTTTATAATATTAAGTCTTCCAATCCATGAACATGGGATTTCTTTCCATTTATGTGTGTCTTCTTCAATTTCTTTCATCATTGTCTTGTAATTTTCAACATACAGATCTTACACCCCCTTGGTTAAATTTATTCCAAAGTATTTTATTATTTTGGATTCTATCATAATATATATGGTATTCTTTATTTCTTTTTCAGATATAATATTTTTCAGGTATTCCTTTTTTTAGTATATAGAAACACAGCTGACTTTTATATGTTGATTTTGTACCTTTACCTTTACTGAATTAGTTTATTAATTCTAACAATCTTTTGGTATCTCATTTAAATTACATAAGGGCCAGTGAAGGGTTCCTTTTGAGATAAATGTAGGCAGAAATAGGATTGCAATCCAGACTACTGTTAAATTAGTAATGTTGCTTCCTATTTTGTCTCTGTTCCTTCTGAGGTGTAGTTGTATCGTTGTGTACACCTGTCTTTTTGTATCTTGTATACATTTTGGAAGGGATGGAAAGTCTCTTTAGAATCTCCAAAAAAGATTGTGGAATCTCTTTGGAAATAACAAGGAATGTCTCCTGTATTTATTATATTATTACAAGGACCCACTGTAATTATTTATATTTTCCCAAGTGGCCTTAGTGCACTTGGAAAGATAATGTTGTGCTTTCTCCCAGTATTCTAGACCTAGGATGGAAACAATAACAACAACAAACCAATACTTCAATGTATCTACCTTAAATAAACATCCACCGTGTGCCTGATTTATGCTGTGCTTTTTGTTTCTTCATTATCCTGCACTTCCTTTAATCCCTCTACTTGTCATTTTCTACGGAAAATGACAATTTGTAAGACCAGAAACCAAAACAAAATTGAATCATACACATGACATCAGAAAGGAAGGAGTTATTTTAGTGAGCCAGTTCTGAGGAATGGTGAGTACTTGACCCCAGTGAAGTATGAGCTTTCTCTTCAGACTTTGTCATCAGAGCAGCCAAGGGTCAAGCCCAGTGTGTCTTATGGGGCAGCTTTTTTTTCTTTGCTTGTTTTTTTGTTTTGTTTTGTTTTGTTTTGGAAAATTAAAATACTTGTGGAATGGTGGTAGTCCTACATTCACCATTGACTTTCGTCATGACTTCTTCATAGACCACTCAAGGCAGGTTCTCCAATTCAGTACATAGGTGCTGTAACGACAGCTATATAATCCTAAGACAAGTAGTAATACTTACGTTCTACGCTGTTGCCATCTTTCCTGTTTATATACATTTGCCATCTCCTGGTGTCCCCTCTTACCTTTAGATGCCCATTGTGTCCTTAGGTTGCCTCTGACTGTCCAAAGTTCCCATTTTGTTTCAGGACCTCTCAACTTCCACCCCCAGCCTTCTACCTGCCTACCTAGAAAAAAGCCCAGGCTCCAAAATTACTTCTTCCTCTTAGTGTCATTACAAACTTCCATTTTTTTCTCTAATTCTGGCTGATTAAATTAGGAAAAAGTAATATGATTAAACTAATTCATAATAAGATCTCTGTAACCAGTGAAAACCCCTCCCTTAATTCTATGGGTATGTTTCCATTTTAAAGGAGAATGCTAGTCTTCAAATATGCTACTTATGTGGATAAACAATAATTTGTTCATTCATTAGTTCAGTAGATAACTGAGTGCCTAGCCTTACTGTCTATGTTAAGAGAGATAAAGGACCATGAAGTCAGGTAGGTCCTTTCGGGTCGGTTGGTCCTGGACCTTAAATTATGACATGGTCTAAACCCTTAAGTCACTCTTATTTTGGTCCTGCTGTTCATCCCGGGAGTGCATGATCCTGCTTCTGCATGATCCTACCCTAGGCAGCAGCAATCTCAGAGCAAGTGGGAGGAGGAAGAAAGGGAGGAGGAAGCAGGAAGGAAGGGAGGAGGAAGTCCAGTTTCATAGATGAGAGGAAGCAAGCTGGGGCATGGAGATGCAGTGGAAACAAAACGAGGAGAAAGTATAGCCAAGGGAGTTGAATTATTTAAACATCAAAATCTCTTCTGACCCTAAAATTCTGTGTAAATGAGGAAGAAAAAGGGAGGAAATAAGAATGAAAAGGGAAGTGGGAAGGTTCTGGGAATACAGTAAAAGCTGCATTTTTTAGCTAAGAGCCTCAGATTAATAAATGTATTATGATGCATGTTTGCCAACTAGAGCAGAGGTGAGACCTTTTCTGTGGCTTCTGGGAATTTCAAAAATCAATTGGCATGTGGCCCCCCTGGCATGCCCCTTCTGGGACATCACAGAGCGTCTCCCACGGGGAGGTGGAGCCTGTCAATAAATACTTCAGCATTTTCTTTTTAAGCATTTTCTTTCCTAAGCCAGAACCCTCAAAGAGAGTTGGTAGTACATCAGAAACCTCTCAGAGGATCAGGGTTACAACCTGCTCCTTCCTGGCAGAGGTTGGAGAGATGACGCACGGGAACGTCAGGTAGAGATGAGGGCTGGCTAAGAACAAAGTCCAGTCTCCTTATAAAGTGAATGTTCGCTAAACTGAAGAAGTGGGGTGGAGGGGAGTTAAGGGTTTGTGAGGAGAATTTAAACATACTAAGCTCACTGTATACGTGTTAAGTCAAAACAGCCTTATCTTGTCTTGGTTGGTGCAGTTGCACTGGGCCCATCCTCTCCTGCCCTGGCCAGGTGTAGCCGTGGAAGGAAGCCCCCAGGAGGCTAGAGCAGCTTTGTGGGCAGTTGTGCCACCGTGATGTTAGGTGGGATTTAAATGGTGTTAGGATAGCAAATATTCTTCTGCTCTGCAGTCAGACATAATCAGTAATGGTTGCAGCTTATAAACCAATGACTATTAAATTTGATCAAATTATAAGGTACCTTTTAAGATAAAAGAAAATGCTTTTGGTATATAAAAATGCTTTGCAGCTTTAAAAGGTCAGCAGCTTCCTGGAGCAAAAATATGCCATGTAATTTTTCTAGAAGATAAGCAGTCCCCTAAACTCAATTGCCCCATTTTGAGGCCTCACCTCAAATGTCGACTCATTATCTGTTAGGTGTGTCATGCTTGGAGGAAGATCCGAGAAAGAGTGTCTTGAGGGGATAGCATCTGTGACTTTGATTTTATTTTTAAAAGCCAAGTGAAATTAAATTTAAGATTCTGTGTTTTTTTGAGAGTTACCTAAAGTTCCTCAAAAAAAAAAAAAAAGGTCTCTTGCATTATTAGAGTATTTGAAGGATAAGACACAAATACACTAGGGATTTACTCTTTAAATATGGGTTGTTTATGGTCTAAGCTTTTCAATAATTAAGAGACATATTCTGTGATATGAAACCCTTGCTGTAATAGCATAAAACAGTGATTTAAATTCTGTTGTAACATCTTAAAAGGTTCATCAGAGATTAGCTCTCTTTTCAACACAATACAAAGTGCGACTCTTTTGCTGTGTACAAGTATCTGAAGATAGGTCTTGTAATCTTTGGAAGGAGGAGAATTGGCGTTTTTGAGCACATTATTGTGGGAAAGTTACTTAACCTCTCTGAGGCTTCATTTTCTCATGTATCAACCAGGCCAGTAATATTTATCTATCTTTCAGAGTTTTGGTGGTGGTTGATTCTCTGAGCAGTGGAATTGCATCTTATTTCTAGAAGGGATAGCTGTACCTTATCTGCAGTCAGGTACAAGAAGAGAAAGATGTGTAGGCAAAACTATGCTTGAACTGTCCCTGAATTGCCTATAAAGAGTAACAAACGTGGTTCTCTGCCTGCTTTGCACCATCTCTCGGGAAGTCCTGCACAGCCCATTTTTCCCTCCAGCATGAGACTGGGTAGCTGCTAGTGAGCTCTGGAGGAAGACCCCATGTTGTATGAAAACTTGCATACGGTGGGACGCCCACCATGTGTGCGTAAGATACCCAACCCCAGACCTTCCGCAGCTAGTATTGGTTTCTGTTCCCCTTGCTCCGAGGACCTTGGTATCAGTCTTTCCTGAACCAACAGGACCTGAATGTGGGATTCAGTACGGCTTTAAGGCCTTGATCACAAGAGTTTCACTTGAAGTGGATGGTTCTGAACTGAGAACCGGGTTATTGCGAGATGGTCCTCATTTTCATCCGACACTGAGGAGGACACAGATGGGAGTGAGACTCAGAGCCTATGTACATTTACAAGAGGCAGAGCAGTATCTTCTAGTATCCACTTATGCCATTAGTATTTTAAGTAATAGTAAATTTATGCAGTGTTTAAAATTACGTCATCTGAAAAGGCATGTATCGCTGTTCCATAGGCTATTTTTACATGAAGTATCTTTGATCGTAGTGAAACACGAAACTTCTATTTTTGTGACATCAACAGTATAAACTGAAAATATAAATGGAGTTAGAAATGAATTAAAGGTATTTTACTAGGTTGTGGGTTGGATAGAGAGGCTAGCACTTTCTAATGAATTATTTTAAAATAGTTCAGCGGTTAATGTTTTGCTATTCTTGTCTGAGTCGGGCTTCAGGGACTAGGTAAAAATGCATTTCTCAGTGACTGAATTTTCAGATTTCCATTTTCAAGGTAGAGGCATTAAAGATGTAGGGTCTTCTGGAGACTATTTCATTGCTATTTCTGAATAAATGCAGTGTGACACCACGGAAGAACTGTCTCTGTCAACAACAGTCTAATTCCATAAATATTTGCTATTTTGTATATTTGCCAAGGATGGTCCTAGGTGGCAAGGATAAAAAACCTTTGGGGAATTTTTTATATTTAAGATGAACACAGAAGCAGAGAGTTTCAAAAAGTATAGTAAATTCGGTGGCAGAGGGAAGCACAGGAGTCGGTGGGAGTTCCAGAAAGGGGCCCGAAACCACTGGGTGAGAGTCTGGAGAGAGACTTTTTTTTTTAATTAATCACTTTAAAGTGAACAATTCATTGGAATTTGGGAGGGTTTTGGCTGGAGGGAGTATCTGAAATCAGTTTGGATAGGATTTTGATGAAAGAGGAGGAAACAGGTGAATGGAGGCGTAGACATCGCATAGTAGGTATCTGTTGGTTTTACATGGTGGTGTGCATTCCTTTCCTGGTAACAACACCTCGAAGTTTTCCTTTGGGAACCAGGTCTCTTCTTAACCTGTGGAATTCAAGTGGTGCTGACATCATCCCACTCAGAGTATTACTCCCTCACCCTGCTTGCAAACCAGAGAGATGGCATGTGAACCAAGCCAGGTTAATTAGACCAGTCTTAAAATATTTCTTGAACTCATGGAAGAAATTTGTTTTGTTTTGTTTTAAGCTTAGGTTGTTATATGATACAGGACTTCTGGTAATTATTTTAGCTCTATTACTGATAACTTGCTTAAAAAGAAAGCCATTGCAGAGGGTAGCAGAATTAAGGAGAAAGCTTCTGATAATATAAATTAAGCAGCTAGATCTGGCCATACCTGAATCCATTATCCCTTGGACTTTTCAGCTGAGTGTGCCAATCAATACTCCTTTTTACTTTAGCTACTTTGAATTGGGTTTCTGTCATTTGAAACTGGAACAGTTCTAATAAATTATTTTGGGTTTTGGGGGCGTTTTAAAGAAATTCTGTTACTTTTGACTTAAAAAGAAACTGTGGCAGTTTCCCAATATTTCCTCTGAAAGGGAAGCTTATTTCTTCTTTTTACGTGTACGGATTATTTATCAGAAATTTAAGCTTAGTTCTAAAAGTCTTATTTCAGAACAGCATTTTATATCAATTATACACAAAAGAAAAGAAGACTGTCACCAAATTTTAGACACAGAAAGTTGTTAATTTTATATAAAATTTTATTTTGTGTTTGTATATTCTCTAGCCCCCCGCTTACTGAGGAGGACTTAAGTTTCTAGACACGGATGCCCCTGGCAGTGGGGAAGTTAAGCCTGAACACCATTTTCAGGTCTGCACCTGCCTTACCTGACAGCACTTGGGGTCTCAGACCCCTCTCTTTTCTGGGTTTGCAGTGATACCTCAGCACCAGAGATTCCCACTTTCTAGAAGTGACTCGGAAGAGGTCATCTCTTGTTTAGTCTCACTGCAGTTTTTCGAGCCATCTGAAGATATGCAGATGGATTCAGGGAAAACACGTTTTTTGTAGTATCTGATCATCCGTCGTTAACCCAGTCTGGTCATTCCAAATAGTAAAATTTCCCGCGCTGTTGGCTCACCAGTATTTCAAAATGAAAGCATTCCCTTGGAACCTACAAGACTAAAACAAACCCAGATTGCACCTCTGTCTGCCTCATCTGGTGGTTATTTAGCAAGTGCACTTTCAGAGCTTTCTCTTTGATGTCTTTTTAAGTTTCCTTTTCAATCAGAGATAACTTTCATCTTCACACATCATTAATGACTTTTTTAAACATGTGTTCCCCTTATACACATATCTTGTCACTTATCAAATTAAGTCAATGTGTTCTTCTGTGGGTTCTCTGGCTCTTTGAAACCATTGCATTTCCACGCATTCCCATATTTTGTCTCTGGTTTGTTTTCATTTAAGGGAAAAAAAAGCAGGTGTAGACTTAAGAATGTTAACGTGACAAAAGTAGTCGATTGTATTAGGGAACTAAAATAAAATTCAGACTTTGCTCAAGAGCCTCGTTCCCCAGTTGGTCTTTGGACCTAGGGTGGGGTTCTTGGAGAAGTTAAGTGTGTGTGATCCAGTTCAGAGGCAAGAGGACGGGCCACGTCCAGCTCTCCTATGATTTAATGGTTGGCTGAGCCAGCTTAAACAACCATGCGCTTGCATGCCTTGTTGAAACAGTAATCCTCAACTGGTCCAGAGGGAGATGCTGGCAACTCACATGGCAAGAACAGCAGTTTAGTCCAGCCTGCATTGTCTGTGTCTGAGATACTTTGCAGAAGGTACTCACTTCCAAGGAATTCAATCCGACGTCGAGACTTGGCGAGTCAAACCCAGGGATGTTGTGAGAAGGATCATTTAATTTGTACTCTTCTATTTTCTGGTTCCTGTTTCTTTCTGTTCAAGCCATTCTGAAGTACTTAGGAGTGGTTAAGTGCGACTGTGGTGGTAGGTGAAAGGTCTTTTTTTGATGATAGGTCTTGACTGAATGTTTTTCACAAATAAAAAAGTAGAAATTGGGGGTGCAGAGCACATATCTCTGCTGTTGAAATCTGCAGTCTTTCAAGGCATGGATCCTTAGAAGGCAGTGAGCTGGAGACTTGCAGTGGGGAGGCAAAGGGTATTTATTTTGATTTAGGTCTCTTCCAGTGGTGTCCCTTTGCTGTGAGAGTGACATGGGAACTCCTTCCCACCATCCACAAGCCCCTGTGGGATGCCCCTCCTGCCCCCGTGACCTCTCCTCATGCCACTTGCCCATTGTTTACCAGACTCCAGGTGTACAGGTCGAGGTTCCCCTCCACCATTGCACAGGGCATTTGCATCTGCTACCTATGCTGCTCTTGACCAGAACCAGAATTTGGTGGCTTCTTTTGATCCTTGAGCTTTCAGCTTGAATGCCAGCCCCTCCAAGGACCTTCTCTAACCCCGCTTAAAACTTCCTCCACTTCTTATCCAGTCATTCCATCCAGTGACCACGTTTACCGCCTTCATAGCAGTTACCACTATTTGAAATTGTCCTTTAGCTCCTCTATTTCCTGTTTCCACTAGAATTCATGGACTAGCATAATTACTTATGCTTTGTCTCCTTTTGTGTACAGTAACTTCACGCACTTTGTTTTTTGTGTTTCCTTTTTAAAATATTTCAGCCAAGTACTGTGATCATATTTTCTTGCTTAAAGAAAGTTTTGATTTTCTTTGTTTGTTTATTGTGCCTGGAGCACAACATTTTTTGCTACAGTTTTTCATTTACTTAATTTTTCTTGACTTGCAGGCTAAGTTCCAACCCCTCAGTAAAATGCCACCTAATAAAACTGTCTGTACAATTTGTAAAAAATACGTGTTCCACGAGGATGAGGCCCTTATTCACCACTGAGTAAATGGTGAGTATATAACTCATCACTTATTCAGTGGTGAGTTAATAACACCACCACCGATATAACTAAGTCTTCCCAGCACTTAAACATCATCTAGCACAATATAGGGGCTCAATTAACAATGAATATCTGAATTTTCTAGACCCGTTCAAATGCTGATCCACTGTTATATATGAACCAAACATAAACCAATGTCGATAGTTCAGTTGCCCCTTGCCATTGCCGGGAAGACTTCAACCAGTTGACGTAGCACTGCCTCCCTTCACCCCACACCTAACGGAGGTCCCTGTGGCTCAGACCAGGTGGCCGGTTTGATTGGATGAAAGAGGAGAGAGAACAGTGGATGCAAACGGTCAGACATGTCATCGTTGGCTTGGAGGAGACAGCTTCCTCTGAAACATCCTCTGACACAAACAGCATCCACCCCTTCGCCCCCAGGAAACACACACAGTGTTACACAGTGTGGATGTCAACCTTCGAAAATCTACAAGTCCCCGAAAGTTTCTTGCCATGTTTTCACATGTGACCTCTGGCTTTGCTTTATGAAATTGTGTAACCCTGCCGCCTGGCAGAAAAGCAGGGAGAGAAGCAGGAAGCTCAGCATTCCCAGTCGATCTTTCATAGAGACTGGGGGCCCGCAGACCAGACCACTGACTGACGCCGTTCTTGGGCTTCTAGTCCGCCCCTCCCCACCCTCGTGTTTCCTTCTCCCCTGGGGCCTCTTAGTTGTGTAAGAGAGGACACAGAAAGAGACCTGACAAAAAGATGATTTTTGTGAAGCAATTTAAAGGCAGAGTAAAAAGCGAATGCCACCCTCGGGTCAGCCGGAAAGACTAGATGTGTAAGAACTGTATTTTCGTTGTCACTTTGAAGACGGCAGGATGAGAAAACTCAGCACCTTCGCACACCTAGGGGTCCTTTGGAGATGGCTGTCTGTTTGCTGATACACACGTGGCCTGTTTCAATGGAAGGCACAGGCTTTTTGCGTTAATGATATCTGGCATTCTGAGATGGCAGAGAAGCATCATCAGACCTCTGGTTCCCCTCCACCCTCAGACACAGCTCTGTGGTCACAAGAGGGCGGGGCTGCCGGCGAGGTCGGCTTGGACAGGTGCTCAGACATGCCCTGTCACCTCGAGGCGCTAGGGGTTGGGAGGACAGAGCACCGGATGCAGAGTTAGGGGTGTGAGGTATTTGTGTGGAGATGGGAGCAGAAGGAAATTTGGAAAAGAAAACAAGCATTGGCCTCTATTCAGTATGGTTTGTCATAGGCTTGTTTCCGAGCAAAACAACTGTTCTCTCTTATCAACCCGTTCTTTGCTTTTGAAATTAAGCAAAAATACCACTCTCTCCTCAGTCTTAAGTGCACGGCTTGTCTTGACCCCCAGGTGCCTTCAATGATTGGCTTCTTCCCAGAGCAGAGAGATGCGCTAACTTCCTGTCAGGGGAGATGCAGCTTACCTGATGGAACTTGACTTTGGTTCCTTTTGTAGTCGGACCATTTGGGAGGTGGGTGTTTCCTGTTGAGATTACATTCCTAGTCCAAAAAAAAACCCCAGTGAGCTAACGTGGGCATGAAGATTGGCCCTCGTAATTGTTTTGGCAATGGGGATACTGTCTTATCAAGAAAATACAACAGCACCTTTTTAAAATTCAACTCTGTCAACTTTTATCAAGCATCTACCGGGTGTCAGGCCCTGTGTTGCACTCAGGGGATGAAAAGAGATGAAAAGTGCTCATCGTGAGGGTAGAAAACAAGATGCCTGCTTATACAGGAGAAGGATAAGAAGCAGTTGTGTGCTTGGGTTCTTATGTTATTATAATTCAAAATAGTCGTTTATCAGATGCCTAACTTTTGTCAGGCACTTGCACGAATCATCTCCACTCCTTGCAACAGTCTGGCTAAGGAGATAGTATTAACTTTAATTTACAGCCAAAGAAACTAAGGCTCAGAGAGGATGAGGAACTTTCCAAGTTTATACAGGGCGGAAGTGATTCTGATTCACTGCATACTTTTTTATTTTTTTTCAGTTGGACAATAATTTAGATAGGAATGTATTTTCAAATAAAGCCAGATCATATGCCAGTTTTTAAGACCCTCTAACAAGAGAGATACCCAAGGGAGAGAGAGGATCTTCTTAATATTTAAAAGCCCAGTAATCTAGTGTGGCTAAAGGATTTGAGGACTACTTAAAGAGAATCAACATGTGACACGGAATGAGAGAAAGAAGGGATAATTTCTGAGACGTTGGAAGCAAGATTTTCTTCTCTGTTCTATGACTGGGAACAGGGATAAGGCGAAAGCTTGGAGTTTTATTTTGAAGGTATAAAGCACAAGTAAAAAAATGAGCAACAGCAGATCTTTAACATAAGGTCCTTTCCTGTTAGAAGAAGGGGGCGGGGAACCTTAAATACTGTAGCTCAGTGACTCACTCTTTATGCCAAACCACAGAGCTAAAAGCATTTAGTATGACCAGTCAATAATACACGTTTATATATTCTCACAAAATACTTTCACATATATATGTGAAACAAGTGTTTCATGAAACATTACCTTTGTTACATGATACACTCTGATACCTTCTATTCTAGCTTATAAAACAAATTCCGGTAATGAGCCATGTACTGATGGCTCACGACATGATGTTTGAAAAACAAGCCTCTATCTAATCCATCACATTTTTTTCCTCTCCTCTCTTCATTCCTTAACCCCAGGAGAAACATCTCTACAGCAAACAATAGAGGCACTAACACCCTTCCCCTCCTTCACCCCCTTCCTCATTCCACGATCCCGTGTACAACACACGTGCCTCCTGCCCCCGGACCCTCCACACATACCTGTGCTTTAAATTCCAGGGACCTCTGGTATCTGTACCAGTTCACTTTTGCAGATGAGGGATGTGTATTATTTATTATTGGTGCTCTGCAGATTATGATTGTTGAGGGTCCCCCCCACCCCCATAAATGAAGCTTCTCTAACGTTCAGAAAATATTCTTTCTTTTAGATGCATTTTGACATAACTTTTATAACTGGAGGTAAAAAAAAAAAGAAGAACTTGGTACTCAACAGTCTTACAATTCCGTTAGGAACTTTTCCTTTTATTTTCAAGAGAGAGGTCAAAACATGAAAACCTAAATGAAACGTAGGCCCAATAAATGTTTTGAGGGTGATCATTTCCATTACAAACATGATGGTTTTTATAATAGAAATGCTTCTTTTGAAAGTAGCGGTACTGAAATTTGTGTTAGGGAAAAACAAATTGTCATTCAGCAGAATTGTCTGCTTCAATTTTGTTTTCTTGTGAAAAGTGCAATAGAACAGAAGTTTCGTTTTAATTTTTTTAAAGTCAGCATTAACCTGGTCTGAACCACTGAAGGTTTCTGATCAAACCTTATAATGTCTTTTGTGAGAAGAATAGTATTGGATAGTATGTGGTACACTGTTCAGTTTTCTTTGAAATCATTTTTAGCACAAAAACTGCAAAGGAAAAATATTAAAGAGAGATTGGAGTTTGATCGTAGAACCGTGAGAGGTTTTCATAAGCTTGCAATTCGGAAAATTTATTAAATAATGAAACTGAAATAATGATAAGATAATAATCAGTAGTTTTGATAAATTATCTATAATTAGTAGACTTCATTGTAGATAAAAATTCATTACAAACACTTCCCATCAGCATGTTGCTTGAGCCAGAATCACAACGCCATCGTGTTAACACCACCCTGTCCCTCATTTCCCACGTGAGCCGTTATTAATTATCTCCTAATGATTCTACCCTGAGAGATACCTCGAATCCACCTCCTTCTGTTTCTCAAGTGAAAGACATGTCTTTGGAGGGGAGACGTCGTTAGGAGTCTGCAGTGACTACCTTATTGCCCACCCACTTCCGTTCTTGCCTATTCTAATCAGCTTTTCCTGGAGCTGCCCAAGTAGACTATTACAAACATAAATCAGACCATGACATTGCCCTATACACTGGGAAGTGCATTTCTAATACAGTCAACAACACCATCAAGCTCTACAGGATCTAGCTTATGCCCATGTCACTAATCTCATCACTTCCTGCCATACTTCCTTTCTGTTACTTAAACTCACCAAGCCCCTTTCCTTCTCAGACCCTTCCTTCACACCTTCTGACTCCAAACGTCATGAGTTTTGTTTGCTTCAAGGGAGTCATCTCAGAAGATTGTGTGTATATTCTTGCGGTGCTGCCATTACTTGATACATTTTTAAAATTTTTATTGAAATATTGTTGATTTACAATGCTGTGTTTCAGGAGTACAGCAAAGTGATTCAGTTATATATATATATATTTTTTTTTAAAATATTCTCTTCCATTGTAGGTTATTACAAAATATTGAGTATAGTTCCCTGTGCTACAGACCTGATATATTTTAAAAACGTCTTTGAAACTGCATTCAGGAGCCTGCATTGCAGAGGTTTTTTTGTTTCTTTTTAACTCTTCAGTGGAAGAATATTTACTAATACAAAGTTTGATTTGGGATATTATAATTTCCAAACCACTTGGACAAATCATCTCATTAAAATTCTTTAAATTTTCATTAGACCCATGATTGAAATTGATACAGTTCCTCAGAAAGCTAAGTAGATGGTAACATAGTAGATGGTAATATCAATCTAAATGTATTAGCAATTGTATTAATTGTAAATAGGCATAAGGCTCTAATTAAAGGACAAAGGTTGTTAGATTGGGTAAGACCCGACTGAATGGTACTTCTATATATATATATATAAAACATAGGGATGTAAAAAGGTTGGAAGTGAAAAGATGGGAAAAAGCATAAAATGCAAATACCAATGTTGTCCCTCCATCCCCCTCAAGAAGGCAGTGGGAGCTGTATTAATACTATGAGGATTTTTAAAGCAAAAAACATTACCAGATATAAAGAGGGTATTTTACAATGGTGCGAGCTTTAATTCACCTGGAAGTTATAATAATCCTCAAATTTTAGCCACTTAATATGAGCTAATTAGAGCAAAAAGTGATGGAACTAAGAGAAGAATGTTTAAAAAACAACAGTAAGAGCTTGTGATATATCTCTCTCGGTAATAGAGAGAACAGACAAAAAGTAAGCATTTAGAAGTTTTGAACTCTATAACAAACTTTGCTTATGGACACATAAAGAACATTGAACACATAACAAATCCAGAAAACCATTTTTGTCTAATATACACAGAACATATACAAAACTTGACCAGATCAAAAGTCAAGTCTCAAAATATTTGAAAGGATAAAAATCTCACGAAGTATTAAAAGTTGATCACTTTTCAAGCTACAGCAGTGACAGTAATCTTGAAAACAACACTAAAATCTTGAGTATTTTCATATTTAAAAATTAAGAATTACTCTTCTACATAAATAATGGAATGGGTCAAAGAAATAACAATGGTAATTAGAAAATATTTTTACCTGAATGATAATGAAATTTTGACATCTCAAAATTTCATGTATAAAAATGCAACTAAAGCCATCTTTAAGGGAAATTTTAATTTAATGCATATGTTAGAATAAAGACTGCAAATTAATTCACTGAATATCCATCTCAACAAGGAGGAAAAATAAACTGAAAGAAAGTAGCAAGAAGGAAGAAAACAAACAGAAGAGCAAAAATAATGCATATTTTAAAACAAATGTATAGTAGAGACCATCATCAAAGCCAGTGTGTTCTTGAAAAGTCTGTTAAAAATGGCAAGGTCAAACAAGGAAAAAGAGAATAAAATAGGAACGAAAAAAGAAGATATCAGTATAGTTCCTTGCAGACATTGAAGAATATTATCAACAACTATAATAAGGGTAAAATTTCTAAAGAAAATACTAGCAAGTTAACTCAATTAATATATAAAAAAGTTACCACACGAGCAAATTGAGTTTGAGGTATAGCACAAGATTGGTTTAATATAACTTTCCACACTAATTTTATAAAGGAGAAAAATTGTGTGATTATTTCATTATATATCAAGAAAGTATTGATTGAGATCCACCATTAGTTCATGATAGTAACTCTTAGTATACCAGGAAGAAAAGGAACTTTTCTTAATCTGAAAAGGGTATCCACCCCAAAATCTACAGTATAGTTTGCATATGTGCCCCCCAAATCTGTAATTAAAGCCTGTGTCCTGTCAGAGGTCATTCTGTCCTCATTCAGACCTGTGCTGTGCCATTTGATGTTTAATTGCTCATCTTCTCTATGATATCATCAAAATTGATGAAATTAAAGAAAAATGAAGGGAATACTTTTCATATTTGATACCATATAGAATGCCTATAAAGTTGTTAGGAATAGATTAAATATCATGAATTTAGGTTAGACATTGCCTGAGAGAATACCCGTATTGAGAGGAATGCAGAATTGGAAGTCAGGGCCAGGGCCACAGCACAGGTCAAGGGCAAGATCTAGGATAAGCCGAGAGGAAGCAGCTAGTGCTGAGAAGATGGGCAGCTGTCCTAGGTCCAGGGAGGCTGTGTCCAGAGACCAGGAAATGCAAGTTGACTGAGAAGCAGCACTTTCATCTGCTTGGAGGACAGAGGCTAAGTAAGTGCTACACTGTAGAATGACTTCTGCTTCCTGTATCTGAGCACTCTGCCTGGTGGGTGTTAACTGTAGCCAGAAGGACCTTGCCCTGGGGTAAGAGACTTGGCAGGTGCCTGGGGTGCCCTCAAATAATCAGTAATAAGCCAAGAAAATTCTTATGTCTGTGGTTCATCATCATGAGAAGATAGAAGAAACATTGTTTTTCAGCAGTTTCCTTCCCCTGGTTCAATACTTTTGGATATTGTATCTCACATCACAGGGTCTTTTATAATTTAATTTGAGAGCTTATTAATTTCCAGTGAAATATTTTGATACAGTTGTCCTCATTCACAGAAACAATGCCGAGAACGACACAGAAAATAAAGTAGCTATTATCACAGTCATCATTATTATTTCTGCACATTTTCTGTATTTCCCAAGCCCCTTCATCCTGGGAATAGAAACACATCACAACAACAGTCACAAAACAGCATTTCTTTGGCTCCAGCTAGCTCCCTCAGATTCCTCCCAGGCAGCTGGGGAGTCTCTAGGGCATGTCTCACGTGTATTCTGTGAGCGAGTCCTCTTGATTACTGCTAATCACCAGCAAGTTTATTCCCCACCCACCCCGGGGAGGGTTTCCAGTGGCTCTGACTCCACATGTGGTCCCTGTGTCATTGGGGACTGGGAGTTCTTGTGCTTTCCACTAATGCCCATTCGAGGGGGATAGAGTCTCACATCCAGGGCACTTAGCTGCAGCCCAGGAGTGAGTGTCATCTCCTATAAATTGATAAATGCTGCTGGATAAATGCCACTAGTATCTTGCATTTCTAGCGCCCCACTGGGATTTCAGAAAAACTGCTCTTCTTTGTTGACACGACCTTTATTGTAATTTCTCTAGCGAGGACTCCTATGCGCCTGCTGGAACAGTACCCCCGTATTCGGAGAGGAGCCATTTTGTTGCTCTCAGCATCAGTTCTTTTCACTTGTATCTTTGTCCCTTGTCGTAGAAGAAAGTTGTTTCCTTGTCAGTCCTTTTCCTTCCCTTCCTAGCCCGGGAGGCTCCTTGGTTCCTCCGGTGTCTGCATGGACTGGTCCAAAGCCAGTCCACACACCAGGTGCACCTGACTCTGGGGGCACGTAGGGCTTCAGCTCAGATTTGGGACGTAAGTAAGTACATGCCTAGGACTCCCCCAACAGAAGGGGAAATGGCTTAGTGCTGTTCACAATTAAATCTTAAAAATATTATTTCCCGAACGTATAAGATTGTGAGTAACCAGAATAATAGACAAACGTTATGGAAGATGGTGATATACTTTGAAGGGGGAAACCTGTCATGAAGGTACGTCTCTGCTTCCTTTATCATTCTGGTCTGGAATGTGTATTTTTCTTGAAGAAGGGTTTATAGAGTTGAGAACCCATGGAGTTTTTTGGGTTTTTTTTAAGTGAAACTCTCTGTCTTTTAATAGTCCAAAAACTAATTATCTTGTATCCTCTTACGGTTGGAAGCCTTTCAGCAAAATAGGGGATTTTTGTATTTCTCCAAAGCAAATACTGTAAACTCTGCTATGCTGGAGGACCAAATTCCTGAAATGCAAGGCTAGTTACCTGCCTCATTAAGAAACATGAGTACAAACAAATTTTATGAAAAAATTATGGAAAGCAATTGGCTAGAGAGTGATTACAGAGGTTAATCTGAGTACTAATTGGCTTGTTTAGGACTTAGCACCAAACCAGATTCACCAGTCATTTCTAGTGTAAATAAATGATACATCATTATGGCAATTAAAACATGATTCATTTTTCCACAGTGTTTCTACATTAATGGAAAAATAATCATTTGGGCTTAATCCAAATCCACAAAAAATATGCACCATCTAAATGGGGCTTTTACCTTTCAAGTAATTTTTCCTACTGTTGAATGTGTAGAATGATGCAAGACAGAACTTCATTTCTGAACTGTAGGGCTTAAAGGATATTCTCATAAGGACTATGCCTTCCTTCCAAGCCCTGTTTATTTATGCTCTAGGTCATTGTTCTAGTGAATGTGACACTGCAGTCATTCGTACAGTTACAAGTTACAGTGTGCATGTGCAAATTATAACTTTCTCGCACAGAGCAAGAAGCAGAGCTGTGTCAGGTGGTATAAGAGGGATAAGTAAAAGTCATGTGCTACAATAAAGAAGATAAATTCTGGAGAATTTTTTAACTGGGGGAATTTTTTCCTGGAAAAAGGCTTATTTCTGCTAAATTAAGAGTTTCTAGCTGACACGCCAAAACTGCCACAGGGCATGGGTAGACTGATGGTACATGCTGACCACATGCTCCCCCTGGGCAGGACCTTTGACCCCTGAGTCTTGAGCATGGTGTCACGGTCAGCCCTCCTTCTTCCTGAGACCCACGGGAAGTCACAGCACTTCACTTGCATGCTGTTTTCTCTTGGTGTGAGAGTAACTCTTCACCACAACGTGTCTGAGGTCCCAAACCAAAGAACCTGGGGTTGTGGTGGCAGGGAGAAGTAGCAGGGAAGCAGAGCATGAGAAGACCCAGTTAGGACAAGCATAGCACCCTGTGATGCTGGAGGAGAAGGAAGAGATGGGTCTCACCAAGCGGTCAAGGGGCGCACTAGCATACGTCTTGCTTTGGGACAATTCTCTAGGATTTCAAAACCTTAGGATATGTCTCCTGATTGCATTTTTGCTTACTGGGTATGTCTGTGAGCTTCTTACCGATAAGTTCCAAGTCTTTCTTCATTAGTGTACTTTCAGGTCCAAACACGGGGCCAGGCACTTGTTAGTTATTAAGTATTTGGCGGTGATAATAATTTTGGTGATGATGATGGTGCTAGCAGCAGCCGCTAACATTTACTCACTGAGCATTTTCTATGTATTATCTAATGTAATCTTCATAGCAGTTGTCTTGAAGGTGTTATTGGTTGTTTTCTTTTTTTTAATTCATTGATGATGCACAGAGTTTCAGCCCATTGCCCAAGGTCCCACAGCTGGTAAGTTTAAGAGCTGGGGATCAGATCTCTCTGATAAGAAAACAGTACAAAAATGCAAGTAGTTGAATGAACTAGTGAGTAATGAAAACAGTGTTTCCATTTATATCCATGGACCTAGAAGCTGTATTAGACTGGGGCAAGGTTTCTTAACCTGTTGCATTTCGTGCCAGGTAATACTTTGCCTTGCAGGCTGACCTGTGCCTTGTAGGGTGTTTAAGAGCATTCCTACCTTCCACCCACTAGATGCCAGGGGCATGCGTTCCCCCACTCGCGCTCTCCCAGTTGTGACAACCAAAAGTGTCTCTAGAGGGCAAAATCGTTGCCGGTTGAGAAGTCCCAGAGTGAGAAGGGCCACCTGAAGCCTCTACTTCAGAAGCACGGATTCCTACTGTGGTCACCTGGGAATTACCATACCTTCCAGAAACCAGCAGCATCACTTTCCACAGCCCTTAGAAGAGCGAGCTTAGGTGCATTTCCCTTCCTCTGTGATGGCATTACTGTCTTCACTCTCTAGGAGTTAGGGGATGAGGTAGGGAACAGTATTTAGTTTTTTGTTTTTTTCCATGTTTTCTCCTTCTGTTATAGGAGAGAAAGAGAGCAAAAACATTATCCCTCAAAAATGACAAGAACCTGTCCAAATAATCACTTTCTTATCCTAGGAGAGGAAAAGGGTAGACATTTAGGAGTAGGGCCATGGGTGAAGGGTACTGTAGAGGTAGGAAGAATTTAATTCACTGGTTGCAGCAACCGTGTGCCTAGTCTTGAGAACACAAGACCTGGCCAAATGCAAGTATCCCAGGCTCAAAGGAAGCTGGGAAGAGGACCCAAGTGGATTGTTGCATACCCCACTCTTAGGTTTCTTGAGAATCTCTGTATATTGAGGACTCTAAGTCTGTTTGTGGTTGACTTGTAAAATGGAAAGGGTGAGTTGGACAGAAGGGTGTGGTGTGATTTAAAATAGGAAGATCCAGTATACATTTTTGGAGAGAAAATTCAACTTTCACATTTGAAAATCATTGATAAGGAGTCCCATACTCATTGGGCACTACAGTAAGGATCTGCAGCTCCAGGGTTCACAGTTTGAGAACCTCACGTGGCTGTACCGTCCTTTAGTTCTACTCTCTTTAGCCTTCTGGCGTGGATACCAAGACTACTTTAAATAGGTACTCGGGCGCCTCTATAACAATGAAAATTCCTAAGTACTGCGGAACACATTTTAGGGAGTATAGTCGTGTTTAAAGTTACTTAGGTAAGCCCCTGAGAGACCATTTGAGATTAATGCAGCTAACTCTGTATATATTTAATTCTTTAAAAGCAATATTAATGCATGAGAGAATGGCATTTTATGGAATTTTTTAAAAATTTATTTAATTTATTTATTTTTTGGCTGCGTTGGGTCTTCGTCGCGGTGCATGGGCTTCACATTGTGGTGGCTTCTCTTGTTGCAGAGCACAAGCTCTAGGCGTGCAGGCTCAGTAGTTGTGGCTCGCGGGCTCTAGAATGCAGGCTCAGTAGTTGTGGCGCACAGGCTTAGTTGCTCCGCGGAATGTGGGATCTTCCTGGACCAGGGCTCGAACCCGTGTCCCTTGCGTTAGCAGGCAGATTCTTAACCACTGCACCACCAGGGAAGCCCTTATGGAATTTTTATGCTTTAGGACTCTGAGCAGACATTTTTTTAATTCTAGATTAATAAAAAAAATCAATTATTCAGCTTGGATAATCCTGATTTAAGAAAATCCGGATTTGCAAAATAGATAAACTGGGCCATGAGTTCTTAGTACTATAAATATATTCTTAACCTTGTTAAAAAAAAATACTGATTTAAATAATCCTTCTAATTCATTAAGGGCCATTCAGGTCTCCAGTATTTGACTGAGAGGCCGTGAAGATGGGAGGGGAGTAAGTGACCAAGCTAAGGTGCTCAGGACCCAACCTGATTGAGTACCAATCAGGAATTTTTTAAAAAGCTATCAGAAATGTAAAGATATCAGAAGTGTAAGGTGAGTTCAAGGAAAATGTCATTTGGCTTTCTGAAATAAATTTGTATTTCACCTTCTTTGAAAATTATTTCTGTGGAAATCCTAGAAAAATGAGACAAAATATTGAGAAGAGAGAAAAGCTAAGCAGGATAGTAATGTGGTTGTGTCTAAACAGCAGTGGGAAGTTTAGCCTTTGGAAAACTTTTTGTCTTCAATCTGCCCATCCCTGGGGGAAGGACAGGATTGCCACGAGCTGTAGCTCCCTCTCCAGGCCCTTTAGGATTTACCTAGTAGTCCCTGCTTTCAAGAACTGTATATTCTGGTGTTAAATACTTTAAGGCGTGACCATTAAAAAGACGACTATGCTTTTGATAAAAGTCCTTTCCCAAACATTTTGGTCCCAGGGCTTCTTTACACCCTTCAACATGACTGAGGATGCCAAAGAACTTTTGTTCATGTGATTTATATCTATCAATGTTTACTGGAAATTAAATAGAAAAAAATAATATATAAAAAATAATATATAAGCAACATTAAGCATATTACCTGTTAAATCACACACTTTTTGGAAAATATATTTTTCAAACCCAAAAATATTAGTGAGGACAGTAAGTGTTCTTTTCGATTTTCACAAATCTCTTTAATATCTTACTTGACTGGTTCAATAGGAGAATCTGGATTCTCGTACCTACTTCACCATTCAGTCTGTTTGATGATATGTTTCAGTTGAAGAATATAAAGAGAATCCCACCATACACATATATGGCAGGAGTATTTCAATAGCCTTCTCAAATAATTGTGGACATTGTTCTCTGATACTGTACCACACTCAAAAACTGCTTTGATTTTTTTTTTAAGGCAACAGCAGTTTTACCCACGATGGCCTTTGCCCCATCAGTGCAAAGCTCAACATGGTGAAAAAGGCAAATAACATTTTAGTATTATTATGAAAATAGATTTGACTTCCCAGATCCAAAGAAAGAATGTCAGGGGACATTTAGGAGTCTGCAGTCCATACTTTGAGAACTGCTGTCATGGAAAAACATTTTAAAACATGGGAAAAAGTCCATGGCTATTAGTGATAAAGGGACACAGAAAATTGTCCCATTTCTTAAATAAAAATATTTCTAGTAAAGAGAAAAACTGGAAAGTGTATATCAAACTGTTGAACAATGGTAATATCTCAGGATTGAAAAATTAGGGAGTCATTTTATTTTCTTTTTTGTTTATTTTATAGAATTTCTTACAGAAAATGTTTTGTAACAGAACGGGTATTGATTCAGTCTTTAATATGATAGAAATTAAATATTTTGAAATTTTAAGCAAAATGCAAAACCTCTTGTAGTCCCATTACCCTAAGAAGATTGTTTTAACTCCTTTTAAAAAACTTTTATTGTGGTGTGAGAACACGTAACATGAGATCTACTCTCTTAACTTTTTAAGTGTACAATACAGAGTTGTAAACTGTAGGCAGTGTGTACAACAGATCGCTAGAACTTACTTGTTTTTACTTCCTGTTCATTTTAGTTTTTAATTAATTTGTATATATATTTTGAATAGAGTAGTAGAAAATTCATTTTTCTACTTACTATTGTATATGGCCAAGAGCTTTCATCCTAATTATATATAAAATATTAGCATTCTTATTACTGATACAAATTTTGGCTCCTATGGAAATGAACTGGCTAATCTAAATGGTACCCAATGATATTAGTTAACGCAGTTTCTTCCAAACAGGAAGTAACAGTGATTTTTCATTAACCGACTTTAAAGAAATGTAATCACTGCATTAACACTGTAATAATTTTAGATCCTAAATTATTTGATTTTAATGATTTAGCAAATTCCTGTTTGTTCTTAAAGATTTAAAAATAGCCAGTGGTACTTTAGGTAGTTTCATTTATTGTTATTTTCACTATAACTACACTCTTTTAACTTTACTCATTCTCAGCCTGGTTGATTCTACACACCACTTAGAGCTAATGTGGAAAGATAATGATTTTCAAATTCTGATGATGCATGATGTCTGCATAGGAGAGATTTCTCTGGTTGACACTCAACTACAGCCATTTTCCAAGCCATGTAATTTTAATTGCTTAGCGTCACTTGTATGATGAGCTCTAGCTGAGGGCATTTTAACACAGGTAGGCTCTGCAGGGTCACTCCCAGGTGGCTTCCTATCAGAAGTGATAAGTGAGAAATAATTGAATGGCAGCACCTTTCCTTTGTGCAGCTTTGATTCTTTTGGAGAAATTGTACTCTTTCTATCACAGAGTAAATCCCCCAAACATCTTGTCTACTCTGATTATATACTTCAGTTCTTAACAATATCTATGTCAAGCTTGTTACCTCCATTGAAGCAGATGATTTATGAAAGCTGATAGGTATTGTTTGAAATACTATGAAAATAGGATGCTTTATTTAGTTATTTCCTGTCTACTCCAAGATAGCCTTCGCTCACATGCCACATGAAATATTAGATGGATAGTAAAATGTAACATATATCCAGGAGGGTTGTCTTAGCTTCAGTGGTTGATTCAGAGAGATACTGAGTCAGAGGCATTCTTGGCAACTAAATTCAGACTAGTCCAGGTTGGACAGCTTAGTGTGACAGTTGCATTAATTATTTGTATGTTGTTTTAATAATTGTGCAAACAACTGTTAGACTATTGATTTTTTTAATTGAGTGGGTGCTGGAGATACTCTGCTGGGGATCAAACCTGGCTCCTCTACTTCTAGTAGTAGTATTTGGTATTATAGTAATAATAACAATAATACTAGTAGTAGTATTTGGTATTACCAGTGATCACTAGTAATAATAGTTACCGGTAGTAATTAGTCTCTTTCTATCAATGTCTTTTTCTGTAAAATGGGAGTAACAGGGTTTTTATGAGGATTAAATGAGCTAATACATGTAAAATACTTGAAAAAGCAGGAAATTTTCAACATATATTAACTACTGTTATTATTAGTAGCACCATAATTCACTATTTAGGTAAGCACACAATAGTGTTACAGAATTCTCCCCAGTTTCTGCATTAAGCAACCTAAACTCAAGTGCCTTATTAGAGTACATGTAGTTTGGGAATCAAGTTTTGCATACTCTGACCTCATTAAAGACAATTTCAGGTGTAGGAGAACATGATATTGCTTAAACTTAAAAATAAGAAAAAAGAAATAGTAGAGTCAGAGAACCAGAAAGAGACACTGGCAAACATGTAAGTTCCCAAATTAAAAAAAAAAAAAAAAATCAGTGGAGTAGCAGAATAACAGAATGAAAATGCTGAATGCCAAATGGTGATTTGGGAAGTTAAGGCACTCCTCCCCAAATCCAAAGAAATGAGACAGAAAATGAAGGCATGAGAGAAATGTAGGGGCATGGAAAATCAATCCAGGAGGTCAAACATTTATTGACTAGGAGTTCTAGAAGGGAGCAGAGAAAATAGAAAAGAAAATAATCAAAGAAATTATCAGAGAAATAGCAGAAGATAAGTTCTCTAGGTTGAAGATAGACTTGTGTCTTGAGATTAAATGGTTTGGCCAATTTCCAGCAAAATGAAAGGAAAACAACCTATACCTAGGTGCATCTTGATGAAATTTTAGAACTCCTAGGATAGGGTAAAGAAAGAATTCTGTTCCCAAGGATGAAAAAGAAAGCTACCTAAAAAAAAAAGAAAGCATTATGTTAGCAGACTTCTTTTGGCCACCCTGGATTCTGCAATATAGTGAAGTTTAAAACATTAAATTGTCATGGAAAATTATTTTGAACCCAGAAATCTCAAACATAAAGGTACCATAAAGATATTTTTAGAGGTGCCCAACCTTCTACAAAAGATAACTTCTAGATCTAACACAACAAAATGAAAAGCAAATGAGTGACAATTAAAAAATGAATAGAATATCCAAACTTATAACAAGGATGAGTATTAAGTAACAGTGCAGAAATTTTTATCCAATAGATTGATAAAATTCAATGTTGGTGAGTATAGGGAATAGGTACTCTCATATATGTACTTCGGGTGAAATTATAATAGTTTAGTGCAGTAATTTGGAAGATAGTGTGGCAGCATATATTACTATTTAAAATCTGCATTCCATTTGATCCAACAGTTCTGGGTGTCTGTAGTAAGACAATAGTCCTATGTATAGAGAGAGAGTATATACTAGGGGGTACAGTGGGCAAGGGGTAGAACTGGGGGGCTGGTGTTGAGCCAAGAATGTCATCTCACTAGTCTTCTGCGCCATTTACGTGACTCAAGTAATTAAGCGCTCAAGAACTCAGAAGGAGGGGGGGGGGTCTTGCAGAGGCTACATCAGCAAAAAGGAGATGAAGCCTGATCTACTTTTACAGGAAACAAACACATATGATCAGCAGAGAAAAGATGGAGTTGAGTCTTCTCCAAATTCACGTGAATCAAAACATTCAGTTTTGAGCCGAAACCAAGCTTAGAAAGCTTCAACCCCAAAGGAAGCCCTTTGGGAAAATTGTGACAGAGTGAAAATTGGATTATAATGGAAACCTATCTACTCTATAATTTTATGGTTTTCCAAACAGTGTATCATCTCACTTTACATTGTGTTTACTTAATTAGACGTTTGAAATATGGAAAATAATATTTAGAAGAGCAGAAACATGGACTTAATGGGACTCAAACAGCATAAACAGAAAAGATAAATTCAGGTGTCTTTATATTTTAATCATATGGATAATTCTGGTGTAGAAAGTTAGCTGCCTTGCTTACTGCTCTCCATCACTCAGATTCTTTATCACATACATCATATCCATTTTTATTTCTTGCAAGATGCATCAGGCCAAATTCAGTGACAAAGGATGAAACCAAGAAATACATTGTTTCTAGATTTCTTCCCAGCTGGGCTGAAACAAGCTTAATAAACTCTACTTATATAAAAGGATTGAGAAATGAGGGTCCTGAAATCAATATTAAAAAATACCAAGTCAGTTCTCCTTTCCTTAAGAAGCATACAGTAGAATTTTTAGTGGAGAGAAAGTCCATAACTGGGGTTTATGGGGAGAAATATAGAATTGAGTATAGTAGAGTATAGTGGTTGTGAAGTGACAATAACTGTCCCTGGGGTTGTGACATCATGGCTGTGGAGCACACAGCACAAGGCCTGGCACATAATACCCCACAACTCCTCGCTAATATATTTAAATTATTAGTTTACTTAACACACTCTTATTGAGTGTCTGCTCTGCATCAGATACTGTGCAGGCACTCAAGGGTAGGTCTTTGGGAGGGGAAGAGACCCAAGGTTGAGGGAGGTTATATCTTGCCCTCCCATTTACTTCAAAGCAAAGTCCAAGTTAAGAAGAACGTAGGGGCTTCCCTGGTGGCACAGTGGTTAAGAATCCGCCTGCCAATGCAGGGGACATGGGTTCGAGCCCTGGTCCGGGAAGATCCCACATGCTGCGGAGCAACTAAGCCCGTGCGCCACAACTACTGAGCCTGTGCTCTAGAGCCTGCGAGCTACAACTGCTGAAGCCCGTGCGCCTAGAGCCCGTGCTCCGCAGCAAGAGAAGCCACCGCAATGAGAAGCCCACGTGCTGCAACGAAGGGTAGCCCCCACTCGCCGCAACTAGAGAAAGCCTGCATGCAGCAACGAACACCCAACACAGCCAAAAATAAATAAATAAAATTAATTAATTAAAAAATTTTTTTTCATCCTGTTTTTTCAAGGCCAGAATAAAGGATGAAAATAATGGGTAAGAAACAAAGGCTTTTAAGTGCAAGATGTAGAGGTTTTAATTAAAGGATGATGAAAAAGTGACTAGTCTCCAAATCTTTAATAAAGCTAGTTAATTCTCCACTAATGCTGTAGAAATTATGCTCTAGTGAGCTGGGACATTTTATTCATAATCAGGCACATTATGTGCTTTTAATTAACAGTTGTACTTCCATTTGTCGGCCATTACTGAAAGAAGAGTGATACCAAATAGTATCCTACGTTGTTTCATAGTCATCCTCAAAAAACTGTAGGCATCAAGCCTGCATAGAGTATTGTTTGCTAAGAATTGCACGAATCAGACTAACAGACCCATCTCTCTTCTCTAGCAGTACACCATCCAAAATAAATTACGGACAGGTTAAGAGGACACCAGTCAATCCAAGGAATTAAAAATATATATTATTCAGCAATGCACTGAATGAGAGAAAATATTTGCAAATCATATCTATGATAAGGGATTAATATGCAGAATATATAAAGAACTCCTACAATTCAAAAATAACAAGAGAAAACAAACAAACTTATTTAAAAAATGGGCAAAGGACTTGAATAAACTTTTCTCCAAGGAAGACATACACATGGCCAACAAGTTTAAAAGTTGCTCACCATTACTTATCATTAGAGAGATGCAAATCAAAACCACAATGAGGTATCTCCTCACCCCCTTTAGAATGGCTGCTATCAAAAAAACAAAACAAAACAGAAAATACCAAGAGTCGATAAGGATGTGGAGAAATGGAACACTTGTGCACTGCTGGTGGGGAGAAGAGTAATGGATTAAAAAAAAATTCATTAAGGGTAGGGCCCTCTCGTTGATTGTGTTTGTGGTGTGCCATGCCAGCCACTTCACTGGCACGTGAATCCCTCATTAAGAAGGAGAATACGATGGTTGAGTGGCTACATTTTCTGTGCTAATTATAGTCTAGCCAGGGGCATTGGTTGATGACTGATGCTTAATGGTTAGATTTACCTCCTCTAGAGCCAGAATGACACCTCAGAGAGCGGGTATTTCTGTTATCCTCCAGTGTAGGGGACCTCAGAGACTACCTGGAGGGTGGAGGGTGTCTGAGAGAGGGGGCTCAAGGGACAGGGTCCCTGATCACTTCTACCCGAGCAGCTTTGCATCTGTCAGAAGACTTTTTTTTTTTTTCCCTCGAAAGATTCTTCTTGAAAATAGCTTAACTGCAAAGAGGGGGGTTAAAAAGTCACTGATCCCGTTCACGATCTTTGTCAGATGGGAAAATAGCAACTATGAGAATAAGTGATATCCTCTTTATTCTGGTCCTTCTTGCTCTTGTCCTCCTTTTCATGTTCCCCATTTTAGTTATCTCCTAGTTAGTGCAGATTTTCAAAGGAATTCCATCCTTTTAATCTTACCACCAGCCTCTGCAGGGATTGAGCAGATATGGTACACCACCATTAACAAAATAAGAACCTACGTTTTCCCACCTTCTAACCCACATCTCTTAGAACTAGACCTCATTTTCTGAGAGCCTCATCCAGGGTAGGGCCAAGGAACGTGGGTTTTTAATATGCACCTCAGACGTTGCTTCTGTAGGTAGTCTTGAGGCCACATTTTGAGAATAACCAGACTCGATTTTTTGTGAAGGAAGAACCCCTGCAGTTTGTGGATCAGGAATTATTATTGAACTTTATGGATAAAATGCAGAGAAAAAAACAACTCACTCAAGGATGCCCTGCTACTGTGATGTGGTTGAGACCCAAAATTCTATGTTTTTCCCACAAAACTGTTGCTTCCCAAACGCCGGTCTACAGAACAGTGCCTTTCCATGTTTGGCTTTTTTTCTGTGATCCATAGCGAAATAAGAAAAATAAGATAAAACACAGTATTGTGTTTTATCAAGAATCTCCATTTATTCTGAGATTCTTTAATACTAAATGTTTTTAGTAACAAAATATCCCTTCTTCTTTTATGGCATAATGGTAATTGTATGTAGTAGTTTTTTTAATGGCATGAAATCCACAAATCTGTATCCTAAAGCACTAAAAAGCCCAGTGGCTCTACTGGAAAAGAAAGCATGAGGCAAACAGTGGAACTCTGCTCTCCAGGCCTCCCTGTGCCCCACTTCTGGGTGCCCGGTGAGTTCCACAGAGCACCATTTGAGAACCACTGAGGTGGTGGAAAGTACACCAGACAAGGAGTTGGCCGACCTTGATTCTAATCTCATCTCCATCATTAATTAGCTGTGTGACTTCAGCAAATCAATTCATTTCTCTAGGCTTGTATCATCTTCTAGGATTCTGTGTGCTTAGGGATAAATTTCTATGTTTTGAAATAAGGGAATCATTAAAATGGATTAGGAGTTATTTTCCTTCATTATGAGTAATTCATCAACTCTACTGCATTTGTATGAAACGCTAATACAATTTTTTATTAAGCCCAGTACACAGAAAACTCATTAGGCTAACACTGGCTTATCCAGAGTGGTGGTGAACTCAAAGCAATTGCTATTCCCTAGTAATCTAGATCTCTCTGGTTTGGTAGTAAAATATTGAATTATCTGAATCTCGTTAATACAGGACTTATTGTTTTCAATTTCCCTATTTTTAAATAGAGTTTCTGCTCCTAATTCAGGAACTTTGATGTATATGCCAATGAGCATCAGCCTCGGACTCCTCAGAAGGTGGCCTCACCTTGATAACCACAGGCCCTCACAGGTGTTCTGGTCCACAAGTAAATTGTCAGATGCTTAGGGTTTGATTCTGTTTGTGATGCTGTACTAATCAGTCTCCGTGGTGTCTTACAAATACTTAAATGCCACATCAGCTTAAAAATTCATACTTCATTGGGGGGCAACTCTCTTGCCTTGTAGCACTGATTCTTCCGTGTATTCGACAAGCACGTAATGAGCTTGCTCTATCTGCCGAACTCAGCTAGGCCTTGAGGACAGAGTCCCAGACCTCAGGGAGCTCCTAGTCCAGCAGAGGAGCTAGTCTTACAAATAAATGGTTAAAATATAGTAGAAATACGGTATTGGACAATTTATATTTTCAGTCTTTAAGCTTAAACTTCTATTCATGTTTGTCCAAAGCAGTGGCCTTTTAGGGCCAAGTATCTTTGGGTGTAGGCTGGGACTTTAGGTCAGAGAGGTCCTAGGTTCACTGACCCCCCCTTGATAAAGTTCAGAGGCTGTTGAGGGCTTCCCTCCTCTGCTGTCCTTCCTTTTTAGGAGGAAGGACACGAGAGTGGCCTTGTAGGGCTCAGAGACAAAGAACTACTTGGGTACCAAAGGACCTGACTTGTATGCAAGGTATAGAGGGTATAGGGAAGACTTGGCAGCCTTCCGCATGGAGGTGAGGGTAGTCACTGGTCTCATGGGAAAGAGAACTTGGGCACAGTCCCTCCTGTGGGAGCCAGAGTACCGGACCAGGATCGGTTGTTAAGCAAACTGGGCTGAGCCTCTGGCATTAGTCTTTGGGCGATCCTGCCTGCTTCTCTCTACTGGGTCTGTAGTATCCTGCACAACATGTGTCATCACATCAGGTTATATCCAAACATGTCTTCTAAGAGTGAATATCTCTTTGTTCTAAAACCGATGCTAAGTGTTTTATTATTCAATTGGTCATGTCAGTAAAACATTGGAGTTTATCGATTTGTGCCTTTCATCATGTACCTATAAAATATAGAATTTGATTGTTCTCTTATAGAAAAAAAAACCTACTTCTAGACACAAGAGGTCAGTATACCTCATGCAAAGGGTCTGGACACAAGTCAAATTCTGTTGACTTTTTCACACAGCTCCAAATGAGAGTGTGGGCCAGAGCACACTGTTCTTTTGTTTGGAAAATAGTGATTTGTTCTCAGATATCCCCGTGTTAGGGAAAACTGTTTCTGGTAAAGTATACACACCAAGTTTGTATCATACAGGGTTCTGGCAAATTCCTAGAAGTTAGTGCATAAGAATTTTCCTCCTCCTGTCTTTTCCTCAGTTCGTTCTTCTCCACTCCCTCCCTCCCTCCTTCCCTTTAGCTAAGCTAGAGGGAATCATATTGTTTGCATGTAGATTAAAACATGGCCCTACTAGTTCGTTCCTTTCTGCTTTTACCTGGACTGGGGGTAATACGAGTGAAGGGCTGGGAGGGACCTTGGGGTCCTGGGAACGTTCCTCCCTTCTCTGGACTCTTAGGGTAAGTATTATAGATTGTGTACGTTTTTTTTTGTTGTTGCGATACGTGGGCCTCTCACTGCTGTGGCCTCTCCCGTTGCGGAGCACAGGCTCCGGACGCGCAGGCTCAGCGGCCACGCCTCACGGGCCCAGCCGCTCCACAGCATGCGGGATCTTCCCGGACCGGGGCACGAACCCGTGTCCCCTGCATCGGCAGGCAGACTCCCAACCACTGCGCCACCAGGGAAGCCCTTTAGTCTCGTTCTGATTAAAGTTTATGGCACTTTGCTAATGCCTCACAATGTGCCTATGAAAAGGGGTATAGTAGTCTAGAATTATTGTGCTAGATCTTTAAAACTAAACTTCTAAAGAATGGGGCTCTTGGGTTTATGGAGTTAAATGCAGTTAGAGATGAACTTTGCAGACACGTGAAGCTCTGCCATGTTTTAGAGTTGTGCCCTTCACCTCTTAATGTGGCCCGTTTTCATTGCACATCTTCTGAGGTGTTTGCTAAAGCCCTTGGCCATTTGGCGTTCATCTGTGGTGATTTTAGCAACCCTGCTTTTGCCAGGTCACTTTTTTTCTTTTTTTTAATCCAGTACAAATATACCACACTGAAAAGTTTTCGGCAGCTTCAATTATTTATTAGCTGTCTTAGTTTAGTGAATTTTATTTTTTTTAATCCTGATGTCTAACGAGGAAGAGAGAGTTCATGAAAAGATTGCTTTTAAAGAGTGATGGTCACTGCAGGTGATGGTCGGGGCCCAGGATGAGCCTGCTGCCATGATTATGTGTTCCTCACCCAGAGCCTGCCTCCTTCCTGGTCTTCCATTGAAGTCTTTTCCTGCCCACTGCCAGGGTTGTTGCAAAGCATCCTGGGACCTGGACCTGCTTGTCGTTACTTCCTTGACCCTTAAGTGCTTACATTATGCTTCCATCACAGTGCCACCTTCTCTTCAAACGCTCTCTACTCCATCTGGCTGACGGCCACTGCAGCAAAGCCCTCTAGTCCCACATCTGTGTAGCTCATTTGATGGTGGTTTTCTTTGTGGGTACATACCATGTCTCCCCATCTAGATAAAAACCCTTGTGAGAAAAAAGACGTCTTATCATTTTCGGGACCCCACCCAGCTAGCCTACTTTCTTGCATGTAGCAGGAGATAAGTCAGTGTTTATTAGTAATTATCTTAGTCTAATCTGGCTGCTGTAACAAAAATACCATAAGTTGGTGGCTTATAAACAACAGAAATTTATTTCTTAAAGGTTCTGGAGGCTGCAAAGGTCAAGATCAAGGTGCCAGCAGATTCCGTTTCCAGTGAGGGCCCATTTCCTGGTGTCTTTTCACTGTAACCTCACAGGGCAGAAGAGGCAATGGAGCTTTCTCAAGCCTCTTTTACGAGGACACTAATCCTACCCATGAGGGCTTTACCTTCATGACCTAATCACTCCCCAAAGGCCCCCTCCATTTAATACCATTACATTGGACATTTGGTTTCAACATATGAATTTGAAGGAACACACACCATAGCAGTGACTTTAGAGAGTTTTTAAGCATTTAAATAAAATATAGTTCTGAAATTTAAAAAAATTTGCTGTGTACTTAGGAGGACTTATTAGTAAGATAAAGAGAACATCAAGGTAGTTATGTCTGCAGGGTGACTCTTATCCTTAAGGGAATATAAGGAACAACCAGGGGCAATACCAGTGGAGTACATCCCAACAAGGGTTGCTGGGGAAGGCACTCTAGGACTTGCTTCTGACCTCCTATGGGAGAGTTAGCAAAAGGATGGGCATGGCCCAGGGTCATTGTGATGAAACCTGATCACCAAGCCAGCAGAGCAGTTCATCAGTAGGCACTGTCGCATTTCTAAACTAGAGTTCGTTTATTTATTCAATTACTTGATGAACATTTGTAAAAGCATTTACTGTGGGCCAAGTGCTCTGCTGGGCTCTGGGAACACTAAGATGAATGAGGCCAAGGCTCATTCAGGAAGCTCATAGCCCAGTGGGGAAGCAGACACATACGTGGACACTTAAAAAGTGGTGTAAATGTTCAGGGATGGAGATGTTATATGTAACAGAGAGGGCCTAGCAGGGACACTGAACCCACTGGAAGTCTGGATCCATTTCCTTAGTCTAAGTCAATGACAAGGGAGCAGAGACAAGGGCATTGAGTATGAGTTTGGGACGGTCGAGAGGGTTGGTTATGGCGCAGGTCAGAGAAGATCACATGGGATGAAGAGTTCTGAGCACGGTCTGTGTTTGGTTCTGTCTCCTCTCGCTAACCAACTCCCTTCTCCCTCCATGGCCTGCTCCTGGGATCTGCTCTGTGGTCTGGGGTGTCCTGGTCTTCACTGTCCCAGGCCCAGTTTGTCTGGCTGCCAACCAGGTGCTCAGTATAGGCTTCCTGCCAGGTGCTCTGGGCAAGCTGAGATGAACTCATCACAGTCTCAGAACTAGTTAAGGGAGCTCCTGGACGGTGTGGGGAAAGGCATTTCAGGTGCTGGGAACAGTTTGAGCTGAAGCACAGAGACAGGAAATGAGAAGAAATGGTCAAAGTGGTGGCCAAGTAGGCTGAAGTTTTGTTTTTAGGCCAGAGAATATATTCCTTATTAGTAGGCAGATAAGTTTTTTTTGTTGTTGTCTTTTTTTGTTTTGTTTCCCAAACTAGCATGTGATTAGTGCAGTGCTGCAGGCTGTGGGGTCAGAGGTGGTATATATGGTGGTTGGTAAGATTGGGGGGAACACACACGTGTTCAGTAATGTAATTGAATTGAGTTGAATCTGTTGCAATTTGATATGAATTAATATGCATCTCAGTTGCTCTGACAATACCTCTTGAAGAAACTTTTGCACAAAGTTTCCTAACCAAAAGGCAGTACATGGTTATTTGCATACTTGGAACTAGCACCCAGGCTTTTCATATTCTCCACCCATGCTCTCTTTAGGCCCCCGAGTCTTTCATATACTATGAAAAGGAAGTAAGATTTGGCAAGAATTTCCTACTTGTGTGGGAGAGAGAGTTTTGTCATGTATTGCCTAGAATTACTCATTTCAATCTTAAATTTAATGAAAGAATGTGAAAATGAATGGATATTCTACTTGGTCATGTTTTCTATAATGTACTATTAAATTCTTCAGTGTAGACACAATGGTGTATGTGTGCGTGTGTGTTGTATGTGAATTAATTTACATCACAATGATGGAAAACTAATACGAAGTTCCTAATTGAGAATATTCAGTTCAGGGCGTTTTGCTAGTATTTGAAAGATTCATGAGATGGTTACGATAAATGTTTCAGTGATCTTTGTATCTGATCAACAAGGAGGATTTAGAATTTCTCCCCCAGTGGTGAAATTAAGGGGTTCAACATTTGTGGATGAACAAGATGTTAGAATCTAGTGAACCAAATACGGGAAAGCCAGTCACCTGTTGAACGTGACCATAGGTTTATAGTTCAGCACCGTCTTGTATGAAAAACTGTCCTTAACTAGCTAAAAGAGTTAGCTGAATGTTGTATTAGAATATTATGATATCTGCCCGCACTGACCTTTTGATCCAAAATGACGTTGGAACACCAAAAAGGACAGAAAGAGGGATTTCTCATGGAACTGACTACATACCTGTTGTTGTGCCTGCTTGCTAATAGATGTTTGCACGTGTGGCCGAGTTTTGTAGTCAGGCTGTGGGAGAGGAGACAGTCTCACCTATCAAAGGAAATCTAATATCCATGAATGATCAAACTGGCTTGGATCAGTTCTCACAACTCACCTCCTGAGAATGAACTGAAAGAAGGAGGCAGGGCATTTAAGGGAGAGGAAACCTTATTGATATGGTTGATGGGTTCTTCCTAGTGAGGAATGCATTCGTTAGATTGGTTCTGTTTGGGGGCTGCTCTCTTTGATCAGCCATCAGGGCTCCCTGACTTGTCTCATAGGCTCCGTTTCGAAGGAAAAGAATAGTGCATTCTTTGACCATGGGGCAGAGCAGAGATAATTGGCCCACACTAGGGCCTATCAGGCCTACAACCAAGGCAGGGTGCACTACCTCCTGAACTTTTTGTTCAAAGATGTTGACTGGACTTTATTTCCTAAAGTAGTAGGATTCATAGCACTGTATGTTTCACATGAAACTTGTAGGGACTTGAAGACTTGAGGGCATTTCCCTTAAATTACCAGGCTAAAAGCTTCATAAATATGTTTTCTGCCATAAAATATAATTGTGAGGTACAGTGTATAGCCTGTTTTATCTGAAACACATTGTTTATTCGTGTGGTAATCTGAGCTCTCCATCACTGAATTAGCATAATGGCTTTAGCCTGTTTTCGTCTTAGGGTATTGTTTAGAAGGAAAAATTAATATGGTCTGTTTCTACTAATCACAAATTCCATTTTGTATTTCTTTGATATAGTTTCTTTGATGTGAGGGAAAAGACTAAATCTCTTTTAAAGGAAGAAAAATGTCAGCGAGTCTGTTTAGCATGTATGCAATCTCAGGAATTTAGTAAACCGTGTAAGATGGGGAAGTTAATGTTCTGTGTTTGGGGCCACTTTGCTTGTTTGAGGAATTTAATTACAACTTGGGTGGCTTTCTAGGCATGTAGGCTATTCTGACCCCAAGACCTGTAGAACGTTTTGCAACTATCCTGTTTGATGTACTAGGCCACTGAGAGACAAGTTAGACAGAACACCAAGTAGACTTTTCTAGAAGCAGGAGCCAAGGAACCAATCCCTCCCCGTTGTTCTCTATGTTCATCTTGTGCAAAAGAATTTTGTTTTCCCCAGATGGCTTCAGTGGTCATTGCCGAGCTGGGAAACTTGATCCTTCAGTAGCCAGGAGAGCAGAGAGCTCTCAAAATTTCTTGCTTCTTCCAGCTGGAGAGGAAAGGACCAAATTCACAAGCCAAGCTTCACTTCCCACAAGCCAAGCTTCACTTCCCCCATCTGCTTACACATTTACAGCCCCGAAGCCAGCGTGCGCTAACGTGTACAGGCGTGTCCCTGAAAACCACTGTTTAATTCGCATTTTCATAGGTCCATAGAAGATTTCCCACTGACTTAAATGATAATTTCAGAGATTATTTTATCGGAAATTTGGATTGATCTCCAGTTGGCAGTGGCTTTAACTTGCTGTTTTCCAGGCTTGCTGTCCAGAAATTAATGGTGTGTAAATGAGCACAGGGGTTTAGAAACCTTTGGTAAATTCTATCATAAAGCAAATAACCATTCCTTACTTTGCATACAACCACTCTTCTGTGCCACAAGCATCTCTGGAGCTCCTACTCACCACCAGACACCTGGGGCAGAAAATAAATAAGGCTTAATGTCCGCCCCGAGGGGGTTTAGAGTCTCCGGTGGAAGATGGGAGTAGATCTGTGGGTGTCGCTCAGTGCAGTCAGTGCCGGTGCCGTGAGGCCAGTGTGCTCTGGGCCCTGGAAGGGAAGCAGAGGGGACTCTCACTCACCCTGGACATCCAGGGATGGTGTCCAGGTTTTGTCAGATGAGAAGGCATTAGCTGTGTGAAGAGGGGGCTGGGGGCGTACCAGGCATGCTGGTGGCGGGAACCGGACACGTGGAGGCATGGGGCATGGAGTATGGAGTAGGGGGACGTCCTGGAGCAACCCTAAGCTGATTAATCCATTAAGCTCAAATCGAAGGTGCTGTGAGCAGTGCTCCCCCAGCACTGTCAGGGCGATTGCAAATCTTGGTTTTGAAGCTGCAGGTCTAGCCTAGTGTAATGGTTGACACACGGACTCAAGCCAGACAGCCTGGACTCACGTCTTGAGTGTGATTTGAGGCCAGTCCCTTTAGCCTCTCTGTGCCTGTGTTTCCTCATCTATAACACGAGTATTATGATAATACCATCTCCTACGTGAGGTTGTGGTGAGAATTTAATCAAGTAACAGGGCCTAGCATGTAGTAAATATCAATACTGTATAAGTATTCGTTAAGTAAAATGTGTGAGACTGGGAGGGTCAGGGCAGTGACTTGTTCATATAAGATGCTCAAATGATGAATAAAAAATTCCCAGAAATGTTCCTAATGACAAGCTGACAAACCCTGCAGAAAGTTTAGAGATGGAAGAAAAGCAGCAGTCTACCAACTCCACTGCAAGTAAGAGTTACCCAGGGAGCTTGTTAAAGTGCAGACTCTTGGCCCCACCCTCCAGAGAATCGAATTCCTAGCTCTTGGCTGGGATCCAGAAGCATGCATTTAAAAAACCACCCGCAGTGATCAGTGATTTTCATGCACACAGTCCCAGAATCTTTTTGAGACATTGCCTAAGCCTTTTCCCTTTTAGAGCAAGTGACCTGTAGGGACTCTGAAGACCTGTGTTCTGGTCCCAGCTCTGCCAATTCCTGGTTGTGTGACCTTGGACATGTGGAGTAAAGCTGTGAACATCCGTGAATTTGTCTGTGAATACTGGCATGGCTCTGCTATGAAAATGAAACAAGACGTGTATCTGAAAGGCACCAGTGAACCGGTGACCATTGCGGAGTGGTCTCGTTACTGAAAGGGAGGGGGCCTCAGCCCACAGCTGGGCAGGCAGGAAGCCTCAGCCCTGATGACAGGTTATTTTAGGATTGGGGAGGGTGAGGGTAATGGATGCTGGACCTCTGGGCATGTTTTTCTGTGGAATCCACCTCTATTTTCTGTTGTATGATTATCCGGCTAATATTCCAGCGCTCAGCAGGCATAGATACAGGGCGTTACTACTTTACAGGGTAAACAGCCCCATTATTAGACAGCTCTGGTTATAAGAAAGTACTACAGATTAAGCCAAAGTAGGCCTACCATTTGATATGCTGGATTTCAGCATATCATTTTAGACAACTGAATGTGGAAGGGTTAATTAGAACAGGCTGTTTGAATTGCATGGGGCCAGAACCCAGAACTTGGGTGGGGAGAACACAGAGGAGCGTTGGCTTGCAGATACTGTTCACTGTTCCCTCCCAGCTATTGAAGTTAAAACTCACTCTCAGCCAATGCGTTTGGGCTGCAGCCACAAGTCCACATGCCAAAGTGAAGCGAGAAGAGAGAATTTAGGAAAGAACGAAAGGATAGGAGAGAGATTTTTTAATTTATTAAGATAAAAACATATTTGGTGTTAGATAGAAACATGTTCCTGAAATATAGTTGCTTCTGGTTTAGGAATTTAACAGCTACCCATAGGGACTTACTGTGATGCACCTAACTAGTTAGGACTGAAAAACAAAAAAAAAATCTCAATTGGAAATTTAGGACGTATAAAACTGGTCTGAATTTTATTTTATTCCACTTTAATTTTAATAGAATCCAACAAGAAAAAGAGCTGAAATCCAAAATTACCTCTTTGTCTTTAGAGGTGAATATGAAATAGATATTTTTGCTCTATTTGACATATAAGAATAAAAGCTAATTATTACTGCTCCTCTCCCTGCCTGCGAAGAGAGAAATATCTGCACGTACAAATGGGTACATAAATGTGTCTGTATGTAAACAGGCATTGCATTAGTATATGCATTTCATGGTTAAAGATTTTGATGTATTCTAGGAAAACAATTGTTTATATAATAAATTAATGCTAAATAGTAGTGTTGAGATCCTTATTTTTCCTTGAAAACTATTGTTTTGCAAACTATGTGATCAACAGCTAAGGGAGAACGTTTACGTGAAGTTGAACTTTTACTTGTTGAAGTTTACTTGAAGGAGTACTTGTGATTTTTCTCCTTTTTTATATATTGATTTTGAATGTATTCATTACTTTTGTGTTACTTTTTTCTCATTATAATAAGTCTCACAAAGGAAACATAAATCACACTTGGAGGTGTGGTCATGATACTCGACCTGTCATTTAAAAGCTCCCCCAAATTTCCTGAGTGAGTAGATGGGTAGTTGCTCATGTTTAGTCATAGACAGTTCACTGGGTTGCAAGGTGAGGTTTGTGTTAAGAATAATGGAATAATACTTTTCTTGTTTATTATTACTTCAGGGTTACCCTGAAGTATCTTTAGAGTTACCCTGTCCAGTGTTGATTAAAACAATAAATAATCGGAGAAGGGCAAAAACAGGAATAGTCCCAAACTGTGCCCATCTCTCTAGTCTTATTTCTTGCCACTTCTCTGCTTGCTCTCTACACACCAGCCCTTCCTCCTTTGAGCGTTTTGTTTTGTTTTTTTTAATGCTTCACACCCTCCATTGTGCTGTTCTATCTGGCCCCTAAGTCCCTTCATTTTTTTCAGACCTAGTACTACTTGTTCTTAAGGCCTCAGGGTAAATGCTATTTCTTTAGGAATCCTTTATAACCTTTCTCTCTATTACCTATCTAGCCAGCTCTTCTTTCTTTATCCTAGGACTTAGCACAAATTATCATTATTATTCCTTTTACCGTGAGTCTTCCAAGCTATACTGTAAATTCCATGATGGCAGGAGCTCTGTCTTTTTCATCGTTATATCTCTGGCAACCAGCACAATGCTTGACACATCTTACCTACTTGACTAATATTTGTTAGAAAAATGGATAGATGGATAGATAGATGACTAGATGGATGTATGGATGGGTGGATGGGTGAATGGAAGAATATGATGCTCACATAAGAGGGTAGATTCTGACCTCATGAGTCAGAATCTTATAGCAATTTGAGCCAGGAAATTTGTACTTCTTAGGTTATAGGTGCTTAGGTTCATTGACTTATTTGACTGCCATGCAAAAATGCAAGTGATAGGCAGTGAGGAAAGTATGAACGTCAAAATATGAAAGCTGATAATATCACAATTATTTCCTTGGCCAAAAATGGGAGGGGAAGCACACTGGTTTTGAAAACTCTCTAAAAATTTAACATAAGACTTTTTTTTGTAAAAGGTTTTCTTTATTATATAGTATGTTAGACATTTCTAGAACAGTGCTGGCAAGTCTTTCAGTCAATTATATGCTCATTGGCAAAGTATTTCAAAATATTTTGGTAAACTTTAGAGCTCCGTGCCATTCAGCAACTCACATGACATTTCCATGTCAGTTTGTTGCTTTTCTGCTGCATTTTGTTCACTCATCACTTGAGTGCCTCTTGCCAGCTTTTGTTCTCAAGATGGAATAGGTTTGAATCTGGGAATGAAACTGTGCAAAATGGTACAAGTGCCTCAAATACCATGTGTAATTACAAGTGTATAGCACAGTCAGAAGGAAAGCAAGTTAGAATTAGCTTTCAGGGCTCTTCCATTCTGGAAGGATTTTTTTTTTTTTAATGGTAAAGTTATTTTTTTATTGTTCTAAAATATGCATAGCATACAAGCTATTCTTTTTTATTTATTTTATTTACTTTTGTACAGCAGGTTCTTATTAATTATCTATTTTATACATATTAGTGTATATATGTCAATCCCAATCTCCCAGTTCATCCCACCACCACCGCCCCCTCTCCCCGCTTTTGCCCCTTGGTGTCCATACGTTTGTTCTCTACATCTGTATCTCTATTTCTGCCTTGCAAACCAGTTCATCTATACCATTTTTCTGGATTCCACATATATGCGATAATATTTGCTTTTCTCGTTCTGACTTACTTCACTCTGTATGTCAGTCTCTAGGTCCATCCACGTCTTTACAAATGACCCAGTTGCGTTCCTTTTTATGGCTGAATAATATTCCATTGTATATATGTACCACATCTTCTTTATCCATTCGTCTGTCGGTGGGCATTTAGGTTGCTTCCATGACCTGGCTATTGTAAACAGTTCTGCAGTGAACATTGGGGTGCATGTGTCTTCTTGCATTATGGTTTTCTCTGGTTATATGCCTAGTAGTGGGATTGACAGGTCATATGGTAATTCTTTTTTTTTAACATCTATATTGGAGTATAATTGCTTTACAATGTTGTGTTAGCATCTGCTGTATAACAAAATGAATCAGCTATATGTATACATATACCTCCATATCCCCTCCCTCTTTCATCTCCCTCCCACCCTCCCTATGCCACCCCTCTAGATGGGCACAAAGCACCAAGCTGATCTCCCTGGGCTATATGGCTGTTTCCCACTAGCTATCTATTTTGCATTTGGTAGTGCATATATGTAAATGCTACCCTCTCACTTCTTCCCAGCTTAGCCTTCCCCATGTCCTCAAGTCCGTTCTCTATGTCTGCATCTTTATTCCTGTCATGGCCCTAGGTTCTTCCGAACCACTGTTTTTTTTTTTTTTTTTAGTTCCATATATGTGTGTTAGCATACAGTATTGGTTTTCTCTTTCTGACTTACTTCACTCTGTATGACAGACTCGAGGTCCATCCACCTCACTACAATAACTCCATTTTGGTTTTTTTTATGTCTGAGTAATATTCCATTGTATATATGTGGCACATCTTCTTTATGCATTCATCTGTTGATAGACATTTAGGCTGCTTCCATGTCCTGGCTATTGTAAACAGAGCTGCAATGAACATTGTGCTACATGACCCTTTTTGAATTATGGTTTTCTCAGGGTATATGCCCAGTGTGGGATTGCTGGGTCATATGGTAGTCCTATTTTTAGTTTTTTAAGGAACCTTCATACTGTTCTCCATAGTGGCTGTATCAATTTACATTCCCACCAACAATGCAAGAGGGTTCCCTTTTCTCCACACCCTCTCCAGCATTTATTATTTGTAGATATTTTGATGATGGCCATTCTGACTAGTGTGAGGTGATACCTCATTGTAGTTTTGATTTGCATTTCTCTAATAATTAGTGATGCTGAGCAGCTTTTCATGTGCTTCTTGGCCATCTGTATGTCTTCTTTGGAGAAATGTCTATTTAGGTCTTCTGCCCATTTTTGGATTGGGTTGTTTGTTTTTTTGATATTGAGCTGCATGAGCTGCTTCTATTATATTTTGGAGATTAATCCTTTGTCAGTTGCTTCATTTACAAATATTTTCTCCCATTCTGAGGGTTGCCTTTTTGTCTTGTTTCTGGTTTCCTTGGCTGTGCAAAAGCTTTAAAGTTTCATTAGGTTCCATTTGTTTATTTTTGTTTTTATTTCCCTCACTCTAGGAAGTGGATAAAAAAAGATCTTGCTGTGATTTATGTCAAAGAGTGTTCTTCCTATGTTTTCCTCTAAGAGTTGTATAGTGTCTGGTCTTATATTTAGGTCTCTAATCCATTTTGAGTTTATTTTTGTGTATGGTTTTAAGGAGTGTTCTAATTTCATTCTTTTGCATGTAGCTGTCCAGTTTTCCCAGCACCACTTACTGAAGAGACTGTCTTTTTTCCATTGTATATCCTTGCCTCCTTTGTCATAATAGATTAGTTAACCAGAGGTGCATGGGTTTATCTCTGGGCTTTCTATCCTGTTCCATTGATCTGTATTTCTGTTTTTGTGCCAGTACCATATTGCCTTGATTACTGTACCTTTGTAGTATAGTCTGAAGTCAGGGAGTCTGATTCCTCCAGCTCTGTTTTTTCCCCTCAAGACTCCTTTGGCTATTCGGGGTCTTTTGTGTCTCCATACAAATTTTAAGATTGTTTTCTTTTAGTTCTGTGAAAAATGCCATTGGTAATTTGATAGGGATTGCATTGAATCTGTAGATTGCTTTGGGTAGTATAGTCATTTTCACAGTATTGATTCTTCCAATCCAAGAACATGGTATATCTCTCCATCTGTTTATATCATCTTTAATTTCTTTCATCAGTGTCTTATAGTTTTGTGCATACAGGTCTTTTGTCTCCCTAGGTAGGTTTATTCCTAGGTATTTTATTCGTTGTGTTGCAGTGGTAAATGGGAGCGTTTCCTTAATTTCTCTTTCAGATTTTTCATCATTAGTGTATAGGAATACAAAAGATTTCTGTGCATTTATTTTGTATCCTGCTACTTTACCAAATTCATTGATTTGCTCTAGTAGTTTTCTGGTGGCATCTTTAGGATTCTCTATGTATAGTATCATGTCATCTGCAAGCAGTGACAGTTTTACTTCTTCTTTTCCAGTTGGTATTCCTTTTATTTCTTTTTCTTCTCTGATGGCTGTGGCTAGGACTTCCAAAATTATGTTGAATAATAGTGGTGAGAGTGGGCAACCTTGCCTTGTTCCTGATCTTAGAGGAAATGCTTTCAGTTTTTCGCCATTGAGAATGATGTTTGCTGTGGGTTTGTCGTTTATGGACTTTACTATGTTGAGGTAGGTTCCCTCTATGCCCACTATCTGGAGAGTTTTTATCAGAAATGGGTGTTGAATTTTGTCAAAAGCGTTTTCTGCATCTATTGAGATAATCATATGGTTTTTATTCTTCAGTTTGTTAATATGGTGTATCACATTGATTGATTTGCATATATTGAAGAATCCTTGCTTCCCTGGGATAAATCCCACTTGATTACGGTGTATGATGCTTTTAATATGTTGTTGGATTCTGTTTGCTGGTATTCTGTTGAGGATTTTTGAATCTATATTCATCAGTTTTATTGGTCTGTAATTTTCTTTTTTTGTAGTATCTTTGTCTGATTTTGGTATCAGAGTGATGGTGGTCTCATAGAATGAGTTTGGGAGTTTTCCTTCCTCCACAATTTTTTGGAAGAGTTTGGAAAGGATGGGTGTTAGCTCTTCTCTAAATGTCAATAGAATTCACCTGTGAAGCCATTTGGTCCTGGACTTTTGTCTGTTGGAAGATTTTTAATCACAGTTTTAATTTCATTACTTGTGATTGGTCTGTTCATATTTTCTGTTTCTCCCTGGTTCAGTCTTGGAAGATTATACCTTTCTAAGAATTTGTCCATTTCTTCCAGGTTGTTCATTTTATTGGCATGGAGTTGCTTGCAGTAGTCTCTTAGGATGCTTTGTATTTCTGCGGTGTCTGTTGTAACTTCTCCTTTTTCATTTCTAATTGTATTGATTTGAGTCCTCACCCTCTTTTCCTTGATGAGTTTGGCTAATGGTTTATCAATTTTCTTTATCTTCTCAAAGAACCAGCTTTTAGTTTTATTGATCTTTGCTATTGTTTTCTTTGTTTCTGTTTCATTTACTTCTGCTCAGATCTTTATGATTTCTTTCCTTCTGCTAACTTTGGGTTTTGTTTGTTCGTCTTCCTCTAGTTCCTTTAGGTGTAAGTTTAGAATGTTTATTTGAGGTTTTTCTTGTGTCTTGATGTAGGCTTGTATAGCTATAAACTTCTTAGAACTGCTTTTGCTGCATCCCACAGGATTTGGATTGTCGTGTTTTCATTGTCATTTGTCTCTAGGTATTTTTTGATTTCCTCTTTGATTTCCTCAGTGATCTCTTGGTTATTTAGTAACGTATTGTTTAGCCTCCATGTGTTTGTGTTTTTTACGTTTTTTTCTCTGTAATTGATTTCTAATCTCATAGCGTTGTGGTCAGAAAAGATGCTTGATATGATGTCAATTTTCTTAAATTTTCTGAGGCTTGAATTGTGACCCAAGGTGTGATCTATCGTGGAGAATGTTTCGTGCGCACTTGAGAAAAAAGTGTAATCTGCTGTTTTGGGATGGAATGTCCTATAAATATCAATTAAAGCTATCTGGTCTATTGTGTCATTTAAAGCTTCTGTTTACTTATTTATTTTCATTTTCGATGATCTGTCCATTGGTGTAAGTGAGATGTTAAAGTCCCCCACTACTTTTGTTTTACTGTCAATTTCCTCTTTTATAGCTGTTAGCAGTCGCCTTATGTATTGAGGTGCTCCTATGTTGGGTGCATATGTACTTATAATTGTTATATCTTCTTCTTGGATTGATCCCTCGATCATTATGTAATGTCCTTCCTTGTCTCTTGTAACATTCTTTATTTTAAAGTCTATTTTATCTGATATGAGTATTGCTACTCCAGCTTTCTTTTGATTTCCACTTGCATGGAATATCTTTTTCCATCCCCTCACTTTCAGTCTGTATGGGTCCCTAGCTCTGAAGTGGGTCTGTTGTAGACAGCATATATAGGGTCTTGTTTTTGTATCTGTTCAGCAAGCCTGTGTCTTTTGGTTGGAGCATTTAATCCATTCACGTTTAAGGTAATTATCGATATGTATGTTCCTATGACCATTTTCTTAATTGTTTTGGGTTTGTTTTTGTAGGTCCTTTTCTTCTCTTGTGTTTCCCACTTAGAGAAGTTCCTTTAGCGTTTGTTGTGGAGCTGGTTTGGTGGTGCTGAATTTTCTTAGCTTTTGCTTGTCTGTAAAGCTTTTGATTTCTCCATCGAATCTGAATGAGATCCTTGCCATGTAATCTTGGTTGTACTTCTTCCCTTTCATCACTTTAAGTATATCGTGCCACTCCCTTCTGGCTTGTAGAATTTCTGCTGAGAAATCAGCTGCTGTTAGCCTTATGGGTGTTCCCTTGTATGTTATTTGTTGTTTTTCCCTTGCTGCTTTCAATAATTTTTCTTTGTCTTAATTTTTACCAGTTTGATTACTATGTGTCTCAGCGTGTTTCTCCTTGGGTTTATCCTGTATGGGACTCTCTGCGCTTCCTGGACCTGGGTGGCTATTTCCTTTTCCATGTTAGGGAAGTTTTCAATTATAATCTCTTCAAATATTTTCTCTGGTCCTTTCTCTCTCTCTTCTCCTTCTGGGACACCTGTAATATGAATGTTGTGTTTAATGTTGTCCCAGAGGTCTCTTAGGCTGTCTTCATTTCTTTTCATTCTTTTTTCTGTATTCTGCTCCACAGCAGTGAATTCCACCATTCTGTCTTCCAGGTCACTTATCCCTTCTTCTGCCTCACTTATTCTGCTATTGATTCCTTCTAGTGTATTTTTCATTTCAGTTATTGTGTTATCTCTGTTTCTTTGTTCTTTAATTCTTCTAAGTCTTTGTTAAATATTTCTTGCATCTTCTCTATCTTTGCCTCCATTCTTGTTCCGAGGTCCTGGATCATCTTCACTACCATTATTCTGAATTCTTTTTCTGGAAGGTTGCCTATCTCCACTTCCTTTACTTGTTTTTCTGGGGTTTTATCTTGTTCCTTCATCTGATACATAGCCCTCTGCCTTTTCATCTTGTCTGTCTTTCTGTGAATGTGGTTTTTGTTCCACAGGCTGCAGGGGTGTAGTTCTTCTTTCTTCTGCTGTCTGCCCTCTGGTGGATTAGGCTGTCTAAGAGGCTTGTGCAAGTTTCCTGATGGGAGGGACTGGTGGTGGGTAGAGCTGACTGTTGCTCTGGTGGGCAGAGCTCAGTAAAACTTTAATCCACTGTCTGCTGATGGGTGGGGCTGGGTTCCCTCCCTGTTGGTTGTTTAGCCTGAGGCGACCCAACACTGGAGCCTACCCGGGCTCTTTGGTGGAGAGCTCATGCCAAGCAGTACTTCCCAGAACTTCTGCTGCCAGTGTCCTTGTCCTCATGGTGAGCCACAGCCACCCCCCGCCTCTGCAAGAGACCCTCCAACACTAGCAGGTAGGTCTGGTTCAGTTTCCTGTGGGGTCACTGTTCCTTCCCCTGGGTCCTGATGCACACACTACTTTGTGTGTTCCCTCCTGGAGTGGAGTCTCTGTTTCCCCCAGTCCTGTCAAAGTCCTGTAATCAAATCCCACTAGCATTCAAAGTCTGATTCTCTAGGAATTCCTCCTTCCGTTGCCAGACCCCCAGGTTGGGAAGCTTGACATGGGGCTCAGAACCTTCGCCCCAGTGGGTGGACTTCTGTGATATAACTGTTCTCCATTTTGTGAGTCACCCACCCAGCAGTTTTGGGATTTGATTATATTGTGATTGCGCCCCTTCTGCTGTCCCATTGTGGCTTCTTCTTTGTCTTTGGATGTTGGGTATCTTTTCTGCTGAGTTCCGGTGTCTTCCTGTTGATGATTGTTCAGGAGTTAGTTGCTAGAAAGATTTGTAAGTAACTGTTTGCAGTGGTTTAAATCTGAGTAGCCATCTTTGGACCTCCTAGTAATAGAAAAGCTCACCCTGATCTTATAAAAGTACAAATAAATAGATAAATCACACACAGACACCCACACAGTTCTAAGCTTTACACTAGGGTACTAGCATGGTCACCCATGGGAAGGAAATTTCTGGGGATCTCTTAGAACAAACCTGCAAGATTATTATAGATGAAGCAGCAGCTGCTGGTGACAGTTTTTTCCCCTCCAGGGAGATGAAATGATGCAGACCAATGGTCTGACATTTCCCAAAGCACTATAAAAGCATAAATAAGAATCAGTGAAATGGCATATTGCTTTATGCTTTATTTTGGAATTTTAGAATTTCTTTGGCAAACTACCTTTTTTCCCCCCCAAGAGAACCCCTTGACCTAATTTTAGTAAGTTTTAACTGAAAGGTCTTGCTCACAGCACAGTGTGATTCAGAAGTGGCGTGTTGTTTTGTTTGGGATTTTCCTTTTAAGTCTCTGGAAAAATTCAGGTCAATCTGATATGTTTGCATTGAAGTCAAGTGACATCTGGATTTCAATACTAATGGAGCGAAGAGTCAATATAAATATAACTGCACAAACTCCATCATGTGTACAATAATCATAAACTAAACTCTTCTGAATGAAATTGCTGTCAGATAATGTGTCAGCTTACCAACACTAAGAACATTCCTAAAGCAAATCTCAGTAAAAATTAAGATAGTTTTATGTATAAAGAAGCTTGTCTTGTCCACATCATTTTAAAAGGCCTTCATGAAAGAGAAAACACATTCAGCCGTGTGCTTTGAAAAACACGCCCAGGGTGAACAGAGATCCTGGAGCTGCCTCCATGATTAAATGCTTCAACTAATATCCATGTTTTATCCAACACATATACCTTACTAAGCTGTAGTTCCGCTGGGGTCTTTAAGGAGCTAAATATGTGGAATAGGGCATCAAGTTGACTATTTAGAGGAATTCAGGAATATAAACTCTATCCTTGTATGGCACTGGTAGAAAATTTTTTAAAAATCACAGTATGGACATGACCTAATTTCCTCATATTTTTTCCACTTCCCTGTAGTATTGGGTTGGACAAAAAGTTCGTTGGGGGTCTTTCATGTTATGGAAAAACCCGAACGAACTTTTTGGCGAAACCCAATCATAGGAATAGTAACATCAACACCAGCAACACTACTTAATGCTTTCTGTGTGCCAGGCCCTTTTTCAATGAGTTATGTAAAGTAACCCACTTAATTCTCACAACAGCCATGTAAGGTAGGTACTATTATCTCCCAACTGACAGATGAGCCAACAAAGTATAGAGAGGTGAAGTAACTCGCTCAAGGTCATACAGCCAGTAAGTCAGTTGCAGAGGTGGAATTTGAACCCAGGCAGCCTGGTTCCAGAGTTTATACTCCAAACAACTGCATGATTCTGTCTCTCACCTCTGTAGGTGCACATATTTTTATAGCCCAGTATTAGAATTCAAAGTGCAGGGAATGGCTTTGTCAGAGCCCTTAGGAGCTGTCCCCAGCAGGGGATTGGATTATGCAGAATAGCGCCAGCTATCACTGGCATCTTAGAGTGTTTGAGAATTTGCAAAGCATTTTCACTTTGACTTGCTCCTTTCTCTGTAAAGACAATAAAATTCGAAGGTTGTTATTAATGCACAGAATTTACAAAATACCTGTTATATGTCAGATCCTCTTCCAGAAGATGGGATACCGTAGTAAATTAGACATGGAACTCGCTCTCCTGGAACTTATCTAGGACTTAAAACTTATCTAGAACTTAAAAGGACTGCGTAGTAATTATAATGTTAGTAACAACCATTGCTACATGTGAATGCTTCAGAGAGGCAGTGCAGGCAGGCAGGGTGGCAACATCTTGTTCTTTCCTGATTCTAGAAGGCTGGTGAAAATTCACATGCCATGATCTCAAGGCTCTTTAAGCTCTGATTTCATTCATAGGAAGGGAATCTTATAACATTTATATATTATTTACTTTTTTGGTTGTTATTCCATTGCAAAAACATTTTGGTGACTTCTCTCTTCTAGACGTATATGTATATGTAAACACAGGCACACACGCACACACACACACAGATAAACTCTTCCCATAAAGGCTTCCAACGGATATCTGAAGTCCATTACTACTTGTCAACCTTTCCGAGCCCTAATTTTTGCTAAAAAAGAATATACATGTGGTAGGACTCTCCAACCCTGAGAACATATGTCTGGAAACTTAGCAGCAGCTGGAAAATTCTCATTCAGGAAGGGGGAAAAAGAAGCCTGCATATTTTTTTTCTTTAGGAAAAGCAAGCCAGCATTCATTTTTAAAGCTCCTACAAGATGGGAATTATTTAAAGTCTGCTGTTGAATTTCAGATGTTTGCCTGTATCAAATGATACTGGAAAAATTCTTTATTTGAAATGTTTGGACATGGAGCAAAGGAAATTTGAAGATGAATGAGAATACCATCCACAGACTCTACCATCTTTCATATTTTGACATTTGTCTCCTTTTAAAGTTTTTCACTTCATTTTTACTTTTTCCAAAATCTGTATCACAGAGTAGTTTATTATATCCAGAAATTTCAAATTCATGCCACATCAGGCACATCCCAGATTTCAAGTGGCATAGATTCTGTGGTGTTCTACGATGCCTGAAGTCTTTTGAGCTTTATCATGTTTGATAGTGGAGGTATTGTCACCTAGAAATGAACGTCAGGGATGTAGTTCACAAACCCTGATTCTGATGGACACTGTCGTTTCATATATTGGCGGTCACAGAGGGGATAAATGACAGACTCAGGGTATTTCAGGATGGCTCCAGCTGAAGGAGTTTTTCATTGTTGTATTAGTGAGTGAGAGACCAAGGTGCCCCTTTTTCTCTGGTATGTGTCAGATGCCATCATGAAGAGTCATGAAGGACAGGCCTTTACCCACCTCATATCTTTTTCATAAATATTTTAACCACAGTTTTTAAATTTCATCAACACCTAACGTCCCTAAAGTGGGCTATTTTGTCCTGTATTCTGAAATAGTTCTGTGATATGGCCTGCCATAAGATAGGATTTGTAGAAGACATTTCTGTTTGAGACCTTAAAATGGACTGTTTTAATTTCTAAAATACCATTATTTAAACGCTAAGGGGTACACTGTGAAGCATAGTCTAATGGGATGATTTCCAGATAGATTTTTTTAAATGTTAATAAATGTTTCACATTCAAAATGTTTAATATTTCAAAAATATTTAATTTTATCAATAAAATGCATATATACACATATACATATATATATATATACTTTTAAAAATTGAAAGATACAGTAGGCCTATAATGAAATGGACCTCACCCCCAGCACAGAGAAAAGCTTATAATTCTTTTGTATGTTTCTCTGTTTATACTTTTGCTGCTGTAGCTCTAAATATATTTGTGATATTGGCTGTATCATGTGTGTGTTTGTGTATGTGTATAATCACCATTTGTTGATTTGTCAAATTTAGATATTAATATATTGACTTACTATTATGATAAATAAGGATCTAGATTATTTGTACTACTACTGTCCCACTCTCAATATAGTATCTTTTTTTTTTTTTTTTTTTTTTTTGCAGTAAGCGGGCCTCCCACTGCTGCGGCCCCTCCGGCTGCGGAGCACAGGCTCCAGACGCGCAGGCCCAGCGGCCATGGCTCACGGGCCCAGCTGCTCTGCGGCATGTGGGATCCTCCCAGATCGGGGCATGAACCCGCGTCCCCTGCATCGGCAGGCGGACTCTCAACCACTGCGCCACCAGGGAAGCCCTGTACTACCATTTTTAGTTCTTCTTTTGTTACCTACATATTTTTAAATAATATATTTATTCCTATATTTCTATCTTATTAACTACAGGCAGTATCTAATGAATTCTTACCTTATAAGATGAGATTATTACCCTTTCCGTAACTTCTCCCTTTAATATTTTCTAGTTTTGCTCACTTGTGCTTTTAATTTTGCACTACTAAGGTTGATATCATTTATATTCTCTTTTTAATCATATTAAGACTTCAGCGTTTTGTCAGTAGATTGACTCTAAAGGTTAAAAACCTCAACAAAAAATTATTATGAGTATGTAAGCATTATTATTCACTGCTGACTGAAGTAGTATACTGTGATTACATTGCCTTATTTTTTGTAGCTATTTGTTTTTCCCAGAGTTTCTAATTGTTTTTATTTTTCTTTCCATAATCTGTCTTTATGGCATCCTTAAGTACTTTCAGCTTCTTTGCAATACTCCCTTTTCCTAGATACTTCCTGCTGTCCCAGACTGGAGCAGCTGTTATCTAGGCATCTTGTCTTCCATTAAGCTTCCTGGGATACATGTCTTCATCTTTCTCACTTTAATCCCATGTACTGCTGAAGCGTACATACCCTCTACATTTTCTACCTAGTCTGTAAGGAAGACTAGTCTCATCTCTCGCATTTATTTATTTATTTATTCAATCATCATTTATAGGATTCTGAACTCATACTATTTTTTTTTCCTTTGGGTTATATGGTCTGGTACTATAATTATTTGTTTTGTTTCTCAAATTTTTCCAGTTTTGGCCATTGGAAGTTCTTTCAGGTTGGCTCCTATGCCTTTTGACATGCCCAATATTAGTTTCTTGTTTCTATCATTATTTATTTATTTATTTATTTTTTGTGGTACGCGGGCCTCTCACTGTTGTGGCCTTTCCCGTTGCGGAGCATAGGCTCCGGACGCGCAGGCTCAGGGGCCATGGCTCACGGGCCCAGCCGCTCTGTGGCATGTGGGATCTTCCCGGACTGAGGCACGAACCTGTGTCCCCTGCATCGGCAGGCGGACTCTCAACTACTGCGCCACCAGGGAAGCCCACTATCATTATTTTTTAACACTCCATGCTTCCTGGCACTATATAAGGTGCTCCAAACTCATCCACAGTAGATGTTTAAACTAACCCACAGAGTGGAAAACTCAGTAATCTCATAAATATTTATTTAATGTTCAATGAGTATGCTAGTTGCTATGGGGAACAATGAAGTTGAAGGTATAATTTCTGTTTTCAAGAATTCTATAATCTATTTTCAGAGGTAAAATAAACTAATGAAAGATAATGGAAAATACAAGGCAGTACAAGATTAAATTAGTAAGGACTGGAGAAGCTCACAGAAGAGGAAAAAAATAACATTAATCTGAATATATCAAGAAAGGAAACCTAGAGAGGTGGATCTAGTTTAGTCAAGTGAAGTGGAAAGGAAAAAAATAAGTGCAGGAACTGTTATTTTAGGGTGTGAGAAGTAGTAAGAGACAAAATCATCTTAGATGAAGTTGACAAAATTTCTTGTTTAGTAAGACAAAGATCAACTAAAACTGTTACAAGAAGAAATAGAAAATAAGACTAGCTCTGTATTTGTTGAATTAATTGATTGACTTGAACATTCCCACAGCAACAACCAAAAAAACCAGAAAAAACCCTCCAGATCCAGATGGTATTACTAATGAATTCCTTCAAATATTTGAGGAAGAAATAATATTAATCTTAGGTAAATACAGAAAATAGAGTAGTACACTTCCTAAGTCATTTTCTGAGATCTGTACTACTTTAATACCAAGTTCTGATAAGGACACTATTAAAGAAATACACACTGATATCTGTCATGACCATGGACACAAAAATATTTAACCCACAATTAGGAATAGAATGCAGTGATATATAAAAAGAATGATAGTTGCAGGATACAAAATTAATAATACATAATCACTGTGTTGTGCAAAGGAAGCCAGACAAAAAATAACTTAGAATGTATGATTCTATATATATGAAGTTCAAGTATAGGCAAAGATATCAATGGTGATAGAAACCAGAACTCCTCATTTGGAAGGGCTTGACTGGAAAGGAGCTTTCTGGAGTGATGAAAATGCTCTTTATCTTAACTATTGTGTTGGTTACATTTGACAGAGCTCACTGAAATGTACACTTAAAATCTGTGTGTTGTACTGTATGTAAATTACATCCCAGTTGAAAAAATTGAGGACGTAGTCTTTGATATTCCGTACTGATCTTTGAGGATTTATCAGATCTTGAGTTTTCAATATTCATAATCATAGGAAGGAATGTGACTTTTCTAAATCTTAAAGCCGCTTTGATTATTGCTTTCTACTCTCCTGGGCATGGAGACACACAGCAGTTTTCCCCGCCTTGAATTTCCACATTCTGTCAGTGTTCTTACAATTTTTGCCAAACCCAGGCTTAAAATTTTCTTATAATCTTTGACTGTTTCTTCTCTTTTATCATGAATTCCATCTAATTCACGGAATTTCCTGTATTCTCTGCTTTTTCTTCCATCTGGGCCTTCCTTTATATTTTCACGCCTATCTCTCTAATTCACTCTGTTAGCAGTAGTCCTCTCCTTTTTTTTTCTTATTCTGAACACTGATGCCACATTTATCTTCAAAAACACACTCCTAGTCAACATCCACCTGAAACAAAAACACTTCCAATAGCTCTAAGCCAGTCACCAAAACTTCACATGTGTTTTTCTGGAATTCACACTCTAGTCTTATTCTCCAGCTCCATAAAATCTCCACGCCAGTCTCCAAATGTGTCTCAGTTCTCCTCATCTTTACTTTTTTGCTGATTAGTAAAGGGATATATGTGTCACCTTAAAAATTTCACACTGATTTGTACCTCTTGTGAAGGTACCTGTACTTGTAGACAGTAAGAATCTTAGTTGGGGAATTGTTCCGTTGTTTTTTGTTTTTTAGTATTTGGTTTTTTATTTATTTATTGGTTATAGGAAGACACTGCTGCTAAAGCTTTATCACTGACTAGTTTATTTTACAAATATGTATTGGGCACCTGCCATATACCAGGCACAATACTGGGAGCTGTAGGTTTGGTTGCAAGCATGGTGAACATGGTGCCTACCTTGACAGAGCTTGAAGGCCCTAATTAGAGAGGAATTTAAGAAGTAATAGTGCTGTGGAGGGGGAGGAGTCTCATATTAGCTATGTATTGCTGCTTAACAAATTACCCTGAAACTTAGCAGATTCCCCAGAGAAACAGAACAGGGTGTGTGTGTGTGTGTGTGTGTGTGTGTGTGTGTGTGTGTGTGTGTATGTGTAGTGTATATATCTATACACGCAAATATATATATATACACAAATATAGATATATGCAGGTATATATCTTTACCCATCTATTTTATAGAGAACTTTATTGCAAAGAATTAGCTCACGTGATTATGGGGGCTGGCAAGTCCAAACTCTGCAGGGCAGGCTGGAGATCCAAGAAAGAGTTCATGTTTCAGCTCAAGTTCAAAGGCAGTCTGCAGGCATAGTGCCTCTTTCTTGGGAGATCTCAGCTTAGTTTCTTTTAAGGCCCTCATCTGACTGGATGAGACCCACCAGTATTACACAGGATAATGTGCTTTACTCAGTGTCTACTGATCTAAATTTTAATTTCATCTAAAAAATACTTTCATAGCAACATCTGACTGGTGTCTGACCAAATGTCTGGGTACTGTGGCCTAGCCAAATTGACACATAACCCTAACCATCACAGTCAGGAATCTGGCCATGGCTTAGAGGGGTCCTTCCAGCTCATGGTCTCTCACAAGGCTTCAATCAAGGTGTTGGCCAGACGCACAGTTATTACAAATGGGGCAGGATCTGAAGTTCACCCCTCTCAACTGGGGCAGCATCCATTTCCACGTTCCCTCAGTGGCTGTTGGCAGGGTTCAGTTCTCGACAGGTGGGTGGACTGAGGGCCTCGGTCCCTTGCCAAATGGTCCTCTCCATAGAGCACTTCACAACATGGCAGCTGGCATCATTAGAGTCAGGGCAAGAGAGAGGTCACTTCCCATCCCTTCTGCCATACTGTGTTCATCAGAAGACACTAGGTGTAGCCCACACTCAAGGTGGGGAAGGAGAGGGGATTACACAAGGGTGTGAATACTAGTACAGAGTCAGTCAAGAGAATCAATGGAAGATCCTTTCTAGTTTGAAATGTTTTAACTCTATGACGAGAAACTAGAGAAGGGATGGAATATTGTTATGGCCTAGGAAGATTCACTGAAAAGGTGAGGCTTCCCCCACATGCCCCAGAGCAACTAAGCCCGCACGCCACAACTACTGAGCCTGCGCTCTAGAGCCCGCGAGCCACGACTGCTGAAGCCCGTGCGCCTAGAGCCGGTGCTCCGCAACAAGAGAAGCCACCACAGTGAGAAGCCCGTGCGCGACAACAGAGACCCAATGCAGCCAAAAATAAATAAATAAATAAATGTATTAAAAGAAAAGGTGAGGCTTCCATGTGCTATGCTAGGTGGGTTCATACATCTAGAGGAGGAGGAGACACAGCAGCAGTTCCTAACAAGTGATGTGCATCTGAATCACCTGTGGAGCATTTTAAAAATGCATAGTGAGGATTTTCCTCTGGTGATTCCAATTTAGTTGACCTGGGTAATTAACGATGCATCCTTAGTTGAGATTCACTATAATATAATGAGCAAACTATTTCTAATTGACCCAAGGGTTTGGGTCACAAATAGTCTGTTCTAAGGTTAGAGAGGGTGGTGGGAACAGGTATTCCTAATGAGGATGTAGAGCTGATCCTTAAGAAAATAGGGAGCCGCGGTAAGTTCTTGAGTTGTGGATGAATATAATTAGAGTTACATTTTAAAAAATATTTCATTTATGCATTCATTCTTTCATTTTTTTTATTCTGATATTTATTTCTCACCACCATCGACCAGTCAAACAAGATGCCAAATCTTTTGACTGTTTGTAGGATGAGCTACAAGAAGGAACACCAGCAAAAAGCATATGGTAGCACATGAAATGTGATGTCATGAGATGGATGAATGGGAAGAGGAGTTGATAGGATTTCCTAATTCAGTGGAAGGGATAAAGAAGGGTGAGAAAGGAATGATGACACCACGTCTTTTGCAAGGTCCCTCTCTTTAAGCAGGACCTCCCAGGGCTGGGAAGCAGAGAAGGGGTGAGAGAATTCAAGTCACTGTGTGCTTTTAGCTCTACTGTTCAGTACAATATCCTATGGGTCTGACAAAGACAAGTAGCGTGGCTCAGTAAGCCCTTGAAAGGGGGATTTAGTCAGAGGCATTATATTTTAAATCCATAAATGATGAGATTCCTGCCAAGCTTCTTTTGAATCAAATAAAGTCCAGAATATGGGGGAAGTAGGAATGTTCATTAATGTGATAAGACAGCATTTCTACATGAATGATACAAAATCAAATAGAGTCTTTGTTTTCATTGCTTCTGGAGAATCAAAGCCGGAATCCTTTTGTGGCTCTGTGCTTATAACAATATAGTGCATCTTTTCATCATACTTTCTGGGATAAAAGGGTGCATAGTTTCTCTGAGCAGTGACAGGCATGTTTCCTTGAACAATACCCTGTAAAGGTCACATTGGAGATTTGAGTCACAAGCCCTGTGACTTAAATTTGAGGCGAAGTTTAAAAATGGTGTGCCCAGAGCTTGCCAATTCCATTAAAAAGCCCTGGTGTCATTTTGGATTACAGTTGAATAGAACAGGACCCAGTGGGATATTGTATCTTTCTTGGTAGCAGTACATAGATTTTCTTCTTTGTATCGTTCCCTGGCTATGTCATTATGGTAGATATCTACTTTCACACCAAATCCTGGAAAATAATGTCTAATTTCATGGACCTATTTTTTTTCTGAAGTAGCTCATTTTCTAGCTTTTCAATTATCATTAGAGGATTTCTGTGAAAGCCTAATTATTTGTGTGTGTTTAGTTATGGTTGATCTTGAATGCTACCTTCCTTACTGAAGCCTTCTAGATTGCCCTCCTTCCTGAGAAAGAGGATCGCCAGCCCTTTCAAAGTTTCAGAGCACTTTCTCCCTCACTGACATCAGCACGCTGTGTTATATAACAGCACTACCACTCCTTCCTAACAGTTGATGAGTTCTTACCATGCACCCCTTATTGTGCCAAGCGGTTGTATAGGTTATCTTACTTAATGCTCACAGCAGCCTACGTGGGAAGTATATCATTTCTGCATTTTGCGGATGAGGAAGCCAAGGTTAAAGAGTTTAAATACCTTGCCCAAGATCATACAGCTAGTTAGTGATGAAGCAAGAACAGCCCTAGGCAGTCTGGTCCAGACCCCATTCTTTCAAACACGTATTAGTACCACCTTCTCATAATTTTTGATGTCCACGTTGCATCCGCTTCCAAAGCAGTAACATGCTTGAGGGAAAGGCTATCTTGCTTTTATCAGTGTGCCTGGAATTTTCTGACATACTGACTGACTCAGAAGTATGAACTATGATATTTGTCTTTCTCTGTCTGGCTTAGAGAAAGACAAATATCATATGATATCACTTATATGTGGAATCTAAAAAAAGGATACAAATGAACTTATTTTTAAAACAGAAATAGACTCACAGACACAGAAAACAAATTTATGGTTACCAGAGAGGAAAGGGGGAGAGGGATAAATTAGGAGTTTAGGATTAAAATACATACACTACTGGGCTTCCCTGGTGGCGCAGTGGTTGAGAGTCCGCCTGCCGATGCAGGGGACACGGGTTCGTGCCCCGGTTCGGGAAGATCCCACATGCCGCGGAGCGGCTGGGCCCGTGAGCCATGGCCGCTGAGCCTGCGTGTCCGGAGCCTGTGCTCCGCAACGGGAGAGGCCACAGCAGTGAGAGGCCCACATGACGGAAAGAAAAAAAACAAACAAAAAAAAACATACACTACTATATATAAAATAGATAACTAACAAGGACCCACTGTATAGCACAGGGCACTACACTCAATATCTTGTAATAACCTATAATGGAAGAGAATATAAAGAAGAATATATATATTTATATATGTATAATTGAATCATGTTGCTATATATCTGAACTAACACATTATAAATCGACTATATTTCAATAAAAATTTTAAAACTAAAAGAAGTATGCAAAAAAGAAGTGTACAGTAAATAGTGGTTGAGTGAATGTTTGGAAATTACCGTCGAGGTTTTATGGGAAACAGGGTACACGTTTAGGCATACCACCCGAAACTTTGTTTTTAAGGGATGTGAGGAAATCAGAAAGCTAGTATGTGAGATTTTAAGAAGAGTTTCTATTCATTTTGTATTCCCGTCATTTAGGTTAGAGTCCATGGTCCAGATATTTTCATTCCCTGTTCTTTGTCAAGCTCTTCTTCCTTCTTTTATGCAAAGATAAACTGGCTCTGTTTGGCTCTGTTCTCTTTTTTTTCTTTCCCCACGTAATAATCCTAGGCTCCAGTTCTGCAGAGCTCTGAAAACTCTATCCATTGTTCTTCCTTGTTTCTTTATTCATGCCTTAAGCTTTTGTTGCCTAAATTAAAATAAAATGTTTTAAAAGTTCCATGTGACCTTCCTGCTTTATCCTTCTCTAGCCTTTCCGAGGAGCTTCCCAAGTATAGTGTGGTTATGACCTAGAAGTTCCAAGGCTCATGCAGAAGGCTATGGCATTAAAAGCTGGCACGTTGAGGGGAATTTTGAAGTGATTGACTGGTGGGCAGTGACCCTGAAACATGCTGTAAGAGTGGGTGCTGGGACAGCTGGTGGAGAGTAAGCTGTTGGCAATGGAACAACCCAAAACATGTAGATTTTTGACTAAAAATAAGAACGGAAACCTAGATGGAGCCCTGCCGAGACTTGTCAGCCACCCTTTAGCTGTTAAGATGGATATAGCTACGAGGAGATGCAGTCCTATCACTCAGAGACAGCCACAGAAGATGCAGGCTCTATTCCTGGTTGCGTCAGGGATGCCATTCCCCTTAGGGAAAGGTGATGTTCTCTTTCACTGGGACGATGAAGGCACTGTGGGTCGCATGGAGGCATCAGAGGAAGATGGGCCGTTTGCATTGCTATCTCCTCGATGTCACACAGCACACAAACCTGCCCTGCAACCCATGGGCACCACTGGGTTTCCAAAGAGCTCTCTTTGCATAAGGAGGAAGGTGGGAGAGGAAGTGCACTGCTTAAAGTTGGCTATCTGTATTTCTGTGGGGCCTGACTCAATAAAACGATGTCTGATATAAAACTAAAGCAAATGAGGAGAGGAATTTTCTTGATCAATTTAGTAGTATGTGAGTTACTTTAGTATATTGTAGCATTACCTGTTCTCTTGTCAATAATGTTTCTGGTTATGGAATATTTTTCTTTTTTTATTGAAGTGTAGTTGATTTACAATGATGTGTTAGTTTCTGGTGTTGAGCAAAGTGATTTAGTTGTATATATACTACTTCAGATTATTTTCCATTATAGTTTTACAAGATATTGAATATAGTTCCCTGTGCTATAGTGTAGGTCCTTGTTGTTTATCTATTTTATGTATAGTAGTGTGTATCTGTTGATCCCATACTCCTAATTTATCCCTCCCCCCCCTTTGGTAGCCATAGGTTTGTTTTCTATGTCTGTGAGTCTATTTCTGTTTTGTAAATAAGTTCTTTTGTATCATTTGTTTTAGATTCCACATATAAATGATATCATATGATATTTGTCTTTCTCTGTCGACTGACTTCACTTTGTATGATAATTTCTAGGTCCATCCATGTTGCTGCAAATGGCATTATTTCATTCTTTTATATGGCTGAGTAATATTCCATAGTATGTATGTGCCACATCTTTTTATCCATTTATCTGTCCAGGGACACTTAGGTTGCTTCCATATCCTGGCTATTGTAAATAGTGCTTCTATGAACATTGGGGGTGCATGTATCTTTTTGAATTAGAGTTTCCTTATTTTCTGGATACATGCCCAGGAGTGGGATTGCTGGATCATATGGTAACTTTATTTGTAGCTTTTGAAGGAAGCTTCTTACTGTTCTCCATAGTGGCTGCACCAAGTGAAATATTTTTCTAAATCACACAGGCCACAGAGTGAAATGAGGGGGAGAGTCAGCCCTGAGGCCTTTTAGGCTTTGATGCCTGGGCTGTAAACCTGACTTCAGGAATCTGTGCCTTAGCTTTCTTATCTGGAAAATGGGGCCAGTGCCCTCTAATTGCAGGGCCATCGTTCAGAGTAAAGAGTCTGTGCCCAGTGCCTCACAGCTGGTGGGTTCTCAGTGAAAAGTAGTGTTCCCGCCTTCATGCTCTTACCCTGAGCACCGTCCTTCAACCCTTGTCTGGTTAAATAAGGGGAAAAGCAGAGTTCTCTTGGTTATAAAATACTGCTGGCCTTTAGAAGTTTCTAAACACAATGCTGAAAGATTACCATCCACCCTGTCATTTATGAGTAAGAAGATCTGGGGGTACAAAAGCAATAGCAATTCATACTGTTATCTTAATAATAGCGGTAGGTGCTACTACGGCACTTTCTGACCACAGTGGCTGCTACTGGCAGTCATGGTGCTTTGGACACATCCTAATGGTGTGCTTTTTTTCTCCTTCCAGAAGCATCTGGCATGTCAGAGCTACAGTGTCTTCCATGGGACTTCCTTTGTGAACAGCTTCCATTTAAAAGAGTTGTGTGAATACCTTGTTTCAGTCAAGTTCCCAAAGAACACATTTGTCTTCTGATCTGCTGGAGGGCTTAAGGTTTGTGTTAATTTTTCCATTTGTCTCACTGAAGTTATTATTAATTTTGAGGGATATCTTTTAAATGGGTAACAGTCATACCCTATTGCAATAAGAACTGTGGAAGTAGGTTATGCACAGATTGTAATCCTTTGATTTCATTGGGAGATGGATCTAAATGAGAAGAAATTTGATATGATCCTTCTCATACTTACTATTAGATACTCTGGGGGATGTTACAAGGATATTAGAAATAAAATATATCCCCCACATTGGCTTAAAACAAGTTTTATTTCTGTGTTCATAAATTCTAACTGAACAGATCCAGTACATTTTTATTGAGCGTCTACATATATCAGATTTTGTTAAGTACTTTCAATTAGCTAAGACCTCGCTGATAAATTATATTTTGAAACATTGAAAATCAAAACTGCATTTGTCAATATCAACTAGTGTTATCATTATGACATTTTTCAAATTATAAAATCTCAGTAGCCAGAATGTTTTCATTTAGCTCTGCCAAGGGGTCCTCACCCTATGATTGATTAGGATAGAACAGGGGGATGGTGGTGGTTGTTTAATGTGTGTGCGTTAACAACTCGAAAAATCACTAACAGTATTGTTGCTCACTTAAAGACAGAGCTTGCTAGCAAAGCAAGCATTTTATTTTGGAAGTGCGTGTTCTGCTTCTGAGATGGTACCAAGTAAACCACTTTTATTCTGAAAGTGCTTTCTGACAAAGACCTACCTAAAGGCTGAAATTAATCCACCCATCTTTCATAGATGGAAAAATGAGCAAGAGAGCAGATAAAGCTTGGCTCTTGGCTCACTGAGTGGATAAAAACTAAGTGAAGAGCAAGGGAGAAGGAACAGAGTACTTTCCCTAGAATGACATGTCTTTTCCCACAGACTTTTATTTCATTCGGTTGGACTTTTATTCTGTCCACGGTGACAAATGTTTTCTCCTGTAATGGCCCTCTACTGTGGGTTTTTTTTTTTTTTTTTTTAACTTCTCTTACTGAGAAATCAAAGTAGATTTCACTGCAGTGCTGGGCTAGATTCCAGTTTTCCCACTGCACCCTTCATTGCTGGGCCCCATGATTGATTCACTTTGAAGGGTGAGGCATGTGGTACATACATATTGGGGGAGAGGACGGATGGGAGGTTGTGTCTCCTTCTTTAACTCTCCAGTCTGTCAGCTTGGTAGGATGTTACGGTGTGCAGAGATGTAACAAGTGTCTGACGGAAAAAGAGGTGCTAGAAAGGACTTGAGAAGTTACCTAAATGTTCTTCCCTAGTCCGCAAATAAGATCCCACTTGAACTGTCCGAAACCAATGAGAAGCTATTTGTTTTCAGACCTTTATACCTAGGTATCCACTTTCCCTTTGAATCCTAATACAGATTCTCCTTTCTTAGAAACCTCACTGTCTAGAAAACCTAAGTGTTTCCCGACATCCTCGCGTGGCACTTTATTTCTTCTGTTATGGAGACAGAATATATGGTCAGAGTCCCCCTGTATCATCACAGACTTAAGTCTCAAGTCATCCTTTTTGTCTTCAGGAGAGAGAAACCCATTTTTCTGAACCGTTCCTGTGAAACTGTACAGTCCACAAATTTATTGATCCCCACAGTTTTGTGCTGAGTCTCTTAAGTTCTCTACATTCCACTTAAGTTTGAGAATACAGACAGGTTGCAGGAACATGAAAAATCATCTATTGTTGTTTCTCAGTGGGGCCACTATTGACATTTGCAGGGGGATACTTCTCTGTGATGCAAGATCAGCCCATGGATTTGATCAATAGAAAGGTTAGTAGCCCTGCCTTCAAGGAACTAAAGACCAGCAGCACCCCGCCACCCAGTCCCCAGTTGACGTGATAACCAAATTCAAACCTCCTTTGCCTGTCCCTGCAGAGGAGGACCCGGATTGCCCAGACCAGAGGGTCGCCGGTGAGAGTTGAGCATGCTGAAATGGGCAGAGTTGAGCAAATGGTGGGGCCGGGCCTGGACCCCAGTTTTTAACTCTGGGTGCCATTCTCTTCCCCCCTATCATTCTTCAATGCTGGGTCTACACTGGCTTTTCAGCTGTCTAGAAACACACCAACGTGTCTATATGGATACTCTTTTGGAGAACCAGAATTTCTGGTTTGGTGTTTAGGGGAGATCACTGTTGTTTGATATGGGAACATGGAGAGAAGGAACAGAGTACTTTCAGAAGATAACATCAGAACTCAGTGCAGGGAAACAGGAGAGAGTAGACAGCTCTGGGGACTTACAGAAAAGACAGGGCTCGGACCCCAGAGGAAATAGTGGGACTGGTGTTGCAAAGGTATCATCAGCTCAGTCACTGAGAAAGGAAGGGGGGGTAGAGCATCTGAAGTCCAAGGCAAGACTAGAACAGGTCAGTAGCAAAGGAGTCGTTTTTCACTTGCTTTGTATCATGCACCCCAGCGTCAGCTCTGTGCTCCGTGTCACAGCCTTCCTCGGTAGTTCAGGAATCAGTTTGCGGGTAGCTCAAAGGGCCCTTCACTGCAGCTGAAACTCTCTCTCGCATCAGCCCCGATATCCCTCACCCACCCTCCATCCACATTTCTGCCTTGTCCCTCACTTATCTTCTGGCAGCTGCCCCCATTCCTGCCCTCCATTCTTCATGTCTGCAGAGAACGAGGAAATGACTTGATGCCTTTTATTTCTCTGGATTCTTCCAATATCTCAAGTAAGGCTATCCATTAAAAGGAAAGGACAGGGCTTCCCTGGTGGCGCAGTGGTTGAGAGTCCGCCTCCCGATGCAGGGGACACGGGTTCGTGCCCCGGTCGGGGAAGATCCCACATGCCGTGGAGCGGCTGGGCCCGTGAGCCATGGCCGCTGAGCCTGCGCGTCTGGAGCCTGTGCCCCGCAACGGGAGAGGCCACAACAGTGAGAGGCCCGCGTACCGCAAAAAAAAAAAAAAAGAAGGAAAGGACATAGAAACAGCTTCTGGAAATTTCTCCCACAAAAGCTTTGTTAAGGGGTGTGATCTCTTGAGACATTTACCGTAATATAGGCACAATCTTTCCATAGAAAAACAAATTCTCATTCACTGCTATTTTCTTTGGACTTAACATAAGGAATCATTGAATTCCCTAGTACAGAGGTTACTTAATAAGAAAATGAGAAGAATTCATGATTTAAAGACACAGTTAGGGCTCCCCTGGTGGCGCAGTGGTTGGGAGTCCGCCTGCCGATGCAGGGGACACGGGTTCGTGCCCCAGTCCGGGAAGATCCCACATGCCACGGAGCGGCTAGGCCTGTGAGCCATGGCCGCTGAGCCTGCGCGTCCAGAGCCTGTGCTCCGCAACGGGAGAGGCCCGCGTACCGGAAAAAACAAAAACAAAAACAAAAACAAAAACACAGTTATAAGTAGGGGTATCTTGGTTGTTACAGTTACTCTCCTCCTTAGCTTGCACGAAATACACACAGCAGCTACAGAGTTGCACATGGGAACTGAACTAAAGGACTCTTTTTCTTTGCTCTCTAGTAAAATGAAGAATCCTACATGATAAGATTTATCATCTATAAATAGACTACGTTTATGGAGATAGAAATAACATCAAAGGCCTCCCTTATCTTGTGTTGTTTAATTATTTAAAGCTTTATAACTGAGTTCCTGAGCCCAATTTTTCAAACATGGTGACCTTCCTGTCCTCTCTTCTTTGGCGCACGGGACACCAAGTTATAAGTGACTTCTCAGAGTTTCTCATTTCCTGAAGTGCTCTATTAGCTCTATAAACATGGAAGAATAAATATTAGCTTTATGAGACCATGTTCCTCTACCAGTTGAAAAATAGCGTACAATAAAAAATACAAGGATGTAATGTTGAAAATTATAGGCCAGTATGCTCTCTTATTGTGGGTATATATCTAATCCTCATGCACAGAGACTACGTTTTCAGAAAAATGTGTGCTGTGTAATACCACTTGTGTCTGTGATGTATTTTCACCCCTCAGGTTTAACAATATATCTCAAGTGAGTCTGGCCTCACTAGTGAAATGTTTCAGACTTAGTTACTACTCTGATTTAAAAGCAAACAAACAAAATTCTCCGGATCTTGCTATTAATTCTAAAAATTACATATGATCCAAAGTTAAGATGTTTGTGGCTTCCTTTCTAATTACATTAGAAAATGTCTGATGGCAATTTTGAATCAAGAGGAAGTTTTATGAGGAGTTTAAAAATAAAAAGTCAATTGTGGTCTTGCACAGCTAGTCAGTACTTTACGTGTGCCAATTGTTATTTCAAAATCCAGACTCTAATTACACATTTTTAGCAGCAATGAAAATGTAGCATCCATTGACTGTGCCCCTAAAGCTTCACATTCACACCCCGTAAGGAAGAAAAAGAGTAACCTACGTGGATAGTGTGTGAGTTGAAACACTCTTTTAAAACTAGAGGATTAAATATAATTATGTTCAGATAATTCACTTCCTTCTAGAAATGACCATCCATTTGCCAAAAGTGCCAATGATTCATCATATCAAGGACAGTTTCTTCTTCTACATTAACTCTCCATTGTTCCTCTTGCTAAAAACAGAAAATAATCAGCCTTGTGTATTCTGGGCTCAAAAGTAAGAAAATTGGACTTACTAGACTAGCTCCTTCTAATTGCCTAAATTTCTACAGCATTCTTCTTTTAAACAACAAAATTTAAAAATATATTAAATTTTATTATGAAGTAGTTTAAGCCTACAGAAAATAATAGATGTGCCTACTGCCATATTTTATTTTAAGATTTTCATTTTTGATGACATTTATTGTTTTCTTTCTAACTTTATAAGCAAAACATACATGTTCATTGCAGACAAATAGAAATGCATAAAAACATAAAGGAAAAATTCAAAATCACCCATAATACCCCCCCTGAGAGAACCTTCATTGTTAGCATTTTTATGCATTTCTTCCCAGTGTTTACACATTTTTACAAATTGAGGTATAATTGACCTACATCACTATGTTAGTTCCAGGTACACAATATAGTGATTCAATATTTCTGTACATTACAGAATGATCACTATGATATGTCTGGTTATCATCTGTCACCATACAAAGATATCACAGTATAGCTATCTATATCCCCCATGCTTTACATTTCATCCCTGTGACTCATGTTTCTTTGTAACTGGAATTTTGTACCTCTTAATCTCCCTCAACTATTGCAGTCATCTCCCAATCCCCCTTCTCTCTGGTAACCACCTCTTTGTTACATTCTGTATCTATGAGTCTGTTCTTTTATGTTCATTTGTTTTGGTTTTTAGATTCCACATATACGTGAAACCATACAGCATTTGTCTTTCTCTGTCTGACTTATTTCACTTAGCATAATATCCTCTAGGTCCATCCACGTTGTCACAAATGGCAAGATTTCATTCTTTTTTATGACTGAGTTGTATACCACATCTTTATCCATTTATCTATTGATGGACACTTAGGTTGCTTCCATATCTTGCCTGTTGTAAATAGTGCTGCATTGAACATAGGGGTACATATATCTTTTCAAATCACTGTTTCTGTTTTTGTCCGAATAATGCTCGGAGGTGGAATTGCTGGATAGTATGGTAGCTCTATTTTTAATTTTCTGAGGAGCCTCCATACTATTTTCCATAGTGGCTGCACCAATTTACATTCTCACCAACAGTTGACTAGGGTTCCTTTTTCTCCACACCCTCACCAACACTTATTATTTGTTGTCTTTTTGATAATAACCATTCTCACAGGTGTGAGGTGATATCTCATTGTGGTTTTAATTTGCATTTCCCTGATGACTAGTAATGTTGAGCGTTTTTTCATGTGTCCATTGCCATCTATATGTCTTCTTTGAAAAACATGTCTGTTCACGTTCTCTGCCTATTTTTCAATCAGTTGTTTCATTTTTTGATGTTGAGTTGTACAAGTTTTATATATTTGGGATATTAACCCCTTACCAGATCTATCACTTGCAAATATCTTCTCCCATTCAATAGCTAGCGTTTTTGTTTTGTTGGTAATTTCCTTCACTGTGCAGAAGTTTTTTAGCTTGATGCAGTCCCGTTTTTTAACTTTTGCTCTTGTTTCCCTTGCCTAAAGAGACATTTCCAGAAAGTTATTGCCAAGGCCAGTGTCAAGAGTATACTGCTTATGTTTTCTTCTAGGAGTTTTATGGTGTCAGATCATTTAAGTTTTTAATAAATTTTGAGTTTATTTTTGTATGTGGTGTGAGAAGGTAGTCTAGTTTGATTCTTTCGCATATAGGCGTCCAGTTTTCCCAACACCATTTATTGAAGAGGCTGTCTTATCCCCATTGTGTATTGTTGTTGCCCCCTTTGTCATTGACTAATTGCCCATATAAGTGTATGTTCATTCCTGGGCTCTCTGTTCTGTTCCATTTATCTATGTGTATGTTTTTTTGCCAATACCATACCGTTTTGATGACTGTATCTTTGTAGTATTGCTTGAAATCAGGGAGCCTGATTCCTCCAGCTTTATTGTATGTTTGCTTTTACCAATGAGACTTTTCCTTTTATAGTTTTCATATTTCTAGTTGTACTCTTTTCTTTTTTGCTTAGAGAAATTCCTTTAACATCTCTTGTAAGGCTGGTTTAGTGGTCCTGGACTCCTTTAGCTTTTGCTTGTCTGTAAAACTCTTTATCTCTCCATCAAATCTGAATTATAGCCTTGCTCAGTAAAGTATTATTAGTTGTGGGTTTTTCCCTTCATCACTTTCAAAATATTGTGCCACTCTCTTCTGACCTGAAGGATTTCTGCTGAAATGTCAGCTGATAGCCTTTGTGAGTTCCCTTGTATATAACTAGTTACTTTTATCTTATTGCTTTTAATATTCTCTCTTTATCTGTAATTTTTGCCATTTTAATTCTAATATATCTTGGTGTGGACCTCTTTGGGTTTATCTTGTTTGGTATTCTCTGAGCTTCCTAGACTTGGATATCTGTTTTCTTTCCCAGGTTAGGGAAATTTTCAGATATTTTGTCTCCAAATAAGTTCTCTCCTCCTTTCTTTCTCTCTTCTCTTTTTGGGACCCCTATAATGAGAATGTTTTAGTACATTTGATGTTGTTCCAGAGGTCTCTTAACATATCCTCATTTTTTTTTAAATCCTTTTCTCTTTTTCTGTTCAACTTGAGTGATCTCCACTACTCTGTCTTCCAGTTTGCTGATCCTTTCCTCTGTATCATGTAATCTACTGTTGATTCCTTCTTTTTTATTGCAGTCATTGTATTCTTCAGCTCTGTTTGTCTCTTCTTTATATTTTCTAAGTCTTTGTTAAACTTTTCACTGTGTTCAGCGATTCTTCTCCCAAGTTCCTCAAGTACCTTGAACTCTTTATTGGGTAGATCGCTTATCTTCACTTCACTTAGCCCTTCTGAGATGTTACCTTGTTCCTTCATTTTGAAAATATTCCTCTGTTGTCTTATTTTGCCTGATTATTTGCTTTTATTTCTCTATATTAGGTAGGTCAATTACATTTTCCAATCTAGGAAATTTGGCCTTACGTAGGAGACATCAATGGGTCCGAGCTGCACACTCCCCTCTGTTCACTGTAGCTGTATGATCTAGGTATTCCTTCCCCTATGTAGGCTGCATGGGCCCTTCTGTTGTGGGGCTGATTACTGTGTGCTGATGTGACTGGTCTCCAGCCTGGTTGGTTGCCAGGCCCTGCCTAGTACAGAGGCTGCTGACCACTGGTGGGCGGTGGGGGGCCTGTGTCCCAGTTAGCTGCCTGCATGACCCAGTAAGTCCTGGACCCGGTGCTAGCCTGACTGTGGGTGGGGCTGTGTCCCTGCAAGGCTGGCTACTAGGCCTGGGGCATCCCAGGACTAATGCTGAAAAGTTGGCGAGTGGGGCCAGGTCTCGGCACTAATAAACTAGAGGGAGGACTCCAAAATGGTGCCTGCCAGCACTAGTGTTCTCATTGTAGGCTAAGCCTGCCACCAGTGTCTCTGTCACCAGGGTAAGTCCCAGTAGCCTCTTGCCTCTCTGGGAGGCTCTCCAAGATCAGCAAGTGTGTCTGACTCAGACTCTTTTCAAATTACTGCTTCTGCATTGGGTCTCTGCATATGTGCGATTTTGCATGTGCCCTTTGAGAGCAGAGTCTGTTTCCTGTAGCCTTCCGGCTTTCCTGAATGCAAGCTCTGCTGGCCTTCAAAGCCAGAAATACTGTGGGCTCATCTTCCTGGTGCAAGACCCCCAGGCTTCAGAGCCCAGTGTGGTGCTCAGACTCCTTGCTTCTTGGGGCAAATCTATGCAATTGTGATTATACTGCTATTTGTGGGCCACCTACCTAGAGATGTGGGTCTTGACTATATGGCATCTCCACCCCTCTTACTGATCTTGTTGTGGCTCCTCCTTTATCTTCAGTTGTAGAAGATCTTTTCTGCTAGACTTTAGATCATTCCCATTGAGAGTTGCTCTGTAAACAGTTGTAATTTTCGTTTGCTATGGGAGGAGGTGAGCTCAGGGTCCTCCTACTCACCACCTTGGCCACCATCTCCACTGCCATATTTTAAAATGTTAATACTTCTAAAGTTGCTTCGGATATCTATTTTTTAAAGTGAAAAAAAAATTACCATTCTTTCTATTTACCTATTGCCATAGATACTATAACTTATATAAGATTTTGTATTTCATTCCTTTATATTATATATCTGTATCTGATTATGTCTGTGTCTATATATATGGGATATTATTTTTAAGTTTACATAGATGAGATCATACTGAATTTATACCTTTCAATTTGTTTTTCCTCAACAGTTTTTTGGGTTTTTTTTTTTAGCGTTATCTGTTAACATATGGACATTTGACTTATTCGTAGCAGTTAATTGTTTTATGTATCTACCTTCTCATAATGGAACATTCACCAGTCTTTTTTTTTTTTTTTTCTGGACAACCACCTTCCTACACCCATCTCACCATTCACAGTAGACACGTAAACATGTAGATGTGGGTTTAACGTTTGGTAGTGCAGCACCCTCCCTGCCATTGAATAGGCACTTGAGAAACAGTTATTCTTTAACTCTACTAGAAAAACTTTTATTTCCTTCTTGTCAACAAAGTTTTCTATTTTGTTTTGTTATTACCATTAGATGTGCCTCTGTCCCTTTTCCACTGAATTTTCTATGAGCAGTTTCTAATGTGGCTTTATTAATTCCATCTAAATCGAGTATATTTATGTGTAAGCAATGAGAAAAGACCAAAGGAATAGAGCAAAGACAAACAAGAGAGAATGAAAGAAGGAAGAAGGGATTACATCTAATCTTTAGCCTCTGAGACTCGATTGGTATTCCTGAGAGATACTTTTTAAAGGACATTTGCACAGTTTCTTATTCTCCATCACCTCAGAGGTCAGCCAGTTTTGGAGGCCTTTCTCTCCCATTTAACCAATCAAATACTTCCTTTTGTCTCTTACTTTCATAATAACATTAGAAAAATGTATATTATTTTTTTAAATTTAGATATATTTCAAGATCTATCTCAAGTGTTTTTTTAGATTGTGGTGCCTCAAAAAATGGGAGCTATCAAAAAATCTGTAAATGGATATATATTTGTACTTTTTAGTAGATTTTACCATTGTTTTGCATTTTGCCTAGCATGTGCTAAATAAATATTTGGTGAATGGTTGAATAAATAAATGAAGAAAGAAATATTTGTAGAAGTTACAGTAATAAATATTTGTAGAGGTTACATGGTCATTTGACTAGAGGTATTTTAATGTTACTAGTAATCATCTTTCATCTACTAAAACACTTAACCTCAACATTTAGGTCTCCTCTGATTGAAAACTAAAGGTCTAAATACAAATGAAAGATCAGAGTTAACTGAGAGCACCAATTCCCAAAAGTTACTAAAATTAAAGTCTCTATTTAAGGTTACCAGATTATTTAGGGCTCTAAAACAAGTGTTTACTCCCTTAAAATTTTAGGAGCTGTATGTCTGTGTTTAGACTATTCTCAAATTCTGTTTTGTTATTCTAAGAAATTAAACTTTTATTAGTCCATTTTATTTTTGTACATGACAGTGGGCTGAGCCAGTTGACGCCACTAAAAAAGTGAAACTTTGAAAAATTGAAGAGTAAAAGCAATTATTTCTAGAACTGACAGAACCTTTCCTGGGTTCATTTCTTGCTCCTTGTAATTATTTATTCCTTTCAAGATACTGGAAATTATTAGACTGTAATTGATCTCAGCACTTGCCAAATGTAATTTTCTATATAAAAACATTAGTAAGTATTGAGAATTTCCTTTCGTTTCCCTTGCAAACAATGCTCTGGTCTTTTCTGAAAGTCAAGTTTATAGGGTTTTTCCCCACCCTTAATCTTTATTTTTGTTGTATTTGATGGAGTTCTACTAAGCTAAGATGTGCGCCAACTTTAGTTTGTAACTGAGTATAAGTCATCAGAAAATAGGATTTCAGCCAGAAATTCTTGCACACATTACCTCTAGCTGCTCTGCCAAGTGTCACAGTACTATTTAGGCCTTCCCATATGTCTGAAATTAGCAGGAAAATGCTTTTCAATCTTAGCTCACGTATGTTTTTAAGTAGAATTTGTTCTGGTAGTACTGATGTCCCCAGTATGAGATTATTAGTACTGTTTTCTAATGGTGAAGGTATGCTTTTTATCAGTATCCATCATAATAATAGCTCTGCGGATGGCTCTGGGTTCTCACTTGGCATATTTGTTGACAAGAGGGCTAGAGGAGGGAGACCTTCAAGATGGCGGAGGAATAAGATGTGGAGATCACTTTCCTCCGCACAAATACATCAGAAATACATCTACAGGTGGAACAACTCCTACGGAACACCTACTGAACGCTGGTAGAAGACCTCAGACTTCCCCAAAGGCAAGAAACTCCCCACATACCTGGCCATGTGGCTGACAGGGTCTGGGTGCTCTAGCCACATGTCAGGCCTGTGCCTCTGAGGTGGGAGAGCCGAGTTCAGGACATTGGTCCACCAGAGACCTCCCTGCTCCGCATAATATCAAATGGCGAAAGCTCTCCCAGAGATCTCCATCTAAATGCTAAGACCCAGCTCCACTCAACGACCTCAAGCTACAGTGCTGGATATCCTATGCCAAACAACTAGCAAGACAGGAACACAACCACACCCATTAGCAGAGAGGCTGCCTAAAACCATAATAAGGTTACAGTCACCCCAAAACACACCACCAGATGCGGTCCTCCACACCAGAACACAGGCACCAGTCCCCTCCACCAGGAAGCCTACACAACCCACTGAACCAACCTTAGCCACTGGGGGCAGACGCCAAAAACAATGGGAACTGTGAACCTACAGCCTGTGTAAAGGAGAACCCAAGCACAGTAAGTTAAGCAAAATAAGAAGACAGAGAAACACAGCAGATGAAGGAGCGAGGTAAAAACCCATCAGACCAAACAAATGAAGAGGAAATAGGCAGTCTACCTGAAAAAGAATTCAGAATAATGACAGTAAAGATGATCCAAAATCTTAGAAATAGAAAGGAGAAAATACAAGAAACGTTTAACAAGGACCTAGAAAAATTAAGAGCAAACAAACAATGATGAACAACACAATAAGTGAAATGAAAAATTCTCTACAAGAAATCAATAGCAGAATAACTGAGGCAGAAAAACGGATAAATGACCTGGAAGATAACATAGTGGAAATAACTACCGCAGAGCAGAATGAAGAAAAAAGAATGAAAAGAATTCAGGACAGTCTCAGAGACCACGGGGACAACATTAAACGCACCAACATTCGAATTATGGGGGTCCCAGAAGAAGAAGAAGAAGGGGACTGAGAAAATATTTGAAAAGATTATAGTTGAAAACTTCCCTAATATGGGAAAGCAAATAGTCAATCAAGTCCAGGAAGCGCAGAGAGTCCCATACAGCATAAATCAAAGGAGACACACGACAAGACACATATTAATCAAACTATCAAAAATTAAATACAAAGAAAAAATATTAAAAGCAGCAAGGGAAAAGCAACAAATAACGTAAAACAGAAGCCCCATAAGGTTAACAGCTGATCTTCCAGCAGGAAATGTGCAAGCCAGAAGGGAGTGGCAGGACATATTTAAAGTGATGCAAGGGAAAAACCTACAACCAAGATTACTCTACCCAGCAACAGTCTCATTCAGATTCAATGGAGAAATTAAAACCTTTACAGACAAGCAGAAGTTAAGAGAATTCAGTACCACCCAACCAGCTTTACAGCAAATGCTAAAGGAACTTCTCTAGACAGGAAACACAAGAGAAGGGAAAGACCTACAATAACAACCCAAAACAATTAAGAAAATCGTAATAGGAACATACATATCAATAATTACTTTAAATGTAAATGGATTAAATGCTCCAGCCAAAAGACATAGACTGGCTGAATGGATACAAAAGAAGACCCGTATATATGCTGTCCACAATAGACCCACCTCAGACCTAGGGACACATGCAGACTGAAAGTGAGGGGATTGAAAAAGGTATTCCATTCAAATGGAAATCAAAAGAAAGCTGGAGTAGCAATGCTCATATCAGATATAATAGACTTTAAAATAAAGATATTACAAGAGACAAGGAAGGCCACTACATAATAATCAAGGGATCAATCCAAGAAGAAGATATAACAATTGTAAATGTTTAGGCACCCAACCTAGGAGCACCTCAATACATAAGGCAAATGCTAACAGCCATTAAAGGGGAAATCAACAGTAACACAATCATAGTAGGGGACTTTAACACCTCACTTTCACCAATGGACAGATCATCTAAAATGAAAATAAATAAGGAAACACAAGCTTTAAATGATACATTAAATGAGATGGACTTAATTGATATTTATAGGACATTCCATCCAAAAACAGCAGATTACACTTTCTTCTCAAGTACTCAAGGAATATTCTCTAGGATAGATCATATCTTGGGTCACAAATCAAGCCTTGACACATTTAAGAAAATTGAAATCGTATCAAGTATCTTTTTCTACCACAACGCTATGAGACTAGATATCAATTACAGGAAAAAATCTGTAAAAAAAAAAAAAAAAAAGCAAACGCATGGAGGCTAAGCAGTACACTATTAAATAACCAAGAGGTCACTGAAGAAATCAAAGAGGAAATCAAAAAATATCTAGAAATAAATGACAGTGGAAACATGACGACACAAGACCTATGGGATGCAGCAAAAGCAGTTCTAAGAGGGAAGTTTATAGAATAAAATCCTACCTCAAGAAACAAGAAACATCTCAAATAAACGACCTAACCTTACACCTAAAGCAATTAGAGAAAGAAGAACAAAAAACCCCAAAGTTAGCAGAAGGAAAGAAATCATAAAGATCAGATAGGAAATAAATGAAAAAGAAATGAAGGAAACAGTAGCAAAGATCAATAAAACTAAAACCTGGTTCTTTGAGAAGATAAACAAAATTGATAAACTGTTAGCCAGACTCATCAAGAAAAGAAGAGAGAAGACTCAAATCAATAGAATTAGAAATGAAAAAGGAGAGGTAACAGCTGAGTGCAGAAATACAAAGGATCATGAGAGATTACTACAAGCAACTATATGCCAATAAAATGGACAACCTGGAAGAAATTAACAAATTCATAGAAAAGCACAACCTTCCAACAGTGAACTAGGAAGAAATAAAAAATATAAACAGATCAGTCATAGGCACTGAAATTGAGACTGTGATTAAAAAATCTTCCAACAAACAAAAGTCCAGGACCACATGGCTTCACAGGCGAATTCTGCCAAACATTTAGAGAAAAGCTAACACCTATCCTTCTCAAACTCTTCCAAAATATAGCAGAGGGAGGAACACTCCCAACCTCATTCTACGTGGCCACTATCACCCTGATACCAAAACCAAACAAAGATGTCACAAAGAAAGAAAACTACAGGCCAATATCACTGAGAAAGATAGTTGCAAAAGTCCTCTACAAAATACTAACAAACAGAATCCAACAACACATTAAAAGGATCATACACCATGATCACCAGGGGTTTAGCCCAGGAATGCAAGGATTCCTCAATATACGCAAATCAGTCAATGGCATAAGCCATATCAAGAAGCTGAAGGAGAAAAACCTTATGATCATCTCCATAGATGCAGAAAAAGCTTTCGACAAAATTCAACACCCATTTATGATAAAAACCCTCCAGCAAGTAGGCACAGAGGGAACTTAACATAATAAAGGCCATATATGACAAACATCGTTCTCAAAGGTGAAAGGCTGAAAGCATTTCCTCTAAGATCAGGAACAAGGCAAGGTTGCCCTCTCTCACCACTGTTATTCAACATAGTATTGGCAGTTTTAGCCACAGCAATCAGAGAAGAAAAAGAAATGAAAGGAATCCAAATTGGAAAAGAAGTAAAGCTGTCACTGCAGATGACATGATACTATACATAGAGAATCCTAAAGATGCTACCAGAAAACTACTAGAGCTAATCAATGAATTTGGTGAAATAGCAGGATACAAAATTAATGCACAGAAATCTCTGGCATTCCTATACACTAATGATGAAAAATCTGAAAGAGACATTAAGGAAACACTCCCATTTACCACTGCAACAAAAAGAATAAAATACCTAGGAATCAACCTACCTAAGGAGACGAGACAAAAGACCTGTATGCAGAACTATAAGACACTGATGAAAGAAATTAAAGATGATACAAACAGATGGAGAGATATACCATGTTCTTGGATTGGAAGAATCAATATTGTGAAAATAACTATACTACCCAAAGCAATCTACAGATTCAGTGCAATCCCTATCAAACTACCAATGGCATTTTTCACAGAAGTAGAACAAAAATTTCACAATTTGTATGGAAACACAAAAGACTGTGAATAGCCAAAGCAATCTTGAGAAAGAAAAATGGAGCTGGAGGAATCAGCTTCCCCAATTTCAGGCTATACTACAAAGCTACAGTAATCAATACAGTATGGTACTGGCACAAAAACAGAAATATAGATCAATGGAACAGGATAGAAAGCCCAGAGATAAACACACACACATATGGTCACCTTATTTTTGATAAAGGAGGCAAGAATATACAATGGAGAAAAGACAGCCTCTACAATAGGTGGTGCTGGGAAAACTGGACAGCTACATGTAGAAGAATGAAATTAGAACACTTCGTAACACCATACAGAAAAATAAACTCAAAATGGATTAGAGACCAAAATGTAAGGCCAGACACTATTAAACTCTTAGAGGAAAACATAGGCAGAACACTCTTTGACATAAATCACAGCAAGATCCTTTTTGACCCAGCTCCTAGAGAAATGGCAATAAAAACAAAAATAACAAATGGGATCTAATGAAACTTAAAAGCTTTTGCACAGCAAAGGAAAACATAAACAAGATAAAAAGACAACCCTCAGAATGGGAGAAAATATTTGCAAATGAAGCAGCTGACAAAGGATTTATCTCCAAAATTTACAAGCAGCTCATGCAGCTCAATATCAAAAAAGCAAACAACGCAATCCAAAAATGGGCAGAAGACCTAAATAGACATTTCTCCCAAGAAGATATACAGATTGCCAACAAACACATGAAAGGATGCTCAACATCAGTGATCATTAGAGAAATGCAAATCGAAACTACAATGAGGTATCGCCTCACACCAGTCAGAATGGCCATCACCAAAAAATCTACAAACGTTAAATGCTGGAGAGGGTGTGGAGAAAAGGGAACCATCTTGCACTGTTGATGGGAATGTAAATTGATACAGCCACCATGGAGAACAGTATGGAGGTTCCGTAAAAAACTAAAATTAGAACTACCGTACAACCCAGCAATCCCACTACTAGGCATATACCCTGAGAAAACCATAATTCAAAAAGAGTCATGTACCACAGTGTTCACTGCAGCTCTATTTATAATAACCAGGACATGGAAGTGACCTAAGTTTCCATCGACAGATGAGTGGATAAAGAAGTTGTGTCACATATATACAGTGGAATGTTACTCAGCCATAAAAAGTAACGAAATTGAGTTATTTGTAGTGAGGTGGATGGACCTAGAGTCTGTCGTACAGAGTGAAGTAAGTCAGAAAGAGAAAAGCAAATACTGTATGCTAACACATATGTATGGAATTGAAAAAAAAAATGGTTCTGAAGAACCTAGGGGCAGGAGAGTAATAAAGACGCAGATGTAGAGAATGGACTTGAGGACACGGGGAGGGGGAAGGGTAAGCTGGGATGAAGTGAGAGAGTGGCCTGGACATATATACACTACCAAATGTAAAATAGATAGCTACTCGGAAGCAGCCATATAGCACAGGGAGATCAGCTCGGTGCTTTGTGTCCACCTAGAGGGGTGGGATAGGGAGGGTGGGAGGGAGACGGAAGAGGGAGGAGATATGTGGATATATGTATACGTATAGCTGATTTACTTCGTTATGCAGCAGAAACTAACACACCATTGTAAAGCAATTATACTCCAATAAAGATGTTTAAATAATTAATTAAACTTTTAAAAAAGAGTGCTAGAGTTCCCACAAACTGCACACTCTTAATTTCTGGTGGATTTCACTTTAGAAAATCAAAATGCTGCTCTGTCAATATGTGTGCCTACAAGATGTGGCATCGGGACTCAGCTCAAATTATCACCAGATCTGCAGCCTTCCTTTCCTCCCTCTCCTTTCCTCTGCAGGCCCCTTCTCTCAGGAGTTGGGGTGGAGCCCCTGGGTTCTGATGCCATCCAAGAAGATGAAGCTGCAGAGGAGAAAGAGGACATGTGTCCAGTAATAGGCCTACTGTCATCCTTCTGCATTTTCTTTCCCTTGTCTTTTATATCAGGATCCATAACACTTAAAAAAATAAAAACAAAGAAAGATTTAGGCACCAGTGCTTGGCAGAAAGAAGATTGGTCATGGTGTTGGATTATAAGTTTTTCGAATACAGTTTGAAAGTATCTGTTAAAATTTGAAACATAATGGAGAAGAATGAAAAAAATTTGGTTTTTAATTCAGATTAGAGGATCAGCAAATTCATAATGAGTAAATTGAAACCTGTGTTTGGATTCCTTAATATAGAAACAGCTATGGAAAATTTAAAGATAAGCAATGCATTATTCCCAAAAGCATTGAAGACAAAATTAGGTTAACAGGTCTAGGCAGAAAACAAAGCTAATAAGTGTTAGGAACTTAGAAAAATTGTAAATTTCAAGCGTGCTCCTAATACTTGAAGCATAGATGTAAGTAATTAAGGACAAAGAATTTCAAGGATGCTTGTGAAAGAGACAAAATGAGTATAGGGAAGCCTCTCTAATTTAGGTTAACTAGAGAGAGCATACTTGTTGGAATTATGTGATGTTTCATTTCAAGACAGTTATACACTCTCCAGTAAATACAGTGGTATAAGCTTGTGGCTAATCAAAATGACAACAACCACAACAAAAATACTCTCTGTCTTGCTTTACGAATCCCTAATTTCTCCCTAATAATTTTACTCTAAGATGATCTACATGGGGAGAGATTACAAAAGTTTGGCCTTTGATCATCCTAAGCAACTTGTACTGATTTAGAAAGCAGTGGATTCACCTAAAGTCAGTGGGCAACTTTATTTGAATATAGGTCTCCTAATATACTTCTGTGACAAATTTATTACTATTTAAATTGAAAGGATTTTTTAAGATCACAGGTGTATTTGTGCTGAAACCCAGAAAGATGATTTCCAAGTGACTGAGTATTTTCATTGACATAAAACATTTTATTTTCTCTTAACAGTAAGGTTAATGGGGAAGAAGAACAGACATTAAAGTTCAGGGCACCTGACTCACAGCTTGTGTCTCCACTGAAGAAAGAGGTCATAGAGTCCGGACATCCCCAGCCTGGGAGAGATAAGTGGGAGGAGAAGATAAGGGCTAGGAGGGGTGATTGCCGACTGGCTTTCTCTTCCCTGTTATCCCAGAATTTGGCATGCAGTCAGTGCTTCTTTAATTTTATGTTTCGCTTCTACTGATAGCATAGGGTTTGTGTGTTGTGTACTGGAGGGAGGAGAGGGAGTTCCTTTCATAGTAGCCACAAGGGAATGACATCTTTTTATGAGAAAGACATTTTTCTCAATTCTTTCCTGAAAAATATGGACAACATTTGAATAAATACTATAGGCGAAAGTTTTCCAGATAAAACGTCTAAGACCATTTCCATTCATTTGAAAATTTGCACATGCACAAAGGACTGCTATTTACTGAACAATGCCATCACTGTTAGAAATTCCATCCTAAATTTTAGCAGAGAACGTATAATCCCCAAATAAAGACAAGTTAAGGGAACAGAATGTACTTTTCCTTTCATTTAAAAGAATTTGTTATTGTTGTTGTTTTTAAATTCTGGGTAAAAATCCATCAATCACAGTTTCTTAGGAGTATCACGAGTATACATATTTGAAAACCCGAAGGAGAGCAGTCGTAATAGAATGAGACAATTTTCAACATTCTAGAGCTCCGTTTTCTTCTCAGAAACATTGCTAAATTGAAAGTAAAAGATACCACATTAAGAAATCCCACTTGCATTTAAAATATTGACAAAAATGATAATGCAAGCACTATAGGAAATGTAATTGATAAAAATATATTTCTACTTACGCATTTCTCAGCAAAGTAAAACAACCCACATAACATATTCTGCCACCTCTTTTCCTGTCTGCAGAGTCCTGTCGTTTGTGAAAATATGTGGCTGCTTAAGCTATCGATTGAAAATAGGAAAATTGTGTTTTTAAAATGAATATTAAAGAAGGAGGTGGCAGGTGTAAATAGTACTGACCTCTCATTATACTGCACTTAGAACTTCTTCTTTCTAACATTACCTCACCCTTTGTTTTGCTGAGGTCCTGGAGGGCATGCAGAACTCTGCCCAGAGTAGGCTGTGATTTAAATGTTTGCTAAACAAATAAATAAGAAAATTAATTAAAGGTGGTCTACAAAGGTGAATTTCCAAAAACCCCATAATTTCAGTGGGATAAATAGCAGATGGTAAGGGTATTGGAGGCATAACATTACATGTTCTCATTTTACTTTTCCTCTCCAAAGCCCCGCTCTATTTATTGCTGTGGCATCTGGCAGGCTTTCTTTTCTGGGCCCAGCATGCTCCACGCCATGTGTTAGCATTTTCCTGGAATGAAAGTCAAGGAAATACCATTTCTAAAAATATGCTTTATGGGTGTTTTAAAATATAATATTTCCTTTCTACTAGCTCATTTGCTTAGGGGTCCTGATAAATGACATTCACGCACAGAAAAAAAAAATCACAGTGAATCTGATTTTATGTATGCAACAAACATCACAATTGCCTTAACAAAGTGTGCAAACAGTATCCTCCTTTTCTGTTTCTGAGACATTTTATTTTTGTGGGTTTATGGCCACAGGCACTCCGTGCTCACTAAAAATAGGAGCCAAACATTTACTCAGTGCTTATTTATATCAAGAACTGTGCTTTACATATATTAGCAAGTATAGTCCCTGAAGGATCCTGTATAAAACGTATTATTTATCATTTTCGTTTTACAAATAAGGAAATTTAGACATCGACTCTTTATTTAAACACTTTGCCAAGTTCACATGGCTAGTAACTTACGAGTTGGGATTGCTTTCTTTTTTTTTTTTCTTTTAACTTTTTCCTTTAATTTATTATTTATTGTGAAAGACTCAGTTTTTAAGGTTTTTTTTTTCTTTTGCAAGATTTTATTATGGAAATGTTTAACCACACAGAAAAGTTGAAAGAAACTGGCAGTGAACACTCATATGCTTACCTCTCTGCAGCCCTGTTTTCATCCACGAATCCACTGAATTTTTGGAAACATTTCTAAGTAACTTGTAGACATCGCTACAATTCCCCCAAATGCTTTGGTGTATGTACCATTACTAGAATTCAAAGTTTTATGATTTCTTATATGATTCTTATTTTTTAAGTAAAATTGTTAGGTAAAATTTACATATTTACATAAAACGCACAGATCTTAAGTGTACATTTCTATGAGTTCCAACAGTTATATACACCTGTGCTACCCCAATGTCTATCAACCCCAGAAAATTCCCTCATACACCTTCCCAGCACATCCCCATCCCCACCTCTAGAGTAAATCAGTTCTAGTTCTAGAACTCCGTATAAGTAGACTCATATACTGCATTCTCTTTCGTGTCAGGTTTCTTTTACATAGTATGTTTTTGAGATTAATCTATTCTTGAGTCTGTCAGTAACTCCTTTCTGTCTCTTGCTGAGTGATATTTGATTGCATGAATAGACAGCAGTTTGTTAATCCATTCTTCTATGGGTGGACACTTATGTTCTTTACGGGCTCTATTTTGGATGAAGTTGCCATGAACATTCTTGAACAAGTCTTTTGTGAAGACATGGTTTCATTTCTTTTAGGCCCATATCTAAGAGTGGAATTTTAGTCATAGGTAGGTGTATATTGAGTTTTAGAAGAAATTACCATATCTTTGTACAAAATAGTTGTACCATTTTACATTCGCATCAACCATATATGATAGTTTTAGTTGTTACACATCTTCAACAGCATTTGGTCTTGTCAGTCTCTTTAATTTTCGCCATTCTGGTAAGCTAGAATTGGGTTTGCGTGATATTTCATTGTGATCTAATATGCATTTTTCTTGATGACTAATATGTTGACATCTTCTTCATGTGCTTACTGGCCATATCTTCTTTTGTAAAGTGTCCACTGAAGTATTTGCCCATCTTTATATTGGGTTGCTTGTATGTATTTTTATTTTTGAGGTATAAAATATATATTTGTTTCCAGGATTTTATTAGATGTATACATTGCAACTGCTTCCTTCCAATTCCAATGTATTGCTTGTCTATTCATTCTCTTAATGATGTTTTTTGTTGAGCAGAAGTTTTATTTGGGGGGTGTAATTTATTGGTTTTTTTTTTGTTGGGTTTTTTTTTCTTTCTTAGGTACTGGCTTTTGTATCCTAAGATAACTTTATGCTCAAGTCAAAAAAATTCTGTGGTTTCTTTGAAAAGTTGTATAGTTTTAGATTTTATGTTTAGATTTATGATCCTTATTGAATTAACTTTTGTATATTATGTTTATTATGTTTTGTATATTATTTGTTTATTATCTTCTATATGGGATGTTTAATTCTTCCAACACTATTTTTGAAAAGCCTTTCCTTTCCTTATTGGAATGGCTTAGTGCTAGTCTCAAAAATCAAGCGACCATATAGGTGTGCACCTATTTCTGAGCTCTCTATTCTGTTCCATTGATTTTGTTGCTCCTTATGCTAGTACCACACTGTATTGATTACCGTAGCTTTACAGCCAGTCTTCAAGTCAGATGTGTAAGTCCTCCATCTTTGTTCTTTTATAAAATTGGCTTAGATATTCTATTTCTTCTGAAAATTTATGTAGATTTTAGAATTAGCTTACCAGTTTTTTTTGTTTGTTTGTTTGTTTTGCGGTACGCGGGCCTCTCACTCTTGTGGCCTCTCCCGCTGCGGAGCACAGGCTCCGGACGCGCAGGCTCAGCAGCCATGGCTCACGGGCCCAGCCGCTCCGCGGCATGTGGGATCCTCCCGGACCGGGGCACAAACCTGTGTCCCCTGCATCGGCAGGCGGACTCTCAACCACTGCGCCACCAGGGAAACCCCAGCTTACCAGTTTTAAAAATAATCAGTTTAGTCAGATTACAGTTGAGAATATGTTAAATCTAAGGCTCAGTTTGGAAAGAATTGACATCAGTATTGAGCCTCTGAATCCATAAATGTGCATTCTCTTCATTAATATTTCTCAGCAATATTTTATAGTTTTTAGCGTATAATTCCCACATGCCTCTTGGTGCGTTTATTACTAAGAATTTTATGTATTTTTAATAATTCAGGTGTAATTAAAATTTTTAATCTTCCAATTCGTTCCTGCTAATATGTAAAACTGTAAGTGTACTTTTATCCTGATACCAAAATCAAACAAAGATACAGACCAATATTTATTACGTATGTAGACTCAAAAATCTTCAACAAAATTCTGGCAGATCGAATACAACAACATGTAAGAGGATTATACGCCATGACCAAGTGGGATTTATCTCAGGAGTGCAAGGTTAGTTCAAAATTCAGAAATTAATGAATGTAAGGCTCCATATTCATAGAATAAAAGGCAAAAACCATATGATCATCTCAGTAGATGCAGGAAGAGCATTTGGCAAAATACCTTTTGTTAAAAACACTCAGTGGGGGCTTCCCTGGTGGCGCAGTGGTTGAGACTCCGCCTGCCAACGCAGGGTACACGGGTTCGTGCCCCAGTCCGGGAAGATCCCACATGCCGCGGAGAGGCTAGGCCCGTGAGCCATGGCCACTGAGCCTGCGCGTCTGGAGCCTGTGCCCCGCAACGGGAGAGGCCACAACAGTGAGAGGCCCACGTACTGCAAGAAAAAAATAAATAAATAAAAACACTCAATGAACTAGGAATATGAAGAAACTTTCTCAATCTGATAAAGAATTATCTATGAAAAACCCCCAGCTAACATCATACTTATTGGTGAAAGACTGAAAGTTTCCCACCTGAGATCAAAAAACACAAGGATGTCTACTCTTGCCACTTTTGTTCAGTAATTTACTGGAGATTCTAACAAGGCAGTTAGGCAAGAAAAATAAATAAAGGCCTCTGGATTGAAAAGGGACAAATAAAACAAACTCTGTTTACAGATGACACAGTCTCATATATAGAAAATCCTAAGGAGTTCACCAAAAAAACTGTTGAGCTAATAAATGAGTTCGGCAAGCTTGTAGGATAGAAGATCAGTACATAAAAACCAGTTATATTTCTATATGCCAGCAATGAGCAATCTAAAGATGAAATTAAGAAAACAATTTCATTTAAAATAGCATAAAAAATAACAAAATACTTAGGAAAAAATTTAATAAAAGAAGTGTAAGACGTGTACACTGAAAACTACAAAGCATGTTGAGAGAAATTATGACCTAAGTAAATGGAGAGTTACCACATATTCATGTATTCAGCATGTTATTTCTCAATATTATTGTTGTATAGTTCGTTGTCCCTGATCTTCTATTTCTTATTCATCCCATATTCCTGGCCTTTTAATTTGGTCCCAAGATTTTGCATCATCCGTTTTGGGCTTAAGACCCTGAAATTCACTTTTACAGCTTAGACAACTCTCTTGAAATTCAGAACCACATTTCAGGAGGTCTTTGAAGCGTGTCCACATGGATACTCCATTTTAAATGCCTTATACTCAATTATTTTCTTCCCAAATCCTTTCCTCCCAGTGTATTTTCTGAGATAAAAAGACACCTTTACCCCATTACTTAATCCATATTTATCTCCATCTTCTCTCTCTCACTTTCCACATCCAGTCACTTAAGTTCTATTTATGAATCTTCTAAAATATCCCTCAAATTAATTCGCAGGTCTTTAATATCCTCTGGAGTACACAGCATCCTTTCTAACATTTGTTCTTACCTCAAGTCTCAGCCCCCTTCAACCCATTCCTCACTCAGTTAGAATAATATTTCTAAAAATATAAATATAATTAAGTCACTTTTCTACATGAAATAATTTAAAGATCTTCTCTTACAATGTTTGTTTTCAGGCTTTTTTCTGTTATTTTAAAGTAATAGAGTTTTGTTTTCAAAAGAAGTTTCAAATACTAGAGTCAAACAAATAAGTAAATGGGTGGTGGGAGCCGAGTTTCTCTCTGTCAGGGTCTTTGCAGATAAGCAAGGAGGGAAAGCCAGAATGAACCATTTAGTACTGCGTTATAGTTGGACCTGTTAGTATGAACTCATGTTTAGTGTGATATATATACAGATGGACGGATACAGAAACAATTATAGCTATGTATATATATCTGGGCTTGAATATATACATACATTCCGAACTCTTTCTGCTGAGAGGGCCTGGGAGCAGTGATACCCCAGTAGCATCTTAGCACACCCATGCCCAGATACTAGTTTCTAAATATCATCCTCCATGAAAAGGAGCTAGGGATCTTTGGAGAAATGGCTGGTTCTAGGACTGGGGCAGTAAAAATACAATATAGAACTGAATTATCTGGTTTGCCCTAAAACAAGAAGTGCTCAAAGAACAAAAGGATGGGGGCATGTCAAAGGAATAGAAGAGCCAGCCTAAAATAGTTGCCAATGGCAAAAGCTGGAACAATTTGAGGACCAAAATAGATAATATGGTATTTATTGTCCCATAATCTAAAATATAAAATAAATGTACATGAGTTCATCCTAATATAAACAAATGATTAAACAAATTAATAATTGGAGTAGAAGGGACAAACCTTCTTTGTAGAAGAATTCCAAATGATGTAGGTAGGTATAGCCCCCTCCAGGAAGTAAAGCTTACCCTCGTCCTTCAGTGTGGGCTGGAGTGACTAGCTTCCGAATAAGAGAGTATGCAAAGAGGGCAAATAGTAACTTTACAGTGAAGAAACTCAGTATATACTACCTTAACCGAGTGATCAAGGTTAGCATTGCAAGTGCCAAGTCTTGTCGATGATATATGCCCCCTGCTAGGATGTGATGGAAAGGGTACCTCACCTCTGTGGTGTTCCTCCCAAAACCCACAGCCCTAGTCTACTCACGAGGAAAACATCAGGCAAACCCAGAGTGGGCGTGAAATGCCTGACTAATATTCCCCAAGACTGTATGACTAACAAGGAGAAGCTGAGAAACTGTCACACGTCAAAAGAGACGGAAGAGACATGGTGTCTCGATGCAGTGTGGTGTCTTGGCTTGGATCCTGGAACGGAGAAAGTGCACGAGTGGCGATACTGGTGAAACGCAAATGTAGTCCAGAGTTTAGTTAATAGCAAGGTACCAGTGTTGGTTTCTCAGTTGTAACAAATGTGCCGTGGTGGCAACATAAAGAGGTTAATGTTAGGAGAAACTGGGTGAGGTGTTTATGGGAACTCTCTGTATTATCTTTAAAACTTCTGTAAATCTAAAGTTTTTCCAATTTCAAAAGTTATTTAAAAAATTTAGAAGGCCCAACAGAAGACACACATTGGCAAAGGTACTGCGGTTGAAGCAGAGTTTCGGGGCCCAGAGTCCTGACTGGCCGGCCTCTCCTTCACTCTTTCCATGCCTTCCCAATCTGTCTCCCTCCCTTCCCGGGACCCGAGGGCTCCCTGGCATGTATATTGCAAACTACTGCCCCATAGAATGAAATCCCAAGTCCTAGACATGTCTTCTGGGGCCCTGCACATTCTCACCCTTGCCTAGTGTTCACCATCATATGTTGACTTTCTTGCCTCTTGTGTTTATTTCATTCATTTACTCTGAAGGCGATTTCTTTTCCTCACTCAGACCACGACCTTCTTGTTGATTTTGTACATGCTTCTCTCTCAGCTTGGAAGGTTTTTCTTAAGCTTGTTCAGTCACAAAAACTCTTCATTTTGTGCCCTCTTTATATGGTCCTAGAATGCAGCTCAAGAGCCTTCTCTCTGAAGTCTCTAAGAGAAAGGGAGGTGCTCTGAAACGATTTCTACAGTAACGTGTAGAAATTGGCTGTGTGCGTGCAACTTTCCTCCGATGGTTGACAGACTCCTTAAGGATATGTTATTCATCTCTCTCTGCCAAATATCAAGAAGTGCCTAGCACATAGTAGGTATTCAATAAATGTCGAATGGATGGATGGATGGATGAATAATAGCAGCAAGTTTATTAAAACAAAATTATTTTTGAAGCATTTGTATTTATTTGAATTTAGTTGTTATAAAGCTTCACATTCAACATTTTAATAAACAAGTTGATCCCAGTTTGCCAGCTTAAAAAGAAAAACTTTGGGTTTTTCAAGAGTAAGTAAGCCTTTTCTTTTAAATTTTTAATTGGCGTATAGTTGCTTTACAATGTGTTAGTTTCTACGGTACAGCAAAGTGAATCAGCTATACGTATACATATATCCCCTCTTTTTTGCTTTTCCTCCCCATTTAGGTCACCACAGAGCACTGAGTAGAGTTCCCTGTGCTATACAGTAGGTTCTCATTAGTTATCTATTTTATACAGAGTATCAGTGTATATATGTGAATCCCAATCTCCCAATTCATCCCACCCCCCTTTCCCCCTTGATATCCATATGTTTGTTCTCTACGTCTTTTGTCTCTATTTCTGCTTTGTAAATAAGATCGTCTATACCAATTTTTTTCAGATTCCACATATATATGTTAGTATACAATATTTGTCTTTCTCTTTCTAGCTTACTTCAAAAGTAAATAACAGTCAATTCAATCAGTATGTATATACAAAATATTGAGGGCTGTTAGGTTTTATGCCTTTAAATTACAGAAAAATCGACATGGTGCTTACTTTACAGTAAATGAAACAGGTACTGTAATGTGCCTTTTCAGGCTGCGGGTGTTAGAAGGAGTTGTCAGTAAAGCTGGCCGCATACGTTTGTCTGCATTAGTCATTCCAGGGTGATGCTTTCTGATGCAGGTGGCCCAGCTATTGTCAGGCACTTTAATTTGCCAATTATTATACCCATGGCTAAGAACAGAGAGTGACGAGCTTCACATTTTGCTCACTGGGCAGCTTAATGTTCTTGTCACCTTACATTGAGTTTTAAATGTGCAAAGCGTAAAGAGTGTCAAACGTTTTTCTCAGACTTGGGGGTTGGGTGTGTGTGGGAGGGTTGTACCTAGTAACTTGAGTTGCTTCCGGATACAGAAATTGAAGGGCCTGATTGATTAATAAAAGAGCAAGATAATATGGCAAAAGTACATCCAGGAAGGTAACATGTGTGTACGTGTGTACATTCCCTTTCTCGACATATTTCATCCCTTAGATGTCTCTTTTTCTTTTCTTTCACAGAAGCACCACTTGCTAGTTTATGGAATCTGCATGCTAGCGTGGATGGGTTAGATTACTACCATTTAAAGAAACAGAGAGAATGGTAGGATGTTATTTACAAGCTAGCACTCAACCTTAATAATTTCCTTCTTTGAATATCCTCAGGCAACACAGGTTACCCAAAACACAGAATGAGATGCGTCATAAAATTGACATAATGAATATTCACTACCTTATGTTTTGAGCAACTTTGCTCCAGCCTGACTCACTAATGCCTTCTTTTAAAAATTGCAGTAGAGAGGTAGAAAAGCTCCTGCTGGAAAAAACTAAAACCACACTGGTCTGCTGTTCTTTTGCTTAATTGCCTGGGAGTGAAGTTGACTCATTTATGGAGACTTAACCCAGTACCACTATTAGAAAAGATTATTTAACATTATAAGAAGGCATGGGAAGATATCAGGCACACAGTATCCCAAACATAAACTTTATTTCCTATCCCCTCGAAGAATTTGTTTGCCTATAATGTTGTTCACACCACTGATAACAGAAAGTGTATTTAATAACTACTCAGAATTAATATGCTGTAATATGCATGGCTGCCTAATTTAATTTATCTCTGATTAAGCCTATTATGTTTGAGATCACTTTACAGAAGAGATTTTTTTTTTTTTTTGGCCAGCTGTAAGCTTATTTGAATTGTAATATAAGTTAATAATGTGTGAAATACCAGTGGTGCCTACTTCTCAGTGTTCTTTTTGCCAAATGACTTCCTGAGATGATGCGTACCCAGATCGTTCATACCCATACCCATTTAGTTCCTATCTTGCATGAAGGCCAGATATTGGAATAAATATGAAAATTAACTCTTTTAGGGGTCAAGGACAAATGGCACAGTGTTGCTTTAATTCTGAAATCCAGAGAGAAGGCCATCGCATTATAAAAGTAATTGAAAATCAATGACGGATAATCACGGAACATGACATAAAAGACAACACATAACTTTTGCATGATTTTCGTCCTAAATGTATTCCCTCAACGTTAAATAATCATCCGATCAGATAGAATAGGAACCTCAAGGGTTTGGCAATGAACTAAGCAGCTTTTGCCTTGATGCCTGGGTAATGAGGTCTCTTTGGTGGGCCCAGCATGAGAGAGGGAAGGGACTTGTACTGTTGCTGCTGTTCTGTGGCTTGCTCTCTGTGGTGCACACCAAGCTTGTCTTTAATGCTCCGGCTGAACCAGCTGTTCCATCTGCCAGGTTAGTTCTTCTTTTCAATGTCAGGAGTGGTTATCACCAAAAAGAGTGATAGGGCTAATTATGACCCCTTGCTCAGCAATTTGCCTCATATAGTTTGTATTGCTCAGCATGTGAACTTTATTATTTGTGTATATGTTTAAATTTAGTAGTCCGATTGCTTCTTCCCCACTCTCTGCTTGGAAGGCCCTTTCTGGCCTTCTAATTAGAATCCTACCTAGCCCTCAAAGGCCTTCTTTAAATCCTACCTGCTCTGTGCAGGTTTCCCAACCGTCTCAGGCCATAGCTGTTTCCTCTTTGAGATGCTCGTGAGGTCCTTTGCTTGATCATTTAGTCACCTTCCTGTGTTTTACAGTGAGCTGCCTGAAGGCAGAGACCCTGAGTTTGAAATCTCTGTGGTCCCACAGTACCTGCCTAACACAGTTTCTTGTGCAAAAAATTATGTCAGTAGGTGGTGGTGATCGATAATCATGACAAGGGAGAAACATACCATGAACCCTAGGTGAATACATTTAAAGTTAGTTTGTGGGTTCTCATTTGTTTTAAATATGAAGTGGAAACTTGCAGGCAATATTTTAAAAGTCAGAGATAATAAAGTAGATTTCTCCTTGCTTTGAATGGCTCTTGCTAGACCTATAGTTTGAATCTCAGAATGGATGCAAAGCAGTGTTTCTTAGCCCTGAGTAACAGTAGAGTAAGCACGGGAATTTTAGACATATATGCCGGTGACTGGGACTTACCTCCAGATCAGTTAAATCAGGGATAGTATCATTTAAAAAAAAAAAAAAAAAAAAAAAGAAAGCTAACCAGACGATTTTAGTAAGAAGCCAGAATTGAGAACCACTGGTGTAAGAGAAAGTTAAGGTCATTAAATGCATTCATCCATCTGCTGTTGGATGGCTTTCTACAGCTGTTTAGCGATGAAAGAAGAGTACTTCTAATAGGAGGATTAAAATGGCGACTTTCTGATGCAGGCATCCATTGCCACTTCCAGTCCTTCTCTCAAGCTACCAACCAAGGTGACCCACGATCTCCATTTGTCAGGGGCTGTGCTAGTTTTAGCACAGGAAGTCCTACACAGTGGGAAGCCCCTCAGTCGGTCACCCTACTACTAACACACTCATCCTTCGGATTCTACAGAATTGTTTTCTGAAAAACTTCCTCTTGAGAAGAAGGAAAAGTATTTTGGGGGTAGAAATAGAGTATTTTATGAAAATATAGAAATAATTAGAACACTTTCAAACCTTAGCAGCCTTGAGGGGCAGGAGACGTATCAAGAGAGAAAGGAAACACATCGCAACAGGTTCTAATAGAATTCCTACAATTAAAGTGAGACGGGGGCTTCATTGCATGTAGTTAATTAAAGAACATCAGAATATTCATTCACTTTTATCTCCACTATGTAGATAAATTAAGAATGATTTTGTAATGTAAGAAGGCATTAAATGGAAATCCCAAATTTGTAAATATAATCAACTAAATTATAAGCTACTTGAGGCTAGTTATTTTTAAAAGTAAGAAAACAGAGACTTACTGAAGGCTACATGGAAAGTTACTGACAGAGCATCTGGCTCCTAGATCTTTTTCTGGTAGGTTCTTTGGCCTCTTTCCTACTATATCCTTTCGTTCCCAGCAAACACTTTGCACAGTCTTTTCCTTTCAGATAAAAGTAAATGTTGGTAGATTGATAGAAAAAGTGAACGTATTTTACTATTAGAAATAATTTAACTGGTGGATTTGTAATTGTAGCATGGAAATGTATTCATCATGAACACACATTTGAGTTTTATTCTGGTTATCACGGTTCAGTCCTGCAGTCTAAGGATTAATTTATCCCACAGTTATTTTCCATTCCAGTCACATTGGTCACCAGGCAGCCAGTCCGCTCACTACATGGTTGATTCATTTCATTCACTGATTGCCAAAGTTGCCAGATGTGTCCCAGTAATATGTCTGTCTTCATTGGCAGCAGTTCAGTGGATGCTTTGGTGATCAGCTGCTCAAGACATTGACGGTACCACATAGATGAAATGTTAAACTATACTTAGAAATATCTGGTTTCACTGGAATGGCGATAGATTTTTCTCCCACTCTAAAAGTTATATGCTGCTATACACGTCACGTTTACGCTTCTTTCCTTAACCAAACGTTTACGTGAAGTAGTAAAACTCAGAGCAGCATATTACAGAATGAGAAACCGCAGATCAGCTCATCCGTCTTTTCCAAAATATGCTACTATTTGGGGGGAAAAATAGGGAGGATTTGTAGGCGGATAAGTTTGTAATATGCCAGGTAAAACAAAATCAAACTGCTGCCTTAAATGGGGGAGGGGGCGAGCATGGGATGAAGGGGTCATATTCCAAAATTATCCAGCCGCAGAACTCTTTATTGTGAACATCTGGAGGGACGTCATCCAACCTCCTAATTTTATAGTTAAATAAACTACAAAAAGGTTAAGGAACTGATCCAAAGTCAAATACTTTAACTTTTTTTCCAGGCCTCCTTCCCACACCCCTACTTTCACAATGCTTTCCCTAATTGCCTGTAAGAGCTTCCCCGTTGCTTTTCAGTGGCTGGCAAGTTGCTTCTAGTTGACCAGCACACCAGTGATCTGATGCCTAAAAATGGAAGTGAAAACTCTTCACTTAGAGAGTGTATTTTTAGAGTTAAGGTGTCAATATCTTCTCATGTTCTGATTTTAATAGCTTGTATTTATTGGACACCTACAATATGTCAGGTTCTTCATATGCATTTTACAATTTCATCCATATGACAACCTGCAAAATAGATAATAGTATGTCCATTTTCCTTGTGGGGAGGTTATCAGCTCCCTGAAGGTCATACATTCAATAAGTGGAAGAGTCGGGATGCAAAACAAGGTCAGTCTGACTACAAAGTTTTTCATCTTATCAAAAAGCTCAAAAGTGTGATTACAGCTACATTAGAAGCATTCCTTGACAACATGGTTAACTTTTTAGAAGCTTATTGGCCCATAATTGAGTGTGGCACAGAATAAAGAGGATGACATAATTTTAGGTAGACAAATTTGTAAGAAATATACTCAGGAAAGTAAAAATATCTTCAACTAATATATTAAAAGGATAACCAGCAAGCTGACTTAAATTTGTTTGGGGGATGAAGTGAGGAATGCATATATATATATATATATATATATATATATATATATGCAGTAAAAGGGTCAGTACATAATTAGAAGGTGATCTGTATATGTAATTGTGAGAATTTCTTATGTGGGTAGTTTCTTGCTGGATAATGGTGATTTTTTTATATGAATTTTGGGTGCAAGTTGTTGAATGAATGACTGGAGTTTCACAGCTAATGTTCAGGGCAGAAATTACTCAACTGCCTTCCAAGTGAGTGATCATTGTTTAGTTACCTTAAAGGCAGATGATTTTCTGCAGTCTCTCTTCTTATTTAATAAACTTACATAGCTTTTCTTAAAATAGTTATTTATTTAGGCCAATCCTCTCACTATTCTATTTTTAAATCATTTTCTTGATGTCTGTTTCTTTCTTTTTTTCCTCCCCCCATCCCTCCATCTCTCCCTCCTCCCTTCCCTTCCCTCCCTCCCTCCCTCCCTCCCTTCCTTCATATTTAAAATTTGATGTGGCATCTGCCTCAAATTGACTGTTGGTCCAAATTTCTAGAGCCAGGATAATAATGAGAGTCTATAAAGATAAATTTATGGAGGAGTTTAACTCACTTTGCCTGGTACTCCCTAGAAAGTCAGAGAGAATTAAAGTGATTTCAGTAATATCCTACCTGAAAGTATTACAGTTGTTACGTAGTTAGTAGTTGATTTAGGGCAACACCTAAAGTTCTCTGGATAAACTTTCTAGAGTGAAGTACATAATAAGTACATAAGTACAAAATAAAATTTATAAGACTGGTAACTTGTCGTTCTGTCAGATTGAACACATGCATTTATATCTTCTAATTCCAAAAATCTCCCTAAAATTTCAGCAAAGAATTTAAAAAAAGCTATACACAGATTGAGAGTGAGAGAGAACAGAGGGGGAGGTGGTACTAAACAAGAGGTGTCAGCAAACTTTGGGAAGATGGCCCAGTGATGGAGGGGGAGTGGCTGAGGGGTACTGAGAGAAGCCCACAGATGGATTCTGCAAGGACCCTGGGGAGACTTAAGAAGGGTGTGAGGGTGAGCCTGCAAAAGGGGGGACTAGTTCACAGTAGTTACAGAGTAGTTAGCAGTCAGTAGTACTTAGTGGAATGGAGTGCAGGGACTAGCTCGGCCCTGTTCCTCTCCCGCCCTCACACTGCCACTACCAAATGTCCATCCCTGCTGGAGGCGTGAGGCATAGTCTTGGGCTGAATTGAATCAGAGATGCTCTGGACTCAGGGAAACGAGGCCCAGGATGGAGAGGTGAAACCAGGAGAATTAAGTGAAACTCTGTAGAGTGAACAGGTGAGACCCTCCTGGACTGTTCTACAACGTAGCTCCCAAAGCACCTGTAGCCAGGGACAGGCTCTTTATTTTTTTATTTGATTTTTATTTTATATTGGAGCATAGCTGATTAACAATGTTGTAGTAGTTTCAGGTGTACAGCAAAGTGATTTGGTTATACATATACGTGTATCTATTCTTTTCCACATTCTTTTGGGACAGGCTCTTTAGACAGCAGTTTAAAGGATTCTTATCTAGAGAAACTGAATGACTCAAAGAGATGACCTGACTTGCATTTGGAGTCCCTATCGGAATGGCTAGATTCCTACCCAGTTACCTCATGGGACGCCTGCCAGGTGATACGCACACCCTGCCAGTGTTTCTAATCAGTTGTGTAGGGACTCACTGTACCTAAATATAAATAAATTGTATATCTTCTTTATATATGTGTTACATATATGTGTGAAAGTCTTAAATATAAATGAATAGTGAGAGGATCACCAGATACTGGAGTATGGCTCCCAGCAGAAAATATGGAGTAAAATATCGAGATCAGAACAGAGAGAGAGAAACGGGTGGGGGGGCTCGGGAAAAAACAGATAATTCAAGAAGCGAAAGAAGAGCTTTTAAAAATCTATTATATCTTCAGAAAGATGGGAGACAATATTATATCCATGAAATAAAAGGTAAATTCTATAAAAAAAGAAACACTCAGAAAATAAGAAAGAGATCTTAGAAATTAAACTCAGAGTTAAAAAAAAATATTCAGAGGTGTAAAAGGTAAAGTCCAGCAAACTTTCTAGAAAGTAGATTAACAGGCAAAGATGGGTAGTGGGGTGGGAAAAAGAAGGTAAAAGAGGTATTGGATCAGTCCCCAAGGTTCAGCATTTCGCTACAGAGGTTCCGAAACGAGAAAATAGATAAAATGGTGGGGAGACAAATATCAGAGAATAATTCAAGAAAACTTGCAAACCAGAACAACAGGAATTTCCAACTTTAAAGGGAAGAGAAAGTGCCCAGAACAATGGATAAGAAAATATCCTCATTAAGGTTTTTTTACTGTGAGATTTCAGAAAACCAGGGACTAAAAAGGAGATTCCTAAACCTTCCAGAGAAATAAAACAGGTCACAGATAAAAGAGCAGGAGAACCAGTGGCCTCAGACTTCTCACCTGCAACACTGGATGCTAGAAGACAGTGAAACTCAGCCTGCAAAATTCTGAGGGGGACGAATTTTTACTTAGAATTAAATGACAAGCTTAATTAGCAAGCACGCGTGAGAGTAGAATTAAGACTTTTTCAGACACGCAAGGAAGGTCTCAACAAACTTACCTCCCATGTACCTTTTCTTAGGAAGCTACTAGAGAATGAGCTCCACAAAAATGAGGATGTAAACCAAGAAAGAGGAAACCATGGGATCCAGGAAGCGGGGGACCCAACACAGGCGAGAGGCACAGGGATTTCGCAAGATGGTGTTAAAAAGAAGCCCCAGGACAACAGGTGGGCAGCTGGCCTGGGAAACCACTAGACCGGACGGACTCAATGGTAGGCTTGTGGAGGGAAAAACAGATCTGAGAGATTCATTGGTTGAGTTGCTCACGCCAAAAACGGTTTTAGTAGGGCTTTTATAGTTCCTTTGAAAAGGTCAAGAGTGATTAGTAATAGATACACACAAGAAGGAAGGAAGAAAAAGGTAGCACCAGGAAAAAAAATATTGAACAAGCTAGGAAGTGCGTTCTTATACTGCGTGGCTCAGTAGTAAACAATATTATGTGGTCACAACAATGTAAACACAGAATATCGATTTAACCCCAAATTGCAGTTTAATCAACTGGAAAGATGGGGGAAGAACGCTTGTTGGGAAGTGGTGATGGTGTAACAGTGTCAAGTTTTCCTCATTTTGCAGGGTAGTAAGACATTAGATAATCTCTAAAAATGATCATTTAAGAAATATCAGTGTACATAGATCACTTAAATATATGGATTCAGATATCAGAATTGAAAGTTAAAAGTGGTGTCCTTTCTTTGCCATGACAGGATTCAACCTCCTTGACGGGGGAGAGCTGGGTTAGACTTACTGGTTAGTCTTCCTGCCCTGGGCCAGCCCATAGATTAACCGAACTTGAGAGCAACTGCTTGGGGCAAAAGTCTTACCCCTGCTCTGGCAAGTCATTATCTTTCACAGTAAAAGCAAACCACAAACAAAAAAGAGGTTTCTGGGGAGCTAGGAGGGGGTGGTGGAGACAGGTGGGGATGGCTGGTTTTGATTATAGCCCTCTTACGGAGTACTTGCTTTTTTAAGCTACAGGCGTATATTACTTTCATAAGTATTAAGTTGGTTTCTTAAATTACTGGAATTGGAAATAGAGGTTATCAAACCAAAGTGTGCAGTACCCCTCCGCCCCATAAAAGCAAAAACAGAAAAAGAGGAAGAGGTTGATGGTGCTTTTCTTGACACCTTTCAAGACTCATTTATTTATCTCATATCTGATGGCAAGGTGGGAGCCTCAGAACCGTCTGCCAGTCTCACTCCAACCAACATCTCCTGTCATCTGCGACCACCCCCCATATTCTGTGTTTAAGCTCTTAGTGGGCTGCTTCGTGTTCCCTTTGTAATACCTGTATTTTCCCTCACCTGGGCCTTTGCTGGCTGTGCAGTTATATTCACCTTCCATTCATACATGTTCTCAAAACACACACACATACACGCACGCACGCACACACACACACATATCCCTTCCCAAAGTCCCCTGGTCCCACCTGCATCCCTGCCTGTTTATATCTCAGCCAGGATCCCTCTCTGGATCATAGCATCCTCCCCTCTCCTTTAGTTCCTGTTACATTGTCCTTGGCACCACTAACTGATCACACACTGCTTTCAATCACGGTCATTTTTCCCCTTGTCCAGTCTTTGTTAAGAGCTAGCAGGTGACAAGGGCAGGAACCATACTGCACAGATATTTATTCCTCCTACAGAGCCCGGCAGAGTGCTGACATAATCCAGGTACTGCCTCAGATAATAATTAAATGCATAAATGAATCTTTCATTAAGTGTGAAATATGTTCAGTCATATGGCCCAATGCTAAACATCTGTAACCATGTAAATAAATATTACTAGAAGGTAAGGAGTTTTTGCTCCTTATTGTTTTAAGGAAGCTTACGTGCGTTCTCCTAAAAGAGGAAGATTGTAGTCAGAGCCCAGATGGTTAACTCCTCCCTAAAATTTGTGCTTGTGCTTCCTTTGTGGGGAATGTGGAAAACTTGTCACCTGGAGGGTTTGTATTTGACTCCGCAGGGGTTACAGGGTAGCCTGGCATTGAGGAAAATGTTGCAAGTAGGTTGTCGCCTTGCCCTCAGGGTAGAGAAGCTCCTAGACACCCCCCTGCACCTGGTGGATGTAGCCCTGCCTAAGATGGGGCAGAAGGAAAACCACTAATATGAAGCAGGCATTCAGTGAATACTCAGTTATCACATGGCCACCTGGTCGAGTGGCACGCTCGGGCTCCCAGCCACAGCTTCACGTCTAATTGCTCTTTCTACTTCATCAGGCTTTATACCGTGCTTCCCAAATCTCCTTATGACCGCTCAGACGATCACCTAATAAGTTCAATAACAAGCTTAATCTAAAACATTCCCTTTGCTTAAGTAACAGAATGCCCATCAGTATTATGGTATATGCGCACAGTGGAGTACTATGGGGCCATTAATAAGAATGAGGTAGATCTTTAAGTTGTGATACGGCAAGGGCTTTAACACGTATTGCTAAAGGAAAATGTAAATGTGGAATAGGATGACCTCTTTCATGTCTCTGCTCAAATACCATCTTTTCCATGAGGCCTTCCTTAACCACTGCATTTATAATAGCAAATGTTCCCCGCCCCTCCCCCCTACTCCACCGGCTTTTTCTTTATTATCATTTATCCTTATTTGACATAATGTTTATTTCACTCTTTTGCTTATGATCTAGCTCCCCTACTGGAATGTGAGGTGCATGAGGGATGTTGCATGTCTTACTTACTCCTTTTCCCCCTGGAAAAATGAATGGCTGGGTGAATGAATTTGTATGAAAAAGTTTATTATTTGCATAGAAGGTTACTATTTGCCCAGAATTTCTAGAAGGCTACACAGACCTAACGGTAGTTCTCTCTGCGCAGTAGAAATGGAAGCACATGGGAGGAAGGCAGACTTTTGTTGTTTATATCTTACCATGGACATGCGTCACTTTTTAAGATAAAGACACTAGTGTACTAGGGAATCCCGTGTGAAGTGTTTCTCGAATAGCTGTAATAAAATAGAAGTTATTTAGTCAGCACCATTTATTTCTGGTCCTGAAATAATGAACATCATTCAGAATTTCTCTTCTGTTCAGAATTCAAGTTGTAAATGGTCCATGATTCAAGTCCACACTTTATATTTTACAAAGCCTTTACCAACAGAGACATTTTATTTTCCACTGGAGTGGAACCATCTGTACATGTGTTGAGGTGGGAAAAAATTCAGGTTTGGGGCCAGATACATTTGTATCTTCTGACTTTCAGCTAAGTGACCTGGGCGGGTTACTTAACTACCCTGAGCCTCAGTTCCCTTCCCTGTAACACTGGGATAATTTTTCCTAAGAGCAAAGGATGTTGTCCAAGCAAAACAAGATGAAGTCTGCGTATTCAGGGCCAAGCAGTATCTGGTTCAAAGCAGGGTTCGGCAAGTGTCAGGTTCTTCCCTCTTCCCCGCAGAAGGTGACCAAGGGATATTCTTAGCCCTAACTATTCAAAGCATGGCCCCAACATCACCAAGGACTTTATTAGAAATGCAAAATTTCAGGACTTCCCTGGTGGTCCAGTGGTTAAGACTCCATGCTTCCACTGCAGAGGCTGCAGGTTTGATCCCTGGTGGGGGAAGTTACCCATGCCGTGGGGCGTGGCCAAAAAAAAAAAAAAATCAAAATCTCAATGCCCACCTGACCTAATGAATCAGAACCTGTAGTTTAACAGAATACCCAGGTGATTCCTATGCACATTAAAGTTTGAGAAGCTCTGTTTTTATGCTTCTTTCAAGTGTTTCAGACAGGCTTGTATTAATCTTATTTTATCTTCTGTATTTTATAAGATGTATTTTGACATCTTAGAGTCTTGCAGATGCCAAGGAGGCACTGCCCTTCCCAGGGTTAGCTAATTCCTAGAGACAGCAAACAGCTTGCCTGGGAGCACACCTTAGATTACCAAGTGAACCAATCCTGAGGCCATGCCCACACCTGCCCCTTTTTATCAGGCTCCTGCAGTCCAGAACACTATCCCCCTGCCCTAAGTCACACCAGGGCCAGGTGCTGGACAATTAGGAATCATCCCTGTGCCCCAGAACGCACTGAAATTATTGAAGCTATCCAGTCCTAAACCTGCTTAGCCTGCAGAAACCACAGGAAAGGCTTTTGCCCACGTTTTTCCCTTACTTCCTCTCCTCCTGAGCAACCCTGCTGCCTCTGCACGTGGCCCTGCGTGGCCTGATGTGGCACCTCGTGCCTCTTCCTCTTGGAAACCATATGTAACAAACTGTCTTTTCTACGGCAGGCATCTCCTAACCTGTTCCCCATACCATACCTGCATAAAACCACAACCCTAGATACATTTAAAAACAGGGCTGCCGGGTTATATGCCACGTTTAAACTTTTTTCCCGGGTTGAATGCCACTTGCCAGTCCTTCCCATTCACCTTGCCGACTTTGGTTTCATTTGGAGAAGCGTGCAGGTGCCCAGCAGAGCCAGATGTTCTGATGGGGCATGACTAACAGGCTGAAAACACAGGAGGGTGCTAAGCCACTTCATCAGCCTGAAGTTACTTTTAAAGAAAGATGATCAAATACAGCCATGAACAAGGTTGTACATCTGCCTAATGCAGTCTAACTACATTGAATGGCAATCATGGTCCTTAAGCCCGAGCTTTGTACACTCCAGAAACTGTTAATACAAATGATTAAGACCTATATACATTAATGTGTATAAAATAGCGAATAAGAACCTGCTGTATAAAAAAATAAAATTCAAAAAAAAAATAGTAAAGAGTAAAAACAAAACAAAACAAATGATTAAGACCTCCAAGATCGTGGAACTGTTTGAATTGAAACACACAAACTTATTTACAGTATTCTGAGATGTCAAGGAAATGAATGAAAACCTGCCATCCACATCCATTTATTTCTTCCCTGTGGCTTCTTAATATGGCGTATATGTTTTAGGTAGAAATAACTCCTACCAAGGAGTGGCTGTCATGTCACCAAGTAGCTTCCCTTCCCACATTTGCCTTTACCTCTTCTCTCTTCTGTTTTGAAAAGAATCTTGGTATATGGAAGTGAGCTAACTGAAGCTGAAGTGAATAAAAGCAAATATTAAAAGAACATAAAAGGGACTTTTCTTCCTATGACTCAAAGAAAAAAAAATGCAATAAGGAATATCTATTTCAGAAATATTCCACATGTGTTAGATAATGAGAACAGAAAATAATTTCATAGTAACTTTTCCCTTATAAAAATTTTGTACTACAATTTTATTAAGGAATTAGGATTTGATTAGCAACTTTTAATTAGAAATATTAGACAAGGAAATTTTCCATTATTTTATGACTATCAGTTTTGCTTCCATAAAAAAATAAACCCACACACACACACAGGTAACTATGTGAGGTGACGGATGTGTTATTAACTTCATTGTGGTCATCATTTCACAATATTTGTGCACTGATGAAAAATTAATCAATAGTCGATCTAAGAAAAAAATTGTAAATTTTATTCAAACCAACCTGAGGATTATAACCCGAGAGACAGTGTCTCAGAGAGCTCTGAGAGCTGTTCCGAAGAGGTAAAGGGGGAAGGTCAGTGTATATGTGATTGTGGAGAAGGAGGGGTCCATGCAGTCAAGCACACATCTTGGTAGAAGGTTACTACTATTTGTAAGGAACAGATATAGTTAATGGTTTTAGTGCTTTTCGAAGTATGGGGAGATGTAAGAAACTGAGCTCATAAAATTTTCTCCTGAAAATATCAGCTATCTAAGGGTCAGTTCTGCCAGTTTTCCTAGAGCACGAAGTACTGCATCCTGATCTTTGCCCTGAATTCCTTTCAGGGTGCATCGTAGGTCAGCGACTGCAGTGATCAATGACTTGAGTCTTGTAGAACTCCATGGTGAACAACATTCTTTATTTTGCAGTCCCCTCCTTTTCAGCCGTAATTTCTACCAAGGTTTTGGAGGTATACCATGACCAATTTGTCCCACTATGCTAGGAATGCTCATTCCCAGGTAAGGCAAGTATTTCGTTGATGGACCACTCAGTGTGCTATTACTGGACTGGGCCCTGTTAACAGTAGCCAAAAGCCCAATTTTATAGGTAAGGGAACTGAGACTCTGTTACGGTCTGGGAGATGGTTCCCTCTTGTTGTTTCTTTCCACATCTAGGGTTGCACTATTACCATCATGGATCTTACAGAGCTCTGTATTTGGTCAGTTGTTTCAAGTCACCTCGTCGTCATTATTTCTTATCAGAGGCTCAGTCACACATCTGGTAATGCAAGAAACAATAATCTTGGAAAACAGGCAGAATACAAGTAACACAATACAAGTAATATAAGAATACAAGTAATATAGCTAGTAACATGAGTAAGGTCATAAGTAGTTAAGCTAAGGACTTCCATTGGGGGGTGCCCAGTATCTCCTCAGTCTTTTGACCAATGAGGTCTGCACCAATCGCTGTCTTTAAGGGAAATGATATATTGGCTTTGTATCAATACATAAAGTGCAGCAGAGATGTCTGTACATACAAGGCGAGTGGCGGGTCATCCTGAGCCCTTACGGGATTGAAACAGGAATGTTACCTTCCAAGGAGTTACATGGCTGGTGCCAGAAGAAGAGAAATTGATCTTTATGGTTGAGCCGGCCTTTCTGCCATTGGGGAGGTCTGGTTAATGCAAAAAGCAGGTGCACAGTGCACACCAGAGGGGAGGGAGGAGGCCCAAACGGGCAGAGAAAAAACTTTCTGTTTAAATTTTTCTGATTTTGCCTTCAAATACGAATTTTTATTTCATCATATGTATATCAAATCCTGTTAAATGCATGTCATACAATTTTATTTCTCAATTATACTTTGATAATGCTGGGAGGGGAAAAAACTTATTTGTCATGATGATAAAAAGAAACTTTGGCTACAGATATCAGGATTTTGTTTTCCATACCTGGCCCTATCAGATTCAACATTACAGCCCGAGCAGTGTCTAAAATTTGACTTGTGGTGTGGCCTGCACAAATGACAGCGTCACCTGAAACCACCTGCTTGTTTCTCAGTAGGTATTTTGTTTGATTGCTCCTTGACCCTTTTCCAAGAAACCTAATTTGCCCAGGGGAGTCTCACACAGGAAAAGAGTGTTTGCATCTGCTTAGGGAAATGTGCCTGAAATAATGACTTATTTAGAACGAGTAACAGAATGGAATGGAATGGATTGATAAGCCAGTTTGAGCAGGCAGAGAGCAACCCAGGCCTCGTAACTCTTATAAAAGGAGTCCTGCAGCAAAGCAGTTTGCCCAGACCGCCTGCCAAAACCCATCTCCCTTCAAGGAACGTTGTCTCTGTAAACTCCGTGCAAAATTCTGACTCCTACAAACGCCTCGAGGCACGCTATCTCAAGTTCCACTTATACTTCTAAGATGGTGCGGATTTCTCGGTTCAGCCCTGCAGACCCCAGGGTAGAAATTGCTCTCCGAGGTATGTTACCCATTTTAAACTTCCTCGAGTCCTTCAGATGACTGCAGAGCGCTGGGTGGTGGTAGTGCTGTGCCCGGTAGTTAAGGCACTTCCTTGGTGGCCAGGAGAGGTGGCAGGTGTGCTGAGACCTGGCTTCCCCCAAGAGAGAGTTGGACTCAGCTTCTTTCCCACTTAAAATGAACCAGGCAGTCAGAAGTAGGGAGTAGGGAGCCGACATCCATCTAGCAGAATGAAGGATGAATTGAAGCAAAGAAAAAAGAAGAAAAGAGAAGAAAACAGAACATTGCCCCTGCATGGCTCTTTTGTGCTGCTCCATTTCCCATTTCTGTTGCTTTGTCTTTTTTCTCTTCACTTGTCTGCCAAGAAGTTATAGTTGATTTGATTATAACCATAGCCTCAAGGTTGGCAGCTCTGAAATGTCAGAGGTAACAGAAAGCTTCTTAAAATAAATTTTGAAAACGTGCAGCTAGATTAATTTCTTTCCATCTTAATGTTTCTCCGCTATTTAATACAAAAACAAAAACAAAAAACACCACCACAGAAAACCCCACAGCCCAACCATTGACCATATTTCAGTTAGCAAGTTTAAGCTTAAATAAATTTCTGTTTATGCAGAGTGGTAAGGAGAGCTTCCCTTTTTTAAAAAAAAAATTTAAATCTATCTTTGCACAATTAGCAAATTATTAAATGACCTTTCCTTCAAAGTCTGCAAGCACTTGCTTGTTTCCACTAGTAAGAGAACATGTTGTACAAGGTTCACGTTGATTAATTGACAAATGCTGATAAAATCAAAACAGGGCTAAAATGCAGTCCACCAGCATTTTAAATTCCTTTTGTTCAATAATGTTTCAAGTGCCTATACATTTATGGTTCACCTTTCAATGAATATTACTGTCGTAATGGAAACATCTGTTGTGGAAACGTATGTCTGAAGATGACAGTCAGAAACCCCAGGTAAAACTAAACATTTCTAAATCTGTCTATGCTTTTCTGCTCAATTAAAAGTACTGATTGCTGTGAGCACTTTAAAGGTGGATGCTTTATATTTTATGCGAAATGAACACTAACACATTTTAATACATTTTGAAATTCAGGTACCCTTGATTGACCTAAGTATAGTGTTCCATACATTCATAGAGAGCGTCAACCATACAAATCAGTAAAGAAATGCTCTAAACTACTAGCCTCACGCCATTCACTGAAAGCACGGCATTCTTAGCTCATTGCCACCCAGCTGTTTTGGCAGCTCTGCTGGGCTCCGTTAGAGGGCCTGGAGCTTGGCTGTTTCACACTCAGATGTGTTTCAGACATCGAAGATGCTTGGCCAAACCCAGATTCCCGTTTTTTACTCATAAGCAGCTGTCCAGTAGAATTTCTTGCATCCCAGGACAAACCTGAAGGTGCCGAGGATCCCAGCAGGAGAAAATGTACGTTAGGTCACAGACTGTCCTGCAGAGTTCCCACACCCATCCTGTCGTGGTCCTTACTCCCTGGATAGACTCAGAGATTCTGGTGCCTCAAGAACCACCCTAGTTGGGGCTTCCCTGGTGGCGCAGTGGTTGAGAGTCCGCCTGCCGATGCAGGGGACGTGGGTTCATGCCCCGGTCCGGGAAGATCCCACATGCCACGGAGCGGCTGGGCCCGTGAGCCATGGACGCTGAGCCTGCGCGTCTGGAGCATGTGCTCAGCAACGGGAGAGGCCACAACAGTGAGAGGCCCAAGTACCGCAGGAAAAAAAAAAAAAAAAAAGAACCACCCTAGCATGTAGATTCAGGGCTCCACCCAATCTGATAGTTTTATCTGGGCCATCTTCAAAAGTCCTGCCTCATCCCAGTTCTTGGGAAATTAGATATCGTCCAAAAGTGTCTTTGACATACTCTTCTCAACAAAGTCATTCTAACTCAGCAAATATTTGCCAATTCTGCTAGATGCCAGGCCCTGCGCTGGGCCCTGGGGTTGCAGATATAAACCCAGACAGACTCTCTATCCTGAGGGAGCTTACAGTATCCAATCATAACTGTCAACATTTGCAAATTGTTATTTGAGAGATGTCTTTACATAGTTTGCCAAATTCTTTTGAGTCCCCATAGGATGCCAGGCGCCATTCTAGGTCTTCAGTAAATATTCTAAATGTTTTCTTTGTCTGGTAATCATCAGAGACCACTACGTTCTGGTGGCCCCCTGAGGCAAATCCCATTTGCGAGTCTTCTGTGGGAACTACCTCAGTTGCTGGTTACCAGGTAACAGTTGTACTCAAGAGTACCACAGCTGCCAGACCTGGATTGGTCAGTGGAACTGAACTGAGAGCATCACTCTGAACTCAAAGGATGTGCCGCCCTCAGGATGGGCGTGAAGATCCTGGAGCAGGAATGTGGGGCTGGTGATAACGGACTTAAGGACAATTTGGGCCATTTAGAATCAGGCTGATTGGGGAATGTAGAGGCACATTAAACTGACAAGCCAGGGCAGAGGTCACTGGGCCAGTAAATGGTAGAATTCCAAGTGACTGACTAGAAGGTAAGGACAGAAAGCAGACTAGTGGAGGCAACCCGTTAGAACAGATCAGACAAGGTGAGTTGTTGGAGCCGGCAGCCCAGCCAGCACATGAGCATTCCAGAACCTCAGCCACTGCTGCTGGCATGGGTCCAGCCATCACATCACGAGAATGAGACATAAGGATGATAAACAGGGAGAAAACCTCTCCCATGGAACTTGGTCACAGGAAGTAAAATGTGCTTCGAGTCACCTAGATTACAGGCTGAGAGCAGACCGGGCAGCGTGGCAGAGAATTTCTGAGTTTGGGCTCATTACGTTCTCGCAGCCCAGACATCATTAAGACAGCGTCTGGCACGCGATAAACACCGTTCTGCCAAACTGACCTGCGTCCTGAGAGGGAGGCAGGTTCCAAAATGAAGCGGTTTGTCTATGGCAATATTATAAAAATTAAATTAAACTGCCCTGCCACTTAATGGAGACCAAAGAAAAGCCACAGGAGAGTCAGACACATGAGGAGGGGGACCGTTTGTCTAAATGATACACGCACTGCCCCTGTATTGATGTCGTTCCCTCCTTCGGTTTCTTTCCTGTGGGGTGGCATTTAGCAAGGAGAGGACAGAGCCGCACAGAACTGGGAAGTTGGACGTGTGTGTGGTGAGCTGTGAGCTGGTCGGAGATGTTTTCCTCGTGGGAGCATTTGGAAAGAAAGAAATGAAGAGGGAAGGGTGGAGGACCGAGGCCCTGCAGAACTCCCAGGTTTAAGTCTGCGAGATGCCAGAACTGGGTGACTTGCCTGCGGCTCGCCCAGGATCCCTTCTGATCTTCCCTCGGGAAGGCACTGCCTGCCCGTCTCCATCGCCCAGGGGCTCTTTTATGTTGATGGCAATAGCCACCAGTCAAAAGAGTGGGAAAGATGATTCCTTGTGACCTTAATAAAAGTCCTGTCGTGCTAGTGTTGGGCATCACACCCGGAAGCTGCTAAAACACAGTCTCTTTCAAAATGTCCTACGTCCCCGAGCTGGGCGGGCGAGACATGACAACGACCCCGTCGAACAGCAGTTACGCTCGCTGCCGCTCTGACCCCTGAAGCCGTGAAGGACCACAGAGCCATTCCTCACTCTGCACTCCCGAACCAACGTTCCCTGTTTCGACACTAGATGGAGCATTGTTATATTACAGTGGCTCTCAAATGTGAATATGTAAAACCCAGAAGGCTGACAACGTTTCTTTAGAACATCGTAGTATTCTGCCGAATCGGAGAACATTGGGAGAGGCAAGCCAATGCGAAGTGTGTAATCCAAAAACTGGCTTTTCCTTTCCACCTGAGAAAACCGTGACCAGCCCAAGTTCATGCAGTGAGTCAGCAGCAGACCCAGAGCCAGAAGCCAGAACCCAAGTCTAGCGAGACCCAGGCAGCCCCACCGTCTGCACACCTGCCCGGGGAGGAGGGGTGACACGTGGATCTAGGGAGCCACAGGCTCAGCTCTCCAAAGCTGCCTTCTTTTACATGGGGAATAAGAAGAGGGTTAAGTCTCCAAGGCACGTCTTCCTAAAAATGCACTCTTCCTGCATCTTGGCTCTACTGGTTGATGGCTCAGAGAGAACAGTGAACACAGTCCAGACACTTGGTTCGTTTAGCTTTTTAACCCCTCTCTCACACACAGGCACACACACCCATACACTTACACATACACGCACACCTCTTTGAAAAAATACCAATATGAATGAATTAACTTTTATAAAATGAATAAGCAAAACTATAACCTATTATATTTAGGTTCCTGCTGACTTAAATTTCCCTTAGGTTTTTAACTCCAGTTTCGTTAGCTTCTAGGCCCTGTGAAAACCCATCAAAGTCTTGTCCTCCTCTTGGTCTCAGCCTGTCAGCAGCATCTTCACTTGGGCATTAGAGCCTCATGCTTCCTCCGTCCGGGTCTACCCAGGAGACCTTGCTTCCCCCCTTCCTTGTCCCTCTGTAGCAGAAGAGGGACACAGTACAAAATGTGAAGTCTGCAGCCCAGCCTTTATCTCTATTCAAGAGACCAATGTGATTAAATGACTGGGAGAAAATGATGGGTTTCTCCTTGCTCTCCTCCCTTCTGACTAATAGGACCCAGCACAGAGCAAAATTCTTACACACCCTGTAGTTGATAGCTCTTGGCAGACTTTTTTCTTAGCAGACCCTCTTAATGAGATCAATTTAACTTGTATTTTAAACAGACCGAAAAGGCATGATTATTGCAGTATGCTTTTCCTGATTTCATTGGTAGCACTTCTCACTCACAAACCTACAGTGCTAATTCCGACTATTACTTCAGTTACGGAATCATTCTCTCTCTGTTTCTACCAAGGTACTTTAAGTCCTCTCCTTCTTGTTACATGTACTTCTAACCATTTAGGGTGCTTGTGAGAAGGGCAGGCCAGTGAGAAAGAAACCATCTAGTTTGTGATTTTTACATCATGTTAGACTTCTCAAACTTGAATCTTTTTGAAGGAAAACACCTTTAAAAGTCTGATTTTCAACCTTGCTATGGATGGGCTGATTTGGTTTTGGTTTTGGTTTTGTTTTTTTTCTCTGGCTTGGAATGCTCTCCCCTGCCTGGCCTAATCTTCTTCATCCTTTAAGACCCAGCTCAAATGTCATCTCTTCTGCTGAGCATCTACCCTCCCTACTCCCATGTTCCCTTCCAGAATCCTCACTCTTTCTTCTGTGCTGCCGGAACATTTGATTCATACCACGAGAATATAATCCCAGCACATTACAACCAGATATACATGTGTCTGTCCCGCCAGACCAGTCGCAGCCTACTTGAAGGCAGGACCAGCAGACGGTAGTCATCTTGCATCGCCTGCTCAGCACAGCAGATGAGGTGCCCTGGGAGTTCTGTACATATTTATGGGGTCGACTCAAATTATGGCAACATCAGCTCTTTTAACATCAGGGTTCTGAGGTTTTGGAAAGTGTGTCCAGTAAAGGTATAATTTTAAAACCATGGTCTTCTGAAATTTTCTGAAGAAAGAATTTTATATTCTTATTTTTAAGGGGAAAGTGTTAACATAAAACTCAGCATACATTGCCTGCATCTGGGGATACTGGTCATGTGTTTGCTCCCCACATCTTAACGGGATAGAAATAGTTGTCACCAATTCACTTTGCCTCGTGCAAAAGATATATCCTAGAAAAGTTGTGTGTAAAAGCGATGTCTGTAAATCAAGTTAGGTTTTAAAATGCACTGAGGGAGCAGTTTAAAGAAAATATTTTTCCAAGTGAACGAGGATAATTTTCCAAGTAAAATGGATCATTTCTGGACTCAACCAGAGAATTTGCCTGTTGTAGAGAAGTATTTTTCCTAGAATGATAAAGGCTCCCCTATATTCAAAATTCACCTGGCATAAGTTTCATGCTTTTCCATAGTCTATTTAAAACACTGGACTTACTGCTAAGATTTTAAATTTATACAACAGATATTCTTGGCTTACTAACAGTGAATAACTTCTCACTGTCATAAAATTGATATGTATTATGCATTATTTCTGGTTCAGTTAATTTAAAAATTACTTGTGTGGGCATTTAATGATTTTAACACAAAGCTGCTTGGAAGGAGTCAGTATATTATACTCTTGATCTGCAAGTAGAGCTGGGGGCTGATGTGAAGGCCTACGCAGTCCCGGAATGTGGAAAAGGGGACCAGGCACCCGTCTCAGTGAAATACTTACCATCCGAAGAACCAAAGATGTTGTGCTGGGAAATAAGTTTTATACGAATTTTATTTAAAGGTTTCCATTTTCCTTTTTTCTAGATTGGCCAAAGGGAATTGAAGAGAGGGGCGGAGGAGTGTAAGTTTGGGGCTACTGCTGTTAGAGATTATAGTGAATGACTTACTCATTGTCCCTTCCCATTCAGAGTTCAGGGCCACCGCCACCTCTTCTCCTATCCCCCGGTGGTGGGCACAGCAGAAGTCCTTTAATAATGCATTCACTGATTTTGAAAAACAATATTCTTGGCTCTGAAACTATGCATTTAACACATCCTCAGCAAATGCCGTGTGGCAAACCTAGTTCTTTTAGACTGCAGTTCTGCAGTGCATCAATAAAGCACGCGAGTGTTGGCCTTTTTCAGTGAACAAGACGAGAAATGTTGAGTACCTTTTAAATTAAAACGCAACTTTAAATATGCGCTCTCATTTTCATGGACAGCTGAGGCCTGCCTATGCTAATACGCAGCTGATCTTAGGTCTGCGGAGGGCTTGGGAATCGGTCACACCCAGTTCATCTTTGCTTGTTTTAGCTCCGCCTGTGGAAGCACGGGGCCTGCTCTGTTCAATTCTCCCTACATTTAGGCGTTCAATTTCCTGGGAGATCTTTCTCACGCCTGGACACTTCTCTCATGAGCATCACATTTGGACCAACGTATATGCCTCCACCCAATTTTAATTAAGTAGTAAAGCTGATCTCTATTTATTAGAATTTCAAAAATAGATATCCCCCCTCCAACCTCCACTTTAAAAAATGGTTTTATTGGCTGTGTCTTTTCTCACTCCTAAAAAATATCTAAGGAGAAACCCCCTACCTCATTGTGAGAGCTCATCCAACTTTGATTGCTGGTCCTTGGGATGAGAACACGCAGAGACACGTGGTTGCCTGGAGGTTGCGTTTACCCAAATGTGACCATTACTAGCAGACTGGCCGTACTGCCTTGGGGCAGGTAGGTCCTGGGTTGGGCCTCCAGGTGTGAGAGTGGCATCTGACCTATTCCACTGGATTAAAAATTAAAATCTGTTTAGAAGCAAGTTGCTCACTTCTAGCCTGGAGCTTCTAGCAGTAATCCCAGGTTAATGAATGTGTTTCAAGGGAATAGCGTTTCCTTCCTCCTTGCTTCAATTTCCCCCTCTCTTTTTGTTTTACTTTTCTCGTCTGCCTGCTTTCCTGTTTGGACAATGGCAACAACCATCACAATTCTAATAATCTGAGCTGAATACCGACTTAGAAAGACGTACAGCCTTTGCAAGAAATGACACAGATTTAGCTTAGCATAAAGTAATTTTCAGTCAGTTAACTGAAGTCTCTAGTACATAGAGAATCCTTTTTTGATTATAGCTGTTTGGGGAAAATTGCAAATAATATAAAAACAGGCTTACATCGTAGAATTTAGCTAATACCTAGGATGCGATAAGGAATTATTCCAATTTCTTAAACTTACGTTTATACATCCAGTACTATGTATTGACTACTGATCTTCAGAATGATGATCAGAATAATCAGAGATATAAAATACGAATAGGACAGTTCTGTATTCTTCCTTTGTTTTTCATAATTCTGAATTTTTATTGTAGCTTTATTTTTATTTTTTTAAACATCTTTATTGGAGTGTAATTGCTTTACAATGGTGTGTTAGTTTCTGCTTTGTAAAAAAATGAATCAGCTATATATATACATGTATCCTCATATCTCCTCCCTCTTGCATCTCCCTCCCACCCTCCCTATCCCAACGCTCTAGGTGGACACAGAGCACTGAGCTGATCTCCCTGTGCTGTGCGCCTGCTTCCCACTAGCTATCTATTTTACATTTGGTAGTGTATATGTCCATGCCACTCTCTCACTTCGCCCCAGCTTACCCTTCCTCCTCCCCGTGTCCTCAAGTCCATTCTCTACATCTGCGTCTTTATTCCTGTTCTGCCCCTAGGTTCTTCAGAACCATTTTTTCTTTTTTTAGATTACATATATATATGTGTTAGCATACGGTATTTGTTTTTCTCTTTCTGACTTACTTCACTCTGTATGACAGACTCTAGGTCCATCCACCTCACTACAAATAACTCAATTTCGTTTCTTTATACGGCTGACTAATATTCTATTGTATATATGTGCCACATCTTCTTTATCCATTCATCTGTTGATGGACACCTAGGTTGCTTCCATGTCCTAGCTATTGTAAATAGAGCTGCAATGAACATTGTGGTTATGGTTCTTTTTGAATTATGACTCTTTTTGAATTATGGTTTTCTCTCGGTATATGCCCAGTAATGGGATTGCTGAGTCGTATTTTTAGTTTTTTAAGGAACCTCCATACTGTTCTCCATAGTGGCTGTATCAGTTTACATTCCCACCAACAGTGCAAGAGGGTTCCCTTCTCTCCACACCCTCTCCAACATTTAATGTTTGTAGATTTTTTTATGATAGCCATTCTGACTGGTGTGTACATGATACCTCATTGTACTTTTGATTTTCATTTCTCTAATGATTAGTGATGTTGAGCATCCTTTCATGTGTTTGCTGGCGATCTGTATATCTTCACTGGAGAAATGTCTATTTAGGTCTTCTGCCCATTTTGGATTGGGTTGTTTATTTTTTTGATATTGAGATGCATGAGCTGCTTGTAAATTTTGGAGGTTAATCCTTTGTCAGTTACTTTGTTTGCAAATATTTTCTCCCATTCTGAGGGTTCTCTTTTCATCTTATTTATGGTTTCCTTTGCTGTGCAAAAACTTTGAAGTTTCATTAGGTCCCATTTGTTTATTTTTGTTTTTATTTCCATTTCTCTAGGAGGTGGTTCAAAAAGGATCTTGCTGTGATTTATGTGACAGAGTCTTCTGCCTATGTTTTCCTCTAAGAGTTTTATAGTGTCTGGCCTTACATTTGGGTCTTTAATCCATTTCGAGTTTATTTTTGTGTATGAAGTTAGAGAGTATTCTAATTTCATTCTTTTACATGTAGCTGTCCAGTTTTCCCAGCATCACTTACCGAAGAGGCTATCTTTTCTCCACTGTATATGTTTGCTTCCTTTATCAGAGATAAGGTGACCATATGTACATGGGATTATCTCTGGGCTTTCTATCCTGTTCCATTGCTCCATATTCCGCTTTTGTGCCAGTACCACACTGTCTTGATTACTGTAGCTTTGTAGTATAGTCTGAAGTCAAGGAGCCTGATTCCCCCAGCTCCATTTTTCTTTTTTTTTTTTGCCGTACGCGGGCCTCTCACTGTTGTGGCCTCTCCCGTTGTGGAGCACTGGCTCCGGACGTGCAGGCTCAGCGGCCATGGCTCACGGGCCCAGCCGCTCCGTGGCATGTGTGATCTTCCTGGACCGGGGCACGAACCCGTGTTCCCTGCATCGGCAGGCAGACTCTCAACCACTGCGCCACCGGGGAAGCCCCTCCAGCTCCATTTTTCTTTCTCAAGATGGCTTTGGCTATTTGGGGTCTTTTGTGGTTCCATACAAACTATGAAATTTTTCGTTCTAGTTATGTGAATAATGGCATTGTTAGTTTGATAGGGATTGCACTGAATCTGTAGATTGCTTTGGGTAGTATAGTCATTTTCACAATGTTGATTCTTCCAATCCAAGAACATGGTATATCTCTCCATGTGTTTGTATCATCTTTAATTTCTTTCATCAGTGTCTTATAGTTTTCTGCATACAGGTCTTTTGTCTCCTTAGGTAGGTTTATTCCCAGATATTTTATTGTTTTTGTTGCAGTGGTAAATGGAAGTGTTTCCTTAATGTCTCTGTCAAATTTTTCATCATTAGTGTATAGGAATGCAAGAGATTTCTGTGCATTAGCTTTGTATCCTGCTACTTTACCAAATTCGTTGATTAGCTCTAGTAGTTTTCTGGTAGCATCTTTAGAATTCTCTATGTATAGTATTATGTCATCTGCAAATAGTAACAGTTTTACTTCTTTTTTTCCGATTTGTATTCCTTTTCTTTCTTTTTCTTCTCTGATTGCTGTGGTTAACACTTCCAAAACTATGTTGAATATTAGCAGTGAGAGTGGGCAACCTTGTCTTCTTCCTGATCCTAGTGGAAATGGTTTCAATTTTTCACCACTGAGAACGATGTTGGCTGTGGGTGTGTCATGTATGGCCTTTATTATGTTGAGGTAAGTTCCCTCTATGCCTACTTTCTGGATGGTTTTTATCATAAATGGGTGTTGAATTTTGTCGAAAGCTTTTTCTGCCTCTATTGAGATGATCGTAAGGTTTTTCTCCTTCAATTTGATAATATAGTGTATTGTACCATATTGATTGATCTGCGTATATTGAAGAATCCTTTCATCCCTGGGATAAATCCCACTTGATCATGGTGTATGATCCTTTTAATGTGCTGTTGGATTCTGTTTGCTAGTATTTTGTTGAGGATTTTTGCATCTGTGTTCATCAGTGTTATTGGCCTGTACTTTTCTTTCTTTGTGACATCTTTGTCTGGTTTTGGTATCAGGATGATGGTGGCCTCATAGAATGAGTTTAGGAGTGTTCCTCCTCTGCTATATTTTCGAAGAGTTTGAGCAGGATAGGTGTTAGCTCTTCTCTAAATGTTTGATAGAATTCATCTGTGAAGCCATCTGGTCCTGGGCTTCTGTTTGTTGGAAGATTTTTAATCACAGTTTCAATTTCAATGCTTGTGATTGGTCTGTTCATATTTTCTATTTCTTCCTGGTTCAGTCTCGGCACGTTGTGCATTTCTAAGAATTTGTCCATTTCTTCCAGGTTGTCCATTTTATTGGCATAGAGTTGCTTGTAGTAATCTCTCATGATCCTTTGTATTTCTGCAGTGTCAGTTGTTACTTCTCCTTTTTCATTTCTAATTCTGTTGATTTGAGTCTTCTCCCTTTTTTTCTTGATGAGTCTGGCTAACGGTTTATCAGTTTTGTTTATCTTCTCAAAGAACCAGGTTTTAGTTTTATTAATCTCTGCTATCGTTTCCCTCATTTCTGTTTCATTTATTTCTGATCTGATCTTTATGATTTCTTTCTTTATGGTAACTTTGGGAGGTTTTTGTTCTTTCTCTAATTGCTTTAGGGGTAAGGTCAGGTTGTTAATATTTGAGATTTTTCTGGCTTCTTGAGGTAGGATTGTATTGCTATAAACTTCCCTCTTAGAACTGCTTTTGCTGCATCCCATAGCTTTTGGGTCTTCATGTTTTCATTGTTATTTGTTTCTAGGTATTTTTGGATTTCCTCTTTGATTTCTTCAGTGATCTCTTGGGTATTTAGTAGTGTGTTGTTTAGCTTCCATGTGTTTGTAGTTTTTACAGATTTTTTCCTGTAATTGATATCTAGTCTCATAGTGTTGTGGTTGGAAAGATACTTGATACGATTTCAATTTTCTTAAATTTACAGAGGCTTGACTTGTGACCCAAGATATGTTCTATCCTGGAGAATGTTCCATGAGCACTTGAGAAGATAGTGCGTTCTGTTGTTTTTGGATGGAATGTCCTATAAATATCAGTTAAGTCCATCTTGTTTAATGTATCATTTAAAGCTTGTGTTTCCTTATTTATTTTCATTTTGGATGATCTGTCCATTGGTGAAAGGGGTTGTTAAGTCCCCTACTATTATTGTGTTACTGTCGATTTCCTGTTCTGTGGCTGTTAGCATTTGCCTTATATATTGAGGTGCTCCTATGTTGGGTGACTAAATATTTACAACTGTTATTTCTTCATCTTGGATTGATCCCTTGATCATTACGTAGTGTCCTTATTTGTCTCTTGTAATAGTCTTTATCTTAAAGTCTATTATGTCTTTTATGAGCATTGCTACTCCAACTTTCTTTTGATTTTCATTTGCATGGAATATCTTTTTCCATCCCCTCACTTTCAGTCTGTATGTGTCTCTAGTTCTGAAGTGGGTTTCTTGTAGAAGCATATATATGGGGCTTGTTTTTGTATCCATTCAGCCAGTCTATGTCTTTTGGCCGGAGCATTTAATCCATTTACATTTAAGATAGTTATTGATATGTATATTCCTATTACCATTTTCTTAATTGTTTTGGGTTTGTTTTTGTGAGTCTTTTCCTTCCCTTGTGCTTCCGGCGTAGATAAGTTCCTTTAGCATTTGCTGTAAAGCTGGTTTGGTGGTGCTGAATTCTCTTAGCTTTTGCTTGGCTGTAAAGGTTGTATTTTCGCCGTCAATTCTGAATTAGATTGTTGCTGAGTAGAGTAATCTTGGTTGTAGGTTTTTCCCTTGAATCACTTTAAATATGTCCTGCCAGTCCCTTCTGGCTTGCAGAGTTTCTGCTGAAACATCAGCTGTTAGCCTTATGGGGCTTCCCTTGTATGCTATTTGTTGTTTTTCCCTTGCTCCTTTTAATATTTTTTCTTTGTATTTAATTTTTGATAGTTGGATTAGTATGTGTCTTGGCATTTTTCTCCTTTGATTTACCCTGCATGGGACTCTCTGCACTTCCTGGACTTGATTGACTATTTCCTTTCCCATATTAGGGAAGTTTTCAACTATAATCTTTTCAAATATTTTCGTAGTCCCTTTCTTCTTCTCTTCTTCTTCTCGGACCCCTATAATTCAAATGTTGGTGCGTTTAATGTTGTCCCCGAGGTCTCTGAGACGGTCCTCAATTCTTTTCTTCCTTTTTTCTGCTCTGCGGTAGTTATTTCCGCTATTTTATCTTCCAGCTCACTTATTCATTCGTCTGCCTCAGCTATTCTGCTATTGATTCCTTCTAGAGAATTTTTCATTTCATTCATTTTGCTGTTCATCATTGTTTGTTTGCTCTTTACTTCTTCTAGTTCCTTGTTAAACATTTCTTGTATTTTCTCCATTCTATTTCCAAGACTTTGGATCATCTTTACTATCCTTATTCTGAATTCTTGTTGAGGTAGATTGCCTATTTCCTCTTCATTTGTTAGGTCTGGTGGGTTTTTGCCTTGCTCCTTCATCTGCTGTGTATTTCTCTGTCTTCTCATTTTGCTTAACTTACTGTGTTTGCGATCTCCTTTTCCAGGCTGCAGGTTTGTAGTTCCCGTTGTTTTTGGTGTCTGCCCCCAGTGGGTAAGGTTGGTTTAGTGGGTTTTGTAGGCTTCCTGGTGGAGGGGACTGGTGCCTGTGTTCTGGTGGATGAGGCTGTATCTTGTCTTTCTGGTGGGCAGGTCCACGTCTGGTGGTGTGTTTTGGGGTGTCTGTTAACTTATTATGATATTAGGCAGCCTCTCTGCTAATGGGTGGGGTTGTGTTCCTGTCTTGCTAGTTGTTTGGCATAGGGTGTGCAGCTCTGTAGCTTGCTGGTCATTGAGTGGAGCTGAGTCTTAGCGTTGAGATGGAGATCTCTGGGGGAGCTTTTGCCGTTTGATATTACGTGGGGTCGGGAGTTCTCTGGTGGACCAGTGTCATTAACTCGGCTCTCCCACCTCAGAGGCTCAGGCCTGATACCCAGCCGAAGCACCAAGACCCTGTCAGCCACATGGCTTTGGCTAGAGGGTTTGGTATGAGGCTTTGTGGCCTGGAATTTCTGCAGCCATTGTTTCATGATGAGGTGAGTCATTCTCCTCCCAAGCATCGTCTCTGCTCCCAAACCATGCCATTACTCTGTCAATTGTGACATTTTTGAAGAGTACTGCTTAGATGTCTTGATTTGGGTTTGTCTGATGTTCTCTTACAACTAAATTGAGGTTATACAGTTTTGGCAAAGATACCACAGAGGCGATACACACTTCTCAGTGTATCATGTCAAAGGCCACATGCTGTCAATATAATCTTATCACTGGTCTTAATGTCCTTTTGATAACATCAGTTGAAACAATATTATTTTCTCCTTAGTAAGTGAAATTATATCATTAATTAGAACATAGTATTCTATCATTCCAATGATTGAAGTTTAAATTTACCATATTAATAAAAATATGCTTTTATAAATATAATATACATTTTCACCTGGATTAACATGATTCTTCAATGAATTTTTTTATTGTAATTAACACTTCTTACAGTATTCCAGTTTTAGGCATACATCTAAGGTAACTGTGATTTTTTTATTTCCTGATCTGTAAAGTGGTTGTGAGAATCAGATGAGAATTTAAATGTGAAAGTGGTAGCATATAGTTGGTGCCTGGCAAATTTTAGGAAAAGTAGAATTCTGGTTTTAATAATTTTTTTATGTAAAAAAAAAAAATCACATTACCTCTCAAGGTAGTAAAATGTTAAAAAAAAGTCATGAGGGGCTTCCCTGGTGGCACAGTGGTTGAGAGTCCGCCTACCGATTCAGGGGACACAGGTTCGTGCCCTGGTCCGGGAGGATCCCACATGCCACGGAGCGGCTGGGCCCGTGAGCCATGGCCGCTGAGCCTGCGCGTCCGGAGCCTGTGCTCCGCAACGGGAGAGGCCACAGCAGTGAGAGGCCCGCGTACCGCAAAAAAAAAAAAAAAAAAAAAGTCATTAGTTAGTTAAATATCATAGTAACTATTGTCAGCAGTTACTACTGTTCAAACATATGGAAGCACATTGATCAAAATTAGTATAGAGATTTTTAACATTTCTGGCTCTTGAAGTTAGCCTTTTTCTACTTCTTTAATTGCTCTGCTAGTATGAACTTCAGGATTTTTCCAATTGTTCTATACCTAATTGTTAGACCTGGTAATTAACACGTAAATGATAGGAAAGCCTCAGGTTCATCAGACTTTGAGGGTATGACTTTTTAGATCTAGATAAGGAAGAGGACCAGGGCTTAAATTATATTTCTTAGGTTACACACCTGTCCCTATTTCACCCTTTTATTTATTCCCTATTTTAAAATTTGACTTATTTTGTTTAAGGAGGTATCCTATAGAACATCAAAGTTTTGGGAGCTAAAGTGTTTTCTCGTGGAAGAAAATCTAAAAATGTCTTGTCTGCAGCTGTTTTTGATTTTAATACTTCTGAAACTGTTTCCTCTGTCTGTAATACCCTCCTGACAGATCTGTCGACATATTGAAAGTGTTGCAGTGTGGCCTAAACATTTCATGAGAAAAGTCTGGCTCATTGCTCATTTATTCACTGAGCACCTGTGTTTGGCTGGGTAGGTGCCGGACACACAATCGTGAGCAAAAGAAACAGAATGCCTGCCTGTATGGAACTTCAGTCTAGTAGAAGGGACAGGCATTGAGAGGAAAACAAATGGAGAAAAATATGTATTAACAAATACCCAAAATGTTATGAAGTTAAAGAACAGGTTGCCATAAGAGAGGATGGTCATTAATCATGGAAGAGATATAAGAAAAGATTCTGCCAGTCAGGCCAGCAGTCACTTAGCCGGTGCTGTCTCTGCAAGGGTCAAAGCCAGGGATTCTGTAACAGCACATTCATGAACCCTTGAAATTGGAAGATCCGAAAGGGCATCTTGTAGACTTGCCAGCCGACACTATACTGTTGAGTAGAGAAGGTCAACCAGCTGCTGCTTTCAAAAACTGCCGGAAGCCTTCTCTCCCTCCCTTTCTTCTTTTAATTAATGATTCTGTTATTTATCAACTCTCTGCTCCCGTGGCTGTCAAATTTTGGTGCACATCAGAATCTCTTTTGGAGTTGTTTTTTAAAATGCCTGGACCTCACATCAGATCTGCTGAGGGTTTGTTTAAAAATCTGAGGGTGGAAACCAGCATATGCATTTGTAAAAACCTCCTCAGGTGACTCTGGTGTCCGTCAAAGGCTGAGAACCACGGTGTGCCAGGCACAGAGGCTAGTTCTGTGGCTACTGAGAGAAGCACGTGTCTGCCTGGGGACAAGCATGGCTTTGTATATTATATAAGTTCAGTAGTGGAAGCATTTGACTGCTCTGTGGAAAGCTCACATTGTTCTCCTTTTGAACTAAATCTTCTTGCACCGTCATCTGTATATTCTGACTGCTCCTCCGGTCCTATCTCTCTGTCTCCAAAAGTTTCTCTCAGTCTGTTCCCTCTCTCCATCTCCACTGCCACTGCCCCATTTTGCCTGGGCTCTAGGAATTACTTTAGAACTACCCTCCCCCAAGCTTCTCTCCCTGTGAGCTGACCCTTAGTTTACTCTGAGGTTTCTAAATTACAAATTTGATCCTATCGCTCCCAATTTAAAACACTCTGTTTGGTCCTCATTGCCTATGGAGATCAAAGTCCCTAGCTTGGCCCGCACCTATGTTTTCAGCATCATTCCCCACCATTTCACCATTTGCCCCATAAACTCCAGGTGACTAAAAACACTCATTTCTATACCACACCGTGCACTTTTCAGCTAAGCATCATTGCTCATAATGTTGTCAATGCCTGAAACACTTCTTATTCCAGTTTTCACCTTCATTCGTCCTTCAAGAAAATCTAAAATCACTTCCACTGGCAGAGTTGATTGAGTCTTTCTCTCTGGTCTTTATATAAACCTGTGTTTTAATTAATGTACCCCTTTGTCTATGTGCATACCTATATGCTGACATACCTATCTGGGCCAGCCGTCTTTGGAGTGAGTTTTTGTTTGCCTAGAACTTAAAATGGTGCTACAGACAGTAGGAGTTAACTAAACATTCACCGAGTGTGTGGGAAAAAGAGTGAATGAACCTGAAACTGGTTTGCTGTATCCCCTCGACTGGTCTTAATTCCATTTTTTTTTTTTTTTTTTGGTGTATTACTTAACTAATCTAGTCTATCATATATGTGTTCTTTTCTCCTAATATAGGAAGATCACTCTCACCCTTTGTCTTTTTGCCCTAGTCACACACCTAGTAAGTTGTCATTTTAAAACTGACACCAACTCCTTGGGATTCCAGTAGTCATTATGGGTAGTTTCAAAGTTGCACTAAGTTCTCAAAGTCAAATGACCTCATCCTGATAAACTTGCTATAAACTCAGATTTGCAAGAGAGTAAAGTGGGTAGCTTTTAACCTACTATCATATTACATAGGTTTCAGGATTGAGCTGCTGATCTCATAAATTCAAATACATTTTAACAATCCTGCATTTTTACTCCCCTCCATTATAGGCCATTACAAGATATTGTTATCTGTAAAACTTCTGATCTCTCCATCAAATCTGAATGAAAGCCTTGCCAGGTAGAGTATTTTGGGTTGTAGGTTTTCCCCTTTCATTGCTTTAAATATATGGTGCCACTCCCTTCTGGCCTGCAGAATTTCTGCTGAAGAGTCAGCTGATAGCCTTATGGGTGTTTTCTTGTATGTAACTTGTTGCTCTTCTTTTTTTTTTTGTGGTACGTGGGCCTCTCACTGTTGTGGCCTCTCCCGCTGCGGAGCACAGGCTCTGGACGCACAGGCTCAGCGGCCATGGCCCCCTGGGCCCAGCTGCTCTGCGGCATGTGGGATCCTCCCGGACTGGGGTGCGAACCCGCGTCCCCTGCATCGGCAGGTGGACCCTCAACCACTGCGCCACCAGGGAAGCCCTGTTGGTCTTCTTTTGATGCTTTTAATATTATCTCCTTATCTTTAACTTCTGCCGTTTTAATTACATGTCTTCATCTGGTCCTCTTTGGGTTGATCGTGTCTGGGACTCTGCTTCCTGGACCTGGATGTCTGTTTCCTTTCCTAGGTTAGGGAAGTTTTCAGATATTATGTCTCCAAATATGTTCTCTGCCCCTTTTTCTTTCTCTTCTCCTCTGGGACCCCTATAATATGAATGTTAGTACACTTGATGTTATCCCAAAGGCCTCTTAAACTGTCCTGCTTTATTTTTATTCTTTCTTCTGTTGAGAGTCAGTGATCTCCTCTACTCTGTCTTCCGGCTTGCTGATCCATTCCTCTGTGTCTTCTAAAATCTCCTGTTGATTCCTTCTAGTGTATTTTTTATTTCAGTTATATTCTTCATTTCTGTTCGGTTCTTCTTTATATTTTTTCACTCTTTGTTAAAAGCTTCTAGCGTCTCACTCTGTCCGTCCAGTCTTCTCCCGAGTTCTTTGAACATCTTTGAACTCTTTATTGGGTAGATTGCTCATCTTCACGCAGTTCTTCTGGGGTTTTCTCTTGTTCTCTCATTTGGAACATATTCCTCTGTCACCTCATTTTACCTAATTTACCGCTTTTATTTCTTTGTGTTTGTAAGGTTAGTTATATCTCCCAACCTTGGAGAAGTGGCCTTTGGTAGGAGACGTCCTAGGCATCCTGGCAGTGCACTTCCTGCTGGTCACCAGAGCTGTCTGTATGCTTTAGGGGTGCCCCTGAAGGGGGCTTCATGGGTCCTTCTGTTGTGGTGGGCTGACTACCATGGGCGGTCTGGCAGGCTGGCTTCCCAGCCCTGTTGGTTGCCAGGCCCTGCCTTGTGTGGAGGCCGCTAGCCCACCGGCGGGTAGAGCTAGGTTCTAGGGTGGGTAGTTCTGGGACCAAGGGTCCCAGATCTAGTATCAGCCTGCTGGTGGGTGGGATCAGTTTCTGACACAGCTGGCTGCAGAGTCTGGCTGTGCCATAGTTGGTGTTGGTCTGTTAGTGAGGGGGGCTGGGTCCTAGGGTGGCTGGATGAGGGGTCCAAGGTGTCTCAGAACTGACGTCGGCCTGCTGGTGGGCGGGGCTGGGGCGCAGGGGTTCCTAGGGATTGAGGCTGGTCCCTGGGCTATTGCTGGCCCACTGGTGAGTGGAGCTGGGTCTCGGGATCTTTGACTGCAGGTTGCTGGTGTTCCTGGGGCTAGTGCCCGGGTGGGTAGCACCAGGTCCCGAGCGCTCTGGCAGATAAGGCCAGGTCCTGGGGTAGCTGTGGGCTCGGGATCTTTAGGGAGCCTGTCTGCTGGTGGACGGAGCTGTGTCCCTTCCCAGCTGCTGCGTGGCCTGAGGCATCCTAGTACTGGCGCCCGCAGGCTATTGGGTGGGGTCAGGGCTGGATCCTGAAGTTAAAAAGCTAGAGGGAGGATTCCAAAATGGTCCTTGCCAGCATCAGAGTCCTCGTGGTGGAACGAGCTCCCAGAAATGGCTGCCACCAGTGTCTGTATCCGCAGGATGAGTTCCAGTTGCCTTTGCCTCTCTGGGAGGCTCTCCAAGATCAACAGGTGGGTCTGACCGGAGTGTCTATTTCCCACAGACCTCTGGCTCTCCCAAAGGTAAGCCCTGCTAGCCTTTCAAAGGCAAACATTCTGGGGGCTTATCCTCCCGGTGCAGGCCCCCTGGGCTGCGGAACAGAATGTTGTAATTATCCTCCAGTTTGTGGGATACGGGTCTTGACTTTGCTGCATCTCTGCTCCCCCTACCTGTCTTGTGGTTCCTCCCTTATATCTTCAGTTGGAGAAGGTCTCTTCTGGCAGTCTTCTGATCTTTCTCATCAATAGTTGCTCTGTAAATAGTTGTAATTTTGGTGTGCTGCTGAGAAGAGGTGAGCTCGGGGTCTTCCTACTCTGCCATCTTGGCCGCTCTCCTCCCAGTATTGAGTCTCACACTTGCTTTTCTTTTTTTTTTAAACTTTTTATTTTATATTGGAGCATAGTTGATTAACAGTGTTGTGTTAGTTTCAGGTGTACAACAAAGTGATTCAGTTATACATATACATGTATCTATTCTTTTGCAAATTCTTTTCCCAGTTAAGATGTTACAGAATGCTGAGCAGAGTTCCCTGTGCTATATAGTAGGTCCTTGACTGTTATCCATTTTAAATATAGCAGTGTGTACATGTCAATCCCAAACTCCCTAACTATCCCTCCCCCTGACCCTTCCCCCCGGTAACCATAAGTTCATTCTCTAAGTCTATGAGTCTGTTTCTGTTTTGCAAATAAGTTCTCTTGTATTATATATATACATATATATATATATATTAGATTCCTCATATAAGTGATATCATACGATATTTCTCTTTCTCTGTCTGACTTACTTCACTCAGTATGACAATCTCTAGTTCAATCCATGTTGCTGCAAATGGCATTATTTCATTCTTTTTAATGGCTGAGTAGTATTCCATTGTGTGTGTGTGTGTGTGTGTGTGTGTGTGTGTGTGTGTGTGTGTGTGTGTGTCACATCTTCTTTATGCATTCATCTGCCAATGGACATTTAGGATGAGTCCATGTCTTAGCTATTGTAAACAGCGCTGCAGTAAACATTGGGGTGCATGCATTGTTTTGGGCCATGTTTTTCTCTGGGTATATGCCCAGCAGTGGGATTGCAGGATCATATGGAGAATATCTGAGGCTCACCTAACGCCCTTCCTCTCCCCTCTCCCACCACCACCTCAGGCTGTCATTCCGTGCTTGCACTGTTTATTATAACTTCCCAACTTATAAATTATTTTCCTTGCATGTGTGGATTATTTTGCTTTGCAGAGGGAAACTCACAACAGGGCAATTGAACAATTCTGTGGTCTTTGTTGTTTATCGTTAATGACCTTCCCCCCAAATATTTCAATTTTTCCTTGTTCCTCCTCTTCAGATATTTTCACATATTCTGTGTACTACCTTTGGTTGTTTTTCACAATGTTCAATCCCAGTCCTTCTGGATTTAGGCCTCTCCAGTGTTCTCCTAAGGAATCTTCTGACACTTGTATGATTGTCTCTACTTTGTGTCATTGCTTCCATTTATTTCTCATCCTTGTAGAATCAGAATTCATCAGAGTTCTTGTAAAGACATGGTGAACTCTATAATGGCATCCCCTTTTCTTTCACTAGGATTATGACTATATAGTTATGTGATCAGAATCTTATTTTTCAGAATCTCTTTTAAAGTAGAGCTGACATCTCTGCGTTCATATTATACTTATCTTTTTGCTGGTGTTTTAAAATGTTTTTCCTAAGTCAGTGGTGTGGATCTGATTAGAATTAATGTTCTCTATCCTCACTCTTATGGAATCCAGGCTGGTATAGTAAGTTTCTTCTAAGAGTCCAGTCATCTTCATGTTGTTATTGACTTTTTTTGCAGCTAGTCAATATTAAGGCTATTATATAGTTCTTCCCTGGCCTCAAAGTTTGAGAACAGACTCCTGCCACTCTTAACCTAGTTTAATTAAACCATTGGTAATCTGCTCTCCATGACTTTATTTAAAACTCTCTTAAAATCTATAATATAGTGTGTATTTTTTCAGTCTCTTGGTTAATGAATTCTGAGATTACTCTCTGTGCTATAAAGAATGTGCATTATTGGGCTTCCCTGGTGGCGCAGTGGTTAAGAGTCCGCCTGCCGATGCAGGGGACACGGGTTCGTGCCCCGGTCCGGGAAGATCCCACATGCCGCGGAGCGGCTGGACCCGTGAGCCATGGCCGCTGAGCCTGCGCGTCCGGAGCCTGTGTTCCACAACGGGAGAGGCCACAACAGTGATAGGCCCGCGTAACACACACACACACACACACACACATACACAAAATGTGCATTATTTTCTTTCTACTAAAATGATCTCTTTTACGCTTTTGAGCAATAAAACCCTAGTTTTAGTATTGCATGAGTTGGGGAGTAAATGCATGTTTATATTGTCAAGACTTTCTTAATCTTTTCAGTCTATCTTTTATATTAAAAAAAAACACCTCACTTTAGTTTTCTAGTTGGTAAGCTAGCATCTTTATGTAGGAAAATGTTTTACTTAGGAAGCATGCATTCAAATCCCTTGACATTTTCCTCCAAGCAACATCTTAGAGAATAAAAACTACCTCTGTCATTATATGGATACAGAGACCAGTGTAATCTGAATGACTTCACTTCAGTGTACGGTAGTGAAGGAGAGGCAGCTTTGTCCTTTCAGTGCCCTCTCCCACTCTGATTTCACACATCAGCATTTACCTTACCCTTCCTGAGCTGCCTGCTTACTTTCCCTCTCTCTCTTCCTACTGAGGTATTTTTTATCCTTCGTGACTCAGCCTATATTTTTCTTGTCTGCGGTACTTCCCTGGCACCCCAGAAGAAAATAACATCTCTTCTGTCTCCTCACCACGCACTTCTACAATAACTTTTTCTCTTTAATATTACTGATTGTGACATCTAGTGACTGACCTCCTAGGCACTGTAGAGACACATCATTCTGTGCTGTGCATGGTTGTAAAGACAGGTTAGTAGGCAGAATTTTTTTTTTCTTAAACACTGGATTTAATATAAAAGCTAAGTTACAAGAGCTTTCAAAATACCAACTGCACATAATATTTTATATGTGTTTAAAAGAGAAGTGAAATATATAAATATATGTGTTTAAAAGAGAAATGAAATGAATAATGTACGAGTGACATTAGTTCATGTTTTAAAGTACGTGAGTCATAATTCTCCCCACACATTTCAAAACACCCAGGCATCATTTTTTAAAAAATTTTTATTGGAGTATAGTTGATTTACAATGTTGTGTTATTTTCAAGTCTACAGCAAAGTGATTCAGTTATTCATATACACATATCCACTCTTTTTAAGATTCTTTTCCCGTATAGGCCATGACAGAGTACTCAGTATTCCCTGTGCGATACAGTAGGTCCTTATTAGTTATCTGCTTTATGTATAGTAGTGTGTATATGTCAATCCCAATCTCCCAGTCCCTCCCCCACTTTCCCCCTTGGTAGCCATAAGTTTGTTTTCTACATCTATGACTCTATTTCTGTTTTGTAAATAAGGTCATTTGTACCCACATATAAGTGATATCATATGATATTTGTCTTTCTCTGCCTGGCTTACTCAGTACGACAATCCCTAGGTCCATCCATGTTGCTGCAAATGCAGGCTTCATCTTTTAAAGGACAGTATTTAACTGAAACCGATGCTGGTTGCAGTGCTTAGTAGCTGGGCAGAAAGGTCAGGGGCCAGGAGAATGTCACAGCAGGAGGTGGCTTCCCGTAGTCTGTCCTCTCCCACCTGCTTGTGGCCCTGTCTGTTGGGACTGGGAAGCGCAGGGGACCATGCACATTGTGCCGCTAAACAGAGAGTCCACGTGGTCAGCTGTGTTCTGTCCAACAGACGACACTGCCTCTTGACACTTCCTGGCGGTTTCTGACAAGCAGTGCTGCTAAGAGTCCTGAGTTGGAAATTGTTCCAGGTCTCAGGCTTCCTGGCCAGAACAGCACGGCCCATCAGTTTCTAGCTTTAGAATAATAAGAGGGAAAACAAACGGTATTTCCTGGTGAGATAGCATCATCATAAGTGACCAGACAAATCCTGCTCATAGGTCAATCTGCTGTGTAGAAGGTACTGTGCTAAGAGGTTGATCATTCAAATTGCTCTCTGCCTTTACATACCTGGGAAACTAGTCGGAGAGAAAATACAAACACAGACACACAAAGAAAATAACCATATACACACACAAAAATCGGGCGTGTTAAATGGCCAGACGGGCATATGGAACACTGGTTGTCAAAATGCACTTGTTCCTCGGTTTGATGGTGGATACCAGCTTAACAATTTTTGCCGTGTCTTTATCATCGAGCACTTATTTACTTTTTTGTTTATATACGACTCCAAAAAGTATCTATTTAAGCTTCTTCCTAAGTAATAATATCTGCAAAATCACATGGTTTTCTTCTGATACATTTTTTTCCTGATACACGTTAAGTTGAACTATATGAAGCTGCCGATATTTCACTATTTTTAAAAGCATCCATTTCACGTAGCTTAAAGTAAACACAACTATTCAACATTTAAAACGATGGTTTCATGAGTCACATTAAATCCCTGGATATCATACCGGAGGAACATATCACCCTGGAGGAGCTCTGGAGCTGGAGGGAGCAAGCAGTTGTTAAGAGTTGATCTTGTAAGGTTTCTCCTAGGAGGGGGCCAGGATGTGAAGCTGGAAGGAAGGATGCACAGACAAGAGAGGGGAGAGCAGGGATCGCAGGGGAGAAGCCGTCCGTGAGGACGGGTAGGGGGCTGAGTGCGCCACCAGTGGGAAAGGAAAGCCGATGGACCGGAGAGCGTGCTCCGGACTCCTCTGATGTAAATTCTTAATCCTCGCGTTTCTTTGGCAAACATGTTTTCAAAGCACGTGAGCAGGGTTTTATGACCCTTCTGAAGATTTCTGCAGAATACTCTGTTATGCTGATTAATACCTTAAGCAGGGTCAGGTAGCGTTTCTGTTAGGGAGTATGCAGTTGTCTGCAGGGGGACCACAGTTGGAAAGAGCTGTGTAATGCAAGTACAGGAGGCGTGAATTTGCGCGCAGACAGCTGCATGGGGTGTGAGGCTCCGTGGCTGTCTCCCCCTTAGAGAGTCAAGCTTCCCAGGCTGTCAAATCCCAGAGAGGGCTCTCCTGCCAAAGACAGCAACTGACGGGGTTGAGGTTCCCTCCAGTTCATTCCAGAAGCTCCCCTGGCCATTCCTGCGGATGTCTTTCCACCTTTCTGGCCCGTCCCTACTGTGCTGAAGATTCCAGCCTCGGGCTCTCCTCCTTACCAGGTGGGTAAGGAGGATAACACCCAGCAGATTCCCCAGCGCTTACGGGGAGGGTGAATCAGAGGTCAGTTTCCCAGGATCAGTTTCCATGGCTGCCGTGCCTGCAGGCCCGGGCTTAGCCCTGCCCGAGGTGTGTTCCAGCAGAGAACGTGGAGCCATCTGAGCATTGGGCCCTGGAACAACAGGAACTATATTTTCTTGGAATAAAAAGAAAACAACTTTGTCCTCACGTGTTGGCAAAACTCAGAGTGCTTCAGCTGTAGAAACGTGTCCTCATTACTTTTAGAGCTCAGTGTCATTTAGGAAAGTATGGGCAGGACTAATTATTTCCTTATATTTAAAGAGAATAAGTTTGTGTGTGTTTTGACAGTTTATTGGCATTTGGTATCCAGTGTTAATTATTTGTGTCTGTGGCAGAAAGAACATGGCAGGGCTGCTCCCTTGCATTGATGGTCCCTAGATCCAAAAAAAAGCTTTGAAGGTCGAATAGACACCAGCAATAATAACCACAAAAAGAGTCAATCCATGAATTAATCTCAGAGCCAAGATGAGGACCAAATTACCCACACATCTTTAAAATGGTACAGTTATTTTATTTATCGTGAGTCCAAGGACACCATAACTCCTGGTGGTGATTATATATCGTGTTCCTTGAAGATGCAGTGGACTTCACTTGTATGAGTCATTCAACAAATTTGTATGTGCGCATTTTAAAATGTAGATCTTAGTATCATTCAGGTATGGTGAAGCCAAGAGATCAGGAGAAGGCTGCCATTGAAGATATAGTGTGTCACTCACAGTTCCTAAGAGGAGAGAGTATGCGTGCCACCCTGGGAGGTGGGTGGGCAGAGGGGGAGGCACCAGGGTCGGTCCGGATGCGGAAGAAGCAAGGGAAGAAAGTGGGCAAGAGGCTTCATGATAGTTTCTGAGAGAAGGAACGGGTGAAGCAGGGTGAGCACGTGTAGGATTGGCTAGTTTGAATCATTTCATCGGGCTGTCTTTAGTTGTCCGGTGCCTAGCCCTGGGGTGACTAGGGCAGGGGGATATTGGAGTCTGTTGAGGGTATGAGCTCTGGATTGGCTAGCTCGCATTTGAAGATTATGCCCCTGTTGTTTGCTGTCTTTAGGAATTGACCAGCCCTGGGAGAGGCAGTCCCTCCAGTGTCAGGAAGGGCCCAGAGGTTAAAGCATCAGGAAATAGAAACGATTAAAAAAAAAAAAAGAAAAACTAATGCAGTACGTATATATATGTACACACACACATACACAGACATACACACTCATTCTACTTATTCAGTGCATTTGTGCGGGGGAAAGGGAGAGCTCGTGTCTACTGTGTACCAGATGCGGTTTTGGTTGACGGCGATTGAGCAGGAAAAGCATAAACAATTTTTAAAAGTCAGCTTGCCCTTATGGAACACCAGCTTGTCAAAGAAATAGTTATGTAATGTAACCTCAAATACTGAGAAATCCTATGGAGAAAGATATAGCTGGTGGAAGGACAGAAGAGAACTGAAGTTACTATTTTTGGTAGGTCAGGGACGGCCTCTCTGCAGAGGGTGATATTTCAGTAGAGAAGGGACTAAGGGGCTAGAAAAGGGCAGATGTCCAGGCATCTGGAGGAATCACAGGTGCCGAGTCACTGAGAGGATCCTGCTTGGCAGACTCAGGGAACAGTAACAAGGCCCGTGTCCTGGGATCCCCGCGAGAAGGGGGGCTGTAGGAAAGGAGGCGGCAGAGGTGACCGGCAGGCAGAATCTGAAGGACCTTGGAGGCCATCCAAGGGCAAAGGGAAGCTGTGTGTGCTTCTGTGATGCTAGAAATTCAAACCCTATGAAGGTAAGAGTTAAGCTTTGGTCTCAAAATGCAAATTAAATAGCTGTCCCCTCGCTATTTTCTTTTACACTATTCAATTTTTTCAATATTTATTTGAGATGGCTTTGTTTGCAAATGGGAAAGCTTACTGTCTTTCTCCCCAAAGTTTTACATTTGGAAATTTTTTTTTTACGGTTGAAAACAAACAGAAACTTACCCATATAATGCAAAAAGACAGGAGTGTTGGATCAGGAGTGTTGGAAAGTGACTCTCTGTACCGCTGAGTTCCGTGGCGTATATGTGGCATTTAAATAAAGTGAAATACAATTTGAAAACCACCACACTTCTGAACATCTAGAAGAGGAAAAAAGATCTGGGAACAGTCAACAATTTGCTTTCATTCTCTGTTAAATCGTGATTTTTTTTGCACTTGGTGTTGTTTACTAAATATGAAGTAACACCCACTCACAATCTACTTCACATAAGCGCGCCCAGAAAGAGAAGCTCCTTTCACATCTAATTGTGGATACTGTTCCTCTGTTAAAAATCCATAGGGTTTATAAACGTGTCCATTAAGTACCGGAGTCTCCGTTATTTCCCCAGCTCTTTTCCCACTGCCAATTCTGATCAGAATTTTAAAACACCCCTCTCTCTGAAGGTGTTCTCTGAAGAACAAAAAGCCGGGGGGTGGGGGGTGGGGAGGTAGAACTTACGAATATAACTAGAAAGACCTCCTGACCAAATATGCTGCAGTTTCCTGATTTAGTTTCGGTATAATGTAGGTAAATGGACAGGGGCAGACCATCTTCTGTTAACCTCAACATCGTGTTACTGCTCTAAAGTTCTGCCTCTCAGTAATCTTTAAATGTGGTATCAACTAACAGCTGGTCGGGTGGTTTGGTTGTTTTGCTTTTTGGAAAATGGAGGAAACTGAAGAGTAGGCAGTAGGCAGCTTCTTCTCTGTTCTGGTTCTAACGCCCCTCCACCCACATTAGCGAGACCTAAGTCACGTGCCACTTCTTAATACTGGGCATGTTGTTTGCTGCAGGGGACAAGACAAGCAATACTCTGCAGTTCAGTGTCTTGGTTAATCTCCATGTGGGGCCCCTATTGCTTATACTTCATGTGCTTTCATTGATTTGGGTCAAGAATATGCACATACTAGAAAACTAATGGCAGGGAATTCCCTGGTGGTCCAGTGGTTAGGGCTTGCTGCTTTCACTGAGTGGGTCTGGGGTCAGTCCCTGGTTGGGGAAGTGAGATCCTGGAAGCTGCATGGCCTGGCCAAAAAGAAAAAAGAATGAACAGTAATAAGAAAATATATAAAAAACTATTAAAAAAGTAAATTAAATTTAAAAAAAGGAAGCAAAAAAAAAGGAAACTAGTGGAGAGTATAAAATAAGACTGTGTAACTGTACATAACAAAACTGTGATCACGTGGCATGGAGGAAAAACACTTTTCTGGATTTCATATGTAAATTTACAGCCATTGTATTACACTTAATATATTTCAGAAATCACCTTTTCTCCTCATATGAACTTATTTTTGTAATTTAACTCAGCAAGAAGCTTGCAAATTCTGGAACAATTTGAGCTCAGTACAACTCTGACTGGAAGGATCGACTATAACCTGTATTTTATCCTGCATCACATTTCAGTATTAACTCACATCTTCTCTTTAGTTTGCTGCCCTGCGTAAAACGGCCTACTCATCTCCCTGGTTCCCGAGTGTGTGATCCAACGGCAGATAACGTAGATAAAAGATCCCTGCCGCTGTTGGCCATTGTTCTGAATTTCATTTAATGGATTAAGTCATCAAGGTGATAATACTACACACTTTTCCCACGTTTGATCTCCTGGACCACAGGGGTTTACAGACCAAAACAGCGATGCTACTGCCAAACCCTGCCACTCACAGCCCCCAACCACCTAGCTTATTATTCTGGTGTCCTGTGAACCAACAATGAATCAAGCCAAAATACTGATGGAAGAAACCCAGAGAGACCAGAATGTGGACTTTTCAGGGGGGGAGTAGTTGGTGTGAAGATGCGCTCACAAAATTGTCATTGGTGGAGGTTTTGCTTCTGTTTTGTAATCCAAAGAATTCCTCTATGAGAACCTATCTAAAGGGATCTGGATTTTAACTATCAAAATGTCTCACCGTGTTGCCAGTAATGCTTCGTTTCTTTCAGTTCCTCCAAGAGGCATTATGCGTTAGCGCCTCACATAACTCGTGAGATGAGGAGTGAAGGCATACAGTGGAGAAGCTCAGGGAACCGGCCCGGGGCGAACTTGTGATGAGAGCTCTCTTGTGACGTACAAATTGTGCTGTCAAACTGCTGTGCACATTTTTACAGGAGAGGCACAAAGGGGGTCCCCAGACCAGCTCTCAGGGTTTAAGGCTATCTTCACTGGGAACGAAAAAGTGACTGCCACAATGGTACTGATCCCCTGATAAGCACGCAGTGGGAGTTGGGCTCAAGTGTACGTCACACAGTAACGCAGACCCTTGTGCTTCCAGCCCCTCCAGTCGCCAGTCCCCTGGGAGAGGAATTAGAAGTTGGGATTTCTGGTTCACTCAGCTCCCAGCTTTACCCGGCCCCGAGGTACCCCCATTTCCTACTTCCCGTAGCCCTCCTTCATGGTGGAAGGCAGAAAGCAGGCTTGAACTCCGGGCCAGCCTGGTTGCCAGCTGCCAATGGAATGAGGTAGCTTGTGAGGTAAGAGAGGTAGGATGGGAAGGGGTGCTAGCACAAAACGGGTGAGGAAAAGGAAAAGAGGAGTAGTCACCTGACTCTGCCTCCCAGCCATCCCACTCATACGGCCCTGACCAGCCTTTCCATCTCGCCCCCTTTATCTCTCACTATCGTAGTTCGTTAGGTGGCAGAAATGTGGTGGGAGTGTTGGTAAACTGGAGATTCCAACAGAAGTTGTCTACACAGGGATAGCAGTTCTAGGCAAGCCTCAATGGCGATGATACTTACACCAAGCTCTCAGCTCAGACCACAGATCAACCCTCATTATATGTATTTGGACAAAATTAAGCCCAGTGTGGGGCTAAAGCATGTGAGGTTGTCTGATAAAACCTAACCCATTAAAACCCTCAGAGTGTCGATCAGCCCTAGGTAGACGTCTTATACATATGTTCCCCACCTCTGTTTCTCTAGATGCACAATGAATATTCTAAAAAAAAATGTGCTTCTCCATAAAGCCCGGGTCTTCAGATGTGTCCCAGCAGACGTTTCTGCTGATTTGCTCAGATTCTTTCCCCTGTCTATCTACTTTTATAACTGAAGTAGAAGGGTTGGGATGGCTGAATGGGGGTGGGGTGAGGGCCGTGCAAAGACACAACAAGGCTTGCAGGTCCTGATGACCGAGGGATACTCAGACCCTGCCTCTACTTCACCGTGACAGGCTGTCTCCTGGCACCGTGCCAGTGCTAGCATTTTTCCCTCCAAGCATCTCTGGCTTCATGTTTGCCTACTGCTCCAGCAACTCCTGGTTTCAGCCTACTTGTCTTTCTCTTTGTTGGGCAGTGGGGGAAGGAGGAGAATGGTGGGCGGGGGAAGCAAAGAATCTTAGTGATTCTTCTTTCCTTCCTTCAAGACTAACAATACATTAATAAGTAGTTATATCCGGAATCCAGTTGTTGTTGTTTTCTTATAATAGGCAGGCTCTGAAGAGTATCTAGTTTGCCACACTGCAGCAAGCTCAAGTTTGCTAATTTTTTTTTTTCAGTTGAACTATAGTGGGCTTATTATGGTAGTTTCAGGTGTACAACATAGTCAGTATTTTTGTTATGGAGTATGTTATACTCCATATAAAGTAATTATAAAATATTGGCTCTATTCCCTGTACTGGTATTGTATCTTATTTATTTTATACCTAGCAGTTTGTACTCTTAATCCCCTTCCCTCTCCCCACTGCTAACCACTCATTTGTTCTCTACATCTGTGACTCTGTTTCTGTTTTGTTGTATTTGTTCATCTGCTAGCGCTTCTTACTTTGCAAACTTTTTGGAGACGGGGTCTGTGTCTTGCTCACCACTATATCCCTAATCTCAAGCACAGTGACCCACATACAGTAAGCATGTCATAAAGATCTACTGAGTGAATGCATCCCTGGGGGACGAACTAACCCTTTACCCCAGACTCCTCCAGTCAAACCAAGAGGGACCTCCTAGTCTGGCTCTTTGTTGGAGAAAAGTTCCCCAAATCTACAACAATAGAGGTCCAGGCTAAGACAAACTAAAGCCTGGGCTCTGCCAGTCGTTAGCTTTGTGACCTGGGGTAAATGGGCCGGTCTTAATTTTCTGAAACTTAGCTTTTCTTCTTTTGCAAAAAAGTGCTAATAACATCTGTCACATAGGTTGTTGTGAGTTTTCATGAAATCCAAGATGTGGGACTGTTATATAGTAAGCTGTTTTCCCACTGGGTGCCTCTGGGGGAGGGCTGAGGGAATGATTCTCCTTTCACTTTATAGACTTCAGCTTTTTTCTTTTTTTTTTTTTTAACTCATTCCAAGCATTAGTATTAGTAAAAATGCCTTTAAAATAAAAATGTCCTTATAAGAATATTAGTTTCCATCTACCTGACGTATTGGGATGTTTATTCTCAGATTGAAAGGAACTGCGTCACTGCATTTCCATGCAAATCTCACTACTCAAAAAAAGGGCAGTTGAATTAGCTGGTAAATAGGAAGGGTAGCAAGTGTTTGGGGAGCGTGTTTGAATGAAGATGGTGTCTCCTATTAAATAAGGGTTTAGTATTAGGAGATTTTGCTGTGGGAAGTCTGGAAACAATGCTACACTTAGTTTTCATGTTGATTCTGTATCTCACGGTTTTATCTACCCTATTTTTAGCTTATTAATAATTAATAAAACTCTTTGTGTTGTAGAGATTGTGTCAGATTGATGTGCTGGATAAGCTCATGAACACATGTCTGCTTCATCGTGCAAGTAATAAAATCATTATCGTGATTGCATTAATGGGCCAGGGCCTGGTGAATATCGGTAGGTGGCAGCCACGTGGTTCTCAAGTGCCGTCACCTCATACCCTGCACTGCTTAACCACCACTAGTTGCTGCTTATTTTCTTAGTCATCATTTTACAGTAAACATTGTCTCATGATAAACCATAAAATTTAGAAATGAACAAGAACGTCAGAGTTCTCGAAGAGCAGGTGATCTTTTTCATTAAGGCTAGAAAGGGGAAACCGTGATAATGCTATAGTGGGAATTCTTTTAAAATATCTGTTTAGGTTGGGTTTAAGCCATCTAGCTGTGAAAATAATAAACCGTGGTAGCAATAGCAATATGCTGTAATTCCCACGGAGCCCATTCAGCATAATTTCTTTTTTTATATACATAATAAAACCATAAATAAATGTGATTACTCTCAGCTCACATGAAATTACTTTCAGCACCAGATGTTTTTCTCTCATACCTGTCTCCTTTAGGGTCAGTTTTTGCTTGCCCCCCGCCATCACCACCCGTAATATGTGAGTCATCTGTGAATAAATAACTGGGGGTGGCATTGGATCTTGAACTTGAGTTTGGCGAGTTTGAGGGGAGACGGATCTTTGTCTGTCTCACACGCAATAGGCAGGAAGGGGCCAGATGGTGCCTCAAAACAGCCACTTAAAACTTCTTAGGCTCCAGGCGCCAGCAGCTTTCTTCTGGAGGCCTCACCCCACATCGTATCAAACATACGAAATGCACTCACGTGTGACATTCAATATAATTTTGTCTATAGGACTTTTGGACAGGATTTTTCTTTTTTGGTGGGGGGGGCCGTGCTGAGCAGCATGTGGGATCTTAGTTCCCTGACCAGGGATCGAACCTGCACCCCCTGCAGTGGAAGCGTGGATTCTTAACCGCTGGACCGCCAGGGAAGTCCCGGACAGGGTTTCTATAATTCTGCCTTTGAAATTATTTTCCTACAAGTTGCTCATTTCATTTACAGCCAGCTCTGACTTCTCCATAACCGTGCGGGCTCAGAGACTTTTTCCAGTGCGACACAGCCCCACTTACAAATGATTTCTAACTCAAACGATGTCTGTATGGATATTAACTTTGCTAATTAGAGAAGTTGTCAGAATACAAGATGCATAGGTATTTCATTAAATAACCATTTGCTTTTGATCGTGCGCATTTCACTGCAGGTTGACACAAACCATTTTCAGTTCTCCAGCATTATCGTAGACCTCGGTGCCTTTACTGCCTTGTTGGTAACACAGCCGTAGTTAGAAAAATAGGTGACTTTCCCAGGGCCGGATGGGTTCTTAATGTGGAAGATAGGAGTAGAGAAAGAGATTCCATTTGAGGAGCTTAGTCCTCCAAATGCCACCCCCTTGTGCAGAGGAAGGGTTTCTATTAAGACATGCTTAAGGGGCAAATAGCACTGAGTGTCAGAGAGTATGAGTGTTCGTGGGAGAAGGTGGGGTAGAGTAGCACATTTACACCTTTCTATGGGAGGAGAGAGAGAGAAAGAGAAAGAGGTGGGGGGAGCGAAAGGGGAGGGGAGGGAGGAGGGAAGGAAGGGAAGGAGTTACGGTTATAGCAGCAGTGTTTTGCAGTGACCTTCAGCCTTGTCTTCAGTGCTGGAAGCTTCCCATCAGCGTTTATCCCACCCCCTCTTTTTGACTCTTGCCAGACACAGCCAGTATCAACTAAAGTTTGCCCCATTTCCTCAGGATGCTCCCTGCCAGCCTAGAATTTTCCAGTTGGATATCTTGCTGCACATGCATTACTCGTGCCCTAGTAGCCCTCCCCCAACTAGCCCAACGCCATGTCACCATCTCTGACTCCCTGAAGAGGAAAAAGGACCGACCATCCCAGGGAACCCAAGGCCCCCACTATCCTGCCTGCTGGTTACAGAGCATCAGCAAGGGCTGTGCGTGCTCATTTCGAGAAGAAAAAACAAGGTCTCCAGCCCCCGGTAACACACTAGAGGTGAGGTGTCCTGCTCAGGGGGCGATCAGCTGCTGCGGGGCTAATGCTTTATTCATTGTGTTGCAATGGCATCATTAAGAGCACATTAGTTTAAAGAGTAACTAATATGTTCTTGGTGAGAAACATTAAACAGGATGAGCAACCAGCTCAGGCCGGTCATGGTCTGATCCAGGTTTTATTGCAGGTAGATTTCCATAGATTAAAGAGCTCTAATCAGGGCTTTTTGGAAAACAGATAACTCATTTACTAGAGTTTGCAGCCATTTAAGGGTCAGTTTTCCACCCACTACAATTAAAATGTTCCACTTTGTAGCTTAATATGTTTTCCGTGGTTGGGTCAAGGTGTAAAATGAGTGTGTAATGAAAAAAAAATGAATACAAAACAGCACAAATTATAGAGTTAAATATACTCTGCTTTCCCTTACATAAGAAGATAATAATGTTCACAGAAAGCACTTTCTGTACATAAGTGTGGCTGAAAAGACCAGTATGTGAAGGATATGCCTTAACACACTATGCATTAATTTAAAAATCTTCTTGGATTTGTGGCGCTCTCCATGGTTTATGGAGGTTACCTCTCCTGACGGCTGTGTCTTTGAAGCCAGAAATCCACCTGAGGTCTGTTTCGGAGGCGTTACCCCCTTTCTCAAAAGGACTCTTCCTCTGGTCTCTCTGCTGCTCTCTATCCGCAGCCTGTAGTTTTACCATTTCAAGTGAAGCTTTTTTGTAGTTCCAGCTTTCTGTTTACGTTGTCTATTCTGTAGAACTTTTTGAATGGGAAGGGAAGAGAACAGAGAGGGTGCCAGCAGGAAAAAACTCGTCGTTTGAGTGGAAGCAAGGATTCTCTGATACGTCCTTATGTATTTTAATAAACTTGTCTGTGACTTACTTATTTGGCGGTTATGCCTCAGTGTCCCTATTCAGGGTCTCGAAGAGCCCCAAGGCCTACACGTGACTGTAGAAGTAGGATTGAAAGACGGAGCTCAGCTATCTTGTTTTCTAGATAAGGACTTTGCTGCAGGGAGACTTCTTGAACTGTTAAGGCTATTTTGAAACAGTTGCCTGTCAGAAACATTTTGGGGACTTTTGTATCTGGGAGAAGTTAGAAGTGATGAACTCTCAGGTTGGAATCTTGATGTTCTGTGAGCTTGGGTGTGTTTGTCCTGATTGATAGGTATCCATTAATGAGGGGAATTAGTTGACCCATGTCATGTTTCATAAACAGTCTTCAAGTATAATATTGCCCTTCTCAGAAAATCTGAAATATACTAAGTATGGAAGGTGTCTCTACAAAGACTTTGAAATGACATATTTTTATCATAGTAGCTTCCAGTCCTATTTTCTTTTCTTTTCTGTTTTTAATGGAAAGAGAAGCACTTTACTCCTATGGTCTCAAGCTTTCTCTTTTATTATATTCTTCAATTTAGAAATATAAAGTATAATTTTTTTAAAAAAGCAAAGAGTTCCTGAAAACAAAATAATTTTACCTCTGTCATTTCTCTACACTTACGTATGTAATGCCGAATAGTATTTTTCTTTGTATCAAAAGATAATTGGCGGGCTTCCCTGGTGGCGCAGTGGTTGAGAGTCCGCCTGCCGATGCAGGGGACACGGGTTCATGCTGCGGAGAGGCTGGGCCCGTGAGCCATGGCCGCTGAGCCTGCGCGTTTGGGGCCTGTGCTCCGCAACGGGAGAGGCCACAACAGTGAGAGGCTGGCGTACTGCAACAACAACAACAACAACAAAAAACCAGATAATTGGCTTTATCTGCTATCCTGCCATGCTGGTTGAGTTATCCCTTTGGCAAAGTTGGTTATTTGGTTTGAATGCATCATTACAGAGGGAGGCCTTCTGTTTCTCTCATATTCATTCTCTCTTTTTCTCTTTCAACACTGAGTTCTTCAAAGACAGATATGTCATGGGCAAAACTTTGTCATCCATTCAGTAACCGTTTCCTCCCTAAGCTGGAAGGATGACGATCTGTAGTTTAAAATTGGCTACTAGACAAAGTAGAAAAATGGAGGATGTAATCACAGACCCGTAATGGCATTTTGTGTTTGAGAAATGGCCAGACCTGCTTTTTATCCTCTGTGGTGCATGCCACATTGAAACTTCTCCTTTCTTCCCCTGATTTCACTTCTTTAGCACTATAGGTGTATGCCTTTGTTACACTAATGCAGCACTTAATGGACCAGGCGATGCCGTTATTTATAGATTTCAGCTTCTCCAAGGAGCAGCTGGGAAGAAGTCTCACAAAAGGAGAACATCGCTGTAACCTGCTTATGACCCTACATTGGTTACCAGGGAGGTGTGGAATCTTAGATCTTGGAGAAGGACTTGTTAAGTACACCAAGAGCTTATCTGGAAAATTCTCACACTTTTAAAAAGTTGTCTCTGATCCTTGTCTGTGTTCTAGTTTCCAGCAGCAATTTTCCCTTTTGTGTTCTTTCGCTTTCAGACCTCCAACCTTTGAGACTGGACCCTGGAACTGAATTTTGTCTTTTTGTTCCATTATTACTTCCTTCTTTCCCTTTCTTATTTTCCTTTTTACTTTCTTTTCTTCCTTCTATGCCTGAATTTATTTGAAAAACATACGTGTGTGTGTGCGTGCGTGTGTGTGTGCGTGCGTGTGTGTGTATATAAAATTGTATATATGGAATTTATATGATGATTTAAATACATTTTAAATTTATAAATACATTATAATTTTATATGTATACTGCGCATCTGGCATATTCTAGGTACTATGCTTGCTCCCTGCAGGGATGCAAAACTGCCTAGTTTCCATGATCATTCTAAGCATGTTGTTTATTAGGGACATAGACATAAACAACTAATTAGGATATGAAGTTACAAGTGCTGGTATAGAGAAAGGTTCAGAGCACTGTGGGAACACAGAGGAGGGAATACATACCTCCTTTGTCTTCTTGCCTTAAAGGGCAAACTAAAAACTACTTGGAACAGGAATGGCATTTTTCTCCTCAGGTGCACTGTGCTGTGAGGTGTGTCACATCATGACCCCTCTGAAAAGAGTTCAGTGGTTTTATAAACATGTGAATAAGATATTAAAGAAGGTCATAGGTCAGGTATTAAAGAAGACCTTTTGATTTCATGGCTTTGATAGAAAGTACTGCAGGGTTCATCACTGCCTGAATCTATCTTAACCCAGTTCCATCCTCTGCCCATACTGTTTCCAAGAGGTGACTTTTCTGTCCATTTCCGAGTAGGATCTTTCTAGCTTTATTTGATATAATATTCCTACCTTGCAATTTTCTTCATCAGAAATTCCCCCACAAAATCTAATTCCTCATAAACTTTAATATAATTTAAATCTCTTCTTCAAAGTCTTAATCCTTTTATTTCACACTAATCAGGAGACATCAATCATTAATAACCAACATCCTGTATATTTAGCAGACGTGAAAACTTCATCATGCGTTATCACGTAGTACCTTAGGTAGTCTCTGCTATCAGCTGCCTCCTTATAACCCTCTTCAAGCTCTCTCCTCTAAAGGGTACCCACCATCCAAAAACTACTCCCATCTGAGAAGTAAGCAGCAACATAGACTTTGCTGACATTTCTGTAGAGGGCCCAGGGGAAAGGTTTACATTGTATATTTCCCAGTGAAGCACCTCAATGTCCGCTTTAGTCATTTCTCTTCTCTGAAGTCCCCTTTTCTCATGAGTGGCTACCAAAGATCCCTTCTTTCTTTCCCGTCAAAGCACTTAGCCTTGGTGTCCTTTTTTTTCTCTCTCTTTTTTTAGCCACATTTTTTTAAAATAAATTTATTTATTTTTGGCTGCATTAGGTCTTTGTTGCTGTGCGCGGGCTTTCTCTAGTTGCAGCGAGTGGGGGCTACTCTTCGTTGCAGCTTGCGGGCTTCTCACTGCTGTGGTGGCTTCTCTTGTTGTGGAGCACGGGCTCTAGGCGCGTGGGCTTCAATAGTTGTGGCGTGCGGGCTTCAGTAGTTGTGGCGCGTGGGCTCAGCAGTTGTGGTGCGCGGGCTCTAGAGCGCAGGCTCAGTAGTTGTGGCGCACAGGCTTAGTTGCTCCGTGGCATGTGGGATCTTCCCGGACCAGGGCTCGAACCCGTGTCCCCTGCATTGACAGGAGGATTCTTAACCACTGCGCCACCAGGGAAGCCCCTTTTTTTACCACATTTTGCAGAGCAATTCTTCTCTGCCTCGAAACTTGCAGATTCCACCCATCTCCTAGATCAGTGTAAGAGGACCCATTCTCCTTAGAAGCCTGTTTAGTAATCCTCTACCATAATTTAAGCATGTCTTTGTGATCCTTTTGTGTTTGAAGAGATAATAGTGAGAATTTTTGTAAAACTGATGAAAGACATTAGGCTCTTCTGGGGTTGTTCCTCAGTGGGAGAATTAGTCTGAATTACTTCACTTACCATTATAGGAAGCAGAAATGTCTCCCTTATTCCTAAACGGTTGCTTAAAAATCATGGGGTTAAAACGTAAGTAATATCTATTTAACAATACTCTATATTGTTTTAAACTATGAGCATTTCCATAACCTCAAGAGAACATCCTACTGATTACATGGAGATCAAAGTGAGATATTTTCTTAGTAATAGAAGCAGAAAGTAGAACTTTGGATGAGAATGCATTTTTCTTTTTACTAGAATATAAAACATAATAATGCTAGTGAATACTTCCTGTAAAGTAAGAGAGTTTCAGATGTCATATGAAATGTTTCCTTTGGAATGAACTCTCAACAAGACGTTAATTAATCAGATTTTCTCACTATAATTATTCTTCTATTGAAGTAGGTATAAACCTAAGGACTTGAGTCAAACAAAGTCATCCTTTTAAATTAACGAAAGAAAAATTTTCAAGACTTAACTCATCTCCACCCCCTTTTAATAGGAATCTGTGTTTTGTGGACAGTTACAGATGGATTTTATTACTCACGGTGTGTGTGTGTGTGTGTGCGCGCGCGTGTGTGTGTGTGTGTGTGTGTGTGTCTGTCCTTGTGTTCCTTGGGACCTTAGACAGGTAGAATGAGTTGTGTTTCTTAGAGCAGGAGAAGCCTGTGTCATTTTTTTAGGCCAAATAATATTTTCTTAGGCTTGGTGAGTTTCAAAAACTATTTGCCCCATTGATACAGCTCAATGAAATTCTGAGCATAAATATGTCTTGTTGAACAGTTATGAAATTGGGTCTGAGGTTTTGTACTTGAATGTACCTTAACAAAGAACAGGTTAGATGTCAGCTGAAACCTGGACAGAACTGTACTGTTATCCTTGGCATTTGTACATCTGATTGTACAAAAGCTTCACTGAAAGCTGTAAGTAGAAACTGCCGATTTCACAGTTCATCATGAATCTCTTGAAATCGTTTGCAGTTGCACAGGTAGGAAAAGAAAACCCTAGAGAGAAAAATGTATACATCTTTTAAATTACATTGTATTATTTTATAAAGGAACGGTGAAAAGGATGAAATATTCTGGTACAATTTAGATGTGACACAGAAAACTAGGGCAACACTTACTTTTAGAAATATCAAGTGTTACTCACTGTTTTAAAATTAATTACATAATTATCCAGTAGAACACAAAGATCCCAGGGTACCTTAATGGAAACACTACACTTTCAAATAAAATAATAATAATTAGCACCTACTATATTCCAAGTGTTTCATTAGCTGTAATTTTTAACTCCCCACATCTCTGTGTGTAAATAAACATTAAGAATATTAATCTTTTCTATAGTTTAGAAATAAGAAAACTAAGGCAGAGACATTCATTGGAATGATGAATTAGGCATTATGGCCTTGAATCATTAAAAGAGGCAGGTACTCAGTAGGAACAATAGATGTTCGTGAAGTATAAAAATCACTCTTGTAACTATTCATAAATTACCAGGTAGTAATTAATTTAAAATATCACCTTTCTCCCAAACCAAATCACTTTAAAATTTTTGAAGAATTGAAAGGCATCCTTGGGCTTCCCTGGTGGCACAGTGGTTAAGAATCCGCCTGCCAATGCAGGGGACACGGGTTCGAGCCCTGATCCGGGAAGATCTCACATGCCGCGGAGCAGCTAAGCCCGTGTGCCACAACTACTGAGCCTGTGCTCTAAAGCCTGTGAGCCACAACTACTGAGCCCGCGTGCCACAGCTACTGTAGCCTGCGCACCTAGAGCCCGTGCTCCGCAACAAGAGAAGCCACTGCAGTAAGAAGCCTGCACACCGCAACGAAGAGCAGCCCCCGCTCGCCGCAGCTAGGGAGAAGCCCACACCCAGCAACGAAGACCCAACGCAGCCAAAAATAAATAAATCTATTTTAAAAAGAATTGCAAGGCATTCTTGAGTCTATTGGAAATGCCTAAGACATGACAGAACTTCCTTTAGAGTCACCATTCTAGGTACATGGCAGCCACATGAAGTTGTATGTCATTCAAACCGTTGGATAGGGACATTGAAGAGATGTCATACATAGAATGTCACCCTCTCATTAGGGGATAAATTCAGGTTTACAAACCACAGCTTGCCAAGGAAGCAATACTTTTTGCTTTTTTGCTTTTGTGATGAAACAGTAGCGGTTTTGTTACTATTCCCGGTGAAACAGTATCAGTCTTAAAATGGAGATGGAAAGCGTGGGTAGAAGCTAAGGGCCACCAGGACACTCGATTCCCCTTAGTAATACCACAGTCACTAAAGTGAAAACTAACACTGGAACAGGTATAAAGCCAAGGAGAGCTACCACCACCCCTAAAATACTGTAGTGAGAAAGGCAAAGTGAAACATGGCCAGTCAGGCACAAGTCATAAAGCCTACAAAGTAAAGGGATATTCTCTGATACAGTGTTCCAGAACTGCAGACTCATTGGACAGAAAAAAAAAGTTGTCATTAATGCCAGTTTGGGGAGAGCTTGAGCTAGAAAAAGAACCAGCCAACTGAACTTCACTGGGGAGATCAGTAAGACAAATAGTGACCTTGCAGTGACCTCAAGCGCCTCTCCTCCTGGGCCATCTGAGCAAAAGCATGAACACATTGTAGCCTGACTTTGCTTTGGTGTTCTGAAATGGCCGGAGGTGGAGAGAGGAAAATGCTTTGAGGTTTCACCACAGAACTGTTGCTGGTCTGTGGCTAGCTAAAGGGCAGGCATTTTGGTTAGCTATGTATTGATGTTATTGGGTGTGTTTTATATGGTGAGAATCTCTTTGTCTGATGGCATCCACCGCCTGGGATAAATGATGCATATAATATATAAACACGTTCTGAGTTTATTTGGGTGGTAGAGTCTAATTGCGAGGTTTGAAACGTTTGTCCTGAGTACACTTTGCTCCCAAAGTTGAAATCATTCACTACTTCTTGATGAAGGTGTTTTATCTTCCTGATAGACTATTGGAAATAATTCCCCACCATCTCTCATTCCCCTGTGTCTGAGGGCCAGGGATTTGTGGAGACCATAGAAACGATTTGCTCAATATCCACCTATCCTTGAGATATTGAAACCTGAGCTTCCATTTGAATTAAACTTTTACTCACCTGGCAGTAAGGGTTTTTTGGTATGTTTTTTGGTTTTTTTGAGAATACAGTGTTCAAAAGGATCACTGATTCTTGCACCTAAGAATCAAAGAAATAAAAGAGCATTCCATAAAAGGGCCAAACGTCACACTAGATACACTGACAGACTATAACACTAATTCTAAAATATATATTAGCAGAAAGACAGTTGAAAAACATTTCTAAATTTGTGCCTAAATAAAGATAAGTACTTCGAATTCAGTTGTTCTACCAATCGACTTAAAATTCAAACTTCTCAGATCAGCCATCCAAGTGATGTGTTTTGTCTTCCAGTCTTGAACTGGTAAAAGTGCTTTTAAAATATGTACATAGGAATGCTATGTCTTTGCATTTTTAAGGATGGAGAGAAGGCATATAGCATTTTATAAACGGTACAACATAGAGGGACCCTTTGTAACTTTAAGTAATGTTTTGTTTTTTTGTCTTTTTCAGAAAGGTGCTTTGAAAAGTCTTAAAAATACATTTCTATATAAGCTGTGCAATTCTCAGGAAAATTCAGACCAAACAAATTGCGGCCAGTTAAATTTATCTTGTCATAGAACTAAGAAAACAAATGCTTTTCCTCTGCTGCCCCAGCACCCTCTGCGTCTTCTTCGACGGGTGGGCAGCACGCCATTCTTTCCTTTTGCCTTTCCTGACGATTGTAATTTGGGCACACTCTTTACCAATCTCACGGGGAGTAGCTCCTTGCTTTTTTTTCTCCCTCTTCCCAACTTTTTCTCCCTCTCTGAATACATTTCACAGACGACCGTCTTCGAAAATAACAACATCAATTAATTTTTTAACTTAAAAAAAAATCACATTTAGCCCCGAGTCTGCCCTCTCCATTGATGTGTCATGTGCGGAGCAGGCTGTGAGGGTCTGATAAGTCCCGTTTGTGAAGTCTCTTCAGTAGGAGGCCAGGCACTAGCTGCTCCACAGACAGGCTGTTTATTTCATCCAGCCCTGCTCCGGATGGTTTGACAGTTGACCTGCACATCTCCCGGTCTCCAAGACCAGACCAGAGAAGGATGCAGCTTCGCCTCTGTGCCTCCCACTGAAAGCTGTTCTTTGTCGTTTATTTGTTTGGTGGTTGTTGTTGTTGTTGTTGATTTTGAATAGACCACAGTTTTTCCCATGAGAGCTCCCCCAGTTAACGATGACACTTTCTCACTGCGCTGCTCTTCTTCCCCTTTTGCAGAATCCGATGATCTCCGTGGGGACCCTGCACTCAGCCATCAAAGCACTCCCGCCCCTCAGGATGCTCGTAATTCAATAGTAGATGCAGGCGGCGTTGAAAGCATCACACAGTGTCCCCAGCAGCTTCCTCAGATGATGGCTGCAGGTAAATGTCGGTGGCCAGCACTGAACACAAACAAGGCATGTTGCGTCTTAGTGGATAGCCTCCCCCTCCATGAAAATAAGTATTGAACCAGGAGCCTGGGCTCCTCAAAGAAACCAGGCTCTGGAACTAGTGAACCTCAAAGAGCATTCAGTCAAATTTAACTTATTTTGCTGACCTTTTTTTTTTTTTAAGCTCTGTGCTATTTGTCTTCAATATTATTTATTTGTTTATTTTGTTTTGATGAAAGCCTGTGCTTATAGGAAATATTTTGGGAGTCACTTTAGAAGGACACCTGCGTTTCCTTAATGTACGTATGTAAGTAGTTTGTAAAGGACGGAATGTGTTACAAGGTAACACTTAATAAATTCAGTCAGGACCAATTTGACTGCTTGACATCTGATTTTAGAGATTTTATTAGACGGTTAGAGGGTGTGTCTGCTTCAGAATTACTCTTGGAAACAGGCTTATTCTAAGCCAATTGACTTGTTTTACCCAGAGAGTCCTCTGGCTTTGCCTCTCCACCGGGGAACTTAACTAATGTTTCAGCTGGAGAAGGAAGCGATTCTTCAGTTTTTTCCAGGGGTACTTCCTTAATGGCATGCTGTGTATAATATAAACTGCATGTCCTTCAGTTTCCTCCCAGAATGTATTTGGAAACTCTTTTATGTTTCCGTCTGGAGGAAGCACCGCTGTAGGTTACAGTGCTGTTATTTTTTGTGGTTTGGGAATGTGCTTAAACGAAGCCTCACGTCTCTAGAAATGCGATTTGTTTTCAAAGAGACACCATCGCCTGTGGACTCTAAGTCAGAGTTTCTTCCCCCCTACCCCATCACAGCAGCCGATGGTTTGGGGAGTCTCGCAATCGACACGACCCAGCTGAACATGTCAGTGACGGACCCCACCGCCTGGGCCACCGCTATGAATAACTTGGGCATGGTTCCCGTGGGGTTACCTGGACAGCAGCTCGTGTCAGGTAAGCTTTCTCTTGTGTTGGAAGATGCCTGCAACCACGCCACTGGGTGTGGGCGACAGGCGGCTTGGCCGTCTTTGCACGCGCAGGTGTTGAGCCTGGTCTGGGACTGATGACCGGGGCATGGTTAGGCAGGCTATATGCCTGAGATTCTTCTCATCACCTCGCTCTTCTGCCAAATAGCCATTCTCAGAAAAAGCCACACGCGGTTATCTCTCACCGATGGCACTGCAACACCAATTTTGTATTTTAAATGGGTAAATAGAAGAGCTAATATTTGCTTTCCAATTTACAAAACTCTTCCACAGACGTTACGCCATTCGATTCCACAGCCGTCTCTTTGAGACAGGTATACACTTACGGTGGGCGTGGCTCTTGTTCACGTTCCCATGTTAAAAACAGGGAAAGAGGGGTCCAGAGTTTGGGTGACTTGTCCAGCACTGAAGTGGCAGAACTTAGAAACCCAACTCAACTGACACTGCATTCCCTGTTTTCTTTCCGTCACACTTTGAAATAGTAATAACAGTCGTGTATTCAATATAGAAAATGTTTGGAGATGTCACAAAGTAGAAGGTCATTTGAAAGAGTTGATCATTTAATTTAACACATGTTTATTGCAGATTTTCCATGTGCCCTGTAACAAGTGCTTTGGGAAATAGAAAAAAATATATATATAAGTGTCCTCGAGGGTTGAGGGAGCATATCTCCCCAAACTGAAACACACAGCAACAAAAAACAGCAATAAAAATAATGTGTAGAATCAGGTGCTAAGAGGTGGTTTGGTAATTTCCAGAAGGATCAATGCCTGGGGCTCTGAGGGAAGGTGGGACTTGAGCTGTTTGGAAAGATACATAGGGCTTCAGTATTCACTTAATTCATTCAACACACATTTTTCCCCCTACTTACTTATTTATTTTATTTTATTTTATTTATTCATTTTTTACAGCAGGTTCCTATTAGTTATTTACTTTATACATATTAGTGTATACATGTCAATCCCAATCTCCCAATTCATCCCACACACCCCCCACCCGCCGCTTTCCCCGCTTGGTGTCCATACGTTTGTTCTCTACATATGTGTGTCTACTTCTGCCTTGCAAACCGGTTCATCTGTAACATTTTTCTAGATTCCACATATATGCGTTAATATACAATGTTTGTTTTTCTCTTTCTGACTTACTTCACTCTGTATGTCAGTCTCTGAGTGCATCCATGTCTCTACAAATGACCCAATTTCGTTCCTTTTTATGGATGAGTAATATTCCATTGTATATATGTATCACAACTTCTTTATCCATTTGTCTGTTGATGGGCATTTAGGTTGCTTCCATGACCTGGCTATTGTAAATAGTGCTGCAGTGAACATTGGGGTGCATGTATCTTTTTGAATTATGGTTTTCTCTGGGTATATGCCCAGTAGTGGGATTGCTGGGTCATATGGTAATTCTATTTGTAGTTTTTTAAGGAACCTCCATACTGTTCTCCATAGTGGCTGTATCAATTTACATTCCCACCAACAGTGCAAGAGGGTTCCCTTTTCTCCACACCCTCTCCAGCATTTGTTGTTTGTAGATTTTCTGATGATGGCCATTCTGACCATTGTGAGGTGATAGCTCATTGTAGTTTTCATTTGCATTTCTCTAATAATTAGTGATGATGAGCAGTTTTTCATGTGCCTTTTGGCCATCTGTATGTCTTCTGTGGAGAAATGTCTATTTAGGTCTTCTGCCCATTATTGGATTAGATTGTTTGTTTTTTTAATATTGGGCTGTATGAGCAGTTTATATATTTTGGAGATTAATCCTTTGTCCACTGATTCATTTGCAAATATTTTCTCCCATTCTAAGGGTTGTCTTTACATCTTGTTTATAGTTTCCTTTGCTGTGCAAAAGCTTTTAAGTTTCAATAGGCCCCATTTGTTTATTTTTATTTCCATAACTCTAGAAGGTGGGTCAAAAAAAGATCTTGCTGTGATTTATGTCAAAGAGTGTTCTTCCTATGTTTTCCTCTAAGAGTTTTATAGTGCCAGGTCTTACATTTAGGTCTTTAATCCATTTGGAGTTTATTTTTGTGTATGGTGTTAGGGAGTGTCCTAATTTCATTCTTTTAAATACAGCTGTCCAGTTTTCCCCACACCACTTATTGAAGAGTCTGTCTTTTCTCCGTTGTATATCCTTGCCTCCTTTGTCATAGATTAGTTGACCACAGGTGCATAGGTTTATCTCTGGGTTTTCTATCCTGTTCCCTTGATCTGTATTTCTCTTTTTGTGCCAGTACCATATTGTCTTGTTTACTGTAGCTTTGTAGTATAGTCTGAAGTCAGGGAGTCTGATTCCTCAAGATTGCTTTGGCTATTCAGGGTCTTTTGTGTCTCCATAGAAATTTTAAGATTTTTTTCTTCTGGTTCTGTAAAAAGTGCCATTGCTAATTTGATAGGGATTGCATTGAATCTTTAGATTACTTTGGATAATATGGTCATTTTCACAATATTGATTCTTCCAATCCAAGAACATGGTCTATCTCTCCATCTGTTGGTGTCATCTTTGATTCCTTTCATCCATGTCTTATAGTTTTCTGAGTACAGCAGATCTTTTACCTCCTTAGGTAGGTTTATTCCTAGGTATTTAATTCTTTTTTGTCACAGTGGTGAATGGGCTTGTTCCCTTCATTTCTCTTTCTGATCTTTTGTTACTAGTGTATATGAATGCAAGAGATTTCTGTGCATTAATTTTTGTATCCTGCAACTTTACCAAATTCATTGATTAGCTCTAGTAGTTTTCTGGTGGCATCTTTAGGATTCTCTATGTATAGTATCATGTCATTTGCAAACAGTGACAGTTTTACTTCTTCTTTTCCAATTTGTATTCCTTTTATTTCTTTTCCTTCTCTGATTGCCATGGCTAGGACTTCCACAACTATTTTGAATAATAGTGGCGTGAGTGTATGTCCTTGTGTTGTTCCTGATCTTAGAGGAAATGCTTTCAGTTTTTCACCATTGAGAATGATGTTTGCTGTGGGTTTGTCATATATGGCCTTTATTATGTGGAGGTAGTTTCCCTCTGTGTTTTTATCATAAATGGGTGTTGAATTTTGTCAAAAGCTTTTTCTGCATCTATTGAGATGATCATATGGTTTTTATTCTTCAATTTGTTAATATGGTGTATCACATTGTTTGATTTGCATATATTGAAGAATCCTTGCATCCCTGGGATAAATCCCACTTGATCATGGTGTATGATGCTTTTAATGTGTTGTTGGATTCTGTTTGCTAGTATTTTGTTGAGGATTTTTGCATCTATATTCATCAATGATATTGGTCTGTAATTTTCTTTTTTTGTAGTATCTCTGTCTGGTTTTGGTGTCAGGGGGATGGTGGCCTTGTAGAATGAGTTTGGGAGTGTTCCTTCCTGTGAAGGTTTCTGGAAGAGTTTGAGAAGGATGGGTGTTAGCTCGTCTCTAAATGTTTGATAGAATTCACCTGTGAAGCCATCTGGTCCTAGACTTTTGTTTGTTGGAAGAATTTTAATCACAGTTTCAATTTCATTACTTGTGATTGGTCTGTTCATATTTTCTATTTCTTCCTGGTTTAGTCTTGGAGATTTATACCTTTCTAAGAATTTGTCCATTTCTTCCACGTTGTCCATTTTATTAATGTAGAGTTGCTTGTAGTAGCCTCTAATGATGCTTTGTATTTCTGTGGTGTCCGTTGTAACTTCTGTTTCATTTCTAATTTTATTGATTTGAGTCCTCTCCCTCTTTTTCTTGAGGAGTCTGGCTAAAGGTTTATCAATTTTGTTTATCTTCTCAAAGAACCAGCTTTTAGTTTTGTTGATATTTGCTATTGTTTTCTTTGTTTCTATTTCATTTATTTCTGCTCTGATCTTTAATGATTTCTTTCCTTCTAACTTAACGTTAGTTAACCTTATAACTTTTGGGTTATAAGGGTTTTGCTTTGTTCTTCTTTCTTTAGTTCCTTTAGGTGTAAGGTTAGATTGTTTATTTGAGATTTTTCTAATTTCTTGAGGTAGGATTGTATTGCTATAAACTTCCCTCTTAGAACTGCTTTTGTTTTATCCCATAGGGTTTGGATCATCGTGTTTTCATTGTCATTTGTCTCTAGGTATTTTCGGATTTCTCTTTTATTTCTTCAGTGATCTCTTGGTTACTTAGTAATGTATTGTTTAGCCTCCATGTGTTTGTGTTTTTTACGTTTTTTTCTCTGTAATTGATTTCTAATCTCATAGCGTTGTGGTCAGAAAAGATGCTTGATATGATTTCAGTTTTCTTAAATTTACCAAGGCTTGATTTGTGACCCAAGATGTGATCTATCCTGGAGAATATTCCATGTGCACTTGAGAACAAAGTGTAATCTGCTGTTTTGGATTGGAATGTCCTATAAATATCAATTAAATCTATCTGGTCTGTGGTGTCATTTAAAACATGTGTTTCCTTATTAATTTTCTGTCTGGATGATCTGTCCATTGGTGTAAGTGAGGTGTTAAAGTCCTCCACTATTATTGTGTTACTGTTGATTTCCTCTTTTATAGCAGTTAGCGTTTGCCTTATGTATTGAGATGCTTCTATATTGGGTGCATATACATTTATAATTGTTATATCTCCTTGGATTGATCCCTGGATCATTATGTAATGTCCTTCCTTGTCTCTTGTAACTTTGTTTATGTTAAAGCCTATTTTATCTGATATGAGTATTGCTACTCCAGCTTTCTTTTGATTTCCATTTGGATGGATATCTTTTTCTATCCCCTCACTTTCATTCCGTATGTGTCCCTAGGTCTGAGGTGGGTCTCTTGTAGACAGCGTATAAATGGGTCTTGTTTTTGTATCCATTCAGCCAGTCTATGTCTTTTGGTTGGAGCATTTAATCCATTCACATTTAAGGTGATTATCGATATGTTTGTTCCTATTACCATTTTCTTAATTGTTTTGGGTTTGTTTTTGTAGGTCCTTTTCTTCTCTTGTGTTTCCCACTTAGAGAAGTTCCTTTAGCATTTGTTGTAGAGCTGGTTTGGTGGTGCTGAATTCTCTTAACTTTTGCTTGTCTGTAAAGCTTTTGATTTCTCCATCGAATCTGAATGAGATCCTTGCCGGTAGAGTAATCTTGGTTGTAGGTTCTTCTCTTTCATCACTTTAAATATATCGTGCCACTCCCTTCTGGCTTGTAGAGTTTCTGCTGAGAAATCAGCTGTTAACCTTATGGGAGTTCCCTTGTATGTTATTTGTCGTTTTTCCCTGTTGCTTTTAATACTTTGTCTTTAATTTCTGTCAGTTTGATTACTATATGTCTTGGCATGTTTCTCCTTGGGTTTATCCTGCCTGGGACTCTCTGCGCTTCCTGGACTTGGATGGCTATTTCCTTTCCCATGTTAGGGTAGTTTTCGACTATAATCTCTTCAAATATTTTCTCGGGTCCTTTCTCTCTGTCCTCTCCTTCTGGGACCCCTACAGTGCAAGTGTTGGTGTGTTTAATATTGTCCCAGAGGTCTCTTAGGCTGTCTTCATTTCTTTTCATTCTTTTTTCTTTATTCTGTTCCGTGGCAGTGAATTCCACCATTCTGTCTTCGGGGTCACTTATCTGTTCTTCTGCCTCAGTTATTCTGCTTTTGATTCCTTGTAGTGTAGTTTTCATTTCAATTTTTCATTTTTCATTCCCATTTTTCATCTCTTGTTTGGTTGTTCCTTAATTCTTCTAGGTCTTTGTTAAACATTTCTTGCATCTTCTCGATCTTTGCCTCCATTCTTTTTCCGAGGACCTGGATCATCTTCACTGTCATTATTCTGAATTCTTTTTCTGGAAGGTTGCCTATCTCCACTTCACTTAATTGTTTTTCTGGGGTTTTATCTTGTTCCTTCATCTGGTACATAGTCCTCTGCCTTTTCACTTTGTCTGTCTTTCTGTGAATGTGGTTTTCATTCCACAGGCTGCAGGATTGTAGTTCCTCTTGCTTCTGCTGTCTGCCCTTGGTAGATGAGGCTATCTAAGAGGCTTGTGCAAGTTTCCTGATGGGAGGGACTGGTGGTGGGTAGAGCTGGCTGTTGCTCTGGTGGGCAGAGCTCAGTAAACTTTAATCTGGTTGTCTGCTGATGGGTGGGGCTGAGTTCCCTCCCTGTTGTTGGTTGTTTGGCCTGAGGCAACCCAGCCCTGGAAGCTGCAGGCTCTTTGGTGGGGCTAATGGCAGACTCTGGGAGGGCTCATGCCAAGGAGTACTTCCCAGAACTTCTGCTGCCAGTGTCATTGTCCCCGTGGTGAGCCACAGCCACCCCCTGCCTCTGCAGGAGACCTTCTAACACTAACAGGTAGGTCTGGTTCGGTCTCCTATGGGGTCACTGCTCCTTCCTCTGGGTCCCGATGCACACACTACCTTGTATGTGCCCTCCAAGAGTGGAGTCTCTATTTCCCCCAGTCCTGTTGAAGTCCTGCAATCGAATCCTGCTAGCCTTCAAAGTCTGATTCTCTGGGAATTCCTCCTCCCGTTGCTGGACCCCCAGGTTGTGAAGCCTGACGTGGGGCTCAGAACCTTCACTCCAGTGGGGAGACTTCTGTGGTATAATTGTTCTCCAGTCTGTGAGTCACCCACCCAGTGGATATGGGATTTGATTTTGTTGTGATTGCACCCCTCCTACTATCTCACTGCTGCTTCTCCTTTGTCTTTAGATATGGGGTGTCTTTTTTGGTGAGTTCCAGTGTCTTCCTGTCGATGATTGTTCAACACTTAGTTGTGATTCCTGTGCTCTCGCAAGAGGGAGTCACACACTCAACACATTTTTTGAGACACTGTCCTCGTGCAGTGCCTCCAGCAGTAAACAAAATAGGCATGGTCCCTGCTCTCCCAGTATTTGCAATGGAGAAGCAGCAGTTATTATGGCGTGGTCATTGTTATATGTCAGAAGAACAGTTCACTTTTGCGCATCAAGTTAGCTGAGGGTAGACGGTATGCATTAAGTAGAAACCAATTGCCTTTGGAGAGTTCCTAAGTTTCACACCCACGAACCTGTGTACTTTGAGTTGAGTTGACCAAACATTTGGTTTTTGGTGGTGGTTGTTTGTTTTTGTTCTTTATGTCAATATGGGCCATACATGTAAAAGTCTAAACTAGCTGTAGTAAATTATATATAATGTGTATGCATGTGTGCACATGTATACAAACATATATGTACACACACATACATACATATATAAATATATGTGTGGTTTCTTATTTAATATAACAAAGAACATGAGAAGAGAGGACAGGAGACAGGAAAGCGAGAAACAGAAAAAGGAAAGTCAAATATTGAGTTAAAAGCATTATACTTAGGATATTTATAAAATTCTCCAAAATGTTATAAAATTCATACAGTTGAAGATTGGTCTGCTATGGGATGTGTGTGTATGTACGTAAAATGACACTCTCTATGGTTTGAACATGCGTTTATCTGGACTCCTTTTCCCTAAAGCTTATCTAGACAGATACTTCCTTCTAATAAGTTGAGAGCAGAGATTTGTATGTTTCTGCCCAAATTTTCTCAACTGCCTAATTGAAATATTCCTATAGCAGAAATTACTTTACTCTTGTCTCCACCTCCCACTCCTCTCAGACAGTGTTGTGTGCCTTCCAGAGTAAGCCACAGCCTCAATAATTCATGATTTTTTCTTATGATTTTGAGTCTTCTGACATTTTAACCATGACCAGTTTATGATTTTCCCAGTAACTTACCATGAAAAGAATTACAGCCCTACTTGTTATAGAAGATTTACCGTATCTACCGTGAATTACATTCTCTATCTCCTGTATTAGCCAAACTGCTTCAACTGTGTCTGAGCCTTTTGCGCTCTTCCTGAGCATCCTTCATCATTCCCCTCATCCACCAGCTGAAGTACACTCTGCTTTGTTCTCAGGGCTGCCAGCAGACTCTCTTTATTGACCCTCTCTCAGGGTCAAGTCCTGTTTTATTTGGTGAGTGTTTATATGTTTTCCTCCAGTCTTTTTTCTATGCAAATATTTGAATCCTATTAAATATAAAATTTTCTGTTGTGTATTTTTATTAGCACCTTATCCTAAATTATTTTTCCTTTCTATAGTTTTATATTAAAATTTTAGAATAATCCATTAAATAAATCTTCCACAGTTTTCCTGTATTTACATGTAAGCTATTTCCATTTTTTTACTTTTACTAACCAAGTTGCTTGGGAGAACATAATCTCTTCAAGTATGTGAAAACATTTTACCTTTTCTGTAAAATGATGATTGTATCTGTTTCCTGGGACAGTTGTGAGATTTTAATATGATAACTTCTCATACAATAACTGCGTAGTACCTACACATAGTAAGCGTTCATTAAACATTAACTGTTATTCCTTCCTTCCTTCCTTTTGATGTTTTTCAACAAATAATATTGCAGTGAACCTTTTTTATGCGTAGAGCTTTGCAGCAATTAGAATTATTTTGCTTGGATGGACTACTACATGTAGAATTAGTTGGTCAAAACAAATGAACATTTTAAACTTTCTTGTTAAATACTGGGTAATTAATTTCCAAAATATAAACATGTATTTAATATTTACTGACTTGATATGCAAAGATGGCATCCTGTTATTTTACTTTAAATTATTTTATAACTACTCCTTTTAAATTGTATCATTTTCCTGCATTTATTTTCTATTCATATTTACTCTTTTGTAAATATATTTATTACTTTCATACTATATCCATTCATCACATAGGGTTCTGGGTGATTTTTTTATTAGCTTGTATTTGGTCATTACTTTTAAGCATTTTAATCTTTAAAATAATTTTTTTTAATTTATATTTATTTTTGGCTGTGTTGGGTCTTCGTTTCTATGCGAGGGCTTTCTCTAGTTGCGGCGAGCGGGGGCCACTCTTCATCACGGTGCGCGGGCCTCTCACTATTGCGGACCCTCTTGTTGCGGAGCACAGGCTTCAGATGCACAGGCTCAGTAGTTGTGGCTCATGGGCCCAGTCGCTCCGCGGCATGTGGGATCTTCCCAGACCAGGGCTCGAACCCGTGTCCCCTGCATTGGCAGGCAGATTCTCAACCACTGCTCCACCAGGGAAGCCCTAAGCATTTTAATCTTGACGTTCATATTTTCTAAAAATATTTATCCAGTCTGTATTTTGCCTCTTTAGTATTGTTCCTTTAAAAAAAAAAGTTTAACATTTCCTTTATGAGTCCTTTATGCTTATTTCATTTCTAAATACAGAAAGGTTTGGCCCACTCCCTACAGTTGATATATAGTCCTAATTTGCCATGCCTCCGTGAATGTACTTCCTTCTTTTATCAGAAATTCAATTCTTATGTATATTTCAATCTGTTGCTGAAATACCTATTCTGTACTACTGATCTCTTTTTATTCTGGCACCGCATTGTTTCAATTCTTATAGCTTTATAGTATATTTATATAAAGTATCTTTTTACTGTACCCAATGTGTGGTGCTCTTTGTTTCTTTTTCCCACAGTCATAGAGCCACAGAATGTTGCTCCTGGCCCAGTTTTCATGCTGGTGCCTCTTGGAGGCAACCTTTAATGTCTCAGAAGGGACATAAAGATAATTTAGTGTATCCTTCTTTCCAAGAAATCTCCTCTAAAATGTCTCTGACAGAATTATGGAGAGGCTGGATTTTATGCGCGCTTGGCTTTCTCCCAGAGTTTCTGGTATTTCTAAATGACCAACGCCTCTTCCCGTGTTTGTTAAAATCAAATTGACACTAAATCCCTTTCCTTACTACTTTTTTACTATTTTTTGAGAGATTAAAATCATCGGCCAAACAAGGCACACGTTTTTCATATCCTCTGATTTTAATCCAAAGGATTTCCCAGGAAATCTGATGCAGTTCTTGCCGCCATATTGCTGCCATATTGCTGCCGTATCACGCCATTTTGGTGGGTCATTGTGAGCTCCCACAGTTACCCCTCCTTCATTTTCCTCCCCTTTCATCATCACCCACATGTTCCCCACCACAATCCCATTCCCACTTTCATGAAAGTCCCCATTTACCTTCTTCATATGAAGTGCTACTTGAGATCATTACATTGAATTTGTTTCTTTTATCCAAAATATACCATTCTACTGGTACACTGGTATCCTAAATCCCATACTCAAAGTCCTCCTTTGTCTGTGAGCTAATATTTCCCTCCTTATGGTATTGTACGTTTATTTTATTCCTCATACTTTTAGATTTGTGGAATTTAAAATTTTTTCTTGTTTTTTTTAATTATCAATTCTTTCTGCATTGGTATAGATCCAGGTTTCCTAAACTGGCCTGTTGGAATATCAGTGTCCCACAGTTGTTAGGTAGGGTGGATGTCATGTAAGTATTTACGTGACCTAACAAGCATGGCAAATTCTGGGTTTAACACCAGTAGGTTGCTTTCTTTGTGGGTTCCTCAGAGCCTTTACTCTGCTCATGTGCAATGCACAGTTTAAAAGAGTGGTATCTCTTAGGTAGGATTCCCTAGACATAATTTAGCCTTTTAAAAATATCTATTAGCATCTCATTAGACACTAGAATATAGCCATCTAAACCAGACTTTTCCCATCAACTGTGGAGATCCCTCTCTAGGACCATCCATCTTTCTTTGCCACATATGATATCTGCCTTGCGATCTGGTTCACAATTTTGTTTGTTTGTGTTTTCACTGAACAGTGTCACTGCCTAATCTCAAGTTTCAAAATAATCCTCACGTGGTCTGGTGTTGCCTGAAAGCTTCTTCCCAGTTTCCTACAATACACGTTGTCTCCTTTCAGGAGCGCCCCGATCCCCACCTCTGGTGTCATCAGCTGAAACCAAGAATAGCAAATCCCGAGCTTTGACACCATCTGTGTGACCAGCTGCTCCCTTCCTATATACCCTGGCTTCTTCTCCAGAGTTATCATCATCAACTGGAAAGCTTGGAAAGCAGCAGCTGAGTCCCCAGGTGTTAAGTTGCTTGCCCAGGCCTGCCTGGGAATGGGTAATATTTCCTGGACGTTCTCTGACTGTGAGATTATACCTTCCTTTGCTCTAAACTTTTTGAAGTTTTCTTTCCTAATGTCAGCAATCTCTCCTTAGCTGTTACTGACTTTAAGTGGACATGTATCTCTTACCCCAGGTTTCTCAGTGTGCCATTTGTTGTATTTCAAATACATGTTCGGAAAAGGCGTCACACCTCCCTGTTAGCTGTGGAAGTGCCCCATACCTTATCACGTCTTAACCTGGAGCTTAACCTGGAGAGGTCTTAAAAGACCTCTTCCCTCTCACAGGTATCCGAGTTGTTCCTTGGTTCCTACCTTGCGGTTTCTCCTGAAGCTCTGAGTTTGCTCTCAGCGCCTCTGTTCTCTGCCACTCTGGGGAGAGCTGAGATTTACAACCCATGGGGACAGTGCCCTCTCTGTCCTCTTCCTCTCTCCGACTCACGGATGCCCCCACTCATTTTAAAAATTTATTTATTTATTTATTCATTTATTTATTTATTTATTTTTGCTGTGTTGACTCTTCGTTTCTGTGCGAGGGCTTTCTCTAGTTGCGGCAAGTGGGGGCCACTGCTCATCGTGGCCTCTCCCGTTGCGGAGCACAGCCTCCAGACGCGCAGGCTCAGTAATTGTGACTCACGGGGCTAGTTGCTCCGCGGCATGTGGGATCTTCCCAGACCAGGGCTCGAACCCATGTCGTCTGCATTGGCAGGCGGATTCTTAACCACTGCGCCACCAGGGAAGCCCTCCCCCACTCATTTTAATTCCACTCTGCTTCCTCAGAATATTTTTTCTCTAGTTTCCTTGTTGGGTTGTTTAATCCTCCCAGGAACAACTTTATCCTCTTCAGTATGCCCAGATATGAAGAGGCATTTGTTAAATCCTTTCATCTCCTGAAGCATCGCTCTTTGAACTGGGATTTATTGAGCCAAACGTACTGAATACTGGGAATAAAAGACATAGACCTCACTGTCCTGTATTAGACCCTAGTGGGGGAAATAGAGAAGAGGGAATAAGCAAATACAAATCAACGTAAGTGGTTCTGCCACTAGCAGATAAAGGGTGCTATAGGATGTCGCTGAAAAGCGGTAAGCAGGAGCGTCATATGATTAGAGCTGTAGTTTTTGTTTGTTTTGTTTTTGTTTTGTTTTGTTTTTTATGATTTTTATTGGAGTATAGTTGAGTTACAATGTTGTGTTAGTTTCAGGTATACAGCAAAAGTGAATCAGTTATACATATACTTATATCCACTCTGTTTTAGATTTGTTTCCCATATAGGCTATTACAGAGTATTGAGTAGAGTTCCCTATGCTATACAGTAGGACTTTATTAGTTGCCTGTTTTATATATGGTAGTGTGTATATGTCAATCCCAATCTCCCAATTTATCCTTCCTCTAGAGATTGTCATACTGAGTGAAGTAAGTCAGAGAAAGACAAATATCATACGATATCTCTTATATGTGGAATCTAGAGCTGTAGTTTTACAGAGCACTTTTATTAAGTCCTACAGACAGCTGATGGGAATGAGGGAAGATTGGCAGCAAGGAGATCAGATGGGAGGCTGTAGCAGTTTCCCAGGTAAGAGAAAATGACGGCAATAATAATCATGGTGGTAGAGACAGAAATGAAGGGACCCATGAGACATTTAATCATAGGGAAAAAAACATGAATTGATGACTGAGTCCATGTGGAACGTAAGGCGGGTAAAGAATCCTGGGCTTCTAGCTTTGGAAATTGTGTAAATGGTGGAGTCATTGACTGAGATGGGGAAGGCTGGAAGGGAAAAGGGTGAGGGAAGATGGCGAGTTTCTCTTTGGCTGTGTTGAATATGAAGAAGCTGTTGAAGGAAACACGTGGTGATCAGTCACACGTAAGGGTCTAGAGCTCATGGAAGAAGCGGGTATGGAGGTGTAGCTTTGGCAGCCACAGCACATGGCTGGCCATTGACTCCTATCTCTCCTAGTTACACTTTTGCTGTGAAATGAGAAACAGGCCCTCAGCTGCTCATGCAGACCTGCTCATGCAGCTGCTCATGCAGACCTGCTCATGCAGGTCTCAGCCTAACCTCTGATTGCATCTCCAAATAGCTCATTCATCTGTGCCCTCTCTTTTGACCCACTAGATTGCTGTCTGTTGCTGGACTTCGAGGTTTGAAATAAGAGAAGTAGTCAGAGACTTTAAAATGTAACCTAGGGGTCTATACCTGAAGCCGTCTCATCAGCGCACAGAGACACCCAGATAGACTCTCTGATGATAAACCATCCCCCATACTCGTTTTTAAGATGAAAATTATACTCAGGCCAGCAAACTTCCTTTCTTTAGTCCCTTCAGATATTGATGGTGACACTCTGTCACAGGCATGATTAAGGGATGCAGATAGCCTGGTGCTTCGTAGTTGGACTCTCTAAAGGAGGATGCTTGGTCCTCTTTTGTTTTCATTTTCCATCTTGTTGGAATATTTCTCATTATCAAGTGTCAGAAAATAAATAGGCCCTTGACTCGTATTTCACAATGTATGTACCTGATTTCATGTCTCCTTGACAGTTCTGTTATACTTTCCACGGTTGTTTACCCGTTTCTCCCCAGGACAGCAGGACAGTACATTGGTGTATTCATTCATTCACCACAATATTACTGAAAGTTCCTAAGGTACAGCGTGTGTTCCAAGACACTAGAGAAACAGCAGTTTACATGGCAGACAGGTGATGCTCCTGTGGAGATACACATTTGTAAAGAAGCAGATGTTATCCAAATAGCTGTGCAGGTGATTATATAATTACAGTTGTGGGCTGTTACAAAAGAGGGATGGGAGCCTGACTTAGCTCAGAGGGACTGGAGTGTGTTCAGAAAAGGTTCCCCTGAAGAACTGATATTCGGCCTAAGACCCCAAGGAGAAATGAAAATTATCCTGGGAGCAGGAGGGAAGAAAGGGCGAATTTGGGAAGATGAGAAAAGTCTAAAAGCAGAAAATTCCCTGTGGAAAGGCCTGAGGTGATAAGAACTTGGCTCTTTCAAGGAAATGAAAGTAGGTGTATGCATGGGCAAGAAGCGGCAGTTGGCATGGGGCGGGTTGGCAGGTTGGTACTTAACATATGTCTGGAGAGGTTGGCTGGGGCCAGATCCTGCCTGCCAAAGCAAGGAGTACAGATTTTATTTGAAGTGCAGGCTACTGAAGAATTTTAAACAGGGAAGCAACCTCTGACTCGTGTTTAAAAGAGAAAAAAAGTCAGCCAAGTTGTTTTATAGGGACTGGATTGAAGAGTGGTGAGAGGCACCTGACCTCACACCTAGCGGCTTCTGGAAATCCCAGAAGAGATTAATGGTAGCATGGAGTATGGTAGCATGGAGTATTACGTGTCAGGCATTGCCGTAGGTGCTGGGGATGTACACGCCCTCCTGGAGCTTTCGTTCCAGTGCTTTGTTTATGATGTGTGTGTGTACAGTGTTTCTAGAGGTGAGAGAATTTGTAGATAATTGTTTCCAAAAACTGTAATATTTGCTTCTGCCTGTACTGTGCACTGTATGAGGTAACTGATGTCACTTCAGACAAATCAGGGCTTGTCCTCCAGTAACTCTCCGCAAGTGACAACAGCCCATATCCTTGTTGGCTAGAGCTGTTAGGAAGTGAAAGTCCTTTCCAGATGCTTGCATAACATAATATAGTTATTTGAAATATAGTCATTTTCTTCTCTTCCATGGAAGGAAGCACACAAACATTACTTGCTTTGTAAATTTACTCCTTTGTAGATTGACTTCTTTTGAACTATCAATGTGTCATTTCTTTCTTCCTGTGTATGCCATAACAATGTTTTTGAAAATTTTAAACTGGTTTCCATCTCTTGATTAGCTTAGTCTTTATTTGGTCTGCTGTACTGTGGTATATGTACCAGTCAACTAGCGTGTTGAACTACGCAAGTCACTTTCTTACCTACTAGCCTAAAACTAGAGAAAATATATTCAAAGGATTGCATGTATATTTATATATGTATAGATATATATTAAGTATACACATATTGCATAGAAATATATAACGTGTACGCGTGCATATACATCGCAAACACACGCATTCCCTAGCTTGCTTGGTTTCCTTTTCTTCCACTGGGATAGAGAAGCTTTGATATCTTTGACAGCAACATGAGCTGAAGGGAGATATTTGCATTTCATAATGGAAAATTGTATCCTGGCCCTACAGTAGACATTCTAATGCAGCTGGGAACAGAAAGAAAAACCAAACAGTTTTATTCCGATATTAAAATCAATTTGTGTGTTTTCTGTCCTGTGTGCACACATGCATATTACTGTGTATTGGAGTTTTGTTTTGAATTAATGTCAATGCCTTTTATTTGTAAATATAGAATAATTGCATGGTGACTTCTGTATCTTGTTTCTTTTATTTGCTTTTATTTTGCAGCCTTATCATTTTCTGTGTTCCATATTGTGTTTCTGAGTTGTAGATATATCACATTATACCTTTATATAATTAGGCTATCATGTATCTCACAGACTGTGACGGACTCTACACTTATACAAGCAAGAACCATATCGAATTCATCTTTGTATTTCCTCTATCATCAAACACAGAGCTGGGTGCTCAATAACTATATAGTTGATTGAATGTGTGATTTGATTTCTTTATATAATTAATTATCTAAAATGTATTAATTTTGGAAAAGTCACTTTTATACCTGGTCCTTGGACCATTCTAAAATATAGCTTTTATGTCATTAATCATGGTTAGATATGAAGGGTGGCCATAACCATCAGCCTCCTTATTTGATGTCTGTGAGATTTGATGCCTTTTTCTTCTCTTTATCTTCCCATCTCTCCTTATCATGCTTATTCTTTCATTTATCTTCTTATACATGTGAAGTATATTTATAACAGCTCTTTTAGTGTACTTATCTACTAAGTCTGTTATGTGTGATGTTTCTAAGTTCTTTCTATGGGTTTTTCTCCTTGTGATGGGTCATATTTTTCCATTTCTTTCTTTTCATGCCTAGTAATTCTTTGTTGGATGCCAGACATTGTGAATTTTACATTGTTAGGTGCTGGGGTTTTTTTGTATTCCTTGAAATATTTTTGAGATTTGCTCTGAGATACAGTTAAGTTCCTTAAAAATAGTTTCATTCATGCAAAGCCTTGCTTTTAAGTTTGGATAATTGGGTCTAGAGCAGCCTTTGGCCTGGAGATAATTTTATCCTACTGCTGAGGCAAGACTCTACTTGGAACTCTACCCCAGTACATTGCAAGGTTTCCCCTCTCTGGTTATTGGAAATTTGATCGGCTCCCAGAGCTTTTTGAGCTTCAGAAATGGTACCACCTGCTCCTTTTCCATGATTTTTGCCTTGGTACTTCCTTCACATGCCTGATCAATATTCAGCCAAAGACTTGAGGGGAATCATCTGAAGATCTCCAGAGCTCTCTCTCTGATTAGCTCCTTCCTTTCCAGCGCTCGACCTTATAATTTCCTGCTGGCTTGGCCTCCTCAGACACTGAACTCAGGTACACCTCAGGCTCTGTTTGGGTTTCTCTTCCCTGAGTTAAATCCTCAAAACTTTGTAGACAGCAGACTGGGACAATCATAGGTTTCACTTCATCTGTCTCTCTTCTCTCAATAATCACTGTCCTGTACTTCCCGTTGTCCAATCCCTGAAAACCGTCACTTCATGTATTTTGTCTTACTTTTTAGCTGCTTGAAGCAGAAGGTTTAATTCTATCCCTGTTGCTTCCTCATGGCTGCAAGCAGAAGTTTTCAAAGTCTTTTGAAAAAAATGTGTGTGTGTGTGTGTGTGTGTGTGTGTGTGTGTGTGTGTGTGTGTGTGTGTGTCCCTAGGGACATAATCAGTATAAATCTGAGGCTATGCTATGAATGGCTTTACTGGGAATACTGAAAATAATAGTAATAACTCCACCCGTTATTGAGCACCTAGTACGTACCAATACTCTAAGTACCTTGCTTCATTTAATCCTCTGCCAGCTAAATATTATTAACCCCATTTTACAGATAGGGGAACCGAACTTGGGTGATGTTAATTAACTTACCTGAGGTTAGCCAGGTAGAATGAGGCAGTGCTGGAATGGAAATCCAGGTCTGGCTGCCTAAACTGTTTCCACTCTATCAGGAATTGGGGGGAAATGATTAAAACAAAACCTCCTACATTTTTGCCTCAGGCCAGCCCTATCTTCACACTTTTACTTTTAAAAATAAATCCCTTAGGTGGAAATATATCTTGTGGGATGGGAGGGAGTGATGATTGTAGAGATTTTTTGTATTGCATTGAAATTTAAAAGATTTCAATTATTTAATTTTTATGCATCTCATTTATTGTGCTTGAAATCTGGAGATTTCCATTAAACGTTACAAGTTTAGGACTTGGGGTCCAGTGATCTAAGATCTGTACTAAAGTTTAACCAGGAAAAACTTAGTAATACAAAGTTGACTGCTATGAATAAGACCGTGGTGGTCATGCCCTCCAGTTAATGTCAGTAATCAAAAATGATCATAAATATAGGGTAAATATGTACATTTCAGTCTAAAAATAAGTAAAGAAAACTCTCCCGAAGGAAGAAAGAAACTTTGAACTTGTCAGTGATTAACACACATCAGATGGACTTGAGTCCAACATATTCGCTCTTGGGAAGGTACCAAATCCGGAGCAGGTGGGCTGGTTGGTTTGGTAACACGGGTGGAGGGAGTTCTTGGCTGAAGGATTCTATTGATGCTTTCTCAAAAGAGTGGGAGGCAAAGTTATCTGGTGAGGTTAGGTGGGCTGATGAGGAATGAAAAGTTTGGGAAGGGAGAGCCCTTGAAGGCAGTCGCTGGAGGAGTGAGAAGAAGCTGATTATGAAAATTTAGGAAGGTTGATGAACACTCATTGCGAGCCTAACATGATTTCCCCCAGCAGTGTTGTATGTTCCCACTGGCGGGGGGGGTGGGCACAGAGAGAAGGAGGGTGGCTTTTATCCAGGTTGTGTTTCAGCAGGTGGCTGAAATAACAGGACAAGGGCACAAAGTGGATATGATGAGCTTTGCAGGAGAGTCATTATGGAGCCAGACCACACAGTTGACTGGGGGGCAGAGCAGTGAAAAGGGGGAGGACTGGTGTCAGGGAGAACGTGGAGGGGTCCCTGGATGGGAGAAGCTGGTAAGAGCAAGCAGGAGGTTGGAAGGGTTGGAAGGTGTGAGGGAGAAAGGGGAGTTAGCTGATAACAGCAATAAATGGGGACCCTTTCTGTGGTCTTTGCAAAGAAAAATTCTTTTCATTAGAAATTGATGAACTCTCTCTCTCTGCAAGAGGCAGATGGTGGCTTTAGAGCCTGAGGTCTTGGGTTTGAATCCAGGCTCTTTCCATTAGCTGTATAACTTTGAGCGACGTATTTCCCTTCTTTGAGTTCGTCTGTCTGTAGAGGGGACATAATACTCTCAACATCAGAGAACTGTTGCAGTTTCCACAATGGGTAATGAAAGTGTAGGACATAGTGTAGGGATCCAGAATGTTAGTTTCCTTTACCCTCATTGGAGGGCAGTGTAGGGAGGAGTAGTGGGGTGGGAGCGATCTTGGCCGACTCTCTATTTTAAGGGAAAGAAAGAAGAAGACGTGGGGGCTTCCCTGGTGGCGCAGTGGTTGAGAGTCCGCCTGCCGATGCAGGGGATGTGGGTTCATGCCCCGGTCCAGGAGGATCCCACATGCCGCGGAGCGGCTGGGCCTGTGAGCCACGGCCGCTGAGCCTGCGCGTCCGGAGCCTGTGCTCCGCAACGGGAGAGGCCACAACAGTGAGAGGCCCGCGTACTGCAAAAAAAAAAAAAAAAAAAAAGAAGAAGAAGATGTGGCCCCTCTGAACAGTGATTCCCTTGTTCTGACTTTTCTCCTGTTCTAGGAGCAGTGACGCTTCTCCTCTACAAGCCAAGTGCAGGCATCCACGTGTACCAGAACACACCCATAAATTGTAGCTCTGTGACAGCATTACTCAAAGTAATTTCCACAAGTCACTGTGTCAACTGTAGATTCCAGGGCCTATTTCAAACCTGGGACATGAGGCCCGGAAATGACAACTGAAAACTTGAGAACATAACTCCTTGAAGTACTTCAGGGCCTGGGCTGGTGGGGAAACAAAGCAAAACAAAACACCCCGTTAGGCCTGGGAATGGGTAGGGAAACTTGTCTGATGCCACATTTCCCTGGCCTTAACTGTAACGTAATTTTACAACTGATTTTTCTGGTAAAAGTACCCAAGCCATAAAGTACCTAAAAGGGAGCTGCCAATGCAAATCTAAAAAACATACTTTGAACATCTACTATGTTCAAGCACAGTGCATAATCTTATCTAACCAGGTTTTATCTTGGAGAAAAACGTCTTGGGCATCAAGATACACATCCTTGAACTCTAATAAACTGTATTTTCCTCCTCATTAGGGACATTTACTTGTTCTCATAGAAGGCACATCTTTGACCTTGAAGCTTTACTTCTACAGGTTTATGCCTGTGGGCAAAGAGACACTTTATCCTGAAGAGCAAGGGGAAATACTGTAGTCTTCAAGTTCACTAAGGCTTTGCAACCACGAGGGCATCTTTAAAGAAATATTCCTCACTTCACTGGCTGGAACTCTTGTGGCCTCCGTCAGTTAATGCTTCCTAGCCATGTGCTCTGTCTCAGCAGGAAAAACAGGCCTCACACTCTAATGCGAGGCAACTAAGGTCTCCACAGGGGACCCTCGCTCAGAGTGAATCACTGCTGACGAGGTTCTAACCAGAGACATTTTCATGAACTGGGCAATCACTCAAAAATGCTCATTTTCTGTTTTCAAAACTTTGTGGCCTCTCTCGGAAACCATGTATTTGAGAACGTCTTTTTGAATGTGTTCATCCCCAGCTGTGAGAAAATACTGCCTTGCCGTGGGTAGGAAAAAAGCAATTTAGGGAAATAATAGAGGAAGATGATGATGTCATACGTGTCTGGATTTCTGTGTCATCCTCGCTGGTGAGGGACAGGCCAGAGGCTCTGCAGGGGCCAGAGGAGGCCCTGACTGACTAGAGAAGCCTGGGAAGGCAGGAAGGTGCCGGAAAAGCCAGTCAGCATCATATAGGGAAGCAGAGCGCCGACGGCCCCGGAGGCTGGGTGTGAATCCCCCTCTGCGCTGTCACATGGGGACTAAATGACCATGGGCCAGTTGCACAGGTCCCGAGGGCCTTGCTATGCCCACCTGTCAAAGGAGGGTGTCCAGGTTCTCTTAAAGGTCTGAAATACTAGATTTAGGAAAATCCTCAAAATTCAAAACATAAGCCCTTACTATGCACAGTGACTAGCATCCAGGTAGTATCTTGAGGAAATAAAGCAGGATGGTAACTTTTAACAAGAACCACAGGAAGAGTATCTCTATAATTGAGGTAATCTTTCTGGCAGCAGTGGTGGTTTTTATTTGTTTGTTTGTGTATTGGTTCTTTAATGGACCCAGAGAGCCCCTGCAGAGTTAATCGCACACCCAGCCACGGAAGCGATGTGGGAGAATCATTGTAAGGAACTTTCATCTTTCTAGGCTTTGAAGAAACAGCTTACAACAGAGGAAAGGCAAGTCCTTTGGCAAAGCCATGGCATCTACTGAATAACCAATAACCCAGGCAAACGTGAGGGTGAGAGTCGGGTAGATGCTAGAAATCAGGTCTCAGTTCAAGCAGCCTTGGAAGCAGGGTGAACAGGGCCTTCTGTAGCTCACCTTTTCCTATCAACAGAGGGTAATAGGGTACAGACTATCTAAAATCCTAAGTAAGCGGCCTTGTTTGTTCGTATTTGTAGTTGCTCTTGGTCGTGGCTATATCTGGTTTATGAATTGTCAGTTCCTTAAGGAAATTAGGAACTTCGTAAACACATGAGTAAGGAGGAACCGGAAGTGTCTGTTTTCGTTTTCCCACCCACCTCCCTTCACAAAGCTCTAGCTGTTCCCGAGCCCAGGCTTAAACTGAGGAAAAGAGCCAACACAGCTTCCGTGCAGCCCTTTGCACGGTCGATGTGTGACGGGTTCCTTTTTTGAGTGAGTAAACCACGTGTTCTGTTTTCAACGGCCTCCTGCTGGGCCCCATGCTTAGGAAGGAAAAGGAAATAAGGCCAAGCCTGTTCCAGTCATGTTCATGAGAACCTGAAAACAAGACATGGGGCAAAAAATAACTGAAATAAGAATCATTATTAGGAACCATTAATAAGGATCATTAAGAATTTATCGTAACATGGTATCCATTGTATGGGAAGGTAAGAGCTCCAGCTCAGTAGAAATAAGATTTGGGCGTTAGAAAGGACTTTAGATAGTAATATCTTATACTGGTGTTTAGGGTTTAATTTTTCAGAGAGATTTCAGATACCGTATTTCATTTAAACCTTAGTGATCCACTCCACAGGGGCAAATGTGTCTCATACTGTTCCCATGCAGACGTTACTAACCTATCGGGACCCTCTTTCCTACTGAAGTAGTATGTGTTTTTACATGTCAACATGGCACTCCGGGCAGCCAACACCAGTACAAACGAGAAGAAAACTTTCCGCTGACCCTGATCTGGTCCAGCCCTTGCATTTCATGGATGAGGAGATAAGGTCTGGATAGGGTCTAGTTAAGTTCTACAGAATGATGTATCTTGACTGTTTTCTCCATCTTTGATAGGTGGAGAGGACCATCCAGGCACTCTTACCTCTTTCCTTGCACACCTGGTGAAGAACGTGCCAGGTCTGGGAGTGCCATTGTACTTTGCACTGAATGAAACTGGTTATAAAGCAACAACTAAACTCTAACCTTGGCTGCTTAAGCACAAGACTTAATAGGAGATTACATTTTTCATTCATTCACTGTAAGAGTTTTGTGTACATTAAAGTAAAGGGAAAGCCTATTGATATTTCCCAAGGCAATTGAGATATGGATAAAATTAATGAACCATGCTCATTTCTCCACATTTATAATCAGAGTTTCCTTAACTCTTCCTTGTTAAATTTTGTATTCTGGTTACTTTCTTTTCCCTGGGAGACCATGCTTGCTCATCCATCCTTTCCTCATGCTTATCTGCGTGTGTGTCCATCTGTCCATCCGTCCACCTATCCCTTCTTCCTTCCACCCAACCTGTATCTTCTGCTTGATGCTAAGCCTTTTAAGGGAAAGAACTATGTTTTATTCATCTTTGTGCCCCGACGCCTCCCAGCACGGTGCATGTTCAGTAAATGTTTGTAAAAGGAATTTTTTGCCTTTGATTTCTTGCCCCTTTACCCGCTCTTTTTATTAGAATGGTACAAACCATTTGTACCCCCTTTTTCTCCTATTTGAAAAAGAGAAATTAAAAAGCACCTTCCTTAAAGGCTTATGATTATCTTTTATCAGGTCGTAGACCTGAGTACTCACAGCAGGCAGCTCTAAGACTGTGTAAGTTTCTCGTTGCTACTTACTTGTACTTCCAGCCAATGACATATCAAAGGGGTGAAGCGCTATTGTGTTTGGGCTGAAAATGAATTTCCTTCCAGCAGCAATTCAGAAGCATACAGTGCTTCATTTTCTTTCCTCTTATTATTTGTGCTTCCCCTTTTTTATATAAATTATTTATAATAACTACTATAACTATCAGAAATGTCCGCAGAGCTGTGCCCGGCTTTGCCTCAAACTCCGTGGTACCAACTGACCGTGGTCAGGATTGGGGATCCACCCCACTCCAGTAGCAGCCTCACCCCTCACACCTTTTGTTTGTTTGTGTGTGTGTTTGTTTGTTTTGTGTGAGGACAGAGAGAAGAACGCAGAGAAGCGATTTCTTTAAGAGACTTCTCAGGAGAGTCATGCTTGTCGTGCTTTGACTGAAAAAACAAATCGGTAAAGAAAATAGTAGCCTTTAAGGAAAAACATACTATAATTTTTAAAGTGTATGTAAAAATAAAGCCAAAATATGCAGAAAGTGTTGAAACTAAAATTTTATTCTCAAGAAAATGAATTTTTGAATTAATATTGCCCCCTCCCAACTTTAGGGATTCCGTACTATTTCTCATTGTATAAAGTGACAGTATCCATCTATTTTCCCTCCCTCCCTCCCTCCGTTCCTCCCTCTCTTCCTTCCTTCCATACCTCCCTCCCTCTTTTCCTTCTTTACTTGTTGTCCACCTTTCACTGTGAAGAACCAAAGTTATTTCTGCCCTCATGGAGCTATTGTCCAATGGTGGAGACAGATAGTAAGCAGGTAAATTAATAAGTACATCATTACAAATCATAATAATTACTAGGAAGGAGATAGTAGGATGCTGCAACGGTAGAGCACAAAGGAGGGAATCTACCATGGATCTTCATGGAATCAGGTCAAAATTTAGCCTGAGAGGGGGCTTCCTTGGTGGCGCAGTGGTTGAGAGTCCGCCTGCCGATGCGGGGGACATGGGTTCATGCTCCGGTCCGGGAAGATCCCACATGCCGTGGAGCGGCTGGGCCCGTGAGCCATGGCCGGTGAGCCTGTGCGTCCGGAGCCTGTGCTCCGCAGTGGGAGAGGCCACAGCAGTGAGAGGCCCGCATACCGCAAAAAAAAAAAAAAAATTTAGCCTGAGATCTTGAAGGATGAGGAGGACTCAGCTCTGGAAAGAGTGCAAGGAAGAGAGTTTGAGGGACCCTAAGGGCAGAGGGAGCTTGACTTGCTTGAAGAACTACTGGAAGACCGGTTTATGGGATGCGGTGGAAATTGTTATGAGAAGACTTATAGGCCCTGTGCATCCTGAGAAAGGGTCTGGACTTAATTCTAAGATCAACTGAAGGTTTGTTACTCATACATTCATTCATTCACTCACTCAACCAAGAAGAGACTCCATGATTGAATTAAAGGAGATGGGTTTCGGTGCTGGAGTGGGGATGGAAGCAAGGGAATCAGTAAAGAGACCTTGCGAGTCCCAATAAGAGGAGAAGAGTGAGTGTGGCCTCCACTGGGGGATGGGAGTGAAGTTGGAGAGATGGGGACAGACCCGTGATACAGTTTTGAGGTCGAGACCTCAGGACTGTGTGATGAGATGAGAGGGGAATGAGGGAGAAAGGGGAATCAAGATGGATCCCAAGTTCCTAGCTCAAGAAACGGGGTAAGTAGTGGTGGTGCTTCATGAGACGAGAACTACAAGAGGAACAAATATAGGGGAGACTCGTGTATCAGATCTATACATCTTAGGTCTGAGCTCTCGTGAGAAATCTAAGTGATACGACGTAGGCAGAGGGAAGTACGGGTCTGGGGTGGGAGACGTGGGGCAGACACATACACATACAGGGATGCCTGTGTTCATCAGCACGTGGAACATAGCTGGCGCCACGGATGTATGGGAAACGGCATGAAGAGAATAGCGGCAGGGGAGGGGGGAGGAGCGGGCTTGGAAAATCTCCAGCATTTAAAATTTAGAAAGAAGGGATAAGTCAGTCATGGGGGTTGAGAAGGAGCAGCCAGAAATTTAGCAGGAAACAGAAATGTGTGACCTTATGGGGGCCAAGCCACATTTCTCAGCCCCGGCGCAGCCGCAGGAGTGATTTCTTCTAAGAGGTCAAGTAAAGGGAGTGAAGTGGGGAGGTCACTCACTGGGGACCTTAACGAGAGCTAATTCTACTTATAGGGGTAGAAGCCACGTTGGTGGGTTAAAGATTGAACAGAGGGCTTCCCTGGTGGCGCAGTGGTTGAGAGTCCGCCTGCCGATGCAGGGGACACGGGTTCGTGCCCCGGTCCGGTAGGATCCCACGTGCCGCGGGGCGGCTGGGCCGGTGAGCCATGGCCGCTGAGCCTGCGCGTCCGGAGCCTGTGCTCCGCAACGGGAGAGGCCACAGCGGTGAGAGGCCCGTGTACCGCAAAAAAAAAAAAAAAAAAAAAAAAAAAGATTGAACAGAAGAATCAAGTGAGATGAAGCCAGTGAAAAGCCAAAATGAGCTACACAAAGAAAAGAGATTTTTAATAGTAATAATACCCTGATGATATTGATGGATTCACTACTTTTCATTTTTGCTTCATATTTAAATTTGGACCAACTATTAAACCCCCTTCCAAAAAGAGCAAAAAAAAGAGGGAGGGAGGAAAGAAGAGGGAGAGTAATGACAAATTTAAAGCAGAAACATTTTGTACAGTCAGCTCTTTGAAGATGTTTGTCCAGAAAGAGAGCACATAAATTTAAAGGCAACTTGAGGGAGATATGGGATCAAGAGAAAATGAAGATGAGCTCAGATGTAATGGTACACTTTTGGAAATGGTCCCTTAGATAGGAAAAAGTATTTGATTCAGGACAGAGGGACTAGTGTAAAAAGTAGAGTCCTTGAGAAAACAGAGCCCCAAAACCCTTGATGTGAGCCAAGCTCTTCAGTCCACATTACAGATAGTAAAACTGAGGCACAGAGAAATAGTAAATCCTTGTTCTGGGATCAAACAGTGAGCCACTGGGAGGGAAGATTTTAAAACTCGAAATGAAACACATTCGTGACTGACACAGTCTTGTAATTGCCAAAATTTGCATATACTGACTGAATTTTTTTCTTTTCTTTTTTTGGAGTATAGTTGCTTTACACTGCTGTGTCAGTTTCTGCTGTACAGCAAAGTCAATCAGCCATACATATACATAGATCCCCTCTTTTTTGGATCTCCTTCCCATTTAGTCACCAAAGAGCACCGAGTAGAGTTCCCTGTGCTCTACAGTAGGTTCTCATTAGTTATCTATTTTATACATAGTAGTGTATATATGTCAATCCCAATCTCCTAATTCATCCCACCCCTCCCTTCCCCCTTGGTATCCGTACGTTTATCCTCTATGTCTATGTCTCTATTTCTGCTTTGCAAATAAGTGCATCTATACCATCTTCCTAACTTCCACATATATGCATTAATATTCGATATTTATTTTTCTCTTTCTGACTTACTTCACTCTGTATGACTGTCTCTAGGTCCATCCATGTCTCTGCATATGACACAATTTCATTCCTTTTTATGGCTAAGTAATATTCCATTGTATATATGCCACATCTTCTTTATCCATTCCTCTGTTGATGGACATTTAGGTTGCTTCCATGTCTTGTCTATAGTAAGTAGTGCTGCAATTGAACATTGGGGTGCATGTATCTTTTTGAATTATGGTTTTCTTAGGGTATATGCCCAGTAGTGGGATTGCTGGGTCATATGGTAGTTCTATTTTTAGTTTTTTAAGGAACCTCCATACTGTTCTCCATAGTGGCTGTATCAATTTACATTCGCACCAACAGCGCAAGAGGGTTCCCTTTTCTCCACACCCTCTCCAACATTTATTGTTTGTAAGCTTTTTGATGATGACCATTCTGACCAGTGTGAGGTGATACTTCATTGTAGTTTTGATTTGCATTTCTCTAATAATTAGTGATATTGAGCATCTTTTCATGTGTTTGTTGTCTATCTGTATGTCTTCTTTTCTTTGTTTTTTTTGCGGTACGCGGGCCTCTCACTGTTGTGGCCTCTCCTGTTGCGAAGCACAGGCTCTGGACGCGCAGGCTCAGCGGCCATGGCTCATGGGCCCATCTGCTCCGCGGCATGTGGGATCTTCCCAGACCGGGGCATGAACCCGTGTCCCCTGCATCAGCAGGCGGACTCTCAACCACTGTGCCACCAGGGAAGCCCTGTATGTCTTCTTTAGAGAAATGTCAATTTAGGTCTTCCACCCTTTTTTTGATTGGGTTGTTTTGGTTTTTTTTGTTATTGAACTGCATGAGCTGTTTGTATATTTTGGAGATTAATCCTTTGGCAGTTGCTTCATTTGTAAATATTCTCTCCCATTCTGAGTGTTGTCTTTTCGCCTTGTTTATGTGCACAAGCTTTTAAGTTTAATTAGGTCCCATTTGTTTATTTTTGTTTTTATTTTCATTACCTCTAGGAGGTGGGTCAAAAAAGATCTTGCTGTGATTTATGTCAAAGAATGTTCTGCCTGTGTTTTCTCTTAGAGTTTTATAGTGTCTGGCCTTACATTTAGGTCTTTAATCCATTTTGAGTTTATTTTTGTGTATGGTGTTAGGGAGTGTTTTAATTTCATTCTTTGACATGTAGCTGTCCAGTTTTCCCAGCACCAGTTATTGAAGAGGCTGTCTTTTCTCCATTGTATATCCTTGCCTCCTTTGTCATAGATTAGGTGACCATAGGTGCGTGGGTTTATCTCTGGGCTTTTTATCCTGTTCCATTGATCTGTATTTCTGTTTTTCTGCCTGTACTCACTGAATTTTTTGCAGACATTTTCCTTGATAAATAACAGAGCAATGACGACAGGTGTTCACTGAAGTTATTACTGGGCACGGCCATCTAGTGCGACACCATTGCTCTCTTTTGTGTAATCTCTCCTTCTGAAGAGTGATTTTTCATGTCTAAAGTTCACTTATATGCCTTGATTTCCTATCTTTGTGCTGTAACTCATTCTAAATATTTACTTTGGTTAATTAATTGATTATTGTGAAACCCATTGTAGTACACATGGCTTTTAGAAACGATGAGAATTATTACTTCTCTTGCTGTGAAATAATAAGGCCTCACCTCCATGTTGGAACCTGCTCTCCAAGGATACACAGCACTTGTGAATAATAGATTTCTCACAATCCTCACCTCCATTTAAGCATTCACATTGCATCTTATATCTGCATGTAAGTTATTTTTGTCTGTTCTTTCACACATGCTAGGTCAGAGGACCAACAAATCATTTCTCTTTCTCTCCCCACCCCACTGTCTCTCCCTCTTCCCCCTCCCTCTCTCTCTCTCCCTTCCCCCCAAAATCACCACCCCCCAAATATAGTGGGAGCAGTATTATCTATTATTCCACAGAAAATATGGAATTACTCCCCAGACCCTACTGGTTTGCCTCCGTGAAATGGAGTTCTATGCCTAAACAAAGAGATATTTTACATAAACAAGATGACTGTGTTTAGCCTTATGGAATTCTAGTAAACACTAGTAAAGGATTTGACTTTTACTTGCTGGGCATATGAATTTAGGGGTAGTAAGGGTAAATCTCTTAATCTCTGTGACCTTCATGTTCCCTATTAGAAAGTGGGCCTATCAGTAATATCTATCATGATATCCTTTCTCTCAGGGATCAGATGTAGTGTGTATTATATAATTTTGAAAAGGAAATTAGGCGATGCCTTGGAATCAGTAAAGCCCTTTACACACTTTAAGTGTTTTAAAGCCCTTTACACACTTTAAGTGTTTTAACTATCCAAGTTTCTAGAACTCGGAAAGTTGAAATACGAAGTTTCTAGAACTGACTCAGAGGAATGAATGTTTTAAATTTTGATGTTGCCAAATTGTCCTCGACAAAAGTTTCACCCATTTTACACTTTCACCATAAGTGGATATTTAAAAGCACTTTAATCTTTACTCTCTCTCTGGGTGAAAAAGATCTCACACATCGATCTGCATTACTTTGACTGCTCTGTTGGTAGTCTTTGAGCTGTTTCCAAGTTTCAAATAGCATAAGTAACTCCGCAGTTAGTATCTTGGACTTTTTATTTCCCATTTGGAATATTTCTTTAAGTTCAGTTTCCAGGTCAGCAGATGATATGGTCATTTCAGTTACTCTGGAGGCATCACAAATTATTTTTGAAAGGGCTTTATAATTTCTACCCTCATCAGAGATGTTTTCTGTTTTCTTTTTAGCATCCTTGCTCACTCTGGGTGTTGATGAAATTATGTCTGCCAATTTAGTAAGCAAGAGTTCTCCCTTCTTTGTATTGCCCAGGAGCCATAATTTAAAGGGCCTCCTAATGGTCCCACAGCCAGATGGAAGCCTACACTGACACCAGAGGTGTTTTTTCTGTTCTTTCACCTGCTAGTTAATAATTAGGCAATATTTCCAGGCTCACAGTTGGATCAGATTGAACTGCTCTTGCTGAGCTGTTAATGATTCAGAAACACCTCCCCCTACCTCTCCACCCACCTACATTCTACCAGGTCCTCCGAGGGCACGTCCAGTCCCAGTCCATTCAAATAGCCTCCCCTGGTAGCTTGGGCCAACTGTGGTGTTTCCCTTCCCCTTCCACACCAAGGCGACGATTGCTCTTACCATATGGTTTGACCCTGGGCTATGGTCAATTTGTTTCCATTATTTGTTCTGCTGATAGGATTTTGTAAAATGGGTACACTCCACCTGTCAGAGGATGCTCACACCAGGCCTTTTCTCTTTAGTAGGTTTTCCTCTCTGTGAGCAGAGACTCTGCCTAGCACAGTGCTAGACACACAGGGATGCATAATTTACATGGATTGTGGTATTGAAATGAATCCCACGTCAGACAGATTTTACTCCAAAGAGTGATGGAGTACAAGAAAAGCCATCCTCTCCCCCTCAAGTCATTTCCAGAACTCTGGACAAGCACAGCAAATTATCATTATACTTCATCTTCCAACATTATTGTTTTCAGATCATTCTGATTTGTTCTTTAGGTACCGTCCCCTCATGGTCTTTTCTTGCTTAGTCTTCTGGCTTTTTCCAGTGAGCAAGATTAGTTTCTCCTCAAACAACATAGTTGAAACATTCTCACACGTGGCTTGAGTTTCTTCTCTATTTAGATCATGTCTCCTAAGTGACACAGATCCACTTAATCCTGGCAGCCTTCGTTGTTACTATTGACTCCGTCTCTAATGTTAGTGTTTTCCAACTCTGCTGTTTTCAGAATATACCTGTTCATGTCATTCATGTGTTCTTTTATTAGTCATCTCAGGTTTCACTGACATACTGAGCTTCTCCGGCTGGGGAAAAGCTGCCACCCGCTTGTGGCTATCTCTGCTTCCTCAGCTTCAAGCACTTCTAAATCGTGATGGTTCAATGTTACCTCCTCTGCCATGATTTCTAAGCCACTGATTCTCTAGAGTGAATCCTTGGCAAATGCCCCAGAACACCGGTATGTAGGGGTGTGTGTGTGTGTGTGTGTGTGTGTGTGTGTGTGTGTGTGTGTGTGTGTGTGTGTGTGTGTGTGTATACATGTTTGTGCATATGTATGTATGTTTATAAACGTATGTGTGTTTATATTGTCACATATACATTCATGTATATATATATATGTGTGTGTGTGTGTGTATCTATATATCCTCTAGCAATTAGAATAAAATTAAAACTACAGAAGTTTTCAAATCTTTTTAACGTTAAAACACTCTTGAATGATCACTGAAGCAGAAAGTTATAAAAGATAGTGATTATCCAGTTGAATAGTAGGGATGAGGGGGTTCTTGGGAGCACGTTTCAAAAACCATCATCTGTCCGCCTGCTGTTGATTTCACATCTCTTCACTGTACACTTTGCCCACCAGGTTCCAGTCACATTGGCCTCCTGGTACTTCTGGAATGTGCTAAGCCTGTTCCTGTCCTTGGGCCTTTGCTCCGTCCATACCCTCTGCCTAGAATCTCCTCACCTAGAGCTTTCCGCTTCCCACAGCCTGACCCCTTGTTATTAGGAGCTCAAATCAAAAGTCACGTTTCCAGAGAGACCTTCCTTCACCAGTCAGATGGCTTCCTCCCTCCTTTCCACCTCCAGGTAACTCTGTTACATCCCTACACCCGGCACTTAACCACTACCTGAAAGTAGCTTCTTTCCTTATGGCTTGTGTTCCACCAGTTCCCCACCAGGAGGTAAGGTTCGGCAGAGGAGAGGCCACTCTGTCCTTAGAAGGCACTTATTAGTATTTGCTGGGAGAAAAATATATTGATGAGACATTAGCTCTAGTGGACTCGAAAACTTTCATACATTTCCTTCTCTCATTTCTAAATCCATTAGGGTTTTTTTGTTTTTGTTTTTGTTTTTTGCGGTACGCGGGCCTCTGACTGCTGTGGCCCCTCTCGCCACGGAGCACAGGCTCCGGACGCGCAGGCTCAGCGGCCATGGCTCACGGGCCCAGCCGCTCCACGGCACGTGGGATCTTCCCCGACCGGGGCACGAACCCATGTCCCCTGCATCGGCAGGCAGACTCTCAACCGCTGCGCCACCAGGGAAGCCCCAGGGTATATTTTTTAACCTCCCAATTTTTAAAAATATGTTTCACAAGCTTTTTCTGTAGTTAATGTTATCAGGTCAAGTTTTGATATTTGAAGTCTGATTGCTGGTAGGAATTTGAAAGCCCATGGTCAGAGGGTACTACAAAGAATAAGATGTGTTAAAATCAGTTCTAAACATTTTAAAATAGCACCTGAAGAGAAGTTTTACTTACTAAAGTATTAAGTAGAATTTCAAAGTTCATTTCCCCAAGGGAACCATCACGTTCTTGTACCACTTAAATTACAATGCCCAAAAGTAATTTTATTTCTTCTTATTTAACTGGAAATGAAACAAAAAGCTAAAAATTTTATATCCAAGTAAACGATGGCGGGTAAACAGTGGTTTGTTAATATTACTATTTGGTGAACATTGGTTTTTATCACTTTTCTCCCAGTTGTAGATTTACTGAATGGGAAGCAGCTATTAGGCACATCATTTATTTGGAAAAAACAATATGTTGATACAGTATTGTAATTTGTATTCTCTTCATTCCTTTATCGTAGAAGAGTCTGTCCATGCTGAACTGGACTCCTAGTTCTAAAAATTATTTTATGTAAAGTTAAATTTTTAATAGGCCTACTCATCCAATCCTAAATAATCCTCTTGGGAAAACAACATCAACACTGTTACAAAGAAATTATATACATTACCAGCATGTCTCAGTAATGACATGCTCAATGACATGGAGGGGTGTGTAACATGAATCCTGTCTCATCTATTTCCCAACTAAGATAGGGATTTTTTTAAAAGGAACTTGGAACATACAGAGAAAAATTTTATAGCGTAGTTTTATTATAAAAATTTTGAGTACATAACAGTTATCTTTAGAAGAAGAATATTGTAATCTAAGGGCTCAGAATAACCACTCTTATATCAATGTATTTACTTTCGGTCACTTTTTTTACAAAAGTATAAACAAATATATTTGATACTAAAAATATCGTATCGTTTCAAATATATAATTGTTTATCACTTTTTCTTACCAGGGAGGAAAAAGACAATTTTCTCATGTCAGTAAATATTCTTTGGATGCATAATAGTAGACTTAGCCACATGTAATGTTGACCCATTCCTTAAATCCTTGCTAAAACTGCTATTATTGTAATTTAAACCTTTGCTAATGAGTGAAAAGAATCTTGCTTTTATTTGAACCTTTTCAAATCTTTTTTTTCCCAGTTTTATTAAGATATAATTGACATTCAGCACTATATAAGTTTAAGGTACACAGCACAGTGATTTAATGTATATATATCATGAAATGATTGCCACGATAGGTATAGTTAATATTCATCATCTCAGATAGGTGAGAAAAATAAATAAATAGATAGATTGTTCCTGTCTTGAGAACTCCTAACAGCTTTCCTATATAACACACAGCAGTGTTAACTCTAGTCAGCATGTTGTTCATTACTTATTCATCTTCTAACTGGAAATTTGTACCTTTGAACCACCTTCATCCAATTCCGCCTCTCCCCACCCCTCACCTTTGGCAACCACAAATCTAATCTCTTTTTTTATGAGTTTGGACCTTTTCAAAATCTTAATTGATTATATGCATCTGTTTCTCCTCTCGTGAATTCCCTGTTTGTTCTCTACTGAAACATTTTCCTTTGTTTCTTTTTGATTTATTAGTGTTCTTTCCATATTAGGGGCTTTGCCCTTTCATATATCATATATATATATGTTGCACGTATTTTTAATAGTTACAATTCGAATTTAATGTAGGCTACTATGTTTTAATAGAATTGTTACTTTATATAAAAGTTAATCATGGTAAGTTTTCTTGAGAATCTTGAGAGTATTCTGATAGCTATGAGCTTATTGACAGTATAAGATCAAATTTTCTCCTGCTTATAACTACTTCTTAATTTTTATTCATGAAATACTCCAAATATACATTAACATGCACTCATTTGTGCATCAGTCAGAGGATCCTTCCCTCCCACTGGGAACCAGGAAGGCTTACTCTATATCTTGATGCTACAGGTTCTTCCAAGCCCTGTGAGACCTTGATGCTACCATGCCACATACTTCTTTGCTCTGTGCTTTCTGCATAATATCCTTCCCGGAGGAAGTAAACACTAAACAGCCTGATGTGAATTATGGTACCAGGTAGGGACCAAGGAAGAAGCAGAAAAAAAAAATTCATTATCATTTCAAGTATATTCTCCTGACAGACAGAGACGGCTCGGCACTAACAATGTCATCTCCGTGTGCAGGTATGACAAAGAAAGTATGTTTCACCCAGCAGTACTTGCAACTGCCTTGTTTTAATAATTTCAAAAGACTGTGCATTGTTGGAAACTCTGCCTTCTGAAAGATTTGTTTTCCTCCTGAACGGCTTTGCTCAGAACGCAGCACCACTTTGTGGGTTGAAAAACCACCTGGCATAGTGGCAAAACCATGGGCTAAGAGCCAGACTCTGCCAGGCTCTGTGCAGAAATGCTCTTACCATCCATGTGAGCTGAGGCAAAGTATTTAACTTCTCTAGACCTGAGTTTCCTTGTCCCGAAAATGGGAGTTCTCTCATCTGCTTCTTGGGGTTGCGATGGGAATTAATAATATAGTGTACGTGATGCCTTTGCAGCGTATGCGAAGGTACTCAGTAATTGACGGTATTAGTATAATTATTATTTAGTAAACTGGTTTTGTATAGTTCTCTTTCCAAGAAGATTTTGCTGCATCATTAGAAGAAGTACTTCTATGTCTTATTCCTACTGTGCTGGTCAGAAGGAGGCAGCTTAGAGATGCTTCTGTCATCCATTCTCCACAACTGCAGTTGTGTCAGCAAAGCTGTGTTAATAGTAGTAATTGCTTACATTCACTGTGTATGTGCCAGGTATTTTGCCAAGCATCTTAGAGTTATTATCTCATCTAATCCTCATCTAATGAAATAGGTGCTAATAGTACCTCCTTTTTACAAACAAGTACCCCCAAGGCATAGAGGAGCTAAGGAGTCTGTTCTAAGGCCAGTGAGAGCACAGCCAGAAAATACACATGAGCAATCTGGCTCCCCCGCCCATCAGTCTCCTGCATTTCGCTGTGCTGCCTCCCTGGAGACATTTAACTCAGAAAGGTGCTGAAAGAAGAGAAGGAGGATGCTCAGAGTTGAGCGTCATTAACCAGCAGGGTGGTGTCCAGAAGGAGCAAAGGCACTGCCAAACAAACTCCATGCATTCTGCTAGCAACAAACTGGCTTTGTATTTCTTTCAATAGAGAGTCTCCACAGTGCCAGGAGAATTCCTATCGTTGGTAATGGTGTCGTTTCTTCTTTTCCTGAGAACCCTTTTCTGTAATTGCAGCCCTATAAACAGCAACAGCAGGAGACCACAAGGGAAGCCTTTGTTGATAGTACTGTAGGGTCTGTTGCCTTTGAGTAAGTAAATAGACCTTATTTATTAATAAGCATGTAGAATTTATTTAAAATACTAATTGTGAGGGAAGCAGTGGAAGGATGTGTGGATTTCCCATCGGATTACGAACTGAAAAGAATCATATTGCAGTATTAACAAGACCTAAACTAGCTTTGCCTTAATATTCATTTTAGCACCCAGGATAAGGATGTTGCTCTCCTCAATTCTATTTTAAAATCTGAAATACAAACAGTTTAAGCTTTGCTTGCCTTGAATCATTATTACAGTGAGGTTGAGCCATCTGTGTTTTTCTCATTCTGCTCATGGTTCCAAGGAGAAGTCTTAAAATGTAACAAGTTGGGAGAAGAATTTCTGTGAAGGAAATTCAGATATACAGTGACATCTAAAACCCTGCAAGTTGGTATGTTACTTGGGAGACTTTTTCACTCTTGGATTGAGTTGAGAGTGAGAATTAATCTCACCCTACCAAATCATCTATAATTTCCCAAACCGCTTGAGGTCTGGAACCATGTTTCATGCCAAATTTTGCTCAGTTCATCGATAATCCCCAATATGTTTCCTGTTGACTTCTGAGATTTTAGAATTGGCATAATAGTGAGCTGTTTGTTTAAATTTTACTTCATATATCTATGAAGTATTGATATAATCGACACCCAATAAACTCTACATATTTAAATTGCATGACTCAATAAGCTTCGGCATGTGAATACACTTGTGAAATCATCATCACAATCAAAATAATGAACATGTTTGTCACACCAAGAAGCGTCCTTGTTCCTTTTGTAAATGCTCCCTCCTGCCTGTTCAAACCCACTCTCCCCAACACCCCAATACCCAGGCAATCATGCATCTTCTATTCATCTCTATACATTATTTTGCATTTTCCAGAATTTTATGTATATGATACCATACAGAATGTACTCCATTTCTGGCTTCTTTCACTCAGTATAATCATCCTGAAAATCATCTGTGTTGTCATATGTATTGATGGATGAATAGAAGTAGTAAGAGTGGATATCCTTGCCTTGTTCCTGATCTTAAAAAGAAAATGCAATTTAGCATGAGGATGCCTCTAGGTTTTATCATCACCTTTATTTGGTTGAGGAAATTTTCTTCAAGTTTTAGTTCGCTAGGAGAGTGGATGTTGGATTTTTTCAAATGCTTTTTCTGCATCTATGGAGATGATTGTAGTTTTGGGGTTTTGTTGTTGTTTTATTTTTTAGTTTTAGTCTGCAACTTTGGTAAATTAAATTGATTTTTTAATGTTAAACCAATCTTGCATTCCTGGAATAAATCCTACTTGGTCATGATGTATTATCCTTTATATGGATCATTAGACGCAATTTGCTAAAATTTTTCATCAAAGTTCATGACAGATACTAATAATTTTCTTTTCTTCTAATGCTTTTTTCTGGTTTTGGTATCAGTGTAATGTTGGCATCATAAAATGAGTTGGGAAATATTGCCTCCTCTTCAATTTTCTGGAAGAATTACTGTTATGTTTTCTTTAATATTTAATTTATACTAGGGTAGAATTCTCTACTGAAGTCATCTGAAATTACAGTTTCCTTATAAGAATGACTTTATGAATTCAATTCCTTTAATAGATATAGGGCTATATATTTATTTTGACTTTAATGAGCTTCAGTAATGTGTGTCTTGCAAGGAACCTGTTCCATCCAAGCTGTCAGTTTTATTGGCATAAATTTGTTTGCAGTATTAATTTATAGTTATTAGGATCTGTAATTATGTTACCTATCTCATGTCTAATATTAATAGTTTGTATCTTCTATCTATTCCTTCCTAATCCTGGCTGGAAGTTTATCAATTTAATTGATCTTCACAAAGAATTAGCATTTGGTTTCTCTATAGTTTTAAGGTTTTCTATTTGATTCCTGTTTTATCTTTATTATTTCCTTTTACTGTTTATATTGGGCTTAATTTGCTCATCTTTTTCTCTAGATTTTTAAAGTGGAAGGCAGGTGCATTGATTTGAGACTCTTTTCTAATTAGGGATTTTAGTGCTATAAATTTCCCTCTAAGTCTGCTTTAGCTGCATCCCATGAATTTTGGTTTGTTGTATTTATTTTCATTTAGTTTAAAATACTTTTTAATTTCTCTTTTGGTTTCTTCTTTGACCCTAAAGGTTATTCAGAAATACGTTATTTAGTTTCCAAATATTTGATGATTGGCCAGGTGTCTTTCTGTCATTAATTTCTAATTTAATTCCATTATGGTCTGAGAATACACTTTGTGAGATTTGTATCTTTGTAATTTTATTGAGGTTTGCTTTATGCCCCGAATATGGTCTATCTTTGGTAAATGCACCATGTACACTTGAAAAGAATGTGTTTTCTGCTGTTGTTAACGTTGTTACTGTTAACGTTCTGCTGTTGTTAACGTTCTATAAACGTTAATCAGGTCCAATTGATCCATGGTGTTATTTTAGCTTTTTATATTCTTACTGATTTGCTACCTATTTGTTCTAGCAATTATTAAGAGAGAAGTACTGAAATCTCTGACTGATATTATGGATTTTTCTATCTCATCTTTCCATTCTATCAATTTTTACTTCATGTATTTTTAGTCCTCTTATTCAGTGCAAAAATGTTTGGGGTTTGTTATGTTCTTTTGATTATTTGACTCCTTTATTATTATGAAATGACCCTTTTATCTCTGGTAGCATTTTTTTTTGTTCCAACATCTACTTTGTCTGATATTAATATAGCCCCCCTCTCCAGCTTTCTTTTAACTAGTATTAGCATGGTATATAATTTAAATACTTTTAACCTATTTATGACTTCAGATTTAATATGGGTTTCTTATAGGCAGCATATAGTTGGGTCTTGCTTTCGTAATCCAGTCTAACAATCTCTGCCTTTTAATTAGGATACTTAGACTGCTTACCTTTAATATGATTATCGGTACAATTGGGTTAAAATAAATCTTACTAATTGGTTTTATTTGTCTATTCTGTTCTTTATGCCATCCTTTCTATTTTTCTGTCTTCTTTTCAACTGAGTATCTTTCATGATTCCAATTTTCTCTCCTGTTGGTTTACCGCTTCATGTATAGTATAAGAACCATAAACAGTATAATTTTATATCCCCCTCTTGTCTTATGTATTTGCTGTTATACATTTTACTTCTACATTTATTATGAACCCAAATACATTTCTAGTATTTTTGCTTTTTCATTCAATTATCTTTTAAAGAAATACAAAAATCTCTTTTACACTGAACCACATATTTACCATTTCCCATGTTCTTCATTCCTTTGTGTAGAATAAGACTAAGATTTACATTTTATATCATTTTTTGCTGCCTAAAGGACTTTATTTAATATTATCATAGTGTATATCTGCTGTGCTGGATTCTTCAGTTTATTATGTCCAAAAATGTCAATATGTTGCTTTCATTTTTGAAAGATATTTTTATTGGGTGCAGAATTCTAGATTGACAAAATTTTTTTCCCAGTTCTTTAAAGGTGTCACTCCAGTCTTTTGGCTTGCACTGTTTTCAGCAAGAAATCTGCTGTCATTGTTATCTTGTTCCTCTGTACATAATATAACTACTTTTCTCTGGATGCTTTTAATAATTTGTCTTTATCACTGGTTTTAAATAACTTGATTATGATGTGTCTTGGTATACTTTTCTTCATGTTTTTTGTGCCATATATTCTTGAGCTTCTTGGATCTGTATTTGTCGCTTTTATTTTCCGTGAAAGTTTCTGTCCCACTGGAACCGTGAAGCCCAAACCCAGTCTTCAACCTTTTTGTGTCCCCAGCACCCAACACAAGGTTTGAGCACAAGTGCTTGGTGATGATGGTGTTTAATAAGTGTATCACAGAGTTCTCTGTTCCAGATATCAAGTAAGGGTACTGGGCAGAAAAGGCCCCAGGATCAACCCTCATAATACACACTTGATACAACCTCCCAGTTTACTCTCTTTGATTTAAGCTTAACTTACTCTGTTTGTACAACAAACACTTTATGCTGAAATTGTTCATTTCACTCACGCTTCTGTCCCATCACTCTGGGATGGAAGGAAGACAAATACCTTTGATAAAGGTTTCAAATCCTTTTGACTGACTTACCAAATGTATTTGAAAATAAAAAATGTGATGATCTGTTTTTGCTACAGTCAAAAGAAAAAAAAAACCCATTACTGAATAAGGGTATGAAGGCCCAAGCTAGCATTGCTACTCTGGTTTTTCTGGCGAATGGAAATTCCCTGTGCAGTTTCAACCAGCAGATGTAGATTAGCTGGGCCTTGGACTCGGTCCCTGACAGATCTGTACTTTGTAACTGCAGTCCTCCACGCCATGGACGCTTTTGATGTAAACTCAGCCTGAAGGAGGCCTGCTGATCCAGAATGCCCCCCCGTACTAAGACAGAGGAGAAAGATATATAACAATATAGATAAAGAAAGATGAAACACCCAACGATCCTCTGCCCTCAAAAAAGTCATTCGATAAATGCAGTAAAAGTGACCACTATTGGAAGCTTGGCTCCAGCCCCAAGGGGAAGCCACCGTCTGACTTGGGAATGTATTTACAAAGTGCCCTGTGCTCGGGCTTGGGGGCACGGTGGCTCAGCTAGACAGAACTTTCAGTGAGGAAGGCTACTTGTCATTCAGAGTGTGGACTGTCTCTTTTCAGGAGGATGGCACAGGTGCTGTGTAGCCCTCCCGAATTTTGCTGCTACCTTCTAATGCGGTTATGTGCCCATGTGTCTGCATCACAGTGTACTGAGCACCTCAGGGCCAGGGGTCCTGGCTTACCTTTGTGTCCCTAGCGACTAGCACATTGCTTAGCAACCCGGTAGATACTGAATGAGCAAATATCTCAGAGGGATCTAGGGCAGTAGGCCGCTCAGCTCCTCAGTGTTTCCAGGTATAAAACTTAGTGCAGGGACTTCCCTGGCAGTCCAGTGGTTAAGACTTCACCTTCCAATGCAGGGGGTGCGGGTTCGATCCCTGGTCGGGGAGCTAAGATCCCACATGCTTTGGGGCCAAAAAACCAAGAAAACATAAATAAAACAGAAGCAATATTGTAACAAACTCAGTAAAGACTTTAAAACTGGTCCACATCAAAAAATCTTTAAAGAAAGAAAGAACTTAGTGGATGACCCTAACGTGGAGAATGGCATGGTTGTGTTGGGACCATGGGTTATGGTGAGAAGGAAGAGGGTACGCCACACACACGCACACACACACATCCATGCTCCCTCCGTTTCCCCTCCTCCCTCCTGTCGTGCTCCTGTGTACTCTTTAAAGCACAATAATATATGGAGTAATGTATTGGATTCTCTGTCTGCACAAGATAAGCACTTAGCACCATTGTGGAGCCCCAGAGGCCTTTGAAGTGGAAAACCCTAACTGTAATTTACATTTGTGTATTGATTTCTGGTTTGTAAATTGCCAGCATATAAATACCTGTCGTAACATCGGGCACCCACAGTAACTGTGGGAAGTAGGCAGGGCAGGTTGTAGCCTCACATCTGCGAGGAGGAACCTTAGGTGGACGTGGGGCTGACCCCTAAATGTTGGGCACCCCAGCTCTTTCCCTGGGCCTCCCTGGAGACCACAGGCAAGGAGACCCTCACTGCAGCCAGGAGAGGATGGGCCACAATCTACCTCTCCTCCAAGTCCAGTGATGCTGTGGGCAAACGTCTTTAGTCTCCCAAACCTCAACCTCCTCATTCACGTTTAAAGCGGGAACGATCTTGGAGAGATGTAATGAGGACTGGCTTAGTAAACGATAGGAAAAGGACTCTGAAAATATAGTGTTGCCTAAAGGCTTAGTGACAATTCAAAACAAGATGCGTCTGGGAATGAGCATGAGAGGTGGACCCCCAAATGAAGAACAAAAACATTCTTTGGATTTACAGCTGGACAGAAAATAATTTCAAGGGAAACTCTGGCAGCTAGTCTCTGCTCTTAACCTTGAACTCTCCAGGAAAAAAAAAAATTGGGGTATACCTTTCATGCGGGAAATGAGTTCTCTGAGTTTTTCCTACTGAGGAATTGACGGCGTGGAGGAAGACTCGACCAAAACAAGCAGTTAAGAAATGTTCCTCAAAGTATAGCATGCTCAGCCCAAAGAGCTGAATTAGTTTTAAAGGGCAATTTCTGAGTGAAATTATTCCACCTTAGTTTACTTCTCTGAAAAAATCAACCACTGGGGTTATTCAGGATATCCCTAGAAATGGCAGGCTATCAGAGAGTATGGTTTGGCATTGGTGTTTTCTAAATTAAAATGCACGCCAACGTGTAAATAATTAAATCTAGCCAGAGCATCAGATGTAACAAAGTATTTTTAAAGTCTTGTGCTGCTCAGTTTTATTTAAAAGATGTGCGTGTGTGCGCATGTGTATGTGTAAAGAAGCTTAATAACATAGCTATGTTCATTTAAGTTAATAAAATAGGATTGCAAAGGGAAAAACTAAGTTTAAGGGGAAAACAGATATGCCAGATATATGAAGAGCACAGTGGTGTGTTTGGGTATAACACCTAATATTCCTGGCAGAAAAAGCAGAGCGGAAATAGCACTGAATTCTGTAATTCTCATTTCCAGGCACAGAAAAACATCTTGGGTCCTTGGGGGGTAGGGAGGAATATTTTCCTGATACTAAACTCACGGAGAAATTTCTCCTGTGGGGAAACTGTACAGCACTGCCTCTCTCAGTTGTTTACCTAGAAGACCCTCCTGATTTCCACCTAAAGAATTACTTCCTGAAATTAGGATAGATGATAAAACTTTAACTTAGAAAGCAACGGAGGACTGAGATACGCCTTTTTTTAAAAAGAGGATGCTCAGGCAATATCGTATCGTGTATACGGTGTAGCACACACACGCATGTTCTCCACACACAAATATACATAATACTCATCGTTAAAGTAATTAGCTAATATGTATCGAGCACTTCCTATGTACCTGGCACTCTTTTAAGCCCTTTAGGTGTTTTAATTTATTTAAGCCTCAAAACCACCCTATCAAGGTTATTTTTATTCCTGTTTTTGAAGATTAAGAATGGAGAAGTAGAGAGGCTAGTCAGCTGGGCAGAAGGGTGGGCCTGCCCTGGAATTGAGGACTCAGACCATCCCTCCATCTGTCTGTTGCTGCCTTTCCCTCCGATTTCTCTTTTCGTTCCATCTTCAACTCTCTTTGCCCCCTTATTTCCTCATTCCTGCCCAGGATCTACATTTCCTTTACTTTCTCCATCTTTATTTTTCCCTGAATTGACCATAGTATAAAATCAAAGATAGTGTCTATTGAATATGGTTTATGCTTCCTTTGTAAAATTTTAGCAGTGGATGAGTTAAAATTTTTATTTTCCCTCTTTTGTCAGCTTGCTTTGATTAAGTAGCTCTTTACTTATGCCACCGTTAGATTATAGCATTCCCCTGTGGCATGAAAGTAAGTTGTACCCATAATAAATAATTTTTAGGAAGTATCCATTCCTGGCCTGAATTTTCCAAGTGGTCCCAAGCCGATTGACGTTGTATGGATTTCAGTGATACCGTATCCCCCTCCTGCCTCTCCATCCCATTCCTCTAGGATCAGGCCTGTGTTTTGCAGACACGAGCTGGCGGGAGGGTGAGTGTGGTGCTCCAGTGACGAGCACTGAGACCTGTCCTGTCAGTGTTTTCTGTGGTCTCGAGCACCCCGTCACTCCTCTGCCTCTCAGACTCAGTATTAGTCACATGTGAGTAACCATCATGTCATTGTCCAATGATATTAAGAGGAATGACTAGCAGAAACCCTCATGGCTCTCATTGTTCAGTTAATAAGCTAAACAGAAAGAACACCAGATATCATTTGCCCTAGAATCTTACATGAATTTATGCAGTGACATTACGATTGAACAACCAAGCATTACATTGTCTCGTCCCTTTAGTATGAACTCTGTCACTTCTGCGAATTTTGCAATTTCTTTCATTCATTTAACAAAAATTTCTTGAGGGTGACACCCGGTGCCAGAGACTGTGTTGGATCCAGGAGTTAAGGTGATGCTCACACGGTAGAAAAATTGAATTAATATTAGATTAGTCTATGATTTAAATACAACACACGATTCACAGTTTCTCTCAGGAGCATGAAGTGTTTACTTTTAAAATAGGCTCAATTTTCTCTCCAAGTCCACAGCTCTGTACTGATCTTATTTAAAGAGACCAACTCTGTGTTCCTTCAGTCCCTTCAAACAGTAAGTTTAAACTGAAACCTACATAAATTGTTTAAAATAATATGATGTGAATGTTTTCTTTGAAGCTAAACGTTCAATACATTTTCCTTTGTTCCTGTTTAAATTTATGAGATGTTACCTATCTCCCAGATGCCTTTGTAAACTGAAAGCAAGGTCGATAAATAAAATCGAAAGGTTAGGCCCTGTATATTGCCTTGGAGAGATGCAGGTTTCAAAGGAAAGATCCCCGTAAAGACGTTCACGGGCTGTGAAATACCACCTCTGCTGTCATGACCACTGACTACAGCGGGCTTTATATCAGTACAACGCCAGGCTATTACCCTGACTTCAAAGAAGAGGAACAGCTCTACAGAGCGAAGAGGCACTGAATGCCAGAAAGAAATGTGTTGACATACATGCTCTAGTCTTTCAGCACACACTTGGGGCGTCCCCACTCCTTGGAAAGATAGGCAGATAAATGGATTAATAGAGGGGTAAAAATTAAAGAGTGCGTCCTACGTGCTTGACAGAATATTCAAACATATTTCTCAAGATTCGATAGTGTGTGGCTTGTACTTTCTGCTCCTGTGCCACGAGCCTGTCAGTGAGGACAAAGCAGAGAACACCAAGAGCCTATCCAGTCCTTTTTCCCCATCATTGTGTAACAGTCCTGCTGTACGAAGTCGCATAACATCGTACGGAGAGGAAATTAATCATCAGCTACTGAGATAGGGATGTAAAAAGAAGTTTGGAAGAAGTCATTTAGAGACCCCAATTAGGGCCTATTCTCGTGGGTCTCCCATGAGTCCAGGGGTGTGAGAAGGGGTTGCGGGGAGAGAGTGGGGGTGTGGGGAGGGAAGGGTGGGAGAAGAGGGCAGAAGATCTAGAAACTTCTGGGCACACGAAGAGGCTTTTGCAGTACCCTGGATGAGAACTAATGAGAATAAATAGAAGTGGGGTGGGAAAAAGAAGATGCCGTAGAAAACCTTTCAAGGGTAGGTCTGTCTGAAAGGCCTACCCTGGATGTGTTTGCCTACAGAGGTTTCAAACTGGGAACTGAGAGGAAGGGCAAGTACCATTCAAAGAAATAGGGAAACCCTGAAGTTACTTCATCTGCTCAAGAGGGTCTAGTAGCACTGGAACAGGATGGATGCCCTGCACACTAAACAGTTTGCCATGGAGAATGTTCAGACAAAACAGAGAAACAAGTGAGAGGGTGCAGGAGGCCACAGGGCAGGGAAAAGAGCTCAGCACGAGCTTCCGACACTGGGACGTAGGGGTAACCCCGCTTGCCAGCGGACTTGGCAATGGCCCTCCAAATTGGAAATCAACAACAAAGCGTTCAGAAGAAATAAGCATTAGGGGCAAGGTGTCTAAATGGATTTGTCTAAGGGGATCTCCTCTCCTTCTGTGGCTGAGTGTGACCTGCAAGGAGAAATTTGCTCGGGGATTGGAAGGGGCAGGAACTTACAGAGAGACTTGTCCCGCTGTTGTACAAGATATTGAAGGCCCAGGAGGGAACATTCGAGACAGGAGGAGAACCTAAAAAGGCAGATTGGGGAAAATTCAGTGCAGGACGCAGAATCTTCTATTTCATTTCACAATGCCAACTGCAGAGCTGCATGATGGCATCCTGCAGAGGCAAGACACGTGTGTTCTAGTTGAATGAGGTCGTTCAGTGATGTCAATTCCGTGATGGGACTGCCAGAAAGGCCCGCATCACTAGAGGATGTGAAGCTGTCGGCACAGGCCTGGCACAGAGCAAGTGTTCGAACGTGACCACTGTCTTTCAGTCACGATGTACCAAGTCAGCAAAAAACAGAGTTCAGAATTCAGAAAGGGAGCGAGCACTGCTGATCAGAGCATCGGCGTCTGCGTGGTCTGTTTCTGGGGACAACCCCAGACCTCAGAGAAGGTGGTCTTCGAGGACAGTCCCACATGGAAGGACTGCGGGAAGCAGGGTGCCGAGCGTGGCCGACAGAAGATGCGGGTATTCCCGTGAGCTTCCGTCATGGACTTGACCAGTAGAGGTGGGAGAGAGAATTAGGCCTGGGGCAGCAGCTCAGGAGTGCAGACTAAGGACAACGGATTTAACTACAGGATGTTAGGTCCTGAGTCAGCACAGGAAGGGTCACTGTCTCATTGTGAAAACCGTTAGAAAGTAGAATGGGCCACCCTGGGAGTTAGCGAATGTGCCGTCTCTAGACGCCTCCCAAAGAAGGCAGATGGAGAGGTGTTGGAGACGGCAAGTGCACAGTGAAGAAGCGCAGGACTTTTGATTCCAATTCCAGCTTTACTCCTAACCAGCTGTGTCGCTTTGGGCAAGTCACTTAACCTCTCTGGGCCTCAGTTTTCTCCTCTCCAAATCAAGAGGGTAGGACTAGGAAATGCCCAAGTCGCCTTCAGCCTTGGAAGGTAACACCCAGTGTCTTTTGCTTCCTTATCTAAGTGAACCACTCTCCACCTGGCTGGTCCTGCCAGTGTGGTGTTTTATGCCTCCGCTGTGAGGCCCATTGTGTCTGAAGGGTGTGTTTCAGCAGGCCCAGGGGACACAAAGCTGCTTCATTTGAGTGTGACAGCTCAGGCCTCTGTAAAAAAAAAACCTGCTCCGGCACTGAATTCAAATCACCCGGCCTCCAGCGCGCATGAATTTCCCAGAACCTTTTACGGGCTTTACCTCCAGCTCCCTCAAAATGTATCTGGTTCCTGTGCACAGGTTGCTAGAAAGATCTGACAGACCCCTTTCTAGCTGTCAGTTCTCTGCACCGGTTTTGGTCAGAAGGTTTGAAAATCCTCTTCACTTGGTGTCATGTCGTATTTTCAGACATGGGCACAGATTTCCTCACTCAAGTCAACAGCGCTTGAAATAGCTGTTGACGGCTACATTCCTCCAACTGCCAGCATCACATCCCCCGTGGAAGGGGACAGAGGGCTTTATTGATGGAATGAGGTCTTTGTTTATAACGTGTGCACATCAGGGCTCCAGGAGCTCACCTCGGATATGCATCCTGGGTTTAAATGGAAAACATACCTCTCCAACTTTGGGTCTCTTTGGAAAGATCACAACAGCATTTTCAATTTTGCCTTCGTAGAGATTCTGCTTATAGATATTCACTTATCGTGTAAAGGACACTATCATGTTAACTGATAATCTGTGTGGTTGCTTTGTTCTCCACAAATATATGGCAGTCTTCAAGGTTTGCTTCTTCGCACAAGGAGAGCCTAAGAGCAGTTCTGCCTCCAGAGGACCGATTTGGGACATTTCTTTTAAGAGAATATTTAGAACTATCTTTGTGTTTATGATCCCAATAAGGATATTGTGGAAATACCTTTTTTATATGCCCATTGCATATATAGAAGCCATCCTTTTTAAGACTTGGGTCAGCTGTCATGCCCTCCCGGGTTCCTTCTGGGACAGCTACCCCCGCCCTGCCCTATTAGTTTCCTGGGGCTGTCAAAACAAAGTACCAAAAGCTGGGAGGGCTTAAAGCAGAAATGTCTCCTCTCACAGTTGTGGAGGCGAGAAGTCGGGATCACAGTGTTGGCAGGGCTGTCATCTCCCTGAAGGATCTAAGGAAGAATCTGCCCCATGCCTTTCTCCTAGCTGCCGGTTTCTGTCAGCAGTCCTTGGCTTGCAGCCACATCACGCCAGTCACTACCCGCGTCCTCTCTGTGTGTCTGTCTGTGTCTCTTCTCTTTTTCTTATTAGGACACCAGTCCTATTAGATGGGGCCCCCCAACCAAGTATGACCTCAACTTGATTACATCCTCAAAGACCCCGTTTCTAAATAAAGTCACATTCCCAGGTACCAGGGGAGTTAGGACTTCAACATGCCCGTTCAGGGGACACAATTTAACCCAGGACACCCCCTATCCCAGACTGGTTCTGATGCTCCGCTTCTCTGTGTTTCCATAGCACATCGTATTTAAATGTTCCACAACTGTCATCACACTGTAGTGATTGTCATTTTCTGTTTAGTTGTTTCTGCCACTAGACTGCTGCTTCCACGAAGAGAGGACTCATATCTTTGTCTTTGCAGGCCAAGTACCTAGCAAAACATCCAGCACCTAGTAGGCGCTCAACTGTTTGTCAAATGAAATACATCACCGTGATGATCTCTGATGTGTATACAATGTTGATAACATACTTATATAAGGTTACATTAAATAGATGTAAAAATACGTATTAATGTTGTATGTAATTGTTACCATTAGTTGCATACTTAACCATGTGTTGGACATTCTGTTAAACACTTCAGGTTTTTATTTAATCCTATTTAATCCACCCAAGAACATTCAGACTTAAATATGATTATCCCCATTTTACAGATATTATAAACGAGACTTAGCAAGGTTAGTTAAATTTCCTGAGGTCACACAGCCAGTGTGTGGGAGACCCAGGGTCCTGACCACAGGTTGCGGACTTGGACGCGATAGACGGCTGCCCTGAAGATTGTCCTCTCTGATGCTCTCGTTTTGTGGATGTAGCGTGTCTGGTATTCATGTTCACCTTTACCTGATGAACACACTGAAGCCCAGAGAGCTTAAGGAACCAGCCAGCCTTGTGGTCCCCCAGGTGTGCCCACATCCTTTTACTTCAAGATCACCTTTTTAGAAACTACTTTCCTTCGTTGATCATGAAATGGTTTTTTAAGAATATGAAAGAAAAGGAGGACACGGAATGGAAAAAGAGTTACTTTCATAGTCCATGAACTTAACCAATCTTATAGAAGGGCAGGGCTTGTCAATCGCAACGGGAAACCATTGTGAAAAAGCCTCCCCTTCCTAAACTCCCAGGAAACAGAGTGTCCTCAAGTATCACGTGGTTTCTCTGTCGAGGGACGACAGATCATATATATTTTTTTAATTTTATTTTTGGCTGTGTTGGGTCTTCGTTTCTGTGCGAGGGCTTTCTCTACTTGTGGCAAGCGGGGGCCACTCTTCATCGCGGTGCATGGCCTCTCACTATCACGGCCTCTCATTGCGGAGCACAGGCTCCAGACACGCAAGCTCAGCAGTTGTGGCTCACGGTCCTAGTTGCTCCGCGGCATGTGGGATCTTCCCAGACTAGGACTCGAACCCGTGTCCCCTGCATTGGCAGGCAGATTCTCAACCACTGCGCCACCAGGGAAGCCCCTGACAGATCATATTTTGAATCAATAATTCTTCTGAAGACAGGAGAGGAGCTACTGCATATTTGTCATAGCCCCTCCAGCTTGCCTCTGCCTGTGCAAGTCCTGGGTCCGGGACCCCTACGTGCATGGCATCTCCCTGGACTTGAGGTCCCACCTGACCCTCAGGTAGGAGGAAGGGGATCCCAGAGCCCTGCTTCTGTGCTTGCAGCCAGCCATACAAAGAGGAGCTGGACAGGGCCGCAGTCTTGGCAATAAGTAACACTTCTTCTTGTTTAAGTGCAGTTTCGAGAAGAAAGTTCTACTATATGCTTAATTGGATTCTTTCTTCCTGCAGTTTCCACCTCCTCCCTCTTTTCCCTGAGTGGAATTGGAGCTCTCCGTCTCTCAAGTTCACGGGGGCAGCTTTTCTAAGCAAGACAAGGAACTGACTCTGAGAATGGGCATTCTCTCCTCACCTTTGTCTTGCTGTGCACGTGTCTCAGACTTTCAAAACTTGTGCCTTTGCTTTAATGCGTTAGTCCATAATAGGCTCCTGTGCTCCTTTTATTTTTTTAAACATCTTTATTGGAGTATAATTGCTTTACAATGGTGTGTTAGTTTCTGCTTTATACAGAGTGAATCAGCTGTACGTATACATATATCCCCATGTCCCCTCCCTCTTGCGTCTCCCTCCCACCCTCCCTATGCCACCCCTCTAGGTGATCACAAAGCACAGAGCTGATCTCCCTGTGCTATGTGGCTGCTTCCCACTAGCCATCTATTTTACATTTGGTAGTGTATATATATCCATGCCACTCTCTCACTTCGTTCCAGCTTACTCTTTCCCCTCCCCATGTCCTCAGTTTCAGTCTCTATGTCTGTGTCTTTTTAGTTTCAGTCTCTATGTCTGTGTCTTTATTCCTGTCCTGCCCCTAGGTTCTTCAGAATCTTTTTTTTTTTTTAGATTCCATATATATGTGTTAGCATACAGTATTTGTTTTTCTCTTTCTGACTTCACTCTGTATGACAGACTCTAGGTCCATCCACCTCACTACAAATAACTCAATTTCGTTTCTTTTTATGGCTGAGTAATATTCCATTGTATATATGTGCCACATCTTCTTTATCCATTCATCTGCTGATGGACACTTAGGTTGCTTCCATGTCCTGGCGCCTGTAAATAGAGCTGCAATGAACACTGTGGTACTTGACTCTTTTTGAATTATGGTTTTCTCAGTGTATGTGCCCAGTAGTGAGATTGCTGGGTCGTATGGTACTTTTATTTTTAGTTTTTTAAGGAACCTCCATACTGTTCTCCATAGTGGCTGTATCAATTTACATTCCCACCAATAGTGCAAGAGGGTTCCCTTTTCTGCACACCCTCTCCAGCATCTCTTGTTTGTAGATTTTCTGATGATGCCCATTCTAATTGGTGTGAGGTGATACCTCATTGTAGTTTTGATTTACATTTCTCTAATAATTAGTGATGCTGAGCAGCTTTTCATGTGCTTCTTGGCCATCTGTGTGTCTGCTTTGGAGAAATGTCTATTTAGGTCTTCTGCCCATTTTTGGAGTGGGCTGTGTGTTTTTTTAATATTGAGCTGCATGAGCTGTTTATATATTTGGGGGATTAATCCTTTGTCCATTGATTCGTTTGCAAATATTTTCTCCCATTCTGAGGGTTGTCTTTTCATCTTGTTTGTAGTTTCCTTCACTGTGCAAAACGTTTTAAGTTTCATTATGTCCCATTTGTTTATTGTTGTTTTTATTTCCATTTCTCTAGGAGGTAGATCAAAACAGATCTCGCTGTGATTTATGTCAAAGAGTGTTCTGCCTGTGTTTTCCTCTAAGAGTTTTCAGTGTCCAGGCTTACATTTAGGTCTCTAATCCATTGTGAGTTTATTTTTCTGTATGTGGTTAGGGAGTGTTCTAATTTCATTCTTTTACATGTAGCTGTCCAGTTTTCCCAGCACCACTTATTGAAGAGGCTGTCTTTTCTCCATTGTATATTCTTGCCTCCTTTATCAAAAAATAAGGTGACCATATTTGCGTGGGTTTATCTCTGGGCTTTCTATCCTGTTCCCTTTATCTATATTTCTGTTTTTGTGCCAGTACCATACTGTCTTGATTACTGCAGCTTTGTAGTATAGTCTGAAGTCCGGGAGCCTGATTCCTCCAGCTCCATTTCTCTTCCTAAAGACTGCTTTGGCTTTTTGGGGTCTTTTATGTTTCCATACAAATTGTGAAATTTTTTGTTCTAGTTCTGTGACAAATGCCAGTGGTAGTTTGATAGGGATTGGACTGAAACTGTAGATACCTTTGAGTAGTATAGTCGTTTTCACAATGTTGATTCTTCCAATCCAAGAACCTGTTATATCTCTCCATCTGTTTGTATCATCTATAATTTCTTTCATCAGTGTCTTATAGTTTTCTGCATAGAGGTCTTCTGTCTCCTTAGGTAGGTTTATTCCTAGGTATTTTATTCGTTTTGTTGCAATGGTAAATGGGAGCGTTTCCTTAATTTCTATTTCAGATTTTTCATCATTAGTGTATAGGACTGCCAGAGATTTCTGTGCATTAATTTTGTATCCTGCTACTTTACCAAATTCATTGATTAGCTCTAGCAGTTTTCTGGTAGCTTCTTTAGGATTCTCTATGTATAGTGTCATGTCATCTGCAAACAGTGACAGCTTTACTTCTTCTTTTCCAATTTGGATTCTTTTCATTTCTTTTTCTTCTCTGATTGCTGTGGCTAAAACTTCCAAAACTCTGTTGAATAAAAGTGGTAAGAGTGGGCAACCTTGTCTTGTTCCTGATCTTAGAGGAAATAGTTTCAGTTTTTCACCATTGAGAACGATGGTGGCTGTGGGTTTGTCATATATGGCCTTTATTATGTTGAGGTAAGTTCCCTCTATGCCTACTTTCTGGAGGGTTTTTATCATAAATGGGTGTTGAATTTTCTCGAAAGCTTTTTCTGCATCTATTGAGACCATATGGTTTTTCTCCTTCAGTTTGTTAATATGGTGCATCACATTGATTGATTTGCTTACATTGAAGAATCCTTGCATTCCTGGGATAAACCCCACTTGATCATGGTGTATGATCCTTTTAATATGCCGTTGGATTCTGTTTGCTAGTATTTTGTGGAGGATTTTTGCATCTGTGTTCATCAGTGATATTGGTTGGCCTGTAGTTTTCTTTCTTTGTGACATCTTTGGTTTTGGTATTAGGATGATGGTGGCCTCGTAGAAAGAGGTTGGGAGTGTTCCTCCCTCTGCTATATTTTGGAAGAGTTTGAGAAGGATAGGTGTTAGCTCTTCTCTGAATGTTTGATAGAATTCACCTTTGAAGCCGTCTAGTTCTGGGCTTTTGTTTGTTGGAAGATTTTTAAGCAGAGTCTCAATTTCATTGCTTGTGGTTGGTCTGTTTATATTTTCTATTTCTTGCTGGTTCAGTCTCGGAAGGTTGTGCTTTTCTAAGAATTTGTTAATTTCTTCCAGGTTGTCTATTTTATTGGCATATAGTTGCTTGTAGTAATCTCTCACGATCCTTTGTATTTCTGCAGTGTCAGTTGTTGCTTCTCCTTTTTCATTTCTAATTCTATTGATTTCAGTCTTCTCCCTTTTTTTCTTGATGAGTCTGGCTAATGGTTTATCAATTTTGTTTATCTTCTCAAAGAACCAGCTTTTAGTTTTATTGATCTTTGCTATTGTTTTCTTCATTTCTTTTTCATTTATTTCTGATCTGATGTTTATGTTCTTTCCTTCTGCTAATTTTGGTTTTTTTTTTATTCCTCTAATTCCTTTAGGTTTAAGGTTAGGTTGTTTATTTGAGATGTTTCTTCTTTCTTGAGGTAGGATTGTATTGCTATAAACTTCCCTCTTAGAACTGCTTTTGCTGCATCCTGTAGGTTTTCTGTCATCGTATTTTCATACTCATTTGTGTCTAGGTAGTTTTTGATTTCCTCTTTGATTTCTTCAGTGATCTCTTGGTTATTTGGTAGTGTATTGTTTAGCCTCCATGTGTTTGTATTTTTTACAGATGTTTTCCTGTAATTGATATCTAGTCTCATAGCGTTGTGGTCAGAAAAGATACTTGATATGATTTCAGTTTTCTTAAATTTTTAACTTTACCAAGGCTTGATTTGTGACCCAAGATATGATCTATCCTGGAGAATGTTCCATGAGCACTTGAGAAGAAAGTGTATTCTCTTGTTTTTGGATGGAATGTCCTATAAATATCAGTTAAGTCCATCTTGTTTAATGTATCATTTAAAGCTTGTGTTTCCTTATCTATTTTCATTTTGGATGATCTGTCCATTGGTGAAAGTGGGGTGTTAAAGTCCCCTACTATGATTGTGTTACTGATGAGTTCCCCTTTTATGGCTGTTAGTATTTGCCTTATGTATTGAGGTGCTCCTATGCTGGGTGCATAAATATTTACAATTGCTATATCTTCTTGGATTGATCCTTTGATCATTATGTAGTGTCCTTCTTTGTCTCTTGTAATAGTCTTTATTTTAAAGTCTATTTTGTGTGATATGAGAATTGCTACTCCAGCTTTTTTTCCATTTCCATTTGCATGGAATGTCTTTTTCCATCCCTTCACTTTCAGTCTGTATGTGTCCCTGGGTCTGAAGTGGGTCTCTTCTGGACACCATATATACAGGTCTTGTTTTTGTATCCATTCAGCCAGTCTATGTCTTTTGGTTGAGCATTTAATCCATTTACCTTTAAGGTAGTTATGATATGTATGTTCTGTTACCATTTTATTAATTGTTTTGGGTTTGTTATTTTAGGTCTTTTCCTTCTCTTGTGTTTCTTGCCTAGAGAAGTTTCTTTAGCATTTTTAAAGCTGGTTTGGTGGTGCTGAATTCTCTTAGCTTTTGCTCATCTGTAAAGGTTTTAATTTCTCTGTCAAATCTGAATGAGATCCTTTCTGGGTAGAGTAATCTTGGTTGTAGGTTTTTCCCTTTCATTACTTTAAATACGTCCTGCCAGTCCCTTCCGGCTTGCAGAGTTTCTGCTGAAAGATCAGCTGTAAACCTTGTGGGGATTCCCTTGTGTGTTATTTGTTGTTTTTCCCTTGCTGCTTCTAATATTTTTTCTTTGTGTTTAATTTTTGATAGTTTGATTACTATTTGTCTTGATGTGTTTCTCCTTGGATTTATCCTGTATGGGACTGTCTGTGCTTCCTGGAGTTGACTGACTATTTCCTTTCCCATATTAGGGAAGTTTTCAACCATACTCTCTTCAAATATTTTCTCAGTCTCTTTTTTTTCCTCTTCTTCTTCTGGGACCCCTATAATTCATACGTTGGTACGTTTAATGTCCCATAGGTCTCTGAAACTCCTCAGTTCTCTTCATTCTTTTTTCTTTATTCTACTCTGCAGTAGTTATTTCCACTCTTTTATCTTCCAGGTCACTTATCCATTCTTCTGCCTCAGTTATTCTACTATTGAATTCCTTCTAGAGAATTTTTAATTTCATTTATTGTGTTGTTCATCATTGTTTGTTTGCTCTTTAGTTCTTCTAGGTCCTTGTTAAACTTTTCTTGTATTTTCTCCATTCTATTTCCAAGATTTTGGATCATCTTTACTATCATGACTTTGAATTCTTTTTCAGGTAGACTGCCTATTTCCTCTTCATTTGTTTGGTTTGGTGGGTTTTTACCTTCCTCCATCTGCTGTGTGTTTCTCTGTCTTCTCATTTTGCTTCTCTTACTGTGTTTGGGGGGGGTCTCCTTTGCGCAGTCTGCAGGTTTGTAGTTCCTGTTGTTTTTGGTGTCTGCCCCCAGTGGCTAAGGTTGGTTCAGTGCATTGTGGGGGTTTCCTGGTGGAGCGGACTGGTGCCTGTGTTCTGGTGGATGAGGTTGAATCTTGTCTTTCTGGTTGGCAGGGCCATGTCTGGTGGTGTATTTTGGGGTGTCTGTGACCTTATTATGATTTTAGACAGCCTCTCTGCTAATGGGTGGGGTTGTGTTCCTGTCTTGCTAGTTGTTTGGCATGGGGTGTCCAGCACTGGAGCTTGCTGGTTATTCAGTGGAGCTGGGTCTTAGCATTGAGTTGGAGAGCTCTGGGAGAGCTTTCACTGTTTGATATTATGTGGAGCCAGGAGGTCTCTGGTGGACCAATGTCCTGAACTCGGCTCTCCCACCTCAGAGACACAGGCCTGACACCCAGCCAGGGCACCAAAGATCCTGTCAGCCACATGGCTCAGAAGAAAAGGGAGAAGGAAAGAAGGAAAAAAATAAAATAAAGTTATTAAAATAAAAAATTTAAAAACAATTATTAAAAATAAAAGAAAATTAAAAAGTAATAAAAAGAAGAAAAAAAGAAAGAAGAGAGCAACCAAACCAAAAAACAAATCCACCAATGATAACAAGCGCTAAAAAATTATACTGGAAAAAAAAAAAAAATCAGACAGAACCCTAGGACAAATGGTAAAAGCAAAGCTATACAGACAAAATCACACAAAGTCCACCTCCTCAATTTGGGATGATTCGTTGTCTATTCAGGTATTCCACAGATGCAGGATACATCCAGTTGATTGTGGAGATTTAATCTGCTGCTCCTGAGGCTGCTAGGAGAGATTTCCCTTTCTCTTCTTTGTTCTCACAGCTCACAGGGGCTCAGCTTTGGATTTGGCCCCGCCTCTGTGTGTAGGTCGCCTGGGGGCGTCTGTTCTTCGCTCAGACAGGACGAGGTTAAAGCAGCTGCTGATTCGGAGACTCTGGCTCACTCAGGCCAGGGGGGAGGGAGGGGCACGGAGTGTGGGGCGAGCCTGCGGCAGCAGAGGCCAACGTGACATTGCACCAGCCTGAGGCTCGCCGTGCGTTCTCCTGGGGAAGTTGTCCCTGGGTCACACAGGATCCCAGGAGGGGAGGTGTGGACGGTGACCTGTGCTCGCACACAGGCCTCTTGGTGGCGGCAGCAGCAGCCTTAGCGTTTCATGCCCGTCTCTGGGGTCCGCGCTGATAGCTGCAGCTCACGCCTGTCTCTGGAGCTCGTTTAGGCGGTGCTCTGGATCCCCTCTCCTCACGCACCCCGAAGCAATGGTCTCTTACCTCTTGGGCAGCTCCAGACCTTTCCCCGGACTCCTTCCCGGCTAGCTGTGGCTCACTAACCCCCTTCAGGCTGTGTTCAGGCCACCAACCCCAGTCCTCTCCCTGCGCTCTGACCGAAGCCCTCAGCTCCCAGCCCCGCCAGCCCTGCCATCTCCGGCGGTTGAGCAGACAAGCGTCTCGGGCTGGTGAGTGCCGGTCGGCACTGATCCTCTGTGCGGGAATCTCTCCGCTTTGCCCTCCGCACCCGTGTTGCTGCTGTGCTCTCCAACGTGGCTCTGAAGCTTCCCTTCTGCCACCCGCAGTCTCCGCCCGTGAAGGGGCTTCTTAGTGTGTGGAAACCTTTCCTCCTTCACAGCTCCCTCCCACTGGTGCAGGTCCCGTCCCTATCCTTTTGTCTCTGTTTACTCTTTTTTCTTTTGCCCTACCCAGGTACGTGGGGCAGTTTCTTGCCTTTTGGGAGGTCTGAGGTCTTCTGCCAGCATTCAGTAGGTGTTCTGTAGGAGCTGTTCCACATGTAGATGTGTTTCTGATGTATTTGTGGGGAGGACGGTGATCTCCACGTCTTACTCCTCCGCCATCTTGAAGGTCTTCAAAGGGTGCATTCTGCTGATCTTGGAGAGTCTCCTGGAGAGGCTGGGGGTGGCTGTGTCTCCTGCTGGGGACACAGACAGTAGCCTAGCGGCAGCCACACTCAAAAACTCCTACCCTGTGGAAGCCGGAAGATGCTGCTGGCAGGTGCCTGGTGAGATCCTCCTGTGCTCTTGGAGAAAACAATTTTCATCTGTTCATATATTGTTAAAAAGTAATGGGTTCATACTTTTTTTTAAAAGTCAAATCCTTCCCACTTCTTCCTCTCAAATACTGAATCTCAGACCCTTTGATGTTCAGCATAATTTAAGTGTTAATTTCTTGCTAAGCTCTTTTCAAGCTACTACACTCACCATGCAGATTTCATTCAACCCCACAGTCTCTTTGTATTAATGTCTCAGAAAAAGCAAAGTAACTCTTGCTCTGTATTCAAATATTTTGCTCAAGAGTAGTATCTTTTGTCTCCATTCCTGAAGATGTGTTTATTTATTTGGCCTTCAAAAAGAAAACACAAGTCTGCTACAACTAAAAGAGAATGCAAGAACTGGGCTGCTCGTCTCATTTTGGGAAACATCTGGTTATTGTAATTCACGGAGCTTTCATGCGGTCCTGAGTGGTTTCAGCCTTAAATCACCCTGTGTTGGCAAACAATAGTAAGGGCCCGGCCAGGAAAGGAACAGACCAATCTCATGTACGGAATGAGATTAAATAAAGGCATCAGCTGCCAGTATTCCCATTACCAATATTTCTATTTCTAATATATCCTCCTGAGAAGCCAATGTGTTATTTCAGTGATGATGACATTGGAAGCCGTTCTGCTGTTCTGGAGCTCCCCTTTAGAATTGGCATCGGGATCAGAAGGCTACATCTTGGTTTGTTTTAAAGAGTAGAGTCCATTTGTGGTAGTGGCATGTTATTAGGTCAATGATCTAGTTGGGTCATTCTAGGTGGAAACTTCGAAGTGGTTAAAAGAGATGTTTTTATATCCGGAGCCAGAGACCTGGACCCTAGTTCTGACTCTGCCATTTGTTGGCTTTGTGATGATGGAAATTTTACTTTACTGCTTTAAGCCTCGATGACTTTAGCTGTGAAATGGGAATAACACCTGTGAAACTTGATGAAGATTTCAAACGAAGAACCAAAGTGTGAGTCCTGCCTCTGTCACTTCCAAACTTTTATGTCATTTGTACTTCACTTTATTTTGAACAATTATCAGTGAAGAATCCTGGAGTCCTAGGAGGCCAGTGCTCCAGGAGATTGTCCACTCAAAAGCCCCGTGTGAGAGATGAAGAACCTGAGAACCATAATTACAGAAGTACCTCGAATGTCAGGGCGACTGCTTTGAACGAGAATGCTTATTTGACATTTACACTGAGGGTTTCTTAAAAAAGGCCCAAACCAAGAAACAAACCCAAAACCCCACCTCATTTTCCTGAAGGAAGGCTGGTATGCAGTCAGATTAAATGGATTTCCTCATAAATGGGACAGCAGTCCTCTTGAGCTTATAAATCAGGATCGCCCTGCTTATTCTGTCCAGTCCAGAAGAGGAATGGAAATACCCAAAGCAGCTGGAGGAAAGCTATAATAAACTTCTTCCTAGAAAGGAAAAGGCCATGCTGGTCCTCTGTATCCCCTGGAGAGTCTTGGTAAACAAAGTCTATAGTTGTCACTTCACCTGCCTCTGGGCTTATCTGACCTTTCAGCACAGGTAAGCAAAGGGTGAGGCCATGCAGGGGCCTAAGGCACGGGCTGGCTGGACGTGAGAACCACAAAGGACAGGGGGTGGGAGGGAAGAATGGGAATGGTCTAGAATGATGGGGAGAAAAGGAGAACAAGAGATAGAAATTTCATCCCTGAGAACTATAGTGGAGGGGCACCAGGGCTACTGCTGGGGGGGCATCTGTGCTTCTGTCTGTCTACCTCCGAACAGTATCACACCACCAATGAGCGTATGTTACCTGAAAACAGAAGAATTCTCAGAAGAGGGATCCCCTTGCAGCTACTCTAGAAACTCAATACATCTGAACAGTCCCTACTCTTAGAAAGGTCTTACTAATTAAAAACAAATTTAAAAAATCCCTGTATATCACTTTTGAAATGACTTGCTTTCTTATCCCACTAAAAAAAAAAATTCAGTGTTTATATTGGAAAACCCACCCTTTTTGTGCCCTTCCATTTTTTATGCAGGGCGTAAATTTGTATTTTTTATACAACAAATAAAGATTTCAGAAGGGTGGTCAATTATTTGCTGATTGAATTATAGGAAGAACGTGTGGTTATCCAATAGAACTCAGAAATGTATACAGCTAACATTATGCCCGCGTGTATCTAACCCAGCCTTAGTAATTATAATCACGCTTTGTTTTTTGCTTCCTGAGGGGAATAGGTTAGGTTGGACCTGAATGCATCATTATAAAGTAGGCACATATAAACTGAACTTCCTTAAATCGAGGTCACTTGGGTAAGAAGCCTCTTTTGATAAAACTGGTTGACAGTTGTATTCACTGGGCACTTCAGTGTTAAATGATATTCTTCCCACATCCTGGGTCATAAGGCAGTCACATCTACATCAAAGTTAAGAAACAGAAAATCACGTTCACAGTAACAGCAAAGCTTCATGGTGTGTGGCTTTACCCTTGAATATGCTGTGTTCTGTTCTGCCATGTTAATATTTTAAATAATATAACTTCCTTTCCATGTAGCATTACGTTCATCTTTTATTTTCTCTTTACCTTTTTGAAATAGCTTTCTATGTTGCTCTATTTATGCCAGGAGAAATTTCTAAAACATAGGAAGCATAAAGTCAAATCATCTTTTTAGGAAAACAGCATAAGTAACAGTAAAAACCAGTTTAAGATCCTCCAGCCAAAATGATATCTTGTGTACTTTACAGACTCAATCTGTGTACCAGGCTTTGATCCAGGCCTCAACATGATGACTGGGATCACCCCTATTAACCCAATGATACCAGGCCTGGGGCTGGTCCCACCCCCACCAACAGAAGTGGCTGTCGTCAAAGAAATAATCCACTGCAAAAGCTGTACTCTTTTCCCCCAAAACCCAAGTAAGTGATATCTGTGAGAAGTATTTGATCATCGATTTAAGTTTCTTTCTTTTTTAATATAGTATTGCATTCATTTTCAGATGTGACTCAAAGTTCTCCCACCTAGGTACACAGAGTGGGGATCATTCTACAGAAGCCCTTCGTCTCTAGATTAAAACAAATATGTGGGTCCCTGTGTCTATCCAGGAGCTGAATTGACACCACGAAGGGAGCATGAGTGATTGGGGTGAACAGCCAGCATTAAGGACCTTTTTGCACGCAACAAAGTCTAGCATTTGCTGCAGATTGGAGTGTGAAATATGTGAACACTTCCATCCATCTTCACAAATGTGAGAGAGAAACTCTGAAATGCGTTTTGCTAGATGGAAAACGGAATTAATTTGGCAGTTAGCAGTTGGGTGGTGGAGGGGAGCGGGGAGCCTGCATCTCAGAGCTCCTGGACCAGATTGCATTCGCTTGAAGGAAACATACATTTGATGAAATAAATAGGCCAGTTTGTTGTTTTTTTTTTTTTAACTTAGTCTCTGATACTAAATTCATGGGCTTCAATAGCTGGGATTTTTTTTTTATTCATATGAAATCAGTGTTGCCTTTTTAAAGTGGACTTTTCAGAAGATTGCTTTTTATCTTTTTATGCAGTCTCCCTCAGATTTAGTAGTTTGCTCATTTAAATGTGAATAATTAAAAAAAAAAAAAGGAGGGGGTGGTTTCAGGCCTTGTGTTTCGCAGCCAAGTAAGTACTGCGCCTGCTTTCAGGCTCTGCTCCCTGTTCTGCCTTACTGCTCCATTATCCTGCAACCAGACAAGGCAGACAACAACCATCGGTTTGTTTTTTTTGCTGTACGCGGGCCTCTCACTGTTGTGGCCTCTCCCATTGCGGAGCACAGGCTCCGGACGCGCAGGCTCAGAGGCCATGGCTCACGGGCCCAGCCGCTCCGCGGCATGTGGGATCTTCCCAGACCGGGGCACGAACCCGTGTCCCCCGCATCGGCAGGCGGACTCTCAACCACTGCGCAACCAGGGAAGCCCAACCCTCGGTTTTTCGTCATGTTTTCAGTTCATCATGCTCTGTACTTCATGAAGTTTTTTTTTTTTTTTTTTCCGATTTTCCGGGCCTCTGTATTATGAAGGAGAAATGAAATGATGGTAACATTTGCTTGATCTCTGTTCGCGGACGAGCATAGCCACTCTGTGTAGAAATGAACACAGAAAGTAGAGAAAGGTGGGGAGGAGGAGGGGACAGGCACTGAAAGCCAGGACAGCCTGCCATCTGTGTAGATCACTCTAGAAATCCATCATTACTCAGAATGGAGAAAGGTAGTCTGTGAGTTTGACTTTCACCAGGTGAACCAGAAAACAAACAAACAAACAAACAAAACAGCAACTATAACTAAAAGGCAAAACCCTCTGTTTTTTTGTGATTCTCAGATCTTCCACCTCCCTCCACAAGAGAACGACCTCCTGGGTGTAAGACCGTGTTTGTCGGGGGATTACCAGAAAACGCCACTGAGGAAATCATCCAAGAAGTCTTCGAGCAGTGCGGTGACATCACAGCGATTCGGAAAAGCAAGAAGAATTTTTGTCACATTCGCTTTGCCGAGGAGTTCATGGTTGATAAAGCCATTTACCTTTCCGGTACTTTGCATCACATAAGGGGGTTTTCTCGGCGCTTTGGGATGTTTTGTTACGTTAATATGAGCGTATTCCCTTTTGCCTTAATGCATAATAAAAGTCCTCACAGTTTGGGGCTGGAGAAGGAGGAATTCTGCCCTTAGGCTGCCAGAAGCTCCCTGTTAAGTCTGTGAACGCACGTATGTCCCTGCTGCAGACATGGTGTCCCACCATCCAGGCTTTAGGAATTCCGTCGAGTTTCTAATCAATGTTCGCAAGTGCTTCTTAGATGAGAAGCACTATTATGAATACTGAGGACCATTATTATTATTGGATGTAATTCTCTGGGGGAATAAAGTCCTCTCTCAGCATAATTTCAGTTTTTCAGAAGTGGTTCACTTTCTAGACACCAGGGCGCCAGATGAGTGCCTTGCAGACAGTGGTCCCCAGGCCTGAGGAGGAGGCCCAGGAAACCGCCCCGTTGCTAGTGCATTTAGCCTGGCTAAGCCCACCCCACCATCCCTGCTTGTCTGGTGCCATTTATCAGGGACATTTTTACAGAGGTTGAAATTAAGCCTCCTGCTGCCTTCCACCCTATGGGTGTTGGAGCAAATGTATGGAGCCTGTCAGCAAGGCCTTTGCCAAATCTAAGCATCGCAGAGCTGGTATTGAAATGTAGCTTTGGAAGGATGTCTTTTTAGATTTAACTCACTGCCATTCCCTCTCTGTCTCCATCTGCATATTTCAGTCTGTCACTCTGCACATCACTTCCCTCTTCCAGAGGCAAAGCTAGTGGGGAAAAGTGGGAAAAGAAGAGGGGAAAAAAAATCTGAACATTACTACCAGGTTTACCTAACTCTGCAGTCAGCCCCGATGACCATAAAATTGTCTTGCAAACCCCAGAAGCCCTGGGGTTATTTCAACACTGAAGAGACTTTCCTGAGCTAGATAGTGACCTAGAGAACTTTAAAACCCTTATTCCAATAAAACCTGACAGTGGAAAAGAAAGCCTGAAAGTATTCCAGAATGGAGGTGGACGATAAAACATCAAATAAAAATACAACACTCAGCTCTCTCACAAAGTCTTGAACGACAGCATCAGAGTAATCTATTAGACAACTGGGGATTCTATTGAGTGTGTGGCACTGGCTTTCACATGTCTCCGGCAAGATAACCTCTCTCTGAGCCTCTCTTTTCTCTTCTGCAAAATCGAGATAGTAATAGTGCTACCTCATCGGATTGTTATGCGGAATGAATCAAAATAAGGGATATTAAGTGCCTAGCAGGGCACGTGCCACATGGGAACCATTCAGTAAGTGGTTGTTTTTAACACAGATATCCTGATGATGATAGAGAAGGAATCCTGCCCTGGGAATTTGGGTTCTAATCACAGCTCCACCAATACAACTATGACTTTACCCCCACCTGATTAAATGAAAGGGCTACAGTAAATCAAAGGTGTTTTTCAACACTGACATAACATAATGTTTAGACCCAATCAGAAAACTCATAGTACATTGCCAAAAGATGAACAGTTCCATATTTAGGCACATGAAAGTTTCAGATTTATGCCTTGATGCTGTATTTTTTTCAAGCTCTGACCCAGGCCCCTGCCTGACTACCCCTTGGCATCCCACAGCAAAGGCCTCACCTCCATCCGACCTGCCTGAGTACACAGGGGTCTCCCAGCTCTGCCTGGGCTGCCCCGGCAAGGTTGCAGCATGGTCCTGGGAAGATCTGAAAGGCTGACTGGGAGGGGCAGGAAGGAAGGCAGGCTGCCTGCTCTTACGTAAGAGCTCCCGCAAGCCCTAGCCCAGCTGGATGGCCTAATTTTAGGACCACAATCACATTTGAGGGCCAAGCTAATTTTAGACTCAGCCTCATCACGGGCTCTTTTAAGGCCTTAATGATGGTGTTGTGATGAAAGAGAGGGTGATTTTTGGAACCAGAAATGTCTGAAAAGTGATGCTCTGGACATGACCAGGGGAAAGTTGCTTGGCCAGTTGGGACAGCTGGCCAGGCCATTCTGCCTGCTCAGCTGTTATGTATATATCACCACGGCCTGCTGATTTGTTAAATTTCCACAGCCCACAACAAAAATATACTCTGCTCTAGCATTAATTCTGCTCCTCTGTGATCAGATGTTTGCTTTTTTTTTTTCTTTTTGCTTGTGAACACTTCTTTCAAAATTTATTTTCTAACATCTTTATTGGGGTATAATTGCTTTACAATGGTGTGCTAGTTTCTGCTGTATCACAAAGTGAATCAGCTATACGTGTGCCTACATCCCCAAATCCCCTCCCTCTTGAGATGTTTGCGTTTTTGATAGGTATTGTTATGTCTTCCCAGTTTTAGAGAGACAATACCTTTTAAACCTGGGAGTGAGAAGGTCATAACAGGAATCAGACTTGAGATCTGTTTCACATTTGTAACTTTTCAAAGGTGTGAAGTACCCTACTGGGGAGAAGCCAGCCTCTCCTGGGATTTTTCAGCTGAGTTTCAACCCCAAATGCTAAAATAATCCATTGAAATCTACCACAAGGTCCCGAGCATCAGTGCAGTGCAGCCTAGCATTTCACAGTGGTGTCTCATTTGCAAAGTCCCTGCACAGCAAAAGTGCTTATTTTGCTCTCTCTTCTGGCAGCCCCTGACAGCAGGGATCCTGCTGGGACCTGAATTTATGTTTTTAAAAATCTGAGTACCCCAAACTGAAGAGCAACCTCAAAGCCAAACCTCCTTCCCTTGAAGTTAGTCTGGCGGCCTGGTTTCAGTTCTGTTTGTGTTGATTTCTCAGATCAAGTTTCTGCTTATAATCTTTATAAGTTGTGTAGCTCACAGTAAATCCCCCAAGGACTTCCAGGCCCATTTTTTTGGTCTAGCTCTGGGCTCTCACACGGGCTCCTGTGGCCTTCAAAGATTGCATTGGACAATTTGCGCAGTGCTGCGTGCCAGATGAGGTGCTGGAGGGGCTGTAAGGAAGGCCGCGGTGAGGCCTCTTGATTGAAGGTAAAATATTCTCCTGTGTGCCCCAGAGGATAAGTGGAAATAAAACAGTATTGCAAAATTGCCTTGGTAATTGTGGCTTTTGCAGCTGCCGAGAGAGAATGGAGCAAGCAGCGTTTTCTAGGAGAATGAAGCAATAGCCTGTGAGTGAGGTGTCACGGAATTTACTTTGTAGATCTTTTTAAACATCATAGATAATATTTATGAACTCGCACTCCACCTCTTTCTAACAAATAAAAGTAAGAGGGCTTATTGCAACAGAGTTACAGTAAATTGAAAATATAAAATTGAGGCCATAAAAAACGGAGGGGGGAAAAAGCTACATGCCCAATATTTTTCTGATCTTCCTGGAAGCCAGAAGGAAGAAGGAGTTAGGATAAGTGCCCTGGTTCTTGAGATCATCCTCTTGGCAACATTGGCTTGAAGACCCCTCCCACTGGAGCGTTTATCCCCACATCTATAATAGGCGTACCTTGGGCCGTGCTTCCGCTTCCGGATGGCCTCGGAGGGTAACAGCTTCCCACCTCCTATGGGAAGGATGTCTTTTGTAAGGGAAGAAGAAATCAGTGAGCGCTCCCCTGGCGCGCCTTGAGGGCCTGGCCCCGACTGTGACAGTCGTGCGTGACAGTGTTGTGACAGTGTGATGTGACCCGCCTTCCCACTGGTTTCAGGTTACCGGATGCGCTTAGGGTCTAGCACGGACAAAAAGGACTCAGGCCGGCTGCACGTGGACTTCGCCCAGGCCCGGGACGACTTCTACGAGTGGGAGTGCAAGCAGAGGATGCGCGCCCGCGAGGAGCGGCACCGGCGCAAGCTGGAGGAGGACCGGCTGCGGCCGCCCTCGCCGCCGCCCATCATGCACTACTCAGAGCACGAGGCCGCGCTCTTGGCCGAGAAGCTGAAAGGTAGGAGCTGCGCGCGTTTGCTTCCTCCGCCACCCCGCCGGCCATGGCCCGCCGCCAGGGAAACAGAGTGATCCCCAAGGGCCGGGCCCAGGTGTTTCTCCTGTCCCTTCGCGTGCTGAGTTCATGGGACCGGGGTCCCCCGGGCTTCCTCCTGCTGCCTGGACAGAGCCGTGCCCCTGCCCAGCTCTCTCCCCTGCCTCCTCCCTGAATGTGTGTGTCTATATCAATCAAACTCAAGCAGAGGGGGGCAGAAGAGCCCTCCGCACTAGCCCCGTAGCAGGCCACCATCTGACTTCCTACCCCTGTTGAATGAACCAGTGCCTCCTCCTGCAGGCGGGCAGGTCCCGGGGCTCCTCCAGGTCTGTAGTTTGCACCTCTGCTGGCCTCTTAACAAAGCCCCCCCCCCCCCACACACACACAAGGCTTGTCTGCAACCGTGCTGGGGCCCGTGCAGAACAGAAGAGAAATGTAGAATAGGCTCCCTGTCTTTAGAGATGGAGGGGAAGGGACCCTCCTAACGTCTATGGAAGAATTAGAACTAGAAGTGGGCACGTGTCATTTCTTTGACTGTTTTCTGTGCTCCTCTCCCGGGTTTGAGGCCCTGGGGCATAAAGACAGAGAGACGGAGGCTTTAGTACCTGCCACAGTGAACTACAGATGACTGGGGAGAGGCCAGATTTGGAAGTTAGGATGACATGTGTGTCAGTTCTGATCCATTATTGAGCAGAGTTGTTTGACTCCAGCAACATGGGTGCACTTACAGGCAAGTGATGGTCACACCCTCCTCAGTCTGTTGGGCGTGTCAGGTTTCGATGAAAAAACAGGTCATGGTCGCTGGCCACGATGAACTGTAATACAAAGCCAATGACGTGATTGTCAACCAACATATGAGCAACATGCTTTGGGAACTCACGGACAAGTGTGAGTGGTGTTGATGACAGTGTCAAGAAAGTCTTCACAGAGGAGGCAGAACTTGAACCTTGCAGGATAAACAAGATTTGTCTCCCCAGGAGAAGAAAGGGCCTAAAGACATTCTTGTCAGAGGCTGGAGCTCAAAGAGTAAAGACAGAAGGAGGCAGAGGGGAATTGGGCACAGGCGGAGAAAGGCAAGTCGCCTCCTCGGGGGAACAGAGCGAAGGTGAAGCTGGGAAAGCAACCTGAGGCCAGATGGTGAAGGCCCTCGGGCTGCCACCGGATTTGGGTTTTATTCCATAAACAATGGAGAAGTCTTTAGGAGAGGAGAGATGCGATTGATCCTTGGAGTGTTTTAGAGCATAGCTGGCAGTGTTTAAAGTGGATTGGATGTTTTCACTAAAGGAAATATGAAAAGCTGCCTGAAACCTATTTTAGGAAGATTGGAAGTTGACATTCTGTTTCTTTAAAAAAGCATTTAAGGGCTTCCCTGGTGGCGCAGTGGTTGAGAATCTGCCTGCCGATGCAGGGGACACGGGTTCATGCCCCGGTCTGGGAAGATCCCACACGCCGCGGAGCGGCTGGGCCCGTGAGCCATGGCCACTGAGCCTGCGCATCCAGAGCCTGTGCTCCGCAACGGGAGAGGCCCGCGTACCGCACAAAAAAAAAAAAAAAAAAAAAGCCATTTAAAAAAAAAAAAAAAAAGACTTCTGCTTCTAGCCCCCATCCCCTGCTCCAGCCTTGGGAGCCCCTAATCAGATGCAGTTGCCACTGAAACTATTGACTTGGGGAAAAAAAAAAAAAAAACCTCACATTGTAAGAGCTGTGAGTTGAGTTTATTCAGTGTCTTATTGAGGACTCTAGCTCAGGGGACAGCCTCTCAGCTCTGAGGAAATTTTCCAAAGAGGTAACGGAGGAAGTCAGTATATATGTGATTTTGGTGAAGGGGGTGCCTGTACCCAAGCACACAGGAGAAGGATGCTGCTAGTCACAAGGAACAGATATCTTAGTTAATGGCTTTAGTACTTTTCTAAGTATGGGAAGATGCAAGAATTTGGGTTCATAAAAGTTTTTTCTGAAAATATCTACCCATGTGGAAGCCTGTTCTTCCAGTTTCCCCAGAGCACGGAGTGCCGCATTCCTTTTCTCTGCCCTGAATTCCTTTCAGGGTGTGTTGAAGGTCAGCGACTGCAGTGGCTAATGACCTGATCCTTGTAGATCCTTCTTTAGTTGACGTAACCATAGAGCACCTCTCACTGATGCCCTTGGCATATGCTCTGCTGCTCCGAGAAGGCGTGTCTTACCATCATAGGCTGTGGCTGTCCCTTTAATAAAAAGCACGTAAAATGCACATGCAGACATCCTCACTTTTCCATTCAGACTAGAATCCATAAGGAGTGGGCAGAATGAGAAAGAGCAACATTCTCAAGCAGGAATGTTGATTTTGGAACAAATAATTTTTTCTTTAATATCCAGTACATTGTGTAGTATCACCTCACCTAATGAGCTACGTCAGCTAAACTGTATTCGATCGTGTCCACACCTAGAAGTGACAAAAACTAGCACCTTGGCGCCATGACCCCGTGGAGGAGTTTCAGGAAAGTTTGGCATCTATGTTAGGTTCTTTTTAAGAAACCAGCACAGAAGTGTCTTTGCGTGTAAGAGTTCCACAGCATTGCCTTTCCTGTTAAAGGATAGCAGATTGGGAAGTCAGTTTGGTAAAGTCATTTGCAAACCGTGCCGTTTCAAAACTGTATATTTATATAGATGAGTATAATTTGAAGAATTTAAAAGCCGTACTTTTGCCAAGTACTGTGTGATCCCTTGAGGAGAGAACAGATTGGAAATTTTAATAGATGGCAGTTACAGTAAAATGAGCTAGATGGGGCGACATCTTAGGCAACAGTCAGGTAATATCAAGCATGACAATTTCAACCCAAGCACAGAGTTTGGAGTATAAACAGCATTTAATTGCTTAGGAAATTGGCTGCCTCTGAGAGGAAATCCACTCCTTGCTCCTGATAACGCTGCAGAGCCAGACAGCAGGAGCCGGGGACACTGTTTCCCTGAAGATGATTTCCTTGATGTGGGGATGTAAAACGCCATCAAGACCTCCGGTAAAAAAAAGCCCGGATCAGAAAGGAAATGGAAATACAATCTGAACATACCTAATTGGATTTGACTTTTTTTCCTCCTCTGAGAAATCTTGCTATCTCAGGTTTATTACAAGCATTTTTTTCCCCCATTTTACACCATACTCGTTTAGCCTTACAATTTTCTTGTGGAAAATCAGCTTTATCCAGCAAAATCTGTACTGGCCAAGTCTTTACTATAACCGACAAGGACCTCCATATCCTGCCCGGTGGTAAAACTATGCATACAGTAGATGCTCAGTAAATTAATTCCTGTCTCTCTTTCTTAGCTGTTTGGAGCTATGAGCGTGTTGCATTTCCGGCCAGCAGTGCTACCAGGCATGATGGGAAGTGTAGGGAAGTGCGGTGTGCCCTCGGCCATCATTCCACTCACTCCACAAGTATTCGCTGAGCTCTTGGCCATATCCCTGACACTGTGATGCCAGGGAAGCAGCACACAAAGCCCCTGCCTCACAGAGTTTAGGTGTAGTTTAGGTTTCTTGAGTGACAGAGGCAATTACAAAGCTCTTCCCACTATTATGCGTGGGAAGTGCAGCGCGCTAGCCCGGGAGTGGTAGGCAACCCAGCCTGGCAGAGGTGGGGTGAGAGAGGGGTGACTTTCTGGGGCCCGGTAGCCCCGATCCAGTGGTCCCTGGGTCTTCTGAGTTGTAATGGTGTAGCGTCTGAGGCACTGAGCACCCAGTGTCCATTATGGTTCATACAAATTCTAAAAAAGAAAATTAGCGGGCACCCTGCTGATTAAATAGACATTGTTCCGAGACAGTTCAACTTAGTGAAGACTGACTGGGAAGTAACTGCTCACAGATCCAAAGTTTGTAGCACGGCTTTGAGAAAGTGAGAAGCAGCTCAATACCACCATAATTACACTTTATTGGAAACAGTAGCACCAGGCAGATGAGATAATGAATTTCTCTTTGTCTAACACAGACCATCCACCCCTGGAGGAGCCCCCTGTTTGGACTGTGGAAGGGAGAGATTGATTAGACAGTGAGGAAAGATGATCTCCTGATTCACTGGGGATTTCTCCTGGCAAGAGCATTTAAAAGTTCTTGTGTACTTTTTCCCCCTTTGGAAAGCTTCACATAATCTTTCATTATATGATGAATGACGAGTTTCTCTCTGAATCAGGTGAAGTTTTGACAAAGCTTTGCAAGCATTGTCCTTGGGATTCCCTGATATGTCATCCAGGATACAGTCTTCCTGCGATCAGCATTTGTAATTTCTGAGGACTAGTCTCTGATGTGCATACAGAATGGCCCCCGATCAGCCTGCCAGAGGGAGAAACCGCGGAAGTGGTTGCCAGCATCTTGCTGAGATGGTTGTCAATATTTATGGTTCTGAGAAACTAAAAAAATCAATAATGCTCTGAGCCAAGTCGAAGTTCCATTAGCTAGAAGCCAGGCTTCCTTCTCAGGGCAGAGGAAATATGAAGCACAGGAACCTGTTTGAGAATCACGTCCTTGGACGTTACTGACCTTCACAAGGCAAGATAGACCATTTCAACTAGAAACACTTTATCTGATCCAAAAGCAGGAATAATCAGTGCATGTTTATGTTGTCCCCGCTGAATTTTCTCATTTTCACAGGTACTAAATTGTTGGAGAGATTGTGTGTGTGTGTGTGTGTGTGTCTGTGTGTGTGTAAGTGAACTTGTAGGTATGTCGAGGGTAAAGGGGGAAGTATTAACATTTATGTAGCCTTTCACACTATCAGTGATTTGAAGGCTAGGTGAGGTCCCACCCCTCTTGATGGTTAATTGAGCAGCCAGAGAATGGAGATTTGTTTAGGGATGTCTAAGTTTTAGGTACACATAGTGAAATTTTGGGAATGTCGTCGTAGCAGTGCCGTCCTGGAATGTCCATTCTACCTGAATCAGTATGTGGCTGTACACTATAAGTTATTTCCACCTATCATAGAGGCTAGAAGTCAGGGACAGCTGTATAGACATGCCATTCATTCTGTGTGTGTGTGTGTGTCTGTGTGTGTGTGTGTCTGTGTGTCTGTGTCTGTCCCCATTTCTGTGGAAAGAAAAGTGTTGTAGAATGTCTTCCTTTGTACCCTCATTCTCGAGACGTTTTGTTCAAACATGGAATCTCCCTTCCTGTCATTCCTTTCTAGACCCACCAGAAATCAGGCTACTCCAACCCACTTCAGTTTTCATATTCAGGGCTCATGGCCTGGCTCTTGTCACACTTATTGTTCTGAAATTCAGGGCCAGATCTCCCTGTGCACCCAAAGAGGGAGAAGAAATACAAAATGAGCCTGTATCAGTGATTTTACTTAACTCACTAATTAATGAGAGAATGAGTAAGATGTTAAAACTGGTTCAAAAGAGAGTTTGCTTTGTAAAGACATATTTTCTTCTGGACAAAAATTCATTTACATTGTTACAGAGAAGAATTATTTGCATTGTTATGCCTTTTCACAATTTGTCTTCTGTCCCTAAAGAGTTGTAAAATAGCCTAGTCAATAACAATTAGAGATTCACATCCCTGGAAAATCAGATAATGCCAGAGGCCGGTGGAGAGGACCCTCTAGCCGAGCATTCCATCGAAAGGATCTGCAGTCTCTGTGCCCATTTCCAAGACTTTGACATTTTTTTTCACATTTTTTTCTGGGATGAAGATGACTGACGTTTAAGCAGCTCTTCTTTAAATGGGGGTGGAGGGTTTGGGGACAGGGATTCACAAAGCTCATGAGAATCACGTCAGAGCCTTTCAGTATTCGCCACTCTCTCAGATGCGACTTTCCATTTCAGGTTTTCATTATCTTTTAACTTAGGTGAGCTCCTCACCAGTTTCCCTGGCTTTTATTGAGTGATTTCTTCTAGTGCTTCTCCAGTTTCAATGTGCATATGAAACGCTTGGACTAGGATGCAGATTCTGAGTCTGGAGGCCTGAGGAGGGTAAGGCTACGTTTTTGATAAGCCCCCCAAACGAGGCTCACGCTTGTGGTTTTTGACTAGCAAAGATGTTTGCCACGTGCAATTTTTAGAATGCCTCCTACGTGCCCCGTGCTCAGTAAACGTGGAGAAGAGGGGTAGGGAGGGAGGTGACGAGAAATGAAATAAGATAGGTATGGATTCAGATACTGAAGTGTGATCATCATTATAATATTATTTAGTCCTCACGAAGCTGAATACAAAGGTTATCACCTTCCCAGAATTAAAAAGCTAAATTCAAAGCTAAATGTAAGGGTTATTACCTTCCAGAATTTAAAAAAAAAAAAAAAAAAACTTTCAAAAAGATTTTTAAGTCATTGGATAAGCTGATTAGCTTACTGTGGAAAGCTCTGCTTCTGTGTAATTATCTGATATCTCTCTTAACTTTCATTGCTTATGGGAATAACCTCGGAGGCCTGGAGGATGAAAGGACCAGCCAGCTTAAGTGCCGTGAGAACATTTATCTCTGGTAGACAATGTGAAAACACTCTTCAACCTGAAATTAAAATGTTTATTATCAACTGGTATTTCCCAACTTTTGACCACTGGATTTGCTGTAACTTTCCAGCACTAATGCACTGCAGATCTATTAGAAATAGAGTATAATGAAAGAAACTACGAAGGGAAAAACTCAGAGTGAGCAGAAGACTGAAATATGTTTTGGAAGTTTTCTTCTCACGTTGACCCCTCAGAACTGGAAGGCCAGTGGATACAGGAACCAATGATTACTGTATAGAGTGACTAATGTTTTCATAGCAGGATAGGTAGGGAATTGTGGAAATGTAGCAAAGGGACACCGAATTCATGTTAGGGTTGCAGAAAAGCTTCCTTTATGAAAGGCACTTAGGCTGACTCTTGAGGGAAGCATTAACAGTTAGCCGGGTAGACCAGGAGTTCCGGGGCCCCTAGGATGAGTGCAGAGTACATGCCAAAGCAGGGAGACAAGGCCATGGTCCTTAACAAAGAGGAGTGTGACAAAGGAATGGCGAACGGATTGAAGGGGAAACTGCAGCTCAAGGGAGGCCATGGAGCAAACAGTTGCAGTAGCCCAGGTGTGACATTGTGAAGACGCTGAATAGAAAACATTGGGCAATTTTTAATGAGCAAATGGTCCATAGTCACTCCAAAATATGCCAATTTTCCCAATTCTTTGTGTGGAGAAGGCATGTCTGCACATTCTAGTTTCTGAAGGGCACCCACGTTCAGAGTTGAACCCACGCATGTTCACAGAAAGTATTTGGAATTTTTATAAGTGCGTCTTTGATGTGATTTTTATGAGCCGTGTTAATTTATTTCCGCATGAATAGCTTTAAGAGTGCCGCAATCTAAATCCTGTTTAAATTAGTTTATATTGTTTTCTGTTTTCTCTGTGATCTTTCCCCTGAATCCAGAATTGAATTTTCATTTGGGTATTGAAAATGACCGCTCCCAACACCCTCCTGTAGCCGTTCAGGGGGAGCTGCTCGCTTCGTCTTCATTTAATATAAAGTCACGTCTTACATGGCAACAGACATCGACTAGACTTAACCAGTCATTCGTTAGCTAATGTTTTCACAGTTAATTTGAACGTCAGTACATCAGTCATCCACCAGCCCGCCTCAGAAAGTTCAGAAACGAGGATGAAATTGGGAGTTTTCAAAACCATGTACTAAGCGATATATATATGTATATATGAGATATATACAGTATATAATGTATATTTTATTTTATTCATATATACTGAGAAAATGGAATTCTGCCTACTATTACTTGTTACAATGTTAGAAAGTCTCTTGCCTACTTACTTTTTCAGCTGTGTATTTTCAGTTGCTTAATCCTAAAATTGCTGTCTCTCTTTCTGAAAACTATCAATTAGCTCTGATCTGGTGAACTTATGCTTTAGGTCTAAGAGTGAAGAACGATAAAAATTGGCTCTTAGGTCATTCAAGGAAACATGCATTTTTAAAATTTAAGTGTGTTCTTCCTGACAGTAAATTAGGGTATTTATGGACTGCGTAACCACAAGCAAGAGAAGAAAAAACTGCGCCCCTGCGAGGGTGAAAGAAAGATGGGACCCCGTTGCTCGCTCTCTCTCTCCTTGGAAGCCCCATAATGAAAACATCTAGGATTTTTCTCTGTGTTACATAGAGATGCAAGTCACAGCAAGGGGGAAATATGGTTCATGAAGTCAGAGTTCTCTTTTCTGTTGTTGTTATTTTTTAAGAGGGGGACAAAAAAAAAGAAAAGATTTCTTATAAGCATTAGGTTGATTTCTGCGTCTTTTCGGAGGCCCATTCTCCTAACACATATCTGCAGAGACGCAGAGAGAGGGAGAGAGGCAGAATTTATTCTGACTGTAAGGGTCGCAGTGGGGCTCCCACAAGCATAATGCTGAATTATGGGCCTCTCCACGGGGTGAACGCAGTGTTAAGTTGTGTGATGGATTCTATCTTATACAAGCCGCTCTGGTCCATGAAATAAGAACCCCGTGCAGCTGGAGTTCACTGAGGGTTGAACTCAGACTGAAATTCCAGAGTTAACAAAACTGTGCAAACCAGCTGTGACGCTGAACAAGTGTGCGCTCAGTTGCGGGTTGGTTGAAATTGGCAAGGAAACTTGGGTCTTTCACGTGCGGGCCGCCCTGTGGGCCTTCCCCAGGCCACTTATCTCCTCGGATCAAAGCGTGAGGGCAGAAGGGGCAGGTTTGCCCAGGAGTAAAGCTTTGATCCCCAAGCCCAGGCTGGCACCACCCAGGCGGGAGAGGGCCCGGGACGGTGGCCCATCAACAGCAGGATTTCCATCCTGGAGAATCCACAGGCGCTGGGTCAAGCGACCCTGCCTTCACTCAGTGCACGTACCTCCTGGGCAGGAAGCAGCCACAGCAGTGAAGTGCCCTGGTCTGAAAGGGGGCCTCTGGGAGAAAAGGTACTCACGGTGTTCCCACAGCGCTCGGCCAGATTCACAAAGCACTCCGCGAATGCAGACTTTGTATGGTGTGTAAAATACTAACAGCGGTGGTTGATTGTAAAACCTCTGGTGAGTAAAATAAAATAAAATAAAATTCCTTTACTAAACGTGAACCACCCTCTGTCTGTTCATCTAGAGTGTGTATGTATGTGTGTGTGTATACGTATGCACACAAGATATAATAATATATAAACAGTGGAATATACACATACAGTGTATAAGGATGTCCCTGCTGTCCCTCTAGTAGAGGGAACATGGTAGTCACTTAGCATTTGTCAAATGCGTGAGAAGCATCTGAATCTTTTAGTCTAATTTTGCTTCTTAGTTTTAGAACTCAGATTCTACTCAGTTTACTTGGAAAATGTAGGATTTTTTAAAAACTTTTTATTGAAGTATAGTTAATTTACAATGTTGTGTTAGTTTCTAGGATATTTCTCTTAAATCACATCTTTTTGGGGGTAAAAAAATAGGGATGAAAGGCTCGTCTCCTCAAGTTTGTCTGGAAAATACGCAGTGAGCCTTCAGCAATGGGATCAATTAACGTTGTAATAACTGATATACAGCTTCCACTTCCAGTTAACTTAATCTCCTTCAAACTTGCTTCTTCTCCACCTTCAAGTCAGTCGTAAAACACAGATCTATTCCAGTAACTATTTGCGAACAGGCAAGTATATTGGTTTCTTTGAAGTAAACTTTATCACTTATTTACAGGCAGAACCTCCCATCCCCTCCCCCCATCAACACACCCCTCAAACCAAGTTCAAATGGGTTTCCAGTAGCCTTCCAAGGCAAACACTGACCACCCTGGAACAGGTCCTCTTTTGTTGAAAACAAGGAAATATTCTAGTTTTCAGCCTAATCAAATATGTTCTATTAAACCTAAAGTGAAATTAGTTTTGAACTGCAGTAGTATAAGAATTGACCTATTCCTACTACCACCTTGGGAACAATATCTCACATCACAACCACTTTTAAAAGTAATTTAATCTGCCATCCACATCTTGACAATAACTCAGCAGATTCTAAGTCAGAAAACTAATATCACTGTATGCTATTTCTGGTGAAAGAATAAAGAAATCAACTGGAGGCCAGATAGGTGAATAACAGTTTTTCGAGCCAGTCTTAAGAAGGAGAAATCTGGGTTTGGTGGAAGAGTGCAGTTGTACCGTATTTCAAAGGATGCCCAGAACAGATCTTCTAAAACTGAGCTCATTGAGACGGTGAACCACCCCTTTGTTTCTTGGGTGGTTGTGCAGTGCTGTGGAGCTAGATGTGGGAAGACAAGCTAAGTGATGATGGAGCCATTAGTCACAGGAAAGCTCACGAGGTCAAGTTCTGAAAACATATCCATTAGGATGGACCGTGCTTTGCCTTTAGAGAGGAACCAAAGTGAAAACCAGAATCTTTCCTGGGCGTGATTTGGACTTGGTGGTTTTGCATTTCCAGACGATAGCAAGTTTTCAGAGGCCATCACAGTGCTGCTGTCCTGGATTGAGCGAGGGGAAGTAAACCGGCGGTCCGCAAACCAGTTCTATTCCATGGTGCAGTCGGCCAACAGCCATGTCCGCCGGCTGATGAACGAGAAAGCCACCCATGAGCAGGAGATGGAGGAGGCCAAGGAGAATTTCAAAAATGCCTTAACCGGGATCCTCACTCAATGTAAGTAAGATTTTGGGGGGCCATCTCTTTTGTCACGACGTTGCCTTTTCTTATGTACTCTTTTTTTTTTTTTCATTTGGGGGTAAGTAGTCCCATAATTTCCCATCTTACTCCATATCGAATGGCAGAACCTCATAAGCAATTTCATGTCCTGTGGCAACTTGGAGGAACACGGACCCCGCCCTGAGAGCTTACTTCTCAAGGTGAGCAGCATTTCTGTAGCTTTTCCTCAGAACACCCCGCCTGGCCCCCAGGGCGGGGCAGACAGACGCTGCTTCGGTGCCTGCTGGACCCACTGCAGTTCACACCGCCCCTGCAGGGTGGCCACCCTCACCTGCGGGCTCTACACCCAGACCCGCACGTCCTCCCCGTGCCGAGAGTAGAAGCAGCCCCTGAATACACTGTCACGCATTGTCCTTGGGCTCTGTTTAGAAAGAAGGTCAGAAAGACTCCTCCTCAGGATCCTTTATTTGAGGTGAGCCTTGGCTGTCAACACCGGCAACTCAGGAGTAGAGATTTTTCTGCAGTATTATTTTTTGTCCTTTTTTTCATTTGGAAAGCAAATTGCCTGAACCACTGGATGCCGGTGATTTTTCACGTCCAGATCCTAAATTGGTGAAAGGGAGTAAACGGGGCTTTTTCTCATAGAACAATAGTTAGGGAAATTACCCAGGGCTCTATTCAAAACAAAGGACATATATTTTTTTCCGGGCACTCTGCGTCTGTAGTTAATGTCACAGTGGCATCACGCCTCACAGCTGCTCATGTGCCCCTTGCTTGGTAAAAGCTATTAAATGACACTTGTAACGGTGCCGCGCTCCATTCCGCACCAGGTGCAGGACCCCGCACGGGATGGCAACATATGCAATTTACATATTCATTCTGAGAATACGTATTATTTTCAATGACATCATGTGCCAGAACGCCCATCACCTCTTTCATCAGTGTAAACCCCAGCCATAATGTATCCATTAGGATGGAAAGAGAGGAGGGGATGAAAAACCAGCATCTTAACTGTAAATGTGTTTTATATGACTTTGTTTTCAAAAGACCATTTTTGCCACAGTGTAAAATGTCACGTGAGGAAACTCCCAAACATAAACTCTGATAAGTGACCAAATATCCAGTATGAGACCAACCTGGGACACCCTGTCTTTGTAGGAAAAAAAAGGAAAAACGGAACTGCTGTATCTCATAGAGACTACTGTCAGACCACCTTACCTAGATTCCCTGGTGGCGGGCAATGACCTTTTACCCGACTGTGTATGCCCAGCAGTTCTGAAGTTGGGGTTACTAGGGCTAGGCTAAAGTCCACTAACACCCAGACCACCTTTTAAAGGAGGGAAGCAGAGAATTGATTAGTAGGTGGGGTAGGGTGGATTGGTAGCAGAGAAAAGGGAGAGAGGGAAAGGCCACACCATTCTAATAATACAGTTCCTGCAAAGTTATGGCAAGAAGCGAACTGCCTGAACAGTAGAATGATCACTGATTACCTTTTGCTCACTAGCATCAGTTTGAAATAAATCCTTATTCCTGTGCGGCGTACAGTCCCACTGGGCAGGGAAGACTCAATCCTTGACTCTCACAAGGAAGATAGGAAGGCAGCCACACATTAGAATAGGAGAGGGATTTTGTTTTTTTCTTACGATACCCGTTGAAAGAAGCACTTGTTAAAAACAAGCCCCCCATCATGCGGCTGAAAGAATGGGATGTGTCTAATGTTATACAGGTAGAAGCCAACCTAAGTGTAAGACCAACGAGCGATAGACAAAGAAGTCCAGCACGTGGGGATACAAACGTCAGTGTTTTACTCCTGATAAAAGCTGAACTGGATAATGGGGTTGAGATCTGCAGCGATGACGGGCTTCCTGATGCTGGACCTGGGGGGTTGAGCATCCAGCCACAGGCAGCTCCGAGGACCACAGGCTTCTTCCTGTGGAGCCTGTATCCGTATGTACCACATCACACGTGGAGAAGCAGGCGGGAATGAGTACAGGTGACCCTCGAACATCACACAGGGGTTAGGGGCTTGGACCCTCTGCAGGATGAAAAATCTGAGTATAACTTTACAGTCGGCCCTCCCTGTCCCCAGTTTCATATCCGCAGATTCAACCAAGCATGGATGATGCGGTATGGTAGTATACATAAATGGACCTGCACAGTTCAAACCTGCGTTGTTCAAGGGCCCACTGTACCCTGTACAGGCAGGCTGGTTCACTTGCTCCCTGAAAAAGAAGAGAATGAAGGACTAGAGCAGGGCCAGGAATTTTGGAGGAAGATCCCACCTCATGGAAACCGCAAGAATGGAGATTACTGTCATAGATAACACTAAGGTACCTCACCTGTAAAACATCAAAATTTAAATTCTTGCTTTTAGCCTTCAAACCTGTCCTCCTTTGGTTTTTTCCTTCCCATTTTAATAAATTCTCAGACCAAAATCCTGTAAGTAATTTTCACACCCACCATCCCCCACCACCAAAGCCCACATGTAGGACAGCAGGAAATCCCATTGTTTCAGCATTCAAAATTGACCCACTTTTATTCATTTTCACTGCCACCATTCAAGTGCAGGCTGCCTGAACGATGATAAGAGCCTGTTATGTCAGTGAAATATGGTGTCCACTTGTAAGTAATAGAAAACCCAAGCAAACTTTATCTTAACAAATGGAGCATTTTCTTTTTATACCCAGTGAAACCCAGATTTGTTGGCACTGATTCAGTGGTTTAAGGCTGTCAGGCCTGAGGTTTCTGTGATACTATCAATATTAACCTTCTTAGATAGTTGTCTAAGAGGGCTGCTGTTGCTCCTGCCATCACATCTTGTTTTTACAAGCTGGAATCACATAAGAAAAAGGAGAGGAAGAAAGGAAGAGGAAGGGGTTGCACCTTTAGAGCAGGAAAGCAAATTTGCCCAAAGATCCTCAGTAGACTTCAACTTATGTCTTGCTTTGCAGAATTATTACACGTGGCCATGCCGAGCTACAAGGAAAATGGGAAATATACTTTTTTGACTGGGCCCATTGCTCTCCACAATAAAACTGGAGTTTTCCGAGTTAGGAAGGAGGGGAGAATGGCTACAGAGAGACATTTTGCAGTTTCTGCCATGTGTACTTCCTCCCTTTCCACCTTTCCTCCAGCTCAATCTGTTTTTCACACATTGTCTGACATAAGTCAGAGCACGTCTTCCCCACTTAAATCCCTTGAGTAGATTCCCACTGCACTTACAATAACATTCATCCTCCCGGGCCTCAAGCTCTCCGTGCTTGCCTCTTCAACGTCAGCTCTCCCTCACCTCATGAGGCATCATCTCCACTGGCCTTTTTCCTGCCGAGCCCGTTAAAGCTACCTCCCACCTACGAGCCTTTGCATATCTGTTCCCTCTGTCTGCTGTGCTCTTCCCTGTACTCTGCATGCTTCCATCCCTCTCATCCTTTAGGTCTTGGCTGTAAGGCCACCCTTTCAGAGAGGCCTTCCTGATCCATCCTCTCCCAGCAGGCTCCCCATTCCTGCATCTCATCAGGTTCCTCAGGGCACTTCTCCAAATGGGTATGACTTAATGAATTCTCTGGTTTTGGTTTATTATAATAAATGTCACAAAGGAAAGGACACGACTCTCCTAGTCATCAGTATATATCAAGTGCCTGGAACGTGGAAATACGCAGCAAATACTTGGTGGATGAGTGAGTGAATGAATGAGTACGTTGGAAGGAAGGCAGGAAGGAAGGCTGAAACAGTAAGCTCAGAAGTTTCCAGGAACCTTGTAGAACAGTTTGGCATCGGTGTTAGCACTGTCTGTGGGTAACGGAGTTTCACCTTGCATGTGTAATCGAACAAGTTGAAGAAAGAGCTCACCAGCTGTGCTCTTGTTGGAAACTGCTGTATTTTACCAGACACTTGGTAACAGGCTAGAGGATGTTAGGAGAGTTGGGGTAGAAGAATAAACACAGAAGTTCATGTTGACATCTCCCCAGTTGTCACTGTCTGACAACCTGTACCTTCCCCATCTCCCTATTACTGTTTGAGAGATTCCCCACCCCCCGCACCCGCTTAACCCTGTAATTTGATTCTGGGAAGTATTTCAGCAGCCAGCAGATACCAACAGGGATTGTGAAAACCCCAGCTGAACTTGACAGCCCCCAGAGCTGTGCAAGGGGTGCGCGCCCCAGCCACAGAGGGCCTGAGGGGCCCTCGTGTGAGTCCTCAGTAGCCGGGACCCTTCAGGAGGACTTGCAGATGGCAGGTACTTTCAGTGTGAGCCTCAGCTGGAGTTAAGCCTGTGACGTAGAACGGGGGCATTGCGGGAGCTCACTGAGCCATCGCAGAAGTTTCCATTCGTTTTTATGTGCTTTTACAAAGACGACAATTCCCCAGATGCAAAGGGGAACCAAATTCTAATGTGAAATTCACCATAAAAATATTAGCAGTAACCTGACTAGCCTGGTAGGTGTGTGTACATTTCCCCATCCTTTGAATTTTGAAATATATCTCACGTCATGTCTGGTGGAGTTATGTTTGTTCGTCTCCACCGCATTTTCTGCTTCCCCAGATGGCTTCAGGGTGAGTTTGGTGTCCATACACGGAGCTACCTCTAAAATAATAGCTGCGGAAGTCCACAGCAGTCGACGTACTTGCCGTATTTTCCAAAAGTAGAACCAGTCATCCCCCCACTTATCAGCTTTCATATTTCTGGCAAACACCACAGGAATCCCATTTGGCTTTCTCTTTTAGAATTAGATTCGGATTGTAAAGCACTGGGATTCGGGAATGACATCTCAGCTCTCCTTCTCCAGAGTGGCTGGAAATTTCCTGGTTATTTGACAGTTACTCCCTCCCACATAAAAGATCCCCACAATGTCAGTGTTACGCTCCTAGAATTCCATGGCAGCCTCTCCATTGGAAAGTCAAGTTTCAGGGAGTCGTTCATAGGCGGTTTGGAAGCAGGTCTATTGTTGAACTAGTTTATTACAGCAAGTGGGGCTGGCCTGGTGTCTTGAAGAGAGGGCCCACAGGAACAACTTCCAGGCAAATTCTGGTACATTACAAAGCTCCAAGCGCAGTAAAAGCGTGGGTCCCTATATAGATTTTGTTGGAAATAGCCAACTGGTTGACCAGGAGAAGGGAAATTCCAGTGCATGTTAGTCCATTAAAATGGATTAAATGCACATATCTCCTTGCCTTGCTTAGCCTTGCTTTCATATTTGAACAAATAGCATGTGTTCAAAAGGGAAAAAAAACCCAAGAGCCATGAATAATTTAAAGGTTGAGATTTATTTCAAGGTCTACATCAAAGGCTAGGAGTTACCTTCTAGCTTTGTTGGTGTTCAGTTCTGCCAACATTTGTTTAAGTTCTAACCTTCTTCCTATCTCTGGCCTTCACCCCAGGATGGGCTATGTAAATATAATCAAATAGGCATTGTTGCCATCTGAACCTTGGCATAAAGTGTCAAAGGGCAGCAACTAAACCCAACCAAGAGTTTGGGAAGTATGGCATCCATTCACTTCTACTTTGGATCGTTTTTCACCTGTGACAATGGATGTGCAGTTTTCAAAGATGTTAGATGAGAGCATCCTTTAAACTGGTGGGGCACCTAGGGCTTTCCCTTCCTTTCTGGGCCAGCTGGATAGATCTCATTCACTATATATAAAGAAAGGAAAAAAAAGTTCAGTACAGGTGAATCATCTCATCCTTATGTCATTTTATTCTCATATCATCCTTATCTCATCTTTATGTCACCTCTCAGCCTATCCGTTGGGCAGAAACTCCCCCAAGTTTCCCAACTGAGAGACTTTCAGGTTGTGATCTTCCTTGCTTTTTAAACATTTATACGTCAGAGGAACTCCCCATAGGCCTGCCCACATTCAGGTTTTCAGTTATGAGCAAAGCTTGTCATTTCAAAGCTCAGAGAAGAGCTGTTTATAAAGTTGAGGAAACATGTTCCACAACACTCAATTATTAATGTGCATGCCAGGTTGATCAATTGTCCATGCCTTGTTACAACACACACACATCTGATGAAAATTTAAATCCTCCATGATCGTCCCACTCTGGTAATTTCCCAGCACGCTTCCTGGTAAGAGAGGAGAGAGGGAAGGGAGCAAAGTGGGGAAGAGGCAAACGAGAAGCAGAAGGTGATGGAGAAGGACTTAGTAATATTAATTTAAGATTATGTGGGGCTTTCCTGGTGGCGCAGTGGTTGAGAGTCCGCCTGCCGATGCAGGGGACACGGGTTCGTGCTCCGGTCCGGGAAGATCCCACATGCCGCGGAGCGGCTGGGCCCGTGAGCCATGGCCGCTGAGCCTGCGCGTCCGGAGCCTGTGCTCCGCAGCGGGAGAGGCCACAACAGTGAGAGGCCCGCGTACCACAAAAAAAAAAAAAAGATTATGTGCCATAAGTATTAGCAGGATGGAAAACTAGAAATTGTTGAGTGTCAGAGCTGGAGGGGACCTCAGACCCTCATTGGCCCAAGCCCCCTCATTTTATAGAGGAGGAAACTGAGTTTCCAAGAGCAGCCCTGATAGGCCCCTGTCATTTAGCAATTTATGGGCACATTAGAACCCAGGACTCTTGGCTCCTTGGACAGTTCTCTTTCTCTGTGTGCGTTGTGTTTATGAAAAATGAAAAGAATCAGAGGAGGATAAGTATAAGTTTATAGTTTACAGGTGGGTGTGAAGAGTGTGCTGACATCACACTGAATATAAGAGCTGCTACCTGGTCAGAAAACAAAGTCTTTGCCTCTAGCACGACCCTCTATCCCCCCTCCACACTCGTACTTCCTCCCCATCCCTTGTCTGAAGCACTTCCCCTCCTCCCCAGGCCAGAACCGAAGCTCCTATCACACCTCCTCCATGAATCTTTTCTGTCTGTCCTACGCATAACCACCTCCCTTTCTCCTCCCTTCTGTAGCGCTTGTCGGCACTGTCTACTTGGGCATTTGATGATTCTTTTAAGCATCAGGTTTGGGGTTTTGGTTTTTTCCTCCAGCAAGATTTTAGGCTAAGCAGAGACAGAGACCGTTTGCTGTTCTCTTCCCCCGCCTCCCTGCCCCACGTTCAGGCGACGTTCTTGTAAGCACCTCAGTATACAAATACGGGTTGTTGATCCCGTGTCACAGGTGGAAATGAAAGTCGTATTGGAAATTGAGCTGGAACCTAATAACTGTGAAACACATTCTAAATGTTGGTTTGGGGGGTAAACCGTGATCCTAACTGGCTTTGATCTGATATACCATTCTCCTTAAAAGTGAAATACATAGAATATACTTTAGTTGAGAATTTTGCAGAAGTATTAGAGCACTGTCATGGATGTTATTTTAACCTGGAGACTGGGAAGGTTAGAACTATCATGCAGATTTGTTTTGTGCATTTATGATAGGAAGTGGCATCAACCTCATCTTAGATCTCGAAAAAAGCCGACAGTGGAGAGTTGTGAGCCCAGCTTGACCATAAATTAGCCAGGTGACTTTAGGAAAGGCCTTGAAGCTCCTTAAGTCTTCGTTTTCTCATCTCTGCGATGAAAGGGTTTGACCAGACAGTCCCCTAGGTTCTCTTCCCACTCTGAAAATTCGGCTGTCCTTATCGTATCAACAACTTCGACCCTTGAACATCTCTGAATGTCTGCACACAACAAGTACCTGCCGGGATGTCAGTAAGTCCGGAGCTGATCATTGAACAGAGGATCAGAGGACACTCTCCGTGCCCGTCCGGACTCTGCCTGGCTGTGGAGGTTAAATCTCCGGGCAGTACTGTAAGTTTTAAGTTTCTTGAAGGCAGATACGACGTGTTCTTGACTCTGTGCAACTGAAAAAGAGGTACTGATTAGTATTTGTGCTCAAACAAAAGAACACGGTCCAGGGAGACTCGTGACAGAGTAGCCGCAGACAACGTGAGAGAACATCTACTTACGGAGACAAACTGCTTAGGTGTGCAGACCCCTGCTCTAGCAGGTAGCCTTGCGATCCGCAAAGCCAAAAATATATCCTGTCTGTTCCTTCACAGAGAGTTCGCAGACCCCTGTGCCATGGGATGACAGAGGTAGGAAGGTTATTCAGGACTGACCCCCCTTGACCTTGGGATTCAAACAGGTGGAGATTTTCGCAGGCCACACAGCTGCTTAGAGGTGGAGCTGCGGCCTCAGAAATGCAGGCTGCATGACCCTCCCTGCCCGCCCGCGTGCCCCCAGAAACCCTGTGCGACTCCTCGACCCCTAAAAGCTCTCCCTCGGCCCCACCTCAAGCTTCGCCTGCTGGGGCTTTTATTCAACAGCAAAAGTAGGACAGCACGGATTTTAGATGAAAGCGTGTGCTGAGCGTGTACCCCGAAAGGAGTCAGTCGCAGTCGGGTAGACAGGTGAGCAGGGGCCCTCTTTGCAGACCCTGGGATTCTTCCTTGCTGTCTTTCACGTTCCCGAGAACACTTTTGGAAAGGGCTCAGTGCAGCTTCCTGCCCCATCACAGCCGCAAATACTTGTCTTCTTTGCAGTAGAAAATGCTGGTCACCGTAACATTTTGGACCAGCCGTTGTTAAAGCCTTTCCTGCCCGCCTTGGCGCTCTCCGCAGCCTCCCTCTTGGCAGTTCTCATGCTGGGATTCACCGGGGCTGCAAGGACCAGCAGCGTCTCTGGATCTTTTTGTCCCCAGTGCCTAGTGCAAGGTCTGGCACGGCGGTGTGCTCCACAGTGTTCGTAAGACTTCGGCCCATAGTACAAATGCATATACACATGGGTATCAATGCACGATTTGAAGTTGCACAGATGCTATTTTCCATCCCCAGCTTCACCACTTGCTAAGTATATGACTGGTAATAATACCCTCTCTGTGAATCTCAGTTTCTTTCTCAGTGAAATGGGCATAATAATAGCACCTGCCTCAGATCGTTGTTGGGGAATTTAAATGAGGTAATGTTTTAGATCAGAGGTTCTCAAACTTCATTATGCGTTGGAATGACTCAGGGACCTTGGAAAAGCAGACTCTGCTGGATCGGTGGTTGTCAGAGGCAGAGGTTGGGGGGTGCAGGGAAGGGGTGAAGGAGGGCAAGAGACACAAACTTCTAGTTATAAAATAAGTAATTCCCGGAGATGAAATGCACGGCCCGACAGCAATAGTTAACAGTACTGTATTGTGTATTTGAAAGTTGTTAAGACAGTAAACCTTAAAAATTTTCGTCCGAGAAAAAAAACTTGTAACCATGTGAGATGACGGATGTTAACTAACCTTGTGGTAATCATTTCACGGTACGTACATACTGCAAATCATTATGCTGCGCACCTTCAGTTTACACAGTGTTGTATGTCAGTTATATCTATCTCAATAAAACTGGGAAAAATGTTTATAGGAAAAGAATCTGCTGGGCCCCACCCCCCCCGAGTTTCTGTGCAGTAGGTCTAGGGACTACTTGCATTTTAATAAATTCCCAAGTGATGCCCACGATGCTGGTCCAGGATCCACACTTTGAAAACCACTGTTTTAAATCATCAAGCATAGTGCCTGGCCCAGTAAGTCTAAGTAATCAGAAGTAGCCAGCTCCTGTTACCTGATTCTCCTAGCACCACTCATGGAGTTGATGGTGACCCAGAGGAAAGCAGGGTCACCCTTTTGAGGGTCACAAAGGAGAAGGGATACCCAGAAACCAGGTCTCTTCCCTTCTTGTTGGATGGTCAGTCTTCACAACAAGCCAGTTACTGATCAGCAGGGCAGTTCTGATGAGTCTGTGGACTTCTTTCCGTGATTCACAGTGGAAACTGCAAATGTGGATAGCTCAGGTTCAGAGAATCGGTCATCATGTAATTCAGGCCTTTTCTCATTGATCAGGAATGGCAAAATTTAACATTTGATTACCAGCTGTTGACAAGGGACAGGAAAACAATCTGAAAAATACTTGCGGGCATAAAATGTGAGTGCCACTTGGCGATAGCTCTCAAAAATTAAAAATTCATACACTCTGTTATATGTTTTTTCCACTGCTGAGAATTTCTTATAAAGATTTAGGTAAGAATGGGTCAGAAAGTATGTTGAGGATGTTCACTGCAGCCTTACTGATAATACACGTAGGACTTAAGAGCAAGATACAGTACAGTGTATATATCAATAATATTGGCACTTTATGTAAGTAAAACAAGGTTACACATAGTGTACTGTATGTATAACTTTTTCTTTGGATGGATACTCTGTTAACAGTGGTTACCTTTAAAGAGAGACACTGGATGGGCGGTAGTCAGGAAGGGAAGATAGACTTTTACTTTTCATTTTATTCATTTTTTTCTTATATACATATATTACTTTCATTTAGTCAATAGGGATCATCCAGACAGGGTGATTGATTGGATTTTCAAAAGCCTAATAGATGCTATATATTGTAAGGAACCATTAAAATTATAATAGCTTCATGGATTTTTGTTCCATTACTTTCCAGAATATTTGAACAGATGCATTAATAAGGGTATCTACAGTTCCCTGAAGTGTATTGGGATTTATACTCTACAGAGCTTCAAAAGTCACTGTCTGCCTAATATCTTACCATTTATTGGAACAATGTCACCGTTTCCTGCTTGCTCAGAATTTGCCAAAAGCACCGTGTTTCTTTTTGTGTAATTTGATCCAGCATGTTTTTCTTCCTATCCTCACCCCACTCCCCAAAAGAACCAGATTTCTGGCCTCGTCTAGCCAGGAAGTTCAGAACCGTGGTACCTGCTGGTGGCGTTCTGGCCTCAGGTTTAACAGGGCTGGAATGGATTCACAGGGTTACACAGCATGGCTCTTTTTAGTCATCTCAAGACAAAAACCCCAGAATGCCCTTTTTCCTCCTTGACTTGAAATTCCGGTCCGTGCCTCCTTAATGTATGGGTTTGATGGAGTTAATTCTGTTTCCTGGGCTTCCCGCCAGACTCACTGGCTCCTGAGTGAGGACCCAGAACACAAGTGAGGGCGCAGGAATCTCTCTGGGAATCACTCTAGCAGCTTCCCCTGTCATGTTCAACACTAACGGCTCCTCCCTCTGGCTTTGTCTCACTCCTCTGGGCGTCCAGAGGGCCCAAATCACTTACTCCACTCGCTGTTATAATTCTGCAATCCAGGGCCAAGGCTCATCAGTCCCACCCTAGCTTTTGGTATTTAAAAACAACACTAAAACGCTAGTGGGGGAACTCAGCTCTTTTCACTTGTTACACGCCTTTGAAAATCTCTTAGGAGCTCTTCACAGAGGATTTGGGAAAATGTTATCCCTTAAAGGAAAATAAAATTTCCTCTGAACCCCACAGAGTTAAGGCTCTATCAGGAGCCTAGATAACATTAAAAACAAAAATTCAGCTTGGAAGATTTGTTTGAGGTGCTCTATTTAGGCAGGCCTACTGCCTATAAGGACTTAATCGGTTTCTCTTGGTATTTGGGAGACTAAATGGATTGAAAGCTCTCTCACAGCTGCTTAGCTGGAACAAAAGATGCAGGAGGTGTGGGGGACTCAAGACACACACTCAGGAGCACATGGAGGAAAAGGTCTGGGTTTGCTCTTTGGAGGAGCCTAACCTTTCCCTTTCATTGCTTCCAAGGCTTTTCTGCCCAGAGCTCAAGAATCAGGAGCCTCGTACCCCCCCGAAGTCTGAGGTTTTGTGCTCGGTGCCCGGCCCCTTCCCAGGGAGCTTGTTTGAGTGTGTTCTGTTTCTGGGTGTTTACCCAGAATGTCCTGTTCTGAGCTTGTCTTTTCTGAGAAGACTGAAGGCAAGTGCTTCTCAAGATAATTGATCAAATTCTCTCTCATGTAAGAAGTCTGTTCTGAAGTCAGCAGATGTCCAGACATTTTGAGGTGAGGGGAAAGTACAAAAAAAAAGGTGGTTAAATGACCTAGTCTTAGGATTTTTTGTTGAAATGCTGAAGAATTTATACACATGTGTGTGCATGTTATGTGCGTAAGAGAATAATCTGTAGTAGGGTGTTCAGTTAATTAAACACAGAGGCCATTAGGGGAGGCTCTAATGTCGTGGTGGCCTAAGTATGCAAACCAAAACCTAAGCCTGTAAGTGCCTCACGGTTAAGAAATGGAAACCTGAGGACAACCAATCACAAATAACCAGCTAGGTTTTGAGAGACAACCAAACAGTAATCTCCTGGCTTTGCTTCTGCCTTTTCCCTGTGAGTCTCTCCCCAACTCCTGTCAATGGTGCACTCCTAAACACTTCCGGTTTGGTGCCGCTCGACTGGAATCCATTTTTGTTGAAATAAACGTCAAACATTTTAATATACCTCAGTTTATCTTTTAACAAGAGGTTTGTCTCTGCCAAGAGTGATTAGCAATTTCCTCAAAGCTCTATTTATCCTCCACTAATGTTCACTTATACCTGCTGGAGATGTACTAGGGACTCTACTGTGACACCTAAGACGGACATTCCAGCATACTTCAGAAAAATCAGTCCCTTTTAATTTTTTCGTTTCTCTCAAATAACCTAATTTAGGCAAAGTTAATACAGAGGATTGTGGGAGGGCGGTTTGCAAGGTGTGAAGGGTAAATATTAATTCTCTTGCGGAGCGCTCTTTCTGTCGTTAATGCTTCCCAAATGCTGAAGTATTCTAATTGCCATAGGCTCTTATGGGGCCGCGCAGCCACCACTCTGTAGACCCCTGGGTGGTGAAGGCGCCGGTGGCGGTTGATGTGAATCTGCTCTGCTCTCAGCTCAGCGTCTGCACGCTACCTTTCTGAACAAAGGCCAGTGCCATCTTGTTTACTGTTTCTGTCTTCTCTGAGCGGTGAAGTAGAGAGTTAAAGATTCCACTTAGTAACTACCTGTAGTTTTACTGTGTATGGAATAAGCAGTATGAATTATACTGGAGAAGTAGTGAGTGGTAGTCAGATTCAGGGACTTGCTCTTTGGTGTTTCCTGCTGCAGTGAAGAGAGCATGGTCTTTCCCTGGGACGCCAGTCCTAGCGGTCACCCTGATTTATGGTTTTAAAAATATGCCGTCTTTGAATCACATTCATTACGGCATACTCTTGGAGGTAGTTTTTCACTAATGATGATGAATTCCTGCTGATCCTAGCACTCTTCTGAGTCCTTTTGTGTGCCCAAGATCTTTCATTTGCAAGACGAATGGCTCATTCAGGGACAGCCTGCACAGAAATGAGAGAAGTCAACTGGACCCTAGAAATACTGTGCGAGTATTTTTTAAACCTAAGCTGAGTTACACGGTTTTTGTTTTTTGGGATTGAGGGGTTTTTTTTAGCTTCTTAATATGTGGGGGGAAAGTATAAAACTTAATAAGAAAAGAAGTATAAAAGTTCTCATATTTAGTTTTGCTTTTAATTAATTATGCTATTGAAAAGAATACAATTACAGGAAATAGAGAATGGCCCAGAAAATTCAAGTCAAGTCTCTGAATTCTGACTTCTTTCTGAACCTCCGGTGTGTATTCCGGCTCCCTCTGGATGACCTTCAGGCATCTCAGATTCAGCCCGTCCAGAAGTAAACCCCTTATCTTCTTTCTCAGACCTCCACCTGTGCTCTCGGTCTCTGATGTGCTTCTCAAGTTTGAGTCATCCTGGTCTCTCTTCTCTCCGGCCTCACAGCAAGTCAGCCACCGTGTCCCATCGACTCCTTGCTCCTCCCTCCATTCCAGTGCTCTGTCTTAATTCAAAGCTTCATCATCTCTCCCAAACAAATCCTACTCGGATATGCCTCCTCTAGCCTACAGTATGAAGTCACAGTCTGGCTTGGCATACACAGTCCTTCCTGACTTATTCCCACCCAGCTTTAGCCCTCTCCCCACCAGCTACTTTCACACAAAGTCCTTTCACAATTCCATGGCCACCTCTGAACCGGACGTCCCTGCCTTCTCTACTGGGCAAGCATTGGTTCATCATTTAAGACTTAGCAAATGTTGTTTTCTTTGGGATGTTCCCTGTCTCCATCTACTGAGTTAGTTATCATGTCCCCATAGCTGTCATCCATACCTCTCTTGCATAGGATAATTATCTGCTTGTCTTTCTTGCTCCCTAGAGACCATGGTCTCATCAAGGGCATGGACTTTGTCTTAATCATATATTTCTAGCAATCAGTGTCTTAATCATATATTTCTAGCAATCAGTCAAATGCATGGTGACTAGGAGGGTCTCAGATGTTTTCTCAATGGATGGATGAATGAATGAATGGAACTTAAACCCTGGAATATGGTAATAACATGTTCTAAATAACTGAGGCATTGGGGCTTCCCTGGTGGTGCAGTGGTTGAGAGTCCGCCTGCCGATGCAGGGGACACGGGTTCGTGCCCCGGTCCGGGAAGATCCCACATGCCGCGGAGCGGCTGGGCCCGTGAGCCATGGCCGCTGAGCCTGCGCATCCGGAGCCTGTGCTCCGCAACGGGAGAGGCCACAAAAGTGAGAGGCCCGCGTACTGCAAAAAAAAAAAAGAAAACCTGAGGCATTTACCCTCAAACAGGGAATATCTGCAGGAGTACATGCCTTGAGTAGATATTAGGCGATCCATTTTTACCCTTGAACCTGTGCAGAGTCTTTCTTCTAAGTACCTTCCCTTCTGTACTCCTCCAAGTGCGTTACTGGTCTCTCTTACCTTCCTCCCACTCCACACACGCATGTATGACCACGTAATTTTCTCTTTGGTGTATCCCCTTTATTAAGAGCCTTCTCCAATTGATGGCAGAATTTTGACTTCTATCACCCAGATAACTCAGCCTCGACCTTTCCTGTCCTCTCTCCTCAGGCCTGGTGTCAGGACACCACAGTTGTTACTCTTCTAAATGCTGCTGATCAAAGAGGTCTACTATTAAAAGCAATGAGACCCATTACTCTTTAACAATCCCGTGATCACCACCCCCGCCAGATAGTCTCATCAGGCAGTGGATTCCACCATGGGCATTTTGGGCCGAGTGCCCTGTGCTGCCCGTGCAGCAGGCATCTGGGGGCCCCAGATGATCCCAGCCTCCCTGCAGGCAAAGCCATAGGAAGCCCAGGCAGTGGGGGTGAGCCAGTTCTCCTCGGCCAGCCACGGGCAGTGCATCCAAGCAGAGCCCTGGGGGTCGGTGGTCAGGGGAAAGTCAGCCCTGGGAGCAGCTCATTGTGACTAGTCTGGCAGCGTTACTTCCTCCAGGTGAGGCAGGAGAGGGGAGCTGCACGCGCTCAAGGGCAGCGCGAGCTTAGCTTAAATCCTCCCGTTACAGGCGAGTGCAGCAAATTCATCAGGAGACATGATGATCAAGTTTGATAAATAAGGAGATTTGGAGTTGCGATCTTCTTGAGTTAGAAAACAGTCCATGTAAAACCCCTGCGAAAATCACCCATAGACTGAGAAGTAGTTGCTTATTAGCGTTAGAAGATATTTACCATGTAGTGAGTGAAGGGAATCTGCTTTCTTCCTTTCCTCCATCACACACTTGTTTATTTCTAATGTTTGAAATTGGGGCACCAGGTGTTGCTCTTCTGTGGGGATTCTTCTATTACTCTTGGACATTCCTTGGACACCTGGAAGATGTGGAAGAGCTTTGATGTCCTTTTTTTAGAATAGAGCCTTGGGAATCACTTTAGAAAGATTTATGTTAAGTAGAGCGTTAGCATCCCTAAGCAGCTCATTTTGACTGTGCCTTCCTAACTAAATATTTAGGAGTTCACGTTTAATCATACGGTTTGTTCAGTGCTGTAATTTCCTTAATCCCGTGCTTACTAGATCAATAACTGCTTAAGCAAGATTGAATCTGCAGTTGGTTGACCCCCGCCTCTCACATCCACTACTAAGAGCCCATCCCTTTCCCTGTCTACGTTTGTTCACCACCCTTCAACGTTGATCACGGACGTAAGCGCCTCCCCTGGAAGCCACAGAAGTGCTAAATTAAGTCAAAGTGTTAGAGTTAGAACTTCCAGAGTGTCGGGAGCCAGAGGGAGGAGAGCCTTATGAAAGTTAAAATGGAGTAACAGAGAATGGTATGTGGCCACGATGAACTACGAAGGACGCCATATGGTGTTGAAATAAGATCTGCATGCGGTGCTGCTGGTTGGGTGAGCCTTGGTCTGTCTTGAGGTGAAGGCAGTGGCTCCCATTTTCTGCCAGAGGGCTGGAGGGCTGGCTGTAATGGGTGCAACAGGGGGAGAAAAGGGGACCACGGGGTAAAAATGGCCTTGAGACTGAAGGGAGATATGACACAAACTACTCATTGCCCCAACTTGGAACTTGGACACGGTAATGTCTTCTGCGGGCTGCACTGGGGTCCTTGAGATGGAGACCAAAAGCAAAAAGAGATGTGTTTGGTTCTTCCTCATTCAGCCACTCCCCCCGGGCTTCACTTCTAAGGCTCCAGTCCAGGCATTACCTGATCTGTATATCTATATTTGCGTGTCAACACCAGTGCCTGTATATCTATAGATCTAGGTGTATAGATGTACCAAAGCATTTTTTTAGACAAGAGGTAACAAATGCTTGGAAGCAGATGTCCATGAACTTCTCCCAGTCGTATTTAGAGTTTGTTTTAACCTAAAGTTATGGACACAGACATGAAGGGAGACCTCCCCCACCTTGCTGCCATGTAAGTACAAAAAGGCACAAATGGGATGGATATTGATGATGTTATTTCTGCTGCGACATCATCCATAGACTCCTAGTGTCTTTGCTTTGCTTCCCTGTAGTGATCACAACATAAATTACTTGTCTTGTTTGACTTCCTTGTTCACCAAAGTTGAGCAGATTGTGGCCGTTTTCAACGCTTCTACCAGACAAAAAGCTTGGGACCATTTCTCGAAAGCTCAGCGCAAGAACATAGACATTTGGCGAAAGCATTCTGAGGTTGGTGATTTTATTATTACTTTTTTAACCACCATCACACAGCTGGATTGGCAGGGAATAGTGTGGCTGCAGCCATGATGGTTTTTGTCACAGTGGGCGGTCATCCTGCCCTCACCGTCAGCTCCAGATCCAGCTCAGATTTGTTCCTTATCCAGAAGAGCAGCTGACTTAATGCTTAGAGGACAGAGCGCTTGTCTCCCCTGCAAAGGGAGAAAAGCATCTCTCCCATTCGTAGTAAAGAGCTCAGAAATAAGACACTCTGCCTAATCACTGTGCAAAACAAGAAAAAGAAAAAGTGTAACGTAAACTAGAAAACTAGTTTTTAAATTACTGAGTTTCTTTTCAGTGTTCTGCAGCATGATGGTGACGGTTTGCTCTTTGGCTAGAAATGGCAAGTATGCCTTTCATCCACATCTTCTCATCCTAAGCAATGTCTTCGTCCCCTGTGCTAGCCAGCAGGTCCTATCAGACCTCTCCCCAGAGCAGATTTCCTCAGGGAAGTGAATGTCCAGGCTAGCCCTGTCCACCCTTCTGCATCAATGCATGTGTGAAGTGTGAGTATCTACCCCAAGGCAAGAGTTCAGAACTTAACCTTCGCTGCCACCTAGAAGGACCAGATTGTGTCATTAGTCACTGGTGGTCCAGCTGTTATTTTTAACTCCTCAGTGTAGTGTACGCTTTGAACCTGTAATTTAAAAGTAAGTATACTGTCTTTGTTTGCTTCTTCCTTTTTTTTTTTTAATGAGAGAATGTTTTTCATTTGGATGCCTCTCCGTCTCTAGCATGTTACTATTAAAGTTCTCTAAATGATAATCCCCTCTTTCCAAATCCCAAACTTATAGAAGGTAAGGTTTATTAATTTAATGATTTTGGCTCACACTTGTAAAATAAGTTCTATGTAGAGTTTGAGGAACCACAGAGTACTGCAGTATCAATCATTTGGGGAGCATTTTAAGTGCCCATTAACTAATGCTGAACTACAGTTGAATACCAGTGGCACTTGACGTAGCATCCACATGCACACCAAGTGAATTCTTTATTATCACTGTTATTACGGTGAGTACTGAATGACTGCGCAATAATGGGACACTTAAAAGGCTAGTGCAGTTTATAATTAAGAAGGCCAGTTTTTATTTTGTTCACAAATACCGAGAAGGTGCTTGGTGACTGATGCAGGAGGCGGGATTTCTCTTTTATCCTTCGGGGGCCAGAAAACCAAAGGATGCTTACCCAGTGCTCTCCCAGACACTGACTTGAGCCCCACGTCAAGGTTGATTTTCATGAGGAAAGAGTCCCGAAAATCAATGACGAAATACATGAATCGAGGGTTCTGAAACACTAATTGGAATCCATAAACTGTGATTCAGATTTGGGAATGATCTGCCTGTGAATTGTTTATTCATTTATTTATTTTTGGCTTCACATAAAACCAGACACGATTAAAAGAAACGTTAAGAGAAGGGCAGGTGGCATGATGCTGAATAAACCCGGGCATAAAAAAGACTGTCGTTAATCTGGGAGTGGCGGCAACTGTCCGTTACTGATCTGAATCACGCTTCCTGCCACGTCGTATCCCGTTCCCCCAGCCCTGCCTCCCCCGTGCAGGGCCATCCCCTCCCTTGCTGAACAGGACACGCGAAGGCTTCCAGCCTTGTCCCAAGGAAGCCTGCTTGCTTTGCTCCCTACTGGGAGGTAGAAAGGGACGCAGCCCAGAAAGATGCTTCTGGAAAGGGTCTTTGTGTCTCCCTGCCACTCCCACCACCACCTCTTCTGATATAGGAGGAAATAGAATTCTAAATTACCTTTGATTTTCTCTCCTACGTGTTGCCCGATTGATTAAATACCAGTTGGCAATTTAACATTGTGGATGATTTCTCAGTTGCATATGAGCTTGATAATTGGCTTGATTTTTCCACGTTCCTGTGAACAGCATCTGTTAATTACCTGCAGCACCTTTACAGATTTATTAGAGAGTACAAGTGATTTACTGCTGAACCAGAGGCACCCTGTGGAAACAGCCTCAGCTTTTTTTTTTTTCCCTCCAAGCTTTTCCTTTCTGCCACCCTTCCCCACGAGAACAGCTGATATATGACAGTTTGTCATTAACTGTAGGAACTAAACAACAGGCCCTTTTAGCCTCGTTTATTCTTTCCACCTGAAGTTTCTTTGCTTCAAGTATTTTCAGGCCACCTCCTCGGGAATTGGGCTCTTTGTCGGTAGAAAGATTAGTTGTCCACAACCTAAAAACTTCCCCACTAATCACATGTGACATCCGCCTCCAAGACCTGATGGTGTTCCTTAAGGTGGAATGGGCATCTCTTTCTACAGGGTGGCGTGGTCAAGTGAGGGGACACTGCCTGTCATCCTGGTGCCTCTCAGGACTGCCCTGTGATGGGTGGCCCTGTCCCAGGGACCTTGCCTTCTGCCCTCCCCCTTTCCCTGTCTTTGGTGACTTCCCTGTCTTTGTCTCTGCAATTGTGGTTCCCAGGGTTCAGAGCTGACCATGCAAATTTGGTTAGCAATACAGAATTCCCTTCCCATCGTGCTACCGTTAAAATCTGCGTGCTAAGGAGAGAAGAGAGTTGAGAGCACCTATAACAGAATAATATAGACACATCCATCCATCGAATGAGCACTTTAAACTGTGTTTAAAATCATGCCATTAATACATTAGGTGTTGTAATTTAGTTTTATTCTTATTCATAGATTTATTATAAAGTGAAATTATTTTAACTGTTTGACTTTTTTTTTAGACTCCAATTTAAATGGGGAGAAAAACAACAATGCAGCTCCTTCCACCCCACCCTGCTTTTTTTCTGTTGTTTTGAGGACAGAACATATAAAAGAACAGAATGGATAAGGATTTGCAAATATATAATTTACAGCTTGATCCAAAATAATAATATAATTATTTAATGTAAGCAATTAGTGTCCTGATTTTTAAGCACAGTAGTAAACAATTTATTGTGTAATTCTTTACTTTTTACAGTGAGTTTTCACATATACTCTTGCAGTCAAACAGCCTTGTATTACTACTACCCCATTTTTGTGTGAGTAGACAAAGGCTCAGGAAATTAAATGCCTTGATTGCAGTCACTTTTCTAGGAAGTGAAGGAACAAACGACCCTTAGATCTTAAAGGGATGCTAAAACAACCATTACAACATAAACAATAAACCCCACATGATAATGTAAAACACCAACAAAGAAGGCATCTGTTTTCATTTTGTCCTCCGACATCATTTGAATTTCACCATTTGGATATCTGAAGTGTGTGTGTGTGTGTGTGTGTGTGTGTGTGTGTATGTATGTGTGTGTGTGTGTGATCACACATGGGCACATACACACATGCAGGGACACTATTTTGCATGAATAATAATAGTGGTCAACATTTTCAACTTAATGAACCAAGTCTCTCACATGATGCTAAGTATCTCACATGCATTAACTATTTTATCCTCAAAACTCTCCTTGTCACACTATCTCAGTGAGTGAATTGACACTAAGAAAGATGAAGAAACATCCCTAAAGTGACACAGTGGGTCAGTGGTAGACCAGCCTTTTAAAAAAATTCTCTTGCTCACATTCCTAGCCGCCCCTACATTCCAGTTCTGGTAATAGGCATTTCTATGGGAGCCTCACGACAGCCCTACCAGTTGGACGTTGTTGTCCCCCTTTTTACAAATGAGGAAATTCGGAGATTAAATAACTTGCTGAAGAGCCTTTGACTCACCATTGGTGATCAGGAATTTCTCCCAAGCCTGATACCAAATCCCTCGATTGGTCCACACCCCAGACCCCTCAGAACTTCACTCTAGATTAGGCGGGGCAGTGTTTGGGAGGTGAAGACATTCCTATGTCAGTCATAACACACGGAGAGACCATTGGGAAAGGTGTGTCATGTGTCGCTGACTCTGACGCCCGTGGGTCCTCTGCTTCCAGGAGCTCCGGAACGCTCAGAGTGAGCAGCTTATGGGCATCCGCCGCGAAGAAGAGATGGAGATGTCGGATGATGAGAACTGTGACAGCCCTACTAAAAAAATGAGAGTTGATGAATCAGGTAACGTGGATAACTGCCACATCCCTGTGAGATACCTTAATGATCTTCCTAATCTTAGATGGGGCATACAGATTGGGAAATGGCCACATAACTCACTTTTATTGGAGTTAAACTAAACTTTCATCTTTGACTGACTCTGCCTTGTATTAATAGAACTTGAAATTCCTTCTTGGGAACATAATGATTTAAATTGTTCCAGTTGTTTCTCTGTATGTGGGTCTGGGGCCACACTTACTTTCAGGAATATTTGCCTGTTCCCATAAAAATCCTTTTCCACAGTGTGGCAGCCACCTCTGATGCTGAAATACAGATAAAATTTGGTTTCGGTCAGTGTACTTCTTACATGGGAAACGTTTAATCCCTAAAGAAGCTTTCTAGCCTCTGAAGCAATGTGCTGGAGAATTAGACTGCTTTCCAATCAATTTTAGTTCCTAACCTGTAATCAAAGGGATGGTCCCGTTTGGTACCAAGAAAGGGGCATCAATCCTTGAGTTAAAAAAAGGAGAGAAGCTTAAAGAGAACCTTGATTGATATTCTCTGCCTAATCTGAGATGCTGATTTAAAACTCTCTTCTCAAATCGTATGTTATTCCCTTGATGTTGTAAAAGCAAGCAGAAGTGCTCGCTCAGACGTAGGAGGCACCAAGGGAGACTGCTTGTCCGAGGGGAAGAGTGTTTCCTAAAGGGCCTGGGAACAACCACAGTCGCCACCTTTGCCAAACAGGGAATAAAACACTCACCTCTCCCAGGCCTTTTAGGGTGACCAGGAACAGAGGATCTTTGCTGGTTTGGTTAGTAGAAGCCAAAATCAAGATTCCAAAATGGTCAAGTCATCAAGATTACAGAGCGGTCAGTTAGGTTGACCGGTCAGTTCCACATCTTGGCTGTTGTGAATAGTGCTGCTATGTACATAGGGGTGCATGTTTCTCTTTGAATTATAGCTTTGTCCGGATATATGCCCAAGAGTGGGATTGCCAGATCATATGGTAATTCCATTTTTAGTTTTCTGAGGAACCTCCGTACTGTTTTCCATAGTGGCTGCACCGACTTACGTTCCCACCAACAGTGTAGGAGGGTTCCCTTTTCTCCACATCCTCTCTAGCAGTTGTTATTTGTAGATTTATTGATGATGGCCATTCTGACCCGTGTGAGGTGGTACCTCATTATAGTTTTGATTTGCATCTCTCTAATAATTAGTGATGTTGAGCATCTTTTCATGTGCCTACTGGCCGTCTCTATTACTTCTTTGGAGAAATATCTATTAAGGTCTTCTGCTTATTTTTCAATTGGGTTGTTTGTTTTTATTGTTGTTGAGTTGTATGAGCTATTTGTATATTTTGGAGATTAAGCTCTTGTCAGTCGCATCATTCGCAGATATTTTCTCCCATTCCATAGGTTGTCTTTTCATTTTTTTTTTTTTATGGTTTCCTTTGCTGTGCAAAAACTTGTAAGTTTGATTCGGTCCCACTTGTTTACCTTCGTTTTTATTTCTGTTGCTTTGGGAGACTGAGCTAAGAAAACATTGGTACGATTTATGTCAGAAAACGTTTTGCCTGTGTTCTCTCCTAGGAGTTTTATAGTGTCATGTCTTATATTTAAGTCTTTAAGCCATTTTGAGTTTATTTTTGTGTATGGTGTGAGGGTGTGTTCTAACTTTGTTGATTTACATGCAGCTGTCCAACCTTCCTAGCAGCACTTGCTGAAGAGACTGTCTTTTCCCATTTTATATTCTTGCGTCCTTTGTCGAAGATTAATTGACTGTAGGTGTGTGGGTTTGTTTCTGGGCTCTCCATACTGTTCCACTGATCTGTACGTTTGTTTTTGTACCAATACCACGCTGTTTTGATTACTGTAGCTTTATAGTATTGTCTGAAGTCTGGGAGAGTTATGCCTCCTGGAAACAACCTAAATGTCCATTGACAGATGAATGGATAAAGAAGATGTGGTACATGTATACAATGGAGTACTACTCAGCCATAAAAAAAGAACAAAATAATACCATTTGCAGCAATATGGATGCAACTAGAGATTACCATACTAAGTGAAGTAAGTGACAAAGAGAAAGACAAATACCATACGATATCACTTATATGTGGAATCTAAAATATGGCACAATTGAACCTATCTACAAAACAGAAAGAGACCCCCAGATGTAGAGATCAGACCTGTGGTTGCCAAGAGGGAGGAGAGGAGGGGGGGGGGGTGGACTGGGAGTTTGGGGATTATAGATGCAAACTATTGCATTTAGAATGGGTAAACAGCAAGGTCCTAGTGCAGAACACAGGGAAGTATATCCGGTCTCTTGGGATAAACCATAATGGAAAAGGATATATATATAAAAGAATGTCTGTGTGTGTATAACTGAGTCACTTTGCTGTACAGCAGAGATTGGCACAGCACTGTAAATCAACTCTACTTCAATAAATAAATAAATAGCGGTCAGAGTGCTCTGTTCTTCCAGGGCTTTAGAAGAGAATGCCAGAAGCATAAGATGATCACAAGAAAAGGCTCCTGCATCCAGGCGTATACAGAAGGGAGTTTCATTTCCCTAGAACAGTGCTTCTGAAAAGCATGGTCCCCAGTCCAGCAATGTTAGCATCACCTAGGAACTTATTCATAATGTAAATTCTCAGGGGTGCTACTCGAGACCTACTAAATCAGACTCCAGAGGATGTGGGGGCGGGGCGGATGTGAGATTCAGAATCTGTGATTTAAAGCCTTCGGCGGGATCCTGATGCAGGCTAAAGTTTGAGAACCACGGCCTTAGAAAATTTCCCTTTCATCATCAAATTCCGTTCATTTGAATCTTTTAGAAGCTTAGCATAAAAGCAGCACCACACGACTATTTTCTGAAGCCATATATCCTTTGTCTGAAAAATGAACCGAGCGTTTATGTGTCAATGTATGTCTCTTATTAAACTGATATCAGATTTCTCAGGACTGCTCGATTATTGGGTTTGGATTTGCTTATTTGAGGAAACCACCTTCCACGCAGCGTTTCTATTCTGCAGACCTTCATATATCAGAAGAAGAAAGTGAGTTTTGGGTGTGATTTTTCTTAAATTCAAGGAGCTCTTTCAATAAATAAATAAATAACTTTTTTCCTCAAAAAAAGCTTTTATCATTTTTTAATCAGTTTTTCAGGGCATCTCTGCTTTTCTGATTATCAAGAATACTTCCTTGTACTTCTGCTGTTTACCACGTATAGTAATTTACAGTGTGTCTTTGGCTAGATGAGGGGCAAGTTTACACAAAACCTGGATCCTTAACATCTTTATAAGGTAGGTGTAGAAGAAAAGAATGGAATCAATCAGGAATTCTGATTGGAACCTGTGGCTTTTTTCCCTTTGCGGGGAGTGGAATCTCTTTTTAAACAACCTGTCAATTTCTCAAGTAAGAATTATGTATAATTCCATAGCCTGCTTGGGATAAGACAAGAAGAATAATCACTCAAGAATAGTAATAAGCCACAGAGGAGATCTTACAGACCATGAGAGCCAGCATATACCTGCGGGATTGGCCCCTGATCTGTGCTCCGGAAGAATCCGCAGGGATACCAAGGACCTCTCCTCTCAGTGAGGACCACAGGGGTCCTCCCTGGAAGTTCGACTGAAGAGCCTTCTTCCCAGACCTCTGTGGTTTTCCTCCCAGGCGTCTGATAAGAGCCTGAAGTAGGACTTGAACTTTCTCCAGGCTCGTTCCTTGGTCAGCAGAATTAATGAACACAATACAGTGCGTGTTCCACAGCAGGCCGAGGGCAGAGATGAAAGAACCGGGGTTCGAATGCCAGGCCCTGAGGAGTTCAAAGTCTTTTGTGCTTTTTGAAATGAGACGGACCCGGAGAATGTGGTGTGTGGTTTATGAGGAAAGCGCAAGACTGATTGGAGGGAAGGGAAAGCAACTGACCTTCCTTATTCCGCTGGGCCCTCAAGGTCCTGCCTAAAGGCAGGTAGGTGGTGGTGGTTCTTTCAGCCCTGCGTATTCGGGGGCGCAGCCTAACAGCAAGAATCCCATCTTGTCTTTTGACCAAGCTTCAGACAAGATCGTGTGAACTGCTGAAAGGGGGGACTGAGGCCCTACAGCCTGAGGGAGACAGGCCTTCCAGTGGCATCTCCTTAGGTGACAGGCCACTCGTTTTTTTAGGTACAAATTTGCATGTGTTAATCTAGTCACCTCCAAGCAGGCCTCCGAAAACAGAGCGCTCTACTGAAAGGACAGAGGAATTGCCAGACCTGAAATAGAAGTAAACTTCTCCATCCTTTAAGGAATCCCTGCCCCCTTCTTTTCTGCCAAAACAGTGAGACCTTGCCTCACCGGCAGCAGCAGACCCAGGAATTCTTGGAAATCCCCGGGGGATAATACCCTCCCTCCCGGGAGCCTCGGGCCTGCCCTGCCCTCCATCTTCCTCCTAAAACAAAAACCTGCGCAGGTTTTATTGCATTTCTGAGGGGGAGGTGGAGAGAATTGACTTTGGTTTTCAGAAAAAGCAAGGTTTATTATGTGAGGACTTGTATGATACCTTGGGTTCAATTTTTTTCTTTTAATCAAAGTTTTTCAGGGCATCTCTGCTTTTCTGAATATGAAGAATACTTCCTTGTACTTTTGCTGTTTACCACGTAGAGTAATTTACAGTGTGTCTTTGGCCAGAGTTCCGCCAGACCGGCTGTCACTTCCACATCCCTCTGGGCGGCGGGCCAGTCACTGCTGCTCAGCCGGTGACTCTTAAAGGGGAAAAAGGAGTTTGCTGGAGCCAAACTAGGATGCTGATAAAAATGAAAATGAGTTTTGCTAATACACTTGAAAATCAAGACAGATTTATCGAAGCACTCATTCAAGAAAATCGGCATCCTGTTCCAAAGTCTGTGAAGATAATTTTTGATAAAAATTCAAACGTATTCTTGCATATAGTCTGTCTCCTGCTGCAATCAGGCCAAACTTTAAAAGCCAGATCGATTCCTCCTTCTCCCTCTCTCTCTCCCCTCACCTCTATTCTCCCTCTCTCCTTCCTCTCACCCTTTCTCCTTCCTCCCTCCCTCCAGGTTGGCAGTGGGGGAGGGCCAGGAGTTGCACAGGAAGGAAGGGAGAAGAGAAGTCTGTCCTAGATGGTAAGGCTTCCCTGGCAGAACCTGATTAGCGTTCAGTATTGTGAGTTCAGTGAGTTGGTGCGTATGAAGCCCTTCCAACAGTACTTAGTGTGGAGCATGTAACAAGTAACTCAGTGACTGTAACTGTGCTTCTCATCTTAGTCATCCCCCAACACCTAGTCCTGGGCCCTTCACCAAGTAAGTGCTCAATAAAAGGGGGTTGACTTCAGTTCCATAATCCCCTTCTTCTGGTCCCTGTTTTTGATGGTTCCGTCGTGTAAGTTGATCAGAAGATGGTAGCCCTAAGAACACTTGCTCTGGCGAAACTGGAATGGCAGGTGTTAAGAAGCGGGTTCAGACAAGAACGGTTCATTTCTCCACAACGTTCAGAACTTCTGCACACCCAGAATTCAGTGCCGCATGCTGAAGAGACTACGGACCAGAGAATTGAAACTCAGCATCATTCTAATGATTGACAAACACTTGTCAAGCATCTTCTTGTGTTCAAGACACTGTGGACCCAGGGGGTATGGAGAGAGCTAGACACAGCCTACCCTGCGCTCTGAGGTGTGAGATACTTTTAAAGAGATAAATAAGCATTTTAAGTTAATAGAAATACAGTGCCTGATGCCGAATATATTTTAAGCCGTTAATTTAAAATTCAGGATAAAGCAGAATGAACATCACTCTCCAGTGTATGTACCTAACCCACTGTTTGGTGAGTATACATTGTACATTGAGCACAGATTTTAGAAGAGAGTAAATCTAAAACGGCCCTTGCTTAATAGACGACCCTTAAACCATTCCATATGCACAAATGCTCTTGGGTTTTAATTACACCTTATTTAAACTCTGAGCTCCTTATAGGAGCAAATACTCTTTTAATTATGAAGAATGTTTTCTGGGTTGTTAAGTTTCCATGGAAACTCACCACAAAATAGGTACGGACCTTTTTTTTTTTTGACTCCAGTAAGAAGTCAAAGATTTTCCAGCTCTTTCAGCCAACAGAGTCAAATTAGGGACTCATAATTAAGTTCACTTGGAATCAGCAGTATTCAGTCTGTCTAAACAGTTTCATATATAGCTGGAAGTCTTAGGTTAAAAAAATTAATAGTAAGCCTCTCTCAGGCTATCCCCTGATCTCTTTGAACACCAGGACTGCCTTCATTTTTCTGATTCAGTTTATTTCCTATATGGGAGTGCTTTTGAAAGACATAAGAATGCCCAACAGATTACAATTAGGCACGAGTCCAAGAAGAGGTTCACTGCAGCCCCCAGCACCAGCCTGGGCACAGAAGGCAAGGGCTACTGGATTCCAGTTCAGGGTCCTGCAGCCGACTGATGGGGGCCTGACGGGAGCCATGTCACTCGCAGCTGGTAGAAGCTTCCTTTTAGGAAACATTGAGTGTGATCCTAGCAGGCTTACTCTGGGGTCGCTCAGAACCGGGCAGAGGGACAAGGGCCTTCAGACGTGCAAAGTGAGATGGCTCAGTCTCACATGCCTGGGACTGTGCTCCCTGCCCAGCAGACTCCCAAAGGCAGGAGTACCAGTGGTGAGAAGGATAGGCTGTTCGTAGGCCTTCTGTTTTCACACGTGACGAGCATCTGAAGGAGAAGTAGAACAGTGATGTGTGTCCATCCGTCACCGCCAAGGTAAAGACGAGCCTTGTATTTCCAACCGCGACAGAATGTCTTCTGGGAACCCAAGGGCCAAACAAGGAGGTGTGATTAATTAAAACTTACGTGGCTTAAAGATGATGAAATCAGTCTTCCGAGGCGGGCTGAGCAGCCTGCTTCTTTCCTAATCTCTTGAAATAGAGCTTCATTTGCAAGGAGACAAGGCTTTTTTCTCTGTTTCTTCCCTTTATTTATTTATTTTTTTAAATCTTGCTAATCTTGCCACAGGAAATCAAATCATTGTTTATTTGGGGTAGATTTTTCGGACCCTTGATTTCATGTGCAGTTACAGTTCCCATTTCGTAATGGATATGTTTCTGAACAGTGTAGAAATCAGTTCTCTACCTTTTAAATGTAAGAGGCAGATGCTGTTAAACCGACCCCATGCAGCAGGATTCCTCTGTCACGGCAGCACTCCTGTCCAACCAGACCGTGCTTATCTGTTCTGTAAATTCACATTTGGAGGCTAAACTGTCTTTAAGCGGAGACCCCCTTATAATCGTAGTTTTCTGTAGCCCTCCACAGTGCCGTGTTCCCAACATCGCTCTCATATACGCACAGATTTTCCATAATCGTGTGTTTCGTGTCACATCGATTTGGGTTGTTGAAATTGTGTTGTGTCTCGGAGACCACAGATTTTTCCCTAATGCTCCAGCCGTTCAGCTGAGCGGCGCCTCCAGAAAACCCAGGTGAGCCCTGGTTGAGGGTCTCCATCAGTTCACACCTGGTCAGTACTAGCTTGGAGCCGGCTAGGTTCTCTGAGTCGTTTTCTGTGTGCCAGCCCGGCACATGCTCCCAGCTCAGCCACCTTGCAGAGAAGACTCCGGCTCTATCAAGCCCTGGCTTCTGGCCTGGTGACAGGAGGCCCTGGAGTGTGGTGAAGGGCTCCTGGGCTGATGGGTAGTTGGCAGGCAGAGGAGAAAAGTGAGGAACTTAGCAACCAATGTTCAGAAAGGGAGAAGTACGGAGACCTTGACCCAGGAGGAATGGAGACAAATGGCCAGTGGGCCGCACGAGGTCACGGCACAGCCGCCCGTGCCCAGCCTGCGGCGCTGTGATGCCTTTCAACTGCCAGGAGCACCATGATCTAGATTGCAGTTTATTATGTTTTCGGGGCATTTCATTCTGATAAGTTTTGATGCAGGATCATTCCGTAGGGGAGTAGATTTAATCCTGTTTTCTTAGCAGGCTCTGAGGACACTGAGGGAATATTTATGTAATAAGGTGCAAAGTTGCTATGGAAAATACTATAGCAACCTAACATCTTCGCAGAGCCAGGCAGCCACTTTTAACAGCAATCTAAATTTACATTTATTTTAGTGTCATTTTATCGACACTCTTAGTATCTCATTCTGACAGGATGTTAAAATATGTTTTCAGCTTGCATCTGAGCAAAATTAACACAGTGTTGTTGGAATTTAAGTGGGGTTTGCACAACTTCTGGAAAAAAGCAGAATATTTTCGAGGGAGTTTAGATGACAGAATCTGGGTAAGTTCGTAACTCTCTTCTGTCTCTTTCCTAAATGTACGAAAGAATTCCTTAGTGGCATTTATTCCTAGTTTTTCCTCTTAGTTGGTAACTAATGAGTCAGAATTTTCTGATTACCAAATGAGGATTATCCTTTTCGACACTGACGTAATTTTTTAAGTGCTCACCTATGATTCTAGCTGGCGCTTATAGAAAACACTTTTAGTACATCAGCTCATTGCCCTCCAGCAGCATGTGACTTTTTGATAATGAAATCTATTTTTTATATAAAAAATACCTATTCATTTTGGAAAGTCTAATGATTAAGAATAATAAAAGTGTTAGTTATAACACTACAAAAGACTCTTTAGTTTCTGATTCGTTTTCTTCTTCACAACCTAACTATATAAGCATTTTTGTATGTATTTTTTAATATATACATGATTATGTTTTTAGTCAGACCTTTTTGTATAACAAGTGGGGTTTTTTAAAGCTTTTTTTGTATATTAATGAAATAGAAAATACAGAGCAAATGCGTGTGTATCCTTTCTGGATCATGGGCTCCTTCCCGTGAGCCTTTAGGACTTCAAGCTGTAATCTTTGAGCTGGTCAGAGTAGATGCCTGAGGTCATTAAAGCCTGAAAATTGGGCCAGCCCTCCCCAAAGCATCTTTTAGGTCCCTTAAATGTGAGTGTGGCAGGGAACTATAGATACGTAGCTGGTTAGTAGTGGAAAGATAGTATCTATTGATTTTCTTCTCTACCTCTCCATCTGAAATCTTAAAGTGTGACTTTAACACTGTTAAAGTGGGACATTGGCCAAAAGAATCGATACCAGACTATATTAAAACCTATGCTGCTACCAGCTTCTTGGCCCTGATGTACTGTTTATGAACACCATTGTCCTAATTCTCCTGTGCTTTTATACCGCATCGTTCATCAAGACACAGTTGGCGACATAAAGTTATTGTACCTTGACTCCTAACACTGTTGCCTATAAGCTTCATTAATCCAAGACCTGAAGATCTACTGAAGGAATACAGAAAGTGAGGACAGATATCCAATTGAATTCCAGTGAGCCACACTCCGTTAAATGCCCCATAACTAATGGAGAAAGTAATTGACAGAAGTAGCAGTCATTATTTCTCCCCTTTCTTAGAAATTCCACCTTCCAGTTGTGATACTTCGAAGCGCTGGACATTGAAGTTTATAGCAATTTTAAAAATTATTATGATAGTGCTCCCACGTCTAAATGGCTTAGAGACTCCTCTCTTTTACTGGCGTGCATGTCCTTGATCCCAAAGAATGCTCAGCAGACCTTCTCCCCAGCTCCAGGACACAGTGTGGGAAGCTTTCTGGGAAGGGGCTAGAGAAGGGACATTTTATTTGAGACTCCCCATTACCAGCAGAGAAGTAGGGAGACAGATTGCTGGAGCAGTCGATTCATTGTAGTGCTTCAGGGCGGGTGTTGCAGGTTCTTTAATGAGCCCATTGTACTGATAACTTCTAGAGCCGCTGTGTCCCAGAGACCTCTGCATTCCACTTCCTGCATGTGGGTCATTGCCGCCTGATGCAGTTACCCAAATTTTCAGTTATCAGAATTACCTTAGGAATATGTAAATATCTAACACTAGGGTATCGGTTAATTAATCATATATCCATAAGCAGCCTTGAAAGCAACCATGTTTTAGAAAACTATATAATGGCATGAGAGAAGGTTCTCTGTATATTGCTAAGTGATTTAAAAAAAGCAATTACAAGTCAATGTACAGATCATTCCAATTGTGTGTTTGTGGATGTGTTGTATTCACAATTTATATGTTAGGGGGAAATCTGTAAGGAGATAGGTCAAATATTCAGAGTGACTATTTCTAGATGGTGTGATTACCAGTGATCTTTTTTCTTATTTTTGCATCTTAAAAATTTCTACAGCACATACATGTATTATTTAAATAATTGGACTACAGTAAATATTAATATAAAAATTACCCAGGAGAATCTGTGGTGAAGTTTGTATTGATTGAGGTACTACCCGGCCATTTTTAACCATAGGAAAGTTGAAAGTGGTCATGAATAGTAACTGGTATCAGATGACAGAAGTTTATTGAATTACCCTCTTTTGCTTCAAATTGGAGAATAATCACCTTTAATTTTCCGTAATATTTTACCTTCCTAGACCACATCGTCTTGCAGTTTCCTCTTCCAAATATGATCATATTTGCGTGACTATTTAATTAAGGATCCAAGAAATAATTCAAGTTCTGATCCAGGCAGACATGTTGAATTCTTACCCACAAGGAGACTGGCAACCATGAGTCTCTTCAGATATGAAGAGGCCCTTAGAAAGCACCTTGCATAACCTTCTCCTTTCTTCACAAACAGGAACGTGCAGTCCCATGTTGAGCAGTTAACGTTATTTGCCCAAGATAGTAAGTGGAAGGTACTAGAACTAGAGCTAGTACTAATACTAGGTATTAGTACTAGAACTCAGTACTAATTTCCTTCTTTCCACGTTGATGACCTTTCTATGGCACTACTAAATGTTGTGGGGAAAAAAAGCTCCGGAATAGAATATCCCTCAAATGCCGTAAGTGGCATCGTAAGAGTCAGTAAAATCAACCAAGGATTTTGAACGCCTGCTACGTGCGTGGCACCATGATGCCGTCTGGAAACAAAGGTAGGCCGGAGATGTTTATTACCTTCAAATGTTAATCCAGACCAGGCTGACTGGGGCTTTTGCTTAGTCTTCCCATTACTTTCTGGATTTTTCTACTGACTAGCAAGAGAGTGGCTTCAACATAGGCAGTGTATCCAGCAAACTGTTTTCTAGCCCATTCCAACAGAAATACCAGCTTTTAAAAATATTCAGGAAATTGGCACAGTCCCTTTTCTTGCTGAATGATATTTATTTCCTCATAAACAACCAGCTCTATGGCTTTGGGCAAGAAGAAGAACTGCTTTGAAGAGGCAAAGTACATCAGGAAGGAATCATGCCATGTCATGTATTCCTTTCGTAAACCAGACACACTGTCACAGCCCGAGTCTTCCATTCCCTGACTCTCCAAAAAGGTAAAGAGAAAAAATAAAACTACTTCCCTAAACACAAGCACAGATGTGATGATGGATCTGCAATGATCTGAGCTACAATATTTGTTCTTTGATTTCCCGTCTCATCCCATGTTTCCCCTGCATCCCCAGGGCCTGGGAGAGCCTACCTGAAAATCATTCATTGACTCTCCATCTAATTTCAAGACTTACTGAAGCGCTCTCCAGCCTTCCTTGTTCCTGAGGCTTTTCTTTATGAGATCTACCCCTCAATCAATCTTAAAAATAAAAGTTTGAGGGAGAGCACCTACAATAACATCAATGTTATTGAGATGCACAGACTCAGGGAAGTTTTGATCGGGAAGAGATCTTAGAAGTAACGTGTCCTCTCCCTTCTTACCCCATGTTCAAAATTAATGAGAAAAATGTGGTTTTTACCCCCAAACAATAATCAGCTGGAATGCTGAATAATGTCTACAAGTTTGTATTGGGGATATTTTTTTTTTGTAATTACAAGTTTTCACGTAAAACTTAAGTGATAACACACATTTGGCAAATCTCTTGGAAGTAGGATAAGAGATTTAATTCTTCTTTTATTGACTTACTAGTCGGTTGATTAAGAAATGTCTCCACCTGCCATACTAGACTTTTCTCATATAGTTTATATAATCCGAACGTCGTAAAGCCATCCATTTCTCTATCCTTAGCTCTTTGCTTCCATGAAATTGTCTTAAGCAACGCCATAATACAAAGCAATGATAAAATGAAAACAAATATTTAGTGAATTCTTACTTATGATGTGTATGGGACCGTGATATCGTTTGTCTTGCAGTGCCATATTAAGGGGGGAAAAATAGCAGACAAAGTCTTGTAAGGCTACTTGAAACTCAGTCTTCGATCTGAGAGTGGTGCTTATCTGCTCTGAAAAATCCCTGTAGCTCACCAGAGTTCTCCTTTTCCTGGAATAGCACTGGATCGTGGGTCCATAAAGCTCTCGCTCTCAGAAGTCAGAGCCAGAGCTAGCAGATAAACTCTAACATGCAGAGCTGTGAGAGCTGAGAGTATCTGAGAAGAAGTTGTGTAAATCTGTTCATCTGAACTCTTACCGACCCTGTGGAAGGTTTTGTTTGGTTCTTTGTTTTGAGCAAATAAAGGTGAACACATGCTGAGATGGAGGACCTTCTACCCACTCTGCTCCTTCAAGACTCGCTTTCTCAGAGGAATTCTTCTCACCTTTCAGAAACAAAATATTTCATGCTAATTCCTGCTTAATTGGAGGGAAGTCATTTCTTTAAAATCATTGAATATGAATTTGAAGTCTGTTTCATCCCCGTCCTCCTTAATTCAATCAAGGTTATCTCCTAAACTTGCCCAGACAGCACTATTTCTCAATTAGAAAAAGGGGTAGAGCTGTTTTAAAGCATTTAGCATCTGATTGATAGCGCTGAACTGGGGCTTCAGCACTTGCAGAGGGATTCTAAGGAGTCCCCAGTAAGAATATTCATTGCTACATGGAAAAGTGTACTCTTCAGAAACCAAAAGCAAATCATTTTAACGAAGAAGGCAAAAACTGCTTTTTTTACGAGGATGTGAGAAAGATGATTGTACTCAATATATAGCGGGTTTTAATATCCGAACAACTCTCTCCCAGGGAAAACTTGCTATAATTTAGCCATCCAGACAGTTTATAAAATGCATGCACTTTTCCCTGCCCAAGGACTCTGAGTCTGTCGAAGCAGGATTTTGTGGCACTCAGGCTCTGGGGATGGGAAGAAGTAACGAGAAGAGGTGTCCAGTTGACAAATGGGAGCTGGAGCCATCCAACTGGAGAAGAGATCAAGGGTTCCGAAAATAAGTCTTTGAGAGACTTCCTTCCAACTTTCCTTCCCATTTCCTGGGCCTGACTGAGGAACGCCGAGCTCACCTTGACGCTCTTTCGAAGAGGGGTGGTCACACCACTAGAAAAGCTCTGAGAAAGTGGCCTACGTGAGTGAGAGTTGGTGTCCCTGGAAGAGAGGTTTTAGAGTCACCCAACAGAGTGCAGAAATAACTTTGAACCAGATGAGGTCAGAGGCCCCTTGAGGGATCGTCGTTTTGTTTCCAGCATGGCTTGGCAAATGATGTCCCTTCCCTAAGCCTCGGCCTTCTTAGCAGTAACATAAGGCTCATCCTAAGAGGGTTTCCTTGAGGTTGTAAGAAATAACCGATGAAGGGTTTCCATGGCACTTTGCAAATGGTACTGTGACAGTGTGGGGAATGGGTACTGCTAAGCAGTAACAAAGGTAAAATGAGCAGTTCCCAGCCCTAGACCTGGGAAGCTTTATACAACAAACACCAATGCCTGGGGGGTGGTTAATGCCCGGGAATCTGTGTTATTAAAATGCTCCTCAGACGAGTCTGACGCACAAAGGATTGGAAACCACTGGCGCGTGACGTGAAGATTGATGGCTGTCAATTATAGGTGGGAAAGAAGAAAAAAAAAAAACAAGTAGAGGTAAGGTAACAGAATATGAAAACAAGAAGAAAATGAAAATGAAGTAGAAGATAACAATGATTAGTGGAGAGGAACTGACTGACATGGGCAATGATGAAGTGACTGACATGGACAATGTTAAAGGACCAAAGAAAGAAGAAACGAAAGGGAGGTAGTTTAGTCGTTTAAATACGGCGTACGTGACACAGATGGAGAACCCCCCTCATCATATCTGTGCGAGATGCATCCAAGTATCCTTTGGTTAATTGGAAAAAAGACTAGCTGGGAGGAAAGGAAAAATTAAAGTAGCCTGGATGCAGAAAGACAGAGTCCCTGCTTTTCTCTGATGCTAGGGGAATAGCCAAGGACTGTTTTCTCACCCATCAGTGGTGAGAGAGAGAAGCAGGGATGCCTGGGCATTTGCCAAAGAGAAAAGCCTCAGAGGACCTCGCGACTGGTCCGGGGAGAGTGTGCACGCAGTAAGGGCCTCCTCTCCTCCACTGAGAGGCTGGTCCAAGGGCCCTTGGTCAAGGGTGATTAGTTCCCGCAGAGCACGGAGGTATAGCTCAGCCTCTCCTGGGTGCAGGCCACAGACCTGCTGCCGAGCTTTCCCCAGAAGTATGGCTGCAAGGAAAAGTAATACACAACCACGTGCAGTAGGTCAGAAAAATGTGTTCTGGAGACGCTGCCTGGAGGATTTGTGAAAGCAGTCACGGTATCATCACGGGAAAGGCAGTGACCCGCATTCGGAGAGGAGCAGGGAGATAGATGGATGAAATGTGAGAAGGCAAGGCCAGACGGCAGAGAACCCGGGAAGGCTGTGTTGGATGGTAAAGGCTGGAGAAGAGCAGGTCCTTTCAATAACAGAGAAGCCGTTAGAAAAGGCTGAGAGAAAGCAGGCGTCAAAAAACAATGAAAGAAACACAAGCCTGGACAAAGGTTATGAAGAAGTGGGGATCTGGTCTCTAAAGGCTAGTGAAGAGGTTCCAGAACTTCGGTGTGCGTTAGAGTTACTCCAGAAACTTGCTGAAATGTACAACCTCAGGCCCCCACTTCAGAAACTCAGATTCAGAGGGTCTGGGATGGGTCTAGGAATTCTCACATATGAGGTACCGTGGTGGGACAGATGGAGGCTGTGTGTGGAACAAGCTTCGAGGACAGCTGGCCTGGAGACACCAGCTACTTTTTCATACCAGTGCCGTTCTACCTTGGTTACGTATCTAGAGAGGATGGGAATCTTTTTCCCTGATGCCAGGCACAAACATGTGGGCTTAAATAAACCAGTCTCAGCGTTGGTAAGGAGGCTGGTAGGGAGGGGAATTCACTGACCACCACTGCCCACCAGCCGTGGTTCCCACTCCGTGGACTGGATAGAGTCTGTGTGCAGCACCAAACCCAAGGGAAGAGAAAGCCTTTCTGTTCAGCTCATCTTTGTTATCCCAAGTATTTGGTGTCTTAAAAGAAAAGCTTTGTGAGAAATGTCACTCTTCCTTGCAAAGGGCAATGCCTAGGACGGAGAACACACTTCAGGTGTGGGCTGACCTCCGCTGCACATTTCAGAGGGATATGTTTTATGTAGTAGAAACCAGCTGTTAGAGAGAGAGAGAGAGAGAGAGAGAGAGAGAGTGTGTGTGTGTGTGTAGGGGTTTAGAAGGAGTAGAAAAACATCACTCCTTGAGGGGAAGTTTCCTTGAAGAAAATTGGAAGTGACCATTTGTTAAAAGGGAAGGAAATCTGCCAGTTGGGAGGAGAGAAAGGTGTCGGCCCCGGCCCTGGCATTGCAGCCAGAGGAGAAATAGAGGAGTAATGCCTTCGGGGGAAGGGTTGCTGTTTAAAGCTACTCTGTTTGGATGAGACCAGCCACTAGTGAGGGTGGAGCACGGTCCTCCGGAGAGGTGTGCCATCTGTGAGGGGGGAACATGGCCAGGGAGGGGGCACTGTTCCTGAAGACCCGTGTCATTCTGTGATGTATCCTGGTCTAAGTCGGATGGCCCTAAAAAAGACTCTCTAAAGCTTTCAGAGAGTTAGAAAAAACTGTACCTGCATCTTGGAAATCGAAATAGGGATTGCAAGTGAAAAAGAAAACTGAAGGCTAAGCAAAAACAAAACAAACAAAAAAAAAAACGAGAGTTGGGGGGAAGTGCCCTTCTGGATGTGTCTGCTGCCGGGACCCGAGTCGTCGGGCCCTTAGCAACCCAGCCTCCCCTCCTCCCTGCACCCATCTTGCCCTGTCTCCTGGGCACTGGCTCCTTCTGGAGTCGGCAGGGTCCTTTGGGAAAGTGGTCCTCACGGTGGGACGGCCCCACCCCACTCCCTGCAGCTTTTCACAGTGTGAGCCTGACTTCAAGGCCCAGCCCCACCCCGCCTTCTTCAGAAAGGAGCCTCACCCACCCCCAGCTTTCCTTTCCCAGCCTCTTCCTCGGTCTGACCACCACGGCTCGTGGTGGGGAGAGGAGGGAAGCGGCCTCCCCACGTCCATACCTGTATCGTTTTCCCCATCGCTGGGCGTGGAGCCCCCGAAGTCAGGCGGGTGTGCTTGCCTAGAGCAGGCTCTGAGCCGAGGTTTGCGGGACTCACTGCAGCTGTGCTTCCCTGAGGACTCTCAGGGCATCCCTCACCCAGCAGAGCATCCTCCAACCTTTTAAATGGCAGACACCCTGCTGTCGGGAGAAGCGAGCATGCCTCTTTCCTTCACTTACTTTCCTCCAAGGACGATGGGAGAGTTGGGGGAGGTATTAGATATAATAACGTCAATGGAAAAGCGGTAAGGCGTGAATGAGGTGAATTCTCAGCGGCGTCAGTGGCCCGGAGGCACCGCACAGTCACGGCCACCGGTGCAGACCGCTTCCTTAGGAGGAGTTCTGTGGACAGGGCGACAGAGGATTTTCTTTTCCTGAGTCACCTGCTGCAGGTCGTGCCCGCAGACTCGCATTTAAGCCATTATAATAACAAGATCCTGCTTACCTGCACTCTCCAAATTACCCTCATTCCACTGGCCTCACACGAAGATGGAAATAGACCCTGCATTGTGCTTCTGGTGAGCTCTCCCTAATCGCAGCTAATGCGCAGACTGTAACACACACTACAAATAGAAGATGTTATGTCAATGCTAAGTTGTAATAATAGTAATCCTGCAAAACCGTAGCTGAAGGTACTTCCGCCAGCAGTTGGAGGAAGGTTGCTGCTTCAGTGGCGATACAGGTGTTACTGGAAAACAGATGGATTATAGTTCGTCCCTACCACGCTAGGCTGTCTAGCAAGAAAGTGTGCAGCAGGCGTCTCTGATGCTCTCCGGCTCTGTGCCTGGACGCTGGGGGGCACCGACATGACAGCATTCCAAGGACCCCGTGCTTTGTCTGGTCACCTGAGGGTCATCTGATGCTTGTCCTGGGCCTTCCTGAGCCTATTCAGACCCTGGGGAATCTGTGGAAGAGAATTTTCACTGCCTTTACTCCAGCTGAAGGCACAGGACACCTAGAAAAGCAGAACATAGAGGAGTTGGGTGGGGTAGGCACTGGAACACTGGTCCTTTGGGACTCCTGAGACCAGGCAGAGGCCTTGGACAGGGCTCTCTTCATAGAGCCTTTTATAAAAAAATTTTATTGAAATATAATTGATTTACAATGTTGTGTTAGTTTCAGTTGTACAGCAAAGTGAATCAGTTATAATATATATATATATCCATTCTTTTTCATAGACTCTTTTCCACTATAGGTTATTATGAGGTGTTGAATATAGTTCCCTGTGCTATACAGTAGGTCTTTGTTGGTTATCTATTTTGTATATAGTAGTGTGTATATTTTAATCCTAAACTCCTAATTTATTCCTCTCCCTTTACCCTTTGGTAACCATAAGTTTTCTATGTCTGTGAGTCTATTTCTGTTTTGTCAGTAAGTTCGTTTGTACCATTTTTTTAGATTCCACATATAAGTGATACATGATATTTGTCTTTCTCTGTCTGGCTTACTTCATGTGGTATGAGAATCTCTAGGTCCACCCATGTCGCCGCAAATGGGCAATATTTCATTCTTGTTTATGGCTGAGTAATATTCCATTGTATATATGTGCCACATCTTCTTTATCCATTCGTCTGTTGATGGACACTTAAGTTGCTTCCATGTCTTAGCTGTTGTGAATAGTGTTGCTGTAAACATTGGGTACATGTATCTTTTCAAATTAGAGTTTTCTCCAGAAGAACAGAGCCGAAGGAATCAGGCTCCCTCGCTTCAGACTATGCGACAAAGCTGCAGTCATCAAAACAGTATGGACTGGCACAGCAACAGACATCTAGATCAATGGAATAGGATTTAAACAGGACAGAAAGCCCAGAAATAAACCCATGCACTTATGGTCAATTCATGGAGCCTTAATAACCGGCCGAGGCCCAGGAGCTCAGTGGTCGGTGGTCTCAGTGCAGCCATTTCAGAGGAGGGGGACACAGCATAGAAGGCGGGATCCCTGAGCAGATCAAGTCAGGCCTCAAGGCTCCAGGAGCCTGAGTTTAACTTCTGTATGGCTCATTCCCAGACTCCTGCTGCAGAAGATCTATGTGTGTTCGTTTTAAAATGGGCTTATCCTCTCTGCCTCCATAGTGGAGCCCTTCTCCCGCAGAACAGTCCCCAAAAAGACCCAGCAAGGGAATGTTTGCCTCTGTTAGGAGCTGATCAGGTCCCACAGCAGGGTCCCTGGTTGCCTTCGCGTTCGAGCTGCAGCGCTTACCTGCGAGGGGCCACCCCAGTGCCATCACGTCGGGGAGTGTAGGTTCTGGAGTCCCCCTTGCGGAGGATAAACCCTGCACCTCCAGCCAGCTGTGCAAACCTCCACACCTCTCAAACTCAGTCCCATCACTTGGAAAATAAAAATATTAGTTGTATTTACCATGTCATGTTTTTGTGAAGGCAAAAGGAGGTTGTGCAAACGTTGCCTGGCACATAAAATTGTTAGCTATTACTACCACTGTTACTATTCCTATGACTACAGCTACTCCTGCTGCTACTGCTACTGTTATTGGGGGAAAACGGGAAGGAAAACAGTAGTGACTGTACCTTTTGCCCAGATTTCCCCCTCCCTCCATAAGGAGGTGGCTGGGGCATGGAGACAGGGCTGGGACAGGACTGCCTTCACAGGTGCAGCACATAGGGCTGAGGCTCATTCAGAAGGTCGAGGAATGGAACCAGAATGCCAAGCTGAGCCTGTGGTGCCGTCAGACGTATTTGTTCAAACAAGCCAATTGTAGCTCCGGTTCAGAAGCCGGGGGATAGAAGCGGCCGTGGCCTGAGCTGCCACTCACCAAGTGTGGTCTCGGCCCTGGCAGCATCAGCACCACTCGGAGCTTGGAGGAATGCAGATTCTTAGGCTGCGTCCCAGACATACCCCATTGGAAACTGGGGAAGGGGCCCAGAAATACGTGTTTAGCACACCCACCAGGAATTTCTGATTCAAGCCAATATTTGGGAAACTCTGGGCTAGAGTAATGCCAGCTATTTTACAAATAAGTTCCAAATCTTCAAGTGTCTTTACCAAAGAAAAGAAGTTCATTTCTTGGGCACACTAGAGTCCAAAGCAGATATTCTCGGTCTGTGGGCACCTTTCCTCCACGTGATGACTCAGAGGCCCAGGCCCACTCCGGCAGCAGGAAGATAACGAGGAATTGAGCAGAAGGCACACCTCACACCCCCCTCACGCTGCATCGGTGAGAACCAGTCAGATGGCAGCCCCTGGGCCAGTCGCCTCTCAGGAACAAGCTTCACTAAGCAGAGAAAAGCATGACACAGTGTGCCGTCTGTGCCGCAGCAGCGCCACTGGGCCCCCCACCCCAGGCACCCTGCCGGAGGAAGAGCAGAATGCAGGAAGGCAGATGGAGCCTGGGGACGGTCCCTAGGTGCCCAGGCCATGGGGGCTGGAAGGCGAGCTGATGTGGTGGCCGTATCTTCCAGGTCTCAGACCCATCCAGTCGTCCTGGGTTCTGGACCTTTCAGCACAAGTGCCTTTCTGGGCAGCAGCCGATGGAAACCTTGAAAAAGACATTCTTTGCACGTGGGGAGGAAATGCACAACTGGGCAGCGTCCTCCCAGCATCTCAGGAGGACAGCTGGCAAAGTGGAGGGGGGACCCCCCCCCACGACACCAAGACAAACAGTTTTCGAGAAATCCAGATATTGTTAGAAACAGTATGTTAAAGTGTTCGATTATTTAGTTGCACCTTGCCTGAGCATGGAAGAGATACTAACATACTGTCAGCTTACAGGGACATAACCCAAAATAGCTTACATATTTTCATATAGGGCTAATTATTTTTCTGAGGCTGGCTCAGGGTGCTAAGAGAGAGATTTGAAGGCTTTCAGCAGAGTATTTACTTAAAGAAGGTAAGCATGCCATTATCTGTTCCCAGGGAAACACAGTAAGTAATGGAAGAGACAGAGGAGGAGGTCACTCTGACCATAATTAATACAAAGACTAATGGTTTATATAGGATCTAGTCAGGGGTGCAGCAAGGTGCTGTAATGCCTTTAAGCCTCTTCTTCAGCAGCGCAATTTAATCTGTGGATCAATTTATATACACTTTGGTAATTTTAGTAGCCTAGTGCTAAGTTCTGAAATGGAAGTTAATCTTGTTTAGCAGAGTTTTTCCAACGTTGTCCTTTTGGTTTTGATCCAATCAGAAAATCCCTGTAACAGAATTTTCCTAAGGTCCTAAGCAAGTATGAACTGATGCCTACACTGGCCTTCCCCTCATGGAGGCCACAGCTCTCCTCACATGGCTTCACTATAAATAGCTGATTGGTGAATGAATGAATGATAACCCAGAGGCATCGCTGGATTCAGCAGTGCCTTTAAAATCACCAAAGGAAGATTCAATTGTGTTCAGAATAGTTCACGTTTAAAGTGTCTTCACTGTATTCTTTTTTAAAAATTTTATTGAAAATTGGTAATCCACATGTTAGCTAAATATTCTGTTTATTGGAACACAGTGCAGTCCACAGGGATTCCTAAAAAAGATGCATACTGTTGTTTATTTTTAATCCTTCTTGTTTGAATAGTGGATTGGTTGTGCTGTCTCTCAGGGGTCAGTTTTATCACAGAAGCTTGATTATACATTGTTCAAAACTGTTTACTTTAATACAGTGTCCTAGACAGAATGAAAGAGAGAAATGAAAGGGTGGGCCTTTTAAGTTTCTGAATTTTGAATACACTGAGAAATGATGTTAAGTTAGAAATTATTAGGATTTCGTTTCCTTTAGAGCGCTGGTCCAAGAAACTAATCTAGCTTCTTCCAGGAAGCTTCATCTGAGGGGCGGATGACGCTGAATACTGTTTACAAACAGGTGACCACAAGTTAAGTGGAGTCAATATATAATTTCTCACCCTTTAGAAGAAAACCACTTTGCTGCCACATGAGTAACCAACATTTTCTTTGCAAATATCAAGCTTGAAATTGTTTAATGAGGAATGTAAATCAGTTATATGCCCCAATTATAAAAACGTTGATGGGATTGGCTATGGTATTGATTTGGGGGGGGGGGGGATGGAGTTACAGCTGCTGGGTTTTTTTTAATCTTTTTTTATATGATGATATCACATTCATATTCCAGAAATGCAAATGACACTGCATCCTACTCGGTAGGAACAGTGGTCAGTTGGCTTAAACCAAGAATAAGAAATGTCAGCCGTGCCATTCCACAGGCTTGTAAGAGAAGCCCTAAAATAATGGATGGTGCGCGTCCCTGTAGGTATTTATGTTCAGAAAATTTATTGAAATGTTGCTGGCACATGCTTTATAGCTGCTTGCATCTTGCTACACAGATTTCAGCATATCTTGCAGACTATGCAATTCATTTGGAAAATGTGATTTCCGTCCCTGCATACTAATCGATTTCTTCACAAACACCTGCTATCAGTTATGGTAATAAAAATGCCACTCTGAATTGAGAAAGGGCCAGATAGAGCTTCCTAAAGGAAATGACTTAAGTGTCTTTGAATGCTACTAAATGTAGTAATGTGCTTCTGTAGCGCCAACACTTTTTCCATCATTTGCATTTTCTGTAATTTTGCCCTATTACAACATCCCTCTCTTAAATGATGCCTCATAACCATTTCCTTAGGGGTTGGTAAACTGAATTGTCAGGAGTTGATACCTCAGGGTGTGGACAAGATCTGAAGTTGGGCTGTGCGGTGTTGAAAAAGCACTAGCTCATACTCCTGGGTATACCCTGGGTCGTTTCCCATTGTTGTTGTTTTTTTTTTGCGGTACACGGGCCTCTCACTGTTGTGGCCTCTCCCGTTGCGGAGCACAGGCTCCGGACGCGCAGGCTCAGCGGCCATGGCTCACGGGCCCAGCCACTCCGCGGCATGTGGGACCTTCCCGGACCGGGGCACAAACCCATGTGCCCTGCATCGGCAGGCGGACTCTCAACCACTGCGCCACCAGGGAAGCCCCGTTTCCGATTTTATGTCAGTCCCTGAAAACTGTAAAATTGGCAGTTCCTCTGTTTTGCACACACATGTACACCAAATAAAATTTCCTTTATTCATCCTCCTCAGCCTCCAGTTCATTCCATGCACCATTGCCAGACCAGTCTTCCTAAATCCCCGATTTCATCACGTCCTTCTGCCGCCTGGGCACCTTCAGCGGCTCTCAGTTGCCCTCCCCATTTGACCCTACCTCTCCAGCCTGACTTCTGAACCTCCATCCTCTCTCATCACCCGGCGTGGCTCAGCTTTCTCTCACTGCTTCCAGACAGACTCTTGCCTTTTGGTCAAGCTTCTCTGCTTCCTGCCCCAAATATTCTATCTTCAGTTCTCATCTCTGGGCTTTGCTGAGTGAGGTGCCCTTCCCCAGTTCTTGAGCTTTCACCCTTCAAAGCCCTCTTTTTTTTTTTTAAGTAATTTATTTATTTTTGCTGTGTTGCGTCTTCGTTTCTGTGTGAGGGCTTTCTCTAGTTGCGGCAAGCGGGGACCACTCTTCATCGCGGTGCACGGGCCTCTCACTGTCACGGCCTCTCTTGTTGCGGAGCACAGGCTCCAGACGCGCAGGCTCAGTAGTTGTGGTGCACGGGCCCAGTTGCTCCGTGGCATGTGGGATCCTCCCAGACCAGGGCTCAAACCCGTGTCCCCTGCATTAGCAGGCAGATTCTCAACCACTGCGCCACCAGGGAAGCCCCAAAGCCCTCTTTTATTAATCCAGTCTGCCTTTTCCTTTCTCTTCTCTGAATCCCTGTAGGATGGATTCTCTTGCAATAAACCTTGACACTAAGTTAGTCACTTGTTTATTTATCCGACCAACATTTATTGAGTGCCTACTATATGCCAGGCATCCGGCTCTTCTCTCCTGCTTTGAGTGTGTTCCTTTCAAACGTGTTGGTTTCTATTATATTTCAAGCTCCTTGAGAGAAGAGACATACTCTGTCTCCTTGTCTTGTGATCCAAGATGCCCAGACAGGCTCGGGCATGGAGTACATATGCAGTAACTGCTTGTCGACTAATTGATCCCTGATGGTTTGAGGTAGGGAATTTTCTGGTTAATTGCGTGTTCTATTTGATTAGTATTTCAGTGTGTACTATACATAATCATTTTGCAAAGTAGAATACCATAAAACACTCAACTATAAAACTACTATTAACGTAATTTGATGGTTGATATTTAAGGAGGGAACTCACTGGGGTTTCAGAGCACCTCCGTACAGATCTGTCACCATCGCACGGTAATGTGTGGGTGGAACATCTGAGAGGCCGTCCTCGATTTGGCTCTGGGATTGGTATTGGATATGGTGTGGGGTGCGGAAATGATCCTGGACCGAGAACCTGCTGGACGGGGACTCCATGCCATGCCCTTACCAACCGGAAGTTACTTCTTTAAAGAAGCTTCTGATAAGAAGCTTTTAAAATATCTTCACCTTTCTTTTGCTTACAAAAGTAGAGAATGGATTTTCTGAAGGAGGGGGGAAGAAAGCATGGGAAACTGGTGAGAAAGTAGAGGGGGAGCATTTGGAGTTCTTTTCAAACAGTCTGGTAAGAACTAAACTCTTCTGGCTGGCAGAATAGCCCAGTGACAGGGAGCAGGGACTCTGGAGCCCAACCTGGGTTTGAAGGCTGTTGATGCTACTCTCTTTGTGGGATCAGACAAGTTCTCTAACTTGCCTGAGCTTCACTTTCTCATCTGTAAAGAGGGGGTGGTTAAGAGCAGCACCCACATCAGAGGCTTGATGGGGGGATGACGTGAGTTAGTTCACGGCCCAGCGTCTATTGTACAGAGGGTGCTTAGGAAGCTATTGTGATTACTGCAGAGACCACCAAGCAGTAAGCTGGAAACCAGCGAAGGGAGTCGCCGTCCTCAATTCTGTTTTGAACCATTCACTCTGTTCTATTCCATTTCAGTTGTTTTCGGAGCCTTGAGATGCGTAAGACCCTGAATTAAGTGTCTCGGTTTCTCAGTCAGGTGGAGATGTGAGTGAGCTCTGAATTTGCACGTAGAGAATTTCAGGTTTCAGGAGGGAGTATTAGGGTAGGAATCTGTTGGTGAAACAGATGGAACCAGGTCAGCATTCTGATAGGAGTCAGAGGGAACTAACTAACTAACTGACTCATGCAGTCAGGCTGACCCGGCAGTAGAGCAGGAAGGAACAGTGTGTGTGTGGATCAATCCCCAGCTCCCCTGGGCGGCTGCGGCTGCGTGCCTCCATTGGGGGGCCGCTGATAATTTGAAAGAAAGTGGCCCTCCAAGGAGCTAAGCCGTCCTGCCTTCCTGCCGAAAGGGAAAGGGCAGCCACGAGGTAGATAACGACGATTGCCTGGAGTTCTGAGCACTCTCATCACCTAGCAACACGGATCAGTTTCTGAGAGGGAGCCTAGGTCGGGGAAGAGATCAAGAGACAAGAATTTGGAAGGAGTCAGTCCTGTGCCCACAGTCATACATAAGACAGGACAAATAGAATAGTGAAAAATTCCCAAAGAAGCAATGCTCACCAGCTGCAAAATAAAGCACCCCAGGGTAGCTCATTTGGGTTTGGTACAAACGTTAAGAATCCGGTTTAGAATCCCTTTCGCACTGAAGGCTGTCCATCTAAGCGAGAAGGTCACTCACTTGAACTCATTCTGCTTGCCCCTCAGCCCTGGCCGCCCAGGCCTACGCGCTTAAAGAAGAGAACGACAGCCTCCGGTGGCAGCTGGACGCCTACAGGAACGAAGTGGAGCTGCTGAAGCAGGAGAAAGAGCAGCTGTTTCGAACGGAAGAAAACCTGACCAAGGACCAGCAGGTGCAGTTCCTGCAGCAGACCATGCAAGGCATGCAACAGGTACCTGCGCCCGCATTGGTGTCTTTGTTCTCGAGAGAAAGGGACGTGCGTACGCAGTGGCGGCTGTTTGCTGGGAGAGGTGGAGGAGCAAAAAGAACAGCAGAAAAGCTGAGTGGCTAGGTCAGGAAAGTGCTGATGACCGTGGAAGGGGAGGGTCAGGGGAGAAGCCACGCTAAAGAAATAGGTTGAAGCGCTACACCCTCGAAGTGGGAAGCAAAGGAAGAGAATCTAGGAGTTTGAAAGCTCCGTACATAAAATTTAGCCTCATGGCAAAAGGTCAGAAAATCCTTGCCAGTTGTGACCCCAGTGTTCTGTAATCTTAGAACTTCTCAAGTTAAAAGCAGGCAGACCGATTTCTCCAAAAGCGTGGCGAGTCTGTTTTTGAGATCGATGAATACGTAAACTGTGTTATTTCCGTTTCTCTTGGACGATACTTAGGATGTAGACCGGTTCTCTGAACACACTGTGTATTTCAGAAATGTTTGTTGATGGGATGGATGAAGCACTAAAATTTGGGGCGATAGGTAACTTCAGAAACAGGCCAGCATCTCTGCTTTTGTTAAAGATCGACAGGCTTCATCCTGGCACACTCAATTAAAGCTGGGTCTTTCCAGCTCATGTAAGAAAGAGATAGAAGCTGTGGGCTTTGGAGGAAGCGGAAGGAACGTGGACTGTGGGAAATGAGGGCTTGAGGGGGTGGGAAAAAACTGGGCACTGGCAGCAGAGGGTAGAATCAAAGAGTCGTAGCTGGGTTTATATCTGAAAACATTGATTGATACGTGATACTCTTAAGGTGTGTGAGTTATCTTAGAATAATATAGCCTAAATTATCATCACACATGGTTATTTGTGTTACTCCTCTGAGTATATAAATCTAACCACTCTTTTCTGGAAAAAAAGATTGTTTTCTATAAACAAGGAAAATATAAGCAAGATGATGGGCAATTATATAGTGAGTAGGATTTTTTTTTCAAATTCCCCCACCAATATTGACTGCTCTCTAAGAGCAGGAGCCTGAATTGCCTACAAAAGTGTCTCGATGATTAGAGGTAACTGCTGCTAAAACCTCCGCCAAGCAGGGAAAAAATAATTGAGAGGAAGCGATGTAAAAAAGCGTGGATCGGGATACAAACAAGTTAATGACCAAGTCACAGAAATTCTGTCTTAAACATCTCCTGCCATTTAAAAGCAATTTTGGCGTCTTGGCTTTGAGTCCTAACTCGCTGATGCTCACAGTGTGTGTTAGACAAATCAGCGAGATTCAGAGGTCAGACCCAGCCAGGAAAGTGTCATTACAGGCGGGGCTCAGGCCCCCCGCACTTGGAAATCGGTGTTAACAGCTGCTGCGGGGAGCTCCCGGGGCTTGTCCATCTGTCCGCACGTTGGGGGTGAGTGGCGCCCTTGCCAGCAGGAGGAGCGTCCGCCGTCTCTCATACCTCATGCGTCGGGCCCTCTTTGCCTCCAGGAAAGATGACTCTGGTTGCATGAAAAGTTGATATAAACCTTTAAGCTGTATATATAAGTCCATGCCAGTCTCTCACTTCGTCCCAGCTGACCCTCCCCCTCCCCGTGTCCTCAAGTCCATTCTCAACGTCTGCGTCTTTATACTACCAAATGTAAAATAGCTAGCTAGTGGGAAGCAGCTGCATAGCACAGGGAGATCAGCTCGGTGCGTTGTGACTGCCTAGAGGGGTGGGATAGGGAGGGTGGGAGGGAGACGAAAGAGGGAGGGGATATGGGGACATATGTATACGTATAGCTGATTCACTTTGTTATACAGCAGAAACTAACACAACATTGTAAAGCAATTATACTCCGATAAAGATGTTATAAAAAAAAAAAACCTTTAAGCTGGTTGAAGATTCAAATCTGAAAGAAGTCAGGATGCGAGGGTGAGCTAGCCAATCTGGAAGAAGCATGCGGGGTGTCAGCGCCCCGCCCCAGTCCGCACTGGAGCCCCGCTGTGCATCCCCACGGAGCTCCAGCCCCTTAAAGGAGCAGTTCCGTTCTCGCGGCTTCTCATACATTTGCAGAATCTCCTTGTCCATAGGAAATGTGCTTTACTGTGTTTGTTTTGTTTGGGTAGGAATTTTGTTTGGGGGTTTGTTTTGGTTTGTTCTGGTTTGGTTTAAACCACAGAAAGTTATTGTCTCACAGTTCTGGACCTAGAAGTGCAAGAGCAGGGTGCTGGTAGGGTTGGCCCCTCTGTGGGCGGCGAGGGAGAGTCTGCTCCGGACTTTCCCCTTTCCTCCTCAGGTTTGCTGGCGAGCTTTGTCCTTCCTGGGCTTGTAGACGCATCACCCTGCTTTCTGCCTTCGTCTTCAGATGGCCTTCTCCCCGCGTGTGTGCCTGTGTCCCAATTTCCCCTTTTTATAAGGTCACAATTTGTATAGGATTAAGGGGCCCACACTATTCCAGTATGACCTCATCTTAACTAATGACATCTACCGTGACCCTGTTTCCAAATAAGCTTGCATTCTGAAGTACAGCCTTTAGAACATCACCATATAAATTTGGGGGGACACAATTCAATATTTGTTGAATGGAGGAACGAATGGACAAAGGCACAGAGGCAAGAACTCGCCTGGTGCCTCTGGGGAGCTCTGGGTTGTTTAGGATTCTTGGATCATAAAGGGCAGGGCAGGGTGTGGGGAGAGGTGATGCCCTAGGGGTCTGCGCAGCACCTCCTTAGCACACAGAAAGCACTAGCGCAAAGGCAGCAGTTATGATTTCCATTTTCACTAGTCGTTAGCTGGATGCACAGCAATCACTGTGGCAACACATCTTTAATATAGTTTTTAAATATATGTGCTTATCTAAGAGTCATCTTTCTACCTTACCCGCTTTGAGTGAATCCCCACAACTTGCCAGTTTGAGCCCCACTGCAAGGAATTCTCCTGACTTTAAAACCCACCCTCAATCTGCCCTCTGTCCACTTTATAAGTCAGAAAAGCATCGTCTCCCAGGCAAGTCAACAGATAGAGGAGAGGGCTGGTCTCTCATAGGTCATTGCTTTAGCAATCCATATAGGGGAAATTATTTCTGCAACAAACAAGAATATAAACAGTCTTAACAGCCTTAAGACTAGCATAAAATTTTTAGAATTGTCTTCAAGTTTAGCCAAGAAGTTTCTAACCCTTCTTCTTTTCATCCCTGAAGCACATGTTCACTGACTTCCCATGGTTTCTCGTGAGTTCATGGAGGAAACTTTAAGGGCAGGGTTCTGAAAAATGAAAGAGCCTCGGGTGACTTTGTCTGGTTGTTTTCTTAGCCTGCCCTTGCCTTGCATGTGAGTCACAATTTAATATTAGAGGTTTCACACGAAAGGAAATAATAGCTTGTATCCATGGTAACATGGTAGCCTTAACCTGATCTGAAGCTGGCAACAGAGTTAACCTGTCTCTGCCACAGGGAGAGTCAGGTTGCCGGCTTTCGTTTATATCTTTAGGTATCCAAGACAAGCATACCCGTATTTGAAATTCTTATTTACCTTCAGGTTACCACACTGAATTATTTTCTTAGGTCGATCGAGGTAAAATGTACACACAATAAAAATACTCTTGTGAGGGTTCTGTGAGTTTTGACAAATTCATACCGTCATGTCACCATCGCGACCACAATCAATATATAAAATAATTCCATCACCGCCCCCCAAAGTTCCCTTATGCCCCTTTTTAGTCCACCCCACTCCCAGCAATCCCTGATTCGTTTTCTACCCTCATGGTTCTGCCTTTTCAGGAAAGTCATATAAGTGGAATCGTACTGTGTACAACCTCTAGAGCCTGGCTTCTGTCACTCAGCATAACGAATTTGGGATTCGTCTGTGTTGCTGTGTGTGTCTGTTGTTCGTTCTTTCTATGCTGAATGGCATTCCATGGTAAGGAAGAGCCATGCTTTGTTTATCTAGTCACCAGTTAATGGACATTTGGGTGGTTTCCTGTTTGAGGCCAATATGAATGAATCTGCTATAAACATTCACTTACAGGCTCTTTGTTTGGACATAATTTTTCATCTCACTTGGGTAAATACCTAGGAGTAGGATTGCTGGGTCATATGGTAAGTGTGTTTGACATTTTAAGAAAATGCTAAACTGTTTTCCTAAGTGTCTTCCCATTGTGCTTTCCCGAGGGTTTACATGAGAATTACAGTTGTTCTGTGTCCTTATCAGCCAGCACTTGGAATGGCCAGTTGGTTTCTGTTTTATTTTACTCTGTCTTTTTTAGCCACTATAATACGCGTATATTAGTATCTCGTTATGGTTTTAACCACACCTGAATTTAAACAGGATCTGTATTTTTATTCACAAGGATAAGTCAGTATGTCATATTTCTAAATAACCAACTTAAAAATCAGAATTCTTTTTGAAGCCATGTGTAAATCATGTTGATAGGACTGGTAAATATTTAGATGATAAGAGGATACCATTATAAGCTGCTGGTTATAAAACTGTGAGTGACTAATGATAATTATGTCAGAAGGGTCCCAGCTGATGCTGTTTAATGCTGTTAGCAAATGTCATCTGAAGACCAGCTGTCTTAGGCCAGTAAACCATTAGCCCACGTAGAACTCTCTAACTCACTTGGCTTGCCATTATTAAAGACCAGGGCTAGTCAGCTGTCTAGACAATTTTCAGCAAGGGAGACCAGGGAAAAAAATTGGGGGAAAGAGGACTATTACGACCAACACCATTTTAGAAATTAAGTAATTGGTTTTTTTCCCTTATGCTCAAAGAGGAGTAGATGTGGGATTCTCTGTTTGTGTATTACAAAAGCTAATCTAGACTAATTTTATAGAAGAGGACAGAGAAATACAATAGTGTTACTTTCTTAAAATACAAAGTAACCCCAGCTAGTTTTGCCAAAAGTTGGTCAAGGATTGGTCTTTGGGATATATATTAAGAAATAAATGAAAGTGTGTTGAAATGAGAACATCAGTGAGTGCATCTATCTGACCACTTAAGGAAAGTTAAGCATCTCTTGTGAAATCTCCTTTAAACGATTCAGTTGCTTAGTAAGTACATTTTTAGAGATAGTGAAAAGTTTGTGTTCGATTCCCCTCCTGATTTCATATGTAATGAAGTCTCACGTGTACATGTCAAAGTCAGGATCATTATTATGGCAGCAGGAGTCATATCAAGGATTGCGATGATGATGGCTGTGCTGGGGATGGTGACTGTGGCGGGGATGGTGACTGTGGTGGGGGTGCTGGCTCTGCTGGGGGGGGTGGTGGTTTTGATCATCAGAAAACTTTAGGGCAAGACAGGTAAAATGAACTTACCCAAGACAACTTTAGATAATTTCTTCTTAATTTCTGAAAAAAAGCATGTCCCTTAAAAATTTTGAAAATCCTAGAAAGGCCAGCAGCCCACTGCTCCCAGTGGCCTTCACAGGTGATGCTACAAAGAACTGGGGTGCGGGCTTCCCTGGTGGCGCAGTGGTTGAGAGTCCGCCTGCCGATGCAGGGGACGCGGGTTCGTGCCCCGGTTCGGGAAGATCCCACATGCCGCGGAGCGGCTGGGCCCGTGAGCCATGGCCGCTGAGCCTGCGCGTCCGGAGCCTGTGCTCCGCAACGGGAGAGGCCACAACAGTGAGAGGCCCACGTACCGCAAACAAAAAAACAACAAAAAAAGAACTTAGGCGAGGTGCTGCAGACAGATAACATGGATAAATGCAACAGGGATAACTGTTCACTTGTCATTTCTGTTTTCATTTTCTTTCTGAAATGCCCCGCAGTCATATAAGGGACCTACGAGGCTGATGCTCTGTGCCCATTGTCCTTTTTCTCATATTATCTGTTTAAACTTTATCTTTTATCCTTTCCACTGAAGTTTCTATTTGATAATTGTGTTATTTTATTTGCAAATGTTATTTCTGTTCTTTGTTTCCTGTCTTTTCACACAGTCTTATTTTTTGGTTGCAGTATCTTCTCAAATCTTTTTGAGAATACTAATTAGAATTTTTAAATTCTTATTGTTCCTGAATCATTTCTATTTATTCCAGGACTGGTTGTTTGGTTTCTGTGTCTCCGTCAGTCTCTTTCATGCTCCAGGTTCCTTCTCACGTGAGATAATGTGTGGTAGCCTGTTTGTATCGGGGATGAAGGGCTGGGGTCACTTTTCTAGGACTCCGTGTGGCTTACTGATGGCTGAGTCCAGGTCACCTCCACAGCTGAGTCTTTCTCCTGCCCGGTGGCTCACTGACTGGCAGACTTCATTTTGAGGAGATTTGGGAATTGCACAAAGGCCAGGGTCTGTCCTACACTAAGAACTCCATGGAATTCCCTTCCCATTCGCTCTGCTCTTTTAAGTTTAATCACTGACAGACATTTTAATTGCCTGTGGAGGAAGGAAAAAGCAAAAGCAAACACACATGGACCAGGTCTGACATTTTGAACAAGAACCTGTTTCGGGGGCTTTTAGCTTAATCCAGTTGTTGAATGAATCCTTGGTTAGCATGGTGCCCGGGGAGGGGGTGGGGGAAGAATATTACATGTTATTCCGGCTTTCCAGAAACAAGGGAAGGGAAGAACAGTGAGCACATTTTCTGAATGTCTAAGAGACAGGAACATAGGAACTTAAGGCAGAATATTTTGGAATATAGGCACTTCAGACTGAAGAAGCAGATCCGCAAATTAGAGGGGTTTAAGGGTGGAGAAAAGGAAGGTAAATAGTCTGGAAAAGGTGACAGGAAGAGGCTGCAGTATGTAATAACAAGAGAGAAGTTGGATTTTTAAGTGGGTTCTTTAAAAATTTGACACAGGGGTGCTTCCCTGGTGGCACAGTGGTTAAGAATCCACCTGACAATGCAGGGGACACGGGTTTGAGCCCTGGTCTGGGAAGATCCCACATGCCGTGGATCAACTAAGCCCGTGCGCCACAACTAGTGAGCCTGCGCTCTAGAGCCCGCACGCCACAGCTGCTGAGCCCGCGTGCCACAACTACTGCAGCCCACGCACCTAGAGCCCATGCTCCGCAACAAGAGAAGCCACAGCAATGAGAAGCCCACACACCGCAATGAAGAGTAGCCCCCGCTCTCTGCAACTAGAGAAAGCCTGCACGCAGCAACAAAGACCCAGCCCAGCCAAAAATAAATAAATGTATTAAAAAAAAGTTCAAAAAATAAATGTATGCATAAAGACATATTCACACACATATCTGGAATTTTTACGAGCTGTGGCTGCAGAGACATAATCCATGTTTACTTTATTTCAACTTACCCAGATGAAGTTTCTTTCTTTCTGAAGAGAAAACAACTCACAAGGCATTTCCCACATTCATGTTAAAAGTCTTTGATATTTTGCTAGAATCAGAACAATCATAAAAACATGTACGTCTCTCAGATGTGGCTTTCCATAGGTTCCAGGGCAGGATATCAGGGTTCACAACGCTGCTTAATTTGGGGTGTACCGTGGTTGTCCTTCCTTAACTACCCCAGAGTTTGTCATTTCCTTTTCTACCTGTTCTTCAACCAGTGCCTTGGGATGATGCATTGTAATAGCAGCCTGCGTGACGGTGATGATAGTATTTAGAATTCGGTGCCCTTCCCTCTGGCTGCTAAATGCCAGCTGTCTCGGTGGCATCACGTGCATTTTCTAACATTTGCAGATCACCCTCCCTGACACTTCTCAGAATGTCTGTACCCACTGCAGTGTGAGACTCTTGAAGGGATGGTTGGGGACATTTGGAACGAGACACAGTAACCGGTGCTCCGGTTCTTGGCTCAGGGCTTCACATTGCAAAGCCCAACCCGTTTGAAATGATCGCACCTGACATCTGCTTAGGGGCTTAGGAGTTACTAAGGCACATTCCCATTTGACTCCAGACAAGATACAAAGGACTAAAAGTGAAGCTCACGGAGAGGAAACCGCCCTGAGTTTTTAGCAGTTTCAAACAAGGGAGGACCATGGGCATCTTGCCTTTTCACTGGACAGAGAGAGACCTTCAGATAAGGAAGGAGATACTCTGCCTTCATGGACGTGAGCGGCACCGAGCTTCTGCCCAAGAAAATGAAAACACCAAAGCAGTAGGAGGGAGAGGGTTTCCAGCTTGGCTGTTTTCTGCACAACTGTGTACAAATCAGCCTCTCTGAACCTCAGGTTCTGCATCTGGAGAATGGACCCTGCCAGCCTCGGTCAGCGTTCGTGGCCATAAAATGAGGTCACCTATGTGAACGCATTTGGAAAAGCTGTTCTGCAAATGCAAACTGCAATCGTCACATTCCTGGGGCCAACGTGAAGACACCTAGAGGTTTAAGAGTAGGCTCAGGACTTGCAGAGTAAGTCTGGACAAATCCAGAGCTGAGGTTCCTGACCCTGGGGTGGCCAGTGCTGTTGCCTCTCTGCCCCTTGCAGCTGGAGGACCTGCTAGCCCCAGCTTACTCTCAAAAACTTCTTCTTTACTCCACTCCGTGCTCACATCTCAGGAGTATGAGCTTATCCCGGCTTCTCAGGTAGAACTCGAGACCCGGAGATGACGGGTGACTTGGCCAGGGTCCAGCATGGTTGCGGTAGAGTCAGATTTCCAACCCAGGCCTGCCTGACCACGGCCCCTGCATTCCCTCTGTCACCCCTTAACTCCCCACCGTGGACCAGGTGGAGAAGTGGGGCTTCAGGACCACAGTGACCAGGAGAGCAGGACATGGGGCAGCTCTACCCTTCCGGCGCTCCTCGCTTGCGAGAAATATTTTTGGCAAAAACCCATTGCCTCTTTTCTGACTCTGTCACAGCCCTTAATGTGGTTTTTACGTTAGCAGAGTAAGAGCTAGCAAGAAGAAAGTAACACACACGTGGCTTTTATTTATTAAATTTGAACTGTGAAAAGAAATCTCTTCACTTCTGGGACGAGAAAGAGAAGCCCTAATAGAGTTTAATTCTGGCAGGCTTCAGCTCGCCATCAGAGCTCCTGCTCTGCCCGTAATTAACTTGATCATCAAATGCATCCTAATTAGTAATCGTCTCTTCTGAAAGCAATGAGGTTAGCAGATGAACGCATGTGGGAGCCAGGGGTAGAAATAATGGCATTGCCCTGCAGACCATTAAAATCGCTTGGCTTCTACCTTTTTTCGCTTTCCCCCGTGTCTGCAGTAGAAAATATGGATCCTTGGGGGATTTGCAGCCATTCCCAGGATAAAGGAACTTGGCTTTTCCCGCACACTGTCAGCCATAGTTGGTAGATGACCTTTGAATGACCCTCCCCTCCACCACCTCTTTTAGAAATTGCCTCCAGGCCAAGAGTACCAGCTTTATAGTGAAATGGATCTTTTCTTGAACGCAGCAAATCAAAATGGGCTTTGGCCGCAGACACGTACTGTTTGGCCATTGTCGTATCTCCCTCCAGCCACGGACACTAAAATGAATCCTTGTGTTCTGGCCTTGACTCCGTTTCTCTATAGTCTAACCATGCAAAGAAGCGGCCTCATCCACGCTGAAACCGTGAACCCGGCTGCACACATGGCCGCCTGTGTATAGCAGGTGTCACGCTCCCAGCCAGACTGATGTAATTATCCATCATCTCCAGTTGGGCTGCGGTTGCGAGGGAGTCGTGCTCCGGGGCTTTCTCCGTGCAGCTGGTTAGGAGAGGAAACATGAGGATTAGGAAAAGCAGCCCATTTCCTTCTCATCAGAAATGAAGGCTGTGAAGAGAAAACAGGGAGAAGTGTGGGGGGGGTGAAAGAATACAACATGGAAACAAAGAGGAAGGAGAAGAATGACTCAGAGGGAGAAGAATCCTTTTTATCTGAGTAAGAGAATAAACAGAGAGGCCGAGAAGCGTAGGTGGGAGCTGCAGTTTTTCTGGGTCCAGGTTTGTCGTTTTGATTTTTGTTTTATTTTTCTTCATACAAAAGAGTATATGCTCAATGCAAAAACACTTGGAAACCTAAAAGAAGCATATAAAAGGAAACACATCATTCAGAGTGTCACTACCCAGATATAACTGTGGTTAACATTTACATATATTCTTTCAGTCTCCTCTTCTCTTTGCACATAAACATGTAGTGTTATCAGTTTTAAAGATCAACCAATGGGCTAGCCAGACATAGTCAGTTAACGTTTCTGGACTTGTAACCAAAGAGTGGAATTGGGAATTCAGTACCGGGATGTTAGATGGTTAGTTAAAGCCTAACTTTTCTCCTCTGTTTAACAAAGCGCCCTGAATAGTCATCAGGGGAAGCTTAAACAAATTTATTGCCCAATCTGGTGCTCACTTTATAGACCACCCACTTCACCCAGTTGATCACTGAAAAGACCCTGCCTCATGAAGTTCTTAACTTGATGCGACTCCCTCAGTTTGGTAATTACCTCTACAGCTTTGGTGCTTTCTGTTTCATCTCTCTCTCTCTCTCTCTCTCTCTCTCTCTCTCTCTCTCTCTCTCTCACACACACACACACACACACACACACACACACACACACACACTAAGTAAATGGCCACAGCAACTTTATTTTCTGCAAGTAATTGGGGAAGATAAAAAAGGAGAAAGTATATTTGAACTCTGGTTGTAGGTTTCCAAGGAAGCGGCATTACAAATGGTGCTTATAAATGAAAGACGAGCAAAATGACACTCCACACCTTTATTATCACCTTTTTCTTCTTTCGTTTGTTTTGTAGTTTATTGTAATTACATCTGTAAGTTATTCTGCTGTCCCCCATGCATACACATTCCATTTTTTATGTCCTCCACCACACCACCACTTTAATTTATTTTAAGCCGGGTATCACTCAGGCATTCCGGTCAGAAGGCTTTCATTGGCAAGCACCGGCACTCTCATTCACGGTATTAGAGAAATATGTTTTCGCCCATGATTTGCATTTTATCCTAAGTCATTTCCTGAACCAGTGCATTACACATTTTTCAATCATTTAAATACAGAGTGGGACTCTGCAATTTTGTCCTTCACTAATTCTCTGTGCATCTTGTTTTCTTTTCTCCTGGGTTTATATTTCTTCCCTAGGGGTTTGTATTTCTTCAGTGCTACTCACAATTTATTTCAGGAAGATCTTGGTAATGACCTAACTGTAAAGTCCATAAAAAAGCTGTTGTGCTGAGTTTCTTTTTACAATATAATTTCCCAGGTACTGCTTCTATTTATCATTTAGGGAGAAGGAGAAAAGAGGTGTTTGTGATGTGGTTTCACCGCTCGACATCGGATAACATGAGCTCACGTAGATTTCTGAGAGTGGCCAGGTCACTCAAGGAGCACTCCGAGGTCCGACCTTTCCCTCATGGGTCCTTGGGTCTTAGTTGATTGGTCAGGTCTTTTCAGTCTGCTTTTCTGCCCAGCTGGTGATTGATGTGCTTAACTTTAAGTCCACGATTTGCTGGACATTTCTCATGGTCCACCCACAGTATAAAAAGCAAGGTAGAATGTGACGATAATGGGAATTCTGCTTTACATATAAAATTTGGACTGGAGATGGGCTCAATTTCACCACTATTTTGACCTCAAGAGAACTGCAGAATACAGACTGCTGAAGCTAGGAGGGGCATTGGTGAGCCCCTAGACCAGCCCCCTTATTTCCTGATTTTAATCAAATAGAGTTTAAGTCACTGAGCTAAGCCGTATCCCCCCCACCCCCGCAACCTCCCTTCTCACCCCCGCTGCTCATGGCTCCTGATTCCTGGTCCTTGGCTCCTTCCTGGGCCTCCACATGCTTGCATTCTGAGACTCTTTTCCTTTTACATTCATTTATATCGATCTCCTAGCCCCCTGAAAACTGAGGTGAGACACAGGGGCTATGATTTCCCCCCAGCATGTTAAATAACTGTTAGTTTCTTTTTTCTTCTGATATTGGAGAAGAGACTAATTCTGGCACCTAAGGCCAGTCTTTCATGGCTAATTTAGTCATTTATAGCCAACAGCTCTCTGAATAAACAGATGAAGAAAAGAACAAATTGTTGAGTCGCCACACGTTTTATTCTCAGCTATTGAAAACGGTAAACCATCTTCCCTCATTCTTTTTTTTTTAAGAATTGATTGATTGATTGATTAATTGATTGGCTACGTTGGGTCTTCGTTGCTGCGCTCGGGCCTTCTCCAGTTGCGGCGAGCGGGGGCCACTCTTTGTTGCGGCGCGTGGGCTTCTCATTGCCGTGGCTTCTCTTGTTGCGGAGCACGGGCTGTAGAGCCCAGGCTCAGTAGTTGTGACTCACGGGCTTAGTTGCTCCGCGGCATGTGGGATCTTCCCGGACCAGGGCTCGAACCCATGTTCCCTGCATTGGCAGGCGGATTCTTAACCACTGCACCACCAGGGAAGCCCCAACTTCCCTCATTCATAATCTCTGCTGCTCTTCCTACTCATGCCTGAATACATAATAATCTCATCTCATTGACTGAATAGAACCAGATTTCTGACAAATCTTTGTTGAAGTGTAAGGATTGATGGAGCCCTTCTGTCTTTAGGGGTCATGAATTCTCTCTGCTGGTATTAGATGCTAAGGGGCTTATTAGTCACTGATGTCATCTGGTGTGGCCCCAGGGCTATGAAAGAATGACTACAGCCTTGGGAAATAAGCTGTTTTGTTTTTACTTATGCTGAGTGTGTGTACGTGCAGTCACAAATGTTTCTGTTCAGACAATGTTTTCTACTATCCAAATGCTTTAAGAGCCTTGCATCCTGGGAGTTGACATTTTTGTCACGTTTATCAAGGAACCAAGGCTTAGAAAGAGTAGTAAGAAGACTCCAAACCAGGCAATAGAGTACTTAAAATTTCTTCCTGATTGTTTTTCCTAATCTTTTGAAAGTGAGATTACATCACACGTTGATACTTAAAGGACAGTGGCAACATGCCAAGCCTACTTTGAATGAAAGACCCTAGGAGATGTCAGGGAGTGAGGACATTTTTCTAAGCAGCTCTGCCATTCCCTTCTTCTTGCTGTTCCTGCCGATGTTTGCAGTTGATGAAGCATTTACATAGTACTCAGCTCCTATACTCTTGATTGGCAGGACCTGTACAGAAAACTGTACTTTTCAAATATATGTGGGACATTTACAAAAATTAATCCCATACTAGACCTTAAGGCAAGTCTCAACAAATTTCAAAGGGGTGATAGTATTTTCTGATCACAATAAAATTGTTAGAAATCAATGTCAGAAAAGATAACTAAAATAAATTCTATATACTTAGAAATTTTAAAACACACATCTAAATCCACAGGTCTAAAAAGAAATCAGAGTTTTAATTTTAAAATAGTTGGAAGTAGTTGATTATTAAAATACAGCATATTAAAACTTGTGGGATGCAGCTAAAACAGAACCTAGAGGAAAAATTTTAAACTTTTAAATGTCTGTTTAAGGAAAGAAGAAAACTGGAAACAGGAATGAGCATCCAACTCTTATTACAAAAAAAATAAACACAAAGAAGGAAAGATAAATAAAAATAAGGATAGACATTACTAAAATAACAAAGAGTCATACATTAGAGAAGATCAACAAAGCCAAATGTTGCTATTTGAAAAGACTAATAGAATGGAAAAATTTGGCAACACTGATCATAAAGAGAATAACTTAATAAACAATGTTTTAAAAGAAAGTGAGTTATAACTATAGATGTAACAGAGATTGAAGAACTATGAAAAAATCAGGAATAGTTTTACTACAAAGTTTTAAACTCAGGTGATATAAACAAATTCCTAAAGGAAGAAAAGAAAACCTTATCAAAATTAAATCAGGAAAAAATTGAAAGCCTGGATGATCTCATAAAAATATTGGAGTTAGAAGCTTAAAATCTTACATCAAAGCAACAGATCCAAAATGGATTTACTGGAAGTTTCTACCAAACATTCAAGGAAGATTATGCCAATCTTTTGCAAAATTGTTCAGAGAATAGAAAAGGAGGAAATGCCTCCCAACTAACTCATAAGGCTAGTGTACCTAGTACACTTGATATCAAAACAGGACAAAGGCAGTAAAAAAGAGGGGTGGAAATTACAGGTCAGTCTCACTTATGAACATAGATTTAAAATTCCTTTTTAAAAGCTAATTTAATCTGGTATTTTATAAACCACCAAACTGGATTTATTTCAGGAATGCAAGGTTGGTTCAATGTTGCAGAAGTCTATTAATAGATGCAATCCCATTAACAGGTTAAACCCGAATAATACAGTCTTTTTAATAGCCACTGAATATCCATTCATAATATGAAACTACAGAAAAAAATGAAGATTGTAACAACTTGGAATAAAAGAAGACTTTCATATCTTGTTAAAGATTATCCACAGTGAACTCAGTGGCAAAACAGGTGGTTTTCTTTAAACTTCCCAACGTAATTCTCACATAATCCTTCTTAATCCTGATATAATCACTTGGACTAGAATATAACTGCTTTATGTCACTTACTTGTATCATGATTTACATTTTCAAATTATCATCAGGAAGTAAAAATCACTGCTATATAGAGTCTATTGGCAGTCCCTAAAAATGTGGTTCTCCGTGTTCTTTCTTTTGGTAAAAAATGAAAGTCATCAACACTAATCTTGGTGTTGATTTCCCTATTTCTAGAATGCACACGTAACTAGCTGTGTATCACACAAGGAGATCTTTCCTGTGCCATCATTGTTAGAAGCTAGCCTTTCAACTGACTTCAGCAAAACCTGTGATTGAAATTTTCATTAAAAGGACATGGGTAGGCTTCCCACATGTAATGTTGAATTGCATGCAATCACCGATCTCAAGTTGAGGGATTGCTAAGGCTGGAGGAACACATCATCACGGGGTAGATATTAAGTGTAGAGCTACAACTTTAATTTCTCTTACTTTTTATACCTTGGGACCCTTTTTTGCTGTTATCATTCATGGCCATGCTGACACAATTTATTGTAAAGGGTCTGAGAGATTCAGCTCACTTCTTTAGTGCTTCCTATGTTTAATGTTGCAGAAGCAGAGAAGATCGGTTTAAAATGGTAATTTTCTGTCTGCATCCTTGAGATCTATGCAAAATGGGTGGTGCTCTATTTTATTTTACCCAATGGATCTCAGCCCCAGATATTAAGAGTATGTGGCACATTTCACAATGGCAGTCAGTCTCTGTTGAGCTTTTCTCTTGCAGCTGCTGCTACTGTTGCTGCGGTTTTGTTTTTTTCCTTAAAGACAGTCTGCAGTTCAGGGACTGGGCAAACCTGAGATAGTCCAGAGGTTAAGTAACTGCCACGGAGACCACCTGCAGGTGGTTAAAGCCCCTCAGGGAGACTGTCCTTATCTGGTGAGGCCTTCACCTGTCTCCCCAGGGCTTGGCTCTGGAACAGGGAACAGGTGAAACTTGGAGACCTCCACGAGGTTCTGGTTACTCTGAGACTCCTAATGAGGGGTCCCAGACCAGCCCCAGTGTATTAAAATAACGTGGAGACTTCAGGGAACGAGCAGACATCCTCTGCCTCACACCTTCTCTGTGACAGACGAATGTGCCCATTATTTGCAAACCTTGTTGCAGAGTCACTAAAGATTCAAAGCACTCAGTTCAGGGACAGTCCTCCTCTCCTCACCCTGCCCCTAGATGTCTGAGTCTCCTAGCCATAAAAACGTCAACTTGCGCTAACAAAGGAAAATTGGGAATATTGTTATTGAATTAGCTTCACTCAAGTTCTACCATTAATCAAGAGTTGGGCAACATAGGTGATGACCCATGTCCATCCTTAGTCAGACATCTGTGGCTGATGTAGAGAGAGAACTTTCAGCTGTATTTTCTCTCTTCATTTACATGTTAGATCATTACAACTTTCTCACCAATTAGGATTCAACTAAAAGCTCTCAAAACCACGTTCTTACTCTGTAACCATTAAGTCAAAAGCCGCTTTCCTAAAACTGCAGTCAAGGTGGTCACTGATGATGGTAGTATCTGTTACTGATGCCAGAGAGAGCATGGTTTGGCTCTCCACGGGCTGAACTGAATTAGCCCCCAGATCACTTTGCATAAGCCAACTCCAAAGATGGCCACGGGATTTTGGTCACAAGTCACCCATAAAGGGTTTTCTAGCTATAAGCTCTGATCGTGACTGGGTTATAAACCCTGCAGAAAATGAACAAATCTCTTTTGGCCTTTGGGGCACAATGCAAGACCCAGCTGTGCAATTAGGTTCTTGTTTGAAGTAAATGGGCCAACCTGGCTGGAAAGCATGTTAATATTTTAAATTTCTACATTAACAGCTGTACATGTGCCCAGAGGCTGGGGTGATGACCACCTTATATAACTGCCCAAAAAAAAGTGACAAGAATAAATAAATCCCAGCAAATTGGATTATCATTTGCAGTGGAATTGCCAGCAGAGGCAACAGAAGGAATATCACTGATTTATATTCCTACTTCAGCAACACATTTGACACCTTCTCTTGGGAATTGCATGAATGGTGTTAATTCAAGTTGGCTGGCCCTGTGTTTTGAAAATTGGCTGAAGGAGGACGACCAGCATGGCCAGGATGGGACTGAAGAACAGACCTTCCGCTATGAATATTAATCCCCAGGAGTGCCCACTCATGTAAGGCCCGCTCACTTGACCTTAGTCTGTCCATTTTTGCAAAGAGGATAGTAACAGCCCTTTCATTTAACTTAGTACCCTTTGCCATTAAGGAGCCTCACATATTAATGGATGTTCTTTAGTCTCATAATATCCCACTCATGAGTATTGTCATCTTTATTTAACATATGAGGAAAGTGAAAAACAGGAAGTTGAAACGACACTGCAAATCACACTATTAAAAAGAAAAGCATCTGAAGAAGAGAAAATAGGTTTTTGAGTCTTCTAAGCCACTTTTGCATCTTCTTTTCCTGCGTTCAGTAAGCAAGACATTAATTGATGTGTTGCTTTGCAAATGATAAATCATTCCTCATGAGAAAGTTGTGAGGGAAAGAGGAGACCAGAGCAGTAAAGTGGCTTGTTTGAGGTCACACAGCAAGTCAGCGATAGAGCTAACCATGTTAACCTTGAAACAATGACCTGGGGCTTATTTTTTTTGCCTTTTCTCCAATCCTTGGCTGCATTTCTTTTCATAATAATGTTGCCTTATTGGGGTATAGTGTATCGTGATAAGTAACTCCATTGGATTATACAAATGCCAAAGGGTATCTTGTCTTTTACACAAGGCCCTCCCAGGAGGATAGCCAAGTAAAGGAAATGGTCTCTAAAACCAAGTCTGATGACACATTTCTCCCCTCCCAAGGTCATTATCTCCTCTCCTGCCCAGACACTGGGCTGCGTGCCAGGGGTGTGCCTAGTGTAACTTGACACTCCGAGGGGGTCCTTTTTTAAACATCCTCCTCTGCTACAGGACAAAATTATTTTCAGTAATAATCATGAAATGAAACAAGTAATAATAGTGGCCAAGAAAGAAATACAGTGAAATTTTTCTTATATTGAATTTCACATATAATTATGCCTGTAAAAAAATTTTTAAGTAAAATAGTACAATGTAAGGAAAAAATCACAACTCCCTATTAAATAACTTTTTTAACCCACCTAACAGTTTGCACTTTGATCTTTTGATTATAGTTAATATATTACAGTCTGTAAATAATTGTCCAGTAAATACATGAATCTTAACAAACCCAAATGCAAAAGACACAATTTAGGCAACTACTAATAGTCACTGATTTGGTAACATTTTCTTGATCTGTCCTTTAGTTTTAAGGCAAACAGTCAACAGTTTTGAAAGAACTCATTTCAACTTGTAAAATATTAAAATTCAGTATAAATATGTAACATAAGAACTAAAATTTGCACTCAACAAAAATAATACAACTCATGGTTCTCACCATGTTTCACTGTTTCAAATTTTAGACATAAAAATTCTTGAAGAGGTCCTGTGGAATGAAGTAGCTCAGTTCTAGCTCTCAGTCCTTGCGATAACTGTGCCACCATTGTTTATTTCGAATCTGCTGTAGAAATGTAAGAATACATGTAGTGCTACAGGGATTGGAGACACTGTGTCTGAGACAAGCTCAAAATCCAAAAACTGGGTGTAGCTGAATCCTGTGTGAGCATATGGGGGTGGGGGAGGGGGAGGGTGGGAGCAGACTGTGATACTGACATTTTCCAAATTCGTTTCTACATCGAGTATGTTTATTAAAGGGTAAGAAGTGAAACTGCTCATTTGAAGCTTGCCCATGTATATTGACTCTTTATCAGTAACCACAGCAATTGGTTAGGCTTTAGCTCAACAAAGGATTTTATCACTGATTATGTTAGAATTGCTGGTGCACGCTGATAATCAGTGGATGGACCTTCATTTAGTTTGATTACCATTAAGTTTTGTGCAGTTGCACCTGCTTATTTCCTGCCCCGAGGTTGACAGCTCCCAGAGCCCCGCCCTTGGAGTCCTTCCACTGCCTGCAGACTTAGGCCTCCAGATCTGCACCTCAGTGGTTACCTGCGTTACCCAATTCTCGGTCACTCTTGAAGTCTTACATTTATCGCTTCTGCTTCCCTTCGGGAATTTTGCACAGCTCACGGAATTCAGGGATTCTTCCCTTACCCTGCAGCGGGGGAAACACCAGTGTTAGGGGCCAGCCTCAGAGAACCTGGAAACATTCCAGCTCCAAACCCTTGCTCTCCGGTTGTATGCTTCCCCTCCAGAGAACCCATGGCCCGTGGCCTCCCTGCGCCCACGTCCCGCGAGATCTTGCTCCAGTGTATGCACACCGTGTGTGTCCTCGGTCAGGCCCTTGCTCGTCTGTTCAGAGAAGGGAACCCCTGTCAGAGCACACCGCCCTGGGTGGGTGGCAGGGTGCATCATGTCTCAGGGACCCCCTTGAGGATCCACACCCTTGAAAACACTTACTTCTGCCTTCTCCCCAGTCTCCCAGAGCTGTCCCAGGCTCCCAGGGTACCAATAGGCATGACCCCAGGGTTCCTTGTCTTGACCTCTTGGAGGGCCAGCCCTGTCAGACCTGCACCTGGGCTGTTTGTCTCTGACCGACATTAGGATCTTAACAGCAGGGTCAGGGAACAGGGCCAGGCTCCTCCAAGCATCTCTCAGTTGTAAATGAAACCTGATCCCATCACGAGTAAGAGATTGCCTTTCTACCTAGCAATGAGAATGGCATTTAAAATTCAATATCAGAAAAGATATTGACGAGATTAAGGGCCTGAAGGAATTGATTTATGAGGAGAGACCCAAGGAATTAAATATGCATAGCCTGGTGTAATAGGATATTAGGCCCTGAGCACAATTTCATTCCTGTGATCTGGTGTTCCTGCTATCAGTCATCTAAATGGTGGGGTTCTCTCCAGAAGATGTTTCTCCCCCAGGGGTCACTGAGCTGTTGGCAGAGAGGGAGGCACTGGGATGGATAAACCAGGCCACAGGCTTGGTCACCCTTGGACCTTGATATAAATTGAAGCGCAGTTTCATCCGCAGGTAGAAGCAGATGGCATTTAAAACAAGAATAAATTTGGAGTAGTCTTACCACCTCGTGCGACAAAAAAATTCAAACTAGTTCAATTCCATCTTTTTTTTTTTTCCCCAAGGAGAAAAGTGAACGTTGTGAGTACCAGGTAGTAAATGACTGTCCTTCCCCTGAGCCAGGTTTCTCTCCTTTCTCAGGAATACTGTTAGATGTGTTGGCCTTTAGGCAAAGCCTTGCTCTTAGGTTGTGATAATATGCACTTGATTTTTTACATCTCAGGCTTTTCCCAGCAATCAGGGATTGGCTCGGGATTCAGTGTTAGACGTGAGGTGGGAACAGGCAGACTTCAGCAGTGGGACCTAGCGCGGCTGCCCTTCCTAAGTGGTTCTGAGGTCTGTGAGAAGCAAAGCCGGCCTGAAGGGGTGGAAGGTCTGGAGAGCCTGGGGAGAAAAGCAGCAGAAGCAGGGAGCTGTGTTTGGGTAGCAGGATCTCACCAAGGAGGAAGGGACGAATGAGCGGATCCCCTCACCTTGTAGCAGGACAAGATGAAAAGGATCCGGCAGCACTGGCCACCGCGGGGGGTTCAGATAGCAGGCTGAAATACACGGAGTAATGGGGTTGGAGACAAGGTGTGCAGACATGGTGATGCTGGTTGCCCGCAGGCGTCGCCCCACGGTCTGGACATTAAAACAACTGCTGATTGGTCTGTCCAGACATAGTCACACCCACCCTGGCCTTTGGTGGAAAACTGTCTTTGGAAGCCAGCAGACCTCATTTCCTTAGGCGATATCCTACTGGCCTTTAAAGGCTTATCCCACTAAGTAGGGCATCGAATTTATAGCAAAGTTATCGAGATGGAATAACATTTATTAAAACTGAATCAAAAGAGCAAAAACACATGAAAAATTGACACCGTATGGGCTCAAATATTTCCAGACCTCAAGCATTAGTATTTGGTGGCTCATTTCTAATGAGTAGAGAACAAGTTCTGATTCAAAGTGGATCCCCTGAGCTCATGTTCTCCTAACACCTGAACTGATCCCCAAGAACCTCCTAGGGAAACCACATTGGTTGGAGCCACTGTTAGAATATTTTGTGCCACCCTAAATTCATTTTAGTGGATAGGCTAGCAGCCTCGTGACCCCGCATCTTGAGGATAGTCTACTTGGTTTCCTCCGTGTCCTGCACACTGTCTAGCCCAGCACTGTGTACTTAGGAGATAAGTGATGATTGAAAGAATGGATAAATGAACGATTGCTTGATTGATTGATCATTGAATATTACTGGATTGTTTTAAAAGAACTGAACATAGAGCCAGTCGCTGGGGAAATCTTGAAATGAGGGGAAGAGGGAAAGAGAGAAAATGTGTGTGTGTGTGTGTGTGTGTGTGTGTGTGTGTATAGGTGTCAGTCACTATCGGTATATATTATATCTACCTAGTGGCACGAGTTCACGTGACCTGCCACCACCATGAATTTAGAAAGAGTCTCTTCCACCGCCATGGAAGACACAAAGTCAGATGCTCTCAGTTTCATGCCACCCAGCAGCTCCATCCCCAAGCAGCTCACCAGTCCTGCAAGAGATTCCTGAGGCGGCACCATTCAGTGAGCGTCAGCTTGTCATGAGACGTTGCTGGTGTTCTTTCGTACAGAGAATCTGCTCCATAGTCTGGGGCTTTCATGGAATCTAAGCTCATCTGATATGTTAGCTATATAAAGACTTGACCTTAGTGACAAAATTATAGAATTTAAGGGAAAAAGACAAGGAAAGGGTTACAGTTTTTAAAGGAAAGTGAAATCCACCACAGCACTCACAGAAGGATACACAAAGGCACGTCTCCAGCAGCCTCGGTCTTAAGTGCAAATGGTGAAGGCGTAGGTAGAAGTCATGGCTAGGAAGGTTTTAAGTCTGGCATGTCCTGATTTCCATTTCCAGTTGACGGATCAGTGTGGTTGTCAGGGTAGAAACCACGGTTTGAAGTAGGAAAATCGAGTTGTGCAAGTGGTAGGTGTTTCCCCGATACCGCGGCCTCGGATACGGGACTTAACCTCTGGGTGCCTGTGAATCGCCCATCTGTAAATATGGAAACGTGACCTCACTTATTCTGGGGCTCCAGATAACACTGGTTGCTCTTCGGATTTGTCAGAGAGAAAGACCCATTACACACGGAAGTCTGCATCCCCAAAGAGCATTACGAATGATCCTATTAAATCAGTGGCCTGGAAGTACGAAGATGTGTCAGGTTCGGCGTTTATTTACCTGTTTTTGTCCGCCAGAGTGTTTGCACTTGATTGGCCTATGGATAATTGCCTAATTGGAACACACTCAATTGTAGCCACCAAAAATGTAATAGTGCATCTGTTTAATGCCACACTTCCCAGTGTTAAATTAAAATTATGCTGCAGTCAGCCAGTCCAACCGAGAGGCTCTTCTGATTAAGTTCTAGCTGCCTGTGAACTTCTGTAATTGAGGCACTCTGGAACTTAAAAATTCAAACTGGAAAGAATAGTATACAGTCTCTCAGATTTCAAGTGAAAAAAGACCAGAAAGGCTGACTTAAATTATCTAGTTGCAGACTATCTCATTGTTTTTATAAGACATCTAGTCATATGAACAATCACAGTTTTGAATCCCCACGGTTTTGAATCCATAAATGTTAGATTCGTGAGTTTACCTTTTGTAAACAAAAGCAACAATTCATTTGAAAGAATGCAGAAAATAGCCCAGGGGTGTTTGTTTTGTTTTTCCTCTAGTGGTGCTTTTGGTTTATTTGTTTGCTTTTTGGTGGAACATGGGGAAGAAATTACATAATAATAAATTCACTGATTGGATTTTCTTAGACTTTTAAGAAATATTCCCGGGCTTCCCTGGTGGCGCAGTGGTTGAGAGTCCGCCTGCCGATGCAGGGGACACGGGTTCGTGCCCCCGTCCGGGAAGATCCCACGTGCCGCGGAGCGGCTGGGCCCGTGAGCCATGGCCGCTGGGCCTGCGCGTCCGGAGCCCGTGCCCCGCAACAGGAGAGGCCGCAACAGTGAGAGGCCCGCGTACCACAAAAAAAAAAAGAAATACTCCCCTATAGATTGAGGATGGTATCTAGAACTTCCAGAGTAAAGAATCAAAACGTCTTAAGTGCTATTTTCCTCTGAAGATTTCATATACCCATATGTCTAGAACAATAAATTACCCAGTGATAGATCCTCAGGTAGTTGTTGTTCTCGTTTTGGCTTTTGTGTGTGTGTGTGTGTGGTTTTTTTGTTTTTCTTTTGTTTTGTTTTTTTGCTAGATCGTGGCTTAATCTCATAGAATTGGGGAAACCAGAGCAAGCATTCATTCACCTCTTTACTCATTCGTTCATTCAGCACCTGTCGTGTGTTAGAGGTAACCCAGTTATTGACCCTACCATTGGTGGATGTAGGCTAGTTGGGGAGATATCTATGAAATGTAATATATCATATAAAAGTGCTTTTGGAGCATGGAAGTTAGAACAGCTAACTTTGCTTGGGTGATCAGAGGGGGTCTTTATTGAGGAAGAAACCAAGACCACTGCTTATAGTTGTGCAGGTTTTGCCCTGGACAAGGGCACCAGGCCAAATGGGTGAAAGGGGATGAAATCAAGCCCCTACTCTACTGCCCAACCATGTGCCTTACTGAAGGGTCCTGTCTGCCTAGAGGATGGGGCTCTTTTCTATCGTATAAAGTCATCATATGGATTGACGTCAGCCCGAAAACATTCTTTAAGCTGGCTTAAAAAATGAATAGGAATCTGCCAGGCAGAATTCTGGGTAGTGAGCTTTTCATAGAGTCATGAAAGGACCTAGCATGTCTGGGGAAGGACGACACAGCCAGTGGTTTGGATTTTATCCAGTAGAGATTGGGGGATCGATGGTATTTTTTAAGCACGGGAGCACTTTGATTCAATTTTCTCAGGAGTGTAGGGTGAATGACAGGAGGAAAAAGCAGATCCAGAAGAGAGATGCTCATCCTAAACATGACAGTGAAGATGGTTGGAGAGAAGGCAGAGGAACGGGCAGAGAGGTTGTGGGCGTGATGAAAGGGCGGGCATGGACCTCAAGGTTTTAACTCTGGTTACCAGGGGAATAGAATTAGCCTTGTGGGGGAGGGGTCACAGTAAGCACAGTTTGGAACACTGTAGGGAAAGGGTCTGGTGGGCAGTAGGAGGGGCGGAGGCTGTGAGGTCAGCTTTGAAAAGCAGGAGCGCAGGAGCCGAGCCCGTGCAGTTGAAGCGATGGGTGTGAACAGGATCGCCTGGAGAGAGAGGACATGCCAAGGCAAACAGAACCTGGCATCCTAGTTGGCAGTTAGAAAAGCGTTAGTGACTTTAGTAAGAGCAGAGTCTGAGTAGGGTACTCTGGACAGAAGCAACGTTGTAGCAGGATTAAATAAGCATTTAAAGAGACAGTGGTTTTCCTTCCCAGCTGCATATTAAAATTATCTGTGGAGGTGTTTTTTTTTTTTTTTTTTTTTTTTTTTGCGGTACACGGGCCTCTCCCACTGCGGAGCACAGGCTCCGGATGCACAGGCTCAGCGGCCATGGCTCACGGGCCCAGCCGCTCCGCAGCATGTGGGATCTTCCCGGACCGGGGCACAAACCCGTGTCCCCTGCATCGGCAGGCGCACTCTCAACCACTGCGACGCCAGGGAAGCCCTGTGGAGGTTTTTTTAAAAAATATTATTGCCTGGGTCCGTCCCCTAGATATTCTGAGTTAATTGGTCTTCTGTGGGACCCAGGAATAAGTGTGTTTGAAAAGTTCTCCATATTTAAGAACCACTACCCTTGACTCTCCCTTTAAGAAGTGTCAGTAAACCTCAAAGGCTGGCAGACATGTGAGATGCATAAAACCCCAGGGGGTCAGAGAAGTATGAGATTTTTCAAAGATGAAGAATCTTTTTTTAAAATATATATAAATTAATTTATCTATTTGGCTGCATCGGGTCTTAGTTGCAGCACGCGGGGTCTTCGTTGAGGCATGCTGGATCTTCCGTTGCGGCTCACGGGCTTCTCTCTAGTTGTGGCATGCGGGTTTTCTCTCTCTTGTTGTGGCTCGCGGGCTCTGTAGTTTGCGGCACGCAGGGCTCTCTCATTGAGGCACATGAGCTCAGTAGCCGTGGAAGGTGGGCTTAGTTGCCCCATGGTATGTGGGATCTTAGTTCCCCACCCAGGGATCGAACCTACATCCCCTGCATTGGAAGAGAGATTCTTTACAGCTCGACCACAAGGCAAGTCCCAAGGTGAAGAATCTTGATATTATTAGACTGACAGAGGTTAGAAAGTTGGATAATGCAAAGTGTTAGTGTGGGTGTGGGGTACAGTAACTCTTATAGCACTGGTGGGCGGGAAGGCTGGTACAGCCATTCTGTGATGCAGCTTTGGCACTGAACTCCTCAGGCATGCCCCATGACCGACAGCTCCATCGCTGGATATGCACCAGGGCAAGTCTCCCACAGGTCCATAGGGACAAGCATTAGCATCTCCCACTACAGCCTTTTACAGGGGGAGGAGAATTGGAGATAATCTGAGTGGCCTTCACTGGGAGAGTGGAATAGGTATAACTGAGTGGACGTACCCTATAAAATAGTATGCAGCCACCAGAAGCAATAGTTAGATATATATACATATCAACATGGAGCTTAAAAACATAGTAAACAAGAAATATGAACACTATCACTTAACATACAAATGCATACTCTCAAAACAACAGTATATATTTTGGAAAAACACATTCAAATAAAAAAGAAACCGTTGAAAGCGGTTGCCTACATACAAGAAGAAAAGGAACTGGGGATGATTCCTTGGAATCACACTTTTTTTTAATTTAAAAGTGTGATTCCAAGGAACAGTGAGAACGGCTGGAAGCTTACATGGGAAGTGAGGTCAGGGGAAGGGTGTGTGTGTGTGTGTGTGTGTGTGTGTGTGTGTGTGTGTGTGTACACGAGCGCACACACGTTTTAATAGCACGAAGCAGTGTTGTAAACGTGTGGATGAAATGGCAGACTCAGTGGCGTTCTCACTTCCCCTCTGATCTATTCACAGTGTTGGTAATAACAGCTGAGAGTTGTGTCCAAGTGGTTTTCCTTTCTGTGTCCTTTCCCCAACTTTAACTAAGTTCGTTTGTTTGCTCTTGTTGCTGTTCTTACTAAAGCAGTGTCTGCTCCTTTACAGACATACCAGAAAATGACAAGCAAACCTAACAGAAAGATCCGTAAGCCCACTCACCCGGAGACAGTGTCCAGGTTCATTTCTACGAATAGTTTGCAAAATTCAGGGAAACCCTTTCATAGCCTGAACTTTTCATGTGGAGAACAGTATAGTATGAGTTAATTCTATGTCCAGAGACACTTGTGCAACTTCACTTTAATGGCTGCATGGTGTTCCATTGTACAGATGCACCATCGTTACTGTAGCCAGTCCCCCTCTGCTGGACATCAGTCGTTTCTAAATTTTGCTACTTCGAGTGCTGCAGTTGAGTGAACATAAGCTACCTTTGTTTGAAGACAATTTCCTGTCCTTCATTTGGCTCATTTTTAAAGGAGGTTTAAGGAGTGGATTCGAAATGGTCTAATGACATAAAAATCCACTCAGCGTCGTGGAAGTCGGAGCACCAGATCCTCTCGGAACTGTTCTGGGGCTGGTCATGAATGAGAATAAAGAACCAGGGTCATTCCCCACTGTTTGGAAATGGTCGTTTTCATTACTTATCATGGTGCCAGAGCACAATATGGCCCCCTGGTTTCTGCACTTTAATCAATTGGTGCACAATTGAATCACGTAACATGTGAAGGGAGCCCGTGTGGGTTGTGTGTATTGCATCATATGTGAGTATGATACGGGCAGATGGTAAAATAAGGGGCGCTGAGTGTTTTGAAAACTGCAAGGAAACCACTGTTTATGCTGGGGGACCAAAGCAGGTTCTTAAATCTACAGCCAGCACCGGACGAGGGAACAGGACACGCAAGCCCGGGGGTTAAGGCACAGTGTATTTTTCTGAGTACTTCCTCCCCGACAACGTACCGCAAAACTAGCAGTTTTGAAGATTTAATTTAATCCTTCCACTTGGCAACTTTAAGCATCAGGAATCCAGTGACAGTGTTTATTCCGGCCTTGATAGTTCAGAACTGGCCAGGCAGCTCTGCAGCCAGCTTGTCCAGCCCCAGAAGTCGCAGCCTTGGTGTGGAGACAGCTACCCTCGTGGCAGGAACGCACTGACATTCTCGTATCGTCAGTGCAGCACTTGTCATGTGCAGGAGCAGAAGAAACAGACTTCCGTCTTTGCAAACTAGCCCTTTGTTGTCAAGAAGCTCTGAATAAGACATAGCTGCTTCCGGGGCCTGTTTTGAAGCTCTTGAATGTGCTCTGCAGCCTGTGTATATATTAGCACATAACCATGTTCCAAAGAATTAGTTCTGGGCAGCCCCGTCCTCCTGGCAGGCCAGGTCAGCCTCCCATGCATTACAGTGGATAGGGCAAGGCGCGCTCAAGGCTTCGCAGCAATCCGTTCAGTGGCCCTGCTTCAGAACAACGGTGCAGGCCATAGCTGAGTGTTTTGACAGCTTGTATCAGCAGTTTTCTCGACTGATACATTGATTGCAGTTCGGACTTCAGTCCTGCTGATCTAATAAAACATCACCATCATAACAGAGAAGGTAAAAGGCTCTTTTGTGCTCCCAGCCACCTGGGGAAGCAGCTTTACAGAGCTACTGGAACGCTAGCTTTAGGGTCATATGTAAAATGATGTAACCTCGGACAAGTTGACTCATTATTTTAAGTGTCTTTATGATTTAATTTCTTCAGCTGTCAATGTCTTAGTTTCTTACCACTATTCTACATATTTTTACAGATATGCATGTGTTTAAAGGAATATAAAGGTGCCTTCACAAACACTGAAACAAGCATTGTGCATCAGTGTCACAAACAGCCTGATACTGTGGCATTAACTGCACACTCGTTACGCTACGGGGGGTGTGTGTGTGAAACAGACATTTAAAAAAGGTCAACTGAAGTCTGGATTAAGCTTTAAGACACGTACAAACCTTTTCCTCGTGTTTTGGAATGGATGTTTTCAATATCTTACAGTATTCCATTGGCCTTCAATCCTACTTATCCTAAATATCCTTTTCACAGCAATTGCTGACCATCCAGGAGGAGTTAAACAACAAAAAGTCAGAATTGGAACAAGCAAAGGAAGAGCAGTCACACACACAGGCATTACTCAAAGTCCTCCAGGAACAAGTAAGTGAATGCAACAGCTCTGCCTCGTGAATTAGTTCAGACACGGACACACGCCTCCCCCGTGTTCGACACACATGCAAACACTGCTGCAGTTAATCTTCGAAATGACCAGCCTGGACCCTCCCCACCTCTTAGCAGCTTTGCTGGGTAGAATTTATAATCTCATCTGCAGCATCTCTGCTTTCACTCTGGTACCTCTTTAGACCACCCAAGCCCCCCAGCGATGTGTGAACGTTTCTTCCAGAAGACAAATGAATTTCGATAAAGTTTTGAAACATTGGCAATGCAGATAAATTTCACAGCAAGCAGCTAGTTTCCTTTTAAGTCTCATCGCAAGGAAAACGAGTTTAGCATAGCCCACAGTCCTGCAGACATCTGAATCAGAAGGACTGATTCATAGCGACATTTAAAAAAATCTCTCCCCTGTGCATCAGGGCACTTATCTAACCAGGGTGAGCAACAGACCTTTCATATGAAGTTTGTAAATCTGAACGTTTCATCCTGGCTTTCTTTGATACTAAAGTGTGGCCCGACGTTGATAAGTAAATTTGAAACGATCGTCGTACAGCAGGGTGAGATGGATCGCCCGGCAGCTGAGTGAAATCTAAGCCCAGTACCTACACGCAAGAAGCTGAGAAAGCTCTTGAAATGCTTTCCTATTTCTGGCCTTCACATGCTGCCCATGATGTAATGAACGGCAAATGGAAGGGGAAAAAAAAATCACATAGAGTAACCGTAGCCCTTTGGGGGTAGTCAAATTTAGGTTGCTTTAAAATTTTCACTCACAGTGGTGTATGAGGAGGTCCTCTGCACAACGTATATAACTTCAAAAGTGATATTTTTTAAAAAATACTATGAAGTTGGAAGCGTATGAGCCTAGTCAGCTGTGACTCAGTCACTTTACAAGTGATTTTTAACTTCTTAATGGTTTGGACTCAAAATATCTTGTCAGTCACTTTCCCCTAAAAGTATAAGTGAATTGTGAGGCACAAGTGAAGATGTTAGATCATTTATAAGCTTTTATAGCTTTGGAGGAAAATGCTTTCTAAAGCTAATCGTTACCTTTATACGATTAAGATAGATTCAGTAACTTAGACTGAGGCTTACATTATATGATTTTGGATAAGTTAGATTGAACTGAAAAAATATTGATGACTAAATTCACAATGACCTAAGAGACCTGCAGTCACTGTTCTTTCTTCTTTTACATTATTCAAAAGCTTTCAACAAAGTAGAGCTGATTTGGTCCAGATTTGCTCCTGATCGGACAGACACAGCTCTGAGCTTTGTTGTTTTACATTTTCTCTCTCTGCCTCCTTGATTTACTGGGATGAGGAGGGGTGAATTCCTTTCTCTAAATGACTCAGATCCTTTATTTTGATTCAAACTCCAAACTCCAGTCATAAAAATAGATGCTAAGTTTTGCAGAATTCATTGCTACATCCTTGTCGTCACGGCATGCGTTTTTAAAGAGCAACGTGCGTACACAGGCTTTGGTAAAGCATCACACTTCGTTCTCCATTACTTAAAAAAAAAAAACGATAAATGGGGAACATGAACAAGATTCAGAACAACTAAAATCATTAAAAACCTAGGAAATCTGACTGGAAAGGAAGCGTTTTTAAATCTGCTGTAGTAATGGGATGGCTCCTTTACAAGCAAAGGCACCGAGAATACATAAGCCTAAGAGAGCCCATTTGGGTGCTGTTCGCTGCCAGCCTGTTTTCCCGAGAGCCCCTTGCCCGGTGCCCCTGTCATCCTTGTAGATGAGAGCAGGCAGTGGACACGTTCCTTCCATCTCCCTGTAGCTTCCCGCCACACACAGACATACATTTAAAAACACACCTCTGCCTCTCTGAACAATGCCTTAGAAAGCTTTCTTTGGACTTGTGTAGAGTAGCTATACATGCAAACACCTTTTCAGTGCCTGCATAGATAGGGCCTAAACAGATGGCCTCACCCCCCAGAGATTTGAGTGGGCCTAGACTCTTACTACAGTAAGTTCCCTGCATACGAACCTTCACGTTGAGAACTTTCGAGGATGTAAATGTGCGTTCGCCTGTCCAATCACATAAGTCAGTTCACGTGTCTGGCGTACATTGTCACGTGCGTGCATCCTCTTCAAGTGGCCGTGCTTTTGCGTACTTTACTGTACAGTACTGTATAGAGTACAGGAGTACAGTATCTTTATTTCAAGCCCAGGATGTCCGAAAGCAAGCATAAAAGCAGCCGTGATGTAGCTGGTACTACTGTACTTTTCAAGGTGCTGTACTGTAAGATTAAAAATGTTTTCTTTATTTTTTGTTTGTTTGTTTTTTATGTATTATTTGTGTGAAAAGTATTATAGACCCATTACAGTACAGTACAGTACTATATAGCCAATTGTGTTAGTTGGGTACCTAGGCTAACTTCGTTGGACTTACAAGCAAATTGGACTTACAGACGCGCTCTCGGAACGGAACTCGTTCGTATGTAGGGGACTTACAGTATTATATAGACACACACACACACACACACAGGAAAAGATATATCCTGCTCTGAAGACGTGGAATTTTGCTCTTTAACGTGACTGCCACTTGATGGAAATCCTGAAAAGAAGGAACAGGTTGTGAGGGCAGACCCTTACCGTCCGTAGCCCTCAGCCCAGGGAAGGCAGGCTCATTCCCTAAGCTCTCTGTTTGCTAAGATGCAGCTTCACCAGGTCCCACCAGGCCCCACTGGCTCCTGCCTTTCATGTCCTTCACAGAGGTGGTAGCTTCCAACACCTGGAGCCTGTTCCCAAGCCCAGGTATCCTCAGACAAGATGTTAGCCCCTCCGTCTGGAGGAGACCAGCAGCTCCGGGGAGAGCAGGGAGCCAGGCCATTGAGGGCAGAAGTAACAAAACCTTCTGAGCCAACCCCGCTCTTCACTCCCAGAAGCACGAGTTACAAGGTGGGACAAGCAGAGAGGGTTGATGAAAAGGAGAAGATGAGGAACACCTATGAAAAGAAACCCTTAAGACAGGAAAACAGAGAGGGGTTTTTAAGTCCCTTTGTGCCCTCTGATAACAGACGGCGCTGCTGTCACTGAGGCGCACTTTTTCTTCTCGTGTGTATCACACATTGCCTGTGCTCCCTTGTCTTTGTTATGTGTAGAAGCATCAGTGGTGTAGCCCCAGAGAACGCAGGGCAGCATGCCTCTTTCTCAAGCAGGAGCGTGATGTGGAGGTGAGTCTTAATCTGCCCCACTGGCCCACAGCCAGCTGCCCCACACTCAGCTCCTCCACGGCGCCGTTGCTTTGGCATAGCCTCTCTCTTGGCACGGAGAGCGTGTGGTTTTCTTGCTGGGAGTCTGAGATCGCCTGACAAAAATCAAAGACGCTTTCATTTTAACGTGTACCAAGAGCCTGAAAGAACCAACATTTGAATCAAACACATGGGTGGTGCACTTATTTTCTTTCAAACTTTACGCATTTATATCCCACCATGAATATTTTAGGCATAAAAAAGAGGATGCAGAAGATGCTGCTTCCTAAGCACAATAGGCCAGGAAGAAGTACCAGCAAACAGCTGCAAGGCCTGCTCCCCTCTGCCCTTATTCTCTGTCTTCATGTGTCTGCTTCAAGTCAGGCTAGGATAAAATGCCAATTAAAGGTTTCCAGAAATCTCCCGATAACTGATGACTCCTAAGCCTTCTGAGGGAGAGGCATTTTCAGATGTTCACTGTTAAAAATCTCATTTGAGAAATAGCTTTTCTTCTGATGCCTCAGTGACCAAGGAGATGTGTTCCCAATTCTTCCTTTCCAAAAAGAAGCAAATCGTCTTGTTTTAGACCTCCAGAAACCATGTCAGTCATTCAAATAGGTTCTCAAGGAGGACACGTACAGTAGCACTGCGGCATGTTAAAACAAGGGGAAATAACATAATTCTCGAACAATTGTTATATAACATCATTTAGCTGGTGGCAACTTGCAAACACTGCCGGGTTTAAATTAATAGCAATACAACGAGGAAATGGAATCATTTATTATTCTTAAGAATGAATTTTATGCATTTTATGCCTGTGGAACTGCTTTCTAATTTTATTATTTAAAAATAATGACCGAGGCCCATTTATTTCTTGCCAGCCATCAGGTTTCGTAAAATGTTGGTCTCAAACTGGTTTCAGGAAGACTCGTTAGAATTATGTGCTCCATCTGTTTTTTCTTGTTGGAAGTTTCATAAAGGGCAGCCTCAGATAAATCAGGGTTAACAGGATGATATACACTTAGTAGATAATGCTTACTTATTCATTTGGGTTTTTTTGTTTTGTTTTTTCTTAAAATCTGCAGTTGAAGGGTACCAAGGAGTTGGTCGAGACCAATGGCCACAGCCATGAGGACACAAATGTAGGTACCACAAACCTGGGGTTTGCTCTTCTTGCTTGGTGTTGGTTGAATGCCCACGAGAATGTGGCACTTTTTAACACAGAGGAAGTCAGAAGCCCTGTGTCTCAGCGGCTTATTAAGATTACTAATGTGTGGTTTGGCGATAAAATATGGGTAGGTACTGTTAGCTTAGGTTACCAGATGTTGACACAGGAGTACTTGAGCTAAGCTCGAGCATAAAAATTCTCATCTCAGTGAATTTATTCGAGCCCTTTATATTTTCAAAGCTATAGACCAATGAGGTGTTGGGAGGGCAAATGGAATGAGACCCAACAGGGTAATAAATTGTATACTGCATGTGTTTTTATTAAGTTTGCCTGGCAATGAAGAGGGTAGTGAAATGGCTGCTATGCTGAAGAGGTTTCAAAGCAAACCCCTTCTCCCAGAAAAGCCCTTGAAAGCGAACCTTTCTCTGTTTCTGACCCCAATCAGTTGCATAGAGCATCCGTCCTCTGGAGACAGAGTCTAATGGTACAGGATCCCACTTGGCACTCTGCTTCCTCCTGGGTGTACCTTGAATTTCCCAGTATTAGCCAAGCACTCTCTTTGCCTTGGAAGTTCTTTAGTCTCAGGTGAAACAGTACGCCATGTAGATCATTGTCTCTCCATATGTTGGATGGTTTTGTTTTCGCCTTTTTTAAAAATCTCTTTGATATCTGTATGTATTTGACTATCCTCTTCTAGAAAATGCTCACTAAGCAGTTCTTTTTACATAACACAGAATCAGACATGGTAATGAATGCCTGATTAAGCTAGAGCGAGGAGAAATTATACATTCCATGTTCACTCTTGTTTTAATTATATACAGCAGAGACCCTGACATTCAGAGTACCAGAAAATCCCTCTTAATAACTACTGTTCCTACCAAACAGATATTTAACATATGATGCTTATGAGAACCTACTGTGTACATGGGGCTCTGCTAACTGTGGGAGGGGGTGGTTAGAAAGAAATATAAGGCTTGGGGTCTGCCCTCAAAGAACTTACAACAAAAGGCTGATGAACTAAGGGACACGTGGGCAGGCAATAAACAAGATGTGATACATGTACAGGAAGGTGAGGCCGCTGTGATTTGACGTAGTTTGAAATCCAGACTTTGCTGCTTATTAGCCGTGTCAGCTTGACAAGTTACTGAACCCCTCTGAGCTTCGTTTTCTTCATTTGTAAAACTGACTGTGCAGCCTACCTCAACAGCTTTTCATGATGTAATGAGCTAGGGCACATGGAAATCTTAAGGTGTTGTTATTATGGTTTCTCTGTGCTGGATACTCAAGAACGGCTCCTGGATCGGTGGGATTTGGGTTTGGCTTTGAAGAATAGATAGGACTGAGAAAGCAGAAAGTTAGGGAAGGAAGCCACTCACCCAGAGCTCTCCACAGGCAACAGTGTGACCTAAGTAGTGTTTGTCTTCCTGCTCCAGTATTTCATTACCCCATCCTTACCCGAAAACCCCTTTTCAGTATCCTGTTTTCCAGAGACACGTTACTGCCACGTTTTGAAACTTTCATACGCACCGCCCCTCAGAGTCAGTCCCTCTGTGCCTCCCAAGGAAGCTGCTGTCTAATCCAATAAGCCAGACAAAGTGGCAGTATGTCTCAATTTCCTGATCTGTAAAATGGGGGTGACATTACCTCCCTTTCCTTCCTTCAGGTTTACTGTGAGAAGCAAACGATATCACTGATTTGGAAGCACTTTGTAATGGTGAGGTTCTAACTATATGGGATGTTGTTAGGATTACAAACTCATCTGCTGATTGAATTCAGTTAGATGCTATGTGGAAAGATAGGCCTAATACAATATCTAGTCTGTAGGCTCTTTCTTGAGAAATGTCAAAAGGTATATATTGTTAAATGGAAAGAGTGAAAAGAGATCATCTTTAAGGTCTGTCGTCCTCTCTTAGAGGAAAGTTTTTAACGTCTAAGAATACCTCTTTAGGGCTTCCCTGGTGGCACAGTGGTTGAGAGTCCGCCTGCCGATGCAGGGGACACGGGTTCGTGCCCCGGTCCGGGAGGATCCCACATGCCGCGGAGCGGCTGAGCCTGTGCGTCCGGAGCCTGTGCTTCGCAATGGGAGAGGCCACAACAGTGAGAGGCCCGCGTACCAAAAAAAAAAAAAAAAAATCCTCTCTAGAATCCATGACGTGTGCGTTGTAATCAACCCCCCAAAATGACCGTTGAGAAATGGGGTTCAGTCAGGCCAAGCAGGAGAGAGGAGCAGCACCTTGCCCACTGGGGCGGGTTCGGGGAGAGATTTGTGGACTGATGGAGTCTGGTAGCACTTGCCCGACATCTCAGCTGGCCGCCTCCTCCCTCACCGAGCAGAGGGCTAGGCTAGTTTGCGCAACTCTAAAAATTGCCTGTTCTTTCAAGCGTTTCCCAGTAGGTGGATTATTCACCTGCCCTTCTCTTTTCTGTCTGTCATGTTGTCTCCTTTGGGTAGTTTCCCCAGCACCTCCACGAGGTTGTGTGAAAGAAAAGAAACAAAGGTCAGGTATTTTGGCCACACGGTCGGAGTGCTAGCAAAATATTTTAAGATATTTTTAAGTGTCTGAAATGAAGTCTGCGTGTCATCTGAAGTTTCCACCAGCCCTGTGGTGGTGAAAGGAGAGGGGGCTTTCAAGCCAGACTGAGAGGGTTTGAATCCATTTTGATCACTGAGGAGTCATGTGACCAGAGTCAGTGATTTGACCTTTTTGAACTTCAGTTTCCTCATCCAGAAGCGTACTAAGCAAAACCCCATATATAAACACCTGGCCCAGAGTACGTCCTTGACAAGTATCAATTCCCTTTTCATGCACCAGTATCAGAATATTCACTGCAGTACGTAGTGCTCTGACAGGATGAATTTTAATGCAGATCATGAGTTTTAAAGCTTCTGGCCCAGAGGTTACTGACTGAGACATATTGATTTTTTTTCACCATGATTACTCACATGCAGGGATAGGAGCTGTGTACATTATCGTTTATTAATAATAATCATATAGTGGACTGGTGCTGGCTTAGCTAGGTATTCTTGTGAGAATTAACAATCGCTTTCTTAAAGCAGTATATTTTATTGGAAAAAGAAAAGGTTTGTATGAAACTGGAAAATTACAGAAAAGTATACAAAGGTAGAGAAAAATAAGCTAATATCTCATTACTCAGAGATAGTCACCATCAGTATTTTATTTTAGTTCTTCCCAGTCACGTGCATGCATACGACCAGAGGGGAAAAAACCATAAATAAATGAACCAATAAATATGATCACGGTGTCTTCCATTTTGTACCTTATTGATTTCTCATTATACCGTGAGTATTCTTCTTGTCAGTAAATGTTCCTCAGAGACATGGCTCTTAATGGCTGTGTAATGTAGATATGAACTAACTGAACCACGTGCCTATGTGTTAGGCATTTAACTTCCTTTTTTTTTTTAAATTTTATAAAAAATGCCGTAATTAACACGTCCATAAATCCTGGTCTGCATGGCTCAGATTTGTTTCTGGTTGATTCTGTATATTAATAGCTGTGTCATGAAGTCTGGCGGGGAGATTAGACTTAACAGAATTGTCAGGCATTCAGAATGTTAGCGTGACAGATGCACACCTGCCACTCAAAGATGTGTCGGGGAAAAAAAAAAAAAGATGTGTCCGGTTTTGCAACTTAGTAACTCTTTTGCCTATTTAAGTCTCAAGAGCTAAGCTTATGAGAGTAGCCGCACCTAGAGTCCCTCAGTTACTAATTATTTTCTATTGTTTTTATATTTTATTGGGCAAGGACAGTATCTGACCAACACCTTGTTCAGTATTCTTGAGGTCCCCAAACAGAGGCGCCCTTACAAAGCCCACCCTTGTCCCCATGCGCAAGACCTTCTGTGAGCTCACGCCCATGAGAAGAGGTTTCTGAAAGGCTAATCTAAAAGCATTGGAGCCAGAAGCTGAGATCAATTGCAAAGGCCTTTTCTCCAAGAGGACTGCACTTAAGATCTGAAGCAGGTTTTTTCTTGTATTTGGAACTGGATATATTTTAGTATACCCAAGTTTAAAACTAGCCTTTAGTACAGATCCTTCAGAGATTTCAGCTATTCCAAAACCAATTTTCTTTCCTCAAAAGCAAAGCTATGACTTTTCTTTTGGTCTCTGTCTCCAAGCTCTCTCTTAACCCCTAGGATTGCTGAATAACTAACCTGGTCCCTGGTCATTATGTATAACAGATATCAAAATCTTAAATTAAAAACTTTTAAATTTTAATTTAAAATTAAATTTACTATTCATTACTTTGTTGAACGTAATTAATTTGATATCTGTCTTCACCTTGCATCTCTTTTGATGACCTTCCTCCCAGGTACCTCCCAGAGGTATCACCACCCATGATCCTTAACCTGCATATGCTCGGCGAGAAAGTGGAAGGGAAAGGAGAGGATGCAAGAAATGCAGGAACAGCTAGGAGGGATCAAATAAAGTAGCTACTTAAGCCGGCAACGTATAGAACAATTCGGTCTAGAAGCTTTCCGTGAATTTTTTCTCCCCCCTCTTTGTTTCTGCTACAGGAAAGCTTTTACCGCCCCCTCCTCTACTTGCATAATTCAGGCTCACACACTGGAGTTACAAAAATCATGTGCAGTCTGGAAAGAGGTTGCATCTGTGGCACTGAAGGTTACCACTGTCTAGTGGAACACCTTTCCCACCCAACAATAAAACAAAAACACAAAAGAAAAGATTTTTCAGTTTTTCACGTTGCCTCTGTAAGTAAGTAAATCCTCAAGTTGTCTTCAAATTTGTCAGAGTGAAGATGTTAAGAGCATACGGAAGAGATGCTGTGTGCAGAACAGTCTTCAAGTTTAGTACACGCTGCGGCAGAAAGCTACCATTAACCGTGTATTCTAATGATGCCTATGGCGGAACCTCTGCTAGCATCGAGCCCTTGGCCCAGTTGCAGAACGTGCTTACCATCCTTTGGGTGCGTTAAGCACAAGAGGGTATATACATACTGATGTATCAAACAAGGCGAAAGAAAAAGAAAAACCCCACAGGAAACTGGGACCATAGTCAAATACAAGAAGACTCAGGCTCTATCCTTCCCTCCTGTAGCTTCTGGCCTGTTCTTGGAGGCCCCGACCTTGAACTGGAGGAGACAGTAAGGAACACCTCAGCACAAAGGTCTGTCCCTCCCTCGCACCATTCCACAGGCTGCATGGCAGGGAACTGGAGCACCAGCCCAGGGAGCGTGCGCCTGCAGATACCGGGGGTGAGACTGCAGACGCCACAGTGCTTCCGGCCCCTGGGGGTCTTTCTTCTCACCATCTCACTGCCTGAGGCTGTACAAAGGCCCCCAGTCTGTGTTCCAACACAGTCTTCCATCCCCCCTTTTTTTTAAAATTTATTTTTTATTTTATTTTATTTTTTTGCGGTACGTGGGCCTCTCACTGTTGCGGCCTCTCCCGTTGCGGAGCACAGGCCCAGTGGCCATGGCTCACGGGCCCAGCCGCTCCGCGGCGTGTGGGATCTTCCCGGACCGGGGCACGAACCCGTGTCCCCTGCATCGGCAGGCGGACTCTCAACCACTGCACCACTAGGGAAGCCCTTCTTTTTTTTTTTTTTTTTTTTAATTTTATTGGAGTATGGTTGATTGACATTGTTGTGTTAGTTTCAGGTGTACAGCAAAGTGATTCAGTTATACATATACATATATTCATTCTTGTCTAGATTCTTTTCACATAGAGGTTATCAGAAAATATTGAGTAGAGTTCCCTGTACTATAAGTAGATCCTTGTTGGTTATCTATCTTATACATAGCAGTGTGTATGTTCATCCCAAGCTCCTGATTTATCCTTCCCCACCACGTTTCCCCTTTGGTAACCGTAAGTTTGTTTTCGCTATCTGTAAGTCTGTTTCTGTTTTGTAAATAAATTCATTTGTATCATTTTTTAAAAATTAGATTCCACATGTCAGTGATATCATATTATATTTGTCTTTCTCTGTCTGACTTACTTCACCTTCCATCCCTTTTGGACTCAGTAAATCAACAAGTCTTCATTGAAGGAGGCAGCAGAGTGTAGAGATTAAGAACAGATCTGGGCACCAAGTAGCCTGGCTTTAGTCCCGGTTCCGCCATTTACTGTCTGGGGGACCCTGGGCCATTCATTGCACCGTGCACCACCATTTTGTTCACTTCTAAAACAAAGGTAGTGACTGCAGCTAACGCATAGGGTTATTGTGAGCATTGCTAGGCAGTGTTGACATGGCCGGGAAGCGTTGGGTATTATTATTGCTCCATCCTTCCACGTGCCAGGTGCTGTGCTGGGTTCTGGAAATCCATCGGTGACTAATATAGACGTGGTTCCTGCCTCACATGGAGCTGACTCTGTCATCGTGCCCCGATCTCACCAAAACTGGCTTGTCCTCTGTCTCATTCCATCAGGACTCATTCTCCACCTTTGGGTCAATATCACAGTGCGAATAATGAATGGGCTTGAGGTAGCTGGTTTGCACGTTTCCCTAAACTCTCTGGAGACAAGACCTTTATTGGAAGGATTGGGTCCATGGGGAGGAGAGTCTGAGGGGAGTGGTATATACGTGTAGGTATGTAGGGAGCTTTGAGACCCCTGAAAATCGCAACTGGAAAATCAGTAGCCACTTTGTCTTCCTTCAGAGAGAGATGGACCCATGTCTGTAGCTGCCTGGGGTCAGCCTTGCTCTGTAGATGTCTAAAATCAAGAAGGGGGACTTTTCATGGACTGATACTTCCTTTAGCCTGTAATGTATGGCCCCATTCACATATTAAATGCTCACACCCAGCCTCTGGCCTTTTGTTCCAGTTACAGCCTCTGTAACGTTGCTTTTCTTCTGCTGGTGCTTCCGTTCCCACCTCTACCCCGACTCCACCCTCCTGCACCCACCCAGCTGCCTTCTTCCAGCTAGTTTACCATGTTTTCTGCTGTGAATTAGCCGTATCCCCACCATTTGCTGTGAAATCCAGAATTGCACGTGAAAAAAACCACACACATCCCAACCCAGCCCCCTCGGAAAGGACTGATGGTCGGAGGAGACCCTGTTCATAAACTCTCTTCTCAGCATGTGCCCCAAGGAAGGATTAGAGAGGGAACTGCTGTCAAAGTTGGACAAAGCTGGCTTCAGGGTTAGTGTTTTTGGTTCCAGTAAACACTCGAGAAGTTTCCTTACCGGGAGCTTCACTGCCAACCCGCCATGTGTTTCCACAGCTGGAGCTGGGCCTACAGTTAGGCCTTTTTGTCAGGACGGGAGCTGATAGGACCTGCTTGGCCATTAGAGGATTTGGAGGATTAGTGCATGTTTAATAAAGCTGACAGGTTGGGTTTGGAGACACGAAAACAGCCAAAGTAGACATAAATTTCAGTGCTGACTGAAATGGTCTGACACAGACATGGATACCTATATAGCTAAAATCAAGATCTGAAACCAAAATTTTCCACTCTGGAGACAAATATACTTCCCCCAAAAGGTTAATGATAATCCTACGTGATGCAGAAGCAAAAGCAATTGTTTAGAATGGAAGATTGGTAACTTTTATAAATCCAATACCCCCCCACACACAAATGCTCTTATCTTAAAAGAGCCATTTTCTTTTTGTGGAAAATATAAAGAAAACAATCATCTGCAATCTTACCACTCAGAAATTAGTGTTTACACTTTCTTGTGTTTCCCTCAGCCTCGCCTGTGTGCACATATATACATTTTTACCAAATTTACAGCATATTATATGGGCAGTTTTACAGCCATACATTTTTTTTCATTGTAAATCATGAGCATTTCCCCACGTTATTAAATGTTTTCTTAGTACAACTTTTAATGACTGCCTGATACTTCATGCCACAGATGTGCCGTGGTGTGTATTGAATCAGTCCCTGCTGTGGGACTTTAAAATAGTATTTGTTTTTGCTGTCATGGATAGTGTGCAATGAGTATTCTTTAACAGTGTATTAGTTAATCCATCCACCATTTAAGCACTTTTGAAATGGGGATGCTTTTCCATTTGAATGGGATTTAGAGATAGAGAGAGATCCACTAACTCTTTACAAAGATTAAAGCTCAGCCCCTACATCGTAAGTGATGAGATAGACAACCGATGAGATAGACAACCAGTAATATTGTCTGAATGTGACCACATAGAGAGGATACTGAGTTCTTCAACAGGAGATGAAAATGGCTCCCAAGAATGTCTACATTCTGCAGAGAAAGGCAAATGGTATAGCCTTCGTGAATGATTTAGAAGAATGATACTGAGACATGTTATTGGGGGTTTTGTGCTGTGAACTAGAGCGTCTTCCTGGTGGTCTAGGGATGGCAGAACCTGTTCTCTGTGTGGATCCCAAACCCAGGCCACCCCTACCCACCCTCTCCAGAGAATACATGAGATTGAGAAGAATGTCCAAGTACAAGGACAACATGAGTTCTAAGCCCAAACAGAACCTTAACTTTTTATTTCTAATATGGCCAGGAAGATACATGGAAACTCAAAACCGTCAACAAGAGATGCACACGGGAATATACAGACATGACTTGATTGCAGGCAATATCATTTTAAAGTGTAATAAACCTAGAGAGTTCAGTCACAGGAACCGGGCCTCCCAGGAGATACAGCTTAGCACTGCCTGATGTGCTGCTCAAAACGGAACAGGAAGAAAGTTGAGGAGCATTTGTGAAAAAAGCCAGGAACCCAAAAGGTGGACAGAGGCACTTTGTTCTAGTGCCTCTGGAAGATGGTAGGGGAAAGTGGGGCGCCTCCTTCTCTCACACAGCTTCGGTTCCTGCTGACATATCACCGGGATTAGTGACCTGAAAACAGCAGGGAACAGGGATTCACCAGGAGATGAGCGTCCCCTGGTGTTAGTTCTCTCTGTTTCTCAGGAGCTATAGGGCTTCCTAGACACTTGCTGTTGTTTTTCGAACATTAAATGTTCTACAGTGATTTCTACACTCCTAGTTTCTGCTAACCACAGAGACCAGGAAAGGAAGAGGTGTGAAATGTGCCGGCCAGGGCTGGGGCGAGCGTTGCTCGGCTCACCGTCTTGACGCTGGTCTTGCGAGGAGTCTCTGCTCAGCACTCCCTGGGTCTCAGGAGGGTTGTGTAACGCTGCACAGGGCAGTCATTCTCTCACCACACACACTGCTCGTCTCCAGACCTCATCCATCACAGGGCCACAGAACTCACTAGACGGTGGTATTTCTTTGAGGAAATGTGTAAGGACGAGGACAAAGAAGGGGAAAGTAGGTGGAAAGGCGGAAAGAAGAAAAAAGGGGGAGAGGGGCGGAGAAGACTGTGCCGGGAAGAGTTTTCCTAAGTTTCATCACTTGCTGCTACCGCCATCCCACCCATCCCTGCCAGCTCGAGAAGCGAAACGGCCTTCACCAGGGGTGTGTTTGTAGTTGCATGACTATGCCCACGTCATGAAAACTCTACCCCAGAAGAAGTCTATCCTGGAATTCGAAGCAAACAACTCAGATATTAATCTGCAGATGCAATATTGATGGGCTTCCTGGGCGTAACTACAAAGGTCAGACTTGGAAATACTACTTGGACATTTCAGAGGACCCATGAGCAAGTGAAGTGCGTTCTACTCGTTCAGCCTTGCTCTGACAGAGGCGCCCCTCTCCGTTCCCCCAACCCTGTCTAGGACCTGAGAGGTGGGAAGCGGCCCCAGCTGTGAGTTCGCGCCAAATGCAGCCTCCCCTCCCTCCCTCCGTCCTGGCCTGCCCACCCCGCCCAGAGGGGCACCCGGCCACCCTGCTCTCCCAGGCACCAGGCACCCTGTTTGTAGCCACCTGGAACTTCTTCAGGCCACACCTCAGCCTGAACTCCCTCCATGTCTTTCTTCCTAATTCAGGCGGAGCAAACGTTGAGCTGGGGAGGAAAGCTACTGCCCCTGCCCAGTGGAAGAGGCCTTCACATTTTACGTTCTTTCTAGAAAGACTCATCAGTCTTGGAACACTTAATAGGTTTTGTTGTTGTTTTAAGAGTTCTCTTCTTTTTTTTTTTTTTTTTTCCTTCCCCCAAGAAAATCCTCTAACCCTCAGCCTCCCCGGCCCTGAAATTGCCCTTGTGGGGCAGATTCGTGGCCATGATGCTGCGTCACTGTCATTTTTATTGTTATGTCAGTTTCCTTGTGAGATTTCAGAGTGCCTTTCTTCGTCTGGACAGTTTCCAGACTGTTCGGTGTATGCTGATGAGCTACTTATGTTTATGAGACTTTCAGAATCTAATTTGCACAGTTTCTTGCCATTGCCAGCTTTGAGAAAGATGACTTGAAACTAGGAGAAAGGTCTGCACGCGCGACCTACGTAAAGCCCCCAAACCTATGTGGGTCTAATCCCCCACTCCCCTCACCACACGTACACACACACTGACACACATGCACACAAGTACAACATGTCTTACCGCTGTAAGCTTAGGTATCGTTCCTGGACATTTTTTTTTTAATTTATTAATTTATTTACTTACTTACTTACTTACTTATTTTTGGCTGCGTTGGGTCTTCGTTGCTGCGCCCAGGCTTTCTCTAGTTGCGGAGAGCAGAGGCTACTCTTTGTTACGGTACGCAGGCTTCTCATTGCAGTGGCTTCTCTTGTTGTGGAGCACAGGTCTAGGTGCACGAGCTTCAGTAGTTGTAGCTTGCAGGCTCAGTAGTTGTGGCTCACAGGCTTCAGTAGTTGTGTCACACAGCCTCTAGAGCACAGGCTCAGTAGTTGTGGCACACGGGCTTCGTTGCTCCGCCTCATGTGGGATCTTCCCAGACCAGGGCTCGAACACGTGTCCCCTGCATTGACAGGTGGATTCTTAACCACTGCTCCACCAGGGAAGCCTGTTCCTGGACATTTTACACAGCAGTATTCAAGTCGGTCCCCTTGGTAAGAACAGAATAACTGTTGGCCTGCTATTGGGAATAACTGTTGACCTGGGATCCTGAATAAATGGCTTTAGTCAACAGGTCGAATTCGGCTAGGTGCACCATCCATGAAAAACTCTAAATAATTAGATATTTTTATTGGTAATTCAGCTTTCCTCCATCTATCATGTCATGCTTTTTGCCAGCAATGCAAATTCTGCTGTGTTGAAGCCCAGCTCGATTCCTACTTCTTGGGGTCTTATCCTAAGGTCAGCCCAAATCAATTACCATCTTCTAAATATTCCCCCAGTAGTTATCATTATCCCAGACATTCTGAACAACCCAGTTATGATATGCCTAGCTTCACAACTCAGGGGTAAGTGCCTTAAGGGCAGGTAATGTGTAGGTGTGTGTTACAGAACCTAACAGAGTGATGAGCCTGTGTAGGTGGGCACATCTGTAATACATTTATAACACTTGTTGACCGATGATTGAGTGGAGGTAGAAACTCCAGCCACCTCAGACAGCTCTGTGAATCTGTTTGGCCCGATTAGGTGAGAAATGCAAACACTTCCTTTTCTATATTATCTGCAGGTGATCTTGAGGATTAAGCACATCTCCTCGCAGTTCAGTTTCAGATGCGTACAGAAGTCTTGCCGACTGTGAAAGTTAGAATTGAGGTGGTAGGGGTCACTCATCCAGCTTTCTTACGATACAGCTTTAACTTGGTATAAGTTTTCTTTGCCTGTGGCTATGCGTCTGTGAGTCTTACGTTCTCTAAGGCAATACTTCCCAAACTTTAGTAAGCAACAGAATCCAAAGGAGAGCTTCTTAGAGCACAGATCGCTGGGCTCCCCCCTTAGAGTTTGAGATTGGGAAGGTTTGGGCTGAGGCCTGAGAATTTGCTAATAAGCTCCCAGGGCCATCCGTCTGCAGACCACACTTTGGGTAACTGCTGCCTGCTGTCCACTCCAGTTCAGATTAGGTGCTGCTAGGGGCTTCCACAGCCCCCAAGGCCAACCCTTGTCATAGTTACTTCACACCGTCTTTCAGTATATTTTACATGCCTGTTACATGCTCTAGACTCTTAGGTTCTTTGAGGGCAGGAACCACTATTACTCATCTTTGAATCTTATCTAGCACAAAACCAACCATATAGTAGGTGCTCAATACATACTTGATGGATGAGAGAGTGGGGGAGGTTTGATAAATTCTAATCGAACTATACTGAACTGAGGTGTCCAGAGACTTTAGTCTAAATGGTGAACTTTGCTGTGATTCAGTCCCCAAAGGAAAATATACAGTTACTAATTGCCAGGCTCTGGTTTATAAGAAATCACAGCCATTTGGAGAATACACAAAAGATAGGTGGACTCACAACTAGCTGCTCCTGTGTCCACCCGAGTCCACACAATGGGCAGTGCAGTGTTGTAGACAGAGTGCTGTGTGTTGGGAGCACACACGATCACAGCCTGGTCACCATCCTCAAGGAGCACATGGCCCCTTGTGGAGACAGCAGGTGCTGAAAAGGGAAATCACCGAACACTGGCTTCAGTGTTCTCAGCAAGGAAAGGACTTGGCCTGGGATTAGGGGCTTGAACGAAGTCCAGAAGTTGTGATTCCCTGAGAAGTAACTTGGACAGAAGGCAGTATAGACTAATAGCTCCAAAGTCTGGCTACCTGGGGCCCGGTGTTACAGCCACTACTCTCTAGGTATGTGAGCTGAGGAAAGTACTTAGCTTATTTGTGCCTCGATTTTATCATCTGTAAAATGGGGATAATAGCAGGACCAACACCTGGCATCTACCAGGCACTCAGCAAGAGCTAACGATTAGTATTATAATCATTGCCCTTATTCATACTACTTTTTAATTCAGAGGACCCCAAATTCTACATCCACCATGAACCATGCATAGCAATCCAGACCACTTTGTTCTTGGACTATTTCTCATAGGTGGCATATGCAAGAATGCAGTGAGAAGAGAGAATTGGATTTTGGTGTTAGGGAGGGGAGACTATCTAATGTTTACTAAGATCTCACAGTATGGCTGGCAAACCTTGTAAAATTTGATTTTACTTTAATAATAATTAAATGTCTCTCTTTCCCATTTATCAGATTGCATCCCATCTATTCTCATGACCTAATTTACCTCTGTACAGGTCAAAAAGACTCTGAATTTTAATATTATCATTAGTAACGTAAACTCAGCAGGTGAAAGTTATGATAGTGAATGCTTTGTAGCAGAGAAAAATACGAAATGTCATATTGAGAAATGGACTGGGAAAATAACATGCCAAGAGCACCATAATACAATTAATCTTTACCCACAATAGAGTCAGTATCATACAAGATGAATCAAACTGACTAATTCTGGATGCACGTACATACATTTTAAAGTATTTCGCTTTAGTTTCTTCTGTTTGCTGCTCCATTTTTATTGGTTGAGGAGATTTTTCATGTCAGTACTTTTTCAGGCTCTGAAGGGTAGCCTCACTTGTGTGGATATAGTAGTATAGGTTCCATTTTTTATGTATTGAAGAGAAACACACAACTGTTTCTGAGATCAAGTGTATTTTTTTTCACTTGGCAACATTTATGGCAGCATATAGTAAAACTAAAATAAAACACTACAACCTACACTTTAAGTAATGAATGGAGCTAAAGGAATACAAAAGATTTTTTTCTCATTTTTACATAGGTTTTATTTAATATGATTGTCACAAAACTATGCCAAAAGAAAGGCATCTCATCACCAGCTTGAGACCATAGTTTAAGCTTGGTGTGAAGTGTGATAGCCATAATTAAGTTATGATCCAGGCAGTAGTATGATCTTAGTTTTTAATGGAAAACATTACAAAATTGAAATTACTCTTTCTTATCAGGGTTCTCTTGTTAAAAGTATATGTGGGATAATCCTGTTTTTTCAAATAAGAATTAAACAACTATATATATATACATACACACAACTATATATATATATACATTCATGTGTGTGTATATATATTACATAATACTATATATATGAGTATGTGGGAGGAGGGTTATATATAAAATATGAAAGGTAAATATCTGAATGTTAATAGTGCTTATATCTGAGCAGTAAAATTCCAGTTAATTTTTAAAATCTATATTCTGTACGTTTTCTGCCAGTATATATATTTGTAAAGAGAAAACCAAGAAACGTTATTATTAAGAATTAACGTGGCATGGATATATATACACTACCAAACGTAAAATAGATAGCTAGTGGGAAGCAGCTGCATAACACAGGGAGATCAGCTCGGTGCTTTGTGACCACCTAGAGGGGTAGGATAGGGAGGGTGGGAGGGAGATGCAAGAGGGAGGGGATATGGGGATATATGTATATGTATAGCTGATTCACTTTGGTATAAAGCAGAAACTAACACACCATTGTAAAGCAGTTATACTCCAATAAAGATGTTAAAAAAAAAAAAGAACGTGAACTAGAGAATTATCTTAAATTTTAAACAGGAAAAGAAAGGGAAAAGTTTATAAACTTATATTATGGTCTCCCAAAAAAAAGTTAATATTTAATTTAAAAACATATTGAAGGGCTTCCTTAGTGGCACAGTGGTTGAGAGTCCGCCTGCCGATGCAGGGGACACAGGTTCATGCTCTGGTCCGGGAGGATCCCACATGCCGCGGAGCGGCTGGGCCCGTGAGCCATGGCCGCTGAGCCTGCGCGTCCGGAGCCTGTGCTCCGCAACGGGAGAGGCCACAGCAGTGAGAGGCCCGTGTACCGCAAAAAAAAAAAAAATATTGAAAGCACTAATAATAGATACAAACTCAAAGTTAACTTTTTACTGTCTAAATCTAAAGTAGTAAAGAAATTATTTTACTTTAAAATGATGCTACATCAAATACATTTAGGGACCAGAAGAATGTAACATACCCGAAGCGACTGCATTGTTTCTTCCCCTCTCCATTATATGTAGTCCTCCTAGACTTCTGGGAAATCACTCCCAGCCACGGGTACTGACCAGATCCTGTGACTGCCCGTCGGTCTCACCTATGAAGTTTATCCTCTCTGGGTAATAACAGATTCATTCAACAAATATTACCGAGAGTCTACCATTTATTCTTTCAAACAATATTGGTTGAAGATTCACCACGTGCAGGGGACTGTGCTAGCAACTGAGGACACTGTCGCTTTGTAGAGAAATGGCTGCAGGTAGAGCGGGCACATGAAGACCAGGCAGAGACACTCTGAGGGTGGCAAGGACAACTCCCCGGTTACCTGCGGGATGGGGGAGAGACGGCAGATGGGCTGGAGAGCCCCTGCCAGCCCAGATGCTATCCTGAGCCTATGACCCATATTTCGCGCTACCTTTCCAAGACCTCACATCCAGTATTTCTGAAATACTGGAGCCAGTACTTCTCATTCTTTGTGACCTCTGATTCTAGCATCATTATTCTGCTAGTGGTCCAGACTTTGCTGAAAAGTTTTTAATTCTTTTCTTTCCTCTGTCCGTTCTTCCTTTAGAATGGCTTCTGTATCCCCCGCTTTTCTCTTTTATCCCATCACCTCAGTGGTTCTGCTTTATTATCACATACTTGGGGTATAGCTGGGGCTCCCCCAGTCCCCCTGCCCGAGTCTCTTCATCTGCTTGGCCGGTCCTGCCCGTGGCCCTCATTTGGTCTTTGGAGCGCTGCCTCGACCTCGGCTTTCCCCTGCACACATCTTCCAAACTGCGTGCCTGTTGTAACCATGGTTACAAGTCACACTTGGCCAAAGGACAAGGTGTCACCACCTAACAGCAGCAGAGAGCCAGGCCCATCCCAGTTAACACTGCTCCTGGGCCAGGCCCCTGCTGCCCTTCTGCTCTGCTCCCCTTTGCGTTCACGAATGCACCCAAGCCACCGCTCATCAGCCAGTATGGAGCCCCTGCTGGCCCCCCAAGAGGCCCGGACTGCTGGCAGCCCTCAGAAGAGGATGGCGTCCCCGTGGTCAACAGGAATTTTTCAGTTGACAAGGACTGTAATAGGCTGACATTACAGTCCATTCAAGAGAGGCAGCCCAGCATGGCGGTTAAGAGTCTGGAGTGAGACAGCATCGGTTCACATCCTGAGTCTGCTTCTTACTAGTTGTGTGACCTTAGACAAGTCCTTGGCCTCTCCATTCCTCATTTTCCTCATCTGTAAAATGTACTGACCTCCTAGAGCTGTTAGGGGGATTGGGTGAGCTCATATTTGTAAAGTTCTTAGAATACTACCTGCACCAACTAAGCACTATATGTGTTTATTAAATAAATATAACCAAGAGTGATCTAAAAAGAAAGCCACCAGGAGAAATGCTTTACGTGGATATCTCTGGTAACTAAACCACAGTGAGTTTTCTCTTTTTTAAAGGGTCCTTTTTATTTTTTTAAAGGTTTTTTTAAATTAAATTTATTTCTTCATTTATGTTTGGCTGCGTTGGGTCTTTGTTGCTGCGAGCGGGCTTCCTTTAGTTGTGGACAGCAGGAGCTACCCTTTACTGCAGTGTGCGGGCTTCTCATTGCGGTGGCTTCTCTTGTTGTGGAGCACAGGCTCTAGGCACGCAGGCTTCAGTAGTTGTGGCACACGGGCTCAGTAGTTGTGGCTCACGGGCTCTAGAGCGCAGGCTTAATAGCTGTGGCGCACGGGCTTAGTTGCTCCGCAGCATGTGGGATCTTCCTGGACCAGGGCTCGAACCTGTGTCCCCTGCATTGGCAGGCGGATTCTTAAACACTGCGCCACCAGGGAAGCCCTTAAAGGGTCCTTTTTATGATGCATCACCAGTTCTCACTGATTTTAATCTTTGCAAGTGGAAATCTTAGAAAATCTTGGAGTTGTCTTAGGACATAATGCATGCACTCTGGGTCTGAGTCCAGCAACTGAAGCCCAATGAGGTGGCTCATATCCCAGTGTGTAAAATGTGCTAGTGTTGTGATGAATCACTAACTGTTGGCTGAGGGCCGGCGCTCCACACATCTGCTCTCAAACGGTCTCTCTGAGACTGAAGCCTGTTGGGCCTCTGAGGCTCCCCTCTGCAGACCCTGGACATCAAAGGCTTCTGAGAAAAGGGACAGGTGGGTGGGGACCCATGACCCTCAGGACTGGCAGTACCAACCTTCAGCAACTGGTAAGATTAGTGAGGCCTTGGGACTTCTAAGCCACAGAAAATTCCCGAGATCCTGCATTCCCTTGAACCGTAAGAAATTTTGAAGCTTACTCAGTTACTCATTCTCATCAATCCTTTTCTCATCCATTTGCTTTTTAAATGTTTTTTTCCTCCCTCTTCTTCTTCTCTTCCTTCTAATTTTATTGGCACTGAAATCCAGGATAAGTGAACCTTGTCAGTACCACGTTGGCTGCCTTACTCTGAAGGGAAACTCCAAGTCAGGGAAAAGGGCACACAGCAGAGATGAAATATTGGAGCAAGAAGACACTGTAGAGCTCATCTGCTTCAAATCCCTCTCTTTACAAACAGGAATCATGAAACAAGGGTACACAGCGAGTGGCCATTAGAACCAGTCTTCTGTGTCCAGATCCGTCATTTTTTTTCACTATTCCAGGCCATTGTCTGTGGGCCGTTCCTTCATTTATCAGCCACTGGGCACCTGCAGCGTGACAGTCACTGGCTCATAAAGGAAGGTGTGAGACGTATCCCCATCCCCCTTCCTCCTCCGACCATGGTTCTAATCTTACAAGGAATCCCTGAAGGTTGGTGGAGACTGGCCTGTCACTTGCTGGGTTACTTTGGGTACTCTGAAAAAATTCTGAGTAAAGGAGACTGAAGTAGCTAACTGGCATCTTGACCACAGTCTACAGGGCCCTTGATTCCATGGAGTGTGATGTCTAAGAGTCAGGCCTTATGGTGTGGTGGTGACGGTGTGGGAAGTGACATGAGGAATCTTTACCATGCGGACCTTGACAACGGCCCCACTCACCTTGCGCTAGGAGCTATAGGGCCCGCCAGCCCTTGGAGGGCCACAGGGTAGATTTCATACGTGTGTGGTGTGGGGAGGATGTCGTTTGGTATGTTACTCAGTCAAGTAGTCAGCTAGCGGCTGTGCTTACATATAGCTCTTCAACATGGCATCTGCCTGTCATAGGCTTCTTTTTATTTCTTTTTAAAGTATAAGGATAGCAGTAGAAGAACAGTGCCACAGAACATTTAGAAAACAGACAATATGTACAGTTTGAATCCCATGACAGTTTATCACTTTCGCATCCATGTTTTTATATCATTGTAGTCAGGGTCTTATACAGAATTCTCACCTAGATTTAGTACCCCAAGTATTTATTATGTACCTGTGCTGTATCCACTCAGTCCTGAGGATAATAAAAGTGAGTAACAATCGTAATAATAGTGATGCCTTCCTGGAAGGTTATAGTTTTCAAAAGCACCGTGTCACGTATGACATTTGGTCTTCACAGCACCCCGGGGGGTAGGGATAGGTTATCATCCATGATTTATGTAAAAGAAAGTTCAGAGATACCCTGCCTAAAGTTACCTAGTACATAAATAATGGTGACAGAATTAGAACACGGATCCCTTTCGGCCATGCTGTCTCACTTGCTTGGATATGGTGAGTGCCCTAAAGGAGTTGGCGGTTTTGTTGAGGAAACAAACACAGGTGATTCAGTTTATTCCAAACGTGTAAGTGGCCAGCTGCCACAGAAGTGACAGGGGAAATGTGCTGAGATAAGGAAAATGTACAAATAGCCTGGAATAAATGCCCTTAAGAGATACGGGACTTGTGCTATGTATAAAAATATAGGTAGGAGGCGGTGAAGAAAAGGAGAGAGCTTTCTCTGAACGTATCTGGACAGAACATCTAAAGGAGATAGGCTGTATCGGTAGGATTGAACCTGAATGCCAGGCTCAATCTGATTTTCCCATGGATTATTGGAAAGCATCGGAGTTTTTCCTACGGGTTATCAGAAAGCATCTGAGTTTTAAATTGGAGATTGACAAGATGAAAGCGGCATTTTAGAAACTGATCTGGTAATATCATGTAAGGTGGACTGGAAGAGGAAGAAACCAAAGGCATAGACAAGGTAGGAGGTTCTTGGGGTGGTCCAAGTAAGAAACGAGGAGAAGTGACAGTAGAGCACTGGTAGTGGAAATGGGGAAGGGGAATGAGAGACATTTCACAGATACTTGATAGAATTCAAGTCTAGAGAGGCCTTAGGGGAGAGAAGAGAATGAATCAAAGGCCTGCAAGTGGAAGAATGACGGTGCTACTAGCAGAAACAGAAAAGTTAGAGGAAAATGCGGTCTGACATGTGAGGTGAATTGTTGTCCATAAAATTATAGAAGTTTAGAAGAACCACCACATCAGGAAGGACTTGGATTCACACATTTTTCAAAATAAGGACATTCCTTTCAAGGAAGCCTTAAATAGAAGTCCTGTATTATAAAACAGAAGCAAGTAGGAATGGAGTGGGAATTCTAGCGATCCGCTCCTTGGACCTTCCATGTCACCTCTGTAGGGCTGACGGGGTTCCATAAAGCATTATTCAGAGATGGTGGACCCTACCCAGCACCCTCATTTTTAGACAACTGATCTGAGGCTTAAAGATGTTGCGTAACTTGCCCCAGGTCAACTAACTGTTAGTGGAAGAGCTAAGGCTAAAACTTAAGCATGTAGTATGTCCCCTACCACCTCATGACCACCTCTCGTTCTGAATTTGAAATGGGAAGTGATCATTTCAAGCAAACAAACCCAGTGGTCAGTTGGTGATAAGGAACAGAAGTTAAAGAGTTAAGTGTGACGATAGTTGAACCCGTGAGAATGAAAGAACTCTGATCAAAGGAAACAGAGAAGAAAAAGTGGTGACTGAGCTTTGGCAAAAGTACCAAAGTTAGAGGATAAAAGGAGAAAGTAACCTTCTTATCCATGTGTACTGGGCCCGCAGAGGGAAGAAAAAAACCAATGAAGATGAAATAAAAAATCAGGAGGAAAAAGACCAGGACTTCTTATGTAACAGAAGCAAATGAGGCAGATGGTTTAAGGGGGCAGAGTCAGTGATGTCAAATCTCACATGGTACGAAGACTGAGAAAATAGTCCCTGAAAATCTTTCAAAGGATAGTTTCATCGGGTGATTAATGAGAAAGCTGAGGTTTCAGGTGGTGAGACAGGAGATACAGTGGGTATGCACCATGTATTCGAGAGGCTTTGCAGCCGAAAGCAAATAGCACTAAAGTTAAGCAGGTCACAGGAATAACGAAGTGAAAGGAAGAACGAAAGGCTTTTATCAGGCTGAAGAAACCGTATGCTTGGTTCTTAGGGGCTTGGGTAGGTGTAGGGGAACAAAAACAGAACAACAGCAAAGCACAGTTCTAGCTCAGTAAGTTATTTAAAAAGAGCTTTTCTAAATGGATAAACTACTTTGACCATTTCTTAAAGTAATTGACAAGGACTCTTCGAGGGGAAATTTCTGCCTTTGAGTAGCTTAACCTTTAAGAAGTCTAAAAAAAACCTGCATGATATCTAGTTTCAGATATTGAAAAACCTCTTCTTCCAGCCTTTTAATGATTCCTTCTAAGTATCACAGAAATTAGAGTTAAAAGGTAGACTGAGAAAAGATTTATTAGATAACCTTGTTCATTCTCCTGCCAAGTGCAGAATTGTTACTTATTGTGCATTTTCTAGTCTGCAGTGCTTTTTACTGTGTCAAGTGAATGGTGTTCTCACCACTTCCTTTGGAATACTGTTTCATAATCCTATTGATCTCACTGTGCGGAAACTCTTGATCCCCATCCTAATGTTTCCTCCCTACTGTATACTTTGTACACCATTAACAATTTGTCCTTAATAACCTCCATCTGCACTGATCCACGTCCAGTTTGCAATCTCTAAGCACCTGGAACACCTTCACCGGTAGACACGTAATTCTTCAGGACATATTACAACTATCAGGATAAAGGATGTGTATGTGATAAAAGATAAAGAGTCTACTAATTTTATGTTTCTAATGATGAAAGTTTCCTTCTATATTCCAGAGAGTTGGGGTAGGAATGAGTCAAAAGAACAGTGAAGTTTTTAAGAAAGGGGCAAAGTCTTTCTAACTTACGATCCAACATCCCAGTAAAAGGTATTCCTCAATTACTGAAGAGATAAGTTGGAACATTCTGGGTAGAGAATGTGAAACTCTTAAGGTAGGACCAGGACTTAGACTTGAAGCATGGATTTATAGAGTTGGAGACGAAGCACAAACTAGATATCCTCTGATGTCCTTGAAAATGTGCTCCCATATGGTCAGTTTGTCCCTTTTGTGATGGGTTCTTCTCAGAGAAGGTTTTGGCAGATGTCCATTTGAGGTTCTATCCTGTGCTCCCAAGACAGTGGTCCTGGCTTCACCAGCTTCATCCTCACGGATCTTACAGGCTGATCACGCCCCCATAGAGGGGCCCAGATGGAAGCCTGAATGTACAGTGGATTACGTTACAGGAGAGGAACAGTGAGCTTGAGGGAGCCATCTCTTTTATATCAAGCAATAAGCAAGCCTTTTCTTTGTCCCAGAAGGAGACATCAGGGTTGTGTGCTACAAACACTAACTTGAGAAATGGGCCATAAAAGGGCTGTCAGGGCCTTGCTTCGAAGTTCAAAAACCTGTGGATCCTACTTTCTCTCAGTTATCTTGACAATATGTCATAGAAACCTTAAGTTCCAATTTGGACAAATTATCTTCACCCATACTTGCTTCTTTCTCTGTTTTCCTTTTCACGGAGGCACTGAGTCATTCTCAACATTTTCCTCATCCACCAGGTCATCAGATTTTTTTTAGTTCTACCTCTTAAATATCTCTTATGTTTCGCCCTCTGCACATCACTGACTTGGGTTCTACCCTCGTTATAAAAAGGTCAGAATTAAATAGACAATTGCAATAGGCTCTAACCTGGCATCCCTGCCCCCACTTCCACCTCCTGCAAACCAGTATCCTAAAATGCAGAACTGTTCATGTAACTCCTGTGTTGAACACTCTTCACTCATTAAGCCTTCCAGGTAAAATCCAAGCTCCTTATCCCGGTCCACCTACTTCTCCAGCTCCATCTACTGACATTTCCTGTAAGCTTTCTTACAGACATTTTATTAAGAATTGCTTGCTGGTAAGCATGCACCTCTTGCCACTTTTAGACCCAGTATCATTTAAAACGTAGCATTCCTTGGCATGTGGTAGGCATGTAATATATGTATGCAGCATAAATACTTATTGAGTGGCTGAAAGTAAAAATAGGCTTAGCTTAAATGCAAGAAGGGTTTGACTTGGGGAATTATTTAGTTCCACCTTCTCTCTGTGTACTCCCTTTAACCAGTTATAATGATGGAGCTCTTTTGACAGACATTGGATGATAATTTAGCTAAATGAAAACACAAAAAGAGGGTACGGATATTGCTTATATCTACTTTGAAGACAACCCCAAACTCGCCACCTACTAATAACTGTAATTCTCTTGTTAAATTAAACAACTCTACTACAAATACCGACAAATCAAATTAATTTTACTTTTCTAAGGAACCAGTGAGTCATGAGTCATTACAATACTCCTCGCCTTTTTTGTTATAGTGGAAAAAGATAAAAGCACGGCACGTCAAGTGGCTATCTAAAACTACTGTCCTGTCTTCTAACCCTTAAAACACACCCATGTTAACTTTAAATTACGTCTCTGGCAAAATGTATAACAAAAGCATTCACCCATCTCATTAATTCTGTGACTCTGTCAGCAATAGTCTGAACTTTTAAAAAAATTTATTTTATTAAAGTATAGTTGACTTACAATGTTAATTTTTGCTGTACAGCAAAGTGCTTCCATTATACATATATATGTGTGTGTGTGTGTGTGTGTGTGTATACACACACACACACACACACGCGCGCACACACATTCTTTTTCATATTCTTTTCCATTATGGTTTATCACAGGATATTGAATATAGTTCCCTGTGCTATACAGTAGGATATCGTTGTTTATCCATCCTATAAATAACAGTTTGCATCTGCTAATCCCAAACTCCCACTCCACCCCTCCCCCGGTTCCTCCCTTCCCCCTTGGCAACGACAAGTCTGATCTCTGTGTCTGTGAGTCTGTTTCGTAGATAAGTTCACTTGTGTCATATTTTAGATTCCGCAGATAAGTGATATTTGTCTGTCTCTTTCTGAAGGGTCTCTTTCTGAAGGGTCTGAGCTTTTATATCATGCCTGAGGCAGGCTTAGGCTCTAGGCCGCTTAGTCAGTAGTAACGCTTCTGAGTGGTCACAAGTTGGTCCACTTCACTAAATGGTGTTTAAGACCCAAGTCTCTTGTTTACATGCTTGGACACATCTTTGACTATAATGGAAATGAGAGTTCCCCTTCCGTAAGCTCTTGAAGCCACCTTATTACAATATGCAATTGTAACTGGAACCTGCCTGATGAGCTGAAGTCTTGTACCGCTTCCTGGCAGAGCTCTTCTTCTCCCTCTGGGGGAGTCAGAAAAGCAGCAACATCTCCACCCTGGACAGAACTCACAGTGGTACCCAAAGGCTGAACCATCTGCCAAGCCTTGGTTCTCTGTTGGGCCAGGCCTGCTGCACTGCTTGCTGTCGGAGCCTGGCAGAGGTGTGTCTACTCCACGGTCACAGACGATGACCATGCAGGAACACACCATTTGTGGTCGGCAGAGCATAGGCTGCAATATTCAGTCTCAAGAAATATTTCCACAGACTCTTAGTTTTCCATCCTCATGTAGCCAGCCCTAAAACATCGTCAAAGTAGCAGTCACTGGCAAGTCCTGTCTGGCTCCTTGTAGACTTGTTGATCCAGTAGCAACTGCTGGAGACTGCTCAAAGTGCCCTTTCTTTATGACTCCAGCTTTGGACATGGGAACAGGTGCCTTACAGCACCTTGACTAGGCTTAGTCTGGCCTGCCCTTGCCACCTCTTGCTGGTTCCTGATGTGCTGCCTGCCCTCTGTGGTTCATTTTCCTTAATAAACCTGGATCCTTAACTGCGTGATGGCCTCAGGACACCACTCAGTGTTGGCAATTAATGTGGACCTGTTCTCTGCTAAACTCTCCTCAGTAATTCCATTTGGCTCCAGTTACCATCCAGGCTGTTAACAGATCACCCCTTCCTGGAGAGACCGTTTCCACTCAGCCATGAGCTTCATTATTTATATTTTTCTTAAATAATACAATCATCATCCTAGTTAATATTTTTTTTGGACACACCTTTGACTATAATGGAAATGAGAGTTCCCCTTCTGCTCTCTTTCCTCCTATACCTCTTCAAGCCCTTAAAACACATCCATATGTTATTTCATCACAGAAGGAATTCCCTGTGACTTCTCTTTATAAAATATTCTGATCCCGTCTACATACACCTTTGGGTTTGTTGTTTTCAAGTTCTGGATTGTGTTTCTACTGGGACTGCTTCCCAAGATCCCTTTTTAGAAGTATAAGAGCATCTTTCTAGTGACCTTTTAAGTCTAACTGGCTCGACTTGCCTTGGACCAGCCTTAATTTGAATGCCTTCAGGTAGAATCTTTACATGCTCAAAATGCTCCCAGTAATTTCCTATATTCTTTTATCTGGCCAACTTTGTTAATTTATTTAAACTAGCTAAATATCTATCCTGTAACCAGTTCCAGTCCTGGGAACACCTGCCAAACCATCTAAGTTGTCCTTTGTCCCTCCCTACCTACCCTTTGTCCTTCTGACAGAGTCCTTATCATCTAATGGAAACAGTATCCTTAACTCTTTGTCCAATGTGCTAGTCCTTATTTAAGGCCTATCTTAAGTGAGAAATTTCCCTCCAATGAGATTCCACTACCCTAATGATTCTACCATCCCATATATGCAGGTCTCTGATCATTAAATTTGATCTCCTATTAAATCATTCTCCATTTTGAGTCCTAATATCAAGTCTGGGAGAATATGAGTTAAATCTTTTTCTCTGTTTTTAAATTAAAAATACTAAAAGAGGGCTTCCCTCATGGCGCAGTGGTTGAGAGTCCGCCTGGCGATGCAGGGGACACGGGTTCGTGCCCCGGTCCGGGAGGATCCCACATGCCGCGGAGTGGCTGGGCCCGTGAGCCATGGCCGCTGAGCCTGCGCGTCCGGAGCCTGTGCTCCGCAACGGGAGAGGCCACAACAGTGAGAGGCCCGCGTACCGCCAAAGAATAATAATACTAATACTAAAAGAACTAAAAATAGTCGAGCCTCAATGTTTCACATACTGGCTTGTTGTACAATTCTTCATTTCTAGTTTCCAGAGAAAACGATTTACCAACCTTTGCTTTTTCTACCTTTTGCAGTTATATATAAGGACATAGACTTACTCACCTTAAACACTCCTAACAACAGTTCTATCTCACCTTCCCAATAGGCCCTGTTTCCCCACACACTCACACAAATTACTTGCATAGTATTATAAATGAGTCTGTATATGCTTTTCAGGAAATTTTTTCATATTTGAAATAAAAACTTTGTTAAAGTAGCTAAAGTCAAATAGTTGTTGCTAACAGTTTTATCAAAACATGGATTAAAAACGTAAGATAATTGCACAAAATGTGCCACTTTTGCAAAGAGCTACTTAGTTTGCTGGGAGCAGTAGCTAGGAGGCTAAGTTTTAGAATTACTTTTCTACTCTTGGGCAAATAGATCAATCACTTATAAAAGTTGATCTTCAGTTATAAATGGACGTGATGACCTCTTTTATAGAGTTTAAAAGACCTGGTGGCTTTTGTTGGAATGCACAGAAACTACATAAACACCTATATGTTTTTGTTTTTCAACTTTATAGGAAATTAATGTGTTGACAGTCGCATTGGTCAACCAAGACCGAGAGAACAATATTGAGAAAAGAAGCCAAGGCTTAAAATCAGAGAAAGAAGCTCTGCTGATCGGTAAGGAACTTCTGTTTTCCTCATCTGTTCTCTCGTAGGTAATAATTCACTTACACAGTATTTAAGTAATTCACCTCCAACTTGTTAATGATTTAAAAGCTTTGTCAGAGGTAGGATTAACTTCATCAGGATTGTATTACACACATTTCAAATTAGGGGCATGCAAGCCAGTGGGGACTTTGCTCTTCTGTAACTATGTATATCAGTTGGTTATCCAACATAAAACTGAGTACAAGGAAAACAGATTAACTTGCATTTCACATGTTATAAATCTGAATTTCAAAATGTGGACACAACGGGATGCCAGGTTGGGTTCAGTGCAAAAGTTCCACCCCAAGCCAGATCCCCAGGCTCGGGAGCGGCCACGTCCTGAGGTCAGTCCCAAGGCCAAACCTGAAATGCTGATGATACAGGGACATCTAGACTACAGTGCTAGGCCAATCGAGGACAGTCTAGCCAGGCTTCCCTGCCCAAGTCTGGACTCATTTATCCAAGATAAATAAGACGAGCTGGCCCCTAAGGAAGGGGAAAGAAGCAGCAAGGAAGTTGCTGTTCACCTAAACATGTTCAGTTGCCCCACGAAATATATCTAAGTTGGCTTTTTCTTTGTCAGGACCAGAGAAAGCTCTAAATATTCTCTCTTTTCTTATTTATTTATCTTTTATTGAAGTATAGTTGAATTACAATGTTGTGTTAATTACTGCTGTACAGAAAAGTGACTCAGTTATACATATATGTATACATTCTTTTTCATATTCTTTTCCATTCTGGTTTATCACAGGATATTGAATATAGTCCCCTGTGCTGTACAGTAGAACCTTGTTGTTTATCCATCCTGTATATACCGGTTTGCATCTGCTAACCCCAGACTCCCAATCCAACCCTGTCCCCACTTGATAGTGATCAGTGTATACAAAAGCAGTACTTAGTCTCATAAGGAAGTCTTCTAGTGGGGCTGTGGTGGTACCGTGCCTGGGACCCCACCTTCGAAGCCTGTATATTTAAGGCTGTCTCCAGAGTTCTCAAATCCAGAGAAGGAGAAGCCACCAGCTTCACTCCCTGATGCACAGCATTGATTCAAGCTGCACCTTGGCACTGACCCCAGTGTTAGCGTCCAAGTTTAGCCTGGCTCCTCTATGGCATGATTAAGAGTGAGGAACGAGGCTGTTGTACACATGAGACAAACTGTTCTTCTGTGGTTCGTTACCTGGCAGAAGTACCGCCTGGTTGCAGTTTCTAAATATTGCATATGCACTCACCTCAAAATGACAGGTACATCAGGTCCTGTAGAAGCTGGCACAGGAGGAATTAAATTCAAAAGATAGTCCCAACTTCATCCATCATCTATAGATTTTTTCAACTACAAGGTTATTGAATATGACATCAACTTAGAGCTACTCCAAGGAAAACCAATTATTTTTTTCCCTCTGTGATGATATACAGCTGTGATAACATGCCGTGCACAAATTTCATAAGACATGCTGATGTGCTATCAGTTCCAGGAACCCAAAATGAACCTGTATGTAGTTAGCAACTGGATTTTTCTCCTATTGGAAAATGTGTCAAACTCTGACAACTGTTTCTCTTTCGCTCAGTGTGACAAAGTTGTGATTTCCCCCATGATACTTTCAGGGTATGAACAGAGCACGTAATTAATGATCAGCAGTAAACTCTCCCTCTTTAAGTCTGAATAATATAGACCACTTGACGGTAAAAAAATGGAAATAGGTATCCATTTTCTTTATTTCCTTCCTCTCACAATAGACTGCTGCTTCTCCTTTTATGTTCTACTTGGAGAACATAGTTCATTTACAATATCTGCTAAATAGTTACTGTATATATAGATAGATGGATAGATTATATATATATGCACACTATGTTATTTTACATATATAAATTTATTTACAGTATTTATATTATATATAAATTACTATAGGTGTAGACACGCACACACATACACATACACACACACACACACACACACACACACACACACACAGAGGTCTTCCTCAATTTATGATGGGGTTACATGCCGATAAACGCATCATAAGTTTAAAATATGTAAGTCAAAAATGCATTTAATACACCTAACCTACCAAACATCGTAGCTTAGCTCAGCCTACCTTAAACATGCTCAGAATACTTATTAGCTAACAGTTGGGCAACATCTAACACAAAGCCTGTTTTATAATAAAGTGCTGAATATCTCATGTAATTTATTAACTACCCTCCTGAAAGTTAAAAACAGAATTGGTTGTGTGGGTCCAGAACGGTGTGTCGGTTGTTCACCCTCATGATCGTGTTGCTAACCGGGAACTTCGTCTCAATACCGCCGTCCAGCATCAGAATATGATACTGCATGTCACTAGGTGGGGAAAAGATCAAAATTCAAAATTTGAACTATGGTTTCTACTAAATGTGTACTGCTCTCGCACCATCATAAAGTCAAAAAAATCGTTAAGTTGAACCGTTGTAAGTTGGGGACCATGTGTACACACACACACACACACACACACACACACACACGACACAAACATTTCTTTTCAATCAGCCACCTCACAAGTTTTAAAACAATATGCTTTACACACTGTAGGTTAATGGGAGTAAATACGAGGGTTACGTTTATAACATGTCAACTCTGCTGAGGTCTCTAATACTAGAAAAAACTTAAAAATTGGTAAATTCAACTTTGTTTGGAATTAAAAATTTAGTAAGTCGGGATCTTCAATAAAAATTAGGTACAGCCAACTCCAAATTTTCCAGGCCTTTTCTCTCACTTTTGGTCTCTTAAACGGGTCCCTCAGATTAGCATTTGAAAGTTCAGCATTGAACAAAAGAAAAACAGCATGTGACACTCAATTTGAATGAATATATGAGACTGTTTAGGTAGAAGGGAGGCTGGAGACTTAAGGTTTGGTTAAATTTAGGAATTTAATTTTCCCTCCATGTCTCCATTACCTCTCCACCACAATATTTTATTTTACTCTGTTTAATGGAAGTTTTATTACAGATGTGACTTCCTGCCCAAACCCTACCCCCAAATTCCTAGGTACTTACACTGTTTTGTAGTCAGAGAGAGTAATCATTCAAAAGAATGCCAGGGTAGAGAAGAGTTTCCAAGACTGGATAAACGGATCTTGCCGAAGGGTGCAGTTGTCCCCGCCGTTAAACGTGCCTCTCTGCTAATTGAGTTTGGCCGTTCATGTTTTGTAGAAATCTAAATGTTGGGACCATAAAGACCTCTCCTGCAGCTTCTGGAATCCAGATAAGGACTGTGATAGAGACGGAATGACAGAATATGGGTCCAAGACTGCTCTGGACCAGGCTAGAGAGAGAAGGGAGTTTCTGGTGCTGGGTCTACTCTTTTCTGAAGAACACTTGTGGGGAGAATGATTCTGGGAGCCCCCTGGACTTCTGATACATCTGGAGGGGTCAGGAATACTCTGCAATTTCCCTGGAATCTTCCCTTGGAATAACTAAACCCATATATAGGATACAGTAGGCCTGCTCTAAGTCACTCTAAAAGGCTAGGAGCACAGCAGAAAATCTCCCTTGTATTGGAAATGCATATTGGCAAAATCTTCAGCACATGTAGATGCCTATATATGTGCTATACGCAAATATATTCAGGTAACCCCCTGTTGGGACACACAGATGTTATATAAAAAATGCACAGTGGCACAAATCTTGATTGCCTGGAAGAGAAAAGGGGAGTGAAAGCTAAGCTATTCAAATGGATTTCATCTACAGAACACATAAAACTGAGGCTAGAGCTTCCTAAATAATGAGCAATCCTAGTTATTTGTGACATTAATTGATCTGGGCAAAAGAGTATATTCTTTCCAGAGATTCTCACGACCGTTTTATAAAATTGGTGTCTTTAAGACATATAAATTTTATATACATTACAGAAGATCAATGGAATTTCATCAGTAACACTACTTGGAGCTTTGCAGATTCCGATCCTGAGTCCCTTGGGAGACCCACCATGCTACCAAACTTTCTGCTTGACAGCGAACATAGCGTCAAGTGCTATGTTCCAACTCAACTGAAGTAGCTAGGCCCTTAGGAAGCACTTCATTATTGATTGCTAGATTATTTATTATGCAATCAATCCTTGTGAAGACAGGTTGGCATATAATTGAACCTAAAAGAATTACATTTTTATGGGAGTTTTGGAGGGTAGCGTTTTATATCTCAACACTGTATGGTAACCACACACTAGGTCAGCTTGACGTTGCCTAGTGTCTATGCCAGAGCTCCTGGTTCCTTCCACATGTGCCCTACATGTTGGATTTGGCACGCGTTGGACTTGTGTGGGAGAGGATGAGTCAGTACTTCTGGTTTAGGACCAAAGCTTTGGAGCTGTGTTTGGTTGGAAACTCCTGGCTATTGTTACGAAGGAGAATGGATCAGAATTTTTTATTGACAGGCAAATAGCTCTGAGGAGATGCTGACAGTCTAACCCTGGGTCTGTATCACTCCAGCTTCTCTTGCTCTTTAATTAATTCCAACACAACACATTTCCAGTCCCAGCAGCCCTGACAGGCACCCCGTCAATGCTGGTCATCATTGTAAATCCCATCCCAATATAGTCAAAACCTTCTCAACAACTCTGTTTATAAAGTTGCTGTTCCAGACTCCCCCAGGCCCCGGAGAACCATCCTCACATTCTTAACGATCAGGCAAGCTTCTTCACGTACCATCGTGACTCCTCTGCGGATCAGGACATACATATTATGGGGAACCAAGATGACTGTTCACATCAAGCCCCTCCCCTCCTACCACCACCACCACCATTTCCATCACTCTCACCATTTAACCCATCTCCTCACAGCCAGCCTATATCTGAATTGGAAATGTCCCCCCTTATACATGGGTGTTAGGAAGCAGATGAAGGAGATGTAGAGAAAACACTTAAAGAAGGTTGAGTGGCGACTTTTTGGTGTTTTCAGTGAATAGAGTTGAGGCTATATTTAGTCTGCACCTGAGAAAAGTAATCTGGGGAGTGTGTTCTTGTCTGAAAGCTACTGACCATAAAGAATGAGTCATTGACCTAAATCTTGTTTCCAAGATGCAAATGTCCATATCAGTAAATCAGCAAACATTTGTCAAGAGCCTACTCTAAAAATTACCAGCCTTCATTGTGGAAAAGAATCATCTGGGCAGCCTGTTTAAAAGACAGAATCTTTGTCCTCACACACAGAGATTCTGTGTATTGTAAAACTAACATCCAAGGTGATACTGAAGCAGTCACCTCTGGGACTGTGTTTTGGGAGCTAGTGGCCTGCCATGTACCAGGATGTATCTTAGCGGACGGTGGTGATAAGGTGATCTCTTCCCTCAAGAATTTTATAGACTAGTGAGAAAGAAAGTAGTTAATGACCATGAAACTAAAATCAGAAATACAGAGAAGGAGCTATTTCTGCTGCAGATGCCTTGTGGGAAGAAAGGACAGTTGAGGGAGCCCTAAAGGATGAATAGAGTTTCCTCTGGTTAGATGGGGAGTTGTCAAGGCCATTTCAGATACAAGGAACAATTTACTGAAAGGCCCAAATACAGTCTCAGGAGTTTAGTTAAAATAAGACAGAAAGACAGATATTTTTTAAAAAACTAAAAACCTAACTGTACAAGATCAGGTATTATAATCATCGAATAAGTAGGAAAAACTGCTTTTTGGAAAATTAAAGGTTTTTAGAATCCCAAGGCACTTAGAAACATCAGACCAAACCACAAGTGTTTGATCCCTCTTCTGCTACCCACTCCCACTCTTGTCTCTCTCCACTTCTCATAAATGCTTTGTCACTCTGCAGCCACCCACAGACAACTGTCCCCTAGTGGCTTAGTGGGAGACCCAGATTTCACATAACCCCTCCCTGATGGCTCTCAACTTCTGGTCAGCCCTCTGTAGTTTTCCAGCTAATATGGCTGTGTCTAGAGACATCTATTCCTCTGCAGAGCTGAGATTACTGGAAACAGATCCAAAAGAATCTTGCTGTGATTTATGTCAGAGTGTTCTGCCTGTGTTTTCCTCTAGGAGTTTTATGGTATCCAGTCTTACAGTTAGTCTTTAACCCATTTTAAGTTTATTTTTGTGTATGGTGTTGGAGAATGTTCTAATTTCATTCTTTTACATGTCAATGTCCAGCTTTCCCAGCACCACTTGTAAAAGAGACTGTCTTTTCTCCACTGTATATTCTTACCTCCTTTGTCATAGATTAATTGGCCTTAAGTGTGTGGGTTTACTTCTGGGCTTTCTATCCTGTTCCATTGATCTGTATATCTGTTTTTGTGCCAGTATCAATACAATTTTAAGAATAAGAGTCCATAAGAGAAAAAGAAATCTGTATATTATGTTGAGATATGTTCCCTCTGTGCCCACTTTCAGGAGAGTTTTTATCCTAAATGGATGTTGAATTTTATCAAAAGCTTTTTCTGCATCTATTGAGATGACCACATGGTTTGTAGTTTTCAGTTTGTTAATGTGGTGCATCACACTGACTGATTTGCGGATACTGGAGAATCCTTGCGTCCCTGGGATAAATCCCACTTGATCCTGGTGTGTGATGCTTTTAATGAGCTGTTAGAGTTGATTTAGTAGTATTTTGTTGAGGACTTCTATATCTATGTTCATCAGTGATAGTGGCCTGTAGTTTTCTTTTTTGGTAAAATATCTTTGTCTGGTTTTGGTATCAGGGTGATAGTGATGGTGGCCTCGTAGAATGAGTTCAGAAATGTTCCTTCCTCTGCAATTTTTTGTAATAGTTTCAGAAGGACAGCTGTTAACTCTTCTCTAAATGTTTGGTAGAATTCGCCTGTGAAGCCATCTGGTCCTGGACTTTTGTTTGTTGGAAGTTTTTAAATTATTGATTCAATTTCAGTGCTGGTGATTGGTCTGTTCATATTTTCTGTTTCTTCCTGGTTCAGTCTTGGGAAATTGTACCTTTCTAAGAACTTGTCCATTTCTTCTAGGTTGTCCATTTTATTGGTGTATAGTTGCTCATACCAGTCTCCTATGATCCTCCGTATCTCTGTGGTGTCAGTTGTAACTTCTCCTTTTTCATTTCTGATTTTATTGACTTGGCACCCTCTCTCTTTTTTTCTTGATGAGTCTGGCTAAAGGTTTATCAATTTTGTTTATCTTTACAAAGAACCAGCTTTTTGTTTCATTGATCTTTTCTATTTTTTTCTAAGTCTCTATTTCATTTATTTCTACTCTGATCTTTATGATTTCTTTCCTTCTACTAATGCTGGGTTTTGTTTGTTCTTCTTGCTCTAATTGCTTTAGGTGTAAGGTTAGGTTGTTTATTTGAGATTTTTCTTGTTTCCTGATGTAAGCTTATCTCACTATAAATTTCCCTCTTAGAACTGCTTTTGCTGTGTCCCATAGGTTTTGGATCGTGGTGTTTTCGTTGTCATTTGTCTCTAGGTATATTTCTATTTCCTCTTTGATTTCTTCAGTGATCCATTGGTTGTTGCAAACACTTCTAATTGGTTTCCCAGTTTCCCTTTTGTCTATTCACCATACAGCAGCTTGAATGAAAATTTGAAAACATAATTCAGCTCATATCATGCCCCTGCTTAGAACCCTTCCATTGGTTTCCTGCTATGTTTAGAGCTTAATCCAGCCCCCTTAAACTGGGACCCTACGTGATCTGGCTCCCCACCTACCTCTAAACACATGCTACACCACTCTGAAGCCAAGTTTGTTCCTGCCACCCCATTTCCACCTCAGGTCCTTTGCACTCGCTGGTGCCTGTACCTGAGTCACCTTCCCCCAGGCTCTCTGTGGCTGACTCCTCTTCATCTGACACACGGACAAATTCACCTTCCTTGACCTCCTATAAAGCAGCCCTCCACCAAGCTTGAGGATACTCCCCTCTCCTGTCCTATTACCTGTTTTGTTTTCTGCAATATGCCCACCACTCTCTGAACATATCTCCTTTTTTAATCCTTGCATTTATCGTCTGTGTTGCTTACCTAGAATATAAGTTCTCCAAGAGCAGGAACCTTGTCGGTCTGGGCCATGCTGTGTCCCTAGGACCTTGGCATCTAATTGCTGCTAAGGAAATGAATCAGTAAAAATCTAGCACTACTTGGTTAATTTGAATGTCACTCCTTTGGTCTCGGTGACATCTAAACGTGAGAATAAACTAGATGATGTTGGCGGGAAAAGCTCAGAATGCCTTTATGTGCTTGTTGACTTACAGTTGTATTTTCCACTGTTGGGAAGCCCATTCTTCAGTGTGGAGACCTCGCTTCTCCATGGGACCAGCCAAGACCAATTCTTGAGTCATCCCTTTGGAGACCCACCCGTTCAGTAGTGGCTGAGTTCTCCACCCTCAGTTCCTAGTGTTCCTTTTACCCAGACTTTACAGTGTTTATGGTCTTCCAGAGAACCATAAATAGTTTCCAGTTCTGGGTTTGTAGCATTTTTCATTGGATTTTGAGTTACAACTATCCTTTTTTTTTTTTTTTTCCCCATTCTCAGGAAACATCCCAGTTCCTTTAAAGGAGCTTAAGCAGAGACTTTAGTTTGATTGTTTAGGAAGCTTCCCCGAAGCGAATCTGATCCAGAGCCCGGGCCTAGAAACTACATTTTCTCAGACGCCGTGACTGATGCTTCTGTGATGCCACTGGCATGGGCAGGATCAAGGGGGGGAGGAGGGGTGCAGTACTTGGAGGAGGATGACTAAGGGTGTTCCCATTTCCACTGCCTCTCTAGCGATACTGAAGAACTTGGTTGCCGTCCAGAGGAAGAGCTTGGAAAACCTTTATTTAACTACCTGCTTTGACCCCACATGTCTTTAGTGGCAACTGCTCAACTTTTATAAGGAAAAGCTAATGGCGTGTTAATATCAGCTCCCACCAAGATGGTTCTAAATACTCTCCTAGGGAAAAATACTCATGTCCGGATTAGGATTTCTCATCTGATTTTAGAAAGATATACAGAAACCACATGTGCATTTCCCCCTTAGCTTTATGAGCAAAAGTAGTTTCAATAAAAAGTTTCCATGTCCAAAATATCCAAGTTACTCTGTCCTGAATTCATAACAGGATGAGTTAAGGGCAGGAATCACTGATGAATAATTCCTCGAAGTTACCTGGTATTTGAAAGAGTACTACATCCTTGGTTAGTACCGGTAGCAATTTTTAAGGTTCTTATTTCTCCTGATTTGTCAATAATAGAACAGTAGAAATTTTAAAGAAGTACACTGGCCATTCTCGGTTCTAGAGGATAAATTCATTCAACACACATTTATTGTAACTGTATACTATATTCCTGCTACTGAACCAGAACACACAAATACTGTCTAAGGGCAGCGTTCCTTGCGGTTACAGACCCAAGATTAGGACTGTGGGACAGTAAACAGTGAGGGAGGCCATCATCACAAAGGCAAGAAAAGCGGCCACCCCAGGTCCTCCCACTTCTGGTATCCCTGAATTTCCTCCTTCATCTTCTTAGGTCAAGAGTTGTCTGGGCTTCCCTGGTGGTGCAGTGGTTGAGAGTCCGCCTGCCGATGCAGGGGACACGGGTTCGTGCCCCGGTCCGGGAAGATCCCACATGCCGCGGAGCGGCTGGGCCCGTGAGCCATGGCCGCTGAGCCTGCGCGTCCGGAGGCTGTGCTCCGCAACGGGAGAGGCCCCAAGAGGCCTACCTACGGCAAAAAAAAAAAGAGTTGTCAGCCACTCCCCCATAGCCCCCACCTCCATCCTCTTCTGAACCATCCTATTCATTCTTTTGGAGGCACTTAACTAACTTCCTGTCACACTCCCAGGGGCATTTATAGGAGAGGCTGCAGGTTAGCCAGGAGATGTTGATGATTCTTTGTCCTGTAGGGATACTAACATAAATGTTTTTCTCTATTTGCTGGGGCCCTGGGATACTTGTAAGGCTGCTCAAGCCCGTCTACCTTCTGAGATACCCCCTTGTCCCATGGGAAAAGCTCACACATTCTTGTCACCCAAAGGCTGCAGCACCTCACCGCCTCCCTGTGCTCGGCTGGCACAAAGCCAGATTAGTCAGTCTGCTGCCTAAGCGGAAGTCCAGCCAAGGAAAGGAATGTGCTTCGCCGCCTTGCAGGGCCCCCCCTCCCCAGTCTCTGCAAGCCGCTCTCTTGAGGCGCTCCCTGGGAGCATCGCATTTAAGAGAAGAGAAAAGCTTCTCACTGGGAACACCCTTGCCTTCTCACAAAGCCAGCCAGCACTGACTACTCCTCCCTTCCCCGTCCTCCTTTCCTCCTCATAGGGGGCAGGGGTCTGCCTACCGTTTGTTGGAGGCTCTCTGTGGAAAGCAGTAGACATAGCACCACTTGTCCTCGGCCTGGGACAGCAGGGAAAGCCCCACTCACCATCCTGAAATAGAAGCAGTTCCCCTTGGGAATTCCCTGGCAGTCCAGCGGGTTAGGACCCGGTGCTTTCACTCCTGAGGGCCCAGGTGCAATCCCTGGGCGGGGAACTAAGATCCCACAAGCCACGCAGCATGGCGAGGCCAAAAAAAAAAAAAAAAAAAATCAATGCCCCATAAGAATTCTGCCCCCTCTCTCCCACTTAAGGAATGCAAATGGAAATGTTATTTTTTTAAATACTTCTATTCTCATTTATTTTCTAAGTAAATCATTCATGGGATTCTGTACTTTAACTCTTACTGGTAACGCAGTTACTTATAGTGCCACCTCACGAGATTTGAGAATTTCAGACACAGGGAAGTAGTTGCCAGGTCTATACAGTTAAAACATAAATTAACAAAGTGGTAGGAGGGGGACAAAACAGTCCCACTTACGTATATTAAAAATGGCTATTTGCCACTTAAAGAGATTAAAACTACCATTGTTACCTTCTGTCATCACCATTATTTCATAAGAGAAGGACATTTTAACAAAAAACGAAGAACATAATCTCAGAATAAAACAGTAGTTCTTTATATTCCAGGGAAAAGGTCAATCTCTGAAGACTGGGGTTTTAACTTTATGGAGAAATGTAACTAATCGTCTCTGTGTTCTTCATTTCACTGTCCACCAAGAGAACCCACATAAAAGCAGCGTTCTGAGGCTAGGTCTCGAAAGTACTTGTGTAGGCTCTGGTTCTCTGCTCTCAGCCTAAGGATAAACTGAGAACTTTTCTTTAGAAACTGACACTCATCCAGGGCATCGCAGGCATCACACCAGAGATCAGGGGCCGTGAGACCCTATCCCAGGTCAATCCAAGGCCACCCTGCCATTCATAGCATGACGTAGTGCAGAACGATGTGCTCGGCCTATGCTTGCCCTGTGGGTCTGAAGCCTCTGACCTTTGGCTTTCGAGCACCAAAGCATCACAATAAACAGAACGTTGAGGCCTTATCCTCAAATTTGATTCATCTCAAAGCCTGTTTCAGAGAGAAGCCAGAAGTGTCCGTCGGAACCCAGTTTCTTAACACATATAAGGATACAGCCTATGGAGTTGACGTCCTCATTTTCACCATTTTGATTCTGGTTATAAGAGCAGGGAGGGTAGGAGGGTAGGAGGGTAATGCTTTTACGTCAGCCCCGACGCTACCGTTCAGCTTTTCATCCGTCAGTACAATGTTGACAGTTGAATTTCACGATGGAAAAGCCCTCTGATTTATAATCAGACTCCAGCCAAACCGTCCATTCCTGGGCCTTTTAAAATGATCTTGTAAATTACAGCAGCCAGAAGGAGAGAGCAGGCTGGCTCCCTTAAAACAACAGCGAGATCCAGGGGGAGACGGCAAGGATTTGTGCTTCCCTCAGTGGCAGTGAGGGGAAATAGGGATTAAATACTCTTTGTAACTAGCAGCTGTAATGATCAGGGGAATTTGACACAGCTGTAGGAGCCGTTTTCATACTGCAGAGTCTAGTGAGGGAAAGAAAAGGGATCATTTTATCCTTCCAATAACTACAATTTTATATTGGCAAATCAAGCATAAAATTGGTAGTTGAAATGCTTCCAGGAGTCTTTGTTTAGAAATACCTTCATTCATCCATGTGTTTTCTTAGAGTCTCGCTTTTCCAACTACTGTCGTTCCAGGAGACAGTGTTCTGTTGGCCGTGTTACCATTACCGTCTTCAAAATGTGCACTTATTGAATGCTTGTCGAGAGCCGTTAGAAAGGGCAAGACCACGACTCAGCCTGACAAAACTGTCCCTGGGGTCAGATGACGTTATTCACCTGAGACTTTTATTTGCCTCTCAATAATGTTCAGTGTTTGTCTTTTTAATTCAGGCATCATATCAACGTTTCTTCACGTCCACCCTTTTGGAGCCAATATAGAATATCTCTGGTCATACATGCAGCAGCTGGACTCCAAGGTAAATCCTTTTTCTCAACTTGCATTGCTAAAATGTAGCGTGTTGATTGCTGGCTGCAGGCCGAAGCTGCGTGAGCTGCGTTAGGGATGTAATAGCGTATGGAGGTTGATCTGTACTTCTTCACAAGAACTCAGTTTCCGGTAGAGAGTTGTCTTCTTTTCACTTGCTTTTGTCTCTGTAGAAAGAAAAGCAGTTATCGAAAATAACAGTTACTTTCAGCACATGCCAAATTCCTTTGAAAAGCATATGAGGGATTTAAAAGTGCAGGTTGGCCTGAAAGTTCCCACAACAATGGAGAAATCTTGTCAGGGCGACTGATGGGGCACTATCCTTAGACCATATTCTCACAGGATTCTATGTGAAGGGCTCCACACAATAGAGGAAAAATCACCTCAAATAACATAAAACTCTGATATGACTCTCAAGAAAACTGTATTAATGGTGGTATTTTAGGATCATTCTCCAAATGGAAAAAAAAAAAAAAATGACTACAAAAGTTCCTCTCAGCTATGCCCCTCGAGGGTCATACCCAGGGTCAGGACATCACTCCTCATTTCCGTGAGGCTAGTTTTTCTCCTCTGCAGACCAGCTACCCTCCTAGCCCATTGGGGTGTTTGTGCGCCGAAAGAGAAGGGACAGAAAGAGCTCAATTTATGTATCAAATTCCAGTGAACAGTGAGAGGGGCCTCTGTGAAAATCAAGTGATGGCATTAACCAGTACTGCCTTGGGGAGCCCTGGAAGGGGACAGAGATGCTAGGCCTGTCACTGGGCAGTTTGCTAAGTGTCCTGCTGAGAAGGAAAATGGAAGTAAGAAGCTCTTCCATAGAGCACAGCAAAGCGCCTGGGATGTGCAGGACCAGGCCCACAGCTCGCTGACCTGAATACACACACATACAGTCATTCTGAATCTTCAGTGGTCAGTATCAATTACACTGCTACACTGTCATCTAATTTTGATTCAGATGATCTTACCCATTCACAATCCCACAACCGCCTGACCTTTCTTTTTCTTTCTTTTTTTTTTTTTACATCTTTATTGGAGTATAATTGCTTTACAGTGGTATGTTAGTTTCTGCTTTATAACAAAGTGAATCAGTTATACATATACATATGTTCCCATATCTCTTCCCTCTTGTGTCTCCCTCCCTCCCACCCTCCCTATCCCACCCCTCTAGGCGGTCACAAAGCACTAAGCTGATCTCCCTGTGCTATGCGGCTGCTTCCCACTAGCTATCTATTTTACGTTTGGTAGTGTATATATGTCCATGCCGCTCTCTCGCTTTGTCACAGCTTACCCTTCCCCCTCCCCACATCCTCAAGTCCATGCTCTAGTATGTCTGTGTCTTTATTCCTGTCTTACCCCTAGGTTCTTCATGACATTTTTTTTTCTTAAATTCCATATATATGTGTTAGCATACGGTATTTGTCTCTCTCTTTCTGACTTACTTCACTCTGTATGACAGACTCTAGGTCTATCCACCTCATTAGAAATAGCTCAATGTCGTTTCTTTTTATGGCTGAGTAATATTCCATTGTATATATGTGCCACGTCTTTTTTATCCATTCATCTGTCAGTGGACACTTAGGTTGTTTCCATCTCCGGGCTATTGTAAATAGAGCTGCAATGAACATTTTGGTACATGACTCTGTGATTTATGGCTTTCTCAGGGTACATGCCCAGTAGTGGGATTGCTCGCTCTTGACCTTTCTAATGGGTCTTATACTTCAGCTTTGAGAGAAGTCATCTGGAACAAAAAGTGTTTTTCAGGCATAGAGATCCATGCCCTCTTATTCTCCTGCAGCTGGTGACAGGGTAGACCATACAGAGTGAGATGGAAGGAGGAGACTGGAAGAGTCTTGACGTTCAGAATCGTGTTATTGCCTTCCCTGTGGCCTCCCCTCACTTCCGGGGGGGAGGGGAGGATGACAGAAAACGGTCCTTTGAACTCAGATGAAATGAGGAGGAGTGATACGATGTTACTTTGTTGAAAGAAAGCTTTGAAGGCCTACTTTGTTTTTCCTTCTCCAATACCATTCTTCATAATATCACCACTACCTTTGCCTGGAGGATGAAATGAAAGGCCACTTGCACCACTGTACTTGGCATAGAGTAAGCCCTCAAGAAATGATTCCTATTGTTGCTATTATCCTTCCCTTGTATTGTTGACATTGCTTTCCTCCCCTTTCTGGAAATCCCAAGTGGGAAGCCTTTGTGAAAAAGCAGTGGTTGTTTCAGTATGAGCTGAAATGGCCAAGGAATCCACTCATCATTCGTCTAAGAATTGTAGGGCTCCTGTCTTCTCTGGCCCATCAGTGCGGGTTGACGATCTGTATGTCTATGAAATGCGCTTGCACGTGTGAGTTGCATACGGTGTGTGTGCGCGTGCACGTCCAGGTATCATTGATTATTTGATGGGTAGGAGCTCTTGTTCTATTCTTCCCCGCAGGACGGTGTCCATCATTCACTCGCTCGGGTGAGATCTGTGTGGTCTCCCTCAGTAAGGAGAGAATTCACACACCTGGTCTCTGGTCCTTAGATGATGGGCCTTTCCGGAAGGGATTCGGTCAAGGGGAATTCCATTTCATCTCAGACTGATACCTTTATTTTAGAAGATAATAAAGAAGGTATTTCCCTCACAGAGGAAATATACAGGGTCCCGGTCTCTCCCAGACAGCCCTTCACCTCCTGGACAGAATGCTCAGTGGAGCTGTCAGATTCTTTCCTCACGCCTGAAAATATGTCAAAACGTGTTCTGACTAAAACTCCTGGGTGCCAGGGATTGGACCGAATATTCTTTCTATCCCAGTGAGGCTGAGAGGATACTTAGACTTTTTAATCCAGAGAGCAAATTACTGCTATATCCTGGAGTTCCATATCCTTGGGGCTTTAAGCAGAAAACAAAATAATGAGAGGTTTGCCCTCTAAGTATCCACCAGGGCCTTGTACCTGCACCGACTGCCAGAAGGTTCATAATCCTGGAGCTGCCGCCAGACCCCGACGCTGAGGTTCTCCTGCACAGCGGCCAGGGGCACCTGCTCTCGTTAATCAGAAACGAACCGGGTGTCGGGGGGATGCTGCATTAAAGCAGGGGACTCGGCCTGGCCTTCGCAACACAGGAGATCTGCTGACTCTGGTGAAAGAGCTTTTTAAAAATTCCACTTAGCACAACACAGTTTCCTTGAGATCAGACAGCATCACTATTACCACGACTGTTGTTAAGATAACATTTAGATTCTGCCTTCCCCTGTGCTGACGGGAAGAAGGAAAGCAGGCTCAGTCCAGCCTGTAACAGAGCCGTTTTTCTTAGGATTTCCCCAAAGGCCACAGCTGGGTATATGAATGATCAGAAATGGAAGGGGAGACAGGAACTGATTTAAATTAGTCTGGGCATGTAAATTGCACATGGGTCCCTAAAACTGTGTATCCCCAAACAGGCCATTTTCCAGTTACATACTATTTCTGCTCTTGAGAATGATATTTGCATATTACTTTTTCTCCTCTGCCTCTTCTAAACCACTCTCATTCGCTCAGCTTTCTTGTATCAGAAATATGTGACCAAGTCAGAAAGTTGCATTCAGAGGGAGGCAGGGCCGTGGTGGTCAGAGGAGATGGCTTCTTGAAGCTTTGCTGAGTCAAAACTCATGCCTTGGGGGGTCTTCCCTGGTGGCACAGTGGTTGAGAGTCCGCCTGCCGATGCAGGGGACACGGGTTCGTGCCCCGGTCCGGGAGGATACCAAATGCCGCGGAGCGGCTGGGCCCATGAGCCATGGCCACTGAGCCTGCGCGTCCGGAGCCTGTGCCCCGCAACGGGAGAGGCCGCAGCAGTGAGAGGCCCGCATACTGCAAAAAAAACAAAAACAAAATACTCATGCCTTGGGCACGGGCAGGTAAGCTCTTCCACGCAGGCAACACTGTCTTGAAAATGGTTTCTGATCAGTATCTAGAACCTCTCACATCAGCCCAGAGCCGTTCAAGGTCACTCACTGATCCTAGGAAGGAAGTCACATTTGAACAGCAGCAGATGAGCATTTTCAGTCTTACAGTCAAGAGGAGGGAGTCCTCTGCTCTTCCCCCAATTTATGTATCGTCTAAGAGATTAAGACCCAGTTCTCCGAGTGTGTCTGGCTCCCGCTTCTACATACCGGCAGCCTCTTCCCAAAACCCACGAAGTGGAAGATTTGATTCTGAAACCAGACTCAATGTAATGTGGCCACAGAGACTGGAGTTTTCTAGAAAGAGCCGCCATTTTTGGCATGACGCCGCGTCTGGTTGGGCGCTCGTGAAGTGTTCATTTCCCACCAAAGGGGCCAACCATTTGCATTTGTATACTAGAAGCATACCTCTGAAACACGGACTGTCTTGTCAGTTCCAAGGAGGTTCAAATCAGCCTTAATTGAAGGGCATTCTTTCCCAGATGACAGCTAGCTAGGCAGTAAGGTTGGAGAAAATGTTCCAAGTGGTGTTTGTAAGATTGCCCACCTGAATAATCTTTAATAGTATGTATATTCTGGTGTTCTCCTCAATGGCCACCTGTCACAGTATGTTAATGAGTGAGTGAGTTTTCTGTTGCTTAGACAGGCTATCGTGAATGTGTTTTCTAGACATCACAGCACCTCTGGAAAGCATAAGGCATGTGAAACTTCGGAGGTAACGAGACTTCCATCTGGCTGTGGGAAAAGTGGAAAGGAAGCTGCTCTTTCACAGCAAGAGAAATTGACAAGGTCACCAGGGACCAAGTCACTGCTTTCCACAATCTCAGCACTGTCTAGGGACTAGGCAGAACACAACGGGGAGTGGCCAGGGCACAAAAGAAATCTAAGAAAAGACCCTGCTCTCAAAAAGCTTGTAGTCTAGGGGCTTCCCTGGTGGCGCAGTGGTTGAGAGTCCGCCTGCCGATGCAGGGGACACGGGTTCGTGCCCCAGCCATGGCCGCTGAGCCTGCGCGTCCGGAGCCTGTGCTCCGCAACAGGAGAGGCCACAACAGTGAGAGGCCCATGTACCGCAAAAAAAAAAAAAAAGCTTGTAGTCTAAATGAGGAAATGGTATATTTATGAACTAACTTGAGAATCAGATGTCAACTAATAAAGTGCTAAATTTGGCAGGCAGATAGGTACTGAGTGAAATAGGAGTTGGAGAAGGGCGAAGTACATAAGGGTCATAACCACCAGGCGGTGCCCTTGAGTCCGTGTTCATGCTCCTGGTTTCCTCTGGGGCACTTCAGCTGTCCTTGCTGCATGTCTCCCCTTTCTCCTCTTTCTCTCCTTCCTTCCTTCCCTCATCTTCCATCCAGAGCCTTCCTTTGCTCCTTCTAATTCTTTCCTTCTGTTTATCTTCTTCCTTCTTTCCTGTTCTTTTCCTCGTACCTCCTTGCCTTCCTCCCTGCTCCTCTTCCTTCCAGTCCTTTCCTTCTCTTTTCCTAAGTCCTCACTTCTGTTTATCTTCTTTCCTTTTTCCTCTCATACCTCTTCCTCTGTGTCCTTCCTCCCTCCCCACCTACGTTCTGTATCTCTCTCTGCAGATGTTTGTTGCAAGGTGTCTGTGTGATCTGCCCAGGGATATGAGGATGAACAAGATTTAAATGTGCGCTAAAGGCTAACCGTCAGTTTATCCTATGGAAGGAAATCTGGTTTGGCAGTTGGCTTCTCTGACTCTCCAGCCTTGACAAAGCCTATGTCGGTGTCTTTTCAGTCCCCCAAACAGGAACCGCTCTCCACTTGCCTCCCTTGCCTGACCGATGTGGGGCATGGAGCCGACCCACCCGCATAACAGTTGATTTATGCCGGCCCGTGTCAATTTATACACATGCTTAGTGGCCTGGCAAGGAGGCAATGGGCTTGAGCTAGTGTCAACAAATCAGAAAATATGTCAGATTACAAACTACCTCAGTGGTATTGCCACCACACAAGCCCCTCGGTTACACGGAGCCTTTATTCCTTCTCATCTTTCCTTTTCTTTTTAATTAGAGCAAATCAATCCTTTCTGCAAGAATAAATGTTAGAAAATTTTAAACAAAATAGGAGTGGAGGGATCCACTGACAACATCAAAGACTAAAAAGACACAGACGCCCAGTTTCTTAGAATAAAAGCCAGCTGGGTACAAGGGTAATAAAAGCATCATGTTTATGAGAGTCCTCCCCAGTTTCTACAGCACCACTACACGGTATATGGGAAAATGAGATTTCATAGTCACGGCACGTTTCTGATCTATATCGTAATCCACACGGGACTCTCTTAGCCACGTGTATCTGATTCGCCTCATAGTATCCTTGTGAGAGAGCGGATCCAGTGCTGCGAAAGCAGGGCTGGATTCAGCATCAGAAACCCTGCACTGAGTTCTAGTCCCTCCACTCACCAGCTGGGCCAGCAGCAGCCCTTCCCTGGACCGCGGTGTTCCATCTATGACAAACAGGAGCTTAGAGAGGATCCCTGACCTCAGAAGGGATATGGGGAAGGGAATCCTGCACACCTGGTGGGGAAACGGATACCTCTCACTCTGAGCTCAGCCAGGGAGCGCTGGATGCTTTGTTTATGTGATGACTCCATGACGCTTTCAGGTCTCAAGACCAATGGCCTTGAAATGATTGGTGGGAAGAGAAAGGATATTGTGAAGGCAGTATCACAAGAGCTGACACATTTTTATAAGGAAGAGAAGAAAACAGAATTAAAGTCAATGAAGATATTTGTAAAGTAAAAACTCTTTGGCCATAGGGTAAAACAGTGGATAAAACTGAATTTTCTCTCGACTTTGTCTTGGAGATCCCAAAATGTCACATGTTGTGTAGGTTATTTTGTCAGGGTAGGGAAAAGGTTTAGAAACCATCAAACTAACATGAAAGCAGTTTCTCCTTCATTTTTCTTCTCACATGAGATATAAACATCTTTAGGGAAATGCTCTAGAATTTAGCTGAGCACCTTATTAAATGGATTTTTTTTTTTCATCAGGCTCCTTTTATTGGTTCCCGAATAGAGTTGTCCCTTGGTATCTGCAGGGGATTGGTTCCAGGAACCCCTGTGACTACCAAAATCCATAGACGCTCAAGTCCCTTATATAAAATGACTTGGTATTTGCATATAACCTATCCATCCTCCCTATACTTTAAATCATCTCTAGCTTATTTACAATAATATCTCATCGTGGTTTTGTTGGCATTTCCCTGATGATTAGTGATGTTAAGCACCTTTTCATGTACCTATCGGCCATCAGTATATCTTCTTTGGAAAATGTCTATTCAGATCCTCTGCCCATGTTTTGATTGGATTATTTGTATTTTTGCTATTGAGCTTATGAGTTCTTTATATAAGTTGAATATTAACCCTTTATCAGACATATGCTTTGCAAATATTTTCTCACATTCGGTAGGTTGTCTTTTCATTTTGTGGATGGTTTCCTTTGCTGTACAGAAGGTTGTTATTTTTTTTTAATGGATATTTTAGATGGGATTTCATTTGAGGGTGACTGCTCCGTAATTGTGACACATCCCTGTCCACATTATTTACATCTTCATGGCAGAATCAGGCTGTTACCTTGTACTACCAACAGCAACTGAGAGTTCACTACTTCTGAGGACACCAATTTTCATTATGCTCATTTCTGGCTAATTGGTTATTCAAACTAAGTAATATGAGAATTTCAAATCCTAGTTTCACTACTTCTTAGCTGTGTGACCTTGGACAACTTATTTAACGTCTCTGTAACCTTAGTTTCACTGTCTATAAAATGGGTTTTTTTATGGGCTATAACGTGTGTTAAATGACTTAATATATGAAGAGCATTCACAGCAGTATCTGGCACACAGTAAGTGCTACTGTTGGCTGCCGTTTGTTTTGTGCTTAAAAGTGCACAGAAGACCTAGTACATTCTCTCAGTTTGAGATCTTTGCCACAACCTAGTGGACAGATGAATTTTAAATGGCTTGCCCGAAGACCGGTGCTAATATATGGTAGGGCCAGCACTCAAATCCAAGTCCTTAGAGCATCTGATGAGCTTCTCTCCAATTCCCTTGTCTTGCAAATGAGAAAATACCCAAAGAGATTAAGTGACTTAGGCAAGATGGTGAAGCTGGTTAATGGTCATTCCTTGACTGGAATCTGATCTTTTGCCTCTACATTTCTTTCTTCCAGCAAGTGAAAGGTTTATTTGCTTGTTTAATGAATTTTTTGATGAGATAATACACTTAAAGCATGTACGCTGTGCCTGGCCCACAGCGAGGACTCAGGAAGTGGTACCTACCTATTTCCTGCTGCATGCCTTCTTCTGCTTCCTTTGTGGCTGAAGTCTAGGCTCAGGTCAAAAGCCACCATGGAAAACAAGATGTTGCTACTTTTCAGTACCGGCGAGCCAAGATTCCGCAAGATTTGCTTGCAAATTTTTGGTGAATGGTTCAGGAGGGGATGCCCAAGCATTAGCATATGACTGTATAGGCTGGTTCAGTTGGGAACTTTCAGGGTTTTTTTTTTTGCTGTTGATGTTGATATCACTCTAAAACAGTATTCATCACAGAGGAGCTCTGCCCTCCTGTACAGGGACACCTCCCCCATGGTCCCCACCCATGAGCACAGAGGCAGTGACCAAATGGATTATTTCTAATTCCCACTTCACAATCTCCAACCCATCTGGGTACTGGCATCAGTGTCAAAGCACATAGCCAGGGAGCCTGGATCTGCACCTCAGCTCCACACTTACTGCCTGGGTTACCTAATCACTCTGGACCTCAGTTTCCTCATTTGTAAATTATCCCCTCTCTTAGAAGAGCATGGTGAGAATTAAAGAAAGTGTGTTCAGAAGAGTTTGGCAAGGAAAAGTCTCGCAGTGGTTGTGAGATGTTACACTTTTTACAGTCAGCTGCAGGACTGCTAGGTGGGATGGCCTGACCTAACCCCAGCTGGCCTCCTACAAAGCCATTAGCTTTAAATCAGATCTTTATTTTCCCCTCGAAAATTCAGCTCTTTCTCCCCTTCCTAATGAACAGTACGAGGCTTCTTCGCCACTTTTCCAAAAAAAGGTGATAGCTGTGCTGGAAACAAGTGTGTGGTGGGATGGCTGTTCCTTCCGTCTGTCAGTTTCTCCGTGGCCTCTGCTTGATCTGGAAAAAGACTGCTCATCCCAGGGGTATCACTTGAATTTGACTGGGGACTGGAACGTACTGTAGATGACCTGTACTGTCCTCCAAAAGAAAACAGGGAGCTTTTTAAGAGAACACCTTGACTTCACAGAGCTTAAGGAAAACTGCCTCTGGACCAACTAAAAACTGGGTTGGACCACACACTTCTCTGTACCTGTTTTCTTTGGCTTATGAACACAGGGCTTGACCCATCTACCACAAAAGGTTTGATTGTTAGTGTGTCGTATTCGATCAGCATCGCCTACGACAGGTATGTAGAGAAATTGTATTTGTGCCAGGCCCTGCGTTACGTCTTACAAACAAGCCTCACAATCACACTGAAAGAAATGTTTTTATTTCTATTATACACATGAAGAAACTGAGAATTACAGCTGTTAAACGACTTGCCCAAGGTCAGACAGCTTGCTCGAGGCCTAGCCCAGATGCAAATTCAAGGGTATCTGATTTAAATCCTCAATGTAAACCCAAATATGCCTGATCCGGGGCAATTATTAACAATAATCTGGGTACACCCCACACTGGGCGGAATTAGAGACTCCAGAGAAGAGGCTAGGGAATGTGCTTTTTTGTGTTTTTTTTTATCGGTTAAATACAAATTGTGGTGTATTCGTAACATGGAACACTTTACTGCCAACACACACGATATTTACATACATATTGGTTTACGTAGAGAGCCTTACGGAGGACAACTGCTGAGGGAAACAGCAGGCTACCCAGTGGTCAATATGCAGATACATTTAGAAAAACCTTAGAGTTGAACCTGCCCGTGTTATTGCTGGGCTGGGGAATTTAAAAGGTTTCTTCCTCCCTCCCCCCCCCCCCCCCCGTTCTCCATTTTTTCCTTCTTTCTTTTTTTTTTTAACATCTTTATTGGAGTAGAATTGGTTTACAATGGTGTGTTAGTTTCTGCTTTATAACAAAGTGAATCAGTTATACATATACATATGTCCCCATATCTCTCCCTCTTGCATCTCCCACCCTCCCACCCTCCCTATCCCACCCCTCTAGGTGGTCACAGAGCACGGAGCTGATCTCCCTGTGCTATGCAGCTGCTTCCCACTAGCTATCTATTTTACGTTTGGTAGTGTATATATGTCCATGCCACTCGCTCGCTTTGTCACAGCTTACCCTTCCCCCTCCCCACATCCTCAAGTCCATGCTCTAGTAGGTCTGTGTCTTTATTCCCGTCTTACCCCTAGGTTCTTCATGACCTTTTCTTTTTTTCCCCCTTAGATTCCATATATATGTGTTAGCATACGGTATTTGTAAATTGGTTCAGCCACTATGCAGAATAGTACGGAGGTTCCTTAAAAAGCTACAAACAGAACTACCATACAACCCAGCAATCCCACTACTGGGCATATACCCTGAGAAAACCATAATTCAAAAAGAGTCATGTACCACAGTGTTCATTGCAGCTCTATTTACAATAGCCAGGGCATGGAAGCAGCCTAAGTGTCCATCGTGGGATGAATGGATAAAGAAGATGTGGCACATATATACGATGGAATATTACTCTGCCATAAATAGAAACGAAATTGAGTTATTTGTAGTTGGTGGATGGACCTAGAGTCTGTCATACGGAGTGAAGTAAGTCAGAAAGGGAATGTGCTTTTAACAAATGCCCCAGGTGACTGATACTTAGCAAGAATGCACTATACCCCTGGTTCTTCACCCACAGCTTCTGACAGTCATGGGGAGCATTTAGAGCAAACCAATGCCAGGGGCCAGTCCACATGTGGTGAACTCTTCCCCAGTTCTTTCTCTGATATAACACTCGACCCTCTGTAGTCCCTCAGTTTTCTCAGCTATAACACGAAGATAGATCATAATGTCTGTCCCATATATATTCCAGGATTGTTGTGAGAAGGAACTCAGCATACTGGTGAAGGTGCTTTGGACATTGCTGAAAGAAAACTTACTTTTTCAAATTCATTATGAATCTTTTGTGAGTTGACATGGGAATCTAATAATCCTGTTAACATGGCTTTATGGAAAAATACATTCAGATTTCAAAACAATTCATATAAAAATTTTAGAATACAATTGATCTCAACTTTCAGGACTGCCTCTGTTTAACTAAAGTTTTGTTTCATAGGCCTAGGAAAATTGTATCATGTAAAATCTTTTTGATGTGAATATTAAATGAACAGTTAATTTGACTTCCTGGTCTATTTAGTCTCCCTTAATTGTTTTTTTTTTTTTTTTAACTGAAGTATAGTTGATTTACAATGGAGTGTTAGTTTCTGGTGTACGGCAAAGTGATTCAGTTATACACATCTATACATATTCTTTTCCGTTATGGTTATTTATTATTATTTTTTTTTTGCGTTACGCGGGCCTCTCACTGTTGTGGCCTCTCCCACTGCGGAGCACAGGCTCCGGATGCACAGGCTCAGCGGCCATGGCTCATGGGCCCAGCCGCTCTGCGGCATGTGGGATCTTCCTGGACCGGGGCACAAACCCGTGTCCCCTGCATCAGCAAGCGGACTCTCAACCACTGTGCCACCAGGGAAGCCCTCCATTATGGTGTATTATAGGATACTGAATACAGTTCCTTATGCAATACAGTAGGACCTTGTTTATCTATTTTATATATAGTAGTTTGTATCTGCTAATCCCAAACTCCTCATTTATCCCTCCCCACCCCCTTTCCCTTCGGTGACCATAAGTTTCTTTTCTATGTCTGTGAGTCTGTTTCTGTTTTGTAAATAAGTTCATCTGTCACATTTTATATTCCACATGTAAATGATAGATGGTTTTTGTCTATCTCTTTCTGACTGAGTGTGATGATCTCTAGGTCCATCTGTGCTGCTGCAAATGGCATTATTTCATTCTTTTTTATGGCTGAGTAGTATTTCATGGTATATATATACTACATCTTCTTCATCCATTCATCTGTCAATGCACACTTAGGTTGCTTCCATGTCTTGGCTATTGTAAACAGTGCTGCTATGAACATTGAGGTGCATGTATCTTTTCGAATTATGGTTTTCTCCAGATATATGCCTAGAAATGGGAATGCAGGATCATGTGGTAGCTCTATTTTTAGTTTTTTAAGGAACCTCCATAGTGTTTTCCATAGTGGCTATACCAATTTACATTCCCACCAGCAGTGTAGGAGGGTTCCTTTTTCTCCAAACCCTCTCCAGCATTTGTTATTTGTAGAGTTTTTAATAATGGCCATTCTGACCGGTGTGAAGTGGTACCTCATTGTAGCTTTGATTTCCATTTTCTCCAATAATTAGCAACGTTGAGCATCATTCCATGTGCCTATTGGCCATCTGTATGCCTTCTTTGGAGAAATGTCTATTTAGGTCTTCTGCCCATTTTTTGATTGGGTTGTTTGGTTTTTTCGTTATTGAGTTGGATGAGCTGTTTGTATATTTTGGAAATTAAGCCCTTGTCTGTCACATCATTGGCAAGTGTTCTCTCCCATTCTGTAGGTTGTCTTTTCATTTTGTTCATGGTTTTCTTTACTGTGCAAAAGCTTTTGAGTTTAATTAGGTCCCATTTGTTTATTTTTGCTTTTTATTTCTGTTGCCTTGGGAGACTAACCTAAGAAAACATTGGTACAATTTATGTCAGAGAATGTTTTGCCTATGTTCTCTCCTAGGAGTTTTATGGTGTCATGTCTAATATTTAAGTCTTTAAGCCATTTTCAGTTTATTTTTGTGTATGGTGTGAGGGAGTATTCTAACTTCGTTGACTTACATGAGGCTGTCCAGCTTTCCCAGCACCACTTGCTGAATAGACTGTCTTTCCTCCATTGTAGATTCTTGCCTCCTTTGTCAAAGATTAATTGACCGTAGGTGTGTGGGTTTATTTCTGGGCTCTCTATTCTGTTCCATTGATCCATATGTCTATTTTTGTGTCAATACCATGATTTTGATTACTGTAGCTTTGTAGTATTGTCTGTATTATGCCTCCTGCTTTGTTCTTTTTTCCTCAGGATTGCTTTGGCAATTCTGGGTCTTTTATGGTTCCAATATAAACTTTAGGATTCTTTGTTCTAGTTCTGTGAAAAATGTCATGAGTAACTTGATAGGGTTCACATTAAATCTGTAGATGGCTTTGGTTAGCATGGCCATTTTAACAGTACTAATTCTTCCAATCCAAGAGCATGGGATATTTTTCTGTTTCTTTGAATCGTCTTCAGTTTCCTTTATCAGTGTCTTATAATTCTCAGCACATAAGTCTTTCACCTCCTTAGTCCGGTTTATTCCTAAGGTTTTTTTTGGGGGGGGGGGGCGGGGGTTGATGTGATTTTTAAAGGGATTTTTTTTTTACTCTCCCGTTCTGATATTTCATTGTTAGTGTAAAGTAAAGAAATGCAACATATTTCTGTATGTTAATCTTGTATTCTGCTACTTGACTGAATTATCAGTTCTGATAGTTTTTGTGTGGATATTTTAGGTTTTTCTATATATAGTATCATGTCATCTGCATACAATGACAATTTTACTTCTTCTCTTCCAATTTGGATACCTTTTATTTATTTTACTTGTCTGACTGCTGTGGATAGGACTTGCAATACTATGTTGAATAGAAGTGGTGAGAGTGGGCATCTTTGTCCTGTTCCAGATTTGAGCAGGAAGGCTTTCAGCATTTCACAATTGAGAATTATGTTGGCTGTGGGTTTGTCATGAATAGCTTTTATTATGTTAAGATATGTTCCCTCTATACCCATTTTGGTAAGAGTTTTTATCATAAATGGATATTGAATTTTTTTGTCATTAAGTTTTTAGGTATTTAGGTTCTTTTCTTCATATATATATATATATATTTTTTAACATCTTTATTGGAGTATAATTGCTTTACAATAGTGTGTTAGTTTCTGCTTTATAACAAAGTGAATCAGCTATACATGTACATATATCCCCATATCTCCTCTCTCTTGCATCTCCCTCCCACCCTCCCTATCCCACCCCTCAAGGTGGTCACAGAGCACCGAGCTGATCTCCCTGTGCTATGTGGCTGCTTCCCACTAGCTATCTATTTTACATTTGGTAGTGTATGTATGTCCATGCCACTCTCTCGCTTCGTCCCAGCTGACCCTTCCCCATCCCCATGTCCTCAAGTCCATTCTCTACGTCTGCATCTTTATTCCTGTCCTGACCCTAGGCTCTTCAGAACCTTTTTTTTTTTTAGATTCCATATATATGTGTTAGCATACGGTATTTGTTTTTCTCTTTCTGACTTACTTCACTCTGTATGACATACCCTAGGTCCATCCACCTCACTACAAATAACTCAAATTTCATTTCTTTTTATGGCTGAGTAATATTCCATTGTATATATGTGCCACATCTTCTTTATCCACGTATACTGAATTTTATCAAATGCTTTTTCTGCATCTTTTGAGATGATCATGTGGTTTCTGTCTTGTCTTTTGTTGATGTGGTGTATCACATTGTTTGATTTGTGTATTGAACCATTCTTGTGACCCTGTGATGAATTCAGCTTGATCATGGGGTGTGATCTTTTCTATGCGTTCCTGAATTTCGTTTGATAACTTTTTTGTTATTTTTTTTATTGCAGTATAGTTGATTTACAATGTTGTGTTAGTTTCAGGTGTACAGGAAAGTGACTCAGTTACACATAGATATATATCTATTCTTTTTCAGATTCTTTTTCCTTATAGGTTATTACAAAACATTGAGTATAGTTCCCTGTGCTTTACAGTAGGTCTTTGTTGGTTATTTATTTATATATAGTAGTGTGTATATGTTAATCCCAAACTCCTAATTTATCCTTTCCCCCACACTTCCCCTTTGGTAACCATAAGTTTGTTTTCTGTGTCTGTGGGTCTATATCTGTTGTTTATATAAGTTCATTTGTATCATTTTTTTGATTCCTCATATAAGCAATATCATATGATATTTGTCTTTGTCTGACTTACTCCACTTAGCATGATAATCTCTAAGTCCATCCATGTTGCTGCAAATGGCATTATTTCATTCTTTTTCATGGCTGAGTAATGTTCCATTGTATAAATATACCACATCTTCTTTATCCATTCATCTGTCAATGGACATTTAGGTTGCTTCCATGTTTTAGCTACTGTAAATAGTCCCACTATGAAAAATGCAGTGCATGTATCTTTTCAAATTATAGTTTTCTTCGGATATATGCCCAGGAGTGAGATTGCAGGATCATGTGGTAGCTCTATTTTTAGTTTTTTAAGGGACCTCCATACTGTTTTCCATAGTGGCTGTACCAACTTACATTCCCACCAACAATGTAGGAGGGTTCCCTTTTCTCCACATCCTCTCCACCATTTGTTATTTGTAGAGTTTGTTTTTAATTTATTTATTTAATTTTTTTTTGGCTGAGTTGGGTCTTCGTTGCTGCGTGTGGGCTTTCTCTAGTTGAGGCAAGCAGAGGCTACTCTTCGTTGAGGTGCGCAGGCTTCTCATTGCGGTGGCTTCTCTTGTTGCAGAGCACAGGCTCTAGGCGTGTGGGATTCAGTGGTTGTGGCATGTAGGTTCAGTAGTTGTGGCTTGCGGGCTCTAGAGCACAGGCTCAGTAGTTGTGGCACATGGGCTTAGTTGCTCCGCGGCACATGGGATCCTCCCAGACCACGGCTTGAACCCACGTCCCCTGCATTGACAGGTGGACTCTCAACCACTGCACCACCAGGGAAGCCCGTTTGTAGAGTTTTTAATGATGATCATTCTGACTGGTGTGAAATGGTACCTCATTGTAGCTTTGTTGCATTTGTCTAATAATTAGCAATGTTGAGTATGGTTCCATATGTCTTTTGGCCACCTGTATATCTTCTTTGGAAAAATGTCTATTTAGATCTTTTACCCATTTCTTGATTGGGTTGATTTTTTGTTGTTGAGTTGTATGAGCTGTTTGTGTATTTTGGAGATTAATCCCTTGTCAGTTGCATTGTTTGCAAATATTTTCTCCCATTCTGTAGGTTGTCTTTTCATTTTGTATATGGCTTCCTGTGCTATGCAAAAGCTTTTAAGTTTGATGAGGTCCCGTTTATTTTTGTTTTTATTTCCATTACTCTAGGAGAGAGATCAAAAAAAAAATTGCTACAATTTATGTCAGAGAGTGTTCTGCCTATGTTTTCCTCTAGGAGTTTTATAGTATCCAGTTGTACATTCAGGTCTTTAATCCATTTGAGTTTATTTTTGTGTGTGGTGTTAGAGAATGTTCTAATTTCATTTTTTTACATGTAGCTGTCCAGTTTTCCCAGCACCTCTTATTAAAAAGACTCTTCTCTTCATTGTATATTCTTGCCTCCTTTGTTGTAGATTAATTGACCGTAGGTGTGTGGGCTTATTTCCAGGCTTTCTATCCTGTTCCATTGATCTATATTTCTGTTTTTGTGCCAGTACCATACTGTTTTGATGACTGTAGCTTTGTAGTATAGTCTGAAGTCAGGGAGCCTGATTCCTCCAACTCCATTTTTCTTTCTCAAGATTGTTTTGGCTATTCGGGGTCTTTTGTATGTCCATAAAATTTTTAAATATTTGTTCTAATTCTGTGAAAAATGCCATTAGTAATTTGATAGGGATTGCATAGAATCTATAGATTGCCTTAGGTGGTATAGTCATTTTGACAATATTGATCCTTCCAATCCAAGAACACAATATATCTTTCAATCTGTTTGTGTCATCTTCAATTTCTTTCATCAGCAGCTTAACAGTTTTCAGTGTACAGGTCTTTTGGCTCCTTAGGTAGGTTTATTCCAGGGTATTTTATTCTTTTTGCTGTGATGCTAAATGGGATTATTTCTTTAATTTCTCTTTCTGATATTTTGTTGTTAGTGTATAGAAATGCAACAGATTTCTGTGTATTAATTTCATATCCTGAGACTTTACCAAATTCATTGATGAGGTCTAGTAAATAGTTTTCTGATAGCGTCTGTAAGATTTTCTATGTACGGTATCATGTCATCTGCAAATATAAGTTTTACTTCTTTTCCAATTTGGAAAAGGAGTCTTTTATTTCTTTTTCTTCTCTGACTGCTGTGGCTAGGACTTCCAAAACTCTGTTGAATAAAAATGGCGAGAGTGGACATCCTTGTCTTGTTCCTGATCTTAGAGGAAATGCTTTTAGCTTTTCACCAGTGAGTATGATGTTAGCCATGGGTTTGTCATATGTGGCCTTTATTATTTTGAGATATGTTTCCTCTGTGCCCGCTTTCTGGAGAGTTTTTATCATAAATGGGTGTTGAATTTTTATCAAAAGCTTTTTCTGCATCTGTTGAGATGATCATATGGTTTGTATTCAATTTGTTAATATGGTGTATCACACTTATTGATTTGTGGATATTGAAAAGCCCCTTGCATCCCTGGGATAAATCCCACTTGATTATGGTGTATGATCCTTTTAACGTATTGTTAGAGTCAGTTTGCTAGTATTTTGTTGAGGATTTTTGTGTCTATGTTCATCAGTGATACTAGCCTGTAATTTTCTCTTTTTGTGGTATCTGTGTCTGATTTTGGTATCAGGGTGATGGTGGCCTCATAGATTGAGTTTGGGAGTGTTCCTTCCTCTACAGTTCTTTGGAATAGTTTCAGAAGGATAGGTGTTAACTCTTCTCTAAATGTTTGGTAGAATTTGCCTGCAAAGCCATCTGGCACTGGACTTCTGTTTGTTGGGAGTCTTTTAATCACTGATTCAATTTCAGTACTGGTAATTGGTCTGTTCATATTTTCCATTTCTTCCTGGTTCAGTCTTGGGAGATTGTACCTTCCTAAGAATTTGTTTATTTCTTCTAGGTTGTCCATTTTATTGGTGTATAGTTGCTCGTACTAGTCTCATCCTCTGTATCTCTGTGGTGTTCGTTGTAACTTCTCCTTTTTCATTTTTAATTTTATTGATTTGGGCCCTCTTTTTTTCTTAGTGAGTCTGGCTAAAAGTTTATCAATCTTGTTTATCTTTTCAAAGAACCAGCTTTTAGTTTCATTGATCTTTTCTACTGTTTTCTTAGTCTCTATTTCTGTTTGTTCTTTATGATTTCTTTCCTTCTACTAACTTTGGGTTTTGTTTGTTCCTCCTTCTCTAGTTGCTTTAGGTGTAAGGTTAGGTTGTATATTTGAGATTTTTTTTTTTTGTTCCCTGCGATAAGCTTGTATCACTGTAAACTTACCTCTTAAAATTCTTTTTGCTGTATCCCATAGGGTGTAGAATGTAATGTTTTTGCTTTCACTTGTCTCTAGGTATTTTTTTTTTTCCTCTTTGATTTCTTCAGTGATCCATTGGTTATTTAGTAGCATCTTGTTTAGCCTCCATGTGTTTATGTTTTTTGCAGGTTTTTTTCATGTAGTTGATTTCTAATCTCATAGTGCTGTGCTTGGAAAAGATGCTTGGTATGATTTCAGTTTTTCTTAAATTTACCGAGGCTTGCTTTGTGGCCCAACATGTGATCAATCCTGGAGAATGTTCCATGTGCACTTGAGAAGAAAGTGTATTCTGATGCTTTTGGATGGAATCGTCTATAAATATCAATTAAGTCCATCAAGTCTGATGTGTCATTTAAGGCCTGTATTTCCTTATTGACTTTCTGTCTGGATGATCTGTCCATTGATGAAAAGTCCCCCACTGTTACTGTTGATTTCTCTTTTTATGACTGTTAGTATTTGCCTTATATATTGAGGTGATCCTATGTTGGGTGCATATATATTTACAATTGTTATATCTTCTTTTTGGATTGATCCCTTGATCCCTGTGTAGTGTCCTTCTTTGTTTCTTGTAACAGCATTTATTTTAAACTCTATTTTGTCTTCTGTGAGTACTGCTACTCCAGCTTTCTTTTGATTTCCATTTGGGAATACCTTTTATCCCTCCCCTCACTTTCAGTATGCATGTGTCTCTAGGTCTGAGAAGTGGATCTCTTGTAGACAGCTCATATACAGATCTTGTTTTTGTATTCATTCAGCCAGTCTGTGTCTTTTGGTTGGGACATTTAATTCATTTACATATGGTAGTTATCAACATGTATGTTGATACATAGGTCTTAGGTCTTTTTTCTTCCTTTCTTCTTTTGTTCTCTTGTGATTTGATGACTGTCTTTAGTGTTGTGTTTGGACTCCTTTATCTTTTCTATGTGTGTATCTACTATAGATTTTTTTTGTTTGCAGTTACCATGAGGTTTTGATATAGTAGTCTATATATATGCATATAATTGTTTTAAGTCGCTGATCTCTTAATTCCAAATGTGTTTCAAATATCCTGCATTTGTACTCTCCTCGTGATTACTAGCTTAGATATCATATTTGTGTGTAGATGATTTCCTACCTTTACTGTATGTTTGCCATTACCAGTGAGCTTTCCCATTTTGTAATTTTCTTGTTTCTAGTTGTGGCATTTTCCTTTCCACCTGGAGAAGTTCCTTTAGCATTTCTTGTAAAGCTGCTTTGGTGGTACTAAATTCTTCTAGTGTTTGCTTGACTGTAAAGCTTTGGATTCCTCTGTCAAATCTGAATGAGAGCCTTGCTGGGTAGAGTATTCTTGGTTGTAGGTTTTTCCCTTTCATCACATTAATTCTATTGTGCCACTCCCTTCTGGCCTATAATGTTTCTGCTGAAAAATCAGCTGATAACCTTATGGGGATTCCTTTGTATGTTATTTGTTGCTTTTCTCTTGTCAATTTAATATTTTTTCTTTGTCTTTAATTTTTGTCAATTTGATTACTGTTTCTTGGCATGCCTGAGACTCTCTTCCTGGACTTAGGTGACTGTTTCCTTTCCCATGTTAGGGAAGTTTTCAGCTTTTATCGCTTCAGATATCTTCTCAGGCCCCTTCTCTCTCTCTTCTCCTTCTGGGACCCCTATAATGCGAATGTTGGTGCATTTGATGCTGTCCCAGAGGTCTCTTAAACTGTCCTCATTTCATTATTTTTTCTTTATTCTCTGTGGCAGTGATTTCCACCACTGTGTCTTCCAGCTCACTTATCCATTCTTCTGTTTCATTTATTCTGCTATTGATTCCTTCTAGTGTTTTTCATTTCAGTTACTGTATTCTTCAACTCTGTTTGGTTGCTCTTTACATTTTCTAACTCTTTATTAAAAACTTGTAACTTCTCTTGGGCTTCCCTGGTGGCGCAGTGGTTGGGAGTCCGCCTGCCGATGCAGGGGGCACGGGTTCGTGCCCCGGTCCAGGAGGATCCCGCGTGCCGCGGAGCGGCTGGGCCTGTGGGCCGTGGCCGCTGAGCCTGCGCGTCTGGGGCCTGTGCTCCACAACGGGAGAGGCCACAGGAGTGAGAGGCCTGCGTACCGCAAAACAAACAAACAAGCTTGTAACTTCCCACTCTGTGCATCCATTCTTTTCCTGAGTTCTTGGCTCATCCTTGCAATCATTATTCTGAATTCTTTCTCGGGTAGATTGCCTATCTCCATGTCACTCAGTTGTTCTTCTGGGGTTTTATGTTGTTCCTTCATCTGAAACATATTCCTCTGCCATCTCATTTTGTCTCAATTTCTATTTGTATGTTTATGTATGTGGAAGTTAGTTATGTTTCTTAACCTTGGAGAAGTGGCCCTCTGTAGGGGATGTCCTATGTGTCCCAGCAATACATTCCCTTCTTGTCACCCAAGGGCCAGGGGACCAGCTGGTCCCAGGGTAGGTTCTGATCCGCGTTTGCTGACTTGGTTCCGCACACTGCTGGATCCTAGTTCTCTTGCTTCTAATGTCTGCCCCCTAGCGGGTGGGGCTGGCCTAGAGGCTTGTGCAGGCTTCATGGTGGGAAGGGCTGATGCTTGCCCACTAGTGGTGGGTGGGGCTGGGTCTTGGCCCTCTTCTGGGCAGTGCCATGTCAAGGGGCATGTCTAGAGGTGGCTGTGGGATCAGGAAGTCTTTATGCAGCCTGTCCACTGGTGGGTGGGGCTCTGTTCCCGCCATGTTGGTCATTTCACCCGAGGTGTCCCAGCACTGAAGCCTACAGGCGGTTGGGGCCAGGTCTTGGTGCCAAAATGGCAGCCTCCAGGAGAGCTCGTGCCAATGAATATTCCCCAGTACCTCTTCCCCCAGTGCCCTTGTCCCCACAGTGAGCCACAGCTGCCCCCTGCCTCCCCAGGAGACCCTCCGAGACCAGCAGGCAGGTCTGACCCAGGCTCCTGTGGAGTCACTGCTTTTGCCCTGGGTCTTGGTACACACAGGAAGTCATGTGAGCCCTCCAAGAATGGGGTCTCTGTTTCCTCTGGTCCTGTGGATGTCCTGCACTCAAGCCCCACTGGCCTTCAAAGCCAAATGCTCCGGGAAGTCCTCCTCCCAATGCCGGACCCCCAGGCTGGGGAGTCTGACATGGAGCTCAGAACTCTCACTCCTGTGGGAGAACTTCTGCGATATAATTGTTCTCCGGTTTGTGGGTCGCCCACCCAGGGGATATGGGATTTGATTTTTCGCAAGTGTGCCCCTTCTACTATCTCGCTGAGTTTCTTCTTTATGTCTTTGGATTAGAATATCGTTTTTGGTAGGTTCCAGTCTTTTTATCAACGGTTGTTCAGCAGTTAGTTGTGATTTTGGTGTGCTCATGTCAGGAGGTGAGCTCAAGGTCCTTCTATTCTGCCATCTTCATGATGTACATACTCTTAATTACTGATTGATAGATTTTTTTTTTTTACAAACCAGTGCCGTATCGACAGGCTCAACAGAACCCCTTCACAGTAGCAATAAGGAAGTCTAATTGTGCATCTATAACAGAACTTCCTTCAGCACCAACTGGGTAACCACTGGGATTCTGAGTGATGCAGGATGCCTCAGCAACACTGGCAGGAGTCCTTGTCCAGCTTCTAGAAGCTGTCTGTGTTCCTTGAATCGTGGCTCCCTGCCTCTGTCTTCAAAGCCAGCCATGGCAAGATAAGTCCTTCTCACCTTGCCATCCTAGATATCTAGTCTTCTGACCCAGTTTGCTAGTATTTTGTTGAGAATTTTTGCATCTATATTCATCGAAGATATTGGCCTGTAATTTTCTTTTTCTATATTGTCTTTGTCTGGTTTTGGTATCAGGGTGATGGTGGCTTCACAGAATGACTTTGGGAGTGTTCCTTCTTCAATCTTTTGGAAGAGTTTGAGAAGGATCAGTATAAGTTCTTCTTTGTATGTTTGGTAGAATTGCCCAGTGAAGCCATCTGGTCCTGGCCTTTTATTTGCAGGGAGGCTTTTTTTTTTTCTTTTTAAATTACAGATTCTATTTCATTTCTAGTGATCAGTCTGTTCGAAATATCTATTTCTTCTTGATTCAGTTTTGGTGGGTTGTATGTTTCTAGAAACTTGTCCATTTCTTCTAGGTTGTCCAATTTGTTGGTATATAATTGTTTGTATTTTTGTGGTATCAGCTGTTTGGTCTCTCTTAATTGGTTGTTGTTTGTTTTTTTTTTGGCCACATGGCATGTGTGTGGGATCCTTGTTCCCTGACCGGGGTCGATCCCACACCCCCTCCATTGGAAGTGCAGAGTCTTAACCAATGGACCACAAGGGAAGTCCCTGATCTCTCTCAATTGTTAAATGGAAGTAAAGTGTAGACTGTAAAATGATATCCATACAGTGATTGTACCATGAAAAATAATGAGATCTTATTCACTGAACATTTCTAGGTGCCCAAATCTGTGCTAAGCCAATAGTCTTCACACATCCTTACTAAATGTTGTCATCCCCACCTGCTGAGACTTAGAGAAACTATCATCTTGGTAGTAACATCTTGGTAATAACTTGGATCATAACAACAGTATGATATGGAATTTACACAGAAATGTCAGACCTCCATCTCCAGGATCTCAGTCAACTTGCTGTGTGAGATCCCTATGTATATGCATGGATTAGGATGCAAACCCAGAAAAAAAAGAGCAATGGCTGCATTGGAGTAAAAGGGTTGTGGTTGTTTTGTTCTTTAAGGAAAAATGAACTACTGGTGTAAAAATATATGTAATAAAAGTTGGGAGAAGAAAAAAAACTGCATCTAAAAAACCTACCTGGGTTGTATCACTGGATGGACCTTGAGACTTTTATTGCTGCGGGTACTGGGTTTCATTTTTATTCCTAAACCTTTATGGTCTTCTGGTCCCTGTGAAAGTTAAGAGAAAGTTAGGGTGGCAAGACATCCACTGACATGCCCTCTGGCCCTCACCAAGTTAGGTAAAAGTACTGCCCTTCGTATCAGAGGAGTGGTAGCTTTCCCCAAGTGGTGATCAGTTTGCTCTGAGCCATCGTAAATCCCGCCCCGTCTCCTTCTTTATCTAGGGAGGGCTGTTCAGGCATGCTGCTGTCAGTAAGGTAGCCATCCATGTGAAGGGTGAACCTGAAACTTTGCACCCACTTGTCTCATGCCCCCCTCCCACCAGCTGCCCAGGAGATGATGAAGCTAATCACATTCAGCCCTTTCACTTGTGCTCCTTTTATAAAGGACATTACTTTACAGCCTAGTAGGAAAGTACGTGTTTGTCTCATTGGTAAAGCATGTCCTCACTCAACCCCCTGCCTCCTTGTTTCCCAAAAGTGACTTTTCTTCCTTTCTGACAGATATCTGCAAACGAAATCGAAATGCTTTTGATGAGGTTGCCACGCATGTTTAAACAGGAATTCACAGGCGTGGGAGCAACGCTGGAAAAAAGGTGGAAGTTGTGTGCCTTTGAAGGAATTAAAACTACCTAACTGTGAAGAGCAGCAGAGTCTCTGGATATAAAACTGCCTGAACCCAGCCAGGGCTGTGCAGTGTGAGCCCAGGAGGTTTGGGGCTGGTCCAGCGCAGGACCTTTATGGGGCCATCAGAGCCGGACTTCAGTTACATCTGTGGCGTTCTCTCGTGAGTGGAAATGTAATTGTGTACCAGTTCCCTAAAACAAACAAAGCTTCATACTGTGACAGATCTGTTTGCTATGAAAACCAACGATTCCACGGTCATGATGGCAAAACCTTAAAATATGCTACGTTTGAGAATAGCTCACCAAGTAAAATATTTAAAGTTAATGATGGTGTGGCAATGGTTGTTGCTAGGCTACAGAGTTGTTGTATATGTAATCTATAGCTGAAATCATTCAATGACATTTTCCTGAAAGTCTTTCTGTTTTAGTAAAAAAAAAAAAAAGAGAGAGAGAGAAAAAAAGTAATTTTACAGTGAGGAAAATAAATCATACCAAAAGAAAACTTGAATATGTGTCTGAACAGTTACTGTATTTTGTAAATTAAGTTATATGCTGTTATAGGGACTTCTGCCTTATTGAAGAGGCAGAAGATGTGATTGTACTCCTTGAGAATGCTTTACCAAGAATATTATTTTTCTAATGTAACAGTTCTCCATCATAAGTTCTTTTAACATGGACGGCATAACAATTTTCATAAAATGTAAATAAAAGAAAAACTAGTGCTACTGTCTTGTACTTGGTATAAAATTCAGGTTTCTGCATCAAAATAAACATTTAGTAAATATTCCTGTTACAAATTTTATAGCAAAGATATTAATTTTTTTCAATAAATATGACTTCTACCATATTGGTTTTGCAAATTGTTCTTTGATATATTTTCATTCTTCCTTAAGAAATATTTTGCACATTATTCAGTCCCATCTCACAGACCATCATTTGTAAATGATTAAATAAATGCATGAGTGACATTGAGACAAAATGTTATTTCAAACAGGAATATATAAAAATCATAAAGTGGAAAGTACTAAGAAAAGGAGATTATACAGCACTAGGATAGACAGATAGATAGTATTTGAAAATACCAAGATGATATGACATCCAAATGTAATCAACATAAATGTTACCGTTGTTTTGTGTCCTCATGCATAGGAACGAAGTAGCCAATTAATATTATTAATTCCTGGATTTACTTATTTGTATGTTTTCTGGAATACATACAAGTTAGAAAAGGAATTAAAGAATTCACACTTGGACCAACAGTTTAGAGAGAAGTTGAGCTTCCCTTCTTTAATTACAAGTAGACTAGGGCTTTAAATTGTATCTCCTTCCTGCTTCCTTACATAAAAATTATTAAAAAAAGACAAGCATTCAAGATATTGATTAATTTTAAATGAAACATTTTTTAGGAAGACAGCTGAACAGTGAATGTTCTTTGAAATTCTGAAGAGACACTCATAATTCCCTATTGGACATTATTGTCCTCAGGCTCTTTTTACTGAGCCCTGATAAATTAAGGTTCTTATTCATGCCTCCCAGAAATATCTACACATATGTTATGTTCAGGCTCAGTGCTAAACCCATGAATACGGAGCTGAGTAAGACAGGCCCCACCCCCTCCCGCCCCCAATGAGCTCATAGTTCAATGGGGAAAAGACATTTTCCCAAAAGTGTCTATATGATGTGAGCCACGTAACAGAAAAGGTGTGACAACAGAGCTATGGGATTCAGACTAAATATCAATGTCATATTAAATGTTGAAATACTAGAGGCCTTACCATTACCACCCGTTAATGCCCACTACCACCATACACCTAATCAGAGGTGTAGACCTCTGATCAGGAAAAGGAGTTGGTGCGACCTTATTTTAGATCTGACAAAAAGACACCACTTTCTAACTTCTTCAATTGTGAAAAGAACTTTTGCAGGAAAATAAAAAAACTTCTAAATTAGTTCACCCACATTCCGGTTTCAGATGGGACTTTAGAGATCACCTGGGGAAGGAACTAACTTTGGTACCTTTGAGGGCCGTCTACACATGTCTGTCACCCCATCCTCCCTAATCTTCGGGATAACCCTATACAAGGATAGTATTATTGTCCTCATTGGTCACACAAGGAGAATGAGGCTCAGAAGTTCTAACAATGTGGCCCAGTTCGCACAGTTAGAAAATTCTGAATACGGGATTTGAAACCAGGACCCAGTGACTCCAAAACATGTTCTTCTTTTCACTACATCACGCTTCTAGTTCAGTCTATCCCCACTCCTCCTGTGAGGCCCATGCCCAGGCAGTGCCTTCGGATCACCGCTTTTACTCTCCTTTATGCTCCACCATCCCCTGCACGTGCGTACAAGTGGGTAAACTCTGGCCTTTGTCTCCTAAATCTACCAATAACAAATCATTGTTCTTGGATTCTGAGAAGTAAGCAGAGCATTGAAAGTTTGGAGATCCTTGTAACCCGGCCCCAACGGGGCTTTCTGGCTTGCTTTTTCACTGCTCCCCTGAGTAGGGCTAACATTTTTTGCCTTTCTGCTTTTGCTCATATCTTTCTATCTGAAGGAAAAGACCTTACGCACATCTAGTTGTCAAAATTCTACACAGCCTTAAGAGGAAAACACAAAGACACCCTCCTCTGCCGTGAAGCTTTTCTCCATTCCCCAGAAGTCATTTCTCCAGCCTGTGCACGGCCATCCCACATTGACTATTTCTTAAGGCATTTACTGCCCAGCTGTCTTTGCCTCATCTCCCCGTTAGACCGCAGGTTCTTTGAGGGATCCAAGCATGTCTCGTTTACTTTGAATTATTTCTCAAAGTGGTTTTACTTATAAATATTTAGAAAGCCGGACAGAGAAGGAACCAAGATGTTTTCCTGCCTCCAGAGACTAGTTTGCTTAGACACAAAAGGAAAAATTACAAAGTATTTGAAAAGGCTGCAAATATTTTAGATCCAAGATTCCAAGACAGACAATGTGATAATGTACTACATAATATTGAAATACAAAAAGCAACCCAATTCCTTCTTAAAGTTCAAACCCAGGTCAATTATTAGCTCTTCTATGAAGCCCTGATCCCCTCAGGAACCTCCTCTCCTGCGTTCCCACTACTTCAGTATAATTCTACTGCAGCCCTAATGCTGTACGTTAACCATTTATGAATGCAGCTGTCTCTCCCACGTCCTGCAGGCTGGAGACCTCCCTTACTCATCCCTCTAGTCCCTCAGACTGACACGACATACCATGACTTTTAAGTATTTATTGACTGAATGAACCCAATGCATGAAAGAAAAGCCCACACAGGAATTTTCTGAATTTGTTGAATCAGAACGTATTGAGATATTAGGTCCAGTAATAGAGGCTAGAACTTTCTTTCCCTCCGTTGTAAGACCTCGGCAGCATTCTTGCCTTTTTGAAAAAACTTTGTTTGGAAAAATATGTATAACATAATATTTATCTTTTAACCATTCGTAATTGTATAATTCAGTGGCATGAAGTATATTCACAATGGTACGTAACCAGTCACCACTCTATAACTTTTCCTCATCATCCCCAACAAATTTTACGGTACCCATTAAACAGTAACTCCCCATCCCCCCTCCTTCACCCCCTGGTAACCTCTCTTCTACTTTACGTCTCTTTGAATTTGCCTATTCTAGGTCTCTCATACATGTGGAACATACAGTATTTGTCCTTCTGTCTCACTTACTTCACTTAGCTAAATGTCTTCAAGGTTCATCCGTGTTGTAGCACGTGTCCGAATTTCATTCCTTTCTGAGGCTGAATAATATTCCATTGTATGAGAACTCTTCCAGCTGGCTTAAGTATCCCTCTTCTGTTGGAGCAAGAAAAAGTCAGTGGTCTATGCTTGAAAGGACTCAAGTACTTTTAGTAAATACCACATCAAAAACAACATTGGAAAGTGTAGAGAAGTTTGTCTCCATCTTGATAAACCTCTCGTTTTCAATGAGGGTAATAAAAAAGAAATGACAAACGTAGAAAATGTTGGCAGTAATTGTGTAGAAAACGAGACTTTCAAACAAACATCCATGCGACAAATATGGTATGTGACAAGTTGTTTTTTCTTGGTAAGGGCTGGGGGTGTTTTACTTGGATGTTTTTTTTTAAACCCCTTTTCTAAAAATGGGTGCTGTGTTTATTTGTTCCACTCAATAAAAGCTGTTTTATCCTGAAAACGTAAGAACTATTTTACCATAATGCTCATAGTTTCTCCTCATAAACTGAGAAAATAAAGAGATGTTAGGCTCCTAAAATCTTATAGCTTGGCTCACTTTATATCAAAATGGTAAAAGGTTCCCATGTATGTTCAATCAGCCTGTCATTAGTATCTGAATAAACTATACTTTTATGTGTAGCACACCAAACATGAACATTTCAGAGTTAAGTTATAATGAATGTATTTATATATTAGATCATTAAAAATACTGTTTCTAGTTCCACCAACTCTAATTTCCCTCTTCTGCTTTCTAGTGGATTTTTTCTTTTTTTTAATTTCTGGGCTTCAAACATTTAGCAATTTCTCATACTATGTAGGAGAGCGTTCAGTCTGTGTCAGAGTTGAGTCCCAGCCCTAACCCTCACTGGCCTTGTGACTAAAGCTCGTTACTTAAAGCCAGTGAGGTGCTAGTCCCAGATTCATGATACGGTACTGCGAACACCTGTGTCGGAGGATGGCTGTGATGATTAAATAAGAGAGCGTGCATAAAGCCCACAGATCAGAGCCAGGGAGACTGAGGCATTGGCTTCTTCAGAAACAGCACTTTAGCTATATCATCCCAAACAAAGCAGCCAAGTGCTTTCCCTGCTCTTAGCCCGTTCCTGTCTTTAGGGATAAATAGTCCATATGTTTCTAAACATACGAATAAAATAAGACAAGCATAAGCATCACCCCCACAAATAGTCCATTAAATATGTTCAACAGTCCATTAAATACGTTAAGACCAACATAAGCAGAATAGTTGCAACTCTCTAACCTGCAAAGACACTCACAACTCTTACAGTCAAATGGGCAGTCAGTCACCATCACAGTGACCCTCAGCCAGGAGTAACTCTAGAGCCAGAATTCTTTGTTACAGCTCCCTTTTTACTTATTTCGCATATTTCCAACAGACAGTAATCAGGGTCATATACATTCAACTGGGAAGAAACTATATGGCTCTGGGCAACTGCCATTTTGAATGATGGTCAACTAGGTATACAGTATGCGAGGATTAAGTCAAGTATTAATTACGTTTTCTTTAACCCAGAAGAAACACTGTCAGGAAAAACTACAGATGTAGCTGGAACATGCAACAGTATTATTTTAGAGAACATACATGTCTATTACAGTTGCTGAGCGTATCAAAGTAAAAGACTCCAGTAAATCTAGTAATTACAGACTGGTTGTGTTAATAAAATAAGCTGTTCGGGTCCAAAATTTTAACTCCGTTTGCCTGCTCTCAGAACTGTACAGCTACCCAAACACTAAAGCTCAGACGTTTCTAATGCACATGTCACCTCTTTTATAATGTACATGTATTGTACAGGGCTATGGAATGGAATGTTCTTACTTCACGGGAAAAACAGACCCCAAATAAATAGCAAACATTTTACAGTAGAAGATGGTGCTTTTCTATACAAAGCAAAGAAGTGGTTAATGTACAACAGAAAGTGCATTGCATGTAATGAAATGCTTTTTTATTTGTCTAGCAAATATATTTACTGTGTGTTGAAAATTGTAATATCTTCCCCTGCACAAAGGAATTTCTCTATAAAGCTCATTTGCTACTGTAGGGAGTAATACTCTTTTTCTTGTTTACTAAAGTAATCTGTCTTAATATCAACCCCAACACTGTCAGGTTCACGTAAGAAGAGCTATGTGTAGATAAGAATAGGACTGAATCAGAAACCGGAATATTCCATTTCATATGCTTTTCATCTGAGCATGTAACCCACGACATCTGGTAGCAATCTCTTTTTGGAAAGCATTCTTCTTTCCAAGAAGAATGGAAAAAGCTAAAAATTGGTCAAGGTGAGGCGCTCATCAATAAATAAATCTTTTGCCTTTGAATATGCTTATGCCTAAGTGAGGGTTGCTTTCTCTAGTATTTTTTGATACAGAATGTGAACTATGGGCTGGCAAGTCAAACACTGTCTTCAGGCAGAGATAATGTATGAACACCACTGTGGGTGGTTTATTAAACAGACATTAAGTGTTACATCGTGCAGCAACTGGGAAGGGTTTTGCACCTCAATATCTGTTCCTTGAGCCGGTAACGGTAACTTTGGTTCAATGTACGCCAAAGAAAAGGCTTTGTGGTGCTGGGCCTGGTATACAGTCAAACTGTGGGTGGCAGAGGACAGCAAAGTCTAGACTATGCCAACCTCCAGTCCATTATTTTATATATTGCTGCTTGATTCTACAGGCTGAGAAATGAAGCTTCCAACCTCTCAGCCATGGAAGGAGTAGATTGCCTGGTCGTAGAGACAGCAGAGTGAGGCATTCAAGAGCATTTTTCTGGAATCACTCCAAGTGACTAAATCTCTGAAATGGGGATAATAGTAACAACCTGTCTCATAGGGTCTTTCTGTAATTTTATCCATTATCTGGGTCTTACTAGGTCATCTAGGTTCATAGACCTTAGCAGACGTTTTATCAAACGTTTTCAATCTCCTGGCCTCACAGTCCACTGCCAGGTGGAAAGTATATCCCCTCAGAGGTCATCACTAACATATCAAGTGGATTCAGCTTCCTGATTCCTCCCTGGAAGAACAAATGCTTTAACACAGCGTAACCGGAAATCTCCCACAGTCCCGAGAGCCTGGCGGACTGTGGATCTAGAGCAAGGCCTCCGAAGAGCTCCAGATTCCTGTGGCCTCACTGGGAGGCTTTAGGGACTCGTGAAATCAATGAAGAATCAGTAAAGCTCCGAACTCACGCCAGACCTCCTGGAAGACAGTCTTGGCAAAGACAAACCTGGTGTGTTTTTTCAAATATAAAACATTTCAAGGGAAACAGAACAACATCCCAATCTTGGGACTGAGAAAGAACTACAGGTAGGTTATCCCTGGTCCTCGATCTCCAGTAAGGAGGGGACGTTTTGGTGGGAGAAGAGAAGGGATAAAATTTATCTTGTGCTTCTCTGCTTCATGTACTTTATGGAAAGGCAACATGGATGTTTTTACCTCATGCTTCTCCAGCATCCAGGTTTAAGGAAAAACATGGGAGGAGAAGGGGTGAGGAAATCCTCATTACTGCCGCTGGAAATTTCTCAAACCTGGAAGCACCCAACTCCTGCTTTGTTCTTATAACCCCCCTTTGGACTCCTATTTCCTTCTTTTCCCATAAGGCTTTGCCCTGTAAGTACCCATCTCACGGTCTCATGATTTATCAGGTCACGTATAGTGGAATATTTTAATAAACTGGGAAGGAACACCCACCACTATGCATATATACAGGCACGAATGCACATGTGCACAGACATGTATATGTTCACGTACACACGTGTGTATATCATACACAATGCAAACGTACACAGATGTAGCCACATTTACACAGAAACAACTATACTGACACTCAAATATCTCTGCTTTCAGTAATCATTTTTGCCCCTTCAGGTTCTTCCCTCTTCTCCTTCTATTTCTATCAGGTATTCACTCTTCCCAGGAGGATGATTAACTTAGGACAAATAAGAGGACGTGCCACTAACCACTGTAGATGATAAATATATGAAACGTACTCTGAAAAGATGACACTGGCAAAAAATGTAGGTGGGTTTGAAAACGTTCCAAAAAATTTACGAAAGAGTCAGAAAAGGGAAGGAAACTGAGCTAGCTAACCCGTGAGGACATCAATGAGCCCTGTTCCAGGGGGGCCCTGGAGCAAGGTTCTAACCCAGGAAGTCTTACATTTACAGCAACAATTCCTATAGCAGATGGAGATTATTAACAGCCCTATTTGATGGCTAATCTGCATCTACTCCTCTTTCCCTGTAATTCTGTAACCTCCTCCCACTCCAGCTCTGGACTTGGTCATTTTGACCTGCTTTGGGCCAAAGAGATGTTAGCAGAAGCTTGACAAGCACCTGCAAATTCCTGCTTGCCCTCTTGCAAGGCTGGGTTTGTGCGCTCTTGCACTCTGACATGGCTATAAGAACGTATCAGACTAGCCTATGGGAGGATGAATAATATAAGTAATTGAGGCAAGTGGCCTGAGTCAAGGCCACCCTAGATCAGCTAACAGCCAGCTGATCTCACATCAAAGACAAGAAGTATAATTCAGCCTTAATTGTTTTTTTAAAAAATTAATTATTTTTGGCTGCATTGGGTCTTTGTTGCTGCGCACGGGCTTTCTCTAGTTGCGGTGAGCGGGGGCTACTCTTCGTTGCGGTGTGTGGGCTTCTCATTGCGGTGGCTTCTCTTGTTGCAGAGCACGGGCTCTAGGCGTGTGGGCTCAGCAGTTGTGGCTCGCAGGTTCAGTAGTTGTGGTGCACAGGCCGAGTTGCTCCGTGGCATGTGGGATCTTCCCAGACCAGGGATCGAACCCGCGTCCTCTGCGTCGGCAGGTGGATTCTTAACCAGTGCGCTACCAGGGAAGTCCCCAGCCTTATTGGTTGGCAGACTTGCGAGCTTAAGTAAATGGTTGTTTTAAGCCACTGAATTTTGGGGTGACTTGTTATGCAGCATTATTTGTGGCAAGAGATAACTAACACAGAAATTGTGATTTAGAATTAGGGTGCTGTTATAACAAAAAAGTAAAACATGTGGCATTGGCTTTGAGACCAAGAAGTGGGCAGAGTCTGGGAAAGTAATGAGAAAACTGCTATAGAAGGATGGAAAAATAGCAACACTGATTATTGTAGCAGCAGGAAAAAAAAAAAAGAGAGAGACCGGTAAAATTGTCATTTGGTAATTCAAAAGACAGGAAGTGTACCTACTGAACTTTGGGATTTGAGTAATAACATTTCCAGGCAGAATGTTGAAAGTATCAGTGGCTCTCACTACCTACATATTGATAAGGTTCCTGTAAGAAAAGAGAAGGGTTCAAGAAATAACCAACCAGTGTGTAAGCAAGTTTAGAGGGACTATAGAAGGACCGTAACTTCTTGGTTGGAAAACAGAATTGTTTCTTATCTCTAGTCTCTTCAGTCAGCAAAAGATTCTCAAAGTAAAATAATGCCTGGGGCAAGGATTCAAACCAACATTTAAGACCTTTTATTATGACTTCTGAAAGAAAGCAAGCAGAGCCTCTAAGCTAGACAAAAGGGCTGCTAGGAATCTTAAGAGCCTTGCCCCACAGCAACCTGACTTGCCCAAATAACAGTAATTAAGTCTAGAGAGAGATCTAGCTCTAAAAGAAGTGGAGGCTTTGCTTTTGGCTCATCATATCTGTAAGAAACTCACAAAAACTTGTAATCACTGCATTACAATCAAGAGCTTTAGGAGACCTAGGAACTTACGTGGCACAGATGAATAAACTGCTCGTGGTTACCGCTTCCTCTACGCCCAGAGGAGAAACCAAGCGTCAGGAAAGCTAACCAAGCCCCACAGAAAGGGAGCAGCAAAGCTGGGATGCGTGCCCACCTCTGCCTGACCAAACACCTACCACCTTTTCATCTCCCTACCTGTCAGTGGTGGGATATCAGGCACCATGACAAGTGGCAGGTGACGCAGCACAGGATGATAGTCTAGCAGCTGAGAAACTGGTTTTAGTGCTGACTTTGCCACTAAGTTTTCTTGAACAGGTCACAACCTCTTCAGCAGGGTAGATTGGAAACACCATTCTTTATGTTCCCTTGCAACTCGAAGAATCTGGAAAATATTCTGATGAACAGCTCTTGAGGACACAAGAAGCCTCTGACGCTCCCAATCTGCCGCCATACAAATGACCTAAAACTTACTGCCTTGTCGTTAATCTGGTCCTGAATTAAACAAGTTCATTTTGAAATTTGCTTATTTCAATCACTTAAGATATTCAAAATATCCTTCCAGCCTGAAACGCTTCCCTTGCCCTTCCTAATGTTCCAGTGAAATCTCGATGATGTACGACAGGGAAGGCACATTAATATTCTGAGGAAATACAATACTGCAGACTCTAATTTTAGAACATTCATCACTGAGGATGGTTTTCCTCTTCCTGTCCTAATTTTTTTTTTTAGGTTGTCAGCCCTTTGGACTACATCGAGCTAGGTGGTGACGTTCCTTTATTACACATTTCTTTCCTGAGGGCTTGCCCTTTGTTAGGAATGGCAGGAGGCCCAGAAAAGGGGAGAACCCGTAGCCCTTGGCTGCTCTGAGTTTGCCCTCTAACCGGGGAGATGAAACCTGGAGCGATAGGAGGCCCTACAGAAAGCACCAGATGAATGGCAGAGACAAGATCACTTTGTCAGGGAAGCTCTTACTCTGTCTTGAAATCCATCTAGGCTTTACCTCACCATCACGCTGAGGTGTGAACTGGTTTCAAATCCTTCGATCTAATACCTGGTTTTGATGTGGCAGCTCGCGTAGCACCAAACTCGGCCTTGAATGAAATCCTTTGTCTTGGAGGAAACATCCAAGATACATCTGAGTCTCCTGTTCTCCTACAGGCTGCAATGGGCCTCCTGTGCTTTTACTGACAGCAGTCTTGACAGCACGCACTCGGGAGAGCCTCCCCTTCGCGCAGGGCAGGGAGGGCCTCTGCAGCAGGGTTTCTCCATCTCCGCACTAGTCACAATTGGAGTCAGATACTTTGTTGTGAGGCTGTCCTGTGCGCTGCGGGCTGCTTAGATGCCACTGGATGACAACAGCACCCCTTACCCCAGGCGTGACAATCAAATACGACTCCACACATTGTCAAATGTCCCCGGGCGGGGAGTAACCTCTCTACTGGCTAAGAAACACTGCTCAAGAGAATGAGAAAAAAAAATCCCAATTTTATTGTTGCTGTTAAAAATGGATACCACCTCCACCGTCACCAAGCAGTGTCCCTGGGGTGTCGAGCTTCCTTCCATCCCCCAGCCTAGTGCGTAGTTGGGACTTCTCACGGCTGTTCACGGGAAAGACCTTTCACCTTCCAAAGGCAGCTGTTCTGTTTTCCGCTTGTCCTCTACCCCCAATTACTTTTGCTGCTCTACTCACGAGGTTCTATAGCTCTTTATAAGGTCTCCAGTAGGTCTATAACCATCATTCTTGAGCAGTTTGGGACAAATTTTGTGGCAACATTGGGGAAGATTCCAGTGGCATGACATGGTGTCACATGCAGAAGGCTTGCTTCTCAGCAGCTGTCAGCTGGGGTGATTCACTAAAGCATGTATCTTCTCAAGGTGAATTCTCTGTGGACCCACCTAAGCATACTTCCCAAGACCTCCACCCCTATCAAGCCAGGGTCAAATTGAGGGTCTTAAAAAGTCTGGAGTCCAGTCTCTTCAGCAAGTGGTGTTGGGAAAGCTGGACAGCCGCATGTAAATCAATGAGTTTAGAACACACCCTCTCACCGTACACAAAAATAAACTCAAAATGGCTTTAAAGACTTAAACATAAGACATGACACCATAAAACTCCTCGAAGAGATCATAGGCAAAACATTCTCTGATATAAATCATACCAATGTTTTCTTAAGTCAGTCTCCCAAGGCAATAGAAATAAAAACAAAAATCAACAAATGGGACCTAATCAAACTTACAAACTTTTGCAAAGCAAAGGAAACCATAAAAAAGGGTGAAAAGACAACCTACAGAATGGAAGAAAATATTTGCAAATGTGACTGACAAGGGCTTAATTTCCAAAATATACAAACAGCTCATATAACTCAATAACAAAAAAACAAACAACCCAATTGAAACATGGGCAGAAGACCTAAATAGACATTTCTCCAAAGAAGAAATACAAATGGCCAATAGGCACATGAAAAGATGCTCAACATCACTAATTATTAGAGAAATGCAAATCAAAACTACAATGAGGTATCACCTCACACTGGTCAGAATGGTCATCATTAAAAAGTCTACAAATAACAAATGCTGGAAAGGATGTGGAGAAAAGGGAACCCTCCTGCTTTGGGTGGGAATGTAAGTTGGTGAAGCCACTATGGAAATCAGTACGGAGGTTCCTCAGAAAACTAAAAATAGAACCACCATATGATCCAGCAATTCCACTCCTGGGCATATATCCGGAGAAAACTATAATTCAAAAAGATACACGCACCCCTATGTTCATAGCAGCACTATTCACAATAGCCAAAACATGGAAACAACCTAAATGTCCATCAACAGATGAATAGATAAAGAAGATGTGGTACATATACACAATGGAATACTACTCAGCCATAAAAAAGAATGAAATAATGCCATTTGCAGCAACATGGATGGACCTAGAGGTTGTCATACTGAGTGAAGTCAGAAAGAGAAAGACAAATACCATATGATATCACTTATATGTGAAATCTAAAATACAACACAAATGAACCTATCTATGGAACAGAAACAGACTCGCGGACTTGTGGCTGCCAAAGGGGGGGGGGGGAAGAGATGGAGTGGGAGGTTGGGGTCAGCAGATGGAAGCTATTGTATATGGAATGGATAAACAACAAGGTCCTACTGTAGAGCACAGGGAACTGTATTCAGTATCCTATGATAAATGGCAAAGAATATTAAAAAAGAATGTATACATATATGTATAACTGAATCACTTTGCTGTATAGCAAAAATTAACACAACATTGTAGATTAACTATACTTCAACTAAAAAAAAAGAAAAAGTCTGCAGTCTCCTGAAGACAATATCATTTGCTGTAGACCATGAAGCTCACAGATGGGACAACAAGGATTTGAAGGTGGCTTTATTTACCTCCAAATGTTCACGCTCGTTCCTTCACCACCGCGCCAACCACATGCCTTCAGAAAAACTAGAAACAACAACTTGGGAACCCTACGAAGGGCATTCCACAGTTTTCTCCACCCCTCCTCACGCAATAGTACATACACGGACATCTTTTTATGCCTACAACATCAAATCAACAGACTGTGATACTAGATTAATTCAATAAACATACAGCGTTCACTGTGTGGCAGGTCCACCCTCATTTAATCCTCATAATAATCCACAGCAAATACTCTCTTCATTCACTTTTTTTTTTTTCTTTTTTCGCGGTACGCGGGCCTCTCACTGTTGTGGCCTCTCCCGTTGTGGAGCACAGGCTCCGGACGCGCAGGCTCAGCGGCCATGGCTCACGGGCCCAGCCGCTCCGTGGCATGTGGGATCTTCCCGGACCGGGGCACGAACCCGTGTCCCCTGCATCGGCAGGCGGACTCTCAACCACTGCGCCACCAGGGAAGCCCTCTTCATTCACTTTTTTGTCAACCTTATTTCCATGTTCTGGTGAAGAGTCTGTGGAAAACCACTTCAGACCCCTCGGCAGTCGTCCCCACCCCACCAGTGGCCTGAGCCCTGGGAGCACAGCCCCGTCCTCAGCAGGGAACTGCTGGGCAGACACGGGGGACACCTGCACCCACACACCAGTCTGTGACCTCGGGCCGAGTAGCAGTAAACTTGGGTCCTGGAGCAGCCCACCTGCTCTGACAGTCCTCCTTGGGGGCAGCCTTTCCAGCAGCGGCCTGCTCTCCCTCTTCAACAGACTGGATGAGGCCCACCTACATCATGGAGAGTAATCTGCTTTCCTCAAAGTTTACTGATTTAAATGTTACCCACATCTAAAAAATACCTTACAGCAATGTCTAGGCTAATATTTCACCAAACAACCGGATGCCATACCTATCCAGGTTGACACTTATAACCATCGCCCCAAGGAACAGGAGTAAGGCAGGAGTGTTTTTCTTAACATCCACTGACTGTTAAAGGCAAGTTGGCCCTTTCGATTCCAGCAGGAAGGAGGTACTGTGCTCAGTGTATCAAAAACGAAGCAGTGGAAAAGCCACAAAGAGGATTAACACAGACTGGTGGGAATGTGTCAACGCCCAGCACTTCCCTCAAAGAAAAGTGGAGGGAAGCAAAGCTAGTGCCAGCCCAGGATGCTGCAGGGATAACTACCTTCCTTGATATCCATGCCTGCAGATTAGATCTGACTGTTTTAGATAAGTCTCCATGTTAACAGATAAAAGTATGGTGCAGTCGTGGAAATAATGAAATTCCCAAGAGCTCTGAAAACCTGTTCCCCACCTAAACTAAACTCTTCTATCATCCTGAATGGCTTTTAAGGGTGTTCACTGATGGTAAGCATAAGAAAATATACTCGGAGCTCTTGCAAATGATTCCATCTAGAGACAAGCACATGGGGACAGAGCATAAATTAACAAGCTTCCTTTGTACGAGGAGTCCCCACCGCCTACAATCCCTTCTGGTGCCGTCTGCGTCCTTGGCATGGTTTCAGAGATTTTTATGTTGTTGAGGTTTTTGGGTTTTGTTTAATGTTTTCCCCCCCCCAATAAAAAATGATTAGTGAAAAGAGTTCTTGAGTGCTGCAAGAAGAAACACTGTAGGATGTCATGTATTAAAAACTGGCTTGGGATCCAGGTGTCAGCTTCTTACAACTCAGCCCAGGGCTGGTTCCAGTTCTCTTTGCTATATTCAGACTGGTCTCTGAAGAGAAAAGTGTGCATGTATAGCAGTTTTGTGAAATGCTTAAATAGTACACACACGCACACACACACACACAGATAAAGGGAGATGACTTGGTTGTTCAAGAGGGAGATCGTAACTCTAAGATACGTTCCAATTTTTCCTCCTTTGCTATCTGAACTTGGAAACTTAACTACTCTATGCCTCAGTTTATCCACCAGCAATGCTCAAGTGGTAACAACGTTTGTCTGTCTTCTTCCTAATAATTATAAATCAGGATGTTGGAACGCTCTGTAATCTTAAAGTCTATAAATCAAGCACAGCGAAATATAGAAACTATCAATATCATCACCTTAGGTCAAAAACAAGATTTAAATTCCAAGCTCCAGTGATGAAAGGCTACTGGGTGGAAATGCTGTCAGCTGGCCCATCGCTCTTGTCTCCATGTTTAACATGTTCTCCTTCAGATCAAGGAATCTTCCGTGAAAGACAGCCTCACAGTACAGTAGCATTGTTATAATAGCAGACTGACCAAAATGGAGACAGATGGCTGCTCAGTGGCAGGGGTTTTTTTGGGGGTTTTTTTGTTTTTTTTTATTTGCGGTACGCGGGCCTCTCACTGTTGTGGCCTCTCCCGTTGCGGAGCACAGGCTCCGGACGCGCAGGCTCAGCGGCCATGGCTCACGGGCCCAGCCGCTCCGCGGCATGTGGGATCTTCCCGGACCGGGGCACGAACCCGTGTCCCCTGCATCGGCAGGCGGACTCTCAACCACTGCGCCACCAGGGAAGCCCCCCATATAATCTTTAGTCAGTCCTCCCAGGCTGCAGGGAGTTTTATGATGTCCTTCTTTCACAATGTCAAAGCATTTCTGCCAATCCCTAATGGCCTAATTCTGTTTTCTGAACCATTTTCTTGAAGGAGACCCAAACTTCGGTGAAACACTCCAGTGCGGTACTCTCCCTTGGCACTTTTGAGGCACCTCTAGCACCTTTTGTCAGTCCTTTGAGTCAATGACATAAAAAGAAATCACAGCCAAGTAAAAATGACTGTGAATGAAGCAAAGCTAGGTCTCTATGACTGGCAAGTGCCCAGGGGCCAAGAGCTTCGATGATGCTCCCTCTACTGATTGACGTGCTCCACTGTCCTTTACTGACTGTTTCAGTACCATACTGGGTTTGTTTATGTACCATAAAAGTATTCCTGGGAAAAGCTGCACTAAATGCTGAACGGGATATGACTGTACCCTTAAAAACATTCTGGTTTGACACTCAAGGGACAGCAGCACGAGGTATGAAGGCCATGTACTGTACCCTTAAAAACATTCTGGTTTGACACTCAAGGGACAGCAGCACGAGGTATGAAGGCCATGCACTCTGACCACTTCTAGGAAGCCTTGAATACCTGCCCCCCACGGTCCCTGTCTGAGGGGCTCACCATATACGAGGCACTGTCCCTGCCGCAGCCTGGTACAGGGCTCTGCACAGTGTGGTGGGTCCTCTGCTGGACATGGCCCAGCAACCCGCTAGGTCCCTCCTGAAAAGCTGGATGATGGTACCTACAGAGAGAGGCCACCAGAAAGGAGGGACTCCGGGAGCTGAGGGACACTCTAACACCAACCACCAAGCGGGAGCTGGGAGGTTGGAGGACAGCAGGAAGTCAGTCAGTAGGAACAAAAAAGGCAGACCAAAACTGCTGTCGCCACAATGGTGGAACAGGAGATCAAGGAACAGTCTCTCCTGCTCTCCTAACCTGACAGACCTGGCAGGAGGCCTTGCTCTATGGAAACTGGCTTTCCCCGTGTACTTTATGTTTTTAAACTGGCTTAACCTAACATGCTCCTGTTTCTTGCATTTCCCAAGAGCCTAACGCTGGTATCACCTCACTCTACCCCGGGTCAGCTGACCGTGAGCGTCAGTGCACCACCCTGATGTGGATTTATAATGGCTACTTTTAGCACCGGGATGAGTCTCTTAGGCAGCCTTCAGTGCAAGGAGGCTTTATCTATGCCCTTCTTTGGGGGCATTCAGCAGCCCTGATGAATGCCTATCTCGCGCCAGCCAAGCAACATGCCAGACGCTACAGGTACAAATGAAAATGAGAAATGACCTTAACCTCAAGAGCATTCCAAGAACGTGAACTTCCAAGTCGACAGTCCTCTGACGGTCCCGCAGCTTGCAAAGATATCCCATCCTAAGATTTCCTGTCAGAGATCATGGAACCAACACGACTGTTAAATAAACACTACCATGCCAATGGATCAACAAGAGCCTAGGAGGGTTTAGTTATGTAGACAACTGAGAAGAGAAAATTAGAGTTAAACGTCTAAGGCACAAGATGGAAAGGTTAGCTCTTCTACTCAAAAGAGTCCCAACAGAAATAGAGGATCAGCAGAAAAAAAGATGAAACCACTAGACTACTGCAGAAAGACTTTCTTAATGGTATGTTTCTGATACAAATGCAATGCTAACCTGCTCGGGTTTGGTCAGAGAAGAAGGGCAAAGGAGGTTCCTGTTGAGATTCAGAAGAAGCCTGGGTCAACAGAAAAATACAAAATGACTGCTTCCCCTCAGAGTATTCTAAGGAAAGAAAGAGCGGCTGTTAGCCCCCAAAATGCTTTTTTGTAACTTAGAAAAAGATGCTTCCTCTGGGCAGACAAAACCCCATGCCAGTGCTTAGGCCTCAGCGAACAGAGCGTAGGCTGGGTTTCCACCCTCATTTCTCTTCTTGGAAAGGTATCCTTGTGCAGTTAACTACCTACAAACCATTACATGGCACAGGGAAGGGGGAAGAGAAGAGAGAATCAGACAAAGAAAGAAGAATAAAAAGAATCACGCAGAAAGAGAGAAATGGAGAGGCAGAGAATGAAACTGAGAGGGAAGGTCGAAGAAAGAAGGGAAGAGAGGGAGAAACAGAAGGGAACGAAGGGGAGAAGACAGAAGGAAGACTCATGAAACAAAGAGAAAGGAAGGGGGCCAGGTGCTTTGGGTTTGCTTCTCCATGGCCAGTCCACGCTTGGTGGTGACGGAGAGGCCGGGTGAATACTCTTAACACATTCAGTTCAGTTTAGATCCACACCCCTGTCTGGAGGACAAACTTGTGATGCACTGTGGTTGAGGCTCTGGGTACAGATCTGAGTGATGCTGCCTGCTGGGGAGCATTCAGAATGAAATCAGATGTCTACCAACCTCTCTGGGAGCACCAACGCACACGTGATTAATTCCGACAAGAAAGTCCCGTTTCAGGCAAGGTAATGGGGTCTCATGACTTCGTCAGTCAATTAGAAAGTCAAGACTTGACCAGAAGAAAACAAACAATGAACCAACCAGCCGACCAACCAACAACCCACCCGCAATCAACCAACAAGAAGAGCCCTTGCCTGCAAGGCACGTACTATTGAGGTGTATAGTTTCTAGACGTGTAATAAAAATGCCTATCACAGCTGCTGTTAAAAAACAGAAACAGTTGTTTGATCCACGTCACCACCACAAAACAATTCCCTCCCACCTCTCAGCATCTGCCACGTGGCCTGATTTTAGACATTCCTTTAGCAGCCGGAGGAGAACCTCCACAGCACGTGACATTTCCTAGATCAGCACCTTGGTTACCAATTTAGAATCTTCCCAGCACCTGGAACCTAGAAATACATTGTTAAGATTCCCCAACAATAAAACAGGCCTGGTCATGTCAGCTCAGCTCCTTAACTGGGGAAATACCAGACAGCCAACTGAGAGCCTAGTAAGCCCTACGCACATGAACTCAGAACTGGTGGATGTCTGCAGGAAGACAGATACTACAGGAGGGGGAAGGCATACTAAAAACCAGACCCGGGGTGGGACAGGGAGGGTGGGAGGGAGACGCAAGAGGGAGGGGATATGGGGATATATGTATATGTATAGCTGATTCACTTTGTTATAAAGCAGAAACGAACACACCATTGTAAAGCAATTACACTCCAATAAAATGTTAAAAAAAAAACAAAACAGACCCACCTGCAGCACACTTTCATCATAGCCAGTGCTCCAAAGGTCATGTCCTAGTGTTTTGGTTCTTTCATTCATTCAATACATGTTTACCGGGCCCCTGCCTGAGTGTTAAATATGGAGGCAAGCTGTGCAGATACAGAAGTGAAGAAGAGCTAAGCCCTGCCCTCAAGGAACTTACACCCTTATTAAACAAAGAACTCCACAAGTAATTAATTATTCAGTAAGAATTACTAAAAAGTACACGTGTAACTGAGACCAAGTACAGGGCTCTAGGCAGGTGTGTAACTGGGGCATCTGATCAGGTCTGCAGGGCATGACACTTAAACTGAGATCTGAGGATTGAACCATAGCTAACCAGACAAAGAGGGAGAAAAGAGCAGACCAGGAAGAGAGAACGGCCATCCAGAAATCCTTGAGACCGGGGTGGCTCCCACCTAGATCATGAGGAGTGATGGGAAACAGGTCAGAGTTATACCACTGGGCTCTGGAAGGCCAGGTTACGGGTAACCTCTGTTTATTGTCTTTTAGACTGAGTCATGGCTTTTCTCTTTGACTCAACTGTCTAATCTAGAAATACCTGATCTCTGGTGTGTGAGCTGGCTGCGACGTGTAGCTCCCTCCGTGAGACATCAATATAAAGAAGTTAAAGAAACAGACTCACAGATATAGAGAACAGACTTGTGGTTGCCAAGAGGGGGGTGAGGGTGGGAGAGGGATGGATTGGGAGCTTGGGATTAGCAGATGCAAACTAGTAAATAGATACAGAATGGATAAACAACAACGTCCTATGTAGAGCGCAGGGAATTACAATCAATATCCTCTAACAGAGCATAACGGAAATGAATATGAAAAAGTATATATTATATACATATACACACACACACATATATATGTATAACTGAATCACTTTGCTGTATACCAGAAACTAACACAACATTGTAAATCAACTATACCTCAATAAAAAATAAATTTAAAAAAAAGTTAACCTTCAAGGTTCAAACCTCAGTACCACACAAGGCTCCAGTAGCCCCTTCTCTGTTTTTCGTACCTCCAAACAGAGCTTCCGCACCACCCAAGAGACCCCTCTGCCTCTCTTGGCAACAGATCACATAGCTTTCAGTAACTTGCATTCGCTTGAGCTTCCTGACATCTCTCCTAAGCCTGCTCTGCTTCTCCGTGGGAACAGGGCACAACCTCTTAATGTTAACATACTGAGTTCTCTCTAAGAAGGTTAAATAGCACAAATGACTTTACTACATCCTCTATGGGTCTGTACTCCTGCCATCTAATCATCTTAATTCCTTTTCCATTCATTAGAAAAGGGGACTGCTAGGAGAAGAGAATCCCAGAATTCATATAAGTCTGAGTAACAGCCCTAAAAAAAATGTATAAAAGATTTCAATTCTCCTTACTTCCCTTTCTCTAGTCAGATTCAACTAATGGTACATAATAGAGGAAGTCAAGGTATTCCTCTAACATTTATAGCATGCAATTTTGCAGCTAGAATAAGAAATAAGTAGAAATTTTCTGTTTCTGGGATGGCTGGAATTTGAGGTATAATGTAGTCCAGGGATGGGAGATGAGTTCTACTCTGGACTTCAACCCCATTTCATTGGCAGTGGTGGTCAGAAGCAGAGTCTTGATGATTCTGAGGCCCAGCAGGTAGGTCTATGCGGTCAGCCAATGCTGGGGCATGGGAGTGGTGAATCACAGCAAGTGTGCCACTTGTCTCCCATCCATGGGAAACTGAGAGACCACAGAAGGCCATGCATCAGATCTTCAAGACCTCATCAGATTAAGTTACTAACATCTGCTCCAACAGGGGAAAATTTCCCCAGTCCTCACTACCTGATATACACAAACATGTCACCTGAACAGTAGTACTTACTCATATTTGATTCATTTGTGGCCCCTATCTGCTGCTACAGGATCACCTACCCTTTGGAAATTCTTTATTTCTTAAGTCTTTCTATAGTTCTCTACAAGGTAGCTCTCATGGGCCCATAAGCAAGTCTATTCCTGCCAGTGCCACTGGTCTACCAAGCTGAAAGGGTACTGCCACTCCCAGAAGTATCCCATTTCCCTCTAGAATTCCCCAGGGCTGAACAGTCTTCAGGAATCCACCATTTGTCTCACAAGTACATTTGCCTCTCCATCAGTATCATTTCTGATGCCCGAAACCAAACTTTCAGGACCAAACTTTGCTGTGATGTGCAGTGAAATGAGTGTGTTAGAATTCGAAGAATGACTCACCATGACCCTCACTTTGTGCCCCTTCCCCTTTGAGTGTGGGTGGAATCTGTGAACACAATGAGATGTCTCTCCTGTGATTATGTTACTTTATATGGCAAAGGAAAGATGATCCAGCTGGGCCTAGCTTAAACTGAATAAGCCCTTTAAACGCAGCGCTTTCTCCAGCTCATGGAAGAGAGAGAAGTCAGAGATATAAAGCACAAGGATTTGATGTACCGTTGCCGCCTTGAAGATGGAGGGGCAAAGTAGAAAGAAATGCCCGGGCCCTCCGAAGCTGAAATTGGCCCCTGAAAGAAAACAAGGACCTCAGCCCTTTGGCCAAAAGGAACGGAATCCTGTCAACCTCGTGAATGTCCCTGGAAGCAGATTCTTCCCCGGAGTCTCCAAGGAAGAGCTCAGCCGGACTGACACCATGACTTTGGCCTTGCGAGACACTAAGCAGAGAACACACCCAAGACTTCTGACCTACGGAACTATGAGATAATGAACGGGTATTGCTCCGGGCTGCTAAGTTTTGGTAGTGTGTTACACACAAATAGGAAACTTATACATGGAAAAGGAGAGGAAAATTCTCTCCTCTGCTCCCTACACCAGTGTTGTTTTGTTACCCGTGTTTAACAGTCCAGGGAAATGAATCTTTCTGATTTTACGCACAATCTTACTGTTTTCCAAAGATCCAAAGATGTGTCCAATGGGTACTGGGCCTAGGGACAGTCATTACTCAGTCTTTATTTTTTTTTTTATTATTTTTTTTTTTATTATTTTTTTTTTTTTATATTTGACATTTTTATTTTAGGCTGCAAAAACAAAAACGAGCAAACAAACAACAAAAAACTTGAAATAGGCTTGTCAAATGATGTAAATTCATCCTTTCCAGGGAAGCAGAAGGTAGACCAGTGCAGGTTATCCTCAAGGCCACATACATCCTGCTTCACTGCTGCTTGCACTCTGCTGGGTTTTGATCCTTCTTTGGGTCATAGTCTGGATCATTTTCCTCATCTCCTTCTTCTTCCCCTTCCTCATCCGCTTCTTCACCTTCTTCATCATAATCATCATCATCATCTTCAATAGCTTCTCCAGTAAAGTATAACACTGATCTTGGGATTATGCGCTCACGTAAAAAGTGACCAATTTCAAAGTCCGCAGCAAGGATAGCTTCAGCATCATCATCCAGATCTCCACTCTCAGGAACTTCAGGAGGGGCAAAAAAATTAAAGAAAGAGTCATTAGAAACTGTTTTGGTCACAGTACAAACTGTCCCACGTCCCTTGTGTTTCTGCTTCTTCTTAATGGTTTTCAAAGTGACATTCTTCCCTTTTTTCCAGTCTATCTGGCACCCTGTACAACCCATAATTTCTGGTCCATCAAAAGAAAAAGGATCAGAATCATCTGGTTCTGACCTCATCCTATATGTCTTTGTCAATACTTCATTTGTGAAATATTCATTGGGTTCAAAGTGAAATTCTAAGACAAAACTCATAGGCTGACCAGCATCTGAGAACTTCACTTTAATATCTTTCAAGTGCTTCAGAATAGGTTCATCATGTTCCTGAACCATATCACTGAGCAAGTCAACATTCTTAAAAACGGTCAACCAAAATTCAGGAATTCCTTTGGGGTCTTCTTTTTCTTCATCCTTTTTCTCATCTTCAATCTTGGCCTTTTCTTTTAGCTCCTCCGAAATTTCATCTTCCTCATCTGGTTTCCATTCACATTCTTCTTCTGTAGGTTCATAAATGGCATTAATGATCTCAAATCACTTATCAAATAGAGGTTGATAGAGAACAGCATACTTTCTTTCAAGATCATGAACTTCCTCATAGAACTTGGCTTCTATCTGTGCACATTTAACTTGAAGGTTTTTGAGAGCATTCACGCGTCTTTTAACTACCCTAGGCAAGTTGTCGATGTCTGCCATGTTGTATGAACGCCAAATATCGGTGGGTAGCACGGGGAGCCAGGCGGCCGGAGCTGCGCAGGCAGTGACTCAGGGCGGCGGCGGGAGGAGCAGAAGGCGGCGCGGCGAGCAGATGGCGCTAAAAAAGCCATTACTCAGTCTTTAGAATACCCTTCCCAGCTCTTGGTTAAAACTCTTACATGCCTCATTTCATTATGACGAGTTCTTGTAGGAGGCTTCCCAGTTCCACCTTGAAGAGATGCATGAGATCATCTATATTCATTCACTCATTCATGTATTCATTAAACAGTGAGCACCTAACATGTAAGCTGTGTTCTAGGTTCAAGTGATACAGAAGGAACGCATCGAAATCCTACCTCTCACAGAGCTTACGTTTTCGTAAGAGGTAAAGAGACAAATACATATCTATTTCAAGTGATGCCAAGTGCTATACAGAAAAACAGAGCAAAGTAAGGGGATTGAGAGCAACCCAGGAGTGGAGAAAGTATTTTATATAACTGGGTTAACAAGGATCTGTAGACAAGGGGGCCACATGAGCAGTTAAACAGTCAGCCATGTGAACACGTGGGGAAGAACACCACAGGCAGAGGGGATTCTAAGGGTAAAGGTGCTGAAGTAGGAGGGTGTCTGGCATGTCTGAGGGCTGCCGTTGCTGGACAGGAGTAAGCGAGGTGGGGAGAAGGAAATGAGGTCAGTGAAGTGTCACAGGCCGGATCATGTGGGGTCCTACGGGCCACTGAAGAACTTTGAATTTTACCCTGAGTGAGGTAGAAAACACTGGAGGGATTTAAACAGGGCAGTTTCATCATCTGACTTGCAGTTCTGTGGCGGAGGAGCTAGAGGGGAGGGGAGACCAGCTGGTGAGCCAGTGTACTGAGCATCGATGTTGGTTTGTGGAGGGATAGCCATGAAGACAATGAGAAGACGTTGGATTCTGGACATGTTAGAAGGTGGTGTTGACAAGATCTGTGGAGAGGTTAGACACGGAATGTGAAGGAAAGAGAACAGTCAAGAAAAATACACGCCTGTGTCTGAACTCCAGCAGTGGACGGGGCTTAAGTTCTTCCCCAGGAGACGCCTCAAGCTATTAGTTCTGTTCTAGTTCTCCACCTGCCACTAGACATTCCTGAAGCCCAGTGGTTGTAATGTCCAGGTTAACCTTGAGACCTTTGCTTTGGTAAATATAATTCTAGACACAGCCAAGTTTCTGTTGGGAGGCAAGAAGGCCAGGTGAGGCAAAATCTTCCAAGCAATAAAGATCTCCGACTCAGCAGGCAGACTGTTTTCCTTATTTAACATGAAAGAGCGGGAAGTACATGGCATTGGTTCCCCAGCCCCTAATTCCAACAGACCTACACATTTCTTCCCAGCTCATGAGTAGGATGTTGAAATCTGAATATGAGTGTAAAGTCTGGAACCCAGTCCTAAGACATCCTGAGTCCCTACTGCAGAATTGGTCCAAGCAGTAGTTCATGGGTTCTACAGCATTTCAATCCAATCATTGCTTTTGTATATGAGCAGAGAATAAATAAGTCCTGGAGTTCTGGCATGAAAATCACATATGGTCCCTGAATGCAGGGCACCATCTTATAAATAAGAAAAGAAGTGTGAATACAATAAAACCTTTTATACGGTTAAAAACAGCCGGTTCAGACAAGATGGGTAGAGACCCATTCTCCTGACTCCTGTCCACTAAGCACAAGGATAAAACCTGCGAATGGCACAAGAGACACCAAAGGAAAGCAAAATGTGGTAAGAAGAAAGCCAACTGGTCTGGGACCTCGGGACCTGAGGAACAACACAGTAGCAAGGCATCTTGCATCCCCCCACCCAAAAGAGGAAGGCCACCCAGACACGGAATCTCCAACCTCCAACCTAGCAACAAAAGGCGTCCCAGGTTGCTCCTCCCTGGATAAGACAGGAGAGCCTCTTACAACAAAGGAGGATCATCAGAGCCCCACCATAAATGGCCAGGGGAGGCACTCTCTTCCCCGCAGGCCTCACTCTCTTTTTCCACCAGGAGGTACCAAGGCCTTAGGCCAAGGGACCAGCAGGAGAGGGCCAGCTACAGTAGGTGGACAGTCCTAAAGCCTCTTTGTCCCCAAGGTCCGAGACTCTCCTCCCCCCAGCTGATGGAAATAACATGGAAAAGGCCCAGAAAACTAAAAAGCTAAAACAAACTTTAGCTTGTAAATGATTCTGATATTTTTGTAGCTAAGGATTAATAGGATAAATTGGCATATATAGTAGGGTTGAGCTGTGGGGCTAATAAAATAGTCTCTGTAAAAGATTTTACCTAGAAACTGAGATGTCCAGGTGGGGTTGCTAGTAGTGAAATCCTTAATCTTAGCTTTATATTTTAAATACAGGCAGATTGAGGTTAAAATGAAATACACAATTTTACTGGCATACAGGAAGAAAGAAAGAGACATTGGTCTGTATAAGGCTCTAGACTAAAATCTGATTTTCAGCTAAGGTGCTGTGGGGGAATACACATTAAAAAAGCTTTTAAATAAAACTGAAATATGTTTCTGAGCAACAGTCCAAGGTAGCAGACCTCCTAGCGCTATCAAGATGGCCTTATTCTTGCAGGCCAAAGTTTAAATATAAAAACAGACCATTTCATTGAATTAGGGAAGAATTCAGGGTCCTGGGAGTATCAGGAAAATTTTTAGCCAAAATGAGCAATACAAACCTTCAGAAAGTTCGCAAACTATTCATATCTGAATCAATATACAAAGTAAGTTCACCAGTTTTCTGACGCTCAGCTAGAGAAGAAAGAAGAGTGACGGGGTAGAGGAAGAAAATCAGTTAATCAACATTTGAAAGAAAACAAAATTCAGATGTTATAGAATGAATGTTTGTGTTCCCCCAAATTCATATGCTGAAATCCTTAACCCCCAATATGATAGTATTAGGAGGTGGGGGCTTTGGGAGGTGATTAGGTCGTGAGGGTGGAGCCCTCATGAATGAGATTAGTGCCCTTATAAAAGAGACCCAGGAGAGTTCCCTTGCCCCTTCCACCATGCTAGGTTATAGCAAGAAGACAGCTGTCTATGAACCAGGAAGGGAGTCCTCACCAGACACCAAATCTGCCAGCATCCTGATATTGGACTTTCTAACCACCAGAACAGTGAGAAATAATATTTGTTGTTTAAAACACCCAGTCTTTTTGTTATAACAGCCCAAATGGAATAAAATGTCAGATAACAGAAATCAGTTAAAGATTAATTCAAGATGTCTCAATACTCTGTAATGGCCTATATAGAAAAGAATCTTAAAAAAGAGTGGATATATGTATAACTTTGCTGTACACCTGAAACTAACAAAACACTGTAAATCAACTATACTCCAATAAAAATTATTAAAAAATAAAAATAAAAAAGAACTCACATGCTGCATGTTTAAGAAGGTAAAATAAAAGTAAATTAAAAAAGATTAATTCAAGAATGTGAAATAAAACATCCCATATAGAAAAGCTGTGTACAGTAATCAGTCAAGCAACCAACTGCCCCTCTTCAGCCTTCCTTTGAAGATAAGATCCCTCCACAAATGACCTGATCTATAAAGAACAGAGGAAAAAAATCAGTTCTTATAAAAGCTAACTAGAAATTTCAAGAAGAGGATTCCCCAATACTACTTAGATACTTTTAAAACAAAATATTTAGTTAATAGAATCCACTTGGATACATTCCTGTCATGACAAAAAGGACTTTAAAAAATCCATTCTACTTTAGTAGATAAAGAAGTATTAACTCAATCAATAAAACTAAAGACTACCAAGGCTGCAAGGGATGAAACCATTTTCAACTACTGAAAAGACAACTAGAGCCATGGTGCAGACTGCTCCCTGGAACAAGATGAAGATGCTCGGTGTCACCTCACCAGCAACCTCCCATATGGTTTTTCCAAGTGTCTCTGTCTTCATTTATTAGTGTGAAATATAGGAACTAAATATTTTTAAATGTAAAGAATCTCTAGCTTGCTAAAGATTTTGTGTTATCAGCTATAAGAAAGAATGAAATCTTGCCATTTGCAACTACATGAATGGACCTTATTATGCTTAGTCAAAGAAGTCAAACAGAGAAAGACAAATACAGTATGTTATCACCTATATATGGGATCTAAAAAATAAAACAAACAAATGAATATAACAAAACAGAAACACACTCACATACAGAGAACAAACTAGTGGTTACCAGTGGGGAGAGGGAAGGAGGGAGGGGCAAGATAAGGGTAGGGGATTAAGAGGTACAAACTACTATGTGTAAAGTAAGATACAAGGATATATCGTACAGCACACGGAATACAGCCAATATTTTATAACTTTAAATAGAGTATAATCTATAAAACTATTGAATCCCTACGTTATACACCTAATATAACTAATATAATATTGTAAATCAACAACACTTTAATTGAAAAAAAGACTGTGTTAAAGGAACAGTTCACACAATCCACTGGATTAAAGGTGAGTTATGGGCTTACTTTTTTAGGACCCTTTTTCTAGATTATAAAATACTACATACTCAATATAAAACTCTTTCAAAAATACAAAGACATATAAAGAAAAAATAAAATAAAAAACAGCCCTTGGGATGTAATGTACAACATGATGACTATTGTTAACACTGCTGTATGGTATATTTGAAAGTTGTTAAAGAGAGTAGATCCTAAGATTTATCATCATAAGGAAAACAACATTTTCTTCTTTTTTTTTTTTGAGTCTATATGACATGATGGATGTTAACTAAACTTACTTTGGTAATCATTTCACAATACGTGTACTCCTTAAGCATACACAGTGCTGTACGGCAATTATATCTCAATAAAACTGGGAAAAATCTGTTACCAAAAAAAAAAAATTGATCTTACCATTCCAAGTTAAGGACATTAAAAATTATTTTATATCTTTCTATCATTTTATCTCTGAAAATATACCTTTTTAAAAAGTTGGAATAATGCTACGTGAAAAGTACAAATTCTGTTTTCTCCTTTATTATATCTTTTATTTTCCCATATTAGTAAATGCTTTTCAAAATATGATTTTCAATCACCACACATTTTTCTACCCTATAGATGTACCATAATTTAGTTATTGTTCTTCTCATTGAATATTTAGTTTCTACCCAACTTTTTCTACTCAATGTTGTTCTGAATACCCTTACATATAAAACTATTTTCTGCATCTCTAATAATTTCCTTATGATCTGGTAACAGAATTGGAATTGCCAATTCAAAGGGAATTAGGAAGTCCAAATTTAAATAATCCAAGAATCAAATAAAAAATTACATTAGAAATTAGAATATATTTTGAATTGTACTAAAAACATATCAAAGTTTGTGGGTTGCAGTTAAAGCCTTGTTTAAAGGGAAATTTACTGCTTCATAAATAAGGTAGTAAAGAAGAAAGACTGAAAATCAATTTATCTGAGAAACCATCTCTAGAAGTTAAAAAAATAGCAAATGAACAAGATGGAAGAAAACAATAAATGTAAGAAAATGAATTATTGATAATAATAATGTTTAATAAATAAACATAAACACTGGAGAAACAAAGACAAAAGTTGGCTCTTTCAGTAGACTAATAGCATAGATCAGGAGTAAGAAAACTTTTTCTGGAAAGGGCTAAGTAAATTATTTTTTTAGTCTTGGCAAGCCTATGGTCTCTGTGCAACTTGTTATCTGGCACTGTAGTATGAAAGCAGTCATAAACAATAAATGAATAGGTGCAGCTGTGTCCCAATAAAACTTTATTGACAAAAACAGATCCAAAGCCAGATCTGGCCCAAGCCTAGAATTGACCACCCTGAAAAAGATGAGCCCAGAGATGATATGTGTGTGAGAGAGAGAAGAATGGAGACAGACAAAGAGGGGACACAAACAACAAAAATCAGGAATGAAAAACGTGACATCAAGGCTTGCACAAGCCTCTTAGAGAGCCTCATCCGCCAGAGGGCAGACAGCAGAAGCAAGAAGAACTACAATCCCGCAGCCTGTGGGATGAAAACCACTTTCACAGAAAAATAGACAAAATGAAAAGGCAGAGGACTATTTACCAGATGAAGGAACAAGATAAAACCCCAGAAAAACAACTAAATGAAGTGGAGGTAGGCAACCTTCCAGAAAAAGAATTCAGAATAATGATAGTGAAGATGATCCAGGACCTCGGAAAAACAATGGAGGCAAAGATCAAGGAGATGCAAGGAAAGTTTAACAAAGACCTAGAAAAATTAAAGAACAAACAGAGATGAACAATACAATAACTAAAATGAAAACTACACTAGAAGGAATCAATAGCAGAATAACTAAGGCAGAAGAACGAATAAGTGAACTGGAAGACAGAATGGTGGAATTCACTGCTGCAGAAGAGAATAAAGAAAAAAGAATGAAAAGACATGAAGAGAGCATAAGAGACCTCTGGAACAACATTAAACACACATACATTTGCATTATAAGGGCCCCAGAAGGAGAAGAGAGAGAGAAAAGACCCGAGAAAATATTTGAAGAGATTATAGTGAGAAACTTCCCTAACCTGGGGAAGGAAATAGCCACCCAAGTTCAGGAAGCACAGAGTCCCGGGCAGGATAAACCCAAGAAGAAACATGCCAAGACACATGGTAATCAAATTGACAAAAATTAAAGACAAAGAAAAATTATTAAAAGCAACTAAGGAGGGCTCCCCTGGTGGCGAAGTAGTTAAGAAACTGCCTGCCAATGCAGAGGACACAGTTTCGAAGCTTGGTCTGGGAAGATCCCACATGCAGCGGAGCAACTAAGCCTGTGCACCACAACTACTGAGCCCACGGGCCACAACTATTTTAGCCTGCATGCCTAGAGTCTGTCCTCTGCAACAAGAGAAGCCAGCACAATAAGAAGTCTGTAAACCTCAATGAACAGTATCACCTGGTCACCACAACTAGAGAAAGCCCACATGCAGCAACGAAGACCCAATGCAGCCAAAAATTAATTCATTCATTCATTTTTTTTAAAAAAAGCAACAGAGGAAAAACAACAGATAACATATGAGGGAACTCCCAAAAGGTTAACAGCTGATTTCTCAGCAGAAACTCTACAAGCCAAAAGGCAGTAGCATGTTATATTTAAAGTGATGAAAGGGAAGAACCTACAACCAAGATTAATCTATCCAGCAAGGATCTCATTCACATTCAATGGAGAAATCAAAAGCTTTACAGACAAGCAAAAGCTAAAAGAATTCAGCATGACCAAAGCAGCTCTACAACAAATGCTAAAGGAACTTCTCTAAGTGGGAAACACAAGAGAAGAAAAGGACCTACAAAAACAAACACAAAACAACTAAGAAAATGGTAACAGGAACATTCATATCAATAATTACCTTAAGTGTGAATGGATTAAATGCTCCAACCAAGAGACACAGGCTCGCTGAATGGATACAAAAACAACACCCACATATATGCTGTCTACAAGAGACCCACTTCAGACCCAGGGACACATATAGACTGAAAGTTAGGGGATGGAAAAAGATATTCCATGCAAATGGAAATCAAAAGAAAGCTGGAGTACCAATACCCATATCAGATAAAATAGACTTTAAAATAAAGAATGTAACAAGAGACAAGAAAGGACACTATATAATGATCAAGGGATCGATCCAAAAAGAAGATATAACAATTATAAATATATATGCACCCAACATAGGAGCACCTCAATACATAAGGCAAATGCAAACAGCTATAAATGAGGAAATCAACAGTTACACAATAATAGTAGGGGACTTTAACACCTCACTTACACCAATGGACAGATCATCCAGAAAGAAAATTAATAAGGAAACACAAGCTTTAAATGACACAATAGACCAGATAGATTTAACTGATATTTATAGGACATTCCATCCAAACACAGCAGATAATACTGTCTTCTCAAGTGCACATGGAACATTCTCAAAGACAGATCACATCTTGGGTCATAAATCACGCCTCAGTAAATTTAACAAAATTGAAATCATATCAAGCAACTTTTATGACCACAACACTATGAGATCAGAAATCAATTACAGGGGAAAAAAACACAAACACATGGAGGCTAAACAATACGTTACTAAATAACCAAGAGATCACTGAAGAAATCTAAGAGGAAATTTAAAAATACCTAGAGACAAATGACAATGAAAACACGACAATCCAAAACCTATGGGATGCAGCAATAGCAGTTCTAAGGGGGAAGTTTATAGCAATATGATCCCTCTTCAAGAAACAATAAAAATCTCAAATAAACACTCTAACCTTACACCTAAAGGAACTAGAGAAAGAAGAACAAACAAACCCCAATGTTAGTATAAAGAAAGAAGTCATAAAGATCAGAGAAGAAATAAATGAAATACAAACAAAGAAAACAATAGCAAAGATCAATAAAGCTAAAAGCTGGTTCTTTGAAAATATAAACAAAATTGATAATCCGTTAACCAGACTCATCAAGAAAAAGAGGGAGGGGCTTCCCTGGTGGTGCAGTGGTTGAGAGTCCACCTGCCAATGCAAGGGATGCAGGTTCATGCCCCAGTCCGGGAAGATCTCACATGCTGTGGAGCGGCTGGGCCCGTGAGCCATGGCCACTGAGCCTGCGCGTCCAGAGCCTGTGCTCCGCAACGGGAGAGGCCACAACAATGAGAGGTCCACGTACCACAAAAAAAAAAAAAAAAGATACTGGTTTAGAGTGTTCTGAACCTTAGTCCTCAACTGGTGATGAACGTGTAGTAGAACTCTTTTAAGCCTTCTATGGCTGTAAAATGGAAATAAGCTGATAAGAAAGTTGGGCTACTGAGAAATTTGTTGGGCTCTAGACTATTTCCCCTCCTCTGCCTTGGCCAAAGTATACTCTAAAGATTAAAGGTGGTCTTAAAAGGGAAAAAGCTTCCCGCATACTCTATTAGAATCACATGTAAGGCTGGTGCACACGAGACCTTCTGTGCACCACTTCCCTGGTGGGCAGTGGTTAAGAATCTGCCTGTCAGTGCAGGGGACACAGGTTCGAGCTCTGATCTGGGAAGATCCCACATACTGCAGAGCAAGTAAGCCTGTGCACCACAACTACTGAAGCCCACACGCCTAGAGTGCGTGCTTGGAAACAAGAGAAGCCACTGCAATGAGAAGCCTCCACAGTGAGAGGCCCACGCATCGCAACAAAGAGTAGCCCCCAGTCACTGAAACTAGAGAGGGCCTGCACACAGCAGTGAAGACCCAATGCAGCTAAAAATAAATAAATAAAAGTAAAAAATTTTTTAAAAGTCACCAGAAACTCATTTAAAAAAAAAAGTCTGCAGGAATTTACACTTAAAAAAATAAAATAAATAAAATAAAATACCCAGTCTATGGTATTTTTGTTATAGCAGCCTAAATGGAATAAGACATCAGATATAAGAAGTCAGTTAAAGATTAATTCAAGAATGCAAAATAAAACATCCCAAACAGGAGAGGCGGGGACAAGACAGCAGTGTAGAAGGACATGAGCTCACCTCTTCTTACGAAAACACCAAAATCACAAATAACTACTGAACAATCATGGACCAAAAAACGCTGGAACCTACCAAAAAAGATGTCCTACATCCAAAGTCAAAGAAGCCGCCACAACGAGACAGTAGGAGGAGCGTGACTGTGATAAAATCAAATCCCATACCCACTGGGTGGGTGACCCACAAACTGGAAAATAACTATATCACAGAAGTTCTCCCACAGAAGTAAAAGTTCTGAGTCCCAGGTCAGGCTCCCTAGCCTGGGGGCCTGACAACAGGAGGAGGAGCCCCCAAAGAATCTGGCTTTGAGGCCAGTGGGGTTTGATCACAGGAATTCCACAGGACTGGGGGAAACAAAAACTCCACTCTTAGAGGGCGCACAGAAGGTCTCATGTGCACCAGGACCCAGGAAAAAAAGAAGTGACCTCATTAAAGCCTGGGCCAGACCTACCTGCTGGTATTGAAGGGTGGAGATTTTTCAATCTCCACAAAACAATTAGTGTGATACACCACATCAACAAAGTGAAGAATAAAAACCATATGATCATTTCAATACATGCAGAAAAAGCTTTTGACAAAATTGAACACCCTTTTATGACAAAAACTCTCCAGAAAGTGGGCACGGAGGGAACATACCTCCACATAATAATGGTCATATATGACAAACCCACAGCTTACATCATACTCAATGGTGAAAAGCTGAAAGCATTTCCTCTAAGATCAGGAAAAAGACAAGGATGTCCACTTTCAACACTTCTGTTCAAAAGAGTTTTAGAAGTCCTAGCCACAGCAATCAGAGAAGAAAAAGAAATAAAATTAATCCAAATTGGAAAAAAGTAGTAAAATTGTCACTGCTTGCAGATGACATCATACTATACATAAAAAATCCTAAAGATGCTACCAGAAAACTACTACAGCTCATCAATGAATATGATAAAGTTTCAGAATACAAAATTAATACACAGATATCTGTTGCATATCTATACACTAACAATGAAAGATAAGAAAAAGAAATTGAAGAAACAATCCCACTTACCATTACATCAAAAAGAATAAAATATCTTGGAATAAACCTACCTAAGGAGGCAAAAGGCCTGTACTCTGAACACTAAAAGACACTAATGAAAGAAATCAAAGATGACACAAACAGATGGAAAGATATATTGTGTTCTTGGATTGGAAAAATTAATATAGTCAAAATGACTATACTACCCAAGGCAATCTACAGATTCAATGTAATCCCTATCAAATTACCAATGGCATTTTTCACAGAACTAGAATAAAATATCTTAAAATTTGGAAGGAGACAGAAAAGACCCCAAATAGCCAAAACAATCTTGAGAAAGAAAAACGGAGCTGGAGGAATCAGGCTCCCTGACTTCTGACTATACTACAAAGCTACAGTCATCAAGACAGTATGGTACTGGCACAAAAACAGAAATATAGATCAATGGAACAGGATAGAAAGCCCAGAAATAAACCCATGCACCACCAATGCTCAATTAATCTACAACAAAGGAAGCAAGACTACACAATGAAGAAAAGACACTCTCTTCAATAAATGGAGATGGGAAAAATGGACAGCTACATGTAAAGGAATGAAATTAGAACATTCTTTAACACCATACACAAAAATAAACTCAAAATGGATTAAAGACCTAAATGTAAGATCTGATACTATCAAACTCTTAGAGGAAACCATAGGTAGAACACTCTTTGACATAAATTGCAGCAATATCTTTTTGGATCCATCTCCTAGAGTAATGGAAATAAAAACAAAAATAAACAAATGGGACCTAATTAAACTCAAAAGCTTTTGCACAGCAAAGGAAACCATAAACAAAACAAAAAAACAACTCACAGAATGGGCGAAAATATTTGCAAACAATGGGACCGACAAGGGATTAATCTCCAAAATCTATAAACAGCTCATGCAGGCCAATATCAAAAAAACACTAACAGCTCAATAAAAAAAATGGGCAGAAGACTTAAATAGACATTTCTCCAAAGAAGGCATACAGATGGTCAAGCAGCACATGAAAAGATGCTCAACATTGCTAATTATTAGAGAAATGCAAATCAAAACTACAGTGAGATACCACTTCACACCAGCCAGAATGGCTATCATCAAAAAATCCACAAACAATAAATGCCAGAGAGGGTGTGAGATAAAAGGAAGCCTCCTACACTGTTGGTGGGAATGTAAATTGATACAGCCACTTTGGAGAGCAGTATGGAGGTTCCTTAAAAAACTAAAAGTAAAGCTACCATATGATCCTGCAATCCCACTATTGGGCATATATCTGGAGAAAAACATGGTCCAAGAGGATGCATGCACCCCAGTGTTCACTACAGCACTGTTTACAATAGCCAAGACATGGAAGCAACCTAAATGTCTATTGACAGAGGAATGGATAAAGAAGATATAGTACATATGTGCAATGGAATATTACTCAGCCATTAAAAAGAATGAAATAATGCCACTTGCAGCAACATGGATGGACCTAAAGATTGTCATACTGAGTGAAGTAAGTCAGACAAAGACAAGTATCGTATGCTATTGCCTATATGCAGAATCTAAAAAATGATATAAATGAACTTATTTACAAAACAGAAACAGACTCACAGATTTAGAGAATGAACTTAGATTACCGGGGGAATCGTGCGGAGGAGGAATAGTTAAGGAGTTTGGGACTGACATGTACACACTGCTATATTTAAAATGGATAACCAACAAGTCCCTACTGTATAGCATAGGGAACTCTGCTCAATATTACGTAACAACCTAAATGGGAAAAGAATTTGAAAAACAATAGATACATGTATATGTATAACTGAATCACTTTGCTGTACACCTGAAACTAACACAACATTGTTAATCACCTATACTCCAGTATAAAATAAAAAGTTGAAAAAAACATTCAATGAGATATCACCTCACACCATTTAGAGTGGCTATCATCAAAAAAATCTACAAACAGGGGCTTCCCTGGTGGCGCAGTGGTTGAGAGTCCGCCTGCCAATGCAGGGGACGTGGGTTCGTGCCCCGGTCCGGGAGGATCCCACATCCCGCGGAGCGGCTGGGCCCGTGAGCCATGGCCGCTGAGCCTGCACGTCCGGAGCCTGTGCTCCACAACGGGTGGGGCCACAACAGTGAGAGGTCCGCGTACCGCAAAAAAAAAAAAAAAATCTACAAACAATAAATGCTGGAGAGGGTGTGGAGAAAAGGGAACCCTCCTACACTGTTGGTGGGAATGTAAATTGATACAGCCGCTATGGAGAACAGTACAGAGGTTCCTTAAAAAACTAAAAATAGAACTACCATATGACCCAGCAATCCCACTACTGGGCATATACCTGGAGAAAAACATGGTTCAAAAGGATACATGCACCCCAATGCTCATTGCAGCACTGTTCACAACAGCCAAGAAATGGAAGCAATGTAAATATCCACCAGCAGATGAAAGGATAAAGAAGATGTGGTACATATATACAGTGGAATATTACTCAGCCATTAAAAAGAATGAAATAATGCCATTTGCAGCAACAATGGATGGACCTGGAGATTATCATACTGAGTGAAGTAAGTCAGACAAGAAAAGACAAATATCGTATGATATTGCTTTTATGAGGAATCTTAAAATATACAAAAGCTAAATAACTAAGATCCTCTTAATTGCTTTTTGCTGTGATCTAACAGAACGCCAGTCTTGTTTGTGGCAGCAGTGGGCCCAGGTGAAAATGATCAATTCCCTGAACACTCTTGTATCTAAGAGTCAACATAGTTCTGGCCAACGAGAGATATAAGAAGTCTACTGAATGGGACTTCTGAGATGAATACCTGTGTCAGTTTGTGATAAGAGGATTGTAAACTTGAAAGAAAAATCCCATATGGAAAAGTTGTTTTTATGGTGAACTTATTCTATGAGCCCAATTTCTTGCATCTTCTCATACCTAGAAAAGCACTAAAATCATTACGGGCATATGCAGACATCTGCATCTCGCCACTAGCAGCAGCCTTCTGCCAAAACGTGTGCTTGATTGCACCGTATCCCCTAAAATCACATATATACTGACTTCTCCCCTTACCTCTTTGGAGCAGGTCCTCAGAACTATCTGATAGGCTGTCTCCCAAGCTACAGTACTCATTTTGCCCCAAATAAAACTTAACTCACAATTGTGCGCTTTTTTTTAGTCAACATATTTAAGGAATAAATTACATCAGACTGACAAATTCTGTAGAGTATTAAAAGAGGGACCATTTCCCAGCTCACTCAATGAGGAAAGCACAAAACTTGCCAAAGATATTAAATAAAGGAGAATTAGAGGTCCATCTCTCACATGTACATATATTCAAACGTTTTATGCAAACTTTTAGCAAACTAAATCTAATAACATACAGAAAGGATAACACATCATAACCGATTTGGGTTTAAGAAAGAAAAAAAGCAAGTTTGATTAAACATTCAAAAATCAACGTATTGACCATTTCCAAAACAGGCAGTCATGGCTGCCAGGGAGGAAGTACTCACGTTGCAGGCTGAAGCATAAGGAGGGGCTGAATTTCCTAAAGCACAGGCTGATGGAGGCTCTTTGGGCTGAGCAGGAGCTGGAGCTGGAGCTGCAGCAGGAGCGGGACCCGGAGCCTGCGCCAGACCCTGCGCTGCCGCCTGCAGCCAGAGCGAGAATATCTGCTTCTGGCGTTGCGGCTGCCCCGGAACATCTCCGAATTGAGACTCTGCACTCGGCCAGCAGCTAGTGCTGCCTGTGCTGAGCATGCGCGGACGGCTGGGTTTGGGAGTGCAACGTGCGTTGTGAGCAATGATGCGCTGAGCTACCCATAGCACCTGGCAACTAATGGCGTGGCATTCGTCGTCTTAAGCGACTGCCTCTTGTTTGGAGATGAGCAACTTGGCCCGCTGAGGGCTGCACCACGAGGCCTTTTCTGCAGCCACCTCTCCTCGGCCCCGAGAGCGTGCCCTACTCCAGGCGCTTATGCCCCACTGCTCAGATAACATGCTCACTCGCCACCTGGTTAATGACACATCATGCTGGCCAGCCGGCCTCTCGTGTTGGCCAGTGCCTTTGCTTACAGGCCCAAATCCCAGCCTTTTACTACGACGACAGCAGGCCTTGCTATCCTGCATCTTCCCTCAACTGCCTCGGACAGAGACAGTAACCAAATGCGTGCACGGCAGGATGCTCAGTGTCTGGTGTTGTAACCGTAATCCAGATGCTGGGCTGCCTGCAGACGCTACAACTGCTGAGGATCACTGCTGTGTGCGCCCTCTCGAGTGGCAGCCTGCTGCTCCAGGATGCCTTCAGCAGCATTTCCACAGAGTTCAGCAGCTGAGCAACAGGGCCAACTGTGCAGCCGGCGAGGAGCCGTCCACTACGGCTACTCTGCAGAACTACGAATCAAGCCTCCTGTGGCTCCAGAAGTACCAGAAAGTACTGCTCGCTGCAGCGGCTGAGCCCAGAGGAGAGGCTTCTGTCACCGACTCTAAATGCCTTCTGAATTCTGGGGCACCCCACCTGCTGCTGAACTTCAAAGTACGTGTTGTTTGCCTCTTGCTCTACACACCCCTTTGAAACGTTTGTAATCGAGGGGTGCAGAAGAGCTGGAAAACCCTAGAAGTAATCCAGGAAGGGATTCGCATGGGAGTGGCCCCTCTCTCTCCATTTATGTGACTTGAAAACTGGGCAGTGACTCGCAGAAATCCATGAAATATCCTGCAGAAGGTTGATGATGCTGACCCCCGATTACCTGATTACCGATCTATCAGAAGAACGTCCACGAGCTAATCACGCCCTCTTTGAACATTACTATAAAACTTCTCACCACCCCCTCCAGGCTGGGACACAGAGTTTTGAAGGCAAAAGCCTGCTGTGGCCCACCTTGCCTGGCAAAGAATAAAGCTATTCTTTTTGACTTCACCCAAAACTCTGAGAATTCATTCAGTGTCAGGGTACAGAGGCCAGATTTGGTTTCATTCCGTTCCTGTTTTGAAGATATAACAGAACTCTTATTACTACTTCTCCCAGAAAGTTATCTGAATACGTGACAGAGCTGGAGGGGAAAATTAAAAAAACAACAATGTATTCTACCACATTAACATAATAAAGACAAAATATGATCATCTAAACAGATGCAGGAATATAACATCCGTTCATAAAAAATAAGTCTATATGTTAACAAATAGAAGGGAATTTTTTTTTATGTATTAAAGACTATCTATCCAGGAGGAGGGGCTTCAAGAGGGCAGAAGAGTAAGACGCGGAGATCACCTTCCTCCCCACAGATACATCAGAAGTACATCTACATGTGGAACAGCTCCTACAGAACAGCTACTGAAGGCTGGCAGAAGACCTCAGACCTCCCAAAAGGCAAGAAACTCCCCACGTACCTGGGTAGGGCAAAAGAAAAAAGAATAAACAGAGACAAATAATAGAGACGGGACCTGCGCCAGTGGGAGGGAGCTGTGAAGGAGGAAAGGTTTCCACACACTAGGAAGCCCCTTCGCGGGCGGAGACTGCGGGTGGCGGAGGGCTAAAGCTTCGGAGCCACGGAGGAGAGCACAGCAACATGGGTGCGGAGGGCAAAGCGGAGAGATTCCCGCATGGAGGATCGGTGCCGACCAGCTCCCACCAGCCTGAGAAGCTTGTCTTCTCGTCCACTGGGGCGGGCGGGGCTGGGAGCTGAGGCTCTGGCTTCGGTCGGAGCGCCGGGAGGGACTGGGGTTGGCTGCGTGAGCACAGCCTGAAGGGGTTAGTGCACCACGGCTAGCTGGGAGGGAGTCCGGGAAAAAGTCTGGAGCTGCCGAAGAGGCAAGAGACTTTTTCTTCCCTCTTTGTTTCCTGGTGCGCGAGGAGAGGGGATTAAGGGCGCTGCTTAAAGGAGCTCCAGAGACGGGCGCGAGCCGTGGCTATCAGCGCGGACCCCAGAGACGGGCAAGAAACGCTAAGGCTGCTACTGCAGCCACGAAGAAGCCTGTGTGCGAGCACAGGTCACTCTCCACACCCCCCTTTTGGGGAGCCTGTGCACCCGCCACTGCCAGCGTCCCGGGATCCAGGGACAACCTCCTCGGAAGAACGCACGGCGCACCTCAGGCTGGTGCAACGTCATGCCGGCCTCTGCCGCCGCAGGCTCGCCCCGCATCCGTACCCCTCCCTCACCCCGGCCTGAGTGAGCCAGAGCCCCCGAATCAGCTGCTCCTTTAACTCCGTCCTGTCTGAGCGAAGAACAGATGCCCTCAGGCGACCTACACACAGAGGCGGGGCCAAATCCAAAGCTGAACCCCAGGAGCTGTGCGAACAAAGAAGAGAAGTGGAAATCTCTCCCAGCAGACTCAGGAGCAGCGGATTAAAGCTCCACAATCAACTTGATGTACCCTGCATCTGCGGAATACATGAATAGACAACGAATCATCCCAAATTCAGGAGGTGGACTTTGGGAGCAATGATATATATTTTTTATTTTCCTTTTTCTCTTTTTGTGAGTGTGTATGTGTATGCGTCTGTGTGTGATTTTGTCTGTATAGCTTTGCTTTTACCATTTGTCCTAGGGTTCTGTCTGTCCGGGTTCTTTTGTTTGTTTGCTTTTGTTTTTTTTAGTATAGTTTTCAGCTCTTGTTATCATTGGTGGATTTGTTTCTTGGTTTGGTTGTTCTTTCTTTCTTTTTTTAATTACTTAAAAAAATTTTAATAATTATTTTTGTTTTTTATTTTAATAACTTATTTTATCTCTTCCTTCCTTCCTTCCTTCCTTCCTTTTATTCTGATCTGTGTGGATGACAGGCTTTTGGTGCTTGAACCAGGCATCAGGGCTGTGCCTCTGAGGTGGGAGAGCCAAGTTCAGGACATTGGTCCACCACAGACCTCCCAGCTCCACGTAATATCAAACAGCAAAAATCTCCCAGAGATCTCCATCTCAACGCCAAGACCCAGCTTCACTCAATGACCAGCAAGCTACAGTGCTGGACACCCTATGCCAAACAACTAGCAAGACAGGAACACAACCCCATCCATTAGCAGAGAGGCTGCCTAAAATCATAATAAGGCCACAGATACCCCAAAACACACCACCAGACGTGGACCTGCCCACCAGAAAGACAAGATCCAGCCTCATCCACCAGAACACAGGCACTAGTCCCCTCCACCAGGAAGCCTACACAACCCACTATAGTCACATTTTCATAAAAGTTCTAGTCAGCACAATGAAGGCAGAAAAAGAAATAAGTATATACGTGTTGGAGAGGAAGAAGTAATAAAACAACATTTTCCTCTTTTTTTTTTCTTTTTTGCAGAAAGCAAGATTGTATATGTAGAAAGTTCAAAGTACAATTATAAGCTATTAAAATTTAAAATCATATTTATAAGGTTACAGCTTTCATGGGGTAAATATACCAATTGTGATGGTTAATATTCTGTGCCAACTTGACTGGGCTAAGGGATGCCAAGATAGCTGGTAAAGCATTATTTCAGGGTATGTCTGTGAAGGTATTTCTGAAAGAGATTAGCATTTGAATCAGTAGACTGCTTAAAGATCTCCATTACTCACATGGGTGACCATCCATTCCTTTGAGAGCCTGAACACAACAAAAAGGCAGAAAAGGGGCAGATTTGCTCTGTTTGAGCTGAGACTTCCATCTTCTGCCCTTCAGTGCTCCTGGCTTTCAGGCTTTCGAACTCACACTGGAAGTTATGCCATCAGAGCCCAATTCTCAGGCCTTCAGACTCAGAGTGAATTATGCCACTAGCATTCCTGGTTCTCCAGCTTGGAAACAGCAAATCAAAGGACTTCTTGGCCTCCATACAGCATGAGCCAATTCCTAAAATATATCTCCTCATACATACTTATATATATCCTATTGGTTCTCTTCATCTGAACAACCCTATTACGCCAATTAATCATACTTCTTTATACCAGAAAAAAATGAAAATAAAGTCTTAAGAGATTTCATTTGCAATAACATCCAAATGCATAAAATATCTGTGAAAAAAATCAAACAAAAAATCATATGCAAGACTTCTACATAGAAAACTATAAAATATTACTGAGGAAATTAAAAAATATCTAAGTAGGTATATGTACATACATTGAGAAACTCAACATTGTCAAGATATCAATTTCCCTAAACTGATTTATTAATTCAATGCACTCCAAAAGAAAATAGCAACATGTTTTACTGTTTTCATTATGGAAATTGACAAGGTGATTCTAAATGTTATATGGAAATACAAAAGATAAAAATCAGTATAATTTTTTAAATAAATTTATTTTATTTATTTATTTATGGCTGTGTTGGGTCTTCATTGCTGTGCTCGGGCTTTTCTCTGGATGCGGTTAGTGGAGGCTACTCTTTGTTGCAGTGCACAGGCTTCTCACTGTGGTGGCTTCTCTTCCTGCAGAGCATTGGCTCTAGGCACGTGACCTTCAGTAGTTGTGGCGTATGGGCTTAGCTGCTCCGCGGAATGTGGGACCTTCCTGGACCAGGGATTGAACCTGTGTCCCCTGCACTGGCAGGCGGATTCTTAACCACTGCACCACCAGTGAAGCCCAAAAGTCAGTATAATTTTGAAGCACAAAAATATTAGAATGCCAACTCTACTGGACATCAAATTTTGAAAATTAAGAGAGTATGATATTGGAGCTACGATAGACAAATGAAACAATGGAATACAATGGAGAGTCTAAAGATACACCTACACAATACACCAGAGGGCAGACAGAAGAAGCGAGAAGAACTACAATCCTGCAGCCTGTGGAACAAAAACCACTTTCAAAGAAAGATAGACAAAATGAAAAGGCAGAGGGCTATGTACCAGATGAATGAACGAGATAAAACCCCAGAAAAACAACTAAATGAAGTGGAGATAGGCAACCTTCCAGAAAAGAATTAACAATAATGATAGTGAAGATGATCCAGGTCCTCAGAAAAAGAATGGAGGCAAAGATCGAGAAGATGCGAGAGATGTTTAACAAAGATCTAGAAGAATTAAAGAACAAACAAACACAGATGAACAATACAATAACTAAAATGAAAAATACACTAGAAGGAATCAATGGTAGAATAACTGAGGCAGAAGAACAGATAAATGACCTGGAAAACAGAATAATGGAATTCACTGCTGCAGAAAAGAAAAAAGAATGAAAAGAAATGAAGACAACCTAAGCGACCTCTGGGACAACATTAAACACACCCATTATAGGGGTCCCAGAAGGAGAAGAGAAAGAGAAAGGACCCAAGAATATATTTGAAGACATTATAGTTGAAAACTTCCCTAACATGGTAAAGGAAATAAGCACCCAAGTCCAGGAAGTGCAGAGAGTCCCAGGTAGGATAAACCCAAGGAGAAACATGCCAAGACACATGGTAATCAAATTGACAACAATTAAAGACAAAGAAAAATTGTTAAAAGTAACAAGGCAAAACGACAAATACAAGGGAACTTGCATAAGGGTAACAGCTGATTTCTCAGAAGAAACTCTACAAGCCAGAAGGGAGAGGCATGTTATATCTAAAGTGATGAAAGGGAAGAACCTACAACCAAGATTACTCTACCTGGCAGGGATGTCATTCACATTTGATGGAGAAATCAAAAGCTTTACAGACAAGCAAAAGCTAAGAGAATGCAGCACCACCAAACCAGCTCTACAACAAATGCTAAAGGAACTTCTCTAAGTGGGAAATACAAGAGAAGAAAAGGACCTACAAAAACAAACACAAAACAACTAAGAAAATGGTAACAGGAACATACATATCGATAATTACCTTAAGTGTGAATGGATTAAATGCTCCAACCAAAAGACACAGGCTTGCTGAATGGACACAAAAACAATACCCACATATATGTTGTCTACAAGAGACCCATTTCAGACCTAGGGACACATACAGACTGAAAGTGAGGGGATGGAAAAAGATATTCCATGGAAATCAAAAGAAAGCTGGAGTAGTAATACTCATATCAGAAAAAATAGACTTAAAATAAAGAATGTAACAAGAGACAAGGAAGGACACTACATAATGATCAAGGGATCGATCCAAGAAGAAGATATAACAATTATAAATATATATGCACCCAGCATAGGAGGACCTCAATACATAAGGCAAATGCTAACAGCTATAAAAGAGGAAATCGACAGTTATACAGTAATAGTAGGGGACTTAAAACACCTCACTTACACCAATGGACAGATGATTCAGAAAGAAAATTAATAAGGAAACACAAGCTTTAAATGACACAATAGACCAGATAGATTTAATTGATATTTATAGGACATTCCATCCAAAAACAGCAGATTATGCTTACTTCTCAAGTACACACAGAACATTCTCCAGGATAGATCACATCTTGGGTCACAAAACAAGACTCAGTAAATTTAAGAAAACTGAAATCATATCAAGAATCTTTTCCAACCACAAAGCTATGAGATTAGAAATTAATTACAGGGAAAAAAACGTAAAATACAGAAACACATGGAGGCTAAACAATACATTACTAAATAACCAAGAGATCACTGAAGAAATCAAAGAGGAAATCAACAAATACCTAGAGACAAATGTGAATAAAAACACGACAACCCAAAAACCTATGGGATGCAGCAAAAGCAGTTCTAAGATGGAAGTTTATAGCAATACAATCCTACTTCAAGAAACAAGAAAAATCTCAAATAAACAATCTAAACTTACACCTAAAGATAGTAGAGATAGAAGAACAAACAAAACGCAAAGTTAGCAGAAGGAAAGAAATCATAAAGATCAGAGCAGAAATAAATGAAATAGAAACAAAGAAAACAATAGCAAAGATCAATAAAACTAAAACCTGGTTATTTGAGAAGATAAACAAAATTGATAAACCGTTAACCAGGCTCATCAAGAAAAAGAGGGAGAGGACTCAATAAAATTGGAAGTGAAAAAGGAGAAGTTACAATGGACACTGCAAAAATACACTGTTTTAAGAGACTACTACAAGCAACTCTGCCAATAAAATGGACAACCTGGAAGAAATGGACAAATTCTTAGAAGAGCAAGACAAGGACGTCCACTCTCGTCACAATTATTCAACATAGTTTTGGAAGTCCTAGCCGCAGCTATCAGAGAAGAAAAAGAAATAAAAGGAATACAACTTGGAAAGAAGAGGTAAAACTCTCACTGTTTGCAGATGACATACTATACATAGAGAATCCTAAAGATGCCACCAGAAAACTACTAGAGCTAATCAATGAATTTGGTAAAGTTGCAGGATACAAAATGAATGCACAGAAATCTCTGGCATTCCTATACACTAACAATGAAAGATCAGAAAGAGAAATTAAGGAAACAATCCCATTCACCACTGCAACAAAAAAATAACATACCTAGGAATAAACCTACCTAAGGAGACAAAAGACCTGTACTCAGAAAACTATACGACACTGATGAAAGAAATCAAAGATGACACAAACAAATGGACAGATATACCATGTTCTTGGATTGGAAGAATCAACATTGTGAAGATGACTATACTACCCAATCTACAGATTCAACACAATCCCTATCAAATTACCAATGGCATTTTTTACAGAACTAGAACAAAAAATCTTAAAACTTTTATGGAAACACAAAAGATCCCGAATAGCCAAAGCAATCTTGAGGGAAAAGAACAGAGCTGGAGGAATCAGACTCCCTGACTTCAGACAATACTACAAAGCTACAGTAATCAAGACAATATGGTACTGGCACAAAAACAGAAATATAGATCAATGGAACAGGATAGAAAACCCACAGATAAACCCATACACCTTGCTCAACTAATCTATGACAAAGGAGGTAAGGATATACAATGGAGAAAAGACAGTCTCTTCAATAAGTGATGCTGGGAAAACTGGACAGTTACATGTAAAAGAATGAAATTAGAACATTCCCTAACACCACATACAAACATAAACTCAGAATGTATTAAAGACCTAAATGTAAGGCTGGACACTATAAAACTCTTAGAGGAAAACATAGGAATAACACTCTTTGACATAAATCACAGCAAGATCTTCTTTGACCACCTCCTAGAGTAATGGAAATAAAAACAAAAATAAACAAATGGGACCTAATGAAACGTAAACCTTTTGCACAGCAAAGGAAACTATAAACAAGATGAAAAGACAACCCTCAGGACTTCCCTGGTGGCACAGTGGTTAAGAATCCACCTGCCGGGCTTCCCTGGTGGCGCAGTGGTTGGGAGTCTGCCTGTCGGTGCAGGGGACGCGGGTTCGTGCCCCGGTCTGGGAGGATCCCACATGCCGCGGAGCGGCTGGGCCCGTGAGCCAGGGCTGCTGAGCCTGTGCGTCCGGAGCCTGTGCTCCGCAGCAGGAGAGGCCGCGGCAGTGAGAGGCCCGCGTACCGCAAAAAAAAAAAAAAAAAAGCTTTTAAGTTTCATTAGGTCCCATTTGTTTATTTTTGGTTTTATTTCCATTTCTCTAGGAGGTGGGTCAAAAAGGATCTTGCTGTGATTTATGTCATAGAGTGTTCTGCCTGTGTTTTCCTATAAGAGTTTGATAGTGTTTGGCCTTACACTTAGGTCTTTAATCCATTTTGAGTTTATTTTGGTGTATGGCGTTAAGCAGTGTTCTAATTTCATTCTTTTACATGTAGCTGTCTAGTTTTCCCAGCACCACTTATTGAAGAGGCTGTCCTTTCTCCATTGTATATTCTTGACTCCTTTAACAAAGATAAGGTGACCATATGTGCGTGGGTTTATCTGTGGGTTTTCTATCCTGATCCATTGATCTATATTTCTGTTTTTGTGCCAATACCATACTGTCTTGATTACTGTAGTATCAGTAGTCTGATACTGTATGTTATTTGTTATTTTTCCCTTGCTGCTTTTAATATTTTTTCTTTGTATTTAATTTTTGATAGTTTGATTAATATGTGTCTTGGCGTGTTTCTCCTGGATTTGTCCTCTATGGGACTCTCTGTGCTTCCTGGACTTGATTGACTGTTTCCTTTCCCATAGTAGGGAAGTTTTCAACTATAATCTCTTCAAATATTTTCTCAGTCCCTTTCTTTTTCTCTTCTTCTTCTGGACCCCTATAATTCGAATATTGGTGTGTTTAATGTTGTCCCAGAGGTCTCAAAGACTGTCCTAAATTCTTTTCATTCTTTTTTCTTTATTCTGCGCTGCAGTAGTTATTTCCAGTATTTTATCTTCCCAGTCATGTATCTGTTCTTCTGCCTCAGTTATTCTGCCATTGATTCCTTCTAGAGAATTTTAAATTTCATTTACTGTGTTGTTCATCATTGTTTGTTTGCTCTTTAGTTCTTCTAGGTTCTTTTTAAACGTTTCTTGTATTTTCTCCATTCTATTTCCAAGATTTTGGATATCTTTACTATCATTACTCTGAGTTCTTTTTCAGGTAGACTGTGTATTTCCTCTTCATTTGTTTGGTCTGGTTGGTTTTTACCTTGCTCCTTCATCTGCTGTGTGTTTCTCTGTCGTCTCATTTTGCTTAACTTACTGTGTTTGGGGTCTTCCTTTTGCAGGCTGCAGGTTCGTAATTCCTGTTGTTTTTGGTGTCTGCTCCTAGTGGCTAAGGTTGGTTCAGTGGGTTGTGTAGGCTTCCTGGTGGAGGGGACTGATGCCTGTCTTCTGGTGGATGAGGCTGGATCTTGTCTTTCTGGTGGGCAGGACTGCATCCGGTGGTGTGTTTTGGGGTGTCTGTGACCTTATTATGATTTTAGGCAGCCTCTCTGCTAATGGGTGGGGTTGTGTTCCTGTCTTGCTAGTTGTTTGGCATAGGGTGTCCAGCACTGGAGCTTGCTGGTTGTTTAGTGGAGCTGGTCTTAGTGTTGAGATGGAGATCTCTGGGAGAGCTTTCACTGTTTGACATTACATGGAGCTGGGAGGTCTCTGATGGACCAGTGTTCTGAACTTGGCTCTCCCACCTCAGAGGCACAGGCCTGACACCTGGCCAGAGTACCAAGACCATGTCAGCCACACGGCTCAGAAGAAAAGGGAGGAAAGAAAGAAAGAAGGATAGAAAGAATAACATAATTAAAAAGAAAGTTATTAAATTAAAATTTTTTTAATTAATAAAAAATTTTAAAAATTAAATAAAAAATAAAAGGAATTTTTAAAAATAAATTTAAAAAGTAATAAAAAAGAAGAAAGAAAGAAGAGCACAACCAAACCAAAAAAACAAATCTACCAATGATAACAAGCGTTAAAAACTATATTAAAAAAAAAAAAGGACAGACAGAACCCTGGGAGAAATGGTAAAAGCAAAGGTATACAGACAAAATCACACAAAGAAGCACACACATACACACTCACAAAAAGAAAAAAAGGAAAAATATATATATAACTATATATTTTTAAAAAAGGAAGAGAGCAACCAAATCAATAAACAAATCTACAAATGATAATAAACTCTAAATACTAAAGTAAGGTAAACATAAAACCATAAACCAATCAGTCACAAACCCAAGTCTACAGTTGCTCCCAGAGTCCACTGCCTCAATTTTGGGATGATTCGTTGTCTATTCAGGTACTCCACAGATGTAGGGTACATCAAGTGGATTGTGGAGATTTAATCCGCTGCTTCTGAGGCTGCTGGGAGAGATTTCCGTTTCTCTTCTTTGTTCGCACAGCTCCTGGGGTTCAGCTTTGGATTTGGCCCCGCCTCTGTGTGTAGGTCGCCTGAGGGCATCTGTTCCCGCCCAGACAGGATGGAGTTAAAGTAGCAGCTGATTAGGGTGCTCTGGCTCACTCAGGTCGGGGGGAGGGAGGGGTACGGATGTGGGGCGAGCCTGCGGCAGCAGAGGCTGGTGGGACGTTGCACCAGCCTGAGGCGCGCCGTGCGTTCTCCCAGGGAAGGTGTCCCTGGATCACGGGACCCTGACAGTGGCGGGCTGCACAGGCTCCCGGGAGGGAGCAACATATTTATTTTTGTTTGCAAATATTCCATTATAGGGACCAACCCAAATGTTATAGGATGTTTAACATCCTTGAGCCTCACCCATTAAGGGCTGCTTGAGCTCTCATCATGACAAACACATTTCAAACTGCCCCAGGAGGTGGCTGAACCCCACTCTCAGCTGAAGGCGCTCATACATCCCCTGACCTTGGGACGAGCTTAGGCATCTCTTCTCCCATGGTCCCAATCCATCATGCCTCTCTTTGACCTTTTTTTTAAAAAAAATATTTACTTATTTATTTCTGGCTGCATTGGATCTTCATTGTTGTGCGCAGGCTTTCTCTAGTTGCGGCAAGCGAGGGCTACTCTTTGTTGCGGTTCTCGGGCTTCTCACTGCAGTGACTTTTGTTGTGGTGGAGCATGAGCTCTAGGCACGTGGGCTTCAGTAGTTGCAGCACACGGGCTCAGTAGTTGTGGCTCGCAGGCTCTAGAGCACAGGCTCAGCAGTTGTGGCACACAGGCTTAGTTGCTCCGCGGCACATGGGATCTTCCTGGACCAGGGCTCGAACCCGTGTCCCCTGCATTGACAGGCGGATTCTTAACCACTGCACCACCAGGGAAGTCCTCCCTTTGACCTTACATTTGATTTTATGATAAAATTATTCACTGTCATGTCTGTTGAGGGAGACAGTGAATAAGTAAATTGTAAATGTTTTCAATCAGTATTCATTACCTGCATGCAACTGTCGACTGAAAAAAAACAAACAAACGTACAACGTGAGAGTTGTGAGTGAAGTTTTATTTGGGGCCTAATGAGGACTGTAACCCAGGAGACAGCCTCTCAGAGAGCTCTGAGGAGCTGCTTTGAAGACATAGGGGGGAGGTTAGTATATACATATGACTTTAGCGAAGAGGGGACCCAGGCAATCAAACACACGTTTTGGCAGAAGGTTGCTGCTAGTCACGAGGAGCAGATGTCTCCTTAATGATTTTAGTGCTTTTCTAAATTTTTTTATTCTTTTGGACGCGCTATGTGGCATGTGGGATCTTAGTTCCCTGACCAGGGATCGAACCTTTGGCCCCTGAATTGAAAGCGGGGAGTCTTAACTACTGGACCACCAGGGAAGTCCCTTAGTGTTTTTCTAGATGTGAGAACATGCCAGAAATTGAGCTTATAAAATCTTCTCCCCAAAATATCTATCTGAAGGTCTGTTCTGCCTGTTTTTTTCCAGAGCACAGAGTGCCTCCTTCCTGATCTCCACCCCGAACTCCTTTCAGGGTGTGTTGAAGGTCAGCGACTGCAGTGGCTAGTGACTTAATCCTTGTAGGACCAGAGGGAAGGTGACAATTTTTAGTTGGCACCACACAAGAGACATAAAGAGATCCAAAGGAAATTAGGAGAGGTGAGCACTGTCATAGGGGAACCATTCAGTTCAGAGAAAACTAATTCCTTTATCCCCTTGGGACAGGGCCATTCATTTACTCAATCAACAAAGCTGTTAATTCATTACTATATTCCAGGCATTATGTTAGATGCTAGATATATGGAGATAAATAGGATACAGTCCCTGCCTGGAGTTTTTGATCCAGAGATGGAGACTGAAATGTGATAAGCCAATTACAACATTAAATGTGTGTTCAAAGCTATGATGGTGGCAAAGAGCCTTAAGGACACTCCTGACAAGTCATTGTGCTCTATTTCTGCAACTATTCAGGGACAGTTTGAAGAGGCCTGGGCAATGACTGATCCAAGTTGTAGACTTCCAGCAACTTCCCATCCCAGTCATGGCAAGGACCCCAGAGGCCAGAGAGAAACGGGTAAGTTGCCTGGGGTCATGGTGATAGCTTAAGTTAAAACCACAGGTTACCGGGATCCAGGAACAACTTCCCGGGGAGAACGCACGGCGTGCCTCAGGCTGGTGCAACGTCCCGCCGGCCTCTGCCGATGCAGGCTCTCCCCGCACTCCGTGCCCCTCCCTACCCCCTGCCCCACGCCTGAGTGAGCCAGAGTTCCCGAATCAGCTGCTCCTTTAACCCCGTCCTGTCTGAGCGAAGAACAGACGCCCTCCACCGACCTACACGCAGAGGCGGGGCCAAATCCAAAGCTGAGCCCCAGGAGCTCTGCGAACAAAGAAGAGAAAGGGAAATCTCTCCCAGCAGCTTCAGGAGCAGCAGAATAAATCCCCACAATCAACTTGATGTACCTGCATCTGTGGAATACCTGAAGAGACAACGAATCATCCCAAATTGAGGAGGTGGACTTTGGGAGCACTGATATATATATGTATTCTTTTCCTTTTTCTCTTTTTGTGAGTGTGTATCTGTATGCTTCTCTGTGAGATTTTGTCTGTATAGCTTTGCTTCCACCACTTGTCCTAGGGTTCTATCCGTCCATTTTTTGTTTGTTAGTTTGTTTTATTTTATCTTACTTAATTCTATTTTACTTTATCTTCTTTCTTTCTTTTTTTCCTTCCTTCCCACCTTCCTTCCTTCCTTCCTCCCTCCTTTCCTTCTTTCTTTCCTTCTTCCTCCTTTCTTTCTTTCTTTTCTTTCTTTCTTCCTTCCTTCCTTCCTTCTCCTAATTCTTTCTTTCTACTTTTTCTCCCTTTTATTCTGAGCCGTGTGGATGCAAGGCTCTTGGTGCTACAGCCAGGAGTCAGTGCTGTGCCTCTGACGTGGGAGAGCCAACTTCAGGACACTGGTCCACAAGAGACCTCCCAGATCCACATACTATCAAACGGCAAAAATCTCCCAGAGATCTCCGTCTCAACACCAGCACCCAGCTTCACTCAACGACCAGCAAGCTCCAGTGCTGGACACCCTATGCCAAACAACTAGCAAGACAGGAACACAACCCCATGCATTAGCAGAGAGGCTGCCTAAAATCATAATGAGTCCACAAACACCCCAAAACACACCACCAGACGTGGACCTGCCCACCAGAAAGACAAGATCATGCCTCAACCACCAGAACACAGGCACTAGTCCCCTCCACCAGGAAGCCTACAGAACCCACTGAACCAACCTTAGCCACTGGGAAATGACACCAAAAGCAACAGGAACTACGAACCTGCAGCCTGCAAAAAGGAGACCCCAAACACAGTAAGATAAGCAAAATGAGAAGACAGAAAAACACACAGCAGATGAAGGAGCAAGATAAAAACCCACCAGACCTAATAAATGAAGAGGAAATAGGCAGTCTACATGAAAAAGAATTCAGAGTAATGATAGTAAAGATGATCCAAAACCTTAGAAATAGAATAGACAAAAACAAGGAACATTTAACAAGGACCTAGAAGAACTAAAGATGAAACAAACAACAATGAACAACACAGTAAATGAAATTAAAAATACTCTAGATACGATCAATAGCAAAATAACTGAGGCAGAAGAACGGATAAGTGACCTAGAAGATAGAATAGTGGAAATAACTATTGCAGAGCAGAATAAAGAAAAAAGAATGAAAAGAACTGAGGACAGTCTCAGAGACCTCTGGGACAACATTAAATGCACCAACATTCGAATTATAGGGGTTCCAGAAGAAGAAGAGAAAAAGAAAGGGACTGAGAAAATATTTGAAGAGATTATAGTTGAAAACTTCCCTAATATGGGAAAGAAAATAGTTAATCAAGTCCAGGAAGCACAGAGAGTCCCATACAGGATAAATCCAAGGAGAAATACGCCAAGACACATATTAGTCAAACTGTCAAAAATTAAATACAAAGAAAACATATTAAAAGCAGCAAGGGAAAACAACAAATAACACACAAGGGAATCCCCATAAGGTTAACAGCTGATCTTTCAGCAGAAACTCTGCAAGCCAGAAGGGACTTGCAGGACATATTGAAAGTGATGAAGGAGAAAAACCTGCAACCAAGATTACTCTACCCAGCAAGAATCTCATTCAGATTTGATGGAGAAATTAAAACCTTTACAGACAAGCAAAAGCTGAGAGAGTTCAGCACCACCAAACCAGCTTTGCAACAAATGCTAAAGGAACTTCTCTAGGCAAGACAAACAAGAGAAGGAAAAGACCTACAATAACGAACCCAAAACAATTAAGAAAATGGGAATAGGATCATACATATCGATAATTACCTTAAATGTAAATGGACTAAATGCTCCCACCAAAAGACACAGATTGGCTGAATGGATACAAAAAAAAAGACCCATATATATGCTGCCTACAAGAGACCCACTTCAGACCTAGAGACACATACAGACTGAAAGTAAGGAAATGGAAAAAGATATTCCATGCAAATGGAAACCAAAAGAAAGCTGGAGTAGCAATTCTCATATCAGACAAAATAGACTTTAAAATAAAGACTATTAGAAGAGACAAAGAAGGACACTACATAATGATCAAGGGATTGATCCAAGAAGAAGGTATAACAATTGTAAATATTTATGCACTCAACATAGGAGCACCTCAATACATAAGGCAAATACTAGCAGCCATAAAAGGGGAAATTGACAGCAACATATTCATAGCAGGGGACTTTAACACCCCACTTTCACCAATGGACAGATCATCCAAAATGAAAAAAATAAGGAAACACAAGCTTTAAATGATACATTAAACAAGATGGACTTAATTGATATTTATAGGACATTCCATCCAAAAACAACAGAATACACATTTTTCTCAAGTGCTCATGGAACATTCTCCAGGATAGATCATATCTTAGGTCACAAATCAAGCCTTGGTAAACTTAAGAAAACTGAAATTGTATCAAGTATCTTATCTGACCACAGCGCTATGAGACTAGATATCAATTACAGAAAAAGATCTGTAAAAAATACAAACACATGGAGGCTAAACAATACACTACTTAATAACGAAGTGATCACTGAGGAAATCAAAGAGGAAATTAAAAAATACCTAGAAACAAATCACAATGGAGACACAATGACCCAAAACCTATGGGATGCAGCCAAAGCAGTTCTAAGAGGGAAGTTTATAGCAATAAAATCCTACCTTAAGAAACAGGAAACATCTCGAATAAACAACTTAACCTTGCACCTAAAGCAATTAGAGAAAGAAGAACAAAAAACCCCGAAGTTAGCAGAAGGAAAGAAATCATAAATATCAGAGCAGAAATAAATGAAAAAGAAATGAAGGAAACGATAGCAAAGATCAATAAAATTAAAAGCTGGTTCTTTGAGAAGATAAACAAAATTGATAAACCATTAGCCAGACTCATCAAGAAAAAAGGGAGAAGACTCAAATCAATAGAATTAGAAATGAAAAAGGAGAAGTAACAACTGACACTGCAGAAATACAAAAGATCATGAGAGATTACTACAAGCAACTCTATGCCAATAAAATGGACAACCTGGAAGAAATGGACAAATTCTTAGAAATGCACAACCTGCCAAAGCTGAATCAGGAAGAAATAGAAAATATGAACAGACCAATCACAAGCACTGAAATTGAAACTGTGATTAAAAATCTTCCCACAAACAAAAGCCCAGACCAGATGGTTTCACAGGCAAATTCTATCAAACATTTAGAGAAGAGCTAACACCTATCCTTCTCAAACTCTTCCAAAATATAGCAGAGGGAGGAACACTCCCAAACTCATTCTACGAGGCCATCATCACCTTGATACCAAAACCAGGCAAGGATGTCACAAAGAAAGAAAACTACAGGCCAATATCACTGATAAACATAGATGCAAAAATCCTCAACAAAATACTTGCAAACAGAATCCAATAGCACATTAAAAGGATCACACACCATGATCAAGTGGGGTTTATTCCAGGAATGCAAGGATTCTTCAATATACGCAAATCAATCAATGTGATACACCATATTAACAAATTGAAGGAGAAACACCATATGATCATCTCAATAGATGCAGAGAAAGCTTTCGACAAAATTCAACACCATTTATGATAAAAACTCTGCAGAAAGTAGGCATAGAGGGAACTTTCCTCAACATAATAATGGCCATATATGACAAACCCACAGCCAACATCATCCTCAATGGTGAAAAACTGAAAGCATTTCCACTAAGCTCAGGAAGAAGACAAGGTTGCCCACTCTCACCACTATTATTCAACATAGTTTTGGAAGTTTTAGCCATAGCAATCAGAGAAGAAAAGGAAATAAAAGGAATCCAAATCAGAAAAGAAGAAGTAAAGCTGTCACTGTTTGCAGATGACATGATACTATACATAGAGAATCCTAAGGATGCCACCAGAAAACTACTAGAGCTCATCAATTAATTCGGTAAAGTAGCAGGATACAAAATTAATGCACAGAAATCTCTGGCATTCCTATACACTAATGATGAAAAATCTAAAAGTGAAATCAAGAAAACACTCCCATTTACCATTGCAACAAAAAGAATAAAATACCTAGGAATAAACCTACCTAAGGAGACAAAAGACCTGTATGCAGAAAATTATAAGACACTGATGAAAGAAATTAAAGATGATACAAATAGATGGAGAGATATACCATGTTCTTGGATTGGAAGAATCAACATTGTGAAAATGACTCTACTACCCAAAGCAATCTACAGATTCAATGCAATCCCTATCAAACTACTACTGGCATTTTTCACAGAACTAGAACAAAAAAAATTCACAATTTGTATGGAAACACAAAAGACCCCGAGTAGCCAAAGTAATCTTGAAAAAGAAAAACGGAGCTGGAGGAATCAGGCTCCCTGACTTCAGACAATACTACAAAGCTACAGTAATCAAGACAGTATGGTACTGGCACAAAAACAGAAATATAGATCAATGGAACAGGATAGAAAGCCCAGAGATAAACCCACGCACATATGTTCACCTTATCTTTGATAAAGGAGGCAGGAATGTACAGTGGAGAAAGGACAGCCTCTTCAATAAGTGGTGCTGGGAAAACTGGACAGCTACATGTAAAAGTGAGATTAGATCACTCCCTAACACCATACACAAAAATAAGCTCAAAATGGATTAAAGACCTAAATGTTAGGCCAGAAACTATCAAACTCTTAGAGGAAAACATAGGCAGAACACTCTATGACATAAATCACAGCAAGTTCCCTTTTGACCCACCTCCTAGAGAAATGGAAATGAAAACAAAAATAAACAAATGGGACCTAATGAAACTTCAAAGCTTTTGCATAGCAAAGGAAACAATAAACAAGACCAAAAGACAACCCTCAGAATGGGAGAAAATATTTGCAAATGAAGCAACTGACAAAGGATTAATCTCCAAAATTTATAAGCAGCTCATGCAGCTCAATAACAAAAAAACAAACAACCCAATCCAAGAATGGTTAGAAGACCTAAATAGACATTTTTCCAAAGAAGATATACAGACTGCCAACAAACATATGAAAGAATGCTCAACACCATTAATCATTAGAGAAATGCAAATCAAAACTACAATGAGATATCATCTCACACCAGTCAGAATGGCCATCATCAAAAAATCTAGAAACAATAAATGCTGGAGAGGGTGTGGAGAAAAGGGAACACTCTTGCACTGCTGGTGGGAATGTGAATTGGTTCAGCCACTGTGGAGAACAGTATGGAGGTTCCTTAAAAAACTACAAATAGAACTACCATATGACCCAGCAATCCCACTACTGGGCATATACCCTGAGAAAACCAAAATTCAAAAAGAGTCATGTACCAAAATGTTCATTGCAGCTCTATTTACAATAGCCCGGAGATGGAAACAACCTAAGTGCCCATCATCGGATGAATGGATAAAGAAGATGTGGCACATATATACAATGGAATATTACTCAGCCATAAAAAGAAACGAAATTGAGCTATTTGTAATGAGGTGGATAGACCTAGAGTCTGTCATACAGAGTGAAGTAAGTCAGAAAGAGAAAGACAAATACCGTATGCTAACACATATATATGGAATTTAAGAAAAAAAATGTCATGAAGAACCTAGGGGTAAGGCAGGAATAAAGACGCAGACCTCCTAGAGAACGGACTTGAGGTTATGGGGAGGGGGAAGGGTGAGCTGTGACAGGGCGAGAGAGAGTCATGGGCACATACACACTAACAAACGTAGTAAGGTAGATAGCTAGTGGGAAGCAGCCGCATGGCACAGGGATATTGGCTCGGTGCTTTGTGACAGCCTGGAGGGGTGGGATAGGGAGGGTGGGAGGGAGGGAGACGCAAGAGGGAAGACATATGGGAACATATGTTTATGTATGACTGATTCACTTTGTTATAAAGCAGAAACTAACACACCATTGTAAAGCAATTATACCCCAATAAAGATGTTAAAAAAAAAAAAAAACTTAAACCAGGATGTGGGCAATGTAATTGTTATCTAGCATATGATTTTACATGCCTTGATAATTATTCTCTTCTTCAAGCTAAATGACTTACATGAATGAAAATCTTATTAAATAAAAAAGTAATGCCACCTTTGTCATAAAAAAAAAAAACTACAATGAGATATCACCTCACACCAGTCAGAATGGCCATCATCAAAAAATCTAGAAAGAATAAATGCTGGAGAGGGTGTGGAGAAAAGGGAACACTCTTGCACTGCTGGTGGGAATGTGAATTGGTTCAGCCACTGTGGAGAACAGTATGGAGGTTCCTTAAAAAACTACAAATAGAACTACCATATGACCCAGCAATCCCACTACTGGGCATATACCCTGAGAAAACCATAATTCAAAAAGAGTCATGTACCAAAATGTTCATTGTAGCTCCATTTACAATAGCCCAGAGATGGAAACAACCTAAGTGTCCATCATCAGATGAATGGATAAAGAAGATGTGGCACATATATACAATGGAATATTACTCAGCCATAAAAAGAAACGAAATTGAACTATTTGTAATGAGGTGGATAAACCTAGACTCTGTCCTACAGAATGTGTAAGTCAGAAAGAGAAAGACAAATACCATATGCTAACACATATATATGGAATTTAAGGGAAAAAAATGTCATGAAGAACCTAGGGGTAAGACAGGAATAAAGACACAGACCTACTAGAGAACGGACTTGAGGATATGGGGAGGGGAAGGGTGAGCTGTGACAAAGTGAGAGAGAGGCATGGACATATATACGCTACCAAACGTAAGGTAGATAGCTAGTGGGAAGAAGCCGCACAGCACAGGGAGGTCAGCTCGGTGCTTTGTGACCGCCTGGAGGGGTGGGATAGGGAGGGTGGGAGGGAGGGAGACGCAAGAGGGAAGAGATATGAGAATATATGTATATGTATGGCTGATTCACTTTGTTATAAAGCAGAAACTAACACACTATTGTAAAGCAATTATACTCCAATAAAGAAGTAAAAAAAAAAAAGAAAAGGAAATGAGGTGATTGGTTCCACAGTGTCTGCAAATCTGGGAAAGACAATTTATCATACCCATCAGATTAGCAAAAATATAGTCAGCAATTTCAAGGGATGCCAAGGATGTGGGAAATTAGTACAGCCACACTAGAGGCAAACTGGCCATTTCTAGTAAAATAGAAAATGTACATGCCGCATAATCCAATAATTTCACTTCCAGCTCTATATTCTAAGGAAATTCTTCCACATATCCATGAAGAGATATGCACAAGGATGCTGATACAGCATACAAAATAGCAAAACACAAAGCCCCATTTACATGTCAATTAATAGAGAAACAGATGAATAAAATGTGGTGTATTCACATAACTAAACACTGTGAATCCATTCCAGCGCAAAAATTACAAACCACAGACGGATCTTAGAAGCACCGTATTAACAGTAAAATAAGTAACTTTTAGAAAGATACATACAAAATCGTGTCATTTACATAAATGTACCTAGAACACACAGAACTATAGTATTTATTGTCTAGGGTCATAAGGACATCTAATACAGTTAAAATCATGGACTAGAAAACAAAAAACAAAAAAAACCCACAGGTTAAATTCAAGTCCTGGAACTGCGGAACCCAGCAATAAGGAGGCACCTTATGCCGAAGGACAACCCATGTTATGACTTGACAAGATGATGCTTGCTTGTCTTCTCTATGAGGCCCGCTGAACCATTAGCCTCTTTGTTGCTTAATGATGCAGGTGTTATTGTTGCTTTCCAAGATGAAGCATCGCACGGATATACAGACATATGTGCTGAAAGTATGGCCTCTGCCAATGAAATACGTGTCAAAGCAAGCTCTTCCGCTGAATGAATTCACTTATCCGTGTCACTCCACCCACCAACTGTTAAGAAATAAGGGTCCAGGAATGGTAACGTGACCATATAGAGATGGATAAAATGCACACTGTGAATTAGTCCTTGAAGAGGAAAGGTCGTGTGCTCGGAAGTACTTCAATCTTTGTTCAAATTTCAGATTTCTCCTGCTTGAACTGTAGACGCTGAGTGTGATTCATCGGGGCCTCACTCCTGTTGAGACTTCAGACATGCTGAGAAATGACCCAATAATCCCAGAGGAAGATGAGCCCAACTGTTCTCTGAATTTTCAGAAACTCAATACGTGTATCCACTAGGAGAACAAGGTTGTAATAGCTCCTCGTGGTGGCCCATGGTGTCAGAAGTTTCCAGCCCAGGACTTGGAATTAATAGACACTGCATCAATGACTTTGTCTATAGATTGACCTGGGGCCTTGTCCCTCACGGAGCTTTATGCGAGCATCACTGAGCCCAGGCAAAACGGGGAGCTATGCGCATGTGTGCATGTGTGTATTCATGGGTACTTGTGTGTGTCCCTCCTCTGCTATGAAGCGCTTATGTGTAAACCCTTCAGGCATAGAAAAGGAAATCATCCAAATGAGACAATAAGGAATTTGAACATACTCTGTAAACTGTAAAACACAAGCTAATGATAGTTGTTCGTTACCATTTTATTACTAGTGCCCATTTAAAATCTCTGCTTGTCACAATTAGTTATCATGAAACACATATAAAGAGGAGAATTTTTTTTATTTAAAAAGCTGCAAACTTGAGTTCCTCTGAGGACAAAAGAGCTGTCTGTGTTCAAGAAAATGCCTTACTGGGAATATTCGGTGCAGAGGTAAAGCCTCAAGGACTTTGTCATAAGCAGACAGAGGCATAAAGGTAAGGAACGAGGCAATCAGAAGAGAGATGGTGAGGCTATAGGGACTGTGGAGTTCAAAGAACTTTTAAGAACTGGATGTCATATTTCAATCTAAGTTGTGTAGCACTGTACTATAACCCCCCCTCCTTGCCCTACAACGTCAGAAAGCCATCTGCATACCCAACCTTAGAGATCAGAGGTATCTGGGGAAGTAAAGAAAGTAGGGTGGTATTGAGCATGGGGTGGCACTGAGCATGGTGGCAGTGTAGGAAACAACCAGAGAGCATGAGATGGCAAGACAGTCCCTGGAACTGGCCCCTTAGCTACCGCAGAAATTCAGAGCCATGGTTGCTAGAAGAAATGGGGCAGAGCTAAGGGTAACACTGTATGTCTGGCCCTGTTCTTAGTGCTTTACTTGCAATGGTTCATTGAATCATCACCCCATATTTATAAAAATATTATTATGCCTATTTTACAGACAAAGAAACAGAGAGGTTAAGTCACCTGCACAAGATCACACAGTGAGAGTACCCAGATGTGGGATCTGGGCAGATGGACTCTTGGGCCCATATTTTTGTTCACAGTGCTCTGAAGCTGATGCCATTCGAATCTCAAAAGTCACAAGGATCCCAGCTGACATCTGGGCTGCAAATTTCTTGTGACTAACAGTTTTCAAACTAATGGAGTCAGGGGCCAGGCCACATTTTGATTTTGTTGTGAGTCTGTTGGTACTCTTGGAAACCATATGTCAAGTCAGGTCTCACAAACAAGCCCCAGCAGCCCGTGGAGGTGAGAGCCCACTGGGATGGCCTTTCCATGAAGGCCATGCATCATTCCCATTTCTGGGGGCCAGACCAGCGCTGGCCAGAGTATGACGGGAAAGAGAGGAACTGATCGTGGTCTAGGACAGGTGCAGACCAGATCCAGAAAACTTCCAAGGAAGTTCCAAGGAAGTTCCAAGGAAGCCTGTTCAAGTTTAGATTAACCTCCAAGATCCAGGCAGTGTTCACAGCTAGGATCTCTGTTCTTGGCTTGGAATGATGGACTTGGGAAACCTGAGTAGGCCAACCAAAGCAGGATGGGTCCCTAGGAGCCTGGAGTGGTCGGTGGGGGGCACAGCATGTGCCCCCAAACACCAGGGAACAGGAGACAAATTGTTTCAGAGAGATATAGTGGAGTCAGGCCAGCAAAGCAGTGAGGATCTGAGGAGGGAAGAGGAAGACAAGAGTGTGGGTGAGATATGGGAGACAGACGGACAGGGCACGCCAAGGTCAAGGTGTTTGTGTTTCTGGCCCTTTGGCGTGGGAAGGCTCAGGTCAGGGGTGACAACGGTGATTACGTGGCTGCACTTGATTCTTCAGGAACCCGGCCTTGCTTTGCCTCTCGCATGTTCAAGCTTTCCGGTTTCGACCTGTGGGTCCACAATCGGCCATTAGCCAACCCTGCTTCCAAAGGAAGTGTCCTCTGGAAATGAAAGGAGCGTTTCTTAAAACCCTCTTGAGAATCGTGAGATTAAGAGAATTGGGAAGATGAAATGATAGTGAGATGAGAATAGCGTTGGAGGCGGGGAGGTAGATCAGCGGGCTTGACACAGGAGTCATCTCAGGGGCTTATGAAAGCCCAGTGCTGCCTGGCACTGCCAGCTTCCTCACCGATGGCTACCGTTGCTCTATCAGAAATGTATCCTCTTTCCAGTGGCCTTCTTCAGGGCTCTAGCACAGAGGTTTCTGGAACATATCAATCCCCCTGCCCTGAACCTGTAGCCTTAGTTCCCTGATTACCCAAAAATGGCTGGAATGCCTTAGGTCTTATGATTATTCGGCAACTGGGGAAAGGGGGTGAGAGAGTAGATGTGAGGGACCGTCCTCCCCTTCTCCTCTACTGCTAATACTTCCCATCCTAGGGAACAATCAGAGGCCATCAAATGAGCAATAGAAACTAATACGGGTTTAATAAAACGGGGGCCCTGGATTGACAGTGCTTTGTTTTAAGGACTCTCTGTGCTCTGGCAGTATAATTTATTAATAACTTGCTACTCCCCAGGAAGGGAAGACAGATGGTTTATCTGTTTCCAAGTCAGAGGTTGAAGGACTAAGATCAATAAACATGGCCCCACGGCAAACACTGCTATCTGGCTACACTCCACATTCCTCTTCCCTTTGCCCATCTCCCACTATAAAGAGTGAAAATGCTGGAGACTCATGTTCCAAGCCCCCTTTCCAACTAAAGATGATGCTAACAGAACTATGCTGGGAGGTCTCTGAGAAGTATTTTCCCTCCCTCATCAAAGGAGGGAGGCACACAAGGAAAACACTCTTATGTGACCCTCCTTGCTGCTTTTTGGACATGGTCAGGGGAGGACATAGTGCCTGGAGCTGTGGCAGCCATCTTGTGACCATGAGGAGAAAGCCAAAAACAGATGAGATGACAATCTAGTGTCTTGATGTCATAGAAATGCTAAATGCTTACCCAGGACCCACCTACCTACCTCCAGATTTCTTGGTGAGTAAATAAAAACATATTTATTGCTTAAGTCCCTGCTATTTAGGTTTTCTGCTACTTGTAGCAAAACATATTCTTTGTAAATTTAGTTGCCGTCAACAGAGCAGCGCAAATAGTATAAAGTATTAGAAGGATGGATGTCTATACCTAACAAATAATTGTGTTACAAAAACTATATAGAGATATGATAGATAAATAGACAGATAGAGAGAGAGAGATATGAATTCCCAAGAGAGAGAGGTGAGTTCCCAAGAGAGGATTTGGCAGCAAGCTTTGGAGGGTGAGTGTCAAGTTAAGTGGATCCTCATTTATCTACCCCTGAGATTCCGGTGGTACCTGCTATGCTCACATATCCAGCCTATCTTGACTTGGTGGAGATTCTGTAAAAGCAAATAAAGGACTCTGATTTAGCCTCTAGGGATGGAGCTGAGTAGGGGGGTGGGACATGGGGTGGGTCAGGAAATGCTGCCCTGAGATAGTGATAATTGAGATGACAGGAGAAGGTTGAGTAGGCGATGTCCAGGTGAAGGGAGAATGAAGAACACTAAACTCAGAGGAGGCAGAAGAGGGGACGGTATCACCTCTGAAGAATTGAAAGACAGGCAGCAGGGCTGAGCGCAGAAGGGAGGAATAGTCTGGGGTAGGTGAAGCTGGTGAGGCAGGCAGGGTCCTTGGAAGCCTCGTTAACAATATTAGTCTTCATCAGAAGAGTGGAAAGCCACTGAAGAATTTAAATTAATTGGTGCTTTAATGTGTTTTTAAAATCCTTATTATTGGGATTTCCCTGGTGGTCCAGTAGTTAAGACTCCACGCTTCCAATGCAGGGGGCCCAGGTTCGACCTCTGGTGGGGGAATTAAGATCCCACCTGCTGTGGGGTGTGGCCAAAATAAACAAATAAATATATTTTTTAATGCTTGCTATTGAGTTAAGGCTGAGATTATTTAGCTACCTTGGCAAGCTGGCAACAGAATTGGGAGACTGGTGATAGACTGCGAGAACTGGTCTCGGAAGAGGCTCCTTCTCCAGGTCTGATGGTTGTGGAAAATCCCCCAGGTGCCTCTGCTGTTCATCACCAGCAAACACTTGAGGAGCCCTGACAGCGAACTGGATGCCGGTCTGGGCTGTGTTTGTATAAGAATAGTTTTAATATATGCTGGCTCATGGCATCAACACTTTATCAGAGGAATAAATGGAAAGTTATTCTGGGTTGAGAGGGTAAAGAGATCAGTTTATGGAAAAGAGAGCCTCCTTACACACATATTCTGTAAACTACAGATCAAAAGCCAGAAGAGGGGTGTCAACCATGAATAATGAAATCACACATCCAAAGGTCTGGATGGAATCAGACATCCTGATGAGTTCCTTTTAAGGAAAAATTAAGGCTTTTGCCTAGGGCTGAATGCTTTGAAATTAAGTGCTCTGAAGGCAGAGCAAGGTAGCTCTCACATTCAGTGGGTTCATTTAAATAGTGCGCCCTAGAATGTCTCACCAGCCAAGGAGGGAGAGAGTGGCTTTCAGTGCATCTGATGGACACTTTGATCTCCAATAACCTGGTTGTTCCATGATGTCAGGCGGTTAGAGACTGAGCTGACCTTACCTGAAGACCTTCACTTTGGACTAAAAACTCCAGTCCACATCTTAACCGAGAAAACTCCCAGTGTCATGAAATTTTCAGAAAAACACAACCCAGTCACCACGAGAGCCACAACCATGCCTCAGGGAAGTACATTTGTGAACTCCCACTCACTCTCCAGCCTTTACCCTGCACCCCTGTCTCTTTTCCACCCTCAGCTCTAAATAACAGCAGATGCTGAAGGAGGGAGACCCACCGTCCGGTGGGCCTGGTACCGTCCTGGTTTTAGCACTGAAGGTCCTGCATCCAAGGCACCCCACCAGTCATGGGCAAACTGGGACGGTCGGTCACCCCACTGAGGTTCCCAGTGCTCTCCGATGGACACGTGCCCTCTCAGCAGCTCTGGACGTGTGTTAGCCCCTGTGCTTCGAGAAGCCTCTCTGCCCCTGGGCTTCCTTGCCCCCTCCCCCCTCATCTCTCCTTCCTTTACCTCCTGTCCCTGCTGACACTTCCCTTCCAACCTCTACAAAGCCATTGCTTCTCATGATTCTGTCCTTAGCTTACTTTCTTTCTCTCTTCACTTCATGTTGGGTTGAATGGTGTCCCCTCAAATTTCTGTCCACTTAGAACCTCAGAATGTGACCTTGTTTGGAACTAGAGTCTTGGCAGATGTAATTAGTTAAGGTGAGGCTGTGGACAAAGAGTGGCGCCACCCCGGGTGGTGCACCCTGAGGGGAACTCAGGATAGAGTAAAACAGGACACTGGCCCTAGATACTTAAGGTGCAGATCAAAGGAATCATCTCAGTGAGCCCAGCTTCTTGCGCCTCCCCACGCGCGGAAAAGCACTAAAATCATTAACTTGAGGCGTCTGGTTTTTGTCATTAGCAGGAATCTCTCAATGCCAGGCTACATTTTGTATCCCGGCAACCACCCCTCCATATCCTGGCTGCTTCCCCTGCTTCTCTTGGGGGCAGTTCCTCAGAGCCGTCTGAGATGCTCTCTCCCAGGCTGAAGCCCTCAGTAAGGTCCCCAAGTAGAATATAACTCACAGCTTTCAGGTTGTGCTTCTTGCTTGCTTTCTTTCTTTTTCAGTTGACAAGGTCATACTGGATTAGGAAGGGTCTTAAATCCAGGATGACTAATTTTTTTCTCTCTTTTTTGGCCATGCCATGCAATTTGCAGGATCTCAGTTCCCAGACCAGGGATGGAACCCGGGCACTAGCAGTGAAAGCACTGAGTCCTAACCACTGGACCGCCAGGGAATTCCCACTAATGTCCTTATAAGAAAAGGAGAGGACACACACAGATAGACAGACACAGAGGGAAGAAGGCCACGTGACAACAGAGGCAGAGACTGGAGTGGTGCCACCGCAAGCCAAGGAGCACCAGCAATTGCCAGTGTGTTAAAAACAAGACAACAGGGCCTCCCGGGTGGCGCCGTGGTTGGGAGTCCGCCTGCCGATGCAGGGGACACGGGTTCGTGCCCCGGTCCGGGAGGATCCCACATGCCGCGGAGCGGCTGGGCCCATGAGCCATGGCCGCTGAGCCTGCGCGTCCGGAACCTGTGCTCCACAACGGGAGAGGCCACAGCAGTGAGAGGCCCGCGTACCGCAAAAAAACAAAAACAAAAACAAAAAACACAAGACAACAGGCCCCAAATGGAGTCACTTATGCTAAACCCTACGTCACTAAAAAGAGATTTAATAGTTAATTGCAGTTTCGGCCTCTTCCAGAAATGGAATCTTAAACCAGCCAATCAGGAATCACCTGTTCAGCTCTAGTGAGGTCATCTGCTATGCGGACCCCTGCCTTCCCCTAAAAGAAAGTAACCTTGCAATAACCAATCGCTTTTTTGTCTAGCATAACTTCCTTGTTCCCGCTCCCTTCTGCCTATAAAAGTCTCTCATTTTGTACGTCTCCTCGGAGCTCCTTTCTGTCTGTTGCTCCATTTATGAATCACTGAATAAAGCCAATAAAGGTCTTGAAAATTTAGTCAGCTGAATTTTGGTTTTTAACACCAGCAGCTGTCAGAGGTAGGAAGAGGTAGGGAAGAATTCTCAGGAGCCTTCAGAGGGTGCATGGCCCTCGTGACAACTTGATCTCAGACGTCTAGCCTCCTGAACTGTGACAGACTAAACTTCCACTGTTTTATGCCACCCAGTTTGTGATAGTTTGTTACAGTAAACCTAGGACACTAACACAACCACCTTCTTAAATAATTTAATCTTCAAGGCTGCAAGTCCATCTACATGCCTGTGACATCTAGTTCTTAAGTGCTGGCTGAGAGCTCTCTCCTGAGTTCTAGATCTGGTTTCCAAGCACTGGTTCCAAGTTCCAGCAGCCACAATGGATCTCAGGGCCCTGCGTGCACTGTCTGCGTAATGTGTCCAGCACTGAACTGATCTCTGCCACGTACCTAGTCTCCCCTCAATAATTTTTTTTTTTTTTCCTGTGGTACGCGGGCCTCTCACTGTTGTGGCCTCTCCCAGCGGCCACGGCTCACGGGCCCAGCCGCTCCGCGGCATGTGGGATCCTCCCGGACCGGGGCACGAACCCGTGTCCCCTGCATCGGCAGGCGGACTCTCAACCACTGCGCCACCAGGGAAGCCCTCCCCTCAATAATTTTTTAATCTAGGTCAGTGGCATCGCCAAACACCTGCCTCCCCAGCCTTAAACCTTGATGTTACCCTTGACTATTCCTCATGTTTCTCCTCTCTCTGCATTGATCTTACCATTAAAATGCCACAATTCTCCCTTAGAAGCTTCTCTCTGTAGAGTGTTGGGTGAAGTTATCATCAAGTGATCTTCACAGTGACATTTCAGACATGTGTCTGATCTTGTCCGGGACACTGGAGCACCAGGCAAGTGGGGGAGATCCAGCCAGAGCCAGTCTGGCTAAAAGGTTTGTGTGACTTTGTGAGGGTATAACCTACATATTCCTGGCTTCATTAGCCTGTGATTATAAAACAAGGTCACACTTGCCTTTTATAATCCAAATTATTATGGCAGGAGACCTCTTCCTGCTTGCCTGCAGGAGACATTTCTTTCTCAAAGTGCCCTCCTGCTATTTCCAGAAGTCCCTAGAGGGATGTCTCATCTAAATTCACAAATCAAACTGGCACCTGCTGGCATCAGAAAGTGTATCAGTCCGGGCCATTTGGGCCATATGTGTCAGAGACCATCACAGACTAGCTTACGGAAGACAAGAGAATAAGTGGCTCCCGTTATTAAGAAGGACGCTGAGGGTTTTCATGTAACTGAAGTAGCAGTGGAGGGTCCAGGACCTCAAGGACCAGAAGCAGTGTTCAGTGCCTCCACGACACTTCCCTCTGCTCCTGTCTCTCGTTTCTGCTGTCTTGGCTCTCCTTGATGTACTGGCTTCAGTTTCTGTTCTCGCCCACGTGGCACAGAACATGGCTACATGAATCAACCCCAGGGACAGACTCTGATGAACTCTGCGTGCCTCTCACGCCCAAGCCTGGGCTGATCGTTGTGTCCAGGGAAAGGGAGCACATGGCCATTTCTGCAGCTAGGAGGCAAAGTCGGTACTGGGAGAAAGAGAGCGACAGCCCAGATCCGTAGCTATCACAGGCCGCTACACGTGTGTCTTCCTCTGTCATCCTCTCTGTGTGTCTGTGTCCACTGCCTCCAAAGCCACACGGTAAAGCCTCGTCAGTGCCAATAAGACCCACAGCACGAGCTGAAGGCCCAGGTGACAAAGCACATCACCCGGAAGAGGAGGGCATTCTTTTATGCGAAAACTCATAGTCTGATACCCAAGGACCCCGGTGAAGTCAGCAGTTACGTGCAGCACCGGATGAGGGAGGGAGGAGGACGAAGGAAGCTGGTGCCAATGTCTAGGGTACGGATCTGTGTGAGGAGGTGGAAGTTATCAGAACAAGGTCAAGGACCACATACCAAGGCTACCCTTAAGGACAGCTGTTCAGGCAGCACCAAGTGAGACAAAGAGTTGGAAAGTCAAGGTCACACCAGCAGGTGGAGTCTTATTGGCTCAGGATTTTTTTTTAAGGGTTGGGATGTGTGTGTGTGTGTGTGTGTCCTTACGGGACAATAGTCCAAGTGAATAAGCCAACCAGCTCTAGATGGATTCACGATTCTGTAACTTTAGAACCTCTTGACTCTGGATGTCGTCAAAGCATCAGGTCATCAGGCCCTGTTGTCACTTCTCGTCAGCAGCCACACTGCAGCACGCTGCCTCATTTGGATTAGGGACAGTGGGGAGCCAGGTGGGGTGGGACTAGAGCACGCAAGCAGTACTGCCCGGTCCTGGAGCGGGAGCCCTGGGACCACCCTTTGGCCTGGGTCGATTGTCATAGAATACGAGGCTAGCGGCTCTACCGTAGCCCATCCTGGTCTAATACAGTCCTGGTCCAATGACCCTCCCATTGCCTGAGCCTTGACTGTAGCAAGTCAGTGGAGCCAAAGTTAGCAGCCACGGCTGATTTAAAAAGACCAATTAGAATTATTCTCACTTGCGGCATGAAACACAAGTGACTGTGCTCACCGAGAGAGGCTCGGGGAATAGAAGTCTGTGGCTTGACAGAGTGTAATTAACATATCACCCACACAATGTCCAAAGATGGAGTCCACAGCATGCCACGATGACTCCCAGGAAACACACTGCAATTGTATCATCCCATCCAAATGCACTGGGACGAGAATTTATGTGTCTGGATGAAAGTCAAGGAAGATTAAGAAGGGCTTATGCCAGAGGCAGCTTCCCTGACCAGGATGAGGAGGCAGGACGCGAGGGGAACTAGAAGGGTCTGATCAAGTAAATAATTCCACAGCCATACAATAGAACACGATGCATAATTAGGCGTTACACTGCAGAAGAACAAATAATGACATGGAAAGTGTCCACAATATACCTTGAAAAGAAAAGAATATGAAAACGGAAAAAAAAAAGCATAATCTTGGGATTCTCAAATGTTTATTATCTTTCGTGTGCCTTTTTTGTATTTCTAAATTTTTTCTTTGAACCTGGGTTACTTGTAAAAGGAGGAAATCTCGATTGGCACTCTTTGAAAAAACACCACCACCACTAAATGTCAGAAAGATCTTTCTCAAGCTAGGAGATTTCTTTTTAATTATTCCTGCCCTTCCCTCCCCATTCCCTGGCACTGAATCCTGCCCAGGAGTCTTACCTGAAAAGTCAAGTCCTTTTCCCTTAATAGTTGGGGCCACCAGGGGGCAGAAAGTCCCAGGGCGGACTCTGATATGGGACAGTCACACACACACACAAGAGAGAGGAATTTCAATGGGGACTTGAAAAATAAACTCCTTAACTTAATGGTGTTCTATAAAAACCAATTACTGAAGAAAATAAATTATAACAAAAGCCACAAGGCAAAAGCTGGCCATCTGTTGTGAGTGTCATAAAGGAGATTTCTGCATGTGGAACTTGGTTGAGGCAAATTTTCTCCAAGGACTCCTCCGAAACTCAAGTTCTATGAAATAGTGAGTCCCTAAAAAAGGAAGTACAGGGGACAAAATGAGGCAAAACACGCCACTCTGCTTTGATATATATTCTGTGATTTCTAATACCACTGCTTGCTCAGCCTCAGGTTGGTAAACTGGCCCTTTTTTTTTTTTAAAGTTCCAAAAAACATACCCAGTTATATAGTCTGTTTCTCCTTGGAGAAAAGCTGGCCGTCGCCATGCTTCAGTCTCCTTCTCTCTCTCTCTCTGTGCCTTGGACAGTTCTGATGACAAATCCCCCCTTCCCTCTGCCAGCCCACTCAGCCTGATTTGTGGTGTGAAGCTTCTGTTAACCACCAGATGCTCAAAGGAGAGTGTCCTCTTTGAAAAGGGCTCAACTTCACTCCTTCTCATTCCTGGACCCTGATCTCACTGGGGGAGGCATCGAATCCCACAGAGCAGCTGGCGGCTGTGTCTCAATTCACAATGCAATGGGAAAGCAAAGCAGCACAGCTCATGCTGGGAGAGTCAGCGCTTCGTGCTTTGCGCCTATATATTTTAAGCCAATATGTTTACATATAGTAGTGTGGGTTGGAGGAGTTACCAGATCTAAAATAGAGTTTTTTTTTTCCTGGCATGTTTGTGGGAAAGGAAGGAGGAAGGGGGAGCTAGTACTGGCTGACAGCCAAGAGGAACATTGGAGGTGCTTATCTCAACGCATCTCACGCTTCTCAAGAGCTGCATTTTATAGAGTGGGACCTGAGCATCTTAGCTGCTCAAATATCTTGCCCAGGGTTACGCAGCCTATAAGTGGCAAAGCAAGCGTTAGAACTGGGGTTGTCCGTTTCTTAAGGTTTATTTAAGCAACTGAAAAGCTACGATTTTGTTAAATGTTTCTGAGTGTCACATCATTTGAAAAAAATGGTAATGAGTGGATGTGCAGGTCAGGCTTGTACCTCAACAATGTTTCAGTTTAAATTTCAAGTTACATGTAATTAAATTGTATAATTCAGCATATAATGATGCCACTGTATTAGCAAGATAGACACACTTAGTGATGCTTACTACTGAACACAAAAGAGCCATTTAATTTAAACAAGATAATTCAAATGTTTGCTTGCCTGAAGCTCATAAGGTGCCATTTCATTAAATCAGGTTTTCATTTATGTAAGATGACTGTTATATCAAAGCAATTTTATTGTTATAGAAGTTAGAATAGTATGGTGGATTATTATTAAGTGATGAACATATAATGAAAAATACTTTTTAGAATAAAATACACTGGGCTATATTAATTTATTTAATCATTTAATAAATAACAGCTGAGCAATTGCTATGTTCTAGGTACAGTTCTAGGTGCCTGAGATACAGCAGATCTCTTCCACTGAGCAAGTGGAGGGAAACAGAAATTATAGGAGGCTGGATAATGGCCCCCAAAGATAGCAGTCCCTAATCCCTGGACCAGAACACATGTCAAAGCAGAGTGGCGTGTTTTGCCTCATTTTTTGCCCTGTACTTCCTTTTTTATGGACACACTATTTCATAGAACTTGAGTTTCAGAGGAGTCCTTGGAAATAATTTGCCTCAACCTCCTCCCCCATGCAGAAATCTCACTGTAAATGTCACCTTACATGGAAAGAGGGTCGTTGTAGATGTGATTAAATTAAGGGTGTTGACATGGGGAGATTATCTTGGATTATCAGAGTGGATCCCAAATGCAATCACATGTATTCTTCCAAGAGGGAAACAGAGGGAGATTTTGACAGTGTCCACAAAGGAGGAGGTGATGTGAAGATGGCACAGAGAGAAGACGTTGGCCTTGAAGATGGGAGTGATGCAGCCACAAGCCAAGGAATGCCAGAGGCCACCAAAACATGGAAGAAGGAAGAACAGATTCTCCTAGAATGAAATAATGCCATTTTCAGCAACATGGATGGACTTAGAGATTATCATACTAAGTGAAGTAAGTCAGACAGAGAAAGACAAGTATCATATGATATCATTTATATGTAGAATCTAAAATATGACACAAATGAATTTATCTATGAAAGAGAAACAGACTCACAGACATAGAAAACAGACTTGTGGTTGCCAAAGGGAAAGGTGGGGGAAGGGTAGGGATGGACCCGGAGTTTGGGTTTAGCGGATGCAAACCATTATATACAGAACAGATAAACAACAAGGTCCTACTGTATAGCACAGGGGACTAATTCAATATCCTGTGATAAACCTAATGGAAAAAGAATGTATATATATATAACTGAATCACTTTGTTGTACAGCAGAAATTAATACAACATTGTAAATAACTATACTTCAATAAAACAAATTTTAAAAAATAATAATTATAAATAAAGCAAAAAAACACAAATGTAAAAGTGATAAAATAATAATACCTCCTTAAAAAGTTTTCCAGGGTCTTCCCTAGTGGTCCAGTGGTAAAGAATCTGCTTTACATAGAGAATGGACTTGAGGATATGGGGAGGGGCAAGGGTAAGCTGGGACAAAGTGAGAGAGCGGCCTGGACATACATACACTACCAAATGTAAAATAGCTAGCTAGTGGGAAGCAGCCGCATAGCACAGGGAGATCAGCTAAGTGCTTTGTGACCACCTAGAGGGGTGGGATAGGATGGGTGGGAGGGAGGGAGACGCAAGAGGGAAGAGATATGGGGACATAGGTATACATATAACTGATTCACTTTGTTATAAAGCAGAAACTAACACACCATTGTAAAGCAATTATACTCCAATAAAGATGTTAAAAACAACAACAACAACAAAAAGAACAAAGTTAATAGGAAAAAAAACCAAAACTGAATCCTGGGGATATACGTATACATGTAGCTGATTCACTTTGTTATACAGCAGAAACTAACACAACACTGTAAAGCAAATATACTCCAATAAAGATGTAAAAAAAAAAAAAAGAATCCGCTTTACAGTGCAGGGGACAGGGGTTCGATCAATCCCTGGTCAGGGAAGTGGGATCCCACGTGCCGCAGGGCAACTAGGTCCCCACGCCACAACTACTGAGCTCGCGTGACTCAACTAGAGAGCCTGCGTGCCGCAAACTACAGAGCCCATGAGTTCTGGAACGCGTGTGCCACAACTAGAGAGCCCATGAGCCCTGGAGCCCTCGCGTCACAACTAGAGAGAAACCCGCATGCTACAACGAAAAAGCCTGCGTGCTGCAACTAAGACCGGATGCAGCCAAAAATAAATTACATAAATAAATAAAATAATAAATAAACCTTTCCTTAAAAAAGTTTTCCAAAAAAAAAAAAAGTTTTCCAAATAACAAAAACAATTCACTCATTAAAAAAAAAAAAGGACAGATTCTCCTCTAGAGCCTCCAGAGGGAGTGTGGCCCTGCCGACTGACACCTTGATTTTGGCCGAGTGGTGCTGATTCTGGACTTCTGATCTGCATAACTGTGAAACAATACATTTCTGTGTCACCAAGAGTGCGGTAATTTGTTTCAGCAGCACTAGGAAACTAACACAGACACGCGCACGTAAGCATGATTACATCAGTGGCGATCAATGCGACCGGGAGATGTAATCAACGGTGACCGGAGAAATCACTTCAGAGGACACGGTGCAGGCAGACCGCTCTGCAGCGAGCATTTCAGCAAGAGCCTGTGAGCCCGGAGCAATGCAGAGACAGGACGGCGGCCACGTGGTGGCTCACAGGTGGGCGGGGCTCCGGGGGCGTGGGGAGCAAATGGAAGCCAGGGAGATGGACGCAAGGTGGCCCAGGGCACAGGGCTGTGAGATGCTGTCAGAGAGGCTGGCTGCAGCCACTTCGGGTAGGGTTTGTCGTACAGAGTAAGGAACTTGGAGTTTAGACTGGTGAGCTGTGAAGACTGGAGGATTTCAGCAGAGAAACGTGATCTGCTTTCCATCAGGGAGAGATCCCCCTGTAAAGAATGGATGGATTGCAGGGCTGACAGGGCTGGGAGCAAAGATGCTGGTGGCTACATCAGTGCCCCATCTGGTTCTGGAAATCAGCTCCTCCTCTGGGCGCCCCTATTTCAGTGACATTAACACTGTTTCCGGAAACCCATGGCAATAAGTTGGGGGATGTTTTCCACATTTCCTTCTACCAGTCTCCTGTTGTCACTACGATCGGGTGGCCTCCGATTCCGTGACAGCCCAACCATCCCTGCCTTTCTGGTGCCACCCCCCCCTTTTGCTCGGGCCCTCCTTGTGGTTTGCCTGGATGAACAGATGAGAGCCCCTGGCTGTACCCCGGTCCCTTCCTTATTAGCTGGGTGATCCTGGATAAGTTACTAAACTTCTCTGTTCCTTAGTTTCATTACATGTAAAATGATGAAAATGGCCATCTCCTTTCATAAGAGTGTCGTGGGGATTAGAGGAGATAACGGATGTGAAGCGCTTAAAACCGTGACTATCTTGATGAATCCTACCACCATTATCTTCTCCTTCATCGCCACCGTCATCATCCTAACCTGTCCTCCAGTCCCTCCTCCATGCCACCATCATCATCCTAACCTGTCCTCCAGTCCCTCCTCCATGCCATTGTGGGATCAATCTTCTAAAGTTCTGCTTTGACCAGCGCACTCTCTTCCATTACCTTCCATCACTGCGGGATGCCTTCCATGTGAGGTGGGAGCTCCACAGCCTGGCTTTCAGCCCTGGTATCAATACTTTGCCAGTCTTCCCAGCTCCCTCCTTACCCCCTACACCACAGCCAAAGGGTGAACCTCATTTTCCCCAAACATGGGCTAGATTTGCTTTTTTACCTCCAGGCGTCTGAACCTGTGACTTCTTTTCCTGTCCCCCCCCCGCCCCCCCCCCCCGTATTTCCCTCCCCAGGGCTGCCTCCCGGGCGTACCCACTGGTCCCTGCCTACATTTAAGCTTTTCAGTCTCGGAAACCTTGAAAACTCTCAGTGCTCCCCATGCAGTCCCTACCCTTCTCTATCCCGAATACACTCATTTATTTACATCTCCACGTTAGAGTGAACCTGGAGACCCTCGTTCCTGCTGGCTCTCCTCAGGAAAAACCTGGATCAAAACAACTTAATGTGAGGCAGTGCAACAGGCCGGGTGCCACGTCTCCCTCTGTGACAGCGAGCATCTCCTGACGTTTACAGGGAAGAGCAGAATCAGACTCTATGTTCATCTGTTTCTTTGACTTTAACCTTCGTTGCTTTTGTTATTATAATCATACATAATGGCCTGCCTCAGGGGACCCTGCCCCTCTGCCGGAATGTTGAACCAAAGTGCCTTCGTACATCCTGACCCTGTCCACCTGCGCATGGCTGCAAGAAAGAAGAAATGAACACATCCCCTCCCCGAGGCTGGCCATTCCAGGGGACAGCTGCAAATCTTATGGCCTTTTTACTTTACTTCCTCATGTCCTCCCTCTCTCTATTCTATAAAAGAAACTGGCATCCAAACCCTGATAAGATGGCTGTTCAGAGACACTAGTCTGCCATCTTCTCGGTCTGCCAGCTTTCCAAATAAAGTCGTGTTCCTTGCCTCAACACCTCGTGTCCGATTCATTGGCCTGTCCTGCGGCGAGCAGAGCGAGCTTGGACTCGGTAACACTGATGGCCTCCTGAAGGCCACAGGGCCTGGGAGGGATGGGGCAGTGAGCGTCCACTCTTCCTAAGAGTCAAGGCCCAAAGCAGACAAATGGGGAAACACGCCCCTCTCTCCCTGCAGTATTCTCAGGTGAGGCTGTGTGCTCTCTGAGGAAAATCTGTGCTTGTCTCGCTCGGTAAACTTCATGAATGACCTAGTAAGGTGGTTAGCCCACCCACATCTCCCCCGGGTCCACAGCCAGGAGTCCTCAGCCCACCCTGTCCAACAGTCGTGATGGTGGAGAAGGAAACATCATGGCACACCTAGGCTAAGATGTAGGTTAAAAGATTCCCAAAGAAGCCTTCAGAAAGCCACGTAAGGGGCTTCCCTGGTGGCGCAGTGGTTAAGAGTCCACCTGCCAATGAAGGGGCCACGGGTTCCAGCCCTGGTCCGGGAAGATCCCACATGGGGATCTTCCACGGGCAGCCCGTGGGGGGATCTTCCACGGGCAGCTAAGCCCGTGCGCCACAACTACCGAGCCTGCGCTCTGAAGCCCACAAGCCACAACTACTGAGCCTGCGCTCTGGAGCCCGGGGGCCACAACGACTGAAGCCCGCGCGCCTAGAGCCCGTGCTCTGCAACGAGAGAAGCCACCACAGTGAGAAGCCTGCACACCGCAACGAAGAGTAGCCCCCACTCACCGCAACTAGAGAAAGCCTGCGCACAGCAACGAAGACCCAAGGCAGCCAAAAATAAAATAAATAAATATATTTTTTAAAAAAAAGAAAGAAAGAAAGGCATAGCATTTTCCCAACGCCAGTATGGGGTCCCAGTGACCAGGGAGGTCACTGCAGGGATGACCGGGGAGGAAATTCAAGACCAGAGCTGATGGGGGGAGGGGGATACCAAGCAGGGCCCTGTGGGGCTGCTGGGCACAAAGCCTTTCTGTGTCCCCCATTTCTCTGATTACAGGAAACAGCCTTCATTCAGCCTCCATGACCTTCCCTGAGTTCCAACGGGGCAGATTCAAGCAGCTGTTCATTAGGGAAGGGAGGGGATACGAGACAAGGGAGAAACAAAGCCAGGAGAAACAGCAGTTCGGCCTCGGGGCAAGGTCCTGGTTCCCCATCAAGGGACACACACAACAATATCCTTGAGCTGTTTTGCAGATACTGAAACCCCCTCCAGGTGGGAGAAGTTAATGATTAACATGGTATGCTGCCCACAAGCACATAGACCCCAGACCAGCTGGAACCGGAAGGTTGATGATGCTGACTCCTTACCTCACCACCAACCCATCAGAAGAAGGTCCAGGAGCTGATCACGCCCTCTTTGAACCATTACTGTAAAACGCCTCCCTACCCTCTCCAAGTTGGGACACATCGTTTTCCGAGGCAGGAGTGCACTCTGTCCCCCTTTGCCTGGCAAAGTAACAAAGCTATCCTTTCCTGCTTCACCCAAAACTCTGTCTCCGAGACGCGACTTGGCCCTGGTGTATGGAGAAGCTGAGCTTCCGTCATCGAAGGGGAGAAGGTGTGAAGGGACAATTCCCTTGCGCAGGCCCAAGTCTGAAAGGTGTGGGAGAAAGAAATGTCTACCTGGAATTTCAACTCTAAGCTTCTCTACGTACTTAGAATACGCTGGAGGGTTGGTCTGGCCATTGTTTCTCTTGCCCCGTTGCCAGGAACATTCTCAGCTGCCATGTGCACCCAAAGCACATGCACATTTCCTTGGAGGAAAGGGAATTTCCACTCCAAGGTCAGAAGGAAGTATCGGAAGGCATATTTTGGCTCCCTTTCTCACCCTCCCTGCCCTCTGGCCAAAGGAGGAGGAATTGGCCTGATGGAGGAATGGCGAGAGGAAGAAACTCCTGGGACCATACCCCACATGCCAGTGGGTCGGGGTGCTTGGCCTTAAAAGTGGGGAACAGGCTCAGCCCCTTGCTCTCAGGCCAAAGGGTCCTTTGTGTCCCCAAGCTCCCTGGGGGTGGAGATGGGGGTCAAAGACCCCCATCTCCTGCTTTGGGAGGTCCAGCCAGGTAGGTATCTGCCCTCTTAGTTCCTTCTCCTCCATCTGTGACTCACTGGGGAGGCAGGGCTGGCCCTCAATGGGAGCCTCATAACTGCAGTTCTGGGGGAGGGCGCAAGAGGGCATATTGTGGCCCTGGGGGCCCACAGTGCTGCAGTCCTGAGTGGCCCAGAAGCCCTATACTTGTCATTGAGCCTTTTCCGGGCCCACAGTCAAGTAGATCCCCCCTTTCGTTTCCCCAGGGTGGCAACCTATACCATCTCTGGATTGATCAGGACCCAGATGAGACCTCCAAGCCTCTAACCATTCAGTAAAGAGCTCCACGCACTACATTGTCCTCTGAGTTATTGGGCTTCGTGGGGGCTGAAGCATAGGGTGGCCCAGGGAGAGGTGGACCTGGTCCAGCCCTCTGAGTGGGTTGCTTCTGAGATTACCTGTTGATTCAGCTGCGGAGAAGAGACTCATGACCAGGAGATGCTAGGGCAGACTCCAGGTTTGGGAGACAATGTGACTTAACTTCCTGATTGCCCTCCAAGGGTTGGCCAAGATCACCCTTAAGGACAGAACATGAAGGGACCCTCCCACACCTACATAATGCATCTAGTCCCTTCTCTAGATTATAAATTCCTCATAATCTGGAGCTGTGCTTTACTTACCTTTGTATTTAACGGTCAAGCACTGAGCCTGGCGTAAGGTAGGAAATCACTATATTTATTGCACTGAATTAAAGCCTGGATTGAATGAGATGTGCCTGCGGATGATGACTTTAAGGATGAGGTTGATGGCATGGGCTCTGTCAGGGTCTAAAAAAGAAATCCCCCAAAATGTCACTGCTGATCTCCTTTGAATAAGAAGTAAATGACACAACCCAGTGGAACCAGAATCTTTAAGTACAAAGAATAGATAAACTGTGAAAAGAGAGACAATAAAGGAATTGGGACCCTCGCTCATTAGTTTGTTTTTTCTTTCTCTTATCCACCATATATTTTCTTGTACATCCTCCATAAGTCATTGCAATAAGGATCCTTATTCATCATTTACCGCTGCCGGTTCTGGTCCACGCAGGGATACACAAGCAAACACATATGTGCAACTGTCCCTCTCAATTGTGTATCTGCTAAATTGCTATTCAGAACTAAAGACCCAATGAGATTAATACCACAAATCTCTTCCAAGGCACCGGGTCCCTTGTGTCGCGGCCTCTCAGGTACACAGCAGTTATCCAGATGCCAGCTATTTCCCAGCCATTAGGAACCAGGTAAGTTAAATGGACGATCTGAGATTCTGCCTCAGGGCATCAAGTTCAGTCAGTTATTGAAGCTACTGCTAGTTTTGAAATAGTGTTTGCTTTAAATCTCCAATAATGTAAATCTCACAGGCAGGAAGGGTCCCTCAGTAGCCATTCCAGCCCCAGTGAGAAACCAGAAAAGATGCTAAGAAGTTAAGAGGTGGTAAAGACCAGGGTCTGTTGTTTGACTAACACAACAATCATCTCTAACCTACAGAGACAAGACGCAGACCTTTGTTTCATTCATGTTGCAGAGGAAAGCCACTGTCTGGGGTTTCAGATTACGGCATAATAGTTCATTTATGCAAATCGTAAATGAAATTATATAATGTTATAAATAAGATACACACATCAATCTAGGCAGTCATTTCTCCCTTGTTAATTCTTATATTTTGTTTGTATTTAATATGCCATTGAGATCGAAACTCCTGAAGTGTGTTCATTCCACCCATATCTAGTAGCATGCACTGTGGTCTGTGTTAGGCAGTAGGCTCTAGGGATGCTTAGGTGCTCCCAGACTCCTGAGCTCACAAGTAAATGCTGTTACGATTCTGCTGTAAGCATCATAAACGGGTGCATTAGTTTGCTAGGGCTGCTGTAATAAGTACCATAAACTGGGAGGCTTAAAACAACAGAGATTTATTCTCTTAGAATTCTGGAGGCTAGAAGTCTAAAGGTACCAGCAGGGCATGCTCTCTCTGAAGACCCGAGGGGAGGGTCCATTTCTTTCTCTTCCTAATTTCTGTTTGTTGTAGGCAATCCTCAGCGCTCCTTAGCTCGTAGGTTCATCACTCCAGTCTCTGCCTTGGTCATCATATGGTGTTCCCCCTGTGTGTTTCTGTCTACACATGGCCTTCTTGTCAAAACACCAGTCAGGACTTTCCCGGTGGTGCAGTGGTTAAGAATCCACCTGCCAATGCAGGGGACACGGGTTCAAGCCCTGGTCCAGGAAGATCCCACATGCCACGGAGCAACTAAGCCCGTGCGCCACAACTACTGAGCCTGTGCTCTAGAGCCCATGAGCCACAACTCCTGAGCCTGCGCTCTAGAGCCCGCGAGCCACAACTACTGAGCCCGCGTGCCACAACTACCGAAGCCCGTGCACCTAGAGCCTGTGCTCCGCAACAAGAGAAGCCATCAGAGTGAGAAGCCTGCGCACCGCAACGAAGAGCAGCCCCCACTACCACAACTAGAGAAAGCCCGTGCGTAGCAACAAAGACCCAACGCAGCCAAAAATTAAAATTAAATTAAAAAAAGAAAGAAAAAGAACACCAGTCATATTAGATTAGGAGCCAACGCTACTCCAATATGACTTCATCTTAACCGACTTCATCTGCAGTGATGTTATTTCCAAATAAGGTCATATCCAAGGTATGGAGGTTAGGACTCCAACATCCCTTCTGTGAGGGACACAATTCAACGCGTAACAGATGGGTCTTTAAAACTTGATGCACTCTTGTGAATGAGAGAAAGGCGTTAAGGCTTAACCTTCCTCTGTGTGCAGGACTTAAGGTGTGAGTGCAACCTGACTCGTCTTGACAACGGGTCAGCATCTCACACTGGTTCTGGACAGGCCTTTGTCCTCTGAGTGTCAGGGCAGCCCTGCCATAAACCACTGAGGTCTAACTGCTGCGGCCCACGGACCTCTGGTTTCTCTCTTCCTTCTTTCTTTCCCCAATGGCATCTTATTCTGAACCCTAGAATGTACTTTTTCAACATTAACCAAGCAATTCTTACCAGGGAGCCTTGAAATTTTTCAGTTCCAGGAGGCTGCCGATTTGAGCAGAAGTGTGTGGGGAAGCCTGTTGTGAGCAGGCTCCTTGGGCAGGTGACTGCAGGACAAAGAGACTTCCTGTGGGAACTAAAGGGCTATCTGGAACGGCCTTAAGCGCACCTCCTCTCACAAGCACACCAAAATCACAACTACCTACCGAACCACCGTCGATACAAAAGATTGGAGCCTACCAAAAAAAGATATTCTACATCCAAAGACATAAAGAAGAAACCAGGCCAAGATGGTAGGAGGGGTGCGTGCGAGATATCATCAAATCCCATACCCCCTGGGTGGGCAACCCACAAACTGGAGAACAATTGTATCACAGAAGTTCTCCCACAGGAGTGAGAGCTCTGAGCCCCTAGCCAGGCTCTCCAGCCTGGGGGTCCGGCATTGAGAGGAGGACTGCCCAGAGCATTCAGCTTTGAAGTTCAGTGTCGCTTGAGTGCAGGAGCTCCACAGGACTGGGGGAAACGGAGACTCCACTCTTGGAGGGTGCACACAAGGTCTCACGTGCACCGGGACCCAGGGCAAAAGTACTGACTTCATAGGAGTCTGGGCCAGACCTACCTGCTGGCCTTGGAAGGTCTCTTGGAGGTGGGGGAGGGGCAGCTGTGCCTCTCTCTGGGGACGTAGACACAGGGGGTGGCGATATCGGGGAGTGTTCATCTATGTGAACTCCGGCCAGAGGCAGACGTCTTGCTTGGGTCCTTGACGTGGAGACCTGGCCCACTCAACGGCCCGTAGGCTCCAGTGCTGGGACGCCTCAGTCCAAGCGACCAACACGATGGGAACACAGCTCAGCCATCAGCAGACAGGCTGCCTAAAGACTTCCTGAGCCCACAGCCACCTCTAGACACACCCCTAGATATGGCCCTGCCCCCGAGAGGGCCAAGACCCAGCCCCACCCACCAGTGGGCAGGCACCAGCCCCTCCCACCAGGCAGCTGGCACAAGCCTCTAGACCAGTCTCACCCACCAGGAGGTAGACAGAGAAGCAAAAGAACTACGATCCAGCAGCGTGCGGAACCAAAAGGGAACCCTCTTGCGCTGTTGGTGGGAACGTAAATTGATACAGCCACTACGGAGAACAGTATGGAGGTTCCTTAAAAAACTAAAAATAGAACTACCACACAACCCAGCAATCCCACTACTGGGCATATACCCTGAGAAAACCATAACTGAAAAAGAGTCATGTACCATAATGTTCATTGCAGCTCTATTTACAATAGCCAGGATATGGAAGCAACCTAGGTGTCCATCGACAGATGAATGGATAAAGAAGATGTGGCACATATATACAATTGAATATTACTCAGCCATAAAAGGAAATGAAATTGAGTTATTTGTAGTGAGGTGGATGGACCTAGAGTCTGTCATACAGAGTGAAGTAAGTCAGAAAGAGAAAAACAAATACCATATGCTAACACATATATATGGAATCTAAGAAAAAAAAATGTCATGAAGAACCTATGGGTAAGACCGGAATAAAGACACAGACCTACTAGAGAATGGACTTGAGGATATGGGGAGGGGGAAGGGTAAGCTGTGACAAAGCGAGAGAGAGGCATGGACTACCAAACGTAAAATAGATAGCTCGTGGGAAGCAGCCGCATAGCACAGGGAGATCAGCTCGGTGCTTTGTGACTGCCTGGAGGGGTGGGATAGGGAGGGTGTGAGGGAGGGAGACTCAAGAGGGAAGAGATATGGGAACATATGTATATGTACAACTGATTCACTTTGTTGTAAAGCGGAAACTAACACACCACTGTAAAGCAATTATACTCCAATAAAGATGGTAAAAAAAAAAAAAAGCAGATCAGAGCCTACCCTGGGACCAGCTGGTCCCTGGCCCTTGGGTGACGAGAGGGGGGTGTACTGCTGGGACACACAGTACGTCCCCTACAGAGGGCCACCTCTCCAAGGTCAAGAAATGTAACTAACCTACTGCATACATAAAAATACAAATAGAAATTTAAACAAAGGAATATGTTCCAGACGAAGGAACAAGATAAAATCCCAGAACAACTAAGTGAAGTGGAGACAGGCAGTCTACCTAAGAGTTCAGAGTCATGATCGTAAAGACCATCCAAGAACTCAGGAAAAGGATGGATGCACAGAGTGAGACGTTACAGGAAGTTTTTAGCAAAGAGGACTATTTGGACCTGGTTGCCCACGGTCACCTCAGGCCTGCATACTAGCCTTCCAGGGGAGGCCCTCGTTTAGGCTCAGAATGAGAGCTTTCCTCGAGGGAAAAGACTTTATGAGAAACAGAAAAGCACTTTGCAAACTGTGGTAAGTATCAGTGGGTTATTTTGATGATGTCCATTTTCTGTAGCACCTAGAACAGTGCTGTCATTACTGACTAAATGCTCCTGTTGAAATTCCCCACAAGGAACCAGCAGACAGCGAGTTTAGGACTCAGGCCACGGGGAGGGCCCTAATGGCAGAGACCAACAGCTCTGGTGGAAAAGCTCTCTAGCCCCCTTCTCTGCTCCTGTTCCCACTCTCAGTCCAGCTTAACCCAGAGAGGATGGAACCGTTCCCATCTTCCTTTCCTGCAGTTTTCTGAACCAGAGTCTGGCCTGAGCTAAATGGCAGTGGGTGGGGAGGGGAGCTTTAAACAGGATGAATGATTACAGTTTTAATATCAGATTATTTGGGGTTTTTTTTTTTTTTTTTGCGGTACGCGGGCCTCTCACTGTTGTGGCCTCTCCCGCTGCGGAGCACAGGCTCCGGACGCGCAGGCTCAGCGGCCATGGCTCACGGGCCCAGCCGCTCCGCGGCATGTGGGATCCTCCCGGACCGGGGCACGAGCCCACGTCCCCTGCATCGGCAGGCGGACTCTCAACCACTGCGCCACCAGGGAAGCCCCCAGGTGAGGAACTTTAAATGTGCTTCTTTCAACAGGGAAGGCAGACAAATGGCTTTGGCTGGTCAAGGGTTATATTTCTCACAGCCAGGATATTCCAAGTGGTTACTCATTCCATGGGATCAATAAACAGCCAGACTCATATGCATACACCTGTCTTAGCCTCACCAATGCTAACACAGACAATTTCTTGAGCTTCTCCCAAGGTAGAGCCTTAAAAAATCCTGACACCACCGAAATATGTACCATAACAAAAACAATAAAAAGATGAAGATGAGAGAGACAAACTCAGCTCCGGACGTGCCCTCAAGACAGTTGTTCTGTGCAGTTCAGACTTTTCTTCTTGTGCAGAAGAAACACAGACCAGATTTAACTCTGTCAGCAAGAACAAGCCCAGATTTTTAACGCAGTCATCTTTGCCCCAAATAGCATCTGAAAGAAAAATAGCCTCTGGGAGATGAATTAATGTGACAGGGCAATCACTGTTAGTCATAAGACCCCTTGAAGGACGGGCAGAACACAAAGATCAGGAATGTTTAAGTGCTACAATCTCCATTTACCGACTTCCTTCGTGCTTGAGCTCCCGGTGGCTAGGCTGAGTATTCACCCGGCCCTCGCAGCCAATGCCTGTCCAGGAGCACCAACTACCCGTTCCATGGCCCATTCATCCCTGAAGGGCCAGACTACATGTGGAGTCCCATATTTCCCTTTCTTTATACCCACATTTCCTTCTGGAAGCAGAATCATGGGAAAATGTACCTATCTACTTCCTGAAAGAGGTTTTGTGGGAATATGTACGCTTTTCAAAAACAGGGTGACTTTTCTAAGAAGCTTTTGTGAGAAGGTAGGATAAGAGCGAATCTGTCATCCTCCTTCAATAGCATATTTTTTAGCCTTCTCTTGATACTCCATCCCTGTATCGCTGTGACTGAAAATACATCAGCCTTAAGACCCTGAGTCTGGGAAGTCAGGCCTTCCACTGGGCTCACTTTGCCCTCGACCCTTCCACCAAATCACAGGGAAGAACAACTGAGGAGACCAGCTTGGACTTTTGCAAATATACCCGTCTTGGCATCCGCGCTGGTCCAATCTTTTGACCGCAGAAGAACCTTCTATCAGTATTGGTGTTGACCAGTTAGCTGAGTCCCCAGTGAAGACAGGAGAATAGAAAACTCAGTGTAAGAAAATAGAGATAGGCATGCAGAAGACCTGTAGTCACAATGCTACACACTAACACGACAGCATTCCTTGGGCTCCCTAAATAAATGGGAAAAGAGAATTAGAAATAATAGTATCCAAGAGCAGATATACATTGAGAGTCTACTGTATGTCAAGCAATATTCTGGCCCCTGAAGACAGAGAGGGACACACTTGATAGAAAAAAGACTTTGACCTTAAGGGCCTCGGGGATAAGTGGGGATGTACCAAGGTGAGTGTTTTTACAGCACAACGACAGAGTTCTGCAACACAGGTGGAACGGAAATCATCTAAGAGCAGAGAGAAGTAGCTGAGGTTTTCAGAGCAGCCAGGGACAGTTTCTCAGAGGATGTTGATCACTTAGGAAGTTTTTATTTTATTATTTTTGGCCGCGCAGAGCAGGGATCTTAGTTCCCCGACCAGGTATCTAACCTGGGCCCATGGCTGAGCGCCATGTCCTAACCACTGGACCACCAAGGAATTCCCATTTAGGAATTTTCAAGGACAAGCTGTCATTTTCATGACAAACCAGCGGTGTATGTGGCTTGTCTGGCTCCTTGGGGCAGCAGTTGTGTTACAAGTCAAACTGACCTGGGTTTGAACCGAGGTTCTGACCCACTGGCAGGCCGTGTGGCCCTGATCAAATCACTGAGCCTTGGTGAGTCTCTAGTTCTGAATCTGTGAAATAAGAGAGTAATATCCCTCTCATAGAATTCTCATAAGGATAAAACCCCACAACACGTACAAAATGCTCACTACAGAGCCCAACACATTCTAGGCTTTCAATGCAACTTCTATTAGTTTTGGGGGTTTTTTTTGGCCGCACAACATGGTATGTGGAACCTTAGTTCCCCAACCAGGGATGCAACCCGTGCCCCCTGCATTGGAATCGCAGAGACTTAACCACTGGACCGCCAGGGAAGTCCAAGTTTTTATATTTTGTGCTCTGTTTATTGAACTGAATGACGGACCACATTTAAGAAGACAGAGTCCCAAAGGAGAGAAGACAGCTATGCGTTCCCCCCCCCCTTCAAGTTTGCCTTTAAAAAAAAGAAAAAACAAAGAATACAATGTAGCTCCCTAAGGCATTGCATTAATGAAAGGAAAGAACTCTGCTGCTCCTCCCTTTTGAGCCTGTTAGACTTTGAGGGCTATCTGAAGAGTTCCCCATGAAAGGGCCGCTGCCGCCAGCATCCTGTTTCAGCACGCCTGCTTGGTGGAGGGCAGCCCGCTTGCATAATCAATACTGCCTTAGGGTAGCAGGCTGTGTCCACTCACCCTACACAACAGGGCTGATATTGATTCTCAGCGCTGCCACTGCTCTGCTGGCAGGCAGGGTTCCTATTCCACGTCTAGAGAGGCAGGTGTGGAGAGCTGCGGCTGGTCCCTGGGGAGGCAGCTGGGAGCCCCACAGTTCTCAGGGGTATCTCCTAGGCTGGAGACATCAGAGAGCTGAGCTGGCACCACGGGTGGCCCAGAAATCAGCTCCCTGGTGGCAGAGCTGTCCAGGCCAGTTAGTGTAGCAGGAGTGGGGGTTCTGGCCTGGAGTCCGCAGCATTGATTCAGTTCCACATACTAGGGTTGACAGACTTAGCAAATAAAAATACCCAATGTCCAGTTAAACTTGAACTTCGTATAAACAATGAATTTTTTAAAGTATAAGTACCTCCCCAGTACTGCATGGGACATATATTGCATTACACTAAAAATGATTGTCCGTTGTTTATCTGAAATTTAAATTTACCTGGGTGTCCTGTATTTATGTCCCAAATAGTTCATGGGACATACTTATACTGAGAATTATTCATTGTTTATCTGAAATCCAAATTTAACTGGGTCTCCCGTATTTTATATCTGGCAAGACTTCCACGTACACATATATAGGCGTAAAGGAAACAGACACGGCTCTGTCTGCTACAACCCTGCCATCTCATGCAGCAAATCGCCCCCAGGAAAAGTCCAAACTTCTCCCGCTGGCATGCCAGGAGTTCTACAACGTGGCCCACTCTTTGCCAGCCTTTTCTCGCTCTTTCCCAACACGGCCTCTCCCTATTCCTGACCCCTGAATGTGTCCAAAACGTCTTACCCTTCCTCACTCAGGGACAAAGACTTGAAATCCCTCCCTCTTCCTGTCCACAGACCCACATCGCTCCCATGCTTCACGACCCGCTTAAATCTCACCCCTCCTCTAAGCGTTCCACAGTTACCCCTTCCCCCCCACTCCATAACCCCAAGGCAACACCTTCCTTCCTGGAACTTGGGGTGCCTCTGCTTTCTCCTTCACTCACGTGGCCTTGGGTCACGTGCTACGCAATTTTCCTGTGTCTTGGCAGGTGGGAACGATAACTGTAATCTACAAGGTAAGAAATGACTCAACCCTTTGATCTCCTGCGTCTGTTCTGAGCTCCCACCCGCCTGGCTGGTGGGTACAGTAATCCCAGGCTCTGTGTGGGCTCCCAACATGCGACCACACGTGACTCCCAGGCTTGTAGCACGTGGGGGACAGGGCGGGGCAGGGAGCCAGCGCTAACTCCGCTCAGCCCTCAAGTCTGCGGCACCTGCAAGTCATCTCCCGAATCGCACGCGAGGTCCGGCAGCGCCCCCTCCAGGGGAGTGCAGACGCACACATTAACACCGCTCAGCCTGTTCCACCCAGGTCCAAAGTAACGCCTCTGACGAGCCTTTTCCGATTTCTTCCAAAAGAAGCCAAAGCCCTTCCAAGCGCCCATGGACCCTCCCTGGTCCCCCTCCCTCCCCTCTTCCTTGGTGCGTCTTCCACTGCCACCTTCACTCACTCAGTCCCAGCCACTAGGGCCTCCTTGCTGTTCCTCCACTGGCCACGCATGCTCCCTCCTCATGGTCTCCACCTTTTGCTGTTCCCTCTGCCTGGACCGTTCTCCCCTCTGTTACCCACACAGCTCACTCTCTCTCCCTAGATCGCAGCGGGTGCTAATGAGGCCAACGTGTGGGTTCAGTCCCCACGGGAGCCAGTTAACTTCCGTCTGCTCCACAGCCGTAGGCTGCACCTGACACTGGAGCTTGTGTGCACTTCCGGCCAAGGGCACGTGGCAAAGGATCCTCGCGTAATGTCGCTTCAGCAAGGTCTACCCTGACCGCAGCATTTATAATCGCAGTATCCTTCCCAGCAGCCTCCATCCCTGCTCCTGCTTTATTTTCCTCCTTGGCATTTACCATCAGGGAACATACATATTTTTAAACTAGCTTTTCCTATTTACTCTCTATCACTCGCCACAGTGAAACATAAACTCCATGAGAATAGGAATTGTTTAAAGCTGTTTTGTTTCACTCTTGTATCCCTAGGTGTCCAAGAAAGACATAATAGTCAATAAATATTGAATGAATAAATATTTTCTAGTATATTAACATTATACAGAAACATACAAAAATCTGTAACGCCACCTAGTTTATTTCCTGATGTCCACAGAGCGCCTCTCCCCCTAGGAGACTGCATTCTAGTGGATGAAGAATAAATGAGCAAGGAAGGGACTCAAAGAAGAGTGCTCTTAACGCATAACAGGTGCTTGGTAAATACTCATTGAAAGAAAAAGGAAGATTCTAAAAAATACATACCTCTTTAGAGAGGATCGAGGGGTAATCTTGGAGAAAACCATGCTGACCTCTGCAGGAGTGAAGGCACCATGGGGAGTAACTTTCTCCAGCAGAGTTGGAGACGGAGTGTTAAGTCACGCCCCCCTTCCCTGGATGCCCTTGGCCGGAAGTGCACGCAAGCTCCGTGGCTGGGTGCTGCCTCCGGCCGTGGAGCGGACTGAAGTTAACTGCCTCCCGTGGGGACTGAACCACACGTTGGCCTCATTAGCGCCAGCTGCAACCAACCAGCCCCACACAGGCTCCGCAACACAGAGAGAGATCACGGGATGCTGGGCCAGCGCATGAATAAACCAGCACACCCGTAAATAATGAAATATTTATAGATGCCGCAGGGTTTAGCAAGACTTCGTGAGGAGGGCATTGAGCGCAGAGTAGAGCACCGGCTTTCCTCCCTCTGGGCTGGGAGGGCACCGCCACCTCTGTGCGGGTTCAAGGTGGGCATGAGGTCTCCTCCGTCTGATGACCGGCAGTTTGTGGGGTTTTGCTGCCGTTGCTATTGTTCTTTTGACTACTAAAACAAAGTTATCTTCTGTTTCAGGAGAAACTAATTGCAAACACCTTGGATGCCAGGAGGCTTAATTTGCTCCCAGTTCGACCCTTTGCTGCTGAGTAAAAAAGGCCCATTGCCCTATTTCTGAAAAGCAATTAAGCAACCTTTCCTCAAACCTCAGCCTCTGGGAAGCAGCTTCCCAAGGTGGCTGTAAAGTCAGGGATCATTTAGCAAATGAAGGAATCTTTGTATTCCCTCAAAGAGAAGGGCCATGCTTTGCATCACCCACCCCTTTGCCTATAAAGTGTCTAGAGAACCTTGCCCCAGCCCTGAGTCTGATTCATCCAGGTGGTTTCCTCTGCACCCACCCTCCATACAGAGCTTGAGGCAAGGATTATAGTGCAGATAATTTATTTGGGAAGTGAAACCCTGGAGAGGTGAGAGTAAGAGGAAAAAAGGGGGAAAACAAGGAGGGAAGACAAGAAGCAACGTGATACAGTGGTGCTGCCCTGGACACCATTTCTCAGTGAGCAGCCAACAACTTGGGCTTCAACTTTGGAAACAAGGTGGCCACGAAGGGTTTCTTAGGAGGCCTGCAGTGTTTGTGTCCAATACAATGGAGATCTCAAAGAGTTCTTCCTACTTCCAAACTGAGGGTAAAATTGCTATACAGAACATCTTTTGGAATCCATTTGTCGTGCCTTCTTGCTTAAATCCAAATCAGGTCAGAGATTCACCTGGAGCGATTCTGTTGGATGGCTACCCTCCCCCTCTTAGGGCCCACATTATTTGGCTCTTTTTAGAAACCATATCCCCAGATTCCTCTTGCTTTGGCCCTAGTGGCACCTTTTTTTTACTTCCTGCCTACTCTCTCCTCAGCAGAGGACTGAAAGTCTCCAGGGTTACAGTGAGGCCCTAGGTTTCAAGACTGTGGCTCTGAATGATAGGCAAGACTGGTGAAGAATCACTCAAACTTTCAAGGGAGCAACTGCAATCAAGTTGGCTCCAATGGGAAATGGATCCGAGCTGGGACAATAGATGGGGAGAATTTGGCAGTGGTCCATCTAGGGTTATGGTCTGTCTCTCCTCGTCACAGCCTCCGTGTTCCTCGAGGCTTGAGGACCATGCTTTTCACTTGCAGAGACTGAAGTCTCTGACTAGAAGTCTGGTCCAGAACATTATCACAGCATCCCTGTGAGGGGCTGGTGAGACACTTCGGTGACATTGAAAGACACTGATGTCTATGGCTTCCCTAGAACATTAGATATAAGACAGAGGAGGTGGTTTGAGATTCATTTAGCAATTTCTTTCAAAAAGGTGATGGAACATGCATGTTTTTCCAGAGAGAATATACATTTTTCTACCATTTTCTGCAGACCACTTATTACTTTGTACTGGATCATACCTAAGGGGGGGGTGTGTGTGTGTGTGTATTAGGGATTATGAGGTCAAATAATGAGGCAGGAATAAAATCTGAAAAAAATTCTTTATCCTGATCCCATGACAGCACAAAGCAAATCAGTGCAGTAGGGCTATTTCAGAGGCGGCAGATGAATCGAAATCTCTCTGCCATCCCTCTGTGCTCAGAAGACACAGGGACCCTTCCTGCCCTTTAACTGTTCTGCCTACGAGACCCATTGTAATGCTTTTTTCCAGGAAGAATGCGAAATTAATTTGGTTTCCCTGCATCTTGTTCTATTTTTATCTAAGTGCTAACTGTTCATTCAAAAAGAAAAATAAAGGATCACACAATATGCATGCAACTGCCTTTGAAACTTAAGGATGAAAAACTGGTTATGAAAGAGGTTAGTGTTGTTATTCCAGAGAGATAACCCCGGTTGCTATGGCGAGGAATCTTCTATCAATCACCCGGATGAAGTTGGCTCCTCTTGCAAGAACAGCCTCTATTAGAGCTGCAGTTTGAATATATTTGCCACTGAGCTTTGACTCAGATGTTTAACTTTGTAGACAGGTCTGTGTTTTATCAATTGGAATATTGTAGATGTTAAATGTAGGGCTTATAGAATGCAGCTGAGTGAGACTGCATGCTCTCAGAATGGGCCAATTTAACTATCAGGCTAGGTATTCTTTTTTTTGTGTGGGGTGAGGGATGGGTTCGACCCCTGCTTGGGGTGCTGAGATCCTGCAAGCCGTGCAGCACGGCCAAAAAAAAAAAAAAAAAGAAAGGTATTCTGAAAAAGTTTGGAAGGATTTGGGCAAGAATAGAGCAAGAATAGAGCTAACCATGACCAGCAAAGGAAAAGCTCCAAAGAATGTGTGGTGTGATTTGGTTTGTAAAATGGGGGTCCTTGATGAATTCCTTGATTGATTTTTTTAAAAATGTTTCAATGGTTTTGATCTGTGGCGTTTATAGCTTAATGATCTGCCATTCCTGTTGAAATTTATTCAGGCAATAATCCACAAGAAATTGGTTGTTCTCCGCCGTTTATGGCTTGTTATTTAACATTTAACAGAATGGCTATTTATTTTGGAAACAACCAATTGTGAGAGGTTTATTGCTATTGTAAACCATAATCAACTGCTTGTATCATTACTGGTTTTGCGAGAGATAAAACGGGCAGCTGCAAGCGGAAAATTGTTGAGTCACTTTAAACATTTGCATTTGTGATTGTACAGGGGCGCTCCTTCCCCCTGAAGTTCACCTGCGTTTACAGCAACCCTGCACTCGCCTTCAGTATGAAATCTTCGGCGAGAGTGGCCTGGACATATATACACTACCAAACGTAAAATAGATAGCTAGTGGGAAGCAGCCGCATAGCACAGGGAGATCAACTCAGTGCTTTGTGACCACCTAGAGGGGTGGGATAGGGAGGATGGGAGGGAGACTCAAGAGGGAGGGGATATGGGGATATATGTATATGTATAGCTGATTCCCTTTGTTATACAGCAGAAACTAACACACCATTGTAAAGCAATTATACTCCAATAAAGATGTTAAAAAAAAAATCAGATCCAAATAAGATAACTCTCCTAAAGGTCTCCGCAGTTTTTTTTCAATTACTTACATGAAAAAGGAAGACATGATTTGGATGAGCTAGGACAATGCTGTAGATTACATTTTGTTTATCCCAGTATCATAGCAGGAATTCAGTTTCACTGCTTTTAGACAAATCCAACTGTTTGAGCAATTTATTCCACCAAACCCTCAGAGAGCTCCTTCTGTCACCGGGGTTTCTGCTTTAGCACTCGCTGCTCTGCTGTAAGATTCACCACAGAGGACTAAGACCCAGAACGTGATTAGAGCTCTGAGTGGCCATTCAGCCTGGAGTCCCCAGGAGTATCTGTGGCCGTGACTGTGATTTATAGAGGACACTGTGTGCATCAAAGCCACACAGATTCTCTTGGGCAAGTTTGATCTGAATGGTTTGCAATTTCTGGTGGGAATCATAGAGTCCTAGAGCTGACAGGGGCGTGGAGGGGAACGACAGGGGCTGAAGGTCCCTAGCAGATGAGTATTCTGGGTCCTGGGGCAGTGAAGCTAAGTCTGCGAGAGTGTGCAAATCATGACATCTCTCTGAGCCCCAGTTCCCATGAGTAGGTACTATTACTGCCATTTCACCAAAGGGATCACACCTGTGTGAACATTCTTTTTTTTTCTTTTTTTTTTTTTTGTGCAGTACGCGGGCCTCTCACTGCTGTGGCCTCTCCCGTTGCGGAGCATAGGCTCCGGACATGCAGGCTCAGCGGCCATGGCTCACGGGCCCAGCCGCTCCGCGGCGTGCGGGATCTTCCCAGACCAGGGCACGAACCTGTGTCCCCTGCATCGGCAGGCGGACTCTCAACCACTGCGCCACCAGGGAAGCCCTGTCTGAACATTCTTAATCACTCTGATATCTACAACAATATTTAAGGAATTTTAAAACAGAAACATTCCCATAGCTCCAAACATCTTCACATGTGTACCCTACTTTTGCCTAATTCCAATTATAATGAGTTTATACTCTTAAGTCCCATTTTTTTCGTACCTTCACCATCATATCATCATTATTAGTGTCTCCTTCAACCGTTGGATGAAAGGTATCTGGCATGAAAATTATCTGACTCTCCTAAGTCAGGTCCCTTGGAGTCTGCGTTAGATCCATGTCAATCCAGGGAATGTTTGCTGGGTATTTCCAATATGCCAAGCACCGTGCTAGGTCCTGAGTGAGCACGTAGCCCCCGTTGCTAACACACATCCTGCATCCCTCAGGCAGCCTCTACACTGGCCTAGGCTGCAGAGCCTGGTCCAGGTCCTCGAAAGATGAGAATGATGTTGCGGACTAGATTCAAAGTTGCCTTTACTTTTGTTTCCTCCGGGGCAGCCAACAACAAGCAGTATAAAGGGAACATAGACGAACATACAGGAGGGTAAAGGGGGCTCCCCATGACCCCACTGTTTCTCACAGGGCACACCCAGGGTTTCCTGGTCCTGCCAGCTGGTGTGGATTTGAGGTCCACCAGGATAGAGAAGCACAGAACTGCTGCCCCACTGCCTTTGTACTCGGAGCCTCATCAAACACCAGAAAGGACAGATGTGACCAAATAAGGCAGTAATCCTGCCACTCAGTCTGCAATTTCAAGGTTCTAGGGCAGCGTATCCCAATGGAACTTTCTCCAATGATGGAAATGTTCTATATCTTTACTGTACAAAATGGTAGCCACTAGGTGACTGTGGCTATTGAACACTTGATATGTGGCTAGTGCACTTGAGAAAATAAGATTTTAATTGTATTTAATTTTAATTGTAGATAATTTAAGTTTCTATTTAAACAGCCACATGTAGCTGCTGGCTACCATATTGGACAATGTAATTCCAGGCTTTGAGATTCCAGGGGGCCAGCATTGGAACAGTCTCCCTTGGTTCAATTTCCCTATCTATGCCTCTTAGTGACTCTCTGTAGGCCGACCTCGATTGTGTCCTTATGTCCTTATGCACCCCCGATCTTCACAGCGGTTTGGCTTTCCTTCCCTCTGTGTGTCGGTGGTGAGAGGCAGAGTAGAAGAGCTCTGTACATCAGACAGTTTCTTTCTGGCGACAACTGGAACCAACTCAGGCTGATTTAAGCAGGAAATGAACTCATTACAGGGATATTGACAGGTGCACAGAATCACTGAGAAGGCAGAAGAACCAGGTTCAGTGTCCTGCAGCAAGGACAGTGGCTTGGATGGAATGGGGGGGGGTGGTCACAGTCTCCATTACTGATACTGATGACATCAGTCACTGGATGCCACAGGTCAGGGTGCCAATTCTGCCTTCAAAAGGTTATCCTTCTGCAGCCACTGGCAGTGACCTTGTCATCATAATTTTGGAGCAGGCTGGTGGTGCCTGGGTCATCTGCTCACATGCTGGCTGCAGAGGGGCTGGAGAAGCAAGTCGCTGCCACCTCCAGCTTCTACAATGGGAGGCAGGATCTACCTTAGCTCAGGGAGCTCCACAAAGCTAGGAAGGGGCTCAGATGCTCGGTGATGAAAAGAATGAACACTCCTTAAAGAGCACAACACAACACTTATCCAAATCTCCGCTGAAGTCAGCAAGATCTTCAATTCCCCTGATTCAGTAAAGGCTATCTGTGAATCTAACCAGGCCAAAATTGTATTGGCCGCCCTGTAGAACTGCTTTCCCTGAAGGGCACTTAGGCGCGATGTCATGGGTGGACAGGAAAGGATGTTATATGACACAGCCCCATGAAATGTATAACGTCCCTTCTAAGGACATTGTGGAGGACATTGTTCACAACCCCTCACAGAGCTGCGTTGGCTGCCGGAAAGCTTAGAGCGGCAGCCACGGCCCACCTGAAACCTGAGTATAAGATCCCGGAGTATGTAGTTTATGCACAAATGTCCTCCTTTGTTGTTTCTTACCTTTCTAACCCTTATCTCCCTTCGCCCTGATCTTGTCACCTAAAGTAAATGGTTTAGTTTACATTCGAGTTACATATTTGCAATCCACCTTACCTCCCTTTTGGAGTATGTCAAAATAAACATACATAACCTGCACCCACAACTGCGCCAAGAGGTCATCTCACTGTGCAAAGGATGCACAAAGAAGGGCCAGTGGGCTCTGCCTGGGGAGCTGGGCAGAGGGGCGGGGGAGCAGTGCTGGGAAAGCCCCGGAAAGGAGGCACCCTTTGAAGGATGGAGAAGTAGACATTTATTCACACACACAAAAAAAAAACAAGTCAAGGAAGAGCCTTCCAGGCAGCATGAGCAAAACAAATGTTTAATTTTGGTTTTCAGCTCTTCTCTTTCTCTCTTTTTTTTTTTTTTTTTTTTTGGCCATGCGGCACACAGGATCTTACTCCCACCAGCAGGGACTGAACCCGTGCCCCTGCAGTGGAAGTGCAGAGTCTTAACCACTGGACCGCCAGGGAAGTCCCTCAGCTCTTCTCCTCTAAACAATCACTGTTGCAGGCTGGAGGTGAGTTGTTTTTGTTTTTGTTTTTGTTTTTGTTTTGCGGTACGCGGGCCTCCCACTGCATCCCGTTGCGGAGCACAGGCTCCTGACGCGCAGGCTCAGCGGCCATGGCTCACGGGCCCAGCCGCTCCGCGGCATGTGGGATCTTCCCGGACCGGGACACGAACCCGCGTCGCCTGCATCGGCAGGCAGACTCTCAACAACTGCGCCACCAGGGAAGCCCTGGAGGTGAGTTTTTAACACACAGGCTCCTGGATGGTTTTCTCTGACTCATGTTCTTGTCTTCCACCGCTGTCCTATTTCCAGGGTGCCCAGAAAAGAGAGGAAAAGGACTCCGAGGCTAAATTAAGAGGCTCTCTGCTGGCCTGGCTTGGATCCCATCTGCCCCATTTGGCCGCCATCCTCGTGACAGGTGGGCCTGGCACGGCAGTTCAGGCCTTTCAGCTAATTGTGGGCGGCTCTGAAAAGGCCTGTTCACTCACTCCAAAAAGAAACACCCAAATACATCCACCCTCTAGTGCTTGCTTCGGCGGCACATATACTAAAATTGGAACTGTTCATTGCAGCTCTATTTACAATAGCCAGGACGTGGAAGCAACCTCAGTGTCCCTCGACAGATGAATGCATAAAGAAGACGTGGCACATATATACAATGGAGTATTACTCAGCCATAAAAAGAAACGAAATTGAGTTATTTGTAGTGAGGTGGATGGACCTAGAGACTGTCATACAAAGTGAAGTAAGTCAGAAAGAGAAAAATAATACCGTATGCTAACACATATATATGGAATCTAAAAAAAAAAAAGTTCTGAAGAACCTAGGGGCAGGACAGGAATAAAGACATAGAGAATGGACTTGAGGACATGGGGAGGCGGAAGGGTAAGCTGGGATGAAGTGAGAGAGTGGCATGGACATATATACACTACCAAATGTAAAATAGATAGCTAGTGGGAAGCAGCCACATAGCACAGGGAGATCAGCTCGGTGCTTTGTGACCACCTAGAGGGGTGGGATAGGAAGGGTGGGAGGGAGGGAGACGTAAGAGGGAAGAGATATGGGAACATATGTATATGTATAGCTGATTCACTTTGTTATAAAGCAGAAACTAACACACCACTGTAAAGCAATTATACTCCAATAAAGATGTTAAAAAAAAAATCCACCCTCTTTGGTAGATTGAGCAGCCAAAGGAGCTTTCTGGAGAGCCAATGGTGCCAGACCAATTCAATTTCCTTGTCTGATGGATGAAAGGGAACACAGATAAGGAAAGCAGCAATAGATGCCATCTTCTGGGGCTGCAGGAGAGATTTTGACTCTGCCCACGTGATGTTCTCATCAGTAGAGCAAAATGGCAGGGTCCTGGTGGAGTGACATATGGAAGTAAGTCAAGAGGCCCTTGATGATCAACACGACTGAGACCCGGAGAGTCTGGGTGAAACCCAAGCTCTGGGGCCAACGTCACAGTGGGATGTTTCAAAGACTCTACTGAGACCAAAGGGCTCTTTATTTGGCGATTTGGTGATCTCTGCATGGGCTTCAAGCAGGGCATAGAGTAATCTCTCACGGGAGGGGCTAGTGTGGTTGCAGGGGCCCCTTGGGGGTAGGAAGCTCTGCCAGCGAGGGAGTGAGGTCTCTGAGGAGCTGGAGGTCTTATTCCCTGGGCCTAGCACTTTCTGTGCGAGGTGACACTCTGTGTCTTAAAGAGCCTGGCCTTGGTTGTCTTGGGTGCCAGGTAGAGACTCAGGTTTGGATGCCAGCTCTGATTCTCCCTGCTAGCTGGGTGATCACAGAAGAGTCACTTACTCTGTCCAGGCTTCAGTTTCCTTGTCTGTAAAATGGGCACGATTCCATTTACTTTTTTGTATACTAATAATTAGAGGTTAAAATGAATGTAAAATGCACAGTGCCCAGCACTCAGTAGGCACTCAATAAATGTTATTTCCTTTCCTTCCTAACCCCAGGCTTCCCAGCATTGCTTATATTAGCCTAGATACAACACTGCCACAAAGGGTGTGTAATGAAACAAAAATCTCTTGGGGACTCAGAATCCCAGACCAGGAGCCTTGTAATATAAGACATATTCAGACAAAAAGTAAAGCACACTGAAGCATAATCACAAGTGGATAGAGTCAGTTGGACTTTGGGTTTTCGTTTGTTTAATTTTATTTTTTTCCACCTTTATTGAGATATAATTGTCAGATAACTTTGTATAAGTTTAAGGTGTACAATGTGATAATTTGATACTTATATATAATATATATATACACTTATATTGCAAACAAATTTCCCCAATAAGGTTAGTTAATATTTACATCACCTCATATAATTAGCATTTTTAATTTTTGTGGTGAGAACATGTAAGATGTGCTCTCTTATCAACGTTCAAATATATAATACAGTTTTGTTAACTATGGTCACCATATCCCCGGAACTTGTTCATTTTATAACTGAAAGTCTGTACCCTTTAATCAACATCTGCCCATTTCTTCCATGCCCCAGACCCTGGCAACCACCATTCCACTCTCTGTTTCTATGAGTTTGGCTTTTTTTAGATTGCACATATGAGTAAGATCGTATAGTATTTGTCTTTCTCTGTCTAGCTTATTTCACACAGCATAATGCCCTCAAGGTCCACCCATGTTGCAAACAGCAGGATTTTCTTCCTTCTCATGGCTGAGAAAGATTCCATTTTGTATATATATAAATATGTACATTTATATGTATATATAAATACACGCACACACACCACATCTTCCTTATCCATTCACCCATTGATGGCCTCTTAGTTGTTTCTGTATCTTGGCTATTGTGAGTAATCCTGCACTGAACATAGGAGTGCAGATATCTCTTTGATGTCCTGATTTCATTTCCTTTGGATATGTGTCCAGAAATGGGATCGCTGGATCATATGGTAGTCCTGTTTAATTTTTTGAGGAATCTCCATGTTGTTTTCCTTATTTGCTGCATTAATTTATATTTCTACCAACAGTGCACAATGACTTCCTTTTCTCCACATCCTCGGCAACACTTATCTTTTTGAAGATATCCAAGAGATGTGAAGTGATATCTCGTTGTTGTTTTGATTTGCATTTCCCTGATGAAACTGTTGGCCAGCTGTATGCCTTCTTTGGAAAATGTCTACCTCTGCCCACTTTTTAATAAGATTTTTTTTTAAATTTTTTGGCCACGCTCCGCAGCATGCGGGATCTTATTTATTTATTTATTGCTATCAAGTTGTTTGAGTTCTTTATATATTTTGGACATTAACCCCTCATCAGATATATGGTTTGCAAATATTTTCTCCCTTTTGGTAGGCTGACTTTTCATTTTGTTGATGGTTTCCTTTGCTGTGCAGAAGCTTTTTAGTTTTATGTAATCCTACTTGTTTATTTTTGCTTTTGTCGCTTTTGCTTCTAGTGTCAAATCTAAAAAGTCATTGCCAAGACCAATGCCAAAAAGTTTTCTCTCTCTGTTTTCGTCTAGGAGTTTTATGGTTTTTTAGGTCTTATGTTTAAGTCTTTAACCCATTTCAAGTTAATTTTTGTGAGTGGTGTAAGATAGGAGTCCAATTTCATTCTTCTGTATGTGATTATCCATCTTCCCAGCACCATTTACTGAAGAGACTATTCTTTCCCCATTGAGTATTCTTGGCTCCCATGTTAAATATTAGTTTATCATATATGCAAAGGTTATTATCTGGATGATCTATTTATTGATATATTGGGGTATTGAAATCCCCTACTATAATTGTATTGTTGTCTATTTCTCCTTTCAGATTTGTTAGTATTTGCTTTTTTTTATAAATAACATTTAGTTCCAATTTTTATCTCATTTCTTATCCTCCTTGAATCTCATAGCATCTTAATTGAAACCTGAATAGAAGCACGTGGTGGTTTTTTTTTTAATATTTATTTATTTATTTTTGGCTGCGTCAGGTCTTAGTCGTGGCCCATGGGATCTTTCATTGTGGCACGCAGGCTCCAGAGCACATGGGCTGTGTAGTTGCGGTACACGGGTTCAGGTGCATGGGCTCACTAGTTGCGGCGAGCGGGCTCACTAGTTGCAGCGAGCAGGCTCAGTAGTTGCGGTGTGCGGGCTTAGTTGCCCTGTGGCATGTGGGATCTTAGTTCCCCAACCAGGGATCAAGCATGCGTCCCCTGCATTGGAAGGCGGATTCTCAACCACTGGATCACCAGGGAATTCCCTTTTAGTATTTGCTTAATAACATATTTAGGAATTCCAATATTGACAGCATATATTATTTATATTCTCTTGATGAAGTGACACCTTTATCATTATATAATGACCTTCCTTTTCTCTTGTTATAGCTTTTGAGTTAAAGTCTACTTTTTAAAAAAAATTTATTTAATTTATTTATTTTTGGTTGCATTGGGTCTTCACTGCTGCTCACAGGCCCCCTCCAGCTGCGGCGAGCAAGGGCCACTCCTCACTGCAGTGCATGGGCCTTCCATTGCGGTGGCTTCTCTTGTTGTGAAGCACAGGCTCTAGGCACGTGGGCTTCAGTAGTTGTGGTGCGCGGGCTCAGTAGTTGTGGCTCACGGGCTCTAGAGCACAGGCTCAGTAGTTGTGGAGCACCAGCTTAGTTGCCCCACGGCATGTGGGATCCTCCCGGACCAGGCTTCAAACCCGTGTCCCCTGCATTGGCAGGTGGATTCTTAACTGCTGCACCACCAGGGAAGCCCCTAACAGTCTATTTTAAGCTACTAACAACTTAGCTTTGATCTCACACAAAAACTCTATCCTTTTATTCCCCCTTTGATGTTTTTGATGTCACAAATTACCTCTTTTTATATTGTGTATTCATTAGCAAGTAATTGTAGCTATAGTTATTTTTAAACACTTTTGTTCTTTAACCTTTTTACTAAAGTTAAGTGGTTAACACACTACCATATTACAGTATTAGAATATTCTGAATTTGATTATATACTTACTTTTACCAGTGTGTTGTATTTTGTCATGCTTTCAAGTTACTAATTAGCATCCTTTCATTTCAGCTTGAAAAACTCCTTTTAGTATGTCTTGTAAGGTAGATCTAGTGGTGATGAACTCCTCTCAGCCTTTGCTTGTCTGGGAATGTTTTATCTCTCTTTCATTTCTGAAGGACAAGTTTACCAGATAAAGTATTCTTGGTTGGCAAGTTTTTTTGGTGTTTTTTTTTTCCCTTTCAGCACTTTACATTTATCTATCATTCTACCATCTTCTAGACTGCAAGGTTTCTGCTACGAAATTCACTGATGCTTTTTGGGGGTTCCCTTGAAAGCAATGAGCTTCTTTTCTCTTGCTGCTTTTAAGTTTCTGTCTTTGATTTTTTGATAGTTTCATTATAATATGTTTTCAAGAAGAGATTTTTTTAGTTGAATTTGTTTGGAGACCTATGAGCTTCATGTTGTCCCCCCAGCTGCTCACAGCCCCCTAGTTGTGCAGCTCACAACTCAGCACTCTTGATGGGATGAGAGAGAACTGGGCCTCTGTGGCTGCATCCTGCACAGCTGGAGAAGCCAGATGCTCATTCACATGTTCTCACTTTCCCCTGTGGGGGGAAATCACAGGCCAAGAAGGGCTCTCTTGGACCCAAGCTGTGCCCACCCAGGGCAGGGGTGGTGGTTGATGGGATAAAGTCAACTTGGTCCTCTTACCCCTTCTAATGCATCCAATCTGATTTCTTTGCTCCAGTGATGTCCTGGACTTTCTCCACTGGACTTCCACTAAGGCTCTCTTGCCCATGAGTGATTGTCTAAATCAGGGGCTCCTGTACTGTGGCCAAGAGCTCTAGCCAGTTCATGAACTACTTCAGGGTTCGCAGGCAGGACAAAGGACCCTGATGCATGGGTGGGCTAGACTCTTCCTGGGTCCCTTGCTGTGTGATGCTGAATCCCACCGCTCCCATAAAGTACCTTTGTCGGTAGATGGATGCTAATTTGTTGTTGAAGGGGAGATATAATTGAGAGATGTCTTATTCCTCCATCCTGCTCCAGTTGGATTTTGTATTAGTCAGGGTTCTCCAGAGAAAGAGAACCAATAGGATATCTATGTATATATGGAGAGATTTATTTTAAGTAATTGGCTCATGTGATTATGGAGGCTGGGAAGTCCAAAATCTGATGGGTGGGCCAGGAAGCTGGAGACCCAGGGAAGAGCCAATGTGGCAGGTCAAATGTGAAGGTCATCTGCTGGCAGAATTCCTTCTTGCTTAGGAGAGGTCAGTCTTTATACTAATTTCTTTAACTGATTAGATGAGGCCCACCCACAATATGGAGGGCAATCTGCTTTACTCAAAGTCTACCAATTTAAATGCTAGACTCAGGTAAAAAAACACCCTCACAGACACATTCAGAATAACCTTTCACCAAATATTTGTGCACTATAGCCCTGCCAAGTTGACACGTAAAATTAACCATTTTAAACTTCACACTGTACCCAAGTGACTGGGGGACCCTCCCCTCATTTCTGTCTCTACATTTTGCCCCCGCTGGGTTAGGGGTTTTCTTTCTGTGCTTCCAGAGCACGTAGTGTCTTCTTAGAGGCAGGGCTCATGACTTATTCATCTGGGTATCCTAGCAACTGGCATAGAGCCAGGCACATAGTAAGTGCTCAATAAATGTTTATTGAATGTAAAAGAACTAAGAGATTATAGGTGCTTAGTGAGCCAGATGATAACCCTCTGTTGCCTTCTTGAACCAGGAGGATGCAGGAGGCCTTCATCTGTGCCTCTACGCCTGGATGTAGGCATATGCATGGCAGTGTGGAGGCTGAATGCCACCTTTCCCACTACCAGCTGTGTGATTCCAAACAGCTTAGTTCACCTCTCTGGCACAGAGCAGCCATTCAGTAAACACTAACTCTCAATCAATAAAACCAGAATTAGCTAGAAAAATACCTGTGGGGGAAGTTGACTAGACACTGTGCATTCTGATGGACCCCCAGAAAAGGCTGAAGGATGGTTTGGTCCAGGTTGAGGACAAACGCGATGATGGATGATGCAGAGGAGGGCAATCAGGGTGCTGTAATTTGTGTCTCTGCCAAGTATTAGACACATCTGATTCCATTGTTTAATCATCACAACAGCTTGCAAGGCAAGAGAGGCTTCTCTTAAACCTTTTTTTGTGCCTTGAACCTCTGGACCCTTTTTCAGAATAGTTTTCAAATACAGGCAATCAAAAATAAAATTACGGGGCTTCCCTGGTGGCGCAGTGGTTGAGAGTCCGCCTGCAGATGCAGGGGACGTGGGTTCGTGCCCCGGTCCAGGAAGATCCCACATGCCGCAGAGCGGCTGGGCCCGTGAGCCATGGTCGCTGAGCCTGCGCGTCCGGAGCCTGTGCTCCGCAACGGGAGAGGCCACAACAGTGAGAGGCCTGCATATCACACACAAAAAATAAATAAATAAAATAAAATAAAATTACAAAGGAAACAAATTAGTTTAAAATACAGTTTTTATAAAACTAAAACACATTTATGATAGAGTAATGTATGTGCCTCATTATTAATACATTAAGTATTGAGATCTGGCAAGTCTAAAAACTATAATTTTTAAGTAGATGAACATAAATGATATGTAGAGATATTGTAAATATCTGCAATTGCAGAGAACTGTAATGTGATATGAAAATATCTGTGATTTCTACTGCTGACAGTTACGGGCTACTAACACTACTGTGATTTTTTGCCTATGTTCATAACTGAAGGGCATGCTAGATTTCAGTTAGAGATTAGTGAAAATAAAAATGACTTTTTTTTCCTATCCAAGTCCATGGACCCCCTGTATTCCATTCACAATTCCCTTGGCAGTCTATGATTAAGGTAAATTCTTTCATTCCCAATTTACAGATGAGGAAACAGGAGTTCAGAGAAGTAAATTTTCAAAGATCACAGAGTAAGTGAAAGAGCTAGAACTCTTTCAGAAGCACCGTCTGCCTCTAAAGCTTGTTCTGTTTTCACTTTAGCAGCGCTTCTCAATCTTTAACAAGCATGTAATCACTTGGGAACCTTGTTAAAATGCATAGTCCTATGCCCCACCCCTAGTGATTCTAATTCAGAAGATTTGTGGGGGGAGTGTGAGAGTCTGCGCTTCTAAACTAGCTCTCCAGTGACACTGTTGCTGCTGGTTCTGGGACTGACCACACTGCACTTCCCACTGATGGTTTGACTCCTGGAGGAGAAAGAGATAACTCTGGCTATCTTGTCCTGAAGGTCAGAGTGCCTTCTCGGTCAGGACCTGCGGATGTAAGCTTGCTCTCACCACCTCCTTTTGCTCTCTCTTCCCCCTTCTGCTAACCATCTCTCCTTAAGCTGCCTGCTCTGCACATGATTCCTCTCTAGGCTCCCCCAGAATTCCATTTTAAGCTGGCTTCACTTAGATAAAAATGCTGTGGGAAAAGGAGAGGCCCCAGGGTGATTAACCTGTCAGGCCGTGGGGACGGCCCTGCCCGCAGCTCCCAGAGTCCCTCCCACACCACCCTTTGGACCTCAGTCCTGTCGCCTTCCTGAGCTGTGCTCCTGCTGAGCCCGTGTAGACAGGCTGAGACACACAGGGTGCGTCTAGCGCAGGGATGCTCAACCTTGGCTGGACATGGAAATACCAGAGGGGCTTTAAAAAAGTGTCGCCTGGCTCCCACTCCAGAAAGTCTGATGGTCTGGGGTACTGCCTGGACATTAGGAATTGTAAAAGCTACAGAGGTGATTCCGAGAAACAGCCAAAGTGGAGAATCACTGACTTAGTGAAAAGAAATCGGTTATGTGCACAGTTGTGGAGTTATGCCCCAGGCACCATGCTTGACGTTTTACACATATCACTTTATTTCATCCTCACCGCAATTGTGTGAAGTGAAACGATCCCCATTTTACAGATGAGGAAACTGAGGACTCTTGTCCAAAGCCACACAGCAAGTAAGTATATGAGCCAGAATTTAAATCTTTATACAACTCTATAAAGTTGTATAAAGCTGACTATAAAGTTATATGAGGATTTTCCACTGGGGGGTGGGGTGGTGGATGGGGGTTGGTGCCCCTGACCCCCGTTGTTCAGCGGTCAACTGTATTGCTATTCATTATTTTTAAAAATCCACTTATTGTTGTAATATCTCTATAGTACTTGAAATAAAAAAACAGCAAAGCCAAAGAGATAGGCAAGTAAAAATGAACATTTTTGGAAAAGCTACCGTGTACAGGCACTAATCTGGTATATCCGTAACTATGAAGCCATTAAACTCCCCAAATTACCCTCTGAGGTACATATTATTATACACATTTCATGGGTCAGGAGACCAAAAGAGAGGCTACAGGACTCTGACCAGGTCACTCTGCGAACAGAAAGTGGATCAGGGATTTATTTACACTTAGGTCTATGTGCTGCTTCTATAGATTCCATGCTCCTTAGAGAACAGTGAATCCAAGTGGCTCAGAAAAGGCTGTGCCTTGCCCAGGCACACAGCTCATTAGCTGCAGAGCTATAGGACCAGAGCCCATGTGTTCAGTCCCCAAATTACAGAAACTCAGGTGTGTTCTTTGAGAAAAATTGCCACCTGCAAACCTATTTTTGAAAAAGAAAGCACAAAATTCTCAAATAAATCTTTATGGGCTAATTTAAGTTAGACATGCAGTGTTATCAGAAAATGCCCTGATAATAACGAAGATAATAATGAAGACTTGTGGTCCTCTCCCCTCTGAAAGCACTTTGGATGGGAGAATACAGTTTCCCAAGGGGCATCAGCATAAATATTAGCAGCAGGAAGAGAAAGACTAGGTACCATCCTCCTCTGAAAGCGGATCAAATTGGTAACATGTGTGGGTGTGTCTGCTTAGTGGAGTGGTTGGAGAACAAGACCAAAGATGACTCCATGTCAAGTGAAGACATCGTCATATAGAGCCAAACGTGTGCAGATCCCATTAGAGCAATGCAACTCAGTTGCAGGTGCTACCTGGCAGCTCTGCACCTGGCTCTGTGAAACACACTAATTGGCTTCAAGGTTTAGTCGGACACCTGACTGGCTGGACTGTAAAGGAAAATTTTAAACACAGCAGCGCGGTAGGTTTGCAGCCTGGAGCCCGTGCCGAGCATTCTATGCATAATGGAGTATGTGCTTGACATTGGCGAACTCATACACCAAGCCCCAGAGAGAAAATTTAAAATAATGCAGTATTACCCAAGACAGATTCCAGTGAATAGAAGATCTCCCAGTCACCTGCAAAATGAAGCAACAATTCATGCCTGGAGCTGGAAATAAAAAATTTAGCTTCAAAGCCCGTGCTATTAGGCCATGGGTGAGAAACTTTGCCCATTTACAAAACAGGAAGGTTCAGTGCTCTGGTGACTCCGTGCAAAGGCAGAATGGCTTTTGGATGGAAAAAATCAATGTTGCTCTTCCTCGCAAAAATATGAATAATGCCCTGAACAAACACCTCTCTCCAAGGAGTCCAGAGCATTCAGTGCATTTCTCTCCGTTGGTTCCCATTCCTTTCTCATTAGTCTCATTGTCTCCCTCTGTGGGCAGGCGGGTGGGTGGGTGGTATTCCAGAAGGAGAAAGCAAGGTGAGGCAGGCTGGGGCGCTGGGCTTGGACCCGCAGCTCACGGATGGTCCGGGAGGAATCTCACCCAGGAGCCCCGAGGCTGCGAGAGTCCTGAGGTGTCACTGGTGCAAGAGTGAAAAAGAGACCAAGAATAGGAGAGGACAAAGCCGACGGGCTCACTAAGAGAAAGAGAAACGTTCACTGCCACTGTGGATTTCTAACTCCCAGACAGCAAAGACCAAAAGCTGTTTTAGGCTAAGGCAGCCTTGGGAACAAAATTGGTGGTGTTGGGGGTAGGATGGGGGACGCACAGCCTAGAATTAAGTAGAGTCGACTGCCACACATCCCCTCATCGAATCCAGAAAGTCGGAACCCATATTGTAACTGAACACTAAAAATCATTAAACCTCTTTTGGTTGATCGATTTGTCCCCCGAAGCCAATTTATACCATGGTAATCACACCATTGCCCAAGAATGACGCTCTGAGCAGTTACCGCCTGACCTGCTGACCTCCACTAACGAGGTGTTCGCGCCTCCAGATATTTCTGGTCAGTTTAGCCCGACTGTTCTTTCCCCAGGGGTAACCGTCAGCCAGGCTTTGGGGGAAAACATCCTACTCCCCTGATATTAAGAAATACAAGAGGCCCTCAGACCTACTGACACCAGACACCACTCAGAGCCCTGAGGGAAGAAGCTATAACCGACAGAGCATTCCTGAACCACACGCCGGACCCTAGGAACCGCCCTTCAGGCATTATGGCTCTATTAAAAAATTAATCCAAAAAGGAAGATGGTAACACATTAAAATCATCTATTTGTTGTTGTATTTCCACAGAGTAATATGGAGGGCATAGCTGCTTCACATATATCTTGAGCAAAAAATTCAAATTAATAATTTCATTATTTGCATACTTTCAGGTTTTCTCTGATTTTCCTCTTCATTACGTTTCTTAAAATTTAACATCACACACACCCTACATATGTTTGCAGTTTTCATATCACGGTAAATATGTACTCAATTATGTCTGTAGAGGAAACCGATGTTCCATACGTAAATCCCATTAACAGAGTCAAATATAACAGACTCACTGCGTGATTCTGTATATTGTTCTTAATTCACCAGACTGCTGTGAAAAACATATTCCTCCCCTGATCAAACAAGATCCAAGCTCACATTTGATGGTAAACAGACTCTTCATGTTATGTTGGCCCAACATTGTCAGTCCTCCTTTCTCTACCGACTTGAAAACACTTGATCACAGGACAGTCTCATGACAGCATGAGTGATGGCAACACACACTGTACCCTCTGAAGGTCTAACTGGCCTTGAAAGAAAAGATAATTAAGATGTGACCATTCCCCAGGGCACGGTGTGTGTGGGGAGATGATGAAAGTGTGGGAGACGAGAAACAGAGGGCACGACCCTCCATACTCGCCCCCTGTTAGACGCTGGAAACTGAACAGTGGCCTTATTCTTCACTTACCCCAAGTACGGGATCCTGGCATGTGTGCAGACATTCAATGACATATTCCAGAGGTGACAGCTGGGTTGTGTCAGCATTTCTATTACCAATGCTTATGTTTAGAGTTCTTTATGCAGTCGAAAGTGCTGTGGGTCAAAAATTGACATGAAGATATACCTCAGGCAAAAAACAACTAAACAAACCCAGGAAGCAGGCGCTTTCTCTGGCATTTGCATTAGAAGATAAATACAAAAATCAATTTTAAAGCACTGTTGGGCTGATTTCTATTTTTTTCCCTTGCTTATTTTGGTATGAGAGGTGAAAACCCAAGTTTCATTAAAGGCTTCTGAGAAAATCCACGTGTCTATGATTTTGGTTTCTGACAGCTGCCTTTAGAAGTGATGCCATCAATACTGTGTCCTGAGGGACAAAGGGGCAGAGCATCTCCCCCAGCATGGAGGTCTAAAAAGAAATTAGAGCAGGGCCTGTACGAGGGCTCACAGGGCAGATGAAGTTACATAACACATAAGGTTAGTGTCTTTTCTTCAAGAGTTGTACAACGGAAAAAATTTAGTGTAAATTCAATTTTAGCAAGTCAGCTTTAATTTTAATTGTATTTGGAAAACTAAATACATAGAAGTATCTTAGAGTTTATCCTTTACAATTTTAAAGCAAAACAAACATGGCAGTATTTATTATTAATTATTTTCACAGATAGGATTTAAAAAAAAATCTGTTTACAAGGGGAAAAAAAGCCCAACAAAAATACAGTATATAAGTGAGTACAAAATGCAGTGGAACAGAATGCAAATTGAATGCCTAAGTACCAAGAAGCTGAGGAACAAAGCATACAGCAGGTCCGAGGGGGGTCAATTAGGGAAGGCTGCATTTCTGTGTGTACACGCTGCTCTTTCTGCAACACTGCTATCCAACATTCCAGGCCAGCCTGGGAGATGCAGACTGTGCAAATATAGTCTGACATCTCACCACCAGAGGAAAACTATTATTAGATATTTTCATCCTACTCCAGAGGCATGGAAGCCAAAATGTAAAGTTTCTAAAGTCAGCTCTTGGTTATCCACATTCATAGACGGAAACAGCAACAGCAAGGGTAGATAAATGGAAAGATCGATGAGTTGGCTTTGGAATGCACTTATCTTTTGAATATAGGTATATCTATGTTCATGGAACTCACAAGTCTGCTATTAATATTATAGTCATGAGGAGGTAGAAATCTCCAAGAGTTAAACCTTTTCACCATTTGATTAGAGCAGGTGAAAGAACAGAGAGTTATGTGACAACCTTAAAGACCCAGTCTTACAGGAATAAAGACACAGACCTACTAGAGAATGGACTTGAGGATATGGGGAGGGGGAAGGGTAAGCTGTGACAAAGTGAGAGAGAGGCATGGACATACATACACTACCAAATGTAAGGTAGATAGCTAGTGGGAAGCAGCCGCATAGCACAGGGAGATCAGCTCGGTGCTTTGTGACCGCCTGGAGGGGTGGGATAGGGAGGGTGGGAGGGAGGGAGACTCAAGAGGGAAGAGATATGGGAACATATGTATATGTATAACTGATTCACTCTGTTATAAAGCAGAAACTAACACACCATTGTAAAGCAATTATACTCCAATAAAGATGTTAAAAAAAAAAAAAAAGACCCAGTCTTAGGTTGGTGACTACAGTTCTGTGGGTTCTATTAGACAACGCTCTGTGCAAAATTTAATTTTGGAATCTGGCATAAAAGCATGGCTTGAACCAATAACCCAGTCCACACTTGGGAATACTGGAAAGCAATTTTCAAAAATTCTTCTGAGCACTCAATTTCCTTTCAAATGCAAGTTACCTCTTTTTATTTCAGTTCTCTCTCTTTTTAACCTTAATTTTTTTCATTGCCTCTCTTACTTCTTTCAGTAAATGCAGGCTTCTTATTCTCATCTGTATTATACCGAGTAATTTCTCCATTTCTCTCCCCAAGATCTGCTGCTTCACTTTCATGAGCTGTTTTCTGAACCTTGCTCTAGATGTTCTCCTTGAAAGCTCTTACCCAGCAGTGTTTCAAATAAAATCTCAACAAAGTTTCCTCCAGCCACACTCTAAGTCAGAGAAGCTCACACTGCTAAACTCTACGACTGAACTTTCGCTATGAGCGGTCAGATGGACATCACAGGCTTCTGGAGCAGAAGGAAGGACATTAGGGACTCCTTGCTCATGCCAAGTGACACTGCATCCTGCCATAAACCCAGTTCCCAAATTATAACCCAAGGGCACAGCTGTCAAAAAAGGAGCCGAGAGCCACACAAGCCCCGTTAATTCTACCATGATTCCTGCACTGTCTACAATTAGTGCAGTGAAGGTAAAGCACATGGGCTTTGGAGTCAAGCCAAACTGGACTCGGATTCCAGTCCCACCTCTTACTAGCTGTGTATTCTTGGCAAAGTTCCTAAGCTCCTCTGGGCCTTTGTCTCTTCATCTCTAAAATGGGCACAGAAATAGCAGCTGCCTCTCAGGGGTGCCATGAAAATTAAGAGGGAGAACGCAGGCAGGCTGCTTGGCACAGCAGTTCCCGACTGCTGATTTAATTGTCCAGGGCATTTGCCCCTCTAAGGTGAGGGGCTAATTTGAAATTTACGGTTGACATCTAGCCTGAGTGATCACATTCTGCCCATGTGGCACTGAACTCCCTCTTGATGTTGGAGACTGCATATCTATGTCTATGTAATAGTCTGTTCAGACTTAAAACGTTGGCCAGTGCTGCCAGGCACTGCTGAATAGAGCGGAGGGGGACAGGGTTATTACGACAGGAAGAGAAATGAACAGTACTTAATGAACTTCCATTTCAATTGAGCAGGGCTTTTAATAAAAAAAAAAAAGGAAGAAAAAGCTTTTTATAAATTCTTTGCTCAGCAACAATAAAAAAAAGGGAAAAGCGCACTCGGCTGGGAACAGGAGCTACAGAGCTCATAAAAATTATTAGAAGGAACATTTTCTTTGTCTACCATACCCAGCAATTTCACTAGTGGGCAGTGATCCAGATCACTCAGATTGCACCTAAAAAATGAGTCCAGAGAACCTTCTCAACTTTTCCAGCTAATAAATCATCTAACCTCCTAATGTGTCCAACTCCACCATAAATAAAATGTTGGCTCCTAATTCATGGCATATTTTTGACAAGTAGATGACACTGACCTAGTGTTAACAGGATGTGCTCTTTGGATATGCTCTTTTTCCACTAGGAGGGAGGCTCAGTGCTGACACATTTACTCACTGCCATTAAATCCTCCTTGTAGCCAGAGGCCTTTGTCTAGGAGGTGCTGGGCAAGGCGCAGAGTCTCTGTGAATGGTGTGGCTCCCACTGTGCCAAATGAGCTGGCCTCCTAGTATATTTCACTTCTTGCTGCAGCCTCTGTAGCTCGTCCTAAGTGGGTTGAGTCATAGAAACTTCATATTTTTTGACATTAAGGGCCTGGCTAATTCATCTTCCCCCACAAATGTCATTAAACTACCTTAAGCTAATTGCCAAATGTGTTGCAGATTCATCATTAGAAGCTCTTTCAAGGTCCCCCATGACAAGCAGAGGATTTCTATACTTGGATAAAGTATGTTATTTCTTATGACCCTGCTGGGTAATCACAAGCATACCCAATAATACAACTCTTAATATTTCTTAATTCAAAAGTATCAGGAAAAAAAAAGTTCTCTATATTTAAGAATCTGTTTTTTTCTTCTATTTAGTTTGAGTTTACAACACATTTTAAGGATGAACCTATTTTGTATCTTTACTGCCTGATATAGTAAGTATTCAATATTTGCTGAATAACCAAAATGCACTTCAAACTAAATAAAGGAAATGACTTGAAGATTAAATAAAACAATGTCTCCCTCAGTGAACATACTTTTTTCCTTACTAAACTTCTCTCCACTTTTTTTTTTTAATTAATTAATTATTTATTTATTTTTATTTTTGGCTGTGTTAGGTCTTCGTTGCTGTGCACGGGCTTTCTCTAATTGCGGCGAGCGGGGGCTCCTCTTCGTTGCGGTGCGCGGGCTTCTCATTGCAGTGGCTTCTCTTGTTGCGGAGTATGGGCTGCACGCGCACGGGCTTCAGTAGCTGTGGCTCGCAGGCTCTAGAGCGCAGGCCCAGTAGTTGTGGCACATGGGCTTAGCTGCTCCGTGGCATATGGGATCTTCCTGGACCAGGGATCAAACCTGTGTCCCCTGCATTGGCAGGCAGATTCTTATCCACTGCACCACCAGGGAAGCCCAACTTCTCTCCACTTTTGACTTCATGCTGGAGACTGGCACCATCAACTATACTGTAAATGGCATTCTGTGCTCCCCTTTAATTAACTGTCTACTTGACTTACACTTTCTCTGGAATCTGGGAAGTAACTGCTTTTTTTTCAAAGGTCTTTCCTAATCCCTCAGATTGCATCTAAGATGTAAGAATAAACAGAAACGGGCTTCCCTGGTGGCGCAGTGGTTGAGAGTCCGCCTGCCGATGCAGGGGACACGGGTTCGTGCCCCGGTCCGGGAAGATCCCACATGCCGCGGAGCGGCTGGGCCCGTGAGCCATGGCCGCTGAGCCTGCGCGTCCGGAGCCTGTGCTCCGCAACGGGAGGGGCCGCGGCAGTGAGAGGCCCGCGTACTGCAAAAAAAAAAAAATAAAATAAAATAAACAGAAACTGCAACATCAATAAAGAACTTAATTAAGAAGAATATGCAATGACAGCAAATACATAAAAGCAATCTTAACTGAAGATAGGTAACCATTCAAATAAGCTTTTTAAAGATAATAAGGAGTTGAGTGGGTAGCTGTTTATCCAATTTTATAAGTATTCCGCCTTTTAGAGACTGAGTACCAAATTAATATCTACCTAAAAAAATAGTTGTATCATCTGAAACTACACCAGCTAGTTGAACTTAAATTCTACATTCCTGAAGAATTTTTTAAAGGCAATGCTGGGACTTCCCTGGTGGTCCAGTGGTTAAGACTCTGTGCTTCCAATGCAGGGAGCGTGGGTTTGATCCCTGGTCGGGGAACTAAGATCCCACATGCCACACTGCAAGGCCAAAACTTAAAAATAAATAAATAAAGACAATGCCTTAACTGATTTGATTAAGGGGGTAAACAATTCAGACCCTGCCCTGCTACATATTAAAGATGGCCCCTCATTCTTCCACAATCCTCTATATCCTCTCCCTTTGAATCTAGGGGGGCTCCATGAAAGAGTTTTCCATTAAAACTGCCCGTTTTCAGACCCAGGTTGAGTTGGCAGCTTCCACTTCCTGTCTCTTAGACTGCAGCTGCTGTGGTGTGATGATGCCCTAGTAGCTCCGGGTAGAAACCTCTGTACCAAGGAACTGAGGCTCCAGGCCAACACCCCCGGTTAACCTCTAAGCCAATAGCCCCAGCTGATGCTGCATGGAATGGAGATGAGCTGTCTCTACCACGCATTAACCAAACTGCAGATTCAAGAGTAAAATAAATGATTACTGGCACACCAAACCTTAATTCAAGGTATGCTACCAGATGGGACACTGAAAGAAGGAATTTGAGCACTTGATATATGACTAAATGCTTTACACAACCTTATTCCCTATAATAACCTTTTTAGATAGGATTCTTATTTTCTCTATTTTATAGATGATGCAATTATAAGACTTGCAGATTAATTGCCCAAGATCATGTGATAGGAAGATGGTATTCAAAATCAGATCTATCTCTTGGGCACATGCTCAGCAGATAAATGAGAACAGAATGAAGGAAATTCCAAACTAATGCTGGGGACTCAAATTTTCATGAATACAGTATGGAGAAGAAAATGATGTCAATTAACAGGTATGTCCTGAGGGTACCCCAATATTGCTTAGCATAACTTTCAAAATCAGTGGTAACATTTTTTGAAGCATAGTATTCAGAAAACAACATTTTTTTAGTACTTACAACTTTATGATGTCTACTAAGTGCCAAGTGCTCCACACTAAAGAGGTTACAAAGACGAACGACAAGATTCTTGCTCTAAAGGCTCTTGCACTTTTGTAGAAGAAATAAGTCATGTTACACAAACAGTTGTTTCACAAGGTACCATAAGTGAGGAATAAAGTGCTGTGGGAATTTATTCATTCATTAAAGAAATATTTATTGGCTGCCAGTGTAGCAGTGACCAAGACAGACATGGTCCCTGCTCTCAAAGAACTGATGATTCATGATATTACTTTTGCTGGAAGCACCAGAAAAGGAGGGATAGAGATTTTAGCTTGGCCTTAAACTACACTGAGGCTTTGGGGATGTGGAGAATTAGGAGGGTTTTTGAGGTACAGGGTAACAGTGAGCAGAAAAAATATATATATACTAAAGCACAAGAAAATTAGGACACACAGGGGGATTTTAAGAACCATATTTTAGTGACTCTAAGAATCAATCAGTTAAGTCAGCCATTCATAATTTTACGTACCAAAAGAAAACACAGTCGGATTACCCTGTGGTGCAGTGGTTAAGAATCCACCTGCCAATGCAGGGGACACAGGCTCGATTCGTAGTCCGGGAAGATCCTACATACTGTGGAGCAACTAAGCCCGTGCGCCACAACTACTGAAGCCCGTGCATCTAGAGCCCATGCTCTGGAACAAGAGAAGCCACCCCAATGAGAAGGCTGCACACTGCAACAAAGAGTAGTCTCTGCTCGCCACAACTAGAGAAAAGCCCACGTGCAGCAACAAAGACCCAATGCGGCCAAAAATAAATAAATAAATTTATAAAAAGAAAACAAGACATAGTTAACATTTACAGCAGTAGCTCTCCACCCAGGGCAATTTTGCCCTCCAAGGAACATTTGGCAACATTCACAAACATTTTTGATTGTCACAACTGAGGGGGTGCTACTGGCCTTTCATAGGTACAGGCCCCTTGTTGCTAATCATCCTACCATGTGCAGGAGAGCTCCCCATAAAGAGAAATTATTCAGCTCAATAAGTCAATATTGCCAACACTGAAAACTTCCCCACTGGAGAGCTTCAAGATGGAGGAGTTAAGATGTGGAGCTCATCTTCCTCCCAACAAATACATCAGAAATACATCTACACGCGGAACAACTCCTTCAGAACACCTACTGAATGCTGGCAGAAGACCTCAGACTTCCCAAAAGGCAAGAAACTCCCGTGTACCTGGGTAGGGCAAAAGAAAAAAGAATAAACAGAGACAAAAGAATAGGGATGGGACCTGCACCAGTGGGAGGGAGCTATGAAGGAGGAAAGGTTTCCACACATTAGGAAGCTCCTTCACTGGTGAAGATGAGGGGTTGCGGAGGGGAAGCTTCGGAGCCATGGAGGAGAACACAGCAACAGGGATGCGGATGGCAAAGCGGGGAGATTCCCACACAGAGGATCGGTGCCGACCCGCACTCACCAGCCCGAGAGGCTTGTCTGCTCACCCAACGGGGCGGGCGGGGCTGGGAGCTGCTACTTTAACCCCGACCTGTCTGGGCAGGAACAGATGCCCTCAGGTGACCTACACGCACACACAGGGCTAAATCCAAAGCTGAACCCCAGGAGCTATGCAGACACAGAAGAAAAAAGGAAATTTCTCCCAGCAGCCCCAGAAGCAGTGGACTAAACCTCCACAATCAACTTGACGTACCCTGCATCTGTGGGATACCTGAATGAACAATGAATCACCCCAAAATTGAGGTGGTGGACTTTGGGAGCAACTGCAGGCTTAGGGTTTGCTTTCTGCACCTAATTTGTTTCTATTTTTATGTTTATCTTAGTTTAGTATTTAGCGTTTATTATAATTGGTAGATTTGTTTTTTGTGGTTTGGTTGCTCTTTTCTTCCTTCCCTCCTTACCTCCTTCCTTCCTTCCTTTTTCTTTTTCTCTCCTTCTCTCTCTTGCTCCCTCTCTCTCTTCTCTCTCTCTCTCTCCCTTTTCTTCTCAGCCGAGTGGCTGACAGTGTCTTGGTGCTCCAGCCGGGTGTCAGGCCTGTGCCTCTGAGGTGGGAGAGCCGAGTTCAGGAACACTGGTCCGCCAGAGACCTCCTGGCTCCAAATATCAAACAGCGAAAGCTCTCCTAGAGATCTCCATCTCAATTCTAAGACCCAGCTCCACTCAGCGACCAGTGCCAGACACCCTATGCCAAACAAGTAGCAAGACAGGAACACAACCCCACCCATTAGCAGAGAAGCTGCCTAAAATCATAATAAGGTCACAGAAACCCCAAAACACACCATCGGACGCGGTCCTGCCCACCAGAAAGACAAGATCCAGACTCATCCACCAGAACACAGGCACCAGTCCCCTCCACCAGGAAGCCTGCACAACCCACTGAACCAACCTTAGCCACTGGGGGCAGACACCAAAAACAACGGGAAATACGAACCTGCAGCCTGCAAAACGGAGACCCCAAACACAGTAAGATAAGCAAAATGAGAAGACAGAGAAACACACAGCAGATGAAGGAGCAAGGTAAAAACCCAGCAAACCAAACAAATGAAGAGGAAATAGGCAGTCTACCTGAAAAAGAATTCAGAGTAATGATAGTAAACATGATCCAAAATATTGCGAATAGAATGGAGACAATACAAGAAACGTTTAACAAGGACCTAGAAGAACTAAAGAGCAAACAAACAATAATGAACACCACAATAAATGAAATTAAAATTCTCTAGAAGGAATCAATAGCAGAATAACTGAGGCAGAAGAACACATAAGGGACCCGGAAGATAAATTACTGGAAATAACTACTGTAGAGCAGAATAATGAAAAAAGAATGGAAAGAATTGAGGACAGTCTCAGAGACCTCTGGGACAACATTAAACACACCAACATTCGAATTATAGGGGTCCCAGAAGAAGAAGAGAAAAAGAAAGGGACTGAGAAAATATTAGAGGAGATTATAGTTGAAAACTTCCCTAATACGGGAAAGGAAATAGTCAATCAACTCCAGGAAGCACAGAGAGTCCCACACAGGATAAATACAAGGATAAACACGCCAAGACACATATTAATCAAACTATCAAAAATTAAATAGAAAGAAAAAATATTAAAAGCAGCAAGGTAAAAACAACCAATAACATACAAGGGAATCCCCATAAGGTTAACAGCTGATCTTTCAGCAGAAACTCTGCAAGCCAGAAGGGACTGGCAGGACATATTTAAAGTGATGAAGGAGAAAAACCTGCAACTGAGATGACTCTACACAGCAAGGATCTCATTCAGATTTGATGGAGAAATTAAAACCTTTACAGACAAGCAAAACCTAAGAGAATTCAGCACCACCAAACCAGGTTGACAGCAAACGCTAAAGGAACTTCTCTAGGCAGGAAACACAAGAGAAGGAAAAGACCTACAATAACAAACCCAAAACAATTAAGAAAATGGTAATAGGAACATACATTATCGATAATTACATTAAATGGATTAAATGCTCCAACCAAAAGACACAGGCTCGCTGAATGGATGCAAAAACAAGACACACATATATGCTTCTATAAGACACCCACTTCAGACCTAGGGACCCATACAGACTGAAAGTGAGGGGATGGAAAAAGATATTCCACGCAAATGGAAATCAAAAGAAAGCTGGAGTAGCAATTCTCATATCAGACAAAACAGACTTTAAAATAAAGACTATTACAAGAGACAAAGATGGACACTACATAAGATCAAGCGATCAATCCAAGAAGAGAGAGAACAATTGTAAACATTTATGCAGGCAACATAGGAGCACCTGAATACATAAGACAAATGCTAACAGCCATAGAATGGGAAATCGAAACTAACACACAATCATACTAGGGGACTTTAACACCGCACTTTCACCAATGGACAGATCATCCAAAATGAAAATAAATAAACACAAGCTTTAAATGATACATTAAACAAGATGGATTTAATTGATGTTTATATGACATTCCATCCAAAAACAACAGAATATACTTTCTTCTCAAGTGCTCATGGAACATTCTTCAGGATAGATCATATCTTAGGTCACAAATCAAGCCTTGGTAAATTTAAGAAAATGGAAATCTTATCAAGTATCTTTTCTGACCACGACGCTATGAGACTAGATATCAATTACAGGAAAAAACTGTAAAAAATACAAATACATGGAGGCTAAACAATACACTACTAAATAACCAAGAGATCACTGAAGAAATCAAAGAGGAAAGCAAAAAATACCTAGAAACAAATGACAATGAAAACACGATGACCCAAAACCTATGGGATGCAGCAAAAGCAGTTCTAAGAGGGAAGTTTATAGCAATACAGTCCTACCTCAAGAAACAAGAAACATCTCAAATAAACAACCTGACCTTACACCTAAAGCAATTACAGAAAGAAGAACAAAAAACTGCCAAAGTTAGCAGAAGGAAAAAAATCATAAAGATCAGATCAGAAATAAATGAAAAGGAAATTAAGGAAATGATACCAAAGATCAATAAAATTAAAAGCTGGTTCTTTGGGAAGATAAACAAAATTGATAAACCATTAGCCAGACTCACCAAGAAAAAAAGGGAGAAGACTCAAAGCAACAGAATTAGAAATGAAAAAGAAGAAGTAACAAATGACACTGCTTAAATACAAAGGACCATGAGAGATTACTACAAGCAAGTATATGCCAGTAAAATGGACAACCTGGAAGAAATGGACAAATTCTTAGAAAAGCACAACCTTCCGAGACCGAACCAAGAAGAAATAGAAAATATAAGCAGACCAATCACAAGCACTGAAATTGAGACTGTGATTAAAAATCTTCCAACAAACAAAAGCCCAGGACCAGATGGCTTCACAGGCGAATTCTTTCAAACATTTAGAGAAGAGCTAACACCTATCCTTCTCAAACTTCCAAAACATAGTAGAGGGTAGGAACACTCCCAAACTCATTCTAGGAGGCCACCATCAAACTGATACCAAAACCAGACAAAGATGTCACAAGGAAAGAAAACTACAGATCAATATCACTGATAAACATAGATGCAAAAATCCTCAACAAAATACTAGCAAACAGAATCCAACAGCACATTAAAAGGATCATACACTATGATCAAGTGGGGTTTATCCCAGGAATGCAAGGATTCTTCAACATATGCAAGTCAATCAATGTGACACACCATATTAACAAACTGAAGGAGAAAAACCATATGATCATCTCAATAGATGCAGAAAAAGCTTTTGACAAAATTCAACACGCATTTATGATAAAAACCCTCCAGAAAGTAGGCACAGAGGGAACTTACCTCAACATAATAAAGGCCATATTACAAACCCACAGCCAACGTCATCCTCAATGGTGAAAAACTGAAACCATTTCCCCTCAGATGAGGAACAAGACAAGGTTTCCCACTCTCACCACTATTATTCAACATAGTTTTGGAAGTTTTAGCCACAGAAATTAGAGAAGAAAAAGAAATAAAAGGAATCCTATTCAGAAAAGAAGTAAAACTGTCACTGTTTGCAGATGACATGATACTATACATAGAGAATCCTAAAGATGCTACCAGAAAACTACTAGAGGTGATCAATGAATCTGGTAAAGTAGCAGGATACAAAATTAATGCACAGAAGCCTCTTTCATTCCTATACACTAATGATGAAAAAACCGAAAGAGAAATTAAGGAAACACTCCCATTTACCATTACAACAAAAAGAATAAAATACCTAGGAATAAACCTCCCAAAGGAGACAAAAGACTTGTATGCAGAAAACTATAAGACACTGATGAAAGAAATTAAAGATGATACAAACAGATGGAGACATATACCATGTTCTTGGATTGGAAGAATCAACATTGTGAAAATGACTATACTACCCAAAACAATCTACAGATTCAATGCAATCCCTATCAAACTACCAATGGCATTTTTCACAGAACTAGAACAAAAAGTTGCACAATATGTATGGAAACAGAAAAGACCCCGAATAGCCAAAGCAATCTTGAGAAAGAAAAACGGAGCTGGCGGAATCAGGCTCCCAGACTTCAGACTATACTATAAAGCTACAGTAATCAAGACAGTATGGTACTGGCACAAAAACAGAAATACAGATCGATGGAACAGGATAGAAAGCCCAGAGATAAACCCACGCACCTCTGGTCAACTAACGTATGACGAAGGAGGCAAGAATATAAAATGGAGAAAAGACAGCCTCTTCAATAAGTGGTGCTGGGAAAACTGGACAGCTACATGTAAAAGAATGAAATTAGAATACTCCTTAACACTGTACACAAAAATAAACTCAAAATGGATTAAAGACCTAAATGTAAGGCCAGACACTATCAAACTCTTAGAGGAAAACATAGGCAGAACACTCTATGACATAAATCACAGCAAGATCCTTTTGACCCACCTCCTGGAGAAATGGAAATAAAAACAAAAATAAACAAATGGGACCTAATGAAACTTCAAAGCTTTTGCACAGCAAAGGAAACCATAAAAAAGATGAAAAGACAACCCTCAGAATGGGAGAAAATATTTGCAAATGAAGCAACTGACAAAGGATTAATCTCCAAAATATAGAAGCAGCTCATGCAGCTCAATATCAAAAAAAACCAAACAACCCAATCCAAAAATGGTTAGAAGACCTAAATAGACATTTCTCCAAAGAAGATATACAGATTGCCAACAAACACATGAAAGGATGCTCAACATCACTAATCATTAGAGAAACGCAAATCAAAACTACAATGAGTATCACCTCACACCAGTCAGAATGGCCATCAAAAGATCTACAAATAATAAATGCTGGACAGGGTGTGGAGAATAGAGGACCCTCTTGCACTGTTGACGGGAATGTAAATTGATACAGCCACTATGGAAAAGAGTATGGAGGTTCCTTAAAAAACTAAAAATAGAACTACCATATGACCCAGCAATCCCACTACTGGGCATATACCGTGAGAAAACCATAATTCAAAAAGAGTCATGTACCAAAATGTTCATTGCAGTTCTATTTACAATAGCCAGGACATGGAAGCAACCTAAGTGTCCATCAGCAGATGAATGGGTAAAGAAGATGGAATATATATATACAATGGAATATTACTCAGGTATAAAAGGAAATGAAATTGAGATATTTGTAGTGAGGTGGATGGACCTAGAGTCTGTCATAGAGTGAAGTAAGTCACAAAGAGAAAAACAAATACCATATGCTAACACATATATATGGCATCTAAACAGAAAAAAAAAGGTCCTAAAGAACCTAGGGGTAGGACAGGAATAAAGCCACAGACGTAGAAAATGGACTTGAGGACACGGGGAGGGGGGGAAGGGTAAGCTGGGACGAAGTGAGAGATTGGCATGGACAAATATACACTATCAAGTGTAAAACAGATAGCTAGTGGGGAGCAGCCACATAGCACAGGGAGATCAGCTCGGTGCTTTGTGACCACAGGCATGGGGTGGGTGGGAGGGAGGGAGATGCAAGAGGGAGGAGATATGGGGATATATGTATAGCTGATTCACTTTGTTATAAAGCAGAAACTAACACACCATTGTAAAGCAATTATACTCCAGTAAAGATGTTAAGAAAAAAAAAAGAAAAAGAAAACTCCCCCACTACAGGATGTCATAAATTGAAAAATGTGTCTAGAATATTAAGAAAGCATTTTAAGATAGATGAAATACAATAGTTCAGCTTATCTGGGATGAACCCAGGGTTGTGAAGGAGTACTAGAAAATAATGCTGGTATTCTGCCTCTGAGTCTCTTTTCTCACTTTTAGAATAGTAAAGTGATGATGACCAGGGGCTGTTTTGAGAAAATAATTTAACATGCTGTACATTTCAGGGCCAGGAGTTCCAGACCATGTGTTCATCCCCTGCTTTGGAGAAACCCTGCACTCTAATCAAACTAACTAATACATCCTATTTCTGCTAATTGTGACTGATCTCAGGGGAAACAAAAGAGTCACCAATCATATGGTATATCTCACTGTTTTTAAAGCCAAGGTCTATGCTACTCGTGATTCTATGAAGCTCCCCCTGATGCTCAATTTAAAATATTGTTTTCTTTTTCTGAACTTCTTTAGCATTGCCTCTCAAATAGTATTTGTGTGGTTTATCTTTTCCCTAACTGTAAGTCCCTTTGGGTCACGACCCATGACTGGTTCACACCTGTAACTCTCAAGGAACCTTACAGTGCCTCGCACGTTACAGTGGTTAATAAATATTTGTAGAATGAATAATTGAATAAATATACAGTACCAGAAGACTATAATTAAATACAAATCCCTCAGACTTCTCCCAGCTCTTTTCAGACTTTCCTCACAGGGCTCATTTTGTAAACCTTTGATCATTTTAGTCGCTCTCCAAGTTCCCATGCTTCAGCTATAGGGTCTCAGGGAGAGCAGAGTTCTCTCCTAACCACTGCTTTACAAAACACCATTTAGTAAATTCAATCAACTTTCAAATCACTTCCCCGGGATGGCAGTCAGTGTTTGGTCTCAAAATATTTAAAGCACCTTACATAGGCAGAGTACTAAATTCCTCTGAGGAAACAAGGGACAACATGAGCGTAAGTATAAGCAGCAAGAAACTTTCTACCCATCGCTCACAAATTCCAATTATATTACCAATGATTATACTTGTACGGGGGATTGGGGGTGGGTGGGAGGAATTCGGAACTAACAGAAGTCTTAAAATGTATGACTATCAGAGAGAGGAAGAAAATAAGGGGGAAAGATCAGTGATTGAATTTTAACCTGTTCCTCTGAAAGATAAAACAAAGATGGATTGTTCCTCTTTTATTATTATATAGCTTAGTAGTGGAAGAAATAATTGTGGTCACTACATGTATGAAAATTATGAAGGTCATGATTTAGATTAACTTGCAGGACGTTTTTTATAAGGTCCCCCTTTTTCTCCTTCAGAGTGGTCCTTGAGCATCAATCAATGTTTGGTGGCTGCTTCTAGCAAGTCTTTTGCTTCATTAATTTTGGTTGCTAAGTAAGGAGATCCACCTGAGAGGACAAAGAAAAGTAAATGGATTAAAACACACTTCATTATTGACAGTTTTTAAAGTCTCAAATGAAATATAGTACTTATGGAGTACAGACTTAGAGTCACTGTGCCCTAAAATAAAACTGTCAGTTCTTTTTTAGAGTTCTTCACAATGAATTACTGCTAATGCAAAGAGCAAGAGGAAAACTGAGGTGAATTTCAAATTCAGAATCTTTATAAATCACAAACAGACGCTTTTTGACATACAAAAATACTGGCCCCAAAACTGTCACGTTAAAGCTATTTAAGCATCATATGCCTTCTAACTTCTAGTCCTGAACACTTTCATTGCTTAACACTAGAACTAACAATCATATTACAGTTCACCAGTCCCTTTGTGTTTGTTTTCATTTTTTTTCTCCCCTTGAGTACAAATGATCTATAGCTGTTGAAAACATAAGACCTCAGTAGTGCACAACAAACCAAAAACATCTAGATAGCACTGGTGTGTATATTGTCCTGACTTTATCCAGGCCTTTTACTGATATCATACCACCCATTTTAAAAAGGAAAAAGAAGAAAAAAAAAGGGGGTGGGGGGGAAGAAAGCAGGGAAACAGAACAGCATAAGGGCAATGCTGAAGGAGCTATATTTAGTTTTTTACCCTTGAAGATATCACTGACATTTTCACATCAAGATCTGAATCGCTATAAACACTTACGGATTATATCACAGAGTGCCCTTGAATATACAATAAGAATTACAAATGAAATTGATGCAAGTTTCCATATGCACTTGACTCTGAAATAAACTGACTTCAGGATTATCTTTGAAAATGATCTCAGAATTAGGTAATGTCAATCTTGGTAACAAGCTGGTTAAATTTTGAGAGTTACCAATGTAATGCCAGGCATCCTGTATATCCTCAACAACTACCAAAATATTAATTGAACTCAAACATAACCTTTAGTTGATTGATATGAATTCTGGATATTTAAATCACTGGCCATAACATGCTCATTTAGCAGAAAGAAAAAAAATCAAAGGCATGGAAGATCGAAAGTCTCATTAAACATTATATTTATTGATGGCAATGTCAGAGGAAAAAAATTGACAGTTTATTCAGAAAAACATTGAATTACCCTTCACCCTCTTTTAATGAGAGGGACACTGGACTTCTCAATTATGTGCATGGCAGAAACTTTGGGTTCGGCACTCATTCTACCTTCCTAAAACTTGGAAAAGGCCCTAAGCCTAAAACTACGATTCCTATATTCTCTTCAAGTAGTGTTTGATTCAAATTAGGATCTATCAATGAGAGGCAGTCTTGTGAGATTTGAAAGGCTGAAGAGAAAGGTTTTCTTGCTGGGCCTCTTTGTTACTGCTGCTAGCAGGTGAAATCATGGTGTAGTGATGGCCGCAGCTGTGCTTTCCTTACAGTTCTAGTGGCAGGCCATGAGGTAGTCAATGAGTAGCTGCCCTGACAGCGCAGCTCTGTAATTACTAGGGGAGCCATTCTTGTAAGCCAAGTCTAAAATGTACTCCTTTAGACCTTCCAACAATTTGTAACCATTCATTCCCTGCACTAAATGCTCTCCTGCTTAAAACCTCTGGTTTCTGGCACTGAATCTTGACTAATATAAAATATATAGGATACATATCCTTTATTTAATGGAAACAATACAGTTTTGAATCTTTCGATCCTGCTCAGGTTTCTTGGGGGAATCATCTGGATTGCATTTAATTAGAATACTCATCCTCTGGGCTTCCCTGGTGGCGCAGTGGTTGAGAATCTGCCTGCCAATGCAGGGGACACTGGTTCGAGCCCTGGTCTGGGAAGAGCCCACATGCCGTGGAGCAACTGGGCCTGTGAGCCACAATTACTGAGCCTGTGCTCTAGAGCCTGTGTGCCACAACTACTGAAGCCTGTGCTCTATCTAGAGCCCATGAGACACAACTACTGAGCCCACCTGCCACAACTACTGAAGCCCACGCACCTAGAGCCTGTGCTCCGCAGCAAGAGAAGCCACCGCACCACAATGAAGAGTAGCCCTCGCTCACCGCAACTAGAGAAAGCCCGCACATAGCAACGAAGACCCAACGTAGCCAAAAATAAAAAAATAATAAATTAATTAATAAAAAAAAATTATCAAAAAACTAACACTGGATATACATTGACCTCAATGAAGTTTGATGACACTATCGACTCATACTGTCCAAAAATAACTGGGGCTCAGCAAACCCATGATCAAAACCACTGTGATGAGCATAGTAACTAGGCATTATTCTAATATAGTATTTCATTTGGTTCCTCCAACTATCCTTTGTAGTTGCTCAATTCTTATTTTCATTACATAAAGAGAACTGAATCACAAAAAAGTTCAGTTACTTGCCCAACACTAGCCACAGAGGTAAAATGAGGTGGAGTCAGGATTCCCAGGAAGGTTACCACACCACACTGTCTCTCACTCTCTGTACAAACTTCTTTGCTTATTCAATTCCTACCATGTTAAACATTTGGTTGTTATAAACCTTTTCTACTTTCTTCAAGCCGGTAACCCCATCCCAGGTCCTCTTCCTTCTTAGGAAGATTGAAATCATGCCTTGTGGTTTACTTTTAAAGTATATGTCTATCTACTCATTACATAATAAATACGTTGAAGAGCAATCATGTCTTACATCTCTCTGTATTATCAGCACAGCTCTGAGTACACAGAAGGGAGTGGAGACGTGTCCTTGATGGGGAGAAGGAAGTGGTGAATCACTATTCCCTTATTTTCTTGCATCAAGTACCAGTTTCAGAAAAGTAAAATCACTTCAGAGAGACAGAAAACAGGATAAACAAGTGTGTTACGAGTGGGTGCTTTAAAAATAAATATCTGCAAAACATCTGGGTAGAACAATCCTAACCAGCACAAGAGAAAATAAGCAAATATTCTACAACTAACAATTGTTACAAAGTTAGGTACAGGCATACCTTGTTTTCTCATGCTTTGTTTTATTGCACTTTGTACATACTGAGTCTTTTACAAATTGAAGGTTTGCAGCAACACTGTGTCAAGTAAGTCTTATCAGTGCCATTTTTACAACAGGTTTATTTTTTAATTATGGTATGAACATACATTGTTTTTTAAATATAATGCTATTTCACACTTAACGAACAACAGTATAGTGTAAACATAACTTTTGTATGTACTGGGAAACCAAAATATTTGTGTGACTTGCTTTATTGCAATATTTGCTGTATTGGAGTGGTCTGGAACTGAACCTAGTATCTTTGAGGTATGCCTGTATAACTTATTACTAATGTGAGTTTCAAAGAAAGTACACCAATGTGAGGATTAAGAATATATAAGTTCCTTTTTTCCTTGGGTCTTCCTTATGCAGATCCATATATTCCTTAACTCTCGTTAAAACTTATGAATGTCTACATCCCAAGTCTGTAAGACAGAAGTAAGAAGTATTGCCATCTGCTGATCTGAAGGGTTCTTAAAAGCCACCCACCCTTCTTAAAAGAAAGATGTTAAAATCACATTGAAGCACATAGGAGATTGACTTCTCCGAACTTCAGAGAAGTTCCAGTGATCTGCTCCCCAGTGAAACTGGTGAAAACTATATAATAACCCCCAACCATTTGTAACCTCTAGAAACGATCTTAAAAACAAAAAGAAAAAAGAAAAATCTACTAGAGAAGATCTATGAGAAGTCAGTAGGAATCTGTGGTAAACGGCTCCCTCCTATTCCCCTCCCAGCTCAGCAAGGCAGAGACTCCATGCTGGACTGCTCTAGCAGAAACACAGGCCTCCATCTCTCCCCAGCTCCCGGACAGAGGGCTTTCTTTCTGGGAGGAGCAGGACGGACCTTCGTATTTCTCTTCCTACTCCCAGTTGCCTGGTGCTGAGGCTCAGCCACAGGAAAGTGGAACAGAGGCTCTACCGTGGACACGGCTCCCTTAGAATAAATACTGGGACCTCAACAGCTCTTTTCCCAGCCCACAAGGCATGGTGGTTTCACACCAGGATAGGCAAGCTGAGAAGACCTCTGGCTACTTCACTAAAACCACCCAGCCAGTTAATAAACAAATAATAATAACAAGCTGGCCTGGGGGGTGGGGGGTGGCAAACCAATACCCAGAGCTGCTATAATACATAATCTAAAATATTCAGTTTCCAACAAAATATTTCGGGGCATGTAAAGGAACAGGAAAGTATGACAGTATGACCCATACACACATCATGAAAAAAGTAGCAACAGAAACTATCTCTGAGAGGGACCAAATGCTGGATTTATGGAAAAAGTTTCCAAAGTAGCCATTATACATTCACAGAACTAAAATTAAAAAAAGAAATCACTAGAGGGGCTCAAGAGTAGATTTGAACTGGCGTAAGACAGAATGAGCAAACTTGAAGATACAATGATTGCGATTATGCAAACCAAAGATCAGAGAGAAAAAGGAAAGAAGGAGAAAAAACCAGAGCCTCAGAGAAATGTGGGACATCATAAAATCCATAAAAATACATGAAATGGGAGCACCAGGAGAGGAAAGGAGAAAAAACAACCTTTAAGGATATGCTGGCTAAAAATTTCCCAAGTTTATTGAAAAACAATAACCTACACATCCAAGAAGCTCAACAAACTCCAAGTAGGATAAACTTAATAAGGCCTAAAACACACATCATTAAGAAATGCTAAAAGTCAAAGACAAGGAGAGAATATGGAAGGCAGCATTAAATTAATTAAAAAATGAGGCCATTAGACTGAGGTGGCTTTAATGCCTTAGTAGACTACATAATCAAACTAAAACCTAAGGCTATAAATCTCTCCACATTAAGAAATTAAAACCTGAGTACAACGAATCACAAACAGCCAACTAGACTTTTCCAAGTAAAGCAAATGCTTACGCTACAGCCAAATAATTTTCTTGGTTTGGTTCGGCCTCTTCTCTATAAAAACCTTTCCACTAGAGGGCTCCTAACCACTTTCGGATTGGTGCTGCCCAATTCAAATGAATTTTTGCTCAAACGAACTCTTAAAGTTTTTAATATGCCTCAGTTTATCTTTTAACAGTAGCAAGAGAAAGACAGTGTGACACTTATAAAGGAACCCAATAACATAAAAAGCTAACTTAGCAGAAAAACAATGGAGGCCAGGAAGACAGTGGTATAACATAAAGTCCTCAAAGAAAAAACTGTTGACCAAGAATGCCATACATTCAGCAAAGCTGTTATTCAGAAATGAAGGTGAAATAAACACTATCCTAGATAATCAAAAACTGAAAGAATTTATTGTTAACCGATCCACTTTAGAAGAAATACTAAAGGAAATTATTTAGGCTGAAAGAAAGTGACCTCAGATGGTAATCTGAATTTACATATACAAAGAGCACTAGTAAATGTAACTGTGTAATTATAAAAGACAATATAAATGCCTATTTGCTTTCTTCTCTTAACTGATTGAAAAGGTAACTGTAAAAAAATATGCATAAAATGTACTGTTTGGTCTGTAACACAGAAATATAATACATGCATAATACACATGCTAGTAATAGCACAAAGGTGTATAGGAGCAAAGCTGTTATAGATTAAGAAAATAACAGCAGACAGTAATGATTCTAACAATGTACTGTTCAGCTTGTAACATTAGTAGATGTTATGTGTATAACAATAATACCACAAAAGGGGGAAAATGGGAATAGAGCTATATAGAAGTAATATTTCCATATATATTATAAGAATTAAGCTAGTATAAATCTGAAGCTGATTCTGAGAAATTAAGATGTATATGGTAAACCCTAGAGCAATCACTTTTAAAAACCCTCAAGAATAATGAAATAATAAAATCAAAATACTACATTAGAAAATATTCAGTGCAAAAGAAAGCAATAAAGGAAGACTAACGAGGGGTAAAAAAGACATGACATGGAAAACAAAAAGCAAATGCAGGGACTTCCCTGGTGGCACAGTGGTTAAGAATCTGCCTGCCAATGCAGGGGACACAGGTTCAAGCCCTGGTCTGGGAAGATCCCACATGCCGCAGGGCAACTAAGCCCGTGAACCACAACTACTGAGCCTGCACTCTAGAGCCTGTGTGCCACAACTACTAAGCTCGCGCACCACAACTACCGAAGCCCATGCACCTAGAGCCCATGCTCCGCAGCAAGAGTAGCCACCGCAATGAGAAGCCCACACATCGCAATGAAGAGTAGCCCCTGCTCACTGCAACTAGAGAAAGCCCACACACAGCAACAAACACCCAATGCAGCAAATAAATAAATATTTTTTAAAAAACAAATGCAGACATAAATCCAACTATATCAATAATAAAATTGCATGTGAACGGAATAAACAATCCAACCTGTCATTAGGTTGTCAGGTTGGATTAAAAAAACATGATCCAACTAAAGGCTGTTTACAGGAGACAGACTTTAGATTCAAAAGCACAAATAGACTGAAAGCAAAAGGATGGAAAAAGAGGTATCATGAAACACCAACCACAGACAAACTAGAATGGCTATACTCATGAGACAAAATAGACTTTAAAACAAAAAAGTGTTCCTATAAATATATATGCTCTTAACGACAGAGCACCAAAATATACGAAACGAAAACGAAGAAAAATGAACAGAGAAACAGACAATTCAACAATAAGAATTAATGCCCCACTTTCAATAATGGATAGAACAACTAGACAGAAGATCAACAAGGAAGTAGAAGACTTGGACAACACTTAAAACCAACTAGACCTAACAGATATTTACAGAACACTTCACTCAACAACAGAATATACATTCTTCTCAAGTGCACATGGAACATTTTCTAGGAGAAACCGTATGATAGGCCATAAAACAAACCTCAATAAATTAAAAGGATAGAAACAATACATTATGTTCTCCAACCACAATTGAATGAAATTAGAAATCAATAGCAAGGACAAATTTGGGAAATAAATACTTACAGGCCATAGCTTAAGTAGTGCTTAGAGAGCAATTATAGTTTTAAGTTCCTGGGTTAAAAAAGAAAAAAGATCTAGGGACTTCGCTGGTGGTCCAGTGGCAAAGAATCTGCCTTCTGATGCAGGGGATGTGACTTTGATCCCTGGTCTGGGAACTAGGTTCCCACATGCCACAGGGCAGCTAAGCTGCACGCCACAACTACTGAGCTCTCGCGCTGCAAAACTAGAGCCCACATGCTCTGGAGCCCACGCACCACAACTACAGAGCCCATGAGCCCTGGAGCCTGTGCACCACAACTAGAGAGAGAAAACCCGCATGCCACAACTAGAGAGAAGCCCATGTGCTGCAATGAAGAGCCTGCGCACCACAACAAAAGACCCCACATGCCGCAACGAAGATCCTGCCTGCCTCAACTAAGACCTGACTCAGCCAAAATAAATGAATGAATGAATGAATGAATAAATTAAATTAAATAAAAAAGAAAAGAAAAAAAGATCTCAAATCAATAACCTAAACTTCAACCTTAAGACACTGGAAAGAGAAGAGCAAACTAAACCTAAAGCAGGAAGAAGAAAGGAAATAATAAAAATTAAAACAAAAATTCATGAAAGAGAGAATAGAAAAACAACAGGGAAAATCAACCAGCCCAAAAGATGGTTCTTTGAAAAGAAGTCCTTAGCTTGTTGATCAGCAAAACAAACCTTTAGCTTGTCTGACCAAGAAAAAAAGAAAACAGATTCAAATTACTAGAATCAGAAATCAAAGAGAGGATATTACTATCATACCTTGCAGAAATAAAAATAATTATAAAGGAGTACTATAAATAACTATTTCAACAAATTAGAAAACATATATAAAATTAGACAAATTCCTCAAAAGACACAAATCACTGAAACTGTCTCAAGAAAAAATGGACAATCTGAATAGATCTATTACAAGTGAAGAGACTGAATCAGTAATCAAAAAACTATGCAAAGGGCTTCCCTTGTGGCGCAGTGGTTGAGAGTCCGCCTGCCGATGCAGGGGATGCGGGTTCGTGCCCCGGTCTGGGAAGATCCCACATGCCGCGGAGCAGCTGGGCCCGTGAGCCATGGCCGCTGAGCCTGCGCGTCCGGAGCCTGTGCTCCACAACGGGAGAGGCCACAACAGTGAGAGGCCCGCGTACAGCAAAAAAAAAAAAAAACTATGCAAAGAAAACCCAGGTCTAGATGGTTTATAGAAGGGGAGGGAATGCTTCCTAACTCATTTTACAAGGCCCATATTATCTTGATAACAAACCAAACAAAGACATCACAAGAAAACTATAGATCAATATTTCTTATGAATGTGAATGCAAAAAACTCAACAAAATACTAGCAAACTGAATCCAGCAACATACTAAAAAAATTTTGTACACCACGACCAAGTGGGATTTATCCCAGGGATGAAAGATTGGTTTAACAGCCGAAAATCAATTAATGTAACCCACTACATCAACAGAATAAAAAGCAAAAAACAAAAATCACATAATAACCTGAATATGTGCAGAAAAAGCATTTGACAGAAACACTCGACAAACTTAGAAAGTAACTTCTTAACCTGACAAAGGGCATCTATGAAAAACCCACAGCTAATACCCCACTTAATGGGGGAAAGATTGGGTGCTTTTCCATAAGATCAGAACCAAGAATGTCCCTGCTTACAACTTCTTCTCAACATTGTACTGAGCTTCTATTCAGGGAAATTAGGTAAGGAAAAGAAATAAATTGTATCCAGATTGGAAAGGAAGAAGTAAAGCAAACTCTATTCATAGATGACATAGTTTTATATATAGAAAACCCTAATGAACTTACCAAAAAAACTACTGGAATAAACAAGTTCAGTAAGGTTGAAGGATATAAGATCAATATATAAAAATCAATGATATTCCTATACATTCACAATGAATAATTCAAAAATGAAATTAAGAAAATAATTCTAGGGACTTCCTTGGTGGCCCAGAGGTTTAGAATCCACCTGCCGGTGCAGGGGACTGGGTTCGAGCCCTGGTCTGGGAAGATCCTACATGCCACGGAGCAACTAAGCCCGCGAGCCACAACTAATGAGCCCGCACTCTAGAGCCCGCGAGCCACAACTACTGAGCCGGCGCTCTACAGCCCTCAAGCCACAACTACTGAGCCTGAGAGCCACAACTACTGAAGCCTGCGTGCCTAGAGCCCATGCTCCGCAACAAGAGAAGCCACCACAACGAGAAGCCCGAGCACCGCAACAGAGGGTAGCCCCCACTCGGTACAACTAGAGAAAGCCCGCGTGCAACAACGAAGACCCAATGCAGTCAAAAATAAATAAATAAAATATAATAAAAAAAGGAAAATAATTCTATTCACAACAGTATCAAAAAGAATAAAACACTTTAGAACTACAAAATATTGGTGAAAGAAATTAAAGAAGATCTAAATAAATGGAAAAACATTCCACGTCCATGGATCAGTAGGTTTAACGTTAAGATGGCAATACTCCCTAAGCTGACTTACAGATTCAACACAATCTCTATGAGAATTCCAGTTGACTTATTTGTAAAAACTGACAGGCTGATTCTAAAATTCACATGAAATTGCAAGGGACCCAGAATAGCCAAAACAATCCTATAAAAAAGAATAAAGTAAGAGGAGTCACACTTCAAAAAATTAAAACTTGGGCTTCCCTGGTGGTGCAGTGGTTGGGAGTCCGCCTGCCGATGCAGCGGACACGGGTTCGTGCCCCAGTCCGGGAAGATCCCACATGCCGCAGAGCGGCTGGGCCCGTGAGCCATGGCCCCTGAGCCTGCGCGTCTGGAGCCTGTGCTCCGCTATGGGAGAGGCCACAACAGTGAGAAGCCCGCGTACCGCAAAAAAAAAAAAAAATTAAAACTTATTACAAGGCAAAGGTTATCAAGACAGTGTGGTACTGGCACCAAAGACAAACATACAGATCAACGGAACAGAACTGAGAATTGGGAGATGGGGTGCGGGTGGAGCTAAAGGATGATAGAGTTTCCTTCTGAGGTGATGAAAATGTTCTCAAATTGACTGTGGTAATGGTGGTACACATCTGTAAATATACCAAAAACTACTGAATTGTACACTTTAAATGGATGAATCATATGGTACATATGGTACATGAATTATATCTCAATATAGCTGTTTTAAAACAGACAGAAGGCTCTGAAGAATACTTTGAGTCTGATTCAGTTTATCAGATCCTTATAGAGAATCACAGAAACCTAGGGTTGGAAGAGTCTTAAAGGGTTCTTACCTGTTACACAATACATGAATACCTCCTATTACATCACCAACAAACTGTCCTCCAACAGTTCTCAATCTCAGGTTACCTTTACTGCTTTGCTTGAACGTCACTTTTTCCACTGCTGTAGCTCCAGTGCCTAGAACAGTGCCTAGCTCCCAGTAGCTACTTGTAATTACTAGTTGACTGATATCTCATGAAGGGGAACTAGGATAGCTCCAACTACAAGCACAGTCTTCCTTATAGAGGTCCAATCTTCACTGTTCATAGTTTCTTCTAAGTGAACATAATTCTGCCTCCATAAAGGCACAGAAGAGAGACTTCACATATTCATGCAACATTTTAAGTATTAGATATTGCATAGAAGTCCTCCAATTTTCTCACGATAGCAAGGTTTCTTATTCATTATTGCTTCACCCAAAAACCTAGGAGTTACCCTTCTTCATTTTTACTACCTCCAATCCATGAGCTTTGTTGGCTTTATCTTCAAAATATATCCTGAACTGGACCATTCTTTACCTCCTTCGTTACGAAACCCATAGTGTAAATCAATATCATTCTTTCTTTGGTAACAATTTTCTGTACTAACTTCCTTGCTTCCACTCTTGACATCCTATAGCTATCTTTTCTCCACAGCTGCCAAAGCAGACTTTCCCATATTGTAAATCAGATATATCATTCCCATTACACTTGAAGGTAAAAGCCAAAGTTCTTAGCATTAGCTCTCCAGCTACGTCATCATCTGGCCCTGGATGTTCTCTCCAATCATATTTCCTACCACTTTTCTCCTTCTCACTACACTCTAGCCAATCTCCTTACAATTCCAGAAATACACAGTATGTTCTCATTCCAAGACCTTTGCACTTGATGTTCCTTCTGCCTAAAATACTCTTCTTAAGATTTTTGCATGACTTCCTACTCCCTCAGGTCTTTGCTCAAATATTATCCCCTTACAGAGAATTTTAAGATGATACAAGTAATACTGCAACTGCCTCCTCTCCAGCTGCTGATCTCTACCCCTCCCCCACTCTGCTTTATTTTTCTAAAAGCTCTTATTATATCATGTGACGTTTTTCATACTAGCCTTTTCTGCCTAACTACTCCCAAAACTTAGTGGCTAACAACAACAATGTTTTTTTTCCCTCACTATTCCATGGATTAGCTGGGCAGTTCCCCTGAGCTGGGTCAGGGGAGCCAGGGCTGGATGGTACAGGGTGGCCTCACTGGGACTTCACCTGGGATGGCTAGTCCTTACTCTCAACTTGGTCTTTTATCCTTCAGGAGGCATAGACCAACCTGGTCTTCTTCACATGGTAGTCTCCAGGTTCTAAGAGGATAACGGCTGAAGCTGCAAAGCTTCTTGAGGCCTAGACTCAGAATTCATACAATGTTACTTCTGCTATATTCTGTTTTGTTGAATGAATGAATGACTACTCATATGACACTGCTTCCAGCTCCTCAACATCCTGTTTGGTTTCCTCTGAATACTACTTAGTTTGTCCATGTCTTCCAAAACCTAGCATCCAGAAAGGGACACAAAATTCTGGACAAGATCTAACTTCAGCTCAGTATAGCTGGGTAATAAATATTAGTTGAAAAAGTGAGTGACAAGTACAGAAGATTGTGGTAATATTCAGTCTCATAATACAGATACTGTGTGCCCTTTAATGCAGCTTAAGAATGCACTGGCTTATTTCTAGCGGCTTTTATACCGTTGAATCTTATAGCCTTTAAGATCAAATATACCCCCATGGCTCTTTTTCATGTGTAACACTGCCAAGTCTCTGCCCTATATTTACACAATTGATTTTGGGGACCTAAAAGAACATTACATTTACCCCTGTTGAATTTAAATTTAATCTCTTCTAATTCATTGATTTCTCTAGTTGATCATTTCCACCAACACACTTTTTGGTCTGAGACGAAAAAGTCTGAAAACTGTTGCTTTCATACAAAATACATGGCATTCAAAAAAATAATTACCTTGTATACCCAAAGAAGGCCTGAAAAGGGAGAAAATAAGTTCCTAGAGGAGTATTAGGAACCCCTGGGGGTCCACAGTGCACGCCTTGCTAAGGCTGCTATACATCAATGAGAATGAACAAATGACTGCTCCACATTACAATATGGATGAATCGCACAAAGATAATGTTGACCCAAAGCAGCCAGATGCAAATGACTCGACATTCAAGAGAGAAGCTAACCTGTGACATATACATCAAGATAGTGGCTCCTTTTAAGGCTGCGGTAGACTGAAAGGGGTCTTGAAAGTACCCCCACGCTTTTCAGGGGTATGGTGATGTTTTCGTCCTTGATCTGGGGGCTGTTTATATGAGTATGTTTGTAAAAATTTATTTAGATATATATTATGATGTGAACTTTGCTGCCTGTATTTTCTACTTCAATACAAAGAGAACCTAAAAATAAAAAGAGATTGAGGAGAAACATAATCTCTTTAAAAAAAGGAAATCAAATTACATCACTCTACTGCTTAAAACCTGACAGTAACTTCCCACTCTATTTAGAATAAAGTTCAAATATTGGGTTGGCCAAAAATGACCCAAATATTGGGTCGTTTGGGTTTTTCTGTGACATCGTACGGAATATTAATATTATACAAAACCTACAGTGTTTCACAACCATAAAGCATACTGTTTTCAAACTCTGGGCACCACTTCATCTCATGCAGCTTCTCCCCTTGCTTATTACACCCCTATCACACTAGTTTTCTCCCTTAAGCACAATAAGTTCTTTCCTCCTAGGAACATGCTAGTTCCTTAACTTTCCAACCACTCTTCACATGGCTAGCTTCTTTTCATCCCTTAGAGCTCCTCAGAGAGGCCTCCCCAATCATCCCATGTAAAGTTGCCTCTTTCCCGTATTCTATAATCTCAGGCCATTGTGCCCTTTATTGCACTTACTGCAATTTGAAATAGGTTTAATTGTTTTTTGTCTGTCCCTCCACTAGAATGTATGTTCCACGAGGACAAGGATTTAGTTGCCCTGTTTTACAGTTTTTGGGTTTTTTTAAAATCTATTTATTTTATTTTTATTTATTTTTGGCTCTATTGGGTTTTCATTGTGGTGCACAGGCTTCTCATTGCGGTGGCTTCTCTTGTTGAGGAGCACGGGCTCTAGGCGTGTGGGCTTCAGTAGTTGTGGTACACAGGCTCAGTAGTTGTGGCTCATGGGCTCTAGAGCGCAGGCTCAGTAGTTGTGGCACACGAGCTTAGTTGCTCCACAGCATGTGGGATCTCCCTGGGCCAGGGCTCAAACCTGTGACCCCTGAATTGGCAGGCGGATTCTTAACCACTGCACCACCAGGGAAACCCCACTCTGTTTTACAGTTTAAATCCCAAGATTTATTAGCACAATGTTCTGACACCTTGTAGAAGTTGAATAAATAATTTCTGAATGAATAAAAAGAATAGTTTCAGGTCATTTCACATCAAGCTAATAAGTCTTTTAAAATTTTGATATGATCATTATATATTCATTTTCACAACACTATTTTACCTGTACATTTTATTTGTATGCCTTCTTTTTATTGATTTGCTTATTCATTCACTCATGAAAAAAATTAGAATTTATTAAATGTCAAACACATAGGTTCTAAAGATAAATAAGCCATGTTCTTTACTTTTAAACATCTCACCACTTATCAAGGAAAATTAATATGTGAGAAAAACGAAATTACCTTATACAAAGTCTTAAATCTAATTAAAATGTTGAAATGAAGGGAAGTGAAAGATGAGCCCTCTAAAACAAATAATAGTCTAGTACATCTACCAAAAAAGGAAATTGAGCTAATTAGGCATCACTTTTTCTTAGTGATTCCATGTTGACTCTTAGTGATCATATCTTCCTTTTTCTAAATGTTTGAAATACATATTTTAAATGCAATATATTGTAATAAGTTGTAATATATTATTACCAGGGCTTCATGTCAAATTTGGCTTCTTTTACAATAAGGGTAATTAAGGAAAACCCATTTAACAGTATAATTACTTTGACTTGCTTTTAATCCCAATATTTAATTTAATTTTGATTTAAATACTATTAAAGAAGAGAGAGCATTATATGTTTATTGAAAGGGGACATACATGGAAAAAAGACTGAGAATGTGCTGCCGCAGGCAGATTTCAGCTAAGTGTAAGGAAGAACTTTTTAGTAGTTACCGCTGCCTATCAGAGCACTGCTTTGCAAAGCAGGAAGCTCTCCATCACGAAATATCTTTAAGGAAAGCTAACAGGGCATTTTTCCCAGGATGGAGCAGAAAGATTAAGTAGGCAGCATTGATTAGACCAGTGTCCTCAAACTATGGTGAAGCACTTTTTAAAAAATTTTCTTGGATGTCACAGCAATGTCAAATGGCTATAAAGATTTCTGAATGCTTTTTTGCGGTACGCGGGCCTCTCACTGCTGTGGCCTCTCCCGTTGCGGAGCACAGGCTTCGGACGCGCAGGCTCAGCGGTTCACGGGCCCAGTTGCTCCGCGGCATGTGGGATCTTCCCAGACCGGGGCACGAACCCGCGTCCCCTGCATCGGCAGGCGGACTCTCAACCACTGCGCCACCAGGGAAGCCCTGAATGCTTACTTTTGATTTCAGTTTTTGATTTGTTGCACACAGGTAACAAACTGGCCTGGTATGAACAGGCAAACTACATTTTGAGAAGCACTGGATTAGACAGTCTATGAGAGATCTCTGAGGTTCTACAGTTTTTCAAACTTACCTAGTCTGTCTTCCTATTTTCATTAGGCATTAATATCAAACTACTAACTTCATAACTAATCGTTTTCTCCAGTACTTTAAAAAAAATACAAGCTAAAAGATATTCTAAAAGCATTAGATCAAAGAGCTGAGACATTTTTACTGCATTAACCTTTTATCTCACTAAAAGAAAAGGCAAAATTTACTTTTTGTTTGTTTTTCAAAATTTACTTTTACCAAAGCACATCTGAATGCTCATTTAAAACTGGTTACAAAAAATTTATTTCCAGTTATCTCCCACACCTAATTTTCTGGTGTCACTTTCTTTGCACAAGCTAGTAATGAAATATGTAACAAGTCATCTTGATCACACATTTGAAGTTCTCGCTTTGTTTTACCAGCTGGTAGCAAAACCAAGAGAAAAGCCACGTGGGGGTGGGGTGGTGAGAGAAAGAATATGCATGAACTTCAGAAGCACTGGGTGGAGGAGTCAAGTGTTTGCAACCACCTATAAGTAACACTCAGTGGTGACCTGGCCAAGCAAATATGGTAAAGAATTGTAAGAAGAGCAGGCAAAACTGAGAGCTGCCCGTTCTCATACTTCCCCAAACATTCCTGGCTTTTTCTCTGCAAGGACAGATACTTTCATTTAAAATCTATTATCTTCTTATAGAGACAGATTGTACCAGGTGAGGAATACCCTTATCTAAATGTAACTACTGTAGAGTTAGAAATCAGAAAATATAAACCATTGTGAAAATAAATAACAAAATCCATTATCTTCTTCCCATTAAAAATGAAGCAAAACAAAACAACCTTCCTTCTCAAGAGATAATTTCCAGATTTATGAGCTATCATCTCCCAACTCCATCAAACATGAATTTTTTTCCCTCAAGTAGTTGCAATATTCCTTAAATCATCATACTTGTACTAGAGCAGGAGTTCTTAACTATGAGTATATGGATGGGTTTTAAGAAGTCTATGAACTCTCTGAAACTCCAAATATTATAAAATTTTGGGTGAATGAGCAATTATATGGACAAGATGTCTACAGCTGTCACATTTGTTGTTGACAACTGTTGATTAAAAGCATCTTTCTTAGGTTAAAAATGTGATCCGAATAGAAATATAAGGTACGGGTTCTTAATTAATTGAATAGGTATATAAAAGTATTACATTATATCATATATCCAAAAAAAGCTTTAGAAATAAATCCTTTCATTTTGTAGATGATAACATTGACATTTGGAGAGGTTAGGGGAGTGTTCAAGGCCATGCTGCTAGCTAGAAGGCAGAAGATGAAGAAGAAGAATGCTGGCTCCTACTTCCGGATCCATTCCCTCCCACTCTGCCACCAATGCAAGGCCAGACTAGAGGATACTAGTAAGCACACTAAGGACAGCCAACAACCCCAATTCTGATAAATATACAATCTCAGAATAAATCAAGTAATTCTTTAAACACTACTGGCTCATAACATAAACATTTTCTATATTTTACTAAAGGTATCTAAAAATATATATTCTTTTAGACACATTATAGAGCTCACTTCCTTGCCAGTAGACACAATCAACAACTTGTCAATCATCTGAAATACATTAGTGCTTGATCCCACCGCAATCAACGAGAGAAGGGCATACACTTGATAAACTCCTCCCTCCCTCCCTCCCTTCCTTCCTTCCTTCCTCCCTTCCTACCTTTCTTTAATATTTTATTCCCTCCCTCCCTCCCTTCCTTTCTTTAATATCTTTATTGGAATATAATTGCTCTACAACGTCCCCATATCTCCTCCCTCATGTCCCTCCCACCCTCCCCATCACACCCCTCTAGGTGATCACAAAGCACCGAGCTGATCTCCCTGTGCTATGTGGCTGCTTCCCACTAGCTATCTATTTTACATTTGGTAGTGTATGTATGTCCATACCACTCTCTCACTTCGTCCCAGCTTACCCTTCCCCCTCCCCGCATCCTCAAATCCATTCTCTATGTCTGTGTCTTTATTCCTGTCCTGCCCCTAGGTTCATCAGAACCATTTAAACATTTCTTTCTGAGTCAATTACTCTAAAAGCCCACAGTGCAAAGTAAATTAGTTGAATGGATCTTTTAGTAACTGTTGAAGCTGTTTAGAAATTTTAAGCAAAACCTCTTTTCAAAGTTTATTCTTTTGTTTATTCACACTAAAGAATAGCAAGTGCAAAAACCAAAGGAGATGATATTTAGTGAAAAGAATTTTTACAGTAATTGAGAAAGCTGAAAAAGAATGCCTGATTTTGGAGTCAGAATGGGTAGAAATCCAAAATTTGTTTTTAATTTTTTTCAAAATAATTAGAAAACTGAAAGTCTGTAAGAATCCAAGAAACCCTTTACTCTCTGCCCCCTACTCCCCCACTTCTGACTTCTGAAATACAGTGTAACCTTCTGCCATCTGTTATTTTAGAGCAGAAACAGTAATAAACATATGGGCTTTCTCTCTCAAGCAGCTGTAGGGTAGTTAAAGTTATAATAATTGTCTTTCTGTAAGATAAATCTACATTTAAAACCTGGCCAGTTAAAAAAAAATAGCTCAGCCTCAGAGCCTTCCAGAATAAAATTAAGAAATTCAGAATCATCTGTGACATACTACATTAAGAGATTTAGAGAATACCCTCCAAGTCTTGTACTTTTATGTGTATGGTTAAACAAATGTAATTCATGATGCCCAAATCAGTTAATACAGTCAAAGAGTCCACAAGTCATGTTTTTTCTTTCTCCATCAAAATGCTAGGAGCCTCAGGACTTCCCTGATGGTCCAGTGGTAAAGAATCTGCCTTCCAATGCAGGGGACGTGGGTTCAATCCCTGGTCGGGGAACTAAAATCCCACATGCTGCGGGGCAACTAAGCCCACACACAGCACAGCTACTGAGGTCATGCGCCTCGACAGAGAGCCCGCGCACCACAACTACAGAGCCCACATGCCCTGGAGCCCAAGCGCCACAACTAGAAAGAAGCCCGCGTGCCCCAAAGAAGATCCCGTATGCCACAACAAAAGACCCTGCATGCCACAACTAAGACCTGACGCAGCCAAAAAAATAAAGAAAATAAGTAAGTAAAATAAATAAATATTTTTTAAAAAGATTAAAAAATGCTAGGAGCCTCAAACAGGGGTTAGATACTCATATATAGAAATTGCTAACAAAGTTTTCCAACACTGATAACTATAAATGCATCACTTCGGTGGGTCACTGAACTCCAATCTAAAGGCTCATTTATTTATAAGAAAAACCACAACACGTGTGACACATAAATTTCCATTTCAGCTATATAACAGGAATTTTACCTACCTTTATCTGGGTGATTCAAAATCATGATTCTCCTGTGAGCTGCTCTAATCTTGGCCTTGCCGGCAGATGGGCTGTAAAAAGAAATTAAAGTGCTTATAACAAATAGTGTCAAATGCAGATTATAAATTAATGGTTTATATGGTTTTAAGAAATTAAAAACTGAGAATTTCACCATCTTGTGGATAAATATGAAATTACAGCTTGTCACTTCATTCTACCAACCATCAAAATAAATCATATTCAATGCTGCATGTACTTTCCTTCAGTCCTTATTCTCAATTAAAAAAACATATACACAATATAAGGATAGGAGAATCATAGCCTGTAGACTATTACTGTGAGTTTGAAAATTTATGCTTCAAGCTCTTTGAGGGGAAGGCAGTATATATAATGTAACAAACAGGTATTTGAACTCTAGGGCTACCAGACTTCAGGATTTTAATCCCAGCACTGCCATGAAAGATGGGGTAGCCTTGGTCAAATTTTTTACCCTCTCTGAGCTTCGGTTTCTTCATTGTGAAACAGGGATAGGAACAACATAGTCCTCATAGAGCAATTACAAGGATTAAATTAGTTGATGCCAACAAAGTGCTACAGCAGTGCCTGGTGTGTAGCAAATGTTCCATAATAGTTAGCTTTTACTATTATTATCTTTCAACAGAACATCTCAAAACCCTTAATAGCTCATAATTTATTTAGCTTTGTGAGAAAACTATGGGAAAAGCTTGGCTGTTAGAGCCTATGCTCTAAACAAAAATTAAAGGAGAAAGTTAAATAAACCTAAAATTATTCCTGCAAAACCTAATTTATCCAGTACTGGAACTCCTTCTCTCTAGTACATTTTCCAGGTAAGGGAAAAAATTAACACTAATAATAACAAGATCCTGGTGTTCCTACTTAATATTTATACTCGCTTATCTAAGCTGCTTTTCTGAGCCTCAAATGGAAATAACAGTAGCTGACCCAAAGTACACAGTGGTTGCTGTGAAACTCAAAATCATCTGTATGGATGAACCACACTGTAGGGGCTAAACGCAGGAACTTTTAGAGATATTCAGACACTGGTTTAAATCCATCACTCATAATCTATAAAACTTTGTCTTGGGACTTCCCTGGTGGTCCAGTGGTTAAGACTCCGTACTTCCTCTTCAGGGGACGCGGGTTCAATCCCTGGTTGGGGAACCAAGATCCCACATGCCGTGCGGTGCGGCAAAAACAAACAAAAAAATACTTCGTCTTGCTTACTTGAACTCTCTGACTTATAATTTTCTCACAAGCAAAATTTTCTCATAAGCATACCTCCTAGGATTATTTTAAGGACAAGTTAGATTATATAAGCAAAAAGGATGAGCATGACCTGGCATAAAATTAGTGTTCAAAGAATAGTAGTTATTATCATGAACATAAAGAATGCTTATGAAAGTGTATTACATTTCCTACTTTTTAAAAAATGGGGTATAAATAATCTAATCTAGCATATCTTGAATGACTCAAAAAGCATTATCATGAGTACCAATTAAGTGCAAAGAAACTCTCAAGGTCTGCAGAGGTTTGCTTGCCCTTCTCCTAAATGGTCATAAAATGCTATCCATTTAAGTTCTTCTGTCTGTTTTGAACGCTGCCTTCCTTGCTGTCAGTTGTCAATCCTCAATTCTACCAGTGTTCTAGTCTCTAGCTATTACTTGCCAGTTACTTGCTATTTCTAATCTCCTGGGGTTAAGTAACAGATCATCAAACATGTTAAAATACATTATCAATTGCTACATAAGCATATAAACATTCTTCTACAAATAAAATAAATAAGTCAAGTCAAAAAGCAAGTCAAATGAGAAATCAAAAAAAATCTTGAGACAAATGAACAACCTACCAAAACTTATGGGATGCAGCCAAACCATTTCTAAGAGGAATTATAGTAATAAAAGCCTACATTCAGGGGGAAAAAAAAGAACTCAGATAAACAACCTAACTTTACACCTCAGAGAAGTATAACAAGAAGAACAAACTAAGCCCAAAACTAGTAGAAGGAAAATAAAGATCACAGTGAAAATAAATGAAATAGAGACTAGAAAGAACAAGAAACCAAAAATCAATGAAACTAAGAGCTAGTTTTTTGAGAATACATACAAAACAGACAAACCACTAGCTAGATCACCAAGAAAACAGAGGACTCAAGTAAAATCAGAAATGAAAAAGGAGAGATTACAACTGATACCACAGAAATACAAAGGATAAGAGACTACTGTGAACTGTACTATACAATAACAAATTGGACACCCTAGGAGAAATAAATGGATAAATTCCTAGAAACAAAGCATCTACCAAGACTGAATCATAGAAAATATGAACAGACCAGTTACTACTAATGAGACTGAATCAGCAATCAGAAAACTTCCAACAAAGAAAAGTCCAGGACCAGATGTCTTCACTTAATTCTACCAAACATTTAAAGAATAATTAACACCAATCCTTAAACTCTTCCAAAACATGGAAGAGGAGGAAACACTTCCAAACTCATTTTATGAGGCTAGCATTACCCTGACACCAAAACCAGACAAGGGCACTACAAGAAAAGAAAAATACAGGCCAATATCCCTGATGATCACAAATGCAAAAATTCTCAACAAATATTACCAAATCGAATTCAACAATACATTAAAAGAAAGGATCATATACCATGATTAAGTGGGATTTATTCCAAACAAAACGAAGGATAAAAATCACATAGTCATTTCAATAGATGTAGAAGAAGCATTTGACAAAATTCAATATCCATTAATGATAAAAACTCTTGACAAGGTTGGTATAGAGGGAACGAACCTCAACATAATAAAGACCATATATGAAAAGCCCATAGCTAACATTATACTCAATGATGAAAAGATCAGATCAGAAACAAGACAAAGTTGCCCACTCTCACCACCTTTATTCAACATAGCATTGGAAGTCCTAGTCAGAGCAATTAGTCAAGAAAAAGAAATAAAAGGCATCCAAATGAGAAAGGAAGAAGTAAAACTGTCATTATTTGCAGATGACATTTTTACCTATAAAAAACCCTAAAGACTACACCAAAAAACTGTTAGAACTAATCAACAAATTCAGTAATGTTGCAGGCTCTAAAATCAACGTACAATAATTTATTGTTTCTATATACTAATAACAAACTATCAGAAAATCAAGAAAACAATCCCATTTAGGGAGTCAGTTACAAAGGGAGCAGCCGCCCAGGCCGCTACACAGCCCCTCGCCATTTTCCAGCCCCGACCGACGCGGGCCGGGGCGGCGGGGAGAGGCGGAGCCGCGAGAGCGCGGCCCGGGCCGGCCCCGCGGGGCGGTCGCGGCCGTGACGGCGGCTCCGGGCCCGGCTCCCCTTCCGCACCCCTCCCGCCGGAGATGAGGGGAAGATGTCCGTGTCAGGGCTCAAGGCCGAGCTGAAGTTCCTGGCGTCCATCTTCGACAAGAACCACGAGAGATTCCGCATCGTCAGTTGGAAGCTGGACGAGCTGCATTGCCAGTTCCTGGTGCCGCCACCGGCGCCGCCGGGCAGCCCTCACTCCCCGCCGCCGCCGCTCACACTCCACTGCAATATCACGGAATCTTATCCATCTTCTTCACCAATATGGTTTGTGGACTCTGATGACCCAAATCTGACATCAGTTCTGGAACGTCTAGAAGACACTAAGAACAACAATTCGCTTCGTCAGCAGTTGAAGTGGTTGATATGTGAACTCTGCAGATTATATAACCTTCCTAAGCACCTGGATGTTGAGATGCTAGATCAACCACTACCCACGGGTCAGAATGGGACAGCAGAAGAAGTGACTTCAGAAGAGGAGGAAGAGGAAGAGATGGCTGAAGATATAGAAGACTTAGATCATTATGAAATGAAGGAAGAAGAGCCTATTAGTGGGAAAAAGTCAGAGGATGAAGGAATTGAAAAAGAAAATTTGGCAATATTAGAGAAAATTAGGAAGACTCAAAGGCAAGACCATCTAAATGGTGCAGTGTCTGGGTCTGTACAAGCTTCAGATAGACTTATGAAAGAGCTCAGGGACATATACAGATCACAGAGTTATAAAACAGGGATTTATTCAGTGGAACTCATAAATGACAGTTTATATGACTGGCATGTTAAACTGCAGAAGGTTGATCCTGATAGTCCTTTGCACAGTGATCTTCAGATCTTAAAAGAAAAAGAAGGCATAGAATATATTTTGCTTAACTTCTCTTTTAAGGATAACTTTCCATTTGATCCTCCATTTGTTCGAGTGGTGTTACCTGTTCTCTCAGGAGGGTATGTGTTGGGTGGTGGAGCATTATGCATGGAACTACTCACAAAACAGGGCTGGAGCAGTGCCTATTCAATAGAATCGGTCATCATGCAAATCAATGCCACCTTAGTCAAAGGCAAAGCCAGAGTGCAGTTTGGCGCAAATAAGAATCAATATAATCTAGCAAGAGCCCAACAATCCTATAATTCCATTGTACAGATACATGAGAAAAATGGCTGGTACACCCCTCCAAAGGAAGATGGCTAAATGTGTTGACTTTTGTATGTTTGGACCAATGTTGCTTTAAAGAAAATCTTTCCAACATGCAGACACAAGCTTTGAGTGCCCCTATAACAGCAGTACCGAAGATGTTAGCTAATAGATATTTTAGTGGATAATCTGTCAACTGATCCAGTATAAGTTACAGCCTTTCCATTTTTCTCATTTTAGGTACCTTGGACTGAGCAGTGGGGCCTTTACTATATTTTTCCTGATAAATACACATACTGGCCACTCCTTATCTCTTTCTTTGAAAGGTGAAATGTGTTAAGCAGACAAGTCAGCATCAGGTTACTGAAGTTGCAACTTGAGGGCAACTTGCCCATTTTGAGCTCATGTGTTATGAGGATTTGCAATATATTGTTCCATTTAAAGCCAATAAAAGTTTAATTGATGTTTAATATTGGTTTAGAAAATTTAAGATGTTCTAAATCACAGTAGCTTTTTCAGGTTAAAACCATTTTATGATATTGCCAAAATAATGACAGGAAACATTAAACTGTTAAGATTTTTTTTTTTTTTTTATGGCTATGAAGATCTGAATTGTTTTTCCAAGATTTGCTCTTTAGTAAGTTGTACTTTTTAGGCAAAGCAAAGCAAGGCTGTGCCAATTCAGGCTTGTAAGTAGTCATTTCCACTGGGGCATCAGAGTCTTGCTGGGCTGAATCTGCTTCTTGTTGGTTCAATATTTACTATGAAGAAGAGCTTGAAGTATAGAGCTTGAAGTTATTTTAAATACTAAGTCATTTTACGTTTCCATTTTATTAACGGGATGTTGCAATCAGTTGTAAACTAATAAACTTATAAAGTGATTGGCACAAAGACTCTTTGAACAAAAACTGCACAGTTAAGTACAAAAAGTATCTAATTTGGAGACCTAAAGTTTTTGCTATAGTCATAACAATGGCTTTTACATTGAAAGACTAATAGGAACTCTACATATATTAATTCTTTTATAAAACCTGACTTAAATCAGTGTACTCTCCATTTTATTGCCTTACCAGAATCAGTCCTGTTGGGTTGGTAGTAGATTTTTTTATATACCCAAATTTGATTTAAAAGTAAACTCTAGTTATTAAGCACTTTTAAAAAGAAATCCAGAAGCACATTTTTTCTGCACAAACCAATTACAAAGTTCAAAAGTGTTTCTTATGCTTTGAGACTCAGTTTTTAACTTTGTAAACCACATCTGAGAGACTTGGCACTTCTGCATTATTGTGTTTAATTTCCTTTTTTTTTTTTTTCTATTTTGGTTAAGAAGACAGTAGAAAAAGATTTTCTGGCATTCTTGTTCACTTGGTTACATTTGTGTAAAGTTATGATCGCCAGTTGCTCAGATAAGTGACAAGGAAGAATTCTTTAAAGCATTAAAGTTCCTTAAACCTAAGGCTAAATCTTGAATACATTATTGAATTCTTTAATATCCTGATGGCTAGCAGATTGACAGCTGCACATTCGGCATGCTTTGTTTGTTTTTTTTTGGTTTTTGGTTTTTTGGGGACTTTATTTTTCATTGCAGATTTATTTGGCAATGTACAGTAAATTTTGTAAACTTGCATCAAGTTTATGAATAAAGAACCATTTAAAAAAAAAAAAAAAAAAAACAATCCCATTTAAAATTGCATCAGAAACAATAAAATACCGAAGAATAAATTTAACCAAGGAGGTGAAAGACCTGTACACTGAAAACCAGAAGACACTGATGAAAGAAACTGAAGACACAAAAAAATGCAAAGATATGCTGTGCTCACGGATTGGAAGAAGTAATTTTTTAAAAATGTCCATACTATCCAAAGCACTATACAGATTCAATGCAACTTATATCAAAATTCCAAAGGCATTTTTCACAGAAATAGAACAAAAATTCCTAAAATTTGTATGGAACCAACCACAAAAGATCCTGAATAACCAAAGGAATCTTGAGAAAGAAGAACAAAGCTGGAGGCATCAAACTTCCTGATTTCAATCTATCAATATATTACAAATGCTCTAGTAATCAAACAGTATGGTATTGGCATAAAAAGACACATAGATTAATGGTACAGAACAGAGCTTAGAAATAAACCCATACCTATACAGTCAATTAATTTACAACAAAGGAATAGAGAATATACAGTAAGGGAAAGGATAGTCTCTTCAATAAATGGTGTTTATTGGGAACAGAAAATCTGAACAGTCATATGCAAAGGAATAAAACTGGACCTTTATCTTGTACCACACACCAAAATTAACTCAAAATGGATTAAAGACTTAGATGTAACACCTTAAAACTACTAGGAGAAAATATAGGATATAAGCTCCTTGATATTGGTCTTGTAAAGATTAAGCAAGATGAGAGAATCCTAGTTCTTAAACAAAGCATTAAAAATTAAACGTAGCTCTGATATATCTCCAGTATAGACAATTCCACCACAAACTGAAAATGTAACTTTAAATTAAATATCATTTTGCCTAGATCAGGGATTTCAAACTGCTCCCTGGAATGCATTTGACTGGGAGTAGGTGAGTGGGGTGTATAGAACAGAGTAGTGTTCCCTGATCCTGTAGCAAATGGAGCAGTTTGGGTCTCATCTTTTTCTACTACTAGTCTATTGAATAACATTTAAACAGAGTTCCACAGAAGTTTTTAGAAAGTCTGAAAATCACAAATGTGTGCATAATTTCAGAATATATCAGGTATATTAAGTTTTCCTGGGCAGCTCAGTAAAATATTTCAGGCTTACGCAATATGTAAGAATATACAGAGTCATCTGGTAACATAGTCATCTAGTAACATAGGGGTTTCTTTGTTTTTAAATAGAGTATCAACAGAGTCAAGCTCCATTTTGTCTTTACCTACTTGTTATGCAGTCTAAATCATTTGGATTCACTTATCACAGAAAATGGAACCACAGCAATGTATTCACACTTTGAGAATCTCCTCAAAATCAATGCCGCCTGACTGAAAGAAAGGGCTAGAGGAAAGCAAATAAGGTCCACCTTTCTATTTAATGTGTTAAGGGCAAATATTTAGCTTCTGCATTCATGACAGAGATGGGAATGGAGCGGCGCCAACATTTATGCAGCACCTGTTATCTGGCAGGCACGTGGATAAAAAGGTCACTCATGTCATTATAAATTCCGACAAGGCAGATATTATTAATTCCAAATCAAAAATGAAGACGCTGAAGTGCAGAAAAGCTAACAATAAGTGCCTCAGTGACAGAATCAGGACGAGGATCTGTCTGCTTACCTGATATTTATTGGGTAATTACCAAGTTCTACGTTTATGCTAAAACTTCATATGTGTTCATCTTCGCAGCAACCCTATGCAGTAGAAACTAATATTTTCTGTATTTTACAAATGATGAGACTGAAGTCACGCACCTAACAGGTGGTAAAAATGGTATTTGTACCTAGATTCACTTGTTATCAGAGTCTGTGCTGTTAGCCACTCAATTTTCCTTGTGAAATTTTGTACAGCTTCCAGCTCGATGGGATAAAACTTTATAACCATGTATCTTAAGTCAACTCCTAATTATCTTTCCTAAAAACAGGAGTACCTTGGATGATATTAAATGATACCCTCAAAAACTTTTGTGTTTGGTTTAATAATGTGCATCATATTCACATTTCAACACTATGAATGGGATGATATGGGGGCCAAGAAAAATAACAATGCCACTCTGAATAATATTAAAGAAAAGAATAGTTAGCAATACAGCTAATTTCCTAGTTTGGTTCCCCTGCTTAAAATCATTTCTTTTTTTTGTATTCTCAGTGAGAGAGCCCATTTCTTCTTATTTTTTAATTTTTTAAAATAAATTTATTTATTTTATTTATTTATTTATGGCTGCACTTGGTCTTCATTGCTGCACACGGGCTTTCTCTAGTTGCAGCGAGCAGAGGCTACTCTTCATGGTGGTGCACAGGCTTCTCGTTGCAGTGGCTTCTCTTGTTGTGGAGCACGGGCTCTAGGGGAATGGACTTCAGTAGTTGTGGCACGCAGGCTCAGTAGTTGTGGGGCACGGGCTTAGTTGCTCCGCGGCATGTGGGATCTTCCCAGACCAGGGCTCGAACCTGTGTCCCCTGTATTGGCAGGCGGATTCTTAACCACTGCGCCACCAGGGAAGCCCCCATCTCTTCTTATATTTAAATGAAGCACCAAGCTAAATTGAGCTGTTCCTCCCCTACCCACCATTTTGTTTTTTCTTGATTAGTCATAAGAAATTACAAAATGTTTGGCCTTAAGTATCTGCTAATCTAAAAGAGATTTAAAAATTCTGTTGATATAGGACTTTATGATCTATTCTCCTTAATTATGTTGACTAAGTCACCATAAGATGTGTTGTAGCTAACATATTGTAACCAACCCCCATTAAAATTTGAGTGAGCTCTAAGGGAACATAAGGTAAACAAATATAGATACTGGTAAATCTATGGTAGGGGATGTATTATTAACTTTAAGTGTTAAATGATATACAGCAATCACATAATATCATTAACTTTCTCCAAGCCATTCAAAGTTAGACAATAAATGGATACTAAGGTAAAACAAATATAATGAAATATGCTAGATGTCAAATTGTGGAACTAAGAAAGAACTGTGAAACAGATCCCAAAAATATGACACATATCAAATTAGAAAACTGAATCCAGAAAGAATTCATTGTCACAATAAAGGTTATTTTGATAATTGCATTGGAACTTTAGTATTAAAATACAGTAGTTCCTTGTTAAGAAATAAAGGCACATCACAAATACGCCTGATTTTTTTTAGGGGTGGTAGGATAATTTCTTAGATTTGAGGTTTTAAAATGTAAAAATTTGATATTTTCTCCTCTGCCTCCTATTCATAATTTAAAATATAAGGATAACTTTACTGTCACATTTTCTTCTTTTTCAAGACAAACTTAGTCACAGAACAAAATAATACTTATGCAGCACACCTACCTTACACCTAAAATAAGACTTGCTTCTTGCCTACTCATTTTTTGTTCAAATCCTCCTTTATAGTAGGATGAAAAACTCTATAGAGGAAAGAAAGAGCAAGAAATAATTAGTTCCACATATGAGATGGCATGACCTCAATCCCATCACACAGCTGCAATAAGAGTAATGTATTTTCCAGGGCTTCCCTGGTGGCGCAGTGGTTGAGAGTCCGCCTGCCGATGCAGGGGACACGGGTTCATGCCCCGGTCGGGGAGGATCCCACATGCCGCGGAGCGGCTGGGCCCGTGAGCCATGGCCGCTGAGCCTGTGCGTCCGGAGCCTGTGCTCCGCAACAAGAGAGGCCGTGACAGTGAGAGGCCCGCGCACTGCGACGAAGAGTTGCCCCCGCTCGCCACAACTAGAGAAAGCTCTCGCACAGAAACGAAGACCCAACACAGCCCAAAATAAATTAATTAATTAACTCCTACCCCCAACATCTTCTTAAAAAAATCTTTTTCAAAAAAAAAAGAGCAATGTATTTTCCAGAAGTCAACTTGGAATTGTGGGAGGTGGGGAGGGAGAGCACTAAACAATAATCCTCTACAAGAAATTATGACCAAGATAAACACTACACTGAAGGAATAAAACAGGTCAGTAGAAGCAAAAGGCCTGAACTTTATCTAAGCTCTACGGTAATTTTCTCATTGGATAACCTTGACCAAGTCACTTACTGTAGAGATGACAGACATCTTTTTAACCTACTAGACTGGCTGACTGAGAAAGAGGAGAAGCTGACAACGTGAGGAGGACATCAGGATATTAGACAGGGAGGCCAAGAGACCAGAAGACTAGACTGAAAGGTCAATGTGGCTGGAGAGGCCTGAGCAAGGAGAGAAGTAGTAGAGAGATAACAGGCGCCAGATTGTGGAGGGCCTTGGAAGCAATGGAAATGATTTAGGATTTTATTCTCAGTGGTAGGAGAACCAGAGCACTGGGGTAACAGATTTGACTTGGTTTTAAAAGAATTACTCTAACTGCTGTATAGAGAATAGAAAGACAGGTACAGAGTGCAGGCAGGAGACCAGTTAAGATGACATAACAGTAATCTAGGCAAGAGATGATGCTGGTATGGACCAATGTGGTAGTAGAGGAGGAGGTGAGAGCTGTCAGATTTTGGATGTACTTTGAAAGCAGAAATAACATTTGCTTGGATTGAATATGGGATATGAGAAAAAGCAGGGAACTAAAGATGATGCAGTAAACGCTGCTATACACTGCACAGATCCCCCTTCAGAGCTGAGGCACTTACTCCGCAGACACTGGGGCTGCCGCTGGCAGACAGCACTCAGCTGTCAAACTCCAGCAATTGCCTTGGCTGAAGAATGTCAAGCTCACGCCCCCTTCGCAGGAGGGTCTCTAGCTGATGACTGGCTGACGTCAGGGTATAAACACTGTGCTTCTCCAGGGCTCAGTCCTTGGACTTCTTAGCTATATTTACCTCCCAGGTGATGTCACTTAGCTTCATGGCCTCTTGCCCCAAATCGGGATAATCACGATGAGACACCTGAGCGTCAGAGGTCCCGGGGGGTTCACTGTCTCAGGCCTTTTACTAAGACTGCACTGCAGCCTAAATTATCCCTCCATTCTTCTTCCTTCTCTTGCCTCCTGGAGCTGTTGATCCTAAGAGCATTCTCTAATAAACTAACAGCTTGCTAAACTTTGTCTCACTCTGCAAATGACTGCAAGGTTTCTGGCCTAAACTGCCATTAGTGACTTAGACAAGGCGTGGTTATTTGTTACTTGTTTCTTGTGGGTAACACATATCAGGAGATTGGTTTTGGTTACATTAAGTTTCAAAAATGTCTATGTAAGTGGAGGAAAAGTCTGACCTGGAGATAACATTTGGGAGTCATGAGTACACAGACGGTATTTAAAAGTGTGAGACTAAATGAGGTCACCTAGAGTGGGAGTGTAGATAAGAAGCCCAAAGACTGAGCCCTAGAAACTGCAACATTTAATGGCACAGAGATGGAGAGGAATCAGTAAAGGAAACTGTGATGGCCTAGTGGTACAGGAGGAGGAAAAGCAGATGCCAAAAGTGAGGAAGTGAAAAATAGTTTCAGGGCTTCCCTGGTGGCGCAGTGGTTGAGAGTCCGCCTGCCGATGCAGGGGACACAGGTTCGTGCCCCGGTCCAGGAAGATCCCACATGCCACGGAGCGGCTGGGCCCGTGAGCCATGGCCGCTGAGCCTGCGTGTCCAGAGCCTGTGCTCCGCAACGGGAGAGGCCACAACAGTGAGAGGCCCGCGTAGCAAAAAAAAAAAAAAAAAAAAAGTTTCAAATGCTTCCAATAAGTCAAGTAAGACAAGAACTGAGGGCTGACGGCTGGATTTATCCTTTGGTAAATCTAAGTCTAGTGAAGGTACTGGAAGTGAAGGTTTGATTAGAGTGAGTTTAAGAGAGAACAAGAGAGGGCTTCCTTGGTGGCGCAATGGTAAAGAATCCACCCGCTAATGCAGGGGACACGGGTTCAAGCCCTGGTCCGGGAAGATCCCACATGCTGTGGAACAACTAAGCCCGCCCGCCACAACTACTGAAGCCCACGCGCCTAGAGCCTGTGCTCCGCAACAAGATAAGCCACTGCAATGAGAAGCCCGCGCACCACAACGAAGAGTAGCCCCTGCTCACCACAACTAGAGAAAGGCTGCGCACAGCAACGAAGACCCAATGCAGACAAAAATAAATTAAAAAAACAAAAACAAAAAACACAGAACAGGAGGAAAGGAATGGGAGACAGCAAAGAGAGACAACTCTTCAGGAGCTCTTAGAGAAAACAAGATGCATGAACTCAACTTTTAGAAGGAAAAAAATTCACACATGATTGAATGCGTGCATGTTTCTAAAACGTGAACCCATATTTTTCTAAGGAAAAACAAAGTGTATGCTTGCATAAAACAAAATCTGAAAGTATACACACCAAAATGTTATTTTGGGGTGGTGGAATTATGAATAATTATTTTCTTCATGTTTATTTTTACTTTCTAAATTTTCAACAATAAACACAGTTACAAATACAATTTTTTTTAAAAAAAAAGGGACTAAAAGGAAACCAACTAAATTATTAGAGCTTAAGAAATGAGTCCTAAGGAGCCAGATCTGGTCATTTGTATAAGCTATTCTCTTTGAACAGCTTGTCATAAATTTCCATTGGTAATAATTCCCTGGCAATTAACTCATTCAACAAATACATTAGCACCTACTATGTGCCAGGACCTTTTCAAATGAGACAAGTGAAGTTCTGTCCTTTATCACATAGATGCTAATCTATCAATGTACCAGTACTGTGAGGAATATGATGTACTATTCCAAATTTCAAGTAATTAACAATCTAGGAAGAAAACAAAAAACCACCCCCTCCTCCAAATTGTGAGGGGAGGAAGGGAAGCAAATTGTTTAAGTACACATATTAATGTGGACAAATTATGTATATATACACAAGCACACACACACAGGGGAATATATAAAGGAATAAGAGATATATAGGGGAATACATATAAAGGAATAGAAAACTTAACAGAGGAAGAACAGCTGGTTTTAAGGTTTCTCTCAGGTGATCAAAATTTTTACTAGATGCATACCTTACTCCCTAATATTTCTATGAGTATCTACCTTTGTGAGCTCCAAATTTTCAGCATAAATTGATGATGTTTCATGAACTGTCATTTCCACTATATTCACAAAGCTCATTAACCCTAAAAGTAGCCATTATATCTAAGCAAATTTTTTACTTTGTTTTTTCCAGGTAGAAAAGGAGACTAAGAAAAGGTTACTTAAAGTCTAGCAACTGGATGAGGCTCATACCCTAAAACACTGACCTGTTTACAAATAAGCTTACAAGTAAATATACAATCATCATAATCCTTCTAAAGGAGCTATATCATTTTTGAGGATAGACATTTAATATTTGGGGGCTATATACAGAAAGGCAGACAGAGAAAACAACGAAAAGCAACTGCTCAGGCTACTTCAGAAAAAATCATGCCTTCTACACTCATATGGAATTTAGGTTTTACATTACATAATTTTAAAAAGAAATTGTAAGCCCTTTGAAGCTTACAAGTAATACACCAGTACTGCATTATATTAGGATATACAGACAAAGGCAATGCAGAACTATTTTCTGATAACACTGGTGGGTCGAGGAAATGTTTAAATTCAAAAAGATGTGATTACAATAAGGAACACCAAACAGATGGAGTAGATGGTTATATTTTTCTAATAGAATTTCCAAGAACAGAAATAGTGGGATTTATTCTTCTGTCTATTGGAAACACACCTTGAACCTTACAAATTATTATTTTGTATTATTTTATTTATAAAATATATATAAACAAAAATCAAAATAATTTTCCTTCTAAAATTAACATTGAATGCTGTAGTGCTATATATTATTAAAGAAGATGTGAAACGAACCAAGTTAAAGTCTTCATTAGCTAATTTACTCAATCACTTGAAACATAAAAGCCCTCCAAACAACCAGGAAAATATATCATTCCATAGTCTTAAGAGAAGAAACACATTTACCATAAACTATAAACTTTAATTATGTATAATAATCTATTTGATTTATAGAGCCACAGGATGATTTTAATTAGTGTTATTTCCATGAATTTCACTTAACCATAAAACAATGTAAGTCCAATTTTAAAAACTTGTATTCAAGTAAAAAGAAAAATTAACAAATAGAAAAACAGAAGCCTCAAAAGAAGATAAATGACTTGGGTTTTTTCCCCAAGAAAAAAATTAGCGGTAATTAGACAACAGCTGGGTCAATAATATACATTAATACTTAAAAAAAATCAAGTAAAAGGTACTGGTTCAAAACAGCAGACTTAATAATAAAAGTCTTTTGCTTTCCAAAGTGCCTGTGAAATGAGAAAAGATATTTTAAACAAGAAAAATCCATAAGAGGCCTAGAAAACAAGAAATGGATCAAGTAGCAAACCAGAAAGTTTAAAGAAATCCTGGAAGATTGAAAACAGGTAAGACTGCACATATAGAAAAAAATCACAGCAGCCCCAATTTAGCAGCCCCTCTGACTAAATTCAGAGTCAACAAACACAAAAAATAACATCAGGGTAATTAATTAAACCAGAACAGCAGAGAGAGATGATTCCTAACTCCATTAGCATTGGGCATAAGGGCCTGCCACCTACCACTTTAGCCTCAGGCCAAGAAAGAGAATCTCATGCCTGGGATGCACCCAGCTGTGGGTGGTAGGTCCCAAGAGAAGCAAAGGCGAGTACCAACAGATCACACTGAACCCAGAGGGCTGAAGAGGGGGACAGTTATGCCAAGCAGTAAAATACACATAGTACTCAACCACTCCTGGGTTCTGGAGGTTCCAAGACTGCCTCTGGGCTCCTTGATTTGGAAGAGACATGACTGTTAATATAAGCCACCTACGTGCTCACAGCACACTGCCAATCTTCTCATTCAATTAAATTGTTGAAGTAAATCTACCAAACTGCTGAGAAAGGCCACTTATATGAGTTCCAGGAGCAGAGACACATTGGAAGGAAAAAATAAAGAAAAAATATATGAGGATCTAACAGAACAAAAAACAGGCAATTTTCACATAAGCCAAGGCTAAAAATTCCGGTGAAATTTCAGAACATCAATAATAAAGAGAAAATCCCCCAAATTTCCAGCACTAAACAACAAACACACAAACAAAAATCACCCCAACCTAAAAACCAAAAGCACAAACAAAAGAAAATCAAAATCAAAACAAGCAGTGTACAAAGGAAAAAGAACACCAGAAAATCTGGCTAAGTCTGAGAGTACCAAAAAATGTGGCTGAGAGTATGCAGGAAAGTATAAAGGTGGGCACGGAGACTCCGTCTGAGCAGAGACTTCTGTAGTATCCCTCTAATACTGGCTCCACCAGATTCCAAGGAGCCAGCAGCTACGTGACAACAGTGAGAGGGAAAGAAACAAACTCTCCATGCATTCCATATGAACAAAATTATTCTAGGCAATATTCCAGAAGAATGGGGAAAAAAGCATGAGAAAAAGAAAGATGAGATTTAAGAAAAAGATGATGTTAAAGCATCAAAGAAGCGAATAAAGTTTAAGAAAAAATGAAAAGAGAACCCATGGGAACTTGAGCCTTGAACATTCTCTTTTGAATGACAGGGATTTATTGACACACAACTACAGTCCCTATTTGTTAGTAATGCTATTTGATTCAATAATGAACACAGTTACAAAATCAAAACACTGTAAATGCTGTGCTTATGAATTTGGCTTTTTGGAATCAGTGCCAAGAGGAAGTATGTATATATTTCATTCCTCAATTTCCCTGGAACAATTAATATTTAAAGAAGTATTTTAAAAACTCCTATCTTCACTGAGGTATAATTATGATGATGATAAAGATATTCCAAGATGTTTCACTGCAAACTGCAAGAGTAGTACTTTGTGGAAAAGGGGCCAGATTTATCAAAAGGCACTTGTCTTAACTTGAAGCCCACAAAAGGGAGGGAAAGGGGGCACGTATCACTTTTCTCTCCTTAAGAAATGCAGGGGCCAGGACTTCCCTGGTAGCGCAGTGGTTAAGAATCTGCCTGCCAATGCAGGGGACACAGGTTCGAGCCCTGGTCCAGGAAGATCCCACATGCCGTGGAGCAACTAAGCCCATGAGCCACAACTACTGAGCCTGCACTCTAGAGCCCACGAGCCACAACTACTGAGCCCGCATGCCACAACAACTGAAGCCCGCGTGCCTAGAGCCCGTGCTCCACAACAAGAGAAGCCACCGCAATGAGAAGTCCACACACTGCAATGAAGAGTAGCCCCCGCTAACCACAACTAGAGAAAGCCTTCGCACAGCAACGAAGACCCAATGCAGCCAATAAATAAATAAATAAATAAAGACACCTTTGAAAAGAAAAAAATGCAGGGGCTGCATTCAGGATACCCATAATAATCTCTTAAACTATTCTACGTTATCTGTGCGCCTGCACAGAGCAGTGAAATGTTTCTCATTTTCTTTCTCTTTTCCTTTCAGTGTTAAATAATGTAGTTCTACAAAACACAAGTCTATTTATGGTATAAATATATCTACTGAAGATCAGCATAAACAGGAGAGAAATGATTTCTGAAAGTCCCTCAATTTGCTTTACATAAACATATGGAAAGACATTTAAATAACTATGTCAAGCCACCATCACCTAAGTCCCTGGACTATCTCAGTACCCTCTTAACAGGTTTCACAGCTTCTCCTCTGACTCATTCTAGTCTATACTCTTTGCAGCAGGCAGAGTGATCACCTAAATTGGTAATCATGTTGCCCACATGCTCAAAACCTTCCAAAGGCTTTCCATCACACTTAAACCAAAATCTGCTATCTTTGTCACAGTCTATTTGGCCCTAAGTGATCTGGGCCCAAACTACCACTGTTCCTTCCACATACTCCACTGGAGTTACTCTTGCTGCTAAATTCATTTCCACCTTGGGACCTTTGCAGTGTTCCCACTAGAAAGCTCTTTCTTCAGATGTTCACATGGCCTGCTCCCTCATCTTCTCAGAGAGGCCTTCCCAGACCTATCTAATATAGATTCCTCTCTGCTGTTAAAGAATCAATCTCTTACGCTGATTTAGTTCTCTAAAGAAAACTAAACTCCTACCTTCAACACCTCTACATATTATGTATCTTATTTCTTTGTTAATTGTTTCCACTAAAAAGTAAACTCCTAGAAGGCAGTGTCTTTGTCTAGTTCATGACTACCTCCCACTCCCCACAATAATGTCCAGTATGTAGTAGGTGCTTAATGAACATTTATTGAATGAATGCTAAATACCTATTAATACTTTAGCCAAATAAAATATAAACAGGAAAACAGAAAATAAACACATGCTCCCTCTAATCACAGACATGCATTTATAAGTCTGCAAAATCACTTGCAGTTCTTTTGACCCCGAGTTTAATTATCTGTCATAATATAGTATGTCATCCTTTGAAAGTGTGGTTATTGTTCATGACTAACTAAGCCTCAAGCCTATAATGCCTTTGCTAAAACAAGCCATTCATTCTCAAATTGCTGTAAGTCAAGCTGATCTATCCCAGATCTTCTGTTTCCCAGAAATCAATGTTTATGTTGTACTGCTTCAGTGAGTTTTCTTTGCATGGTCTCTAGTGGTCACAAACCACAGTTCACCCAGTTCACCACACTATAGCTTTTTAGACACCTACTATCATTCATCTTTTACTTATATTCAGCTCAGCAGAGTAGCTGTAATGCTGGTAGATGAATGTATCAGCCCTATAGGTTTCAAGGTTGCAATCATATAATTTTATGTTTGAGATAGCCAGGTGTGGTGGTACGAGGGAACTAGTTTCAAATTTGAAGATGAAATCAACTTTTGGGTAAGCTCCATCAGGACAGGCACCATATCTGTCTTGTTCACCAGCTATGCCTAGCCCCTGGCACAGGACAATCACTAAATGAATACTAATTAAACAAGGAAAATAAATTACCTCAAAGTTGATGTAATACTACTAAAAGGAATACGATAATTCAAAGTCAAAGTCAGGAATAAGCTTAGATATAAAATAACATGACCAAGAAACTTAAAAGAAACTAAATCAATAAAGTTGCCAATGATACAAACATTTGTATGAAAATCCAAAACATTTTTCTGAATTACTATCAATAATGGCATATAAACAAAAATCAAAGCAAGGTTAGATTTCTAACTAAAGCCATTTTTAACTTACAGGGGTTGAAATCTTCTTTGCAGTTTCTGTGATTACTTGTCCTAGAGGTTTCCAGATTTGAGATGTGTAGCGACCTAAATAGTAACAGGAATAAAAGCAAATGTATTTTCTATAATGAAAGCCAACACCCACAAAGTGCTCACCACAGTATTTACTGTTTACTTTGTATATGTTATTTTAATACCTATCTCAAAATCTACCTGAAAGACAGTCACATTTTTTCAAATTTCTAATTTATTAAATGGAGGACAGATTTCATTTTAATATAATTTTCATAGCTATTAAATTAAGCTTTAGTTCATAATTAGAAAATTAGAAAATTTCAATGGTTATGTATAAAATCCTACTTTTATACAATGTTACAGGTCATAAAAACAATAACACCCTAGCACTCAATTTCTCACTGAGGATGACTACTCTCCTAAAAGCTTCTTTTATTTTAGTGCTTTCCTTTCTTAGGCATCCTAATAATCAAAATTCCTCTGAGTCTGGACAACTAAGTATCAATAGCAAAACAGGTCCTAAATTGTTTTGAGGGCATAGAACAAGAATAAAATATTATCTGGCTAATTTACCTTTTGTACCCTAATCAGAATGTGTGTCTACGAATACTAGAGTCTCTTTTCCCAAAGCTCTGCTAGAAAACCAGTTATGACCCTCTGAACTTAAATTCAATTTCTAACCATAACATTATTTGCAGATCAAGATTTCTGCTGGGAAAGTTCAACTACATAGATGTTTTATAAGAAGTAACCTGTCTAAACATACTGTCATTCCTGTGCAAACAACATGTTACAGGGAAAAACAAAGGATGCTAGACATAGGAAGATGTGAAGTAGCCAATCTAAGTAGGAGATAAAAAGCTCTTGAGATCAAGTAGAACATTAAATAAAGTAAAATTAAATGAAGCGGAAACCCTAACTCATCTAAATCTCTTATATAAATATCAACTTCCATTTGATTCTACAACAGTATAAAATCTGGCTTTTAAAGTGCCTTAAAATTCCTTCAAAACCACAATCATGCAATCTCAATGTAAAAAAGCAATTAAAGGCTTCAAGAAGTGACATCCGGACATTTACTTTAACTATAGAGGAGAATATCTAGTTCCAATAGTCTAGGGGTACTTTCTCCTAAATTCTACTCTTCAGTCGTATTTGACCCTGAAAGAGAACTGCCTGCTATTAATATTCTAGTTAGTAAACTGAATTTGGCAACAGAGTAGTATGTATAGAATACATACACCAATTCTTCTCATTGTAGAAACAAGACCTTGGCAAAAGTATCTTTCTCTAATTTCAAATAAAAATCTTACACTTGAATTTGAAATAACTATGCCTATTCTGCTACAGTAACTAATACAAAAATTGTTTTATGTTTATGGGCAAGTTTGTCAGAATTCCTTTTCAGACATGATGCTCTTCTCATGAAACCTCAGTAAGTAGTTAACTATAGTTATATGAGACACAAGACTTTGACAGTACAAGAACCAAGAGAAACTGAACCACTGATCTTCCTGATTTTAAAGTTCTTACTGGTAAGGTGCTTTAAATAGAGTTGTGTGGAATTAAATATTATACAAAACAAAACAAAATCTTTTATGTCTCTTTTTCTATTGGATCTCACTGCATATAACCACAATGGAATGTAGCTCCACCTAAAAAGAAGATCCAATTAACAAGATCAAATCCATGGAACTTAAGAGACACAAATGCTAAATGAAAAATGTAAACCTTTATCAACAAGGAAATGCTCTCAGATTAACATTTAATTAGAGAATAGCTATGCAATTTAAAACTATAAATTAATGGTTAGAAGAGACAGCAATTTTACTTTAAATCTTTATTCTTTCTAAAAAGATTTTGGCAGTAAAAGAAGTTCTCCTGGGTTTGTCAAAGAAATTACACCAACATGTTAAAATGAATGATAAATATACTATAAAGAATGGCTACGCTCATCAGAAAGAACTGACAGCTCAGAAAATGTGTATTCTTATCGGCAAGAAAAAAATATGGGAGAATAAAAGAGCCCCATTATCACTTACACTGCTTCATATTAAAGAGATTTTATTTTTTAATAGTACACTATAGCTCAAACTAAAAAAATGTCAGGAAGATCAATTATTATTGGGGCTAGTTTTCCTAGCTTTTGTATCGTTAATTTCCTTCACTACAAAGTTTATCTAGATTTTGCTGTGCTGACAAATCTTCAGTGACTATAAATGTTGCAAAGAATGGGAACGTATGTCTTAAAATCAAAAACCTCAGAATACTAAGGGTCTTCTCATGAATCACTATAGAAGCTACTTGGAAATATTTCTCCTGCAACATTTATTGATATATATCCTTTATTTATCTTACCTGCAAATCCAAGAGCTGCAATACCCAGTCCCACAGCTATCAAACTTCTTGCCTATGGAGGAAAAAATAATTATCACTTATAGTGTTACATACTGGGTTTTTAAAGTAAATCATTTTAAATAATGAGAATTATGATTAATAACACATTTTCCTCAAGCTCTGTGGTGCAGAATTTTTAAAAATCTTCAGGATTACAGCTAATTTTCAGTGAATTAAAATAATTCTAGATTTCATTTAATTTCCATGTATTTGAATTTGTTCTAACCAAGAGCTTTTATGTTACCTATTGCTAAAATGTTTTCTATAGACTATTCTTTCTTTTTTTTTTTTGTGGTACGCGGGCCTCTCACTGTTGTGGCCTCTCCCGTTGCGGAGCGCAGGCTCAGCGGCCATGGCTCACGGGCCTAGCCGCTCCGCGGCATGTGGGATCTTCCCGGACCGGGGCACGAACCCACGTCCTCTGCATCGGCAGGTGGACTCTCAACCACTGTGCCACCAGGGAAGCCCCTAGACTATTCTTAATAGTGGGTTTAATGTATTTATCTTCTATAAAGCTAAAAGGTAAATATTTCCTCCTCAGTTACATATGCAATGCTCAATGGACGCTGCTATATTTAAAAACCTTGATAAAATGTATCCATGTTTAGAAAAGAAGTCAAAGTGTGAAAAATTAGTAAAAGTGATGAATAACTTAAGAGTTAGCTTATTTCTACCTTTCTAGACCAATGTAAAAATTTTACAGTAAGAGCCAAGAACTCAGTTATGAGCTCATCCTGATAAATTTTAAATTAGTTATATACTCCATATCAGTCTATGCTTTTCTCCTTAACCACCTTGGGAAAATATTCGTCACAACAGAAAAAGGTTTTATGTAGCCAGGATCAACGGTTGCCCCCCAAGATCCATTTTCCCCTTCTTCTACAGGATCAAACTTCCTATTTTTAGCCAGACACAGATTTCCAAGCCCCCCCTTAGTCTTAGGTACAGCTATGTTTACTAAGTGTTGGCTTATAGGATATAAGCAGAGTGGTGTGTGCAGCCTCAGAGAAGTCCTTCATGGGACGGTGGAATGTCCTTCTCCCTTTCCATTCCTCCTTCCTGCTGGCTGCAATGTAGACATTATACCAGGAGCTGCCATGTCGGATAAGGAAGGAAGAACAATGGGATGAAAGGAGCCCGCGTCCTGGATGATCATGTAGCTGCCACAGCACCCCTGGACTGCTTCTATTTACATGAGATAAAAATAAAATTGTCTTTCTAAGATACTACTACTATTTTCAGTTTTCAGGTACTTGCAGCCAAATCAAATTCTGATGGGATCAGAATTAAGGAGAGACACTATAGAAACGGTTTCTGTCTGATTAGTGGTGAAAGAGGCAAACCCATAAGATCCAAAAACTAAAAAAAAGCTACAATAATCTCACTAGGGAATAGAATGGAGTCATTTCACAACAGTACAGCAGAAATCATAAGATGGAGATTGAGACTAGATGGATAGTAAAACCAAAAGGCCCTATAGCCATCAGTTTTCAAGTTCTGTAAGGGAATGCAAATCTTAGGAAATCAAAGCCCCAAGTCTTCAAGAGGAGACTCTATAAGGATAAACATCAAGACACAAAGGCCAACTGTATGAAGGTGCTCTAACTTTAACACCCAGTAACTCTCTCTTAGAAGTCTAGAGCTCTTCATAGACAAGATGAGGAAAGTTCATCTAGGTTTCCTCTCCTCAGTTCCAGTTCCTTTTTTTTTTAAAGAGTTAGACTTTTTTAAAAAAATAAATTTATTTATTTATTTTGCTTCACTGAGTCTTCGTTGCTGCACGCGGGCTTTCTCTAGTTGTGGTGAGTGGGATCTACTCTTCGCTGCAGCGTGCGGGCTTCTCACTGCGGTGGCTTCTCTTGTTGCGGAGCACAGGCTCTAAGCATGTGGGCTTCAGTAGTTGTGGCATGTGGGCTCAGTAGTTGTGGCTCACAGGTTCTAGACTACATGCTCAGTAGTTGCGGTGCACAGGCTTAGTTGCTCTGCAGCAGGTGGGATCTTCCTGGACCAGGGCTGGAACCCGTGTCTCCTGCGTTGGCAGGTGGATTCTTAACCACTGCGCCACCAGGGAAGTCCTCAGCTCCAGTTCTAAGATTCACCCTTTCACAAGGCAGAGCACTAGGGCAATCTCAGTAAAGGAAGATTCTTTCCCTGGCAGAGAAGGACAAGCCTAGAGCTAGCTAGCAAGAGGCCAAACAGTCTTTGAGGTTCCCTTCAAGTTGTCTAGATGTAATTACTCCTGAACTGAAGGGAAATGAGTATTGATTTCAAGAAGATGTTCTGTTTAGGTATATTTTTGCCATTTTCTAGAGCTTCCCAGGGGCTACATATTTTGAGTTTTCCAGTCTTATTTTCCATTGGTTCACTTTAAGGATCCTCAGTCCAACCAAAGTACTCAACAGGGGCTTCCCTGGTGGCGCAGTGGTTAAGATTCCACCTGCCGATGCAGGGGACACGGGTTCAAGTCCTGGTCTGGGAAGATCCCACATGCCACGGAGCAACAAAGCCCGTGCGCCACAACTACTGAGCCTGTGAGCCACAACTACTGAGCCAGGGCACCACAACTACTGAAGCCCATGCGCCTAGAGCCCATGCTCTGCATCAAGAGAAGCCACTGCAATGAGAAGCCTGCGCACCACAACGAAGAGTAGCCCCCGCTCACCGCAACTAGACAAAGCCTGTACGCAGCAACGAAGACCCAACTCAGCCATAAATAAATAAATAAATAAATTTATTTTTAAAAAAGTACTCAACTGGTTTCATGTGTGAATTTATTTTCCTTCCTCATAAAACTTGTTTATTCTTTCATCTGACTAGAAATATTTATCTTTGCTATCAAGATCTGATGTATTCTTAATATTTCAGCTTGAACCAGCCACAGAATGGGAGAAGTCATTTGCAACACATAATGATGAGAACATGCCCCAAAATACAGAGAATTCCTCCACATTAAAAAGACAGATGGGGCTTCCCTGGTGGCGCAGTGGTTGAGAGTCTGCCTGCCGATGCAGAGGACGTGGGTTCGTGCCCCAGTCCGGGAAGATCCCACATGCCGCGGAGCGGCTGAGCCCGTGAGCCATGGCCACTGAGCCTGCGCGTCCGGAGCCTGTGCTCCGCAACGGGAGAGGCCACAACAGTGAGAGGCCCGCGTACCGCAAAAGAAAAAAAAAAAAGAAAAAGACAGATGATCCAGTAGAAAATGAACAAGAGTCCAGGGGGACTTCCCTGGTGGGTCCAGTGGTAAAGAATCCACCTTCCAATACAGAAGACACGGGTTTGATCCCTGGTAGGGGAACTAAGATCCCACGTGCCGGGGCAACTAAGCCCACGTGCCACAACAAAGAGCCCACATGCTGCAGTGAAAGATCCCACATGCCGCACTGACAATCCCGTGTGTCACAACTAAGACCCAACACAGCCAAAAATAAATAAATAAATAAAATATTAAAAAAAAAAGAGTAGGTCAGGGACTTCATAGAAAAAAATCTAAATGGCTAATAAACATATGAATACTAACAATAACCACAAAACCAAAATGTTGTAGAAATATTAATACAAGAACATAAAGATCTCTGGCCTTTGTGAAGTTTGTTCTATCCACTGATGCATCAAGCACCAAGCAATACTATCTACACTTCTAGGGTTATTCTGAGGATAATATTAATAATGTATGTAAGGGACTTAGCACAGTGGCTTGGCACATAGTAAACAGGCAGTAAACATGAACCACTTTAATGTTATCAATAAGAATAACTAGCTATTAGGAATGTAAGTGGTGTAACAGAAATACGAACAATGTTTCACAAACTCTTAAATTTGTCCAAGTAAAAGAAGATTCACAGAAGTGGTTTTTGAGGTAGGCCGTGGAAAATGAATTGGTCTTCTCTAGGTTAGATAATCCAAATTTTCACATTTTGAAAAATGCATATTTGAAAAACATAAAGTCTTGAAAAGTTATTTTAATTTCACAATTTTATAGGTTGATTATTGCATCATTTTTATTATTTCTACTATTCAAATATATATATGAGACAAACAGTTGCCTCATTATTCTAAAGAGCTTTTTATGTCAAGGTATTTATATCAGAAACATTAAATCATCAGACATTTGATCATTTATCACTTTAATCTAACAATATGTAAGGCTCAATTGCGTTTAACAATTAAAAATTCCATTTAATTTAACAAATTAAGTATTGAGTACTCTGATGATTATCCTCCATTTGTCTCTCCAGATTCATTTTCCACCCTTCTCTGCCTTGCTCTTTACCTCTGTCTTCCCTTATCTCAAAAGACTACGTTATCCAGTCCTTGCTTGCCCCCTCTCGCTTCTGGTTGGGTTTTGCCAATGAGAGGAAGTGTTGAACAGAACACCATGCACTGGTTACCAATCCCAGAAAAGGACTCTATACATTTCTGCCCATTATATCTTGGTATCAAGGTTGTGAAGGAAAACACAACAGTCAAGCACTAGGTAGAACAATGATTTACTCATATAGAGAAGAGACAGAGTAAGATCAGCTCCAGTCATGTGCACTAGTCTCATACGGCTAGTGGCTGCCAGCCAGCTGATAAAGGGAAATTGGTCCACAAGCACCCTCCCCCTCTTTATCCCACACTATCCCTGGAGTCTGAAATACTGAGAGCTGGGGGCAAGCCTGAAACAGGGGACGATAATCCCACAAAGTACAGGTTGTGTGAGCTCCAAGTGTTCCAAGTCCAAGACCCATTCTTACGAGGCCAAGAGGGGTTGAAAGGCTATGCACATGAGACTTTTTCCCAACAGGAAGGATCAGCAGAAAAGTAAAGAGTGGAAGGAGGTAGAAACAATAGTACAACGTATTCCCTGCTATATTTCCTCTTTGGCCATGGCTCTTGTTGAGTGGCTCCTCTTCCATACCTGTAACTCTCACTGGGTTCTGGAGCATAGTTCCCAACCCCTTGCCTCTTTGCCTGAGTGGATAACTGTTTCCAACTGGTGCTAGTCCCTGGGTGATTCATCATCCCTTTTTGGTTAAGCTATGCCCACAACTCTGCAAATAGTCCCTTCATTAAACTATGTTCCAAAAAACCATCCATTACTACCAGGACCCTCAATGATACAAGCATGACTGTACACCAGTCACTATACACAACAAGGCAAAGGCCTATATCAAATGGGTCCTCTACAGGATGCTAAACATGGTGAGCCTCCAACGTTTATGCTAATCTCCCAAAGATCTTTATTTTTAGCCTATTGCATTTATTTCACTAATGTATGCTTAGATGTGTTCTGTCTCCTTAAGCTTTCCTAGATAGCAAGAGCTTTTAAAAAATCTGATGAACTCTATGGAGCAACACCTTAGAAAAGCGCAAATATATATATACACCCTAGAAAAGCACAAATATTTTTGTATATAATTTGAGGGAATCCATGGGTTTCCCTGAAGCCCTTCAGCTCACAAACCCCAACATGAGAACCTCTAAGAAATAAATAAATGTGGGGCTTCCCTCATGGCGCAGTGGCTGAGAGTCCACCTGCCAATTCAGGGGACACCGGTTGGATCCCTGGTCTGGGAAGATCCCACGTGCCGTGGAGCAGCTAAGCCTGAGTGCCACAACTACCAAGCCTGCACTCTAGAGCCCATGAGCCACAACTACTGAAGCCCACGTGCCTAGAGCCCATGCTCCGCAACAAGAGAAGCCACCGCAGTGAGAAGCCCGCGCACTGAAACGAAGAGTAGCCCCTGCTCACCACAACTAGAAAAAGCCCACATGCAGCAACGAAGACCCAACACAGCCAAAAATAAATTAATTAAATAAATTTTTTTAATAAATGTGGACCTCCCTGGTGGCACAGTGGTTAAGAATCTGCCTGCCAATGCAGGGGACACGAGTTGGATCCCTGGTCCAGGAAGATTCCACATGCCGCAGAGCAACAAAACCCGTGTGCCACACTACTGAGCCTGCGCTCTAGAGCCTGTGCGCTGCAAGTACTGAAACCCATGCGCCACAACTACTGAAGCCCGCGCACTCTAGGGCCCGTGCTCCACAACAAGAGAAGCCACTGCAATGAGAAGCCCATGCACCGCAACGAAGAGTGGCCCCCACTCGCCACCACGAGAGGGAGCCCACGCGCAGCAATGAAGACCCAACGCAGCCAAAAAATATAAAAAAAAATTAAAATTAAAAATAAACAAATGCCCACTGAAATAAGAAGGGTGTTTCATTTACTTTGAGTTCCCAGAGCATATCAGAAGATCTGCCATTTATATTTCATTTCTCATTCATTCAACAATAGTACAATAAGAAAAATAATGCTAACGCCAGAATTAATCTCTATTTCTGAAGACTAACTTTATAGAAAGATAAACACTAAAGGCCTTGCAACCTTTAAAAACAACAAAAACAAACCCAAATTAGGTAGATCATTGGAGCAAATAAGAATGTTCAATAAATGACCCCAAACTGTGCAATCAAGTCTTACTCATCCACACTGAAAATGGACAAAGTATTAGCATAGCTAATCAACAACTCATTTCTTATTGGAATTAAATTACTTATTGGAAGGGGACTGTATCTGATTTACCTCTTTAATAGTATTTTCAATTAATTTGATATTAAAATAGTTTATACCTTTTGAGCATAAACAACTGATAACAAAAATCTACTATTTGGAAGTAGAACTCAACTTGAAATTTTAAAACTATTATGCGTCCTGCACTACCAGATTCCTGTACTCTGTAATAAGAATAAAAGTCCTCTGCATGAAGTTTTCTATGGAAATACTGTCAGAGAGATAAGCAAATAAGTTAAAACTTTAACCTCAAACGGTCCAGAATAAGAATATTATTTGTTTCCTAGAGAAAAATATTTATCTACTACCTGTTTTTCAGTCACTAGAAAGTCATTTGTATTTTTTTTTCAGACACAAATTTAGAGAGCTCTAAAACAACAAATTCCACCAACTCTCCACATACATGAATGACCCAAACAGAAAAAAGAGATCATCTAGTTGCAAATACAGAAGACAGGAAGCACAGGAAAATCCATCTGAAATCTGAGCAAGTAGTTCACGCAGAACTCTCAGCCATACCTTTATCTGACCTTAAATTTTTTTAAAGTAAAATAACATCTAAAGCATACTGGGGCTTTAAAAAGCAAAAGCCCATGGTTCATTTGGCATAACTGTGTAAATATCAGAGAATTCCATCAACATCTTCTCTATTTGACTACTGTTGAAAAAAAATTCACATATGCTTTATCACTATGCTATTTCACATTTACTTAAACTTCAGTGTTGTACCTTCAGGCTAACAGGATCTATTTTATTTCTTTTATATACGTAACACCATATTTGATCTATGTCAAGCACAATGATGTGCTTCAATTTTTATTCTGAATGTTTTTATAAACAATGATGCTTTAAAACTAAATTGCCAGTAACAGAACAAAAACGACAATGAAAAGACAATTTAAAAGCAAAATGGAGAGTGAGGCAGTGTTAGTACCATAAGTACTGTCATTGTTTACCAATTAGGCAATAACCAGGTTAAATGTCTATGATTGCTCATGCAACTAGACTGATATCACGTTACATCTGTGTTTTTACAGAAACTAGGGAAATGTTGCTACTTTTTTGACTTAGGGAAATTAGAATATGGGCTGAAAATAAGACAGGCAGTGTGATTTAAAAAGAAAGATATGTATACACCTGTACTCTGGCCTAAGCTAAAATGGCCATAGGTGTCAAACATATGTAGGAGACAGCAGATGGTAAATGTGGATGCCATACAAGGTATTTTTGTTGTTGTTGTTTTAAACATCCACAAGGCTGCCTTCAGGAAGTTTTAGTTTTGAAACTTTTTCTTTGAAGGTTCAGATGGTTAGAAAAGCAGCTAACACTTTCTAGGCCTGCAGAAGATCTAAATAAATTCTTAGATACATTTTTTTCTATATAAAATTATGCGAGCACGTATTTATAACAAGTTGATCTTTCTATAAAAAAGGTATGTATGTGCACATATATACCTAAAAACTAATACAGTTACAAATCAATTAAAAATTCTACCAACTAATTCTTTTACTACTGGTCCAGACCAGTGTTTGGGGAAAGTGGTCTATATAAGAAAAATAGAAAAATTCCATTCATACCAAATTTGGAAATTCAGTTTTTAACAATCTCATCATAGTCACCACAGAAAACAAAGATGATATGTACACATATAACTAATTTATGTGTTATTGGCCAATGGTATTTAATTAAGTTTTTAAAAATTCATGACAACTTTAGATTATATTTCTCAAAAATGCCAAAAAGCATAGTTTTAACTGCATCCCCTGTGACCATACACAATGCATGAATATTTTAGATTTTAAAATGTCCAAGCATATGTATAATAGCATTGCAGAAATTAACGAACAGTAAATGCCCAGTGAAGTCACTGACTGATTTAAAATGGCTGGAGAGTTACCATAACGAATCCTCTGCCTAGGGACTTCCCTGGTGGCACAGTGGTTAAGACTCTGCACTCCCAATGCAGGGGGCCAGGGTTCGATCCCTGGTCAGGGAACTAGCTCCCACATGCATGCCACAGCTTGCCTGCAAGCTGCAACAAAGGAGCCCACATGCCACAAATAAGACCCGGCGCAACCAAATAAATAAATAGAATAAATAAATAATTATTAAAAAAAAAAAAGAATCCTCTGCCTAGACTGCTAAAGCTGACTGGAGAAAAGTCTTATGAACACACTACATAGCACCATGACAAAATTATGGTTTCTGACGGCGGCTGGGCTTTCAAATCCACTCAGTATCATCATCTCCTTCATCCTTGATTCATACCATTCCCCATTCCTTTTTGCCCTTACTGTTCTAAATTTTACTTTTTTCATTAGCCTTCATGTTTTTTACCCATGAAGCAAGCATGAACTTCCTCAATCTTCCCTTTCACCCCTGAATGTATAACCCATGTGCTTCAAAGTTAATCAGGCCTGGGCTCCAATTCCAGCTCAACATTTACCAAATCTGCGACCCTAAGCTGATCTCTCTAGGCCCATTTCCTCATCTATAAAATGGGAATGTGGGAATGTGAAAACCTAATCACACCGTGCTCAAAATGATTTATGAGAAAAGATTATGAAAAATAACCAACGAACTGTGTAAACATGGCAGATGTCTGTTTGTTCTTTCTTCACTCCCACAATTTTACTCTTAATCCTTTCTGTTCTCTGCTCATTCCTCCTGGAAAATCCCGGCTTATTTCAAATAGCTTTAAGGTCACCTCCAGGTAAAACTTACGCCACCCATCTCCTCACTCAAGTAAAACTTTTTAGTGACTCCATGGTACTTAGCAGTTCTATTATAGTACATAGCACATTATTTAATAATGGCTTACCTATTTCAAACCCTTGCTAAAATGTGAGCTTCTGGAGGTAGGGACTGTTTACCTCTTTGGATTTCTGAAATCTAACAAAGTACCTAGTACATAGTAGGTTCTCAAAAGTTAATATAATGGAATGAAAATGATCTTAAGAAGCATTCCCACTATCCAGATGCCTTTTGGAACTTGAATTATTTATGTACTGTATTGGTGTCTGCTAGTGGATGGAATTATGATTGAAATGGGAAAATATAATGGAAAATGATCGTTACATTTAATCAAGAAATTAACACATAATCATGTCTTAAAATATTCTGGACCAGGTATATATATCCAAAAGTCTCACAGAAGAAAAAGAAAATGAAGTTAAGGGCCTATGCCAGGTAAATTTCATTACAAAAATGAAATGAATATAATTCACAGATCCATGTAGAAAAACATGAAGGAGTAACTGAATTGTTAAACAAAGAAAAATAACAACACTCCAAATAAAAAAAGTCAGGCATTTTTTCAAGCAGCCATTTGGAGACTCTCCCATCTCTGAGTATTTCAAAGAGATAGACAATAAACAATAGAAATCAGAAAAATATACAATGGAAAGTGACATGTGCTATGAAGAAAATTAAGCAGCCAAAGAATTACGTGTGGGGACTTCCCTGGTGGCACAGTGGTTAAGAATCCACCTGCCAATGCAGGGGACACGGGTTCGAGCCCTGGTCAGGGAAGATCCCACGTGCTGTGGAGCAACTAAGCCCATGCGCACAACTACTGAAGCCCGCGTGCCTAGAGCCCATGCTCTGCAACAAGAGAAGCCACCACAATAAGAAGAATGCACAATGCAACGAAGACTAGCCCCCGCTCGCTGCAACTAGAGAAAGCCCACGCACAGCAACAAAGACCCAACGCAGCCAAAAATAAATAAATAAAAACAAATAAATTAATTTTTTTAAAAGCCAACAAGATTTGTTAAGAGACCGGATGTGAGGTTTAAAAGAAAGAGAAGATGATGAATGGATAAAGAAAATGTAGTGCATATGTACAGTGGAATATTATTCACCCATAAAGAGAAGGAAAGTCTACCATTTGTGACAACTTGGATGAACCTGGAAGACATTACACAAAGTGAAATAAAACCAGACACAGAAAGACAAATATTGATTGATCTCACATACATGTGGAATCTAAAAAAGTCAAAAACTCATGGAAGCAGAGAGTAGAACAGCGGTTAACAGAGGCTGGGATGGGAGAAATGGGGTGATGTGGGTCAAAGTTCCTGTAAGATGAATAAGGTTTATACTTGAAATTTGCTAAGAGTAGTAGACCTAAGCTTTCTCACCGTATGTGTACATACATGTGCACAGACGCGTGCACACACACACACACACACACACACAGAAGGTAACAATGTGAGGTGACCAATGTGTTAATTAGCTTGAATTATGGTGATCATTTCACAATGTATATGTCTATTAAATCATGTTGTCCACCTTACATATATACAATCTTTATTTGTCAATTATACCTCAGTAAAGCTGGGGGGAAAGAATGTCAAGGTTATTGCCTTACACAACTGGAAGAATGGAGTTCCCTTTTGCTGGGAGGAAAGTCTGTGACAGGTAATGGGGCAGAGGGAAGGGCTGTCATAAGCTCCTTTGGTCTTGCTTTTCTAAAAACACGCCACCCTCAGTGTGATAAATAAAACCCAAGCAAAGCTGTACATGAATTCCTAACACCTGGGGAAGAAACGGTCTCATCTACTAATGGAAAAGAAGAATGAGCAGGTTGTCTCAAAATACATCCCTTGTTATCTCGCAGTGGCTCAGTTCTCAAGGGTTAATCACAAGCAAATCACTTTCTGCTGAACTCAGTGTTTTATGCTGCCTTATTATTTGGTTCAATTTCTACAAAGAAAGCTATTTGAATTTAAACAGCAAGTGGAAAGGAGAAAAAAGGGAAGAAACAAGAAAGACTGCTTGGCAAATCAGCAGAATTTGAGAAAGAGAGGTAGTGCACATGCAGATCAAAAGAAGGAGAGCAAGGGAATTTATATTCCAGAAAAAGTGTCAGACATGATAAAATGACATTAGGAAGAGAATTTTTACAATTATCCTTCCCTAAAAATTTCAAGCTGGCATGAATGTTCCAGATTTTCAAATCTAAATCCACCTGGCCCTTACCATTACTGTTCCATTGCCAAAAAAAAAATACACTTGAACTTCTCTCAAAGCACCAATTCTTTAATTAATTTAAGTGAAAAATTTTAAATAAGTAAAAAAAAAGCAATGTTAACTACATCTTACTTGATTGACTTTAAAGTCACTTTATTTTAAACCATAGGCAAGCATTAATATCTACAGCATGACTAGAGAGTAAATAAAAGGGCAAAACAAAACCAAACTGAAACAGTAAAACAAAACCCAAAAGCAAACATAATAAGAAACAAGGGGCTTCCCTGGTGGAGCAGTGGTTGAGAGTCCGCCTGCCGATGCAGGGGACACGGGTTCATGCCCCGGTCCGGGAGGATCCCACATGCCACGGAGCGGCTGGGCCCGTGAGCCATGGCCGCTGAGCCTGCGCGTCCGGAGCCTGTGCTCCTCAATGGGAGAGGCCACGGCGGTGAGAGGCCCGCGTACCATAAAAAAAAAAAAAAAAAGAAACAAAAGTCTCAGGCTCAGGACAAATGAGTACTTCTCCACTCTAATGTAATGAACAAAAAATTCTCCAAACTGAAATCCTTGCTATAACTGATGATCTTATGAATAACCTTTTAAGTACTGTTTAGCATTTATTCAGTGACCCACTGATACAAACCTTGTCTCTAATAACGCAAGCAGCTTTCTTTGTTCACGTTAAATGTGACTAGCCAGAAAGTCCTGTCCCAATACCGACCTAGTTCTGGTCGCCTCAGAGGGTACCAGGAGTCCCTGGGTTCATCACAGGTTTGCCACACCAGGCTGCACATTTGGCTTCAAGTTCTCAAACCCAAGGATACTGTGATGGTTCACTTTACGTGTCAGTTTGACTAGGTCAGTCAATTAAACCTCAGTGTAGGCGTTGCTGTGTTGGTACTTGGTACATGTGACTAACATCTATAATCAGCTGACTTTATTAAGTAAAGCAGTTTATCTTTGATAACATAGGTGTGACCATTCCAAGCAGTTGAAAGGCCTTAAGAAAACTGAGATTTCCCTGAGGAAGCAGAAATTCTGCCTCAAGACTTAGCTGCTGTCTGAAAGTTGCCAGCCTGCAGGCCAGCCCTACAAATTTTAGACTTGCCAGCCCACACAATTGTGTAAGCCAGTTCCTAGAAATAGATAAATAATACATTCTACTTAGTTCTGTTTCTTTGGAGAACCCTGGCTGAAACATATTTCTACTGTGTTTCAGGACCAGAAAATAATGTTTTTAGGTATATCGCCCTGACTCATTCATTATTCACTAATTCAACATTTATTTAAACATTTAATCGGGGTGCTTACTACAAACCAGGCACTGTACTAGGGGTTGAGATATGGATCAATAAGGTCACCTCACAAAGGTTACAAACTGATTCACAATCTCAAAACAAAACCTGAGTCCTCAAAAACTTACTAGTTTGCTTTTATATTTTATTTCTCCATAAATTTATCTAATTTCTTTTAGAACTTACTAGATTTTTAGCCAGAAATATTTCTTAGGATAATAAAGGGATGGTTATTCTAGTTGTCAATGACTCTCAAAAGTTGACACATGACACACCCTCTCTTCGGACCAGATTTTAAATCAGATCATGGACCATAGATAAGATTCCCTCTAGGCTATTTGCAAAGGCACATGGTTGTAATCCCATCCCTTTGTCATGTTACCTCATGATACCTCATCAATGTGCAGAGACACTGGAGTTAAGACCCAGTGCTTTATACAGCTACACTGAGATAACCAATGTGCTGAGAATAATCTAGTGCACAGATTTTACTAATTAGTGTTAACACATTCCATCAAATTTGAAACAAGCAGGCACTAACTAAAAACTCTCTTTAAGATGTATACGATTATAATAATATAGTAATTGACATTTTTTTTAATTGGTAAAAACTTTCACTTTAACACTAGGTTTAACCTGAGGGAGAGATTGCATTTTTCTATCTTTATTACAATTTAGTAAGTCAGTGCTAGTAGGGAGTAGTGGAAGTAAAACGCTGAAAGTCGGTTTCAGCAGATATTTGATCAGAGGCTGCCAATAAGAAACTTGCACTTACCCTTACATGTTTGCCCTGTGAGCTGGTCCCTACCTGTGTCTGGACCAGGTCACTTCCCAAAATAAGCTCTCCGTCCTCTGAAGCTGCTGGCTCTAAGGGACTTGGGGTATCTGAGTCATATCCCTACTACCCTCATTCAGTTGAGTCTAATATGTCTCCACCCTTCTGTTTCACCACTGTTCATATAAAGATAGTATTATCGACCCCAGTCCCTAACACAGAAGGATGTCTGGTATATATATGGCTTCTCAGTTACTAAATAGCAAAGAAAAATGGAATGACTCTATATAGGCAGCAGGAACAAGTGAATTTCCAAATATGAAAGAAATCAATGCCAACAGTACCCTCTCCCCTATTCAAATACTCCCACCTCTCTACATCCCAGTTTGTCTATTGTAATCCCAGACCACAACTTCATAACTTGTCTCCTTTACTGAACTGTGAGCCTCTAGAGAGCAAGAAGCAGGTACTATTCATCTTTGTATTCCTAGAATACGTATGGGTTAAATAAAAGTTAGTGTTAACTGACTGCATGGATGAATGTGTGTGTAGATGGTTAGGTGGACAGGTGGCCAGTTGCTAAGTACTCTGCTTCTGGGTCACAGATGGCTTCTGAGAAGAGTCCAGATAAAACTGAAGGATAGAGTCAATGCTAGACCAAGAGGGAAAAGGGAGGATACAGGAGAGAACAAAGGTTAGAAGCTGGGAAACCTGAATTCTGATTGAGATTCTGTCCTTAACTCACGGTGACCTTAGGTTATTGCAATTGAATATATGTGTACGTTGGAGGGCAGGGATCATCTACAGAATATGTTAAATATCTACAGAATATGTTAAATACAGACTAGACCAGTAACCTATAAAATATTTCAAACGTAGAGCAGACAACGTGTAAAATATAAGGTCAACTTCCATCTATTTAACAATATGGAATCATCTCAAGATAATAACCCTAAGCAGACAGGCCAAAAAGGGGCAAGATTTTCAAAGTCAAATTCTAATTAGAAAATTAAACCAGAATGATACTGAAAGATGACTTCGGTGTTTGGAAGATATCTGTTAGGAAGTAAGAACTATGGCAAGCTTTACATCCGTGCTCTGTGGCTCTTCATGCTAGATGTGTCAAGTCTATCAGTGAAGCCTATGAGACGTGTTCTTTGGCCTGAAGCTTCAGATATATCTGCTCTAAAAAGCTTGGTCTTCTGGGCAATTCAAGGTTCATTTAGTTCTAGGAGTTAGTTTCATTAACTTGTTTGTCACTGCTATTTTATTCACTGGCCCTAAATTTCTCTCTTTCAAATTTAAGTATTTTCCTTAGTTCTTTCTATTATCTAAAATTTGGAGAAAAGGGACTTTTTTTACCTAACAGATATCCTTTATCATTTTGTTATTGTACTTTTATTGTTTTATTGACTTTTATTAAATTATTTTTGTCCAATAACTTCCTGAATTAAGAGTTCTACACTATTCCTGAATTAAGTTCTAAACTATTTTAGCCTACCTTCAAATGAGCCTTCCCTGCCTCTTTCCCCCTCACACAATCACACACTTCTCCCGCCAATTCATTTATATATTTTCTTTTTCGGGAAATGTTCTATTTCTATTTGACTTTTGAAAGGTGCAAACTGAAGTACACACAGTACTCTACAAGCAGACACATTATACTTTTATACAGAAAAGATATGTTTTGGGAATTCCCTGGTGGTCCAGTGGTTAGGACTCTGTGCTTCCACTGCAGGGGGCCCAGTTCGATCCCTGGTTGGGGAACAAAGATCCCACACACACACAAAATATATATATGTTTCTGTTTTATTTTCAATAGTTTCCATAAGATGTCCAATATTTTGCTGGCATTTTTAGAGCTGAAAGAAATGATAGAAAACATCTAGCCAAAACCCACTCCACTTCCTCCATTTTTACGGAGGAAGACATTGAGGTCCTGAATAGTCACATGCCTTGTCCAAGTTGCAGCCATTGTTTTTTGTTTGTTTGTTTGTGTTTTCTTTTGTTTTTAATTTATTTATTTTTGGCTACGCTGGGTCTTCATTGCTGCACGCGGGCTTTCTCTAGTTGCGGCAAGTGGGGGCTACTCTTCATTGCTGTGCACGGGCTCCAGTAGTTGTGGTGCGTGGGCTCAGTAGTTGTGGCGCACGGGCTTAGTTGCTCCGTGGCATGTGGGATCTTCCCGGACCAGGGCTCGAACCTGTGTCCCCTGCATTGGCAGGCGGATTCTTAACCACTGTACCACCAGGGAAGTGTCACAGCAATTGTTATCAGTGTCTGCACTGGGACTGGAACACAGGTATCCTAATTCCAGACCACAGCCTAGGTCTTCAAGCAACAATTTAATCTCCTACAGTCTTTTAATAGATTATAAAAATCATTCAATTATCTTTCCAGTGTGAGCTCATACTCAATGCAACATCCCTAACTGACTTTAGTGCCCATTCACAAACCTTTTGCCTTGTACAACTTCTTACTAGGTAGTTTGATAAATTACCCAGAGAAAATAGTGTCATTTAATTGTTTAATGTCAAGTTAGATCCTAGCACTGGTCCTTGATGTCCTCACTCCTTATATAATTCCCTATTTTTTTTTTCACAGAATTTTACCTTCCCTCAACCTCCAACAAGAAGTTGTATGTTCAAAACTCCTACATTTAATATAAAACTAACAGTTTGTTAAGTATGAAAGTAGGATTACTAGTACCTCCTTCAACTTCTGGATGGGGCCATGTGGCAATCTGTCACACTCCAGTATAAAGGCCATTAATAATGAGAGGCATCCATTTAGCCAACAACTCAAAGCCTTACAATTGTCAAGGGAGTGGTTCAATGAACATTCTCAAACTGATGCTACGAATTCAAATTGGGACAATCTGTCTTGAAGGTAATTTCACCATAGGAATCAACAGCCTTAAACATATTCATGTCATTAGGCTCAGAAAATAATCAGAGAGGTGCATAAAAACTTTTATATGAGAATATGCATCACTGCATTATTTATAATATATAAAACTGGAAACAATTTGAATACCCAACAATAGGGGAATAATTAAATAAATTAAGGCACATCTAAAATATGCATCCACAATTAAATAATATATTGAGGAATGTTTACAGACCACGTTAGAGAATAAAAGCAAGTTATATGACGGAATGTTCAGCATATATGCACACAGGAAAAAAATGGAATGCTATAAAACAAAACATTAACAGTAGTTATATATTCTTATTACCTACCTTTTATCACTAAAACAAAATCTTTGGATCACAGGCTGTGGAATTCAAAGAAATATGGTTTGAATTACTCTCTACATATCAGCAACATAACCTTGGCCAAGTTACTTAACCTCTATACTAGAGTTTCCTCACCTGTAAAATGAAATAAACAATACCTACCTCCTTGGGTTGCTATGAATTTTTAAAAATTAGGACATACATATACATCACCTAGTACTTTACATGTGGTAAACATTGAATAAATGGTACCTACTTCAATTACTATATGATATTATTATACAATTGTTTCTTTTAAAATCAGGGGAAAAAATAAAGGTTAAAAAAGAAAAGTTGCGGAAGATCCCACCAGTCAGAAGGGTTTAATAAATAACTTAAGTCAGAAAACCCTCTGATCTGTCTACTTTAAAATAAACTTTAAAAACAAATTCTTCAACAGAAACAAATATACCTCATCTTTGGTATCTCCCTTTTAATCCTGCACTTAATTTTGCACCCTGATCATAAAAGTGATCTTGCTGTATCTCTAGCTAGCCTCCTCCCTATCATGTACTTTTTTTTTTAACATCTTTATTGGAGTATAATTGCTTTACAATGGTGTGTTAGTTTCTGCTATATAACAAAGTGAATCAGCTATATGTATACATATATCCCCATAACCCCTCCCTCTTGTGTCTCCCTCCCACCCTCCCTATCCCACCCCTCTATGTGGTCACAAAGCACTGAGCTGATCTCCCCGTGCTATGCGGCTGCTTCCCACTAGCTATCTATTTTACGTTTGGTAGTGTATACATGTCCATGCCACTCTCTCACTTCATCTCATCTTACCATTCTCCCTCCCCGTGTCCTCAAGTCCATTCTCTATGTCTGCATCTTTATTCCTGTCCTGCCCCTAGGTTCATCAGAGCCAGTTTTTTTTTTTAAGATTCCATATATATGTGTTAGCATATGGTATTTGTTTTTCTCTTTCTGACTTACTTCACTCTGTATGACAGACTCTAGGTCCATCCACCTCACCACCAATAACTCAATTTCGTTTCTTTTTATGGCTGAGTAATATTCCATCGTATATATGTGCCACATCTCCTATCATGTACTCTTACAAGCTTTTACTATACTGACTTCGAAGACCCTGGAAAGCACCCCTTAAACTCTCTCTTTTGGTTTACCTGCAACACCTTGTAATTCGGTTATTCTTCTTGCTTGGGAAATCATCCCATTTCCTGAAAGCTACTTTTACTCCCTTACAATAGGGTCTTTTACTTTAAGGCTGTAATTTCTTATAGTAGTAATGCTTATAGCTTAATTTCATTACACAGTATTCTTTTCTTCCTTTTTGAGTTAAGGTGAAATAAAATTAACTCTGCTTTGAAGTTTAAGAATTTTTAAACAGGGCTTCCCTGGTGGCATGGTGGTTAAGAATCCGTCTGCCAACGCAGGGGACACGGGTTCGAGCCCTGGTCTGGGAAGATCCCACATGCCGTGGAGCAACTAAGCCCATGCACCACAACTAAGCGTGCGCTCTAGAGCCCGTGAGCCACAACTACTGAGCCTGCATGCCACAACTACTGAAGCCCGCGCACCTAGAGCCTGTGCTCCACAACAAGAGAAGCCACCGCAGTGAGAAGCCCGCGCACCACAATGAAGAGGAGCCCCCGCTCGCCGCAACTAGAGAAAGCCCGCGTGCAGCAACGAAGACCCAATGCAGCCAAAAATAAATAAATAAAATAAATAAATTTATTTAAAAAAACAATTTTAAAACATATCTTGAAGCTTCTGAAGACTCTGAAAAGTACCACAAAAACCAAGACTGTATATCATTTCTTGGAGTTGAATTTCATCAATTTCTTATATCTAAATGATGGAGAAATAATATGGTACAGTATAAAAGTCAAGGACTTTTAGAGTCAAAATTGGTTTCACATCCTAGTCCTGCCACTTACTAGCTATATGACCTTAAGAAAGTTAATTAACCTCTTGGATCCTCAGTTTTCTTATATGTAAAATGGTGGTAAGTAACATCTAACTTCATGGGTTATTATGAGAATTGGGAGAATATAATACAGTGCCTGGTAAACAGTGTTCACTAAATGTTAGTTCATTTCCTCCCTAACTATTTGTTTGCATATCATAAACTCAATACATTCATGCATATCATTAATTTTTACCTTATTTTTATATATTCAATGATTAAAAATAAAAAATATTACTAATATTATGGGGGCAAGAGACAGGTATGAAACTTGTTACATTATAAAAAGTTTAAAAGATTGGGAAGCACTGTTTGAAGACAAACTCAGAAAAAAAATAAAGGTTATTAAAAAACAAAAATCATGAGAAGATCCCACATGGTCACAGCTTTTGTACTGGCCAAAAGTGATTTTATACTACAAGCACCTGAAACAATCCCCTACAAAATCTCACAGTTAAAAAACCTTACCATATTGATCAAATACAGACAATAAACTTAGTGCTAGGCATAGATCCACTGACACAAAACTGAGAGTAAATGAGTCAATGATTCTAAACTGTTTCTGAATAGAATATCACAAGCTTTCTAGCATGGAAGGAAAGAATGAAACGGGTTACCCCAAATGGAAATATACAAATTAGGTATCAATTCATGGCACTTACTAAAACTTCTACTTAAAATTCTTTACCTCCAGCGAGCAACTAAGCCCATGGACCACAACTACTGAGCCTGCGCTCTAGAGCCTGCGTGCCACAACTACTGAAGCCCACGAACATAGAGCCTGTGCTCTGCAACAAGAGAAGCCACCGCAATGCGAAGCCCGCGCACTGCAATGAAGAGTAGCCCCTGCTCGCCGCAACTAGAGAAAGCCCACCCACAGCAACGAAGACCCAACGCAACCAAAAATAAATTAATTAATTAAAAAAAATCTTTACCAAAACCATGTAACACATTTAGAAATACTGTAAGTACTATACAGTAATAAAGTTCTTGGTGAGTAAAACTTTAACATCATTGCAGCTAGGCTGTATGTCTATGGCTGCTTCTGCTTTACAACAGCAGAGTTTGGTAGTGTGACAGAAGCCATAAGGTCTGCAAACCTAAAATACTATTCAGCCCTTTACAAAAGAAGTTTGCTGCCCTCTGTCCTTGAAGGTGGCAATCCTGGCTCACTCATCTCCCCACACACACCTCGTATATAGCTTCTATGTATTTGGTGTTAAAAAAAAAAAATCTATTATACTGAATTGAATCGACAAACTTTAAAAACAGAGTTGGAGACTGCCTGTGTTATCAGAGGCATCAAGCAATAAAGTTACCAAAATTTGGAAAAGCACGTCAGAAGAAGTCAGAGCATCATGTGTACTCTGACTACACCTAATATTTAATACATGCTTATATTTTATGTCTGTCTTTACAATTAAAAAAAATCAGAGAGAGAATATCATTTATCTTAGTCTTTTTTATTCCTTAAGGCCATCAGTACATCATACTGTAAAACATGTCCTCTAATCCTCTGTTTTTCTTCCATCTAGTTGTTTCATTCCTTTGTTAATTTAATTATTCAGTGGATTTATAGAGCAGTAACCAAGGCTGGTACCATGCTGAGAACTGAGAGAACAAGGATCCTTAAAACTTGGTCCTTGCCTGTAAAGAATATCTAATTTTAGTTTAAAAGACATGTTTCAAAAAGGAGAAGAAGTACTATTTAAATAATGCCAGCAATTCAACAATTGGGCCAAGTCAGGTATCTGTTACTATCATCTAGTTTCAAATATCCACCAGAAAAACACACACACACAAACACACATTACTTTAAATGTTCCACCATCTTGAATCAAAGAATTTCTGAGAACTGGGAAAACAGCCCACTCCATCATAGCTGATACTGCTGGGGAAAAAAAAAGCATCAAAATTGTTTACAAATTCCCTAAGGCATTATATTCTTCCAAAACAGCAAAAGCAGTAAATAACCTTCTAGATAAATATGAACTGCCTGGAAGTGTTATAAAATGCTAAAACTTCTATCTTGAGACTGCAACATTCAACTTTCAAGATAGACAATAGTTGTACCAGAGGAAAATTTTTAAAAAATAATAAATTCTGCATCAAAATGGTAGCTGTGATGGAGAAATATGGAGACTAGTCACTCAACAAACATTTGTTTAGCATTTATCTATAAGTATACAAATACTTATTTAGTATCTATGACAGACTTTGTCCTAAATTCTGGGCAGAGTAGTGAGCAAGACAGACACAGATTCTTCTCCCTTAGAAACTAACATAAAGGAGAAATCCAACAGAAAAAGAATACATGCATCAATATGTTGAACCAAACATCCATGTTTATTTATTAAGCCACTCAGTAGTAATAAAAGTTAATAGCTGTTCATTTAATAAACAAGTAACTACCATGTATCAACTGCAATGCCAATCACAGAAGCAAGCATATAAGTTCTTGCCCTAAGACTTCACAACCTAGGTGCTTATACATATACAAATAATTTTGATATAGTATAAGAAATAATTTAATAAAAAACTGTATATGACTTTCTAAGGAAGTACTTAGGATAAAACAACTTTATTCTACTAGGGAAAGGGAACTCGAGTCAGGTAAGGCTTCACATCAGTAACCTGAGTCTTAAAAAATGAGCAGCAGGGGCTTCCCTGGTGGCGCAGCGGTTAGGAATCACTGCCTGCCAGTGCAGGGGACACAGGTTCGAGCTCTGGTCCGGGAGGATACCGCATGCGCAGAGCAGCTAGGCCCGTGCGCCACAGCTGCTGAGCTTGCGCTCTGGAGCCCGCGAGCCACAACTGCTGAGCCTGAGTGCCACAAGTACTGAGGGCCGCGTGCCTAGAGCCCATGCTCTGCAGCGAGAGAGGCCACCCAATGGGAGGCCCGCGCACCGCAAGGAGGAGCAGCCCCCACTCGCCACAGCTAAAAGAAAAGCCCGTGCGCAGCAATGGAGACCCAATGCGGCCAAAAATAAAAATAAATAAAGTAAATATATTAAAAAAAAAAAAAGAACAGCAGTTTGCCAGGCAACGAATTTCAGACAGAGGAGAAAACTACAGTAAGTAAAGTCATAGCACAGGGTACAGTACAGTGAAGGAGATGGAGAATGAGGCTGCGTAAGTCAGTCATTTAGGGGTTAGTTCATGAACAGTCCTGTATATCACAATGGCATATTTATACAATTTATATAATTATCATGGGAAGTTTGGACCTTGGTAAATTTATAAAAAGGAACTTGGTAAATTAATTTAAAAAATTATAGTACCATAATTAGCTGTGTAGTATAGAAAAATAACTGATGGCTGTAAAGGACCAGAAGCAAAGAGACCTGTTTTTAAAGGCTATTATCAATACAATAGGTCAGAGGAGAGAGGCTAGACCAACAGAATAACAGTGAGAAGGGAGAAAGTGGAGTGTTGATGGCATTATTCAAGGTAGTGGATAGGTGAGAATCACCATGCGTAGGGAGGGGATATAACGAGCTACATTTTAGATAAGCTGAATTTTGTATCTTTATTTGTAGGACTCACTGGTAGACAACTGAAAATTCTTATTAACTCTATTCTTCTCATTCCTTCCCATTCCAGAATAACATGTACTCATTAAACAATTTATTTTTAAAGTGCTTACCACATAACAGGCACCTTTATAAATGTTGGAAATACACAGACAGCAAAGTCCCTCTTCAGGGAGCTTACATTTTAGCCTCCTCTTATGATAACAATGATAGGAACACTGTTTTACAGTGAGGAAAGAATAGGGCAAGGTTAAAAATATGGATATACAATACATAATCCATGTGATTTCTTCAAAGGTAAGCTTCAAGGTGAATATTTTAAATTCCAATTGCAATTGAAAAATAAAAGTGGTCTCTTTTTTTTGGTAATGAATAAGCACTTGATAATTTACATGCCTGATAGGTTTTGATTTTCATGTATAAGGTTTGCTTACACTGAAACATATATGTGGCTGATTTTCTTACATGTTACATCATCCTAATAATACTAGGAGTCACACTCTTCAGGAAAGTACTGAAAATTGAAAGGCTACCAAGTCATACAAACTGAATTTTGTTCAAACTGCTTTAAAAATTGTTAATACTCTCCTCTTAACTTTAAAGTTTCTTTTCTACTTGTCCATGAGAAGCAGCTTTGCTAAAGCAAAGTCTGGTCATGACTTGTGATTATTAAACAATTAATTGTAAGATAGTATTTTATTCAAAGTCCTATGCAGGTATTTCCTCCTACATTTTTAGCTTTTAATCTCCCAAACAGGCTAATGAACCTGAATTCTTAATCCCTAAAGGAAAGCTTACATGAGACAGTTATTTAACATCTACAACTGCAGATATATATTTCAAAAACTTTAAAATAAATTGCATCTTTTTAAAAAATGGTATGAAAAATGTCTTCTTCAATTCCTTGACAAACATTTGATTTTCTACTATTTTCAATAAGATTAGCAAATATATCCCATACTTAGGTCATTTGTTCTTTGTTATCCTACACTTTGTCAACCTCCCATCACTTTCAGTACTTCTAAGTTTCCCCAAAGTTATTATTATCAACTCTCTTATGTTCCACCTCATCATTGGTCACTGCCTGGACCAGTGATTCCCTACAGAAGCAGAACAGCCCCTTAGGGACCTTTTGAAAATTTGCAAGGACATTTTCTGGTTGTCACGATAAGTTGGATAGGAAGGAGGCTATTTAGTGGATGAGGACTATGGATCCTAGAAGTCCTAAAATATATGAGACAACACAGGACAACAAACAACTGCCCGCATCCCTCAAGATTTTAAAAGACTCTACTGGACACTGAGTAGGTGAAAAGCCTATCTATGATCATCTTAGTCTAGGACTTTACTACATATAAAATATATCATTTTTGCACCATTTTAGTGAAGACTGAATTTTCCAGAATTGCAGCTATCATGTAAATTGAGGTAAGATTCCACTTTGTTTCATTCAAAATTTTACCAAAAATTGTTCACAACTTGGGAAAAATTAGTTTGCCGATGACAATGGCTCTTATGGTATTTGAACTGCCAATGTAATACATCTGAAATCAGCCTGCATTTATAGCCATCCCACTCACAATGATTTCTTTGCACTGGTGCAATATGCCAGCAACTGATCAGTTCTTCGTTGTGTCTTCTAATGTAATCATGCCTGAGTACTTACGTATTTAAATAGTAGACACATTATTTTCTAATAAAATACTTATTTTACCTTTATGCTTCAATTAGAGCAGTACACTGATTTTTTTAAATTATGCTTATGGGTATTTTTTATTGCCTATAAATCTTTAGGATATTACAGGAAACTTTAATATTTGTTATAAAAAGGGGGCTCTGGGCTGGACAGGTTTAGAATCACTGGCCTACACTTTAGCCTTCACGTGCCCAGACTACTAAAGATGTCTCCTAACTGATAGCTTGGATTCTATACACTCCCTTTTCCAAATAAAAGTACCTACAGATGTAAAAAAATCACCAATATTATTTCTATCTTCAAAATACCACAGGGCTCCAATTGCCTTGCAAATCAGTCCAGTACTGAGATTTTTACAACTCTCCATAGAGAGATGAGTTCTACCTAACCTAATATCTTATCCAGTTTACATCACAGACTGAACACTCTATTCAGAAAGCCTTATTTCTGGGATCTATCTTCAATATTTTGAAATATTTTGTAATAACCTATAAGGAAAAAGAACCTGAATATATATATATCCGAATCACTCTGCTGTGCACCTGAAACCAACATAACATAGTAAATCAACTATACTTCAATTTTAAAAAAAGTTAAATAATAAAAAAAAGAAAGAAAGCCTTATTTCTAAGGAGTCAGCAAGTCACAGCGGAAAGAGTGTTAGGATTTAGAACCCTAGGCCCACCGCTTATTAGGAGAATGATCCTGGATGAGTTACCACTTTCTGAGTCTCCATCTCCTCGTTTAAGTGACAACTGAAAAGGACCTTCTTCACAGGGCTGTGGTATGGAATGAATCAGACATAGCAGGAACTCGAAGAGTTTGCTACTTCAAACTTTTTATCTGTTTTGTTCGTTTACTTCTTCCAAGGATGATACCTGGCTGGTATCCAGCAGTGCTCAAGAAATGTCTGTTGAACAAAAGCATATTGCTTTCTGAAACCTTTCCAGCCCACTGACTCTGTTCCAGAAATTTATCAGTTAAGTAACGATAACTGAGCGCTTACAAATTGAGTGCTTACTTGAAGCAAACACCCAGTCTCTGCTCTTAAGAAACAAAAAAATGCTGGAAAATGACAGGTCAACATAAAAGATGTCACAAGACTGTGTATGACTAGTCAACGAACAGTATGGACAACAAGTGCTGTGCATCTAAGGGCAAGACATATCACTGTTGGCTGGATCAACACGGAAGGTGGTGTGGAAAAGGGATAAAACAGACTTTCTCCAACTAATCCATTCTTCTCACACGTAGCCTGAGAGAACTTTACAATTGTCCAACAGGTCACTCCTCTGATTAAAGCTCATCAAAACGCAGGGGACAGGGGTTCGAGCCCTGGTCGGGGAAGATCCCACATGCGGAAGATCCCACATGCCGAGGAGCAACTAAGCCCATGAGCCACAACTACTGAGCCCGCGTGCCACAACTACTGAAGCCCACGCGCCTAGAGCCCGTGCTCTGCAACAAGAGAAGCCCGCGCACCACAACGAAGAGTAGCCCCCGCTGGCGGCAACTAGAGAAAGCCTGTGAGCAGCAACAAAGACCTAACGCGGCCAAAAATAAATAAATAAATTTATTTGAAAACAAAATAATGTTTATATTGATTTCACGTCAAAATATCACTGTGGACATACTGGATTAAATAAAAATGCATTGTTAAAATTAAATCCACCTATTTTTTTCACTTCTTAAATATGGCTACTGAAAATCTAAACACACGTATGCGGCTCGCATTGTTTCCACTGGACAGTTTCTTTTCCCAGCTCTACATTTCAGCCTGATGAGACCCCCTTACTGTGTCTGACTGGGCCCTGTTTACCTGGCCTACGACTCTGTAGATGATACTACTGGCGCCTGAAACGCTTCTTCCTCTTCACCGAATCTGCTGCTACTCATTCTTCAGACCTTAGTTTTACAACGATGGTTACAACGCTTTCTCCTAGAAGCCTCCCCTGACCTCACCCCCTAGCCCCGAAAGACTGGACTGGGGTCTCCTCCTACATGATGGGAACACGCACCCTACAGCACTTATCACACTGCATCTGCAATTGCCTATTCTCTGGGCTGTCTTCCCGACAAGAATGAAAGCTCCTTGAGGGACCAGAGATTCTCCGAACACGCCTACTCGTCAACGCCGGGCACCGAGGAGCATCAACTCTGAATAAATGAGGGGTGGTACAAAGATAGTGGATGAACACAGGGACGACCCCGGTTCGGGGGTAAGGGCGCAGAGAGGTGAGACAGGGACTGGGGTGGGGGCGGTGGGGGAGCGCTAGCGGGTAGGCTCGGGCAGCTTGGAGCGGGAGAACGGCAGGAGAGCCGGCAGACTCACCAGTCTCGGGTCAGTGTCGGCGTCCGACCGCTTGGTCGGGGGCGGCGAGTCCCCAGCGTAGCGCAGGCTCTCGCCGGCGCCGGCGACGCCGCCACGGGCAGCCATGGCTATGCGGCGCGGGGCACTCGGAACGCCCCGCTGCCTACGAGGCGGCCGCAGGGACAAACTAGTTAGGGCGGGTCCGTTCGCGGGTTTTACCTATGCCTCTCCCGCTGCGCTAGTGGAGGGCGGGGCCCCAAGGGATCTCGTTCTCACGCAGGCTCAGACCAACTTGTCCCCTCAAGCCAAAGGTCAGATCCGAGCTGGGGCCCCTAGGATGTGGAGGAGTTTTTTCTTTGTTTCAGATTTGCAGGCCTAAAGCCAATGTTGGGACTCGTTGGGGCAAAGCGTGATGGGGCCCGTCTTCCTTCCCCTATCCCGACCTGAGAGCCTGGGGTTAAGCCCTGCAGTCTGATGTTAGATCTGATGTTGGTCTCATCAGATGCCGGACCAGGAGAGACCCAGAGAGTCTAAGTGCAGTGCCGAAGTTCCCTGACGTTCCCTGAGACCCACACCAGACCTTTCTAAACCTGCCCTCCCACACACACCCCGCCCAACCACTGATCATACTTCATAATACCACGGTTCTCCCATCCATGAGGGCAACAGAAGTGGCAATCTGCTTACTCCACCCCTTCCCGCCATATGACTGGCTATATGTAAGATGAAATTACAAAGAAGAAACTTATAACCTTCCACCCCACAAATGGTTTTGTACTGACTCGGATATAGAAAGACCCACTTTGTTATCCGTTTTTTTCTTTATTTTATTTTTCAGATTTATTATTATTAATTTTTAAGTAAAGCCTTTTGGAGCAAAAATTAACCAACAAATGAAGCCAATGTAGTGCTTTCCAACTCCTGTACCAACTTGGAGCTCTTTTGCCTTTTATACCCATTGCAAAAGCAGCTTACAAATCTTTTCTTTCTTTTTTTAATTCCTGATTTAAAAGTTTTGAGGATCTACTAATTTATTGATTTAGTTAATATTATTAGCAAGCCCAAGAAGTTAGGGCCTGGAGGAATTTACAATCCAGTAGGGAAGATAAAACTAATACGAAGTGATTATAATGTATTCCAGAGCATGAGACTATATGCATCATACAGCAGTATAAAGAGGAAGGGACTAGGAGGATAGAAGAGATCTGAGTTCTGGTGTATGTTCCTTCATTTTCTAGGCTTGTGTTCCTGAATATACCCATTAACTGCTTCAAATCTCTCCTTACCTGTGGCAGGGGAGTAACATTTCTCCAACATTCTGACTCAGGGAAATTGTAAGGATAAAATGAAAAAAGGAAAAAAAAAGAATATGGAAGTAATTTGTACAATACACTTAAGAAGAGAGTTACTACCACAATTTGATTGGTGTTTCTGGGAGGGAGTGGCCATTTTTAACCAGGGTCATCAGAGGAGGGTTGGTGGAGACTGAGCCATTGAGGTGGTCAGTAACAAATGGGTAAGACTTTTTTACATGAAAGAGGAGGAAGACTGGAAATGTTAGCTGGAAACAAACACACAGAAATGAAAAAGGTGGCATGTAGAACTGGGTTAAAAAAAAAAAACATGCCAAGACTCTTCAGAAAAATGGCCTTATTACATAGATTAATTTTCATTAGACTGATCCACAAGTATCGAGGACGTTGGTGAACTAAGTAAATAAATTGGATTGGAACCCACACGTCATTCATTCACTCATCCATTCATATATTCGATAAATATGTGTTAAGCATCTGTTAGGTATCAGACACTCTACTCGGCACTGAGTCTACAATGCCAAGTAAATAAATAAGATACAGTAAGTCCCCTACATACAAACCTTCAAGTTATGAACTTTCAAAATGTGAACGTGCGTTCGCATGTCCAATCACATAAGTTAGTTCACGTGTCTGGAGTACACTGTCACGTGTGCATCCTCTACAAGTGGTTGTGCTTTTATGTACTTTACTGTACAGTACTGTATAGAGTACAGTAGTACAGTACCTTTATTTTAAGTGCAGGATGTCCAGAAGCAAGCGTAAAAACAGCGATGTTGTAGCTGGTACTGCTAAGAAGTACAAAGGGATAACAGTGGAAACAAAAGTAAAAATAATTGAGAGAGTGGAGTGAGGCGACAAGATGGTGGACGTGGTTCATTCTTATAACATGAATCGTTCAACCACCGGCACGATTCTAAAGAACAAGAACAAGATCATGGAATGTGTAAAGTCTGCCATGCCGATGATGTCAACAATAATATAGAAGAAGCGTGGAAAAGTGATGGAGGAATTTCGCGCCAAGCTGGCGGGTAATCCCCGCGTCAGTGTGACACCCTAGCTCGGAAGTGTTTTCTGCCGCTGTCGTGGTTCATCCACTAAACTGCATGGTCGCTGTGTACATGGGCAGAACATGGACATCGGCAAGAACAGGGACCTGCCCTGGCCCCTGCTCAGGAATGAATACAGGTATTTCCAGAGAATGACCACAACCTCTTCAGTAGAAGGTAAACAGAATTTGGTGATTATGGGTAGGAAAACCTGGTTCGCCATTCATTCCAGAGAAGAATCGACCTTTAAGGGACAGAATTAACATAGTTCTCATTAGAGAACTCAAGGAACCTCCACAGGGAGCTCATTTTCTTGCCAAAAGTCTGGATGACGCCTTAAAACTTACTGAGCGACCAGAATTAACAAATAAAGTGGACATGGTTTGGATAGTGGCGGGCAGTTCTGTTTATAAGGAAGCCACGAACAAGCCAGGCCACCTTAGACTATTCGTGACAAGGATCATGCAGGAATTTGAAAGTGACACATTTTTTCCAAAAATTGATTTGGAAAAATATAAACTTATCCCAGAATATCCAGGTGTTCTTTCTGACGTCCAGGAGGAGAAAGGCATTAAGTACAAATTTGAAGTCTATGAAAAGAACGATAAATGTGAAAGTGTTTTCTGATCTATTTCAAGCCTCCTCCTACCCCTCCCCCCAAAATTATGTATTTTTTGTTATAGAGACTTTTGTTGATTTTAGATCCATGGATAATTATTTCTAAGCAAAGCACTTTTATTCCCCATTAATCTTAACTAGACTCTATCAGATACCATTTGTGAAACATTTCTTGCTGTAACTGTCTGAATACCCATCAGGAGTCAAGAATAGGTGACCAGCACCTGCCTAGGGCAGAATATCTACCAAGACAGCCCAAAGTGGGAGACTCCCCTGGTAGCATGAGTTGAAACAACCAGAGCCCATAGAGCTAGGAGCTAGGCAGATGGGTCCAAAGGTCAGAAATGGATTATAAACAGAAGAGCTAGCATTCAATTATTAAAATTAGATCAAAAGAGGGACTGTGGGGCTTCCCTGGTGGCGCAGTGGTTGAGAGTCCGCCTGCCGATGCAGGGGACATGGGTTCGTGCCCCGGTCCGGGAAGATCCCACATGCCGCGGAGTGGCTGGGCCCGCGAGCCATGGCCGCTGAGCCTGCGCATCTGGAGCCTGTGCTCCACAACGGGAGAGGCCACAACAGTGAGAGGCCAACGTACAGCAAAAAAAAAAAAAAAAAAAAGAGGGACTGTGAATTACTTTATATCACATTTCTGAAAAAAATTCTGTTCACTCAGACCAGGAGTCAATAAGTTGAAAACTCCAGGATATAGCAGCTCATGCAGCTCAATATCAAAAAAACAAACAACCCAATCCAAAAATGGGCAGAAGACCTAAAGAGACATTTCTCCAAAGAAGATATACAGATTGCCAACAAACACATGAAAGGATGCTCAACATCACTAATCATTAGAGAAATGCAAATCAAAATGCAATGAGGTATTACCTCACACCAGTCAGAATGGCCATCATCAAAAAATCTACAAACAATAGTTGCTGGAGAGGATGTGGAGAAAAGGGAACCCCCTTGCACTGTTGGTGGGAATGTAAATTGATACAGCCATTATGGAGAACAGTATGGAAGTTCCTTAAAAAACTAAAAGTAGAGCTACCGTATGACCCAGCAATCCCACTACTGGGCATATACCCTGAGAAAACCATAATCCAAAGAGTCATGTACCACAACATTCATTGCAGCTCTATTTATAATAGCCAGGACATGGAAGCAATCTAAGTGTCCATCAACAGATGAATGGATAAAGAAGATGTGGCACATATATACAATGGAATATTACTCAGCTATAAAAGGAAACGAAATTGAGATATTTGTAGTGAGGTGAATGGACCTAGAGACTGTCATGCACAGTGAAGTAAGTCAGAAAGAGAAAAATAAATACCGTATGCTAACACATATATATGGAATCTAAAAAAAAAAAAGGTTCTGAAGAACCTAGGGGCAGGACAGGAATAAAGACGCAGCCATAGAGAAGGGACTTGAGGACATGGGGAGGGGGAAGGGTAAGCTGTGACGAAGTGAGAGAGCGGCCTGGACATATATACACTACCAAATGTAAAATAGATAGCTAGTGGGAAGCAGCCACATAGCACAGGGTGATCAGCTCCGTGCTCTGTGATCACCTAGAGGGATGGGATAGGGAGGGTGGGAGGGAGACACAAGAGGGAGGGGATATGGGGCTATATGTATATGTATAGCTGATTCACTTTGTTATAAAGTAGAAACTAACACACCATTGTAAAGCAATTTTACTCCAATAAACATGTTAATAAATAAATAAATAAATAAAGGTGGGGGAACTCCAGGATATTCCACAGGGATCGTAAAAAGGCAGGTATGAGACTACCATTTCGGTGGTTAAAGGAGAGACCTTAAAAAACTTTGTTTCTGATCTTCAGTGAGATTGCATGGGATGTTACAATGATAGAACAAGAATCGGCTGCTCTTTACAAAATAGAATAATCTAATATCAAGCGTAATGGCTAAAATTAAAAATTCAGAGGTAATAAATTGAGAATGAATATTGCTAGAAACCAAAATTAGTAAGTTAGAAACTAAATTTCACAGAATTAAAAAATGAAAATTAAAACATGTTTTACCCATCACGTTAGCAAAGATTTAGGTTAAGTATCCAAAAAAAAAAAAAAAGCATTTTCTGCCTTATAAATTGGTACAATATTTTTAGAGTGTAAGTTAGCAACATGAATTAAAATTCAAACTATTCTGGGTTTGGACACAGAACTTCCACTTCTAGAAATTAATCCTGTACAAAGAAGTGGACCCAAGCGTATTTGTTGCAACTTTTTTTTTCAAACTTGGAAACAGCCCAAATGTTGATTAATAAGAAATAACTAACCAATATGTCTATAAAATGTAACATCTGCAGCAGTTCAAAAGAATGAAGTTCTGACAGAAAAATGCCAAAAATTGCTAAGTAAAGGAAACAAATTGCGTGTAATACTCAAAAATGTTTAATAAATGTTCACATGTGGGGAAAAAAGAAAAAAAAGAGATGGAGAAACTTCTCAGTGTGCAGATGCAAGATCAGCATCAACGTCGAGTCCCGCTCAGCTTAATGCTGATTCAAGGGAAAGCTAAAAGCCTTTCTGAGGACTTGAAGAAGAAACACAGCAAAGAATCAGAGGGCACATCTTTTAATGTCAGCCATGGCTGGTTTCATCCGTTCAGGGCTAGAGCCAACCTTCACAATGTAAAAGTAAGTGGCAAGGCAGAGAATGCAGATTCGGTAGCTGCCAGGGAATTTCCTGAATTGCTTTGAGAAATTATTGATGAAGGCACGTATTGACCCGAGCATGTTTTTAATGTGGATGAGACAGGACTGTACTGGAAGAGGATGCCAGACCAAGGTTACATCAGTGAGGAGGAAAAGTTGATGTCAGGCTATAAAGCAGCAAAGGATAGGCTAACTCTGTTGTTTGGTGGAAGTGCTTCCGGTGATATGAAACTGAAGTGTCTCTTAGTCTATCATTCAGAGAACCCAAGAGCCCTTAAAACATAGCCAAGGGCTCTTTTCCTGTTGTGTGGAAGAGTAACCCCAAAGCCTGGGTTACCCAAGCCATTTTCCAGGACGGGTTTTTCCACCACTTTATCCCGGAGGTAGAGAAATATTGCTTGGAGACAGACATCCCATTCAACATTCTTTTGCTGCTCGACAGTGCTCCGGGCCACTCCCCATGCACGGACGACTTTCATCCCAACGTCAAAGTGGTGTATCTTCCACCGAATACTATGTCACTCAGCCAGCCTATGGACCAGGGAGTTACAGCGACTTCCAAGAAATATTATTTACGTTACACTTTTCGTCAGGCAGTAAAGGCAAGTGACGAATCAGGAACAACCTTGTGACAATTTTGGAAGGACTATAACATCTACAAGGCTATAAAATCATTGACTTTGCTTGGCGTGAGGTTACGGCCGTCACCATGAATGGGGTTTGGAAGAAACTTTGCCCGCAATTTGTTCATGATTTTTGTGGATTTGAGAAGGTGGATGAGGAATCCAAAGAGGTCTTCAGCCACTTAGTGACCCTCAGCGAGAAGCCGTAGCTAGATCTGCAAGAGGACGACTTCATTGAACTCCTTGCTGTGCAACACGAGGGGCTTACTAATGAAGACCTGATGAGATTGGAGGGCCAGAGAAAGGACGAAGAGAGACAAGAGGAAGAAGAAGTAACTGAAGAACCGAAGAGATTCATGACACAGGAAATGGCAAGGGGATATTCTTTATTTGAGGAGGCACTGGTTTTGAGGCACAGGACCCGAACCTAGAACGGTACACAAAGGTTGCAGCAGCCATTCAGAATGCAATCCAGTGCTACCATGTCATCTACGACGAGAATAAAAGAGCGACTTCCCAGACATCACTGGGTCATTTTTTTCAGAAGGGTGGAATTGAATCCAGCAAGGAACCAGACCTGTGCCATCACCGTCAGGCGTGAGTGAAATTGCAGCTTGCCCTCCATCTCCTGTTGCTGAAGATCCTTCAGCTCTGCCATCTCACACCACCTCTCCCTCCGCCAGCCAGTAACTCTTCTTGCCTGTTCACTCGATGCCAGCCCCTGGATGCCAGCTGTTGTACTGGACTGCTGTATTTTCAAGGTAGTGTACTGTAAGATTAAAAATGTTTTCTTCGTTTTTTGTGTTTGTTTTTTATGTATGATTTGTGTGAAAAGTATTATAAACCTATTACAGTACAGTACTATATAGTGGGTTGTGTTAGTTGGGTACCTAGGCTAATTTCGTGGGACTTACGAACGCGCTCTCGGAAGGGAACTCCTTCTTATGTAGGGGACTTACTGTATCTGATTTCTTGGAGTTCACAGACTCCACTTCACAGGAGGGTTATGGTGTCCCCTAGTGGCTGGGCCCTTGCAGTCACAGTTTTCCAGCCTGGAGCAAAGGAGCAATTAAAGCAAGACCCAGGTCAAATGCAGCTCCTCTTACAGCAGCTGCTGCCTCTGCTCAAGAACTGGAGGGAAGCTTCCAGAGTGGAAGTCAGGAAAAGAGGAGAAAGGAGAACCTGGCAGGGGAGAGGATAACAAGATAGAAGGGAGTTGGGCTCAGCAGGGTTGTAGCTCGCATTCCACCTACTGAGAGCAGATTGCTGGTTGCTTGCAGGTTTGCCCCAGTTCCACTGCTGCTTTGGGTATCTCCTCCTACAGCAGTAGCCACCTTTAAAGAAAAATCTTCCACAAAGACTACTCAGTTGTCAGACTTTGGTTCTTTGCTAAGGTTACCCTCACCAGCAAAAAAAATGGGACAGAAACAAGAACAATTAAGTCCTCTCTCTCCCCAGAAGGATCTCTTCCTGATTTAGCTAAATTTACTTCTCTGGCTTCCCTGAGAATGAAGAGGAATGCTTCTTGTGAAACCCAAAGGGGAATCCACATGAAATTTTCATTGGCCTATTTTTATTAGTTAAATCACTTCAGAGACAGGTAACACTACATTCAATAGACTTTTTAAAAGAAAAGCAGGTATTGGTACTACATCTTAGATATATCTCAATAAAAAAAAGGTTTTAAACATTTGTTTTTTTTAAAAAGACTTTTGGCAAAAAATAAATAAACTGACCTCTGTGTGCCTCAGTTTCTCGTCAGTAAAGTAGGGGATAATAATAGCACCTCCTGCGTGAGGATTACATGAATTGACTTTTGTAAAGCTCTTAGAACATATCTACAACTTACTCTATATACCGAGTAAGTTCTATAAAGTGTTAGTTACTCTTTTCCTTATATTACCTCTTTCACCTGCTTGTTTCCTTGTATATTTTCTTCTTTCTTCTCAGCCCCAACTGTTGCGTTTGATCCCCAAGTAGTTGTCTTGTCTTTGAAATGATATAATCTGATTAGACATTACAAAGTGATAAAGTATAAGTGTTGGGGGCGCAAGGAGTTGTGTTTACAGAAATGAAATTAAATGCTTTGGAAAGACTCGACAAAAGCAAGTTAGAAAAAAAAAAAGCCGTCAAATGGCAGGTGTAAGAGACTCATAAAAACTGAGCATGATTCTACAGTTTGTTTATAAAATGTCTTGTTCCCGCTTTATTTTAACAAACCCAAATTAGTAGTCATTGAGGATAGATCACCAGTGTAGAAGAAATTGGAGGCAGAACTGAATCAGAGGGCCCACACCCAAGTAAAAGACTTTGGCCCTGCAGGTAAACATAGGGTACACGAATAGATATAGTGGATACAGTGTATGTCTGTTCTTCTATTTAAATAATAGCACTTCCTGTGTGAGGATTACATGAATTGACTTTTGTAAAGCTCTTCGAACAATGCCAGATACATAGTAAGTTCTAGAAAAGACCCAGGCAGGAGTCAGAGAAGCGAGTGCTCAAGCTGGCCACGGAAGGGTGAATACAAGTTTGCTGGATTGATAAGAATGAGGCAGGCTCGGGGGTGAGGAGGGGGTTGGGTTGGGGGGTCGGGAACGAGGTAGAGAAGGCATCATATATGAATAGTACAGCAAGTCATCCAGTTTGGCTAACCTTAAAGTACAAAGACAATGAAGATGGATAAGGGTAGACAGATAACCCAAGGCCAGATACGGCCCAGCTTTATTTAATAAGAAAAGGCATTTAGAGTTTATCTCATAGGTCAAAGCAAGACATGAAAAAATGTCAAATGTGGTAGTGACGTGATCAGATCTACATGCTAGGAAGATCATTCTGGTAGCGATGATGTGGGATGGATGTGCCAAAACTAGAAAAGGGAGATCAACAAGGAGTTATTGCAATAGCCTGAGCATAAGATGTTGAGGCCTAAACTAGGGCAGTGGCAGGGTGGGCCCACCACTCTGGTCGTGGTGTTTGTTTCATGGATGGGCACATAGCCCTTCTGGGATATTGGTAGTATAGGAGAAGTTTGCTGTGTGCTTCAGGGAAAGCAGTTTCTTTCTATTCAGGTGGACGTGAACAGAGAAGCATGAAGCCCTAATTGTGGTTGACAATCGTTTGACAGCCATGAGCTAGGGTGACCTTGTAATTTATCATCCCAAACTAGATCACATTTGAATGAAAGATAGTGCTATAAATAGTTGTGTTAGGACAATAGATGTAACTGGGAGTGTCCTGGCCAACCAGGACACATAATGCACCAACTGAAACTGTGCACCTCAGATTGGGACTTGAACCCATGCAGCTGGGACTCAAACCCGGCCAAAACCCACAGTCTTCCAACTGGGATCACACACCTGGTTTTAGGACTCAACGAAGCTCGGGTTCTTGATGTCTCATCGCAGAAAGAATTCAGTGAGAGACAAAGTGATAGGTAAGAAGTGGATTTATTTCGAGAGAAACACACTCCACAGAGTGTGGGCCATCTCAGAAGGTGAGAAAGACACCAGGGTATGGGGTTGTTAGTTTTTATGGGGTGGGAATTTCACAGGCTAATGAGTGGCAGGAGTATTCCAGCTATTTTAGGAAGGGGCGGGATTTCCAGGAATTGGGCCACTGCCCACTTTTTGATCTTTATGGTCCGTCTTGGAACTGTCATGGCTCCTGTGGGTGTGTCATTTAGCTTGCTGATGTGAGGCTCAAGGTCGAGTGGAAGTTGTCCGCCATCTTGGATCCATTTGGTTCTAATCAGTTTAAGTCATGTCCTCGGGCTGTGTCATTCTCTCAAAGGTTGTGCCCTGCCTCCTTCCCTCCTGTTTCACGACCATGAGAAGACATGGCCTGAGGATGCAGCAAACACCCCTGAAAGCTACAAGGAGGTCAAAAAGAAACTGAGTCCTTAATCAAACTTCATTTGAAGTTTACCCCATCTCTGAAATTTTTATTTATGAAGTAAAAATTCCCTTTATTTTCATTTCTATTTAATTTTGTTTTTTAAAGTGTAAGCATTTAAAAGTAGAAAGAATAGTATAACGAGACCTCATAGCCCCTAAATCCAGACTCAACAATCGTCGAGATTCTGCCACAATACTCTCTCTAGGGACTTCCCTGGCAGTCCAGTAGTTAGGACTCTGTGCTTCCATTGCCAAGGGCATGGGCTTGATCCCTGGTCGGGGAACTAAGATCCCACACACACACACAAAAAGTACTCTATTTTCCTTTCTTGGATGAAGTATTTTAAAGCAAATGAAGATACCATTTCATTTCACCCTGAATATTTCAATATATTTCCTGCAAAATATGGACGTTTTCTAACATATTGTTAGACCTGCGCGGTCTCCTAGGAGTTTCGACTCGCCCAGGAAACAACAAGAGTCGGAAGTCGATGCAAAACGCAAGAGGTTTATTGAAGGCCGGTGCACCGGGGTTCCTTGGTCCTCATGCAGGAGGTCGAAGAAGAAACCCTTTTGGGCGCGAATATGTCAGTTTTATAGGTTCCCACTTCCCCGTATGTAAATTATAGATTTGGTTGTGTTCTCCTGCTGATTGGTCCCGGCTTAGGCTCGGACCAGAGAGGGAACTTGTCCCCAGCTGCCTGATTGGTCTTTGACAGACACCTTTTTTACATTTTGTTATCTCCCTCCTTCTCCCCAGCTGTCTGATTGGTCTTTGACAGACACCTTCTTTACATTTTGTTATCTCCCTCCTTCTCGGAAGGGGGCCGGACATCCTGGAAATTCACCCATTGTCTAAGAAGCCCCTATTGTCTGGAGAGTTCTTAATCATTAGCTGGAACAATGTCCCTCGAGTCCCACAATATCACACCATTGAGACATCTAATAAAAATTGATAACTTTTTTTGTCATCTAATATCCAGTTATATCCAAATTTCTCTCGTCGTTACGAAAAATGTGTAAATAGCTGATTTGTTCACGTCAGGATCCAAACGAAGTCGGCACACCACAGTTGATTTTTATGTCATATTCGTCTCATTTAGTCACAAAAATTCCTTTCCCCACATTTTTTCATGCCACTTGATGCCAAACCCAACTACATGTGACCGATGTACAGCGAGGCCAAAAAAACCAGAACATTGGAGTTTGGAGCAGAGAAAGGTTTATTACAGGGGCCAAGCAAGGAAAACAGGTGTCTTGTACTCAAAAACTCTGAACTCCCCAGTAGTTTGGGGGGAAGAGTTTTTATAGGCAAGATTTGGGGGGTGGGCTGCAGGGTGTGTGACTTTCTTCTGATTGGTTGGTGGTGAGGTAACAGGGTGGTGTTCCAGGAATAATTCTCCACGTGGGTGGGGGCCTTAATTCCTGAAGAAGAGCTCAAAGATATTGTTCTGCATATCTCTTGAGGAGGAACAAGGACTCGACTGCTTTTCCTTTGTTTCTATATTCCCTTGTTACCGAAACAAATTTGTATCTGCTGGCCAGTCTACTGTACTGACACTGGGCTGTGGTGAAGGAAAGTACCGGTGTTTATTGTAAGGCACCAGGCAAGGAGCATGGGGCAGCAAATGCTCAAATAACCTGAACTCCCCAATGGGAGGGAGAAGAGCTAGAAGTCAGGAGAGAATGGGGCTATGGAAACCAAGAAAATTTCAAAAGGGATGAAATAGTGAGAAATGCCAGATACCTACAGGTAAGGAAAAAAGGTTCCCATTGAATGTGGCAAGTAGGTGGTTGCTGGTGGAATCTCATCCAGACTAGATAGTCATCACCACCCACACCACATTCTAGAATATTCGAAAGAATATCTTTTTTAAAAAGTATAAAAAGAGCAGTAAATCCTATTTCTCTGTGTATTGATATCAGACAATTTATATAGCAGGAAGAGAAGGGAAAACTAGCTAACTTGGATTTTATCATTGATCAGATGATTAGGTTTTTAAAATGACTGTTACTCTGTGATCACCTGGGTATTTTCTTAAATGTTCATCCTTCAGAACTTAAGTAGGATGACAATGAACTGCTCTGCCTTCTCCTTAATGATATTCACTGAACTACCAATAACAAGAAAATACAGCTGAAGAGTGATTTCAGCACTGTATTTCTAATCTTACAGGAGATTTTAAAAACAAAGAAGTGAGTCTAAAGGGAATCACTAGGGGATAAGCCAAACAAAAACGTGTTTTCATTTTTTAACTTCAACATGTATTTTCAGTTGACTGACTTCAATAGCGGGAAAGCTGGGTGTAGCCTATGTCAAAGGCAGAAAGGTAAGTGCCCTTCATGGAGGTGTCCACTGTCTCATCGTGGAAAAGCGGTATCAGCATCATGTAGATTTGTCTACAACGGTCCCCCAGAGCAGTATCTGCAGCTCAGGTGCCAGCTAGAGATAATCCCATGAAAGAAAACCTGGCACCAGTCCCCATACGTTATTTTCTGGATCCAATTTACATTTTGTGCTTTTGTCTAGCGGAGCCAAGACAGCATAAACAATGCCAAAGCCGGTATTCTGATTATTTTCAGGCTGATTGAATCTGGCACATGACATGGTTTTATCTAATTAACCAACATGTGGTACAAAACAAAACAAATTTGAAATGGAAAGCTCTTTCTGCCTTTATTGAGAGACTGAGGTGAATATATAATTATTTTGTCCTTGTCTCTCAGCCAAAATTATAGTTGAGAAAGGAGGCCTTTTTCTACTAGATAGCAAAACAAGTTCTGTGTATTACTTATCTATTATAATGAAAATTTATTGTGTTTTACATTTTCCCAAATCCAGCCCTTCCCATGTCCCTCTTGGTCCCCAAAGGAGGAGGAATGTGTGGAAGATATGCTCCTAATTGTGGTATGATAAGATATATATTTGGTCTTTATTCCTGGCTCCTGGCACAAAGCTCCTAAAACCCTTGGAATTTCCAGCAAGGAGTGCCTTCTGTTATTCCTAAGGAGCTCCTTAAGAGTACCTCTGAGTTTAAGCTAAGGAGGTGACTTAGGGTGGGGTCCCTGGGTAGCCTTAGGATGGGGATAGTCAAAGGGATCCGAAGTTTGAACTGTTCAGCCCCACCCCCCAAACTCTAGGAAGGAGAAGAGGGTGGCCTGCAGATTAAGCTCCATTTAAACCTCCTAAGAGAGGAGATGTGAGTTTCCACGTTGGTGAACTCATCCACGTGCCTGGAAGGTGGTGCCCACCCCAGCTCCAAGGGAACAGTGTAAGGCCAACTGGCCCGAGGCAGGGGAACACAATCAGATTCACAGGTTGCATCAGACCGAAATTCTCCGGACCACCCAGTTCCAGAAACTGCCCTGGAGACATTCCGGACCACCCAGTTCCAGGAACTGACCTGGAGACATTCCGGACCACCCAGTTCCAGGAACTGACCTGGGGGCTTTGAACCCAGCCCAGCTTTCCCGCCTTTCGAGGGGCGGGACCAACGGTCCCCCAGGATACCTGAAAAGACCCCCAAATAAGGAATACCCTGCGCCCTCCCAGATTCACCACACCCCTTTCCCTTCTTCCCCTATAAAATCTTGCCCAACCCTCGCCCGGGTGCGACTTCTCTGGCCCCTTTCTCTCGGACCAGTGAACCTCGCCCGGGAGCGCTCCCTAATAAAGCTCACCTGAAGCTTTCCTCTGTTTCGCGGTGCCGTTTGTTAAGATCCGACCTTACAAACAGAAGTTCCTACATTGGAGACTCTTCCAGAACTTACCCTGTTGAAACTGAACGGTACCCTGTGGGGCTCCTGGGCACAAAAGCCTTTCTGTGTCCCCCATCTCTTGATAACAGGAAATAAGCTTCATTCCGCCGTAATGAACTTTCCTGAGTTCCAAACTGACAGGTTCAAACAGTTGCTAATTAAAGGGGGGGGGGGCGGCGCAGTGGTTGAGAGTCCGCCTGCAGATGCAGGGGACGCGGGTTCGTGGCCCAGTCCGGGAAGATCCCACATGCCGCGGAGTGGCTGGGCCCGTGAGCCATGGCCGCTGAGCCTGCGCGTCCGGAGCCTGTGCTCCGCAACGGGACAGGCCACAACAGGGAGAAGCCCGCATACGGCATAAAAAAAAAAAAAAAAAAAAGGGAGGGGATGCAGAGACCAGGGAGGAGGAACAGCCAAGAAACAATAGTGCACCCTTGGGGCATGGTCCTAGTTTCCACTCAAGAGATACACATAATGATATCTTTGAGCTGTTTTGCAGATACTGAAACCCCCTCCAGGTGGGAGAAGTTAACTGTATGCTGCACACAAGCACGCAGACCCCAGGCTGGTTGGAACCAGAAGGTTGATGTACTGATTCTCACTTACCTCACCACCAACCCATCAGAAGAATGTCCACGAGCTGATCACACCCTTTTTGAACCATTACTGTAAACTCCTCACTCCCTCTCCAGGTCGGGACACACAGTTTTGAGGGCATTAGCCCACTGTGTCCCCCACTGCCTGGCAAAGCAATAAAGCTATTCTTTTCTACTTTACCCAAAACTCTGTCTCCGAGATTTAAATCAATGTTGGGGTACAGAGGCCGGATTTGGCTTCATTATCACCTCTTCATCTGGCTGTTCATCTGTATCAGTTGTAATATCCTTTATAATAAACTGGTTAACATAAGTGTTTCTCTGAGTTCTGTGAGTCTCTCTAGCAAATAAATCAAACCCATAGAGAGGGTTGTGGGAACCCCCAATTTATAGCCAGTCAGTCAGAAGCAAAGGTCACCTGAACTTGCGTCCGGGGGCTGTCGGTACAGTCTTGCGGGACTAAGCCCTTAACCTGTGAGATCTCACCCTATCACCAGGTAGTGTAAGAACTGAATTTAACTGTAGGATACCTAGCTGGTGTCATGGAATTGTTTGGTGTGGGGAAACCCTTCTCTCTCTCTCTCTCTCTCTCAAACACACACACACACACACACACACACACATGCAATTGGTGGCCCAAAGTGTCAGAAGTGATGTATTCTGTGTGAACAAAGATAAACAAACAGTGTTGCTCACCACCCAGTTCTACAACGGTTAAGTAGAGGGACAGTGCACTCAGAGAGGAAATGAAGACAAGATGAGGCACTCTGCTTTGGACAAGCAGGCACCTTAGATAGTTAGATGCATATCACAAGAAGAATTTTAATGACCTCAGACTCTTACATCTTCCCATATATAGAAAAGCATTAAAATCGTTAACTTGAGTTAGCTGTTCTTTGTGGTTAGCAGTTATCTTTTACCAAGATGCATGTTTGATTGCATGTATTTCCTAGCCAAAAAATCATATATAAACTGGCTTTGAAAAGCAGCAGGACCCTGTGGTCCTTCCCCCCAATGTCCTCTGCCTGCCTTTGTCTGTGGAAAAACTTTAGCCAAAGAATAAGTTTAATCAGAGAAATGAGAAACTGCAGAAACAAAGGAAAACAGTCCAACAAGACTAAATAATAATAGTTTAGTCATTAAGCATAGTCAAAGACGTTTAGTTCCTCTTCATGGGTTATAGGTAACATTTTGAGCCCTATCCTGTGAGCCGTCTTATAGATACCGAAACCCCCATCAGGTGAAAGAAGTTAACTACATGATGACCAGACTGTAGCCATGACATAAGCTGCCACAATGCCAAGAATTGGCCTCAAGGAAATGAGCACAAACTGACCCTGGAACTGAAGATTAACTGTACTTAAAACAATCAAGATGATGCTGGTCAGACCACCGCATGACCAGTTTCAAGATGACTGTCAGAGCTGACTGTGCTGTTTCTGCATGGAGCCCCCTCCTCCCGTCTATAAAAGCTCTTGCATGCTGATTATTGGGGTGGGGTGGGGTAATTGACCTTTGGACAGGAGTCCATCCCCCCTCCCCTCCCCCACCGCCATTGCCGGCATCTGAAATAAAACAAATTTTCCTTTTCACAAACCTTGCCCCTTTATTGGCTTTTGAGTGGTGAGCAGCCAGACCCACTTTTGGTTACAGCTTCTCTACCTCTTTGGAGGAGTTTCCTCAACGCTAACAGTGGCTGTCTCTTGGCTATAGTCTTCCGCAGGACGCTGAATAAAACTTGATGAAATAAAATTCATATTTTATGCAAGACAAGAACATTTTAAACCTAAAATTTGTGCCTTTTCCATCCCCTTTCATGTGTATTGTGTAACTGCATTAATCAAACCTCCTCAGGAGATAACATTCCTTCTTAATCTTGTAAAGGGCCATGATGACCCCATGACCCACTACTCACTTTGTAGTGTAGATCTGAATTGTGTGAACTGTTAATAATACCTCATTTAACCCTTTGTCTCAAAAACTTGTATAACTGTGTTTTGAGCTCTAACTGGGGGTGGGGTGGAGTCCTCAGAGCTTTCTGAAAGACTTTGTCTCCTGGGTTATAATCCTCGGGTTGTCTCAAATAAAATTTTCCATTTTCTTCCTTATGTCAACTATTGATTAATTTTTTGTTGACAAACTCACATCTCTTATGTTGTATGTCTTTAGGTCAACATCCGTGTGAGTGGCAAAGGAGAAACAGGACTGTGTTTTTCCTTTTACTAATAAGCACATGAGCTTGTAGGGGAGCAGAATTTGCCACCCCAAAATATGTCTCTTTGGCATATTAAATATTTTAAGCTGGTCATTTTCTAAGAGTAGACATGGGAAAAACTCTGAAAACCAAGTAGGTGGTACCATTTTGTGAGAGAGATTTACATTTGTAAGAGAAATCTCCATTTGAAAGGGTGTCTCCCTCCATACCAGGAAGAGAAAGATGCTCAAATTTCTAGGAGGTCTTATCAGTAGGGAAGGAAATGACCTAAATCTGCATCAAAATCACCCTTGTTTACTGTGCTTTTCCTGGTAACCTCCCACAACTGACTATCCCCACTCTCTACATATTCTTTTTTTATAAATTTATTTATTTATTTATTTTTGGCTGCGTTGGGTCTTTGTTGCTGTGCACAGCTTTTCTCTGGTTGCATCGAGCAGGGGCTACTCTTTGTTGCAGTGCGCGGGCTTCTCATTGCAGTGGCTTCTCTTGTTATGGAGCATGGGCTCTAGGTGCATGGGCTTCAGTAGTTGCAGCACGCGGCTCAGTAGTTCTGGCTTGCGGGCTCTAGAGCGTAGGCTCAGTAGTTGTGGCACACAGGCTTAGTTGCTCTGTGGCATGTGGGATCTTCCCTGACCAGGGCTCGAACCTGTGTCCCCTGCATTGGTAGGAGCATTCTTAACCACTGTGCCACCAGGGAAGTCCTACATTTTCTTTTGTCTTTAGCTGAGGATGATATTTAAGGTGAGGACTTCGGTCATTTTGACAAGTTATTCCGTTTTCTTTAGCCTCTCCTATGTGTACATGTTATTAAGCTTTGTTTTATTTTCTCCTGTTAACCTCTTTCATGTCAACTTAATTCTTAGACCAGCTAGAAGAACCTAGAAGGGTAGAAGAAAATTTCTTCCTCCCTAACAGGCTGTTTGTTAAAAAAAAACCCTCAAAACTGGATAAAAGAGTCTATCATATTTTGAAGAAGAATGTTAAGCAAAGTAAATTTCAGCTATCAATTTAGGGCTGTAATTCTTCCATCCTTACTATATCATAAATGGTGGTCGGAAAGCAGGTGTAAGCAGATAGGGTAAGGGGTCCCCGGAGAAAGAGAACCAGGCATGGCTTTCTTGACAGAAGAGAAGTCATTTTGGCCTAAGCCCTTTTGTGAGATCTAAGCCTGGCCACAATGCTTGCCTTTGAGTTGGTCTCAGTAACTCATGATCTTAAGGGAAGTGAGGGAAAGCAGGAAAGGAAAAGTAGTCAAGAAACAATATTTCAGTGATATAACAGAGCCCTAGGATATACACAACAATCTGATGCATGTCTTTGAGTTCTGCAGGAACTAAGGCCCCTGACCCAGGTGGAGGATGGAATGATGTTGACCCTCATGACTTCAATCAACTAAAGCTTGGATTCTGCCGACCTTTGCCCAATTCTATGCTGAATTCTCCACCACCCAAGTCCCTTCATGAACACATGTGCCCTTAGCTTAAAATATCCCCAATTTTTCTGTTTGGGGAGACACTGCTTTGGGAAAGATCCCCGGTGTTTTCTTTACTTGCTACAATTAATGATAAATCCTTCCTTCTCCTGCTTTTTGCCTTGGTTGTGTCTTTTGGCTCGACATCCAGCAAGAGGTAATCCCAGTTTTTCGGGTAATGCAGGCATTGCATTTATATTCATCTAGAATTGCTTCAGAATGTCTCACACAATGGTGAGTACAGTAGTACTCAGTTGAGAGTTGTTTCCTGTTGACGGCAGCAATAACACCGTTAGAGCAGGAAGTGGTACATAGCCACAGTTTTTTAAGAGAGAAGAACTAGTCTCTAAAATGATGCTAAAAAAATAAAATGTATTTAAACATAACTTTTCTAGACTGGGGGAGCCGTAGTCTGGAGGTAACTTGGTTGGCATAGCCATGATGGATGGTGAGGTCTGGGTTTAGTGTGTGTGATGGGGTCGGGGTGATGGGAGCTCAACCAATGCAACCCGAGTGCTGTGAGGCTGAGGAGATGACCCACATGGTGAAGAGTTTGGTTATATGGAGTAGATTGAGCAAATAAGTAAATGTCTCAAAGATAAGGGAAATCAGGTTATTAATTTTTGAAGGTACAGATCTGAGAAAGGGAAGATTTAAAAAATCCTGTGATATTTGATTGGAACTAGTGTAAACTCATAGTTTTACATTTATATCAATGTCTGACTGTGTTAGTTTCCTATTGCTGCTGTAACAAATCACCTCAAACTTAGTGTCCTAAAACAACATCTATTTATCAGCTCATAGTTCTGTAGGTCAGAAATCCAAGAGGGCTTGGCTGGGTTCTATGCTCAGGGTATCACAAGACCAAAATCTAGGTGTCATCAGGCTGGGCTCTTATCTACGCTCTGGGAAAAAGATCTGCTTCATTCGCGTTGTTGGTAGAATTTAGTTGCTTGTAGTTGTAGGACTGAGGTCCCTGTTTTCTTTCTGGCTGTCAGCCAGAACCATCCTCAGCTACTTGAGGTCACCTGCATTCTTCAACATGTTGTACCACCATGTTCAAGCCAGCAACAGTATGTTCAAACCTCTTGTGCTTCAAATCTCTAACTTCCCTTCCTCCATCTGGAGAAAATCTCCTCTTCTAAAGGACTCACCTGAATAGGCCAGGCTTACCTGAATTATCATAAGGTCAAATGATATAAGACTATAATTATCTCTGTAAAATCCCTTCACAGCAGTACCTACATTAATGTTTGATTGAATAAATGAGAGACAAGAATCTTAGGGAGGCTACCCCAGAATTCTGTCTACTATACTGTTAAAAAAAATGATTAAAGAAGACAATTTAGATCATACGAACAAACTTTATTTAACACTTCATGAAGTGGACAGTCTCTGTTTGGAGAACTGCAAAATGGGGTGGGAGCCAGGAAGCTTCTGTAGAATAAAGAGCAAGGAAGAGAAAAATAGAAAATATCTGGCTGGCTGGGGCCACAGAGTCAATCTTGCTTGGGGTGAGAAGGAACAAAGAAATAAGTATAGAGCCCAGAGTGGGCTTGGAGTGTGGGGACTGGCAACTGGATATACTGCATTTCTGGTCAAGCAGAGCATTTACAGGGACATGAAAGTTATCTAAGTTTTGGTTTGCTGACATGGCACCCCGGACAGCTCTGTCTGGGTCTAGAAAATTATTTCAACAATACTATCTATTTATCCATGGGTCAATAAACATCTATATCAATAGATATAAAAATAGAGATATGTGTATGTGTATATGTATATTTCCTATTTATGTCTTCTGAAAGAGCCTAGAAGCAATGATATCTCAGGAAAAATGAGCACAACTTGCACCCAGTGTTGGTTTCTAAATACCATTCCCCACGAAAAGGAAACAGATCTCTTTGGAGGAATGGATAATTTCTCAGAAGGAAAAGTATGAGATAAGCCTGAAACATCTTGAACCAGAAAGTAAGGAAGTGCTCAAAAAATGATGGGACATGTCAAAAGGAGAGAGGAGCTAGCATGAAGGAGCTCTCACTGGCCAAACATGACAAAATAAATGAAAGTAATGGATTATAACCCATTGAACAAATAAATATCCATGAGTCCATATTTGTATAAATGAATACATAGGGGAAAAGAGACAGCTCTTCCTTAAGGTGGAATGTCACCCAATAAATGTTGAAGGAATGATGGAGTTAGAAATAACTATGTTGCAATCATAAATGATTCAGGCAGGAAACATCAATGGATGATCAGACCACTGGGTAAAAGCTTGATGAGGAATAGGATACTTACATAGTCTCAAAGTATTTCTTCATAAATTGCATATCAGTTACTTATTAATTATTCATTAACTATACAGCTGAGAAACCCAGCATGTACCATCTTAACCAAGCAATGATAGTTAGCGTTGTCAATAATGGGACATACTGCCATCATGTGTTTCCTAATATGATACACTGAGAAAAACAGAGCATCTCTGCTGTGGTATTCCTGCCAAAATGCATAGTTTTATTTAATTCTTGATGTGACATCAGACAAACCTTTGCAAAGAATACAGCAAAGTTACTGGCCTGCACTCTTCAAAAATGTCAAGGTCATTAGAGACAAGGAAAAATTGGGAACATTTCCAGCTTGAGAAAGATCAGAGCCAGGACAACTAAAAGGTCCTAGATTGGATCCTGGATAATAAAGACAAAAAAGGAAAAGGAGGAAAGAAGACTGCTTTTTGTCTGTTTTGTTATGAAGGACTCTTGGGGACAACTAGCAAAATCTGCATGGAATCTTGTGGCTTAGATAGTAGTATGTATCAATGTTAATATCTTGATTTTTATGAGTACACTATGGTTATGTAGAAGAGTGTCTTTATTTTTAGGAAATGCACACTGAGGTATTTAGGTGTAATGGGGCTATAAGTCTACAACTTACCCTCAATTAGCAAAAAAAATTTTTTTAACCCTGTTGTGAGTTGAATTGTGTCCCCCAAAGAGATATGTTGAAGACCTAAATCTGTACATGTGAATATGACATTATTTGGAAATGGGGCCTTTGCAGAGGTAATCAGGTTAAAGTGAGGTCATATTGGATTAAGGTGGGCCTTAAATATAATGACCAGTGTCCTTACAGGGAGAGAAAGATTTGGAGACATAGGGACACACAAGAATGAAGGCCAAGTGATGGCAGAGGCAGAGATTGAAGTTTGGCAGCTATAAGCCAAGAGACGCCAAGGATTTCTAACAAACACCAGAAGCTAGATGACAAACATGGAACAGATTCTCCCTCAGAATCCCCAGAAGGAACCTGCTCTGCCATTTTGTTATGGCAGTCCTAGGAAACTAATACAAACCTTTTGTTTGCTTGCTATTAACATCAGCATCTTATATACATGATTTTCTGGACTTAAATGTTCTAAAAGAGCCACTGAAAGAGATATATGAGAATGTGTTGCAATGTACATCTAAGAAAAATGTATCATTTTTCTATGTACGTATCTTTCATTCACTTACCTGCAGGAAACTTGCAACTGATGTCAGTGTATTTGCTTTGGTTTGAATGTTTGTGTCCCCCACCCCAGATTCATGTTTAAATCTTAACACCCAAAGGTGATGGTTATTAGGAGGTAGAACCTTTCGGAGGTGATTAGGTAACAAGGGTGGAGCCCTCATGAATGGGATTAGTGCCTTTATAAAAGAGATTCCTCAGAACACCTTAGCTCAATCTGCTGTGTGAGGTTACAACAAAAAGCCTGTGACCCAGACGAAGGTCCTCACCCAACTGTGCTGGTGTCCTGATCTCAGACTTCCATCCTCCAGAACTTTGAGCAATAAATTTCTAATGTTGGTCTGCAAGGCAGAAATAGAGACACAGATGTAGAGAACCAACGTATGGACACCAAGGGGGGAAAGTGGCAGGGGTAGTGGTGGTGGTGGGATGAATTGGGAGATTGGGATTGACATGTATACACTAATATATATAAAATAGATAACTAATAAGAACATGTTGTATAAAAAAATAAATAAAATAAAATTCAAAAAATAATAAATAAATAAATTTCTGTTGTTTATAAGCACCCGGTGTGTGGTATTTTGTTATAGCAGCCTGAATGGACTAAGACAATATCTTTAATCCTCATTTCCTTGCTGGATAGTATCTCCTTTAAAATACCCAATATGGGACTTCCCTGGTGGTCTAGTCTGTATCACGTTCCCAATGCGGCGGGCCTGGGTTTTGATCCCTGGTCAGGGAACTAGATCTCACATGCTGCAACTAAGAGTCCTCATGTCACAACTAAAAGATCCCACATGCTGCAACTAAAGACCCCATGAGCTACAGCTGACTCGGCACAGCCTAAATAAATAAATAAATATTAAAAACCCCAATATGATCAAACAGAGCTAGAGAGCGTAGAGAGCAGTAGACAGGGGAATTCGATTTGAAGCCTGATTTTGGAACTAACGCAACACAGGAACAAACACAGTGCCTAACAGTGTTTGACACACAGTGGTAGCCCAGTGTGTGTGTGTGTGTGTGTGTGTGTGTGTGTGTGTGTGTGTGTGAGACTGAATAATTCCCTTGAGGTATTTATTACCTTAGATCATTCTGATGTCTTAACAAAAGAATTGACAGCCACTCTCAGCTTCCTCTTTAGCCATCTGAGGGGGCACTTTGAAAAACCAGCAAGTCCTGGCTTCTTTTGTTTAATAATCCTTCATTTGGGTAATCTCTCTCCTCTCACATCTTACTATAAGCAGCAAGAATAAACTAGGCAGGATCTTCAACTTTCTGCCTGGAAATCTCCTTAGCTAGCTCACTCAGTTTATTAGGTACATTTTCTACTGTCCACATTACTGTAGGTAACAATGTTGCTAAGCTACCTATCACCGCATAACAAAGATCCCAGTTCCTATTAACATTTCCCTCATCTTTCACTGGCAGCCTCCTCATAGGCGAACAGGCTTCAACTAACAGTCTCTTCAATGGTTCTAAACTTCACTATCTTTTTCTGCAAAGTCCTTTCAGCTCCTGCTCTCTGTTCCAAAACCAAGCCCATATTTTCAGTTTTTTTTTTTTAAAACTGCACCACACTTCCAGGTACTAAAATCTCTATTAATTGCCTACTGCTACATTACATTTTATCCCAGTTTTGGGGTAGGATGCAAGAATTACTGCAGGCCATCTTGAAATCTGACTACCATAGTATTTAACAATATTTAACACACTGCATATCTTATTTTTGTTAGCTGTCCATCTAAAATGAAAGCTTCATTATGGCAGGGCTTTTTTTTTTTTTTTTTTTTTTTTTGCGGTACGCGGGCCTCCCACTGTTGTGGCCTCTCCCGCTGCGGAGCACAGGCTCCGGACGCGCAGGCTCAGTGGCCATGGCTCACGGGCCCAGCTGCTCCGCGGCATGCGGGATCCTCCCGGACCAGGGCACGAACCCGTGTCCCCTGCATCGCCAGGCGGACTCTCAACCACTGCGCCACCAGGGAAGCCCCCCAGGGAAGCCCCCCTCAACATTTCTGAGCATCTACTATGTGCCAGTCCTTAAGCTAAGTGCTGGGAATGCAACAGTACATCAGAAACATACTATGCACGCTCTTACAGCCTCATAAAGGCAAATCAAAGAATTTCACTGCTGAAGATGTCTCAGAGGTCATAGTCCAGAATTTCCCAATGCCTATTTCATGAATCTGAGAAGCAGATTTTCACCTTCCCTTCTTTACATCTATTGTTTGACAGAAGACTCAAATATATTTCTCTCTTCCATCTTGTGATGGGCAAAATTCTAAACTGACCCCCACTATCTTTGCCCCCTGGTGTTACTCCCATGATTGTGTTGTTTTACAGCCAAAGGGATTTTGCAGATACTGTCAAGGTTACTTAACTTGACCTTAAGATGGAGAAATTATCTGAGTGGCCTAAGCTAATCACATGAACTCTTTCGGAACAGAGAATTCACCTACATACTTACTATACAACCATCAAAATCTTCATATCAAATTCATCTCTCACATCCCATTCAGTTTTTACAAAGTATCCAAATAATATCCTTTAGAGTCAAAGATCCAATCTGGAGTTAAATATTGCATTGAGCTGTCACGTCTCTTCAGACTCATTGGGACATTTTCTCACCCCTTCCTCGGCTTTTATCATCTTGAAACTTGAAGATCACAGGCCAATTATTTTGGAGAATGTCCCTCCGTTTGGATTGGTCTGGTTTTTCTTCACGATGGTTGTGCATATTGCAGAAATGAAACTGTTTTCTTCTCACCGATTACTATAAAAGAGCATACAATTTCTATTTTTATGGTTACTAGTGATGTTAATTTTGATAACAAGGTGGTGTCTGCCAGGATCCTCCATCGGAGTCTTCTTCCCTTTGTAATTTTTTTTTAACATCTTTATTGGAGTATAATTGCTTTACATTGCTGTGTTAGTTTCTGCTGTATAACGAAGTGAATCAGCTATACGTATACATATATCCCCATATCTCCTCCCTCTTGCGTCTCCCTCCCACCTTCCCTATCCCACCCCTCTAGGTGGACACAAAGCCCTGAGCTGATCTCCCCGTGCTATGCGGCTGCTTCCCACTAGCTATCTATTTTACATTTGGTAATGTATATATGTCCATGCCACTCTTTCAATTCGTCCCAGCTTACCCTTCCCCCTCCCTGTGTCCTCAAGTCCATTCTCTATGTCTGCATCTTTATTCCTGTCCTGCCCCTAGGTTCTTCAGAGCCTTTCTTTTGTTTTTTTAGATTCTCTATATATGTGTTAGCATACAGTATTTGTCTTTCTCTTTCTGACTTACTTCACTCTGTATGACAGACTCTAGGTCCATCCACCTCACTACAAATAACTCAATTTCGTTTCTTTTCATGGCTGAGTAATATTCCATTGTATATATGTGCCACATCTCCTTTATCCATTCATCTGTCGATGGACACTTAGGTTGCTTCCATGTCCTGGCTATTGTAAATAGTGCTGCAATGAACATTGTGGTACATGACTCTTTTTGAATTATGGTTTTCTTAGGGTATATCTTGGCTTCTCTTATAACTAGGTTTGGCCATGTAACTAAATTTTGTCCAGGAAAGTGTGAGCAAAAGTGACGAGTGCAATCTCTAGGGTGTACACTTAAAAGGAATGGACTTGTCCTCCGGTTTCCTTTTCTCCCTCATCACTGGCTGGCTCATTTATGCATTACATACAGATAAGAGAAACACACTAGAGAAGGCAGAGCAACACAGTAGAAGCCTGGACCCTTGACATCATAGAGTCACTTACTAGCCCTGGCCTGCATATGCCAGGACTGGTACCTAAGAGCAAATTTCTAAGCTATTTAAGCCACAGCTAATTTGAGTCTCTACTATTGCAGCTGAACCTAAAGTTTAATCAATCTAAGTTACTTGAGTGAGGGGGGACTAGATAGAAATACAATGATGCCTGCAATAGCCTGAGGAAGTAAGATAATGGTTAACTAGTATCTAGACAATGACAAATATGGAGCCCCTATTATATAGTGGCAGTACACTGTAGGAATTTACCACAGTTTCTTAATCTTTTGTTGATAGACTTGTGAGCAGTTTCTAGTTTTCCACTCCCATGAAAGATGCTTGTATGAACATTCTTGCACATGATTTGGTGAACACATGTACAGTGGAATGGCTGGATATGAAAATATTCAGCCTTAGAAGATTCTGCCAACAGTTTTCCAAACAGGTTGTCTATAATTTACAAGCCCATTAGAAGAGTACGAGAGGTTTAGTTGTTTCACATCCTTGCTCACAATAGTTTTTTCTCTTTAATTTTAGCCCTTCTGTTGAGTGCACGGAGGTATCTCATTGTAATTTCAATTTGCATTTTTCCCAAGACAAATGAAGTGGAGCCCCTTTTCATACATTTATTAGCTATTTGGATATCTTTTTATTTTTGCATGTAAAGTGCTTATTCAAGTATTTTGCCCAGCTCGCAATACACTTGAATAAGCACAAAAACTTCAATAGTTTTTGAGTTTAAATAATAATGATCACTGCATTTATTTATTGATTACACTAGGTTGGATCATGGTACTAAGCACTTTGTACTTACCTAATGTATACAACAACAGTATTCAGTTGGTCTTATGACTCATTCCCATTTTACAGTTGAAGAAACTGAGGCCCTGGATGTTCAGTAATTCACCCAAAGCCTCTCAGTTGTAAGTGGTGGAGCCAAGATCTAAACACAGATCCATCTGACAGACTAAAGTTTGAACAGCAAACCCTTGGTAGATAACATAGGAATCACTCCCTTTCCTTGGGCTGCACGTAACTTCATTACCTTAACCATTTTACTGGTACCTCAAGGAATGGAGCTGCTGACGACCACTCAGAAGAGGCTTGAACTTCAACCTGTGCGGTGTGCCTATGGGGACCCCAACCCCAAATCACACTCCTGGAAGTACTGAAAGGCCATGGGAATTTCTAATATGACTCCTTCTCCAAGTCAAGTCAGATAGGAGAACCCTAGGTTTTATCCATAGAAATGGAACTCTTGTCAGATTCCAGAAGGGATTAGAGATGGAACAGTGTCACAAAATGTCTATGAAGTGCTCAGTGCCTTCCAGTTATGCCAAAAGAGTTCCAGTTTCACTGGGGACTGTACTTCTGTGCCAGGCATTTATATGTTGGTAGGTAAAACTATATACTGCGGGCTTCCCTGGTGGCGCAGTGGTTGAGAGTCTGCCTGCCGATGCAGGGGACACGGGTTCGTGACCCGGTCTGGGAAGATCCCACATGCCGCGGAGCAACTGGGCCCGTGAGCCACAACTACTGAGCCTGCGCGTCTGGAGCCTGTGCTCCGCAGCAACAGAGGTCGCGACAGTGAGAGGCCCGCGCACCGTGATGAAGAGTGGTGCCTGCTTGCCACAAGTAGAGAAAGCCCGCGCACAGAAACAAAGACCCAACACAGCCAAAAAAAAAAAAAAAAAAAAAAACTATATACTGCTTTATTTCTATTCTGAAAGAGATTTCAAGATAAAACACACTAAGGATATAGCTCTGGAATGTTTTAGCAATAGCAAGCCAAGAGCTGCTGGAACTGAAGTTAAGAACTCTCTGACAAATTTAAGTATTATTAGAAAACATATATAAAGCTCTTGCGTTGACAGCTCAAAAAAAAATAACTTCCATTTATACATCATCAAGGTGCAATTTACGAACCACTTTCACATATGTCATCTCATTTGGCTCTCACAAACCCCTAAAAGTAGATTGGACAGGTGGTATTATGATTAATATTTCCATCTTACAAATGAAGCAACCAAAGTTCAGAGCGTTTTACTGGTTGCCTGAGGTCAAAAAACTCTTGAATGGCACTGTCAGGTCTCAAGGGCAGGTCTTTTGCTTCCCCCAGCCTGCCTCCCAGCACCACACACTCTCTTAATGACCTCGTGATATTTACAAAGGACTGGGAATGCTCACAACAGAGTTGGCTTAGAGTTTAAACATCAGAACAGTTAGGAGCTCCCTAAAAGGGGGCACTTTTGGAAAAGGCACAGTGATTGGATAAAAAATAGTGCTCTAGAGAGTTTCTCTCTGATTCATCATTCATCATAGGTAAAGAACCAGTTCAGGGGACTCTCTCCCCCAAGCCACTGACTTGAGTCTTCTGAAGTTTTTCCAAAGTTAAAGGAGATTCCTTTCTCCCTGCAGCCAGTAGAGGCCTTGTGAAGGCTACTACACAGTGTTAGAACCCAGAGATGGAAGCAACTACCTATTCCTCAGATCTGAATTTACAAACAACGCAATTCAGCCACCTTCCAGAAGATAAGAAATATTACGGAAAACACATTTCTATATTCCTTATTTTCCCAAGTGACAGGACACATTGTCGTCAGAAAAATAGAGGGAACAAATATACATCTTTTCATTCTTAAGTAGAATTCTTTGTGATACACTATAAAGCTAACTATTTTAACACTGTTAAAGAAAAGGAATTTGAACCAAAATTAGCATGTTTGCTATTCATGAAAATTTGACATGTTATATAAAGTACTGTCATATAGGTAGTTTGATCATGTAATTATAGGAGTGCATATTGGCGTGTTAAGGCTTTTATGAATGTAGATTCTGATACGTTTAGAAACTTTGACACAACTGCTTTGGAAAATAATATACAGCTGATCTTTGGGAAAATTATAACAATTGAGAAACGTTCCAAATTCCGAATTTTGTCAAAAAACATTTTTTGTCACAATCATCTTTCAAAATGTAAAAAGCTAGACTTGGACTCAGAAGACCTAAATTCAAGTTCTGGTTCTGCCATAGATTTGTTACATAATGCTGACAAGTCCCTTTACCTCTCTAAATTTCTGTTTCCTAAAATAGGGGGTAGTTAGGTAATCTTAAACATGGAGCTAGAATAACAAGGTTCTGTTTGTTCCCCACTGTAGTGCCCGGGTCTGATAGAGTAGATGACATATACTTATCATTCAATAAATATTTCTTACATGAACTTAAAGTGACTTATTACTGCAGCATTCTTGATTTTATGTTACAAATTTGAAGAATTTCTAAAGAATATGAAATTTTCAAGATAGAAATATGCTCATTCACACACACACACACACACACACACTTAAAATGAGGAGATGCCAAGTATTAGGTGTTTCACATAGCTCCTTTGTTAGAAGAGGAAACAAAAGCTTTAGAATAACTGCTGTCCTACATCTATTGGATTAATCTAGCTTTCTACTGCAGAATCAAATTTAAGGAAGCAAGACTTTTGAGAATTTTCAGACTGTTATCACGGGACACTTAAAAAGAAAAAGCCAAGTCTATGTGTCTCTAATTATATATATTTATTCACACTAATGAAGGAATAATCTAAGGCAACCGATTTAAAAATCAGATATATATTCCCATTTATTTCCTCAGAAAATAAAGACACACTTGGATGTTAGCATTAGACCAGGTAGGTGAAGGTTCTTTTTGATGTAATTTTTGCTCATTGGGCTATAGCTAAAATTGCTCACTGAGGCCTGAATTCCCATTTCCCGACAATGTCTCATTTTACAGCATTTTCTTTTGTACAGCTTTTGAAATCCTCCTTTTTTCACTCAGCTTCCCTCTTCCCCAACCAAAATGTCTTTTGCTCAGATTAAACTCCTTTACCTAAAGGAAAGAACAAATGATTATTTCCCAGAGGCAGTTCTATTTTAAAAGAAAACCATTTCCTAAACAAATCTCTAATTGGCCAAATTTCAGGCAATTTAACAATCTCACTAGACTTCACGTGTTCCCCAGGTCCCTTAAAACATATAGGCAATTGTCCAATATAGTGGTTCTATAAACTTTTAAAGCCTTGGAACTCTTGCTTCAAACAAAAATCAGGTAGCACTCCACTGTATGGAAGAGATAATGGCTAAAGTACTAGGGTGGAAACAGTGATGGGGATCCAGAACCTTCCCTACTCTCCCTGCTTCTCTCCACCAGCATTGCTACAGAGGCACACACCTCAGGATAACCCATGTAAAGGCCAGACCATCTTCTCATACAAATGCACACACATAAGGTGAGAGAATGGGTGATAAGCCAGTAGAAGACTCACTCTTTTTTTTTTTAACATCTTTATTGGAGTATACAATGGTGTGTTAGTTTCTGCTTTATAACAAAGTGAATCAGCTATACATATACATATAGTCCCATATCTCCTCCCTCTTGCATCTCCCTCCCACCCTCCCTATCCCACCCCTCTACGTGGTCACAAAGCACCGAGCTGATCTCCCTGTGCTATGTGGCTGCTTCCCACTAGCTATTTACTTTACGTTTGGTAGTGTATATATGTCCATGCCACTCTTTCACTTCGTCCCAGCTTACCCTTCCCCCTCCCTGTGTCCTCAAGTCCATTCTCTACGTCTGCATCTTTATTCCTGTCCTGCCCCTAGGTTCTTCAGAACCATTTTTTTTTCTTTTTAGATTCCATGTATATGTGTTAGCATACGGCATTTGTTTTTCTCCTTCTGACTTACTTCACTCTGTATGACAGTTTGTAGGTCCATCCACCTCACTACAAATAACTCAGTTTCATTTCTTTTTATGGCTGAGTAATATTCCATTGTATATATGTGCCACATCTTCTTTATCCATTCATCTGCTGATGGACACTTAGGTTGCTTCCATGTCCTGGCTATTGTATATAGAGCTGCAATGAACGTGGTACATGATTCTTTTTGAATTACAGTATTCCCAGGGTATATGCTCAGTAGTGGGATTGCTGGGTTGTATGGTAGTTCTATCTTTAGTTTTTTAAGGAACTTCCATACTGTTCTCCATAGTGGCTGTATCAATTTACATTCCCACCAACAGTGCAAGAGGGTTCCCTTTTCTCCACACCCTCTCCAGCAACTATTGTTTGTAGGTTTTTTGATGATGGCCATTCTGACTGGTGTGAGGTGATACCTCATTGTAGTTTTGATTTGCATTTCTCTAATGATTAGTGATGTTGAGCATCCTTTCATGTGTTTGTTGGCAATCTGTATATCTTCTTTGGAGAAATGTCTATTTAGGTTTTCTGCCCATTTTTGGATTGGGTTTTTTGTTTTTTTGAACTGAGCTGCATGAGCTGTTTGTCAATTTTGGAGATTAATTCTTTGTCAGTTGCTTCATTTGCAAATATTTTCTCCCATTCTGAGGGTTGTCTTTTGGTCTTGTTTATGGTTTCCTTTGCTGTGCAAAAGCTTTGAAGTTTCATTAGCTCCCATTTGTTTATTTTTGTTTTTATTTCTATTTCTTTAGGAGGTGGGTCAAAAAGGATCTTGCTGTGATTTAGGTCATAGAGTGTCCTGCCTACGTTTTCCTCTAAGAGTTTGATAGTGTCTGGTCTGACATTTAGGTCTTTAATCCATTTTGAGTTTATTTTTGTGTATGGTGTTAGGGAGTGTTCTAATTTCATTCTTTTACATGTAGCTGTCCAGTTCTCCCGGCACCACTTATTGAAGAGGCTGTCTCTTTCCATTGTATATTCTTGCCTCCTTTATCAAAAATAAGGTGACCATATGTGCGTGGGTTTATCTCTGGGCTTTCTATCCTGTTCCATTGATCCATATTTCTGTTTTTGTGCCATTACCATACTGTCTTGATTACTGTAGCTTTGTAGTATAGTTTGAAGTCCAGTAGCCTGATTCCTCCAGCTCCGTTTTTCTTTCTCAAGATTGTTTTGGCTATTCGGGGTCTTTTGTGTTTCCATACAAATTGTGAAATTTTTTGTTCTAGTTCTGTGAAAAATGCCAGTGGTAGTTTGATAGGGATTGCATTGAATCTGTAGATTGCTTTGGGTAGTATAGTCGTTTTCACAATGTTGATTCTTCCAATCCAAGAACATGATATATGTCTCCATCTGTTCGAATCATCTTTAATTTCTTTCATCAGTGTCATAGTTTTCTGCATACAGGTCTTTTGTCTCCTTAGGTAGGTTTATTCCTAGGTATTTTATTCTTTTTGTTTCAATGGTGAATGGGAGTGTTGCCTTAATTTCTCTTTCAGATTTTTCGTCTTTAGTGTATCGGAATGCAGGAGATTTCTGTGCATTAATTTTGTATCCTGCTACATTGATTAGTTGATTGATTAGTTCTCGTAGTTTTCTGGTAGCACCATTAGGATTCTCTGTGTATAGTTTCATGGATGACTCACTGTTGAGCACCCTGAAGAAGCTTTTAGATGTCTATTGCTATTCACATTTTAGAAAACATACTCACATTTTTAAAAACACTTTGAGAATGTAGCAAAGTGAGAAGTGAACAGAATAAGCAATTTAGATTTTGCCCATTATCTTCTATTTCTATCTCATGTTTGAAACGTGGGTGTGTTACATGGTTGTGTTGTAAAATAAATATGGTGAACTAAATGCATTCCTGAAGTCAGTATTACTATTACCAGCTCCTTTAACAGAACTGGTTTTCCCCTAATGGGCTTTCCCCTACTCAAAATTTGAATTTAATGCAACCACCAAAACAACTACTTTCTCTTCTGAAAAAAGAAGTTTCTGTGGTATTTTCCCAGCAGAAGAGATTCTGAAGATCACCTCCAGAAAGGCCACCCAGATCCATTGTTTGCATTTCTCACCCTGCAGTCACCTCCAACCCAAATGTTCTCAAACTCTCATCTTCCTCCTGATTCATGAATGGTTGTGACACCTACCCATTTTACAAAGCTAAAACCTTAAGGTCACCATAAAAACAGCAACCATTAAATTACTGGGGTTCTTAACTAGACATATTGTGTAGGTCAGGATTTTTTAACCTGATCTACTGACGTTTGGGGCAGGATGATTCTCTGTGTGAGGGGCTGTCCTGTGTGCACTGTACGGTGTTTAGCATTATCCCTGGCCTTCACTAGATGCCAATAGCCCCACTTCCACCCGCTTCCAGGCTTCACAATAAAAGTGATCTCCAGGAGTTGCCAAATATTTGCTGGAGGCAAAGTCAACTCCATTTGAGACCAACTGTTGTAGATTAACTCTTTACTCCTCACAATACCCCACAGGGTCCCACCCCAGATCTACTGAATCGGAAACACAAGGGTTAGCTCCAGAAGTCTGTTTCAATACACCCTCCAGGTGGTTCTGATGGGCTCTGACATTTGAGAACCCGTGGTCTGCTTGACAGACCTCTAACGCTGCAGGTGGCATAGAAACCCTGACCTCCTTCTCTAACAAGTCCCTTGCCTTTACCTTCTCCTCTCCTGTCTTACTCCACACACTGCCCACCATTCATTGAAATCTTTCACTAGCTATCAAACATGTGTTTGTCTTTATTTTCTAAGCACCAGTAATATAAGCAAAACAATCGAACTCCTAAGTGGCTTGATGACTACAGGTTGGGGTGTTCCAGCCATCCCACCCCACCTGGAGTAGGTACACACCTTTTCAGTGTAAGCCACAAGCCTCCAGCATTGTGCCTCCTTCTTCTTGGTGAACTCCTTGACTTTTGTGGGTCATTCTCAAATGTCCCTTTTCTTTGAATTATTCGGAGGGCTAATCCCTACTTTCTCTGAACATCCAATAGCCTTACACATCTTGTTATTTCTCTTATCCCACGGTGGCATTAACGTTTGTTTACGCGTCTTCTAGAGTAGCGGTTGGGTGAGGGAAGAGCCTTCTTTTATCTTTGGGTAGCCAGCTACACAAAGGACAGTGGTGATCATCGCAGCACACATCAGAGTCATCAGGAGCTATTAAAAAATTGGATGCAGGGACTCACCCCCGGACCTATAGAATCTTGCAAATCCATATTTTAAACTATTCTCATACCATAGTTGAATTACTGCCCAATGTCTTGCACAGAGCAGGTATTTAATCAAAATTTCTTTAATGTCTGATCAATCACGTAACAGGGCTGCATAGAGAATCATCTCTGCCTTCCCCTCAGCTTGCTGCTCCAGTTCTGCTTTTTCTTTCACTTTTGATTTCACTTTCCATTTCCTTTAACTTGAAAGTACTTGGCAGGGGCTTCCCTGGTGGTGCAGTGGTTAAGAATCAGCCTGCCAATGCAGGGGACACGGGTTCCAGCCCTGGTCTGGGAAGATCCCACATGCCACCGAGCAACTAAGCCCATGTGCCACAGCTACTAAGCCTGTGCTCTAGAGCCCGTGAGCCACAACTACTGAGCCTGTGTGCTGCAACTAATGAAGCCCACGCGTCTAGAGCCCATGCTCCACAAGAGGAAGCCACCACAATGAAAAGCCTGAGCACCACAACAAAGAGTAGCCCCTGCTTGCTGCAACTAGAGAAAGCCCGCGCGCAGCAACAAAGACCCAACGGCAGCCAAAATAATAATAATAATAAACAAATAATATTTTAAAAAAAATTTTAAAAAAGAAAATACTTGGCAAAAACCAAACAGCAGTCAAAACTGATAAAAGGCCAAATTTTGTTTAGATAATTTTAATTATTGACCTAATCTCTGGAATCTGAAGGTTAATATATTGTTCACCGTCTCAAATATCCTGCAGAAACCTCAAATTAGGGTGACCTGTTAAATAGTCCTAAGTTGTCTTTCAGGATTTCAGTTACCTGGAGGCTACTCCCTACTCCCTGCTTGCATGAGGTCTCCGTGATTGATCATAGATAACTTTATCACCCTTTAAGGTGGCTGTGAGACCTCAAACCAACTCACCTGTAGCTGGCCAGGCGCGCTCCATTCAACATCCCAGGCGGGGCGCGCGGCCGGCGCTGTAACCTGCGATCGGGTCAGAGGGCGCCAGGGAGGAGCAAGGTCGGGGAAGTCCTGGGGGGCGGGGCAGCCCGCGGCTGGTAGCGGGAATCGAAACTCAACTGCTAAACCCGCCGCTCCCGCTCTTCGGAATCGCATCTCGAGACCCGCGAAGCGTCTCAGCTCGGCCCTCATCCTTCCCGCAGCGGCGGCGGCCCGGGCCCCGCGGGCTCTGGACCATGTACACCCGCAGTAGGGTGCAGGGCTCCGGTTTCGGAGCCCCCGCCGCCTCCCGCCCGGCCCGGGACCCCGCTGCGTGGCGCGGGGAGCTGGGCCCGCCGCAGGGCCCCAGGCAGGGTTTGGAGGACGCTCCCGAGAGCCCTTCGCGGGAGAGCCCGGAGCACGCGGGCCGGAGGTTGTAAGTATTTAATCACCTGTCCTGCGGGCGGAAGCCCAGACCCCAAACAGGCGCCCAGGCTCTTCTCAGATCACCTAAGTTTGAACCACAGGGGCCCCATTACAGGGTCTCTAAGAAAATGCAGGCTCATTTGTCTAAACAATAGCAGACATGAATTACCTTATAAATTGAGTGTGCCGGTCCGGGATCCTTACTGAACATCCGACCGAGCCCGCGTTCCTTTTGAAGACACTACCTTCCTGATTCTTCAAGGCTGGCTACAGGACTAGGCTACTACTGGGTGTGTAGTAACTGCCTAGGCTTCTTACTAATTTTCCAGATATCTCCAGAACTCATGCTCTTAAATAGTATGAAAATATTTTCTTCCCTTCCTATCTTAAAAAAACTGATGCCCTAAATAGTATCTTCACATCAGCTGGGAGGGTAAGGGTGAAGAGAGAATGTGTTATTGGGTAGAAATGCAAATGCTGCCTCTAGGAGCCTGCATTCCGACAAAACTCCCGGGTAAAGTAGCCTCTTAGGACTAGAGGACAGAGCCGGAGAGGAAGTGAGTGGGTGTAGTGGTTCTTGCCGCGGGTGTTGATAAGTGCTCTACGTAGGAACAGGTAGGTAGCCTTTATTCCTGGTCTTTGCTTCAGGGACCACAGTTACTATCCTGGAAACATTTATTATGTAAAGTGTCAGTGATCCTTTCCCACCAATGGAATGAGATGCTTTAATCCAACAGTAGGGTTTGTAAAGACATTACTGCTTTTGAAGTGCTGCTTCTGTGAACTGGAACTTTCCAGATGGTTTCATTTTCATCAACTTCTAGTTACATGAAAGACAAACGTTGGTTTCTAAGGAACAGTATATAACCTTATGCCCAATAAACAGATTTTCTTTCATCCCTTAACTTTTGAAAGAATTCATAGGTACCAGTCTTTTTAATATTATTCAGCTTTGGGTTGCCCTTAGGTGGTGTGGGTGATCTGGGTGATTTCAATTAGAGGTTGCTGCATTTCTTTCCTACTCAGAATGGGGGTGGGGGGGCGGGGCGGAGCGGAATTCCCCAGCGGTCCAGTGGTTAGGACTCAGCGCGCTCACTGCTAGGGCGGATTCAAGTTTGATCCATGGTGGGGAACTAAGATACTGCAAGCCGAGCGGTGCGGCCCAGAGAAGAAGCGGGGGATATCTGGCCATAATGGAAGTCCTTTAATTCTGAGTATAGCTCTGTAAGCTGTAGCATTTGATGTAACAGAGGTCACGGATGTATGGTTTCACGTTGATGATGAATACCCTCTATGTGCCTTTTTTTTCTATTTTAAAGATCTACTTAGACATAATCATTTAATTGCAAGCTCATAACATCTCATAAACATTAGCAGTTGCATCTGTCTGTTTTCTTATTTGTAAATTAATTGTAAATTACCCCAGAATCTTGCTGGACTAAATTACTCAGAAAGGGGCAGTTTTCTAATTAATTTTCCAGGCCTCAGTATCTGAAGACCTCACTACATTTTGTGATTTCTAATTTGCCAGTAGACCATGAGAGAATACATGGGTGAGTTCAGTGGTGTTTCACAGAACTCACTATTTTCATGTGAACCAGTTGCAATAAGCAGAACATTATAAGATACATTTCCTTCTATGTATATAACAAGTAAGATCCTGTTTGGACCACTCTGAATTCTTCTTACATCTCCAGTAGTCACTTATATCTACTGTTTATTCTTGCTTGTCTCCTTTAATGGAAGCAGGAAACCAGGGAAACTTGTTGAATGGCAAATAACATCTCAGTAAAACTGACCAAAAAGTGCCGTTAAGATTTATTTTCTTGGAGAGAAATTAGAAGCATTTTCTGATAGAAAATTAAGAAAAAGGAAGGATAGAGTTAAGTGCTTAATAGTGAAACTTCACTTGTTCACTTTCAATATGAGCTTCTTTATATGCTAAAGGGTTGAACTTTGGCCTTGTTTTGTGCGCATCCTTCCACTTATTCATTAGGGAAGCCCCAGCGTGGGAAAAGGAGGAGCTTTGATGCCAGGCAGGCTTGGGTTCAAGTTCTGATTCTGCCATTACTTACTCTCTGAACTTCAGCTACTTTATGTCTCAGTGTCCTCATTAGGTGAAGTGAGATAATACCAACCTCTCAGGGTCTGTGTATGTGTGTGTCTGTGTATCCGTAAAACAATTTCATGCCTGGCAGAAAACAAGTATCCAGTAAATGTTGGGTGCTGATAGCCTTGAATTCATTTAACAAATGTTTATTGACCAAGTACTGTGCTGTCACCCTGAAGTGTTTATGCCTTGTAAAAACACACTGATTTAAAACGCTGACTTACATATAAATAGAGAGAGACTTTAAGGCAAGTTGTTAGAATGATTCCTGAGGACCTCTAATAGAATCTAAGGCAAGGCTGAGCCCTTAACTATATTTGGATTTAAGTAAAGTGTTTACTAATAAATATTGGATTTCCTAATTCTTTTCAATTCGTGATTTTATCTTAAATATTGTAAGCTATTTATACAGATTTAAAGAGAAAAAAAGTTCACACAAACTTCTAATCCAAAGTAATCCTTTACCCTTCCCCCAAACTCTAGATAAATATAAGACTAAGGCATGGGTTTTTCTGGAAGGGAATTTTACCTCATTTTACCCAATTCTGGGCAAAAGGCTCTTGCCTATGATAGCAATACAGGCAAGGTTCACTTTGTTCAGATACTTGTCTATAACCGTACCTAAAGGTGGTCCTCTATCTTGATGCTGTTTGAAGGAAATATAAAGATATTCTGAAAATGAACCCATAATGTGGAATTTCACTATACAGTTAACTTTAACATAATTTGTATACAAACTCAGTTTACCTTAACATATTTGTGGCCAACTTTATAGCAAAAACTGTAGAGACTTAAAGATTAGCAATAATAACGGCAAGCACTTATGTATTTAACTTATGTTTGTGAAAGTGCATTGCATATGTTAACTCTTTTTTTTAAAAAAATTATTTATTTATTATTTATTTTTGGCTGCATTGGGTCTGTTGCTGTGTGCGGGCTTTCTCTAGTTGCGGTGAGCGGGGGCTGCTCTTTGTTGTGGTGCACGGGCTTCTCATTGCGGTGGCTTCTCTTGTTGCGGAGCACGGACTCTAGGCACGTGGGCTTCAGTAGTTGCAGCACGTGGGCTCAGTAGTTGTGGCTCGCGGGCTCTAGAGCGCAGGCTCAGTAGTTGTGGCGCATGGGCTTAGTTGCTCTGAGGCATGTGGGATCTTCCCGGACCAGGGCTCGAACCTGTGTCCTCTGCTCTGGCAGGTGGATTCTTAACCACTGTGCCACCAGGGAAGCCCCATACATATGTTAACTCTTTGAATCTTCACAACAACCCTATAAAAAGAGAGGGTTTCTAGCTCTGGATATTTAATTAGAAATACAGGAAAAAATAACTACTCAACCAAAGACAAGCCCTTGTGTAGCTTATAGTCTAATTGATGGGGCAGACAGTTATCAGATAATTACATGAGTAACTCTTTATATGCACTGTGAAGGAAAGCCAGGGCCTGAGCTAGTCTTGGGAGCAGGAAGAGTGTTCCCAAGAGGTGATGTTTGAACTGTGATCTATAGGAGAATTAGGAGCTGTGGGTTTTTTGGGTTTTTGTTTTGTTTTTTTCTGACAAATACGTTGTTGCAACACCAATTATCTATAATTCAATTCCTTTCTGACACTACTCACAGCTGCTGCAGATGCCACAAGTTAAGGGCTCAGTCCCACAAGCCTGCTCCCACTTTAGGAGTAAGCCACAAGGGGGGCCCCAGGCTACCCACATCTCTGACTACAAATTTGGGGGTTCCCATGACCTCCCCCCGTGCCCAGGTTTGATAATTCACTAGAATGACTCCCAGAACTCATGGCAACCACTATACTTACAGTTACAGTTTTATTATAAAGGATACAGCCGTGGAACAGCCAAATGGAAGATACGGGGAGGGGGGTTGCACAGAGTTTCCATACCCTTTCTGGGTGGGTCACCCTCCTAGCACCTGGATGTCTTCACTAATTTGGAAGCTCCCCAAACCTCATTGTTTGAGGATTTTTATTTAGGCTTCATCACATAGGCATAGTTGATTAAATTGTTGGCCCTTGGTGATTGAACTCAATCTCCAGGCCCTCTCCCCTTCCCAGAGCTGGGGGAGAGGTGGACCTGAAAGTTCTAACCCTCTAATCACATGGTTGTTTTTTATGGCAAACAGCTCCCATCCCGAAGCTATCTAGGGCCCCCACCAGGAATCATCTCTTTAGCATATAAGTGACATTCTTTTTTTTTTGGCTGTGTTGGGTCTTCGTTGCTGCATGCGGGCTTTCTCTAGTTGCGGTGAGCGGGGGCTACTCATTGTGGTGGCTTCTCTTGTTGAGGGAGCATGGGCTCTAGGCACGGGGGCTTCAGTAGTTGTGGCACGCAGGCTCAGTAGTTGTGGCTCACGGGCGTAGTTGTTCCGTGGCATGTGGCATCTTCCGGAACCAGGGATCAAACCCGTGTCCCCTGCATTGGCAGGTGGATTCTTAACCACTGCGCCACCAGGGAAGTCCTGACATTCTTATAACTTAGAATTCCGAGGATTTTAAGGAGCTCTGAGCCAGGAACCAGGGACAATGATTGAATACTTAAACTTTATTATACCACGGTAGATTAAATAGCCTCTATGGCAGCCAGGGAAGCTTGCTATTCAGATCTTCAAAAGACTCTACTGTGGGGAGCACAGTCAACTGACAGCTCTAGTTGCCATCCTTTTGAATCCATTGTACCCTTTGCTCTGAGAGCACTCTTATTCTGCACTCTTCCCACCAGTGTCTGAGCATTCCAGGGGGGACTCCTTTATGGGGCAGCTTTTGCCCGAAGACTCCCCACTGACCTATCCAAGATTTTCTCAGAACCGTATACCAGTCTGAGGCTCTTCTACTCAATCCTCCCTCTCTCCCTTCACAGGTGTCAGACCTACTCATGTTCTTAAGGCTTTCCCTGCCTACCGCAGCTTGCTCACCTTTTATCCTTCACAAGCCTTCCTCCCAGTAAATCTCTTGCTTGTCTAATCTCATCTTGATGTCTACTCCTCGGAGGACCCAAATTGACACAGCCTTTAAGATACACCATACCCCTGACAACAGCAGCTTAGACACCATGGCTGTTGGGAGTGCTATATGTCCTGGGGAAACCCACTCCTTTTCCTTATTTCGTCCCTTGGGGCTCAGGGGACATTCCCTAGTTTCCTTCCTCTAACTTCAATACTTTGCCCAGTTTGTTGTGCTCCAGGGAAGAAATTGACCCTGATAACTGATACATTTTTTCCCCCTTCATCCTCAAACTCTCAAGGGAGAGTGAAGGGAGAATAAAGAATGACTTGGGGGCTTCCCTGGTGGCGCAGTGGTTGAGAATCTGCCTGCCAGTGCAGGGGACACGGGTTCGAGCCCTGGTCTGGGAGGATCCCACATGCCGCGGAGCAACTAGGCCCGTGAGCCACAATTACTGAGCCTGCGCGTCTGGAGCCTGTGCTCCGCAACAAGAGAGGCCGCGATAGTGAGAGGCCCGCGCACCGCGATGAAGAGTGGCCCCCGCTTGCCACAACTAGAGAAAGCCCTCGCACAGAAACGAAGACCCAACACAGCCATAAATAAATAAATAAAATAAAAAAAAAATGTATTTAAAAAGAATGGCTTGGTAAGCCCACTTATTAATGGCCGATTCCTGATTTTTCTCTCTTAAAGAACACTGTGTTATTATTATTTTTTATGGTATGCGCGCCTCTCACTGTTGTGGCCTCTCCTGTTGCGGCGCACAGGCTCCGGACGCGCAGGCTCAGCGGCCATGGCTCACGGGCCCAGCCGCTCCGCGGCATGTGGGATCTTCCCGGACCGGGGCACGAACCCGTGCCCCCTGCATCGGCAGGCGGACTCTCAACCACCGGGCCACCAGGGAAGCCCTACTATGTTATTTTAGTATTAAACATTTCGTAAATGTAAGATGAGATATAAGATGGGAAAAATGATAACATAGTCATTAAGTTATATAGCATTAGTTCCATTTTTATAAACATCACTATTTAATCATTGCTGAGTATACTCTTAATCCTGATGTATAATTTATACCCAAGACAGACCATCAAAAACTTCTTAAGTCATTCTTGACTCAGCTTACTTGAATCTGAACTAGTCACATAAAATAGTCTTAAATGAAGTGCAAGTTTTTACAAACTTACGAGAGCCTACAGGAACTGCTTTCCTTATTTTTTCTTCACTGCAAATGCCCCAGATTTCTCTTCTGTCTCCTCTTACGGCAGTGAGAAAATAAGCTTTTGCCTGTAGTTGTTAAATGGCATGAAAGCATCAGGCTATTACCCCTCTTTGGAGATGGAGAACTGAACAACGCCTGAGTTCCTTTTAGTGCTCTGAAATAATGGTACCTAGGAAGAGAAAAATCTGTGATTGATTCTAATGAGAAATCTTCCTGATGGCTGAGTATAGATAGCTATTCATTAGGGAACTATTTAACTCAGTCTCCAGGCAAGGCTCGTAAGCATTCAGCAAGTTTGTAAAACAACAGACAGTGTTTAACTCAATGATAATTTTATGACTCAGTGAGCTGGGTAGGTGTCTCTATGGGCAGATTCTACTACCAAACTCATCAGTAGAGCTCTCCTTATTTGACTGCTTTTAGGTCTCACGCCCTTTGGAAGCCTCTGTTTGACTGCTTTTAGAATTAAGAAATGTGACAAAGCACTGCAGTACTGTGGTAGCAGAAAGGAAATTAGTTATGACCTGGAATAGTTAAACTGGGTACTCCGAGGGACTAAAACCGAAATAACAATCAGTACCTCGAACTTTTATGTCTTGAACTTATAACCGCATGCTACATGCATCATATAATTCATTTTTCTCTTCACAGTAAACACTATGCCCCATTATAGTTGAAGAAACTGAGTCTTGAGAGAGTGTATGATTTCCTAAGGTCTCATGGCTTTTTTTTAGTCACAGAACCAGCCCTCAGACCTGAGTCTATCTGCCAAAGTCTGGATCCTGAACATGATGGGGCTGGAGGAGGGAGTGACAGTGCAGCTTGTGAATTTCCTATCAGTGGTCCTATTTTCACATGAAGAAAATAGAATTCCTGTAGACTGAAGAGAGTGGTACCATAGAATCAGCAATGTGACATTTATTTACAGTTTTAAAATGATTTGGATAGAGAAGTAGTTTGTAGGAGCAAAGTTTCTGTGGCGATCCTGTTTTCTCTGCTGCTTTTCTTCATGACAGCTTGGTTGGCTTACATTAGAACAGTTTTCTCACTGTCACTGTTTCTGAGCAACCTAAACCCCATACTGCCTTCCAGAGATCTTTCAGACTTCTGACCGCAGCCTAAAGTTAGCAATGCATTTGACATTCATGACCTAGTACATGTATGGGTCTAGGTCATATGTGAGTTTATATATAACTGAAAAAATGTCAGAAAACAGTTCTCACCCTTACTATATGTGATGGACTTTGACTTTTTCTATTCTTTTTTTTTTTTTTTTTTTTTGCGGTACGCTGGCCTCTCACTGTTGTGGCTTCTCCCGTTGCAGAGCACAGGCTCCGGATGCGCAGGCTCAGTGGCCATGGCTCACGGGCCCAGCCGCTCCGCGGCATGTGGGATCTTCCCGGCCTGGGGCACGAACCCGTGTCCCCTGCAAAGGCAGGCGGACTCTCAACCGCTGTGCCACCAGGGAAGCCCGACATTTTCTATTCTTATTCATTAAAAATAAACCCATTAAGTTGACTTCATGGCCCATTAGTGGGTTACCACCTACAGTGTGAAAAGCAAAGCATTGTTCTTTGCATGGCAGAAGAGATTGTTGGAATGGATGGAAAGAAAAGACATTTTGGTTTGATTAGGTCAAATTTACCTTCCTGTTTATACAGGAGGGGAGAAATTATGGTCCTGTTTAGGATGAATTTCCAACTTTTCTGCACTAGATTCCACTCCTTAATGTGGTATGCATTTGAATTCTGCTAAGTCTTGGGGAGCAATCATTTTTGTTCAAATACAATATCAAAAATGAGTGGGCATTTCTCAAAAAGTCTGGCAGCTGAAACAGTGAAGCAATAAATCAACAGGATGATGAAAGCTTGAAAACACATAATACCTATAATAATCGTTTAGAAGCATAGCAGAAATGAGAAAAAAGAAACTTAGTTCAATTACACAGTAAGGTTACTTACTTCAAAGTCAGTAGAGTGCTGTAAGGTTATACTATTGTTAAGATTAATTGCATCTATTCAGAATGTATTTGAATCTGAAACAAAACCTTAACAGGAAAAAAATCATCAAAGGGAGAAGACTGCATTTGAAGGGTCTTCTATATCAGAGAATCAGTCAATGATGGTTCCTTTGTTCTGTAATGTTTGTAATTCACCCTCCCCCCCACCATGAACACTTAAAAGGCAATTTATTAAAGTCCTGTAGAAAAACTGAAGACATTTCCCATCGTTAAAACTCAAGGGCTGGTATTGCCCAGTGTTTGTTTTGCTAGGGGACCAGTGAGAGCGGAAATCCTGTGCTACCTAGTCCTGTAAGAAAAGCTGAACCCCTGATTTAAGAAGTCTTTATTTTAAATATTTTCTCATTTAATACTCCTTGGAATATTTTTTCATGATTATAAAAGTAAAGTCATATCTGCTTGTTATAAAAATCTAAACATTACATTGGGAATTCCCTGGTGGTCCAGTGGTTAGGACTGAGCACTTACACTGCCGTAGCCCAGGTTCAATTCCTGGTCGGGGAACTAGGATCCCACAAACCATGCAGCGTGGCCAAAAACCCCAAAAAACCCAAAAAACTAAACATTACAAAACTAATACAGAAAGGAAAAGTCCCCTGCAATTCAGATCCTTAGAAATAAACACTTCAAGCTGTTTGGTATAAGGACCTCTTTATCTTTGAAGTGTAAGTTGTTCTTTTTTGACTTTTAATCCAAGTAGAAAGACTTAGAGCCATTATGCCCTTCAATTTCTACCGCCAATAGAAGGTGACAATAATAATAAGTGTCTTATACATAATATGTTATATATAATTATTATAATAAAATAGATATCTCCAAATAGGTGTCTTAAGCATAGACGGCTTTGTTTCTCTCCTATAAAGTAAGTCTGAAGGTAGGTAGTCTGGGGATGATATAGTACAAATAATAGGCAATCATAATAGAACAGTTGTTATTTCCTAGCCTTGTTCTAAGCACTTCATACTCTAAGAGATAGATATTTGTTATCCCCATTTTACAGGTGAAAGAATGGAAAAACTAATTTGCTCAAAGTTATAGTTAGGAAGTAACAGAATTAGGGTTCAAAGCAGGGCACTTTGGCAATAGATTACCACTCGTGTGGTAGTCTTACAGATTGCTTCTTTCTGCTCTGCTGTTTCTGATGCATGTCTTACATATTCAAGTTGCCTCACTGACCAAGATGGTTGCTTGAGCACCAGCTTACACTTCAACCTTCCAGGAAGGGGGGAGGGCAACCAAAAAGCTTTTCCTGTCCATCTGTCTGTCTTCATTTAATGGAGAGTTCCTAGAAATCCTTCTCAATGGCTTCCCCTTATATCTCAATTTGCCAAACTTAATCACACAGTCATATTTGGCTATAAAGAAGGTTGGGGACTATAGTCTTAATGGAGCACATTGTTAACCTGAATAATATAGGAGTGCGTTTAGTAAGGAGGTGGTGAGAATGAATGGTTAGGTAGGCCAGCATCTATTCTGGTTTAGGAATTGAGGAGAGTCAAGCATAAGAGCAGATATTAATCATATGATCAAACTGTCACTGGAACTTTGGAAATGCAAATGGGATATCTACGGAAGAAAATTTTAAATGTAGTCCACATTCCTGTTCAGAGTATTGATTTTAGAGGACTATTAAGGGTTTTCTTCTGGATAATGTTCTGTGCAATCTTTGTTTTATGCTTTGCACATCCTGCAGGATTGTTTATAATAGTGAACAGTTGAAACAACTGAAATGGTTAAGTGAGTGGTTATATTAATGGTGCATTGATGTTGTGAATTATTATGTAGCCATTTAATATTAAGCTTGTTACGTGCATAATTGGGAAAACCACTTATAAGTGAAAGCAGCATATAAAATTGGACTTTATATATGATTGCAACTGTGTAATATGTACAGAATATAGATTGAACTGAAATTCACCCAAATAACACTGTAACTGAGATCTCTGAGGAGTGGGGTTATGAGTGACTTTTAAATGTTTTAAAGATAATTTTCTGCATTTTCTTATGTGAGCATATGTTTATTTCAAAATCAGGATGAATTTCATTTTTAAATATTCTATGCAGATATTTAGATATAAGTACCTTGTCTTGCATTTTTAGTTTTCTCCTTTAAGTTACAGATTGCCTTGAGGAGCAGTGCTTAAGACATGTGGACATATTCAGAGCTTAGCCTAATAATAACAATAATAATAAGAGGAATAATAATAATAGAAAATGTATAACAATTTGATAAGTGTTTTCATGCAGATGCCAATTTTCTTATCACTAAGCCATTCTTAAATATTCTCTTGTTGGAAAAGATAGTCCTCCTTGGGCCTCTTGCACTCTAGATGTCTTGCTGGGTATGCCAAGATTGCATACGTGACTACTCTAACCTGGACTATTTCTTAGGGTTGTTGTATAGGTGGGAACCTTGAGAGATGAGGTACATTCTCCCCAGAACAAAGACCAGGCTTGCTTACTATCTGCTATAAAAATGGTGGATTCCACGATTCAGTGTTCCTCAGCTGCAATGCAAACACACTGTGTGTGCAGCATCCGTCATGTTGACTTGGAGCCAGAGAGGACAGACATAAATACGCTGATGCCATGCCATGAATAATAAAGTCTACCAGCATCCATGAAATAGTAACAGCCTAACTATTAGGCTAACTTTAGCTTGCAAGTAGGTTCAAATCACATCCCAGACCTGACATCTCTATGTTCTGAAAATATGAATTCCTTGTAGTTACTTTTACTGAGGAAGCAATTTGATACATTTTGCAAGTATACTTACCATTTGGTCCCCATCTCTACTTTCATCACTGGTTTTTGCCCTCATAAAGATGGTGAGTCTCTCCGATATTATATTTCATATATATTCTTTGTATCTTTAGAGAGAATCTTTCTTGCTTTTTTTTTAATAGATGAACTTATTTTTATTTATTTGTTTATTTAAGGAGATTGAGATTGACACATATACAGTATTTATTTTTAATTTAATTTATTTATTTTTGGCTGCGTGGGGTCTTCGTTTCTGCGCACAGGCTTTCTCTAGTTGTGGTGAGCAGGGGCTACTCTTTGTTGCAGTGCACAGGCTTCTCTTTGCGGTGGCTTGTCTTGTTGCAGAGCACGGGCTTTGGGCGCTGGGGCTTCACTAGTTTTGGCACGCGGGCTCAGTAGTTGTGGTTCTTGGGCTCTAGAGCGCAGGCTCAGTAGTCGTGGCACACAGGCTTAGTTGCTCCGCGGCATGTGGGATCTTCCTGGACCAGGGCTCAAACCCGTGTCCCCTGCACTGGGAGGCAGATTCTTAACCACTGCACCACCAGGGAAGCGCTCTTGCTTCTTTTTTCATAGCTTTTTATCATTTACATGTAGGTGTTTCAAGTGAAGAAGCACAACATCTTTCAGGTCTATCCTGTATGATTGTGCCAGTTAGTAACTATACAGACTTGCCTGGCTAAGGTAGTAATTTGAAGCTGAAATACATACGAATCATTTGCCTTAGTGTGGGGTTACCTCCACCTGGCAGAAGGGGCACTTTTTTCTAATTTGCATAAATTTACCACCTCTCACTAAGCCATGGGCCTATGTGAGGATCCTGGGATGTGTGTGTGTGTGTGTGTGTGTGTGTGTGTGTGTGTGTCCGCGCGTGCCTCTTTCTACTTCCCATAAAGGTATCCTATGAACAAAGGCCCTGATGACCTGGTGGTCTCTTGTTTATCTTTTCCTTCTGGGTGTCTGTTTAGCCCTCTGGGCATCTATTCCACCCTCCAGCAGAAGCTGTGAGTTACAGAACTAACCAGCTTCACATCAGTCTCTTGGGTGTGCAGACTATGTCTGGGGCTCTGCAGGCTCTGCGACCAAAGAGAATTCATTAGTCCTTCCACACCAGAGATGTGGAATGCAGGATCAGGGCTGGTGTGACGGGCTTAGGGGACAAGGATGATTTACTCAGTCTGATCTTGGTATTTTTTTCCTTAGGAATACGGTCTGTCTATAAAAGAAGTTTTGCAAACCTGAATGCCTCATAAGGTTTGATTCATGTTGGTTGAAAACAGTAAGCTTCAGAGTCCTATGTTGAAGACGGTATTAAAAAGATATATAGAAAAACACATCTAGAATCTAAATCTCTATCCAGTGCCTTTGATTAACCAGAAATTTTCCTTTGTTTCCATTTCACCCAAGGATAAGATTTTCTTGAACTATGAAAACCTCAAACCAGTCTTTTGTAGGACAGTAGACTTTATGTGTCTACTATTCTGCTTGAAATGATGTTTGTCACTTAATCTCTTTCTGAATTTTTGCTCTTGAGTGCATTTCTTTTTTACTCAAACCAGTGTTGTTCCTAATTAGAAATTTAAATCACATCTGCTGCAGTTTGTACACACCAGGATGTATTGATGTAATACTTTCAGCCAGCCAAGATATTTTTCATGACTCCAACATACCATTTTTTTCATAGAGTGCTTATTGATGAGACCTTATAAAAATGCACAAGAACGTGCACGGAGAGGCAGTTGTGTAGCTCAGGAGAGACTCACAAGGAAGAGATTCCTTAAATATATGTATTTAAGAAATAAATACATGGTACAGAAAAACACTTCTCCCTCTGTCTTACGCTGTTCTTTATACGTTCTCCCTTAGTGTATCTCATGGAGGTGTGCTGTTGGAAAGTGAAAATAATCTTACAAATGGAGATATTTCGTTAAATTTCCATGAGGTAATTAAGGAAACTCATTTTCAAAGATATACATTTATTTCAGTGGCTTGCATGTTGCTTAATCAGGAAATGACCAGAATACTAAATACAGGTAGGTTGGGCTTGTCTCCATCAGTAGCTTTGAGAGTCAGGCTGGGGGCTTCCCTGGTGGCGCAGTGGTTGAGAGTCCGCCTGCCGATGCAGGGGACACGGGTTTGTGCCCCGGTCCGGGAGGATCCCACATGCCGCGGAGCGGCTGGGCCCGTGAGCCATGGCCGCTGAGCCTGCGCGTCCGGAGCCTGTGCTCCGCAACGGGAGAGGCCACAACAGTGAGAGGCCCGCGTAGCAAAAAAAAAAAAAAAGAGAAAAAAAGAGTCAGGCTGTTGAAAGGAATGACATGGAGGTTAAAACAGCAGAGGCCCTTGCTGTGGGTGGAAACTACTTGGCTGAAAGCATGAATAACTTATACTTGTTATTCATGTCAAGGGAAAGCTAAGAGAGAAGGGATGAATATTTGTATCTACCCAGGCGTTATGCGCTGCCACAGGATATTAAAAAATAAAAAGCCGATCCTGAGACTTAAGCTCCTCTTCCTATAGGAGGGAAGAGGAATAAAGGCTCCATTGTTTGGCAATGCTTTCTTCTGAATATTATATTTCAGATTTGACATTTTCAGCCAATAAAATATTGCTAAGAAGGTTGCTAAGGAATTCTCTAACAAAACATTTCTTACTGGGACCGCTGTCCTTGAGCCTGGGGTTACGTTTAAATGTTTTCGATTAAAAGCCCCTGATTTCAAGGCTAGATAATTCTCCCCCTTTTTTCACGGCCCTGTGTTGTCTGGGTACTTGTCGGCTACACATGTTGGCCATAGATGGACCGCAGAACTATTCCTAAGACGAAAGATTCCAGTGTGATATTGTCACACTTAATCAGATTAGATATTGCAGAATAAAATCTTTTACAAACTGTTTTTTCTTTTCAAACCTTTCCTGATATTTTTGTAAGAGAGATTCATGGAACTTGGAAAATTTTCTATGAAGCTTCTCTTAGCAAAGTGCTAGCACAGAAACCCTTTTTGCCACTTGAGATCCTATCCTTTAAGCCTCAACTTGCTATTCTTCTCTGAAATTTTCTACTCCTCTGGGGTCTCACTGCCTCCCCTCCACCTTGCATCTCTGACTACTTCCATCATCCCACTTTGAGGCTTGTTTGAATATCCTTGTGGTCTGCTCGGGTGGTTTTATGAATTGTTCCTAATTAAAGTGTAAGCTCTGTTAAGGGGGTTGGTGTCTGTTTTTTTGTATCTCCCCTCATGCCTTATAAGCCCCTAACATAACAAGTCCATAATGGGTGCTTGGCTAAGTAGATTTACTTTGTTTGGAAGTCTATCAAGAGGCCGAAGTTAAGGACAGTCATATTTTATGTTTTCTACATTGAGCTGAATACTTAGCTCCAGACACCCACCTGGTCTAAGTCAAAAGTACTTGGTTTGAGTCTCAGCACTATTGCTTAATTAACCTCATGATCTTTGGCATATGATTTAACGTCTGTGTCTTTATCAATGATTTATTAATCCCTCAATTCCCTTTTAGTCCAAATGTTTGAAGACAGCTTGATTGATCTACAGCACTGTTTCTCAAAGTATGGTCCCCAGATCAAGAGTATCATCATCATCTGGGAACTGTTAAAAATGCAAGTTATAGATGCCCCCCCCGTCCCATACCTACTGAATCAGAAACTCAACATTTTACAAGCCCTCCAGGTGATTCTGATGCATGCTAAAGTTTAAGAACTACTGATGTGCAGTATAGTCAAATCCCTACGGATTTGTGGACTACGGATATGTGGTACGGTAAGAAGCTCCGCACCACAATGGTAACGGACATTGATGATTCTGCAGTCATTTCATGGTTGGCATTTAAATCCAGTGTCTCGTTTCATCTTTAAGCCTCTGAAGAATGGCTCACTCTTGCATCATACTCAAGTTTGCAGGTACTACCCACAGAACTGCAGCTCCTAAGCTTCTATAAAGTGTGGACAATTGAGGAGTGAAAAATCTTTCTGAGGGTGAACAAAGCATATGCAATGGACAGGGGATGAATTTCCAGCGGCAGCCTCCTAATTTTGTATTCATCCCATTGTACGCATGCTAGGCTACACATGCAACGTCTGCTGATATACGTTAGGTAATTGGGCATCCAGCAGCCCTGTTTGCATGCAGAGGTGGTTGCACACCTCCCATGTACAACTTGAAAATTAAAGCCCTGTTTGAAGCTGGCTGAAGGCTTACTGCTAGGAAAATGAGATAAGGAAGAAATGGCTTCTGTTAATCAGCACTTTTGGCCTCTACTGTTCAATCTTTGCTAATTTGTCCTTTGAAACTGTATGTTCCGTGTTGGACAAAGACTTCTAAGAGTATCTGGGATTTTTTTTAAAAAGACCTACATTTATAAGCTGATTGTATTTATCCGTAACATTTCCCCTCACACTGTACCTACATGTACACTGCAGTCTTGCTGTGCTTATATTTCTGCTCTATGAAGTATTCATACTTCTGTGGGACTACATGTATCATCACAGAGCCACCCCCCAGCACAGACTCATGGACTGGGTCTCTGGCATCATTTCATTTCAATTCAGCCCACATTCATCAAGCAGCTACTTTGTGCCAGGGGCTGGGCATATATGGATCCCTCAAGCACCGTTTCTGCCCTCAAAACTCACAATATTGTAACAACTTCTTGCACCTTAGTGGTGAATATTTTTGCTTAAGTGAAGTCTTCTCTGGTCCCCACTCCTCCCCCCCTCCCAGAGAATTGAAGTGACTCCTTCTCTGAACTCCTGATTATGCTCGACCTGTGTCCCCAGGAGAATGAGGGGCCCAGCGGACCCCTGCCTAGAAGTCAAAGCCCCAAAACACAAGACTTTGGCCATGTGGCCACTCAGATGGGTCATCAGGAGGAGGTGGCTGCATTGCTGATGGCCCCCTACGCCCAGTGTGTGGGAGCCAAAAATGTGTGAGTGTTTCCTGTACTCCTGTAGTGGGTGACATGGAAGAGAATGCCAGTCATCTCAAAGGGATGTGCCCATGAGCGCCACCTGGAGGCACAGAGGATCCCTACAAAGACAGTTTACCAAGAGCTGACCCTGAAGAAGTCACTTGTCATTCTCCATCAACTGCTTTATATTTCCATATGTGGCTGTGTGCACTTGTTTTAGTTTACCAGATAGATTGTAGCTCCTGGAGAACACACCTGGGTCTTAAAAGGAATATTATCTTTCCTAGTACCTATTTGATGGTGATGATCATAAATACAGTATATTATCAGAAAGAAGGTATGGTGCTTTATATGCATTAATAATTTCTCGTGACAATCCATTTTTTTTCTCTTCATTTTAGCACAGGTGCATATACCTTGATAGTACCAAATGAAAAACGAAGAAATGAGATGCAACGGAGTATGTATATTATTTACCATTCAAAATACTTCTCATTTTTCTTTCTTTTTGTTTTTAAACTACAGTTTTTGTTACTTTATTCATAATTTTTTAAAAAATTTATTTTTGGCTGTGTTGGGTCTTCATTGCTGCACGTGGGCTTTCTCTAGTTGCGGCGAGCAGGGGTTACGCTTCGTTGCGGTGTGCGGGTTTCTCACTACGGTGGCTTCTCTTGTCACGGAGCATGGGCTCTAGGCACGCGGGCTTCAGTAGTTGTGGCTCACGGGCTTAGGTGCTCCCCAGCATGTGGGATCTTCCCAGACCAGGGCTTGAACCCGTGTCCCCTGCATTGGCAGGTGGATTCTTAAGCACTGTGCCACCAGGGAAGCCCAACTTTGGCAGTTTTAATTATACCTTTTAAAATTATTCTATTTTAGTGCTTCTAAATTTGTTTCTCTGTGTTAATAGCAGAGCTCATTGCACGGTTATAAATCTGAGGTTTCTGTTGGGCTTAAACAGTTTCACACCTATCAAGTTCCTATAAAATTCGGCTCACTGCAGATGTCCTTACAGGACTTGGAACACTTTTGAAAGAGACAAGTCATATATGAAATAGATTATAAAATAATCTGTCTCTTTCTAGACCTGTCCCGTTCCTTTTTTATAAATTTTTATTTTTGGCTGCGTTGGGTCTTTGTTGCTGTGCGTGGGCTTTCTCTACTTGCGGTGAGCTGGGGCTACTCTTTGTTGCGGTTCCTGGGCTTCTCATTGGGTGGCTTCTCTTGTTGCAGAGCATGGGCTCTGGGTGTGGGCTTCAGTAGTTGTGGCACATGGGTTTAGTAGTTGTGGCTCACGGTCTCTAGAGCTCAGGCTCAGTAGTTGTGGCGCATGGGCTTAGTTGCTCCACAGCATATGGGATCTTCCTGGACCAGGGCTCGAACCCGTGTCCCCTGCATTGGCAGGAGGATTCTTAACCGCTGCGCCACCAGGGAAGTCCCTGTCCCATTCCTTCTTAATGGAATTTTTTTTTCAGTCTCTGTGTTCCCATAATTTTGTAACTATCAGAGTCTACCCTCAGCTGTTTTTATTCGTGACTTCACTTTCCTTCTTTAGATTATAAGCTCTTTGAGGGCAGGGGCTACATCTTACTTGTTTTTGTGCTCCTTGTACCTAGTGGGCATATAGCATGCTTAACTGAAGTTGTACAGTAGAATAAATGCTGCCCTTTAAAGTTACAGTATTATACTTTAGAGTTGGAAGGAGAACTAAAGTTCATTTAATTCACAAAGAAGTTCTGAGGCTTGTTCAAGTCAACTGTAGGGCTAGCACTGAGATTCTGTGCTCTCCTATCTTGATCTTAACAGGAAATTTAATTTTGTAATGACCAATGGACATAAGGGCACAGCAGGAAAACAGCTCTATAAAGGTCTCCACTGGACAGGTAGGCCCCTGGGTGGTCCATCGGAGTCTGTGCAGAGTATGACAATCACAGCTATGCTAACACAGTGACTGTGGGCACTGCCTGCAGGTGACCAACGGAATCCCAAAGATTCTGGCATTTTACAAGTTTTTGATTTAAATAGCTAACAGGAATTTAAGCCTCAGTGCAGTCTGGATTTTTGAGATGTTTCAGAAAGTTTTTTTCCCTCTAATAATTAAAAAATATTATAAATGGACGTTTGAAATAATCACTTCTAATGAGATTCGGGCATACATTGGAAGAACAGAACTAGTATCTCTGGCGCCCCCTGCTGCCAGTCAGTGTATATTTGGGGAATGAGCAGTGCTCTACATGGAGTAGGCTCAGCCTAGTGGTTCCAAGTGCCAGGAATCTGAGAGGCCTCGTTCCTCATGGTTACATTAAGCTTGGGGAATATTTAAAATAAAGTGAATACGGGCATTAGAATTTTATGGGGATTTGTGTTTACTGTGTGTGAAAAGTTCTTATTGACACATGAATGTTTTGCACACACTCTCTATAGGAAACTTTTAACATTAAATGATATAGGGTTTGAAAAATGCCAGAGTGGGAGGAAAAACAACTTCTTTATTTAGTAGGAGTTCAGGTTGTTTTCAATTTTTTAAAAAAATTTATTTATTTTTGGCTACGTTGGGTCTTTGTTGCTGCGCACGGACATTGTTTAGTTGCGGTGAGCGGGGGCTACGAGCGGGGGCTACTCTTCGTTGTGGTGTGCGGGCTTCTCATTTCAGTGGCTTCTCTTGTTGCGGAGCACGGGCTCTAGGCGCAAGGGCTCTAGGTGCATGGGCTTCAGTAGTTGTGGCGCACGGGCTTAGTTGCTCCGTGGCACGTGGGATCTTCCCGGACCAGGGCTTGAACCCATGTCCCCTGCATTGGCAGGTGGATTCTTAACCCCTGCGCCACCAGGGAAGCCCCTGTTTTCAAATTTGAACCTTCTGTGCAGACTCTTGGAGAGAAAGTGCCTTAGGGTGACTCCAAGGGGTTAGGACTGGGTGGGTGGTATCTTCCTTTCCTGGATATCTCGTCCACTCATGCTTGCATGTAGTTAATTGTCCATCTGATGGTGGTTTGTTATGCTTTCAAGGGAGCATTTCCCTTTTCATGCTCTAATAATTGATGATTTGATATTTCTCACCTGGCTTAGTGGCTGCAAAAGAGCTGGAGGACCTGAAGAGGTGGAAGGAGCAACAAAGGACGAAGCCCATTAACCTGGCACCCATGCAGCTAGGTAAGCCAGAAAGCCAGTTGCTTGAATGCGGAAGGACAGGGCCACCCAAGTATCCTGTTAGCACCTTGCCCACATCTGTCTTTCAATGTACGTTATAGGTCATTGGACCATTGTGCTGCTTGAAATGGAATGCGTTTAATGTCGAAACATGCACGTAAAGTCAAAAGTATGCAGGTATACTGTTGTTTCTGATTTTCTGCAAGTAGCAAACGGATGATGCCACAGTTATGTGGGAGTAAAAGAATGGCTTAATTGCCAAATAATTTAGAGCCTCTTAGTTGATCAGCTCTGAAGGAATCTTACCTGGGGCGCTGCATATGCCCTGTCGTAGCTTTTGTTCCCATCCTGATTAGTGCTATCACAAGCATATTAATCATGGCAGTTAACTGGTTATGGGAAAAAGAATGAATGGAGAGTCAATTCCAACACTAAGATGCGAGTGGGCTGGGGACACAGGGTGGGTATAAAGAGAACATTGCCTGTGTTTTAATTCGTAAATAGAGACTTTTGGGCCTCTGGAACACGTGGCAGTGTGATGAATTGTCTGCGCTGCCCTTGCCTGGTGTTTGAATAATTCAACAGGGAAGCCCTCTAATGGGAATCATTCACATCTTCTCTTTTCTCTTCCAGAAGCAGCTGAGAGCTTAAAGGGCTAGACACACGGTTCCCACAGATTTAGTTCACACAAATGTGTTATGAGTCAGAGGCCACTTACTCTCACAGTGTTTTTTATCTATTTATTTATTTTTTTGGCTGCACTGTGTGGCATGCGGGATCTTAGTTCCCTGACCAGGAATTGAACCCACACCCCCTGCAGTGGAAGTGCAGAGTCTTAACCACTGGACTGCCAGGGAAGTCCCTCATAGTAGTTGTCAAGAAGTATTTTTTCCAAGATGTAGGTAAAAATAACCTAATTTGGTAATCATTTAGTGAGTGCAAGTAATAGTATTATCATCATCATCCCACTGTATTTCATGAGAGGGGTTCATCTCGTGTCACCTTTTTGCTGAGTAAGCTGCATTTGAGGGGTGCAACCTGGAGACAGCTTTGTCCTTCCTAGCTGGCCCCCTCACACCAGCTATGTGGGTCTACTTTTTCTTATGTTCTTTGGATGAAATTAGATTTTTTTGGTATTTCTCAAATAATAAAGTTGTCCAGCTAATTCTAGGCATAAAAACAGTGTCATTTCAGTAATTAAGTTTAGTCCTAAATACTGATCAAAACTCTGTTACTGATAGAGATTAAAGCTTCTTCCCTGCTCCAGCCCAGGTCTATTTTGGATTGAAAGTGCGCAAAGGAAATGGGGTGTGGCTGAATTTTTCACTATTGACTCCACTGTTCCCACATTCTGACCCCTCATGGGTCAAAGGGAGAAGGAGAGGTTAGGGTCCATAGTGCACCGATCCCAGTTTCTTCAAGTTCTGGTGTGTGTTTACTGTGCATCTCACCCCTGGGGTTCTTGGAGTTCTTCAGAGTCCCTCCTTGCCTGCCAGCCATCTCTCACCTGGACTTCCTTGATAGATATGATAATTTTTCCTGCTGGCAGTGCTTGGCTTCACCGCTGCCTCTTGGTAGCTGGACTATCTTTGTAGAGCTCCATTGTACCCCTGGGTGGCCCACATGGGCAAGGCCCTTTTTAATTTTTTTGGCCATGCCGTGCGGCATGCAGGATCTTAGTCCCCCAACCAGGGATCGAACCCGCGCCCCCTGCAGTGGAAGTGCAGAGTCTTAACCACTTGGACTGCCAGGGAAATCCAGGGCAAGTCCCTTTAAGATGACGTTAGATTGGCATTCTCTTTCATGACAACTAGATTGGGAGTGCAGGAAACACTTGTGCATTCTTCCCACAAATTCTGGGAACACAGGCCACTTGCCCTGCAGCCATCTTTTCTTTATGACCAGTCTGAGTAGTCACATGAGAACAGCCATGTACCTTTTGGTTCTGACCTTCCTAAGCATGGGTCCACGAGGTCCCTCAGTCTCTTGGGGACACAGATTGAGCCCTTCAAGTGATTTTCATTAAACCTCTCTTACATTGATGTGAAGATTCCTCCTTCCCCAAACACATACACAGAGAAGATGAAATTCACAAAGACATCTTTTCTCTGATTTCTACCTTCCTTTGACCTAGCTAACCTCTTTTATAGACTGAAGGTAGTTGCCAATTAAGGTTCCCCAAACTGGTTTTCAGTTACACCCTTGCAGATCCTGCCTAGGGAGCCAAGCACTTGCCTTGGGGGTTTGGAGTTGTTGGTGCCTACTGTCTTGGGGCCTTAACCAAAAAAGAGCAGGAGTTCTGCTATATGGTGTACCTAGGAATGGTCAAGGGGGAAGAGGGTAGAGAGTAGAAAAGAATTCTAGAACGTTTTAAAGTTTGAGATGAGTTTTAAAGAAAACCTGCAAATGCTTATACATCTTTCTCCATTTTTATTTTTTAATTTAATTTTTTAATTTTTTGGCCACGCCACGCGGCATGTGGGATCTTAGTTCCCTGACGAGGGATTGAACCTGTGCCCCCTGCAGTGGAAGCATGGAGTCTTAACCACTGGACTGCTAGGAACGTCCAACTTTCTCCATTTTTAAATTCTCAACTCCTCCTCTATTCCTCTACCCCGTAAAATATTGGAATGGTTCTAGGAGATACTGAAAGTGCCTGTAACATTAGATAAAAGCCTCAATAGCCCTCACTGTTTCTTTCCTTAGGGCCAAGACCAAACAGGTATTATAGAGCTTTTGGGACTCAGAAGTCTCTGTGGTGTCTTTATCTGTTCAATTATAACAACTATGATGAATGCAAATTGTTTTACTGCATCTTCTGTGCAAGTGAATCTTTCAGAGAACTGACAATTTTAGTGACCAATTCACCGGAGAATTATTTCAAAGCAATCTTTAAAATATGCACGCCAAGCTTGCATAAACACTGAGAAATCCCTAAACAGTAATTCTTAGATGATTGTCAAATTGCAAGGATTTCTGGCCCCCAGTTATTATAGGTTTAAGAGAGAGCAGACGAATGACCTAACATCCATATTTTTCTCTTGAACACCTAAAGAAAAGAACAATAAATAGTATGGATTGACAATCAATTTTAATTAGAATATTCCCATTGTACTTTTAAAAACTGCGTTATAAAGACTGTATACTCGTCTCATGGCAAGACCTCTGAGGCTTTCCTGAGCTTTCGCTACTTGAATACAGGGCAATAGAGTCAGAAGAAGAAAAACATTGGAAGCATCACTGATCATCATCTTTATTAGGTTAAGGAATGGTCATACTCTAGCAGAAAGAATGTTCTGGAATTTCCAGAGCACTATTTCTTATTATTTAGCATGGACCTTCAGGTGTGATTTCAGTCTAAAGAAAAACTTGAATGCCTACGTGATTGAAAAACCTTAGTAGCACTGTCCTCTTCTTGGGGGAATATGGCCTTATCTTTCTGCCCAGCTCTTTCTCTTTTATGCAATTACTATTGTTTAATGTCTTATTTAAAAAACTGATTATGTTACCGAACCAAATTTGGGCCTGCTCACCCATGCGCAGTAAAGCCAAGCTACTGACACTGGGCTGTGGTGAAGGGAAGTGCAGTGCAGTAAGGCATCATCAGCCAGGAGTTGGGGACAGCTAGGGCTCAAAAAACCTGAACTCCCCGATGGGTCTCAGGAGAGCATTTTTAAAGGCCAGGTGAGGGAGGGGAGTGATCAGCTTGTGCACAATTCTGATTGGTTGACGGTGAGGTAACAGGGCTGGCTGTGTCACAGGGATTAACATTATCAATCCTTAGGCTCCAGAAGGCTTGGGGGCTGTGTGCTCATGGCCATCACGTGGTTACATCTTCCATTTGATGTTGGTTTTAGCATCTGTAAAACAACTCAGGAAATGTGCATCAGGTACTATTCTCTAGGTACTTCAGGGAGGAGCTAAAGCAGAGGATACAGGAGAGGGGTCTGTCCCGGGAAGAACCCATAGGGTCTTGCTCAGTTACAGTTCCCCCTTTTCTTTGGTACTCCTTAACCTTGAGGAGAACAGGTGTTGGACAAGAAAGGGAGTCACGTTTTGGGTGGAGAGGTTAATATAAACTCGGCAGAGGAACTCGGTTTCAGTTATGTCCTTATTTCCAGGGGTATGAAAATGTTAAAGAAACTCATGGTGTAGACTTATCATATATTTAATTAGTCTTTGATGGCTGACAATTCAGCTTAACATTCATGTTTCACCTTCATGACTTCTTTTTCCCTTAGGTGGAAACCAGTCAGAGGTTGAAGTCAGGCAGAGACAACAACTTCAACTGATACAATCTAAATACCAGAAAAAGGTCAGAATCCATCTCTTTTAGCTTAAATTTGGCAAGAAATTAGAGTACCAGCACTTTGAAAGTAACCATGAAATAACACAGTAACTTTACCAAAAGCATAAAACTTTCAAACAAACTGCAAAAGAAAGTCTCAGAAATCAAAGAAGTCAGGATGTGAGAAGTGAAGGGATAAATACTGCAAATTCTCACCCAAGCTGTCTATCAGTCAGTGAGACCTTTGGTAAAGGGGTTTTTCCCCCCTAGTTTAAGTCTCTACTATGTTTAGAATAGTCAGGTTCCAAGAACATGGATTTGTTTACTCCATTCCAGTCCTGAAAGTACTACAAAAATTTTTAATATTCCAGCAATTTTTTTTTTTAACAGTGAACTCTTGAGTTTTATAATTAGTAAAAATTATCTGCCCTTTCTTCTCTCCAACCTGGTGGAGGTGGGTTGGGGACAGAGGAGACAGAAAGACAGAGACCAAGGAAGAAACACAAAAAATTTCATGGGCAGCAGATGTGTCCTGACCATCCTCTGTGATCTAAGTAGCTTGAAGAACCAACCTATAATCATGGTGCGCTATAGCACAAAAAATACTATAATTTGCCTTTCATCATTATTTTTTTAACATCTTTATTGGAGTATAACTGCTTTACAATGGTGTGTTAGTTTCTGCTTTATAACAAAGTGAATCAGCTATACATATACATATGTCCCCGTATCTCTTCCCTCTTGCCACTTCCTCCCTCGCACTCTCCCTATCCCAACCTCTAGGTGGTCACAAAGCACCAAGCTGATCTCCCTGTGCTATGAGGCTGCTTCCCACTAGCTATCTATTATACGTTTGGTAGTGTATATATGTTCATGCCACTCTCTCACTTTGTCCCATCTTACCCTTCCCCCTCCCCGTATCCTCAAGTCCATTCTCCAGTAGGTCTGCGTCTTTATTCCCATGTTACACCTAGGTTCTTCATGGCCATTTTTTTTTTTTTTAGATTCCATATATATGTGTTAGCATACGGTATTTTTTTTTCTCTTTCTGACTTGCTTCACTCTGTATGACAGACTCTAGGTCCATCCACCTCACTACAAATAACTCAGTTTCATTTCTTTTTATGGCTGAGTAATATTCCATTGTATATATGTGCCACATCTTCTTTATCCATTCATCTGCTGATGGACACTTAGGTTGCTTCCATGTCCTGGCTTTTGTAAATAGAGCTGCAATGAATATTGTGGTACATGACTCTTTTTGAATTATGGTTTTCTCAGGGTATATGCCCAGTAGTGGGATTGCTGGGTCGTATGGTAGTTCTATTTTTAGTTTTTTTGTTTGTTTGTTTTGTTTTTTTGCGGTAAGCGGGCTTCTCACCATTGTGGCCTCTCCCGTTGCGGAGCACAGGCTCTGGACGCGCAGGCTCAGCGGCCATGGCTCACGGGCCTAGCCGCTCTGTGGCATGGGGGACCTTCCCAGACCGGGGCACAAACCAGTGTCCCCTGTATCTGCAGGCGGACTCTTAACCACTGCGCCACCAGGGAAGCCCTATTTTTAGTTTTTTAAGGAACCTCCATACTGTTCTCCACCGTGGCTGTATCAATTTACATTCCCACCAACAGTGCAACAGGGTACCCTTTTCTCCACACCCTCTCCAGCATTTATTGTTTGTAGATTTTTTGATGATGGCCATTCTGACTGGTGTGAGATGATATCTCATTGTAGTTTTGATTTGCATTTCTCTAATGATTAATGATGTTGAGCATTCTTTCATGTGTCTGTTGGCAATCTGTATATCTTCTTTGGAGAAATGTCTATTGAGGTCTTCTGCCCATTTTTGGATTGAGTTGTTTGTTTTTTTGATATTGAGCTGCATGAGCTGCTTGTAAATTTTGGAGATTAATCCTTTGTCAGTTGCTTCATTTGCAAATATTTTCTCCCATTCTGAGGGTTGTCTTTTCATCTTGTTTATGATTTCCTTTGCTGTGCAAAAGCTTTTCAGTTTCATTAGGTTCCATTTGTTTATTTTTATTTCCATTTCTCTAGGAGGTGGGTCAAAAAGGATCTTGCTGTGATTTATGTCATAGAGTGTTCTGCCTATGTTTTCCTGTAAGAGTTTGATAGTGTCTGGCCTTACATTTAGGTCTTTAATCCATTTTGAGTTTATTTTTGTGTATGGTGTTAGGGAGTGTTCTAATTTCATTCTTTTACTTGTAGCTGTCCAGTTTTCCCAGCACCACTTACTGAAGAGGCTGTCTTTTCTCCATTGTATATTCTTGCCTCCTTTATCAAGGATAAGGTGACCATATGTGCGTGGGTTTATCTCTGGGCTTTCTATCCTGTTCCATTGATCTATATTTCTGTTTTTGTGCCAGTACCATACTGTCTGGATTACTGTAGCTTTGTAGTATAGTCTGAAGTCCGGGAGCCTGATTCCTCCAGTTCCATTTTTCTTTCTCAAGATTGCTTTGGCTATTCGGGGTCTTTTGTGTTTCTATATAAATTGTGAAACTTTTTGTTCTAGTTCTGTGAAAAATGCCAGTGGTAGTTTGATAGGAATTGCATTGAATCTGTAGATTGCTTTGGGTAGTATAGTCATTTTCACAATGTTGATTCTTCCAATCTAAGAACATGATATGTCTCTCCATCTATTTGTATCATCTTTAATTTCTTTCATCAGTGTCTTATAATTTTCTGCATGCAGGTCTTTTGTCTCCTTAGGTAGGTTTATTCCTAGGTATTTTATTCTTTTTGTTGTAATGGTAAATGGGAGTGTTCCCTTAATGTCTGTTTCAGATTTTTCATCATTAGTGTATAGGAGTGCAAGAGATTTCTGTGCATTAATTTTGTATCCTGCTACTTAACCAAATTCATTGATTAGCTGTAGTAGTTTTCTGGTAGCATCTTTAGGATTCTCTATGTGTAGTATCATGTCATCTGCAAACAGTGACAGCTTACTTCTTCTTTTCCAATTTGGATTCCTTTTATTTCTTTTTCTTCGCTGATTGCTGTGGCTAAAACTTCCAAAACTGTGTTGAATAATAGTGGTGAGAGTGGGCAACCTTGTCTTGTTCCTGATTTTAGAGGAAATGGTTTCAGTTCTTCACGATCGAGAACGATCCGTGGCATGTGGGTTTGTCATATATGGCCTTTATTATGTTGAGGTAAGTTCCCTCTATGACTGCTTTCTGGAGGTTTTTTTCATAAATGGGTGTTGAATTTTGTTGAAAGCTTTCTCTGCATATATTGAGATGATCATATGGTTTTTCTCCTCAGTTTGTTAATATGGTGTATCACATTGATTGACTTGACGTATACTGAAGAATCCTTGCATTCCTGGGATAAACCCCAGTTGATCATGGTGTGTGATCCTTTTAATGTGCTGTTGGAGTCTGTTTGCAAGTATTTTGTTGAGGACTTTTGCATGTATGTTCATCAGTGATATTGGCCTGTAGTTTTCTTTCTTTGTGACATCTTTGTCTGGCTTTGGTATCAGGGTGATGGTGGCCTTGTAGAATGAGTTTGGGAGTGTTCGTACCTCTGCTATATTTTGGAAGAGTTTGGGAAGGATAGGTGTTAGCTCTTCTGTAAATGTTTGATAGAATTCGCCTGTGAAGCTGTCTGGTCCTGGGCTTTTGTTTCTTGGAAGATTTTTGATCACAGTTTTAATTTCAGTGCTTGTGATTGGTCTGTTCATATTTTCTATTTCTTCCTGGTTCAGTCTCAGAAGGTTTTGCTTTTCTAAGAATTTGTCCATTTCTTCCAGGTTGTCCATTTTATTGGCATAGGGTTGCTTGTAGTAATCTCTCATAATCCTTTTTATTTCTTCAGTGTCAGTTGTTACTTCTCCTTTTTCATTTCTAATTCTATTGATTTGACTCTTCTTCCTTTTTTTCTTGATGAGTCTGGCTAATGGTTTATCAATTTTATCTTCTCAAAGAACCAGCTTTTAGTTTTATTGATCTTTGCTATCGTTTCCTTCATTTCTTTTTCATTTATTTCTGATTGGATCTTTATGATTTCTTTCCTTCTGGTAACTTTGGGGTGTTTTTGTTTTTCTTTCTCTAATTGCTTTAGGTGTACGGTTAGGTTGTTTATTTGAGATGTTTCTTCTTTCTTAAGCTAGGCTTGTATTGCTATAAACTTCCCTCTTAGAACTGCTTTTGCTGCATCCCATAGGTTTTGGGTCTTCATTGTCATTTGTTTCTAGGTATTTTTTGATTTACTCTTTGATTTCTTCAGTGATCACTTGGTTATTATATAGTGTATTGTTTAGCCTCCATGTGTTTGTATTTTTTACAGAGTTTTTTCTGTAATTGACATCTAGTCACATAGCGTTGTCGTTGGAAAAGATACTTGATACGATTTCAATTTTCATAAATTTATCAAGGCTTGATTTGTGACCCAAGATATGATCTATCCTGGAGAATGTTCCATGAGCACTTGAGAAGAAAGTGTATTCTGTTGTTTTTGGATGGAATATCCTATAAATATCAATTTAGTACATCTTGTTTAATGTATCATTTAAAGCTTGTGTTTCCTTATTTATTTTCATTTTGGATGATCTGTCCATTGGTGAAAGTGGGGTGTTAAAGTCCCCTACTATGATTGTGTTACTGTTGATTTCACCTTTTATGTCTGTTAGTATTTGCCGTATGTACTGTGGTGCTCCTGTGTTGGGTGCATAAATACTTACAATTGTTATATCTTCTTCTTGGATTGATCCCTTCATCATCATGTAGTGTCCTTCTTTGTCTCTTGTAATAGTCACTGTTTTAAAGTCTATTTTGTCTGATATGAGAATTGCTTCTCTAGCTTTCTTTTGATTTCCGTTTGCATGGAATATCTTTTTCCATCTCCTCACTTTCAGTCTTATGTGTCCCTAGGTCTGAAGTGGGTCTCTTGTAGACAGCATATATATGGGTCTTGTTTTTGTATCCATTCAGCCAGTCTGTGTCTTTTGGTTGGAGCATTTAGTCCATTTACATTTAAGGTCATTATCGATATGTATGTTCCTATTACCATTTTCTTAATTGTTTTGGGCTTGTTATTGTAGGTCATTTCCTTTTCTTGTGCTTCCTGCCTAGAGAAGTTCCTTTAGCATTTGTTGTCAACCTGGTTTGGTGGTGCTAAATTCTCCTAGCTTTTGCTCGTCTGTAAAGGTTTTAATTTCTCTGTCAAATCTGAATGAGATTCTTGCTGCGTATAGTAATCCTGGTTGTAGGTTTTTCCCCTTCATCACTTTAAATATGTCCTGCCAGTCCCTTCTGGCTTGCAGAGTTTCTGCTGAAAGATCAGCTGTTAACCTTATGGGGATTCCCTTGTATGTTATTTTTCCCTTGCTGCTTTTAATATTTTTTCTTTGTATTTAATTTTTGATAGTTTAATTAATATGTGTCTTGGTGTGTTTCTCCTTGGATTTATCCTGTATGGGACTCTCTGTGCTTCCTGGACTTGATTAACTATTTCCTTTCCCATATTAGGGAAGTTTTCAACTATAATCTCTTCAAATATTTTCTCAGTCCCTTTCTTTCTTTTTGTCTTCTTCTTCTGGGACCCCTATAATTTGAATGTTGGTGCATTTAATGTCTCAGAGACCATCTCAGAGACCGTCCTCAATTGTTTTCATTTTTTTTCTTTATTCTGCTCTGCAGTAGTTATTTCTACTATTTTATCTTCCAGGTCACTTATATGTTTTTCTGCCTCAGTTGTTCTGCTATTGATCCCTTCTAGAGAATTTTAATTTCATTTACTGTGTTGTTCATCACTGTTTGTTTTCTCTTTAGTTCTTCTAGGTCCTTGTTAAACGTTTCTTGTATTTTCTCCGTTCTATTTCCAAGATTTTGCATCATCTTTACTATCATTATTCTGAATTCTTTTTCAGGTAGACTGCCTATTTCCTCTTCATTTGTTAGGTCTGCTGGGTTTTTACCTTGCTCCTTCGTTTGTTGTGTGTTTCTCTTTCTTCTGCTTTTGCTTAACTTACTGTGTTTGGGGTCTCCTTTTCGTAGGCTGCAGGTTCGTAGTTCCTGTTGTTTTTGGTGTCTGTCCCCAGTGGCTACGGTTGGTTCAGTGGGTTGTGTCGGCTTCCTGGTAGAGGGGACTGGTGCCTGTGTTCTGGTGTATGAGGCTGGATCTTGCCTTTCTGGTGGGCAGGACCACGTCTGGTGGTGTGTTTTGGGGTGTCTGTAACCTCATCATGATTTTAGGCAGCCTCTCTGCTAATGGGTGGGGTTGTGTTCCTGTCTTGCTAGTTGTTTGGCATAGGGTGTCCAGCACTGTAGCTTGCTGGTCATTGAGTGAAGCTGGGTCTTGGTGTTGAGATGGAGACCTCTGGGAGATTTTCACCATTTGATATTATGTGGAGCTGGGAGGTCTCTTGTGGACCAATGTCCTGAAGTTGGCTCTCTCACCTCAGAGGCACAGCCCTGACACCTGGCTGGAGCACCAAGAGCCTGTCATCCACACGGCTCAGAATAAAAGGGAGAAAAAGAAAGAAAGAGAGAAAGAAAGAAAGATAGAAAGAAAGAAGAAGATAAAATAAAATAAAAAGTTATTAAAATAAAAAAATAATTAAAAATATATTTTTAATGTAATAAAAAGAAAGAAGGAAGAGAGCAACCTAACCAAAACACAAATCCACCAATAATAAGAAGTGCTAAAAACTACACTATATATATAAAAAAAAAAAAAGATGGAGAGACCGAACCCTAGGACAAATGGTAAAAGCAAAGCTGTACAGACAAAATCACACACAGAAGCATACACATACATGCTCACAAAAAGAGGAAAAGGGGAAAAAAAAAATATATCGTTGCTCCCAAAGTCCACCTCCTGAATTTGGGATGATTGGTTGTCTATTCATGTATTCCACAGATGCAGGTACATCAAGTTGATTGTGGAGCTTTAATCCGCTGCTTCTGAGGCTGCTGGGAGAGATTTCCCTTTCTCTTCTTTGTTCTCCCAGGGGCTCAGCTTTGGATTTGGCCCCGCCTCTGTGTGTAGGTCGCCTGAGGGCGTCTGTTCTTTGCTCAGATAGGACGGGGTTAAAGGAGCAGCTGATTCGGGGGCTCTGGCTCACTCAGGCCGCAGGGGAGGGAGGGGCATGGAGTACGGGGCGAGCCTGCGGCGGCAGAGGCCCGCCTTCTCCAGGGGAAGTTGTCCCTGGATCCTGGGACCCTGGCAGTGGCGAGCTGCACAGGCTCCCCGGAAGGGGGTTGTGGATAGTGACCTCTGCTCGCACACAGGCTTCTTGGCCGCGGCAGCAGCGGCCTTAGCGTCTCATGTCTGTCTCTGGGGTCCACGCTTTTAGCCGCGGCTCGCACCCATCTCTGGAGCTCCTTTAAGCAGCGCTCTTAATCCCTCTCCTCACGCACCAGGAAACAAAGAGGGAAGAAAAAGTCTCTTGCCTCTACGGCAGCTCCAGACATCTTCCCGGACTCCCTCCCGTCTAGCCGTGGAGCACTAGCCCCTTCAGGCTGTGTTCAAGCAGCCAACCCCAGTCCCTCCCTGCAATCTGACCGAAGCCCGAGCCTCAGCTCCCAGCCCCGCCCGCCCCGGCGGGTGAGCAGACAAGCCTCTCGGGCTGGTGAGTGCCAGTCGGCACCTATCCTCTGTGTGGGAATCTCTCCGCTTTGCCCTCTGCACCCCTGTTGCTGCGCTCTCCTCCGTGGCTCCGAAGCTTCCCCCCTCCGCCACCCGCAGTTTCCACCCGCGAAGGGGCTTCTAGTGTGTAGAAACCTTTCCTCCTTCACAGCTCCCTCCCGCTGGTGCAGGTCCCATTCCTATTCATGTCTCTCTTTTTTCTTTTGCCCTACCCAGGTACGTGGGGAGTTTCTTGCCTTTTGGGAGGTCTGAGGTCTTCTGCCAGCATTCAGTAGGTGTTCTGTAGGAGTTGTTCCACATGTAGATTTATTTCTGATGTATTTGTGGGGAGGAAGGTGATCTCCACGTCTTACTCTTCTGCCATCTTGAAGCTCTTCCCTTCATCATAATTTTGTGTTCCATTGGTTCAGACTGAAAAATAGTAACTGCTTTTTGTCTTCTGTAATCTCAATACAATTTAGCTTAAAAGAGAAGAATATATAAGAATCAAGAGGGAAGCTGAAGAAGCCGAAATCCAAAAAATGAAGGCAGTTCAGAGACAAAAGGTAAGACATTGGAGAGAATGGTGAGTCAGCATTTACTGAGGGCTTCTGATGTGCCAGGTTGTCTCCTAGACACTGTTTATATACGAAGTGTTTAATCCTCACAAGAGCCTATGAAGTGTATAATATTCTTATTACCCAAGTTTGCAAATGAAACTGACAGTGGTTTAGATAACTTGCCCAAGGACTCGTAGCCAGTAAATAGAAGTAGGGTTTGAATCCAGTCTGACTGATCTCAGAGCTAGAGTTCTTTGTCATCACACTCTCTCGCCTCCCAGGTAAGTGATCAAAGGAGTAGCTGTGTATTTGGCCGGAAGTCATAGCAGTTAGTAGCAATGGCCACCAGTGGTACACCATCATATTTATATCCAAATATTGAATTTTCCAGGGTGAGTGTTAAATAGGTGAACATACCTCTCTCACTGATAAAGAAAAAGCATGCATTTACATTTCAGCATTAGTGATATCTATTTCAAACCTCAAACTAATGTTTTTAGTTTTGATACTCTTTCTGGGGCTTGGGGGGAAAAATCTCTTAAAAATGCTCATCTGCTAGAGAAGGAAGAATGTACTGTTCTTCTATCCCCATTACCCCCCCTCCTGCTCCCATCCCCCACAAAGTCCTAAGCTGTAGTAGGTTTTAAGTGTTGGAGGTCTGGGGGCAAGAGGTTGACTCATGATACCTTTGACCAAGTATGACATCTGCTGCAGGTTTAAGTCATGAAAACACAATTCTTTTTCTTGCTGTCTGTATCTCTCTTCATCCTTCTCTTTCTTTTTTTCCTCTTAAAGATTGAGTGTTGGTCAAAATTTAAACCTGGTTACCAAGCAATAGATATTTTTACTAGAGTTAATGAAGCCCAAAGCTGATGGCTTGTGGAATGTGCAAGAGTGTTAGTCTTTTCTTTCCCCGAGGAGCTCTCTACCTGGCTGGGGAGCAAACTAAGTCTTTCTTGCAAGGTGTCCTGTTGTGCTGTGCGACCTTGGACAGGCCCCTACCCCTCTCTGAACTATTCCTGTAAAATGAGTCTGTAAGCCCCACCTCCTTGTCTCTAGGCTGGGAACATGTGTAGATGTAGCGATGCTACATCTGTAGAGATGCTACATCTGTAAAGATGTAGGCTCTGGGGTAGAGATAAGACTGGACTTATACATGAGGAATTGAAATGCTGGAGGTATTAAAAAAAAAAGAGTATAGGCACTTTGTTTACTAAATTTGACTCAGCAGTTCACTTCCAAGTCATCAGCTATTATACCTTCATTGAAAAAATTCTCATAATAACTTTTCAAAGCCTGTCTTTCTCTCTCTTTCTACCTTTCTATTCCTCACTCTTTTCCATTCAACCCCACCCCTGCCCCATTTTTTCCTGCAAAGGAAGGTTCACACTTCAGTCTCGTGATTGTAGAGAAGGTATTCTCTTTATATGGCATAATCATTCTGTATTTCAGGTGCAACTAAGAAAGTCATCAAATTTAATTAAGGGGCTTGCAGATCCTAAAGAATTGTGTTGTAGACTCTTATCCTAAAAGTGATTTATTAGTTGTCATTTAATACCCATAATTAGCTGGCTTGTGGGTCATTTATAGCTCATTTTTTCTTTGGTCAAATTATGTGTACTATTCAGAAATGTTAGTGGCTGAAACAGTTTTCTTTAACATTGAGTAAAAGCAGCATTCCCTCCCTTTCCAAGTTATACTGTAACACCAGATGTACAGCAATCATTAACTACAGAAATCTTAACTGGGTTGGCTTTTCTAACCTGACAAGTGTAATGATTATTGGTATAAATTTGTCCAAAAGTGAGAGGTAGGGAGAGGGAGTTGCTACGTATAGATCCATCCCATTCACAATGTGGTCCTTGAACCAGCAGCCTTGATATCACTTATTAGACATATAGAATCTCAAATCCCACCCCAGACCTTCTGAAACAGAACCTGCATTTTAACAAGCTCCCCAGGTGATTCTTGTACACATACCGGCTTGAGGAGCATTAATCTAAATTGCCTTACAAGAGAAGCAGCAGCCCACTCTGGTCCTTCCACAGCTTGATTTCTCTGGCTAATTGGCCCGGACTGCCACCCTGACCTAGCTCTCCCTGTTGTATATAAATCTGTTGCCTTTCATACTAGATGTGAGCCCATTTAATAGCTTGTGTCAGATAAAAGAAAAACGGACGTTAGCCACCTAGAAGTAGCGTACTTCACATTGCCAGTGTGAAAATGGCCAAGGGAAGCGATAATGGCTGTGCTCATGGAACATTTATTCCTTAAAATGCACAGCAAACACACACATGGACACCAGCTTACAAAACACCACTGTCCCCCTCAGGCAAATATCTGCTGTCCAGGAGCTATAAGCCAAGTCGAATCCAAGAGCCTGTTGCCACCCGAGAACCTCTAACTTGGCCTCTTGATCGTAATCCCCCTTGACCTTCAGTTTGTCCTCTCCCAGGAGGGGTCACCAGGGAACACTGGGTCTCTTTCTGATTGGTCACCACCTGTGTGTGGGTGAGGAGAGTAAACTGTACTCCCTGCCAGCACATATGGGTCCTTAATACGCACAGAGGTATGAAAGGCAGCCAGCTCTTTAGCCTCTGACCGTGTCAATGGGATCCAGGAAGAGTTAACCCTGTGGGTTAAGGGGAACTTTGGAGAGGGCACCGGGATGCTTCAGTTAAACTTGTATTCCCTACATTAGAGTATGTTGATGTTACGTATTCTTCCAGTGGTGTACTGGGGCCTCCTTGTCCTGGCTCATGAGAGTGGATTGTTCTGTTTTGTGGGCTAGCCGACTTCATGTTGGTAGACTGAAACTGAGCATGAGGAGTATTTTCACCACAGAAATCGGTAAATGCTGCAAATCAACCTCCCCTCCTCCTCCCTGCTAGAGCTGGTTGGTAAGCTTATCAGCATGCCACTGCTTTGCCCCGAAAGGAAAGAGGTCCTCCTTTCACTGCCTCTGCCCCCGGCCCTGCCGCATTCCCAAACCAAGCTTCAGAGGGCTTGGCAGCGAGGGCAAGGATTTTATGAATTATCCGGCACATTATGTGTCTGATACTTACCGATTTAAAAATAGATTACGACCCATGTGGTAGGCAGAAAAATGCCCCCTCTCCTCCTCTTCCACATTCTAATCCCTGGAACCTAGGGAGATGTTCTGTCACATGGCAAAGGGGAGCTAAGTTTGCTAATCAACTTACTTTCAAGTAGAGAGAGTGTATCCTGCATTATTCAGGTGGGTCCAGTGTTATCATAAGGGTCCTTAACTTGGAAGAGGGAGAGAGACGATTGAGAGCATGAAGAGATAGAGAAGTAGAAAGACAGTCTGCCATTGTTGGCTTGAAGCAGAGAAAAGCCATTGGATAAAAGAGACTAAACCTATGGGTAGCAGCTACAAAACCATAACTATGGTACCCCTAACTTCTACACTGAACAAATAGATGACTGACATCTTAGGATAGCAGAGCATGCAAACAGAAGATGTGATTCTGGAAATAGAGTCCTTATTGTAGGGGTAGAAAGAAGTAAAGACCCTGCTGTAGTCTTTGGAGGGGACTTATATTGCTAGCTACCTAAAAGCCTTGTGGACATAACAGCTGCTACTGGTACTGGAGTCTGCCAGTTTCCCTCAACATCAATATATTATTTTAGCCCCGTTAGACCCGTTTTGGACTTCTGACCGCCAGAACTGTAAGATTATTAACAAATTTATGTTGTTTTAAGCTATTAAGTTCATGGTTGTTATAGCAGCAATAGAAAACTAATACAACTCATGTGGTTTTATAGTGTTAATTTCTCTTCCTGGAGATCTGTATGGCAGAGTAATAATTTGATTTTTTTCCAGACTTTCATAATGCCCACAAACTTAAAAAATAAAAATCTCCAATTCCATGTCAAAGACCCTCCCTACCTCCTGGATTCATCTTATTCTGCCTTTGATCCTCATATGTTTGAAATCATATTATATAGGGCTATATAGTTTACAAATTCTTTTATTTGATTCTCCCAACCTCTTAGGGCATTATAACCTCAGAAAGGGCAAGAAATCAGCTAGGGATCTGAGTGGCAAACGAAGCCTTTCCTTGTTCTTTCCAGTAAACTATAAAGTCATAAAGCTGATGAAGTTATTTGGAGCCCTGGAGGTCACGGTGTATTACGTAGGCACTGAGAAGCATCATTAGTTCGTTTTAATGTTATAAAATGAAGTAGGAACTACTTTGTACCTACTTCATTTCCTATTAGCATAGAAAACAAGGTATGCATATTAGATGCAGAGATGCATCCATATACATGTTTTTTTAGAAAAATCAATTAATTAATTTTTGGCTGTGTTGGGTCTTTGTTGCTGTGCGCAGGCTTTCTCTAGTTGCAGCGAGCGGGGCTACTCTTCATTGTGGTTTGCGGGCTTCTCATTGTGGTGACTTCTCTTGTTGTGGAGCACGGCTCTAGGCGCATGGGCTTCAGTAGCTGTGGCTCATGGGCTTAGTAGTTGTGGCTCTATAGTGCGGGCTCAGTAGTTGTGGTGCACGGGCTTAGTTGCTCCGTGGCATGTGGGATCTTCCCGGACCAGGGCTCGAACCCATGTCCCCTGCATTGGCAGGCGGATTCTTAACCACTGCACCACCAGGAAAGCCCCATATACATGTTTTTAAGAAATCACACTTGTTGCTTATTTCTAGGAAACAAGTACTAGCGAGGGCTAATGGTTTAGGAATGTTTTAGGAATAAAATTCAACATCAAGGAAATTATTTCAATATTGTTTTTATAAACTGGGAAAAGTTTCCATTTCTGAAAACTTTCAAGGAACAAAACAAAACTTTCAAGTATTTCCCAGAAATATGGTTCCTACATCATGTATTTCTTTGTGGATGAACTGGTGTGGGCATTAAGCCTCTGGTTGTTGGAATGCAGTAGGGTCCCATTAATTAATATCATAATTTTGGGATGTTAATGGTATCTCTGAAATGCAAATGTAGTACTAAAAGGGTAAGCTAGGGCTTCCCTGGTGGCGCAGTGGTTGAGAGTCCGCCTGCCGATGCAGGGGACACGGGTTTGCGCCCTGGTCCGGGAAGATCCCACATGCCGCGGAGCGGCTGGGCCCGTGAGCCATGGCCGCTGAGCCTGCGCGTCTGGAGCCTGTGCTCCGCAATGGGAGAGGCCACAACAGTGAGAGGCCCGCGTACCGCAAAAAAAAAAAAAAAAAAAAAAAGGTAAGCTGTAAGCTTCTTTATGTTTCACTTTCCTTAGCCGTAAAATGGGTATAATAATATAATATAAAGGATACAATAGGTGCAAATCTTTTGGTACAATGGGTAGCGCTCAGTAAGCAGTGAAGAAGGGTGCCCTGACCTAATTGTACATGTGAAGAAGTGCCCTAATTCATTTGACTCTACTGTTATATCAACCTCTTGTGTGGAACGCAGAGAGGATTTTTATTTTACACACGAATTGGATTGGTTTAATTTATTTCTAAATAAAATAAACCCACATGAACTGGGTTGCTGGAGAAAAAACACACTGGCTCTTCCTGTCACACGACATTGCTGGGCTTCCCTCCTGGCTGGGTCTTTAACAATTCCTAGTGCACAGCACTTTCCTTTGCAGTCTAGGCTCATCTCTAATTACCGACATCTTCCTCCTTTCACATTCTTCTTATTGTCACCTTTCGTTTTCAGCACATGACCTCATTTCCCACCTTCTAGTGAATAAAGACCACAAGGCTGGAAGTACCTATATTTTTCTGTTTCCTTACTCTTCCTTTGCTGTTTCTGCCCCCGTCTCATCTCAGCAGGAATAAGAAAGTGCTCTCCCTTCTTGCTATGATGGATTCTCCCACCTGTGCTTCCCATCCCATCTTTCCTCCATCTCCCCGGGAACATTGCTGCTCCATCCGTTAACCCTCCTTTTCTCCTGTAGCTTTCTTTTTTTTGCGGTACGCGGGCCTCTCACTGTTGTGGTCTCTCCCGCTGCGGAGCACAGGCTCCGGACGCGCAGGCTCAGCGGCCATGGCTCATGGGCCATGTGGGATCTTCCTGGACCGGGGCACGAACCCGTGTCCCCTGCATCGGCAGGCGGACTCTCAACCACTGCGCCACCAGGGAAGCCCTCTCCTGTAGCTTTCTTGTTGTTTCTGTTTTTCTCTCTTGGGGTATAATCATACTGAAATCTCACATCTTAAAAACAAAGTGCCTCTGTTCTGGTTTGCTTTCAACTCCTCCCTCCCAAGCATCACAGCTCAGCTTCTTGAAAGCCTTTTCTACCCCATTGGGTTCCTACATGCCAGTATGTAGACTGACACCTTATCAATCACCTGAACCAAAAAAAAAAAAAAAAAAAAAATCTCTGTTTTAAACAAAGTTCCCCAGGTGATGCTGAGCTCAGCTAGCTTAGAAACTTACCTTCTTTGCGTCCTCGCCTTCACGTGTTTCTTGGTGGGCTGAGTTTGACTTCTGTCTCTAGTAATTCATTGGTATTTATCTAGCCAAGAATCACTAATGAGCTCTTAGTTGAAAAACCCAGTGGAGACTCTTCAGTTCCTAACTTATCTAAACTGTTTGCAATATTGTAACTATTTAAATAGTATTTTGTCCTTCAAATTCTACCCCTCTGGATTTCGTCCGGATCCTTTTCCTCTGCTTGTTTTTCTGCTATTGATGTTCTATCCAGGTCCCATCCATTCATCTTCTCTCATTTCCCTGTGCCTGTGCCACCATATTCTTAGGTGAAAGCCCCCGCATTTCCACGTCTGTGGATTTCGCTTGTGCTGATGATTTCTGAAATCCACATCTCCAGACCATATTCTTGAATCCCAGAACCATATATTTTACTTGATAATGCTTGATTATGCTTGATAATCCTTTCTAGATGTGCCACAGTGTATCTCAAATCCAGTAGGTTCAAAACTGACCTCATATTCATTCTGATGCTCTTAAATGATAGTCACCAGTAATCTTCCCCCCTTTTTTGACTCATTCTATATTAATATAGCCTACCTCCTACTATTTCTTTTTACTCTCTTATTTCTGTCCCCCACGTTTTTCTAGAATTCGTCCTTTCTTTTCTATCCCTGTTGTCTTAATTTGGGACTCATAATTTATGGCCTGGATTACTGTGAGAAGCACACCATTGGTTTTTATATTTGTGGTCCTTTCTGCAGCTTCTCCTTCGTGTTGCTTTCAGGGTGAGCAGCTTACTATCCTGCTTAAAATAACAGAATGGCTCATCATTGCCTTTAATGAAGTCCAAACTCCTTTACTTGGCATATGAATTTCTTTCTAATTGCCTCTTCCTACTTTCTCAACCTTGTCCTCCACGCATCTCCCTACATACCCCTTTGAATTTATCCACAAGCTTCTTGGGGTTTCCTGAACTGGCATATTCTCTTGTGCCTTTCTATATTGAAAATATTGTATGTTATAGGAATGCCCTTTTCCTATTCAGGGCCACTACTATCCCATCATTGCCTTTGTGCAAATTAGAAACAGATTCTTCATCCAGGCAGTCAGTTCTGTGGGTGCTCAGATTGGTGACAGATGGTACTTTTGTGAGAAATAGAAGAAGACACCTCTGCTGTGCTGAAACACCCCATGCTGGGATGCAAGCCTTGGTAAGCTGAATGCTGCCTCTATTTCAGCCTTTTTAACCTCTCTGCTAGGCCTCTGGGCAGTAAGAAACCATACAGTGGAGTGCAGTAGCCTTGCTCCCATCACCTCCTTTTCCTCCTGGAAAGTTCTTGCTTAAGATCGGTCTCTATCTAGAATTTCTACCTCTCATTAGACCCATGGTTCTTATCCTTTTATTTGGCCATCAGCCCCTAGGGAAATCTGAAGAAAGCTATGGACTCACGCTCCATAAAAATGAGCATACTCCTATCAGACAGTTTATTCATGAACCCGAGGTTAGAAGCCATATTCCAAATGTTATTCAAATTTTGGCTAACCTTAACCCTAACCCTAACCCAGGATGGGGTCTCCCCACACAGAAGGCACTGAATGAATGTCTGTGGAACTGTTGAAAGCATTTCCCCATTGCCCACTTCTGTGCTTTTTCTTTGTATTCATATTACATACTTGCAAACCTCTATTCCCTAATATATTTTACACACTGCCATCATGGCTTTCTTGTCTGTGTTCCCAGCTAGCTTCTGAAATTTTCCAGAGTAGGCACTGCTCTGCTTTTATTCCCAGCATCTAACAGAACATAGTACTGAGCATATAATAGGCATTTGATAAATGTTTGTCGAATACGTGAGATTCAGTGATATTAAATGATTTGTTTGGGGTCACTCAGTGATGGTGGACCTAGAATTCATTCCATATTTTTTTTTCTGGACCTCATGTTCTTAGATCTTTTATATTATGTATTTGTATAAGTATGGTTGGGTGATTCCTTAACTCACTGTTAAATGGAAAGAAATAAGTAGTCTGACTAAATCTAAGTATTTGGATTAGTGTATTAAAACAGCTACCACAGTGGTAGGTATGGAAGACTTAAATACTCCAGTATTTTGCAAAATACTTCTCCATCAACTCTTGAGGGATAAACAGACCTTTGTTGGATAGAATTTAGCTACTGAGTAACTTTTTGTAAGTTGAGTCCAATGATGATCTATTAGTGAAGAGATGAAAATCCATGTTCCAATTTCTGACCTTGCTAAAGGAACCCAGCCCTGATCTTCTCACTGTTCTCTAAGTAGCATTCCTAATCCTGGTTTAATCAATACCTACTGCTTGCTTGCCTGCTGTCTTTTACCTCCCGGCCCCCTTTTCTTCCCCCAGAGATGTGGGGAACTCATCACAATTGACTACTTTTGGTCTCATGAGTCAGGATTTTTTTCTAGATTGAGATCATGTTTGTTCAGTTGTACAACTTTCTGTTAGTTTGCTTCTTACAACTGTGATTCATTAATAATCCAATTGCCTTGTATTATAATTGAATTACAATTGAATTGTATTACAGTTCTCTTTGGATTGTAGTAAATTTCCTTTATGTTTTTTCTGAAACTGAAATCATCCATTTTACCTTTCAAAATGGGATGAGTAAATAGTTCTGTGTGAATGAAGACTTTCATGGAAATGAACAATATGAACAGTTTTTTCCTCTCTTTGGAAGATGGAGCTAAACTTACGTTCGAGTTTGGAAGTGACGATTTCTATTATTTCCCTTTTCACAGGTCTTCCTAAGGGACAAGTCCATTTTTTTTTTTTAAAAGCAAATAATCCAGCTGCTTGACTTCTCCCTTGGATTCAATGAAAACTTCAAGTCTCTCCTGTGTTGTAGAACTTGTTTCAACTCCCCATTAAATTTGTTGTCTAGGAAGTCTACTTGTTTTTCATAGGCAAATTAAAAAAAATGCAAGTTGTATCATAGTAAAAAAAACACAAGTGTTTCTGGGTTATTAAGTTGGATTAAAATATGCCAGAGCCATGGTGACAGTAATATCAAATGTGAAGTTCTTTAGACTCTCCAAACAACTAATTTAAAAAATGAGAGGATTCTTCTATTCAAGTAGATGGCGTTTTTTGGACATTTGCTGTTCAGTCTCTCAACAGCTTTAAGTATCTCATTCTAAGTCAGAAGGGAATTGAATTGGCTTATTGAAAATCTTTTCCTGAATGCTTTATTGTAATGTGGAGATATATATGTAGTATCAACTATTTAACCATTTATATATATATATATATACATATTTTGTATCATCTATTTAATCATTTATTATAATTTTATTTCATTATTTATAATTTTATTTAAAATTATTATTATAATTTTAATTTAACATGATTGGTGTGGAAATTTCATGTTTTCCTTAGAACATTTTGAAAACACTGCTTAAGATATAAATGTTGCTATCATCTGAGCTAAGGTAAAAATGTGAAATACTGATTCTGTGATTATACCAATCAAGTTGGGAGAGGGGAGCCATGGAAAGAACTTGGAGCCCCTGGCTTTCAGGGTAGGGCACATGGGTTGTGAGACGGTTATCACCTTGGAAGCCCTGATAGGTACCACTTTGGACTACTGAGGCCACTTGAGCCTAAAGATTTTGGACCTTGGGTAACTTTAACATCATGATTCTGCTTAAAGCTTTCCTAATAGATTACATTTTGATACTTGAAATTTCAGAGCAGTAAACTAGAGGAGAAAGAGAGACTTCAAGAAAACCTCAGAAGAGAAGCTTTTAGAGAACATCAGCAATGGTAAGTTTATATTTTCAGAACTTTGTACCTTTTATAGACATATTATTCATTGTGCTTTTAAATTCTAGGTGATAGTAACTATTCAAAACATCTGGTGTTGGATTGTTGACTATTAATTATGTAATTGAACTCTAGAAGTGAGGTTCTAAGTTTGGAGATATCTATACTCATTAAAGTATTCTTTAATAGTCAACAGATTAGAAAGAATACTGCCAAATTTGAGAAATTCCCCATTCTAAATAACTTGGAGGGCTTGCTTTTTGGTGATCCAGGTTACTTTTGATTATGAAGACTTCCAAAACACCAATATAAGGAAGATGTTGTTTGAAAGAAGTACGCAAGCAGAATCTAAACTAACTAGGGATTTACCTAATGGACTGAGGACTTATATTATTGTAAACAAGAATTGAGAAGTAATTTCACAATTATCAGCAAAGCTCCCAATTGGTGGTCATACATCAAAGTACTTTTTCCAGTATGACTTGTGAATTACAGCAGCTAACATGTATAGGGCAACTACTATGTGCTTTATAATGTAGATAATCTACTCTCTTATACAAGCTTTAAAGATAAGTTTGCGTTCAGCTCTAAGTAGCTAGGTTACTTGCACACTGCTTAAAAGAATAGACAAAGCCAAAGAACCATATTTCTTTCCCTAGGTTAATTCCAAATGTGGTAGAATTAAAACCAAGCAGATTTGGGTTCAAAATCCTAGCTCCATTCTCCAGCTGTGACGTTGGACAAACTACTAAACCTCTTTAAAGCATAGTTTTTCTAAAAAAAATTAGGGTTGGTAATATCTCTCCCATCGGCCATTTGTAAGGATTAAATAAAGTATCTTATATAGGGCTTCCCTGGTGGTGCAGTGGTTAAGAATCCACCTGCCAATGCAGGGTACATGGGTTTGAGCCCTGGTCCGGGAAGATACCACATGCCGTGGAGCAACTAAGCCTGTGCGCCACAACTACTGAGTCTGTGCTCTAGAGCCCGCGAGCCACGATTACTGAGCCCGCATGCCGCAACTACTGAAGCCTGCGGCCCTAGAGCCCGTGCTCTGCAACAAGAGAAGCCACCACCATGAGAAGCCCATGTACCGCAACGAAGACCCAACGCAGCCAAAAATAAATATAAATAAAATAAATAAATTTATTTTAAAAATCTTATAAAGGGCTTCCCTGGTGGTGCAGTGGTTGGGAGTCCGCCTGCCGATGCAGGGGACACGGGTTTGTGCCCCGGTCCGGGAGGGTCCCGCATGCCGCGGAGCGGCTGGGCCCGTGACCCATGGCTGCTGGGCCTGCGCATCCGGAGCCTGTGCTCCGCAACGGGAGAGGCCACAGCGGTGAGAGGCCTGTGTACCACAAAAAAAAAAAAAAATCTTATAAAAAATTTATTTAAAAAAATGGTATATAAGTGACTGAATTTCATGGGGACTTGATATGTAACTTCTTACAGAGGTTCTTGTTGAATGGGATTGGACAGCTTATTTTCTAGAGACTGTTTAGAGATTTCTGGTTCCACCAGAACTAGTCATTGGTCTCCCACTTTCTGATGGACTGTACTGACTGCCTCCTCTTATCTCTTCCCGTCGTTACACCTCATTTGTAGAATTTAAGATCATTTTAATGTTGGGGTGAGCATATGTGACACCCTAAAGTGTGTCCCTCCTCCAAGTACAGCATCCTCTGGTTTTCTCATTCTGCTGAGATTCTCCTGCCTCTACTGTCAGCAACAGCTCCTTGCTTTAAGACTCAGAGGTTGGAATGTAAAAGAAGTTTCTCAGCACTTCACTTTGCCCATTAGCAAGTGGGGTACCTGGCCTCCGCTACCCAGACCAGGAAAAGAGTGGGAGATAGAATGGGGTTGGGTAGAAATGCTAATGAATGATGTTATCTTTCCCCACTTTTGTTCTAAGGCAGACATGGGGGTAAGGAAGCTGGTGTGAAGCTAAACACCAGGAGAAGTTGGCTGTCTTAGAGAGAGATACAGGGCGGCAGGCAATAGATTAAGGGTTAAGGTATTATTGCCCCACCCTTCTTTGGTAGAGAATGGATGAGAGTTGATTTCTCGGCCAATCAGAGGAGTTGAATGCCCCCAGATGCCATGGGGGCATTTGTAGTCTGGAGACGCAATAAGAACAAATGTATTTATCTTGTGGCATCCTTGTTTACACTGGAAAATGGAAGACCTGCTTACCAATGAGGGGTCTCAGGTACAGGACTGGGAAGTGGAACAAGTCCATCCTCTGGGGAGTTTTAAACATGATAAAGTGAAGGATGAGAGATTCTTGGAGTTTTAAAGGATGTGGGAGATTGTGTCATCAAACCTTTTTTTCTAGTCCTCCAGCTTTTTGAGTTTGTGTTTTACTGAATACTAGAGATCATCCTTTTTCTGTAAAGAAAGAAGAGTTCTACCCTCAGGCACCTCACACACTATCAGTGGAGCTGAATTCAATTACACGCACATTTCACTCTTGATCTTTCTTCTGCTTATCATAAAAGTCCCAGTTAACCAAGAAAAAGAGAAGTTGGCTAAAAATGAGAAGTATCTCAAATTGATTGTTAAAGCCTATTGAGAAACACAAGAAGAAGTATATGTGTGTGTTTTTTAAATGTATTTTGTTTTGAAGTACTTTTGATATTAAAAGACCAATAGCTAATGAAATAAATGACCATTATATAGCTAGAAATATGAAAGAAACTTCTTGTATAAGATGGATCCTTATAACAAGCCTTTATCATATTTTCTTAGAATCAATTTATGGTGGAAGAATTGTATAGGAGAGCTATTAGAAATTTTTTTTAACATCTTTATTGGAGTATAATTGCTTTACAATGGTGTTAGTTTCTGCTGTTTAACACTTAATTTTAATTTATTTATTTATTTTTGGCTGCGTTGGGTCTCTGTTGCTGCGTGCAGGCTTTCCCTAGTTGCAGTGAGCAGGAGCTATACTCTTCACTGCGGTGTGCGGGCTTCTCATTGTGGTGGCTTCTCTTGTTGTGGAGCATGGGTTCTAGGCTCGCGGGCTCAGTAGTTGTGGCTCGCGGGCTCTAGAGTGCAGGCTCAGTAGTTGTGGCTCATGGGCTTAGTTGCTCCGCAGCATGTGGGATCTTCCTGGACCAGGGCTCAAACCCGTGTCCCCTGCATTAGCAGGCAGATTCTTAACCACTGTGCCACCAGGGCGGTCCGAGAGCTCTTAGAATTTTAACAGCACAAAGTTTTCACTAGACCAACCTGGCTGTTCCCTATTCCATCCCCTTCACCAAAAAATTAGATTCTCCTGAAGCTGTCAAACTAAGGATCACAGAATGGAAACACAAATGAGGAATTCTTTCAATGCTGTGATATGTGTGTTTCAAATAGCAGACTAGGAGTGGTGTTCTTTGTTTTGTTTTGTTTTCTGTAGAGAAGGGCAACCATGGACTTGAGCAGACTGTAAATCCAAGTTGCTGGAGAAAAAGCTCATGATATCATCCTGGGGCACCACCATGAGAATCTTAATGTATTCTTTCTTACCACCTTGTTCCTGACTTCATTCATTTGCTTCTGATTATTTTTAGTGTTGTCAATTATTTAGCTAACAGGCAGAAAACTAGGCTTTTATTGACATCCAGAGGGACTCTCCTGAGTGTAATAGTGAAAGCAGTTTATTGAATGCCTGTGGGGTTGCTTTCTAATTGTACGCATTAATCTGCCCAAGCAAGCTGGCTGAAAATACACAAGCAGATTGCATGTGCAGATGGAGCACACGGGATGGTTTTTATGAAAAGACCTCTGGAATGTACTTCTGCAGTACTGTCTTTTCCTTAAAAATCAAATGACTGTGACTATTTCAATTGGCGGCTGAGAACAGACCAGATTAATGGTGCATTAAGTCTGCTACTCTGGCTGGGGACAGACTCGAATTTCACAGTGTAGAGTTAGTTCTAGGATTCTTTTTTTTTTTTTTTTGCGGTACGCGGGCTTCCCACTGCCGTGGCCTCTCCCGTTGCGGAGCACAGGCTCTGAGACCATGGCTCACAGGCCCAGCCGCTCTGCGGCACGCGGGATCTTCCCGGACTGGGGCACGAACCCATGTCCCCTGCATTGGCAGGCGGACTCTCAACCACTGCGCCACCAGGGAAGCCCAGTTCTAGGATTCTTGAGCATGAAGGTGAAGGGTAGAAATAGGCTTCTAACCTTGGCATAGTTTTCACCATTATTTTGCTCTGTCATTCTTTACTACTTATAAAAATACAAATGTGATTTTTCAGGATGGCTTTTTTAATTAGTCAATATTGCTGGTAGATTTGAGGATTTGAAGTAACAGTTAATAAACCTTTGTGTGTGTGTGTGTGTTTTGTTATAATCAAAGAAAGGATGTTGTGATTTAGGTTATTTAAATTTCAGCATTTGAAATTTAAATGGTAATTTATTTTGAGTCATAGTCATCTTTCTCACCATGTGGTTTTTGGATGGATGTCGAGACAGATTTGAATTTTGAGCCCATGTAATGAGTTATGGGGGTTAGGGTAAGATGTGAATCAGATGCATTTTGGGTGCAGGTGTTAGGAAAAACAATGTTCTCTTAAGGATTTGCTGGAGAGGTGAGAATTGGGTATATTTTAAGCATTTACAATTTTAACTCATATCTAATAATCATTTAATCTAATAGATTGTACATTTGTATAGTTTTAAAAATATACAAAGTGCTTGGCTCTTTTAAATGTTATTTCAAAGTAATAAGCTGCTGTATTATTGAGAACCTATGGAGTGTCAGCAGTGTTAGGCATATATACATTTTTTCATTTAACGTTTAGATCAACCCTGTTAGGGATATATCATCTTCATTTTACAGGTGGAGGGTTGAGTAATTCAAAGTCACAGATACATTGAGCAATGCAGCCAAATCTTGGTCTTGAGATTTGGAAGACCAGGGATAATGAGTAATTCACAGGTGTGCTGTACTCACAAGGTCAGGATTATCAGGCTAGGGTGGGGGTGATAAGCCCTGTAGCTACACGGGGGGCCTGTGGAGAAGACTATAGAAGAGGCCTGTGGAGAAGACTATAGAGTACGTCAGTTCAGAGAAAAAGACTTGGGCAAAACTGACTTCTGATTCTTCCAAGGAAGATATAAATTTTGCCTGCAAGAAGCAAAAGAAAAACTGAGGAAGTATGTCTGCTTTCTCTGATTTTCCTCACACCCGAAGGACATCCTTTCCCAGGTCCGACACTGGATTAATTCCACAGTTAAGCTTCCTGTAGGGTACATGGGCTTTTGTGAGCTCTCCTGGCTGGACTGTACTCCTAGGTACCAATATTTCCAGGGGAGAAGAGCTCAGTTCTTAAACCTTGGCTGAAAAAGCCCTTGGAACCAAGCTCATTCCAAAGTAGGACCTTCTTATTTCTAAATTGCCAAGCACGACCATGAGCTCAGGCTGCCGATGGTAATGTTGGGAAGTTTTCTTCATTTCCGCCATTGGAACCACGCATCTCTTTAATTTCCATTTGAATGATAGTGTGATTAGTTCCTAGGAGGCACATCTTCATCTGTTTTAATTTCCTAGAGCGGAGGATCCAGGCAGGTCTGCTGAATATGCATGCTTAGGTTCCAAGTTTGTCTTCTAATATGCTCACTAAACTTCTAATGCCCTTCGTGGGAGCTTCCAAAAGACACTTAAGGGCTAAACTGATCCCTTATCCATATGGTAGGCTTAAATCCAACCTCACGTTTTATAATCCCAGTAAGGTGAACTGAAAGTCATCCTATTCGTAACTTTCTATCTTATGCTAATGAAGTGAACTTACAGGTACAAAAATCCTCTATTTGTTCAGAATGAGACTGAACAGTTTATCAGGAATCTGAGAGAATCCCTGTCTACTGAATGTTAAATCATGTTGATGGTTAAAATTTCTAGCCACTATCAATTCTTCCTGCAGATGTCCTGTGAATGTTAACTCATTTTCATTCCCACTGCCACTACCTTCATATAGGTATTTATCACATGCCACTTGCATTATGGCTTCTGTCTCCTAGTCATCCTCTGAGTTACTGGAATGGCTTTCTTACTCTCTTTGCCAACAGTCACTTTTCTCGATTGTCTTATATGTTTGTCAGATTTCATTTTCTACAGCACAGCTTTTGTCATGTCACTATCCTATTCCAAAAGCCTTGATTACTTCCCATTGCTTATGAAGTAGATTCCAAATTCTCTAGCCGCACGATGGGGGAATTGTGAGCCGCCTTAGTAAGATGTCAGAAAGGACTGATTGGGTTTGGGCCTCTGTCGGGTTGATTTCGGGAGAGGGTTTGAGGAAGCAGGGTTTTGTTCTGGGTTGGCTGTTATCAGGAAGCAGGGGTAATAGTGATTAGGTATCAGGTATCTTTTTTTTTTTTTTGCGGTACGCGGGCCTCTCACTGTTGTGGCCTCTCCCGTTGCGGAGCACAGGCTCCGGACGCGCAGGCTCAGCGGCCATGGCTCACAGGCCCAGCCACTCCGCGGCATGTGGGATCTTCCCAGACCGGGGCACGAACCTGTGTCCCCTGCATCGGCAGGCGGACTCTCAACCACTGCGCCACCAGGGAAGCCCTCTTTTTTTTTTTAACTTTTTTTTATATTGGAGTACAGTTGATTAACAATGTTGTGTTAGTTTCCGATGTACAGCAAAGTAGGTATCAGGTATCTTAATCTTATTTAAAAGGAGGGAAGATACTTTTAATTAATTAACACTGTACTTGATAAATAAGCAGTAGTCACTCCTATTAGCCAAAATGTTGGGCTGTTTGGTCACTTTTGTGGTTTAGACAAGATTCATGTATCTTTCTTTGTTCAGACATATCAGGGAGTGGTCTTTTTTTTCATGATTCATCACCATCATAAAGTGACCTCCTCTCATATTGATATTGTGTGAAATTACTTTCAATAGGAGAACACCGAGGCTTAGCTGTGAATGCCAGGGCAGCTCCTGGATGTCAGGAACAGCTTCTGTCTTTTTCAGGATGTAGTTAATAGTTGGTTAAAGATAAAAGTTGACTGGTGCTTTACAAAATAGTTTCACTTAAGTATCTCATCACTGGAACCTGGTACCATCAGTGCTCCTCTTGGGAGGGTAGATCTAGGATCAGACTGCCTGCCTGGTCTCAAACTTTAACCTCTCTCCTAACATTGAGCCTAGGTTTCCTCATATATAGCATGGGATGGGGCTAATATTTGCTAACTCGAAGATTAATCAATATAACCCATGTAAGAAATCTAGCATAGTGCTTGGAGGGAGAAGGTAGAGTATAAAGGAACTCCAAACAAGGATAGCAGAGGAAGAAGTAAGAGAGAGGGACCAGCTGACTCCGGCCTTTATCTCCAAGGGTAGAGCCTAAGAACTTTTGGACACACGAAAAGACCCTGGGGCCTGGAAAGTGCTCCTGGTAAATGTACTATACCTGGGGGAATATGTGCCCCCCCCTCCCCCCCCGCCATCCTGGAGACAAGCTGCCTGCACAGCCAGCCAACTTTATCACTTTTGTGTGAGTTCTAAGATCTTTACTGAAAAAAACTGCCACAAAATAAACTCTGGTCAAAGAAATAAGGAATCCAAGAAAGAGGAAGATGTAAGATATCAGAACAATTATGAATAAAGAAGACAATGACATTTATAGCCAAATATATGATTAGCTTTTTTCTTTTTCTTTTTTATTATTAAGAATCAACATGATGAAATTAAAATCATGGAGGATTTCAGTGCTATGGAAGAGGCACAAGGGAGAGAGAAGGATAGGAAGTAAAACAATTATTATTTCTTTTGCACGAGTGAATGCTAGTGAATTCCAGATATTGATAGAAAAAAATAAGTAATTATGTGTTTATTATACGTTTAATTGTATTGTATGTACAAATAGGATATATAACAAAAACGTAAGAAGAAAAAAATCAAATGAAAAATTGATAATTACAACAAAAGGCAGAAAAGAGGGTGGAAGTTTTATAAGCAACAAGACAGCAATCACAAAAAAGGTATATAGGCTAAATTTCCTTATTTAAAAAAAAGTTCCTGGATTGCAGGAAAAAAAAAAAAAAGCAAAAATCTAGCTATATGCTACTCTAAGAGATATCTATAAAACAAAAGAGTTGGAAAACAAACGCATGGAACATATATCCATAAATGCTAGTAAAAGAAGGCAGATGTAGCAATATTAATATGAGACAAAATTGAATGCAAGATGAAAAGCATTCAACAGGATAAAGAATATTTTATGCACATAAAATATGTAATCCCAAAGATAATGTGAACTGTAAATATCAATATAGATTTGAAATATATGAAACAAAAACTGCTGAAGTCTGTAATATAGATTATGGATTTGTCAAATTTTCCCTTTATTCTCCGTAGAAATTAATAGGTCATCATGTGAACCAAAAAACTTCATAAGGAATAGAGGATATGAATAACAATGACTTGGCACGATAACATAGACATAGTTACAAAGTGTTGTACCTAGTTTATGAAAATACCTATTCTTTACAAATATGACTTAACTACCATTGGCCATGACTAAGGCCTCAAAGACTCTCAGTAAGTTCCAAAAATACCCCCAAATCCTATAAAGCCACTATTCCTAAGAAAAATGTAATAAAATTAGAAATTAAGCAATAAGAAATTTTAAAGTCTATCCACTTAAAAATTTTTTTCTAATTACCTTTTTAAAGGATTGTTAGGTTACCATCTGTCACCACACTAGACTTAATGCAGTGATCATTTCATAATGTATAAAAATATCAGGTCACTATGTTTTATATCTGAAACTAATATAATATTGTGTGTTAATTATTCAATTAAAAAATAAAAAAATTAAAGATTCAGGTTCCCTGGGAGGATGGGGGGAGACTATTAGGATAAAAAATTTTGAAACCAAAACTGAAATTACAAATTACTTTGGGATAAGAGAATATAAATTTTCAAGTATTCCACGTTAAAATCCATGGGATGTGACTACAAAATTATTTAGAAGATGCAGAAGTTTAAAAGCTTTTAGAAAAAATGGAAATAAAATAACTAAGCATTTTACTAAGATAAGATTATAGCCATAAAATAAATACAAATAGAAGGGAGGAAGAAATAAAGGGGAAAAAGTGATGAAGTTGAATAGAAAAATTTATCATCACTAAATTAAACCAAAAACTAGGTTTATTTGGAAAATTCTGGTAAAATAGATAAACTTTTGACTTGTCTGAGTAAGGAATAAGGAAGAACTCCAAGGATAAGAAAGGAAGTATAACCAAAATTCGAGAAGAGAAATACTATGTCCTACTTCTGTTAATTTTTTTTAACCCAGATTTCCTCATTTATTTCCTAGGAAAATATATGCTATTAGACTAGAAACCTGAATAGAATAAAAACTCTAAATGGAAGGGAAAATGTAGTTTGATCTCACCTAAAAAAGACAATAGGCCCAGTTGTTTTGAAAACAGAAGAAGGTAACTTTCTCAGTAAAGTCTGGAACAGGATAAGAAGGGCATTTGCTATTTATCACTGATACTGATTTTTAGATAGAAAATTAGAGAGAGTTTCTATTTCTAACAAAGAAAGAATTTAAATATTGGAAAGGAAGAGATATAAGTGCCTCTGATTGCTCACCTAAAACCTCTCAAGGAAATCAACTAAAAAATTATTAGAACTAATACAAATAGTTTGACTATCATGAATGAATCTAAAATCAATATGCAAACACTTCTGTCTTTGCACCATCAGACACACCATCAAAAGCTCATTATAAAATATAATTGAAAGAAAAATTTCATTTACAGTAATCATCCACACTGTAAAAGAGATGAGTGTAAGCCTAATAGACCTATACATAAAATAAAATACCTAAAATAAAATGAAAATATTAAATGTAGATCATCTATTTACTATAGAAGGGGAAAAAATCAACATTGTAAAGATAATTCCACTCTTATTTATATATAAATTAAACAGGACCTTTTGTGAAATTTGCTAAAACATTTTTAAAGAGAAAATATGAAAAAAAAATAGACAAACCTGAAAAACTGAAGGGACAGGGAGAAGCTTGTACCAGGTATCGTATACAACATAGGTATGGTAGTAATAACAAAGTGTTATTGGCATTGTAATAAATAAACTTAGTGAATGGGAGAGAGTCTACAAATAGACCCATGGGTATATGGGAATTTAGTATTTAGGACTTTAGCTATTGATAAAGGTATTTGTTCAATCAGTGTTCAATCAGTGTCAAAAGGACAGATAATTTGACAAATTGTACTAATTCAGCACAATTAGAATGTAATGAAGAATGCTTTTATAATTTTGTGGTAAAACTCCTTTCTACGCTATATACACAACTTAGAAGCCATAAGAAAAAAAATACAGATTTGACTACAGAAAAAAACCTATGATAGATGACGTAATGAACTACGTTACAAGTAAGTGATAGTCTAGGAGAAACTATTTGCCTCAAAAATAATGGGCAAAGGCTTAATTTCACAAAGAAGCCTTACAAATTAATAAGAAAAAGGCAACTCTAGAAAAATTGGCAAAGGGCTTGAAACAAATAGTTAAAAGAGAAGAAATATAAATAAATGAAATATTCAGCTTCACTAATCAGAGAAACAATATTTTAATTTATTACACTGGTAAAAATATAAATGTATTGATAATACCTCACATTAGGAAATGTGCTTTCATTTATTCAACAATATGTACCTGGTATGTGTCAAGCACTATACTAGGTTAGTAAGTTCCTGGTACGTACTATGAATATCACTGAGTCGTGCTCCTGTTGCCCTCCCTCCATCTAGGCCCACTTCACTCATTTATATCACTGTCTGCACCATGCAGTCATTGGCATTTGTGCGTCAGCTGACAGGAGGTGAGAAAAGAAAAAACTGCCCCATTCACTCCCAGCAAGATAAAAAGAACCAGGGAGATATTTGTCACTGGTATTTTTTCAGTGAGGGTACCTTTTAAATTATGACTAGCTTTAAAATCGGTAGTTTAACACTTTTATTAGTATGTTCTTTTTTTTTTTGATGTGGACTATTTTTTAAAAAAATCTTTATTGAATTTGTTACAATATTCCTTCTGTTTTATGTTTTGGTTTTTTTGGCCGCAAGGCATGTGGGATCTTAGCTCCCCGACTAAGGATTGAACCCATACCCCCTGCATTGGAAGGCAAAGTCTTAACCACTGGACCGCCAGGGAAAGTCCCTATTAGTGTGTTCTTATGTGTCTTGTCATGGTGCAAAGTTGGCGGTTACCTGGTGGGTAACCAGGTAGAGGAAGGTGCGTAGCACCTTGTAGCCCTGGGGTGTGATTAGTGGCAGGAACCTGATTCACAAGCTCCTACAGATCTAAGTGAATGTTTTTAAGCGTATTCTTTTTTAAAATCCTTGCTGTTTATCTATTTTATATATGGTACTGCGCATCTGTTAGTCCCATACTCCCAATTTATCCCTCTCCCCGCTTCCCCTTTGGTAACCAAAAGTTTGTTTTTCATGTAAACTGATTCTTCCATGAACGTTAGAAACCCTAGTTGTCTTTTCTAACTATTTTTTTAAAAAGCCTTGTAGGAATTACCTTTGCATTTCTGTCTCCTATTTAAATGAGCCAACAGACACACATTTCACTCTCTGTGGCCTTTCCCGTATATTTTATCCTTTCAAAAAAGTCAAAAACTTTTTGATTGATGAATCTCCATTAACATTAATATTCCATCATATTGCAATATAACCAGCCATATCCCTTTCCTTCCCTGACTTTCTCACCCTCAGTTTCTCCTTCCAAACCCCTACCTGTCCTCAAACTACTGGGATAAATGAGTACACGTTTTTATACTCTGGGCCTAGGCAGCTCCTAGGCCTGATACCAAGACAGCTTAAGGATGGGTGGGTTCCTCCCCTTTTCCACATTCTCCTCCCCTGACTAAGGTTCTGAAATAACTAAGATGCCTAGCTTAATCCTTGAGAATTCTATTCTTCTACTCTTCCTCAGCTCTTCTTGGCCTCTTCTTATGTACTACTTGTGGAACTGATGACCTAAATGGAGAGCTAATTCTCTTGTATATATAAATTTATGTTGTATTACTAGGGTTGGCTAATTGCTGTGATCAACAGACCTCAAAATAAATAGTTGCTTGAGCATTATTATTATTTTTTTCTCATGTAAGACATGGGTGAACAGGTTTGAGAGGAGACCCCCTCCACTCAGATATTCAGGCACCGAAAACTGTTAGCAGTGCTACCACCTTCAATACACAAACGACTTCCAACTTTGTGCTGGGGTTTGCCTCTATCCAGACAGCCAGAAGGAGGAGGAAAATGTGTGGAGGTGCATGCGTAGGAAACTTATTATGAGTTCATCCTGGAAGTGGTGTGTATCACTTCCTCATTCCATTGGTCAAAACTCAACCACATGGCCAGCCTTAGCAGTAAGGGAGGCTAGGAAATGTAGTCAGGTTGTGTGACTAGAAGAGGAGAACTTCCATTCTGATGGATATTTAGCAGTCTCTGCTACAATGGGATTATGTCCAGGTGATGCTACGCTGAAGAGACATTTTAGGATAAGCCATAGGCATCACCCTAAGAACAAGTGTCATAAGGTGGAGATGAGTTAAGTAGATCTTCAAAACCAGTCTGTTATTGGTGGTCCATCCTCAGTTGTTCTATGGAGAATAAAGGAAGGGATCCTGTATTTATGCCTGGGTCAAAGTGATAAAGTGGGAGAGGATCACCCCCCTCAGTAGGTGGCAGAGTCACAGTGGTGACAAAGAAAGAACCCCCATGAAAAGGTGACTCAGTGCTAGAGTCCAGGGTTCTTAGTTTTGTTGGATTTCCCGTCCAGTAGATCTTCCTCCTTTTGCCCCTCAAGGAGGTTCATATATTTTGTTTTTATTAAATACGACCATAATTACCTACAGGAATTCCAGTCCAGTTCAGCCAATGTGTGGAATTTACAGTATTGATAGTAGAAAAATGCCATTTAGCCTGGTAGCTTGGAACTTGTCTTGTTTGTATAGTTAATCACTTGGGAGTTATCCACCATTCTTCACAGGCCCCTACTTGTATGCCTCTGACAGTCCTGTGGCCCTGTCATTATGATTGTGGCATGAGTGGGGCAGTGATCGTTGGCACAAAGGCCATGCCTGGTGGTTAGCAACCCAGCCAGCTTAGTGCTTGGCATTGGCAGGTAAGAAGCAACTGTTGGAACACAATGCAGGGCTGCCAGCCTACTTGGTCTGAAGCTCCTTATCTGCTTATTATCATGGTGCTTCTTTTTCACTGCTTTCTCCCGTGGTCTGCTCTCAGCTAAGGATATTCAGAAATCTTAACCAAACTTCTGGCAATACTCTTCTTTTTGCACTTTTGACTGATGGCTTCATAAAGCCCCAGACAACGGGGCAGCTTCCAGCCTCTGCGACTTCATTAGTCTCCTTGTCTATTCTGGGCAAGATAAGCAATCCTAGACAAATGGAAAACCTGCTTGTCTCAGCTGCCGAAGCCTTGTGTTTCTCAGGGTTATGTTTGTCACTTAACTTTCAGCTCTTCCTTTCCCAGCTCAAGCTTCTGACCTTGTTCAAGTGCCGTGTTCTACCTAAGTAATTATTTGAAGTGATGTTGGCATCTCTTTAACTTCTAATTCCTTTCTGATCCCCCCCCCCCCGCTCACTGGATACCATTTATTTTTACCAGACCATTTGTGTCTCCTTTGATGCCCATGCCCTAAATGCTTGATAAATTGGATCTTAGCATCAGCCTAAAGTATTAGCGGGAAGCAGAGGGATGACAAAGAAGGAAGCAGAAGGGGAGCAGGGTGCAAGGGTCTGGTGCAGTGTAAGTCTGGCCTTGCTGAGCTATTTGATTGTGAATATGGAGTAAGGGGATCAAAATCCCACAAATTACATGGGGAAAGGACAAAGGAACAGAAATTCATCACTGGTAAGCAGAATGGGGCAGTTGTTACAGTAAGGACTGGGAAACAATTCCAATATTCATGCTTGACATACATGAGGGGAGGAACTGGGATGATGGGGTGGATTTTTAAGGAAAAAGCAACTTATTAAGACAGAGGATTCGTCTAGGTCCATCTATCACAGTCTCTTAGAGCTAAAAAGAGATGCCAGAAATACAGACCAGAACTGGCAGCACTTCTTACCTTCCGTGGAAGGTACAAACCAAGTATAAAGGTGTGTGTGTGTGTGTGTGTGTGTGTGTGTGTGTGTGTGTGTGTATGTGTGTGTGTAGGCAGAGGGTCCGTTTCTGCTTTCAGAATTCCAAAGGGGTCCATGGCTCATAAATGGTTAAGAGTTATGGATTAGCAGCTCTGTGTATGCTGAGAGTAGTCAAAGCACGAGGGCAGTGAGATGACTAGGAGAGAGACCCCTGGAGGGTGAAGGGCCTAATATGACACCAGTGTGGAGTGAGGTGTTGTAGGGGAGGGATATTCCACAGCCCTACAGTGAAGTCTGAGTGTCACGCTTTAAATGTTCAGGTAGGAAATTAGGGCCCCATACTGTGGAATCTGAGAGGACATTTATCTCCATGTCAAAGTACACGAAGCAGAAAAAAATGAAATCATAGGTTCATATTCCACAAACCTAGTTTTACATTTTTCAAACTATGAATGCAGCCTTGCAATAGCATTTTGTTTTGATTTTCTACTCTACCGTGTCCGCAAACTCACCTTTTGTTCTACCTAGGACACTTTTAGTCATCCCCCAATAAAAGTCTAGGCTAGTACCCAAAGGCACAATGAATAATGATAGTTCTACTTTGATGAAGGCACTAACACCTATTTGGGTTGCGCTAGCAAAACTGCTGAGTTCTTGAGAAGATTCGACACACAGTCGCCACACAGAGGTACCCGTCCAGTGGCTGTTTGTGACCCACCATCTTCAGCTTGGGTAAGTGGAACGTCATTCAGGGTGTCATCTGACACTTTGTAAAGTGGATGAAGATTAAGGCCAGAGAGTGACCTGTACAGCATAGAATTTTGGAAGTAAAGGCAGGTGATCTGAGCTGAAACTTTGACCTCAACTATTGTCTCAGCTGTAAGACAATGCTTGTACTTGTTGCCAACATTATGGACTGAGCATCAGCCTCTGAAAAACCTTTGATCTCACCCAGTCATCCGTCCATCTATCCATCCCTCAAATTTTTATGTTTATATAAGGTCTACCAAGCACATACAATTTCTGCCTGGAAGGACCTTAGTCAAGTGGAGGAGAGAACCAGGTATAAAGCAGAGTGGTGAGTGTAGAGCATGTAGCAGTTGGAAAGCTGAAGCTTAAAAGGTGAGTCAGAAGAGAGTCATTCCAGGTGTCAGAAATTAGAAGCGAGAATTAAGGTATAATGGCAAGAAAAAGCATGGCTGTGTTGGGGATGAGTTTTGTGTAGCCACAGTCTAGAAGGGCAAGCCAGAAGGCTGGAGAAGAAATCAGTAGCCATGAGGAGAGTTTCTCATTTGTGGCAGTCTGGGATGGTTCATTGTGTGGGCTGTCTTGGGTAGTGCAGGATTTGTAGCATCCCTGACCCCGGGTACAAGATGCTATCAGCAACTCCCGGACACTGAGGTTCCAGAGATGCCCCACACAGGAAGCTCATGGTGCTTCTGGTAGAACACCACTGCAGACATGTATATGCCACATTGGAAAACTTGAACCTCATTCTGTCAGTACTGAAGGTACTGAACAGTTTTGAACAGGAAAGCCTCAAGGTCAGATTTGCATTTTCGCTGGATCACTGGTAACCAGGTGAAGGATGGGTCTGAAGTAATAGAGAGGTCTCTGAGGCTTCTATATTAGCCTCGGCAAGCAATGATGAAGACTTGAAGTAAGGTGGTGGGTAAGAGGATGGAGATGAGAGTGCAGGTCAGAGAACCACTTAGGAGGTGAACGAGGCAGGGCTTGGTTACTGACTGACCAACTGGGGGCAAGGAAGTAGTGTCATTAAGGATGACCATTGGAAAGCCTTGTAGTTGAAAGAAAAGATTGGTTTAAGTTTTAAAAAGTCTTAGCTTTTCAGGGTTTGGGCAGGTAAATGAGAGGTTGTTAGAGACATCTGATCTTCCTCTCCACCCAGCGCCTTTTCTCTTTAGTGACCACATTTTAAGATGTCAGGAAGACATTAGGACAGTCCTTGGGAAAAAGTCATTCTCCTCTTACCTACAAACCTCTAAATGCTGCTTCTTTTTTCCATGCTTCTAAGGCGGTGTTCCAAAGTCCAAATTTACTAGTGTGGGCTCCACAAGTCACATCAAATCCATCATCCCTCTCCCCTCATTGCAGGGCGCTGGAGGAAGGAGTTGAGAAGCTGTAGGTAGTAGAATTAAACCCCGTGTAGAGACGCTCCATGACATCTGTCTGGATAGCCTTTTCATGATGGGGGAGGGGAGGGAAAGCAGGAGTTGGCTAGCTTTACCACCTGGGTGTTTGGCTGGCAGGATGGTCTTGATTTCTGTTTGAGGGCTTCTTGAATTCTGTGGTCGAAACACCTGTGTGCTTGCTCGATTGATTTTGGCTCGTTTCTTCAATTTAACAAGATCATCCTGGAATTTTAATAGTGTCTTCCAAGGCATTAGTAATCTTTCCCAGAGCTGCATTTTCTGTGGATTGATTAGTGCTTTAGTCATAAGATCCTCAGAGCTATTAATAGGAAATATGGAGCAGTGTTGGCTCCTTACCAGCAGCATTCAATAGCTGCTCCCGTTTTGACACCAAACTATTAATAATTTGTGGGTGTTCAATATATTTAACTGACTTTTTTACCCATATCGTATTCTTCTCATACTGTCTAATCCATATGCATAGAAGTCCTCAGAGAATGCACTGCAGAACCATTTCTTAATGCTTTAGGAAAATCAAGTATGTACACGACACTTCTGCGAAGTTAAAAGAAGACACCTGCAGTTTGCCTTAACTGTGGTCAGTGCACAGAAGGTGAGCACTGCATGGTCTCCATCTAGGTGGGGCGTGAGGAGCCGCACTGTCTCAAGTGTTTTTAAACACAATTTAAATTTTACTATATAATGCAACTTTCCTGAGAAAATTGTTCTTCTTACATTTATTTAAATGTGGGGCTGCCATGGCAGATGGGAATTTAATAAATGCCATATGGCGATGTCAGTGAAAAAGACAAGAAGAAGATTCCTGTGGGTGTCACACAGGAGAACTTCAGACAAGAAGAACTTACAGTGTCCACTCACACATGGATGGATATAGCTCTCTGTACTGGGGGTGGGTGTGGAAGCAGAAGTACCAGCATCACCATACCCTCCCCAGTTCTGATCACTGAATGTTTCCAGTTGTACAATTAATGTACAACCCGTCTCTGGTTTGCTTCCCCCTGCCTCTTCTACAGGGACTAGTAATTTTTAAAAAACCTCATCCTGTTGTTCCACTGCCCAGTGGCTCCCTATATCTTCAGGGATCAAGTCAAAATGCCTTAGCTTAAGCACAAAGCCCCCTCTGCCCTCTGTCCTGCTGTGCCTCCATTCTCCCCGACCTCCCGCAACTCCCCTCTCTGCGGTCCTGCAGTCTAGGTCTCTGCTGCTCCAAGTGTGCTCCAGGGACCAGCAGTGTAAGCATCACCTGGGAGCTCCAGACCTGAATCAGCCTGCATTGTTTTTTCAAAAATTCACCAATTTTTTTTAAAATCAATTTTTATTTATTTTTGCTGTGTTGGGTCTTCGTTTCTGTGCTAGGGCTTTCTCTAGTTGTGGCAAGCGGGGGCCACTCTTCATCGCGGGCCTCTCACTATCGCGGGCTCTCTTGTTGCGGAGCACAGTCTCCAGACGCGCAGGCTCAGTAGTTGTGGCTCACGGGCCTAGTCGCTCCGCAGCATGTGGGATCTTCCCAGACCAGGGCTCGAACCCATGTCCCCTGCATTGGCAGGCAGATTCCCAACACTGCGCCACCAGGGAAGCCCTAGCCTGCATTTTAACACGGTCCACGGGTATTTGCGTGCACCTTAATGTTTGAGGAGCACTGCTCTCTAATTCCCGCCTGTCTGGCCATATCCTCTCACTTCCACTACTCTGAACACTCAGTGCAGTTTGCTTTAATTTTTTACCCATGTATCACGTGACCTTTAAAAAGTCAACACTGAAAGGCATACGTCCCTTGCATCCCTTCAATCCTACCTCCATTTCAATTCTTTAAACTCCTTGTATTTTCCATTGCTGCTGTAATGATTTTTTGCCAATTTAGTGGCTTAAAACAACACATATGTATTCTCTCATAGTTCTGGAGGTCAGAAGTCAGACATGAGGATGAAGGGACTGAGGTCAGGGTGTCAGTAGGGCTGGTTCCTTCTGGAGGCTCGAGGGGAAATCACTTCCTTGCCTCTTCCAGCGTCTCTGGGCTGCCACCATTCTTTGGCTCCTTGGCACGTGGATCACTTTAATCTTGACGTTTCATCCTCACCTCACCTTCTCTCCACACTTTGACCTTCTCGCCTTCCTCTCATAATGACCACTGCGATTATATTGGTTCCACCTGGATCACAGAGGCCCATATCCCGGTCTCCAGAGCCTCAATTTCTGCAGAGTCCCTTTTGCCATATAAAGTATAACATTGACAGCTTCCAGGGACTGGGACGCGGACATCTTTGGGGGGCCACTATTCATCCCGCCACATTCCCTTAGCTGTGTCTTTTGTTATTTGGCTCTAAATATCTGTTAACGTGTATATTGCTATCCCTTGATTAATCAGTGTTAGATCTTATTCATTTCTTTCCCCCATTCTCCCAATATAATCATTCAGTATTTCAAGGCTTTCCTTTATTATGACTCTGAAAATATTTTCTCACTGCCAAGCCAGTTATAATACTCTATATTTTTTTCCTTTCAAAACTTTGAAAAAATTTCATTTTATTTTTGCATTTTCTTAGTTTCCTTTGAACATCTGACGGCCTTCCTTTAGCTTTTGTGACTGTTCTACAAAGTGCCTCTTGATGAAAATTTCCACACAATTTTCCACTTTGTGCCTGTCAGATAACTTGTCTTTCCCTTCTGGAAATGTCCATCCTCTCTTCCTCCTCCCTCCTGACTTAACCTGTGCTGGTTGTTCTTTTAAGCCTCCTACACAGCTGTGGTTCTGCGACTCTCCTTTCACGGAATGATTCCCAACCTCATCTACACATTGGAATCACCGGGGGCGGGGGGGGGGGCTTTAAAGTTCCCTGATGCCTGGGTCAGAACCCCCTGAGCTCCTGCCGTATTGTGGCCTGGGCTTCAGGCTTTTAAAGCTCCCCAGGTAACTCTACCCTGCAGCCAAGGATGAGAGTCACGGCTGTAACATCATCTGGGGAGTTGCTCGTGTTGCTGTTCTGTGTTGGGTTCCCTGATTCCTGGTTCTCTATTTTTTAAATTTATTTCTCTGTTTTGGTGGAGCATATTATTTAGTAGCTTGCCAAGAGAAGATGTCTGTTCAAGCCCTTGCATGTCTGAAACTGTCTTTATTCAGCCCTCACACTTAGCTTGCAATTTTCTGTTAAGTATTTCAAATTGCAAATAATTTTCCTTTAGCGTTTTGAAGGCATTGCTGGTCTAACTTTGAGTTATTTGTTCCTGAGAAACCCAAGGCCATCTGAATTTCAGTTCTTATATGAGGCCTTTTCTGTGCTTCCCCTGGAAATAATTTAATACCTCCTTTTTTTCTGATATTCTGTAATTTCATATTGTGCCTTAGTGGGATGGTCATTTTTATTCATTTTAAGTCTGGAAACTTATCTCTAGTTTTAGATGATTTTCTTGTGTTATTTCTTTGATTTATTTCCCTTCATTTTCTCTTTATGGGATTCTTATTATTCAAATCTTAGGCCTCCTTGATTTATCTTCTTTTTTGTAAAAATTTTTTCTCCTCTAATTTACCTTTGACTACTTTTTTCCCCTTACTTCCTGGCATATTGAGCTAGAAAAAACCCCAGTCCTTTCTCTCCTGAGTGTCTCCTTTACTCCTGCCCCACTGACACACACACAACACTTCTGAGGCCAGGTGTGTGTGGTGTTTTCCCCACCAAGCAGTCCTGCAACACCAGCTGGGTGTCCTACCGTTCAACTCAGTTCTGACACTCTCTGCCTGGTGATAGCGTCAGATTCCACAGGGTAAGGACTCAGTCCCACGAGACTGCTCCCCACTTCAGTTGCCAGTCGCAAGTGGTAGGTCCCCAGGGTACCCACAACTTCTGTCCAACTTGGCCACAAATCACAAGTTCCCACAACCTGCACCTGGGGTTTACTTAATTTACTAGAGCCACTCACAGAACTCAAACTACTATATACTTACTTATGTTTACCAGTTTATTAAGGGGTGGATACAGATGAACAGGCAGATGAAGAGATACATAGAGTGAGGTCAGGGAGGGTCCCGAGTGCAGGAACTTCTGTCCCTGTGGAGTTGGGGTCTAGTCACCCTCCTGGTATATGGATATGTTCACCTACCTGACAGTACCCTGAACCCCCATGCCTCTGGGACTTTATGGAGGCTTCCTCATGTAGGCATGATCAATTATTAATTCCATTTCCAGCTCCTTTTTCCTCTCTGGAGGATGGGGGTTTGAGACTGAAAATTACAAACATCTAATCATGGCTCAGTCTTTCTGGTGACCAGCCCCCGTGCAGGAGTCATCCAGGAGCCCACATGGTGTTGCCTCAGTAGAACAAAAGATGCTCATTATGCTTTAACCACTTAGGAAATCAGGGATGGGGTCAGAGATGAAATATTAGAACAAGAGATGCTCCTAAAGCTCTTACCGTTTAGGAAATTACAAAGGTTTTAGGACCTCTATGCCAGGAACTTGGGGCAGATATATGTGTATATATATATATATATATATATATAATCATTCGTCTCATTAATCTTTTTGTCTGGCTTCCACACTAGGCTATAAGCACTTGAGGTCTGGGGTCATGTCTGACCACAGTGCTTGTGCATAGGAGGCTGAAATATTGCTTATTGAATTAATATATTATAAGCATAGCTTGTGGGGGAGGATGACTAAAAGTGTATATTTTAGCTGAATAACAAAAAATTTATTATTAATATGTTAAATCAATATTTTATGATAGAAAAATAATGTGAATATGACATAGGAATTTCTGGGACTTAGAACTAAGCAAAATAGTGATCAAAAGTTTTTTTCCCCCATCTTTGAACAGAAACTTCCTGTCCTGCCCAGGGATCACAGCAAGCATTAGGACTGCAAGTAACTTTGAACTCTTTGTAGTTGAGATGCCATGTGACTTCCTAGTTTCTGTGGCCTTTTCATTGACACTTTATGTGTCTAACCATTTTCTTTTCTGACTCAAAAACTAGGACCCATATTTTGATAAAAGAACAGCAAAGTGGTTTACTTTAAAAGAAAGGTGTACAAATAGGTTCCTCAATAAAGTCATCATATCTGCTTTAACTATCTTACCCCTCCTTTTAGTCCCTTGAATATAAGATGTGCCCCCGGCCCCCTTCTCACCTTTCAGATCTTGTGTGGGATATTTGTGATAAAAACTAGCCTTCTCTAATATAAAAAGAAGGGGTCATTGGAGAATGACTCCCCCTCCTTTATATCTTATCACAGTCCCCTTGTTTTCAGAATATGGATACAACAAAGTCCTAGGATATGTGTGCCTGTCTAATGTAGCAGGGTTTGGATATATGTGGGCTTTCTGAACACATCTGGAGCTCCACCTTCCTAATGGGTAGTGCTATAGCTGATACAATTCAGAGAGCCTCTCTCCCTTTCTGGCAAGTGCTTCTTATTATTTGATGGAATATGGGTTTTATAGTGACAGAAATGGGGGAATGAGTTAAGAAGTGCTTGAGAAAAATTATGGCAAGAGAAAAGGGGGGATCAGGCTACATAAACTTTATGGATTATTAGTCCAAAGAACTAGGCCTGAAATATGTCACCTGCTGCCGTGATGCTGCTGGTAGTTTTATGAGAACAATGGATTTCCTGCGCATTAGCTTATCAGGCTGGCCTCTCTGCCTTACAGAGGGTGGGCTACAAATCAATGTGAGGGAGAGAAAGTGACATGAACAGATAGGATACTTGAAATCTCATAAATTCCAGCACACGTGGTCTCTGCGCCCATGGGGGGAACACTGACGTGGAGGGTCACTGGGACTGAAGGACATCTTACCGTGTGTGCTGGCTCTTCCGAGGTTCCCCCTTGAGGTCCTAATTCAGCTAGAAATGATGGCTCCTGTGCTCCTGAACAGGCTTTGCTACCCCTCTCAGGAAGAGAAGTGAACTTCAGGTACAGATTAGGGACGCAAAGACCTAGAGAGAAAGGCATCTCTGGGATTACATGGTATCAATCAGCAGCTGACACGCTCTTTAACGGGATAGCGTTAATAAGCAGTAGACACGTCAGTGCTTCTGTAGTCAGTGTCACCATTGCTTGCCTCTGATATTTAACAGCTAGTTGGAATATTCTTGAAAAATATATTTAGCTTTCCTCTGATTCAAATCCTTCTCATTAGAAAGAATAAACTATGTCGATTATCTCTGAGGGGATATTTTTAAAGCTTAATGAAACAAACATTTAGATCATCCTTTAAAATGTGCTGATGACTGTGCTTATACTCACCTTCTTTTTGTATATCCCAAGGGGCATCTGCAGACATATGCATAAATCACTCAGTAAGCAACTGTATGTGGAGAGCTTACTGCATGCTTAGTATGAGGTTAATTTGTTAGAACCAGACCCATGATAGGCAGACCAGTACACTGTTGTGATGCTTTTTTCCCATGATTTTTTTTTCCTATACCATTACAGGCCAGAAGACAGGCTTCTATGGATTCTATAAGGGAAGGAACTAAAAAATTGCAAAAGATGAAGGACGAACATAGCCAGAAGGTATTCAAAGACCCAATTAGCCACTGCTAATTATTTGCTTGGGGTACTAGATAATTTTGAAGGGTTTCGGAACAGAAATTCTTACATACATGAAAATTCCGAAAAAAAAAAAAAAAACCACAGGTGTTAAAAATGGTGAGATGTGAATGTGTTTTAAGAGTATGGTGGTGCGGTGGCTCCTTCTGGTCAAAACTCTCGTGATACTTAGCCTCATAGGGGCTACAGTGTGTCTGCTGTAGTTGGAGCCAGCATCTCATGGAGAAGATGATAGAACACTTGGGAACTTACGATCTACAAAACATAACCAATGCCACTGCCATTTTTTAAACCAAAGATATATGATATTGCAAATAGTGTCCAGAGACTACTATAATGCATAACAAACAAAGCAGGCATACAAAATCATGAAACTGGCTTAAATGTTCATCTAAAAATATACATAGAATGAAAAGTAAGGATACTCTACACATATACACATATGTGAGGCATTCCAAACAAAACATAAAATTCCAAATAAAACGAGCAAGAGAAATCAGTGAAATGAATACAGAACCTCCTAAGAAAAGTACTTCAAGGGTAATCCTTATTAGAATATGAAATTTCTGGCATGTAACTAAAAACAGTGTTGTGACTTGATGGTCATACCTGCCTTGATACGTAGGCTCAGTGGTGCCAGAGGCTCCTCAACAAGGGCTGGGAGTGATGGGGAAGATGGGAGTCAGCTCCAAGGGGCCACTTCATTCCAGGTCCTTTAAAAGAGCAAAATAAATTATTCAGCTAGTTGAAGACCATTATATTCCCCATCATTTTTATTTTCCAGCTTTTTTCTTGCTGTGTTTATGGTGATATCCTGTCATTTCTTCCAGAATATCTTTTTTTAAAAAATAAATTTATTTATTTTTTTATTTTTGGCTGTGCTGGGTCTTTGTTGCTGTGCACGCTTTCTCTAGTTGTGGTGAGCGGGGGCTACTCTTCGTTGCGGTGCGCGGGCTTCTCATTGTGGTGGCTTCTCTTGTTGTGGAGCACAGGCTTTAGGTGTGCGGGCTTCAGTAGATGTGGCACATGGGCTCAGTAATTGTGGCTCGCGGGCTCCAGAGCACAGGCTCAGTAGTTGTGGCACACGAGCTTAGCTGCTCCATGGCATGTGGGATCTTCCCGGGCCAGGGATCGAACCCGTGTCCCCTATATTGGCAGGCGGATTCTTAACCATGGTGGCACCAGGGAAGCCCTCTTCCAGAATGTCTCTTAAATCTGTTTCTTCAATTATACAATTAACAGAATTCTAACTCCCATTCTGAGTTCCTCGATTTCGTTTAATTTGTTTTTTTTCCATTATGTCTTTGTTGCACAAGGTAACTTATTATAGCAATTGTGGGTGGAAATCATATTACAAAATATGTACTAATTGTCGTTGCTCTAATTTGACCCTTTTTTTTTTGCCGTACACGGGCCTCTCACTGTTGCGGCCTCTCCCATTGCGGAGCATAGGCTCCGGACGCGCAGGCTCAGCGGCCATGGCTCACGGGCCCAGCTGCTCCGCGGCATGTGGGATCTTCCCAGACCGGGGCACGATCCCGTGTCCCCTGCATCAGCAGGCGGACTCTCAACCACTGCGCCACCAGGGAAGCCCAATTTGACCCTTTTGAGTGCTACCCTCCTCCCAAAAGTGGCCAACTTCTTACTCTTTCATAATTTCATCCAGCATATGATATAAATGACTGTGTCGCTGAGCTGTATTGTGCATAGTACGTAGTAATTAAATTGTTGAAAGAAATAATGTAAGTTGCCAATTTAGTTATTAAGCTACTATATAAACAATAAAGAAACCATGAAACATTTTTATCCCTTGGTGTTTAACAATTTTTTTTTCTTCTGACAAAGGCCTCATATTGAAATCCACAATTAAAGAAGCAATGTTATATTAAGATTCTAGTAATTAGCATGTGGAAACTAAATCTGGTATACACTCATGTTGTATTTTCAGTAATGTCTGTTAAATCACATGAAGTGTTTCTGTGATCTTTTAATTTATTCCTAGGTCCTGAGGGACTTAGATACCGAGGGGAGTGTTGTGAAATCATTGTAGATACGATTTACTTTAAAATAACTTTTAGTGAGTTTTAAATAGTATTTTATAAAGTTTGGTGTATATATTCAGAATGTGAAAACCATTAAAAGTAGAACATTTTATAAAGAGAATGCTCAACAGATTAGAAAATCAGATCTGGGATTTAATTTTCAGGTTGAGCAGTTACTTTAGACAGTGAAAATTAAGCTTTTTATTTCTTAATCTTGTTTTTCTTCTGGAGTTAGACAAATATTGATACATAACTATTTTCTGGTTATTGATTAAACTTTTTTTACATAAATTATTTCCCTTTACTTACTGAAGCTTTCAGTAAAATGAAGTGCGAGCGTATAGATAATTCATCACTAGGGACTTCAATAAGGGTAGAATATATAAGGATATTTACCTTGGTTTTGCTTCTCTCCCTTTTTGCTCAGTCTGTCATTGTTGGAAAATGTCCCCTGGAGGCATTTCCTGGCTGGTAGAGTCTGTTACTCCTTATCACTTCAATGGTTTACCTTAAGACAACGAGAAGAATCATGTTTATGGTAGGAAGATACAGAAAATAACACATTCGAATAAACCTACCTAGGGAAACAAAAGACCTGTATGCAGAAAACTGTAAGACACTGATGAAAGAAATTAAAGATGATACCAACAGATGGAGAGATATATACCATGTTCTTGGATTGGAAGAATCAATATTGTGAAAATGACTGTACTACCAAAAGCAATCTACAGATTCAATGCAATCCGTATCAAATTACCAATGGCATTTTTTACAGAACTAGAACAAAAATCTTAAAATTTGTATGGAGACACATAAGATCCCAAATAGCCAAAGCAGTCTTGAGGGAAAAAAACGGAGCTGGAGGAATCAGACTCCCTGACTTCAGACTATACTGCAAAGCTACAGTAATCAAGACAATATGCTACTGGCACAAAAACAGAAATATAGATCAATGGAACAAGATAGAAAGCCCAGAGATAAACCCATGCACCTGTGGTCAACTAATCTATGACAAAGGAGGCAAGGATATACAATGGAGAAAAGACAGTCTCTTCAATAAGTGGTGCTGGGAAAACTGGACAGCTACATATAAAAGAATGAAGTTAGAACACTCCCTAACACCATACACAAAAATAAACTTAAAATGGGTTAAAAACCTAAATGTAAGACCAGACACTATCAAACTCTTAGAGGAAAACATAGGCAGAACACTCTATGACATAAATCACAGTAAGATCTTTTCTGATCCACATCCTAGATTAATGGAAATAAAAGCAAAAATAAACAAATGGGACCTAATGAAACTTCAGAGCTTTTGCACAGCAAAGGAAACCATAAATAAGACGAAAAGACAATCTTCAGAATGGGAGAAAATATTTGGAAATGAATCAATGGACAAAGGATTAATTTCCAAAATATATAAACAGCTCATGCAGCTCAATATTAAAAAAAAAAAAAACTCAATCCAAAAATGGGCAGAAGACCTAAATAGACATTTCTCCAAAGAAGACATACAGATGGCCAAGAAGCACATGAAAAGCTGCTCAACATCACTAATTATTAGAGAAATGCAAATCAAAACTACAGTGAGGTATCACACCAGTTAGAATGGGCATCATCAGAAAATCTACAAACAACAAATGCTGGAGAGGGTGTGGAGGAAAGGGAACCCTCTTGCACTGTTGGTGGGCATGTAAATTGATACAGCCACTATGGAGAACAGTACGGAGGTTCCTTAAAAAAGTAAAAACAGAATTACCATATGATCCAGCAATCCTACTACTGGGCGTATACCCAGAGAAAACAATAATTCAAAAAGACACATGCACCCCAGTGTTCACTGCAGCACTATGTACAACAGCCAGGTCATGGAAGCAACCTAAATGCCCATCGACAGATGAATGGATAAAGAAGTTGTGGTACATATATACAATGGAATATTATGCAGCCATAAAAAGGAATGAAATTAGGTCATTTGTTGAGACGTGGATGGATCTAGAGACTGTCATACAGAGTGAAGTAAGTTAGAAAGAGAAAAGCAAATATCGTATATTAACGCATATATGTGGAACCTAGAAAAATGGTACAGATGAACCGGTTTGCAGGGCAGAAATAGAGACACAGATGTAGAGAACCAACGTATGGACACCAAGTGGGGAAAGCCGCGGGGGGGGGGTGAGCATGGTGGTGTGATGAATTGTGCAATTGGGATTGACATGTATACACAGATGTGTATAAAATTGATGACTAATAAGAACCTGCTGTATACAAAGTAAATAAAACAAAATTCAAAAAAAAGAATCACGTTTATGGTAGGAAGATACAGAAAATAACACATTTGTATCATTGCATCTATTCATGTGTTTGTTCATTCCATTCATTCAACAAGTATTTATTGAACACCTACTGTGGAGTTGGAGAGTAGATTCTCTAGGTTAAGTTGAGGTGACAGCACATTGATCCTGCCCTGTATGTCCCTGACTTTCACATTCTTACATTACTCTGGTCTCTGGTGACAGTAGGTTCTTCCTTAAGTTTAACTTCTCAGTATTTTACATTTGATTCAATTCCCTCTTCTAGAAATTTAGTTACAATTCCTTTTCCAAACTATACCTTCAGTATATTCTTCTCCACTGACTACTACATTTTTTGTCAACAAACATGCTGACTCTTGCCATTATAAATAAAGCAGCCAACCAACTCCTTCCTTGATTCTGCTATCCTCAGAGCTAACACCTTTTCTGCTTCTACCAAAACAAACAAACAAAAAGGACAAAGGTAATATTACTGTAATCATACCTTTATTGCCCACTTTGTCCTTAATGCTTTATGTTCTGGTTTATATTCATAAATGTTCTTACTGAAACTGCTCTCTAAAGGTAAAATCCCTTCAGAACATTCAATGCAGTGGTCTTTTTGCAATCCCTCTATCCCTGTAACTCTGACATTATTTAACACCATATAAAGCTTTCCTTTTCTGGCTTTTTTTTTTTTTTTTTGGTACGCGGGCCTCTCACTGCTGTGGTCTCTCCCATTGCGGAGTACAGGCTCCGGATGCACAAGATCAGCGGCCATGGCTCATGGGCCCAGCCGCTCCGTGGCACGTGGGATCTTCCCAGACCGGGGCACGAACCTGTGTCCCCTGCATCGGCAGGCAGACTCTCAACCACTGCGCCACCAGGGAAGCCCTTTTTTTTTTTTTCACTTTATTATTCTGGTTGATCTATCTCAGAGTAATCCATCCCAGTATTCATCCATCCATCCATCCTGTCAACAAACATGTATTGAGCTCCTATTATGTACTGAGCCTTCTGCAAGATGCTGGAGCTCCAATTAGAAACAGGATAGACAAGGTCCCTGCTCTCCTGAATTTTACTTTTTCATGGAGAAGATGGACAAAAGGAGACAAAAAACATTGCACTTTTGTTTTATAGTGATTAATCATTTGGTAGTAATTAATGCTATACAAGAAAAAATTGTGTGTTGTGATAACTTGAGTGGTGTATAAAATACTGTCGATTGCCTAATTCTCTCCTAAAACCTTGTTTTTTTCCTTCATGTATTCATCCTACTTACCATGGCCTGTGTTTCCAAGAAGTCAGAAGAAATCAGTCAAGGGATCCATTTGCAAATGGTCTAACTGATCATGGAAATTCTAGTCTCCTTAACTATGATTGGTTCAGCCATTGATATGGGAAGTAGTTCCAACCAATGAGACTTATGAGAAGCCTACCTTTTAGTACAGATTTTGATTAATATGTAATATACTACTCTTCCCATTTAGTGATTTTTAGCTTTATGTTTTTGGTCTTTTAATTTTGTCTGATTCTAATATATTTTTCTGCCATCCTTCTTGTTAGAATTTATGGGGCAATTTCTTTTTCCATCACTTAACCCCTGTGTGTCACTTGGCTTAAATTAGATTTCTAGTGACAAAAATGGCTGATTTTCATTTTACCCAATTTCGTGGTCTCTTTTAATATATTCTCATTTATTGTGATTGCTAGTGTATTTGCACATATTCTTGCTACATAATTTACTTTTTTTCCCTAATATCTGTATCGGAGTATAATTACTTTACAGTGTTAGTTTCTGCTGTATAACAAAGTGAATCAGCTGTATGCATACGTATATCCCCATATCCCCTCCCTCTTGCGTCTCCCTCCCACCCTCCTTATCCCACCTCTCTAGGTGGTCGCAAAGCACTGAGCTGATCTCCCTGTGCTATGCAGCTGCTTCCCACTAGCTATTTTACGTTTGGTAGTGTACATATGTCCATGCCACTCTCTCACTTCGTCTCAGCTTACCCTTCCCCCTTCCTGTGTCCTCAAGTCCGTTCTCTACGTCTGTGTCTTATTCCTGTCCTGCCCCTAGGTTCATCAGAACCATTTTTTTTTTTTTAGATTCCATATATATGTGTTAGCATACGGTATTTGTTTTTCTCTTTCTGACTTACTTCACTCTGTATGACAGACTCTATGACTTCTTTATATGGCTGAGTAATATTCCATTATATATATGTGTGCCACACTTCTTTATCCATTCATCTGTCGATGGACTCTTAGGTTGCTTCCATGTCCTGGCTATTGTAAATAGTGATGCAGTGAACATTGTGGTACATGACTGTTTTTGAATTATGGTTTTCTCAGTGTATATGCCCAGTAGTGGGACTGCTGGGTCATATGGTAGTTCTATCTTTAGTTTATTAAGAAACCTTCATAATTTTCTCCATAGTGGCTGTATCAGTTTCCACGAAAGGTGCAAGAGGGTTCCCTTTCCTCCACACGCTCTCCAGCATTTATAGTTTGTAGATTTTTTGATGATGGCCATTCTCACCGGTGTGAGGTGATACCTCATTGTAGTTTTGATTTGCATTTCTCTAATGATTAGTGATGTTGAGCATCTTTTCATGAGTGAGTTGGCAATCTGTATATCTTCTGTGGAGAAATGTCTGTTTAGGTCTTCTGCCCATTTTTGGATTGGGTGGTTTGTTTTTTTGATACTGAGCTGCATGAGCTGTGTGTGTATTTTGGAGATTAATTCTTTGTCAGTTGCTTTGTTTGCAAATATTTTCTCCCATTCCGGGGATTGTCTTTTTGTCTTTTTTATGGTTTCCTTTGCCGTGCAAAAGCTTTGAAGTTTCGTTAGGTCCCATTTGTTTATATTTGTTTTTATTTCTATTTCTCTAGGAGGTGGGTCAAAAAGGATCTTGCTGTGATTTATGTCATAGAGTGTTTTGCCTATGTTTTCCTCTAAGAGTTTTATAGTGCCTGGCCTTATATTTATAGTGTTATAGTTTTATATATTTATAGTGTTATAGTGTTATAGTTTTATAGTGCCTGGCCTTACATTTATAGTTTTATAGTGCCTGGCCTTGCATCCCATAGGGTTTGGATCATCGTGTTTTCATTGTCATTTGTTTCTAGGTATTTTTGATTTCCTCTTTGATTTCTTCAGTGATCTCTTGGTTATTTAGTAGCGTATTGCTTGGCCTCCATGTGTTTGTACTTTTTACAATTTTTTTCCTGTAATTGATATCTAGTCTTATAGAGTTGTGGTCGGAAGAGTTACTTGACACGATTTCAATTTTCTTAAATTTAACAAGGCTTGATTTGTGACCCAAGATATGGTCTATCCTGGAGAATGTTCCATGAGCACTTGAGAAGAAAGTGTATTCTGTTGTTTTTGGATGGAATGTCCTATAAATATCAATTAAGTGCATCTTGTTTAATGTGTCATTTGAAGCTTGTGTTTCCTGTGTTTTTTTCATTTTGGATGATATGTCCATTGGCGAAAGTCGGGTGTTAAAGTCCCTTACTACGCTTGTGTTACTATCGATTTCCCCTTCTATGGCTGTTAGCATCTGCCTTATGTATTGAGGTGGTCCCATGTTGGGTACATAAATATTTACAATTGTTATATCTTCTTCTTGGATTGATCCGTTGTTCATTATGTAATGTCCCTGTTTGTCTCTTGTAATAGTCTTTATTTTAAAGTCTATTTTGTCTGATATGAGAATTGCTACTCCAGCTTTCTTTTGATTTCCATTTGTATGGAATATCTTTTTCCATCCCCTCACTTTCAGTCTGTATGTGTCCCTGGGTCTGAAGTGGGTAGACAGCATATGTATGGGTCTTGTTTATGTATCCATTCAGCCAGTCTATGTCTTTTGGTTGGTGCTTTTAATCCATTTACATTTAAGGTCATTATCCATATGTATGTTCCTATTACCATTTTCTTAATTGCTTTGGGTTTGTTTTTGTACGTCTTTTCCTTCTCTTGTGTTTCTTGCCTAGAGAAGTTCCTTTAGCATTTGTTGTAAAGCTGGTTTGGTGGTGCTGAATTCTCTTAGCTTTTGCTTGTCTGTAAAGGTTTTAATATCTCTGTATAATCTGGATGAGATCCTTTCTGGGTAAGGTAATCTTGGTTGTTGGTTCTTCCCTTTCATCACTTTAAATATGTCCTGCCAGTCCCTTCTGGCTTGCAGAGTTTCTGCTGAAAGTTCAGCTGTTAAGCTTATGGGGATTCCCGTGTATGTTATTTGTTGCTTTTCCCTTGCTGCTTTTAACATTTTTTCTTTGTATTTAATTTTTGATAGTTTGATTAATATGTGTCTCAGTGTGTGTCTCTTTGGGTTTATCCTTATGGAACTCTCTGCGCTTCCTGAAATTGAGTATTTACTTTTCCACGTTGGGGAAGTTTTTGACTATAACTCTTCAAATATATTCTCAGACCCTTTCTTTTTGTCTTCTTCTTCTGGGACCCCTATAATTTGAATGTTGGTGTGTTTAATGTTGTCCCAGAGGTCTCTGAGACTGTCCTCAATTCCTTTCATTCTTTTTTTTTTTTTAATTCTGCTGGAATTTATTTCCACCCTTTTATCTTCCAGGTCACTTATCCATTCTTCTGCCTCAGTTATTCTGTTATTGATTCCTTCTAGGGTATTTTTAATTTCAGTTATTGTGTTGTTCATCACTGTTTGTTTGCTTTTTAGTTCTTCTAGATCCTCATTAAATGTTTCTTATATTTTCTCCATTATGTTTCCGAGATTTGGATCATCTTTACTATCATTACTCTGAATTCTTTTTCAGGTAGCTTGTCTATTCATCTTCATTTATTTGGTCTTGTAGGTTTTTACCTTGCTTCTTCTTCTGTAATGTATCATTTTGTCATTTCATTTTTTTTTCTTTTGATCGTTGATGCAGTATGCCTGTCTTTCTGGTTGTTTGGCCTGAGACGTCCAGCATTGGCGTTTGCAGGCAGTTGGATAGAGCTGGGTCTTGGTGCTGAGATGAGGACCTCCAGGAAGCCTCACTCTGGTGGATATTCCATGATTTCTGAGGTTCTCTGTTAGTCCAGCAATTTGGACTTGGAGCTCCCACCACAGGATCTTGGGCCCGACCTCAGGCCTGGGAACCAAGATCCTGCAAGCTTCATGGCATGGTAAAAAAAATAATAATAATAAGGAAGGAAGAAAGAAAAAAGGAGCAGTACAATATCAAAGAATTAAAATACAAAATAAAATTAGAAAGATAAAAAATATGTTAGGAAAAATAAAACTATAATTGAAACAACTGCAACAAGGTAAAATAAAACCACAACAGAAAAAAGAAAAAAAAAAAAACGGGGGAGGAAAAACACGCCAAAAGGAGAGCACAATAACAAAGTATAAAGAATTAAATAAAATTAGAGAAGTAAAAGATTAGGAAAAATAAAAATATAAAAGAATCAACAACAATGAATCAACAAGGTAAAACAGAACCCCAATGTAAAAGAGGGAATAAAATAAAAGAAGCCTTGGCTATTGGTGTGGAGTTTAGCGGGGGTGGAACTTAGGCAGGAGTGCGGTTTAGGGTGGGGTGGGACCTAGGTAGGTGGGGCGTGACGTTTTAGCGGGGGGCAGGGCCTAGTCGGGGTGATGTTGAAGCATGGGGCAGGGCCTCTGCTTAGGACCTGCACGTAAGGGGAAAGGCCAGATGTCGAAAGGAGGGCCTCTGGAGTGTGGAGTTCCGGAGTTTGGAGGTAGGGCGCTGAGTGAGGTTGTGTGGGTGGGGTTTAGCCCCAGCGCATTGGAGGGGGTCTCAGAGGGGGTCTCCAGTTGTAGAGGTGGGGCCCTGGGTGGGGGTGTAGGGGTGGGGCTTGGGCTCTGCGGGGCAGGAGGGAGGCTCTGAGGGCAGAGGATTAGGCCTGGGAGCCCAACAGTCTTCCCGGTGACTAATGGATAGGGAAAGCACTGCCCCCATTCCCTTCTGTTCCTTCACGCCCCTCCCCTACCATGTCCCCCAGGGTCTCCCCGTCACTGCTGGATCCCTAACCATGGGTGGGTCCCGCTGGGTGCAGGAACTCCTCCTCTCCCCCTAACCACCCCTCAGGGGTGTTGGTCCTGGAGGTCCGGCCTTTACTTTTGCTCCCCCTTCCTTCCCTCAGGATCCATGCAGCTGGAGGAGGCATAGGTGGGCAGAGGATCAGGCCCAGGATCTCAGCAGGTTCCTGGGGGCCCAAATGGGCAGTGGAAACCTGGCCACACTCCCTTTTGATCCTCTGCCCTCCCAATGGTTCCCCAATTTGCCCCTTTGGGTGTGGGATGCCTTTCCCTCCCCCAGCCGCCCCTCAGGGCCACCAGTCCCATCCCACCTCCACTTCTCCTCCCCCTTCACTCCCCCCATGCCCCACATCCTACCCGGTTGCTGGGGGTTCCTCCCGTCCCCTTAGATGTCCGTGGTCCCCCACTGGTGCCTGGTAGGTGCCCTAGTTGTGAGGAGATGCGAATACTGCATCCTCCTAGTACGCCATCTTGACTCTGCCCCTCCTACATAATTTACTTTTTAACTACATTTTCTTTCATGCTTTCTGTTTTTTATTTTCTTGACTCAGAATTTTCTGTTCCATTTATTTTTCCTCTTTTCTCTCCTCTCCTTTACTCCCCATCATAAGAAATTTCACAGTGTTTTTGTTTTAAATTTTGTATGACCTTTGGTTGGCCTATTTAAGCTCAAAATATAAATCTCACTCCAGTTCAGGGAAATTTCTATTTTCCTTTCACATTTCTTCCCCTGTATTGTCTCTTCTGTCCATTTCTGGGTTATGTTATCAAGTGGCTTTCGGAAATTCTGTATCTGTTCTCTATCTCTCTTAGTTGTTTTTCTTATACTTCCTGTCTCTTTGGCCTTTTCCGTTGCATTCTGAAGGAAACCTTGAGCTAGGTCATCCTGTTCACTGCGTTACTTCATGAGTGTCCATTCTGCTTACTTGGCACATGCATCAAATCTGTTTATTTACCAAGGTTGCTGACTTACTTTTTCATAGCCACGTTCTGTTTTATAAGTGCAGTAGTCTTTCTGATCTCTTCATTGATGGTAATTATACAACCATTAAAATTTTCTATTTACTATTTTAGCAGTACTTTTTTTCCTTCCATTTTAAGTTTTATCTCGTGTAGTTTTCTTTCTCGAATGTTTGGTGATTCTTGGTTATCTCCTCATGTTTCTTTGGGCACATGACCAAGTGAGATATACAGGAGCCTGTCTTCTGTGTGTGGCAGCCTCTTGTTCTCCTGAAGTCAGCAGGTACTGGGACATTGTCCTGTTTCTCTGAGCTCAGACACCCTTCCTCCATTCACTGTTACCCAAGGGGCCGTGTCAGTGCTTGCTGCTATGCACACAGGCATGGCAGGGGAAGAGCCCACTGCCAAGCTCATCTCAGTGTAATTCTCCAACTGGTCATCTTCATGAATGCCTCCCAGATCTCCTTCAGAAACACAGCTAACTCAACCCCGGTTTATCCTGCATGCTTGTTTCTCCATATAGCTTATTTTGTCTCCTTTCTACCTTCTAGGAATTCAAAATTTTTTTTCTGATAGGCTGAGTGCACTTACTGATTTTGCATGGTTATTGATTTTATATAGTCGTTTGGAAAGTAAAAACAAACCAAAAAATGAGAACATACTTAAATTATTCAATGACAGAGAAAATTATCATAGAATACACTAGAAAAAGTGGTGAGAGCACTTTATGGGGAATGCATTCAAAGCTGTACCCTGAGATGCTCTACTCAGAGAAAGAAAAATCATAACTTTAAATCCAATCAGTACTCAAAACAGAAATGAATTAAGTATCCAGCCTAAGAATTTAGAACAAGAACAATAAACTATACTGAAGGAAGTAATTAAGAACAGAGATTAATAACAAAACATCAAGAAACAGCTGTTATAAAAATCCAACAGCTTGTTCTTTGATAAGGTCAACAAAATGAACAGATCTCTGGTAAGTCTAATGAAGAAAAGATTACACAACTGCCATTTCTACTGTTTCTACACAACAGTAGAAATGAGTGGCTAGAACCACAGTTTTAGAAAAGATTAAGTTTATATTACTATATAATACTATGCTAATGAATATGTGGATTAAGTGAATGGTTTTATGAGAAAATGTAAAACTCTAAAATGATTCAAAGAATTAAAATAAAGACAAATGAAGATGTGAGTGATTTCTAAAATTTTCTGAGAATTACTTCTCCCTAACAAGCTAAACGTGGATAATTTTCCAGGCAAGTTCATCAGAATTTTCAAGGAACAGATTGTTTTTCTATGTTCTACGAATTGTTTCAGAGAAAGGAAAAAGATGAAATAATTTAGAATTAATATTATTTAACTGTCATCCCCATGATGTCACAACCTGGTAAAGGGAGAAGACACACAAACACACACACACACATACACACCCAGAGATTTATAGATATTAACATCTGAAAGAAAATTCTAACCTAATGGGATGTTTTTTTTCTCTTAAATAATTTACCAAGACATAGTAAGGTTTTTTCTTGGAGTGCAAAGATGACTAGCTATATATTATAACTTTTTATATCATATCACTGCAGATATGATAGGTCGTGAGAGAAAAAGAATTTGACTACCTCTGTAGTTGTAAAAAATGGGCATTGGTAAGTTAAAATCTATCAATTAAAAAAAACATAGTGAGCTAGAAATAAAATTTTTTCTCTTAAGATACATATAGTCTTCCAAAGCAATAACCAACATTAATGTCAGTGGTAAAATATCAGAACAGTGAACAACATAAGGGTATTTGCAACCCCTACCACTAACCAGTGTTGTTCTGCAAATACTAATCTAGTGCTTCTCGATGTTATTTGATGAAAAGCTCTTTTTAGTGAAGGGGAAAAAACCTTCAGTTTTGCGTGGAACAAGGTTTGGGACTTGTTTTAGTCAACTTGATAAGACAAAAATAAAAAAAGGAGTTTGTCTAATTATTGGAAATAAATAATTTATAGATGACAGCAATCTGCCCGTACAACCCAAGAGAATCAACTGAAAAATACTTAGAACAAATGGAGTTAGAGTTGGTTATAAAACATTTATATAAGAATCAACAACTTCCTCAAATATTAGCAAAAAATTAATTAGAAAATAAGGGATAAAAAGATCTCATCAAAAAGCAACTATGGGGACTTCCCTGGTGTCACAGAGGTTAAGAATCCACCTGCCAATGCAGGGGACACAGCTTCGAGCCCTGGTTCGGGAAGATCCCACATGCCATGGAGCAACTAAGCCCGCGCGCCACAACTACTGAGCCCGTGCACCACATCTGCTGAAGCCCGCGTGCTTAGAGCCTGTGCTCCTCAACAAGGGAAACCACTGCAATGAGAAACCCACACACCACAACGAAGAGTAGCCCCCGCTCGCCACAACTAGAGAAAGCCCGTACACAGCAATGAAGACCCAATGCAGCCAAAAGTAAAATAAATAAATAAATAAAATTAAATAAAAAATAAAAAAAGATTTAAAAAGCAACCATGTAAAAAATTGCTCAATCCCTAAAAAAAAGAACCCCCCAAAACCCCCCAAACCTAACCCCCCCCAGAAAACCTGAGAACTTTCCTGTGATCCATTAAAGTAAATTTGAATAAAGTAGAGATGGCTGATACCCCTTAGTGGTAAAATCAATACTGTAATAACTACAGTTCTATCCAAATTAATTAGTGAGTTAAATGGAATTCCAATAAATATCTCAATGGAATTTGATGTAGGTTGAAAAACTATATCTACACTTCAACTGGGAGAATAAGCACAAAATTAAACAAGAAGTTTATAAAAATACGGATAATAATTTGTATGTTTGCTGGGGCAAGGAGGGCTTACACTATTAGCTATTAAAAAACATTACAGACTCCCTTGTACTGCTGCTGGTAAAAGGGGAACTGAAGGGCTATCTGACGATACCAAATTCTAAAGAGTTTCCTAAATATAAAAGTATTAGATCTAAAAGGTATACATCTATTCTGAGGAAATAATCAGAGATGCACACAAGTTGTTTATGTAAGAGTGTTTATTTTAAAAATCATCTTAATGGAAAATTTGAAACCATTTGTTCAGCAGTAGAGGATTTGAAGATTTTGAAGTTTGGAATACAATGCATCAATTACTACTGTGTTTTAATGACGTAGGAATATGCTCACCTACGTGAAACTGAAAAAAGGCAAGATTATAAAATAGAGTCTGGGTGAGTTTAGAAGCCTACGTCTTCTTCTTATGGTACTTTGTGTGTGGATTACTTCGTGTCTCTAAACCTTATCTGTTATGGATGATAGTGATGTTATTTACCTCATGACATTGTTTCTAAGATTACGTGAGAGAGAGCATGTGGAGAGTTTATCCTATTGCCTGGCATGTGGAAGCCTGTAAGTGTGACTCGAGGTGTTGATAAGCAGTTATAATTTCTGTATGTATGTAAATCAAGAAATGAAGGAAATATACTGACATGTTAAAGGAGCTTATCTCTGGGTGGAGGGTTTTAATGAGTGATGATTATGTTTTCCTTCATAGTTTTTGTATTTTCTACATTTTTGACAATGTATAAGTAAATTTCATGAGAAAAAAAATTTTTTTAAGTTAGAAGGAAATTTAATTTCTTAAAAAATTTCTTAAGTTAGAAGAAATTTAATAGGAAGTATTTATGGGTGGGAGATAGAGAGCTGTGTGATTCAATGACTATTGTAGCTGAAAGTCTACAATAGTAGACTTTTCAGAAAGCTGAAAGTTTCTTTATATTAAAATGATAGAATTAACAATAACTAGTAAGAAAGGAGTACACATTATTAATGCTATTTTTTCACTCTCCTACTTTACCCATGAGTATTTACTTCCTTGGATTTGGTTGGTCTCCTCTCGATATTTTGAGGTCATTTCCACTTTTTCTCATAGCCAAGGACATCTTTGTTCTTCTGGGCAAAGTTACTACTATGGGGAGCCACAGAACCAAGACTCCTCTAAGCTGTCCCCGGCCCCAAACTCTTCTCCTGTTTTAAAAATCATTCAAAGTAGGGGTTCTTGAACTTCATGGCATTAACTCTCCTGCTTCTACTATGCTTTCCCTCTCGTTGAGTTGAGAGAACACTCTCTCCCGGGAGAAGTATGTCCTGCCCGTGTGATGGCACTTACATGTTTACATAAAGCAGTCGAGCTGAACCATGTCAGAACACGTCCCACCGGAATTCAAACATGATTTCAAAATGACCCTATCCTAGTCTCCAGTTACTACAGCCTTGCTTTGGAACATGACTTTAAACTCATCAGCTTTCTCAAGCATCCAGCCTTGAACACACCTGTTTGTTGTATAGTTGAGCCTTTGGTAAACTGCAACACAGAGAAGTGATTTCTATAACCTCTAGCAGGAGATGGTGACCCTTTTCCTTCTTGCTGTTAGCTTGGGCCCTAGCACTGATCCCTGGCAGCCCTTCCTCCAGTGAGAGCAATCCTGGCAGGGTGGGCACAGAAAGTGGCACCGTTTGCAGTGTTGTCCTCATTGACCAGTGTTTACAGGAGGTTCTGCTCTTGGCATCTCCAAGATGATATTTTGTTTTTCCTAGTACTTAAGTACCTTCTCTGTATGGAGCTCTGTCTGAATGCAGGGAGATGAGCAGAGCAGTGAGAAGACACACACTCTTTCCCCTGGGAGCCTTCATGGATGCACTTAAAACGTCGAACATTCAGGAACATTTATTCCTTGTCTCTCATTTGCATTCCTTCCTTCGTATTCCTGTGTCATATTGCTTGAACTTGTATTCAGTAATGCATCTTTTTGTTTTGTATCACAGTTGTTTCTGGGTCTGTCTCTCTCATTATACTGTGATTTCCTTCAGGTTGGAGCTGGGTCTTCCTTGCATCTGTACCTTCAGCCTGAATCCAGGTGTCTGGAAAACGGTTGGTGCTTCACAAATTTGTGTTGAGTGAGATAAGATTTGACAGTGTCTCAGATGCTGTGCGTCATGTCCCTCTGGCTTAGAGTGTTTTGATTTTCTTAATGTCCAAAGCTCAGTCCTTGGAACAGGAATGACTTATTTTGTATCTGTCCAACGAGGTATTGCACTTATGTGTGAGAACTGCATCAATGAACCAGGAATACGCTTATAAAGCATGCAGATGCATCTGCAGTGGCTGTCAGTTCAGCAGAACAAATTAATTAGTTGAAATCATCCTTTGTGGCACCAAAGGAAAACCAGCCTCTCCCTAGTAAATATGGTTTGCTGCTTATAGAATAATAATCCTGAGTGCAGTGGAGCTAGAGCCCCCCCTTCTGCCACCTGGAGCAGTGGTCTTGCATGATGATGCCTCATCAGTTCCCTTACCCTTCCCTCCTGCTCTGTTTTCTCCTCTCCCCTGTCCTTGCCTCTGTAACAGGATGCTGCGTGCTCTTCTCTTCCCATCCTCTTTACTTCTTCCCTGAGAGTCCTTGGCTTCATGATGTAGTATTTTGCTCTTTTACATTTTTACATATTAAAAACTGTATATCCACTGGGATTTTTAAATAAAGGAAAGCATAAAGAAACAGAAATGGTCTCCCACACAGATAAACCTCCTTGATGGTTTGAGGAAGTAATATATTCACATGGTTCAAAAATTAAAAAAAAAACACTACTTATGATATTAAAGTTTCCTTCCTCTGCCTATCTACTCGCTGGGCTTTTATCTCAGTGATAGTTATAGTTAGCATTTTAGTATGTGGTTTACCATAAAAATGTCTAAAATATGATGTACACCAGCATATGAGTTAAAATGGATGTATGTATATCTTTTCTATTTACATGGAAGAGTCCCCCACAAAACTGCTCTAAACCTAACTTTTATTATTTAATGTGTCCTAGAGATCTCACCGTAGGCGCCCCCCTCAGTCTATCAATTCTTTGTAACTGCTGCATGGTATTCTGTTGTGTGGATGGTCTACCTTACTGTGCCAGGTCCTTGTTAACGTGCATTAAGACTTTCTCCTGAACTTTTACTGTTTCAATAATACAAGTATGCCTCTCCTTTTTTTTTTTTTGCCTCTCCTTTTATACATATCTTTGAACACTTCTGCAAAGGATGTGTACATTTTACATATCAATGTTTATTGCTCTCCAAAAACTAAATTAGTTTTTATTAACTTAGACACTCCACCAAAGTGCTAGGATGTACCTGATTCTCTATCAAACTTTTTTAGTTTCTCTCACTGTGACAGAAGAAAAAATTTATCTCATTGTTTTGATTTATATTTCTTTGACTTTGTGTGAAGATGATGACTATGTTTAATTTACAGGCAGTCTGTAGTTTATCTGCCAACTTCCTCCTCCTATCCTTGGCCTTTTTCTGTTTGGTGGTTGTGTTTTCCTTGTTGGTTTATATAAGGTCTTTAACTACCTCCTCAGGCCTTCCCTGAGACTCCATCTAAAATAGGAACTGAGCCACTGAGCCTCACAACAGTGTGTTTAATCCTTTGCATAGGATTATAGGCGGATATTTTTCTCACTTATTCATGGGCTTCGTTTTTTCCAGAATATAAACTCTTAAGGAGCAAGGATCTCATCTATCTTGTTCATTATCATTTCTCCGTCATGTAGATCCAAGCCTGCCTCATAATAAGCACTCAGATATTGTTGAATGACTGAATAAAAGAATAATTGAATTAGCCTATGTATGTCATAAACATTTTTTTAAGTTTTTTTTCCCCAATTGAAGCTTTGAATTTTCATACAGCCAAATTTATTAATCCTTTTCCTTTATGATTTCTGGACCTTCCTCATTCCAAGTTTATAAATAAACTTACCCATGCCTCCTTTGGAAACTTCTGTGGTTCCATCTTTTAGATTCAAATCCTAGGGCTCTATAAAATTTATTTTGATATAAAAATAAAGGATCTTGTCCTAATTTTCTCACAGTAGTTGGCTAGTCCATCATCATTCATTGAACTCTCTCTCCTGCAAGGGTTTAGCACAACTACTTATGGTAAACTGTGTTTCCATGTAGTAAGTCTTTACCTGGACTCAATCAGATTGTTTTAATTACTGTAGTTTCATGATATGTTTTAATATTTGGGGAAGCTGGTTCTCCCTCATTTCTTTTTTTTTGTTTGCGGTACACGGGCCTCTCACTGTTGTGGCCTCTCCCGTTGTGGAGCACAGGCTCCGGACGCGCAGGCTCAGCGGCCATGGCTCATGGGCCCAGCCGCTCCGCGGCATGTGGATCTTCCCGGACCCGGGCATGAACCCGTGTCCCCTGCATCGGCAGGCGGACTCTCAACCACTGCACCACCAGGGAAGCCCACGAAATGTTTTTTAAAAAGGCACAATAAGCCAGTATGTAGAACAAAAGAACAGGCCAGGAGGCTGGAGCAAAAAAACCAAACAAACCAGGATATCAGCACAATTTCAAGCTGGAAAGTAGAGCAGGAAAAGGCAGAACTCATTTTCAAGAAGTGGTAACACTGAAGTTGAAGCAGTCCCGATACAAGTGTGGAATTGGAGGCAGCTGGTATTTCTGAGGGCTAGGGTTGAAAGAAGGATGACTTGGAAATCTAACTCAGGAATGGTAAGACCCCTAGGACCCTTCCCCCACCTCACTGAAAGTTTAAAAAAAAAAAAGTTGTAAGGATGAGGGAGGAGGATGGTGGTGTACCAGGAAGGGAAGTTGGAATTGGGATGGAGGTAGTAATAGAGATATAAATCTTCTCCATGGTAGGAAGCCAAAAAAATACTATTTTTTTTTAAATTAAGAAATAGAATATTCATGCTTTGAAGGAGATAAATGACAGATGAAACCACACACAAAAATTGAACATGATTGTGTGGGTGAGGGAGAGGACTGGAGCTTCTTTTATTTTAATAAGCCTAGTATAAGTAGTACTGTTGCTTGGTAGACTTTTAAACTATGTTCATATAGCGACAAAAATTAAAATGAAAGACTTTATGCCATTGTAGAGAATGAGTCTCTAGCACAAGGCTTGGCATCGAGGTATTTAATAAGTACTTGTGAAGTGGCTGAATGAATATTATTCAGTTATTTAGAAAAGTCTCCAATTTCACCCTTGTCATTGGTGCTAGGTAGAAATTAGAATTAAATAATGTGCTTTAGGGATTAATGAGTAGCATATTTGGATTATCACAGTATAAGAAACCAGTCTTTTTATTCTGGAGACTATAGAATGTTGGAAGGCCTTTGAGTATAGTTAAAAGAACAAAATGTCAATCTGAACTTTGAATTTATTTTATACTTTTCATCATGGAAGTATGGGGGTTAAAAAAATACATGTGTTCGTATGTGTTTATCAAGAGGTGACAATATTTTCTCTCTCAGAAAACCTCTTTGACTTAGGCACTAACTTATGACGTGGGCCTGATAACTTCCCTCTGCCTTTTTCTGTCTTTGACATGAGGTTATAACTTGGTCTGCCTCAAGATGTATGCAGTTGAGTATTGAGATTCTCTGGCACCTAGTTCTTTGGTTTAATACTGTAAACACAGTAACTGAGTGTGGAAGTTGTTGCCTCTTCCAAGAATATAATCAGAATGTCAGAAACTAGAGATTTAGTTTTAGTAACATGATCTCCTATTTGAAGCAAAGTATCCTCTCCAGGGAGTCCAAAGTTCTGCTAGTATATGAAGTAACCAGTCAATGATAGGTGAGTATTATTCTCCAGAATGGAAAGTGTTTTTGGAATTGCTCTACAGAATCAAGTCCAATATATATTTGTAAGTAGCCATGAATTTGTTGGAGAAAAAGAAGCTTTTTTTAGAGAAATTACCAAGAAATAGTATTGTGTAACATTCGTTAAGGAACTAATTTGTTTTTTCTTTGTAAGACACAGGTGAGCTTGGCTCACATTGTGTTTTCCTCTGTGTTACGTTGTACCGAATGGTCTAATATCTTGAACATGCACATTGGCTTTTTAATCTCACAATTTTACACTCACAGAGTTATTATTTGACTAAGGCACAATTATTTTTGCTACCTGGTTATGTAAGAAAATAATTTCACATGGAAATGGTACTCAGGTAAAAGTTTCAAAAATGAAATATTGTACCAGCTAAGGTCAAATACTTAATTGATTTGGGTGTCTTCTGTACAACCATGTTAATGGAAAACCATATTTTAAAATTTCATTGTTCCTAGAGTGAATTACTGGAATTTAAACGAGAGCAAGAGGAGGAAGAAAGAGCCAAAATCCAGCAGGCTGAACACAGGAGGTATAAATGGCAATAAAATGAGCATCCTTGGTTAAAACACTACCTATAAAGTTTTTTCAATGTTTTGGGGAAACACTTAAGTAATATTGAATACAGTTTTGGAATCTATATTACCTTTGAATCTTTATATTATTGGGGTGTGGTATTTGTGAGGATGCCAGCTGCTTTGTGTGCACACACACACATACATGTACAATATCCAATTCTTCTGAACTGGTGGCATAAATTGACACTAGAAAGTGAAATCAGCTCTCAAGCTATATGTTTATTTAGGTCATACTTAATTTTCCCCCCATGGAACAAAGCATACTAATCCTTTGATATGATGCTTTACCATTTGTAGACTACTTTAGAATGATTGAACTAGTATAGATGGTAAGATACTCATACTTGAGTATAAAAGCTCAGACAAGAACTACCGTTAAAATTGTTTTATGTTGACTAACATATTAGGGAAAAAATCTTAAAATAGAACTAGTAAGTAATTTTTAATAGTGGAAATAGTCTCTATCTTATTTCTAATGTCAGGCAGTAAGAGTACCCAGAATATCATGTTGATGTTGGACCAGTGCTCGTAACTACCATAGATATCATTATTCTAGATTTTCCTAGGGAGCAGCTGGGTTATTTGAGTTTACTGCAGTGTGATTGTCTCAGGAGAAGAATTTAATGTAAAGGCTTTCATGACTTAAAGGAGCAAATTCTTTTGAAACTGACTGGCTTCACTTATGTGTTTAACCCTCCCACTATCACTAAGGTGTATTTTTAAATTGTGGTGGTTTCATTTTGTAAATGAGACTTTAAAAAGTGTTAATGGAAGCTCCCAGTTCTGCTGCAGCTGCCAACCGTGGATGTGTACTCATGTTATTTTGACTGGATTTTTCTGCTTCCATAGCCCAGTCAGAACAGTTTTAAAATATCAAATGTGAATTTATGTGTTCTTCTCTGGTTATAAGGAAACATAAAAACTCTGATACACTGGTTAGACTATTTTGTTGGGTAAAGGGGAACTGTTACTGCTACCTATTTTATAATAAAGTAGGTCATGAATTAGTTTAGTCTTTTACTTTTCTTTCTCTTTAAAAGTCTTCCTATTAAAAAACCTGATATTGTATTTCTATAACACTGGTTAGTAGTAGCCAGTTACTTCTCTGAATTTCTGAGAATTGGATTATAAAGCTTTAAGCATTTTAAAGATAGTGATATGTCACATTAATAGGTCCCATTGCTAAGAAATTAATCTTCAATGGGCACCCAATAAAAATGCATTATTTGATTAGAGGTGGAAAAGATTACTTTTTTGTTACAGGAACCTTGACCCTTATTCTTTATTTCCTTATTGCTGAACACCTAAATATTGGTGGCACTATTTATTTCCTACATCTCCTATTCTTTCTATTGATTCTAGTTAAATGTAGATCCAAATTTAATCCAATAGGAAATCTCTCTGGATAATAAACTCAGTAATCAGTTTTGAAGCAACTGATCAAGTCTTTAAACATATTTTATGCTCTCTATCAGCTTTTGATAAAACTTATGTTTGTATTGTCCTTTGGAGTTTATAGTGAGCTTTTCTATGTTATATGAAAATACTCGTTCAGTTGTCTCTTAATGAATAAAATAGCTGTGTCCATTCCTGCTGAGGGCAACAATACAGACTATGTAGTTTGAGCATATGGGACAAAAGTTAGGTTTTCTCCAGGGACATAATTTTATTGGAGACAAAAAGACAATGTGTTTCCTACTGTTTGGAAGTTCACATAGCAGAAAGTGCAGCCCTGAGTTTTATAACAGAAAGCTTGTAGATTCCTAATAAGCTTTACAATGAATCCCATAATGATTGAACCTGATTGCACCTGAACCTGACCCAGTGTAACTTTTTGAGTAAGAGAAGAAAGTTGAAGCTCCAGTGGGAAAAGACAGAGCACTGTGGTCAAGGACTTGAAAGGATCTGGGCCACAAGCTGGAAATTGGAATGAACTGAACTGATTTATTGAAACTTGGACCATCCTTGAACAATAGTTTTTATCCTTAGAAGAAAATTCAGAGCACTAGCTTGACAGCAATGAAATGTATGTATTTTGTAACACTAGTAAACAAAAATATAAACTGGTACTTTTTTCCCCTATTTGAATTTGTTACTGAGTCCAGGCTCGTACTTCTCGTCCCATGACAGGCCAATAAATCAGAGACGAGGTGCTGGGGCAAAGAATAGCGACTTTATTCGGAAACCGGCAAACTGAGAAGATGGTGGACTCGTGTCCCAGAGAACCATCTTGCCTGAGTTAGAATTCAGGCTTCTTTTATACTAAAAAGGGAGGGAGTAAAGTCAAACACTTCCTGGTTCCCATCAGCCTCCTGCGGGGATGTGTTAATTTCTTCCTCCCTGCAGTCATTCACAGGTGGGCCTGGTCAGGATGCTTTCTGTGAGCTAAACAGGTATTTTACCTCATTATCTGAGAGGAAGGGTTCTCAAAAATGGGCCATTCTGTATAATTTAAGCTTATTGGCAACATCCCTTTAGTGATTAACTTGTAGTAGAATACAAAAGATTCTTCCCTATTACAAATTCTTGATAGAAATTGAAAAAGGTAATCTGTTTACCACCCATGATCTCTAGTTGACCCACTCTGCTGTCCTCTTAGTAACATGCTTAAAAGTGAATCACATCACCTTGTGTGCATCACAAGTTATCCATCTTCAAAGTGTTTGAGTGAATTGAGTGCAGTGGACAGTGAACTACATTCACTACCATGGGAAATTTCACAATGCAGCTGCAGTCACAGAAGCAGGCCGAGGTGGGGACCATGCACCTGGACAATTCATTCATTCACCTCTTACATATCAGGGCACACTCTGTGAAGCCTTTGTTCTAGGCACTGGGAATAGGCGTAAACAAGGCAGAGAAGGTCCCTGACTGCATGGAATTTACAATCTGGAGGAAAGAAACAGAAGTCAACAATTTAACGGCGAGATTATTTCAGACAGTGATACACACCAGGAGGACCACGTCACAGAGCGATGTTAAGAGAGAGATTAGAGACGATAGTTCCTCAATGAAGAGGTGACATCCAAAAACAAGAGCTAGTCACATAGAGATGGGGGGGCGCAAATCATACAATGGAATGCCCCCTCTTATCAAGCATAGGAACAAAAGCAAAGGCCCTAAGTCAGGAATGAGCTTGGTCTTTCTGAGTCCCAAATGATTTGATTATAGATGGTGAGGAAGAGAATAATACAACATGAGGTAAGAAAGGTAGGCAGGAAATAGAAGATTCTGTAAGCCAATGATTTTATTCTAAGACTAATAGGAGTCATGGGAGGGTTTTAAACAAAATTCCGGAAGGCATGATCCCTTTTATAATTTAGTAGGGTGGTTATATGGAGAACAGATTGCAGAGGGCAGGAGTGGAGGCAGAAGCAAGATGAGAGACGACAGGGATTTGTACTAGAATGGTTGTCATCAAAAGAAATGGGTGATTTAGGATGTGTCTAGTGGGTGAAGCCAACAAGAATTCTAGTGGATTGGATGTGGGGTGGGATGGGGGATACTGAGGGAAAGCCCATCTTTGTTACTGACAAAAAGACTGGATAAAAACAGCCCCAGGCGTATGGACCATCCAGCATACCATTGGTTGTGTAGTTTTAGGGGGATCAAGGTCAGTTCTGTCTTCCTTAATATTCAAGTCTCCAGCTCAAGTATCTTATTTCGACCTGCATGCTGAGAGGTCTAGAAAAGGTGACTTAAACATTCAGTTCTGCAGTGAACCAGGCTGACCAGAATATGGCACCTGGGTAGATTTTATGGTGAGAGATTAAAAAAAGCCTTCTGATAACTAAGATGTGACCACTGCCAGACGCGGCTTGGAGTTGAGGAGAAAACAGCAACCCCATAAGCCAGAGACTAACCTGGGTCAACATGCAGTTGGCATTTTAGCTGGCACACTGAGCAAGACCGCTAGGCAAACCCCCAGGCTCTGATTTTGCCACTCAGCAGTCATTATCCTCAAAGTTCCCAAATCTCCCACAGTCGCAGACTTACAGCCACCCACCATGACCACATTCGCTAAACTTCATGACTAAAAAGGAGGCTAACTTGACTGGGTCCTGCCTAGCCTCCCTTCCACAAGCATGGATTGAGTGGTTGCTGTGTTCCAGGCACTCTGTTTCTGCTGAGAAGCCTATGGTCTTCATGACACTGTTCCTCAATAACCCGTTCACATCATAGGGTACCTGTTACAATGCTATTTCTCCAGCCACCATGTCCCTGACTCTACTCAGCCATACATGGGCAACTCAGAGCATGGTGTGGCCTTTTTCTTTTTTAACTTCAAAAAGTGTAAGATATAACACACAGAAAGTCCATGAAATGAATATTTAGGATGATTAATTATAAAATGGACATCCAGGTAACCAGCTCCAGGAATAGAATGCAACCATCATCCTATAGGTAGCCTTATCCTGACCTTTATGATAATCACTTCCTGCCTTTCTTTATCGTTTTACCTCCTATATGTTAATTTCTGAAATTGGTTGCTGCAAGTATGACTGAACATCGGGAAAAATGTACCCCTCCCTTCTTTTGAAAGCTTGGGCTCCCTTCTTCTGATATTTCCCTTTTCCCACACTCTCTTCCTATTTTCCTTTTACTTTTCACTAATGGGATTTACCTTAGCAAGACTGGCAATGGGGTACAGGATATATGGGAGGGACATCTGTCTTGTAAAAACAACACCACAGAGCTATGTTTGGTTTCTCTTTATGTTTTAGCTCTTGCTGAAGCTTCCATCTTTCCTCAGCTTCTGGGGTTCACTCCTGGCATGGCCCTGAGGGGTGTGGTTGCTTGGGTGACCAAGGCTCTTGTGGAACTGGTAGAGGTGGGTAAGTGAAACTCTGAAGTTAAGAATTTATGCCCCTTTTGGTCTGAGCCAAGACTGGCACCGGCTCCACCAAAGGACTGTTCACAGCGTGTCATATGGTTAATGTGAAAAGAAGTGTCTGTAGATTTCTTCTGAGCTGAATGGGGGCAGCAGTCCCCACAGTCAGTTCAGACAGCACATTAGGTTCTCAGAAATCTCTCAGCCCTGCAGCGAGCTTTCCACTTACACACATTTTTCATTGTTTTAAAGGGTAAATAATGCTTTTCTGGACCGACTCCAAGGTGAAAGTCAACCAGGTGGCCTCCAGCACTTTGGAGGCTATTGGAATATGAATAGTGGTAACAGCTGGGTGAGTTTTATTTTTATTTTTTCTAAAAAAAATCTTTCAAAGTTGAAGAATAAAAACAATGAGAGTTTTAAAAATATGTTGTGGCCTTCTTCCCAGATACTATTTTTTTTTGGCGTGCTATTCAGCTGTGTGATGGGCAGTCAGCCAGGGTGATTACTGTAAATTCCACAATAGCTTCTGAGAGATGGAGAGGGTCCTGATTTCAGCTCCAGTCAATGCCAATCACAATAAAAAATGACACCTGCCCTTTGTTTGCTGTGTGATTGCCTGGACTGCAAGGCTTTTTAAAAAATCACCCTTTGCCCAGACCTAAAACAAAAACAAATGAACATTTTTTTTCAGGAAGATTTTCAGTGACATATGGTTATAAAAATAGTAAGCATTCTCTTGTAATATATTCTTTCAGTGAAACTAGCACGTCAAAGAAACCAGCATTTAATTTTTCACTACAAAATGATTTTTAGAAACCCCTACAGCAAAATGCACTTTTTGAAAATGAAATGTTCTTACAGATTTCCGTGAAGAAAACCTTGCAACTGTGTTGTAATATGTGTGTAATGTGTTTTGTGTGCACAATATATTATTGAAACAGCACCAAAGCTTTGGAATGTATGGGATTGTGGGGTTTGCAATGTGTACAGAATCAAAACTAACTACAGTGGGTTTTACAATTTAATTGAAGCCCAAGTGTATATGTACCTACTCAAAAAACCCAGAATGGATAGAAACCTTTAAACTGGTAAAATACAACAAAGTAATCAAATGCTTGCTGACCTGGAAACTCTAGAGGAGATCACCCCTTAACAAATACTTGATGGACAAAAGATCATTTTTGAGAAGACAATCTGTTAGAAATCTTATATGCATGTTTCCTTGGAATGCATCTAGTGGTTAAAATTTATGGATAGATTTCAAAAATGTATCTATATATTGAAGATAATTAAGTGTAGACAAATTTGTAGAGAATGCACAGTGGATGTGTCTATTTATAAGGTATGCTCATGTGTATCACTATGGCGTTCAGAATAGGGACAATGTACAAGAGAGAAAAAAGAATCAAAACACAGTATCTTTGCATCTTGTGTGAAATTGACATATTACTGACATAAGAATACACGAGTAAGAGTCATGTGGAAAATAGGGCATTGTGAATTTAAGACTATCCAAGTTTATAGAATTTATAAGTTGTGAAATGTGATTGAAACTCAGATTTTGGACAGGACTTGGAAACTTGCTGTACATTTTCTCCTCTACTTAATAATTCCTCCACCACCACCACCACCAATTTAGAAGGTACATATACATAGAAAAATACCTGGGATTGAAGGGAAGATGATGGGAGAGAGTAAATGAAGACTGCATGGGCTGCTGTTAGGAGAATGAGGATATGGGAGTCTGGCTCACCACTGACTATTGGTAGGTCTTAGGTAAGTGAGCTGTGAATCTCCACGTAGGTTCCTCACAGATAAAAAGAGAGGAACGTTGCTTTCTCATGATGTGATGTGAGTGAGGATGATTGAAGATTCCTTAGTAAGATAGGCATATCCAAGTCCAAAGTGTATACTGGCTTCTCCCTTGCGTGAAAGAAGCAGTGACACAAAGGTAAGAACTTGCTCAGTCTCCCATCTCCACCTCACTTACCTACACACATCTCTTCCTCTATGTCTGCTTTTCCTTATGGACCAGATTCTATCTCCTCCACCTACTGGGGAACTTTGTTCTAACAATGTTCTTCTCTCTCTCCTGAACTGTCAGCTGTCATCTTGACTAGAAAATTCCCATGAGCAGAAAACTTAAATAAATATACATTATATATTGAAGCCCCTTTCCCTCTTGCTACTGTCCTGTTTCTTTGTTCCCCTTTAGAGAAAAACTTTGGGGTATCTATCCTGTCTCCAATTTCTTTCCTCCCTTTTCTCTTAAACCCAGTCTAATCGGAATTTAGACCATATCTGTCTAACCACAGTGTTCTTCTCATGGCTCCTGACATTGTCTACATTACAAAATCAAATGGTTATTTCTCAATTTTCATCTTTTGACCGATCAGCATCATTTGTCATGGTGAATCACTGCCTCCTCTTTGAACCTCTTTTTTACTTGGCTTCTGGGACACTGTACTCTCCTGGGTTTCCACCTATTTCAGTGGCCACTCCTTTCTGTTCTCCTTTGCTGAATCCCCTGTATCTTTCTGTCCTCTTAACACTGGAGTGCCTCAGGGATCCACCTTGGACCATCTTCTTTACATTCATTTAATACCTTCATGGCCTCATTCATTCTCATGAAATTAAATACCAATATGCTCTGTACTCCCAAATTTCAATTTCCAGCCTAGACCTCTTCCTCTAGACTTGCAGATCCATTTGTCTACCCAACATCCCTACTTGCATGTCTAATAGACATTTCAACCTTAATATGTCTAAAACTTCACCTTTGATCCTCTTTACCCCAATGCTCTATCTGCACTTTTTCCTGTTTGCGTAACAGTACAACCCATCTCTCACATCCTCACAGCTGACCCATCATCAAATCTTCTTGACTCTTCCTTCAAAATAGATCCCAACCTCTATCACTGCTCATCTCAATTCTTGAAATAGTCTCCTCGATGGTTTCCTTGCTTCCACACTTACCCACCTAGAGTCTGTTCTCAATATGAGACTGAAAAATAAGTCAGACCCTGTCACTCCTCTGCTCAAAGCCCTCCAATGGCTCTGATAACTCTCCAAATGTTTGGAGTAAAAGCCAAAGTCCTTAGAGTAAAAGCCAAAGGATTTCTATTTACTAACCCTTACAGGGGCTCCATGATCTAGACCCCACTCTACTCCTCTGGCACTCTCCTCCTACTGCCCTTCTTCCTCATTCCTCCCAGCCATGCCAGCTTTCTGGCTGTTCTTTGAAAACTTAAGAACTGGCTGCTCCCTCTGTACTCTTCTCCGAAGTGTCCAAATGATTTGTTCTCTTTCAAGTATTTTCTTGAGTTCCAAGGATTCCTTGGCCATTCATTTAATGCTGCCACCTGTGCCCTTACCCCAGGCTCTTGTCATTCTCTTTGCAGTCTCCATTTCTTTATTCAGTAGCACTCTGCAACTTCTAACCTAATTTTCTAACATCATTTTCTTAGATGTTTTGTTGACTAATTACTCTTATTCTCTCCCTGTGGTAATTTATGTTCCATCTTCCATCAGAGCAGGGCCCTTTGACTGTTTTGTTCACTGATATATCCCAAGCATAACACAGTGACTGGAACTTACCACAAGCACAGGGAAACATGTGGTTGTGGCTGAGGTCACCAAAATGACAGAGATTTAGAACCAAATGATGTGTAATAATAAAATGATTAGATACTGAATTTAAAATAACTATGTATAAAACATTTGATGGAATAAATATTGGATTTGAAACGATGAGCAAAAACAAGAGATACAGACAACCAGGAAGATTTCAAAGAGAGCAAAACAGAACTTCTAGGAATAAAAAAATACAATCTTTGAAATTAAAGCACCCAATGAATTTATAACAAAAAGAATACAAATTAAGAATTAAACCAAAATATCATTTTTCATCTATTATTTGGCAAAGCACAAGAGACTGACAACATACTCTCTTGGCAAGATGGGGGAAACAGTCTCTTTCACACTTTGGCGGTGGGAATTCAAAATGATTTAAACCATATCTAGATTAGTTACTGTCTTCCCATAAAATAAAAACCAGGCCTACACATATTACAGAAAAGTTTTACTAAATGTTCAAGAAACAGATTATTCCAAATGTCTAGAATGTTTTCCAGATAAATGAAAAGGAGGGAGTATTCTTCCAAAGGATTAAGCAGGTGAATGTAACTATGAATCAAAATCAAAGACTATATAGAAAATAAGTTATAGCCAGTCTCACTCATAAACATAGATTAAAAAAATCACAACAAAATTGTGACAGATTCAATAATGAATTTCTTAAAAAAAGCATAGTATATCCTTATCAAATTATATTCATCCCAGAAATACAAGCTTGGCTATCACAAATAAACAAAAAAACCCCAAAAAATCTCCAAGATAATTTACCTCATAAATTATAGGAGAAACACCATATGATCATCTCAATAGATACAGAGAAAGCACTTGATAAGTTTCAATACTCATTTGCAGTAAAAACTTCTAGCAAACTAGGAATAGAAAAGAAATTTCTTTAGCTAATACAGGGATCAAAGTTCTATAATAAAAACACATCAAAAGCTTTTCTTTTGAATCAGATATAAGCATTGAAAAGGAAAATATTTATAAATCACAGATGATACAATTATCTACTGAGAAAATCCCAAAGAATTTATATTAAAATTATTAGAATAAACAAGGGCCTAGCCATGTTGGTAGATAGAGGATCAATATATAAGAACTAAGTTTGTCTCTACGCGTAGAGAATCAACAAAGAAACCTAATAAAAAGGTAAAATCAAAGATGTATATTACCTTTAAAATACATATACAATTTTATAGAAAGACATTAAGGAATAAATAAATGGTGTTTTACCTTGTTAATGGATATGAATGAGCTCTCATATCCGTTGATTTAGTTAAATTCTAATCAGAGCAAAGAACCAAGAATAGCCAATTCACTCCTAAAAATATAGAAGTACATATGGGACTTAATAAAATATTTAATATGGTATAGAATTGGCACATGCAGACCCAACTATTTCTAGAATTTTGTTGTATGACAAAAGGTAGAGCCCATCATAAGGGGAAAATGGACTCTCTTCAACAAATGCTGTTGGGACAATTGAGTACCCACATGAAATCATTAAAAAAATCAATTCCAGGTAGAGTAAAGCTTATAAATAGAAAGGAAGACTTTTTAAATTCTAGAAGAAAATAGACTATTTATAAAATTGAGCTAGGGAGGATTTCATAAGACCCAAGGTATAAACTAAAAAGAAATGATAAATATACATTAAAATAAAACATCTGTTCATCAAAGGACACCATACAAAAATAAGAAAAGTTATAAACTAAACTTTTAGTGTGGATATGTTTTATAAATAACAAGTGGACAAGAGGTTAGTATACAGAACATATTTAGAATGTGGCATTTGTTTAGAAGTTGGTAGATGACAATTAAGCTCCTACAAGGAATCAGAGAGGAGAGCTCACAGATGGGGCTTGGAGGATATGCTGGAATCAGTAAAAAGCCAAAGACAGAGAAAGAAAGGAGGAAGGCAGAAAATATGATAAAACTATGATGAAAGCCAAAGAAAGAAAAACTTGTTTCTTGAAACATCATATGGACACTTAAGTAGTAGGCCTTTGATCAGCATATTTTGGGTAGAAAAATTAGACCGATCTTTATTTTTAAAGCTTTTTCTAATTTAAATCACATTCTTCTCAGGTTACTTAATACATATTTGTTATTTGATTACTTATAATTTTTATTTTTTAAAAATTTTATTGGAGTATAGTTGATTTACAACGTTGTGTTAGTTTCAGGTGTACGGCAAAATGATTCAGTTATACTCATACATGTATTCATTCTTATTCAGATTCTTTTCTCATATAGATTATCACAGAATATTGAGTAGAGTTCCCTGTGTTATACAGTAGGTCCTTGTTGGTTATCTATCTTATATATAGTAGTGTGTGTTAATCCCATGCTCCTGATTTATCCCTTTCCCTCCCTCTGGTAACCATAAATTTGTTTTAGATATCTGTAAGTCAGCTTCTGTCTTGTAAGTAAGTTCATTTGTATCATTTTTAAAAAATTAGATTCCATATATGAGTGATATCATATGATATTTGTCTTTGTCTGATTTACTTCACTTAGCATGATAATCTCTAGGTCCATCCATGTTGCTGCAAATGGCATTATTTCATTCTTTTTTATGGCTGAGTAATATTCCATTGTATATATGTACCACATCTTATTTATCCATTTCTCTGTCGATGGACATTTATGTTGCTTCCATGTCTTGGCTATTGTAAATAGTGCTGCAGTGAACACTGGGGTGCATGTATCTTTTCAAATTATAGTTTTCTCCGGATATATGCCCAGGAGTGGGATTGCTGGATCATATGTAATTATATTTTTAGTTTTTTAAAGATGCTCTATACTGTTCTCCATAGTACCATATTCTTTGATAATTTAAAATTGCTTTTATATTAAAAATTTTTTTTTGGTCTTCTAGAGTCCTTTATTACTTTTCATGATGCATCTAGGGTAGGATGTTTAAAGAATCACTTCAAACGATCCCTTCTCTGATACCAGTAGGTGAGACCCTTTGAGATGCTGTGGCAACACTGAATCCAGTGTCTTCAAAGGCAGTTAAGCATTTGCCATGACCCATGAGGCAACCTAAAATTTTAGTTTCCCAGAATGTTAGAGCACCAATAGTCTGAATCCCAGGTGTACCTTGGCCTAGCAGTCTGGGAGGCCTGATGGAGATGTCATGACTGTTTGCACATAGTGGGGGGAGGGGACTCATTTAAGTCTATCTCCTTTCCTCAACGTCCCCTTAGAAGTCACCTTCCTGCTGTATAATACAGTGCACCTCTACTCCATACAGTTCCATTTAAATTGCTCTGCTCCATACTACATTTGCCCTGTCCTTGCTGTAACTATGGAGGCGGGTGACAATATTTGTGAACACTATTAGTTGTGACCCGTGTTAGCCTATCTCTCAGAACACAGCTGATGAGCTGTCGTTCAATAAGCCATTACATTGTTGACAGAGACCATTTTGTGACTCAAAATGGAACTTGAAAATTAAATCACTTCACTGGGACTTGAAATCATTAAAAAAATAGTCAGGAACAGGAACTTCATTTTGGATTTACAAAGGCTTTGAATTTTGTTGCTGGTACTAATTTTTGTTTTCTTTTTCTTCCAGGATATATGAGAAATATTTGCTTACAACTGGCCTTTGTCAACTGACCTTGAAAAACCACACGAGATGTTTTTCCTTCTTGCAGTTTTGTTCAGCCTAACTGTTTTTACCTTGCCTTCAACTGCCCACCCACTCAGCTGAGCATCTGGGGATGACTGGTTTCTCCCTGTCATTATTTATGCATGTTTGTAGGAGCTGATTACTGAACTCATATTTAGTCTCTACTGCCAGTGAAATGCTGCATTATTTTTCTAATTGGTTTCACCTCGTATTGGAAGTATAATTATAGACGTGTTAGTAAGATAGAAAAGGAGGGAATCATTTGATGCTTTCAGGTTAGTGAGAGCTGTGGGTGCTGCATGCCTGTCTCTCTAAACAGCTAATTCTTATCTAATTCTCAGATCAGGTTTGGGGAAGCTTTGGCACCTTTAGATTTGAATCCCTGCTTTCTTAATTCAGGGCACAAATGTGAGCAAAAGAAAAAAATAAATCTTTTATATGCTTTTAAACAAATTTATAAATAAAATTTGAACTGCTTCTGTATAAATGGCTTTTGGTTTTTAATGAAAAGCTCTTGAGGGGTCTCATTTTTATATTCTCCTCTACAGTCCATAGAGATCAAATGTAGTACTATGATCACGATGGATTTGGCTTTGGTCTTGACTGACTTACTAATACTGTTCTTCTGGTTTTTCAGAGTGGGATAGGTCATTTCCTGAAAGGCCATGAAAAAAATCGGCTAGACACAGATACCACGTGTGGTTTGTGGGTATTTTGGAAACTTGTCTTTGCTCATGCAACCTATTTCCTATTACTAATTCAGTAGGTTTACCTGTTCTACTTTTATGACCTTGAACCAGTTTATAGACACAAGTGTGAGAATATTGGTTTTCCACACTGTATGGTCTGGCCACCCCCATCCCCCCACGTTATGTAGCTGAAGCACTGTAGCACTGCATTCAATCTTAGAAGGAAGGTTGGAAGAGTAGATAATTTTTGCAGCTGGACACGAGTAGACAACACTTTGCAGCATTTACGAGATCTTCTGTGTTACCAACTGCTCTGTTGTAAGTAACTTTCTAAACGTACATTTAGGGCAACACTGGGATTTCAGGTCCTTGGGCCGAGATTGAGGGAGCTCACAGAAGTGGGGTGAGGGTGTGGTACAGAAAGAGCTGCACTGGGTGGTGGTGATGGTGGTGGTGGCTGACAGCAGATGGTGCTCAGCTCGTTTCTTTGGAGTAAATAATGCAGACACTCTTGGTTTCCCTCTCCTCTGCCAGCTGAACCTAAGTTAGTGCTGTTGACAGTAATATAAAATGTTTGGTCCATCTAAATCTTTGTCACTGCCTAATATAGGGAAAATGAAATCCCTCAGCCTGGGTTGGAAACACCGCCAAACTGATTGTAGGTGTGTGGATGTCACAGGCATTTTACTGCTGTGGCATGCAGCCATTTCAGTCCTACACCTGCCAGCCTGGCTACCTCACAGTCCATGGTCATGTTCTGGTTTTTGTGTCTACGCTTGGCCTTCCTCACTTGCCGCTATTTTCCAGTGTGCAACCTGGAGTCAATACGGGGGAAAGAGATGCTTTCTTACTTTGGGGAATCTTAGGAAAGTTGGTGTCAATTTCCTTTCTACTGCCTGCCATATCCTGCATTCCCAAAGATTTTGTTCAGGTGTCTGGTCTCATAAAAAAAGTCATTGTGCGGGTATGGAAAATTGTGACTTTATGGCCCAAATTATCTCGACTACATATGGGATGGTAAATATCTTCCTTGAACAATTCTCTGTGTAGGTAGAAGTAACCAGAAATGAAGCAAGAGTTGCTGTGTAAGGGAGCCTACCATTTTGCTTTTCATATTTAATCTGCTCTTGATTGGAATACAGTTTGACTTTTGGGTAACCCTGGATAGGAATCCCAAAGTTCCAATCACCTTTTCTATGCTTTTAAAGTACATTTTCTGAAAAAGAGAATAAAAATGAGACAAACTGTTACAAAAGTAGTAAGTTTTTGTTACAGACACTTGAGACATACAGATGAGTAATAAAAAGGAAAAAAATTGGTGATTGTTTTTTTTCAGGTTTTATTTGTTGATCTTCACACCTTAGTATTTTGGTATGCATCCTTCCAGATATTTTTATCTGTATGTTTATCAAAATCCCTGCAATAAAATCCTTACAGATACTTGTCTAATGATTGGATGAGGACAAATACCTTGAATTAGAACTTTTTTTTTTTTTTTTTTGGTACGCGGGCCTCTCACTGTTGTGGCCTCTCCCATTGCAGAGCACAGGCTCTGGACGCGCAGGCTCAGTGGCCATGGCTCATGGGCCCAGCCACTCCGCGGCATGTGGGATCCTCCCGGACTGGGGCACAAACCCGTGTCCCCTGCATCGGCAGGTGGACTCTCAACCACTGCGCCACCAGGGAAGCCCAGAACTGGTGGTTTTAAGGAAATCCATATTTATAGGGGTTTTAATATATGTAGTTAAATTACTTTCCCAAAAGTTGACATCAGTATTTACTGCCACCAGAAGTATGCTCTATACCCTCCCTCATCCTGCTACTATTTTTAAAAAATCTTCGCTTATAGACATAGAGAATGGACTTGAGGACACGGGGAGGGGGAAGGTTAAGCTGGGATGAAGTGAGAGAGTGGCATGGACTTATATATACTACCAAATGTAAAATAGATAGCTAGTGGGAAGCAGCCACATAGCACAGGGAGATCAGCTAAGTGCTTTGTGACCACCTAGAGGGGGGGGATAGGGAGGGTGGGAGGGTGGGAGACACAAGAGGGAAGAGATATGGGAACATATGTATATGTATAACTGATTCACTTTGTTATAAAGCAGAAACTAACACACCATTGTAAAGCAATTATACTCCAATAAAGATGTTAAAAAAAAATCTTCCCTTATATGTTGAGTGAAAAATGTCATTTGGAGAGCTTAATCCCTCTTTTCTTTTTCCTTAGGTCTACTCGTCATTTTTTATCTTCTTTTGTGTGCGTGCGTGCGTGTGTGTGTGTGTGTGTATAGTTGATTTGTAAAAGATTTCTCTGTTGAGATATTACGTTGTAAATATTCTAATTTTTATAAATCTTTTAATTTAGTATTTAATTTAGTATTGGGTTTTAAATATTTGTGTACGGGGATGTATCATTCTTTTTCCTTTGTGGTTTCTTCTTGGTGTTATGTTGATAGATTTTAAAATGTGCAGCAGGGCAGCAACCCACCCGATGAGAAAATTAAGGACTTCTCCTGGGTGCAGTTATGGGTGATATGGGGCAGAAGATCTTACTCCGTTCATAGCATAGACCTGAGCTCACAGGTTTGTTTTATGTATTTTTACACTGAAGAAATATTTCCTGCGTCCCTAAACACTTTGTTTAGGTTGAAAAAAATTAGATTCCTTCCATAGATTGATTTTGTTAAACATTTTAAAAATTCTCTAAGCTGATTTTTAACTTGAAGATTTGTCTTTTAGAAAGTATCTTTAGGAAATTACATTATAGTTATAGTAAACATAGAAATATTTCCTTCCAAAATAAAGCACTTGGCATTTATAAAAATGAAAACTTCAAGTTAAAATTCAAAGTTTTGATAACTCTAGCTAAAAATTTTTAATTGATTTTAGGAAACATAAATCATAGAGACAGTGCCTGCAGGCTGAATTTTAACTTCCAGAATATGAAACAGATGGGCTGCGATTAGCTGGACCTTCTCCTGTGAAAGGGCGTGTTTGGAGCTGTGGCTGCCAGAGGAGGAAACAGACATTGTGTTTGAACTATTAATAGGTAGAAGAAAATAGTAAGAAGGCTGTGGGCTTTTTGTTTTTAATTCTATGAACCAATGTACATAGTAGGCAGCTCTGGGCCAATGTCCATGAAATAAGATTGGAGTGATGAATAATATACTTACATGAGGAAGAAAAAATATGCCTTTCAAGTTACTGTAAGGATTACAGAGAGAATTAGTACACGTTAGGAATTTCAGGTAGAGGCTCTGTGTTGCACCCCTTTTCTTTTTGAATAGTCCATTGTTTAACAGTGGCATTTAAAAAGGATCATAGAAAGAGGATTTTTTTTTTCTCACAGAATCATATGCTCAAAACGGAGGGTTTTTAAGGCATATGAAGGCAAATGGCAGAAAAATGTTATTACATGTTATTGTGCCATCTGCTGGGGCAGAGGATACAGGGAGACCTGCGCTGTAACGCTCACTTCCCCTAGTAAGCTGATTATTATAATCCCTTTGCCCTACCACTCAGAGCTTCATACCCATGCTCCAGCCTCCCTTACTTCCCCGAAGAGCACTACAGCTGAGCTGGAGGAATTGTTCACTCAGTCATCAGAGGGTAGACATCTCATTCTCCACAAAATGTTACGTGAGTGATCAACCCTGGACTATGAACTGGTTAGAAATTTTAATTTTTATATTTTAGAAACCAGAATTGTGCCAAAATGGAGCAGAAAGTGTGCTTTAGTAATGAGACAGCAGAAACAGATGAGAGAGAAATATCTGAAATTGCACATTGTGAATTATTTAAATACAATATTTATAGTCTTTTTTTTTAAGATTTTTTTTTTTGATGTGGACCAGTTTTAAAGTCTTCATTGAATTTGTTACAACACTGCTTCTGTTTTATGTTTTGGTTTTTTGGCCGCGAGGCATGTGGGATCTTAGCTCCCCGACCAGGGATGGAACCTGCAACCCCTGCACTGGAAGGCGGAGTCTTAACCACTGGACCGCCAGGGAAGTCCCTCTAGTCTGTTTTGAATATGGCACCATGGAGACACAAAGATAAAAACTGTTCCTGTCCTGAGGGAATGGAGTGGTCAGGATAGACAAGGTTATGCGACCGTAGTCAATCCCCATATCTCAGTGGATTGGTAGTATTTGTTTCTTGATTATGCTACACTTCAAGTATAGGTGAGCAAGAGGCTCTGCTCACCTTTGTCCCTCAAGGGCCCAAGCTGATGAAGCCTCCATTTCCCTGTGTGCTTCCCCTACAGCAAGGGGAAGAGATAGCAGCAGTATCTTGTATTGGGTAATTAAATGCTTTCCCAGGAAATGGTGCACGTTATTATTGTTCATATTTTATTGGCCAGAACAAATCACATGACTATATCCAACTTTAAAGGGAGTGGGAAATACAATTCTACAGTGTTCCCAGAAGGAAGAAGAGAACAGAAACATTTGTAAATAGTTCTAATGACTACCCCCAAAAATGCACTGTAAGGTTGAAGAAGAAACACCCATGAAAACTTAAGACATACATATAGATGCAAAACAACAGTAGAAACCCAGTCCAGTTAAAAATTTATTAAGGGGCTACTATATGCCAGGTACTGTGCTAGGCATCAAGACTACAAAGATGTCCAAACCAGCCATGAAAAAACTCTGAGTTAGGGACACAGACACACACAGAGAACTTAGGAAAAAAATGAGATAGGAACTATGTAAAGCAATGAGGCAAGAAGTGTAAGACATGATGGAAGACGGAGGGCTTTGTGTACCATATCAAGTAGCTTGGGCTTTTGAAGGGTTATGAGCAGAGAATGGACCTGATTAGATTTTTGTTTTAAATAAATCATGAGAGATCTCATGGAAGGCAGATTTCAGGGAGGCAAACCAGAGGCAGAGCAACTAGTAAGAGGTGACTGCTTCAGTCCAAATGACCCATGATGAGAGTCCTAAGCTAGAACACTGCGTAGAGATGGGCAGCACAGAATAGGCATGTGGAATTCTTAGGATATAAAAAACCAGGACTTTGTTAGTGACTGAATATAGATGGAGAGTGACAAGTGAGAGATGAGTTTCATATTTCTAGCCTGGGTCTCTAGTTAAGGGGAGAGAGACCAAGATGGCAGAGTAAGAGGACATGGAGCTCACCTCCCACCCATGAACGTATTTCTAGCCTGGGTGAATGTGTTGATGGTGATGTGACCACAAAGACAAAATCTGTGGTATTTCAGAGGACAGGGAGCCCTGATGTGATCAATAAAGAGTTTTAAAGACTATAGGTTTAAACCTGGTGAGCTCAGGGACTTTGTCTTGTTCAATGCTGTATTCCCAGTGCCTTGAATGGTGCCTAGCACATAATAGGGATTCAGTGAATATTTGGGAAGTGAATAGGTTTGATGGAGGAGTTAAGATTTTCAAAGATTAAGAGAAATAAGTATGATGGTGGTTGGCGGAGGATTGGGTGCAGGGACATTTAGGGCAAGTAACCCACAGCAAGGCAGTGGTTGTGGTTAAGTGTGTGGGAGGGGAGGACAGGAGGGAGAAGGAGAAGTGGGGGAAGGGGGGCAAGAGAGAGAGAAAAAGAGAGAGTGAGGGGAAAGCTATGTTAGGGGACTAATACAGTTGTTGCTCAGTGTGAAAGGAAGTGGGAAGACCAGAATTATGAGAGGAGAAACACTCTGAAAGAGCTTCTCTTGATGCTTTGGGATTTCTCATAGCTAACTGACCAACCCCAAGTGTGGCAGCCAAGGTTGGAAAGATTCTTGGGAGGAGGCTACCAGACTAAGCTAGTCCGTTCAGCCCCTGCCACTGGCAGCTGCTGGCACAAACCAGTGCTGGCTTTGCCTATTTGTAATTCAGAAAGGATGCTGGTGATGCCTGTCCTTTAATGCCTACAGATCATTAACAATGCCATGAGCCATAGCATCTGGGGAAAAAAAAGGAGAACCACTCAGGAGACGTGAGAGTCTAGCTCTGTCAGCCACTAATGTTGAAACCCTGGACTACTCTCTTACTTCCATGTCTACTTCACAGGATAGTTTTTGGACTGGATGGGCTAAGTGTTCTTAAAAGGTAAAGAAGTGTACAAGGTAAGGGAATGGCAAATGCTAAATTAGCATTAAATAGAAAGAGGCTCTCTCAACCCTTGCTCTTCAATATTAAAAGTGTTCACTCTTGGGCTTCCCTGGTGGCGCAGTGGGTGAGAGTCCACCTGCCGATGCAGGGGACATGGGTTCGTGCCCCAGTCCGAGAAGATCCCACATGCAGCGGAGCAGCTGGACACATGAGCCATGGCCGCTGAGCCTGCGCGTCCGGAGCCTGTGCTCCGCAACGGGAGAGGCCACAACAGTGAGAGGCCCGCTTACCGCAAAAAAAAAAAAAAGTGTTTGCTCTTCTTCCTCCCTACTTTATCACCATTCTACAGGACACCATCGACTCTTGCAGGACTCAGCCATCTTTTTTCCCCTCTCATCCATGCATAACTTACTACCAAGGCTTATCAGTTCGACTTCCACAATATCTCTAGCAGTTGTCCCCTTTCTTTCAATTCACTGCCATCCACTTGACTTGGTCCCTCAGTATGTCTTGCGGTACGCGGGCCTCTCACTGTTGTGGCCTCGCCCCTTGCGGAGGACAGGCCTCGGACGCGCAGGCGCAGCGGCCATGGCTCACGGGCCTAGCAGCTCTGCGGCATGTGGGATCTTCCCGGACCGGGGCACGAACCCGTGTCCCCTAGCATCGGCAGGCGGACTCTAAACCATTGCGCCACCAGGGAAGCCCCCTCGGTATGTCTTAAAGAGGCCACTGTCAGAAAGAACTACCTGGTCCTCCTGCCTCCCGCACCTCACTTCCATGGTATTACGGAAGCGGTGGGAATCTTGTAAGGAAGCGACTGTGGCATTTTAGTATCTCTGCTAGCCCAGCAGAGGCTGTAAGTGCGCGGATGTCTCCGGTTCTGAATGAATTACAGTGCAGGGCTGTGCGCAACGTGCGCATTTGTTGACTCACCTAACTCCCCTAAGCAGGGAGACCTTTTGACAGTCTCCCCCCCCCGCCCCGCCCCCTGGCACGCAGTGAGGACTACCGCGACGAGGCGGCACCCAGCCCCACGAGGGGGACAGCCGTGCCTCCCTTACCGTCTCAATCTCCCATGAGAGCTGCTCACCGGAAGCACGGCCGCAGTGGGGACCCGAAGGGCTCACAGGGAACAGGATACGACGCCACCGCTTGGTCTCCGGCACCTGAACGCCGACCTGGAACGCTCCAGGCACACCGCCAAGGGCCAGGCGGGACGCACTCCGGCACCGAGGGACGCATCCCGCCGCCGCGGCCCCAGCCAAACCTCACCTCGGCGAGTGGTTCTCGCGAGACGTGCTGAGGCGGCGTAGCGAGAGTGGCGGAGGACGCCGGCCCGCCCAGGCTCTGAGGCTGGCGTCGGGAGACCGGGCTTCGGGAGGGACGCCGCACCCCTGCCTTACAACACCACCGACCGGTGCGGAGGAGAGGCGAGGGGCACCGGGCAGAACGAGAAGGGCGGCCCAGTTTGCCATGAACGTCCGTCCATCGTCTGGCGCGGCCTAGGCCCGGCCCCGGTGAGCGGGACGGCACCACATCCATCGATCGACCTCAAAGTAAACTTTTAAAACTTTTTTTTTTCATAGTGAAAAGTAAATATTAAAAAGGAATCAGAATAGTTATCCACCCCCTTTAACGAGTTTCTTAAAACACATGTATCTCAAATACCATGCTACTTTATTTTTCTGAAGAATGTGTTTTTCTTTCCCCCATGTGGTCTTGCCGTGTTAAATTTTTAAAGAAAATTACCTGAAATTTTCTTTGAAGTTGCATTTTGTGGCTAAGAAATTTGAAACGCACCCTCACTGGACCACTGTAGACCATATTATGTTGGAGAATATACTCTCTCTAGTCTACTTCATAGGATCAGAACAAATTCTAAGTGGATGATATTCTCAATTCTAATGTATTTTCAAGGGTAGTTTTTACCTCCATTCAGAATACCTTCCTTCAGAAAGTATTTTTGCAAGGCAAAGCTTGTCAAATGAGTTTTCTCTATTTTGCGAAGTTTATATTTTGCAAAATTTAGTTCTCAACTTTCCCCTAGTCTGGTACAGGAAAGATAGGAGCTGTATTTTAAAAAAAAACAAAAACATTCTTTCTACAATGTGAGATATTCCAAAGTGCAGTTATAGAATTTCAGAATTAAATCTTGCACATCATTTGAGCTGTCACCATTTTTTTTTATTTTTGGAAACTTAAAAATATTTATTAATTCATTTATAATAACAAGAATCAACCTATTACGTGTCAGCATAAATCACGTTTTTAACAGAAAATATCTATATTTGCCAAAACAAGAGAAAATATGTGAGAAGAGTGGCATTGTTTTACATTAAGTTCTTTTTACATAAATTTACATCACATTTTTTTTCATACAAACAGCAAGTCACAAAAATTATAATCATCCTCATCAGTTCTTTCAGTCCCATGTAATTGATTTTTTTTTACATCTTGATCTTTTGTTAACACTTTTATGAATTCATCAGTTTTCCATTAGAGTTCTGAAAATGCTTATTCATTCAGTTCAGCTGTATAGTCAGTTACCAGAAACCTGTACTTGTCAGAGTCTTTTCCATGAATTCCTTGAAGATGAAACGCTTTTATATGAACATTTTTGCAAAAACATCAGAGTACACCCAGAACTGTCTGTAAATGACAAAAGACTTAAAAATGACCACGGTTAAATATTTGATGAAAGTTCATAATAATGCAATTGACAAGGAAATTTAGTTATTTCTGAGATATACATTTTAAATAACTGGAATTATAACTTTATACCAGAACATATAAGATTTTTAGGAATTTCATGGAATGTCTGAAACATTTATATTAACATATTTCCATACAAATAACCCAAAAAAAGTTTAGTATTAGGTTTTCTAAAAAAATTTTTGAATTGTATTTTATTATTTTATACAGCAGGTTCTTATTAGTCATCAATTTTATACACACCAGAGTATACATGTCAATCCCAATCGCCCAATTCATCCCCCCCTGCCCGCCCCCACCCTGTGGCTTTCCACCCTTGGTGTCCATACGTTTGTTCTCTACATCTGTGTCTCAACTTCTGCCCTGCAAACTGGTTCAGAGAAAACCATAATTCCAGTAACGGGATTTCTGGATCATATGGTAATTCTATTTTTAGTTTTTTAAGGAACCTCCATACTGTTCTCCATAGTGGCTGTATCAATTTACATTCCCACCAACAGTGCAAGAGGATTCCCTTTTCTTCACACCCTCTCCAGCATTTGTTGTTTGTAGATTTTCTGATAATGCCCATTCTAACTGGTGTGAGATGATACCTCATTGTAGTTTTGATTTGCATTTCTCTAATAATTAGTAATGTTGAGCAGCTTTTCATGTGCTTCTTAACCATCTGTTTGTCATCTTTGGAGAAATGTCTATTTAGGTATTCTGCCCATTTCTGGATTGGGTTGTTTGGTTTTTTTTTTTAGATGTTGGGGGTAGGAGTTTATTAATTAATTAATTTATTTTTGCTGTGTTGGGTCTTCGTTTCTGTGCGAGGGCTCTCTCCAGCTGTGGCAAGCGAGGGCCACTCTTCATCACAGTGTGCGGGCCTCTCACTGTCGTGGCCTCTCTTGTTGCAGAGCACAGGCTCCAGACACGCAGGCTCAGCAGTTGTGGCTCATGGGCCTAGTTGCTCCGTGGCATGTGGGATCCTCCCAGACCAGGGCTCGAACCCGTGTCCCCTGCATTAGCAGGCAGACTCTCAACCACTGCGCCACCATGGAAGCCCTGTTTGTTTTTTTAATATTGAGCTGCATGAGCTGTTTATATATATTGGAGATTAATCCTTTGTCTGTTGATTTGTTTGCAAATATTTTCTCCCTAACTGAGGGTTGTCTTTTCGTGTTGTTTATGGTTTCCTTTGCTGTGAAAAAGCTTTTAAGTTTCATTAGGTCGCGTTTGTTTATTTTTGTTTTTATTTCCATTACTCTAGGAGGTGGATCAGAAAAGATCTTGCTGCGATTGATGTCAAAGAGTGTTCTTCCTATGTTTTCCTCTAAGGGTTTTATAGTGTCTGGTCTTACATTTAGGTCTCGAATCCATTTTGAGTTTATTTTTGTGTATGGTGTTAGGGAGTGTTCTAATTTCATTCTTTTACATGTAGCTGTCCAGTTTTCCCAGCACCACTTATTGAAGAGACTGTCTTTTCTCCATTGTGTATCCTTGCCTTCTTTGTCATAGATTAGTTGACCATAGGTGCGTGGGTTTATCTCTGGGCTTTCTATCTTGTTCCATTGATCTATGTTCCTGTTTTTGTGCCAGTATCTTATTGTCTTGATTACTGCAGCTCTGTAGTATAGTCTGAAGTCCAGGAGCCTGATTCCTCCAACTCCTTTTTTTTCCCTTAAGACTGCTTTGGCTATTTGGGGTCTTTTGTGTCTCCATACAAATTTTAAGATTTTTTGTTCTAGTTCTGTGAAAAATGCCATTGGTAATTTGATAGGGATTGCATTGAATCTGTAGATTGCTTTGGGTAGTGTAGTCATTTTCACAATATTGATTCTTCCAATCCAAGAACATGGTGTATCTCTCCATCTGCTGGTATCATCTTTAATTTCTTTCATCAGTGTCTTATAGTTTTCTGCATACAGGTCTTTTGTCTCCCTAGGTAGGTTAATTCCTAGGTATTTTATTCTTTTTGTTGCAGTGGTAAATGGGAGTGTTTCCTTAATTTCTCTTTAAGATTTTTGGTCATTAATATATAGAAATGCAAGAGATTTCTGTGCATTAATTTTGTATCCTGTGACTTTACCACATTCATTGATTAGCTCTAGTAGTTTTCTGGTGGCATCTTTAGGATTCTCTATGTATAGTATCATGTCATCTGCAAACTGTGAGAGTTTTACTTCTTCTTTCCAATTTGTATTCCTTTTATTTCTTTTTCTTCTCTGAATGCCGTGGCTAGGACTTCCAAAACTATGTTGAATAATAGTGGTGAGAGTGGACATCCTTGTCTTGTTCCTGATCTTAGAGGAAATGCTTTCAGTTTTTCACCAATGAGAATGATGTTGGCTGTGGGTTTGTCATATATGGCCTTTATTATGTTGAGGTAGGTTCCCTCTAGGCCCACTTTCTGGAGAGTTTTTATCATAAATGAGTGTTGAATTTTGTTAAAAGCTTTTTCTGCATCTATTGAGATGATTATATGATTTTTATTCTTCAGTTTGTTAATAAGGTGTATCACATTGATTTATTTCTGTATATTGAAGAATCCTTGCAACCCTGGGATAAATCCCACTTGATCATGGTGTATGATCCTTTTAATGTGTTGTTGGATTCTGTTTGCTAGTATTTTGTTGAGGATTTTTGCATGTATATTCATCAGTGATGTTGGTCCATAATTTTCTTCTTTTTGTAGTATCTTTCTCTGGTTTTGGTATCAGGATGATGGTGGCCTCATAGAATGAGTTTGGGAGTGTTCCTTCCTCCGCAAATTTTTGGAAGAGTTTGAGAAGGATGGGTGTTAGCTCTTCTCTGAATGTTTGATAGAATTCACCTGTGAAGCCATCTGGTCCTGGACTCTTGTTTGTTGGAAGATTTTTAATCACAGTTTCAATTTCGTTACTTGTGATTGGTCTGTTCATATTTTCTATTTCTTCCTGGTTCAGTCTTGGAAGGTTATACCTTTCTAAGAATTTGTCCATTTCTTCCAGGTTGTCCATTTTATTGGCATAGAGTTGCTTGTAGTAGTCACTTAGGATGCTTTGTATTTCTGGGGTGTCTGTTGTAACTTCTCCTATTTCATTTCTAATTTTATTGATTTGTGTCCTCTCCCTCATTTTCTTGGTGAGTCTGGCTAATGGTTTATCAATTTTGTTTATCTTCTCAAAGAACCAACTTTTAGTTTTATTGATCTTTGCTATTGTTTTCTTTGTTTCTGTTTCATTTATTTGTGCTCTGATCTTTATGATTTCTTTCCTTCTGCTAACTTTGGGTTTTGCTTGTTCTTCTTTCTCTAGTTCCTTTAGGCATAAGGTTAGATTGTTTATTTGAAATTTTTCTTATTTCTTGACGTAGGCTTGTATAGCTATAAACTTCCCTTAGAACTGCTTTTGCTGCATCCCATAGGTTTTGGATCGTCGTGTTTTCATTGTCATTTGTCTCTAGGTATTTTTTGATTTCCTCTTTGATTTCTTCAGTGATCTCTTGGTTATTTAGTAACGTGTTGCTTAGCCTCCATGTGTTTGTGTGTTTTACTTTTTTTCCCTATAATTAATTTCTAATCTCATAGCATTGTGGTCAGAAAAGATGCTTGATATGATTTCAGTTTTCTTAAATTTACTGAGGCTTGATTTGTGGCCCAAGATGTGATCTATCCTAGAGAATGTTCCGTGCACACTTGAGAAGAAACTGTAATCTGCTCTTTTTGGATGGAATGTCCTATAATTATCAATTACATCTGTCTGGTCTATTGTGTCATTTAAAGCTTCTGTTTCCTTATTTATTTTTATTTTGGATGAGCTGTCCATTGGTGTAAGTGAGTTGTTAACGTCCCCCACTATTATTGTGCTACTGTCAGTTTCCTCTTTTATAGCTGTTAGCAGGTGCCTTATGTATTGAGGTGCTCCTATGTTGGGTGCATATATATTTATAATTGTTATATCTTCTCCTTGGATTGATCCCTTGATCATTATGTAGTGTCCTTCCTTGTCTCTTGTAACATTCTTTATTTTAAAGTCTATTTTATCTGATACGAGTGTTGCTTTCTTTTGATTTGCATGTGCATGGAATATCTTTTTCCATCCCCTCACTTTCAGTCTGTATGTGTCCCTAGGTCTCAAGTGGGTCTCTTGTAGACAGCATATATATGGGTCTTGTTTTTGTATCCATTCAGCAAGCCTGTGTCTTTTGGTTGGAGCATTTAATCCAATCACGTTTAGGGTAATTATTGATATGTGTGTTCCTGTGACCATTTTCTTAATCCTTTTGGGTTTCTTTTTGTAGGTCCTTTTCTTCTCTTGTGTTTCCCACTTAGAGAAGTTCCTTTAGCATTTGTTGTAGAGCTGGTTTGGTAGTGCTGAATTCTCTTAGCTTTTGCTTGTGTGTAAAGCTTTTGATTTCTCCATTGAATCTGAATGAGATCCTTGCTGGGTAGATTAATCTTGGTTGTAGGTTCTTCCCTTTCATCACTCTAAGTATATCGTGCCACTCCCTTCTGGCTTGTAGAGTTTCTGCTGAGAAATCAGCTGTTAACCTTATGGGAGTTCCCTTGTATGTTATTTGTCGTTTTTCACTTGCTGCTTTCAATAATTTTTCTTTTTCTTTAATTTTTGCCAATTTGATTACTATGTGTCTTGGCATGTTTCTCCTTGGGTTTATCCTGTATGGGACTCTCTGTGCTTCCTGGACTTGGGTGGCTATTTCCTTTCCCATGTTAGGGTAGTTTTTGACTATAATCTCTTCAAATATTTTCACTGGTCCTTTCTCTCTCTCTTCTCCTTCTGTGACCGCTATAATTCGAATGTTGTTGTGTTTAATGTTGTCCCAGAGGTCTCTTAGGCTGTCTTCATTTCTTTTCATTGTTTTTTCTTTATTCTGTTCTGCAGCAGTGAATTCCACCAGTCTGTCTTCCAGGTCACGTATCTGTTCTTCTGCCTCAGTTATTCTGCTATCGATTCCTTCTAATGTAGTTTTCATTTCAGTTATTGTATTGTTCATCTCTGTTTGTTTGTTCTTTAATTCTTCTAAGTCTTTGTTAAACATTTCTTGCATCTTCTCGATCTTGCCTCCATTCTTTTTCTGAGGTCCTGGATCATCTTCACTATCATTATTCTGAATTCTTTTTCTGGAAGGTTGCCTATCTCCACATCATGTAGTTGTTTTTCTGGGGTTTCTTCTTGTTCCTTCATCTGGTACATAGCCCTCTGCCTTTTCATCTTGTCTGTCTTTCTGTGAATGTGGTTTTTGTTCCTCAGGCTGCAGGATTATAGTTCTTTTTGCTTCTGCTGTCTGCCCTCTGGTGGATGAGGCTATCTAAGAGGCTTGATGGGAGGGACTGGTGGTGGGTAGAGCTGAGTGTTGCTCTGGTGGGCAGAGCTCAGTAAAACTTTAATCCAGTTGACTGTTGATGGGTGGGGCTGGGTTCCCTCCCTGTTGGTTGTTTGGCCTGAGGCAACCCAACACTGGAGCCTACCTGGGCTCTTTGGTCGGACTAATGACAGACTCTGGGAGGGCTCATGCCAAGGAGTACTTCCCAGAACTTCTTTTTTATTTTTTTATTTTTTTATTTTTTTATTTTTTAACATCTTTATTGGAGTATAATTGCTTTACAATGGTATGTTAGTTTCAGCTTCACAACAAAATGAATCAGTTATATATATACATATATTCCCATATCTCTTCCCGCTTGCGTCTCCCTCCCTCCCACCCTCCCTATCCCACCCCTCCAGGCGGTCACAAAGCACCGAGCTGATCTCCCTGTGCTATGCGGCTGCTTCCCACTAGCTATCTACCTTACGTTTGGTAGTGTATATATGTCCATGCCTCTTTATCACTTTGTCACCGTTTACCCTTCCCCCTCCCCATAGCCTCAAGCCCATTCCCAGAACTTCTGCTGCCAGTGTCCTTGTCCCCACGGTGAGCCATAGCTGCCTCCCGCCTCTGCAGGAGACCCTCCAACACTAGCAGATAGGTCTGGTTCAGTCTACCCTGGGGTCACTGCTCCTTCTCCTGGGTCCCGATGCACACACTACTTTGTGTGTGCCCTCCGAGAGTGGAGTCTCTGTTTTCCCCAGTCCTGTCGAAGTCCTGCAATCAAATCCCACTAGGCTTCAAAGTCTGGTTGTGTAGGAATTCCTCCTCCCGTTGCCGGACCCCCAGGTTGGGAAGCCTGACGTGCGGCTCAGAACCTTCACTCCAGTGGGTGGACTTCTGTGGTATAAGTGTTCTCCAGTTTGTGAGTCTCCCACCCAGCAGTTATGGGATTTGATTTTCCTGTGATTGCACCCCTCCTACCATCTCATTGTGGCTTCTCCTTTGTCTTTGGATGTGGGGTATTTTTTTGGTGAGTTCCAGTGTCCTCCTGTCAATGATTGTCCAGCAGCTAGTTGTGATTCTGGTGTTCTCACAAGAGGGAGTGAGAGCACGTCCTTCTACTGCACCATCTTGGTTCCTCTACCGAGCTGTCACCATTTAATTTGTTCAGTTCCTTTCTTTATGGGGAGCAATTTTAGCGTCTTGCTGTTTTTAATACCTTGTTACCAATAATCCCCATTTTCTGAAAGTCTGGAAAACTGGAGCTTTTTGATCTTTCATTCATTGAAAATGTGGATAAGAAATTTTCCAAAACTACTTTGGAAAAATATAGCCCAAATTTAGAAGGCTCATTTATAAAGAGTTCAATACCATTATAGGGCACTTAGATTCATTTACAAATTATTTCTTCAAAGGCTCAAATATCTCTAATCCTACTATGGCAGCCAGCAAGGAGAAAAACACATACTGCTTTGTATTCAAAATCAGGTTGTTTCACAAAAAATGTGTAGTTCAGTTATTCTAACTATGTATATGTTATAATATTTATAAATTTTTATAGCTACTGCTACTATTTGACAACTTGAGTACAAAGATAAATTATGTTGCAGCACACCCAATACCAAGCACATTTCTACTCCATAAATTTCTTTAGAAAGAACATGGTTTTACCATGGCACTATGCTCCATCAAAATTTGTATTTATATTGTTATGCAAGGATAACTTTAGTTGGAACATTTTAAACACTGAATTTACAGTAACACTGATTCATTTAACTGAGTTTATAATGGCATCTCGCTCTAGGAATGTCAAATGTTTTACTTTCAACAGGATGAAATTCCAAATACTTTACTTTGGTACCATGACATTTAAAAAATTGAATCATTATTGAAAAATAATCATTTTCCAATATGCAGTGTCTGATTACACTGATGTAAAAGTGGCATCATTTAATTGTGTTTCTGCATTGGAGCCAGTGCATTAACAGCTACAATTTTGGTATGTGCACAAGAAAAATGGAATAAAGTTAATGTTATAAATTAATTAATATTTAGAATAAAATGAATTTAGAGAAACAGTTATTTGATCTAAATGCAAAGTCTTGCTTTGCCGCATGCTTTCCAAAACTGTATGTGTTAGGTCATTGTCTTCAGGCACAATCTTTGGAAGCTGGCGTTGATGCTTCAGCATTTCTGTGTCTTCTGAATTTTGTGGAATCAGTGGCATTATATGGTCCCCATGGTAGGTCGTCAGTGTTGATAAACATTTTGAAATTTATAGGTTTGTCATCAACTTTCTCATGAATGGAGTATTTGTTGATTAAACAGCCCCTTTCATTTTTTTGAGCCCATTAATGTGAAAATATTTGTTGCCAATTTTAAAATTGTTACCAAATAAATACAGAATAGTTGTAGATTTATGCAGCATACCACTGTAGCAGGAGCAGTTATATTACTTTCTATTTTCTATGGGACAGAGGACTACCCAGTCTTTATTTTCCATAAATATTTCACATATACCTAACTTGTTTTCCACACACTGCACGAATGGTGGCCTGCTGATAGCAGGCATCTCTCAAATTAAGACAGTGTTCTCCCCACAACTGGCTAGTATCCCAGGGGCCAGCAGAGGCAGCAACACCAAATCTTCTTTCTCCATTTCCCAGATGGGAAGGAGCTGTTCCTAGCTGCTAGTTTCCTAACACACTTTCTTTGTTAAGTGAACACCCCATAAGCTGTCTTGAAAAGAGAGGTGTTGTGTTGCAGATTGAATTATCCAGAAGCAGCTGCTGAGAGGAAGTTTGGGGTTCAAGATGTTTATTTGGGAACAACACCCACGAAAGGAAGAGGGAAAAGCAAGACTGGGCAGAGGGAGCTGTCCAACTTCAAAGCAGGCTTGACGATGCCTTGGCTAACCTGACTGAGAGTTCTGGAATGAGTGTGGCCCATCAGAGGTGTCCCATGTAGGGCCCAAGTGGCTGGATCTTTATACGCACACCTCACCTGGTCACCAAGTATGGGCTGTCCTGGAAGGGGATGACATTTGGTGGGGCCACTCTCTGCAGCTGAGGCACACCCTGAAGAAGCTGACAGCTAGAGGCCGTCCTGCTCACTGCACTGCCCACAGCTAGGCAGCACATCCTTCTTTGAAGAGCCATCTGGGCATCACTTTGTCCATCATGTGTTGTGGCTGAATAAGATTGGGAAAAGTGAGATAGGTTATCTCAGCATCCTTGGATTTAACCAGAGTGAGAACACACTATCTGTGTCTCACATACTACTAGGCAAGTCCATGGTAGGAAGTAAAAGCACCAAATGGTGATTGCCAGAGGCTGTGGCCTGCTGAGATGGAAATTGGGGTACAGGAGTTTGTTAGGGAGTGCTCTTGGGACCATAGGCTTGGAAAAGACAGGAGGATTGGGCAGAAGGAGAAGCTGGCTTATGAGGCAGCCTCAACATGGGCCAACCCCATAGGGAGCTCTGAAGTTGGGTGAGGGGGCTGGACATTTGTACTTTCACATAAACCAGTCATTGGGCGTGGGTACCCTGGGAAGGGGGTGTGGCCTCGTGGGGCTTTCTGCCAGAAGCCCCTCCTGGCAGTTAGGGAATAGTCTTTCAGTTCTGATGGGAGCTCTGAGAGTCACATCACAGCATCGCACTGGAAGTCTACTGAGCCCATCCTGGCTAACTTTAATGCAAATAATAATAATAGTGCTAATCATAATACTTTGTTTAAAAAATCCGGAACTGGTGCTGAAAAAGATAAACCTGACACACAGATATAAACTAAGACTGTCTCTAAGCAAATTTTTTAAAAAATCACCCTATGTCTAATGAAGTTAAAGGAATGATTTCTAGGAAGAAAGAGCAACTTACATTTAGCCGCCTTGAAGGTAAGCTGCTGATCCAGATATCTTTTGAGCTGACTTACTTGAATTTTCACTCAAGTGCAAAAGGATTTAAGTTGATTCTTTAATCCATTTTGTTTAGAGTGTAGTACGGCAGTGCTTTTTTATTTTGCAGTGTCTTCCTTCATTTTCAACAGTCCCTATTTAATCGTTGTGTCTGCTGCCCCGTCCTGATCACTCAGCAGACCCCACTGCCATCCAGGGTCATCTGGCTACAGGTTCCAGCGTGCCCAGTGCCTGATGATTTGGCCCCCACTCTATGCATGGCCTTGCTCTCTCTTAGGCTGTGAGCAGAGGATTTTTCACAACAATCGTAAAACATCAAAACTCATCCCCACCAATCCTTAGTTACAAAGAGCCCGGGGAGCCCAAGCTGTTTCAAATGAGATGCTTCTGCCAAAAGAGCACGGGGAGAGCGACCCTGGCTACCAGAGGGAGCCTGGCGCATTTCATTTCATTATGAACTCAAACCAGGGTCTAGAGGAGGTTAAAATACCTTTATTTAGCTCTCAGTCATTGTCATGCCTGGCACACGGTGCTCTAGAATTGTGAGGGAGGAAGACAGAGCAGAGGAGCTCTGAATGTGACACCAGGAGGCTGCCTTCGGTCCCTTTCAGCCCCTGATGTTCTGATTCTCTGTGGATCAGGTCTTAACTCATCTTATTCCCATTGCCTAGAAAAGTGTTGGGTTCACAGTGCATGCTCAGAAGTGTGTGCTTTTGTTTTTTGGGTTCCCCCTGGATGTAACTTGTGGAAAGAAAGAATAAAATAGGTATGGAACAAAGTTAAGGAATTATAAAAGTTTCCATCTCATGCTGCACGTGTCTCTACCCCCCACCACCCAAAGCACAATACCCTGATTCTGAAATTGTACCTTGCAATCCAGTGAAAAGTTCTTAAATCTCCCAACATCATATATCTACCCTAAGGAGATACTCTATTTAGACATGTTTCAACATATCCTCACCCTCGGGCCAAACTTTGTGTCCAGGAGAATAGAGTCCTGTGAGTAGTCAGACCTAAATATTGCTTTTTCACCATTCTCTCTTATTATCCTACTAGATATATGTTAAACCTTTTTTTCTAGTCTTTGTTTCTTACTCCCTCCTGCAGATTGTATATTCCTTTCTATTTGTGCTGTATTTTGTATAATTTCCTCAAATGTATTTGGAGTTAACTAATTTTGTCTTGAGCTGATTCTTCTATAACGTATTCAGTGAATTTAAAAAATTTAATGAATAATTTCTTGGTTATAAAATCATTTATTAAGATGTAGATGTGTCCCTAAAATTTTTTACTGTGCTAAAAAAACACATAACATGAAATCTACCCTCTTAGGAAATTTTTAAGTGTACAGCACAGTACTCCTAGTTTTATGTGCAATGTTATACAGTAGATCTCTAGAACTTTTTCATCTTTTATCAACTTTTTCACATACTGAAACTCTATACCCATTGAACAATAACTCCTCATTTCTTCTCCTGCCCCCAACCACTGGCAACCACCATTCTACTTTCTGCTTCCATGAGTTTGACTACTTTAGATACCTCATATGATTGGAATCATGCAGTATTTGCCCTTCTTGTTGACTTGCTTATTGCACTTAGCATTGTGTCCTCAAAGTTCATTTATGCTGTAGTAAATGATGATAGGATTTCTTTCTTTTTAAAGGCCGAATAGTACTCTACTGCATGTATATACCATATTTTCTTTATTCTTTCATTTGTCCATGGACATGTAGGTTGTTTCCACCTCTTGGCTATTGTGAATAATGCTGCTGTGAACATGGGAGTGCAGATGCTTCTTTGAGATCCCAATTTCATTTTTTTTTGATGAATATCCTGAAGTGCGATCGCTTGATCATATGATAGTTCTATTTTTAATTTTTTGAGGAACTTCCACTCTGTTTTCCGTAGTGGCTGCACCAATTTACATTTCCTCCAACAGTGTACAAGTTTCCAGTTTCTCCACATCCTCCCCAATGCTTGTTAACTTTTTGTTGTTTTGTTTTGTTTTTTGAGAATGGCCATCCAAACAGGTGTGAGGTGATATTGCATTGTTCTTTTGATTTGCATTTCCCTGATGATTAATGATGAGAATCTTTTCATGTACCTATTGGGTACATGTATGTCTTCTTTGGAGAAATGTCTATTCAAGTCCTTTGCCCATTAAAAAAAAAGACATTTTTTTTTGCTCTTGAGTTGTAGGAGTTCTTATATATTTTGGATATTAACTCCTTATTAGATATATAGTGTATAAATATTTTCTCTCATTCTGTGGATTGTTTTTTTGCTCTGTTGATAGTTTCCTTTGCTGCACAGAAGCTTTTTAGTTATGTAGTCCCACTTGTCTGTTTTTTCTTTTGTTATCATGTCCAAGAAATCATTGCTGACCCCAATATTATGAAGCTTTCCCTGTGTTTTATTCTAGGAGTTTTATAGTTTCATCTCTTGCATTTAAATATTTCATCTATTTTGAATTTATTTTTTGTATATGGTGTAGAATAAGGGTCCAATATCATTCTTTTGTCTGTGGATATCCAGTTTTCCAGGCATATTTGTTGAAGAGACTATCCTTTCCCCATTGCGTAGTCTTGACACCCTTATCAAAGATCATTTGACCATAGATGTGTAGGTCTACTTCTAAGCTGTTTTGTTCCATAGGTTTATATGTCTGTCTTTATGCCAGAACCATACTGCTTTAATTACTGCAGCTTTGTAATATGTTTTTAAAAATGTATTTTTAATTTTTTATACAGCAGGTTCTTATTAGTTATCCATTTTATACATATTAGTGTATGTATGTTAATCCTAATCTCCCAGTTCATCACACCACCACCACCCTTCCCTGGCCACTTTCCCCCCTTGCTGTCCATACGTTTGTTCTCTACATCTGGGTCTCTATTTCTGCCCTGCAAACCGGTTCATCTGTATCATTTTTCTAGGTTCCACATATATGCATTAATATATGATATTTGTTTTTCTCTTTCTGACTTACTTCACTCTGTATGACAGTCTCTAGAATCATCCACGTCTCTACAAATGACCCAATTTCATTCCTTTTTATGACTGAGTAATATTCCAGTATATATATGTACCACATCCTCTTTTTTTTTTTTGCGGTATGTGGGCCTTTTTTTTTTTTGCCGTACGCGGGCCTCTCACTGCCATGGCCTCTCCTGTTGCGGAGCACAGGCTCAGATGCGCAATCCCAGCATCCATGGCTGACGGACCCAGCCACTCCGCGGCATGTGGGATCTTCCTAGACCGGGGCACAAACCCATGTCCCCTGCATTGGCAGGCGGACTCTCAACCACTGTGCCACCAGGGAAGCCCCCACATCTTCTTTATCCATTCGTCTGTCGATGGGCATTTAGGTTGCTTCCATGTCCTGGCTATTGTAAATAGTGCTGCAGTGAACATTGGGGTGCATGTGTCTTTTGAATTATGGTTTTCTGTGGGTATATGCCCAGTAGTGGGATTGCTGGGTCATATGGTAATTCTATTTTTAGTTTTTTAAGGAACCTCCATACTGTTCTCCAGAGTGGTTGTATCAATTTACATTTCCACCAACAGTGCAAGAGGGTTAACTTTTCCCCACACCCTCTCCAGCATTTGTTGTTTGTAGATTTTCTGATGATGCCTATTCTGACTGGTGTGAGGTGATACCTTATTGTAGTTTTGATTGGCATTTCTCTAATAATTAGTGATGTGGAGCAGCTTTTCATGTGCTTCTTGGCCATCTGTATGTCTTCTTTGGAGAAATGTCTTTTTACGTCTTCTGCCCATTTTGGGATTGGGTTTTTTTTTTTTTGATATTGAGCTGCATGAGCTGTTTATATATTTTGGAGATTAATCCTTTGTCCACTAATTTGTTTGCAAATATTTTCTCCCATTCTGAGGGTTGTCTTTTCGTCTTGATTGTAGTTTCCTTTGCTTTGCAAAAGCTTTTAAGTTTCATTAGGTCCCATTTGTTTATTTTTGTTTTTATTTCCATGACTCTAGGAGGCGGATCAAAAAAGATCTTGCTGCGATTGATGTCAAAGAGTGTTCTTCCTATGTTTTCCTCTAAGGGTTTTATAGTGTCTGGTCTTACATTTAGGTCTCGAATCCATTTTGAGTTTATTTTTGTGTATGGTGTTAGGGAGTGTTCTAATTTCATTCTTTTACATGTAGCTGTCCAGTTTTCCCAGCACCACTTATTGAAGAGACTGTCTTTTCTCCATTGTGTATCCTTGCCTTCTTTGTCATAGATTAGTTGACCATAGGTGCGTGGGTTTATCTCTGGGCTTTCTATCTTGTTCCATTGATCTATGTTCCTGTTTTTGTGCCAGTACCATACTGTCTTGATTACTGTAGCTTTGTAGTATAGTCTGAGGTCTGGGAGCCTGATTCCTCCAGCTCCGTTTTTTTCCCTCAAGACTGCTTTGGTTATTCGGGGTCTTTGTGTGTTTCCATACAAATTGTGAAATTTTTTGTTCTAGGTCTGTGAAAAATGCCATTGGTAATTTGATAGGGATTGCATTGAATCTGTAGATTGTTTTGGGTAGTATAGTCATTTTCACAATATTGATTCTTCCAATCCAAGAACATGGTATATCTCTCCATCTGTTGGTATCATCTTTAATTTCTTTCATCAGTGTCTTATAGTTTTCTGCATACAGGTCTTTTGTCTCCCTAGGTAGGTTAATTCCTAGGTATTTTATTCTTTTTGTTGCAGTGGTAAATGGGAGTGTTTCCTAATTTCTCTTTCAGATTTTTCATCATTAGTGTATAGGATGCAAGAGATTTCTGTACATTCATTTTGTATCCTGCAACTTTACCAAATTCATTGATTAGCTCTAGTAGTTTTCTGGTGGCATCTTTAGGATTCTCTATGTATAGTATCATGTTATCTGCAAACAGTGACAATTTTACTTCTTCTATTCTAATTTGTATTCCTTTTATTTCTTTTTCTTCTCTGATTACCATGGCCAGGATTTCCAAAACTATGTTGAATAATAGTGGTGAGAGTGGACATCCTTGTCTTGTTCCTGATCTTAGAGGCAATGCTTTCAGTTTTTCACCATTGAGAATGATGTTTGCTGTGGGTTTGTCTTATATGGCCTATATTATGTTGAGGTAGGATCCCTCTGTCCACCTCTGTAGAGTTTTTATCATAAATGGGTTTTCAATTTTGTCAAAAGCTTTTTCTGAATCTATTGAGATGATCATTTGGTTTTTATTCTTCAATTTGTTAATATGGTATATCACATTTATTGATTTGCATATATTGAAGAATCCTTGTATCCCTGGATAAATCCCACTTGAACATGGTGTATGATCCTTTTAATGTGTTGTTGAATTCTGTTTGCTAATATTTGGTTGAATGTTTTTGCATCTATATTCATCAGTGATATTGGTCTGTAATTTTTTTGTTTGGTGGTATCTTGGTCTGGTTTTGGTATCAGGATGATGGTGGCCTCATAGAATGAGTTTGGGAGTGTTCCTTCCTCTGTGGTTTTTTGGAAGAGTTTGAGAAGGATGAGTGTTAACTCTTCTCCAAATGTTTGATAGAATTCACCTGTGAAGCCATCTGGTCCTGGACTTTTGTTTGTTAGAAGATTTTTAATCATAATTTCAATTTCATTACTTGTGATTGTTCTGTTCATATTTTCTATTTCTTCCTGGTTCAGTCTTGGAAGGTTATACCTTTCTAAGAATTTGTCCATTTCTTCCAGGTTGTCCATTTTATTGGCATAAAGTTGTTTCTAGTAGTCTTTTAGGATGCTTTGTATTTCTGTGGTGTCTGTTGTAACTTCTCCTTTTTCATTTCTAATTTTATTGATTTGAGTCCTCTCCCTGTTTTCCTTGATGAGTCTGGGTAATCGTTTATCAATTTTGTTTATCTTCTCAAAGAACCAACTTTTAGTTTTATTGATCTTTGCTATTGTTTTCTTTGCTTCTGTTTCATTTATTTGTGCTCTGATCTTTATGATTTCTTTCCTTCTGCTAACTTTGGGTTTTGTTTGTTCTTCTTTCTCTAGTTCCTTTAGCTGTAAGGTTAGATTGTTTATTTGAAATTTTTCTTGTTTCTTGAGGTAGGCTTGTATTGCTATAAACTTCCCTCTTAGAACTGCTTTTGCTGCATCCCATAGGTTTTGGATCGTCGTGTTTTCATTGTCATTTGTCTCTAGGTAATTTTTGATTTCCTCTTTGATTTCCTCAGTGATCTCTTGGTTATTTAGTAATGTATTGTTTAGCCTCCATGTGTTTGTATTTTTTACAGATTTTTTCCTGTAATTGATACCTAGTCTCATAGTGTTGTGGTCGGAAAAGATACTTGATACGATTTCAGTTTTCTTAAATTTCCTAAGGCTTGTTTTGTGACCGAAGATATGATCTGTCCTGGAACATGTTCCATGAGCACTTGAGAAGAAAGTGTAGTGTGCTGTTTGTGGATGGAATGTCTTATAAACATCAATTAAATCTCTCTGGTCTATTGTGTCATTTAAAGCTTGTGTTTCCTTGTAAATTGTTTGGATGATCTGTCCACTGGTGTGAGGTGTTAAAATCCCCCACTATTATTGTGTTACTGTCAATTTCTTCTTTTATAGCTGTTAGCAGTTGCCTTATGTACTGAGGTGCTCTATGTTGGGTACATATATATTCATAAATGTTGTATCTTCTTCTTGGATTGATCCCTTGATCATTATGTAGTGTCTGTCCTTGTCTCTTGTAACATTCTTTATATTAAAGTCTACTTTATCTCATATGAGTATTGCTATTCCAGCTTTCTTTCGATTTCCATTTGCATGGAATATCTTTTTCCGTCTCCCCACCTCACTTGCAGTCTGTATGTGTCCCTAGGTCTCAAGTGGGTCTGTTGTAGATAGCATATATATGGGTCTTGTTTTTGTATCCATTCAGGGAGCCTGTGTCTTTTGGTTGGAGCATTTAATCCATTCACATTTAAGGTAATTATCGATATGTATGTTCCTGTTACCATTTTCCTAATTGTTTTAGGTTTGTTTTTGTAGGTCCTTTTCTTCTGTTGTGTTTCCCACTTAGAGAAGTTCCTTTAGCATTTGTTGTACATCTGGTTTGGTGGTCCTGAATTCTCTTAGCTTTTGCTTGTCTGTAAAGCTTTTGATTTCTCTGTCGAATCTGAATGAGATCCTTGCTGGGTAGATTAATCTTGGTTGTAGGTTCTTCCCTTCCATCACTTTAAATGTATCATGCCACTCCCTTCTGGCTTGTAGAGTTTCTGCTGAGAAATCAGCTTTTAACCTTATGGGAGTTCCCTTGTATGTTATTTGTCGTTTTTCCCTTGTTGCTTTCAATAATTTTTCTTTGTCTTTAATTTTTGTCAATTTGATTACTGTGTGTCTCCGCATGTTTCTCTTTGGGTTTATCCTGCCTGGGACTCTCTGCACTTCCTGGAGTTGGGTGCCTGTTTCCTTTCCCATGTTAGGGAAGTTTTCAACTATAATCTCTTTAAATATTTTCTCGGGTCCTTTCTCTCTCTCTTTTCCTTCTGGCACCCCTATAATGTGAATGTTGTCACGTTTAATGTTGTCCCAAAGGTCTCTTAGGCTGTCTTCATTTCTTTTCATTCTTTTTTCTTTACTCAGTTCTGTGGCGGTGAATTCCACCATTCTGTCTTCCAGTTCACTTATCCATTCTTCTGCCTCAATTATTCTGCTATTGATTCCTTCAAGTGTATTTTTTTTTTTTTTTTTTTTTTTTGCGGTACACGGGCCTCTCACTGCTGTGGCCTCTCCCGTTGTGGAGCACAGGCTCCGGATGCGCAGGTTCAGTGGCCATGGCTCACGGGCCCAGTCACTCCGCGGCATGTGGGATCTTCCTGCACTGGGGCATGAACCCGTGTCCCCTGCATCGGCAGGCGGACTCCCAAGCACTGCGCCACCAGGGAAGCCCTGCTTCAAGTGTATTTTTCATTTCAGTTATTGTATTGTTCATTTCTGTTTGTTTGTTCTTTAATTCTTCTAGGTGTTTGTTCTTTAATTCTTCTATGTCTTTGTTAAACATTTCTTGCATCTTCTTGATCTTTGCCTCCATTCTTTTCCCGAGGTCCTGGATCTTCCTCACTATCATTATTCTGATTTCTTTTTCTGGAAGGTTGCCTATCTCCACTTCATTTAGTTGTTTTTCTGGTACATAGCCTTCATCTGGTACATAGCTCTCAGCCTTTTCATCTTGTCTGTCTTTCTGTGAATGTTGAGATTAGTCTCTGATTTGAGGAAGATCAGTCTGGCTGGTTGCTGTGAGGAAGATGAGAGAAGAGTAAGAGTTGAAGAGTTGAGTTGAAGAGTAAGAGTTGAGTAAGAGTAAGAGTAAGAGTAAGAGTTGAAGCAGGAGGTCACGGAGGAAATGCAGAAGGTGATGGGCTGTGGGTGGGTGGACCTGTTAGTGTCGGAGGGTCACCTGTGAAGGCAGGGGGGTCGCTGTGGCTCACTGTGAGGTCTGAGACACTGGCGGTGGCGGCTCTGGCAACTGATCATTGTTGTGGGCCCTCTAGGATGTTGCTGTCTTCTCGCTAAGGCCTGGAAAAACATGGAACGCTTCACAAATTTGTGTGTCATCCTTGCACAGGGGCCATGCTAATCTTCTCTGTATCATTCCAATTTTAGTATATGTGCTGCCATAGCGAGCACTGTAATATGTTTTGAAGTCAGGAAGTGTGAGACCTCTGTCTTTGTGCTTCTTTCTTAAGATTGTTATGGAATAAGTAATTTTTTTAATGTTTAAAGCAGTATGTGTTTGGTTTTTGTTTTCAACGTGTCTCTTCTTTTTCCTAGTGCCAGCTCTTTGATTTTAGTTTCCATTCTTATTTTATAATCTCTTTTAGATTTTGTCAACTACTCTACAATGTGTGGTATTAAGTTTATTAATGGTTGTGTCTGCTCTTCTCCTTCAAATGGTTTTATTTCTTGTGTGGTTTGTAATTTTTTATTGTGAACGCTTGTTAAACTGGGGTTGTTTTCCCCATGTAAGTCAGGCACTCCCTTGTGGCTCAATTTTGCATTCACTTTTGCTTGGGCTTCAGGGGTTCAGCAGTAGTGGAGAAATTTTTATAATATCCTCTTGGCTTGAGTTTATTACACTCCCTATGCATTGTAACTTCTGATGCCATTTCTTGTGTGGGGTTTCAATTTCACGAAAGATTTTATTTGTTTTCCATTTAAATTCCCAGCAATTTGTAAGTTTCCTTTTCTCTTCCCTGAGCTGATGGGTAGAGCTCTTCTAGTCCTCTTTATCCAGACAGGGAAATTCTTTCAGGAACTTTGCTCTGTGCAGGAATTTTTTCCTACCTCACACTGCCCCTGGGCCATATCTCCTTTTCCTACCTTCAGGGTAGAACACACCCCTCCTACGACCCCACTCCCACCGCCATCTGACTCTGTTCCCAGCCCTAGCATCCAGGGCTGATATCCATACCCATGCCGCCTTGGGCTTCTCTCTCAACAGTTATTAGAATTACCACTCAGTGTTTGAGTTCTTTTTTCATCTTGGTTTCTTAAGGCTTTTCTCTTCCTTGCTCTCCTTTTCTTTCCTTCCTTCTTCTGAGTTGATTATGTGTTCTCTATTATTGCTCTGTGCTTTTACACAGCATTTCTGTGTGTTTTCAGTTGGATCAATAGTATCTGTGTGTGGAAGTGATGGTAATGGAAGGAAGCAACTGAATTCAGCTCATGTTGTCTGAGGATCTTGAGTGATCTTCTAAAAATAAAATATATCTTGTCATCCCCAGGTTAAAGCCTGCTGATGACTTGCTATTGCACTTGGGTAGGTAAACTCCAAAGTCCTTATTTTGGCTTAAAGTGTCCCATATGAGTTGACTCCTATCTCCCTTTGCAACCAGAGGTTATGGTACTTCCCCCCTCATTCAAAGCAGCCTTCTTTCTTTCCTTAGGGTTGTTGCTTCTGCCTGGAATGGACATCTCCATCCAGATGTCCAGATGACAGAATTTTCACCTTCCTAAAGAGGCTTTCCCTGGGACTTCCCTGGTGGTCCAGTGGTTAAGAATCCACCCTCCAGTGCAAGGGACACGGGTTCAATCCCTGGTTGGGGAACTAAGATCCCACATGCCATGGGGCAACTAAGCCTGTGCGCCACAACTAGAGAGCCTGTGAGCCACAACTAGATAGCCCACACACCACAACTACAGAGCCCATGCGCTCTGCAGCCCACACGCTACAACTAGACAGAAGCCTGTGCACCGCAACAAAGAGCCCGCACGCTGCGATGAAGATCCCGTGTGCCACAACTAAGACCCGATGCAGCCAAAAATAAATAAATATTTTTTAAAAAGGCTTTCCCTGACTACCCTACCAAAAGTACAACCCCACTCCTTCCTCTAATATCACCCCGATTCATAGTCTTCATGACACTTATCACTATGTTAATTAATATTAATTTAAGTTTTTACTTGTTCATTATTCATTTTGGAGGCCAGTTGGACAGCAGTTGCTGATGGAGAAGCAAAGAAATAATCAAGGATGAATCCTAGATCTGGGGCTTGAGCAAGTGCTTCTGAGAGAAATAGGTATAGGATGGAAATCAAGAGTTGTTTTTAAAAGGCTCATGTTTGAGATTTCTGTTCCTCATCCTAATGGATACATCAAGTGGGAAGTTGCATATAAAAGTCTGGAAGTCAAGCGAAAATCAGGGATGGAGATTTGAGATTTGAGATTTGGGCATCATCAGCATACAGATAATATTTAAAATCATATGACAGTAGTACCCAGGGAAAGAGTGAAGAGTCATTAGAAAAGAGAAGGTAATACATCTTTTAAAGCAATCACCAGTGTGGCATAGCTAGAGCTGCAAGGTAATTCCATTGAACAAATATGCACAAAACAAGGGAGGGCCTTTTGATGAAGAAATTAAGCAGCATGTTCCAAACTTTATTTAATTAGCTTACCTCTTACTCTTGTCAGTGGGAAGTTTGGTGCATGGAAACTCCAGTGATGGTCACTGTAGATTTCCAAAGGAGGAGAAATAAACTTTCTGACTCTGTCTCCAACAGAACTTGACCAAATGTAACAAGGATTTCATGAACATTGATTCGTTCCTTCTTTTCCATAGGAATTGGTGTGGGATATTCTGACAGAGATGACACATTGTTTTTGTCCAACACAAACAGTTATGTTAGAAATCTCTGGGAAGCTTTATCTTGGCAGTATCCCTGAAGGCTAGAGAATGGACCAGAAGAGAATTTTCTTCTCTCCTTGTTTTGGGGAGACTAAATTATACAGTTAAGCAAGTTATTTGGACTTCAGAGGAGCAGAGTAGTACTAAATTTCTTCAGACAATTTAGTTCAAGGTGGGAATTATGCTCTGTTGTTTTGAGATATGTGATAAGGCTGAAAAATTGTCAACTGTGATCCTGGTAATAGAATGAACAGGCTCTCTTTCTGCTCTGAATTCCTTGAGCTACAGATCAAATCTTGCTTTTAAATCTAGCTTACTTACTGCTCTCATTGTCTTCTAGACTTATTTAGGCTATAAAAGGTTTGCTTACAGATATGGATTGTTTATGCTTATGGTGTGGCTGCAACTTGCAGTATATCCATGCCTTTGCTTTATGATTTCAGTCAAAACAAAATTAAAGAATCATAATCACCCATGTTCAGGAAGTAATGAGGAATATTTTAAAGTTCATGTTTTCATAGATCTTTTGTCAAGAATAGGACTGAAGTTCCAAATGAGATGCATTTTCTATAATGCATGTGGTGGCCTGTCCTGAAATAGCTATTGTTTTTGTCATTCTGATTTGTTGGGAAGACAGTTGAATATTAAACAATAAAAAATAAGTTTTTGTACATGACATTTAATTTTTGGATAACCAGCAACCAAAATTCTCAGGCATTGATTGGGGTTAGTATATTCATCTCCACAGGTGTCCAGAAATGAAATGAAATGTCACCTAAAGCAGTAGACACACTTCATTACTATTATACCCCAAATTTCCTCCAGTAAAACATTTTATTAAAATTAAATGAAAAACCAAAAGCTGCACAATGATTGTTCCAGCAGCTTTAATGGGTTTTAGGATGGAGCACACCCCCTGCAGTTCTACAGTGGATATTTTATTATGCACAAGACAGTTATTCAGAGAATATTATACTATTCTTTCCTCATGTTTTTGGCTGTGTATTGAATCAACTAAATTGCCACTTATAAATTTCTGCTTAAAATCTCTGAGAAAATAGCTTTTGTTTCTATTTATAGGTGCGATATATACTTCCTGAAAATGTTTTCCCTCCTAATCATTCTCTCCTTTCTCATCATCTAGTTGTTCATTTAGCAAATATTTATTTATGTGCTGTGTTCATTCTTAGGGATAATCAAAGTTCCTAGGCCCTTATGGAGCTTATAATTTAGCCAAGTAGTCACATGACAACAAAACAACAGCGACAGAAACAGCTTGTTATACTTATTAAATGTTTACTATTTGCCAGATATTATTCTAGGTGAGGTCATGTATTAAATCACATAATCATTACTTTAAGATGTGGGAAAGTCCTATGAGATAGGTTCCATTTTTATCCCCATTTTATGGAAAAGGAAACACAGCTGCAGGGAAGTTTTAAGTAACTTACCCAATGTCACATGGCTAGAAGTGGCACTAACGATACAAGGTAATGAGATATAGGATGTTACGGATATTGTGAAGATCTGATATAGAGGCTCCTGACCTGGTGTCTTAGTCTGCTCAGGCTGCCATAACAAAATACCATAGGCTGGGTGTGGGTGTGAAACAACAGAGATTTATTTTCTCACAGTTCTGGAAGCTGGAAAGTCCAAGATCAAGCTTTGGCAGGGCTCAGTTTCTGATAAGGGCTTTCTTCTCTGGCTTGTAGATGGCTACCTTCTTCTTGTGTCCTCACATAGGAGAAAGAGAGCAAGCTTTCCAATACTCTTCTTTTAAGGGCACTAATCCCATCCTGAGGGCCCCCTCCTCATAACCTCATCTAAACCTAATTACCTCCCAAAGGCTCCAGCTCCAGATACTATCACATTGGAGGTTAGGGCTTCAACACATGAATTTTTGGGGGACGTAATTCAGCCATAGCACCAGGTTTTAGAAGTTTTCCAGGTCAAGGATTACAGACCCCTCTCCAGATGAGAAATAATGTTTAACAGCTATGAATAAGACTATTTAAAAAATATCTATCTTTGCTAGATCCCAAAAGAATTATAATGGGTTACTGTGTGGATTAGCTTTTTAAGGCCTTTAAGCTTTGGTTTTTTCATCTATAATTTGGGAGGAGAGTTGTATACTTACATATCTACAGCATTTCTATATGTTAACAGTATATATTTCCATATATGAATATATATGTGAATGGTAAGGTGTGCATGTATGTGTGTGGGGTAGTCAGTGATCTTTTTTGGTATTTTCATATGTGAAGCACTTTTTTTTAAAATAAATTTATTTATTCATTTATTTACTTTTGGCTGTGTTGGGTCTTTGTTGCTACACCCAAGCTTTTTCTAGTTGTGGTGAGTAGGGGCTATGCTTTGTTGCGGTGTGCGGGCTTCTCATTGCGGTGGCTTCTCTTGTTGCAGAGCATGGGCTCTAGGTGTACAGGCTTCAGTAGTTGTGGCACGTGGGCTCAGTAGTTGTGGCTTGCGGGCTCTAGAGAGCAGGCTCAGTAGTTGTGGTGCACCGGCTTAGTTGCTCCACTGCATGTGGGATCTTCCCGGACCAGGGCTTGAACCCATGTCCCCAGCATTGGCAGGTGGATTCCTAACCCCTGCGCCACCAGGGAAGTCCTCATATGTGCAGCACTTTTTAAAGTGCTTTTTAAAGCACTTGGTAAAGTAAATATGTTTTATCTCACCTGATCATCACAAGTGAGGTGTTATTTTTATTGTCATTTTTACATGTGTAGAAATCTAAGCTAAGAGATCAAGTTTCTTTCTTTTTCAAGGTCTTGCATGCAGTTGGTACGTGGCCAAGCCAAGGTAAGGTACAAGCTGCAGACTTCTGATTCTGGGTGAGCACTTTTCGTCTGCTCCACGGCTGCCTGGTGCTGGAGTACATTTTGCCTGACACCTGGGCTCTGAAAAAGATATTTATTCTCTCGTATGCTCAGCTGACATTTCATTTTGCTTCCTTGCCATCCATGACTACACCACAGTGTTCAGCGTTTCAGTACATTTTTGAAGTATTGATTTTCAGCTGGCCCCCATCTCAAAGGCCCTACCACACACCCATTTCTATTTGCCTCACTTGAGCTCACCATATATTGTTACTAAGAGTTCCTGGTTTACTCTTGCTCAGTTTACATGCAGACTTGCAGAGTTTTACCACAGCTCCAGTACTAGAAAAATAGCCGAGTTTCAGAAATGGGAGCAGGTTTTGCTGATTTTTAAGGTTAAAATAATCCTCTTTATACATGTAGAAATATATGCATTTGAATCGTTTCATAAAATCTATATATTGGGTAATATAATACCTTTTTTTAAGTGAAATATTTCTTCTTTATTTGCCCTTACCTACTTTCCTGACCCATGTCAGCCTCCACCCCCAGCTAGTCCATGTGTATAATCTAGCATGTGCCCTTCTAAATAATTCTCAGTGCTCAGCTTGTAAAGTCACATGTTTATATATGTGTGTGTTTTACAAAAACAGATCATTGTTCTACAAAAATGGGTTCATATTATTATTCTTACATGCACTTTACATCTTCTTGCTTTTTTCTTTCAACATGAGATCATGGAAAATGCTCCAGGTCAACTGTCAGAACTCTAGTTATTCTTTCAGTATTTTAAAATTCAAACTGGAAAATTTAAGACATATACAAAGATAGAGAAAATAATATGTTGAATCCCCATTGCCCATCAGCTGGCTTCAACAACTATTGGCATTTTGTTAATCTTATTTCATCTATTCTGCCTGACTTAATTTTTTTTTTCATTTATTTTTTGCTGGAATATTTTTTTAAGCAAACCTAGACTTTGTTATTTTTATGCAGTAAACACTTCAGTATTTTTCACTAACAGAGATGTTTAAAAAAACATAACCATATACCATTATCAGTTAAAATTTATAATCGTTCTTTAAAATCATCTATTATCCAGTTCATGTTCAAATCCCCCCAATTGCCTCAAAAATGTCCTCTTTCAATAGTTGGTTTGCTTGAGGATTTGAATGCCAAACATTGCATTTTCCTGATAAGTCTTATGAATTGCTTTTAAATTTATGACAGTTTTCCCTTCCCCTCCCCCTTTAATGCCCCAATTATTGAAGAAACCAGGTTATTTTCTTTGTAGAACTTCCCACCTTCTAGATTTGGCTTATTGTATCCTTATGGTGTCAATAACACATTCTTCTACCACGTTTTTCCTTTACATACTTACTTGAATATAGAGGATTGACTAGATTCAGGTTCAGTTCTTTATTTTTTTATTAATTTATTTTTATTTTTGGCTCTTTTGGGTCTGTTGCTGTGCGCAGGCTTTCTCTAGTTGCAGTGAGCAGGGGCTACTCTTTGTTGCGGTGCAGGGGCTTCTCATTGTGGTTGCTTCTCTTGTTGCAGAGCACAGGCTCTAGGCGTGCAGGCTTCAGTAGTTGTGGCACATGGGTTCAGTAGTTGTGGCTCGTGGGCTCTAGAGCGCAGACTCAGTAGTTGTGGCGCACGGGCTTAGTTGCTCTGCAGCATGTGGGGTCTTCCTGGACCAGGGCTCGAACCCGTGTTTCGTGCATCGGCAGGCGGATTCTTAACCACTGCACCACCAGGGAAGTCCAAGTTCAGTTCTTTCAGCAAAAACACTTAATAGCTGGTGCTGTGTGCTTCCTCTTGCATCAGCGTTGGGAAGAATAGAACATTGGCTGGCCTGCTTTAAGTGACATTGAAATACATCAGTGGGTTCAAGTGTGGTTAGCTTCCTCTCCCGTATAAACTTCCTCATTAACCTTTCCTAATGGTTTTAGCGTTCAGAATTGAACATTAGTTACATCCATTATTTCACTCAGAGTTGAAAAATGATTTTCTAAATCTATTAATATTTTTCTGCATTTATTCTCTGGAATTATTCTATGAAGACCTCTCCCTTGTCAATCGTTGGTAATCCCAAAGAGCAATTGTATAGGAAGGGCAGAATAAAGGCTTGATCCTTTCCTTTTATTTGTCAATTTTATGAAAAATGAGTTGGTGCTTTAACAACCCCCAGTGACAGCCAGTTACATTTTTGGACTTGCAGATTTTCATATCTATATGTTTTATTTGAAGCTATTATTTTATTTGATGTCCAAATGGTTCCATCCTTGGCCAATGGAAAGCCCTCAGATTTTCCATGCTTTCTGCTTTCTTTCCATCTGCTTTCACCAGATCTAGACTGAGTCATTTCTCCAAGGAGGAATGTTCCCTTTTAGTGGAAAATAATATTTAGAGACCACAATCTTGGTTCTAGAAGTAAATTTATTATCTTTTTAATGGGCCTGTGATACTCTGTGACATACCGTGATATATTTAACCATTCTCTATTGCTGGCATTCACCTTTACCCCAGTTTTGTTAGATTCTGCCATTCAACTGCAAAGCCATATAGAAGATACAAGAAAACTGTTTAAGAAACTTGCTATGGTCCTTGTATCATTAACAGAAGTTGAAAAATTGAAAACCAATGCTAGGAGAGTTGAAATTCTTAATAGAAATCTGGTAACCAAGCAGTTCTTGGGCATTATGTGAGGACTAAAGGAAAATAACACTTCTTCAGGTAGATAAAGAATTTCTTCTCTACTTCCTGGAGCTGATCTTTAACAAGATGAGAAGCTGATACTCTTTTCTCCTTTCCTCTCTTGGAGAAGAATTTTCCTTCCTTCCCTCAGGGATCTTAGTGGAAACATATTTTCTGTTTGCTTTTTCTAACTGTGCTTCTGGCAAAGGGATGCACACTAGCTCTCCAAGCCACGAAGCAGCTTGGACCCCTCATCAGCCCCATACAACTTTGGATGGAGGTGCAGCTGTGTGCCATATTGGCAGTACATTTTATTCTTGCAGAGGGCATTATAGCTTTTTTGATTCTATGTTTTATTTCTTTGCCAATCATCAGATGGTGTGCAGTGGAGGAAACAAAATTTATTGAGAGCTTTAGGCTCTGTGACTAGGAATAACCATTCAGCTGGTTACAGAGTTCCCCAGATGCACCATGGTATATAACCCTGACTTTCTAGTTCATCGTAAAATCACAACACTATACTAACTCTGCCAACTGGCCTTCTTTTCAGTATCTACATAAAAAAGAAAGGTATTGGTAACACTCTTCTGATAATAAAGCTTTTGATAATACTGATTGACTACAAAAAAACTTTTATGGTACTATAATATACATTACAGAAAATTACACATAAAGTACAGCTTCTTCAAACTGAACACACTCATATAATCAGCATTTGGATCAATAAATAGTTCATTATAAGCACCCCCAAAGCCTTGTTATGTTCCTTTCAGTATCTCCCCTTCTACTTCCAAGGACAGCTATCATCCTGATCCCTAAAAGCATAGATTACTTTTTGCTGGCATTGTACTTATGTAAATAGAATAGTATAGTATATACTCTTTTGCATCTGGCTTATTTCTCTAAACATTTGTAAGATTCAACCATATGAATATGTGTAATTGTAGATCGTTCATTTTAACTGTCATATGGGATTCTGTTGTGTGTCTCTACTACAATTCATGTATCCATCTTCTGTTTATGAGCATTTGGGTAGTTTCCAACTTGGGGCTATTAAAATAGTGTTGCTGTCAGCATTCTAGTATGTGCCTTTGCTGAACATACATGTGCATTTCTGTTGGATCTACACCTAGAAGGGAAAGTTATGGTCACAGTGTATGCAGTATGTTCTGCTTTATTAGATAATGCCAAATAGTTTTCCAAAGTGGTTGAACCAAATCAAACACCCATCAGCAGTGTGTGAGACCTCACTGAGACTTGGTATTTTCCATCATTTTCATTTATACGTATATGTTTTTTTCCTTTTTTAAATTTTATTTTTTATTGAATGGAAGATTCTTTAAATTCTACAGTGCTTTAGAATTTTCAAAGGTTTCTCACACATGATTTCATATGATCCCATAATAACCCCCTTTTTTTCCCCTACTCCTACTGTAACCACTGGTTTATTCTCTATATCTGTGAGTCTGCTTCTTTTTTGTTTCGTTCACTAGTTTTTTGTATTTTTTAGATTCCACCCATAAGTGGTATCACACAGTATTTGTCTTTCCCTCTCTGACTTATTTCACTTAGCATAGTGCCCTCCATGTCTATTCATGTTGCTGCAAATGGCAAAATTTCATTCTTTTTATGGCTGAATAATATTCCATTGTATATATGTATATATACATATATATATATACATATATATATATATATGTATATATATATGCCACATCTTCTTTATCCATTGATCTGTTGATGGACACTTAGGTTGCTTCCATACCATGGCAATTGCAAATAATGCTGCTATGAACATTGGGGTGCATGTATGTTTTCAAATTAGTGTTTTTATTTTTTTCAGGTATATACCCAGGAGTGGAATTGTTGGGTCATATGGTAGCTCTATTTTTAGTTTTTTGAGAAACCTTAATTTATATTTATATATATATATATATATATATATATATGTATGTATATACTTTTGAGTGGAAAGAAGATTCCCAGAGTAGAGAAGACTTTCTAATACCAACCTCCCGGTTCTGTCTGAAGTGTAGCAATAGTTATGGAGTAGTCTAGGCTGGGTCTCTGACAACACCATAATTTATCTCATTGATGATGAAGGATGGGCCAGATGGATACAAACAGCTTTTGAATACCATCAAGGAGAAGAAGCCTATGAATTTACTGACTTTAGAGAGCAGTCAACTGTTGCCTTCTGATGTTTATTATTATATAAATTTTATGACAAAAATAAAGATGGTAAAAAAAAAATCACAATTCCATAACTGTAACACAATAATAATACTTGAGTTCACTCATCCACAAACATACCTGAATTATATATGGTTGTAATCATAATCTAGACATAATTTCATATGATGTGTTTTTGAACTGAACGTTGTATCTAAAGACTCTCTCATGTTGTTTCAGTATTTCTTTATTATAAATTTAGATTGCTTCCAAAGTTTTACTATTCTAGGGAGGTCTGTAGAAAATATCTTCATCAGCTTACCTTTCCTTTTTTTAAAAAAAATTCTTGAGGCTAAATTCTTAAGAGTGGGATTACTGAATAGAAAATTATCTTCTTTTTGGCTCTGGATTTATCATACATCTTGTTTCCAAATGGCTCTCCATAATTTATGCAAGTGGAATCCAACCTTCTTGGAAACCAAAATAGCTTAGTTTTACTTATAGCAACACACACTTTGTTAGGTTCATGAACAAATAAAATGTACAACATATTGTAAAAGTAAATTCCTTGCATATGGAAGATTAAAAGTTCTTTCTTTATTTGTAATATCCAAATCTGGGAACAATCCAAATTTCCACTAGTAGATCAATAGATATCTAAATTGTGGTACATCCATACAATGGAATACTGTTTAGCAATTAAAAGGAAGGAATCATTGTTACATGTGGCAACATGGATGAATTACAAAATAATTATGCTCAGTGAAAGAAGCCAGACCAAAAAAGAGTGCATATTGTCTGATTCCATTGTACTATCTTTAAAAAATGGAAACTAATCATAGTGACAGAAAGCAGATCAGTGATTGCCTGGGGACACTGAGGTGGGGGTGGAGAGGGGCAAGAAGGACAGATTACAAAGGAGCATGGAAAATTTGGGGGTTGATGGATATGTTTACAGTAAGTCCCCTACATATGAACGAGTTTGTTCCAAGAGCATGTTCATAAGTCCAATTTGTTCATAAGTCCAACAAAGTTAGCCTAGGTACCCAGCTAACACAAGCGGCTATATACTGCTGCTTTTATGCTTGCTTCTGGACATCCTGGGCTTGAAATAAAGATACTGCACTACTGTACTCTATACAGTACTGTACAGTAAAGTACACAAAAGCACAGCCACTTGTAGAGGAAGCACACATATGACAGTGTCCTCCAGATTTGTGAACTAATTTTTATGTGATTGGACATGCTAACCCACGTTCGCATCTTTGAAAGTTTGCAACTTGAAGGTTTGTATGTAGGGCACTTACTGTACATGATTGTGATGATAGTTTCCTGAACATACAGTCGGTCCTCCATATCTGCAGGTTCTGTATCAGCAGATTCAACCAACAGAGGATCAAAAATGTTGGGAAAAAATTCCAGAAACTACCAAACACCAAAACTAGAATTTGTGATGCTTTAGCACCTATTTACATAGCATTTACATTGTATTTACAATTATTTATATAGCATTTACATTGTATTAGGTATTATAAGTAATCTAGAGATGATTTAAAGTATACGAGAGGGGAGACCTCAAGATGGTGGAGGAGTAAGATGTAGAGATCACCTTCCTCCCCACACATACATCAGAAATACATCTACGTGTGGAACAACTCCTACAGAACACCAACTGAATGCTGGCAGAAGACCTCAGACTTCCCAAAAGGCAAGACATTCCCCACATACCTGGGTAAGGAAAAAGAGAAAAGGAAAAACAGAGACAAAAGAATAGGGACGGGACCTGCACCTCTGGGAGGGAGCTGTGAAGCAGGAAAAGTTTCCACACACTCGGAAGCCCATTCGCTGGTGGAGACGGGGTTGGGTGGTGGGAAACTTTGGAGCCACGGAGGAGAGTGCAGCAACAGGGGTGCAGAGGGCAAAGTGGAGAGATTCCCACACAGAGGATAAGTGCCGACCAGTACTAACCAGCCTGAGAGGCTTGTCTGCTCACCCACCGGAGTGGGTAGGGGCTGGGAGCCAAGGCTCAGGCTTTGGAGGTCAGATCCCAGGGAGAGGACTGGGGTTGGATGTGTGAACACAGCCTAAAGGGGGCTAGTGCACCACAGCTAGCCGGGAGGGAGTTGGGGGAAAAGTCTGGACCTGCCAAAGAGGCAAGAGGCCATTGTTTCGGGGTGCGCGAAGAGAGGGATTCAGAGCACTGCCTAAGGGAGCTCCAGAGACAGGCATGAGCTGTGGCTATCAGCGTGGACCCCAGAGACGGGCATGAAACACTAAGGCTGCTGCTGTAGCCACCAAGAAGCCTGTGTGCAAGCACAGGTCGCTCTCCACACCTCCCCTCCTGGGACCCTGTGCAGCCCACCACTGCCAGGGTCCCGTGTTCCAGGGACAACTTCCCTGGGAGAACACGAGGTGTGCCTCAGGCTGTTGCAACGTCATGCTGGCCTCTGCCGCCGCAGGCTCACCCTGCATTCCGTACCCCTCCCGTCCCCCGGTCTGAGTGAGCCAGAGCCCCCTAATCAGCTGCTACTTTAACCCCGTCCTGTCTGGATGGGGAACAGGTGCCCTCAGGCGACCTACACACAGAGGCAGGGCCAAATCCAAAGCTGAACCCCAGGAGCTGTCTGAACAAAGAAGAGAAAGGGAAATTTCTCCCAGCAGCCTCAGGACCAGTGGATTAAGTCTCCACAATCAGCTTGATGTACCCTGCATCTCTGGAATACCTGAATAGAAAATGAATCATCCCAAAATTGAGGTGATGGACTTTGGGAGGAACTGTAGACTTGGGGGTTTGCTTTCTGCATCTCATTTGTTTCTGGTTTTATGTTTATCTTAGTTTAGTATTTAGAGTTTATTATCATTGGTAGATCTATTTATTGATTTGGTTGCTGTCTTCCTTTTTCTTTAATATATACATATATATATGTTTTTCCTTTTTCTCTTTTTGTGAGTGTGTATGTGTATGCTTCTTTGTGTGATTTTGTCTGTATAGCTTTGCTTTTACATTTGTCCTAGGGTTCTGTCTGTCCATTTTTTTTGTTCGTTTGTTTTTAGTATAGTTTTAAGAGCTTGTTATAATTGGTGGATTTGTTTTTTGGTTTGATTGCTCTCTTCTTTTTTTAGTTACTTTAAATTTTTTAAATTTTTAAAAATTAAAAAAAATTTATTTTAATAACTTTCCTTCCTTCCTTCCTTCCATCCTTCCTTCCTTCCTTCCTTCTTTCCTTCTCCCCTCCCTCCCTCTCTCCCTCCCTTCCTTCTTTTCTTTTCTTTCTTTCTCCCTATTCTTCTGAGCTGGCTGGCTGACAGGGTCTCTGTGCTCTGGCTAGGTGTCAGGCCTGTGCCTCTGAGGTGGGAGAGCTGAATTCAGGACATTGGTACACCAGAGACCTCCCGGCTCTATGTAATATCAAACGGCAGAGATCTCCAACTCAACGCTAAGACCCAGGTCCACTCAATGACCAGCAAGCTACAGTACTGAACACCCTATGCCAAACAACTAGCAAGACAGGAACACAACCCCACCCATTAGCAGAGAGGCTGCCTAATATCAAAATAAGGTCACAGACACCCCAAACCACACCACTGGATGTGGTCCTGCCCACCAGAAAGAAAAGATTGAGCCTCATCCACTAGAACACAGGCACCAGTCCCCTCCACCAGGAAGCCTACACAATCCACTGAACCAACCATAGCCACTGGGGGCACACACCCAAAACAAAGGAAACTATGAACCTGCAGCCTGTGAAAAGGAGACCCCAAACACAGTAAGTTAAGCAAAATGAGAAGACAGAGAAACACACAGCAAATGAAGGAGCAAGGTAAAAACCCACCAGACAAAACAAATGAAGAGGGAATAGGCAGTCTACCTGAAAAAGAATTCAGAGTAATGATAGTAAAGATATCCAAAATCTTGGAAATAGAATGGAGAAAATATAAGAAACTTTTAACAGTGACCTAGAAGAACTAAAGAGCAAACAGACAATGATGAACAACACAATAAATGAAATTAAAAATTCTCTAGAAGGATTCAATAGAATAACTGAAGCAGAAGAACAGGTAAGTGACCGGGAAGATAAAATAGTGGAAATAACTACCGCAGAGCAGAAAAGAATTGAGGACAGTCGCAGAGACCTCTGGGACAACATTAAATGCACCAACCTTCGAATTATAGGGGTCCCAGAAGAAGAGAAAAGAAAGGGACTGAGAAAATACTTGAAGAGAGTATAGTTGAAAACATCCCTAATATGGGAAAGGAAATAGTCAATCAAGTCCAGGAAGCACAGAGAGTCCCATACAGAATAAATCCAAGGAGAAACACACCAAGACACATACTAAAAAAAAACTATCAAAAATTAAATACAAAGAAAGAATATTAAAAGCAGCAAGGGAAAAACAACAAATAATATACAATGGAATCCCTATAAGGTTAACAGCTGATCTTCCAGCAGGAACTCTGCAACCCAGAAGGGACTGGCAGGACATATGTAAAGTGATGAAAGGGAAGAACCAACAACCAATATTACCCAGCAAGGATCTCATTCAGATTTGATGGAGAAATTAAAACCTTTACAGACAAGCAAAAGCTAAGAGAATTCAGCACCACCAAACCAGCTTTACAATACATGCTAAAGGAACTTCTCTAGGCAGGAAACACAAGAGAAGGGAAAGACCTACAATAACACACCCAAAACAATTTAAAAAAATGGTACTAGGAACATACATATCGATAACTACCTTAAATGTAAATGGATTAACCGCTCCAGCCAAAAGACATAGACTGGCTGAATGGATACAAAAACAGGACCCATATATATGCTGTCTACAAGAGACCCACTTCAGACCTAGGGACCCATACAGACTGAAAGTGAGGGGATGGAAAAAGATATTCTATGCAAATGGAAATCAGAAGAAAGCTGGAGTAGCAATTCTCATACCAGACAAAATAGACTTTAAAATAAAGACTATTACAAGAGCCAAAGAAAGACACTACATAATGATCAAGGAATCAATCCAAGAAGAAGATATAACAATTGTAAATATTTAGGCAGCCAACATAGGAGCACCTCACTACATAATGCAAATGATAGCAGCCATAGAAAGGGAAATTGACAGTAACACAATCATAGTAGGGGACTTTTAACACCCCACTTTCACCAATGGACAGATCATCCAAAATGAAAATAAATAAGGAAACACAAGCTTTAAATGATACATTAAACAAGATGGACTTAATTGATATTTATAGGACATTCCATCCGAAAACAACAGAATACGCATTCTTCTCAAGTGCTCATGGAACATTCTCCAGGATATATCATATCTTGGGTCACAGATCAAGCCTTGGTAAATTTAAAAAAATTGAAATCGTATCAAGTATCTTTTCTGACCACAATGCCATGAGACTAGATATCAATTACCGGAAAAAATCTGTAAAAAATACAAACACATGGAGGCTAAACAATACATTAGTAAGTAACCAAGAGATCACTGAATAAATCAAAGAGGAAATCAAGAAATAACTAGAAACAAATGACAATGAAAACTCGATGACCCAAAACCCATGGGATGTAGCAAAAGCAGCTCTAAGAGGGAAGTTTATAGCAATACAGTCCTACCTCAAGAAACAAGAAACATCTCAAATAAACAACCTAAACTTACACCTAAAGCAATTAGAGAAGAACAAAAAAACCCCAAAGTTAGCAGAAGGAAAGAACTAAAGATCATATCAGAAATAAATGAAAAAGAAATGAAGGAAACAATAGCAAAGATCAATAAAACTGAAAGCTGGTTCTTTGAGAAGATAAAAAAAATTGATAAACCATTAGCCAAACTCATCAAGAATAAAAGGGAGAAGGCTCAAATCAACAAAATTAGTAATGAAAAAGGAGAAGTAACAACTGACACTCCAGAAATACAAAGGCTTATGAGAGATTACAACAAACAACTGTATGCCAATAAAATGGACAACTTGGAAGAAATGGACAAATTCTTAGAAAAGCACAGCCATCTCAGACTGAACCAGGAAGAAATAGAAAATATAAAGAGACCAATCACAAGCACTGAAATTGAGACTGTGATTAAAAATCTTCCATCAAACAAAAGCGCAGGACTAGATGGCTTCACAGGCGAATTCTATCAAACATTTACAGAAGAGCTAAAACCTATCCTTCTCAAACTCTTCCAAAATGTAGCAGAGGGTGGAACTCTCCCAAACTCATTCTACAAGGCCACCGTCATCCTGATACCAAAACCAGACAAAGATGTCACAAAGAAAGAAAACTACAGGCCAATATCACTGATGAACATAGATTCAAAAATCCTCAACCAAATACTAGCAAACAGAATCCAACAGCACATTAAAAGGATCATTCACCATGATCAAGTGGGGTTCATCCTAGGAATGCAAGGATTTTTCAATATACGCAAATCAATCAATATGATAAACCATATTAATAAATTGAAGGTGAAAACCATATGATCATCTCAATAGATGCAGAAAAAGCTTTCGACAAAATTCAACACTGATTTATGATAAAAACCCTCCAGAAAGTAGGCATAGAGGGAACTTACTTCAACATAATAAAGGTCATATTTGACAAAGCCACAGCCAACATTGTTCTCAATGGTGAAAAACTGAAACCATTTCCTCTAACATCAGGAACAAGGCAAGATTTTCCACTCTCACCACTATTATTCAACATAGTTTTGGAAGTTTTAGGCACCATAATCAGAGAAGAAAAATAAATAAAAGCAATCCAAATCGGAAAAGAAGAAGTAAATCTGTCACTGTTTGCAGATGACATGATACTATACATAGAGAATCCTAAATATGCTACCAGAATATTAGAGCTAATCAGTGAATTTGGTAAAGTAGCAGGATACAAAATTAATGCACAGAAATCTCTTGCATTCCTATACACTAATGACGAAATATCTGAAAGAGAAATGAAGGAAACACTCCCATTTACCACTGCAACAAAAAAGAATGAAATACCTAGGGATCAACCAACCTAAGGAGACAAAAGACCTGTATGCAGAAAACTATAAAACACTGATGAAAGAAATTAAAGATGATTCAAACAGATGGAGAGATATACCATGTTCTTGGATTGGAAGAATCAACATTGTGAAAATGACTCTACTACCCAAAGCAATCTACAGATTCAATGCAATCCCTATCAAACTACCACTGGCATTTTTCACAGAAGTAGAACAAAAAATTTCCAATTTGTATGGAAACACAAAAGACCCCGAATAGCCAAAGCAATGTTGAGAAAGGAAGTTGGAGCTGGAGGAATCAGGCTCCCTGACTTCAGACTATGCTACAAAGCTACGGTAATCAAGTCGGTATGGTACTGGCACAAAAACAGGTATATAGATCAACGGAACAGGATAGGATGCCCAGAGATAAACCCATGCACTTATGGTCACCTTATTTTTGATAAAGAAAGCAAGAATATACAATGGAGAAAAGACAGCCTCTTCAATAAGTGGTGCTGGGAAAACTGGACAGCTACATGTAAAAGAATGAAATTAGAATACTTCCTAGCACCATACACAAAAATAAACTCCAAATGGATTAAAGACCTAAATGTGAGGCCAGACACTATAAAACTCTTAGAGGAAAATGTAGGCAAAACACTCTATGACCTAAATCACAGCAAGATCCTTCTTGACCCACCTCCTAGAGAAATGGAAATAAAAACAAAAATAAACAAATGGGACCTAATGAAACTTAAAATCTTTCTTTTTGCACAGCAAAGGAAACCATAAACAAGACAAAAAGACAACTCTCAGAATGGGAGAAAATGTTTGCAACTGAAGCAACTGACCAATGACTAATCTCCAAAATTTACAAGAATCTCATGCAGCTCAATATCAAAAAAACAACCGAATCCAAAAATGGGCAGAAGACCTCAATAGACATTTCTCCAAAGAAGATATACAGATTGCCAACAAACACATGAAAGGATGCTCAACATCACTAATCATAAGAGAAATGCAAATCAAGATTACAATGAGATATCACCTCACACCAGTCAGAATGGCCATCATCAAAAACATTTACAAGCAAATGCTGGAGAGGGTGTGGAGAAAAGGGAGCCCTCTTGCACTGTTGGTGGGAATGTAAATTGATACAGCCACTATGGAGAACCGTATGGAGGTTCCTTAAAAAACTAAAAATAGAACTACCGTATGACCCAGCAATCCCACTACTGGGCATATATCCTGAGAAAACCATAATTCAAAAAGGGTCATGTAGCACAGTGTTCATTTCAGGTCTATTTACAATAGCCAGCACGTGGAAGCAACCTAAGTGTCCATCAACAGACGAATGGATAAAGAAGGTGTGGCACATATATACAATGGAACATTACTCAGCCATAAAAAGAAACGAAATTGAGTTATTTCTAGTGATGTGGATGGGCCTAGAGTCTGTCATACAGAGTGAAGTAAGTCAGAAAGAGAAAAAGGAATACTGTATGCTAACACATATGTATGGAATCAAAAAAAAAAAAGGGTTCTGAAGAACCTAGGGGCAGGGCAGGAATAAAGATGCAGACATAGAGAATGGACTTGAGGACATGGGTAGTGGGAAGCTTAAGCTGGGACAAAGTGAGAGTGGCATGGACATATACACTACCAGATGCACAATAGATAGATGGTGGGAAGCAGCGCATAGCACAGGGAGATCAGCTCCGTGTTTTGCGACCACCTAGAGGGGTGGGATAGGAAGGATGGGAGGGAGATTCAAGAGGGAGGAGATATGGGGATATATGTATATGTTTAGCTGATTTACTTTGTTATAAAGCAGAAACTAACACACCATTGTAAAGCGATTATACTCCAATAAAGATGTTTAAAAATAAGAAGTTAAAACAGAAAAATTTAAAACATTAATTCATTTAAAAATAAGTTAATTACGTTTTAACATAAATTTTTGTTAATGAAAACTAAGTAAACTTTCCAAAACAAAGAAAAATAAATGAAGTATTCTAGAGAATGTGCTTAGGTTATATACAAATACTACACCATTTTATATAAGGGAATTGAGCATCTTCGGAGTTTGGTATCCACAGAGGTCCTGGAACCAATCTCCTGCAGATACAGAGGGACAACTGAATGCATATGTCCAAACGTATCAAGTTGTACAGTGTAAATACATGCACTTTACTCCATATTAATTTTACCTCAATCAAGCTGTCTCAAAAAATAAAATTTATTGCTCAATATTTCCAGCTCTTTGAAGATCACATGCAAATGAGGAACATGAGTTGTTGTTAACTCATTATTATTAGGTAGTAATAATGGGTTTAAGGGACACAATATTGTACTTCCCCCTAAAATATATTCAAGTCCTAACCCCCACTACCTAGGAATATGATCTCATTTGGAAAGAGGGACTTTGCAAGCACAGTCAAGTTAAGATGAGGTCATACTGGATCAGGGTGGGCCTCGAATCTAATGCTTGGTATCCCCTAAGAGGAGAGGATGCATGGACAGACACACAGAGAGAATAATGCCATGTGTAGATAGAGGCAGAGACTGGAGTGATGTAGCTGTTCTGATCCCAGTAACACCAAGGATTGTTGACAGCTACTAGAAGCTGGGAAGAGGCAAGGAAGGATTCTTCTCTAGAACTTTCAGAGGGTACATGGCCCTGCTGACACCTTGATTTCAGACTTCTAGCCTGTAGAACTGTGGGAGAATACATTTTTGTTGTTTTGAAATTATCAGAAGTTATAATTTGTTACATCAGCCCTTGGAAACTAATACATATAGCAACATGCTTTTATTAGCTAGTCTACTCTAATTTTAAACAGAGTTGATTATAATACCATAGGAAATATACATGATATCTGTATTATAGAACCAGATGTCTGATTATTTCATGTCTGATGAAACTTTGTATTTTTTAAAGTGAATCCCCCTTTGTTCTGTCCTTGTTTCTCTCCTCTCTCCAGCAGCCACATGTGTTACCATCATGTCTTTATATTAATATGAACACAGTGATTATCAAAAAATTGTCTGTGGATGCTTGGTGATCCTTGAGACACTTCCAGGGAGTCTGTGAGGTCAAAACTGTTCTCAGTTTTGATTTTTTCACTGTGTTGACATTTGCAGTGATAGTACAAAAGCAATGGTAGATAAAACGGCTGACATCTTAGCACAAATCAAGATAGTACCACCAACTGCACTAGTAGACATTTTATTCTTCATCTGCATGTACTGGCAGAAAACAAAACAAAAAGAGTTTCACTTAGGAATCACCTTGATGAAGCAGCAGTATTATTAATTTTATTACATCTTTATCCTTGGGTGTACATGTCTTTTTAACAGTCTGTGTGATGATATGGGGAGTACAAATAATGTCTTTCTGTTACATAGAAAAGTCCAAAAAAAAAAAAAAAGCACTTGTGTGGTTGAGTTTTGAACTGAACTAGCAGCTTTTTTTCATGAACACCATTTTTATTTGATAGACAGACTCTGGTTATTCAAATTATTCAGACTTTGGTACTTAGCAGACATTCCCCTCTATGCCCAGAGATTTTCCTTTGGAGACAGCAATCTTAAGAGATTGTGTTTCCTTGGCTGAGAATGATATTTCCTGTAAAATCTTAAACACAGGTAAAGCTCAGGGAGTTACAGGGATTTGCTGAAGGACACGTACCATAAAGTAGCAGACATGGGCTTAGAAATCAGGCCCCCTTACTTCCAGCCTGCTACTCTTCCCATTTCACTAAATGAGGCAGGTGGTTTTTCATATTTCATTCATCCTCTCCTTGAGACAGAATTAATGCTGCAAGAGAAAGAAACTCCAGGTGGAAAAACTGACAAGTCAGGTATTACACAGGCACTTAATTTTTATTTTGTAATTTTCACAGTCTGAGCAACCAAGTAGAATACATAAAGAAGACACTAAAATGTGGCCTAATAAAATTCATTTGACCAGAAATACGAGCTTCCATGTTTTTGTCTCCAGCTCAGGTTTTTTTTTTTTTTTTTCATTTTTAATGTCAACTGTTCTCTGAGTCCAGTGCTCACTTTGGCAAAAACTACATTTAGTTGCAAATTGAGACACGGTGCATAGCTGCTATGATTAAGGAATTCAGAATCTTATCCAATATAAGGCCTTGAGGGCAGAAAGAAATGCTGAGGGAAAAACATTTCAATGTTGCCCTGTCTAGATGAGTGCCTGAAATAAATATTAACTGTTATTTCTGAAAACTTTCCTCTGTTTTATATACTTCATTTCCCCCACTTTTGAGTCTACAGTTTATTTCAGCAACATTATGGGTTTCTACTCATGATGAGTCTTCTCAGCGTGGGCTGGGTCAGTGTTTGTAGCTCAGCTGGCTGGTGCCAGAGTGGAGGGCACGTCTGATTTGATTCCACCCCAGGAACTGAAGGATTTTGAAGATTTTCCTCCTAATATTTGGCTTTACTTGATAATCCCAGAGCATGCTGGGAAATCTCAGCAAGAGGAAAAATTTAGTAACCACAGGGAGGCCTGCTTGCAGGGTTGTGGGTAAGTGTGAAAGCTTATGAGTATGACTGTTAATGATTTGTATGTTCTGCTTTTCACGAGATTTTCTCTCAACAAAAAGTGTGTAGGCTTGTGAGGACAGACAGCTTTTAGAAAACTCAGCCGTCCCCAGAAAGACAAATGCATGATTGAGTCATTTCCCAAGAGAGAAGCCACTAGTCAGCCAGGTATGTGGAGCCATGTGGTTCAAAAGCAGGAGCTGGCAAAGGGTTGCATGGGATTTTAGCCTCACGTTTTCATCATCATTTTTCTTTCTTATTTTTGAGTACTGAAATTGCCCTTGGCGTATGCAGAATAAGAGACATGCTATCTACCTCTAGTCAACGTTGGAGAAAGTGTTCAGTTCAGAAATAGGCTTTGTAGCCAAGAAGGTGATCAAATCTCAGAGGCTTGAAGAGTTTTTCTGTATGTGTGCAAACCAGTTTCTCATGTATCTTCTTTTCGATTCTGCTTTTCCCCTTTTTGTTGTTGTTTGTTTATATATAGTAACTAAAACTCTCTGTCTTGGAAATGTCTAACAATAGGCTAGATTTTTATTTGGTCTGGGTGCTCCAGATGTGAGCTGGCCCAGAGGAGGTGGTGGTGGAGATGGAGCCCTTGCACTGTGCTCTGGGAGTGGGCAGATTTCACTGATTGGGTTACAAGGCTCTGGAATATTCTGTACTTAGAACTAGCTTTTCCGAGCATGCAGAGGCATGTGACAGTTGTTGATCTTGACATAGAGGGAATCTAGCCAGAGGTGTCTGTGTACAGCATGTCCCAAAGTACAAGGAAGCTTGCCTCCTGACCCTGTACCTATAGGGCTAACCTAACATGACAGCTAGGATGACTCTGGTCTTCTATATGCTGGAGACAACTTCACCTTCATTTAATTGAATACAGCTCACTTTATTAGGTTCCTACTAAGAAAAATGCATGAGATTTGAATGTAACTAATTCTTGGGACTTACTACCCTCACTTTATTTATTTATTTAAAAAATCTATTTATTTATTTATTTATTTATGGCTGTGTTGGGTCTTCGTTGCTGCGTGCGGGCTTACTCTAGTTACAGCGATTGGGGGCTACTCTTCGTTGCAGTGCGTGGGCTTCTCATTGCGGTGGCTTCTCTTGTTGCGGAGCACAGGCTCTAGGTGTGCAGACTTCAGTAGTTGTAGCACACAGGTTCTAGAGCACAGGCTCAGTAGTTGTGGCACATGGGCTTAGTTGCTCCGTGGCATGTGGAATCTTCCCAGACCAGGGCTCGAACCTGTGTCCCCTGCATTGGCAGGCGGATTCTCAACCACTGCGCCACCAGAGAAGCCCTACCCTCACTTTAAATTGTAGGAAACAGGATTAGAGAGGATAAGTGGCTTATCCAAGTTCATACAACTGGTTCTTCTCACCACATGTCTTCATTGTGATAAGAGAGACAATTTTCTTTTCTGTGACAAAAATACAGTCTCCTGCTCTCATTAATGAGTCTATGATTTTTTTTTTAAAGACTTTATTTTTCTAGATTGCTTTTAAATTCACAGAAAAATTGAGAAAAGGTTACAAAGGTTGCCCATATATTACCTGCCTCCCTGACCCCCACCCATTGTCAACATCCCTCTCCAGATTGGTATATTTGTTAAAGTCAATAAACCTACATTGACACATCATTATCACTCAAAGTCCATAGTTGACAGTAGGGTTCACTCTTGGTGTTGTACATTCTATGGGTTTGGGCAAATGTATAATAATATGTGTCCATTATTATGGTATCATATATAGCATTTTCACTGCCCTAAAAATCCTCTGTAATCTGCCTATTCATCTCTCCACACTGCCCTTCCTGCAACCCCTGGCAATGACTGATCTTTTTACTGTCTCCATAGTTTTGCCTTTGTCAGAATGCCATATAGTTGGAATCAAATGGTATATAGCCTTTTCAGATTGGCTACATCCACTTAGTAATATGCATTTAAGACTCCTCCATGCCTTTTAATGGCTTGATAGCTCATTTCTGTTTAGCACCAAAAAATATTCTACTGTCTGGATGTACCACAGTTTATTTACCAGTTTACCTACTGAAGAATATCTTGGTTGCTTCCAAGTTTTGGCAACTATGAATAAAGCTGCCATAAAAACCTAACTGCATTCCTCAAATTTTGCTATGTAGTGTTTTTATTATTGTTCTAAATTTTTAGAATGATTTCTCCGTTCATCCATGAATTATTTAGAAGCATATTTTTAACTTTCTAAATACATGGGCTTTAAAAAAATCTTTCTATCATTGATTTCTAATTTAATATTATTAGATTAAATTAGAATTTAATGCAGAGAATGCAGATTATGATAGGATTCTTCAGAATTTATTGAGATTTTCCTTATATGGTCAGTTTTTATAGATAGTCCATGCATACTTCAATAGAATGTTTATTCTCTATGTTCCGTAAATATGTATTAATATAGGGATTATTTGTTCTTCAAATATTCTATTACTCTTTCTTTGCTTTCTTGATCTCTAAATTGCTGAGAGTTGTGTTAAAATCTTTTACTATGTTGGTTGATATGTCAGTTTCTCCTTTTCACTCTGTAACTTTTCGTTGTGCATATTTGAAGGTATTTTATTGTGTGCATACAGGTTTAGAATTTTTATATCTTTCTGGAAAATTAACTTTTATTAATACGTAAAAGCCCTCTTTATTAACAATGATTTTTACCATTTAAGCTTATTTTTTGTCTGATATTATTTTAATTATACCATATTTCTTTTGGTTAGTACATACTTAATATGTAATTTTTCTATACTTTTAATTCTTTGTGTTTTTTTTGCTTTAGATGTTCCTTTTGTAAATTTTGTTTTTTGATGTGACTATTTAAAAAAAATATGGTTTGACATTCTTTGTCTTAGTTGGACAGTTGAGTCTATTTACATATATTTGGATCTTATTCTTCCACCTTCTTTTTAAATTTTGTTTGACCAGACTCCTTTTGTGCAGTAAGTAGGTTGAGCTTTCCCCGCTAAGGTAACGAAATTATCAAGGTGTTTATTACACAGTTTAATACACATACACAGATACATACCCCTCTAAGAAGCAGGTTATTTTTACCTTCATTTTACATCCAAGGAAACTGAGGCAGAATGGTTAATTACCTGTCTCTAGGTCACAAAGCATTTGTGTGGCAAAGATTAGATTTGAACTAAGATCTTCTGGAATTGGAGTCCAAGTCTCTTATCTCTTCATGCTTCCATCTTGTCTTCAGGATAGAGTCATCTCCGGTGGAACTGAAGATAAGAAAGAAGATCAAAGGAAGAAGAGGACTTCAGGAAAAGCCAGTAAAGAGTGCTGAGGTCAGAACTTTTATTGTCTTTAAAAAAGGATTGATTAGAGTTTTGAAAGTAAACAACTTTTTGCTTTGTTCTTGTTTCTTTGATGGAATTTACTCATCAGAAAGTGATGATGTTTGCTACAATATAAGCAGCATTTAAACACAGTCATTTTTTTATTAGTCATGGTATTTCACCCATGATGAAATGAAAGTTTCATAAAACCATAATTTGGAACAGAAATGGATGGTGATTTTGTCAGTTTTCTTGATAAGTAGAGAGATATGAAGAATATTATTGAACAAGCCTGACAATGAGAAGACCTAAGCCCATGTTCATTTCAGTGATTCACAAAAGAGATCAAAGTAAAATTTCTCTCTGTTTAAAGTATTCTGTTTTATTGTTTAAAAATTCACTTGGCAAGAATTTCTTGAGAATTTTTCTCAGGGTCACTGAAGCTAGTTTTGTTAATAAGTTTAGGATTTGAAGGCAAACAGTGATTTGGTTGAATGAAAATTTGATCATTAATTGTCTAAAAGTATGGAGATTGTGTGATTAAGGGGTAGGGAGGCAACTGCAACTATTTTGGGGGATAAATGTAAACAGTCTGATTTTGTTTATGGATTCTATGAAATTTCAAGGTAATCATTTCTTCTGCCTTAGGTCACAGCAGCAGCTTTGTAGATCTAGTGCTATGTCCCCTTGTCTAAATTGTAACCCCTTTGTGGTGATGTAGAGCTTCTGATAAGAGCTCTAAGTAGCTTGAACATACAGTGAGAATCACATTGAAGCTGGCTTCAGAACCCTAGTTTTGTAGGTCTAGGTGACTAACATCTTTGATAAAGTAAGCTGAAAAATCCATTTTCAAATGAAATATACTTATTTTAAAAGTAAAATACCTCTTAAGTGAGCAGAATCTGCAGTTCTAGATCTTTTTAAAAAATTTTATTATTTATTTAATTGAAGTCTAGTTGATTTACAATGTTGTGTTAGTTTCAGGTATACAACAAAATGATTCAGTTATACGTACATATATATCTATTTTTTCAGATTCTTTTCCCTTATAGGTTATTATAAAATATTGAGTATAGTTCCCTGTGCCATACAATAGGTCCTCATTGGTTATTTATTTTATATATAGTAGTGTGTATATTGCAGTTCTAGATCTTAAATGAAATTTGGGCATAAACAAAGGCTGAGTGTCACTTTGATTCACTGATAATCTGCGTTACCAAAACAGGATGCTGATTGTTGATGTTCCTTTTCTTCAATTGTAGGATCACCTCTACTTTGTATTAGTATGGGAAGAGTTTGTGAGATGTATCAATAGTTAAAAGATATTGCAGTAGGCTTTTAACTGTCTCCTCTCTTTTATTCTTGTTCTGTACAATTTTATACACATATTGCCATTGGCATAATTTTTTTAAGCTGGTTGAATCTTACGGATAAAGTGCTAACTCTATAGCTTGGACTAAAAGCTATTCCGAGTCCAGTCCAATCCCAACCTGCGTTCTGTTCTCAACTCCAATCCTCCGTCACCACCGCCACACACACACACACACAGACACACACACACACATACACACGGAGTTCTAACCACTTGGTATTTGTTCTTACTTTCTTTGCACATGCTATTCACACTGCTTAAAATGCTCTTGACTCTCTCCTCTACCTCTATAATCTCAAGACCCTGATTAAATATCACTTCCTCTTTGAAGCCATACAGAACCTACTTCCTATAGTTGTTTCTTTCTCTGTACTTTCAAAGCACATTATAAATTCATCATTTTATGGAATTTACCAATCATATTCTAGTAAGCCATAAACTATAAGATGTTGCAATACAGTGAAAGCCGCAAAGAGTAGCTGCATAAAGATTAACTTTCCTCTTCTAGTTTACTACCATGCTTTTGTCATTTCCCACCTTGCTCCTAATTAGTTCTGGGGTGGAAAAAGAATAAAATTGCTGCTGGTGGGACTTAGACTTATGTAAGTAATGGAGAAGATAAAGAGGACTAGTAGTAAGAAGTGACAGCAAGGAGACAGGGAGATTCTGTGACCCTAAGGTGGTCTATATGGGCCTGCTGTTCTCGAGTAGCCATCTGTATCTAGGGGATGCACAGAAAACAGGCGTATGCGAATCCAAGATTACCTGTATAAAAAGCCTAAGAAAAACCGGGATTAGATTAAACACGTGAAAAAAAGAATAACCTTCTACAAGTGTTAACATTTCTGTAAAACTCACGTTAATCATATATCCTATTTTAATGTAACAGAAACACGAGTAAATGTTTATGCTGAAGTAATGTAAAAAATAGTTCAGTTTTTACTTAAAATTTGGAAAAGCGTAATAATCTGCTAGCCACAGTTTTAGAAAGATGAGCTATTCAAGGCTATAGACTAGTCTGGTAATAATAGTAACGGTTGCCATTTATTCAGTGCCTATTAAGCACTGTGAGGAATGCCTCATAACTTATTTTATTTTGTATATTTTATTTTATTTAATGCATGCAAAGCTAGGTACAAGCATCCCCATTTTGTAGAACAGACAACTGTTGCCCCAAGAGGTCAGATAACTTGCTCAGTGTCACCCAGTATGTGGAGAGAGTCTGAATTAGAATTCTAGACTTTCTGCCTCCAAAGCACATGCTCTTTCTGTCATACCAGGTTGCCTCACAAACTAACTTCTGAGGACGAACATCTATGAAGAAGTAAAGAGCTTCTCAAAAATCAGATCTGCAAACTAATACCTACAACTCAACAGCAAATGAGTCTACTAGTTAAGAGAAATGTATTTAAGAAATCAATTTGGTGTCCCTAAAAACATGCCTACAACATGCCACACAATGACTACAAAAACACTCAAAATAACTGATCAGATCTAGTTATCTCTTGAAGGTTTTCCACCACTGTCTAGCCCAACATGAGGCCCTCTGACATTGGCCCAGGGGCACCACGTAAAAGTTGTGACCTACAACCCTGTCTGTCCATGGCCCTGTTCCACACTTCAGTCTTCTCTATGCTTCTCTTAGCTTCCTGTTTTCTGACCCTGTGTCTGGTCACAGCATTCCATGCTGTCTTCTTTACTTTACTCTCTGCCTTACACAGCGTTCTATCCCTTCTGGGTACAGTCTTGGTGATTCCGTTGACATTGGCCTACCTCTAGGTTCACAATACAGACTATGGCCTTAACAGATACTCCTGTCATGATGTTTATCCAAGAGTAGTTTGAAGACCACTTCTGTCAAGGTTCTATTGGGAGGGAAGCTTGTGAAATATCTGAGTTGACTGAATCAGGACCTCTGGGGAGTGGTGCCCTGCAATCTGAACTTTAACAAGCTTTCTCTGTGATTTCTTTTGTGACCAATGTTTTATAGGTACTGTTCTAGGTTTGATGCGATCCCTTGGCATCCCTATCCTTTCCGTCATCCTCTGCAATGACTCCCCTATATGTGAGGGCTCCCTGGCCTGACCTGACTCTGTGCCATGAGTGTGGTTAACTGTGGGTTGTTTATATTGCTTGGGCCTTTTAGAAAATCCTATCCTTAGAGTGACTGCCTGCCCTTTGCAATCACAAATGTAATTTTCCCTTTACTTCATTACATAACCTAAGTTTCCCCAAAGACTCATCTGTTTATGGGTACAAATAAAGCCACTTCATGTTTATAACCCAAATTTCACTGACTCATGCCCATACAGACATAATACAAGACCTTAATTTCCTGCAGAATTTTCCCTCAGTGTTTCTGGGAGGTTGTGGGATGGGCCTCCCAGGTGTCCTCAACACTGTTTCTTTGCGCCGTGCTACTGGTTGATGTGTGTCACTTTTGGAGTCATTAGGCTATGCCTCTCCATGAATCCAAGGCTGGTGGCCTCCTGCAGGTGTTGATCTCCATGACCAGGACTAGATGCTCTCTCTCTGTACTTTCAGAGCTGCAAACCCTTGAGGAGCCAGCGGTGATGCTGTGTTCCCAGGCATCCTGACTGGGTTGGAGCCAGTCTGTGCTTGGTATAGAAGTGAGAGGATGCTGTTTGCTCTGACTCTGTGTTGTATTTTTTCCACCCAAGCAACGCTATTACTCTCCTGGTTCTCCAAAGTCCTTCTCATTCAATTTCCGTGTGCAGCTCCTCTCTCCAGCACCCCAAACACTAGTCTGTATTTCCAGTCCGATCACTTCCTTGGATGCCCACAAATAAGCCGTATTCCCCAAAGAAAACCACTGTGAAAAATCTACTCCTTATAGACCTGTTCACCAGTTCATCGCAAATGCTCAGCCATATCTAATTCTCTGAACCTCATTTTAAACTTAGGTGGGGACTCTTCCCCTACCCAACACACATCTTAACATCTGTTAAGTTCCTGACTCCAATGATCTCAGTTTTAGAGCTACTACAGAGAGACCCTTGAGAAGAGGTTGAAACAAACTTTAGAACATAGGATAAGCTGTCAGAGTGAGAGAATGCAACAGTACAGATACTGGAAAATTATTTTTTGTTTCAAAGAGGACGTCTGATAAATTTAAGTTGTAGAATATGAAAGAAAAGAGAGAAGCAGAGAATGGAGCTGCATGCGGGATTCAGCATCTAAATGAAACACAGTCTCCCCTACTTTCCTCTTCCTTTACCACACAGAGCCAGCTGTCACCGAAAGCTGTTTCCAAACCAATTACAATTTCTTTACCAGAAAGGAGGATAAAATCTTAACAAAGGAACAGATGATTGGGTGCTGTTCGTTCTTCTGACTCTGGAACTGCTTTAGAAAGGAAGTTGAATCTTTGCAGAATTATTATTATCAGTCATTCTTTATTGCTTCAGCTTTCTTTATTGCACTCTAACACACAAAGTAATGAAAACATATAATAAAGAGAATAAAACACGTAATGCATCGCTATGCAGATATTGCAATCATAACAAATCCAATGTAAATGCCGTATAGGGAATACTTGAGCCTTCCAGTACATTGCTAACAGTTTGCATGATACTACATCACGTTATTTATCTACTAAACTTGTGATGCTTTGCTCTGCTAAATATCATGCCAGCATCAACCCCAAATAGCACTAGTACTCTTTTCCATTTTCCACATGGAAGCATATTTCTTTGCTGTCACTGGTTTTAATGTTTGCAAAGAGTAGCTCCAGCTCCTGAATAATTAATGCATAATGATTACTAAGCTACGGGTAGTAGTTTACTATTCTAGCCCCTCTGGTCTTTGCAAAGTTGCTTGCTTTAATATGCACTTCGAATTAGAACCAAGAGGTAGTAAAAGTCATTAAGACGGCATGGAGCTCAGTCAATAATGATTTACAGAGTTTGGACGCATCCTGGGTTTTTCATTCATGGCTCTCAAGCCCCATCTGCTGCTTGTGTTCTTACTTGGTATCCTGTTTGCAAATGCTTCTCTGATGGAGGGTTTCTGTTCCGTTTACACGTAAAAGAATTGACACTCAAGAGTTCAGGTCAAGTACACATTTCCTCTGTGGTGTTGCCAACACTGGGAGATCATTGGCAATGACTAAATACACTAGGAATATTTCTGCCAAATATATACATGTCAAGCAACTTCATGATCTCATATGGTAGGGACACTTAGTAAATATTAAACAATGGTAATAAGAATTACAAGAGTGATTCATCCAAAGCACTGTAGAAGAGACTTTTTAAAAGCTAGCTGGGAGAGTTTTAAAGAGGAGCAAGAATGTTCCCATGGTGAGAGTGGGAGAGTACAAACCTTAAGACTGACACTGCTAGTTGCTGCTTGTAGTTTCTTCTCAAGGACATTCCTACAGAGTAACTCAGACTTTAGTGATTCCCATGCGCTGTAAGCTGTGTTGTCCCAAAGGACAGAGATGGTCGTTTTAGGGGCCTTGCCTGTGAGCTGGAATGATCAAATGTGCCAGGGATATCTAAGGAGAAGATGTGAGTGACTATGGCAGGGCAAATTCCCCTTGGGTGGGCATTAGAATGAGAACTAGTTGCCTCTAGAAAGTCAGTGACTCAAATTTTATTCTCCCTGGTACCTGGTCTGGGGCTGAACATATAATATACAATAGAAAATTGGTCAAGATATTTGTGGGATGGTGGTAAATAGAAGAATATATTGTAAACACCATTCCACACTAACCAAATTGAGGTTTCAGTTTTTTTTATATATATATATATATATATATGTAAAAATATAAATATCTTTCTATCAATCGATCAATAGATATCTTGGTTGCTCAATGTTTTCCTCCCATGGAATATTATGCCATTTACCTTTTTTTTTGAGTCCCTCAAATATCTTCATTAAATACAATTTTTTAAAAACATTTTAGAAGTAAATATATAAATGCTTTGAGTCTGGTTTTGTAGATTGAAAAAAGTATCCGAGTTTGCTTATGGCAGGAGATGTTAATTCTTTGAGATGGTTCAGAAAAGGTCTTTGACTAAGTGAACGCTGGTGACCTCCATGTTAGCATAAGCCTAAAAGTCAAACTTGCTGTTTCGTCCTCCCCCAGCAGACCAAGCCTTACGTACTGTAGTTGGTGCTTTGCCCTTTCCAGCTCTTAGATTGCTGCTAGGCCTGGCACTGGGTTAAATGGAAGGGACCCTTGTCGTTGGTGGAGTGAATGGAAGGGAGGCTAAAGGTGTGCATTGCTCCATGCCTGCGATTGGTTTGCTAATGAATCATTTGTCAAAGGGGAATGAGGGAGAAGAGAAATAGCTGCAAAATGACCCGAGAAGCCCCACAATATGTTGTATGATTAAATAACGGACCGAGTATCACAATCTCTGAGTACTTTAGAGAAATAGAAGGCATTGACCACAAGTCAGTATCACATTCTGTGACAGATTCCCCACAGAGAACTCCCACTGAGTCAGGTTCTTCCACAGTTTATGGTGTGCAGTGAGTCCATTGGACGTATTCTTAGTTTAATGGATTGGTTGCTGATTGCCATAATGGAGGGAGTGGGGGTGAGAGGAGGCAGGGAGTTTCAGGGGAGACCACAAAAATACTTCGGTTCAGTCCTCGGGGCTCTCCTTACCCCATTGCCCTCTCCCTCCAGGTGTCAGGGCCCTATCTTCCTTTCCAGGTGTTTATGGTTACTTGTGTGAGTGACCCAAGCCATCGAAGGGGAGGGGAGGTGACTGTCCACATGAAATGGGTTTAAGGGAATGGAGAAGCGAGTTGAACTCCTGCTTGTCAGTCAGCCAGTGGGGAGCACCCAGACTGTTGTGGCCTGAGTGCTGTTGCTGCCGTCATGAAGCTCCCGGGGGCAAACCTGGGCAGCCTCTCAATGGTCCTCCATTCCCACCCATGAGATCTCGCCTCACTCCTTCCCAGCCATGAAATTGTTTTCTGGACTGAATGACATAGCGGACCAAAGATCCTCTATTCTTCCTAATTTGTACCATCTGGTACCTGCATTTCAACTTGTCAAACAGGAGAAAAATATTTGACTTCATTCTCCTCTCTCCTCTGCTTTAATACTCCTAAGGTGATTCATAATGCCTTGCTTGAGTCAGGAGAGACACCCTGTGGAACCTTTGAAGAAATTCTGGGGAGGGGGAGAGTTGATGTGGGAACGGGATTGAACACAGTTAAAACTTTAAAAATATCCTGCCATATTTATTATTAGATATGCAGATAACCTCCTAAAGTGTGTGTGACCTTGGGTAAATAATTTACCCTCCTCTCTGTACCTTCATGTTTTCATTTATAATGGGTATAACAATTGCATCTAATTCCTAAGGTTGTCAGTATATACATATATACTTCAATATAGTACTGGGCATGTCACATAAAGATATGCTCCATGTGAAGGAGTCAGCCACCCTTTCTACTTTGGAAGGCTGGAAAGCTACTATCACGTCCCAAAGCTCCTAGTCATAGTCTGGGATTGGGTCACGTTACGAGCATCCCTGGCATGAGATACAGGGAAACAGGTTTGGGCTTTAAAGTCAGAGAACCTCGATTTGAATCCTGGCTGAACCTTTTATTTGACTCTGAGCCAAGTATGCAATGTATTAGTTTCCTGTGCTATAACAAATTACCATAAGCTCTGTGGCTGAAAACAACAGAGGTTTATTCTTCTACAGTTCTGTGGGCTAGAAGTCCAAAATCAGTTCTACTGTCTCCAAATCAAGGTGTCACCAGGGCTGCACTTCCCTGGGAGCTCTAGGGAATTCGGTTCCTTGCCTCTTCTGTTTCCAGCGGCTGCTGGTATTTCTTGGTTTGTGGCTACATCACTCCAATTTCTGCCTCTGTAGTCACATTGCTTCCTCGTGTGTGTGTGTGTGTGAAATCTCCCTCTGCTTCCTTCTTATGAGGACCCTTGTGATTACATTTAGGGGCCACTGGATAATCTCTTCATCTCAAAATCCTTAATTTAGTGGTATCTGCAAAGATCCTTTTTCCTTATAAGGTAATGTTTATAGATTCCAGGGATTAGGAATTAATATCTTTGGAAGGTTATTATTCTGCCTACTACTCCAGACTTCCCTTAGTCCGTTATTTCACTTGTAAAATGGGAATAATAGTACCAAATTCACAGGTTACTGTGAGGATTAATTCAATGTCTTATACAATAGGTAGTAAGAAAGATCTTCAAAATTCCATTTAGACCAGTATAGCTGCAGTGTGCACCCTGCTGTCCTGTGGCAAGATGCCACATGCAGCCTCTGTTTTCTGAAATGGGGTTAGGATAGTCGGAAGTGGAAAATCATAAGAAGTCATTAGTTTTTGTTCAGGTCAAACATTGCAGGTCTACTCTCTGCTGGACACTCTTCTGAGGACTGAAATTACAAGGATAAAGCCCGGATCTTGAGGAATTCCATTCCTGATCTGTTCTCTTTGGGGTGCACAGGCATATGCAGTGTGAATCCACTGCATTAGGTGTCCTGCTAGGATGAGCCGAGAGCACTGTGATACAGAGTGGCCGTGGAGTTGGCCAGGGAGGGCTTCACATCTGCATGGGTGGTGACGTTGCAAAAACTCAATTTGTCTGTGAATCCGGCCCCTCTCAATTTCTTCGTAGTTACAAGTTAAACAGGTCATTTCTATGCCCTGTGGCTCCTGAATTTTGGAGTGGAGTAGATGATGATGCTGTGGAATGAGAATAAAAATGTGAATAAAAACATGGATTTCACTGCTTGATTCTTCTCCAAAGCTTGCAGGTCACAGAGAGTTGTATCAGGGAGATGCTTTTCAATTTAGCGCAGAGCCCAGGAGGGCTCTTAGTCCTTTTCTCCCACTTCCCAATTTAAGCATGACTGAATCTTTAATAATCAAACCAAATAAATGATGAAATGCCCAGTGACAGCTTGTGGGTTTGATGGAGCTGTCCCTGGAAATAGATTTGTAATTCTGTCGTGTCGATGGGAAAGAAGACGTTGATCAGTATGTTCCCAGTTCATTATCATGTTCATGAGGGCTGCTGCCTCATGATTTCCTGTCAGATCCCTTGTTCAGTCTGCAATGGAGGTAGACCTGGGAATGTGTCATTCTCATCTATTGTGAATAAATGTTGTTTTCTCCCAAATTGTTTCAGCCTTCTAAACAATTTTGTGAGACCTAACAATTATAGTTCCAGTTTTAGAGAAACTGATAAATTATGGGGATCCTATTTGGAAAGACAGGGCATATTTATCAAAAGATACCAATTCCCAGTAGCATATTCCAAAGCAGCAAATGAGTGGCTCAAACAAGGAGTTTTGGAAGAGGGTGGTGTTTGGGGAAGACTCCACTGAAGAGGTGGGTCCAGAGCTGAGCTTGCGCATGTTGGCAGTTAGGAGGAACTTGGAAAGGGCTTCCCAGGGACACAGAAAGAGTGGAACTAGTGAGAGACAGAGGCAGGAATGTGCTAATGTGCCTTTAGGACAAGATTTGTATCCATGTGGATAAAGTAGTATGATTAGAGCCATATGATTGTAAAATAAAAGTCTTAATAGGGAGGTTCAGTCCAGATTCACTCATCCAACGTTCATTTATTCATTCATCAGCTACTTATTGAGAGTATACTGTGTACTAGCCTTGACCCCGAAGTAATGTATTTTTGTATGTTGCAGTATTGGTAATGAGAAACTAAGAAGATTTTTGAGCATTGGAGAAAAGTAAAATCATGTAAAATCATGGAGTAAACTAAAAATGATGATCTGAGAAGATTCATTGAGCTGCCTTGTATAGAATGGATTAGAATGGGAGATACTGAAAATAGAGAGATGAGTTAGGGAACCATCGCAGGTGAAAGACTTTGATAAGCAAGGCAGCAGAAGGAATGAATACAAGAGATGTTATCGAGGGAAAGTGTTTCCATAACACTTTGTAGAATGTGTTGTTTGCTTACATGTCTATCTCCCCACTAGACTGTGAGCACCTCAAAGACAAAGGCCATTTACTCTTGTGTCTCTACAACCCCAAGGAATGTGCCTGGCACACAGTAAGTTCTCAAAAAACATTTGTTGACTTTCTGGTGACTAAAAATGGATTGAATGTGAGAAATGAGAGAAAAGAAGAGTCAGAAAAGACTCAAGTTCTTTGAACAAGGGAGGGTTATTCATTATCAACAGGAAAGAAGATGGTCACAGCAGAGCTGCTACTTCGAGAAGATGTTCTGCTCTCATTGATCAGGCATTTGTGATGTTGAGGTGAAAATGAGACATTAAGACTGATTTACGTTTCTAGGTTACAATTTAGGAAGAGAAACAAAGGGGCATGGCATCTAAGAGAGTGATTCAGAATCTTGGAGAGGAGGGAGACAGTGAGTATAGTTTGAAAAACCTATTCTTTACTCTCACACAAATCTGATTTTATACTTGGGGAAAATACAAATCGTAGAAAGGGACTTAAATATTTTCTTATCAACAGGGGAATGAATTTTAAAAGATTAATATACTTTGATAAAAAGTCTAACCAGAGATCTTTTCTAACACCCTTAAAACCATACCTTACAGATCTGGACAATTGTCTCAGAAGGCAGGCTCAGTGGGCAGGCAAAGAAGGAATCCTTCATCCCATTTTTAAAGTCTTATATACCAGAAAATCGGAATAAATTTGTGCCCATTGTAAATAATTCAATCACATAATTCAAACAGTGCAGAAATGTTTGCCCCGGAGAGCAGGAAGTTAAAGTCCCCTTCACAGACATCCATATCATTTTCATTATAGGCAACCATTGATAGAAGTCTGGTTTGATTTCTTTTGTATATTTTAATCTATGCACATATAACACATACAGGGATTTTTTAAAAACACATAAGTGAGATCATACTATACATATTTGTTTTGGGGTACCTTTTTTTCTTTAACATCTATGATCTTGCCATGTCCGTATATGTAAATCAGCCTCATGCTTTTAATGGTTGCATGGTATTCCATTGTAGTAATAAGAGTCAACATTATTTAACTATTTGCTGTATGTCAAGAGCTGTGCTAAGCGTTTAATACGATTATCTCATTAATAGTTATGCCAATCCTAAGGGATGGGTAATTTTATAATCCCCATTTTGGTGATGAGAAAACTGAGGCACTAAGAGATTAGGTAAGTTTCCCAATAACACAAAGATAGCAAGTGTCAGAGACAAAATTTTATTCCAGGTAATCTGACTTTAGAGTCCTTATTCTATACTGCCCTCCTATGGATCTACTATAATTTATTTTTTTTAAAAAATCACCATTAATGGACTCTTACTATGTTTTCAGTTCTTCAATTCATTCATTTATTTATTGAGCAAGTATGCCTACCATCTACCACACACTGTTCTAGGTACTGGGGATTCAACAGTGAACAAACTAGGCAAAAATTCCTGCCCTTATGGAGTTTACTGGTGAAGATAGACAAGATAAATAAGTAAAGTATGTAATATTATAGATAAATAAAAAAGATAGCAGTGAAAAGAGATAGGACCTGTTGGGAGTTGAGAATTTTAGATACAGTGTTCAGATGAGGCCTTTTTGAGAAAGTAACATTGGAGCAAACCCCTGAAGGAGGCAGAAGCACCAGCTTGTCAATATCTGGGAGAAGGCTATTGCACAGCTAACTCTCCTAGGTACTTGTAGATATTGAATTTTCAAATGTCTCCTCCGTAGTAATTGCAGAGATCAGAGAATTATTGCTTTGTGGTTCTGGTTACTCCTCAGGAGATGTAGCTGAATTATAAATATCAGAGAGCAATAGAAGAAGGAGCCAAGTTGTTTTGCTTTTACATCAAGCCGCTCTGGGAGGGATGTCTTCACTCCTAGGTCCTATGGTGACACCACTTTGACAAATATATTCTCTCCACCAACCATTTCTTTCTGACTCTTGGGAGCCTGGATGGTTATCTGTTTTGACAGAGATGATGTTGGCCAAAAATCTTTCTGAAATAGAAGAGTCTCTTCTAGGTAGGATTTAAAAATTTTAAATGGAGGTGGAGGAAAGAGCTCTGTGTTGGATAGCCACTGGGAGGAAGTCAAAAAATTTTTTTTCATTTTTGTAGTCTTTAAACAGCCTGGGCTGCTTTTTTTTTTTTTTTTTTTGCGGTACGCGGGCCTCTCACTGTTGTGGCCTCTCCCGTTGCAGAGCACAGGCTCCGGACGCGCAGGCTCAGTGGCCACGGCTCACGGGCCCAGCCGCTCCGCGGCATGTGGGATCTTCCCGTACCGGGGCACGAACCCGTGTCCCCTGCATCGGCAGGCGGACTCTCAACCACTGCACCACCAGGGAAGCCCTGGGCCGCTTTTATTCATCCTTCTTTATAGTGTCCTAGGCAGGTGTAACTGCCACATAGCAAAAGTTGGACTTAAGAGGGTGCAGTCATAAAATAACTTTGTTTCCTCCTGTGGCCCTTCAGAACAACTCATTGTGCTTGCTTAAGTCTCATAGGTTTTTCTAGTAACTCTTAGATTATCAAAAGTCCTCAGTCACTTCAAGTCATAAGAATAATCTCATTTCAGCAATTTAAAGGTGCAGCCCAGTTTAATAATAAAAACTCTGAACTTCATTTGAAGTTTGAGATTTTCCTCTCCCCCAACTTAATACTGCTGCTTTGGAATAGGAAGCTAAGGAGAGGAGAAGAGAGCATATCAACTTCTATATTTTCCACTTTGTGCTTAATCTTCACACATCCCCTTCGTTCTATCCCATTTAGTCTCCTCCAGAATTGAAGTTGGGGGCAGAAAAAAGAAGCAAGGGATAGGAAAGTTCTTCCTTCATAGAAAAAGATGTTATATGGTGTTGAAGATAATTCCTATGCAATTTCAACTTTGTAGGACATAGAAAAATAAATTCTCCAAAGGATTTTTTTTATGAAGCGAATATAACATTGTCACCAAATACTGAAAAAGATTGCATAAAAACAAAGTCACAAATTTTCATTTTAATAGTGAGACAATTATCCTAAATAAAAGGAAAATTAAACAGAATCCAGTAGCACCTTAGAAGATAAAACGCCATGACCATGTGACTGTATTTGGGTGATATATAGTTGATTTGTTATAGAAATACATCATAATGTATTTCATCATATTAATAGTTGTACATTGGAAAAATGCTATGATAATTTTTATGGGTACTAAAAAAGCATTTGATAAAGTTTGACATCTATTAAAATTAATTAAATAGGCATATATAGATTCTTCTTTAACATGGTAAAAAAATTCCTTTCTCAGTCCACAAAACAGCATCATACTTAGTGGACAAACACCAGAAATAACATTTCCATTAAAGTTAGAAACAAGAGAATGACCACAAACACCGCTATTATTTAACATTGTTTAGACTGATGTACTTAGGTAATGCAAGTAGGCAAGGGAAATACACATGGAAAAAGAGGAAGTAAAATCTTTGCATACGGGGGCTTCCCTGGTGGCACAGTGGTTGAGAATCTGCCTGCCAATGCAGGGGACACGAGTTCGGGCCCTGGTCTGGGAAGATCCCACATGCCATGGAGCAGCTAAGCCCGTGAGCCACAACTACTGAGCCTGCGTGTCTGTAGCCTGTGCTCCGCAACAAGAGAGGTCGTGACAGTGAGAGGCATGCGCACCACGATGAAGAGTGGCCCCCGCTTGCCGCAACTAGAGAAAGCCCTCACACAGAAACGAAGACCCAACACAGCCAAAAAATAAATTAATTAATTAATTAAAAAAGAAATCTTTGCATACAATGTGATTTTTAAACTTGTGAAACCAATGATCAGTGGAAAAGTTACTATAAACAGTAAGATAATTCAGGAAGATGACTACTACAAAATTATTATACATAAATAATTAACTTTGATATATACAGACAAAAACCAATTAGATAATAATGGAAGATCTCATTTATAAAGCAATAACAAGATAAATTTCCAAGAATGAACTTAAGAAATGTACAATTTCTATACAAAGAAAACTTTATAAGACACTTGAGGGACATAAAAATGGTGACTTGAACAACTGAAAAGGTATACAGTATTCTTAGGAAAATGATGTATCATAAAGAAGTTAGTAGTTGCCAGGTTACACTATCTGTATAGTGCAAGCCCAGTGAAATAAAATAGGGAATCATCAGAGATAGTCAAGCTGGTGTTTCTCTACTTAAAAGTTGTCGCTGTCCAGTATTTAATTTAAATTTTTAATCCTTTGTTAGCTGTTTCCTTATCATTTTACATAATTAATGATTGTTTAGATTCATTCATACGCTTACTGATATTTTGCCAACATTTCTTTTGCATAGCAGACCTTTCATCTAGGAACATGTTCCTTCTTCCTAAGTATAATCTTCAGTATAACCCTCCTTTACTGAGGGCTTGGTAACAGTAAGTTCTCTCTCTCTCTCAATTTTTTGGGGGGCCTGGAAATTATTTATTTTGGTTTAAAAAAAAAGTTTGCTTAGCTAGGTACCATATTTGTCTGACAGATTTTTTTTCTTGGTACTTTGATGGTATTATTGTTTTGTCTTCTGGTTTCCATTCTTGCTGTTGAGAAGTCAGCTGTCAGATTAATTGTTGCTCTTATATAGATGATTTGTCTTCTCTTTGGCTACTTAAAAAATTTTTCCCTTTGTCTTTGATAATCTGCAGTTAACTCTGATAAGTCAAGGTGTAGATTTCTTTTCTTCTGTCCTGTATAGGATTGTAATATTTCCTGAATTTAAGAATTTATATCTTTCATTAATTCTAGAAAGTTCTCATCCATTATTTCTTCACCTATTGCCTATTTCAAATTCTTTTTTGCTTCTTTTGAACGTAGACGTTTTTTCAGTCTGCCCTCCATGCCTCTGATCCACACTCTTCTCCCTATTTCTGTCTCCTATTCTTGCTATGCTACATTCTTAAAAAAAAAAATCTTCAGTTCTGTCTTCAAGCACCCTAGTTAGAGGAGCAGCCCATTTAACTCAATACTTTTTTACCTATTTTCCAGGCACTGTATGAAGAAAGGGAACACACGGTAAAAATACCTTTAACTACAAATGTGTTGGTGAGCCCTCAGCTCCAGGCTGACTTAGAGATACCTGCCATGTCCACAGACTTGCCCACGGAATTCTTGGTCCCTGGTCTCCTGACCAAGGGGCAGAGTCCCAGGTTCGGTGTACTTCAGTCTCCCATCTGGGCACTACCTGGTCTCCCCTCTCCAATGGAAACCTGCACTTGGTCTCAGAACTCTTACCCTTCTCTGGGGTCCAGAAACTTCTACGTTGTCCAATTCAAATTGTTCCTGCAGCTCCTCCCTTTAAAGAAGAGACCCAACTTAATTCTTAGGATAATAAGGAACTCTTTTGTGCTATAGAAGTCATACAGATGAGGAAACAGAGGCATAGAGGCCAGGGCTCAAGTCACCCAGCTGGTAAGTAGCAGAGGCAGAATTTGGGTATGGATGGCCTGATTTCAGTCCCTGTCCCTAACCACTGTATTGTGTTGCTCTTTGCCTGCAACACAGAGGCTTCTCACTTCCGCTCAACCCTGGGTATGAGTGAACATGTCCCAGCCTTTAAAAATACAGTGCTGGGCTTCCCTGGTGGCGCAGTGGTTGAGAGTCCGCCTGCCGATGCAGGGGACATGGGTTCGTGCCCCGGTCCGGGAGGGTCCCACATGCCGCGGAGCGGCTGGGCCCGTAAGCCATGGCCGCTGAGCCTGCGCGTCTGGAGCCTGTGCTCCGTGACGGGAGAGGCCCCAATAGTGAGAGGCCCGTGTACCGCAAAAAAAAAAAAAAAAAAAAAAAAATACAGTGCTGCTCTCCTTTTCCTGGGTACAATGAAGGAAGAGGTATTAATTCTCAAAAAGATTTTTAATAACTCACTCTGTTATATACCTAGTAAAAAAGAATATATTGCTTTGAAAACTGTACTAACTTAAGGTCCCCATATCTTAGTTTTCTCATATTAAATTGGGGATAGTCATTCAACTATGATTTTGCCTCTATATGTTACTTCATCAATATTTGGTGATAGGAGAAAGAAGATATTATCTAAGAAGGTGTTTGAAATCTTCAGAAAAAAAAAAACATGTGATATTATAAGAAGAAAATTGATACACAGCAGATACCATAAGTGGTAAAATGAATTTTAACTTTGGTGTCCCTAGATGGTCCCTATTCAGTTCTAAGTAAAATATATTTCAATCTAGAAGAAAATAGGGACCCTGCCAACTGTTATTAATGCTTGCTTGTCTTTTAATTGAAGTGCACTCTTGGAAAATGTCATATGTATCTGGGGAAATATAATGCATTCAGCATAAGAATAAATCTTTTTTAAGTGAGTTAGACCCAGGGATTTTTTTCACTTTTCAGCCAATCCACAGTCTTTCTGGTTTATCAGTTCCTTTTTCTTTGCTAAGCAGTGATGGTAATGCATACATTTGCCTTTTCCAGTAAATCATCCTTTTATAATTTGGCTTTCTTTCAATCTCAGATTCCCATCAGAAGGGTTTTACTTCAAGGCATACTGCAACCAATTTCCCCCGTAATTAATGCCATATCTGCCTCAGAGTCCATTTCAATTCCCAAATGAAAATTGATGAGGCAGCCAACCACAAATAAGGATCACGTACCACTGATTAAACTATCAGTCTAGTTTCCCAGCTATCACGTTACAGTGCTGAATCATAACCAGAGGGTGAGTTTTCTAGTCTTTTGCAATGTATATTGCTCATAGTAAGTGCCCATAAATTACTATTAGCAGATGAGGAGAGGGATTTTATATGACCGCTATCAAATTACACCAGAAAGATTAAAGAGGTTTATGTTACAGGGACTGAGACTCCACAGAACAAGGAGAAACAAATGTGTCTAGACTTGATAAAATGTGCCACAAACGGTGCTGAAAACCTCCAGGAAAAGAAAAACTACCCAGCAAGGTGTTTTTTTCTCATCCAGGTGGACTGTGGATGGATGGTTAAGTCAAACAGCTTCATGTTGTCTAGGGAACATGGAGACCAAATTCTCCACCCACCAGCCTTCAATTCAATTCCAGACTTCAGGGTGGGAGTGGGATTGGAGGTAGCGTATGAAGTAACTATTCACCAAATGGTCAGAGTAAGAATTCATTCACTCATTCATTCCATTCATTCACTCGTTCACTCAGTATTTATTTACCTATTTTCTAGGCACTGTGTGAAGAATGGAAACACACAGTGAAAAAGGCACCAGCTCTGTCCTGGTTGAGCTGATACTCTAAGGTGGGAGTGGTGTTACCAAACCAAACTTGTGTCTGCTTGACCGTGTGCAGTAAAGCCAATGTAGTGACACCGCGCTGTGGTGAAGGAAAGTGCAGCATTTATTGCTGGTGCCAAGCAAGGAGTCTAGGCAGCTGGTGTTCAAAAGATCCGAACTCCCTGATGGCTTTCAGAGAAAGGTTTTTAAAGACAGGGTGAAGGAGAGGGTTGTGGGGTGCTTGATCAGCTCGTGGACATTCTTCTGATTGGTTGGTGATGAGGTAACCGGGAGGCAACATCATCAACCTTCTGGTCCCAACCAGTCTGGGGTCTATGTGCCTGTGGTCAGGATATAGTTAACTTCTTCCACCTGGTTGGGGTTTCACTATCTGCAAAACAGTTCAAAGGACATGGCTCAGAATATTGTCTGTAGCCCTTGAGGAGGAACTAAAAGTCCTTGACTTTGTTTAATAGCTAAACTATTATTATTTTGTCTTGCTTGACTGTTTTCCTTTGTTTCTGCATTTTCTCACTTCTCTGACTAAATTTATTCTTTGGAACTCTGGGAAGGCCAAGGAGGCTAAAGTTTTTCTATAGACAAGAGGCAGGCGGAGGACAGGATGGTGAGGGGGAGGGGGGTGAGGTCCGTCCTGAGAAGGCCTATAGGGTCCTGGTTGTTTACAGTGGTGGTGGGGGACAGATAAGTAACCAGATCATTCAATAATGGGTATTAAATGCTGTGGGAGAAGTAAGCATGAGGTACTAGTCAAGTATGTAGATTGTGTGTGTGTGTGTTTGTGTGTGTGTGTGTGTGTGTGTGTGTGTGAGAGAGAGAGAGAGAGAGAGAGAGAGAGAGAGAGAGAGAGGTTGGGGGAGGGAGAAGCCTTCCTGGAAGAGGTCACTAGAGCCCTCAACACATGGGGAGAGTTAGCTAGGTTAAGAAGGAGTCAGGACAGGACAGGCATTCCAGGTAGTGGAAGCAATTTGAGCCAAGTTTGGGATGGAAAGAGAGCATGACCTCTCTGGTAAATGAAAAATTAGTCATAGCTGGAACAAAGGTTTGGGAAGAGTTTTGTGGAGAAAAAGATGACTAGGGGGAGGCTGCCAGATGTTCTCCCCTGAAATGTTTGACCATCAGTGAGAGCAGGGCTGATGTGAGTGCGATTATGAAAACATACCTGTGTGTGAGTGTATATATATAAATTTACCTCTAAATGCATTGCGTATTTCAATCAGTAATGCATCCTTGTTGTTTGGGTATCCTTTTGACATATTTTTAAGGAAGTCATTTTAAAAATTAAATTCAGGACTACTGTAGATATGAACCCTGCCCCCAAGGGACTGTCTGTGACACTCTCCAGCACATTCTTTATGTCCCAAATTGTAAGAACTGACTTTGGTTTATCTCACTAATAGTTGTAGCTACCCCCAAATTAGTGGCAGAGCTGAGGCAAGAAATTCCAGGGCTTTTTCCCCATTATAGAACTAGCTGTACTCAGAGGGGACCTAAATTGCATTGACTTACTAAATTAAAAAGGTTGGCCCATGCACCTTGCAAAGACTCAGCCACCCTGTCCAATTTTTCAGCTGCCCACAACCACTGAGTAGCACAGCATGTAGACAGCAGTCGTAGCAGTCCAGGTGAGGGACCACATGGTCTGCTTGTCAGATATGCCCTGTAGAATCAGTGGATGCTCAAAAAAGGACTGTGGCTCAAAAAAAAAAAAACCTGTTGAGCAGTTGGTTTAGTATTATTAGCTATGCTTGTACTTTTTGATAATCTGATTTCTTTTAAGAATTTACTTTAGATAACAAAACTTCTTGTCTCTAAAAATGATACGTTAATTTACAGCTATTATAATTCTTAAAACTGAGGAGATGATGATGATGATGATGATAGTTATTTGTATAGTAACATGCCCAAGACAAATCCTAAGAGAGGAATACAATCAGAATCAAATGGAGAGATTTGGCTTTGCCCACATTCCTCCAAACTAGAAAATTTTTAAAGGTATTTTGTGTGGCATGCTGTACTGTAGTGCAGTTTTTAGCTTTTTAACTTCAAGGACATCAAAGTATTGGAAGAGGTTCAAAGAATGATAATAAAACGCTTATGGGACTGCCTTAGAGAAGTGGGCCAGTCACGTAAGACAACAGCACTGTCGAATGGGCCCTTGCTGAGGAAGCCACCACACGGGGCGCTGAGACCTCCTCCATCCCAGCCATGGGAAAGGGCTTAGACCAGTATTCATCCGGGCTGGCCTGCCTTTGAAGAAGAGCAGTGCAGGGCATGTTCAGAGCACAGATCCTTGCTGTGTGGTTTCTTCAAAGAGGGTTTAACTGCATGTTTGCCATGGACTCCTGCTCCTTCCTTCCAGTTTTTCCCTCAAACAATTATAATAGGAGGGAAGTCTCTGGATCTAGATCCCAACCCAAGAGTAGATTAATGAATGCCACAACTGCCCCTGGGCAGCGTGCACCCTCCCAGACACACTGGATGTCAGACTTGGCGCCAAGAAGGAGAGAGCTGAGCTCTTCACAATGCTGAGTCCATTGCTTGGTTGAAGAGGGTGACCAGGAGCACTAGAAGGTTGCAAAGCCCCAGGTGTTTTTTGTTTTTATGTGTAAACTGCCCTTGATGTATTTGTTCCTCTGCATCAGGCAGCCACCAAGTCCTGTTGGTTTGTTCCTGCGCCTAGCTTTCAGAAGCATTTAGGCCAGGGTTCGCCAAAGCTCCCCATTGTACACACATCACAGTGAAAGAAACTGCCCTGCAGTACAGCTCCAAACTCACCCTCTCTCTCTCTTTCACATGTGGGTGCCTTATCCTCACCTACCGAATTATAACAAATTTCTCTGCTTAGTGTTTCAAATCCTCCTCAGAATGACCTCCATCTGCATCTCAATCTGATGTCTCTTTATGTCCCCATGGGTACCCTGCAGTCTATCCTAATTAAATGCCTCTCTGCTCCCTCAGATCAGCACAGTCCTACTTTCTTCTGAAACTAACAGCAAGGGAAAGAACCTGTTAACAATGAAGTTTTCAAAAGAAGCCACCCTGAGAAGCTGGGCCTAATAGTCATCCCATAAAGTTGAGCTCTTAGAATTTGCTTCTTTCACTGGGCCATTATTTTCACGTTGTGAAGAAGTGTTTCCTTAGTTCCGTTCTTGAGAACAAGTGTTGGTACAGGATGGAGGTAAAGACCTTGACGCCAGGTTCTGGCCCCGGCGTAGATGATGTGAAAGTGAAGAGGAGGAATATGCGAGGGGAACCTATGTTTTCTGAGTTCCCACCACGTACCAGGCATTGAACTAAAGGTCCTGTGCACTTTCTCTTCTTCAATCCTCAAAGGCTTCCTTTGATGTGCACTTTAGGAACCCTTTGTTGGGCTTACTGTGTTAAGGTGACATGCCTAAGGCCACCCAGAAAATAAATGATGGGGCTAAGGTCACATTGGATCTTTCTGGCTCCTAAGCCCTTGTTATTTCCATTATGTCACATTTCTTTTCAAGGACATAGAGAGTAGGGGTGGGGAATACTGTGGAAACAAACAAAAAGACTTATTTGTGTTCAGTGTCCAAGAAGTACTATACCTTCTTCGCTGGCCCTGGCTTTATTTATGTATTTTTTTAAGAGGATAATGACCAGAAAAATGAGCAATCAAAACCTTTCAGGTTTGGGGCTTCCCTGGTGGTGCAGTGGTTAAGAATCCGCCTGCCAGTGCAGGGGACACGGTTCGAGCCCTGGTCTGGGAAGATCCCACATGCCACGGAACAGCTAAGCCCATGTGTCACAACTACTGAGCCTGTGCTCTATAGCCTGTGAGCCACAACTACTGACTCTGCGTGCTACAACTACTGAAGCCTGCGGCCCTAGAGCCCATGCTCCGCAACAAGAGAAGCCACCGGGATGAGAAGCCTGCGCACTGCAACGAAGCGTAGCCCCAGCTCGCCTCAACTAGAGAAAGCCTGTGCACAGCAACGAAGACCCAATGCAGCCAAAAATAAATAAATAAAATAAATAAATTTATATAAAAAAAACTTTCAGGTTCTACTCCATGCCTATTTTTCTTCAGAATCTCAGTCATTAGGAAAGGATCTATTTAAAAATCTTGTTCTGACTAGTTTCTGTCTCAGTACAGATTGTTCAGGAGCTTTCCGGATTCTCAGTGTTTCTACACTTTGTTCATTAGTATGGCTGTTTTCTGTATTTTATAATTTCATTATTACAAGTAAACTCTTAGTAATAAAAATTACCTTGTCATCTGCTGGAGCCCTTTAATGCACCCCAAAATAGGGGGCAATTGGCATGCTGAGTAATCCCCTGCCTTCTCCTATTTTAACAAGGAAACAAAAGAACTTAGAGTGAATTTATTCAAACGTGGGTAAGATCCATTGACTCAATATTCCCTTCAGTAATCACACACTTTGGTTGCACATGTTAGTTTGCCATGTCTCTTTATCCTGCCCCACCTAAAAAATGTAGAATTGGAGTTCTCTGAAGAGCACAGAATAGAGGGACAGAGGTTGTCAAGCCCTTCAGAAGCTTGAGGTCAGAATTCTTTAACCTCTGCCCACGCTCCCCTCTGTGGAGAAATGCCACAGTAGAAATAGCTTGAGAGTTAACCCATGGATTACATAGCCCAATTATATAAATATTCAGCACCTCTCAACCAACCAGAACAATGGCAAACTCAGGAGTAAAAAGACATAAGAAGAGATAAAGATAAAAAGATTGAATAATAAAATGGATGAGTCAGTTAGCAGAGCAGAAGAGAAGAGTACAGTCATAGGCTGGCGAAGGTTATAATTACCAAGCTCCATGAGTGCCAATTCCAAGAAGTACTGGGAAAGCAGAATTAGTGGAAGACAATGGCAGAAAGCAAGGTTAAGGTGGGAGTGATGTGGACAAGGGAAATGGAATGAGGCCAAGTAATTAGGAATGAATCATAAGAAGCAGAACCAGTACTAGCAGAGAGCAGAGTACAGGAGGAGCAAGAAGACACTCAAAGTTGAAACTTGCAGCAAAATAAGGAAAAGAATGGATTATATATGAGCATTGAGTTTAGGGGCAAGATGACATAAATTTCAATGACTCCTGAGGCTGGCATCACTGGATTATAGCACAGTACCATAACTGGTGCTTAGAATGATGAGGCTGAGCCATTGAGAATATTTTAAATTATGAATATATTATACGGAAGACTGCAGGGACATATAATTTTAGAAGGATTTTAATAAAATATAGTTGAAATTTAAGTTTTATCAGTGAACACATAAACATCCAGCTATTTGCAAGTATAACAAGTTCTTAACTATCCTAGGTTAACTAAAGCATTGCCAAAAAGGTCACTTGCCACACTTCCAAAGGCACAGAAATGTGAAAGTAGGGAAAGGAAATGGATTCCTGTTGCTAAATCATAAGATTCATGGGGGAAGGATGGAGGTAGTGTGGAACTGGAAGGCTTGGGGAGCCACTGAAGGCATTTAAGCAAGTGTGTGCCATGAGTAGACCTGTGTTTTAGCAATATCATTCTGGCAGGACCATTTAGGAAGTTGTGTTGGGAGAAGACTTGGTAGCAGAGTAAGGCAAGTTAGGCACTTACCTTGGACCCAAAATTCAAGGGGCACCAAAACCTTCAATAATCAAGATAAATAATATTTTAGTGGAGTATTTAAAAAAATCAAAATTTGTGCCAAAAATCCATGATGAACAAGATATCAAACTTTTGAATAAAGACAGAATTAGCAGTAACATTAAAAACATCCAGGAGAGGCTGGATGAAACAGAGAGATGATAGGAGGAAGGATTAGGTGTCGGTGTAATGAGACGACAGAGGCAGTAGGGAAGTCAAGGACAAAGCCCAAGTTTATGACTCATGTAGCATTGTCAGTCTCCAACCTAGGGGATTCAGAGAAGAAGTAGGTATCAGGGAGGATGATGATGAGTTGTGCTGTGAGTTTGTCACATGTGAGGTGTTCATGGGTTATCAAATGGAGGAAATCCAACCAATGACTGGAAGGTATGGTCTAGCATTTGGCAGACAAGTCTAGACTGGCTGTGGAGAGAGGGGCTTTTTCACATGTAGATGCTACTGGAAGCAGAATGTATAGATGAGCCTGCCCAGGGAGCAGGTGTATAGACAGACGAGACAGACAATGGTACTGAACATAATAATAAAAAGCAATAGTAACATTTATTGAAGCTTACTAAGTGCTAGCCACTCTGCTGAGTTGTTTACAAGCATTATATAATCAAATCCTCACAACAGCTCTGAAAGTTCTATGCTGTTACCCTCATTTCACTGATGAGGAAATGGATGTTAGAGAGCTTAAAATAGGGGTGATTTGAGATCAGCAAGTAAATGGCAAAGCCAAGATTTAAAATCAGAAAGTCTGAAGAGAAGAGGGAGGCAACCTGGCTTTGGAGAGCAAGGACCAGAGTTTGAATTCCAGCTTCGAGGGCTATGGGATCTTGGCCACACTTATTCTTCTGGAGTCTCTGTTTCCTCATCTGTAAAATGGGGATAGCAAAGGCTGCCTCTTAGGACTGATGGGAAGATGAGATGGGAAATGTCAGGTGTGTGATGCATGGTAGGTGCTCAGTATGAACTGGTAAGTGTTGCAATCATTAGGAATACCCCAGGGTCATGCAGACATTGAAAGGACCTTAGTGTAGAGGAGGCTGGGAGGCGAGTATGATGGAGAGGTAAAAGCAGAGTCAGGAGAAATGGAATCAAAGGGAGGAAGGGGTTGGGCCCACCAGTGTTTGGTTGATTTGTCCGCCATTGATGTCCTTATCAGAAGCAGTAGGTTTAGTGGAGTAGGTGGGGAAGGGGGAGCATTAAATGATGGTGAAGAAGGAGAGGTAATGAATGTGGACAATGCTTCCCCAAAGCTTTGCTCTGTAGGGAAGGAAAGGGAGGGATTTTGCTTAAGGGAGACACAGAGGTCAGGAAGAGTATTCTTCTCACCCCACAAACATCCTGCAATGTGGGAGCATTTTTCCCTTGACAAAGGTAGTCCGTGGAAAGTGAAAGAAAACACTAGGCCTAAAAATAATGATGACTTTCCACTTAAACTTGCACAGTAGTGGAACACATTCAAAAACAGTGTTTTGCATCCAGTGTGACATGGAGACTTCAGAACAGTCCTGTGGAGTAGATCAGACAGGTAGAATCCCCAATTTATAGATATTGAAATGAGGACTCAGGAGAGATTAGAAATAAATTCAACGATTGTCAGTGTGGAAAGATTAAGAGACTCCCTCTTCACCCCAGCTGGTGTACAGAGTGGAGGTCGTGGGCTGATTCTCTAGAATAGTGATGATGGGCTAGTTGTGGAAGGGGTGAGCTCCATGTAGGGGAGAATGCATGGGAGGGAGGAAGTGAATGAGACGGAGCAGGGGCTTTTTGCTACTTCCCACACAGCCACAAGAGAGATGTCTGAAAAGGATGGTAATGTTTAAATTTACATTAAGAATACACTAAGACTTTTAACATTTTCTTAAGACATTAAGTGAAAATTGGAATTGTTTGCAGTGTTTTGGCTTTTCTGCAGCCCTGAGCACATGGGACATGGTAATATTTGGATTATATATGGCTGGCAGATGGCAGCACCAGACTTAAGCCCAGGTCTTCTGATGTGGAGCCAGCACCCTATCCACCAATCCCCATTGCTTTTGTTTGTAAGTAAGACTCTCAGTTTGTAGAAGCAGAGTAAAAAAAATTTATTTTCTTTTTAAATTGTGAGGATTCTAATTTCAACCACACTGAATCACGAACAAAGCTTCCAGAGAGACAAAAGGTTAAGGATGATTCATACAATATTAGTTAGATGAGGAAAGGCTTTTATTTCATTAGATTGGTTTAATAATCATTGAGGGCCTGATATCATGGAGAATAACTTAGAGGGGATTGTAGAGAGAAACTAAAAGCAGGCTAAACTTAACCTATTCACTGAAGTGCCCCAAATCTGAAGCTATTCACGCTAGAACAGAATGTGATTCATCAGCGTGTACCTGATGTGCCCTTTGGAACGTGTGTTAACCATTTGATGTAAGACGTGACATTTCATCCGGGTTCACTTATTTGCATACTTGTGATTTCATTTGCATGTATTTTACTGTGCTGCACTCTGGAAATACATTTACTTATTTCTATTCCCTCCTTTAAATTCCATATACCCTCTACAGTCCTTTGGTAATGTAGCAGACCCAATATTGAGGAAAACATTCTTGTTAGGAAGACGATTATAGAGCTTCTATATCCAATCTGTCATCAAAACTTTTCTTCCTTTAAACATCTGGTGGAGGCTTAAGGATGTATTATACAACATGGGGAGTGTAGCCAATATTTTGTAATAACTGTAAGTGGAAAGTAACTTTAAAATTTTTTTTAATTTAAAAGTTTAAAAATATGTATTAAAAAAACATCTGGTGGATATGCTCCCCTACTTTCTATTTTCACTGCATCACCCTAGACTTGGGATTTCTCACCTCCTAAGTAGTCTCTTGCCCTTAAGTCAAAACCATGCAATTCAGTCAATTCCCTGCATCCTAACTCACCACTTACTCGATGCTCAGTGGCCCTTGGAGTAAACTAATAGCACTTTTATATTATTAGATTCATCATATTCCAAATTCTTAACTTCTGCCATTGTGAAACTGCTAGAAATTAATAGCTGTGTTTATGACCTTATCCAGTTTACCACTAAAGAGAAATAAGTCTTTTTAAACTCTGCTTCCCCCTTCTTCTGTCCCCTAAGAAATACTGTGTCCTCAACAGCTTAGTTCCTTGTTGGGGCAACAAGGAAAGAAAAGTAGAAAATGGAGAACAAGGAATGTATCAGAAAGGCTGGAAAAGTGTTTTTCTATTGTGGGAAAAGAAGAAAAAACAGAGATGGAAAGAAGGGGGAAGGGAATGGAAAGATGAGCGTCTTAAGAAAGGGTGAGGTTTCAGAGTAAGACTTAGAGTTTAGGGAAGGTAGTTGAAAGTGAATAGAGATGGGCTGAGGGCAGATTCTGGGAGAGGAAATCTAAGCTGAGTATTCAGGAAAAACAAGACATGGAGAGAAGCTGAGTGAAATTGTTCTGATGTTGGATTGACTGCTTTAACAGTGACCCAAATAATAGTAGTGTAAAAAAGATGCAAGGTTTTATTTCTCTCACAAAAAGTCTGAGTTGAAAGCAGTCCAGGAGGAGAAGGGTGCTCTATGAGGTTGAAAGGCGGGCCAGGTTCCTTCTGTATTTTTGCTCCCACATACATTGTCCTTGTCTGTGAGATCAAAGTTGGCCCCTCCCTTCTACATCCATATTCCAGCCCAATGGAGGGAGGATAGACGAAGTGAGAGCACTGAGTTTTATTCCAAGAGCAGAAACTCTGAATTGCACATATCACTCTGCTTACATTCCATTTGCCAGAACATCATCAGTTGGCCATACTAGCTGCAAGAGAGGCTGGGCAATATTGTCTCTAAGCAGGCAGTCCTGTGCCCAGCCCAAACTCAGGGGAGTATGTTACTAAAAGGAAGAAGAGAAGCCTGTAAACTGAGGAACAGTCGGTCTCTGCACTCTTAGTTAGATACCATAGTTAGACAGGCAGAAGATCTTAAATAAGTGAGCTTGAATAGGTTATGCAGAATTTGAGGGCTAATCTGAATTCAGATTATAGAAGTGGGGTATGTTGGAATAGAAGAGGAAAGCTTGGAGGGTTAATCTGTATATTGAGTATGATTGACATTGTAGGACAGCAGGACACATTCTAAGGTCTCTGAATCTGGCCCATAGTACGTCTGTAGCTCAGGGATCTTCAAACATTTTCTGGAAAGGGACAGATAGTAAATATTTTAGCCTTTGTGGGCCACATGATCTCTGCCAGATCTACTCAACTCTGATGTTGGAGCATGAAAGCAGCCTAAACAATATGTAAGCAAACAGGTGTTTCCCAATGAAACATTATTTATAAAAACAGGCTGTGGGCCAGATTTGACCTTGGCTGTAGTTTGCTGATCCCTGCTCTAGTCTGTTGTTTTAAAAGTACAGTCTTCTGAAGTTAGCATCTGACCCCATTAATCATAACAATTCTATCTACCCTTCACTAATAAATTTATTTAACTGAGTGTGTTCTATGCTAGGTTCTGGGATACAAAGGAAAGTGAACCATAGTGACTGAACATATAGGGAAGTTATCGTCCAAGGAGATATATAAGGAAGTAGTTTCAAAATACCATGATAATTTCTATAATAGGTATATTGGTCAGATTCCATAGGAGCACAAGGGAAAGAGTACGAAAGAGAAGGTTTCTCAAAGGCAAGGCTTATGCTGGAGCCTGAGGATTAATAGAAGAATCCCTGGCTCACCAAAGAGGGAAGGGTATTTAAGAGAAGGCAATCCAAGGGAATTTAAGGACACAGTGTGTGCATAAAAATGGGAAATAAGAGAATTTGGCATGTTTGGAGCACACAAGCGTTTAAGGAGCAGAGAGGTCAAGGCTTAGAAGTTCAAACTGTAAAACGCCATTTACAAGTCATTCTAAAGAATTTTGTTTTATCTCGACGGGGGAACCATTGAGAAAAAATGGAGCCAGGGGGACTTCCCTGGTGGTCCAGTGGTTAAGACTTCACCTTCCAATGCAGGGGGTGCGGGTTCGATCCCTGGTCAGGGAGCAAAGATCCCACATGCCTCACGGCCAAAAAACCAAAACGTAAAATAGAAGCAATAGTGTAACAAATTCAATAAAGACTTTAAAAATGGTCCACATCAAAAAATCTTAAAAAAAAAAAAAAAAAAAAGGAACCAGGCAGTGACATGACCAGATTTGAGTGTTAGAGAGATCCCTCTTGCAGGAGCGTGTGCCTTTGACTGGAGGGGAGTGAGACAAGAGCAAGGAAGCTGGTAAGGATTATTATATGTTTAGGCAAGGGAGAAGGAGGGCCTGAAGTTAGTTACCAGCGTTGGGAAGGGAAAGAAAGGAATAGGCTCAGGAGCTTTTGGGGAGTCAATATGACAAGAATTAGAGGTTAACTGGAAGCAAATTGTGTGGGGAGAAAGAAGAATCCAGTATGGGACCCAGGATTCTGACTTGGGTTTCCAAGCATATAGGGGCACTTATCAAGGCAGAGTATGGAATACAGAAGGACTAGGTTTGGGGAGTTTGATATGCCTACAGAAAATCTAGGTGAAGTCCACAATGCAGATGGATGTTTATGTCTGTTGCTTGGGAGAGAATCTGGAGTAGTACTACAGACCTATTCGATAAGATGCTTCAATTTTGGGGAGATAATTACACTCTGATACATCCTGAAAAACCAAGTTACAAGACCAAAGCAGGCAAATACAGAAATCAGGGGAAATTCAAAATATGGATCTGAGATATAAAATCAAACCAAAAACTGCCTATACTGACAGTAGACTTCAAACGTTGCACTGAAATTCCTTACGACCAGTACAAAGAATGAGGCAGTAGCTTGAGTCTATAGAATAAACAATCAGTTATGTAGGGGAAGCCAGTTGGTCTTGGTACTGAAATTTGAGTTTCCCATGTTATGTGGTGAGCAGTTTCTCCAACGATATCCCCATAACAAATAAAATGACTTTCATTGAGCTGTTTCTTCTTTGGCGCTCGAAAGGGTCGTACTAAAGCAAAGCTGTACCAGAGCAGTTTTATACGGGTCAGTCATTCTCAACTCATCTGTCATCTTCATAAAGTCCCTAGGTCAGTAACCCTTCTCTGGCTGTGACAGAGAAATTCTGAACCAGTAGAACCTATATGTCCTTCTGGTTCCTAGAGTGGGCAACATCAAGTAAACAATGGCCTTAGTGACGTCTTAAAAACACAATTTTCCTCTCTTATTTTATGGACTTTGTTAACTTCATTCTTCTAGATGTATACATTGAAGAGATTTCTGAGTTAGGTCAACATTATAGTGCAGGTATTTTCAATGTCCAACTAGGTTTAGGCCAGAAAAAGCTTTTCTTGTTCAAAATGTTACAAATAGATCAGCAGAATACTGTTGCTTTTAGCCATTATCTGGAATATGGGAATGAACTTGTCCTGAACCTTTATTATCCAGGACTTTTTCCTGTCTCTGTAAAAAGGTGAGCTAAGTACACTTAAGAGTCTGAAATAGAAGCGGAGCAGATTATCCAAATTAGAACATACATTTGTCAGTTTTCTTCTCAAAGAGAGCATCTCGCAAGAGTATGTTTCATCATCTTGATGATCCAGGTTTTATTCTTTATATCTGTCAATGAAAAAATTAATTAGTTGATCTAAGAAGGAAATGGAAAATTCTATTAGAGCCAAATTGAGGATTATAACCTGGGAATAGCTTATCAGACAGCTCCAAGAATTGTTCTGCCCGTTAGAGGTCAAAGCACAGTTATATGTTGTTTGTTCTTATTGAAGTATAGTTGATTTACAATATTGCATTAGTTTCAGGTGTACAGCAAAGTGATTCAGTTACAAATCTATCTATCTACCTATCTGTTCTTTTTCAGACTCTTTTCCCTTATAGGTTTATAAGGTTTTGAGACAGAGGGCTGTGTATTAAATGCTATATTATTGGCAGTTTACACAATCCAGATCTACATGAACAAAGGGAGTAGTGGGTCATGGGTTATCACCGCCCCTTACAAGATTAAGAAGGAAGGTTACCTCTTAAGGAGTTGTGACCCTTGATGAGATTAAGAAGGAGATGTACAATACATACAAAGGGCGAGGGAGGAGGCCCAAACAGGCAGACAACAATTTTATGTTTTAGTTTTTCTCATCTTGCCATAAAATATGTATTTTCTTTCCTTACATCTAAGAATCAGATCCCTTATGCATGCTGTGAGAATATCCTTAGGCATTGCAGTAAGCTGGATTTATTTATAATTATCCTTCAATCTTTTATGGTTGGAGGTGCTGGGAATTGAATTGGTGAAGGGAACAAAAGATTTGGAGAAGTAAGTGCAGAAAATGATGCTCAGGGTGGAGTATATGCATATAACAAAGAGACTTGCTTTGCTCACATCCAGCTTAGGTTCCTAATGTCTTTCCTCATAACATTTTTATTTCCATTTATTAAAAAATTCCAAACTTACATCTGGGATTTTAAAGTATTTTTTTGTAAACTATGGTGCATAGAAAGAAAAATGATCAAAACATAAATACATAGTATTACAAATTGTTATGAGCAAATAGTTAAGTAGTAACCAGCCCACAGACCAAGAAATAAGGTATTGACAGAATTCCAGAAACAAGCTCTACACACACACTTGCCCCTTCCCATCACCAACTCCTTCATCCTGTGGTAGTCATGGAGTATAAGTGCCTGGCATTAAGCTTTTGATTGCCAAGGCATCCCTTTCAAAGACATCCATCTCAAATAAACATACTGCCGGCTACACAACTAGATGTAGAGCGCGGCTGCCTTACTCATGGAGTCTCCTTTTAGAAAGCCCGGGGTAACGTAGATAACTGACCACTTGAGTGACTTCACCTTTCCCATCCTGTGACCTAACTGCCCCTCCTATGCTTTAAATTTGCCAATAAAGAGTGAACCAGTGAAACCGTAAGTATCCCACACTTGGATCCTTGGATCACTTGGGTACAGCAGAGCTCCGGGTCCTCACTCCCTCCTTCTCTCTCAACCCACAGTCTCACTGTGGCCCTTGGGCATGCTGTATACCCTTTAGGAGCTATGCGTAATAAATCTTGTTCTTCAAAGTTCCCTGATCGTTTTTTGGGTGAGGTGTGTTTTACAATTATAATAAGAACCATAAGGGCTGGTCCCTTGTGGGACATTATGGAAAAACCCAAACGAACTTTTTGGCCAACCTAATATGTCATATCATATCATATATATGTCATATCATATCATATATATGTCATACCATTTTTTGTGTCTGATTTCTTTGACCCAATGTTATGTTTTTATAATTCATCATGGTTTTGTGTGCTGTAATTCATTCATTTTCATTGCTATGTAATATTCTACTGTCTGAATAAACCCCCATTACTTATCTCTTCTGTAATTGATGGACAGCTGGGTTGTTTCCAGTTTGGATCTTCCCCGCACCCAATTTCTCAAGTCACTTCTATTGCTTTTCCTTTGTAATGTATTTTCCAAAATATAATAGTATTTGAAAGAGGAGATGATGAGAATTTACCTACAGAGAGACATTACAAACTTTTTCTGGAAAATTACAATATATTCAATAAACTCATTTACCCAAACTTACCTTTTAATTAAGTGTGACACATATAAATGTGACAAGTAAATGGTAAAACATTAAAAATATTGAGTATTAGTTGTTCTGTTGCCACAATTAGTATACTTTTTAAACCAAGGTAATTAGTTAGCTAACATGAATGAACACATATAATGTCGAGGATTTTGTGTTAATCGGCCCAAAACTCTACAAAGTAGGGACTGTTACTTTCACTATTTTACAGAGGAGAAGACTGAGGCACGGAGGTGGAATCCTTCACCTGCAGTCACATAGCTGGTAAGTGATGTAACTAGAATTCAACCCAGATGATCAGACTCCATAGTTATGCTCTTCATTATTGTATTAAGTACCTTAACTAAAAACAAACATGGGGAGAAAAGGTAAAACATACTTCTGACCAGTTTATGTTTGCAAGATCATATGATACTTAGTTCTGATCAAAAACAACCCTGTCTATACAGCCACAATAACCTGTGTCAGGGCAGAAGGATTTGTAGGTAGACACCTCTGCAGCTTGTTTGGATTCTTCCCTTTGTTCTCCTGCTGGACTTAGTCCTGCACAGGTAGAGTGGCTACAGAAGATGACCTCACTGAGCCCTCACGTGAGTGGGATTTGCAGTCTACAGCTGCCACTCCCCAGCACCTGTGGAGAAGGTCACCTTGGGCTTGGTCACAGCCCATGGTCTGAGAGTGGGGGCCACAAAGCTGCAAGGTAAACAGCAAAGACAAGCTAAGCAGAAGTATTTCATTCCATACACAATTTTCAGTGCCTTCCCTAGGACCTGCTTCCTCACCGACACTCAAGAAATGTTTGGTGGTGGATAAGCTAGAATAAAAAATATGAAGCTGCTTTCACTGGTGTTTATGAAACTGGATTCTTTTGCCGTTAATGAGCATAATCAGAATGTCATTCTGAGCAAAGCTCTGATTTCCATGCTTCCCTCCTCTTTGGAAACATTTTATTCTTTGGAACCTGCTGTGGGCATGCTCATAAACAGGGCTGCACACGGGGTTCTCTGCCAATGCATTTGTTTGTGGTGGTACAGGCACAGCCATGAAGGTGTGGCATTGTCTTTTTGCATCCAGGAATGAAGGCAGTCAGTTAAAACCCTGATTTATTTATATAAATAAATATAATTTCCTTCCATTGAATATCTTGTTCAGAAGAATTCTGTTAATATGATTTATCACAATGAACAGCACGGTTCCTGCTTTAATTGATTTATTTTTTTCTCCATATAAAATTTCCCCTGTATCTCTCTTCTGCACCAACTTTTATCGTCCTTTTCACCCCCTCCCCTGCCCATATCTGTGTTGGCTCTAGGGACTAGATTTTTTATACAGTCTGCATCCTAAATCATTCATTTTCTCATCCCTTACATTTACTGAAATTAGCATGGGTTTTAAACCATTAGTCAAAAAAGAAGGGGCTTCTTTTCTAAAGCTTCCTGCTGTTCTTTGTGGATGAAACAGTTGACATTTTGTTAAGAGATTTTTGTCTGACTTCAATTCTCTAGCTTTAATGTATTCTTAACAGTTATAAATGGAATGGTTTGTCCTAAATGGAAGTATATCTATGGTAGCATAGTTATATCCAGTCTTTAAAACGGATCATTGCATTTCACACATGCTATAGAATCTTGAATTTCACCTTTACTCTTGTCAATTTCTTTACTAAAAATGACACTGTTGCTCCAAATTCCTACCTCAATGGATTGGGTATCTCACATTGTGGTAGTAATTGTTCATAAGTACATATTTCATAACATGTACTAACAGAGTAATAAAATATGTTGCAATAACAATGTGCTCTGCCTGATAGAATTTCATCATGAGACTCCATTAACACATTCAGCTGGTATCAGCTTTTGAAAATGCCTTCCATTTTGGTGGAAGAGAGATACTCTGTGTAAATGAATGGAGAAAATGGGATTCAAATAGGAATTTCTAGGAAGGCTGAGTAGAATGAAAAAATACAGAAACTTGAATGGATGCTGACCAAGCATTTTTTGACATTGCTTAAAAATCTGAATTCATTCTGGCTCCCTGTACTCTCCTAACACCAGTCCAGCTGCCTGCCTCGTGCCTGAATGACACTGCCTTGCTAAGGTCACCAGCAGGCTCTTAACTGGACACCCCAGTGGTCATATCTCAATCTTTATCTTCCTCATGCAGGCATTAGCTCTTCTTTTTCCAGTTTCCCCCTTTTTTTGGCTACTTTCTGAAGGATCCCTTTCAAGCATACTTTTGTCCTCTAGGGTAACACACTGCACACTCCTGCCCCATTGCCAGGGTCTGTCCCTGGCTCTGTTCTTGCACATCTGCCCTCCATCCCTGGGAATCTCCCCTCTTTTCACGTCTTCACTGCCCCCAGGATTGACTTCTCACTCCATGGCAATACCCTTGAAATGCAGAGACCTCAAACTCAACTGGCCCAAAGCCAGACAATATTTCACTATCCCTCAAATCAGCTCTTCTTCTGAGGGCCATTTGCCCTCAGAAAAAATTTGGGTTTCCCCTGTGATACCCTCATTCTCTTCTGTTACACCAGACAAAGTCACTGATTCTTCAGTCACCACATCTTTTGCTTTTGTTCCCTGTATTTCATTCCTGAGTTTAGTCCTCCTCATTTCTGCTCCTGGAATATTGGGACAGATTCCTGAATTGTTTCTCTAATTCCTTCCTCTTCTTCTCTGTTCCAACCTGCTCAGTATTGGAAATCGGTCCTCCTAACGTGTACTCAGGCCAAGCTCCTACTAAAAACAACTCCAGTGATTCCCTATTGTATGCTAATTAAAGTTTATTAAAATTTATCTACAACTGGGCTATAATTTCTTCCTAGACTTATTTCCCACTACTTGTGTTTATATATGCTCTGCACTTCAGCCAGAGCGTTGTGCTTGTAAACGTAATCATTAATTGCTGGTAAACATAATCATTAATAAATACTATTCCCACTAGCTCTCAGGTACTGCAAATATGTGAACATATAAATGACTAAATAGCATAAGAACTGCCTGATATAGCCCATCTCACCATGAGATATTAATCATAAAATTATAATTTTGAAATAATATGCAAAGTTTTTTTTTAAAAAAATTCTTTACTTGTTCCAGTTATGTAGGTTATCTTAAGAATTGTGGTCAATTCTAAAATGACTTTCTCTTTCTGTGTATGCCTGTGATATTGTGATTTATAATAAGAAATGTACATTTGGTCTTCATCCTGTTTCTGGCACAGAGCTCCTAAAGCCCTTGGAATTTCCTGTGATGAGAGCAATAAAGGTATCTTTGGTTATATTAATGAGGTGATTTTTGGAAAGTACCCAAGGAGCCTTTGGAGTCAATCTTGTGATTAGAGGGTTGGAGCTTTCAGTTCCACCTGCCCGTCCTCCAGGAATGGAGAGAGTGGCTGGGGATTGAGTTCAATCACCAATGGCCAATGATTTAATCAATCATGCCTACTTAATGAAACCTCTATAAAAACCCCAAAGGACAGGGTTCAGAGAGCTTCCAGTTTGGTGAACATGTGGAGATGCAGGGACAGAAGTACCTGGAGAGGACATGGGAGCTCTGAGCCCCTTTCTGTATACCTGGCTCTATGCATCTCTTCCATCTGGCTGTTCCTGGATTATATCCTTTTATAATAAACCAGTAATCTAGTAAGTAAATATTTTCCTGAGTTCTGTGAGCTGCTGTAGCAAATTAATTGAACCTAGGGAGGGGTTCATGGGAACCTCTGATTTATAACCAGTCAGTCAAAAGGGCAGGTAACAACCTGGATGCCTTGGGATTGGCATCTGAAGTGGGGACAGTCTTGTAGGACTGAGTCCTCTACCTGTGGAATCTGATGCTAACTCCAGGTAGATAGTGTCAGAATTGAGTTGAATTTGTGGGACAAATTCCAGCTGGTGTCTGAGAAGTGCTTGGTTTGGGGGAAAGTCCCACACATTGGAACTGGGAGCTGAATGAGAATACCCTTCTCCTTCTTTTGGAAAAGTGCCTGACAGCTTGAACATTAACACCTGACTTTCTCTCCCAAAATGAAAGGCCGTTTAACTTACATAGATTATACACTTCTCAGCTTTTTCAGCTCTCAGACCCTTCAGTTAGGAAATGGAGCCACATTTTACACCTAGTCCCTGACTTTTACACACAATCTGGCCCATCAGCAGCCTCCCCCTCCTCCCTACCTCCCCCTAACCCAATCTTAGATGTGCTTCAAACAGACCCCCTGACTTATGGGACTTTACCCTCTGATCTTTCCTTATTTACATAAATACACAATGCGACACATACTGTAATAGCTGACTGAGTTTAAATAAGGAAGATATTTACAATGGTGTGATATTGTTCCTTATACAGAGCTGGGCTTCTGAAACATCACTGACTTTCTATGATACCTTATCAAGTCATTTTGATCATTCTTCTGGAGTCATTAGATTTTTTTTAAAGTAGGAAATTTCTTTCTCTAGAATCTTCTGTTTATAAACAGGTCCTCATTTCCCCTCAGGTCTGTGCTGTTCCATGAGCCAGAGGGGTGCTTGGGAATTCATACCATGTAGCATCTCATTGTTTGGCTTGGTTACAGTTGGGTAATTGCCTCTGACACTGCACCTAAGCTTTGATTTTCAAAGCAACAGGGATTTCCTCTCCTTCTGACCTGATGGAATCCATTGTGTAACTGGCACAGTATGAAAGCCCTAATACGAGAAAAATGAAGGACAGTTCTCTGGAGGCAGACAAGGGATTGATTTCTAACATAGGGATTGATTACATTTCAGACAATGGACTATAAGGGTCTGAATGCTGATATAATGGTTTCTTCTACAAGCACTGATGCAATTAACAACTCATTTTAATTGAGAAGGTGCAAAAACTCTTGGACAGGTTCCTATAGCCTTCGTCACAAAATAGGAAATGGGAGAGAAAATCAAGTCAGGATTCATTTTGGTGGAATTGTAAGGCATATACAGTAATACCAGGTCTAGGAAAACTAAATCATTTTTGTTGATTCAAGTACTGTTATACCATTGGTTTGACCTAGCTTTGAGTAAAAATAATAAGCAGTTTATTTACATGAGTTACTGAAGGTTACTAAGGGGATACTTCCCTAACTCCAAAAGTCTCTCTCATCATGGAGTCTTGCCCCTAAATTTTTGCTGAATTTGCCAAACAAAAATTCAGTTTATTAAGGTTAAAGCATTATGTCTACTGAGGTCACTCCATAAGTGCAAAGGGTTGTTACACTTTAGTAATCGTAAGTATCACCTGGGATGCTATTGTTCAGATTCTGATTCACTGGGTCTAGGATGGGACCCAAGAATTTGCATTTTCCTTAAACACCCTCAGTGAGTTTGGTATATGGATTGTATTTTGATTAATACTGCTCCAAATGTATAGATTATATATGAATTACATATTAATTATTAAATCTCTTAGGCTTATCTGAAATTACTTTTTCCTCAACAGCATGTTGGAGGATTTGGACAAAAAACAGCCAAGTTTTGTCACGAAACCAAACTTGGGTCCGCTCACCCATGTGCACTAAATTCCATCTACTGCCACCGGGTTGTGGTGAAGGAAAGTGCAGCATTTATTGCAGGGTGCCAAGCAAGGAGTGCTCAAAAGACCTGAACTCCCTGATGGCTTTCAGGGAAAGGTTTTTAAAGACAGGGTGAGGGAAGGCGGTTGTGGAGTAGACATTCTTCTGATTGGTTGGTGATACAGTAACTGGGAGTCAGCATCATCAATCTTATGGTTCCAACTAGTCTGGAGTCTACGTGCTTGTGGGCAGCATACAGGAGGCTAGAGATTTTCTACAGCATGGGACAGTTGTCTGAGAAGACAGGCTCAGACCAGATGTCTAGGCAAGGAGCCCTGACTGGGTGTTCAGAAGTCAACATAAAGGTATTGGGTGCGTGTGGCAGACAGCAGAGCCAAGACTAAAGTACAGCAATGAGGTGTCTAGGTAGGGACTACATGGGATTCACACGCAGGATCATGCAAGAACAAGTGTTTCTTTCAGTTTTGCACCCCAGGCACCTCACTCAACTTACCCTAGTCTTGGCTTCGGTAGATAGCTTCTTAAATGGTTCCCAGTGATTTCCCGCCCCCTCAACCCCAATTGTGGTATGCCTGCCATTGTGTAATCCCCTACCCTTGTGTGTGGGCTGGACCTACTGACTTGTTTCTAAGTAGTAGAACATAGCAAAGGTGTTGGCATGACACTTCCAAGATCAGTTATAGATGACTGTGACTTCCACCTTACACACCACTCACTCTTGCTCTCTTTTGTTTTTTAACTCAGATGAAACAAGTTGCTGTTTGTGACTTATTGAGGTGTATTGATATTTCTACCCTATTGAGGGACCTTTATGGCAGGAAACTGAGGGTGGCCTTCAGACAACCCCCAGTAAGTAATTGAATCACTGAGTCCAACAGCACCCAAGAAACTAAGTTCTGCCAACACCCACAAGTGTGAGCTTGGAAGTAGATCCTTCCCTGGTTGAACCTTCAGATGAGACCAGAGCCTCAACTGACACCTTGATTGCAATCTATTAGAGACCCTGAGTCAGAAGCCCCAGCTAAGCCATTCCCAGATTCCTGACTACAGAAACTGTGAGATAGTAAATATTATTGTTTTAACTCACTAAGTTTTGGAGTAATGTTTTCTGCAGGAGTAGGTAACTAATACAGTGCTTAAAAGATTTTGGTGGTGGTGGTGGGGTGCTGGTTGCTGAACCTGAAGAAAAATGTAAACAAGGAAAATGAAAAGGTACTAAGGACACACTGAACCACATCATGGCTTTGACCAGGGGTGGTCCTTTCTGCAGGGGTTGCTTCTTTTTCTTCTTCCTCATCTCCTCCAAACCCTTCCTCCTTTAAAATAAGCTGGAAAGATTGGTTCTTAAACTTTGAAATTTCTGCTATTAAATCTTCATGATTATTGCCATCACCACCCTCATGTCTATCATGACTTCTTTCCCTGAAATTTGCCATGATTCCCAGTAGGATTGTGACCATAACTGATAGTGACGGTATGTCCCACTTATCCAAGTTCTCTTCTGCCCAGCAGCTACAGTCACTAAAATACAAAAATTAAAATGTCTGACATCGCAAGGGTATAGAGCAATGAGAACTCATACGTTACTAGTGGGAATGCAAAACGGTGCCACCACTTTGGAAAACACTATGGCAGCATCTTATAAAGTGAAACCTAAATCTACCATAAGACCCAGTAATCATATTTTTAAGTATCTACTCAAGAGAAATAAAAACTTATGTTCACATAAAAGCTTACCTTAAACTGTTTATAGCAGCCTTATTTGTAATAGTCCAAAGCTAGGAACAATCCAAATGTTCATAAACTAGTGAATGGATAAGCAAAGTGTGATGTGTCTATACAACGGAATGCTACCTATGCAACACAATGAACCTCAAGAGCATCATGCTAAGTGAGAGAAGTTGTATACAAAAGACTGTCTACTCTGATTCCAATTATGAAAGTTCTAGAAAAGGCAACTCCAGTGATAGAAAGCATATCAGTGATTATCATGGGCCAGAGTTTGAGGGAGGAGATTGTCTACAAAAGGACACAAGGAAACTTTTAGGGTAATGGAAATGTACTATATCATGATTGTGGGGGTGGTTTCATGACTGTATGCATTTGTCAAGACTCACTGAACTTTAATTGACTGCATTTACTGCATCTAATTTGTACCTCAATAAAATTGTTTAAAAGAATAAAAATGCTAAGTGGCCACATAGAGTAAAGAATGAAGTAATTCAAGTTCTTTTTCTTGTCTTTACGGTGATGGTGTAACCATTGTTCATTCAAGAATACGTAGTACCACAGTGGTTGGAGATATGTGAGCTGATATGGTTTTGAAGTTCTCTGAATTACTTTCCATGAGGAATAAAATGATTATTAAAGGAAAAGCAATAAGAATGTGTTACTTTGAAGCTTACATATATATTATTAAAACTCAACGGTAACTTCAGCAATTATTTAGACCCTAGGCCAACAAAAGATTTTTGGTAGAGGAATATTTCATCACTCATATTGTTTAGAATTGCTGGCTTATGGTGATAATAGAAAGCAGACCAATTTTTTTTTTTATTTTTTATTTTTTGCGGTACGCGGGCCTCTCACTGTTGTGGCCTCTCCCGTTGCAGAGCACAGGCTCCGGACGCGCAGGCTCAACGGCCATGGCTCACGGGCCCAGCCGCTCCGCGGCATGTGGGATCTTCCCGGACCGGGGCACGAACCCATATCCCCTGCATCGGCAGGCGGACTCTCAACCACTGCACCACCAGGGAAGCCCAAAAGCAGACCAATTTTTAATGAGCTTTATTATTGTTTTAAAATCCTTTCCAGACAATTCACCCCTGTTGCTGGCACCTGGATGAGCTGCTCCTGTGCACTTAATAAACTGCTTGTACTCCTCACTAGTAGTTGCAGCATCCTGGGACCCTAGAATAATAGCACAAATTCACAGGCCAGTCTGATTTGCAAAATCTTTCAACATTTTATAATTATTCAACAAGTATTATTGATTACCTACCACAGACCAGGTGCTGTTCTAGGTACTAGTAATTACACTGAAAATAGTCAGTGATCTCAAGGACTTTAAAGACTGATGGTGTCCACTGACATTGTGAAGGCAAGCAATAGAGTCTCCAACAGGTCAAAGTAGTAGAGTTTCCTAAGAGTCACAGTTTGTCCTTTGTTTCCCTTTGATCATCTTTCTTAGCATCCTTCCAGGTGAGCACCTTTCTTCCACACCACAACCAATCATATTCCTCATAAGCTTTGGGTGTGGGGCTCAAGAGGTAGGCCATTATCTTCTCAGAAGGGAGATCCAACAAGTGGGACCTTCTGCACCAACTTAGACTTATTTGTTCTTTTGTGCCTTGTAATATTCACCTGACAATTAGCTTTCAAAATCCTCTATCGGAAACAAGGTACTTCTGAAATTTTTGTTGTAGGGATGCAGCTCAGAATTATAAGTGGCCTCCTTGATATTCTGCATCAGTAGCTAAGGTTTACACAGCAAATATCTGTGCCCATCAAGAAAAACGTCTAAGATAAAAGCGATGCAAGAAGTTCAAAAGGATAAAAGCTCCATTGTGGGAACAATGGGAAGGTTAATACAGGCCAAGTTAGGTCGACCACAAACCTCTATTCCTTAAGAGGGCTATGCTATCGCCCACCCCAGTTTCATTTGATTTTTTCTTCTTTTAAGCCTACCTAACAATTCTTAACTTAGAACTATAGGGCTGCTTAGAGTACATGAATTGGGGCCCGGATTTACAGAGGTCAAGAAGCTTCTTTATGATTAAGTGAATGAACCCAGCAACATCAGCATTGGCTTACCCAAGTCTTCCTGCCAACCATGCACCCTTGTCCCTCCCAAAGAAAAGTAGATCAGATATCACAGCCAGTACTGGGAGTTTTCAGAATCTCATAAGAACTTTTACATCTTCTATGTTAATAGTTGCAGAGAGAAGATGATAATAATCATCAATGAGGTTTTTTTTTCTTCTCGTAATATTGCAGCATCTTCCTTTCAGATCAGTGTTAGCATATTCCTTGTCAAGCAAGTTAATATTCCATCTCAACCAACTCCTTTTTAAAGTCTCGACAAAGTCATTGTATGATTTGAATGAGAGAAGAGGTTGAATGTTTAGAAATTAGATGAAGAAAGGCATTTTTAAATTTTGACTTTCTGTGAGCTCTGGTTACTTATTTTTAACACAAAAAAATCACTAGTGATGTAACTAACGTAATTTGTATGATGATCTGACTCACTGTTAATTGCGGTTTTTGCATATTTGTGTAGTCTTAAAACCATTAAGGCCAAAGAAAGGTTGGACTTGAGATGCGTTCTTTGGGGCTATTTCTTCTTCTGCTGAGAATGTATCTTCAGCTGCCAGGGGGAAGATGTGTGCATGAATCCTCTTACCTGTGTCAAGGTCAGTTACAGCTGTGTAGAATGAACCGAGCTGTAGCAGGTTGATAAGTCCAAGTTTCAAAAGGACACAAAGTGACTGAGTTAGGCAAGAACCAGAAGATTTGGGACCAAGTTTAATGCTGTTGTTTGATGGGCAAGTTGAGAGCAAGGAGGCCATGGGAAGGTACAGTCCAGTAGCTGCTGAGATGTTATGGTCCAGAAGCCCTGTGTGCCCAGTGTTCCATCTGTGTTGGTTTGTGTATTTTCAATATGCACAGTAGGGGGCTTGCAAAATATGTTCACCCAGTGACAGAGGACCTGAATCCTCTAGTCACTTGTCCCCTTCCACTGTTCTTGGGATTTCTCTGGGATGTTCTAATTCAAAGGAAGCTTTTACTTTGAAAGCTTCAAAAGTCATTTTACTCTACAGATTCTGTATAGAATGAGAGGCTTGCTGACTCTCAGCTCCCATTGCTCTTAAGCCACTCAACTTGTTCTTGCTAGTAAAATGTATGTGAATTGGAGAGATTATTTCTAGGTATGGTGTTTGTATTAGATGTTATTCTTTTATTCATTCCTATTCAAAAAATATGCACTAAATACTCACTAGATGCCAGGGGTATATGGGTGAACCCCCTGTTCAGAGCTTGTGCAAAACCTTGGTCCTGAGGGATCGGAGCCCTGTGCTTTGGGTCCTGAGTGGAACCACAAACACAGGTAGTGCTGTGGGCCGTGTTCTTGTCCTGCCTGAGGCTCTCTGGGAGATGGTTCTCTGACAACCTGCCCTGGCTGAGGCTCTTTTGGTTGAATCTCTAAGTAAGGCAGCACAAGCCAAGGCCTCCTGTTGAGTAATATAGCCTGGAGGGAAGAAATGAGATAAACCTCAAAGTCAACCGTTTTACAAAACAAACAATTCTGCAAATATCCACATCTGCACAAAATTCCTTCTACCTTGTAGGGCAGAAGCAATTATGTTTAGCACACTCAGATTGTATACTTTTTCAGGATATGAAGTATATTTTTCTTCTATTGCATTTCTCATTTAATAAGTTAATAAATAGTCATTGATTAACACAACAAATTATTTGGAGAGAGACTTGAGCCATGTGGAATCTTCACATGAATTGCTTATCTTCAATATCAAAACTTTCTTCAAATAGAAACAGATATATTCAGTCTCTCTCTGTTTCTAAAGTGTAGTCTGCAGACCACACACTACAGAATCGTTTGGCTGAGGCCACATTAATAATGCTTTTTAAAAATGCAGATTTCTGACTCTATTCCAAAGAACTTCTGAGTCAGAAACAGAGAGTTAGGCCTGGAAGTCTGTATTTTAATAACATAGACAGGTGGGTTTTACGTGCTCTAAATGTTGCATATCTCTGTTTACGGTTTCATTGGCCTCTATGCAATTTTACTCTACAAACAAAGCTACCAGATGATGCCTGTGTAACCCTTCAGTTCAAGCATGGGGACCAGGCTTAACCCTGGCTCTGCCACTTACTAGTTGCATGACCCTGGTCAAGTTATTTAACTTACTCATGTCTCAATTTCCATTTCTGTAAAATGTGAGTTATAAAGGCACCATGTAGAGGTGTTTGAGTTTTAAATAAGACAATACATGTAGAGCACTTTGAACTATGCCTGGCACGTAGGAAGCCCTAATAAAAGGTAGCTATTGTTGTTATTGTTCTTGATATTAAATCATTTGCAAAAACCATGTTTTCCTTTTGTGCAAATACAGGAGCAATACTAATAAGGTTGATGTGCTAATGCCAAGTGAGTGTTTACAGAAGAAAGGACCTGTTGGAGTTAGAAGAGTGTAATAAGGGGGAACCGGAGACTGAAAACATCTCCTGGAAGAAAAGAGATTTAATAATAACTACACCTTTCTGTAGGTTGTTGCTTATGGTCTGTGAAAGTTTTTCACAACCATTCTTTCATTTGTGGTTCATAAAATCCCATGAGGTTGGTGGAAGAAGAGAGATGGTAGAGTATGGGGTGAAGGTGCATGGACTTTGGGGGTGATGGTCCTAACTGACATTTACTATCTGTATGATCTTCTTCAAGTCACATAACCTGTCTGAGCTGCAGTTTCCCACAACAGTAAAGTGGGGGAGAAAATGAAATATTCTATGTAGGGCTCGTAGCACAATGTTGGAAACATGGTAAATACTCAATAAGTATAAATATTATTGCTGTGAGTCAAACAAGCCTTTGAACCTGCATAACCAGCAATGGGCTGAGCTGTGGTTTGAGCCCGGACCATCTGCCTAAGCCCATTGCCAGTTCTACTAGATCAAGTTCTTGCAAATCTCAGAGAGTTGTTGACATTTTATAACAAACCATACTCCAGTTTCTTTAAGTCCTCTTAATTTCCCCATAAAACCTTGCTTTTTATTGTCAGAGATAATCATTTTTAAATTGACCTGCCAACCATGCTGATGAAATATCAGGCTGACAGAGTTCATTCTACTTGAACTATTTACCTGGAAACTTGACTGCCAGCTGCAACATACGAGTCCCTTCCTGAGATGCCTGGTTCAGGTCAGGTAGTTAAACTCACCAAGCAGCTGCTGTTGCTGGAGGCCGTGAACATAGCAGGTCTGCAGGGCCACCCACTGGGCCCTGGGATTGTAAATCCTCATGCTGCTGTAAAAGTAGCGCTGCTGCCCTTGGGTTAGGTCCTGTCAGAGGAGAGCGGTTGATTTTGATGAGTCGGTGGAATTTGATAGGATTAGAGTGGGATGTATTCAAAGCTGACTTCCACAGAAATAAGATGCTTCTCTCTCTCTGTCTCTCTCACACCCCTTAGTTTACTTAAACAGTCTTCCACTGACATGTGTAGTAGTGAAAATGAATTAAAAAAGGATTCTAGGTAAGTAGGTCAAAGTATTGGGCTGAGGGAGATCCAAGGATTTTCAATATCTGATAACTGTACTGATCTCTTATAATCCTTGTTGAGGAAGGTAGGCTATGAGAATCTACACAGGGCCTGAAGTGTGCCAGGCTCTGGAGGGTAAAAGAGAACTTTCCACTGAGAGTTCTCAGTGAGCGGGGGAGAGAGCTAGGTAGATAATAGATGGGTAATATGATAAGGGTGCAAGGTCATTAGTGAAAAGGTGCTATGAAAACAGAAGGAAAACAAGCTCTGTGTTAGCAGTCAAGGAAGCTTCCTGAAAGAGATGACCAACACATCTGAGTCTTCCAGGTAAGGAGGGATTCCCTAAAGGGACTAGAATACTGGTTCTCAAAGGGCATCAGCATCACCTAGAAATCTTTTAGAAATGCAGATTCTCAGGTTTCACCCCAGACCTACAGAATCAGAAACTCTTGGGGGTGGGGCCCAGCCCTCTGGTGCCCTCCAGGTGCTTTTGATACACGCACAGTAAAATTTGAGGACCACTGGACCAGAAGGAAAAGAAAGGCTGATTAGAGGGAGAAAGTGGTACAGATTTTCTTATGGGACACAAAATATCTGAATATATTGGGAACTAGACTTTCGGCATTTTTTTTAACTTTAATCAGCATATAGAGTCTGAGCTGGAAAAGCCTCTAGAGTTAGTAAGGCAGGGGAAGATCATGGAAGCCTTTTCTGCTATACTAAGGGTTTAAAGATTTCCTTTTATATGAAGAACATTGGTCTTTATTTAAAGCAGTGGTTATCAACACGAGTGATTTTGACCCTGAAGGGACGTTTGGCAATGTCTGGAGACATTTTTGGTTGTCACAAATGGTGGGAGGGACGATGGATGCCACTGGCATTCAGCTGGGGAGAGGCCAGGGAGGCTGCTGAATAGACTACGGAGCATGAGACAGCCTCCCAGGGTCCTGCAACCAAGAATTACTCAGCCCCAAGTGCCATTCTTTAAGCTGACCAGATCTGCATTTTACAAAGATCGCTCTGGCCCTGCTGTGGACAATGGCCTCAAGGGAAGACAAACCACTGGTAGGGAGACCATTTAGGAAGCTACCATCTAGTGCTAGGGAGGAACAAGAAGGGCTGGACTACAATTACTTTTATATACCTGATATACCATAAGTGCTCACTGTATTGAGATGGGGAAACAGAGGTAGTGGCATCAACATTTTAGAAAAATCAAGATAAAATAAGTTCCCCTTAGGCTAAAAAATTCAAAACAATGACAGAATTTCAAAACTAGTTGATAACCATGTAATACAAACTAAACTTAAGATAAATATATATAAGCTAAGTGAGTTTTATCTGCTAGAAATTTTGTGTGACGTTGACATCTGTGAGTCAGATTTTTTTGGTGTCTAGAGACCTGAAACTTGATATTAAAAATATGTTCAGAGGGAAAGTAGCTGAGCCAAGTACTTCACACTTTGAGACATCATTTCCGCTTTACAGTTTCTGAATTAGATGTTTTAAAAGATAATATATTTGGGCTTCCCTGATGGCGCAGTGGTTGAGAGTCTGCCTGCCAATGCAGGGGACACAGGTTCGTGCCCCGGTCTGGGAAGATCCCACATGCCACGGAGCGGCTGGGCCCGTAAGCCATGGCCGCTGAGCCTGTGTGTCCGGAGCCTGTGCTCCGCAACGGGAGAGGCCACAGCAGTGAAAGGCCCGTGTACCGCAAAAAGAAAAAAGATATTTGAAGAAGAGAATAGATCCCTAAGTAAGACTTTTCAAATGATTGAGAACAATATAACAGGAAAATTGCAAGCCATTTCAAGAGCAAAGCTCCAAAGTGCAATGGGAGTTTCCATTTACCGCAAAAAATAAAAAAAAAGATCATCCATAATTTAACAATGCATAGCTATTGTTGGCATTTGATTGATTCCATTTTATAATTTTTCCCCATGTACATTGTGTGTGATTAAAAATTTTTTTTTATTTTTATTTTTTTTTTAAGAAGATGTTGGGGGTAGGAGTTTATTAATTAATTAATTTATTTTTGCTGTGTTGGGTCTTCATTTCTGTGCGAGGGTTTTCTCTAGTTGTGGCAAGCAGGGGCCACTCTTCATCGCGGTGCGCGGGCCTCTCACTATCGTGGCCTCTCTTGTTGCAGAGCACAGGCTCCAGACGCACAGGCTCAGTAGTTGTGGCTCACAGGCCTAGTTGATCTGCGGAATGTGGGATCCTCCCAGACCAGGGCTTGAACCCATGTCCCCTGCATTAGCAGGCAGATTCTTAATCACTGCGCCACCAGGGAAGCCCAAAGAATGCTGTGCCTTTTTTTTTTTTTTTTTTTTTTCCCCAGTACGCGGGCCTCTCACTGTTGTGGCCTCTCCCGCTGTGGAGCACAGGCTGCAGACGTGCAGGCTCAGCGGCCATGGCTCACGGGCCCAGCCGCTCCGCGGCATGTGGGATCTTCCCGGACTGGGCCACGAACCCGTGTCCCCTGCATCGGCAGGCGGACTCTCAACCACTGCACCACCAGGGAAGCCCTTGTGTGTGATTTTAGAACAGGGAGATCATTCTCTATGTGTTATGCACCTTCCCAGAACATTAAATATCCTTTGAAAATATGATTTATCTTGACAGTATCGTATATCTTTACATCACTCTCCATTTCTTGCACATTCAGATTTGCAATTTTCCAGCCTTGTACTATAAAAGAAGCTATTAAATCTAGCCATGCTTCTAACCTGACAAAGATACAGAATGAAGGAGCCACATCTGCTATAAGTCTCGTTTCCTTTCCATGTAATTTAGGGTTTAGAATCTGAGGTGTATAGCATAATTTAAAAATTAACAATCAAGAAAGAATGGACATATTGGAATAGGGTTGCTAAGGCAGAGTGGAAACCCCTAACATTTTCTCCTCTGCTCACTCCTTTGCCCTTGTCAACAACGCCTACCTCATCGGGTTGTTTGATTACCTGAGAGGTTTTTAAAAATTTATTTTATTGAAGTACAGTTGAGTTACAGTGTTGTGTTAATTTTTGAAGTGCAGCAAAGTGATTCAGTTGTACATATATATACATTCTTTTTCCTATTCTTTTCCATTATGGTTTATCCCAGGGTATTAAATATAGTTCCCTATGCTATACAGTAGGACCTTGTTGTTTATCCATTCTATATATAATATTATTAACTGAGATTTGAATACAGAATGCTCTCATTAGGCCAGTTCCTCTTCTCTCCTCTACCCTATTGAATGCGCTTAAGAAGGATTTTAATGCATGAGAAAACTCTGGTTCTGAGTTCACAGAGCTAATTGCTCAGATCTTCCAGAAGAGAAATTTATAGGAAAACATCAGTCAACATCTTTGTGTGTCTTGTTTCCACAATATAAACTTTAAATTAAACTATAAATACTGCTTTCCTTCACTGTGCACTCCAGAAACCATACCAACCAAGATATACTCTTTTAATATTGTCCATGATAGAAGCCTACACTCTATCCTGTAATCAAATCATCTCAGTATCCCTCTTCCCATTTTCCAGATCTGTAGAGCAGAACATAAATATTCTTCAAAGCTGGGAAGATTTCTTCTCTCCTCAGACAGCGTAAAGAAATGACTGATGATCTTTCTTGGGGTGGCAGTTCATGTGTGATTTTCTTGGACTGTTGCTGAGGAAATCCATCTTACCTATTCTAGTGGTCTGTACTTGATAAAATTTGATTAAAATGCTTGCAGAATTCAGGGAGGAAATATCTACCAAAAAAACTTATATCTGAAACAAAAAGACAGATTTGTTTAAAAGAAACTTAGCCTGTATTGTAATCTCCCCTTTTTTAAAGGCTGGTATTCATATTCAATGTAGTTTTCTTGCAAGGTCCCTTTCTTCATGCAGTGGTGGCGGTAAAATTCAGTTTGTTGATAAGCTGATATCCAAACAATGTCATGTGATGAAGCAAAGAGCTGGGGGAGTTTGGCTGCATGCCTTTCCCTGTTTCTGGACAGCATGGAACTGCACAGTTTAATCGTTTTTCTTCCAAACTTTGTATCTAATCAAGTGTCGACTTTTAAATCTACCATATCTGCGTTATATGCAGACATGGGGGAGAAAAGTGCATGGAGACAGACACTCTGGCCTCTGCCGCCGCAGGCTCGCCGTTCATGGAGACAGAGAGGCTGAATATTAAAGGTCAAGAAATCCATCAGGGCAACAGGCCATTACATGTGTTCTTCTCAGATTTGGAGTCAGTAACCGCCATCCCCGTTGCTCAGAATGATGAAGGAATAATTCCTAAATATAGAGGTACAGGCATACATTTGACTGTGGTAATCTATGGAGTTGTCCCATATATTAAGATATTGTTCCTTTCTTAATTTTTGGAGGAGTATGATATTCTCCATATTTGATCTTGAATAGAGGCCGCATGATAATGAACTTATGGCACAAGATTCTTGCTCACACTGATGTCATCAGCATAAGCCTCATTTTAACCTGACTCATGAGAGCAATCTTATCCCTTCCTCTGGGCTAGCATTATTATTACAGACTTCTTTCTTTCTTGAGAATCTGCTCTCTGAATGCTACGTTATCTGTAAAAATGAAGAGTTCCTAGGGAAAATGGAAGAAGTACCAAAAGAAAACCACAAATTGAAAATTCTTAGGAGACTAAGGGGAAGAAAAATATAAGGAGATAAAAGTGATGAACTGTATAGCTTAAAAAAGAAAGGACTCAACACACAAAAAAGTTTGCATTTTTTCCCAATAATTTAAATGCAGACCTTCTGGGGAATAAAAATGGCACAAGTAAGTGTCTGTAAATGCCAGTGAATACCACAAAACCTCTCAGATCTGGATCTCAGAGTTTGGTGATTCTCTACTGAGAGATAAAGAACAGTTGTCTGCAGAGTTGGCATTGTCAGTTGAGTCTCCCTTGCATGTTTTTCCAGGATATGATGAAATGCCTTCTAGAGCAAACCACATCTGCTGACTGTTACACACACATGCTGATTCATAACAGCATGCATTACTCCCTGCTCAGTCAGGAAAATAGAAACAGATCTAGGTGTTTGACAGAGAGGGAATTGAACATAAGGAATATAAAAGTTTTGGAATGGGCTGTACAGGAGCAAAACAAGAAAGGTTAGCTTATCCAAAGATTGGCAATTGCACTAAACTACTACCACACCGAGAGCTGGGGGACAAAAGCAAAAATGATTTCACCCAGAGTCCATGAACACTGTGCCATTGAGGCTGCTTCTGTTGGGACATTGCTGCCTGAGTAGCACCCCAGGACCTGGTACACACCTGCTATTCTTGCTTCTGTGTTCTTTCCAAAACTTTAAATATTACTGTTGCTATCACCACTGTTATTGCCTGGCTGCTACTATTGCTGATGCTGCCACTGTTACAGATGCAAGCAGAAACCATTCTCCTTCTCCTTTCCCCCAGCCTTCCATATTCTGCGTCCCATTGGATGCCAGCTCGTGAGGAATTCTGCAAAATGTATTTTGCAGTCTTCCCACTACTGTGGTAAAGAGAAGGATATAGAAGGGTAAGCGTGAAGCTGAGTGATAATGGACACCACATACAGCCAATGTTTGCCTAATACCACTAAAGTTTGGAATTTTGTTAGAAAAGACAAAATAAAAGATAATTAACTAGCTCTATAGATGGTATCAAAGAATGAGGTATAAATTTTGGGACAATAACTTAAGACTTAGGAATGATGAAAAAAATGTATATCATCAATTTTGGACAAAGAAATTGTCTTCCCAATGACTAGCTAGACTTTTCAAAGAGAATTAAAACTGACTACAAAAAAAAAAAAGTAGAAACACCCATCATATAATTACTATAGAAAATATAATTTTGACTAATGATGAAGGTGCATACTATTTCATAGATGAAACATTGGTACAACAATGGGACACAATGCTTAAGACATTGGTATGTCTACATTCCAGTGCTTAGAACATGGGTCATAAAGTGTTTTTATAGAATAGTAGGGTAGATATGACCTCATGGGCATTACCAAGTGAGAAAAAGGGACCCATGATTGGAATCCAAGATGAGATTAAACCCTAATTCAAAGAATCCAGTCTGCTAGAACAAGAGGCAGAGTATCACTGTATATTACAGAGATAAGTACTTCCCAGGAAAACCATGAACCCAAGAGGAAATTATCTGCTCATATCCTTCTGCTCCTGCTTCTTCTCCAAGATCCTTTTAGCTGCAGGGCTAATTCTGCCAGGGGATAATTCTGCCAGGCACAGATGTCCTCCCTTGGCTACCCCAAGCCCTCAGAGGGCATCAGTGAACCATAATAAAGTGAAAGAAGTATCCTTCCCCGCACTCGGTGCTGCTGTTTATCACTTGGACTCCTGAGTGTTTCCATTCAGAGCTTTCACAGTCTTTGTTGGACTTTCTTTCACAAAGAGCTGTGTAGTCCATTGGGCGCAATCCTGTTTGGTGGGGTTTTTCATGGAGGCTGATTATTCCTCTGTTATCTTTTGTTTTTTTCATGCCATCTCTTCGCAGAAAACTCCTATTTCTCCAGGATCCCCAAACCAAAGCTCTTACACATACCGACCACTTTGGGGTCACTGGTCTCAAGAGCAAGAAAACTAAGAATCCCGGTTTGAGCTGTAAGAGCCACTTTCAGTGAGTGAAAACTACTTTGGACACTTAGAAGCAGTGATTAGCAGCAAAGGAAAAGCTGGGTATGGTCATATATGTGCCAAGGACTTTGGGAAAACAGATTCATAAAGTTCAGAAAATAATCTAAAATGGAATAGAACTCAAGGAACTACCCAGAGATTTAACTTTGACTCTATAATCCCAAATAACTCTATGGAATAAAAAGGTAAGAGGTCAAAAGGAACTAGAGTAGGTGCCCTGGGTACTTGTAGACAATTCTAGACTCAAGGGCATGTTATTTTAAAAAATTCTAAGAATTTACAAAAATGTCTTTTTCACTGGGGATTAGCGCTGGTCCTCTGAAGACAGATCCTATGGCATAGCTATTAAATAGTAGAGCCAGGACTCAAACCCATGGTTACCTGAAGTCTATGATTTCTCCCCTTGGACTCCGGAACTAAAAGGGAATTCAAGCAACGTATATGTTGCTGTAATAGAAAATTATTCCTCTTATCCAGCCATTACCCACAGACAAAATTCATGCATCTTGATTCTTTCTGTCCTTGGAGTATATTTCATTTCCATCTTGAATACTACTTGGTTGAACAAAGGGAGGCTTTAGTTTCACAAAGACTTATGGTCATAATTCTGGAGCAGGATATTAGTCTTATTATACTGCATCATTGACCTTCTAATAAGGCTCCTGGAAAGGCTTCATGGAAATAGGCGTCTAGCTGGCCAGTCCCATCAGCCCTAAAACCGGCCCAGTCATTTCCCAGTTCACAGAAGATGTGGGTGTAAAGCTTAGGTCCTTACCCAGGAAAACACTCTTTGCATTTATTCTGATTTTTTAAAAAGTGGACTGAATAAAAATACTATCTATCACTTGACAGTGAGTTAGTAGAGCAACTTTCATTGAGATATAATTAACATATAATATTAGTTTCAGGTGTACAACATAATGAGTCTATATTTGTATGTATTGCAAAATAATCACTACAATAAGTCTAGTTAATATCCATCTCTATAAACATTTAGAAGATCAATACTGACAGCTATGTTTTGAACAGTCATTTCCTTTTTTGTTGTTAGTAGGGATAGGATTCTGAGACTTTTAGATGTTGTAGACCTGGTATTTCTGCAGTTAACAAGGTGCCTTATGAAATCCTCATGGACAGATAAGTACAATTTGAAACTTGTTAAAAAGTAATACTAGAGGGGCCAATTAAAGGGTCAGTGACAACCTAGATAGGGTTTTGGTGACATGCCCTGATCTCTTCCACAGTTTTATCAAGGTCTTGAATGAAGACATAGTCGGCAATCTTACTAAGTTTTCAGATGACAAAGATCTAGTTTCCAAATGACAGAAATCTATTCAACAGGTGGGATAGAAAACATAGTGGATGGCAGAATCAGGACACAGAAAGATCTTGACAAGTTAAAGTGATGGATTGAATCTAATAGGATAAAATGTAATAACAATAACAACAAAAATTATATTCTGCATCAGAATTTGATTTCTAGTTGGAAAAACACAGAAATAGAATTTGGAGTTTAGTAGCAGTTTAGGCATAGGGAAGTAAATGCAGAATGAGGCTGCTAGAGGGATTCATGAGTGTGTAGGCTACATCAACAGAAGTATAGTTTCTAAAATAAGGGAGAAATTGGGATTGCCCTGGTGCGCTTTGTGCTGCAGTGTTGTGTCCACACAAGGGACATAGGCAAGGTGGAGTGTGTGGCTAAAACAGAGGTGCTGTGTCATAGGATGAGCTGGCACATGCATAAGAGCTATTGAATCTGGAAAAGATCTATGGCAGAAGGGGGTGGGGTGGGCAATAAAGCCTCACAAAATATTTGAAGGGCTCATGTGTTAAAAAAAACTTCTGGACAGCCATCCCCACCTCTGCAGGAGACCCTCCAACGCTAGCAGATTAAAAGTTAAAGAGAAGGGAGGGACCTTCAAGATGGCCGAAGAGTAAGACATGGAGATCACCATCCTCCCCACAAACACATCAAAAATACATCTACATGAGGAACAATTCCTGCAGAACACCTATTGAACTCTGGCAGAAGACCTCAGACTTCCCAAAAGTCAAGAAACTCCCCACGTACCTGGGTAGGGCAAAAGAAAAAACAAAAAAACAGAGACAAAAGAATAGGGACAGGACCTCCACCTCTGGGAGGGAGCTGTGAAGGAGGAAAGGTTTCCACACACTAGGAAGGCCCTTCACTGGCTGAGATAGGGGGTGGGCAGGAGGGAAGCTTCAGAGCCATGGAGGAGAGCACAGCAACAGGGGTGCGGGGGGCAAAGCAGAGAGATTCCCGCACAGAGGATCAGTGCCAACCAGCACTCACCGGCCCGAGCGGCTTGTCTGCTCACCTGCCAGGACGGGTGGGGGCTGGGAGCTAAGGCTCGGGCTTCGGAGGTCGGATCCCAGGGAGAGGACTGGGGTTGGCGGCGTCAACACAGCCTGAAGGGGGCTAGTGCACCACAGCTAGCCGGGAGGGAGTCCGAGAAAAAGAATGGAATTGCCTAGGCGGCAAGAGACCATTGTTTCGGGGTGTGCGAGGAGAGGGGATTCAGAGCACTGCCTAAACGAGCTCCAGAGACGGGCACGAGCTGTGGCTATCAGCGCAGACACCAGAGATGGGCATGAGACGCTAAGGCTGCTGCTGCAGCCACCAAGAAGCCTGTGTGCAGGCACAGGTCACTCTCCACACCTCTCCTCCCAGGAGCCTGTGCAGCCCGCCACTGCCAGGGTCCCGTTATCCAGGGACAACTTCCCCGGGAGAACGCACAGCGTGCCTGAGACTGTTGCAACATCACTCTGTCCTCTGCCGCCGCAGGCTCGCCCTGCATTCCGTACCCCTCCCTCCCCCCGGCCTGAGTGAGCCAGAGCCCCCGAATCAGCTGCTACTTTAACCCTGTTCTGCCCAGGTGGGGAATAGATGACCTCAGGCGACCTACATGCAGAGGCGGGGCAAAACCCAAAGCTGAACCCCAGGACCTGTGCGAACAAAGAAGAGAAAGGGAAATCTCTCCCAGCAGCCTCAGGAGCAGTGGATTAAATCTCTACAATCCACTTGATGTACCCTGCATCTCTGGAATAACTGAACAGAAAATGAGTCATCCCAAAATTGAGGTGGTGGACTTTGGGAGCAACTTGGGGTTTGCTTTCTGCATCTAATTTGTTTTTGGTTTTATGTTTGTCTTAGTTTAGTATTTAGAGCTTATCATCATTAGTAGATTTGTTTATTGATTTGGTTGCTCTTTTCCTTTTAAAAAAAATATTTTTTTCCTTTCTGTGAGTGTGTATGCATATGCTTCTTTGTGTGATTTTGTCTGTATAGCTTTGCTTTTACTATTTGTCCTACGGTTCTGTCTGTCTATTTTTAGTATACTTTTTAGCGCTTGTTCTCATTGGTGGATTTGTTTTTTGGTTTGGTTGCTCTCTTCTTTCTTTCTTTTTTTAATTACTTTTATTTTTAATAATTTTTAAAATTTTTAATTTTAATAACTATTTTATTTTCTTTCATTTTTTTCCTCCCTTTTCTTCTGAGCCGTGTGGCTGACAGGGTCTTGGTATTCTGGCCGAGTGTCAGACCTGTGCCTCTGAGGTGGGAGAGCTGAGTTCAGGACATTGGTCCACCAGAGACTTTCCAGCCCCACGTAATATAAAACGGTGAAAGCTCTCCTAGAGATCTCCATCTCAATGCTAAAACCCAGCTCCACTCAATGACCAGCAAGCTACAGTGCTGGACATCCTAAGCCAAACAACTAGCAAGACAGGAACACAACCCCATCCATTAGCAGAGAGGCTGCCTAAAATAATAAGGTCACAGACACCCCAAAACACACCACCGGACATGGTCCTGCCCACAAGAAAGATGAGATCCAGCCTCATCCACCAAAACACAGGCACCAGTCCTCTCCAACAGGAAGCCTACACAACCCACTGAACCAACCATAGCCACTGGGGGAAGACACCAAAAACAAAGGAAACTATGAACCTTCAGCCTGTGAAAAGGAGACCCCAAACACAGTAAGTTAAGCAAAATGAGAAGGCAGAGAAACACACAGCAGATGAAGGAGCAAGGAAAAAACCCACCAGACCAAACAAATGAAGAGGAAATAGGCAGTCTACCTGAAAAAGAATTCAGACTTATGATAGTAAAGATGATCCAAAGTCTTGGAAATAGAATGGAGAAAATACAAGAAACATTTAACAAGGACCTAGAAGAATGAAAGAGCAAACAAACAATGATGAACAACACAATAAATGAAATTAAAAATTCTCTAGAAGGAATCAATAGCAGAATAACTGAGGCAGAAGAACGTATAAGTGACCTGGAAGATAAAATAGTGGAAAGAACTACCACAGAGCAGAATAAAGAAAGAAGAATGAAAAGAATTAAGGACAGTCTCAGAGACCTCTGGGACAACATTAAACGCACCAACATTCGAATAATAGGGGTCCCAGAAGAAGAAGAGAAAAAGAAAGGGACTGAGAAAATATTTGCAGAGATTATAGTTGAAAATTTCCCTAATATGGGAAAGGAAATAGTCAACTCCAGGAAGCACAGAGAGTCCCATACAGGGTAAATCAAGGGAGAATCATGCCAAGACACATATAAATCAAACTATCAAAAATTAAATACAAAGAAAGAATATTAAAAGCAGCAAGGGAAAAACAACAAATAACATACAAGGGAATGCCCATAGGGTTAATAGCTGATCTTTCAGCAGAAACTCTGCAAGCCAGAAGGGAGTGGCAGGATGTATTTAAAGTGATGAAAGGGAAAAACCTACAACCAAGATTACCCTACCCAGCAAGGATCTCATTCAGATTCGACGGAGAAATTAAAACCTTTACAGACAAGCAAAAGCTAAGGGAATTAAGTACCACCAAACCAGCTTTACAACAAATGCTAAAGGAACTTCTCTAGGCAGGAAACACAAGAGAAGGGAAAGACCTACAATAACAAACCAAAAACAATTAAGAAAATGGTAATAGGAATATACATATCGATAACTGCCTTAAATGTAAATGGATTAAATGCTCCAACCAAAAGACATAGACTGGCTGAATGGATACAAAAAAAAGACCTGTATATATGCTGTCTACAAGAGACCCACTTCAGACCTAGGGACACATAGGACTGAAAGTGAGGGGATGGAAAAAGATATTCCATGCAAATGGAAATCAAAAGAAAGCTGGAGTAGCAATTCTCATATCAGACAAAATAGACTTTAAAATAAAGACTATTACAAGAGCCAAAGAAAGACACTACATAATGATCAAGGGATCAATCCAGGAAGAAGATATAACAATTGTAAATATTTATGCATCCAACATAGGAGCACCTCAATACATAAGGCAAATGCTATCAGCCATAGAAGGGGAAATCAACAGTAACGCAATCATAGTAGGGGACTTTATCACCCCGCTTTCACCAATGGACAGATCATCCAAAATGAAAATAAATAAGAAAACACAAGCTTCAAATGATACATTAAACAAGATGGACTTAATTGATATTTATAGGATGTTCCATCCAAAAACAACAGAATACACTTTCTTCTCAAGTGCTCATGGATCATTCTCCAGGATAGATCATATCTTGGGTCACAGATCAAGCCTTGGTAAATTTAAGAAGATTGAAATCGTATCAGGTATCTTTTTGGACCACAACACTGTGAAACTAGATATCAATTAAAGGAAAAAATCTGTAAAAAATACAAACACATGGAGGCTAAACAATACATTACTAAATAACCAAGAGCTCACTGAATAAATCAAAGAGGAAGTCAAAAAATAAGTAGAAATAAATGACAATGAAAACATGATGACCCAAAACCTATGGGATGCAGCAAAAGCAGTTCTAAGAGGGAAGTTTGTAGCAATACAGTCCTACCTCAAGAAACAAGAAACATCTCAAATAAACAACCTAACCTTACACCTAAAGCAGTTAGAGAAAGGAAAACAAAAGAAAACCCCAAAGTTATTAGAAGGAAAGAAATCATAAAGATCAGATCAGAAATGAAGGAAACAATAGCAAAGATCAATAAAACTAAAAGCTGGCTCTTCGAGAAGATAAACAAAATTGATAAACCATTAGCCAGACTCACCAAGAAAAAAGGGAGAAGACACAAATCAATAGAATTAGAAATGAAAAAGGAGAAGTAACAACTGACACTGCAGAAATACAAAGGATCATGAGAGATTACTACAAGCAACTCTATGCCAATAAAATGGACAACCTGGAAGAAATGGACACATTCTAAGAAAAGCACAACCTTCTGAGACTGAACCAGGAAGAAATAGAAAATATAAACAGACCAATCACAAGCACTGAAATTGAAACTGTGATTAAAAATCTTCCAAGAAACAAAAGCCCAGGACCCAATGGCTTCAGAGGTGAATTCTGTCAAACATTTAGAGAAGAGCTAACATCTATCTTAAATTCTTCCAAAATATAGCAGAGGGAGGAACACTCCCAAGCTCATTCTATGAGGCCACCGTCACCCTGATACCAAAGCCAGACAAACATGTCACAAAGAAAGAAAACTATAGGCCAATATCACTGATGAACATAGATGTATAGATGTAAAAATACTCAACAAAATACTATCAAAAAGAATGCGAGGTTCCTTAAAAAACTAAAAATATCACTACCATATGACCCAGCAGTCCCACTACTGGGCATGTACCCTGAGAAAACCATAATTCAAAAAGAGTCATGGGGCTTCCCTGGTGGCGCAGTGGTTGGGAGTCCGCCTGCCGATGCGGGGGACGTGGGTTCGTGTCCCGGTCCGGGAGGATCCCACATGCCGCGGAGCGGCTGGGCCTGTGAGCCATGGCCGCTGAGCCTGCGCGTCCGGGGCCTGTGCTCCGCAATGGGAGAGGCCACAGCAGTGAGAGGCCCGCGTACCGCAAAAAAAAAAAAAAAAAGAGTCATGTACTACAAGGTTCGTTGCGGCACTATTTACAATAGCCAGGATATGGAAGCAACCTAAGTGTCCATCAACAGATGAATGGGTAAAGAAGATGTGGCCCATATATACAATGGAATATTACTCAGCCATAAAAAGAAATGAAATTGATTTATTTGTAGTGAGGTGGATGGACCTAGAGACTGTCATACAGAGTGAAGTAAGTCAGAAGGAGAAGAACAAATACCGTATGCCAACATATATATATGAAATCTAAAAAAAGAAATGGTCCTGAAGAACATAGGGGCAGGGCAGGAATAAAGTTGCAGACATACAGAATGGACTTGAGGACACAGGGAGGGGGAAGGGTAAGCTGGGACGAAGTGAGAGAGTGGCGTGGACATACATACACTACCAAATGGAAAATAAATAGCTAATAGGAAGCAGCCATATAGCACAGGGAGATCAGCTTGGTGCTTTGTGTCTGCCTAGAGGGGTAGGATAGGGAGGGTGGGAGGGAGAGGTAAGAGGGAGGAGATATGGGGATATATGTATATATATAGCTGATTCATTTTGTTATACAGCAGCAACTAACACAACATTGTAAAGCAATTATACTCCAATAAAGATGTTAAAATTTTTTCTGGTTTTATTGAGATACAATTGACATACATTACTGTAAAAATGTAAGGTTTAGGGCTTCCCTGGTGGTGCAGTGGTTGAGTCTGCCTGCCGATGCAGGGGACACAGGTTCGTGCCCCAGTCTGGGAGGATCCCACATGCCGCGGAGCGGCTAGGCCCGTGAGCCATGGCCACTGAGCCTGTGCGTCCGGAGCCTGTGCTCCGCAATGGGAGAGGCCACAGCGGTGAGAGGCCCTTGTACTGCAAAAAAAAAAAACAAAAAGAGTAAGTTTTACAGCATAATGGTTTGACTTACATGTTTTGTGAAATGGTTCTGCAGTAAGTTTAGTTAGCATCCATCATCTCACATAAATACAATAAAAAAAGAAAGCAAGAAAATTTTTTTTCTTGTGATGAGATCTTTTAGGATTTACTCTCTTAGCAACTTTCATATATGACAAATAGCAGTGTTAACAGTAGTCATCATGCTGTACATTACATCCCTAATACTTCTTTATCTTGTAACGGGAAGTTTGTACCTTTGAACCACCTTTCTCCAATCCCCCTATCCCTGCCCCCAGCCTCTGGTAACCACAAATCTGATCTCTTTTTCTATGCGTTTGGTTGGGATTTTTTGGTTACTGTGTTTATTTTTTGGTTGGTTTTCAGAGTCCACAGATAAGTGAGGTTGTACAGCATTTGTCTTTCTCTGTCTGACTTATTTCATTAAACATAATATCCTCGAGGTCCATTCATGTTGTCTCGAATGGCAAGATTTCCTTGTTTGTTTTTTTTTATGGCTGAATAATATTCCTGTGCATACATATATATACCACAACTTCTTTATCCATTCATCTGTCAGTGGACACTTAGGTTGTTTTCGTGTCTTGACTGTTGTACATAATGCTGCAGTGAACATGGGGTGCAGATAGCTTTTCAAGTTAGTGTTTTCATTTTCTTTGGATAAATACCTAGGAGTGGAATTGCTGGATTATATGGTAGCTCTATTTTTAATTTTTGAGGATCCCCCATACTGTTTTCCATAGTGGCTGGTAAGGAGACAGAGGAACATGAGAGACCTTGGAAGATGGCCAAATCAAAAATTAACTTCTACTACACATGGAATATTTCACTGTGGACAGTAGGTGCACACTGAAAGTGAAGGAAGATTCTCTGAGAGAAATTAAGCTTTGTACCCATCCGTGTGGTTACAGGGAATATAGTTCCCTAGGGGACATCCTAAATGCTCGTGTATCCGATGAATTAGCTGGTAATGCTGACTGTATCAGCCACTGAACTCACAAACAGCAACGTAATACATGACATCTATTCACAAACCAGAAATAATTCTGTGAATTGTTAAATATGTTAGCGTATGTTATAAAAACTAGAAATCTTAGCGTTAAGTGTCACTTAGGATACATTTCAGCTGTAGATAACAGAGATGCCCAGCAAATCCTGGTATAAACAAACAGGGATTTATTCTTGTCACTTTGCAAGAAGTGAAGCAAGATGGTTGGTGGTATTGGTTCAGGAATTCTGGGCTGGCGTCTCCAATTCTCTTGGTCTTCTCTTCGTTGTCATAACCTGGCTATGTCAATATGTGGCAATCAGTCAAAGTACAAATGTGGCACTGAGGAGAAAGTTTATCTTCCCACAACTTTCTCTTATCAGAGACAAAAGCTATTTCTCAGAAGCTTCTCTGCTAATCTTGCCTAATATCACTAAGGCAGGTGTTATCAGTCAGTTGTTTTGATTATTGCTGAACAAACAACCACAGCATCATCTCAGGGACACACAGTAACACACATTTACTTCTCTCTCGTCAGCCAGGGCAGCTGTTCTATGGGTCTCTCCTTCTTATGAGACCTGGGCTACCCAGGGCATATCTCCTTATGGTAGAAGCTCCTGAGAGGCAAGCCTTGGCTTGGAATTGGCACGTTCTTCCTTCTGCCGTATTCTAAGTCCAAAATCAATGCGGCAGGAAAGGATACTTTTCTCAAGGAGGTCATGGGGAAGGAATGAATATGCTGAAAGGTAATGTAATCTGCCACAAAAAGTCTGGATTTAGGCCAGCTCCTAGACCAGGGGCTGGGTTGACCTTCCTGGAAGCCAAAGGATATTTATCCAATCTTAAATAAATACGGAGGGCTGCTATCCAGAAAGAAAAAATGTAAATGGCTTTTAGATAGGTTAGGAACGGTGTCAGCTGTGTCTGCCACAAAGCAAGGGTTTGATCCCGAGGGAATTTTTATAGTTCTATCCACACCTTAAACTATCAAAGTATTCAGAGGTAGTGTGTTTAAACAGATAATTGGCTTTTTCTGCTTCACACCTCCAGGGACAGGAAAGAAGATAAGGAGGGAAACTCATTTATTATGTGTCTAATATATGCCAAAAACAGTGCTAGGAATTTAAGATAGACTATTATATTTATTCTTCATAATGCTTTGAGATAAATATTATTAAACTAGTTTATGGAAGAAAAAAACGAGGCTCTGAGAACTTGACAGTTTATATATATCATACAAGGTGGAGCCAGGATTTATGCCCAGGTTTGTCTGGCACTAAGGCTATAAAACCTTTCTGTTATACCGTGTTGTCTTTTCTACATTTTGTTCAATTTGTTTAGAGCTATTTCTAGAATATTCAATGTGGATTCTCATAGAGGAAACTGAATTATCCTCAAACAATATAATTCTTTATATGTGTGAAATCAATAATTCTGTCCTCTAAGTCATTGCCTCTCCAGGTTAAAAAATAGTTCCTTCAATAATTCCTCTTATATATGTGTAAGCCCTGTAATGGTCCCATTTTTCAGAAGGTCCCTAGGCAGTCAGATGTAGAAGAAAAACTCTTAACCAAAACAATCATGACTCATGGCTGGCTGGCTAATCACAGAAAAGCAATCGAAATAAAAAATCATCTAAAAACGATACTTACATGTCTTAAACATATATATTCTTAAATTTAAAATATGTAAGTCCATTTTCTAACTTTTTGAGGTAGGGCAAAACCTTTTATTTTAATACAAGCAGAAATTCTTGGCGGGGGCACTAAAACTCTTATGTTTATTTTAAGGAGTACTTGGAACTGTGCAAAGAGGACCCTTCAATTGTCACAATGACTGGGGGCCACCATAGCATTTAGTGGGTGTGGACCAGAGATGCTGAATGTCTCAATGCTGTGCAGTCCTGCAAAAGAAAACAGCTCACCTAAGATGTCAGTAAGACTCCTATTGAGAAGATTTGGGTCATTTAGCTGATGGAATTTCATGTTAACTCAAGTAAAACAAGCTCCTAATGAATTATCCATGATTTCCAATCTTGTTTCTTTAAAATTGAGGGACCTCTTGGAAGACACTTGTGAAGCAAATGGGATACAGAATCCTCCTAGCTTTTTCTTTTTAATTTATTTATTATTTTATATTTATTTTTGGTTGCATTGGGTCTTCGTTGCTGCGTGCAGGCTTTCTCTAGTTGCGGTGAGCGGGGGCGACTCTTCGTTGCAGTGTGTAAGCTTCTCATTGCAGTGGCTTCTCTTGCTGCAGAGCGTGGGCTCTAGGCACGCGGGCTTCAGTAGTTGTGGCACACAGGCTCAGTAGTTGTGGCTTGCAGGCTCTAGAGCACAGGCTCAGTAGTTGTGGCACACGAGCTCTGCAGCATGTGGGATCTTCCCAGACCAGGGCTCGAACCCGTGTCTCTTGCATTGGCAGGCGGATTCTTAACCATTGCACCACCAGGGAAGTCCCCCTCCTAGCTTTTAATTATTTTTTTCCTCTTACCTTTTGCAACTGTCTTACTCATATCTAACAGGGCAGCACATATTTTTCATTACTCTTTTTTTATTGCTTTCTAATCATTCAACTTAGTTTTTGTAGAAACTACTCTCGTAATCAGTCTATGTAATATTTAATAAAAGCATACAATTGCAATTAACACATGCAGTACCATCAACGGGTTTGGGAAGTATGCAGTAGACCTGAGAGCATCATTAGTTAACCAGGAGATTCCACAAAAATAAAATTGGTTCAGAGAACTTCCATTAAAATATGTTTCCTGGAATTGCTAACAAAGGCCTAAGGAAAGTCCCTTGCAGCCCAAATCGCAGATATAATAGACTGAAATAATCGCGGATATAATAGACTATTTTATGGTTAAATGTCCACTCAGGTCTGTTGCTTATTTTCCTTCTTTCTCACTCTAGCAGGTTCTTCTGCTTTTCTATCCTTTGTTTTGGTCTTTTAACCCTTTATCAGTTATGCAATATGTAACCCAAAGAAGAGTAACTTAATGAAATACAGATTTATTATTATTTTTTGAAGGTAATGATAAAGAGATTTCCCTCCTTGTTTATCCCCCTCATATTGCTGCATGTGGATCTAATGATCCAGTTCCCTCTGAACAGCTCAGCTTGGTGAAGCTGACTGAGCAACTGTTTATGATGTTGCCTTTTATAGTTGTCCCTCTGTCTTTTCCCCAGCACTCTGATCCTTAACTATCGGCACAATCATCAGAACTGTGGCCTCTCACTCCATCTAATGTTGGAGGTTACACCTACTGGGCGTGATCCTCAGCCCTTCCAAAACCCACAGGTGATGTTACCTTCTCTACTTTGGTGGTTTGTCCACAGTTGTGATTTGGGCTCTCTAGTTACTTTGAGATCAGGTTAAAAACAGTCAAGTCCAGAGATTAAAATCTCTGAATCTTGAATCAGAAAAACGTGTGTTTGCAGAATGGTTCCACAATATTCTACCTGTGTAACTTTGGGAAGGTTCCCTAACCTTTCAAAGTTTTAGCCTCCTTATTTGTTAAAAGTTTATTTCAATAGATTCTATATACTAGGGTTGTTCTGAGCATTAAATGAGGTAAAGAAGCTTGAGATACAGCAAGTATCCAATCCATGATCGACTTGCATAGTGCTTATCTGTCAAGCATGAGTCTAAGAACTTTACATATATCATCCTGTTTAATCCTCACATCAACCCCATGAGCTAAGTGCTGTTAGTCCCATTGAACAGATTAGAAATCTGAGGCACAAAGAGATTTAACAGCTCAGAGTTATGTAGTTATTAAGTAGTAGTCCCAGGATTTAAACCCAGCCTGGCCGACTCCAGAGTTTGCCCCGTTGGCTGCTATGCTATGCTGACTCTTCATGAGTAGCTCTGACTATGGGTGTTACTGACCATACCTGCATAACACTGAGAGACCAGAACCTGAAAAAAGACTGAGGTTCCTGTTTGTGCATGAAGTCATTCTTCCTGCTCTCTTTTACCACCAATGTGTGCTCTCCTTTCTCCTTTCCTGTGCAGAAGATAAATTTCAAACCTCTTCCCTCTGCCCTGCTCCTCACTAGGAGCGTCCTTTGTCACTCCATGCCTCTAATTTAGCTTTAGCACCTGACAAAGCATAAACTGACACCTTTCTAGGTTATGGCTAATTAAAGGAAGGCTCCATTTGGTTTCTAAATTCCTCCAAACTCTCACTGCGCTCTTCTGGACTACATTGCTTTATCAGGAGCCTTCAAAACATTTCCTCCTGTACTAGATTCCACGTGAATTACCAGAGCAGATTCTGACAAGCCCAATTACTTCCAGTGACTCAGATGTTATACTCCTTTTTATACCTTCCTAGAGAGTGTTGGTTCCCTTGGAAACCACGTATGGATTAACCATGTTGAATCATACTAAATTCACAGTCAACTAAACCACCAAAGATAATTCCCAAGGATGATCACCTTCTTTCTGTAATGGTAAAATAGATATTTTGCTACTTTTTGTGTGTGTGTGTGTGTGTGGTACGCGGGCCTCTCACTGTTGTGGCTTCTCCTATTGCGGAGCACAGGCTCCGGACGCACAGGCTCAGCGGCCATGGCTCACGGGCCCAGCCGCTCCGCGGCATGTGGGATCTCCCCGGACCGGGGCACAAACCCGTGTCCCTTGCATCAGCAGGCGGACTCTCAACCACTGCGCCCATCAGGGAAGCCCAATATTTTGCTACTTTTAACCCTGCTAAATTTTCGTACTAATTTTACACTTGCTTTCAACCCTGTCAAAATAATTTTGATTATGGATTATATTATCTTTTATATTTGGTACTTCCAAATGTTTGCACCATCTGACATTCTTATGCGTGTGATATTCTTAGCAAAAGTCTAGACTTTCATGGCAAACAATCAGCTCGTGAGCATCTTAGAAAAGAAGATGGGGGTCAAAAGGTACAAACTTCTAGTTATAAAATAAATAAGCCATGTGATGTAATGTACAGCATGGTTAACTATAGTTAGTAATACTGTATTGCATATTCAAAAGTTGCTGAGGAAGAAAGACAATAAATAGCATAACCAGGTGAGTTATATCATATATGATAAGATAAGTGTAGTGGAAAAAAAAAGGAGAGCAGAGATTTAGTGTTCTGGGTTAGGGTGTGAGTTGCAGTTTTAAATAGAGTGGCCAAGAAAACTCAGTGAACCAATATCCCTTGAGCAAAGACTTGAAAGAGGTGAGCAGTGTGCTAACCTTTTGTGGTTCATATTAATTCCATGTCTCTTCTCTCCTTTTTTAGACATAGGTTCTTATGTTCTGAATCAGTTATAGAAAAAAGAGTGTCACATTTTACCCCTCCAATTTCCATTAACACCTCCCCTTTTTCTTTTAGAAAATCAGGGACTAAAGATCTACAGACTAAAACTGTGTCCAGTTCTTAATTTCAGCTGTCAAGTAATCCTGTCTTGCCACGTAGTAGGCACTTAACAAATATTTATTAAAGGAATCAGTAACAAAGGCCACTAACTCATAATAGAAGGTGGTAATTAATAACTGATTTTGAAGCCTCCAGGAATGTAGTCTCTTGAGTGGGATTGCAAGCAGCCTGGAGGAACAGCAGGTGGAGGATCTGTAGTTTGCGGCTGGCACCCTCCCTATGCTATGCCTTCAGAAACACCTTTGGTTAGGTAGGCACAGAAGTTCACTCCAGTAGCTGCTCCTGAACTTGGGAACTATACATTCAGACACTGATTCTGTGAGAGTAGGAAGTGGGAAAATCACCCATGAGGTATTTTTCCATTTAGCTTTTAATCATCCAAGTGAGCTTTGCTGCCAGTCACCACAAAACAAAGAGTGAGCAGTTTTTCCCAGGGTCCCACATCTCAGGAGGGCTGAATGCAAAAGGCCCTTGCCAAGTGCCTTCAGTGAGTGTGCTTTTCATAAGGAAAGAAAACCGGAATTCACAAACCATGAAATTCTGACATACCATGCAGGAAACCTTCTGGGACACAACTTTTCCGTGGTTCGAAATATGCAAACTGTGGAAATCAAATGCATTCTATATTCTGTGGACATAGATAATGAGCAAAAGAAACTTTAGAAAACGGGTGACTGTATAATTTATTGTCCCAACTGGGAAACTCTTAAGAGTGAAAAGGTTTCTCTGAATCATCACACTGGGAAAACAGGCACAAACCAATACTTTCTCAGGTAAATCAGAATATATGGTGACCCTCTATGGAAGAAAAGTATTGTGAAAAAAAGTGTACAGAGAAGTACAGGTAAAATTTAATATTTCCCCCAGACTGCCTATTTTACATACGTTTGATGCTGCTGTCCTTAACCATGGAATCACCAAATCATATAATTTTTTGTGGAGCACAGGCTCCGGACGCGCAGGCTCAGCAGCCATGGCTCACGGGCCCAACCACTCCGCGGCATGTGGGATCTTCCTGGACCGGGGCACGAACCCGTGTCCCCTGCATCGGCAGGCGGACTCTCAACCGCTACGCCACCAGGGAAGCCCCAAATCATAGAATTTTAAGGCTCAGATTGGGCTTACAGATCATCTATGCCCTTCTACTTGAAAGACCAGCAGCATCAGCATCATCTGGAAGCTGGTTAGAAATGCAGACTCTCAGGCCATACTCCAGACCTACTGAATCAGAGTCTGTGTTTTAAAAAGATCCCTGGGAGATTCGTATGTGTATTAAAGTTTGTGAAGCACCAATTTGAGCCACTTAACAAATAAAGAAATTGAGGCTCAGGGAGATTAAAAAGCTTGAGCAAAATCCGCTTGTTATATCAAGAGCATCCTCTCCTATCTCCTCCCAGGCTAGTTTCCCTTCCAGTATGCATTGGTTCTTTCTTGTCTATCAAGCGTAAAGAGCACCGAGGCTGGCAGAACAGACCTGAATTCTATTCCTGCTTCCACCTCAAATTCAGAGACGTCACCGCGTCCAGTTTCCTCACCAGTAAAATGAGGAAATTTGACTAAATTGCCCCTCAAGTTCTAAAGTTTCATAATTCTATGAGTTGTGGAGCATCTGAGAAGGCTGAAACTTAAATGGGAAGAGTTGCAAAAACATGGTGTAGGACAAGTGTTCTCAATGACTGCTTTTCATCAGGAAGACATGTTGTTTGTGACAATGAATAGGAAAGGTGTCCTGGGAGGTTCAGTGGTAGAAACAACTGTCTGATGGCAGGAAGGAGTACTTGGGGACAATGGAGAGAGGTGGTATGGGATGTCTAAGACAAGGAAAAAGAATATAAGGCAGCTTTAAGCATGTTTCTTCATAAATTTAGACCATGGCGTACAAAATAGCCCCTAAGGTAACGAAAGTTTTCCTCAGTTCGAGGTAGTTTATATATTCACTGCCTCTGAGACTTTCCCTTCTCAACCATGGTTAGCTACGGCTATGGACAGTGTGATGGTTAATTTTTAACTTGGCTGAGCTCCAGTGCCCCATTGTTTGGCCAAACACTAGTCTAGATGTTGCTATGAGAGTATTTTTCAGAAGTGATTAACATTTACAATCAGTAGACTTTAAGGAAAACAATGAGAAGTCTGCGCATCACAACAAAGAGTAGCCCCCGCTCGCCACAATTAGACAAAGCCCGCGTGCAGCAATGAAGACCCAACGCAGCCAGAAAAAAAAAAGGACAGACTTTGTTGCAAGAATGTCTGGGGTCTAATCCCAGCTCTGCCGTTTGGTATCTGTGTGACCTTGGGAAAATTCCTTAAACTTTCTTAATCTCAGTTTATCTATATGAGAAATTGGCATAGAAATGTGCCTGCCACAAAGGGTGAATGGGGAGGTTAAGTGAATTAATATGAGTAAAATTACTCAAAATGGTGCCTGGTATCCAGTGAGCACGATAGAAGTGTTAGCTGTAATCACTGTTATTATCTCCCGTGCAACTGTGCTAACTGCTGGATACAAAAAAAGTAAGACAAAATGGCAGCCTTTGAGGCGATCAGTCAGACAAAATAATTAAACACAATGTGGCGAATGTGCGAAAGACATATGTAAAGTGCTTGGCAACACAGGAGGCAGCTAATTATCGAAACCAAGTAGCCCATGAAGGCTTTAGGGAGGAAGTAAAATTTAAGCTAAATCTTGAAAAATGAGTAGGAGTTCACAGGGCAGAGAAGTGGGAAGGGCATTCTGGTGGAGGAGGCAACATATCCAAAAGCATAAAGTCATGGTTTAGGAAATGATGAATTCTGTTTTGAACCCGAGGAACGTCTAAGAAGAAATACTCAAGAACGGCAAGAGGGTCTAGAGTTCATGAGGAGGAAAAGGCTGGAGGAATAAATCTGGGAAGTCATAGAGTCAGCAAACTTGTCACAGCAGTTTTGAGCTGTGTGCAAGAAAGAGCATATGGGTGAGAGAATACGAGGGTCACCGAGGACCACAGTGTGTAAGGAGGGGTGATGGCTGACATACTTGAAACCAAATCAGTCAGAGAGGTAGCAAGGAACTCCGGAAGAGAATGGTATTGTGAAAGCCAAGAAAGGAGAGCATTCCAAGAATGAAGACGTGCTAATCTTTTTGCTGTTACTATGGGTTTGCCTTTTGTGTAAGTGGAATCATTAAAATATGTGGTCTTTTGTGTCTGGCTTCTTTCACTTAGCATAACGCTTTCAAGGTTCATCTGTGTTGTAGGGTGTTATTGGTGCTTTGTTCTTTTTTAATTTCATGGCAGAATAATTTTCTGTTCTATGGATATTACACATTTTGTTTATCCATTTGTCAGTTGATGGTCATTAGTGTTGTTTCCACTTTTTGGCTATTATGAACAATGCTGTGAATATTCATGTATGAGTTTTTGTGTGAACATATGTTTTTAATTCTCTTGGGTCTAACAATTGGAGATTAGCTAGATAATATAACAAAATACTACATAACCATCAAAAAGAGTGATATAGTTATATATACTCACATGGACAGAATCATTAAATGAAAATACAAGGTACAGTACAATGTGTATTGAATAAACACTTTTTTGTAATTAAATACATTGATAAATATGAAAACAAAGAATTAAGGAATACTGGGAAGAAAATAATTGTTTCAAGTCTTTCCTTCTCCCCCTATACAAGCTCCAGTATGTAGATGCCTTTAGAACATTCAAAAGGGGATATACCAGTGTGCTTGTATTTTAAAAAAAAAAAAAAAACAGTCAAAAAAAAAGCCTCACCAATAGCACAACTTAAAGGTAATCTTATTCCACCTCTTTGTGAGTTTTCCATGAATGTGTAATTAAGATAATTGTCAGTAACTATGTGAATTTAGTCAAAGTGGAAGTAGGCTGTTCTAGAACTTGTGTGGGCACAATTAAAAAATAAAAAAGGAAAACATCTGTGAATGCTCTTGAAGAACTTCCAGTGCTTTCAGTCCTAGGATTCCACCCCCCAAAGTTACCACAAGTCTTAGTTTTGTCCCTGTAGAGCCGTCTATTAGCAGGGGAGCTTTCCTATTTACCTATTTTCCTTTGGTTTTATGGAAATCTTTCCCAGATGCTGCCCTAACCCGTGACGTTGGTGTCTCCCCCTGGAACCTGGACTGGCCTGTCCTTCTCCATCACCAGTACAGTGTGGCTGCCATGGAAGTGATGCTGTGCCGGTTCTGTGCCTAGTCCTTAAGGTGGCCTGGCAGCGTCTGCTTTTGTGATCTCGGGAGCCCTAAACCACCGTGTGAGAAATCTGGCTACCCTGCTGAACCCAGCCCAGTTACCGAATCCTGAGCAAAACCGAGTTACTGTGTTTTAAACCACAACGTTTGGGGATGGCTTGCTATGCAGCAATAGAGAACCAAAAGCGGTAACTGGTTCTTTCTCCTGAGAGAGAGGGGTGTAAGAAATCCCAAAGGAATTTAAATAACCTTACTTCAAAAGGTTAAAAACTAATGTCTTCATATGTCCAATTAGCCCTTTTATAATCAACCCTTTCTTATCACAGGTAGAGACACTGAGACTGTTAAAAGCCAAGTGAAGCAATGAGCTTGAAGGAAATTTGTTTCCTTCAGTCCACACATCTTAATCAAAGCAGTGTCCCTTTCCATCATAGTTGTAGATCTTTAAATTTTCTCTCCGTCTGCACTTTTCCTGTGTGTGCTTGCTGAGAAGTATACTCAAACCCACATTCATTCCCTAGAAAATTCCTTTCCCTGTCTCTCCAGCTTTAATACTCCCACGGAACCTACTCTCCTCAGCGTCTCCTCTCATTTTCTTTGTACCATCTGTGTCCCTGGGAGTACACTGGTTCTCAAATTGTGGACCCTGGGCCAGCAGCAACAGCATCACCTGTGAACTTATTAGTAATGCAGATTTCTGCCTCCACTTCAGCCCTATTGGAGCAGAAACTCTGGAGATGGGTCTTGCGATCTGTCTTAACAAGCCCTCCAGGTGATTTCTAATGTACACTAAAGTTTGAAAACCACCGCCATGGAATACAGGTTGGCAAACTATTTCCATCGAGGGCCAGGTAAGAAATATTTTAGGCTTTGGGAGCCAGATGGCCTCTGTTGTAACTACTCAACTCCACCATTGTAGTATGAAAGCAGCCACAGTCAATATGTGAATGAATGAGTGCAGCTGAGTTTTCATAAAACGTTACTGATGGGTACTAATATTTGAATTTCATATAATTTCATGCATTACAAAATACTGTTATCCTTTGATTTTTTTCACCCATTTAAGAACATAAAAGTTATTCTTAGTTTGAGGGCTGCACACAAGCAGGCAGTGGGCTGAGTATGGTCCACAAGCTTTAGTTTGTGAACTCCTGCCTTAGGCCATCTCTGGTTTGCTCTTACTTAGGACACATTTGTTAAAGCATCCATCTTCAATTCAGCAGTCTTTTCTTTCTGCAGCCCTTGCATGATCTCCCACACTCTCCAGGGCATTGACCTTCCCTGAGGCCATGTCTTGAGGAAATGATTTGGGACATGGGGTCTCACTAAGAAGAGGTCTGTATGTGGTCTTTCAGCCAGGGCCTTCCTTCATCATCAGGAGAATGAACCCAGCCTCAGGTCAGCCTTGATGGGAGTGGATTCAAGCCCTCTACTCCACGACTGACTGTCTAGTCTGCGGTGGGCACCCCCGCCGCACCACCACAAGCCCCAAATAAGCCAGAAGTGTGGAGTAGAGATGGCCTCTCCAGAGTCCTCCTAAGCAGGGATGCTCTTGGGCCAGGCCACATCCTTCCAGCCACTCCCCTCTGGAGCCTTTTCTGGGTCTGGATGCTTCCCAGGGGGCTGGAATCAGGGTTGTTTGTTTAGTGCCATTCCCAAATCACACCTTCAGGTTGGTCCAGAGAAGGAGAAATATGTGTCTTGGCAGAGTTGGGAGAGAGAGAGCCCAGGGAACAGTGGGCTGGGAAGATAGCAAGCATTAGAGTCTTCTAATTTTAAAAGAAAAAAAAAATAACACAGAACCCTGCTGCTCTCTGGAATGCCCACACTGTTCCTCTCTTCCCTTCCCTTCCCCTCCCCGGGAGCGGAAGGCACAGACACCTTAGTGGTGGCTGGTTTTTATTTTCCCATGCTATACACAGGCGCAAACCCTTGCAGTCATTAAACAGCTTCCTCCATCTCTGCCCCTGCTCTGAGAATTGCAGCACTTCCAGCCTCCGGAGGTAAATGGCAAGCAGATGGGACTTTTCTTTAGTACTATCAAAAGAAGCAAAACATTTCTGGGCTTCTTGTTTCTGGCAAAACTGAGGATTTTGTTGTTGTTGTCGTTATTGAAGTAAAGCAGAAAGGAGTTACATAGCTGAACTTCCTCTCCTGCTTCAGAATCGGAACAGAATCTGTCTCCTGGAAAAGATCAGGAACAGAGTACAGGTTTCATTGTTTTCAAGCTTCTTCACATGGAGCTTGGAAATTGCCCTTCGGCACAGTTCAGGGTGCAACTCAGCCTGAGCAAAGGGGTGGGTTCCTAACCAGTGACTGTGTCACAGTGTCAGGGAGAAACACAGGGAGGGCTCGTAGCATGGTTGGGACAGTTGTCATCATTAGCAGGTACCATGTTCAGGACACTTGACACAAGAGATAATGAAACAGAGGAACAGAGAGATAAGTGACTCGCTCAAGGTCACCCAGTTAAGTGGCCAAAATTGATTGCATTTGGAGATGCATTTGGCTCCGTGATATACCTGCCAGCACCAACCAGTAGGGCCCTTTTCCTAAGGCTGGCACTTAGGGTGCTACCTGTCACGTATTGTTCCAAGCGCCTTAATAATTCACTCATTTAATCCTCATCATTACGTAGTAGACACCGTTATTATACAAATTTACATAAGAGGCAATTGAGATACAGAGCAAATCACTCCTCATACACAGCTAGCAAGTAGTGTTACCGAATCAGGTCCGGCTGCTTGCCACTTGAAAATCAACGCTCAGAGAGAGGGACAAACGCTGGCAGAAAGGGAGGGTGCTTAACGCCGGCAATCTGGGGAGATGGTGGACTCAGTGTCCCCAAAAGCCACCTCTGAAGGTTTTGCTCAGCCATGAAGGCTTTTAAAGGGAAACGGGAGTAACCTCAGTTGATCGTTGAGATAGGGGGTCAGGGTCATTGCCGTCCCCCTCTGTGTGCAGGCTTGTCGACTTGTGATTTTTCTTCAGAGGCTATCTTGTTCAAGTTTGTTCAGGAGATTACTGAAGGGGAAGCTAGGGAAGAGATCTGGTCATCAGTTAATTACTTATTCTTCATTTCTATTTCTTTGATCTATGGAAAGAAACAACAAGTTAGGCAAAGTATTGTGCGATCAGAAGATTTGAAAGGTGTGCTTGGGCTGGAGATGAGTAGAGCATTGGGGTGCCTGGTTTAAGGTTAGTGTCAAGGCAAAGGGGTGCCTTCTGCAGAGACCTCTTTCCTGCCAGAAGCTACTTACAGTAGCTCAGGAATCTGAATCCAAACGCACTGGTTTTTAGATCCTCATTCTCACCACCAACTGCAGGGCACCATACACTCTGCAATGACATGAAGGGTTAGAGTCCCAGCCCTGCCTCTTGGCTGTGTGATCTTTGGCAAGTTAACTCTCTGTACCTCAGTTTTCTTATTCGTAACATGGGTGTATTAGGGTTGATAGTGACAAATGAACTGTCCCTTAAAAAGTCTACTTGCCAGACAGGTAGCAGATGCTTTAATAAATGGAGGCTCTTACTTACTATTATAGATCTAGAGTTCATCCAGGCTAAAGGAAGGGAAACATGGGCTTTTTCATCCTTTTTAGTAATTTTGTTTTCTTGCTAAAAAAATGCATCATGAAAAAATGCATGACATTACAAAAAAAGGCAGTAAGAAAGAAGATAGTCTTGAAATTCTAGCAATAAAGGATTAACACTATTAACATTTTGATATCTATTCTTTGGATCTTTTTTCTATGCATGTGTATACAGTTATTTTTAAAAAGTTGAGATATTGTGCATTACGTTGTAGACTAAATTGTGTATTATGAACATTTCTACATCATTAAATATTCTTCTACAATGTTTTAAAGAATATATGCGTTTTTCACTGTATGGTTACACTATAATTTTAAAAATCGATTCTCTATTGTTGCATATCCAGGTTGCTGTCAGTTTTTCCCTATTATATAAGTAAAGCTTAGATGAAAATTCTTGTGTTAACTGTAAGATCACGGCCTTTCACATCATTTGAGATTTAAGGATCACATTTGAGATCTGCATTTTGTCCCTTTCCGGCCACATATTTACTGTGTAACCTTGAACAAGTAACTCACCCTTTTTTGAGTTTCAGTTTTCTCCTTGGTAAATGAGGATAACAGTAATAATAACTACCTCACAAAATGATTCTGAGATTAAATTTAGAGACTTAGCATAGACCCTCAATGTGTAACTGCCGGGTCAAATGATATGCATATTTTCAAGGCATAGGATAAAATTACTCTATTACCTTCCAGAAAGGTTGAGCTATTTATATCCTTGCCAACAGTACCCATTTCCTTTGAAACTTGGCATCATTAGGTATTAACATAAAAAGAACTTTGCAGACTTGATTGGCAAGAAAATATTTGTGTTGCTTTAATTTGCATTTCTGATCATGTAGATTTTTAAATAAATGTTTACCTATGTGAGTCACGTGATACCACTGTCTGAGGAAAGAGAAAATGGAGGAGTGAACAGAAATACTCCTAATAAAGGATGGCAAAAGTTATAAGATATGTAGGTAATGGGGACAGACAGGACTTGGAGGAATAACACGTCATAAGCATATTAACTGTGCCTCCAGAGACCTGATCTCAGATATGTAGGCAGCACTTTACATTGGGCTGTCTGGGGATTGAGGCAACCCAAATCCAATGCTTGGAAACGAAGTCTCATGTGGAGGACGGAGAAGAAAGATGAAACTGCTCTTCACGGGCTGGTTTGCAACACACCTCCAAACACCACTGAACCCTGTTCCTTGTGTGATGGGAGGATCGTGCCTCTGCATCTGGTGCCCTCTGCTTCCCGATGTCACAGACATGGGTTGGAGGAGGAGAAGGACAAGACTGTCATCAGTTGATGATGCAGTTCCTCTGAAAGCTGCCGGTGAGAAAGGGCAAACCAACCTCTGTGCATTAAGGAGCATTAGCTTCATCTGGGAGTTAGTCCTTGGCTCTTCTTCGTGGCTTTATTCCAGCTTGGAGGGAAAAAAGTAAGCAACAAATAGAAACGGGGATGAATTCAGCCTTCATGGTCCTATTTCACCAGGCTTCTAGGTTATCATACACACCCACACACAAACAGTACTGGAAGTTATTTTCAATTTTGCCAAGTTCATCTACTGATTTATTTCTCACCTGAGGTCTTCTGCAGTGTACTTGTTACCCCAACCTAAAACCAGGACTCATTTATTCACTCAGTCGTGCTTGACACTATGGATGCAGAGATACACAAGGTATGGTCTTGTCCTGAAGATGCTCTTTGTGACCTGGCGAAATCCCCACTCATTTGCGAATGTTTCCAGCTCAGTGCTTTGGAAATCTTGTAAGTACAACAACCTAATTGTCCATCATCGGATGAATGGATAAAGAAGATGTGGCACATATATACAATGGAATATTACTCAGCCATAAAAAGAAATGAAATTGAGCTGTTTGTAATGAGGTGGATGGACCTAGAGTCTGCCATACAGAGTGAAGTAAGTCAGAAAGAGAAAGACAAATACCATATGCTAACACATATATATGGAATTTAAGAAAAAAAAATGTCATGAAGAACCTGGGGGTAGGACGGGAATGGAGACGCAGACCTGCTGGGGAATGGACTTGGGGATATGGGGAGGGGGAGCGGTAAGCTGTGACAGGCCGGGAGGGTGGCATGGACATATATACACTACCAAGTGTGGAATGGATAACTAGTGGGAAGCAGCCGCATAGCACAGGGAGATCAGCTCGGTGCTTTGTGACCACCTAGAGGGGTGGGATGGAGGGGGGAGGGAGGCGCAGGAGGGAAGAGATATCGGAACATATGTATATGTATAACTGATTCACTTTGTTGTGAAGCAGAAACCAGCACACCATTGTAAAGCAATTATACTCCAATAAAGACTAAAAAAAATTAAAAAAAAATTTTTTTAATGTAATTGTTAGCAAGTACCAAGGATCTTCTAGTAGCTCACCCCATCTTGAAGGACAACAAGTATAAAGCTAGGGCAGATACAGTCCCTGGTGGAAAAGAGACTTTCCTGCTCTGAGAACCACAAACCAGCCTGTGACCTTCCTCTGACATGTGTTGGCCACATTGAGCGCTTCTAGTGGCCACTTGTCAGACCCTCAAAGAACTGCCCCACCGTGTGCCCCACCACCTCTAAGACCTCTTCCAAGCCTGTTCTCTCTGCCCCACTGGTGGGCAGGCCCCAATATTCTCACTGCCAGCCTTCTTTCTCAGTCTCCCAGGACACTCCAGCACTTTCTTAGCAGAGGAGGCCAGAGGATTCCCTTTAGATTGTAGATTCCCCCTTCCTTGCTTTTCTCCACTGTCCCCCAGGAAGATCTTGGGTCCCTTGTTTACCCAAGGTTTCCCCTGACTATCCAGCCTCTCAGGTCATTGGCCTTCCTTGTCACATTTGTCTTGCTTCCTTGTTCACCTCCAATAGGTAATCTACCCCCTCATCTTTCTGAGTCTACCTCCCAAATCTCTCTCAAGTCTGCTCGCCTCTGATCATCACCAGCACTGTCACCCTCTGTCAAGCTAGCATCCTTGCTCTCCAAGACTCTTGAGACTTTTGGTCTCCACATTTTCAGTGTTGTTCCACTTCATTGTGTTCTCCCCACCAAGCCTGGGAGACCTTCAAATACTTCAGTGGCTTCCCATGTTGCTTTTAGGAAAGTCGCAATCTTTAACACGGCCTCTGTGTTCATCTTTAGCTGCATCTCTCACCCTTATTCTCTGGGTGTCTGCCACCTGGCCATCTGCCACCTGGCCATGTCGTCTTTCAGTTTCTCAGACCATCTCTCTTCCCTTCTGCCTTGGGGCCACTGCATTTGTGTTTCCTTCAATCTGGACCACTTTTCCCATTCCCCGTTGAATTCCCCTGAATCCTTCAGATCTCCCCGCAAGAGTTACTTCCTCATAGATGTCCTTCCCCACTTCCCTGACCAGATCAGATCCCATACATGTTCTTACTTCTCCATGTAATTTGTCCTTCATAGGCTTTTTCACAATTCATAAATTTGTATTTGCATACTTATTTAATTTACATCTGTAGTCCATTAGACTCTAAAATATGTGAAGGAAGAGACTATGGTTTTCTTACTCACAATTATATTTCTAGCACACATTCTATATAGTAGATAATCAGTAACTTACTTATTAAAATGATTTAATAAGACCAGCTAGCTTTCTCAAGAAACCCTGAGATTTTTCCTCAGAAACAGACACATCCCCTCTGTGTGTGAATATTCCTGGTTCTATAACATTGGGGAACTTTGGGCAATGGGATCAATGAAGCCATGGGGTTCCATGAATAGGGAGAAGGTTCTCAGAGTCTTTATCCTTTTATGTCAACTTCGTAGGTTATCATTGCTGATATAGGGTGGGCATAGTGTAGGGTAATACAAAAAATGTGTTTAATTAGCTTATTCTTCCCTAACACCTCCTACCCTTGGCCTACTCATCAGCCCTCATCACAAATTTATGCAGGGATCCTTTCAGCATTACAGGAACAAACTCTTCTTTCTGCCTCCAATCATTTTATCATTAAAAACAAGTTTCATTATCATTACTTTGTTTTCAGAAGCACTGGTCAGGCAGTCTATAGAATGCCTCTCAAGTTCTATTTACCTGATGTTTTCTTCCTTCCTTCCTTCCTCCCTCCCTCCCTTCCTCTCTTCCTTCCTTCCTTCCTTTCTTTCTTTCCTTCTTTCTCTTTCTTTCTTTTCTTTCTTTTTCTTTCTTTCTTTCTTTTTCTTTCTTTCTTTCTTTCTTTCTTTTTCTTTCTTTCTCTTTCTTTTTCTTTCTTTCTCTTTCTTTCTTTCTTTCTTCCTTCCTTCCTTCCTTCCTTCCTTTCTTCCTACCTTCCTTCCTTCTTGAAATATATTTGACATATAACACTGTGTAAGTTTACAGTGTACAGTATATTGATTTGATACTTTTATATATTGCAACATGATTGCCATCATACCTTTAGCTAAAGAGCATGTACTGTCTTTGCAACTTTCTAATAAATATAAAATTATTACAAATTTTAAAAAGGTCTTTCTTGAGCATATACAGGGGTAAGAACTGAACATGCATATGTGTGAGAACTGTGTACTATATTTCCTGTACGTTCTGTGCTTGGAATATGATCCTTTTCCCTATCCATCTATCTTAATCTTACTTAAATTTCTAGGTCCAGCTAAAGTCCCATAGTAATTGTCTTCTTTATTGTGTAATTACCAAGAACCAAACATTGTGCTGAGCATATTACATAAATTATTTAATTTCATCCTTAGTACATGGTGGGGTGGGTATCACTTCCCTTATTTATTTATTTTTTTTAAAAGGTAAGGGCAGTAAAGCTTGGAGACTCTGAGTGACTCCTTCAGTGCCATCTGGCTGGCTCCAAAGCCACACAGTTCATCTCTCTGTGTCCTGCTGCCTCTATTTACCCAGGAAGCATGCTTGGTCATTTTCACTCTCACTGACACCCTCTTCCTCCAAATTGCTATATAGTTCCTTCTGGCTTGTGACACTCAACTCCAGATTTTATTATGTTCTGTGCTAACTTGTTTGGGCTCCATGAAGATTCTCCTTGTCTCCCCAGTTGTCCTTGTGCAGCAGGAGAGTGATGGCTGCCATCTCTGAGCCTCCCCACACTGGGCAGAGGTTCGTCTGCATCAGGCACTCTTTATAGTTGCTTATAACCCCACCATGGCTTGGAAGAGTGGGAAAAAAGGAGCAGGAGTTCACTGAGGGAAAAAGCTACATGAGAAGGATGGTTGAAGGAACATCCTGAACCAAGTGGGGTGCCCAGTGAGGCAGCCAAGCCTTTGGCAGTGCTGTGGTAGTTCTGTTCACATTTGCACATGTCCCAAGCAGCTAAATAATTGTGAAAGGAAGTACTGCATCCATGGAAAAGGCAAACATAGACCCCTTTGAAAATAAAGTGTACATCTTACTGACAGGATGGCATTCTACAAATTAGAGAAACATATGCTATTATGGTGGTGAGTGTTAAGATAACAAACCATAGCCCAGTGTCGCCTCCCAAGCAGCTTGGTTTTTCGTAATTACAAGTTGCTCTAGTTCTTTTGCTTTCTTGAGTGAGCCTCTATCCTAATTGTCTCACAGGCTTGTAGTAAGGAGGCTGTTCAGCCTGTATTTACATCATTACCCAGACACCGCCATAGTGTCTCGCTAACTGGCTCTCCTTCCACTTGCTTGTTGGGTTTTGTTTTGTTTTGTGTTCTTAACTGTATATTCCACTGCTTACCTACTTTTTCTTCACATTAATCCAAACTCCTACTTCTGCTTTTGGTCATGAAGTCTCCCTCTCCCAAGTCCTTGGGGTTGTCATAATCAGGTTAAGTTGCTCTCTTTTCCAGGCATTTTGAATGACACTCTCTTCTCTGAGTCCATTTTCAGAAAAGTAGGTCAAAGTCATAAAGAATAGACTTCCTGCATGGAGACTTTCTGACTCATCATTAATCACGTCCTTGGGAACAATCGGGAGAATAAATTTCATGTGACTCCAGGCAGGTATCAAGCAAGATCCTCTGTGGTGTCCTGTGACGATATAGGTAATTTAATGGAACTGGAAAAAAAAGTTTTCCATTTTTCAAACCTGAGATTTCTCCTTTTATTGTAAAATCTCAGTAGCTTCCACTTTTATCATTTCAGTAAATCCTGGGAAATGATTCCAAGGAGCTTATTTGTACAGTTGGAAGAGAGTTAGTGCTTCAGTGTGTAAGGGACATAAAGAGATGTTCCCAGTCCAACACTGGCACAGACTTTTCTCAGAAATAATTCCTACCCTGTGGGTTGGATTTATTAAACCAGAGGTCTATGGCTCAGAGGAAGGTAATGAGCCATGTGGACCCTTTAGTTCTAAATTGCCTTTCCCTAATTGTGACCCTTTGGCTGCAACCCATAATAAAGGGATATTCACACTACAAAAGAAAGTCTCTAGAAGGTAACCCCAGACTTGACATGTACTTATTACCACAAGGTGTTTCAAAGCTCTGTTAGAGATTTTGACTTGTAATCAAGTCTAGAATCTTTTCTTGGTACACTGTGCAATTGTCCTACATCTTTTAGGAATAGTTAACCAGAAGCAAGGCAGAATACACTGCCCTTCATCTGGCATGTGGGATTTCAAACAGGGCTGATCTGGACGTGCAGAAGTCCAGCTTCCACAGGGCAGCATAGCTAGTAGCTGATGGACATCAACAGCCTAACTTTTCATATCTCCTTCAGAAACCAGGCCCCTAGAAACTGAGCCACCAGCAGGGACACCTCCAAAGCAGCCAGCACAGCTACTGAGCAAAGAAGCCTAAGTGTGTTCTCACTGTGGAGAGACCCTGGTCTTTCCAGTCACCTCCTTACTGACAGAAAACAGCATTATCCAGCCCTTCAAGAATAATCATGGGGGGACTTCCCTGGTGGCGGAGTGGTTGAGAGTCCGCCTGCTGATGCAGGGGACGCGGGTTCATGTCCCAGTCCGGGAAGATCCCACATGCCGCGGAGCGGCTGGGCCCGTGAGCCATGGCCGCTGAGCCTGCGCGTCCAGAGCCTGTGCTCCGCAACGGGAAAGGCCACAACGGTGAGAGGCCCGCGTACCGCAAAAATAATAATAATAATAAGCATGGGGCTGCTGAATGCAGGGATGGGGCACCATAGACAAAATATGCCTATTTTATTGGTGAGAGCGATTTAACATACTGATAAGAAGAGACAACTAGAAATGTGATAAAGCCACGAAGGGAACTCTAGCAGCAAGTCCTCCTCAAAATGCCACACTCTGTATTTCCACAAAGTCCTCACCCAAACACCCGGCAGAAGACAAGACTGCTGTCAACCGTTTCTGCTCTAAGTGAGAAAGTGGGTTGGAAAAATGTTCGATGATGTGGTTCTCTCAGTTGTATTCTTCGGTTAAAATATTGACTTGAACTTTAACAGGCACCACTGTTTGTTTTAGTGTGGTTGAGAAGGATGGAAAATTACAGCCATTTCCTCTTACAAAAGGTTTCTGGAAGGTTACTGGTAGTCGCTTACCTTTGTCTGGGGGGAAGCTTCGAAGGGAGTCTGGGGATGTGAAATTGCAGGAGCTGTGTGAGCCTTCGCCTCCGTGGGGAAAGCCTCCACATTCCTTTCCTACAGCTCCTCACCACATGGCCACTCCAGGAACTGTGTAATCCTTCCCTCCCTTCCCTTCAGGAGTCACAGCCAGAGATATTGGCACCTTTTATGAGACAAGCTTTATTTTGTGTGGTTTACACATGTTGTAGGCAGTTCTGGGATGTGAAATGCTGTAAACCTCATTTCTTGGTCATCTTACAAAAATACTTTACTGAGGTGAGATTCATACATGGTGTGACCTCCTTGGGCTCCCATCTCAGGGCTCACAGCCTGACAGGGTCACCCCAAACCTCACCACGTGCAACTCACGGTCTCTGCTTTGACCACGCACCCCCAGCAGGCGCGCACAGCACTCTCCACCACCCAGCTCCAACCCTGGGGGCAACAGTCACCTTAGGCCTTGTTTTTGGAGGTGGGCATCCTGGGATGGCTTTGACAGAGCTCTGGGCATCTTTCACTTGGGAAACCCTCGACCCCTCCTTCCCAGCTGTGTGAGAATAGAGACTTAACAGGCTGAGAAAATTAACTTCATTTGGATTTTGTTTTTGGCCTCTGGATCCTTTTTTCTCTGTGGTCTGAGTCTCTAGGACCAGCAAAAGCCACAAAGAGCCATGCATGAGCAGCCCCTGGGGAGCAATTTGGATGGAGCAGCTGGGAACATCCGTCAAAGGAGCCAGGATGCTCTTCAGTTCAGAGAACACATCAAGCTGCATTAGCATCTTCCCCCAAGCCAGGCAAAATGGGGTGTGACGGTACAGTAGGCTGTCTTATCTCCACTCCATGCTATAGAGAGTGTGGTCCTTGTTGCATACAAAGGGAGATTAGAACCATGGGATTAGAAACTTTCAAGATTTAAGGGCCTTTAGTCTAGCGGTTTTCAAATGCTCTTTAGCTATGAACGCTTTATTCAGGGAAGCCGTCATGGCAGTATATTACTGGAAACAGAGAAAGGCAGACGTGTTCTGATTGGCAGGAGTGGGGCAAATCCTGGACCCTGTCCATTTAGACCCCAACTCAAACCCTCCAGAGTTACATGGTCCAGTATGGAAGCTGTGCGCCCCATGGGGCTATTTAAATTTAAATTAATTAAAATGAAATAAAATGTAAAATGCAGTTTCTCAGTCTCACTAGCCACATGTCAAGCACCCAACAGCCTCTAGTGGCAAGTGGCAAACTTATTGGACAACGTGGATATAGAACACTTCCATTATAGCAGAAATCTCTATTGAATAGCACTGCTTGAGAGTCTAGGAGATCCCTAAGGGAACTCTGGAACTTCTAGGACTCTGGGAAACAAGATAGAAAACCACCGATCTAAGCTAACACCTGAGCAAGAAGAGAAGTCCAAAGAAGTGAGGCATAGTTTGCCAGCCATGTGACTGGTTCTTAAAGAACTAGAACTCTACCTCAGGTCTCTTAGGCCACTTCTGCCTGCCCCCAAGCACTCATCACCACCTTAAGCCTTCTTCTGACATCTCTACTGTTGAAAGAAAGGGGACCCAGGTCCTAGGCATCTCTGATACTTGGGAAGGGGTTTAAATTTTGTACGTGTTCAGTCAGCCTCAGGCACATAAACAGAGACATTTAAACTCACATCAGGCCCAAGCAGATGTGAAGGGAAATACTGTCAATTAGTGAGAGGCTAATTAATCTTTCTCTGCCACATACACTCTGGCAGGATCTAGAAAGTGTTGTTTTGCCCGGAGCTACAGGATTGCTTGCTATGGAAACAATGCGTGATTATGATGTTGATTTCTTGGCTTTGTTCTGAAGCTGGCAGTGGAGGGCAGAGCTTGCCAGCAGTCACCCTGCAGTTAAAAGGGAAGGAATTAGAAAATAGAAATATACTTTAATTCATGAAGCAGGGCATTTTGGATTCTTTTTTTCATAGAATAGGTATATCTTATCCTGCATGACATCTTCCAATTCAGGTATTTCAAAGTGATTTTCTAATCACATCTTGTTATTTCTCAATCTAATATTATTATTATTTTGATTATTATTATGTTGCAATACACAGAGGCTTGGATAAGGGTCTACTATAGATGAAGCACTTCAAGGGCAGAACATCCTCCAGGACCTGGTAACTGGCTGTGCTCTTTCCAAGGGCTCAGAACTTGCTCAGTTCTACCACATGTCTGGTAATGTCTTCCTTCCTGTCCAGATCACCCTGTGGCTGCCACTGAGAGATGTCTGTTTACAGGGAAATTCCGTAAAAGGGGCCAAGGTGGAAATGGCATCTCCATGTAACTATCCAGCTAGCAGTCTCATTAGCCACGTAAGCAGCTTGAAATTAAGGAATGTGAACTCAGTGACAGGCACAGGGCTGGGTACAAAGGGAGTTATACAAGGGAAAAGAACAGTATCTAGTAGTGGAAACTGACACCTGAACTCACAGTTAGAATACTGTATGATGTTTGCGATAGAAGCATTTGCAAAGAGTAGTGGCAGCGGTGAGAAGGATTAGCTCCCATCACTACACTGAAATTTTTCTCTCTATTAACCATGCCACTGAACTTCTGCATGGGTTATTTCCTTGGCTTCTTCACCTGTCTAGGTAATTTCTATTTATTCATCAAACTGCAGTTGAGATCACCTTTATCTGTGAATCCTCTCTGACCATACCACCCTCCTGTATGATAGGCAGAGTTGAGTGCATTATCCTCACTGTCCTTAGGGCAGCCCATAAATTTCTCTATACAATACATCACATTGTTTTGTAATTATCTGTTTATATTTCTATTACCCCTTTAGAATATGAGCTTAACCCCTCTGAGACCCAGTTTCTTCATCTATGAAATGGAACATTGTGAGGAGAGTACAGAAGTTCTCAAATAAATAACCTTACTATATACATGAGTGGGTTGAGGATGTGATGCATGACTTGGGTCATGAAAAATGAAAGAAATGATCAGGTAGAGAAAATACCTTAATTTTAGTAGTTTCCTCTTTAAAGTTTGAAATATATCTAAAACTGGGAACTAGTTTGTTGAAAGTTTATCACTCACATTACTAGGGTACCTTTTAATTTTATTTTTTTCATTCATTGATTCAAAAGTATTTATCATAAACGTATATGTGGGATGTTTGGGAAATTTTGGGCAGAGGAAGGACTCAGAACTCTGGAAGAGTGTAAAGTCAAAGACACATGAAATAGTTAACCCTGAAGGTAACTAGAATAGTTAACTAATGTGTAGTTAACCCTACACATAACTAGTAAATGAAAACATTAAGAATATATATATAAAGGACATATATAATGAATGAAATAGGTTTTCAGAAGGTGTGGATTTTGTTGTCTTTCACTGAGAAAAGTTTCATGAAAGAGGTGAGGCTTGAATGAGCCTTTAAAGATAGGTAACATTTGGAAGGATAGGTAACATTTGGAAGTGGTTGGGAAGGGTTTGCCAGCAGTGGTAGACCAGAAGGACAAGAACAGAGGCAGTATGGACAAAGTAGACGCAGGAGACAGCAAGTAACCCATCTACCTAGAGCAGAGGACTTGCACTGTGGAACTGCAAGAGAGAAGATTCATCCATTTATTCAACAAATACTTACTGAATTCTTATTACGTGCCAGGCACTGTTCTGGGCATGGAGAGTATAATAATAGACAAGATGAGTCATGATTAAAAGGAACTTATTTTCTAGTGAACAAGATAGTTAATAAAAAACAGCAACAATGAATACATAGTAATACCCGGAAGTGGTGAGTGCCATGAAGAAAAATAAAGTAAGAAAAGGGGAAAGAGAAATTTCTGGGCTGCCCTAATAAGAACTACTGTTTTGGGGAATGAGATCAAGGAAGTCTTCATTAATGTTGTGCCATTTAAGCACAGACCTGGATGAAGTGATGGAAAGAGCCACACAAATATTTGGGGAAAGTCATTGAAGTGGAGGAAACATTATGTGCTGAAGCTCTGAAGTATCAGCATGATTGCTGAACTGGAAATGAACAATGCATAATGTGCAAAGGGAGAGTACTAAAATACGGTATCAGAGAGGTAGGCAGGGCATAGCTCTACTGGATAAAGACTTTAGATTTTATTCCAACTGTGCTTGGAGGCCATTTGGGGGCTTGGAGTGTTCATGACATGATTATGCTTTAAAAGGATCCCTTTGAGTGATATGTGAAGTACAGAGAGTAAGGAAGTCTTTTTTTTCTTTTCTTTTCTTTTTTTTGCAATCTTGGGCACTTATCCAAGAGACTTGAAAACATATTTATACAGAAACTGAACGTGAGTATTCATAACAACTTTGTTCATAATGACAAAAAAACCTAGAAACAACTCAACTGTCATTCAATGGATAAATGGTTAAACAAACTGTGGAACATGGATGGCACAGAATGTTACTCAGCAATAAAAGGGGAAGAGTTGTTGATGTGACAACTTGGATGAATCTCTAAGGAATTCTGAGTGAAAAAAAACCATCTCCCACTTGGTCGTGGTGTATAGTCCTTATTACATATGCTGTGAATTCAGTTTGCTAGTATTTTGTTGAGAATTTTTATATGTATTTATATACTGGTCTATAGTTTTCTTTCCTGTGATGTCTCTGTCTGGATTTGGCATCAAGGTAATACTGGCTCTATGGAACGAGTGAGGAAGTGTTTCCTCCTCTTCTATTTGTTGGAAGAGTTTGAGAAGAATTGGTATTAATTCTTTAAAGTTTCATAGAATTCAGTATTGAAACCTTCTTGTTCTGGACTTTTCTTTATTGGGAATTTTTTTAAATTACTGATGCAATCTTTTTACTTGTTGATGGTCTGCTGAGATTTTCTATTTCTTATTAAGCCAGTTTTGGTAATTTATATGTTTCTAGGAGTTTGTCCATTTCGTCTAGGTTATCCTATTTTTTGGCATGCAGTTGTTCACAGTATTCTCTTACAATCTTTCTTATTCACCTAAGGCCAGTCTTAATGTTCCTACTTCCATTTCTGATTTTAGTTAAGTCTTCTATCTTTTTTTTTCTTAATAATTCTAGCTAAAAGTTTGTAAACTTTGTTGATCTTTTCTAAGAACCAACTTTTGATTTTATTGATAATATCTATGAAAAGGATAGATAATTCTATTAGAGAGTAAGGAAGTCTTAAGCAGAAGCAGGGATAATAATTATTAGGCCACTGTGATGATGATGATAGCGATGATGATGATAACAGGCAGAGTACTACATACTGTTTTAAGTGCTTCACATGTATTAACTTATTTAACCCCAACAAAACTCTATGAGGAATTTACTGTTATAATCCCCACCTTATGGATGAGGAAATTGAAGTGTGTAGAGGTGGAACATACATGGCAAAGCTGGGATTTGAGTTCATGCTCCACCCACTTCCCTAAATTGCCTCTCCAGTTTTCTTCTAGGCTTGTACTAGGTGTGTCAGTGGAGGTGTGAGGAAAGGTTGAACTTTGGATATATTTTGAAGGTAAAGCTGATAGGATTTGCTGATGGGTTAGATATAGGGGGTAAGAGAAAGATCAAGGATAATTCCAAACATTTTGACTGTGCCAACTGGATGATTGGTAATTTTGAGATGGGAACACAGAGAGAATCAACCGATTGGTGCTAATCAGGAGCAGACTGGTTATCTAAGTATAGATTTCAGAGACAGGTTGGTGCTGTAGATAAAAATTTTGGAGTCGTCTGTAGATGGTATTTCAAGCTATAAGGCTGAATGACATCATCTGGAGAATGCGTATACAGTGAAGGGAGAGAAAGGCTGAAACTTGGGGGGCACTGTAATGAGCAAAAAGAGCACTAGAACTGAATTCTGGATCTGTCAATCAATGTGAAGAGGGAAGTGACAAGTCAAGAGTCATTTGAATGCAGTGAAGACAAATGCTTGATGGAAGTGGGTTCAAAAGAGATTGGTACCTTTTTTTTTTTTTGGAGAACAGTTTACAATATCTAGTAAAGATAAAAATGAAGGTACCCTAGATCCAGCAACTCCCTTCTTTTCAAAGGCAAGGTTGAGGGTTGAGGCTATGGAATACTTTGCTGATTGCAGACAGTGCCTTTCATGGGCATACTGAAGGCTTGAGTCAGATTAGGTGACAAGCAGTGCCCCGCATGGATGGGAGTCTGGGCAATCATGGTGTGTGGGTTTCAGGTTTCAGGGGAGTGACTGCGATGAACACGGATAGGACATGCGGCATGATGAGGCTGGTGCTGATGCTGTCTCAGTGGAGGCAGATGAGCAGCTCTAAGTGTCACATTCCCTTGTCCGGCGTCTTCGACCATTTATAGTGTGAGTGGAGACCAGCAGGGGCAGAAAGGCTGAGGTCTCACCCCATGCATGTGATGTGCTGAGATCCTCCTGCAACCTTCCACAGTGGTGTAAGGCTAGAGAAGAGCCACCTTACCAGGAGGATAGGACAAACTATCCAAGGCCCTGATTGTTGATCTGAAAATTCACACTCTGTCCTGCAGGTAATGGTGAGAGATCGAAGATTTTTTTGAAAGGGAATAGGCTGAGTGCTGCCACATTTAGATGATGAAACATGCAATCAGACTTATACAAGGATTTACCTAAAATGAGCAATTTTAAAGGAAGGTGTTTTTTTAAACTGTTCTTATGATTATTTATCTGATTCACAACCAGGCTCAGTCAAGGTGGTGTTCTTCTTTAATGCATTAAGTAATAAACTCATGGTGAGGGTACCAAATGCAAAATGCAGCTGAGAAAGACCCAAACTACCTAGAGAGCAACAAAGCAAGATTTGGTTTTCCACACTCAGTGGACATGGAGGTTCAAAACTTAAAATACTTTCTGTAGAGATAGATAGTTGCCATTTCATACCACTGAATTTATATTCTTGGAGTGGTCAGAATAAAAGAATGGTATGGGGGAGTGAATGATGGCCTCCAAAGATATCCATGTCCCTATCCCCCAAAACTGTGAATGTTACCTTATATGGAAAAAGGGACTTTGCAGATGTGATTAAAGATATTGAGGCAGGGAGGTTATCTTGGATTATTAGGATGGGCCCTAAATGCCGTCACAAATGTCCTTATGAGAACAAGGCAGTGATGATTTGACCACAGAAGAGGAGAAAGCAGTGTGACCACAGAAGTAGAGATTGGTGTGATGTGGTACATGCCAAGGAATGCCGGCAGACACTAGAAGCTGGAAGAGCCCAGGAACGGATTCTCCCCTGGAGCCTTCAGAAGGAACCAGCCTTGACATCACCTTGATTTTATTTAGCTCCATCAGACTTACCTCGGACTTCTGGTCTCCGGAACTTCAAGAGAATACATTTGTGTTGTATGAAGTCACTAAGGTTTTGTGGCAATTTGTTACAGCAGCGACAGGAAACTAATACAGGAAGGTTGCAGAGGGTGATTTGTCTATTATTTTTTCACTTGGAAAAATGAGAAAGTGGAATGATTCTTTTACAGTCAACACACTTACTCAAAGGGAACAGAATACCAATCCTTCTGAAGAGAAGAAAGTTGGCAAGTCCATGTGCTACAAGAGCATGGACTTGGAATTCAGATTCTTGCACATACACTTACACAGACTGTGGGAGCAAGGGCAAGTTCACACCCTCTCTGAGCTTTATTTCGTTATATGCAGATTGAGGAAGGTGCTTGGCACAGCACAGATATTCGTTAAATGTGAGATGGAATTGTACTTTCTTCCTGCCTCTCCCTTCAGCCAAGTACCTAAATAAGCAGCAGATTTTTTTTTTTCATTTAGATGAAATCCAGAAAGGACTGACTTTTCCTTTTGTCACCCATCCCTACCACCACACACACACAAGCACAGGAAAGACCTGGAGTTCAAATGCATTCATTGTTTGAGGAAGAATGAAGGAAGGAGAACCAACAAAGACAAAAAATTGATTCAAGAGGCTCCTGGGAACAGAAGTGTCTGCCTCTCCATGGGCTCTTCTTTGGGTGTTACAGACCAAAGAAAAAGTTATTTTTTGTTTGTTGTATCTTCAGAAACCAGAAATTGATTACATTAAGATGAATCATAGCTATATTATGTCTCCTTTTAATATTAAGTAAATTAAAGTCAATTACACTGGATTATGTATCATTTACATGTCAGCCTTCTAGTGGTAACTGAGGAAAAACAGTCCTTAATCACCATGGTTTCTTTGGTTTGCCCTTTGTGTCTTGACTGCATGAAGCACATAGGAAAGAACTGACCAGATTTCTTAATGCTAACCATAAACCCCTTCCCACTCTTTTTACCTTTGAGAACTGCTTTGTTCCTCCAGATAGAACTGATTTTTGTATTCTGGGTTCCTGCCTCTTTTTTTTTTTTTTTTTTTTTTTGGTGGTACGTGGGCCTCTCACTGTTGTGGCCTCTCCCATTGCGGAGCACAGGCTCCGGACGCGCAGGCCCAGCGGCCATGGCTCACGGGCCCAGCCGCTCCGCGGCATGTGGGATCTTCCCAGACCGAGGCACGAGCCCGTGTCCCCTGCATCGGCAGGCGGACTCTCAACCACTGCGCCACCAGGGAAGCCCTGGGTTCCTGCCTCTTTAACGACCATGTCATATCTGTGAATTTCAGTGAACTGAAGCTTGGACTTAAATCCTAATGAACTTGGTAACTACTTTAGTATCTTCTAAATCTCTGATTGGTTGTAGGTTACAGAGAAACACAAACAAGGGCAGTTTATTGGCCAAAGATAATTTATTGAAAATTAAAACTATAAATTAAATTATATATATATTTACGTATTCAAAATATAGTTATTATTTGTAAAGTATTGTATAGATTGCATGTACATTTCTACATGAGAAAATTCACATGTATAAAAATATAAATATTTCATGTTGCATATTGACATTACATTGCTCTGTTTTGGTTGTTGATTTCCATCTTTAGATCTCTGGACGCTGAAGGACTGTTGAAAATAATCCCAGGTAACGTCTAGTGAACATTAAGGGGCACCAGGTTAAGCCAGTCATGACTTTTCCTATTGAGTGGTCCAAGGATTACTGGAGAATTGATGGCAGCTAAGCCTTCTTGGCTTCCATGATGCAGTTACACATCTCTAGCTGAGAGAAGAAGTGGATTTAGAGGAAAAGTCTTTCTGTATCTCACATGGTTATTTTAAGGATTAAAGCACTTAGGCCAATGTCTGACACTGGGCTCAATAAGGGCTCAATAAAACAACCATTTTACGAATCTTTATTTAGTGTGTACTATGTGCCAACAGTGACTAAGGCAGGCAAGATTCCTGCTCTCTGGAGCTACAATCTGGTAAGGGAAGCCAGGTAAAATATGCTAGGTGATCTAGTCACCTAGTAGTGTATTTTGTGTACCCACCATGTACTAAGTACTATGTTAGAGCCAGTGGGTGGTGGTGCAGAGGGGACGGGCCATAAAGGTGAGTAAGGCATAGTCCCTGCCCTTAATGAACCTATAATCTGTTTAGAAAGATGAGTCCGGCACACAAGAAGCGCTATTTTTCTATCTGTAAATGATTCAATTTATGTATGTGATCTATGGCCACCTCTATCTTTTAATTCTAATTTACAAGTAATAAAAGACCATATAGTTTTAAGACTGCTGGAGTATGAGGTCTTGGTGCAGTAGAATTTTGGCAAAAGGGAAACTGTGAAGACTGGAATCATAGGAGAAATCCTGTTCCAGTGGGGAAGGCTGGTTGTGGATACTGGGTGGGAATTGGCTTACCTAGAGGACCGTCTTCTATTGCAGATTTTTTTCCTCTTTGCATGGTTAGATGCCTCTTTTCCTCTGGGTTAAGCATGGCTGAGGTTCTAGTCTTCCATCGGTGAGCGCAAACAATACTGTTTGAGAGTAGGAGTTCAAGTTGGAGATTACAAATAGATATAAATAAGTAGGGAGGCCTGTTGTCATTTTGTATTTTACTTTGGGGTCCTGCATATAGACGTTTTGGATGGCCTCTTTTCATTCAAGTTGAAAAGAAAAAATCTAGGGCCTAGAGTGAACAGCTCTAGATTTCTCTGACCAACTTCACTGCCTATTAGCTCTGGAATGTGGACAAGTTGTTGGTCTTCAGCCTACTTACTAAAACATGGGAATTACTGCGGGAGGCTATGCACATGTAGGGGCAGAGGGTATATGGGAAATCTATGTACCTACCTCTCAGTTTTGTTGTAAGTCTAAAACTGCTCTAAAAATAATTGTCTGAAGAATGGGGGAAATAACTACTTTGCAGCATTATTAAATGGGATGAAGATAAAGGACATATATTAGATACCTAAGAAGTTGAAGCCATTAGTTTTGATTATTATTCCAACTCTAAGCTGCTCTTTTCTCCTCTAGGGTAGGTCCAGATCTGGAGGTGAGTAAGACCTTCCCCCTGTGAGGGTCTCCTCATCCTTAGATTGGTACATGGCATCACACCGAGTTATAAGCTCTCAAGGCTAATCTTTGCATTTCCAATTTATGTTAATAATAATATTAATAATTACAATGACCCTTTCTTGGTCACCTGCTTTCTACCAGGCCTTTTGCTAGCAGCTGCATAAATTAATACAACCAATAACCTATAATTACGGGTACAGTCTTAAAACATTTTATTCACAATTTTCTTTTTAATTTTTATTTATTTTTGGATGCATTGGGTCTTTTGTTGCTGCACGCGAGCTTTCTCTAGTTGTGGTGAGCAGGGGCTACTCTTCGTTGCGGTGCGTGGCCTTCTCATTGCCGTGGCCTCTCTTGTTGCAGAGCACAGGTTCCAGGCACGCTTCAGTAGTTGTAGCATGCAGGCTCAGTAGTTGTGGCTTGCGGGCTCCAGAGCACAGGCTCAGTAGTTGTGGCACATGGACATAGTTGCTCCGCGGCATGTGGGATCTTCCCAGACCAGGGCTCAAACCCATGTCCCCTGCATTGGCAGGCGGATTCTTAGCCACTGCGCCACCAGGCAAGCCCCACAATTATTTTTGATTTCTTTATCGTAGACAGCAAAACTGAAAAGTTAAATCACCTCGCATAATCAAAACATACACAAAATTCTTTTTTGTGTCTCAGCCATATGCTGGGCATCATACAAGAGAAATCGATGAGAGATAATTTCTGTCATTAAGAATTTACTGCTTAAAGGAGGCAAATCAATATCTTATGTCACTGAGGACAGGCCCATAATTATGAGCTGCGACAGCCAGAGTCAACCTTGCAGAGGAAGGAAGAAAGAAAGAAAGAAAGCAAGAAAGAAAGAAAGAAAGGAAGGAAGGAAGAAAGGAAGGAAGGAAGGAAGGAAGGAAGGAAGGAAGAAGAATATGTAAAACCTCCATTAAGAGGAATCTAACTAATTGTAGCAGTCAAATAACAAGGCTCCTTTCCTCTGCTCCCCCCGCCCTCATTTTCTACTCTGTATTTTAAAATGAAGGAACAAATGACAACAAAACTTCCTATCAGGGATGTAGATGATGTTGTTGATGTTGATTTGTATTCCAAGGACGTGCTGGTGGATGGTTGTCTCGGAGGGATAGTGACTGACATTATGTTGTCCACAGACACAGGCAAGCAATATAAATTCCTTTCCTTAAATGATACAAGCAAGAATTTAGCTGTAAGAAATTTGCTGCACAGAACAGGAGATCCTGCAGTGAGCTCGTGGTAGATGCAGCTTCCTTACCCACTTCCCCACCACACCCCCCATCCCCTGTATTTCCTATACCAGGCCACACAACCAAGGACATCACCACCTGGGGCTGATGATTTGCTCAGGCCCTTCCAGACTGTATGGTGGGCCTTCCCAAGTTGACGGGGTTGGAGGTGGGAGTGTCTTTATTCCTCTGTGGCATTTCTTGACAGCTGTGAGAGAGGAAAGTAGCAATGCTGTCCAGAGCCAATTATTATTCAGTTGTATCAACAGCAAATTATTATTCAACTGTATCAGGGTAGGAATGCATTTTGCCCTAGGGATATTTCCATCCCTTTCTCTTCCGGCTAGGAGCTAGTATGAGCCAGTTTTGCGCATTGCTGGGTGAAGGATGCAGATTGTATTAAAGATTGTATTGAAGATTGTATTACAGATCAATCCAGGAATCTCTGACATCTGATCATCCCAAGCAGGCTCACACGTTCATTTTGCCTGAAGTCCAGTCCTCACTGTTAGGACCAGCAGTATCCAGGACTGGAAGATACAGTTGCATAGGTTATGTACTGCACAGCTCTAAAGGACCCACGGTTTTATCATGGCCCTGGATTCTGCTCAGTCTCCTATCCTTTTGCCTTCCTAGTGACCACTGTTCAGTGATCAAGAATATTCAGGATAACGTTGCAAGATCTCAGTAATCAAAAAGAGTAAGCTCTATTTTCTATTTTATTCAGGTAGAAAATGGACAAACACAAATAAATATCACATTCTAAGATTTTTAAAATAAGATGTAAAAGAAAAAGTATCTCTACTTAATAAAAAATTTTGATTCCACAAATTCCATTTATTATGGATTTTGCAAACAATTTATATATCCTATTGTAATTAGAGCGAAGAAAAATAGACTGTATCTCTTGCCTACCTTCTTACTTTATCACACTTTTCACATGGGAAAATAGTTTTGTGAGGTTTTCATTTCAGTAAGAATTGACTTTTAATATCTAATATGCGAATGAAAAACCTATTAGCAGAAAGAGAATAGTGGTGGGAGGTTAATTTGTAATCTGTGCCTATCCCCAGATAATTCAGGAAGGTATGAATAAAGATTATACAGGGTACATGCAATATTAATAAATTTTAAGGAGAAATGTAGATTGGATTGAATTAAAAAGGGTTCAGGTATGCCTGTCTTCAGTCGAGATTGAGTATAAACTCTCTCACTAGATTCCTGTTAGATTAGCTGAAGCAGCAATGTCTTTGATTCCAAAATATGAGTAGTAATTATCTCCTACCTATTTATTTGAAAGTCTGTAGCAAAAACAGAGGTTAATGCCTTTTGCAGTTCACAAAAGAATAGGATTGAATTGGAATTACATTGTTTACTACAGCGCTTTCTTATGAACACAGGATTTCCACATGGGATGACAATTTTTTCAGCGTTCTCAAATTCACGTTGCATGAACTATTTAACATCAGTATCTCTCAGCATTTCTTCTTCCACTGAGAGGACTCCTGTGAAACCCGCTCCTCATCTAAGCAAGGGAAAGATTCAAGGACCGAACACCCTGAGTGGGAGGAAATGACAATTGAACCAACTAGCCATTTCACAACCTCCCTCTAGTTTGAAGAGTGTTTTGTTCTAGCTGCTTTATGCTTGGACTTTTTTTTACAAATGGTAATAATTATTCTAAAATTACATTAAATGCCAGCTTCCATGATCCTTCTTTTTTTTTATTTTTGCTGTACGCGGGCCTCTCACTGTTGTGGCCTCTCCCGCTGCGGAGCACAGGCTCCGGACGTGCAGGCTCAGCGGCCATGGCTCATGGGCCCAGCCACTCCGCGGCATGTGGGATCTTCCCGGACCGGGGCACGAACCCATGTCCCCTGCATCGGCAGGCGGACTCTCAACCACTGTGCCACCAGGGAAGCCCCGTGGTCCTTCTTGAACTCTGTAAAACTGCAAAGCAATTCACCTAGGTGATGATGAACTTTCTAAATTAGACTCAATATACTGATTTAATGTGGATACAGCTAAAGCCCAGTGGGGGCAGCTGATTACTTATGGTTATAAATGTTAACAAAATGAGCAAGGAGGGTTTTAGTAATTCTCTCTCTCTCTTTCACACACACACACACACACACACACACACACACACATTTCATTAGCTAAATTGTGCTCAAGTATAATCTTCAAAATGATAAAATCATAACTCTTACATAAATTGAACAGAAATCAAATATTTTCTTTGTCTCTGTACTTAAAGGGGGAATCAATAAGATGTTACTGGAGAATTTGAAGATCAGGCAATCAGGAATGTGGAAATGAATTTGCTAATAGAGGCAAAGAGGATTGAGGCAATAAAATATAATTTTTGGGGTAACCTTTTCTATAGGTCCAAAATCATTTGTATACCTAGCAAATAAAAATTATTTACATTGCTATGGATAAGAATCGTGTGCATTACTCTCAATTTTCTACATCTACATTCTACTACTACAGAGTTCCAAAATAGCTCAGTCAATAGAAACCATCCAAAGGTGAAACCTCTGTAGAATCCAGTAATCCCTGGAGGTCAGCCAGACGATGTCCCACACACCCAGGGTGAACACCTGGCCATCTCTTTTGCCCACTTTTAAGAATTTGACCATTTTTTTCCTGACAGTCAGCTAAAGTCAACTGCTTCTGTTTCAGAGGAAGAGAAACGGTAGGGTGGCTGGAGAGAAATCAAATGGATCATTCAGATTCACACAAGCAAGGGCTAAATAAAGCCAAGGCCAAAATTCAGGAACGTTAGAATCCTGGAAATTAAGAGCTAGAAGGGACTTTAGGTATGACCCAAGACTTTCATTTTAAAGAAAATAAGTCTGAGACTGCCTTCTTGGCAGTGTAAGAAATGTTAAACCACTTTGCTCAGGTGCCTTATGTTCTGTGGAGTCTGTCTCTGGAAATACCTCTCTTCCGTGGTGTAAGGAATCTCCTTTCTACATTCCCTTCTCCCTCCATCACACCCTGTGCTACCCCTGAGATATTTCCCTTTGTATTTGGGAATAATCAGAATTAAAATACACAGAAAAAAATTGTATATCAGGGTAATGTTTCTTTTTAATCATTAATACATGTTCTAAAATTGTTTTCTACTGGAGGGATGGGGTATTTAAAATGGGATTTAAAGTAAATGTTATTTCAGGGCTTCCCTGGTGGTGCAGTGATTAAGAATCCGCCTGCCAATGCAGGGGACACGGGTTCAAGCCCTGGTCCGGGAAGATCCCACATGCCATGGAGCAACTAAGCCCGTGTGCCACAACTACTGAGCCTGCGCTCTAGAGCCCGTGAGCCACAACTAACTGAGCCCACGTACCTAGAGCCCGTGCTCCACAACAAGAGAAGCCACCGCAATGAGAAGCCCGCGCACCACAACAAAGAGTAGCCCCCGCTCGCCTCAACTAGAGAAAGCCCACGCGCAGCAACAAAGAAAGACCCAACGCAGCCAAAAAAAAATAATAATAATTAATTCATTAATTAAAAAAATAATAAAGTAAATGTTATTTCAAATAAATGATATGGGATAATATGGGACAATAGCTTCATAGGTGGGAAATAGGATCCAAATGTCAAGCTACTTCTTTGACCAGAGAGTTGAAAACCTCTGCACCTCATAGTACTAGACGATGATGGGGTCCCCACTCTCCACTCTGGTCCTCACTCATTGGAATATCTTTGCTGGGTCGGCAGTCTAGCATCCTCTGTACCCTAAACAGAGCCACTAATCCCCCCAAACTGTTACATGCTTGGAAAGAACAAAGCATCCCCCCCAAACAAAATATCCCATTTTCCTTTCTGTTTGTTTTGTTAATTTCAAAGTGTATACTTTAAAAAGTCATCCTATTCTAGGGCTTTTAATGTATAACTAACTCATTCAGACCAAGGGTAGAGTCTATATTATCAGTTCCTACACATTAACATTGATAACATTGACAACATTAACAACACAGGGTAGTGTTGTTCTGTGTCATTAGCTACATGCTATCTAATTGGTAGATTACAGATACTTATTAGTTATTACATTGATGCCAGTAGGAATAAACAGCTTCTTCAGATTTATAGCTCATAAAAAGTCAGATTCCGATTACTGTAATTATTCCTTTCAAAATGTAAAGTATATGAATTATTCACATTAATGAGAGAAAAACCAGAAAGGAAGCAGGGAAAGAAATGAATCTGGTCTTTGTCTTCAGTTCTTAGGCTAAATAGCTATTATTTCATTTCATTAAGTTCAGTTCATTTCTGTCAGTACTGTAGAGATGTGTATGGAATGAAAAAAAAACTGCATTGTCACCTTCCAATTCAACCTGGAAATTTCATAAAGAAAAATATTTATGTAAATGTAGAGTTCTGAAGGAGCTGATACCTGTCATTGTGCTTCTTGGGCGTTTGGAATGTTTTATTCTGAACACTTCTCATTTTGTCTGCACACCTCCAGCCCATCCCCTACATAATAATCATTAAAAGCCACAAAGACTTGAAGCCTGCCTTTGTGTCACAGCATTCACCATCCTATTACCTTGCTTTCAAAGAGAGATTTTTGTTGGCCTAGTGCTTTCCACAAGAGACTCTCCTTTGAGCTTCACCACTGCGCTGCCTGGGAGATAAGGCAGGTACTGCTAACTCCCTGTCAAGGCAGAAACCGAGCTGTTCAGGGACTGTAGAGGCCACATTCCTGAGAAATAGTGGAGCCAGAAGTTCTGGCCCATTCTTAGTCCACATCTTATGCTCCTTTTTTTTTTTTTTTTATTTATCTACAGTCTCTATTACTAGAAAGTGTCATTGAAATAGTTAAATTACAAATAAGTATTTGTGATTGTTAACAGCATTCTCTAGCTTTGGTTTTTATGATAACTTCCAGGGATCAATACTTTCTAACCCTGTGCTCTCCTTTGAAAACAATATAGTTGTTGGACCCCCAAACTTAATGAGGCTCCCCAAAATGGAATGAATCCTAATAAAGAACACCTTCTGCACAGAAGAATGGGATTTGTTCCAAATTTAATTAATAAATGCAAATAGACGTCCTTCAGCTCTTAAAGGGGACTCATATAAGAAAGACAATGAAGCAAGGCTTTTTTTTTGGTCTGTGAAGAAATAAGCCTGATTCAAAGACAACAAAGATATAAAGTGGAACAAAAAATGTGCACTTACATTGTTCAGATAATAGACATGTCATATGTTGGATTCAGAAGAGAGGAAACCTTAGCATATTAGGAAACCAACACAACTATTTCCTCTTCTCCATCACATTTGAGTTAATAAGAAATGCTTACCATCAGACATCAGACTGACAATCTTGCACAAATTGCTCTTGACTGCTCAGCAGGGGTGAAGTGATGAAATTTTACAACGCAGGATGGAAAGACCTCTATTAGGATACAGAGTAAGGTTGCTGGGGCAACCCTCTCCCGTTGCTTTCACTTCTAAAGATGAAAATTCTATTTATCTGAAAGGTCCCTGGACAAACAACCTAATTACCTTCTGGGGAGTCCAGTCTCAGGAGTAGTCACTTGTGTCTCAAACCCAGAATCAACAGCTTTCTGACTTTCACAATTGCCTTTTTCAGAGTATGTCCTTTGCCCATATATAAAGCATCAAAATGCATTGCCCGGCATACAGTGCTTAAATGAAAATATTGTTAAATGATTACATTTGACTGTCAAAATTATGAATTCACATTTTAATTTTGCCTATCTAACTCTGTCCTTTGCCTCATCTTGAGGAAATTGTGTTTGTTTAGGTTCTTGCAAATGCAAAGAACAGAAATAGACTCAGGTTATCTTCTTTAATGAGGTACATGGAGAAGTATGGAAAACTGGGTGCTGTCTCAAAAACACAGCCAGCGGTCACAGAAACATGGGACGCCATTCAACGCCTGCAGCGTATAACACCAGCTCTAATTGTCTGACAGTAGCTTGAGGGCAAGAACGGAAATTTTATTTCTGGGCCAAGTTTCTGTTTCAGTCCCTGCATCTGCTTTCCCCTTCAACTGCTTCTTTTTGCTATTTGATATCAACTTATTTCTTCCCTCTCCTGCTCTTCATGTGCTCTACTTATTCACGTCTTCCGCTTGCTGCTGGCTTTGGTGCTTCACAGCTCCTGCTCACTGCCTTTGTGGTCTGTCTCTGCATGCCTGGAGCACTCTGTATTCTACTGACTTGGTAGGTCTCTCATTCAGACTCCCCAAAAGAGAATCTATCCAAGGCTGCTAGTCCTTGTCCATAGAGCAGGTCCTTTTTGTGGAACACTCTTGTGCTAGGTACCTTGAGGACTCCCGGCCAGCTCACAGATGACCGAGACCTATCCTTGGTCCAGTCTACTGTGGCCAGAGTAACAATGACATACACTACCAAAATGGTGACCTATATGAAGGGAAACATTCAGAAGAGAGAATGGAGTGGGTTCAGCACTTGGACATCTCAGAAGAGGTCAGTGAGATCTGCAGGTATAGAATGTCTTCTTAAAAATTCTTCAATCCCAGGGGCTTCCCTGGTGGCGCAGTGGTTGAGAGTCCGCCTGCCGATGCAGGGGACAGGGGTTCGTGCCCTGGTCCAGGAAGATCCCACATGCCGCGGAGCGGCTGGGCCCATGAGCCATGGCCGCTGAGCCTGCGTGCCCAGAGCCTGTGCTCCGCAACGGGAGAGGCCACAACAGTGAGAGGCCCACGTACCGGAAAAAAAAAAAAACAAAAAACTTCAATCCCAAAATCTATGACTTCAAAATTTTGACGAAGACAGAGATGAGGCTAAGCCAATTTGACATGATACTTCAGATACTTGGATTGGACATTTTACCAAAACATGAACTAGACACTGAAGAAGGAAAGAGCTCATGGACATTGGCTCCCTGCAGTAAGGAAGTGGGCACTCCAGGAAAAAATGCAAATGGAGTTTTTGTTACTTGTTTCCATGTGCAGTGGGATGACCTCAGTATTCATGTACTCAATTCAACTGGCAATTAATCAGATTGTCAGCAAGCTGCAGTACCCATTAAGATGGCATGATACAGGCACAGAGTAGGTCCATAAACTCTCAAACATGCACCACTAACGCCAAGGCGTGAATTCATCTCAGACACATGCTTCTGAGCATTTGTTTGTAGCTACACTCACATATACTAAGGATACCAGACAGTTTCAATAAAAATGGGTTTATTAATAAAAATTGGTTTACCAAAGTGCACACATATGATATGGGACATTTACTAATCGGTATAGTCTAATCTCATATGTTACATTGAGTTGTGCAGCTTTTCATCATTTCAAAATTTCTCCCACAAACTCATCTTTTGCTTCTAAACGAGGAAAATGTATTTATTTTTTAAAATAAAGGTCACATCTTACAGAATCCACATTCAATCTATCATAGTCATTGATCCATAGATTACCCATGACACTAAAAGTTTTTCCTTCACAGGCCTTTAACATTGAAGTTGAAATAAAAAATTAACCTGGTTTTTAAAAATTTGTAGTAGCAGTTTCTTTGCTGAAAACAAAACAAAACAAAACACATTTCTGCCTAACAAGAGGTATTGTTCCCTCCTGGGAAGTAAAACATCATGTCTAAGGCACTGATTTCCTTATAAAAAAGATGAAGAAAATCCTTCATTTCTGGTGACAGCATTCAGAATTGAATTATTTCATCAAAATAGTGTGATTTCTCAAAGTGCTCAGAACATAATATACTGACTTTTCAAAAGGAAGTCACCTCACTCTGTATTTGTAGGTTCTTGTGTCAATGCTCTTAGAAATATTATAATGAACGTCAGAACTCTAACAAAGTTGTTTTAAGACATAAATATTACTTATATCCCCAAACATTTGTTATTACTTTCCAGGAATTTAAAACCAAATTATATTGTCAAATTCATGACCAAAAATAAAATTTTAAAGAGCACTGGAAGATACTAGGAAGATGAAATTTAGACAAGTGCTGTTTAAATCATGAACCTATAAAAAGATGTTCAGCACTACTGAGCACTTCTGCATTGCCAGGCTGACAGAAATGGATGCTACTTGGAAATCAAACCTACAGTTGCCACCTGTAGTAGGTTGAATGGTGGCCTCTGCAAAGATTCTAATCCCCTGAACCTGTAAATGTGCCCTTTTGTTTGGAAAAAAAGATCTTTGCAGATGTGATTAAGTTAAGATTCTAGAGAAGAGCAGATCATCACAAGTGTCCTTGTAAGAGTCGCACAGATTAGAGATACAGAGAGAACAGTGAAGACGCAGGTGTAGATTGCAGTGATGCAGCCACAAGTCCAGAAATGCAGTTGCCAGAGGCTGAAAGAGGCAAAAAAGGATTCTCCTCTAGAGCATCCAGAGCAAGTGCAGCCCTGTGGCTGCCTTGACTTCTCACTTCTAGCCTCCGAACTGTGAAAGAACACATTGAAAAAGGCTTTTAGGGGCTTCCCTCGTGGCGCAGTGGTTGAGAGTCCGCCTGCCGATGCAGGGGACATGGGTTTGTGCCCCGGTCTGGGAAGATCCCACATGCCGCGGAGCGGCTGGGCCCGTGAGCCATGGCCGCTGAGCCTGAGCGAGGCCACAGCAGTGAGAGGCCCGCGTACCGCAAAGAAACCAAAACAAAACAAAAAAAAGGCTTTTAATAAATAATTTTAAAAAAAGGAACACATTTCTGTTGTTTTAAGTCACCTAGTTGAAGAAGCAGGACATTCAGAGCTTGGAAGTGGAAAGCTTAAAGGAAACAGGACGACTACTTCAAAACTAAACTTTCCAGGGTCTCCGCACGTGTTGCACCCTGTCCTCAGACTATCCCTCCCTAACTTCTTTGACTATCTCCTACCTTTCCTTCAAAACACTACTCAAGTGCCACTTCTTCTGAAAAGACTTCCATACCCAAACCTGGCTTCAGTGTCCTGCCATGTGCTTATATAACAATTTCTAATTGCTTACCATATCACATTGTAATTGCATTATGATTGACTTGTCTGCCTATGTCACTAGACTACACCTCCTGAGGGTGGGGCTACATTCTATATCATTAGCTTTATATTTCCAACACTCAGTACTATCCCTGGGACAAAGTGACCACTCAGTAAAGGTTCTTTGATTAATGGAATGAATGAATTTGGAGGTCTACTATGCTGAAAAGTTTTGCATTTTGTTCTTCGCGGTGGTGTGCTTTCTGAAAGCAGCATTATGACTGAAGGATAGATAATGATATTCCAACACCAGTAGTGAAACGGAGCAGGACCCTATGGTCCTTGCCCCCCACATCCTCAGCCTGACTTTTGTCTGTGGAACAACTTTAGCCAAAGAATAAGGTTAATCAGAGAAGAGAGAAAATGCAGAAACAAAGGAAAACAGTCCAACAAGACTAAATAATAATAGTTTAGTCATTAAGCATATTTAAGGACCTTTAGTCATTAAGCATATTTAAGGACCTTCTCACAGGCTCTAGGTAATATTCTGAGCCATATCCTGTGAGCTAGCTTGTAGATATTGAAACTCCTACCAGGTGGAAGAAGTTAACTACATGATGACCAGACTGTAGTCATGACATAAGCTGCCACAATTCCAAGAACTGGCCTCAAGGAAATGGGAACAAACCAACCCTGGAACTGAAGATTAACTAACTGTACTTAAAACAATCAAGATGTTGCTGATCAGACCACTGCATGACCAATTTCAAGATGACTGTGAGAGCTGACTGTGCTTTTTATACCTGTAGCTCCCTCCCTCCATCTATAAAAGCTCTTGCCTACTGATGGTCACGGGGTCGGGGGGGATCGGCCTTTGGAAAGGAGTCCACCCTCCCCACCCCACCCCACCCCAGTTGCCAGCATCCAATATAAAGCAAACTTTCCTTTCCACCAACCTTGCCTCTTTATTGGCTTTTGAGCGGCGAGCGGACTTCACTTCCAGTTACAGTAGGAACATCCTACAGATGGGATATGCTGACCAACTTTTAAGTAAACTCTATGAGGTGGTACGTACCCATCATTGGAAGTACCCTAAGAGGGTCCTGACACCAGAGATAATATTGATGTAATTCTCTGCATTGTTTAGATGGTGGAGCAAAGTATGCTCTAGGGACTCTTCCTGCCCTAAGATATTGTCACTTCCCAGATCCTAGAATTCCTGGAAAAGAACTTGTGATGTTTAGTTTTAGTGATATAATTCCACTAAACTTAAAGTTTTGACCACTGTTGACTAAACAGTGTTTGCTACCACTAGAATTACCTAGGTGAATAAGATCCAGTCCATCCTTTCAAGAATCTTACGCTACCGCAAGCAGGAAGGTGAAAATGTTGCTTATGACTCATATAACAAACAAAATACTTGAGTGTTCACAGGAGAAAAGGTCATATCTAATAGAAGAGTATCATAGGAAGCGGGATGAAGTAGGTGACCTTTGAAAAGGACTTTGAACCATAGCTAGGATTTTGAAAGACCATCGGAGCAAAATCTTTTTATGGCCTGGTGTTTCATATTTAGTTGTTTCATGTTTGCTAATTATTTATTAACATCCAGCTTACTTTATAAACTTTTTGGAGAGTTAACCCTACCTACTCCTCAGCTTTAGTCATTGTAATGGAGTGACATTTAGTTTGTAAGTACCCATTCATTGGCTCTGAAGTGAGATAAGACCAGAACTTCCAGTCAGAAAGAAATCTTACCCATAGGGTCCAAGTGGTCTATCATTAATTCTTCAAATTCCATTGTTGTAGATTCATTCCTTTAACTTTCATCCGTATAGTATATATTACCTTTCCCATTCCTAATAGTCATACTTTTTATTTGTGATTTTTTTCTTTATCAGTCTTACTGTAAATTGTCTATAATTTTAATCTTTCCAGAGAAATATTTTGCTTTGTTGATTTTCTATATATATATTTTTTTTTTTTTTTTTTTTTTTTTTTTTTTTGCGGTACGCGGGCCTCTCACTGTCGTGGCCTCTCCCGTTGTGGAGCACAGGCTCCGGATGCGCAGGCTCAGCGGCCATGGCTCACGGGCCCAGCCGCTCCGCGGCATGTGGGATCTTCCCCGACTGAGGCACGAACCCGTGTCCCTTGCATCGGCAGGTGGACTCTCAACCACTGCGCCACCAGAAAAGCCCTCCATATTTTTTAATCAATCCCTGCTCCTATTTTAAAAATACATTTCATCCTATTTTCTTTGGTTTTATTCTTTTTTAATGTAACTTCTGGATGTGAACACTTAGCTCATTTATTTTCTGTTTTTTTTTTCTTTTCTGATATAAGTATGCTCTGGGGGGTGAAGGGATGTGTCCAGAAACAAGAGGATAGAGGATGCTCAAAATGTTCCCTATTTTATTCCACAGTGTCTTTTGAGGGCTAGCCCTGCTGCTTGCAGAAAGGTTTGCTAACAGAATGCACTAGTATGACTTTTCTGATCCTTTATATATTTGCATTTGCAGGGTTTATACTCACAGACTCTTTTTTGTTCTTAGTAAATATCTACATTTCATAAGCTGCCTAGAGGAGATTGTGTAGTGCTAATTACTACCTCATATTCTGAACAGCAAGTTGTGGGGACCTAAAAGACATGACATTAAAATGTTTTCTCCAGAGGATATACCTTTTTCATCAAAAGTAAAACTCTTCCCACATAATGTATACAGATTACTAAGTGCCAGTATTGTTTTAACTAAAAATTAAAGACTGGTGGAAAGAAATATAAACAATGACCTGTACCCATTCTAAAATCCATTGTAGTTTTCTGTTACGCAGTAGTGACTAATCTAGATTTTATGTTTTTTTAAAAGAATTGAGGAAATGGAGACGAGTTGTAATAAACAGAGTGATTCATGTCATTAATCTATCAAGAAATTAATGTTTTTCTTTAGCATCTAACAAGTTACTGAGCTCGGTTCTAAGGAGATAGCAAAGATTTATAAGCTACAGTCTGTTTTGAGATATTTATTGCCCCATATAGTAACTAAAATGTTATTTGAAGTAAATATGACATAGATAGAAAGTGACAAATGTCAAATGGGAATATGGATAAGTGCTCTGTGAGTTCACTGCTGAGAGTTACCCTGTCTCCCTTGGTTCTTATGATATTTTTTATCCAGTGTCTAAGGTCTTTGGGGTCCTGGTTACCTAGCACTTGGTTCAGCTCTCTTGAATCACTTCTCTTTTAATAACACTGAAAAAAAACCACCTTATTTTTATTTCAGATGCAACAACATGAAGTTAGAACAGCTTAAGCTATCACTTATGGTGGGTTTTGAAATGAATAAGCCATAAATATTTCTCTAGAGCTATCATAACCATTAGGAACCATAAGCAAACAAAAACCCAGATCAATAGTTAACATCACAGTGAAATAATGTCTTGTTTCTTCTTTCCAGAGGAGACTACACAAAACACTTCATTCTCTCTAATCTGCTCTAACCCCATCATATACCATCGTTTGTGATACTAACAATTACAACAAGGCAACACAGCATGCTTATCAGCTCCTGCCTTCCAGAGGCACTCAGCTTGTACATACAGCATGAGTTATGGCTCATAGAGACATTGCCTATTATCTGTAATCAGTTTTAGTCTGATGATGTTCTCAAAATGCATTCTTCTTTTCCAATAAATGATAAATTACAAGGCTATTGCTGGCAAAGAGAGAGTCATTTTTCCCCAGCCAAAGATTTATTTCCCTGCCAAGTTGCTTTTGAATCTTGAATGTCACTTTCAGCTGTTTCCAATTCTCTAAACAAGTATCTGCCAATCACCCAGACGTGTGAGGGGCAGTGCTTGAGTGTGTAGTTATTTAATGGGAAATGTTGCCATCAGAATTGAAGAGATGGTCTGTCAAAATCCGAGAGGGTGGCAAGAAGGTATTAGGAGATGGAAGGGGGGTCAAAAAAGGAAGGAGGAGGAAAAAATAAACAGACACAATGAAGTAGAAAATTTCACAGGTAATAAAATCTCATCAATTTGGGATAAATAATAAACTATTAAAAATATAGTTTTTCAAATGAGGCTAAAGTCTTTGAACTATCCTTGGAAAAGGATTTCCTAAGTATAGAAAAATTGTAAACAGGATTGCAAAGAGGCTAGTTAATCTACATCTAAAAATTCCTTATGTCTTTTAGTAGTGTCTATAAAAGCAAAGAGATTTCCTGTTCTCTTTTACACCAAAGCAGCTTCAGTGAGTCTCACTGAAACCTTCATTAAGCACAGATTTTGTCACTGCACTATAGACTAGAATTGAATTTAAAATATTGCATAATTCAGGCTTCTTACTACCAAATTGCTTTAAATTAGTGATCTGTTAACTAGATTAGGACTAATATGTTAATAATTACTAATTTGTAGTTCTACATTATTACTTTGCCCAGCAACTTGCTGATGACGAGTAACAATATAGGTAGAATAAGGACTTCCAGATATTTACAGGGACTAGGCAGGGATTCTTTGATTGCAGATGCATGCCTGGACATCAGTGTCATAAATATCTGCTCACTTAGGTTCCATGAACCCAGCATTGCCATAATTAGTGATGTTGAGCATCTTTTCATGTGCCTCTTGGCCACGTGTATGTCTTCTTTGAGAAATGTCTGTGTAGGTCTTCTGCCCATTTTTCGATTGGGTTGGGGATTTTTTTTGATATTCAGCTGCATGAGCTGTTTGTACAATATATTTTGGAGATTAATCCTGCGTCAGTTGCTTCATTTGCAAATATTTTCTCCCATTCTGAGGGCTGTCTTTTCGTCTTCTTTATGGTTTTCTTTGCTGTGTAAAAGCATTTAAGTTTAATTAGGTCCCATTCGTTTATTTTTGTCTTCATTACTCTAGGAGGTGGATCAAAAAATATCTTGCTGCAATTTATGTCATAGAGTGTTCTGCCTGTTTTCCTCTAAGAGTTTTATAGTGTCTGGCCTCACGTTTAGGTCTCTAATCCATTTTGAGTTTATTTTTGTGTATGGTGTTAGGGAGTGTTCTAATTTTATTCTTTTACATGTAGCTGTCCAGTTTTCCCAGCACCACTTATTGAAGAGGCTGTCTTTTCTCCATTGTATATTCTTGCCTCCTTTGTCATAGATTAGTTGACCATAGGTGCATGGGTTTATCTCTGGGCTTTCTATCCTGTTCCAGTGATAATGATTCCTTCTATGTCTTACGTTTTCTTCTAGGAATTTTATGGTTTCAAGTCTCACGTATTCAAGTATTTATTCCATTTTGAATTAATATTTGTGTATGATGTCAGATAGTGGTCTAGTTTCATTCCTTTGCATTTGGCTGTCCAGTTTTCCCAACACCATTTATTGAAGAGACTGTCCCTCCCCAGTGTATGTTCTTTGCTCCTTGGTCATAAATTAATTATCCATTTATGTATGGGCTTATTTCTGGGCGCTCAATTCTGTTCTGTTCATCTGTGTGTCTGTTTTTATGCTAATATCAATCTGCTTTGATAACTATACATTTGTAGCATAGTTTGGAATCAGGGAACATGATACCTCCAGCTTTGTTTTGCTTTCTCAAGTTATTTTGTCCATTTGGGATTTTCTTGGTCATTCCATACAATTTTTAGAATTATCTGTTCTAGTTCTGTGAAATATGCCATTGGAATTTTGATAGGAATTGCATTGACTCTAAGATTGCTTTGGATAGTATAGGCATTTTAACAGTATTAATTCTTCCAAACCATAAACACAGAATAAATTTAACTGAGGTGGTGAGAGACCTGTACACTGAAAACTATTACAAGACACTGGTGAAATAAATGGAAGAAGACACAATTTTAATATACTATGCTTTCATTTTCATTTAGTTCAAAATATTGCTTAATTTCTCTTCAGAATTCCTTGACCCCTGTGTTAATTAGACGTGTGTTGTTTGATCTCCACATATTTTGGGATTTTCCAGTTATCTTTTATTATTGATTTCTAGTTTAATTCCATTGTTGTCTGAGGGTAGACATTATATGTTTTCTGTTCTTTAAAATTGTAAAGGTGTGTTTTATGGCTCAGAATGTGGTCTGTCTTGGTGAATGTTTCACGTGCACTTGAGAGGAATATTGGATGAAGCAGTCTATAGATGTCAATTATATCCAGTTGATTGATGGTGCTGTTGAATTCAACTATGTCCTTACTGATTTTCTGCCTCCTGGATCTGTCCATTTCTGATAGAGGGATGTTGAAGTCTGCAAGTATGGTAGTAGGTTCTTCTATTTCTCTTTTCAGTTCTATTAGTTTTTACCTCACATACTTTGATGCTCTGCTGCTAGGTGTATACATGTTAAGGATTGTCATGTGTTTTTGAAGAATTGACCTCTTTTAGCATTATGTAATGTTCTTCTTTATCCCTGATAACTTACCTTGATTTAAAGTCTGCTCTGTCTGAAATTAACATTATATACATAACATTTTTTTCTCCCTTCTTTGCTCCTCTTCCTCCTTCTTTTTCTTCTTCCAGATGTATAAATTATGTAATCTATCAACACAGTATCTTTGTTTTGGCACAAACTAAAATGAAAAATTATTATCTGCAAGAAACTTCAACCCTTAATCTTATTACCTCTGTGATCCAAGTCTCCAGTTTTCTCCTTAAAGCCAACAGCAGTAACTCCACTACAGAATTCACAATTATAACTATTTTTAGAGGAGAAATGATAGAAAAACAGACCAACAGTTGTATTAGTAGAAAACTGTTCTCCCTATCCTCCCCACCACCACCCCAGGAGATTTCTGAATAACCCAGTAGAGCTACCACTTTGTCACATCAAACCCGAAAGGCCAGAAGGGTCAGGATACCAATGCACTGGGAGCATTAAAATGTCACTGGAAATGTAACAAAATAAAATGCTTTTGTATTTAGCAAAACTCCTCTCAAGGAAGAGTTAGCAGTATGTGTTCAGATAGAATGGTGGTGGTAGTAACAAAGAACTCTTACCCATTGGCTTGTTAAAGCCAGTAAAAAGTGTACAAAGGAGTTAAACAATCACTTCAGAAAATAAGATACAGAGATTTCACACACATGAGAAGATGCTCAGTATCATCAGTCAATAGGAAAAAGTAAATAAACCAAATAAGATATCACTACACATCTATTAAATGGCTAAAAAGATTTTAAATGACAATTCCAAGTGCTAGTGAGGATGCAAAGCAACTGGAGCTCTTGTACATTGCTGATGGGAATGTAAAATGGTACAGCCATTTTGGAAAACAGTTTGTTTCTTACAAAGTTAAACACTTACCGTACAATCTAGCGACCCCACTTCTAGGTAAGAAAAATAAAACATATGCATACAAAAAACCTGTACACAGTCATTTATAGTGGCTTTACTCATAATCTCCAAAAAATGCAAACAAACTAAATGCCCATCAACTGGTAAATGCCATGAACAACCAAATGCCCATGATCAAACAAACTTTGGTATACAAATAGAATGAAATAGATACATGCAGTAACATGGATGAATTTTCAATGTGTTATGGTAAGTGAAAGAAGTCAGACTTCATAAACCTACCTAATATATGGTGATATTTATAGGACATTCTGAAAAAGGTGCAGCTATAGGGAGAAGAAAGAGATCAGTGGTTAGTTACCAGGGCCTGGGAGCATTGGAAGGAGATTGACTCCAAAGACACAAGAGGGAATTTTGGAGAGTGATGGAAAATGTTCTATATCTTTACTGTGGTGGTGATTACATGGTGTTTACATATGTCAAAATTTGTAAAAATGTACACAATAAAGAGTAATATTTACTGTATATAAATTACTCCTCATAAACCTGGCTTTAAATAAATTGTGATTCTGATTAGTCAATGTCTTCAGCACCGTTATAGCCAACTTGTATGAAATGCATACTACCACTATTTCCAAATGTACTGTGATGTTTCTCTTCATCAAAAGCAGGAACCAAATAAAATTCACAGGATTTTGTGTAGTGAAGACTTTAAAGACCAAAAATGTTTTCATTTCTTTGTTTGCCACCTTTTCTTCAGCCTTTTTCCTTTTGCTGTTTCAGGCTAGTCATAGTGAAGATTTAAATCCTATATTTTCAGACTGCTCACTGGAGATTAAGTAAATTCAGGGGTCGACATGAAAACATTCTAAACTGTTTGAGTTCATTTAACATTTTGCCTGATAATGTTTTTGCTCATATATCTTATCAATTAAGGGGTAATTTTAGATGAGTGCATATCATTAAGAGAAGTATTAAGCATGGATATTTAAGCACTTATATTGGCCAGAGAAGAATAATTTGATTAAATAATTTGGACAGATTCCCTCTCGATGTAATTCTGTGAGGGACAAAGGGGGAGAGCATCAGCTCCCCAGGGGATTGAATGGAATCGATAATCCTGTGGTCAAACAAGCAAGGAGAAGCACTTTACTAAAGATGGGGCTTTTTGTCTTCATTAGAAAAATTGAAGATGCTCTAAAGAACTCGAGCATTAAAGATAATGGTGTCTTTTAGAAGAACTTGTGTGCTTCATGGCTTAGGTACTTGATTAAATGGCTAATTCACCCTCTACTTATCTAATTGATCTTGTTTTCTCCTCCTTCACCCTGCCCTTAAGATATCAGAAGTAAATGACATGTAACCACTAGAAACTTCTTTCTCTTTCCTTACCAGGTATTGTCAAACTGTATCTACTGCTATCACAGGTTCTCTTGATACCTGAAATGATGAACTGTATCATGAGGGTGACCATATTTATATTGGGAGGACAGCTCCAAACTGCCTTGTGGATGAGAATCCCTTCTTAAAATTATTTGGCTATCATGGAGGAAAAAAAGAATTCCTCTGTTACATTCATTTCTCTTTTTTTTTTTTTTTTCAAATAAAAGGCCCTTTACTATTATGGGCAAAAAGTGACTTACTCCTTAATCCACTTTCGTGTTCCCCACAGAGCCCCCATAGGGAAGCTTCATCTCAAGGGAGGAGTGAGGGGTAACCATGAGCAAGCAGGGCAGATGGGTGGCAGTTTCAAAGGGGTCTTGAAAATAAACCATTATCCATCCCTCTCCTCATGAAATGTGATGGAGGAGCAGTTTTCAGTCACTCTTCTATTGCCACACATATGCTTGATAACATTTATATATGTGACATAGTCACTAATTCATTCTGGATTAGAATGTATCCATTCAGCACCTACTATTTACCAGGCACTCTTCTAGACATTAGCGGTACAACAGTGAACAAATAGACAATAATTCCTCGCCTAAAGGAGTTTACATTCCAGTGTTGTAGACAGGAAATAAAGAAGATAGTAAGTGCTATATATTTAAATATATAAAGAAATAAATAAGTTATATCTGTGTAACATATAAGTTATACATTATATATGCAATTTGTATATGAAATAAGTTGTATATACTATATACAACTTATATAGCTAACATATATATGTATATTGCTTATATCTGTATATAGTGTATGACTTAGTAACTAGTATTATGAAGAAAAATAAAGTAGAAAAGAATGATTAGAAGTATCTGGGCAGAGAATCATAATACTGGATAGTGGCTGGAATAGTCTCATTGAGAAGATTCCACTTCAGTTAGAGACCTGAATAGCTTGGAGATATCTTGGGATGAGCATTTGAAGCAGAGCAAACAGAAAATGCAAAAGTCATGAAGCAGGAGCACACCTGGCATTTCAAGTAGAAGCAAGAAAGTTAGTGTGACTGGAATGGCCTGAATGAAGGGGCAAATAGTAAGGGATGAAGTCAGAGAGGTAACTGGATGCCAAATCATGTTACAGCCTCGTACAAGCAAGGCATATTAAAAATTGTGGCTTTTGCTATGAAAGAATTGGAAAACCATGAGAGTTGTGAGCAAATACATAACATGATCTGAAGGATCCTTTAATTATCACGAAGCTCTTATAGTGTAGTGGCAGTTGGGATGGTGAAAAGGGTTTAAATCCTGAATACAGCATTGTTCTGGGTTGAACAGTGTCCCTTAAAATTTCTACCTGCAGCCTCAGAATAAGACATTATTTGGAAATAGGGTCTTTGCAGATGTAATCAGTTAAGTTAAATAAGGCCATCCTGGATTAGGGTGGGTAATAAAACCAATGACTGTTGCCTTTATAAAAGCATGTGAAGACAGAGAGATGCACAGGGAGAAGCCATGTGAAGACAAAGGCAGAGATTAGAGTGACGCATCTACAAGCCAAGAAACACTAAATATTGCCAGCGGCCATCAGAAGCCAGGATGAGGCAAGCAAGGTTTCTTTCCTAGAGCCTTCAGAGAGAGCATGGCCCTGCCAGCACCTTGATCTCAGACTTCTGGCCTCCAATATTGTGAGAGAGTAAACTTCTGTTGTTTTACACGATCTGATTTGTGATTCTTTGTTATGGCAGCTCTAGGAAGATAAAATACTCATGAAGACACAGCCAACAGGAAGTGCTAATGGATCAATGAGTGTAGTCATAGGAAGACAAGTAAAAAAATACACCAAAATTTTAGATTGGAGCAACTGAAAAAATGAACTTTAGGGACGATATTTGGAGTTCAGTTTTGGACAGATTTTATTAAAACATCCCTGTACTTAATCCAGTTATACAGTTTTTAGACTATTTGCTAAATCCTAAAGGAGAATAAGTGGAAGGTAAGTTATACTGTGGCATGCACCCCAGATGGAAACAAGGATTATAGGTTTAACAAAGAGCAGACTTTAATAGATTATTTAAATAAGTATTTAAATCATTATCAAGAAATAACGTGAGTACAAAGTTATACACCATTCTCAAACTCTTCCAAAATATAACAGAGGGAGGAACATTCCCAAACTCATTCTACAAGGCCATCATCACCCTGATACCAGAACTGGACAAAGATGTCACAAAAAAACCCTACAGACCAATATCACTAATGAACATAGATGCAAAAATACACCTACCTAAGGAGACAAAAGACCTGTATGCAGAAAACTTTAAGACACTGTTGAAAGAAATTAAAGATGATACAAACAGATGGAGAGATATACCATGTTCTTGGATTGGAAGAATCAACATTGTGAAAATGACTATACTACCCAAAGCAATCTACAGATTCAATGCAATCCCTATCAAACTGCCACTGGCATTTTTCACAGAACTAGAACGAAAAATTTCACAATTTGTATGGAAACACAAAAGACCCCGAATAACCAAAGTAATATTGAGAAAGAAAAATGGAACTGAAAGAATCAGGCTCCTGGACTTCAGACTATACTACAAAGCTACAGTAATCAAGACAGTATGGTACTGGCACAAAAACAGAAATATAGATCAATGGAACAGGATAGGCAGCCCAGAGATAAACCCATGCACGTATGGTTACCTTATCTTTGATAAAGGAGTCAAGAATATACAATGGAGAAAAGACACCCTCTTCAATAAGTGGTGCTGGGAAAACTGGATAGCTACATGTAAAAGAATGAAATTAGAACACTTCCTAACACCATACACAAAAATAAATTCAAAATGGATTAAAGACCTTAATGTGAGGCCAGACACTTTAAAACGCTTAGAGGAAAACACAAGCAGAGCACTCTGTGACATAAATCACAGCAAGATCCTTTTTGACCCACCTCCTAAAGAAATGGAAATAAAAATAAACAAATAGGACCTAATGAAACTTAAAAGCTTTTTCACAGCAAAGGAAATCATAAACAAGATGAAAAGACAACCCTCAGAATGGGAAAAAATATTTGCAAATGAAGCAACTGACAAAGGATTAATCTCCAAAATATACAAGCAGCTCATGCAGCTCAATATCAAGAAAACAAACAACCCAATCCAAAAACGGGCAGAAGACCTAAATAGACATTTCTTCAAAGAAGATAAATATACAGATTGCCAGCAAACATATGAAAAGATGCTCAACGTCACAAATCATTAGAGAAATGCAAATCGAAACTACAATGAGGTATCACGTCACATCAGTCAGAACGGCCATCATCAAAAAATCTACAAACAACAAATGCTGGAGAGGGTGTGACAAAAAGGGAAGCCTCTTGCACTGTTGGTGGGAATGTAAATTGATACAGCCACTATGGAGAACAGTAGGAGGTTCCTTAAAAAACTAAAAATAGAACTACCATATGCCCAGAATCCCACTACTGTGCATGTACCCTGAGAAAAGCATAATTCAAAGAATCATGTACCGCAACGTTCATTGCAGCACTATTTACAATAGATAGGGTATGGAAGCAACCTAAGTGTCCATCGACAGATGAATGGATAAAGAAGATGTGGTACATGTATACAATGGAATATTACTCAGCCATAAAAAGAAACAAAATTGAGTTATTTGTAGTGAGGTGGGTGGACCTAGAGACTGTCATACAGAGTGAAGTAAGTCAGAAAGAGAAAAACAAATACCGTATGCTAACACATATATATGGAATCTAAAACAGAATGGTTCTGAAGAACCTAGGGGCAGGACAGGAATAAAGACACAGATGTAGAGAATGGACTTGAGGACACGGGGTGGGGGAAGGGTAAGCTGGGACGAAGTGAGAGAGTGGCATGGACATATATACACTACCAAAAGTAAAATAGATAGCTAGTAGGAAGCAGCCGCATAGCACAGGGAGATCAGCTCGGTGCTTTGTGACCACCTAGAGGGGTGGGATAGGGAGGGTGGGAGGGAGACACAAGAGGGAGGAGATATGGGGATATATGTATATGTGTAGCTGATTCACTATGTTATAAAGCAGAAACTAACAAACCATTGTAAAGCAACTATACTCCAATAAAGATGTTTTAAAAAAAAAGTAACTGAAACTAACTGTATGGAAATAAACATATTTAAAGTACAAAAAAAATTTTAATAAATAAGTAAAGTAGATTGGGCAGCAAGGACAGCTAGCTGCCCTAGGAATAGCCTGGAATTAGTCAAGGTAAAGAATACATGAATTTTGGACAAATTATTTGATTAAAAGGAATTTAATACAGTATGCTTTTTTCATAAAGGACTGCTGAAGGAAAAGTTCTAAGAACTGAAGGAAGGAATGATGGTAAAACAAGAAAAGATGAAAAATAAGCTGGCAGAACTCAGGAAGGAAGTAGAAAAGAAGAATAAAAAGTGTAGTAGGTCTGAAAACTAGTAAAATAAACACATCTGAAAACAGCAATATGGTTGTAAAGCAAAAGAAAATCACACAAAATAATGCAAAAACTAAGAAAAAGTGATTCGAAATAATTATAGATATTGACGACAAAGGAGTTCAAACACTGTCTGATTGATGTTTCTAAAAACGATAATAGAACAAATGACACATAGATTTCATATACTATTCCAAAATATTCTTAAAATAAAGAATGTCTTAAACCTTTGAAAAGTTAGTGAATTTCAAGGATAAAGAAAAAATCCCAGGGGAATCACCATGGAAAGCTAAAATTATTTTTAAAAATCATATTGCCTTTAAACTTCTACATAATTATATTTAGTGCCCAAAGATGTGCATAAAACTTAGTTACAAATCTTTGAAGTGAGACCCAAGAATCTTATACCAAGCCAAGTTATCCTCTGAGTCAAGTATAAAAGCATCAGACATTCTCAAGCATGAGAAAAACCATACACCATGAGCCTCACTTGAAAAAAATACTTGATAATGTCTATTCAACTAAAAAGAAATCAATATTAAAAAGAAAAAAATTAGAAATGAAGAAACTATAGTGAAGGACTTGCATTCAACAAAAAATTCATTTATCAAATTTTATAGAACTGAGGGAATTATGAGGAGAGAACAGAATGTATATGTGAACATTGAGAATTTGAGATAAAGGGAGGTGGGATAAGATAAGAGGACTAATTTTCTCATATTTAGAGTGGAAAATCAACTGATAAGGCCTAAAATTAAACATATAACTAAAAACATACTCTAGCCATTATCCTAATATGAGTTGTTTTTCATTATCTTTCCATAAACTCAGAGAAATATTTTATAAACTAATAGCTCTTATGATGAAGAAATATTTTCTTTTACTATGTATTATGATCTTATTGTAGAAAATTATGCCTAATCATCTTACTATATGTGGAAATATTATAGATAATATTCACCAAATGTAGACAGTGATTTTGGAGGGGAATAATTTTTAACTTTCTTCCTTCTATTTTTCTATATTGCTTGACTGGTTACAATGAGCATATGTGATTTTTTTTGTGAAAACAATTTATTTATAAAAGATAGGCCCATAATTCTTTATTTAAAACCCTTGGGACCAGAGGCGTTTCAAGATTAGAATATTTCAAATTTTAGAAAGGTGGTAAGGTACATGTGGAACATCCTTAGGGGATCTACGCCAGCTCTTCAAAACCAAACATGTTAATTTTGCTATAGCAAAAGTATGAATATTCACACTAATGGGAAAATTATTATTATAATTAGCCTTTTTAATGTGAGTTCAGATCAGGTGCTATCAAATGATTTTTCTGCAAACCAATAAAAAAATTTTTCATTTTTAGAGCTCTTTCAATTACAGTTTTATAGATAAGGAGATATGGACCATTCTGTTTAACTTCAATGTCCACTTAATGTAAGCAACTTAAAGTACTATAATCATACTAATATGCTTGTGTATGCAGTCTGGAGAACATATAGTTCCTGCAATTCTTCATCCTCAACATGTTTTCCAAACTACACAGCAATTCTGTTATACACATCTTTCTTCATCCCAAGCCTTATCCCTCACTTTCCTGGGTTTTATCAACACAGGAAGGAAGGATGTTAGGGTTGAAAAAACACTAAGCTGAGAGTTAAGAGATTTTTGTTTTAGCTCTGCTCCCTAATAGCTTTGACTTAGACAAGTCAATTTCCTCGATAAGACAGTCTTTCCACACCATACCAAACACTTGTAGCACATTTTAAATCTAATTATAGGAACCCAAAGGTCAGTTTTGAGTGGAAAAGAAGGGAGGGATTTATTAAACAAGAACAACAGTGAGTGGAATGGAAGGTAGTGGCCTGGCAGCTGGGTGTAGATCCATTTCAGCATTAACATACAGGCTTTGGTAGCATCCTAATCAAAACACAATCTCTCTTCTTTGAAAAATATCTGTCAGATCTTCTCATTTGGCCAGTTGCTTTGATGTAATGATACCCTAGGCTACCTAATGATACACTCGATCTCTCCACATTAGATAACTGGACACAATGTCAAACTAGATCAGGATTTAACCTGATGTTTTATGAAGTTCAGTTGGATTCTCAACCAAATCCTCCAGATCTATAAAGGTACACATCACCTAGTGAAAAAAAACAAGTACCACAAAAATCTTCAGCCTTTAATTTCTGTGAACCATTCAAATAAGTTTAGAAATAATGAAAGCATGATTCTCCCTGTTAAAATTCCTGTATAATAGGTATGTAAGCATATTCTTCTGACCTGGGTTTGGGTGAAATAGCTCCATTATGAACAGCTTTTGGCTATGAAAGCAATGAAGCTGTGTTAAAATATCACTTAAAGTCATAAAAAAAAACCACAATTGAATTGCTAAAGTTCCATCAGCAGAAGCTCTAGAAAGACTACGTGGAGGAAATTTCCAACTTAAGATCTTGGCCTATTAATAAGCTACAATAGGAAGTCAGGCATTTTGGTTGCTGACTGACATGGAAAGACCTTTAAAACCATATGTGCCTTTGGTGGTTACTTTTCAAAAAGAGAAATTCTGCCAGGGATGTCTGGTAAGATTGCATCCTCCAACTAGGCTGCCTATGTAAGGGATGCAGGATTCAATGTGGCACCATAGTTCTCCTGCATCAGAGGTAAATGAAATAGAAGCCAATGGCTTGTGTTCTCTGATTGGCACCCAAATTACTGAGAGGGGGTGTATTCTTAAAGTTTCTTAAGTACTGTGGGTACTGGGTTAGTACCAAGAGGGTCTGTGTTTATGGGCTTGTGCTCAAACCAGCAGACCTCCTACCTTTCAGGCCATAAAACGTGATGACTTCTGTGATGTTGGAGGTTCTGGGACCACAGGTCCAGAGGGTTGGATTTGTGAACTCAGTCAGACCAGCACTGAACCATGCTTTGAGTTCAACCATCGGCATCTTTTCAGAATGTTACTTGGGACCAGCTCAAGCCTTTGCACCCAGAAATAAGCACATGCACACATATATACACACACATACACACACAGATGAGGTTTTTCTTTTTGAGCAAACCAAATTCATGTTTCTTACACGTTAGCACTTCTTTCAGCCTGCGGAGTAGTCGTCTGGATGCCAGCCGCATGAAAGCTGTCTCTGTTTTTTACTTAACTACTAGAAGAATTAGCTTCCTCTTCCATAAAATTTGACTCTTTTCTCTGAAAACATTTCAGAAATGTGGTGACGTTTAGATGAGAGTCTTTATGGGAGTGCTTTTTTACCTTAAAACCCTACACAAGCATTCTCCATGTGTCTCATGGGGGGATAAGTCCCCCCAAAAGTTAATAGATAATTTTGCAAAAAACAAAATAAATAAGTCAAGTTGTCAGCTCAAATTAAATTGGGAAAACTTTAGCTTAAGATAGAAGTCTTTACTGCAGGACTTCCCAGAGTCCATAAATCGCTAAGATACAGTAAGAATTTACGAGGGAGAGGTATACTATACAATGCTGCCCATCCTACCTCACCTTGGAGTTATTCTTCAGTAATCATCTCAAGGGACATTTTCCGGAACACACTAAACCTTAAAATGCAAGTCATGTTACAGTGGGTGTAAATGAGCTGAGCATCCTTAATAGAATTAACCAGAAGGCATAATGACATTCATGCTTCTGCTCAAAGGAGAATCGAATTTTAGTTTGTAAACTCAATCATAGAAATATTTTTCATGCTGGAAAGGAGGTAAAAACCTTCATAACTTCATCACAGCTTAGACAGTACACAAATGGGGCAGAAGACTGATCCCAGAAGAGCCACACAAGGTGGACAGCAGGGCTGCAACATTTCTGGGCTGATTGATAAGTGACTAGTGAGGGTCGTTTGTAGAACATATTGGAAGATGCAACCCCCCTTACACGTCACATTGGGAAAAAATTCTTATTCAAAAATTCTATTGAAAAAATTCTTATGTGACTACATCAGCCTTGAAAAAACTATAACACATTAAGTAGATAAGAGTTACTAGAACATGGGTGACTCAAGAAGAAGAGAAATCCAACAAAACCAAAGAAGAGAAAAATGTATAAAACACACATGGGTTCCAACTTGTAGGGATGGAAAATTGAAAATTAGTATGAGAACACTATCATGTTCTGTTTCATTATATAAATTATTCCTAAGTTAATTATATGCTAAAGTAGTCAACACAATGTTGAGGAGAAGAATAAAGGTGGAAGACTGACACTATCCAACCTCAAGACTTACTAGAGAGCTACAGTAATCAAGACTGTGGTACTGGTAAAGTAATAGACAGATCAGTGGAACAGAGTAGAGAGCCCAGAAATACACCTACATAAATATAATCAACTGATCTTTGATAAAGGAGCAAATGTAACACAATGGAGTAAAGACAGTCTTTTCAACAAATGGTGGTGAAACAACTGGACATCCACATGTAAAAAAAAATGAATCTAGATGCAGACCTTATACTCTTCACAAAAATTAACTCAAAATGGATCACAGACCTAAACGTAAAACTCAAAGCTATAAAACTCCTTTCTAAGATAACATAGGAAAAAAACCTAGATGATCTTGTGTACGGTGATGACTTTTTAGATACAGCATCAAAGGCATGATCCATGCAAGAAGGAATCGATTAGCTGAATTTCATTACAATTAAGACTTCTGCTCTATGAAAGCCATGTCAAGAGAGTGAGGAGATAAATCACAGGCTGGGAGAAAATATTTTCAAAAGACACATTAGCGAAAGAACTGTTATCCAAAACAAACTACACAAAGAACTCTTAAAACTCAACAATAAGGAAATAGAAGTAGTTAAAATAGTTAGAAAATAAATAGTTGAAAAATGTGCCAAAGACCTTAATAGACACCTCATGAAAGAAGATATACAGACGGCAAATAGGCCTATGAAGATATGCTCCACATCAAAAGTGATCAGGAAAATGCAAATTAAAACAATGATATACTACTACACAGGTATTCCAGTGGCCAAAATCTGGAACATTGCCAGCACCAAATGCTGCCCAGGATGTAGAGCCAACAGGAACTCTCATTCATTGCTGGTGGGAATGCAACACAGACACTTTGGAAGACAGTCTGGTGGTTTCTTACGAAACTAAACATACTCTTACCATGTGATCCAGTAATTGCAGTTGGAAGCAAACAAGATGTCTTTCAGTAGGTGAATGGATTAATAAACTGTAACACATCTAGACAACAAAATATTATTCAGCACTAAAAAGAAATGGCCTAACAAGCCATGAAGAGATGGAGGAAACGTAAATGCATATTACTAAGTGGAAGAAGCAAACCTAAAATTATGACATACTGTATGACTCCAACTATATGATATTCTGGAAAAGGCAAAACTATGGAGACAGTAAAAAAATCAGTGGTTGCCAGGACTGGGCGGGGGGTGGCGGGGTTAGGGATGAATCAGCAGAGTACAGAGGATTTTTAAGGCAGTGAAAATACTCTATATGATACTATAATGATGAACACATGTCATTATACCTTTGTCCAAACCCACTGAATGTGCAATACCAACTGTGAACCCTAATGTAAGCTCTGGACTTTGGGTGAATATGATATGTGAATGTAGGTTTATCACTTGTGATAAATGTACATATTGATAATAGTGGGGGAGAATATGCATGTGTGGGGTGCCAGGGTATATGGGTATTCTCTGAAACTTTCTCTCAAATTGGCTGTGAACTTAAAACTGCACTAAAAGTAATAGCCTTAAAAGTAAAAGAAGTTGGCAGGAAAACAAAAATATTTTAAACCAAATGTTTGAAGATGTTTGAAAAGAAAAATATATTACTTTTTCTTACAAACTATCTTCTTATCACTGTTGGAAAACAATCCTGAGCTGGATCATCTTATGATGCTGATTCCAAACAGTAATTCCTGTTTGCTTAAGAATTCTAGTGGAAGGTAGGGAAGCATCAAATGTTAGGTTTTTGGTTATCTTTGTGTTTAGAAGAAAAGTGAATTGGCTCGTATCCAATTAATTTTAAGAAGCTTCGCATTATCCAGTGGGCAATACTATTTTATAGTTACTATGGCTGTGCAGCAAACCACAACAAAACTTAGCTTAAAACAATCATAATATTCATTTTATTTGTGAATCTGCCCCCTAACCAGAGGTCAATGAGAACAACTCATTTCTACCCACTTGGTATAGGGCTAGGGTAGCTCGAAGGCTAGTGGAATCAACCAGAGGCTTCTTCACTCACACGTCTGGCGATTGATGCTGGCTGTTGGCTGAGGGCCTCAGTTCCTCTACATGTGGCCTCTTCACAAGGGCTAGTTTGGGCTTCCTCACAGCAAAGTGGCTGGCTTTCAAGGGAAGTGTCTGAGAGAGAGCAAAGCAGAAGCTGTATTGCTCCCATGACCTAGACTCGGAAGCCAAATGACATCACTTCTGTCTTACCAGTTTATTGGTTGGAACAGTCACAAAGCTCTGCTCAAATTCAAGGAAGGGAGGCACAGTCCCAGGTCTCAGAGGGAGGAAAAGAGCATATGTGTATAGGTGCAACGATCTTTGGAAAATACAATCCGCTACCGCTTTACTAGAAGCTGATTCTGTTCTTAAAATTTCTTATTTGTCTGTGTGGAGAACTATAACCAAATGAAATGATAATTAACAAAGGATAGAGCTGAAATGCATTGTCTGATATGGCATAAGACTTGCTATTGAGACAATCCTTTTTCAAATATTGTTATTACTTAGAAATAGATAAGTAACTTACTAGTTAGAAATTCTAATTTGAGATAGTATAATAAGCCAGTTAAGTCAGTAAGGGCAGAATTTTTTGAAACTCAAAGTAGCTCATTAGCATCAGTTAATAAATTAAGTCAATGTAACCTTCCCAAATCTTTGTACTTATACTTCAAGAATTTTCAATGCAAGGCAATAGTCCAACGTTTCCTCTTAACAAGGAAAAAAATGAAAATCAGTTATTTTGCACTTAAAACACAAGACAAAAATTGAGAAAATTCTCTGAAGTCAAAGTTAGACTACCCCAACATTTCAAAAGAGGGGAAATAGAGTGAAATTTTAATTAATAATTAATGTAACATAATGGGGGATGATTTAAAACAGAATGGAAAAGATAAACTATAACACTCCAACATATTTCTCTCTTTTGAATTCATATCAGTATGCTACTTATGCAAATTATTGCTTCTAGTCATTACCACACACATACATATCTATACATATAATTTACATTTTTTCATCTTGCCTTCACACTAGATGTGTATTCACTCCTGGCTCCTTACGCATGAATACTGTGGATATTTGATGCATGCTATAAAAAATTAATGACAATGAAGCAAGGTAATTATTTTGTACATCATCATAGCGTGCAAGAGTTAAGAACTTTGAAGAATTTGGTTGATTTGAAGGACTCTCTTTTTGAACAAAGTGAAGAATCTCCATTAAGACGTTTTGCTCCCCTTGCTACTACAAGAGGGTGTATTATGTGGGTGATACTTGAGGAGGGGAAAGAGTACTAATTTCCTTTTATTGCTCACACATTACTTCAAATTATTCTCACAGCCATCTGCCTCAATTAACATCCAGTCTATTACTCATCTACTTTTGTTCTCAAGGATGAACATCTTCATAGCATAATTGAGTAATTTTCCTTCCATAAACAAAGCATCTGGCTAAATTGCCTTTCACAAAAGCCACTTTTAGATAGATATTTAAGTATTATGCTCTAAGATAAGAGCCTGAAAGACATAATGCTAAGTCTTTGAGAAGGAAAAAGGTACATAGTGCCCTGAATGTTTTCCACAGAATACTCAGAGTACCCAAGAGTTAATGAAAGGAACTCACACCACTTGTGACATAAGCAATATTGATAAGCCACTTACTATCTCTGAAATTCAGTTAAATTACCAAAAAATGAGATTAACACTCCCTGTCTTGCAGGACCTTCACAGGGATTAAGTGGAATAACATGCAAAAGTGTCTGATACTAAGCAAACAACTGATAAATTCTATTTGAACATCTCTCCCCAACTCAGTCTTTATAGTTTTCTGCTTTTAACTTTTTAAGCATTTCTATTTTGCTTTTGTGATAGGTGAAGATTTGAACATACACACACACACACACACACACACACACACACACACACACACACACACACACACACACACACACACACACACACACACACTGGAAGGATTTCCCCTGACTACTGTCCTTTGTGTTCCTAATTATTCCCTCTTAGGAAATCGTGTTGGCCCATCATACTCTAAGCTACAGTTCAGATGGTCATTAGAGAGTTCTAGGCACTATAGATTTAGTAGCCTACTTACCCTCAGGTAATTTCAAGGGTCCTGGTGTTTCCTTAAAAGCTGAACAATAACAGGCTGATGTCACTATGCTTGAATTTTCTTTGGCAATACAGTTCTCTTAATAACTAAGAAGGCTTACAATGTATCTGTTTCTAGGCAACTCCATAAAAAAAAATCAATAGCTTTTGTCTAGCTATGACCTTTAAGAATTCCTGTCTCCTATCTTCTGCCCTTTCTTCATGATCCTCCCTCAAGGCAGAGAGAAGCAAAATACTTAGAAGGGGAAAAACAACCCACCCTCAATCTGATCAGTGCTGCCAGATTTTTCACTTTCTTGAAACAGAGAATTCTTAGGAGAGTTTCTTAGGAGAGACTTAGGGACCCAGTCTTACCACTTTATCATCTGCTAAGTTTATTGTTTTCTTACCTCTGCTTGTTTTAGTTTATGTGGAAGTAGGACAAAAAGCATTGGCTTTTGTAATGGGAAATCTAACTCCATTTTCAAATGTTTTATTGCTGGTAGCTTTTATGCCTCATCCTTCCATCTTCTCCTTTTGCCACACATCTGGACAAGTGGATAAGAAAGTCCGGGTATTCCTTTGGGAACAGCAAGAAATTCAAACAATGCAAGGCCGTTTCCATTCACAAACTCTCACATGGCCTCACCTGCTAACCACAATAAAAATCCAACCCAGTCACCTTTCTTTGCTCTCTCAATCCATTTTGGTCCTGTTTGAGAGGCCCACCCAGAGACTTCCATTATGTAAGTAACAAACTTTTTTATGCTCTATTGGTGTGTGTATAGCATCATCAATCTTGACATTCAAGCCAAACTTTGGATAGGGTCCCTCTGCCTCAGCAGATAATCATCCAGCTTTTCTAATGGTATTCTCCATTAACTTATATGGCAAGCCACAAACAGAAAAGGCCTGTCTTAGCAAAGCTATATTATCTTTCTGCTCTGTTTTTAGGGTAGACTATCTTCAGACTATGTTTGCCTTTTTTAAAATCATAAGACATATCTAAAAACCTCAAGAAATACTCTTATTTTTCCCACCACTTTTTAAAAACATTATAACTCCATTCAGCAAATGGTCTGAGTTCAAGGTACAAAAATTCACAGTTTGATAAAATATTTCCCCCTCACATAACAAGAACCACCAACTGCCCAGCCTAGAAAACAGGGATTGTTTCTGTCCTATATCTTAATGACTCCTGTCCTCAACAAATGACATCTTTTTAGTAACTGTTACTTCCAGCATCCTAGTTATGGTAACAAATTCCATATTAGTTAGGAGACCATCCAGTGAAATTTTAAAAATAATCAAAAGAGGACTAACCAAAGGGATTCATTGTCTCACACAACAAAAAGTCAGAATCTTCCAGAGTTGGCTAAATCACTGGCTTAAAAATATTAGTCTCTGATTCAAGTTTTAAGAACAATCTGGGGTAGGAGTAGGTCTGACATGAAATAGGTTTTTTATAAGCAATCAATACTGTCTGCCACAGTCAGTCTCTATACAGTTATTGAATATCTGTGATATCCCAAATGCTAGCCTACCCATTAGGGAGATTACACTGAAAAAGACATTCTAGGATTAAAGGAATTCTTACTTGCTGAAGAATAATTTGTTTCATATAAAAGAAATATAATCCTATGTTACTATGCCTAAACTTTTCCAAAAAAATCATTCAAACCATCAAATGTTAAATCTCTTTTCATAGATCCTCAAATAATGCCATATTTTAGTGTCTTTATATTATAGAACTTGACCTTCTCGTGCAGCCTTTTTTTCATCCTGGAAATTTTAATTGTGTCTTTTTCATTGTTAACAAGAGACATATGTCTTAACCTGATTATTTAAAACATCCATGTTTTATGTAATGGACTCCATTTTCTTCTCGACATTCAGCATAGAGCTTCTTATTTTCACTTTGACTCACTTCTTTCTGTAGCTGCTGTAGAGATTTCTTACTGGAATTTCTTTTCAATTCATTTCTGGTTAGCTCCACTGTTTCTATGAACCCATATTGCCTGTCATTTTTTGGTTCTCTTTTTTGTTTTGCTGGCCTGTATCCTCAAGTAATTTATTCATAAAAGTTATGGGAAGAATACTTGAAAAACCTTTAACTGTAGGAAAATATCTTCCTTTGACCTCATACAGAAGTGATATTTTTGGCTATGCTCTTCAGCTACATATCGTACAGGTATCATGGAGTTCCTCTCTGCATTGTATCTTCCAAAAATTCAACAATATGTCTGATTTGCTGAACTATTTTCTTGTAATTACCATCATTATTCTTTTGGGTGGGGGAGAGAGATTTTAAAAAAAGCAAAAAAACACCCATGCTTAGTCTGCCTTCCTCAATGAGGTCAATTTCCTAAATTTTTTTGAAAAGTATAGCTTTAAGCTAAGCCTGTCTACCGTTCTACTTTTATATTCCATTCTTACAATTTGACATCAGTTTGATAAATATAAGTGAAGGATTAGTTGATCTTGTAGATAGTCCTGAACTTATTAATGAGCTCTTGGGTTTAAAGGGACTTTGAAAAGTCATGCGTTATACTTGCTTTCAAAACACTCAATTCTTAAAATTATCCTAAAAAAGCCTATTATGTCATTCTTTTTAATTGTAAGGTGATAAATAATTCAGAATCTCATGTACATCTAGGAATTTAAGAATTTTACTCCCCAGCTTTTCCTGAGAATATTTACTTAGTGTTCATTTCTCAATAATCTTTATTTAAATTATTTCTAATATTTCTACTACATTACCCTCAAACTTGCTAGACAAATTAAACCACACAAGTGTAGTTTTCTCACTTTTAGAAAAATCAGTAATTTTTTATTATAACTGAGGAGCTAGACCTTTTTCTAAACTCTGATAAAGGATGATTTTTCTATCTGATATCACATGTTTGGGCAGTACAAATTTTCAAGTGCATTACTAAAACTTTGGCCTCTGGTATTAAATTTCCTCCAGATATCAGAGTCTGTTCCATAGAGATAACATTAATCTCCTCTACCAAGACCAGATGTTCCCATTATTCACAAAGATAACAAATTCCAAGATTTGCTGACAAGATCCTTTTTTTCAAATATTCAGACTGAAGAGGTGGCAAAACTCACTTAGAAGAAGCAGACAGTGAGGCTAAAGGTCAGCCTCCCTAATGTTCAGAACATGAATTATTTTAATCCCTTTCCTGATAGGCATATATGATTCAAGGTGTACATACATCTAAGGAGCATGATCAGGGGTTAAGTAAGAGATTGGTGTGTTTTTCCTACCTAGATAGAATTGTATTTTGTCCTTGTAACATATAAAATCTGTAAAAGTTATTCATGATATTATAGTTTTCTAGTTTGACTTTACGTTTGAAGTATGATTTTTGAAGTTCTATTGATTATACAGATGCTTTGGTAATTTGTATATGACTAAGACCTCAAAGCAGTGAAAATACTACAAAAAAATTGGATGAGAAATCTGCCTTAACCTACAGAAGTTAAAATACTGATATGACATTTAGAAGAGACGGGTGAATAGCTTACATTGAAAACTGATTCATAGAAAGTTAAGTCTTTCAAACAAATAAATGTGGGTGAGCTTTTCCCTCAGTCCTTCATATTTTTAAAACATTTCTGAAGTTGTTTGTTGCATAAAAACCTCTCTTTATCAGATTTAATTATCAAAAGGGCAAGTATTCCAGAATTGAGCTCTACTAACAAGTTGTGTAAGTTCACCTCTCCAGACCTGTGTCTTATTCTACAAAAAAGGAGGGGCGTTGGTCCTCATAATCTCAGTAGTCTGTGCCAGCTCAAGAAACATCTGATTTTAGAATTTTTTTTTTGCTGTAAAATTCCCAATCAGTTAGATAAATGGTGAGTTAAGATCAGCTAACACCAGTGGGAGCATCAACTCTTTTTTAGCCCAAGCACTCTCTGTAGTTCTAAACTATAAATCCTGACATTATGGGATAGAAATATGATTATGAGCTAAATGAACTGGTTATACGAAGTTGACAGTCTCAGAGAAGGGGCACTTGTTGAAAGCCTGGGGTCTTCAAAAAATGGCAGTATACATGTGTGCACATGTGTGTGAGTTTATGCAGGTATGTGTGCAGTTGTGGGTAAGCGTGCTTGTGATTTGGGAGGAAAATGAGAATATTGGTGTCAGCATGATGAGAACAAGTAGAGCTTTCCTCAAAGGAACACTCTTTTCAGGTTCTTTGGCAATGTTGATAGAATGTGACAGTTTTATAAAAAGTCATGATCTGGTCCACACATACCAATTTTAGATTAAGCTCTTTCCTCTTTCAGGGCAGAGACATAAGCAAGGTGCCCATTGATATGTCACACCATCTCTGCCAAAATGTCTGAATTAATGAACTGCTCAGGCTCAAAGACTCTAAAGTTGAAACGCTCGGCATTTTACCAATTTCTTTTCTTTTTTGAAAAAGACAACACACAGAGCAGATTATTCCATTTTCAAATGAAACTGCTACAAATGATATTTCCAAGCTAAGCGATAACAAGAAAAAAATTTCAATAGGTAAGCATTTATCAATAATCATGTCAGCACATTTTTCAGTGATTTGGAATGTTAATGTAAGAAGGGACTTCAGTGATTATCTCCTAGACCAAGGGCTGGAAAATTACAGCCTGTCAGCTAAATCTGGCCCACCACCTGTTTTTGTAAATAAAGTTTTATTGGAACACAGCCACACTCATTCATTCATGTATTGTCTATTTGCTTACCTGTTACCATGGAAGAATTGAGTAGTTGTGAAAGACAATATGGCTCACAAAGTCAAAAAAATGTACTCTGGCCTTTTACAGAAAAAGTTCAACTGGTCTCTGATCTAGACCAGTTGTTCTCAATTATTATCATGATCATTATGATTATTATTACTATTATTATTATTTCTCATTTAAGTATGAGTGGCCCTGGCTCTTTTTTCAAAATGGAAATAACTAAATAATTGTTGTTTCCCCTGGTGATATATTTTTCCTGGTAATACACATTGCAGACACTCTGCTACCTACCATCAGCCTTCTTTCCTAACCCAAGCTTTCCTTCTAACCAAGCACTGATTTTGCAACAAGAATTCTCAGTACAAATTAGGTGCTTCTGGGAAGTGGCACTCATACAGGTTTTTGAAGTCTTGGAAACATGGGACATTTATGCAGTAATAGTCCAATGTAGAAATTAAGGTGGTGAAGAGGACAGCTTCCTGCTTCCTGGATCATAGCTTCAGTAGTGCATTTGTAAGCCCTGTAGTTCCAGTGGTGGCCTTCTAATCCTCTGCCTTCCTGTTAGGGGCTGAGATAGTAGGGCTTCTGGCAGGCAGGCTGAAGTTCTGGGTCATTCTAGATGCCCTGTCCTGAAAGTGCCCCCTTAGCCATTTCAACTTTGTAAGTACATATCTGATTTAAATATTTTTGTATTTAAAATACCTTAAGTGCCTTTTATTTTCTCTACAAAACATAACTGTTACATCTTGATCACATACTGAATTCTCATATATGTGAGCCTGGTTTGAGATCCTTTCTCTTCCATTCATCCAAAGTCTCCTTCAGCTTCATTACAGTAGTTTTGAGTTTTCTATTTGGTAGGACATGAATCCTCTTGTTATACTTTAGAGGGAGGAGAGGGCATTCTTGAACATTAATCCTTGCAAATAAATTTTAGAAACAGTCAAATCTCCCTACATCTGCCTACCACAAAAATAGTGAAATTTTTATTAGAATTCCATTAAACTTATAAACTACTTGGAAGATTAATATCTTTATAATATTGAAGAATATGGTTTGCCTCTGTTTCTATAAGGCTTCTTCTATAGGAGAACAAAAGAAAGAAAAAAACATAAATTCCACACATGATTATAATTGTTTTTTTTAAGATGGATACTGAAACAAAATGTAATATCATAAGGGAGTATGAATTCTGAAGGTTTTCAAAATAAAATTATTTACTAATCAAATAGTATCTACATACATTTGAAAACAGTAATGTATACAAGTGAAAGACATCATTTATTGGACCTAAACATACTTGGGGTATATATGGATTTGAGTATCTCTTGAAATAATTCCAAGGATTTCCAAAGTTATGTTGTTGGGAAGCACCAATTTAGACCAACCATCCCCTCACAGTGACAATTCTTTGGGCAGTGCTGATCAATTAATGTAGAGGCTAAAATGGTAAGGAGAATTCGTTACTCGGTGGGTAACTATTTCATTCATGGAAAAATTTAATAGAAAAAGATGATCTCTTCAGGTGAAGCCACATCTACCTATGGTCCTGTCCCCTAGAGCTAAAGTGAATACATTTTATTCTCTGGAGCATTCCAGTTTTTCAAATACTGGATAATAATTTTCATCTCACCCATGCCCACTTCAGTTGTCTCTTGCTAGTTCCTTCAATTTCCTTTTACAGCTTATTCCCAAACCATTCTAATCACCCTTCTGCAAATATACCTAAGTTTTTCAGAATCTCATTTAATGAGAAAAACTCAGCATGTGCTAACCCCAACACTCCAGGTGTGTTCTAACATAATCTACTGCACGTGTAGATTTGCTGCAGAACAAGTATTAGGATCACAGTATAAGATATTTTAACTCCTATCACACTTTTGGCTCACATTGCACATTTATCACTTAGGTTTTTGGGTTTTCCCACCTGAACTCTAAAGTCAGGTAGCTCAAAGTCTGCACATTAAAAAAAAAAAAAAAAAAAAAGCAGAATCAAGATGGCAGAGTAGGAAGATTCTGAGCTCACCTCGTATCACAAACACACCAAAAGTACAACTACACATAGAACAACTCTCTCTGAGAATGACTTGAAGACTAGCAGAGTAGCACTTCTACAACCAAGGATATAAAGAAAAAACACACCAAGACTGGTAAGAGGGGAAGAGAAGTGATGTAGTTGGGACCCACACCCCAGCAGGTGACCCAGAAGATGAAGGGGATATTACAAGCTCAAGGATCCTCCCTAAAGAGTGAGAGATTTAAGCCCCACATTGGGCACCCCAGTGCTGGGGTCTGGCCCTGGGAAGATGAGTTCCCTTGGCTGGTTTTGAAAGCCAGTGGAGCTAACCACAGGGCTGTAGAAAACCATGTTCCACTCTTAAAAGGCACTCACACAGCCTTGCTTGCTCCCAGTCCCAGCATAGAAGCAACAGAGTGAAAAGTGCCTGGTGCTCTAGATGGCCTGCCAAGACCACCCTAGCTTGCCCTCCAGGCTGCACCAGGTTCTGGGTCCACCCCCAACCCCAACCAATGTGGCAGCCCTCACATGCCCTGGGAAAAGCTTCAGCCTGTGCCAGGCTCCAGCTGCCTCCACACCCATCCCTCTACCACCTAGGCAGGGGCCACTAACATACTGTGGGAGAATTAATGGCTCACACCAAGCTCCAGCCTTCCCATGCCAAAGTGGAAGCCCCCAGCGTGCTCCAGGAGAAGCCCTAGCCTGCACCAAGTTCTGGCTCTAGCCACCCCCTCTGGCTCCAGTCCATCCCTGCAAAGGTGACAGCCCTGGTGTGACCCAGAAAAAGCCCCCGCCTGAGCTCACTTCAGATCCACCTATCCCACCAAAGCTGCTGGGCACACACAGCACAGGGACACTTCCACACAAAGACATGCCTTCAAGTCCAAAATAGGTAACTGTTTCACCTAATTTCATAGAGACAACCAGAGAAAGTCAAACTAAATGAGAAAACAGAGGAATACATTTCAAACAAAAGAACAAGAAAAATCCCCAGAAAAAATGAATGAAATGGAGAGAAGTAATTTACCTGATAAAGAATTCAAAATAATGGTCATAAAAATGCTTATTAAACTTGGAAAAAGAATAGATGAACACAGTGAGAACTTCAACAGGGACCTAAAAAATATAAAAATAGAAACAATAAGAGCTAAGAAAATATAATAACTGAAATAAAAATACACTAGAAGGAATTAACAACAGATTAGGTGATATTGTGATACTGAAGAATGCATAAGCAACCTGCAAGACAGAATAGTGAAACCACCCAATCAGAACAGCAAAAAGAAAAATAATATTTAATAAGGATAGTTTAAGGGACCTCTAAGACAACATCAAACATATTAATATTTACATTAAGGGGGTCACAGAATGAGAAGAGAAAGAGGCAGAAAACATATTTGATGAAATAATGGCTGAAAACATCCCTAATCTGGGAAGGAAATGGATATCCAGGTCTGGGAATCACAGAGTTCCAAATAAGATGAACCCAAAGAGACCCACACCAAGACATATCATAATTAAAATGGCAAAAGTTAACTTTATAGAGACAAATTTCATGGCAGCAAGAGAAAAACAGTCACATACAAGGGAGTCACACATAAGGCTATAAGCTGATTTTTCAGCAGAAGCTGTAGGTCAGAAAGGTGTAACATTATATATTTAAATCGCTGGAAGGAAAAACCCTGCAACCAAGGATACTCTACTTGACAATGTTATCATTCAGACTTGAAGGAGAAATAAACTTCTCCAGACAAGCAGAAACTAAGAGTTCATGACCACTAACCTGGCCTTATAAGAAATATTTAAGAGTCTTCTGTAAGCAAAAAAAAAAAAAAAAAAAGGAAAGAAAGAAAGAAAGAAGGAAAGAAAACAATAAAAAAGAAAGAAAAAGAAAAGAAAGAGAAGAAAAATTTTAACAAGAAATAAAATATATGAAAAAATATCTTTCTGGCAAAGGTAAATATGTAGTATAGGCAGTGGATCAACCACTTAAAAAGCTAATACAAAAGTTAAAAGACAGTAAAATCCACTATAACTACAATAACCAGTTAAGTGATACACATAAAGATGTAAAATATGATATTAAATACAAAACATGGTGGGGGGGTAAAAATGTAGAGTTTTTAGAATGTGTTTGAACTTAAACAACTGCCAGTTTAAAACATATATACATATAGGTACATATGTATACCTATAGTACCTATTGATACATATGTACCTATTGATACATATAGGTCAATATATATGAACCTCATGGTAACCATAATAAAGAGAAAAAAACTGCAATGAGTACACCAAAAAACAAAGAGAAAAGAACCTAAACATGACACTAAAAAAAAAAGAAATCAAGCCACAAGGCAATAGACTAAAAGAAGTAGAAAAATACAGAGAAGAGCTACAAAAACAACCAGAAAACAAGTAACAAAATGGCAATAAATACATACATATCATTAATCACTTTAAATATAAATCAACTGAATGCTCCAAGAAAAAGACATAGGGTGGCTGAATAGATTTAAAAAAAAACAACAAAAAACCAAGATTCCTCTATATGCTGCCTACTAAAGACACACACAGACACAGTGAAGGGATGCTAAGGGGTATTCCATGCAAATGGAAAAAAAAAAGAAAGCTATGGTAGCAATATTCATATCAGAAAAAATAGACTTTAAAGCAAAGTCTGTAACAAAAGAAAAAGAAGGGCATTATATACGAATAAAGGGGTCAATCCAAGAATATAACATTTGTAAACATACGTGCACCTAACATAGGAGTACCTAAATATGTAAAACAAACATTAATGGATATAAAGGAAGAAATTGACACTAGTACAATAGTAGTGGGGGACTTTAATACCCCACTTACATTAATGGATAGATCACCCAGACAGAAAAATCAGTAAGGAAACCATGGCCTTAAAAGACACATTAGACCAGAGGGACTTAATATATAGAGAGAGAACATTCCACCCAAAAGCAGCAGAGTATACATAGTTTTCAAGTGCACATGGAACTCTCTCCAGGATAGATCACATGCTAGGCCAAAAAAAAGTCTCAGTAAATTTAAGAAGATTGAAATCATATCAAGCATCTTTTCCAACCACAATGGCATGAAACTAGTAATCAATTTCATGAAGAAAACTGGAAAAAAACACAAACACATGGGGACTAAACAACATGCTACTAAAAAAAACCAATGGGTCAATGCAGAAATCAAAAAGGATATCAAAAAGTACCTTGAGACAAATGAAAATAGAAACACAACTTTCCAAAATCTATGGAGCATAGCAAAAACAGTGCTAAGAGGGAAATTTATAGTGATACAGGCCTACCTCAAGAAACAAGAAAAAACCCACATAAACAACCTAACTTTCCACCCAAAGGAATTAGAAAAAAATGCCCTATTATTAACACTTTGCCCATCTGCTTTATTATTTGTTCTTTCTCTTAATCTGTCTTTCTGTCTCTCATAATTTATTACCATGTTTAAATATGTTGGTGCTCAAATTGTCCCAGATTTGGCCAATGAGAGCACTTCAGGTGGCTCTTGCTTCCTTTTGTCATGTTTCCATCATTTTTTTGAGCACTTCCTTACTTTCTGGCAGAGCAAGATGTTTCAGGCTCACCCACACTATCCCAACCCTAGAATCAACCACTTCTCCAAAGAGTCCTTGTTCCCTTTAGTGAGGGAATTCAATCTGTACTTTATAATCAGTTGATATTTTAAGAGCCTAAATGTATATTAGAGATCACATGACAGCTCATCCTTTAGAGGGATGAGGTAACTTTAACCCAGAGAGTTCCAGTGAATTGCTTAGACAGCTACTGGGAAACAGAATCAGGGCTAAAGTCAGGTCTTCTAACTCCCAAATATCTATTCCTTCTATTCTATAACTTTTCAACCTTCATATAGCCCTCAGCAATAACATGTGTTTTCTCATTCTGTTGATTTTGTACCATCATTTCAACATCCTGAGATGTCTGTTTATTAACCAGTCTTGTCACTGGATTCTCAGTCCTCACTCAAATGCTTGAAAAGTAAGTTTCTAAACTGAGATTAGATCTATTTCCAGCTTCATGGGAGATTTCTTGGACTGAGTTATAAATCTTTGAATAATGAGGTTTTTAATGAAACCAGGGCTAGTGCATCATTAACTGTGGAGAGAGAATGGTACTCCTTTAATCACTATTTTTGAGGAGCTTAATGGAAAAATACAGAATATTGAAAATGGTTTCCTATTATTATTTAATTTGTCAAAGCCCCATCATTTATGCCACATTTTATTATTTTTAAAAATTATTTATTTATTTGGCTTGTGTTGGGTCTTCGTTGCTGCGTGCAGGCTTTCTCCAGTTGCGGCGAGCAGGGGCTACTCTTGCAGTGCACGGGCTTCTCATTGCTTTGACTTCTCTTGTTGCGGAGCACGGGCTCTAGGTGCATGGGCTTCAGTAACTGTGACACACAGGCTCAGTAGTTGTGGCTCGCAGGCTCTAAAGCGCAGGCTCAGTAGTTATGGCACACGGGCTTAGTTGCTCTGAGACACATGGGATCTTCCTGGACCAGGGCTCGAACCCGTGTCCCCTGCATTGGCAGGCGGATTCTTAACCACTGTGCCACCAGGGAAGTCCCTATGCCACATTTTAAATGAGGGGGAATAGTTTTTAAAGGTGCTACAGAGATCATTACAAAAGCACTGGGAAGCCAAATATAGTGAGGGCAGTGTGAGGGAGGAAGCACAGGAGGAAAAAAGAATTACTAAACTTGATGTTAATCCAGGCGCCAGCAGCACACATCAGCTTAGCTCATTGTCAGCAGTCCATAGAGGGACATAATGTGAAAGTTAAAATGGGATTGAGATAGGTGTGTTGCCAGTTCTGCATGCATAACATCCATCCATCCCAGGCACCATCTGTTACATCTTCAGTCTTTTTGTAATTAAGCAAATGAGCAGCTAGAACTGAAGTTCCCAGAAAGGAGGTAAAGTTAGCAAAGATATGACAGTGGGGTGTCATAGGAGCAGAGGCTGAACACCGGGAGTCACCTCTATGGCTAAGGCAGAGAGAATGGGTGGTGGGCTGGAACCTGGGAACCAGGAAGGCTCATGGCTTCATGGTGGCTCATAGTTTCAGGACCTGCTGATGGCAAAGGGAAAATGCCTCTGATTTCCTTATAAAGGAGAAAGAAGAATGCACACATAATCTTGGACACACTCTGAAAGGAAAAGAGCCCTATTTGGTGTACCAGTGGCACAACGACCGTGATGCCTTCATTCACAAATCCCCTAAGATCAGTGCTCCTTTGAACAAAGTTGCCTGAGCCATCCAGGGAAGCTCCAGTCTCTGTGCTGGCAGCTGGGGTGGCAGCCGTGGGCTGGTCTTGGGCCTGGGACACAAGAGGGTCTAGTGCAGCTCAACTAAGAGGAGAGCCAAATTACCGAGACTTCTAGAGCTGAATTAGCCAAAAGGGTGCTAGCCCCGACGTGAGCCTATGGGAACCACGCCTGCACAGGCTCAGAGAAGAAGCAAACCCGTATCCTCCATGATGTTTTGGACAATGAAGTGTTAGTGGGACCACAGAGGCAGTGGGATTCCTTTTACCTAGATCTTGATCTTTTGTGCTTTTCGCTGTACTGTTTTGTTTGTGTCCCAGTCTCTGGAGCATTCTTAACTTAACCCCTTTCTTCCCTGATCCTTTCCTGTTTCCCCAGCCCCACCCCCTAGACCTGTAGGAAATTCGTCCTCCTCCCAGACCATAATCAGACACAGATCCTCTCCTTGGTCGTGAGAATCCTAAGTAGTTTTTCCTTGGAGCACTGTTGGCCTTGACACTCCCCCACTCTGGCCATGCATTTCTAGCCCCTGGGCTCCTACATCATTTTTCCCACCAGTCTCCTGCTAATAACTGGCTTCCTGGTTTTCCTGCCCCAGCCTGTGCCTCTGCTATGCTTTCCTGCCCAGGATCCTTCCTTCTCAGGGAATGGAGCCGCATCACCTCCTGACAAGCCTTCCTGGGTTTGACCACCACTGTGCTTGGACTTCTGCCTGTTTCTAGCTACCAGAGGCCCCGCATCCAAAGGTTCCATCTGCAGGCAGAGCTCTTGGCCTGTTGCACACCTGTTGTTGACTGCCTGCCTCTGCTTGCCTGTACCATCCTTCGTACACGTTACTGCATCCCCTCTCCCCTCAGCTGGGCCTCTGGGCTTCAGGCCTGTTGGAGGTTTCCTCATCGGAGCCATGGTTGTGACAAGGGCTTTTATCTAGAAACAAGTGAACAGTGCCAGCTGAGTGCAAATACATGGCAAGTAATGTTCTAGTAATACAGACATATTCAAAAGAAGAAGTGTCCTGGCAGAGACTGGATAGCATCCAAACTGTCCCACATTCCTAGACTCTTAAAATAGTTTCAATTGGTTTCAGTTCCCCGAACAGACTTGGAGGCACAGTAACAACCTCAACAATGTGTTCACACTGATTCAGCTAATAGATGTCAAGCTCTTTGCTCTCACCTCCTTATTGATTAAGGTAGGAAAGGTAAACAGCTGAGAATGTGTGTTAAAGTGTAGTTTAGTCAGTCAAGGAGGAATGAATGCTCCTTGATGGTAGCTGTTTAGTTTAACGAAGGGAAATTCTGCCTAAAAACACACAGATCTGAATTTTTAAACAGCCTAATCCACCCCCCTGAGGACCAGGCATGCTCTCTGTGATGTTTCTTTTTGTCTGAGACAATCTCATGACCAAGAGGGAAGCTGTGTGGACCATCCCTTCCTTTCAGAATGCAGCCAAGTAACCCAAGGGAGTGTCTCTGGTTACTGCACGTGTAGATTTGCTGCAGAACGAGTGCTTGGATCGCAGTATAAGGAAGGCGCCGGTACCACACTGGGTCTGTAATGGATAAAACCCACTCCCCATAAGGAGCAGCTCACTCTGTCAATCACCATATTCTAGGCCAACAGTCTATGGACAGGTCTGGAGCCTCCAAGAAGCAGATGCCGGGATGAGATTAAACGTGCAAGAAACTTATTATGGAAAACATCTGTGAGAGAAAATGAGGTGGGATCCAGGAAAAGCTGGGAGAAACGTCAGTCCATGTGCAGGTCTGACTCCAGTGAAAGGGACAGGATGGAAGGAAGGGTGGTCCGGTGGAAGCATCTTGGGTGAAGTGCAGTTCTAAGGAAAGTTCAGGAAGGCCATTGGGGTAAAATTCTTTGTCAGAGGGATATGACATTTCCCGGGAATTGGCTGCCTTACTATTCCTGTGGCGCTCATCAGGGAGCAGTCCATGGGAGGGTGGCCTCAGCGCAGATGCCGCAAAGGACTTCCGAACATAGCAGCGGGGGCCATCGGAGGAGCATGCCTCCTGCAACCAGAGACCTGGGAGGCCAGATCTTGTACCCATCATATAAAGTGACTAATCCAGACACTCACAAGTTGTTTATATGTTTATATCCTGTCAGCTACCAAGAGAGATTTAAGGAACTTTACATTAATGCCCTCTCACCCCCAAAAAATCCCCTCAAGCAAAGAAATAAAAATAAACCACTAATAGGGGGGAAAACACAGGGTAATAAGAATAGCTATCCTTTATTTAGCACCCACCAAACAGGAGGCACTTTATATCCTTATCTCTAATCCTTACAACAGCTTTACCCATGAGGGCACATGTTTAAGTGCGTTAAGTGCTCATCTGAAGCCACACAGCCAGCACGTTGGATAGCCAGGATTTGAGTCCATACGTTTGGGTTCCCAAGTCCTGCTCTTTCTACTCTGTCACACTGAAGAGGGGAAGAGAAGACAGCAATCATACCAGAAAACAGGCTGAGAAAAGTTGCTCCAATGAGCACAAAACTTAACCCTGAACATGCAGGTAGGCAAGGAAAAGGGAAAGATGCTGGGTTATAATTACTCTCTTTGGCTTTTCAAAGAAACACATGAGAAGGTAGCATGAGAAGGTAATACATTTTCCTAGCCTTGAGTTCCGAAAGAAATTTGGTGAATCAAACCTGAAAATAAAGACGATTGAGAGACTCTTGAAAGAAAGGAGTAGTAATGGATAAATTGTGTGTTTGCAATAACTTTAACGTGTTAGTGCATAGCATGCAGGGTTCAGCTCGCTTAGCAGCGACCTACCCTTAAGATGCGCAGGTAGAAGGGGTTTGGACTCCACTTCCTTCTGTGCAGTAAAGGCTTAACTCGGCAGACTGGGGGTGCCCAAACACAGCACATCCAGAAAAAAGGACTGGTCTTTTTGGCTCCTGAGAGATCACCTCTGAGCCCTTGGAATATCTTGCCTGATAACCGTGTCATTGGGACCTTAAGCCACAAGAGACAGTTTATGCTAATAATGTGACTTACGGTGAGTGCCTACTTTTGTATTCCTGAAGCTTTGTATCTGTTTGACCTCTGAGGGGGACTGGAGACTGAGTATCCAAGGTCAGTCATATAGGTGCTCTATGACTATGTGATTGACCTCCAGTAAAACTCTGCACACTAAGGCTGGGATGAATTTCTCCCGCTGGCAATACTACATACATGTTGTCGCACAGCATTCCTGGGAGAATTGAGTGCTGTCTATGAAACTCCACTGCGAGAAGACAGCTGGGAGCCCTGTGCCTGGTCTCCTTTATGCACCTTTTTCCTTTACTGACTTTGATCTGCATCCTTCTGCTGTAATAAACATAACCATGAGTACAGCAGCTTTTCTGGGTCCTGTGAGTCTTTCTAGTGAATTCGTCATACCTGAGGATCGGCTTGGGGACCCCTGACAAATGTCTTTATTCTTTCTCCTTCCCTTCATCTTCCTCCAATCAACTGACATCTTTCCCCTTTCTAATTGCCCTCCCTCCCCGCCCCCCCCCCCCCCCACTGCATTCCCTCATAGAGCCAGACAGTAACCTCTCATGATGGAGCATTTTTCTTTCCCCACGTCAACCCTTGCTAAAATGATAGTGTGAGGTGTACCCATATTTATAATTCTTTCTCATCTTAGATCTCCAGTCACTTAACAAACAGCATCTTATCGTCAAAAGAGCAAAGGGCCATACAGTGTGATTCTTTCTGCTGCACAAATAAGAAAATTGAGACCCAGGTGAGATGGGTTAGCTGAGCCTTCCAGAGCTGATCCAGGGGCCATGCTCACGAGTGCCAAAACTGGCCTCATTGGTTATCGCTCTGGGTCCCCAACTCCTCCGCTCTTGTTAAGATCCCTTGATTAAATCATAGCTATATTGAGAAAAATGACTTTGAAAACAAGCTGACTCTCATGCTTTCTGTTTCTCCCTGCTCCCTGAGGGACACATTTTCAGGCAGGTGTTATCCCCACCAATTTCATTAGCATTGAGTTATAAGGATAAAAATATCCCACCTCTGTCACTGACAAGTTACCTTCTGCAGTGAACTTACCAAGTCTTCTTTTCTCTGCTAATATCCAGTGACATGTTTGTTGTCAGCAAGGCAAAGCCAGCGCAACTGATTCAGGGTGACCTGGGCTCTGTTCCACTCTGAGCGTCAATAAAATTGCCAGGTCTGCTTTGATTTCAGAATTTGTATTGTGGGTAATGATGATATATGAGCTCATGGAACAGATTTGATTCCCAGTGATGAGAATGGTTCTGGCAGCTAAGGAGGAAAAGAAATCGTTTTGATCTGCAGTATAGACAGACTTATTCTGATATGGATGCCATCAGTGGGAAATTCAGGTGGGCACAAGATACCATTTTTATCCTGACAGTTGGACCATATTGACAAAAGAGTGGAAGCTACAGTGAAGGCAAAGAAGTTGAGGAGAAAGGGTTGGGTAGTGGGGTGGGGAGAAAGCCAGCTGGGGGAAACATTTCAAGTCAGCTGAATTCCATTCACGCTCTGATATGCCCAGCAGCCAGTGTCGCGCTGAGGACACAATCAGGTTCAAGCAAATGATTACCGTCCTCCCACCATGGTAATCTGAAAAGACAGTTACAGCCCGGGAAGGCAGCTCTGCAGGGTGATCAGGATCTGACAGGAGCCAACCGACACAGCCCCCAGTTGAGACTGTGAGAAACAGTCAAGTGGCAGTGGTAATTAAAGATGCCCGGCGGCATTGGGAGTGCTGGCTGGGCTGGAGTTTCCATGGGGGTAGCTCCCCTCCTGCCCCTGTTCCCGTTGAGCAGAGCAGACTCTCCTACTGGTCTGAACTATCCTAAGTAAGATTTTTTTTTATTGTGGTGAAATATACATAACATGAAATTTACCACTTTAACCATTTGTAAGTGCAATTCAGCGGCATTAAGTATATTCATACTGTTGTGTAACCCATTACCACCTTCCATCTCCATAAGTTTTTCATCATCCCAAACAAAAAACTCTCTGTTATAGAATAACTCTCCATTCTGCCCTTCCTTTCTGGGAACCACTATTCTCCTTTCTGTCTCTATGAATTTGTTTATTCTAGATGCCTCCCATGAATGGAATCATACAATATTTGTCTTTTTGTATGTGACTTTTCACGTAGCATAATGTTTTCAAGGTTCATCCATATTGTAGCATGTACTGGAGCTGTGTTCCTTTTCAAGGTTGAATAATATTTCGTTGTGTGTATATACCACATTTTGCTTATCCAAACCTGACATTTGGGTTGTTTCCACCCTTTGACTATTGTGAATAACGCTGCTATGAACATGGGTGTGCAAATATCTGTTCAATTCCCAGCTTTCAATTCTTTGGGGAACATACCAGAAGTGGAATTGTAGGATCATATGATATTTCTATATTTAAAGTTTTAAAAACTACCATATAAATAAGAATACTTAAAGTGTATAAAGCCTCACAGATGTTTAAGAGAAGCCCTTCTGTGGCAGGTTAAGCAACTTCCCTATATTGAATGGAGAAAATTACTATAGGAAGAAATCACACTGCTTCTCACGCAGTAATCCTGCATCTGTAATATAATCATTATAATATTTGTCAAAATTTTCTGAAGCTCCATTCATGTGCCCCACACTGGTAGGTGCTGGGGAACACAGCAGTGAACAAGACAGGAGCCATCGCTACCAAGGGGAGTAGAGGGAGGTAATAAGTCAACACAGGGAGGAGAGCAGCCAGGCTAAAGGATGCCGAGACAGAGCTGAGAGCTGAGGCTGAGGAATGTTAACTGCTACCCACTGAGTGCCTAACAGAGGTCAAGTGCTAGACACTTTTAACATAGCCTAATTTAATCCTTACATGGGCAGTATTTTCGTCCCATTTTACCGGTGAGAGAACTGTGAAGCTCAAAGGGGTAGCACACCCCAGTACTTAACAAATGGCATCTACTTCATCGTCTCATTCGTACTGAGAGTCAGACAGGCAGCCAGGGAGACCGTCACTCACAGCCCTGAAAATAGGTTCTCCTGACTTCATTTCAGACCATGGTTCTACAACTTACTAGGCCTGTCTGTGTAGCTGAGGAAACGTACAAACATACCATGTGCTTAGATTTCCAGTCACAGTTCATTTCTAGCAATGAGTAAACTTGGAACTGTATAAGAGGAAAAAAATAGAAATATCTCTTTAAAAATTCTTTGTTAAACTATAAATTCTTCAAAGATAGGTACATCTGTGGCCTGACACTTAATTTTTACATACCACATACAGTAGGAGTTCAATAAATCGACTTGATAAGTATTTATTGAGCAATTATTATATGTTCACCCCGGAAGTTTGAACATCATTCTCCCGATTTTAGGGAGCATGCAGTTTGGCCCATGCAACAATAAGAAGAAACTATAAGACTATATACAGTAAGGTGGTAATTTACATAAAATTAGTGCAAACATCTGGATCCAACAGGAATGAAAATCGAAGGTTTACCTTGTGCCATGCACCAAGCTACACGTGCTTCTTCACATACATAATCCACTACGTCCCTTACACCAACCCACAGAGGCAAGGGTGAGTTACATTTCCAGTGGGAATACAGAGCATAGGTAGGTTAAGCAACTTGTCCCATGTCACACATCAAAGGGTTAAGGTGGGATTCCATCTCAAGGTTGTGCCAGTGCTCTTCACTCCAAATTTAGGGCTTTGGGGGTTCACCACTCATGAACTTCCCAAGCATAAGACAGGACAGCAACTATGGCAGGGACGGTAGGAGTCTGTGATGGGGAGTGACTGTGGAGACATGTGGAGAGTGGCATCCCCGTACCAGGTGTTCCACAGTAACACAATTACAAAGCACAGGAAGACCCAGGTTTCAAGCAGCCCCACCCACAAACATGAGTGTCCTGCTCTATAGGAAAAGAGCAGCCATCCTCGACTTTCTTTCTTGTAGTTATTTATTTTTTTAACATCTTTATTGGAGTATAATTGCTTTACAGTGTTGTATTAGTTTCTGCTGTATAACGAAGTGAATCAGCTATGCATATATCCCCATATCTCCTCCCTCTTGCATCTCCCTCCCTCCCACCCTCCCTATCCCACCCCTCTAGGTGGTCACAAAGCACCGAGCTGATCTCTCTGTGCTATGCGGCTGCTTCCCAGTAGCTAGCTATTTTACATTTGGTAGTGTACATATGTCCATGCCACTCTCTCACTTTGTCCCAGCTTACCCTTCCCCCTCCCCGTGTCCTCAATATATGTCCATGTCACTGTCTCACTTTGTCCCAGCTTACCCTTCCCCCTCCCCGTGTCCTCAAGTCCATTCTCTAAGTCTGCATCTTTATTCCTGTCCTGCCCCTAGGTTCTTCAGAACCATTTCTTTTATTTATTTATTTTTTTTAAGATTCCATATATATGTGTTAGCATATGGTATTTGTTTTTCTCTTTCTGACTTACTTCACTCTGTATGACAGACTCCAGGTCCATCCACCTCACTACAAATAGCTCAATTTCGTTTCTTTGTATGGCTGAGTAATATTCCATTGTATATATGTGCCACATCTTTATCCATTCATCTGTTGATGGACACTTAGGCTGCTTCCGTGTCCTGGCTATTGTAAATAGAGCTGCAATGAACATTCATCCTGGACTTTCAAAGAGGAGGAAGTTATCCAAGGAAAGGACACCTCTTTACAGTTGGCCCTTGGCAGCCCACGCTGAGGGAGAACCCTGGGCTAACGACCTGATATGGAAGGGCTCTGGGACTCCTAAGGATGTGCCTGACCCCATTTTAACACTTTGGAAATCATACTTTTGGGAGGCTGAGCTTTACAACTAAAACAGCCTGAAGGAACCGAGGCTTAGTGCCTTTTATGTTACGGTTACTGTTGGAGGAAATTTGAGCCTGTAGAGCAGGATGTGAAGGAGCTAATGGAGAAGACTTTGGATTCAGACAGACTTGAATTCTGGGCCTTTTTTAACTAGTGTAGCTGTGGGCACTCCTTTAGCTTCTCTAAGCTTCAGTTTCCTTATCTATACACTGAAAAGACTAACGATGGTTTCACAGACTTGCAATTCAGGGAAATCGCTTATACGTGGAGATTATTATCACTCTGCTTACCATTAGTAATAAAACTCTGTCAAGCAAGGAAGGGATAGTTGACAGAAAGAGGCTCCTGAAGGGGCAGGATGGAGTGAAAGCCAAAATCCAGGTGGATGGGTTGTCCCGAGACAGCAGGAAGGAATTAATGCCATGAGGTACTGACAGATACAAACATAGGAAATTTACCCAAGGGAGAAAGGAGAGGCAGGTCTGCGCCTCTTGGCTTGGAAAAAAATTATAGGATAATTTTCTGTCAGTTTTTCCTAATGTTTCTCTTAGGTGGTGTTAAGCATAGTTTTCATTTCCTGAGCCTTTATCATTTAACTGCAGGGGCTGGGATCGGAAGAGTTCCATGTGTCTTGGAGTGGTGGAAAGGATTATCTCAACATGGAATCTTTGTGTCCAAAGTCAAGAATCTGCTTCCACATATTGAGACATCAGTGGATGTACACATCTGTGGGTGTGTGTTGTCATTTAAGTATTATCATTTGCGGGTCTGTACTGTCTTTTAATGTCACGTGCCGTGCTTCTGAAGTGGCAAAGCAGAATCCTAGTTCAAGAGCAGTCTAAGGTGGTGCAGCTTAATGGAAGAGGCAGCTACTCTGCAGATTGGATCCAGCTCCTGTAGCAGCCACATACAGTTAGAGGTGGGGATAACGCAGTGTGCCTGTAACCAGGGTTACTCCTGCCCCCAGGAAGGGCATCCTAGCGGATTTTACTTGTGCATTGAACCAGTAAGGGTTCTTCAGAGAAATGGCACTGTTAGGAGATTTTATACTTATACACAGTTGACCCTTGAACAATGTGGGGGTTTGGGGCTCTGACCTCCATGCAGTCTAAAGTCTGTGTATGTCTGTACAGCCAGCCCTCTGTATCCACAATTCTGCATCTATGGATTCAACTAACCTCTGACTGTGCAGTACGTATTTACTGAAAAACATCCATGTATAAATAGACCCTCGCAGTTCAAATCTGTGTTGTTCAAGGGTCAACTGTATACACACACACATACACATACGTATATATACTGTATACACATAGGATGTGTATGGACATATATATACACACACACAGGATATATACTACATATATACCTCACAGGAACTGTATGTATATACATTTATATCCTGTTGGTTCCGTCTCTGGAGAACGCTGACTACACTAGCTAGACATGACTTGAGATAAACTTCACAGTTCAAAGGGAGAGATTTAGTTTAAGGAATTAGCTCATGTGATTGTGGGAACTGGCAAGGTCAAGATTCTTAAGGCAGGCCAGCAGGCTGAGAACTCAGGCAGGTCTTAGTGCTACAATCTGGAGGTAGCATTTCTTCTTCAGGAAACCTCAATTTTTGTCCTTAAGACCTTCAACTGATTAGGCCCACCACACTAGCAAGGGCAGTTTCCTTTCCTCTAACCACATCTACAAAATACCTTTACAACAACACCTAGATTCCTGTTTGATTCAAATACTGGGTACTATATAAAGCCTAGCTATCTGTACACATAAAACTACCCGTCACACGCATGAAGATGGCTGATAAATAGGAGTCCTTCTTAGTCATCTACACAGTGATGGCCAGGGAAATTTCACCAAGCTGGGCATCAGTAGAGCTGGGCTTTGCACTACCCCCTAGGTAGCCTGGAAGTATATCCTTCAAACTTCTGAGCCTCCGTTTCCTCAGGTGGAGCCTAATAATGCTTTTCCTGCTTACTTATCATGAGGTTTAAGGAGATAAGGTATGTAAAAGTTTTTGGAAAAAAATCGTATTTTCATAGATAATGCTGATTGCATACTTACTATGTTCAGACGTTATGCCGGGTTCTTTACATAAATTTTATTATTTAATTCTCAAGACAATCCTGAGGTTGATACCATTTTATAGATGAGGCAATGAGAGCTCAGGGAGGTGAAGTAACTTGGGCAAGGTCCCATAGCAAGTAAATAGCAGCTAAGATTCAAACTGAGCCATGTCTGACTCTGAAACCTACAATTTAACATCTTTACTGTATTTAAATGTAGTAAGATTTATTATGCACCCATATTCATTATGTAGCTGGAGGCAGGTGAACCGTGTGACCAAATTCACGTTTTGATGATCACCTAAAGTACATTATAAAAGGTATCAAACAGTTCTTATTTGATATATAGTATCAAGGGAAACCAAATACTCAACAACATTACTGCATATATGCCCAGAAACTAATAGAGGACAAATCTATCCCAGTTAGTCTGCTTGATCTGCGTCTAAGCAGTTTCCCTATGTCAGTGAGTCCTATCTCTATCTCCTTACACTAAGTTCTTCAGGAAACATAAAATGTGAGTAGGTAACTTCAACACATGTTATTATACTGAAACCACTGAGAACATATTACAAAGTATTACAAATATGGAAGGATGCAATAGGAAGAAAAATAGACTTGTAGACACAATGAAAATTTCTAGCACTTTCTCCTATAAAATTTCAGCTGTTACTGAATATACATAAGATAAATCTTTATTGCTTCTTGGAAATGCTTAATTGCTACAAAACTCTTAGCAGCTTATAACCCTACCTGTTCTCTTACAGTGCTGGGCATAATTGACAATATTTCAAATACTACATACTATAATAAAAACATCTGTACACTGTTTGCTTTCTGCTAGTATCAGAAAGGAGGCTAGTTTCCTGAATGTTTTTTTGTGTACATGGGGAAACGTCCTCTACCCTATAAAGCTCTGATCTAGCCCTGGTTTTAAGTGGCTTTGTAGGCATTGGAGTAAAAACCATCCCTACCCACCCTGTTATGTGCATTAATGCACATTCAGTGTAATTTCCCAGGGGTGATTCTTTGTTCATTCAGAAAAGGTTTTTGTCAGGAATTTTATTCATTCCCATGCATAATAATTCCCCCCTCCCTCAACTTAGTGAAACCACTCACTGACTTCTGCTCCCAAGCCTTATGCAGATCACACTCCAAATGTAGGGAATACTACTCATTAACAAAATACTTGATTTTCCTCCCCTTCAGGGACATGGCAGCTCTGTACCTCCCTACCCCATTAAATATAACGTTGCCATGGACTTGCCTTAACCAGTAAACTGTAAATAAATAGAAGTAACTCAAGAATGGGGAAGGTGATTTCCTAAAGATGTACTGGGCCAGCAAAAGTATGTATGTATGTTTACCGTAATGTCAGAAGTACCCCTAAAAAGCCATCTGTCACCCTGTCCCATTCCTACACAGAAGTATCTCCTAGTACAATTTGAGATTTAACCAGTGTCACCAGTCCTAATTTCCTGTTTGTTCTAAAAAGTTATTTTGGAACTTTCACCTTTTGCTTCACAAGTAATTTCAAAGAACAATGCTTTCTAACAGCCAGTGACCTACAACTACCAGCTGTGTGTTGTGTGTTCCCTGTGTAGTCACACTTAAAGATCGCCAAAAATTACTTACATTTGAAAATCTAGCTTTTCAAGATTGAAAAGTTAAATATGTCTCAATTACCCATTTTCTGTAGTGATTTCAAAAATGGATTCCAGAATCCCCTTTAGACAGGAAAAAAAAAGTGCTTAATAAGTAAGAGGTTTGCTGACATTGCAGTTATTACATTTAACAGCTCGGACATATTCATTCGCCGAGGAACAAGATGAAGAGTTTGAAATGGCCTATAATAAAATGACAGTTTGATTTGTGTGGAGGATGATATCTCTGCTCTGTCTTCATTTAGATCACTAATGTGCCTGCATAATACAACTTCCGTAATTAAGCATGATAAAAACAAACAGTGCCACCTTTTGGACGATGCTTAAACTTTATGCTTAAAGACAGACACAAGCCAGCCTCAGACAACCTACTCAGTACCCACCAGCATTCATCACAGATGCCAGGAAAATCTTATTTTTATTAGTAGTACATTTCCAGGGCATGAAAACTTTTATTGGCACCGTAGGAATGCAAGCCACCATAGTGTGACTTGCACCTGTCCAACTGACTTGGAATTGCACACTCAGATTGGCTTTTTAACATCTCTATGGAAATGGCTGCTGCAGCCGTGTGTTTATTTGCTTCTTGGAACACCTGAGGACATTTTTTCCCCCCAGTTTCAGTTCCTTTCGAAACCTAGGGTGAAATGTATCTGGCTCAGGTGTCAGGTTTGGAAAAGCAGGTGGATGAATGTCATGTATAAAAATAGAAATGCTATTGTTATTCTGCTCAGAACTGTTATTCATAACGAAAGTGGGAGGAACAGACAAGAAAAGACTGTTTCACCAAAACTCACTTTCTGTTGAAAAGCACAGATTGGTTCAGTAGTGGGCAATCTAAAGAGATGACCTGTGCATAAAGATGCAAGTATTTTTTTTTTAATTTATATGTTTTATTTTTGGCTGCATTGGGTCTTCGTTGCTGTGTGCAGGCTTTCTTCTAGTTGCAGCGAGCAGGGGCTGCTCTTCGTTGTGATGCGGGGGATTCTCATTGCGGTGGCTTCTTTTGTTGTGGGGCATGGGCTGTAGGCGGACGGGCTTCAGTAGTTGTGGTGCGTGGGCTCAGTAGTTGCGGCTCACAGGCTTTAGAGCGCAGGCTCAGTAGTTGTGGCGCAGGGGCTTAGTTGCTCCGTGGCATGTGGGATCTTCCCAGACCAGGGTTCGAACCCGTGTCCCCTGCACTGGCAGGCGGATTCTTAACCAGTGTGCCACCAGGGAAGCCCGATGCAAGTATTTTAAAAGAGGAATTCCAGGGCTTCCCTGGTGGCGCAGTGGTTGAGAGTCCGCCTGCCGATGCAGGGGACACGGGTTCGTGCCCCGGTCCGGGAAGATCCCACATGCCGCGGAGCAGCTGGGCCCGTGAACCATGGCTGCTGAGCCTGCGTGTCCGGAGCCTGTGCTCCGCAACAGAAGAGGCCACAACAGTGAGAGGCCCGCGTAGCACAAATAAATAAATAAATAAATAAAAATAAATAAAAGAGGAATTCCAAACTGTCATTCTACTCAAGCGTTTAATAACCACCTAGCATTGTGCTGAGAACTATGCATGAGACAGTCCTGCAGCCCCTAAAATTATTGACATAATTGTTACTTGAAGGCTGTGTGGTAGGAGAAATGTTTCAGAGGTGCGATTTTAAAGGATTAGGGAATATAAAATGAAAATGGAGGTAATTTTGATGATGATGATGGTGATGAAGAGGAGGAGGGAGAGGATAGCTAACATTTATCGAGTACTTGCTATGTGCCAGGCACTGTTTGAATGTTGTACGTGTATAAATTCACTTACTCCTCATGAAAAGTTAATGAAGTAGGTTCTCTTATAACCATGATGCCACAGATGGGGAAACTGAAACAGAGAGAGGATTAGTAACTTGTCCAAAGTCACATAGTCAGTTACAACTTACTAGAAAATCTCATGTCAAAGAAAACTGAAAAAAAGCGTGTTTTGCCATGTTGAAAAAATCATGGGCCAAAGCCAGGATGTGGGCATGAATATTAACTTCATTCATTCATTCATTCATTCAACAAATACACAATGATTTGAACACCTATTCTGTGCCAGGTACCATTGTGAGAGCTGAGGATTGAATGAAACAGACAAACTCCCTGGCATCACAAAACCTGCCTGACAGTGGAGCAGATAATACACAGAAACATGTCTTGTGACAATTAGGAAAGCAGGATAGAATTAGAGAATGCTTGGGGACACCACGCTACTACGCTCGAGTTGATATGAGATAAAATGATTGATACCTGCCCCCAAAGCACTTTGACCCTGACGAGGAAGGCAGACAGACTCAGTAAAAAAGGTGTGTCGTGACTCGTGCTATGGGAGACATAAGCACAGACTGCCCAGAAGGACACAGGGCCCCCCATCCAGACTGGGAATGGAGTGTCAAAGAGGGCTGTTCAGAGATGGCAATGTTTCCACTGAGAATTATAGAATAGAGTTAGCTAGACAGGAAATGTGGGGACATCTTGGGAAAGAATAAACAGAAAACATGAAACTTGAAAGCTATGTATATAAAATATTCATTCCGCTTCTCTAGAAAACCTTGACTAATTACCAGTTACCAGATCTTGCCAGACTCTCGAGTTTCATATTTGTGCTTATTCTTTCCCAAGGTATCTAGGTAGGTAGGTAGATAGATACATGTATATTTACGTGTATAAATTCGCATATTTACGTAGATAAATAAGGAATTGGCTCATGCAATTACAAAGGCTGAGAAGCCCTATGATCTGCCATCTGGAAGCTGGGGACCTAGGAAAGCCTGTGGTGTCATTCAGGCCTAATCTGCAGGCCTGAGAATAAGGAACGCTGAGGAAAGGAGAAGATTTATCTCCCAATGAGGCAGGAAGAGCTGAATTCTTCCTTCCTTTGCCTTCTTCTTCTATTCAGGCCCTCGGTGGATTGGACAAGTTCCACCCACCTCGGGGAGGGCAAACCACTTTACTGAGTCTACTGATTTAAATGCTAAGTTCATCCCAACATCCTCACAGACATACTAGAAATAATGTTTAGCTAAATATCTGGGCACACCTGTGATCCAGTCACGTTGACACATAAAGTTATCCATCACACAAAGCAGCTCCGTATAGTGGGATCTTAGGCTATGTGCAGACGAGCAGCCAGAAACAGGTGGCTCTGGAAGGTTGAGCAGAGAGCAAATCGCACCAGACCTCATCTGGCCTGCGCTGGAGCAGGTGCTAATCCTGAGGGCCGTGACGGATCGCCGGTGGAAAAGAGGTGATACAGTCCACATTCTGGAGAGAGCCCTGTAGCAATGATGTAAGTCACAGGCCAGAGGGAAACAAGATAACGGCAGGAGGATAAGCAGAGACTGTCACAGCGATCGTGGGGGGAGATGATGAACTTGAGGATGAGGAAACCCATTTTCAAGACGCTTAGAAGAAAGATGGTGATTTTTTGGACTTGAAAGAGGCATGGAAAGGAAGGCAAACAGTAAGATGTGCAGGTCACTGCCCCGGGTGACTGGGAAGATGGTCGTATCATTCACATGAAAAGAGATTCAAAATGAAGGGCAGACCTGAAGCATCATTGATGTTCCTGCCAGGGCAAACTCCCCTGTTTCTTCCAATATGCCATAATCTCTATCCTTTCCAGGCATTTGCAAAGACTGTGGCCCCTACCTTTTCCCACCTCTTTGTGGCCTCCACTCGCTGAGCTTTCCCTGGGTAATCCCTCCGAAAACCTCAGGTCTTGGCTTCAATGTCATTTCCTCCGTAGCCTCCATGACCCCAGGCAGTTGAGGCTCCTGCTAGATGCTCTCTAGCGCCCTGTTCTCTCTCTCCCCCAGCTTTATGAGAGTTTATTTTTACTTTGTCTCCCAAACTAAACAATGAAACATGTGGATTCCTCACTACACAATTCCTGCCACATGGCACACCCTATGAAATGCTTGTCGGATGCCTATATGATGAGTGTCCTATAAACCCCTAGATATATGGGTACCAAGCTCTAAAGAGGGGTCTGAAATTAGAGGTATGGATTTGGGCGTCATCAGCCGGTGGAGGCAATTTCCCTTAAATTGATGATCACACAGCCCTAGGAGATGAAAGTGTTTTTTCAATAGCACTCTGAAGGACAGCACTAAAAAAAAAAAAAAAAAAACCCATATATTTATTATGCCCCAAGCACCTCACATGTATTTTCTTTTGATGCTTTCTATCTTCCCAGGAAAGCAGGTGGTGGCATACACTCATTTTCCTTCTTGTTTTCTCTCTCCACTGGTTTCTTTTCAGCTCAAGTAAAAGGCTTTTCACACTAACAGCAGAGACAGCATAGACACACTGAAATGACTCACAAGCAAGGAGATTTCTCCCCTCAGTATCAGGGAATGACTTTTCTTCAAGGACAAAGATGAAAACAATGCTTTCCCCCGATTTCCCTTCTAAATCTTCTCCCATCTCTGAGGGTCTTCATGTCCCCTGAGTTCACCATCCTGTGTCCCACACAGCCTAAGTTTCTCTTTGGGAATAGTTAGCTCTCTCCAGTTGGCTTAGCCCAAGCTTGAAACCCTTCCTGCTCATGGAACAGGATTCAGCATCAATCATCAAGGCATCATTTTCCTACCAAGTTCTCCCACCAAGGTGAAGAGGTGCATCTTTTCTGGATGAGATTAATGGAAACGCTGTTTCTGTGCACACCTTGTGTTCAGTGCCTGATCAAGATATAACCTGGTATGCTAATGAATGCTAATTAGGGTGGATTATGGTATGGCCATCTGTCACATCAGTTTATTTCATTGGACCCCTCTGCTGGAAGGAATTATGCTCTCCTACTCTTGTGAAGATTATTTAATTTGAATACGGAATAAGGAGACTTTGTCCTCAGTTCACATCTCTATAGTAATCATCAGAATCATTCACATTTATTTTGTGCCTTTTTCTGTACCCCTCTAAATGGCTTAATGTTACACTTTCAGAGAACATGAAGAATGACAGTGAGACCAGTTAATAAATACTAAGCAAATGCACAAAGTATACATCCTTGCAGAAATACAGGATTAAGTACATGAGACCTTTCTGAAATGCTTGTCTGCGGATATTCTGCATGACTTCTGAATTGCTGGGTGTTATTTTAAATGGGAATGAAAGCATGGCTCTGAGTTGAATGGATTATGTTTTTTAGAAGTCTTTGAACAAAAGATTATAATAGACATCTTGAGACTTATAGTAGAAGGCTTTTTGCTAAGGAGGTATTTTGAGTGTAGATGTGCATCTCTTCTAATAGTTGAAGAAGTGATTTCAACGTGGACTGAAATGATTTACCTATTTTTCAGAACGTGAAAATAGGTCTCTTCCTACTTCAGATACCACAGTATGAGGCAGAGCCCCTCCACATGTGGAATTGCAGTATTCTTGGAACCCCCTTCAACTCTGATATAGAAAGGATATAAGAGCAAGAGAACTTTTTGAAGCAATTTCATTTGAAGAGAACTATTCCTATGCTAATTCTCCAACACTCCTCCCTTCCAAGTCCTCTAAGAGGAAGGGTGCTAGTTCCCTCACCTCAAGCCTAGTGAAGAGAATTTTCTGGAAACTGCTTAGAAAATATGAACCATGAGGACTAGTGCCTCATCCGCTTCTGGGAAAGTTCGAGTTGCCCATAACAGTGGTGGATAGTGATGGTTGCATTGCCATGGGTCTACGCTACCAGAAGTTTTGGGGGCAAAGGATTTGTGAGTGTTTCCTATGGACTATACTTGGGCCAGGCAGGAGACAGGGTCATTGTGAGGTTACTGTTTCCCAACAGTAATCCCAGTTGGCCAAAGAAATTTGAATCTGTGTAGAGATTTGTTATAAACTCATTAGCATAATGTCTAAAGTCTAGAAATCCAAGCTCTTTCTTTTATACATGTGGGAACTAAGACCCAGGGAGTGATTTCCCCAAGGCCATAAGTAGTAAGACTTAGAAACTAAAGCACCCAGCAGAATTGCGGCTGGAAACTCTGGGTGAGCTAGCAGCATGCAAATGTAGACCAAATCCAGATCAACATGTGGTATCTACAGCTTTGCATCACAACCTTTTCATGTGCTGCACAGGTATGCTTGAATATCCTTTAGCAAAACCAGGTCCTGAGCACAGTCCAACAGTTGAATGTACAGAGGTGGCACTAACTTACCAATTACTCAGGATGTGTTTTATATTATTTTATTAATAGATGAGATGGATTTGTTTTGATTTTATATTTATGCCGAATGGAGAAAGAACACCAGCTGCTAGATCTAACTTTTGGACCTGGATGCCTAAAGCAATCTGATTGAAGTGACATGAAATGTAAGATGGGGAATTATGATTTCTTGTTATATGTAGGAGCCTTTTCAAGTCTTTCCATTGATGCCATAACACAACTGCATTACATCCCATAAGAGGATGCATTCATGATTGCCCAGTCACTGAGAAGAAGGAAGCTGGAAAACAAAGCTACTAAAGTTACAGGGAGTACTTTAAACACCCAGGTCTTGGAATAATAGGTTACCAAAAGAAAGGCAAATCATGTTTAGCTTCTATACACAGGCACATACTGTATTTTGCAAGTTTACAACCATCTGGATTAATCTTGTAGAGATATCCAAAGACTCTAAATGCATACAGTGATTCCTTTTGGCATTTATTTTCCATATTCCTACACTTTTTTCCTTTTGCATCAAAATCTTTAGATTTGAAACACAGGTCACCTGATCCTCGAACTCATCCTTCTGGTCTCTGATAAATAACAGGGGAGCAGGCAGGGAAGGAGTAAAGGATTCTGATTTTCTAAAAAAGCATACTCTTTTATTCCTGGGCAACAGGCCTTCTAGGAATAGCTAGATATAGTTTTTTTAAAAATCCTAAATATTAAATCTTGAGGGATTTCAAAGGTAAATAAATAAGTAAATAAATGCTTTATTATGTCATGCAAACTTTTCCTTTAGTCTTATGAGCATTTCCATTGTGAAAACTGGGTATCTCACTATTAAAAATCCACCTCCTTCTGGTTCCCTGATTTTTTTTTTCTCTTTTCCCATTAGTCATTGTCTATTTTCTCCTCCATTTAATGAGCCCATTTATTCTCTTTTCCCATCGCTCCCTTCACTCCAAGATGCTGTTTTGGAGGAGGAGGGCAGGACTTCTCATCCCTTTCCACTTGGGGAAGCGTTAAGTGCATGTTTTCCTCACCCAGAGCCAGTAGGATTAACCCTGGGGTGAGTGGGCATGGGGGTGAGGTGCACACTCTAGGACCTTCTTCTCATCAAGCTGTTCCCTTGGCAGTGACCACATTAACCTGTATTTAACTTTTTCCGAGACCAGGCCAGGTCCCATGTTTGCAAGACCAGGCCAGGTCGGAAACAGTAATAGACATCCTGAGTGGGCCCTTGATTATACTGGCCCTCATTTGTCTCTTTTTTTCTTCCACTGCAACAGAAATCCATGAGGTGGGAAGGGGCTTGCCTGCTGCATGATTTATTACTCAGTCTTTGCAGGATCGGTACATTTCATTTGAATATTTGCAATCACATGCAAGTTGTGCCCGGTGCTCTGTATCTTGAATGTAGGAATCTTTACTGCACTAACCAAGACATATTATTCACCGCTCTGGAGGTAGCAGAAGATTGATTGATTCTAGTACATTCTGCTCACCCAGCAGCTGTTGGATTCACAATCATTTGCTTAGAAAATCCATCAGAATTAAAGAGCAAATTTCAAAATAAATTGCTATCGTTTTCATCTGCAGCCTGGCTGCATGCATCGTGGGAAATACAAAGATTCTTTTGCCTAAACGCTTCTTTGAACCTCGTCTTCATAACAATGCTTATGAGAGCAAGTGCCTCGGGAATTTTTCCAGTGACAACAGCCAGTGTTTGACCTCATGACGTTGAGGTGGGCTTTCAGCTTCATCTGATTTATGTTAACGACGAGCAGACTCATCAAAATGAGTCAGAACCCTTGAATCGTTGTAGGTCTGCTGCTCTGAAGGAGCGAAAACTCTAGAAAGGGAAAATGGCTGCTCATCCAACCTGCTGAATACTGAGAGGAGCCTGGCTCAGGGCTGTGTCCCACACAGTGAGGCTGACCTCTTGGGAAGCATCCCCAGGGCTTGGACTTTCTTTGCTGGAAATGTTGAGTGGCTCCTGTCTCCTGGTCCATGCAGCATACGTACCCCTTCCAAAGCACCCTTCATGATGACCATTGTTACCATATCCATTTAACAGAACAATATGAGATTTACAGAGGAAGTCGCCTTCAGCAATTCGGTGGCAAATATGAAACTGAGTGGTCAGAATTCTGCTTAATCCAACCCTGTTGCTAACATACAGTGAATCGTGTTGCTTCCCTAGACTTTATACAAATATTTTTCCCTGAACTGTCCTGAAATGATTTGCCTTCAATGGCTTATCAATTTCATTATAATCTTGACCCCAGGCTCTCTCACCCTCATCTTTTAGCTAAATGCAGTCAGTATGGCCTAGTGGTTAAGGCCCTTTGGAATGAGATGCCTTGGATAATTCCCACCATTTTCTCACCATGTGACCTTGGACACGTTAATCAGGTTGAACCGTATGAGATTGCCATATCTGAAGCTCAAAACCAGTTGAAGGGGCTTCCCTGGTGGCGCAGTGGTTGAGAGTCCACCTGCCGATGCAGGGGACACGGGTTCGTGCCCCGGTCCACGAAGATCCCACATGCCGCAGAGCGGCTGGGCCCGTGAGCCATGGCCGCTGAGCCTGCGCGTCCGGAGCCTGTGCTCCGCAACGGGAGAGGCCACAGCGGTGAGAGGCCCGCGTACCGCAAAAAAAAAAAAAAAAAAAAAAAAAAAACAGTCGAATATTAGCAATTTCATATGGTTCAACCTTAACTTCTCTAAATATTAGCTTCCTCCTCTGGGAGAAAGCTCCTCATAACTGCAGAATTATGATGAAAATCAAATGAGATAATAACCTGTCAAGACTTGGTGTAGTGCTTGGCACGGATGAGTGTCGGCTGTTTTTATCATGGACAGGAGGAACATTAATTAGGTGTGCCTCACTTCAGCTGAATCTGCAGAAGCCGTCGTTGCAAGCAGATTTGGGCATTCTGGTCTATTGTGCTATTTTTCAACACAGAAATCTATATTGATAATGTTTGTAACACGTTAAAAATCTGAAATCAGGATTACAAACTGTACCTAGAGAGTTCAACACGGTTAAAATTTCAAATCAAACAAGGGTGCTATCATTTAGAAAGCATTCTCACCACATGCCTCTCATTAAAAACCGTTCAAAAATAACCCAATGGCTTTTTTTTTTTTTTTTTTTTTTTTTGGGCGGTACGCAGGCCTCTCACTGTTGTGGCCTCTCCTGTGGCGGAGCACAGGCTCCGGACACGCAGGCTCAGCGGCCATGGCTCACGGGCCCAGCCGCTCCGCGGCATGTGGGATCTTCCCAGACTGGGGCACGAACCCGTGTCCCCTGCATCGGCAGGTGGACTCCCAGCGACTGCGCCACCAGGGAAGCCCCCCAATGTCTTTTTAATTTCTATTTATTGTATCCTTGGTGTGGTTGAGCATTGTTCCATATCTGTATTGGTTATTTGTGTTTCGAACCAAAGAGTTTGGGGCCCAAATCTACCTGTAGAAGGAGGGGGGATGAGAAGGTCTTGGGCTTTTCCGCAGATCTTCTGGAGTGTTACCATCTCCCTTCTGCCTGCGTTACAACCTCTCTGCTCTCCTCCATCCTACTCTTTCTCCCCAGGGTCTGATCCAGGCTCACAGAGTAAAAGCCCCTTCCCTAGGATAGTTTATTTTAACCAGGATCTTCTTCTGGTTAAATCAACAATCAACATCATAAGAAAGACTCAAGCTGACAGGACAAAGGAATCCTGGTTCTGGAACCTAGCTCTTCTGAGGTAGCATGGCAATTGAGAACAAGAGCAGAAGACAATGGAAGCCATATCTAATTTTTAAAATGTCGGTGATAAGCAAAATAAATAACAGAATACCAGTAGTGTCACTTGGGTCCAGTATGCAAGTTAATGGATAGCCTCAGTCCTGTGAAGTTTACATTCTAATCTGAACAAATGGTGCTCACCCACAAGTGAGCCTAACCTCAAAAATCATTGCATAGCCCTTTATTTCCTAAAGAAAACACTTCCTTGATGGTAGCAATTATTGAGTTGCTTAACATTTGTGTCAGCCACGGCCCTAACATTGATTTCTAAACAAGTGAATGATCAAGTGATAGATTATGTGATATACCTTCTAAATACTGTAAATGTTCAGAGAAAGGATGAGGCATGACAGGCTTTACAGAATAGCCGGGACTCAGATGGGATCCACTGGGTGACCCAGAAGGTGGTGTCTCTTCTGTGTTGTGCTTCCATTCTTGGCTTTGCTCTATGAATTCTGACCCTTTCTCAGAAACCTTTAGAAATACCTGATTTCCTCAAAGCAGATGAAAACTCTCAGTCTTGAGCTTCAAGATGCTGGACTCCATAACTGACTCTCCCCGTGACATTGAACTGCCCTTGCTCCCAGAGCTGGGCTCATGGCGCTAATCTAAGCAACCCTCATTGGCCTCCTCCACTCTCACCTCTTACTCTTACCTCTGAGTCCCCAAACTAACCTCTACTCCTTCTGTGAATGCTGCTGCTGCTTCTCCACTTCCTCCTCCTTCTCTTTCTTCTCCCCTCCCCCTCCAAATCTCCACATTTCCCTCTATCTCCCTTTCCATCTATGTCCCTATCAGAGTCACCAGACTGGGTGACTCTGGTCACCCAGTCATTTGAACCATCTGACCACAGCTAACTGTGTCAGGAAAATGTGGTTTGGAGTTTTGTTTTGGTGTGGTGGAATGGTTGTTTCTCTTTTATTTTCTTACTCATTTTCATGTGTGTGCTCCTGGCTGCTCTGGTAAATTCAAAACTCTTGAAAGCAGGAGCACTGTCTTCTCTTTGCTCTGATGCTTCCCACACTGCTCAGTACTCTGCACACAGTGGGCGCCCCAGAGTTGTCACTGGCTGATGGATGTAACGAAAAGCTTCAACAGCCTCATGAACCCATAGACCACAGAGTGGTTTAATCACACTTGCTGGTTGTCTCATCCTACAAACTCCGGGCAGAAAGCCGAAACCCACCCAAGATGTGGTCACGGTCTTATAATGACACAGTATTTATTTACAAGCCTTATTAGGAGAAAATCAATCTGTAGTATCTAAAGCCTTCTAGACTTATCGTCTGATTAGCCCTCTTCTTGTGGTTTGAGAGCGATCTAACTCTATAGAAAAGGAGCAACCACAGAGGGTACGCAGCCTACTTTATATGTGTCCTTGGTGACATCCGTAAGACCTTTGCTAGAGAAGCCTCTTATTCCCTTACTCCTTGAAGCCTTCTTCAGTCTCTTTGACCAATGGTAATCATTCCATTTTTAAAAAACTTCTATAGTGTCTAATGTCTGGAGCACATAAATTGATCTTTGGTATTTATAGCTGTGAAATAAAATTCACATTTTATGGCAGGACAAGAAAAATTTAAACATAAAAAATTTTCTCTGCCCTTTGGTTCCTCTCTCCCTCCTACTGTGCATTGTGTATCTGCATTATGTATCATCCAAACCTTCCCCATTGGCAGAAATACCTGTTCAACCACAAAGAACAACATTCTCTTAGCACCAACAAGACAAATCCTCAAAAGGTAACGTTCCTTCTTGATCTCATAAGGGGCCACGATGATGCTTAGATCTGGATTGTGTAAACTGTCAACAATACGTCATTTAACGTACAGCTCTCTGTCTCAAAAACTTATATAACTGTGCCTTCACTTCAAATGGGCGGAACAGTTCTCAGAGCTTTCTGAAATGCCCTTCCCAGGTCATAATCTTCAAATTTGTCTCAAGTAAAATTTTCCTTTTCTTTCTTAGATCGAGTGATTAATTTTTCGGTCGACATAGCAATAAGCAAATAATGTCAGCCAATAACAATGACTGACGATACAAAGAAGTAGGAGATTCCTGCTAATTATCCTCTGAAGCAGAGTTCAAAGACACCTTTTCTTTTTATTCTTTACCTAAAATTAAATGGCAGTTAGACAGCAACAATTCCATTCATGGCCAGCAAGAGACCACAGAGATGAAATATGTTCACGTCCCTTCAAGTCTGTTATTCCAATTCTCCTCTCTTTTCTCCTTGGAAATAGATATTAGCTAGATTGAAACATGGGGCCAGCCATTAGGTGGTGATGATATTAAGGCACTTCACTTGTTTTTGCAGCTCTTATATGTTTCCATGGAAATAAGAGTTGGAAGCCAGCAACTGAGGAGTAAGAATTCTGGGTTTTCCTTAGCTTCTGGCTGCTGACAAAGAGCCAGATTTTCAAACAAGCTGAAGAATCTCAGGATCTTTGATCTAGTGCATTTACCACACTCCCTTAAAATAAAGATCCCATAGTTCCTTTTTTGCAAATTTCTATTAATCTTCTTGATTGTCAACTAATATTTAGGTCACCCCCACGGATCCAAGGGTTGGCCCAATACAGTAAACAGCCCTGAGACCATAGTCAGAATATCTGGGCTCGAATTTCACAAATGCTAGTGGTAGAAACTTGGACAGATTATCTGGATTCTCAGAATCTCCATTTCTTAAGTAAAAGGTAAATTATTATTGACAGGGTAGTTTCGATTACTAAACAAAAGAAAGCATGGGAAGCATTTGGTGTAGGGTACACAGTAAATGATCAATAAATGTCAAACGGACCTTAGTGGAGAGACAGAAAAGCAGAAGGTATCTATTTGGTTTCACCTCCACCCATGCCCACATTCATGGGCATCATCATCGAGCTGAGAGGCAACCCTCCCCTTTAACATGAGGTCGTAATCTCTAATGCAAAAGAAATTCATGATGTGTATTAGTTTCCTCTTGCTGATGTAACAAATTACCGCAAACTTAGTGCTTTAAAACTACGTGAATGTATTACCTCGGTGTCTGTAGGTCAGAAGTTCTGGCCAACATGGCTGGATTCTCTGCTTATGGTCTCACGAGGCTGAAATCGAGGTGTTGGCTGGGTCCACATCTAGGTCCACATCTAGGGCTCAGGGTCTTTTCCAAGCTCACGGGTTGTTGGCAGAATTCATTTCCTTCTCACATTTTCCACACGGGCTCCTCCATCTTCAAGCCAACAACAGCACATCAAATCCTTGTGCTTCAAATCTCTTGGACTTCTTTTGCCTTGAGCTGGGAGAAAGTTCTGCTTTCAAGGGCTCCTATCGGGCCTAACTAGGTCATTCAGGCTAATTTTCTATCTTAAGGTCACTTGATTAGTAACTTAATTACATCTGCATAGTCCCTTTTGCCATGTAGCTGAGAGCATTCAAGGGTGGAACACCAGACGGTGAAAGTCACGGGGGCAAAAAGTCTGCTGAGCACGTGATGTGTCCTGTAGAATAAGAATATGGGTTATTGCACTTTATCTGTTACAAATGGGGAAACAGAACAGTGTGAACTATGGTCACCCGAATGTCCAGGAATAGAACCAAAATAACCCCTTTCCTTTGTATATTTCTGATAGACTTGTGATCTCCATACCAGGCACTCCAGATACTACTCAGTCGAATTTCCAGCATCAGCCACCTGCTCTCTTACCTGCATCTTTTAATATGATTCAATGGCAAGAAAAGTCAAATTCAGAAAATAAAAAAATTTCAGTGCCTGCTGTGGAGACCACCACATACTCTGGGTTACAAGATGGAGAGGCTCGTGCAGAAGGCTGGGGAGAGACGGATCCACTTCTCCATTGTGCCTCCGCAGAAGCTTCCAGACCTGTGGCTTCTGTTGGAGAAGGCGGCTCTCCAAGCCTTGCTAGAATCACTGTAGCTGTGGACAGAAGTGAGCCAGGACCCAAGGCACGTGGTGCTGGTCTGGGGTGGCTCAGCCCCAGGTACCTCCAGCCAAAGCCAAAGCCAAAGCCACCTGTTCCCTTGCCTCTAGCTCCACCCTTGGTTATCAGGCTCTTGGTAGCCTCTTCCCTGCTCTCCACCCCCTCCCTGTACCCCACCCGCTGGTAGTACTAGGTTCCTGAAAACCTGAGGATAGCTCAGAACGCAGAGGTGTGATTTTAAGCTGCTAAATTTTGGGGTAACTTATCATGCTGATATAGATAGCTAATAGAATGAAATTAGCCCCGAATCAATTAACAATAAAATACTCATCCTTAAAAAAAATGATTAAAATTTTCAGTTATTTTCTTAGATTTGATATTGCAACATTAAAAAAGCAGATATCAAAGCTACTACCATATACACTTTAAATATCTTACCATTTTATTTGTCAGTTATACCTCAGTAGTGCTGAAAACAATCAAAAAGTACAGTACATATTTTCTCTTCTGAGAGACACAATGGAGGCAGATTTCAGTTGTGTGAGTGGGTCTAAGGCAGACAGGCTCTCAAACCATTCTCATGAAAACATCTGCAAAGAACCACACGTTCTCTGGAATATTTTCCGAAAGTCATGGGGCCAAGGAAGCTCCCTTCCTGATTCTCCCATCCACAACAGCAGCATGTTACCTCTGTTCGGCCAATAAGAAATCTGGGCATGAAGAAAGTTGATAAACAGGTGAAAAGGGAAAGATCTGGGCTAAACATGTGACATCAAAGAGCCTCAGTACTTTGCCTAAAACCATCAAGATGATGTAGATGTATGTATGCTAGGAGGTTTCCAGAAGCATGGTGACATTTAATTATCCATGAGAAGATGAAGAATGTCTCCCTTTTAGCTCTATGCTTCTCCAGGATAATTGGGGGAAATTCTCCAAGCTGTTACTAATAAGGTTAAAATCAAATGGAAATTTCCCAGAAATGTTTACCTAATTTTGAACTACCACCTTCTCTAGGTAGAGTCAGGAAACAAGACCTAAATTGAAGATATGACCTACTTCAGGGGAAAAAGCCCCTAAGGTCCCAGTACTGAGCCCTGAACACGGGCTTCCAATGCGGATGCTGTACAAGTGAGCTGTGTTGTTCTTTCAGGGAAAGGGTTTGGACTGTCAGTCTGCTTCAGTGCCACTTCCTGTGATGGTGTATTTTACATCTCACTACCCGGAGTGCACGTTCATGCTAATGGATGAAAGCCAGACCAACTCTCTCCTGCTTGTTTATTTTTTAACAATACTTTCTTCTCTTGGAAAACAAGGATCCCTGAAGCCCCCAAGAACATTTGCATTTTGGTTGATACTGTGGTCACTGAGGAATACTCTTGCTTACTTTACAAATATTACATTGACTCAGAGACCCCCTTCTTCAGAGTATTTATTGTCTGTGCTTCCCAGGACATTATAGATAAACCAAGTCACCAAGGCTGGAGACAAAGTAGCCTAACGTTCATTCTCCATGGGAGAGAGCCATCCAATGTGAAGCGAAGCTTGGATTTACAAAAGTAGCCCGAGTGATGTTTCATGAATTTGGAGATCATACGAGTCAGCGTTTACCAACTGCCGTTACAAACAACCCTCAAATATCAGCAACATGTCAAAAAAAAACTATATCTCATTCTTGCTACAGGCTAAAGCAGGAATTCCTTGTTAAGTGTTTCTCTGGGATGCCGCTCCTTCAATGAAGACCCAGGGGTCCACCCTCCATCTCGTTGTTCCATCCTTAAATCCTCAAATTTCTCTCCATCTGGTAGATGGAGAAAAACAAGAGAGTTATGGTTTACAAATTGTGCATCACCATGCCCTGGGCTGCTGAAGTGAATTCACAGGGGTTCCACAAACTATTTAGAACATTTTAGGGAAACCCAGCTATACTTTGCATTTGTTGGACACTGCAAAAACTGTTAGCTCAAGGTAATTGCTGTTTCATCATTAAATCATGCTTCACTCATTTCTAAAATGCTCTATTATTTTTATTGAAATATAACTGACACAAATTTAACACACATTTCTATTGAAATATAACTGACACATATAACATTGTGTAAGCTTAAGATATATCATATACTGATTTGGTACATATATATATTGCCATATAAATTACCACTATAACATTAGCTAACACCTCTATCTCGTCATTTTTTTGTTGGTTTTTTAAGATCTAGTCTCTTAGGAACTTTGAAGTTTATAATACAGTGTTGTTGACTATAATCACTATGCTGTGCATTAGCTCTCCAGGAATTATTTATCTACTAGTTCTCAGTTTATGTCCTTAAACAACATCTCCCCAGTTCCCCTCCGCCCCAACCCCAGCCCCTGGTAACCATCATTCTACTTTCTGTTTTTACAAGTTTGGCTATTTTAGAGTCCATGTATAAGTGCTATCATATAGTAGTTCTCTTTTCTTTGTCTGACTTATCTCACTTAGCATAATGTCCTCAAGGTTTATTCATGTTGGCACAAGTGGCAGGATTTCCTTCTTTCTTGCGGCTGAATAATATTCGTGTGTGTGTGTGTGTGTGTGTGTGTGTGTGTGTATCAATACACATCACATCTTCTTTATCCATTCATCCATTGGTGGTCACTTAGGTTCTTTCCATAGCTTGGCTATTGTGAATAACGCTGCAATAAACATGGGAGTACTTATATCTCTTTGAACTCCTGTTTTCATTTCCTTTGGATATGTACCCAGGATTGGAATTGCTGAACCATATGGTAGTTCTATTTTTAATCTTTTAGAGGAACTTCATGCTGTTTTTCATAGTTGCTGCACCAATTTACATTCCTGTGTACAAGGATTCCCTTATCTCCACATACTTACCAACACTTGTTACCTCTTGTATTCTTGATGATAGCCATTCTGACATGTGTGAGGTGCCATCTCATTATGGTTTTGATTTGCATTTCCCTGATGGTTAGTGATGTTTAACATCTTTCCATGTACTTGTTGGTCATTTAAATGTCTTCTTTGGAAAAATGTCTATTTAGTTCCATTTTCTAATTGGATCATTTTGTTTTTCCTCTTTGAGTTGTATGAATTCTTATATATTTTTTATATTAACACTTTATCTGATATATGGCTTGCAAATATTTTTTTCCCATTCTGTAGTTTGCCTTTTCATTTTTTATTGCTTCTTTTGCTCTGCAGAAGCTTTTTAGTTTGATGTAGTCCCACTTACTGATTTTTGCACTGGTTGCCTGTGCTTTTGGTATCCAAGAAATTATTGCCCAGTCTAATGTCAAGGAGTTTCTTCCCTACATTTTCTTCTAGGAGTTTTAGAGTATTCGGTCTTATTTTTAAGTCTTTAATCCATTTCCAGTTAATTTATATGAGTGGTGTAATACAGGGGTTCAATTTTATTTTTCTTCATGTGGCTATCTAGTTTTCCCAGTACAACTTATTGAAGAGACTATCCTTTCCTCATTGAATGTTCTTGGTTTCCTTGTCAAATATTATTTGACCATATATGCAGGGGTTTATTTCTGGGCTGTCAGTTCTGTGTCATTAGTGTGTCTATTTTTACTTGTACCATACAGTTTTATTTACCATAGCTTTGTAGTATTGTTTGAAATCTGAAAGTGTGACACTTCCAGCTTTGTTCTTCTTTCTCATGATTGCTTTGGCTATTTGGGGTCTTCTGTGACAAACAAATTTTCGGATTTTTTTTCTATATTGATGTGGTCTGAACTGAAGAGCATCCTGGCTCCTTTCATGGGCAAAGACTTCCACTTCCTTGGTTAAATTTATTCCTAAATATTTTATCTTTTTTGATGCTACTGTGAATGGGATAGTTTTATTTCTTTTTCAGATGTTTTATTGTTAGTGTATAGAAACAAAACTAATTTTTATGTTGCTTTTATTTCCTGTATCTTTACTGAATTTATGATTAGTTTCAATAGGTATTGGTTGAGTCTTTGGAATTTTCTATATAGAAGATCACCTCATCTACAAATACCAACAATTTTACTTCTTCCTTTCTGATTTGGATGCCTTTTATTTCTTTGTCTTGCCTAATGGTCTGGCTAGGAATTCCAGTACTACTATGTTAAATAAGAGTGGTGAGAATGGGCACCCTTGTCTTGTTCCTGATTTTAATGGAAAAGCCTTCAATTTTTCACTGTTGAGAATGTTAGCTATGGGTTTGTCATATATGGTCTCTAAAATGCTGAGGTATCTTCTCTCTATACCCAGTTTTTAGGGAGTTTTAATTATGAAATAATGTGTATTTTATCAGATGCTTTTTCTGTGTGTATTGAGATAATCATATAATTTTAATCTTTCACTCTATTAATATCATGTACCACATTTGTTGATTTGCATATGTTGAACCATCCTAGAGATAAATACCATTTGGTCATAGTGTATGATTTTTTTAATGTGTTGTTGAATTTGACTTGCTAATATTTTGTGGAGAATTTTTGCATCTATATTCATCAGGAATATTAGTCTATAGTTTTCTTTTCTTGTAGTGTCCTTATCTGGCTTTGGTATCAAGGTAGTGCCGGCCTCCTAAAATGAGGTTGGAAGTATTTTCTCATCTTCAGTTTTTTTTGGAAGAGTTTGAAAGGATTGGTATTAATTCTTCTTTAAATGTTCGGTAGAATTTACCAGTGAAGCCATCCGGTCCTAGACTTTTTTGTGTTGGAAGGCTTTTGATTACTGATTCAATCTCATTGCTCAGTATTGGTGTGTTCAGATTTTCTGTTTAATCTTGATTCAGTCTTGGTAGGGGGTATATTTCTAAGAATTTATTGATTTCTTTTATGTTATCCAATGTGTTGGTGTATAAGTATATATAGTAGTCTCTTATGGTCCTGTATGTTTCTGTAGTATCCATTGTAACATCTCCTCTTTCATTTCTGATTTTATTTATTTGAATCCTCTTTTTTTTTTCTTAGTCTAGCTAAAGGTTTGTCAATCTTGTTTCTTTTTGAAAAAGCAGCTCTTAGTTTTGTTGATTTTTTAATATTGTTTTTCTGGTCTCTATTTCATTTATTTCTGCTCTGATCTGCTATTTCCTTTCTTCTGTTAACTTTGGGCTTGGTTTGTTCTTCTTTTTTTAGTTCCTTGAGGTATAGTTAGGTTGTTTATTTGAGATCTTTCTAATTTCTTAATATATGCATTTATCACTTTAAACTTCCCTCTCAGAACTGCTTTTTCAGCATCCCATAGGTTGTGTGTATGTTGTGTTTCCATTTGTTTTGAGATATTTTAAAATTTTGCTTTGGATTACTTCTTTGGCCAATTGGTTGTTCAGTATTGTGTTATTTAATTTCTACATATTTGTAGATTTTCTAGCTCTCCTCTTGTTGATTCTAGCTTCATATCATTGTGGTCAGAAAAGGTACTTGGTATTATTTCAATCTTCTTAAATTTTCTAAGACTTGTCTTGTGTCTAATCATACAGTCTATCCTGGAGAATGTTTCATGTACACTTAAGAAGAATGTGTATTTGCTTCTGTTGATGGAAGGTTCTATAAATGTTAGGTCCATTAGGTCTGATGTATGGTTCAAGTCTATTGCTTCCTCATCAATTTTCTGTCTGGATGATCTATCCATTGCTAAAATGGGATATTAAAGTCCCCCGCTTTATATATTCATTTATTGTTTATTGATTGATTATTGTCTATTTCTCCCTTCAGATCTGTTAGTATTTGCTTAATATATTTAGGTGCTTCAATGCTGATTATGTATATATTTACAATTGTTATATCTTTTTGATTACTTGACCCCTTTATCATTATATAACAACTTTCTTTGTCGCAAAATTTTTGACTTAAAAATCTGTTTTTCTAATGTAAGTATAGCTATTTCCTCCTTCATTTGGCTTCCGATTGCATTTTTTCAAATCCCTTCATTTGAGCCTATGTGTGTCTCTAAATCTGAAGTGAGTCTCTTATAGTCAGCATATAGTTGGGTCTTATTTTTTATTCATCCAGTCATCCTTTTGATTGGCGAATTCAATTCATTTACTTTTAGAGTGATTATTGATATAGGAGGACTTACTAATGCCATCTTATTACTTGTTTTCTAGTTGTTTGGTATTCCTGTTGTTTCTTTTCCCCTCTGTTTATTCCTACTTTTGTAGGTGGTATGCTCTTTTCCCCCTTTCTGTATCTTCTGTGAAACTACTTTAGTTTTTACTTTGTGGCTACCATGAGGCTTACATAAGACCTCTCATAGATAAAACAGTCTCTTTTAAGCTGATGGAACATTTAGTTCAATCATCTACAAAATCTTTACCCTTTTACTCCCCTCCTTTAATATTTTCTATTTCATTATTTACTTTTTTTATATTGTGTATTCATTAACCCAGTATAATAGCTATAATTTTTAATAGTCTTTTTCTTTGACCTTTATACTATATAGTTCAGTAGTTCACACTATCCTATTACAGATTTAAAGTTTTCTAAGTTTGACTTATATTTACCTTTGCCAGTGTGTTGTATACTTTTGTATGTTTTTATGTCATTGATTAGCATCTTTTCATTTCAGCTTGAGGAACTCCTTTCAGCATTTATTGCAAAGCAGGTATAGGATGATGAAATCCCTCAGCTTTTCTTTGTCTAGGAAAGTCTTTTTTTCTCTTTCATATCTGAAAGATAACTTTCCTGTATAGAATATTCTTAGCTGGCAATTTTTTTCTTTCAACACTTTGAATATGTCATTTTACTTTCTCCTGGTTTGTAGAGTTTCTGCTGAGAAATCTGCAGATGGGCTAGTGGAGTTTCCTTTGTAAGTTGTAATCCCTTTTTCCCTAACTGCATTTAGAATTCTTTCTTTACCCTCAATTTTTGACAGTTTTATTATAAAGTGTCTTGGAGAAGATCTTTTGATATGATAGGGTGATCTATTAGCTTTGTTAACTTTGAGGTCCGATTCTCTCCCCAGGTTTGGGAAGTTCTCAGCAATTATTTCTTTAAATAAATGATCTGCTCTCTTCTCCTTCTCTTCTCCTTCTGTAATACTGATTATTCAACTATTTGTTCTTTTGATGGAATCCCATAGGTCATGTAGGCTTTCTTCGCTCTTTTTTATTCTTTTTCCTTCATTCTCCTCTAACAGGGCTACTTCAAATTTCCTGTCCTCTAATCCTCTAATTCTGTCTTCTGTTTGCTCTGCTGTACTGCAGATGTTCTCTATTGCATTTTTAAAAAAATTTCACTCATTGAGTTCTTCAGCTCCAGAACCTCTATTTGGTTCTTTTTTTTACGATTTCTATCCCTTTGGGAAAAAAACTCATTTTGATTCGTGTATTTTTTTTCTTGAGATTTCATTGAATTATCTTTCTGAGGTTTTTTTGTAGCTCACCGAGTTTCTTCAAAATGTGTATTTTGTTTTCATTGTCATTTGTTTCTAGGTATTTTTTGATTTCCTCTTTGATTTCTTCAGCGATCTCTTGGTTGTTTAGTAGCATATCGTTTAGCCTTGATGTGTTTGTTACAGTTTTTTTCCTGTAATTGATATCTAGTCTCATAGCGTTGCAGTCAGAAAAGATGCTTGATATGATTTCAAGGCTTGAAATGTGACCCAAGGTGTGATCTGTCCTGGAGAATGTTCTGTGTACACCTGAGAATAAAGTGTATTCTGTTTTGTTTTCTTTTTAAATTATTTTTTGCTGTGTTGGGTCTTCGTTGCTGCATGCGGGCTTTCTCTAGTTGCAGCAAGTGGGGGCTACTCTTCGTTGCAGTGCATGGGCTTCTCATAGTGGTGGCTTCTCTTGTTGTGGGGCACGGACTCTAGGTGCATGGGCTTCAGTAGTTGTGGCATGCGGGCTCAGTAATTGTGGCTTGCGGGCTCTAGAGTGCAGGCTCAGTAGTTGTGGCACATGGGATTAGTTGCTCCACGGCATGTGGGATCTTCCTGGACCAGGGCTCGAACCCATGTCCCCTGAATTGGCAGGCAGATTCTTAACCAGTGCACCACCAGGGAAGTCCCAATTCTATTATTTCTGGATGGAATGTCCTATAAATATCAATTAGATCCATCTGGTGTAATGTGTCATTTAAAGCTTGTGCTTCTTTATTTATTTTCTGTTTGGATGATCTGTCCATTGGTGTAAGTGAGGTGCTGAAGTCACCTACTATTATTGTGTTACTGTTGATTTCCCCTTTTATGGCTGTTAGCATTTGCCTTATGTATTGAGGTGCTCCTATGTTGGGTGCATAAATATTTACAATTGTTATATCTTCTTCTTGGATTGATCCCTTGATCATTATATAGAGTCCTTTTTTGTCTCTTGTAATACTCTTTATTTTAAAGTCTACTTTGTCTGATATGAGAATTGCTACTCCAGTTTTCTTTTTATCTCCGTTTGCATGGAGTATCTTTCTCCATCCCCTCACTTTCAGTCTGTATGTGTCCCTAGGTCTGAAGTGAGTCTCCTGTAGACAACATATATACGGGTCTTGTTTTTGTATGCATTCAGCCAGTCTGTGTCTTTTGGTTGGGGCATTTAATCCATTTACATTTCAGGTAATTATTGATATGTATGTCCCCATTACCATTTTCTTAATTGTTTGTTTTGGCGTTTGTTATTGTAGGCCTTTTTTTTCTCCTGTGTTTCCTGCCCAGAGAAGTTCCTTTAGCATTTGTTGTAAAGCTGGTTTGGTGGTGCTGAATTCTCTTAACTTTTGCTTGTCTGTAAAGCTTTTGATTTCTCCATCGAATCCGAATGAGATCCTTTCTGGGTAGAGTAATCTTGGTTGCAGGTTTTTCCCTTGCATTACTTTAAATATATCTTGCCACTCCCTTCTGGCCTGTAGAGTTTCTGCTGAAAGATCAGCTGTTAACCTTATGGAGATTCCCTTGTATGTTATTTGTTGCTTTTCCCTTGCTGCTTTTAATATTTTTTCTTTGTGTTTAATTTTTCTTAGTTTGATTAATATGTGTCTCGGCATGTTTCTCCTTGGATTTATCCTGTGTGAGACTCTCTGCACTTCCTGGACTTGATTGACTATTTCCTTTCCAATGTTGGGGACGTTTTCAACTATAATCTCTTTAAATATTTTCTCAGACCCTTTCTTTTTTTCCTCTTCTTCTGGGGTGCCTATAATTCGAATGTTGGTGTGCTTAATGTTGTCCCAAAAGTCTCTGAGACTGACCTCCATTCTTTTCATTCTTTTTTCTTTATTCTGCTCTGCAGCAGTTATTTCCACCATTCTATCTTCCAGCTCATTTATCCGTTCTTCTGCCTCAGATATTCTGCTATTGATTCCTTCTAGAGTATTTTAAATTTCAGTTATTGTGTTGTTCGTTACTGTTTGTTTGCTCTTTAGTTCTTCTAGGTCCTTGTTAAACGTTTCTTGTATTTTCTCCATTCTATTTCCAAGATTTTGGATCATCTTTACTATCATTACTCTGAATTCTTTTTCAGGTAGTTTGCCTATTTCCTCTACATTTATTTGGTCTTGTGGGTTTTTATCTTGCTCCTTTGCCTGTAAGATATTCCTCTGTGTTCTCATGTTGTCTAATTTACAGTATTTGAGGTCTCCGTTCCCTAGGCTGCAAGGTTGTAGTTCGTCTTGTTTCTGTTCTCTGCCCCCGGTGGTGGGGTTGGTCCAGTGTCTTGTGAAGGCTTCTTGATGGGAGGAACTAGTGCCTGCATTCTGGTGGGCGGAGCTGAGTCTTTTCCCTCTGCTGAGCAGGGCCGTGTCAGGTGGTGTGTTTTTGGGTGTCTCTGAGCTTAGTATGACTTTAGGTAGTCTGTGTGCTGATGGGTGGGTTTGTGTTCCTGTCTTGTTTGTTGTTTGTGCAGCGCTGGGAGCTCCTGGCAGTTGGGTGGAGCTGCGTCTTGGATTCAGATAGAGGCCACCATGAGAGCTCTTGGCAATTAATCTTCCCTGGGGCCGGGAATTCTCTAGTGGTCCAGCATCCTGGACTTGGTGCTCCCACTCCAGAACCTCAGGCTTGAATTCTGGTTGAGGGACAAAGACCCTGCAAGTCGCTTGTCCCAGCAATAAAGGGGATTAAAAAAATGACTAACAAAACCCCAGACAAATGGTAAAAAGTAAAATAAGTAAAATCAAACAAACAGAAACAGAAACAAGGAAACACGCACACACACAAAATAAACAAAAACAGAACCAAATAAATCAAATAGCAAGAGAATGACCAGACAAACAAAGAACCTGAGAACAAAATCAAACAATTTCGAAGAAAGCTGACAAAAACCCAAAACCAAAGCAGAGTGCCAACCGAAGAATGAAGCAAAGAAACAAAACAAACTGACAAAAATGATATTTAAAAGAAAAAGAGAAAGGGGAAAGAAGACAGAACAACGGAAAAGCAACGTAGAAACAGAAATATAAAATATGTATATATATAAAAGGAAAAAAAGACAAACAAAACCCTAGGGAAATGGTAAAAACAAAATCAAACAAACAAGAACAGAAACAAGGAAACACACACATGTAAAAAAAACAAAAACAGAGCCAAATAAAACAAAAAGCAAGAGAACAACCCGGCAAATAGAAGAGCTCAAAAATGAAATCAAAGAATTAGGATTAAAACTAACAAAAACACATAACCCGAAAACAAAACCAAAGCAGTGTGCCAACTGAAGAATAAAGCAAGGGAACAGACCAAACCGATAAAAATGATTTAAAAAGTAATAATAATAAAATAAAATAAAAAGGGAAAAACCACAGGACAACAGAAAAACAAAGTAGAAATGGAAATATTAAAAATATATATTAAAGAAGTAATAATAAGAAATAATCTTTAATATATATTAAAGAAAAGAAAAAAATAAGGGAAAAGAACACAGAACAACAGAAAGCAAAGTAAAAATAGAAATATATAAGAAAATAAAAGTAAAAAATAAAAATGTTATAAAACATGGAAATTCCAAAAGACTAAATAAAAAAAAAAAACTAAAACAAGGACAACAAACAAACAAAGAAAAAGAAACCCCCTGCCCCCCAAAAAGCCAGAACCAACAACAGAATGAATCAACACATAATAAAATTAGTAGTAATAATTTTGTTTCCCTGGGGTCTCTGCTGTAATTGTCCTTGCACACGCTGTGAGCCACAGGCCACCTCTGCCTCCCCAAGAGCCCCTCCTCTGCCTCTGGGCTGGTCTCTGGACCTGCTGTGGGCCCTGTGGGGACCCCTCAAACTCTGATCTGGCCCAGTTCCTGCGTGTGCTGCCCCCAAAGTCCACAGCTGCCAGAGCTAGACCGTTTTCAGTTGTGGGAACCCTTGTTGTCTGCTCAGATATTCCATAGACGGGATTTAATCTGCAGCTTGTACAGCTGATGGAAAGATTTTTGATCTTCTTCCTTAGTCACCCTGTCCCTGGGGTTCAGCTTTGGTTTTATCCCCACCTCTGTGTGTGGTCCACCCACAGGAGTCCTGAGGCTGCCTTGGAGCTCTTGGGTCTGCCCCCGTGAGCACCGGGTGCAGAGGTGGTCTGACTGCTTGGATCGCGGGAGCCCTGGTGGCGCCAAATGCACAGGGAAGCGGTGGCCATGGGCACAGGAGATATGGCCCTAGTGAGGGCCTTTTCTGGCGCCTGGCGTGAGGCACGGGAGGGCCAGCTCTGAGGGGGCTTTTTTTAATTGTTCAGCAGCCGGCACGCAAGAGCCAGCCCTGAGCGGGCTTCTTTTATTGTCGTTGGCAGGCACCAGCGTGTGGAGAGAGAGAGGCTACAATAGTGGCTCCTCCCCCTGCGTGTGACTCAGCTGTAGCACCTGCTTCCATGGCAGTCCAGTCTTCCTCCGTAGGCATTCCCTGCTGCAGATTTCCTCCCTCCTGTCCCCCAGTCCGTCTCCCCACAGCCAAAAGCAGTTCTCGCTCTGGGCCTGTTCTCCAATCCCCATGCACCAGCTCCCAGCCCCCTTGCACACCTGTGAACACACAACCCAGTCTGGGGCATGTAGGGCCGTGGTACGGACCATCTGTGTATTTCTCGCTCCATCCCATCTGCCACAGATCAGCCGCTTCATCCTCTTCCAACAGCCTCAAATGCTCCCCTTCTGTCCCAGTTGATTTCCCCAATGGAGAGGGGGTTTCCCCATTAGAGAGAGGGTTTCCCCAAATTCGGGAATCCCTCCTCTGCTTCAGCTCCCCCACCCCGGGGTCCAGGTCCCATCCCACTTCCTCTCCTCCTCCTTCTCCCTTCTTTTTTTCTGTCCTACCCAGTTATGCAGGGATCTTTATAGTCCTTTCCGGTGTCCAAGGTCTTCTGCTAGTTTTCAGCTGGTGTTCTCAATATGTGAGAATTGTTGCATCTGTAGATGTATTCCTGATGCACCCGTGGAGAGAGGTGAACTCCACGTCTACCTACTCCTCCACCATCTTGAATCTCCACAAAAAATAAAATGTATATTTTGAATTCTTTATCTCCACATCACAAAATTCTCTGCCTTTGAGCTCAGTTATTGGAGAATTATTATTTCCTTTTTGTGATGGCATATTTCCTTGATCTTTCATGTTCCTTGTAGTTTTGCGTTGCTGTTTTTGCATTTGAAGAAACAGACAACTCTTTAAATCTTTGCTAGTTGTCTTCAGAGTGGGTATTCTGTTTGGTGATATTATCTGGTATTTTATCTGTCTTTGAATGGGTACAGCTGCTCCACTCTTCTTGTTCCCTCTTGTGGCAGGATTCTTAAGCTTTCCTGTTTTCTGTGCTTCTTATAAGTCACCCAAGCTGGCTACTGGAATCCTCTTTTTGTTTTCCAGAAGGTGGCACTATGGCTCAAGTATGTGGTTTCTCTCTTGCCCACAGCCTGTGCCCTCTTTTCTAAACACGCTCCCTGTCTACCAGAGTTCTCTCTCACCACCACACATGGGTGCATGTGCAAGGAATCAGCCACAGAATTGGAAGAGGTGTGGGTTTAGCACTTGGGGTATTGGGGGTGCCCACAGGCCTGGGGAGATTCCCAGGTATGGTACTCCCAGAGGGTCATGGGTAGACTTCCTGCTGACCACTGTCAGCAGGAACCTTGTCCCTTATCTGCCTCTCTCCCAATCTCCCCCTTCCCCCTAGTCATGGAGTTTCTGCCTCAGTACTCTGGGTGCTGCTGGAGAGAAGTGGGTTTCTCCAGCCATGATCAGCACAACTGGGATAGCTAGGCACTCACTCACTGCTCTCCTTTTCCCTTGAGGGAGAGGTCACCATCACCATATAAATCAAACCCTATGCAGTGTTCTTTGGTGGTGGTGGGGGGCCTAGGAAAGGTTATTTTATCACCACCTTCACGGTGATGAAAGTCGTATATTTTTTTTTTGCTCCAATGTCTTCTGGAATCTCCCTTCCAGATGGCTGGGCCTCTGCAAATTCTGTCTCCTGCTTGTGTATCTGCCCAAGACAGCACTCTCCAGATTTTTTCCTGACTGCAGCGAGAGGGGTCTGGGCAGGTTTTCTGACTCCCCTGGTTCCACAGCCCATACTAAAGTCTGTCTGCCTATTAGTGGGTACACAGATGGGCGGGATTCATCTCAGGTCCCTGGCATATGATGCTAGATCCCACAACACCCACAAAGGTGCTTTTGTTCATGAATAGATGTCTATTTTGCTGTTGAAAAAGGAGGATAAAAAGGAGGAATGTCTTATACCTCTGATATCACTGATAATGCTGTATCTTTTGAAATCTAGGTTTTCAGCCATTGTTATTATAAAAAGCAGGTACCATATAGAAATTAATATGCAACAGGAAATGAGGGTGGCTGTGTCTAATCTGATTCCCAGGTTTAAGAAGTTATGCAGTGCCCGAACAGGTGTACACATCCCTTTAGTCACTGTGGTTATTTAAGAAGAAAATAAAAATATTATTTGGTTTTTAACTCATGTGAACTAATTTTTCCAACATCACGAAGTTATTAGGATATAAATACTTACTAAGTTGTTTGGATGTAACCACTTTATAACTGGAACAGTTAGATATTTCTTTGGCCAAAAAGTAGCATGAGAAATTTACTAAGACTCTAAGAGTACCATGGATTGAGAATAGAGGATTGTGCTGAGAAATATGTAAGAGTCAATCCCAGAAGTAGATTACATCCTTTCCACCCACATTCCACTGGCAAGAATTTATTAGACAGCTACGTCTAAGAGTAAGGGAGGATGGGAAATTCAGTCCAGTTGTGTGCCCAGGAGGAAAAGGAAAACAATTTGATGAAAAACCAGTCATTCTCTACTGTCGAAATGAATAAGCAGGGGGACAAAATTGTCCCACATCCACAGTCCGACTTGCACTGAAAACTGTTGTAGCAAACACTCTGCAACTCAGCATCCCCATCATCCCTTCTATCCTACAGCTCTTATCATCCACAAAACACATAAAAGCCATTGCTTCACTTACTTCTCACAACCTCCTGAGCTGGGCAGAGCAAAGACTCTCCCCATTTTGTCCCTATTTTGCAGTTTAAGAAATAAACAACTAGATTACTTTAGGTTACCCAGATAGCGAGTAACAGAAGCTAGACCCAAGTCCAAGTTTTACACCACATTAAGAGTTTTTTATGCTACAGCCAAACGCCTGGTCAGAGAATTCAATGGACAGCTGTGGGGCTTGTGTTTAAAGACAGGTTGGCAGGGGCTATAGGATAAGCAGGAACGGGCAGCAGGATTGTCAGACTAGCAGCCTCAGTTCTACAAATAGGAGATGATCATGTCCTGAAAGTGATGGTTCTTGGGACATGAGAGACTGTCATCCAAGGGATGTTCTTCAGCTCCTACTGTCCTGGGTGAGCTCACAGATGTCTGGCCTCAGCTTTGTGACTTACACAGGCTTTTCACAGTCAACTCTCAATCACAGTGACAATTGATTGGGAAAAGGAGCGTATCAGGAGAGAGAACTGCCACCTGGATCTGGTCTACCCTTTGCACTGCCTTATGATTTTAGCAAATTTGTCTTGAGGGCATATTTTTCTAATACAATTTAGTTGTATTAGAAGCAATCTCTCTTCTTTAAGCACATTACTATTTTTTTTTTTTTCCGCTACGCGAGCCTCTCACTGTTGTGGCCTCTCCCGTTGCGGAGCACAGGCTCCGGACGCTCAGGCTCAGCGGCCATGGCTCACGGGCCCAGCCGCTCCGCGGCATGTGGGATCTTCCCGGACCGAGGCACGAACCCGTGTCCCCTGCATCGGCAGGCGGACTCTCAACCACTGCGCCACCAGGGAAGCCCGAGCACATTACTATTAATGGAAACAAAAGAGGTAGGTCAAGAGCAGGGGAAAGCCTTTCTGGGGTTTGGAATCTACCAGTGATAGTCCACAGCATGCATAATCCTGATGTAGTCTGCATAAACATTTGTCTAACAGAGGCAGCTGCTCAGCCTCTTCAGTTCTCTTCTGCCCCAGTAAACACAAGGTGAGAAGCCTGAAGCACTGAACCTGAAGAAGTTGCAGTCTACGGTTTTCCTGCTCTGAACAGTGGACATGCAGCCAGGGATAACTGAATTATTGAAGACAGTTGAGAAGGACTTCTCCCGTATGGCCAATCGTTACATTATTGTATTTTCTGATCATGTTTATTTTCTTCTCCAAGCTTCAAACGGAAGTCATTAGAGACAGAGATTTCATCACTAGGTGCAGGTCGGAGGCCAGTTGACTTTCCGATATATTATTCTTTTTTGGCAGTCAGCTAAAATAGGCCAGTTTCAAGACATGTGCTAAGGGATGATTTGAGGCTAGGTTCTGGGAATTAAACTGAACTCCCTTGTGCTTATCCGTGATTTATTGTTGCTTAAACCAGAACTAGCTTGCCTGCTTAAACCAGAACTAGCTTGCCAGCAAAAACAGTTGAGTCTGACAGAGCTGAAGCTAAAATTATTGATTAAAGGACTGAGGACCACATATGAGGAGTTTATTCTTTTGGTGTGATTTCTAGACGTGCGTGCAAGTGGTTCAAGGAGAATATTTACACGCTGCGTTTTTCTCTAGTCTAAAACACAATCACTCTGGGCAGCCATGGGGCGTGCAGTATGAAGAAGTCTGTTTTTCTTCCTTGACCCTAAAAGGAAATCTTGTAGACATTTCCATTCCTGTAAGGTACCTTCACATGAACTCAGTATGTGGTACTAGTAATCTACTCCACTCATAAAGATTCCTGGAGAGCCACAGAAACAGCATGGTCCTTGTCTAAATGTAGAAAAGAAAAATGCTAAAGTTTTCAGTGATTTGTTTGAACTTATCTATTAATAGCTGGGAAGAGATGGTAACAAACTAAACCACAGAGTTTTCAAGGCCTAAAGAGAATGTCCCAATGCGTTTGAGTTTTAGCATAACCCCGTCCATTTCATTCCCTCACCCACATGCTCAGTAATCAATATTTTTGAGATCTACCATTTACTTTGTGGTGAAAAATGCTTTCTATACGTTGTGTCATTTAATCTTCACAACAACACAAAGGGATGAGGTGAGATAAAACCAATGCTTAGTGTAAAATGGGTGGCTCGACTCCAAAATACTCACTCCAAACCAGCATAACAATTGGCAGTTATCAGGCTGAAACAGTAATTTTCAACTTCTTTTGTATTTGTGACATATTTTCTAGAATAACAAAATTTTGGGGGGTGACAAAGGAATTTTAAGATTCAAAATGGCACTAATTAAGTCAGCACTCATTTAGGTGTAATCAATACTAGATTATCTCACTGTGTCACGGATTTCAATAAGAGTACCCACAGTGACCCTACTATTCCCTGGGGAGCCCTTTGGCCTTGGATCCCTATTCAAACAGAACTGTTGTTGCCCTGACCAAGAGAACAAGTTCACGCATATTCCCAGAAGCCTTGGAACTTCTTCGATGTTGCTTTGTTGTTCTGCCGTACCTTGTATCTCTGACTTGGAGAAATTTTGCCCTGTACAACACATAGCTACACAACAGACACAGGACAATGTTCCCACTGATAGTTGTAGTTGTTACAGGATATATTTTTAATTATGACAAAACTGAGCTTTATATACCTTGATGGGATGTTTTAGCCTACTTAAGAATGTTTGAGTATGCAGCTGCAGACCAAATAAGAACCACTGGTCTAGGGTGGAACTGGAAGAATTGAGCCCTATTCCTTGGTTCACAGTGCAAACAAATCAATGAAATGCACAACTGCTTTCACATAAAAATGGCCCTCGTCAAGGCAATGGTCTGACCCAAACAAATACAAACATAAGGTCAGTATCTGAGTTTGCCTAGTGGAGAGCAGAGACATATTTATGTATGATTTATGTCCTCTCTCCATGTATAGGTAGGTTTATACCATGGGTACATGTGGCTGTGTTCATGATATTCATATGCTGTGCTGACATGTGTTCTAGTGTGTTCTTCACATGTGACTTCTATCTATAAAATCATCTTGTCAACTCATGGAGAGGTAAGAGGGGTCATAGTTTTATCATTCCCCTTCTACCTCTCATCCCAGCTATGATTTAGAATTCAGTGATCCCTACGGATTTCACAGTGTTGCAGAAGATTGAATTTTGTCTTTTAAGGCAGCACAGCACAGTGGGATGGTGAAGGTTTAAGGACAATACAGGCATGCTTTGTTGTATTGCACGTTGCTTTATTGTGCTTCACAGATACTGCGTTTTTTACAAATTGAAGATTTGTGGCAACCCTGCACGGAGCAAGTCTATCGGTGTCATTTTTCCGAGGGTATTTGCTCACTTCATGTCTCTGTGTCACATTTTGGTAATTCCCACAGTATTTCAACCTTTTTCTTTATTATTATTCTTGTTATGGTGATCTGTGATGAGCAATCTTTAACTTTCCTATTGCAAAACGATGACGACTCGCTGAAGTCTCCGATGATAGTTAGCATTTTTTACCAATAAAGCATTTTTTACATTAAAGTCTGTGCATTATTTGTATAAACATAATGCTATTGTACCCTTAATAGACTGGAACATAGTGTAGATATAACTTTTATATATGTACTGGGAACCAAAAAATTCATGTGACTCACTTTATTGCAATATTCACGCTATTGCAGTGGTTTGGAACTCAACCTGCAACATCATCCAGGTATGCCTGTACAGCCCTTTAAATTATAGGACCTTGGAATTCTTGCAACCTGGTGGTTTTGTGGCTTTAAAGTTATTTAATGTCCCTATGTTGCAATTATTTTATCTTTAAAAAAAAGAAGGAAATAAAGTCTGGTGGGATCGTTACAGAACTTGGAGTCAAGTGTGGTGAATGTCAGTGGGGTAGTTCTCCAAAGCTATTGATTACTGAGCAGATGAGGGAGGGTGTGAAGTGTGGTAGGTTTTACCAGGCAAAGCTCTTGTGCATTGGGTAGTTCTCTGTTACCATCTCTTCCCAACTAAGTGAGTTCAAGCAAATCACTGAAAACTTTAGGATTTTTCTTTTCTTCATTTAGAAACAAGAACCATGTTGTTTCCCTGGCTCTCCAGGAATATATATGGGAAGGGTGGATTGCATTAGTCCCCCCTTTTCCATGGGTGATACATTCTAAGCCCCCTAGTGGATGCTTGAAACGACAGACAGTTCTAAACCCTGTATATACTATGGGGTTTTTTTTAACTACATATACATACCTATGATGAGGTTTAATTTATAAATTAGGCACAGTAAGGATTAACCATAATAATAACAAAATAGAATAATTGTAACAATAGGCTGTAATAAAGGTTATGTGAATGTGGTCTCTCTCTCAAAATACCTTGTTGTATAAATTTAATGTCTTTCCCGTCTTAACTAAGCACTTACCATGCACTGTGGCTATATCTTTTGCTGTTTGAGATGCAACAGCAAAGCTAGCACAAATTTCTTTTTCCTTCTTCACAATTTCACAGATAGAAGATACACTCTTACCATAGATCTTAGTAACCTCAGCATACAATTTTTTTTCTTTCCTTATTAAGTCGAGAACCTTCACCTTTTCACTTAAAGGAAGCACTTTATGGCTTCTCTTTGGCACATACAAATTGTCAGCATTACTATTTTTTTTGCTTCGGGACCATTGTTAAGTAAAATAAGGGGTACTCAAAAACAAGCACTACGATACCAACACAGTCTGGGAACCAATGTCGCTCCTAAGTGACTAAAGGGCAGGACACGCTGGAAGAGGGATGAGTCACGTCCGGAGTGGGATGAAGTGAGATTTCATCATGCTACTTAAAATGGCGGCAATTCAGAACTTACGAATAGTTCATTTCTGGAATTTCCCATTTAGTATTTTTGGACCTCGGTTGACTGTGAGTAACCGACACTGTGGATCGGGGGGACTACTGTATAGTGATAAGACGTACTGAGTTCCTGGGACGGTACCTAGCACAATACCTGACCCTAGTGCTTCAATAAATGATAGCAGTTCTATTATCGTAGTCATAGAGTGGGGCTGTTCCTGGGCGAGAACATCTCTGGGTTTCGGGTGGTAATCAGAGACAATAAAAACATTCACTGGATGAAATACTCTGAGGAAGAACAAATATTCAGGGTTATTTTTGTATAAAGAAATGAAAAGATACCAAACCCTTGGTTAGTCAGAAACATTGAATCCCTGTTGTGTTCCAAGGCTCTGGATTTAGGATGGAAGAAAAATAAAAGAAATAAAGAGCATGAGGATTTCAGAACAGTTATGAAACAAAATCAAATACTCGGATTTTATATTTATACCTAATACTCCTATATATGTTATATAGTATTATATATGTTACTCCTCTATATAATATATATAATGCTCATATATGAACATTATAACATATTAATATACATACTATATTACTATAATACATATAATTATATATGAAGATATATAAATAACATATAATTATAAATCATAATCATTGAGTATTAGTTAGGGTGTGTTTGCTGGGGCAGAGGGGGTGGGGAATCATATCTGGGGTGGAGACTGGAGATGTAAGCACAGCTTGGATCATGAAGGACCTGTGAGTCATTAGACTTGACCTTAAAAGCAATACAAACCATTAAGTTCAGCAGTGATGGAATCAGATATGTCTTTTAAAAGGACAGCTCTGATTGCGGTGTAGCATCTGCACTAAAAAGAGGAAAGATAAAAAAAATTAAAAATAAATAAATAAATGAATAAAATAAAAAAAATTTTAAAAATAAATAAAATAAAAAAAAAAGAGGAAAGACACGAGGCAGGGAGGCTAGTTGCTGTTGCAGTCATCAGTGAGAGATACCTACACTAGAATCATGACAGTAAAGACACAAGGAAGGGGATGGGGTAAAGAGATTTTTTAACCTGGAATAGTTATATCTGTTGGATGGTTGGATGGACGAAGAGAGAAAGAGGATTTTGAGCAGATCGTGAAAATGCTTTTCAAGAACAATCATAGCAACCATGTGTAAAGCATGAGAAACATGTTTGCCAAATCAGCTTCTGGAGAGAGAGAAAACGTAGGCAAGTTTTCAGGAGGCCGTTTGTCTTCCCTGTCACTGCCCACTCTGTTAGTGCTTTAGCAGCTGTCTGAGGGCCATTTTTTAGCTGCGGCAATCAGCTGGTGATTATTCTTCTAGTTTTTCCATGAAATCTGAAGTCTTCTGATAGATGTCAACCAAGCGTTGAACAGGTCTTATGGCATTAAAAAATAAGAAAAAGCACTTAGAGCTTCCAATCGGGGCTTTTTTTTTTTTTTTTTTTTTTTGGTCTAGTGCTTCCAGCTTTGAAAAAGCTGTGGCCATTGGAGAAAATATGAGTAGTTAGGAGGGAGGGAAAGAAACGTGTGATTGTGGTCTTTTATCTTTAAAAAAAATAGCCAATATTGGTGCCTGTTTAATTATAGAAGTAATATTTATGCAAAGTGGAAAATCACGAAGAAGAAAATATAGTTATTCATACTATCACTATCCAGAAATAAATGTTTTGATACTTAGCTTTTCAGATTTCTTCTATGCCTACATAAATTTGTTTTAAAAATGTGAGATCGTAATGCATATCTTGGTTTGGGGTTCCTTTTGTACCCTGAGTTTTTAGGGTAGATTGAAACTATTATTACAAAGAGATCCCAAACTACAGTGGTCCCATCAGGATACAAGCTTTCTTGTTTCACATGGATCGTCACAGAGGTGGGCAGGGTTCCCAGGGGGGCTTAGGTAGCTCTGCACCTGTGGTTGCCCAGGGACCCAGGTCTGTGCCCACATCCTCAGAGCATTGCTCTGGTCCACATAACTAAAGCAAGTCCAACAGCACCACATAATGTTGCAGCTAAAGGGAAAGAGATACAGTGGCGATGGAAGACAAGCAGCTTCCTCTTTTAAGGATGTACCTAGGTAGTGGCTTAATTCTTTTCTGCCCACTTGCCATTTGCCAAAGTTCAACCCCACGGCTATACTTACTTATATGAGGGAAGCTGGGAAAGGTTAGCGCCCCATTGCCCAGCCATGTGTCTTGCAAAACCCCAGCATGGAAGAGCTTGTTACTAAACGTAAGGAGAAAATGGATACTGGGAACAATTGCCAGCCTCAAACTTAGGTCCCCCAATCACTCATCTGTGCCCTGCTAACCACATATAGAACATACTCACTCCTTCACCAAGGGGACTGCCTCAAAAACCATCCAATTACTACATCCAACTCAGAGTTCAAGATTTCTGGGTGACATCAAGTCTTCTCCATCAGGGCTGGAGGTACCCAGATCTGGGAAATTTTTTAACTAATGGGCATGTTTTCTGGCACCTTCCCCATACTTAGTGTTCAACAGTGGAGTCAAACAGGATAGCTGCAATAAAAAAATTTTGGGGGGAAAAGGGTGAATGGGAGAAAAAAATCGTTATGGTTCTTAAGAATGATGAAATCTTACTGGGCAGGAACTGTGACACATCTCCAAGGAAGAAAATTTCTTCATCTACAGACACTAGCTCTCTTCTCTGGGAGACAGTCCTTTTGTCCACTGACCTCTCAGAGACTCTGCTTGTCCGTTAAATGCTGCGGCCACAACTAAAGTGAGTGTGGAGGAGCATGCCTTACTTGGGGATACACAACTCTCCTGGGGGTTGCTCTAGGGACCAGAAAATTACAGCTTTTGCAGGCCAGGTTTGTGGTTTCTTTGATCACATAATTCTTTCAAAGTTCTTAGCAGTTTTCTAGACTGTTTACTACTGGTCATTTCCATGAACATGTAAGGTTAGCCAACAATCTCGTCTGCATCAATCTTAAGTACATGAACACATCTGTTTACTCATCTCTAAACTTGGGTCAGTTTCTCTCCAGTTCGGTAACAACTTTGAGGCCATTTAAAATAACAGGCGTGGGTGAGACAACAATACGCTTAATTCTACATTTGCCATTGGATTGGCTCCTCTGGTCGCATTAACAACAGGCCCTGGAGAAAGGCTCTGAGACACAGTTCATCTCTTTCTGTTTACGGTGCTGAAACTGTTCAAATTTCCAGCTCCATGAGGCCTAAATTACAAGACTGCTGGTCAATTCAGACGGCAGCCCCAAGCACAGGGGACATCCCTATCCGGGCTGTATTTCCTTCTATCTCGACTGGCAAACTGATAAAGCTTGCCAAACTTCATCGCTCTCTACTAAAAGCAGCAAGAAGCAGCCAATAGAAACCAACATTCTGGTTTTGTCTCACTGTTTACCCCAGAGCTGCAGGCCTAGTAAGCACGTAACCTGTCTTCAGAGTTATCATAGGAACCAGTTTTACCAACGTTTTGCCACGGTTTGACAAAGGTCATCAGCCTTTCAGCCTGCAATATCTGTTTCCTTGCTGCCCATCCCACAATTGTTGAAGGATCCATTTTAACACAATTGTTAAAAGATCACACAATTGTGAAAGTGATATAGTGTACTTTTTTTTTTACCCCTGCAGGATACTATTTCTGGTCCCAATTTATATTTTTTTTATGATTCCCACTAAGCTACTGTTACAAAAGACCCCAAATTCAGTATTGCAAAATAGATTGAATTTTCTCTCACAAAATAAGGAGTATGGGACATGAAAGTGCCTCTGTTTATAACATCATCCAGGGACCCAGGTCTCTTGTATTTTGTTCCATCACCTGCTAGACCCCTGCCCTAGACACATGGTCTCTATTTGCTCATGAGCACCACACCTGCACCCCAGCTCAGGGTGAGTAGAGAGCAAGCGATTCCTTTCTTTTGATGAGTGTGACTCTCAATTTGCTCACATCATTTCTATTCACATCTCAATTGTGAGGCTGGCGGTGAGACAGGCCTGGGACCTGGGACCCTTTGCTGCAGTCCTGCAAAGCTTGCACCTGGACACACCTCTTCTTGAGCTACAAAACACAAAGAAACTATATGGAACTAAAATTAACTGTGTGCAGGCAGTTGGGGAAGATTCTGGACCAAAAGATACAAAAGACTAAAGACAAAGCAAACAACAAAACTCAACTGCCACTTCTGAAGAGCCAGGAGCAAAAACAGGGTGTTGGGAGCAAAAGCAGGGTACTGAGCATGACCCCTGCACTCAACACCACCTAAAGGGTGGGCAAAACACCCTCCAGTTGGATCCCTGGACACACCCCTACCCTCACCGCATATAAGGAGCAAGGTTGCCCCCCTCGGTGAGCCAGCAAGCCTCAGAACCTGTTGTTTGTTCTCATTCCCCTCTGCTGCAGCAGGGGCCCCAATAAAGCCTTGCCTGAGTTTCTTGTCTGGCCTTTAGTCAATTTCTATTGATTGAGGAAGGCCAAGAACCATGGTTGGTATCAGTTGGAGACCCACTAGGCTGGGTAAACTTAGTGTGGTAGGGGTCTGCTGCTAAATGCAAGATGGATACAAGGTTGCAGACAGAGCTGTTCCACACCCATGAATGATGAATCATTGAACATTGCTTCCCAATTTGGGCTCTAATACAGAATGCTTTGCTGATCATCTTTTATTTTTTTAACATCTTTATTGGAGTATAATTGCTTTACGTTGTTGTGTTGATCATCTTTATTTAACAGTTTTTAAATACATCTCTGGATGATTTACTTAAGAGAGGTATACTTATAATGGAAATGTTACATATGAACACTGTAAAGAATTGACTAGTTTCCTACTAGAATAAGTGTGGCCATTTGTAATTCCAGCCTAAGTATGTAAATCTGCCTCCCTATATAATCTCCAATACTTAATATATTTTTTTAGATTACTGACATGTTTTAGCAGCACGTATTTTGTAGAATATTTTCCATTAAAAAATATGTATTTATTTATTTGGCTGTGCCAGGTCTTTGTTGCGGCACGCAGGATCTTTAGTTGTGGCATGTGGGATCTAGTTCCCCAACCAGGGATCGAACCTGGGCCCCCTGCATTGGGAGCACAAAGTCCTAACCACTGGACCATGAGGGAAGTCCCCTTAACATTTTTATATTTAAAAAATTCCCCCAGAGGAGCATGATCAAGATAGCAGAGTAGGGGCTTCCCTGGTGGCACAGTGGTTGAGAGTCCACCTGCCGATGCAGGGGACACGGGTTCATGCCCCGGTCCGGGAGGATCCCACATGTCGCAGAGCGGCTGGGCCCGTGAGCCATGGCCGCTGAGCCTGTGCGTCCGGAGCCTGTGCTCCGCAACGGGAGAGGCCACAACAGTGAGAGGCCCGTATACCACAAAAAAAAAAAAAAAAGATAGAGTAGGAAGACCCTTGCATACCCTCTCCCACAGACACACCAAAACCACAATTACATATAGAACAACTCTCTGAGAACATGAGGACTAGCAGAACAGCTCTTCTACAGCTAAGGATATAGAGGAAAAACCACATCAAGATGGGTAGGAGGAGCAGAGATCCAGTCTAGTCTGGATGCTCACCCCAAGCAGTGGAGGATATTACAAACTCGGAGGTCCTCCCTAAGGAGCAAGGGGTTGGAGTCCCACATTAGCAACCCCACTCCAGGGGGCCTGCACAGGGAAGATAAGCTCCCATAACATCTTACTTAGAAAACCAGCAGGGCCAATGTCTGGAAGAGCCAAAGGGCTGTGGGAAACCAAGACTCCACTCTTGAAGGGACTCATGCACAAAATCATTCACTCCAAGTGCCAGCGCAGGGGCAGCAGTTTGAAAAATGCCTGGGCTACAGTGATGGAGATCCATTGGCTAACTTTAGAATGAGTGTGGAGGAGCAGGAATCTGTTGGAACTTTCTCCAGGAACTGAAGCACTAGCAGGCACCATTTTTTAAAATTCTCCCTCGACCTAGTTGGTCTGCTGCTGGCAAGTGCAATTTCTGACGTTTGCCATCTACCTTGCCAGCACTGCTCACCCTGCACTGGCTTTCCCCTGCAGACCTGCCCCTGCTGATGCCCCTACATGGTGACTACCACTCACTACACCTGGCGGGAGGTCTCAACCAGTTACGGCACCTCCTTCAAAGTGGCTCCTATTCTGGGGGGCCTGCACTGGTTGTAGCTGGGCCCCACAGCCAGCCACACCCAGGCTAGCCAAGCCCAACAGGGCACCTGCAGCAACTGTGGCCAAGCCAGCCTGCCAGCCTGGGAGCCAGCCCCACCTATTGGTGCACCCACTGATGCCCAACTGTGGCATCTCCACAACAGGAGGGTGTATGCAGCCCATGCAGGGAACACCCCTGGAGTCCTTGGCTCTGATGACCAGAGGGGATTGCTCTTCTGGAGCCCACAGGAAACCTTCTACGTAAGGCCACTCCTTCAGGATTGGGAGACTGAGCTGATATATCTAATACATAGAAACAAACACACAGAGTTAGGCAAAATAAGAAGACAGAGGAATATGTTCCAAACAAAATAACCATGGGTGGGGGGGAACTAGATGAAGTGGAGATAAGCAATCTACCTGATAAAGAGTTCAAAGTCATGCTCATAAAGATGCTCATCAAACTCAGGAGAAGAATGAATGAACACAGTGAGAATTTCAAAAAAGGGAAAGAAAATATAAAAAAAGAATAAATCAGAGGTGAAAAATGCAGTAACTGAAAAATATGCTAGATAAAGTAAGTAGCAGATTAGATGATGCAGAAAAACAGGTCAGCAATCTTGAAGTCAGGGTAGTGGAAATCACCCAATTAGAAGAGCAAAAAGAAAAAAAGAATTTTTAAAGAATGAGGATAGTTTAAGGGATCTCTGGGACAATATCAAGTATAGTACTATTTGCATTATAGGGTCCCAGAAGGAGAAGAGAGAGAGAGAAAAGGACAGAAAGTCTACTTGAAGAAATCATGGCTGAAAAGTTCCCTAACTTAGCAAAGGAAACAGATATCCAAGTCCAGGAAGCACAGAGACCTAAACAAGATAAATCCAAAGAGGTTCACACCAACACACATTATAATTAAAATGTCAAAAGTTAAAGAGAAAGAGAAAAATCTTAAAGGCAGCAAGAGAAAAATAACTAGCTATGTACAAAGGAGCCCCCAAAGGCTGTCAGCTGATTTTTCTGCAGAAGCTTTCAAGCCAGAAGGGAGTGGTATTATATATTTAAAATGCTGAAAGGAAAAATCTTACAACCAAAACTATTCTGCCCAGCAAGGTTATCATTCAGAATTGAAGGAGAGATAAAGAGTTTCCCAGAAAAGCAAAAGCTAAAGGAGTTCATCACCACTGAACAGGCTGTACAAGAAATATTAAATGGACTTCTTAAACTGGAAAAGAAAAGATCATAACTAGAAATAAGAAAACATATGAAAGGAAAAAATCTCCCTCGTAAAATAAACCATATAGTAAAGGTAATGGATCAACCACTTACAAAGCTACTATAAAGGTTAAATAACAAAAATAGTAAAATCAATTTCAACTACAATAACTAGTCAAGGGATACTAGCTATAAATAGTATAAAATAAAAAGATGTAAAATATGACATCAAATACGTAAAATGTGGAGAGGTGAGTAAAAATATAGTGCTTTTGAAGTGCACTCAAACTTAAGTGACCATCAACTTAAAATAAATGATTATATACATATTGCTACACTTGAACCTCATGGTAACCACAAACCAAAACCTATAATAGATACATGAAAAATAAAGAAAAAGGACTCCAAACATAACACTAAAGTCATCAAATCACAAAGGAAGAGAGCAAGAGAAGAAGAAAGGACAGAAAAGAACTACAAAAACAAGCAGAAAACAATGAACAAATTGGCAATAAGTACACACCGATCAATAATACTTTAAATGTAAATGGACTAAATGTTCCAATCAAGAGACATAGGGTGGCTGAATGTATTAAAAGAAAAAAAAAAAAAAAACCCAGGACCCATGTATATGCTCACTTCAGAGCTAAAGACAAGAAGAACAAAACTGAAGGTATCATGCGTCCTGAGTTCAAACTATACTACAAAGCTATAGTATTCAAAACAGTATGGTACTGACACAAAAACAGACACAGAGGTCAGTGGAAAAGAATAGAGAGCCCAGAAATGAATCCACACACATATGGTTAAATAATCTATACAAAGGAGGCAAGAATATACAATGGGGAAAAGACAGTCTCTTCAATAAATGCTGTTGGGAAACTGGACAGCTACATACAAAAGAATGGATCTGGACCATTATCTTATACCACATGCAAAAATAAACTCAAAATGGATTAAAGACTTGAATGTAAAACTCCTAGAAGAAAACATAGGCAGTACACTCTTGGACATCTGTCTTAGTGATACTTTTTCAGATCTGTCTCTTCAGGCAAGGGCAAGAAAAGCAAAAATAAACAAACAGGATTAAATCAAACGTAAAAGTTTTGCACAGCAAAGGAAACCAGCAACAAAATAAAAAGACAACATACTGAATGGGAGAAGATATTTACGAATCATATAACCAATAAGGGGTTAATATCCAAAATATATAAAGAACTCATACAACTTAATATCAAAACCACAATGAGATATCATCTTACACCTGTCAGAATGGCTATTATCAAAAAGACAACAAATAGCGAGTGTTGGTGAGGATATGGAGAAAAGGGAACCCTCATGAACTGTTGGTGGGAATGTAAATTGGTGCAGCCACTAAGGAAAACAGGAGATTGTCAAAAAATTAAAAATCGAACTACCATACAATCCAGCAATTCCACTTCTGACTACCCCCCCCAAAAAAACCAAAAACACTAATTCAAAAAGATATATGCACTCCTTTGTTCATTGAAGCATTATTTACAATAGCCAATACATGAAAGTAACAGAAGTGTTCATTAATAGATGAATGGATAAAGAAGATGCAGTATGTGGACTTCCCTCGTAGTCCAGTGGATAATACTTCACCTTCTAACGCAGTTGGTGTGGGTTTGATCCCTGGTCGGGGATCTAGGACCTCATATGCCTCATGGCCAAAAAACCAAAACATAAAACAGAATAAATATTGTAATAAATTCAATAAAGACTTTAAAAATGGTCCACGTCAAAAAAAACTTAAAAAAAAAAAGATGTGGTATATATATGTGCAATGGAATATTACTCAGCCATAAAAATCAATGAGATCTTGCCATTTGCAACAACATGGATGGACCTAAAGGGTATTATGCTAAATGAAATAAACCAGAGAAAGAAAGACAAATGCCATATAATTTCATTTATATGTGGAATCTAAAAAACAAAACAAACACAAAACAGAAACAGCTTCATAAATACATAGAACAAATTCGTGGTTGCCAGACAGGAGGGGAGTGGGGGATGGGCGAAATAGGTGATGAGGATTAAGAGGCACAAACTTCCATTTATAAAATAAATAAGTCATGATGATGTAATATAAAGAATAGGGAACATAATAATTTTATAATAACTTTAAATGGTGACAGATGGTAACTAGACTTATCGTGGTGATCATCTCAAAATGTATATAAATGTTGAGTCATTTATTTTGTATACTTGAAATTAATATAATATTATACTTCAATTGAAGTCAATTATAATTCAATTGAAAAAAAATAACGAAGCTGAGAAAAACCTCCCCCAATTTGATATATTCTTGCCTTTAGAAGTGGTTTTTACTGCAAGAAATGAAATCATCAACCACAAATATTTACTGACCACATATAACAATACATTTGCTGAAGAAACAAGGTAAATAGAATGATTTTTTAAAGGTCCCTTTGTGTTTTAGCAGTATATTTAGGGAGGAGAGAAGAGTCAGGTTGGAGCACCTTAAACAAGTTTTAAACTATGTGTGTTTGCTTTATAAAACTCATTTTCTAATTTAAAAAATTAATACGATCTCATTGGGAGGTACTGGGGGAAAAAACAGAAAAATGTAAAGAAAATGAGAGTCACCCCTAATTACACCACAATAGAAAAGCACCTTTTAACAGTTTATTGTATATTTACCTATTCTTTTTCTAACTACTTATATTTCCATTTATCTTTATATTATTTACAAATTTGTTCTCTTAATTTATATATAATTTCACATTTTTTTTTGTTCATTTAAAAACATATTTGCACATTTTCCCATGATATTAGAAATCCTTCAAAAATCTAATTTTTAGTGGCTACATTTTATAATGACTATGTTATATGGCTATATTTAATTATATATTATATAGCTATTATATTATGCTATGGCTACATAATAGAAGACAGCATTTATTCAACATACTAAAATAGCAGCAATTGAATTTTTTCTCATAAGGAATTCCTTCTACTAGGATGTTGGGCCTTGTGGATGGATCATTTGATTTTGTTTTTTATTTCTTTTTTTAAAAATTTATTTTATTGAAGTATAATTGACTTACAGTGTTGTGTTAATTTCTGCTGTACAGCAAAGTGATTCAGTTACATACATATATACATTCTTTTTTGTATTCTTTTCCATTATGGTTTATCACAAGATACTGAATATAGTTCCCTGTGCTATACAGTAGGACCTTGTTGTTTACCCATTCTATATATAATAGTTTACATTCGCTAGTCCCAAATTCCCAATCCAACCCTCCCCTGCTTCCCCCTTCCCCTTGGCAACCACAAGTCTGTTCTATATGTCTGTGAATCTGTTTCTGTTTCATAGATAAGTTCATTTGTGTCATATTTTAGATTCCACATATAAGTGATATCACATGGTATTTGTCTTTCTCTTTCTTACTTTACTTAGTATGATGATCTCTAGGTCCATCCATGTTGGTGCAAATGGCATTATTTCATTCTTTTTTACGGCCAAGTAGTATTCCATCTACACATCTTCTTTATCCATTCATCTGTCAGTGGACATTTAGGTAGTTTCCATGTCTTGGCCATTGTGAATAGTGAGCAGCAGTTGAATTTAATGCTCTGAAATCAGTATAAGTTCAATAATATTATAATCCTCACAGGAGCAGATCTCATTACTGTACCTAACTCTTCACCTCTCCCTACAGACTAATGGTTCTCAGCCAGGACCAATATTGCCCTCTAGGGAACATTTGTTGATGTCTGGAGACATTTTGATTGTAATTTTGAAGGGGCTTCTAGTGTGTAGAGGCCAGGGATGCTGCTGAACATTAACTGATTCATAGGACAGCCCCCCACAAGGAAGGATCATCTGATCCCAAAGGCCAAGAGTGCCAAGGTTGAGAATTCCTGCCATGGAGTCATAACCTTCACTGTGTGATTTTTTTTACTACTTGACTTGAGGTTTGGTCTACATGACTTGCTTTTGCCAGTAGAACGAGGTGACATTGTCTTACGCCTCTTCGCGTTTTCTTCTTGTGGCTCTTCTAGCACCACGTGAAGAGCATGCTTGTCAATCCCACTAGGATCAGAGAGAAGGATGTAGGACACATGGAGCAGGGCATCCACAAGACACACTGACCTGCGGGGAGCTGAGGTGCCCAGCCCAGCCTCCATCAGGCCAACCCCAGCCAACCTGCACATGTGGAAGCTACGATAATTAATGATTGTTGTCTTAAGCCACTGAGCTTGGGGGCAGTTTTTAATTTAGCAATAACTAATTAATACATTAGGTGAAAAAACTAATTTGCTCTGGCTCACAGAGTTAGTAAGTCAAAGAGCTGTGTTTCAAACTCAGTCCTGGCTGACTGCAAAGTCCATTCGTAATGTTGAGACTATACTGTTTTTCTGAAACCATCATTTATGTAATCATTCTTATGTTAGATAACTAAGTAATTTTCTGTATTTTGCAGTTGTAAAGAATATTTCTTTGGTTAACATCTTTTTACATATATGTGTCCTTCCCATTCTGGTTTCTCTAGGGTATTTTTAAGAAATTTGAATCATCCAAAGAATAATACTAATTTAAAAAATTCTAGTAATAATTTTGCAATATATACATGTGTGAAATCATTATCTTGTACACGTTAAGCTTACATGTTATGTCAACATCTCAATAAACCTGGAAATAATAAAATAAAATGACACCTCCTCAAATTCTAATAATTTATTAAGAATTTAACATGTCCCAGAGCCAACATTAATTTTAGATAAAATATACAATGCATAAGGAACGCACTCTTAGGCAATTTTTTTTTTTTTTTTTTTTTTTTATGGTACGCGGGCATCTCACTGTTGTGGCCTCTCCCGTTGCGGAGCACAGGCTCAGCAGCCATGGCTCACGGACCCAGCCGCTCCACGGCATGTGGGATCTTCCCGGACCGGGGCACGAACCCGCGTCCCCTGCGTCGGCAGGCAGATTCTCAACCACTGCGCCACCAGGGAAGCCCACTCTTAGGCAATGTTTATAAAATTTAAACTATATGAGGAATGCTTCTATTACAGACAGCCATGGGGTTTTATGCAAGATGCAATATATCTGTGTTCTTATTATATATCATTGGCTGCATCTTATAGTCAGATATAAGTTGATTCTTATATCTGGAAATATTGCAACCCATTTCTATAGCAATTTATTTTGAGGAGTCATTTTTAACAATGAATCAGTTCCCAAAAAAAAAGTGGCCCTGTCTAAACAAGGCACTCCCTGAAGGTGAAGTTAGCGGCAACTGTGTGGCAGCAGAGGAGTTAAAGCTAGCTGAAGGGTGATGTTTTACAGCGGTCCTACGTCTAATAAAATGCATGTCAAACTGTGACATGTGAATAATGTTACTTCTCCACTGTAAGCCTCGGTAAGAAAAAAATAGATGGATGTAAATGGCTCCCTAAAGCCAGCATGTGACCCCCGTGCGGAAGGCAGGATTTATTAGTGTTTATTTTCACTTAGTATAACCACTTCAGCCCTAGAACATCAGTGTCCAAACCCTCCTCCCAATAGATGGTAGTCAGCAAAAACTAAGGCAAACAAAGACCATCCTTGGTCTCCCTAAAAGGAGGACGGAGGAGGCTGAGCCTGTATATCTGAGGCAGGGAACCTAATAAAACGACCCTTTGTGTTTTCACACTTGTGATTTGACGTTGCCTTTAGAAGACCTCCAGGCAGAACCAACCCCACCTCCTCCGCCAAGCCCACCTGGCTTTGCTACAGAGTCTAGAACCCAAGTGCGGCTGCGCAGAGCCCAAGACCAGTGTGGTCTTCGCGGCCCTGCAACCTAGGGGTTTAAGACTCTGCCAGCACTGGCTTAAAGTTCTTAGTAATTTTATCTTTTAATTACTTGCTTTACAACTGAAGTCTGATAGAACGATGGAGCATGAGCTGGGATCTTGGAGTGTCAGCTCGCTGGCAGTCCCACCTGCCACGGCCTGTCCCGTCCCTGTTCCCATCCCCTCCCCACTCCCAACTGCTCTCCATCCTCCCCAGAGACAACTGTACTCCCATCCTATGGCGACCAGGTCAGGGGGGTATTGGGAGGAGGAGAAGCTCACTCTCAGCCCTTGGCCTCTGCCCCCAGCAAACACAGGGAAGGGAGAGAGGAGATTAACTTCCCCATTGTCATTGTGTCCTGTCCCCTCGTGCACCTTCTTCTCACACACTCCACCGCATTGCTTACTAATTCAGTATTGTGCTCACAGGGGTCTATGTCTGAATGCTGCCTTCCTCTGGCTGGTTGCTGCCACTCTCTGCGCCTCTCCCAGCAGTGGGGGTGTGCCTGTTCACTCTTTCTTTCTCTCCTCCAATTCCATAGTCATGAAGATAATAGTCATCATTTACAGCCTTAGTATCTTCATCTTAGTAATGAGGAAACTTTACACTGAGAGGTCACATGGCTTGTTCAGGGTCACAGAACTAGCAAATGGCAGAGCCTAGACTAGAGCTGGATCTTGTGACTAAATCCAAATTCCAGATCCAGCCTCCCCCCACTGTGGTCACTGGGGGCCTTGATTAGAGGACCTAATAAACGATGGTGAAGCCCAACTCCTGCCTGACCTCTCCGGTCTAAAGGTAATGGCTGCACTGAGCTCTCAGTAACTGCTGTTGCCTGGTGTTTAGAAAGGATGTGGATAGAAAATGGAAGACAGTGTGTACCTGGCCCATTGTATTGTGTATAATACCATGTTGCCTAGTGGCCTATGGAATATAACTGCCTGGATTTGAAGTTGGGCTCTGCCACTTACTGTGTGCCCTTGGCCAAGTTGGTGACCTTTCTTGCCTCATTTCCAAATCTATACAGTGAGGATAATAATAGCAATTTTTTAACATCTTTATTGGAGTATAATTGCTTTACAATGGTGTGTTAATTTCTGCTTTATAACAAAGTGAATCAGTTATACATATATCCCCATATCCCCTCCCTCTTGAGTCTCCCTCCCACCCTCCCTATCCCACCCCTCTAGGTGGTCACAAAGCACCGAGCTGATCTCCCTGTGCTATGCGCCTGCTTCCCACTATCTATCTATTTTACGTTTGGTAGTGTATATATGTCCATGCCACTCTTTCACTTTGTCACAGCTTACCCTTCCCCCTCCCCATATCCTCAAGTCCATTCTCTAGTAGGTCTGCGTCTTTATTCCCGTCTTGCCCCTAGGTTCTTCATGACCATTTTTGTTTGTTTATTTTTAGATTCCATATATATGTGTGCAATATATATATTATATATATGTGTTAGCATACAGTATTTGTTTTTCTCTTTCTGACTTACTTCACTCTGTAAGACAGACCCTAGGTCCATCCACCTCATCACTACAAATAACTCAATTTCGTTTCTTTTTATGGCTGAGTAATATTCCATTGTATACATGTGCCACATCTTCTTTATCCATTCATCTGTTGGTGACAATTATTTTGTGGGGATGTTAGGCTTGACGGTACCTGGTAATCTCTCAATAAATGTTAACTATCATAATGTGATAATATGTAATTATTGTTACAATACAATCTTTCACTTTTTTTTGGCAGCTTGGCATGGGGGTGGAATGAGGTGTGTGCCCATGTGTCCTTACCATCTTTGAACATCAGTATTTTGGATGCTGAAATCTGACCCTGCAGCAATAACCTTCTGACAGTTCTCCCCACACTCTTACTTTCCCACCCCCTCGTCCCCATAATCTCTATTTAGCTTCTAAAGTGACACCATGTAGGAAATTCAACCACCCTGAGGCAGCCGTGGGAGGAAGCACCTCTAGCCAACAGCATCCGCTGCCAGCCCTGAGGGAAGACATCTCTAAATGATTCCAGCCAAATGGTTGCTTTATGCAGCCATTAAGTTTTGGGGTGGTTTGTTATGTAGCGATAATAATTAGAACAATGACACAAATATTGAAGTTATCAAACATATCAAACACAGATTAATCAGTTTAAAAGTAGATGACAAAAGGGAGAAGTTCAGCGAAAAACTGCTTATGAAAAAAATCAAATAGAAATTCTAGAACTGGGACTTCCCTGGTGGCGCAGTGGTTAAAAATCTGCCTGCCAATGCAGGGGACACGGGTTCGAGCCCTGGTCCAGGAAGATCCCACATGCTGTGGAGCAACTAAGCCCGTGCACAACAACTACTGAGCCTGCGCTCTAGAGCCCACATTCTGCAACTACTGAGCCCACACGCTGCAATTACTGAGGCCCACTCGCCTTGAGCCCGCACTCTGCAACAAGAGAAGCCACCGCAATCAGAAGCCCACGCACCACAATGAAGAGTAGCCCCCGCTCACAGCAACTAGAGAAAGCCCACACGCGGCAACGAAGACCCAACACAGCCAAAAATAAATAAAATAAAATAAATTTATATAAAAATAGAAATTCTAGAACTAAAGAATACAATAATTAAAATCTATACATTAAAAGGAATTAGCAGCAATAAGACACAGTAAAGGCTAGGATTAGTGAGCTGGAAAACAGATCAGTAGAAAATACCCAGACTGAAGCATGGAGATCAAAAATGATGGAAAGTGTGCTCACTTCGGCAGCACATATACTAAAATTGGAATGGTACAGAGAAGATTAGCATGGCCCCTGTGCGAGGATGACACGCAAATTCATGAAGTGTTCCATATTTTTTAAAAAAATGATGGAAAGTGAAGAAGAGAGTGTGGGATGCACATGGAAAGAGTGAAAGGTCTAATATACATGAAATTGGAGTCGTAGAAAGAGAGGAGAGAGAGAATACTGTGAAAAGCAGATTTGCAAAGGAAAGCCCAGAGAAAAAAAAAGAGGCTCATCATCTGACTTCTGCATTCAGGTTCAGTGAGATGTGAAAATAGGGGCATTCTCGGGACCTTGTGCATGACATCCAAGGTTTAGAAACAACAGGGAACTAAAGAGCAGGGAAAGTTTATGAGGTGAGACAAGAGGATGATGAAATCTGAGGTACCCAGAAGAGAAGACTGAGATAACTAAATTGTAGGCCACTGAAGGCCATGTCTAATTCTTTTCTTTTCTTAATGGCACTTGGCACATGACTGGCACAGAAAAGACTCTCACTATAACATTTGCTGAGTGAGGAGCATCTGTTCCACAGAGAAGGCTGTTGCTCGCGCTGTTTAGGCTGGCTATTGAAGAGCTGCCTGGGGCAGCTAGACACCCTCCAGATGCTACCTTCAGATCTTTTCATTACCTTCAGTCTTCATGTGTATTCTTGGCCAGAGATAAGACTTGAGAGGGGGATGAGGAGTACTAGGATTTAGGACAGCAGGTTGACCAGCTTCCTTCATTCCTGCTCCCTCCCTTCCTTCCTCCCTCCCTCCCTCCTTTCCTTCCTCCCTCCCTCCCTCCCTTACTTCCTCCCTCCCTCCCTCCCTCTCTCCCTTCCTTCCTCCCTCCCTCCCTCCCTTACTTCCTCCCTCCCTCCCTCCTTTCCTTCCTCCTTTCCTCCCTCCCTTACTTCCTCCCTCCCTCGCTCCTTTCCTTCCTTCCTTCCTCCCTCCCTTCCTTTCCTCATTAAATATTCCTTGGGCAGCCCCTAGTTTCTGGTCATCGGGCTGAGTACCATGCCCACAAAGATGAAAAAAAAAAAAAAAAAGTCCCTGCTCTAGTGAGGGGAACAAACAGTAAGTAAATAGTTACAATTTAACCTTTGAGCACTAAACCAAAGCACCACAGGGGCCCAGAGAAAGGATCAACTGGCTGGCTGACGGTCATGAGAATAAAGAAAGTTTCATGCAGAAGGTGATGTTGGAGCTGTACATTCAAGGATAAGGGACAGATATGAGGCAGAGAGGGGGAAAGGCCACCCAGAGCAGCGGGCGCAGTCTCAGAGGTGTGAAGGGCATGTGTGGCCAATGAGGTAATAGGTGGTATTTTGTCTTTTTGGTTTTTTTGTTTCTTGGCCACACCACGCAGCTTGTGGGATCTTAGTTCCCCGACCAGGAATCGAACACGAGCCCTCAGCAGTGAGAGCGCAGAGTCCTAACCACTGGACCGCCAGGGAATTCCCAACAGGTGGTATTTTGGTGTGACTGGAGCATAGCCCGTAGAGGCCAGGGGACAGAGATTTCAGGAGAAAAGCTTGCAAAAAGAGGTTGATGCCAGTAGACGTTTTGCACTTAGTCTGTTGGCATTGAGAAATGATGTACGGCTCCAGTGAGTGTCATGACTGTGACTGTGTTTTAGAAAATCATCCTGTCAAGAGAGGACTGTGAAGGGGGGTTGGGAGCCAGCAGAGGTGGGGGTCGGGTAGGAAGAGCAGACTGGGCTTTGGCCGCATCAGCTGGCTGACACAAATTCCACTGTTGTTCAGCTGAAACATGTTTCTCCATCATCTGAACGACCAATTTTTGCAGTCATTTGGGCCAGTCGTGCAGTTGATCCAAAGCAATTGTTCAGTCATCTCAGAACTCAGAATGACTACTGATCTCATGTTCTGAGCAGCCAAACAAGTTTGGAACAACCAGCCTCTAGCAAGCCAGGAAGGGCTCACGTTAAAAGAACAGCAAGCTTCCATATTACATCCTTCGTGTATTGGCTAGAGCAGGACATTTAAGGGGTATTTCAGATTTCAGAAAAAATGTGTGCGTGCTGGAAATCCAACCCCAAAGCATTACTTTTAAGCCGAGTGAGCATGGAGGGAAAGGTTCAGGTGAAGGTCACACAGCTGTGAGTGGATTAGTGCTCAATGGGGTTTTGCTGCAGAGAAATCCTCCAGTTTGCCTTCTGTACACAGAAGTGGTATAAAAAATCCTTATCAATATGGCTTTCCAGAAGCTGTGCATACAGCTTCCTCGGCTCTCATCTGGCTTCTAGCTAGAAACCGGTTTGTGGGAATTGCAAAACTTACTCCCTTCACTGCTGGGAGCCCCTCAAGGGCACTGGCTGAGACTGGGCTAGCCGTGCTTATTATTTTTTCCTCTGAACATTGTTGTATCCGGATTTGATGCCTGGAACTGCTCGACTATTTTGCTAATACCAAGAGGGTGAAGCCAACACGTGAAGGAGAACAGATCAAAGGGAACAGTAAGAAGCAGACCTGGGGCCTTGACATATTATACCTGTAGCCTGATCGTCCGCTGGATTTCTTGTTACGCAAAAAAAAAAATTTCCTAATTCCCCCATTGTTTGTTTAAGTCACTTTGAGGGTGACTCTCTTACTTACAGATAAAAGCATCCTGAGTTATACTTTCCAAATACACGTGGACGCAACACACATATGCACACCCCCCAAAATATCTCTTTTCTAACCAACTTTGCTGTCTGAAATGCTTCTCCTTATGAGCCATTCTTTTTATTGGGGAATTTTCCTTCTACTGTAACACACATATCTCTCGGAGATCCTCTCTAAGACTTTTTATTTTTCTAAAAATTGGCTCAAATTTTGTTCTGTATTTTACTGAGTCCTTATTAAGTGCTAGACACTCTAGGCTATGAGGATTTTAGATGGAGGTGGTCTTTAAATGCTCTATTTTTTTTTTTAATTTGTCCATGCCACGCACACCATGCAGGATCTTAGTTCCATGACCAGGGATTGAACCTGCACCCCCTGCAGTGGAAGCACAGAGTCTTAACCACTGGACTGCCAGGGAGGTCCCTAAAGAATCATTTTTTTAAGAAATGAAGAATTATCTCAGATGCCATCTCCATGGACTCCCCTCATTTTTACCACAAGGCTGATCAGCTCTCCCAGGCTGAGAGCGAGAAGTATAGAAGGGCTCGGTGGACGGGGAGAAGAAGATGGATTTGGTCCTGAGACTCTGATTCATTGCTACTTCAAGGACATTTTTACTTCGCCTGCAGGAAAGAGAAAGTGATCCATTGTAACTGTGATGAAAATGCACTCCCTTTCTGCCTTTCCTCCTTTCTCTTCTTTCCTTTAGAAAAAGGAAAGTTGGAAAGAGATGAGCTCAGCCTCTGGAGTGTGAAACCAGAGCTCAACAGGAGAAAAACCACTTGAAATGTCAAATCAGAATAGAATTCATTTGAAGATCCGGGTCAACATAGAGACCAGCACATGAATTGATCCCATGGACCCCTAAAATCTTCCCCAGAAATGATTTCTGGTTGGGAGATGGTACCAAAGGGGGTGAGAATGAGCTGGACTTCAGGACAGCTCCTAGATGCCAATCAGGTCCAACTGAGTAACTGGTCAGACTGCCTTCAAGGATTATGACACGATTCAGCCCATAGTATAATTTATTCCCTTTAACACGTTTGCACATTTGTTTTACTTGAACTCTCAAAAATGCAAGGCAGGTGAAGTGGCTATTATTATTCGTTGGCCAAAAGGTTGTTTCGGTTTGTTCTGTAAGATGGCTCTAGAAGCACTTAGTTATTTTTAACTTAATTTGAAACAATTTTGTTAGATGGTATGTGACAGCTGTCATATCAGCATGCATTTTAAAAAAGACATCAAAATTGGTGAAATCTGTGTAGCCTTTTTAATATTGAAGATGAAAGAAAAAAACAACATTTTCAGCATATTATGGTTTATTACTTCAAGAAAGGTAAAAACGCAACTGAAACGCACAAAAAGATTTGTGCAGTGTGTGGAGAAAGTGCTGTGACTGATTGAATGTGTCAAAGTGGTTTGCTAAATTTTGTGCTGGAGATTTCTCGCTGGACGATGCTCTACGGTCGGGTAGACCAGTTGAAGTTGATAGAGGTCAAATTGAGACATTAATTGAGAGCAGTCAATGTTATACCACGCGGGAGATAGCTGACATACTCAAAATATCCAAATCGAGCGTGAAAAATCATTTGCACCAGCTTGGTTATGTCATTCGCTTTGATGTTTGGGTTCCACATAAGTTAAGCAAAGAAAACCTTCTTGACCATATTTCCTCATGCGATTCTCTACTTAAACGTAATGAAAACGTTCCGTTTTTAAAACAAATGGTGACACGCGATGAAAACTGGATACTGTACAATAATGTGGAACGGAAGAGATCATGGGGCAAGCGAAATGAACCACCACCAATCACATCAAAGGCCAGTCTTCATCCAAAGAAGGTGATGTGGTGTATATGGTGGGATTGGAAGGGAGTCCTCAATATGAGCTCCTTCCAGAAAACCAAATGATTAATTCCAACAAGTACTGCTCCCAGTCAGACCAACTGAAAGCAGCACTTGATGAAAAGCATCCAGAATTAGTCAACAGAAAACACGTAACCTTCCACCAGGATAACGCAAGACCGCACGTTTCTCTGATGACCAGGCAAACACTGTTAGAGCTTGGCTGGGAAGTCTTCATTCATCCACTGTATTCACCAGACATTGCACCTTCGGATTTCCATTTGTTTCGGTCTTTACAAAAATTCTCTTAGTGGAAAAAATGTCAATTCCCTGGAAGACTGTAAAAGGCATCTGGAACAGTTCTTTGCTCAAAAAGATAAAAAGTTTTGGGAAGATGGGATTATGAAGTTGTCTGAAAAATGGCAGAAGGTAGTGGAACAAAAGGGTGAATATGTTGTTCAATAAAGTTCTTGGTGAAAATGAAAAATGTGTCTTTTATTTTTACTAAAAAACCTAAGGCACTTTTTGGCCAACCCAAATATTTTAATCTTGTGAATATAGAAGGTAAGCTACAGAAAGATTAAGTGTCTGATCCAAAATTTGAGACAGTTATTGCAGGGACAAGACCAGCTCTCTGATCTCAAAACATGAAATTTGCTCTGCTTTCCACTCTGTTGTATCTCCTTGCCATGGAATTTGATGTAAGGCACTACACCTGAAAAAAACGCATAAACGTGGCCCCATTGGTTCTATTCCCCCTCCCACCACTCACCCCATTCTGTGTAGCCTCAGCAGGAAATTGGGGCCAAAATTCAAGGGGCTGTTAAGAGCTACACACACAAGTTGGGCTGTGGACGCTTACGATTGACAGAGGATACAGGTGAATTCATCAGTCATGTACTCAACAAGCCTGTATCAAGTTCTTTTCACCTGCCCCCCTCCCTTATCTGCTTGGCACATTTGGGAGTACAAGAGAAGCACAGACAACAGCCTCCCTGGTACTGAAGCAGCTCACACCCCTCTTGGAAGGCATGACCACGACTTAAGGGACAATCAAAAGTGGTAGGAGACAAGAGACAACTGAGTCTTAGATTTGGTTAAAACACAAAGAACAGTGCTAAATAACTCTAGGTTAAATGAATGAATTATTAGACTGGATACTCACGTTAGTTGACTTGGAGAGTATGTATATCAGTCAAGGTTAAAGGAGAGAAGCAGAATCACTAGAATAGACACACATACCACACACACACACACACATGCACACACAACCACAGAGAACAATAGGAATTCACAAGGAAAAGATGACTGATGGATTCATGGGGAATGTGGGGCTTACACAAGGTCTTGAAGGATGGTGAGAATCTGGTCAGGGGAGAAGTGGCAGGACATTTCAGGTAGAAGGAATGACAGCAGTCACATTGTCTGTGACTGCAGGAGTGCCAAAAAAAGCCTACTACATTTTCACATTCAAATCCCAGACACACAGACACACACACACACGCGCACTCCAGATGTCACTTATTATTTACGAGTCTATAAAATGGGATCATAACAGTCATTACATTGAATTGTAGTGAGGATTATAATATATTATGTATGAAAATAGCCTAGCATAGTGTTCAATATATAGGAGGCTCTCAAAACCTGAAAAGCAGCATGTCTTACTACTGCCCGATTCGCAATTTTTAACCATGGGACTAATGCTGGCATGGATTTGGTAAAAGAGAAGAAACAAATGCAGGTATTTCTTAATCATTGATCAAGGCAAAGAAAAGTGCACGAAAATGCATGAATAGACTTGATTTTTGACAACTGGATGTACTATAGTTCATAAGCCCTTTTCTGGGATAAGAAGGGAATTTTTTTTTTTTTTGAAAGACTGGTGACTGCAGTGTACATTTTACAGAGCCAAATTGGGTGGGCTGGAGGGGCTCATGGCTGGGGCACTTGAAATGTAAGAAGATAGAGATGAAAAGAGTATATTTACTGCTCTGTGTGCCAGGAAGGAATTCATGTTTGTCCCCTGGGGCATCCGTAGAGATCTGGCTCCTAAGGGGTGTCTTCCTCTAATGAAAGAGAGCTGCTGTGCTATTTACGGGGGTAAATAAACTTCAGGAGTCCTTTTACTGAGTGATATGCAAGTTTGGGCCAGATCTGAACTGTTCAGGACAGCCAAAAGGAGGCTTAATATTGCCACCAGCAGCTCCCTTCTCTGCCTTTACATATTCATCACTCTTCTCTCTTAAAAATAATATTTTAAAATATCTGTTCAAGATTTATTTAAGTGGACTAAATTGGTCTACCACTTCTGGGTCAGGACCTGTATTCTGGTAGACCCAGGATATTAAATGACTCATTCCTTCCAGGGGTACCAATAACCACAGAAATCTCCCTAAGCCCCCTATAGAAACAAGATTATGTCATATTATGCCTTTTTAAAAATAATTTAAAGGCTATGATATTAACAGTGCACAACAAATTTCAAAGGATTTTATTGTGAAGCACAGATAAGAAAGGTTTTCTGGGACTTCCCTGGTGGCACAGTGGTTAAGAATCTACCTGACAATGCAGGGGACATGGGTTCGATCCCTGGTCCAGGAAGATCTCACATGTCACAGAGCAACTGAGCCCATGTGCCACAACTATTGAAGCCCATGTGCCTAGAGCCCGTGCTCAGGCACAAGAGGAGCCACCGCAATGAGAAGCCCACGCACTGCAATGAAGAGTAGCCCCCATTCGCTGCAACTAGAGAAACCCTGTGCTCAGCAACGAAGTACCACCAGATATTTTCTTACTAGATTCCAGGTTTTTTCCATCCCTAGGCCTTGTGTTTTAGCTCATTTTTGAGAGACTGCAAGTTAGTTGCCTCTGAGTTAAACGTGGAAAGGGATATTCAGCCCACCTCCCATCCAGTTTTGATTTCATTTCTAGACCTTCTGTGATCCCCATTATTGGGTTCAATGGCCTCCTTTCTGTTCCTACAGCATTCTGTAGATGCCCAAGACTTGGAGATGACCACACTCTGACTAGGCTGGCTCCCCACTGAAATGAAGTTTCCTGCAGGGCAAGAGGAGTGCCGTAGTATCCCCAGTGCCCGGTACAGTGCCTAGCACATAGTTGATGCTCAATATAAATAATGTGCAGCAAACAAGCAAATGAATGAATGAATGTTATTCACCTTTGGAAATGATAGAGTCATATTCTAGAAGCCAGGGTAGCTAGTAAGGCTCTCTATGTAACAAGATTTTGTGTCAGTGGAGAGTAGAGAAATTCTCCAGTGGCCCCTCAAAGTTAATTTTTCCTTAAACAAAGAATATTTGGGACCAGCAATTGGGATATGTAGCAGACATTTTGTACGAATCCACCTCAGATTTACTGATAGTTTGAAAACAACAGGTGTATTTTGGTCAATGATCAAGTCCCACCCCCAAAAAGAATTGACCATTTTTTTCTTTGTAACCTCTGCCATTTTTCTCCTTTAATCCTGTTCCAACCATCAAGAAACATTTATCCACAAGTGGCAAGTGTCTTGAATTATAGCTTCCTGTGTCTTCCCAAGCTGTTCATTTCCTTCTGTCTCGTGTGGAGTAATCAACATGGGCTAGATGGCTCCCTCACATAGATTTCCATGAGGACAAGCGTCCAGCCACTATTAATGCTTCTTCACTAGTAAGAGATACAACGTTCAGGGTTTCCTCCAGGTCAAATGATTGTTCTGCAGGGCCTTATGAACTTGTGCAAAGCACTATTTTTTCTCACGATATAGGCATAACAAACTTTTCTTTTTTGAGTGGTGAAGCCTCTGTGTTCTATCAGCTACATTCTTGCATACAAATCCCTTGTAAATTATTTTTCAAATTCCAAGGTTCAGCAATTTAATTGAATCGGTTCCTAATTTTTAATTAAATCTGCATTTCTCCCGGTAACCTTTGGAAAGATAGAAGCCACATTACCATACTGGAGAGAAAGGATCACAGAGCAAGACAGACATAAAAGAGAAGCACAAAATCACAAGGCAGGTTTTCCTATAAATTTATTTTCATACCAAAAAAAAAATAACATTCTAAGGCAATGTTTTTATTGTATAGTATAAAATAACTTCCACTAAATTAAAAATGGAATTTTTTTTTTGCTATAAGCCACTGATAACTTTTCCATGAAAAAAATTTACAATTTGCAGCACCTGTAGAAAAAAACACCTGTTCAATAATTATATAAATACTGTTGACAGATCCCAGTAGCCCATTATGTATCCTTTTTGGCAATGCCAACTTTCTAAAGTCAATTAGCTTCTAAATTTGAAAGGTACCTGGTGGCCAACATTCTGCTTATTATTCAAGGCATCCATTTTAATTTTTTGGAAATAGACTTGAGAAGTCTGAAAAATCTATTAAGTTAAAAAGAATGAAGAAGTATCATACAGTTGATATTAGCAAACAACATTTTTCCCCTTAGCTGCAAGTTTTCCCCAGGGGATTTACAAAGTGCACCAGTTAAATACGTCTGTACATTTAAAACATTAAATATGTCAACAGCAAGACATTTTTAAATATTTTGAATCAAATACTATAGCACAAATATAATTTACAATACTTTGCACAGAAAACATTACATCTGAAATATAACTTTAGATATTATATAAAAATACATATATTTTTTTCTCCTCATCAGAAAAAAGTATTTATTTGCAGGTTCCAGCATGATGTAACAATTCAAAAGAATTTAACCCTTCAGATGGTCATCAGTTTGCAATTAGATGACCCCCTTTCCACTTCAGCTGCATCGTGGCACCTAACCACGGATTAGAGACAGAGAATTAACCCCTCCCATAGCCCAAAGGCAGTTTTTCAAAAAGGCAACCATAATTGCTCCAATCTGCTTTAATTCTAGGAATTCATTACAAAATTTAAAAACCACTGTGTAAGAAAACCCTTAGATCGTAACACACCTTGAGTCCAACATCTCCCATTGGCTGTAAATACATTCGCTCCCTACAGAGTCAAAGGCATGGGTCTTCTTGTACCCTGTGGGTCATAGCTCTTAGTAGTCTCACACACCTACATATATCTTTCTTGGCTTGTTTGTAAAGTTTTCTATACATCCTAGGAAACACGTGAAAACGCTTCATCAAATGGGGCTCAATCTATATCTCGAACTTTAAAAGCCCCAAAGTACGTTGCATCTTGATCTGGATCCAGTAGTGAAGGGTTGGATACCTCAATGCTTATTTCCTCACCAGACCGTAGCTTAAAAAATCCCCCAACGTTTATGGAGTAGAAATGGAATTCAGAGTTCCCCGACCAGTATTTGGTGCTTCCTCCTTTCATGAGGGTATGAGAACTCGGGATTTTGATGCTGGTCTTGGTGACGTACACCATTAGCTGAAGATAATTCGCAGTGAGGTTTCCCGAAGTTTCATGATGTCGAAAGCAGATGTTGGCATACAGGTAATAAAAGCCATCTTGGTTAACTATTAGTTTTCCATTGCTGAAAGTCATGTTGGAGATCTTGGCCCAACCTCGGTCATGGTACCAGCAGGACAGACTCACTTTATGGGAACCTGAGGAAAAGAGAGGCATGTGATGTAAAACCCACCCCTTCAAGGAGAAGGACATCCTCACAATTCTATGAGGTTGGAGAAAGACCTACTGTAACAGTCATTGTTCCAATGGGAGAATAATTTCTCAGAATTTATTTTCTAAAAGGGGAGTACCAGTACATTAAGAAGTACTTGTGCTCTCTGCTAGGCACCTGAGAGGGGACAAATACAAAATCTCACTTTTCCTGCCCTCAAGGAGCCTATAGTACACAAGGGATAAGTATGATATACATTCAGACGGGAAGCAAGGCTCGGGCCCTGATAAGAAAGGTGTGGATATTGCAATGGGAGTTCAAAGGAAAGAGATTACTTCCTCCCAGAGGGCTCAAGAACGATTTTGCTGTGCTACTGAGCCTGATAACTTAAAGGAGGAATTCAGCCAACAGAAACATAAAGGTCATTCAAGGTTGAAGGAAGAGAATCAGCCAGCGGCAGTTGAAACAAGAAAGCAAGAAACAAGTACAGGAAGAGAATATCCACACTCCACGTGACCCCACTTTCTCTTTTAATTCACGGAGAGAGGTATATAGAAGGAGCTGAAAATCTGGGTCACAGCAACTTGGACCAAAAAGTCAAACTCTTAAACTCTATATTCTCATCACCATTGATTTTCCCCTCCTCCAATAGCCCAAATGCCTCCCAAGGTCACACGACTGAAAAGCTACCCCCAGAGAAGTTCACAAAGAACATATCCTTGGCATTGTACTCCCCAGCTTCACAACTTCATGCAATCCTTTGTGCCCAAAGGATGGTAAAACCTCTTCTATTATTAGACCAGAACTCTCCTTTAGCTCCTTCTCACACCTGAAATGTGACAAGCGATCTTCATGTCACTGTTTCTGGAGCAGCAGAAGTTTCTAGAAAATCTTCTAAGTCAGCAAAGTGTCCAACGCTTTGAATATTTCAGGTCTTTAGTGTACTTTACTAGGTCTTTAAAAATTGGGACTACCTCCATGATAAACCTCAGTAATCAAATATTTATATTTATACGGATACCTATTAGCCAACTGGAAAAGATGTCAGCTAGTGGGAAAAAAGCTGTTATACTGTGGAAAGTCCAGAGTTTTCCTCCAGAGGATTTTGTAAACACTTATGCTAAGTTAAGTTTGTCATCTGCTAGGATTTCAACAAGGCAAAACAGAGCTGAGGAGTCTCAGAATGGGGTGGGGAGTAGTTTCTGCAGCCAGGGAGAAGTTCTTTGCCGCCTGTCACCCAAGAGAAATCCCCCACGGAATTTAGACTTAAACTGGATTCCACGGATCCATCAGAGCTGACAACACTTTGGCTAGAGTGGGTCCTTGGGAGATCTTTGTAGAACCAGAAACCCACACTGGCTAACTTTCAAGACTGGCCTGAATCCTGGGGAAACTTGAACACCTGCATCTTACTCTGGAGAGCCACAAATAGGATAATGTTCTATTGTCCCTGGAGGGCTACTGGGCAGCTGGGCTATGGTCTGGGGACCTCAATACCAGGCTGTTCCAGAACCAACTAGATGGTAGGGTAAGTGGAAGAAAAAAAAATGCAGCGGGGTCCAAGCTATGGTGGGGCAACCCCCCATCCTTAGACATGCCTGCAAAGGCAAAGAAGCCAATGGTTTCAATCCCCGTGCTCAGGGACAGGACAGATTTCCTGAACTGCATATCGTATCCACAAGAGGGCGCCCCATCGCGCCTGAGAAGCCATCACAGGCACTGCTGCCTCCAGAACCCAGCACAGCGCCCTGCCCTTTTTCATCTGAGGTCCTACCTCAGATCGTCCTAAATTAAAGCATCCCAAATGTAAATATCATTCCATGGTCCCAAGTGAGTCAAAATGAGACTATAAGACTCTATGCATCACATCCTCATGAACACTAGCAAAGTAACTTCTCCAGGCTGGTAAACAGCCACCTAGACCATTGACAGAGCTACAAAAAACTCAAGGTGTTTCCTATCTCAAACCATCCCATGGTTACCTCCTTCTTCCCCTACTCTTGTATTCAATCCTTTATGCAATCAATTATCGGTCTTATAGTTTATCTCCTATGACGGCCCTTAACAGATAGCAGCAGAAAGACTAAGGTGACGTCTACCCTCTCGACAGGTGATCAGCTAGCGTTAGACCAAGGGCTCAGAGATACAGTCCAGGAAAGGCAGGGAAGGATATGAAAGAGAGAGGAGAACACAGAAACCCTGACCGCATACCACTCCTGTTGTTAGCTCAAGTCAAGTGGAAGGAGTGTCCTTATATCCTTCTAAACATGCCTATATTTATCCATTTGCTGATCAATTTCGTCATTTAGTAGATATCTGAATGGTGCTTTCTACGGGCATTCACTCTATCCACAGTTAAGAAATGCATCAAGCAGTATACCCTCAAGGCACTTTGTAGAGGAGAAAAGAAGAAATGGGCACACCAAATGAAAACTGTAACATTTTCATTTCTGCAGGTCACACAGCCCATGGCTGAAGTTCAGTTAAAGCACCTGCCAAGTGGAAGCTGCAGAAATTAGTGGCGACCACGTGAACTCAGCCCAGTGACAGAGGGCAGGGAGGGCTTGGGTCAAATGTGGATGGGCTGAGAAAAGGTAGAGGATTGTGATCGAGGGAAACTGTTCGAGCAAAGAACGGAATGCACACAGCACGCAGAGGAAAAGGGAGAAGAGCCGTCCGTGTGAACTGGAGAGCTCATGAATAGCGATAGTGGGAGAAAAGATGAGAACAGCCCCCCTATCAGGTTGGAGGACCTCACACAGCAAGCCTGGGCTTCCATCACTAGACGACCTTCAGCTGCCCCAGCCCCTAGGGTCACTGCTATTAGACATTAGAGAAGTCTCTCCAGATACTTAGCCTGAGCTGCCCTTAAGAAAGCCATGAATCCTGACCTCACAAAATACTCCCCAATGCATTTTATTCGAGAAGCTTTGAAATACAGTCAGTATAAGGCAGATTCTGATTTCTTTCTTATGTGTAAATAAGTACAAATAAATATGGAACAGAGGCCCCGAATGAACATGCAAAATTAAAGCCGTCTTCCTCTGAAGTATCCAGACTGGGAGATAAATGGACTCAAGGAGTCGTTGGTCAAGCCAGAGGAGCAAATTCTATTTTCTTAAACAGAAGCATACACTCACTCATTTCACTCTGTCTCAAGCTCAATAACCATCATAAAATAACCAGGAGTTTTGCCTTCTTTTTGGCAATGATTTGATGCAAGGTGCCTGGAGGGAGAGCTATGTAACTAAAGCATGCTTGCTATTGCCAAATAGACTTTGGCACACGGTCTAATGCCGTATTTATCATATGCCATTTAAAATGAACTGAAAAGATAAATGCAGACTACCGCACACACAGCTGACAGATCAGTATTAATTTGATTGCCTCTGCTAACATGCAAAATAGTTTTCCACTCAGAAAATTAGTGTAGTTCCACCATAAGGCACACACATACACACACACACACAGAGAGAGAGAGAGAGAGAGAGGAGAATTTGTTTACGAAGCAAATATCTGGGACAGTATAGATAGTTTAGGAAAATCTAAAAATCAAAGAGTTGGTTTCTCCTTTCTATGTCTGTAGTCAGGAAAAATTCCTTTGTGGCCCATACTATATTAGTAGCTTCAAAGCTGCTTATTAAAACTTGGATTTTTTTTAACTCTAAGAAGAACTTGCCTTGAATCATTTTTGTAAAACAAGAAATAGAATATATAAAATGATTTAATTAAACTTTAAATAATGACAAATTACATTCACTAAGTTCTTACTATAGGCCCACTTCCATATAAGCATTTTAGTATATAACCTCATTAAATCTTTATAGCTGCCCCATGATGTACAAACTGTTACCATCCCCATGAAGAAGCTGACACACAAAGGATTCCAATAATTTGCACAAGGTCACCCAGCCAGGTAGTACGGTGGGACCTCAAACCCAGGCCGGCAGACTTGAGACGCCCTGCTATTAAAACCACATTAATCTACTTCTTTCATGAAAAGAGGAACACAAGCGCTCTGAATTTATTCCCCTCTGACAAAGGCAACAGGCCACAAGATACTTATGTAATAACCTATAGTATAAAAAGCATGGACTTGCGAATCAGCTAGAGTGGAATTCAACTTCTAATCCTGCCACGTTGTAACCTCGATCAGATAACTTAACACTAGGTGCACCATGGTTTCCCTGTTTGCAAAATCTGAATGATAATCACTACCTTGCAGGGTTGTAGTAAGGTTTAGAGATAATGAATACAGAGCAAAATGCCTGATACAAAGTGTGTGTATAAATGGTGTAAGAATAATAACAATAATATTCCATTGTCACTCCATCATAATGTTCTTTGTGACCTTTCTGATGCTCACCTAACCCGATGTGAAGTAACCAGTGGGGATTATATGATGGAAATCACTGGTACATTAGGTAGATGTAGACATAGAGCTCTGGGTTTCCTCATTTCCAAAAGATAATGAGGTCTCCAGTCTATTGAGCTAAATTCTTAGCCAGAAAAAAACGATAAGTCCCTGGAGAACGAGTACGTCTCATTTTCTAGAGGGCTATTGCCTCTTAAATATCACTCTGTTGAGCTCCTGCCTGGAACTCTGCAGGAGATGGCTGAGGATATGATTACCTGCAGGAATTCATGCACCTCACAGGCCAGCAATGGGGATGTGTCAACTTTTGCTTGGAAAAATAGAGATGAGTATAACATGGGATTATCCTTCCCAGTTATGCAACCTCAACTAGCAGTCTTTTAAAATAAACTCATTCTGATGATCTGAAAATGAATATAGTGATGATGTCCATTCCGGCACGATCGAGAATCACTGTTGCCATGATGTGGAAATAGATGATCTTTCTTCTGGTCTAGAAGTTAAGGGCTCTCAAAATTTTGCTAACAGGCTAAGAATAGGTCTGAGTATTCAGATGGGCTGATAAATGACTTTTTAAAAACATCTTTATTAGAGTATAATTGCTTTACAATGTTGTGTTAGTTTCTGCTGTATAACAAAGTGGATCAGCTATATGTATACATATATCCCCATATCCCCTCCCTCTTGTGTCTCCCTCCCTCCCACCCCTCCTATCCCACCCCTCTAGGTGGACACAAAGCACGGAGCTGATCTCCCTATGCGATGCAGCTGCTTCCCGCTAGCTATCTATTTTACATTTGGTAGTGTATATATGCCCATGCCACTCTCTCACTTCGTCTCAGCTTACCCTTCCCCCTCCCTGTGTCCTCAAGTCCATTCTCTATGTCTGCGTGTTTATTCCTGTCCTGCCCCTAGGTTCATCGGAACTATTTTTTTTTTTAATTCCATATATATAGTGTTAGCATACGGTATTTGTTTTTCTCTTTCTGCCTTACTCTTGAAATATTTTTCAGGCTGGATATAAATGGAACTTACCTGATGGGATGTCAATGGCATTAATCGTGAGATGGGCAAAGGGCTGAGTCTCAGGCTTGTTCCTTCTGGCCAGATCTAACCATGAACCTTCCACCATGGCTGGAGATGAGAGAAGCCATGTTAGCTCAAAGAGGAGTCCCCCTAGGGGTTTTCAAATATTTATACAGATCCATGCTTACCTTTTTCTGCTCTGATGTGTTGTGATTTAACAATATGTTGCATTTCCTGCAATAAAAAGAAAAAAGAATCTTATTTATACACTCTTTTGATAAAGCAGTTAAGAATTCAGGACTGTCGGACATACAATAAATTAATCCTCTTTCCTTCAAAATATGCCGGAAGTACACAGGCAATAAAATTTCTTGATGTTCTAAGTAGCTATAAAGGGAAGTTCACCCCAAAGAATTATGTTGATGTGCTTAAAAAGTAGACTTACACACATACCATCCAATAAAATACTTTGGACAATAAGAGGAAATAAAAGACAATGTAAATTATAAAACACGGAATCACTGAACATAGTTAAACATTTGTAGCAGGTACACAAATGGAGATGAAGTTAACTAGGAACATAACAATTACCACAGAATATATGACCCTCTTAAATTTTTAGAGAGTCTCTTTTTATGTCTGTTTCATTAGTGAATTCCTGTTAAATGTTGAAGCTCAGCCCATAAGAAAGAGAAAGATGCTTGGTTTCCAGTGGTTAGTCTTTTATTTTAAAAAGTCACAGTGTATTTAAAGTACCACATGGAAGTCTAAGAGCTTTTTAGATTACCAATCATTAGCTTAAAATATTGCCACAAATAGAGGTTTAGAAGTGCAAGCCAGTAAAAGAAAGAACTCAAGTACATAAAGAACGTAGGTAATTGCATACCTCAATTTGAGCCCTGACAATGAAGGGTCCAATAAGTAACTGCAGGCCCACCTGAATCAAGACCTTAGCTACCATTAAATAGTAAAGTGATGTGGAGGGAACTTCAGGCTTTGACTTCAGTTCAAACCCCTTCTCAGTCACCTACAAATACTGAGGATGTTAACAGCACCTTTATCATCGGTGGCTGTGAAGACTCAATGAGACGATGCATGTAGGCACTCAGCAGATGTATGGTAACTCCATACATCTAAATACTACTAGAAACACTCTGGAGAGATTCCTCATTTCTCTGTTATTGGGGTGACCATCCATGCTAACTACCCCACCCCCTCATGATGTTTGAGAGATAAGCCAGATAGCTTAAGTTCTTGGAATGTCTGGAGAGAAGGGCTTTGAGATAGCTGATAGTTAGATAGGTAGAGGCTATAACAAAACTTAACTGTTAACACTTGGAAGGGTTCTAGTGGTAAAATTACATTGATTCTTCTCTCTGCCTTCAAGACCCCCAAGAGAGAAGAGAATCAATTCTATTTTTTTTTTTTTTTTTTCCTTTTGCGGTACGCGGGCCTCTCACTGTTGTGGCCTCTCCTGTTGCGGAGCACAGGCTCCGGACGCGCAGGCTCAGCGGCCATGGCTCACGGGCCCAGCCGCTCCGCGGCATGTGGGATCCTCCCAGACCGGGGCACGAACCCGTGTCCCCTGCATCGGCAGGCGGACTCTGAACCACTGCGCCACCAGGGAAGCCCCATTAACCACTGCGCCACCAGGGAAGCCCCTCAATTCTATTTTTAAAGACCCTTGGAGGATAGCACAGCTGTCTTCAGTTACCTATTCTAACATCCTAAAGAAGTCACAGCATGACTGACTTTTAGAAGGAAACTTTACAGCCTCATCCAAGGCTACTTCCTGCCCTTGCCTTTGACCCAGGGCACTGCCCTGCACAGCCCTGGGAGCATCTCTGCAGGAAATTCCAGGCAAATGATGGCTGGCTCTTTTAGGTTGTGCAGTGCAGTGGCCCTTACCAGGCTTTGTTCCTCTCCCCACTCCATCCAAGGTTTATTTCTCTCCCCTGCTGACTGCCAATCTCCCAAGTCTTTTCTCATGATCTTTGGATTCCCAATGGTACCCTGATTTCTGGAATTTCCTAGTTTAGTCTTCCCTGCATTCACAACAGGGATTTATATATGCACAATGTACCTATTATACATTGTGTATACCTTTATACATTTATATATACACAGTGTATCTTTTACCTTTATAAATACATAATACATTACATATATAATATATATATAGTGTATATTGATTGTATATATCTTTTTACATTTATAATGGAGATATATACACACACAATGTTTACTAAACATTGTATATAGCTTTATACATTTATGATACAATATATCTTTAGACATTGTATATCTCTTTATATACTTATATATGTATATATAATGTAACTTTATCTGATTACTATCTCTTTAAAGATTGGAACAAATAGGAACCTGGGGCTTCCCTGGTGGTGCAGTGGTTGAGAGTCTGCCTGCCAATGCAGGGGACATGGGTTCGTGCCCCTGTCCGGGAAGATCCCACATGCCGCGGAGCGGCTGGGCCCATGGGCCATGGCCGCTGAGCCTGCGCGTCTGGAGCCTGTGCTCCGCTGCGGGAGAGGCCACAACAGTGAGAGGCCCGCGTACCGCAAAAAAAAAACAAAAATAGGTACCTGGATGACAGTATTTCAGAGATTTAAAGCTACCCCTCATTTTCCCTCTAGCCCCGATCTGCCTCATCCTCAGAAGGAAGAGGGGAGAGGGAAGAAGGAAGCAAAGCAAAGTATGACATATGCCTACAAATGCCTGCTTGGTGCTTTTCTATTGAGAAAAGCACACATTATTGAGAAAGACAAGGTAAGATCCATTTTGCTAGCTCCGTGGTTCTCAACCTTGAACATGCAGCACAATCTCCCAGAGGGCTTGTTGAAACACAGTGTTTCTGATCTGCTTGGTCTGGGGCGGGACCTGAGAATTTGCATTTCTAACAGACGAGCTGGTGTTGCTGACCTGGGGCCTCCATTTGAGAAGAGCAATCCCTCTCACATCCCAAAAGATTTCAGAGATGAGCAAATCTGAGATTTTCTTGAAGCTTGAGACCAGGCCAAAGGAGCAGCAGACAAAAGTCACTGATTAAGTGGGCAGGGAAAGTTTGTTCTCTCCTACCTGGGAATGAACTTCTCCTGCCCATTTAATCAGCAGGTGCTAGGTCAGAGCTGTCACGGAAACTTTTCAAGAAAATTCAATAACCAGTGCCATTCAGAAACACTTTCAATGTCTGCTTAAAAAAAAAAAAAGTGTGTCATGACCCAAGATGAATTAAAACTTGAGCTAAAGGCCGATGAGGTAATGCTGCTTTCATGTTATATATTGTTGGGTATCCAAGAATTGCAATTCCTCTCATGAAACCCTATAGGGAAGTTTTCACATGAAAAACAAAGTACGTGATGTGTCTATAGCCTCAGGCTACAAAAAATGTAGTCTCAGTATCTGTTCTTATATCCCTACCCCACCCCAATCTTTTGAACTCAAGATCATTGTTATTTATGTGCACAGATATCAACCAGGAACATAACATTCTTCTAAGACTACAGTTTTAGGGTACCCTGGCCCAACTCCAGCCAGTCTAACTCAATTAGTCTGATATTGACTTGGTAGCTTTGTACAAGAACCTCCCCAGGTGATTCTAATATGCAGCAGGCGTTGAGAAACATTATTACTAATTGAGCATTTCCGTGAATGGTTGCTTGGCGACAGCTCTATTTAGTCCTAGATTTATTATATCCTCACGATTTATATATATTCCAAGTGTTGAAAATTAAATCATCCCTTACATGTGCAGCCAGCAAAAAGCCAACTATCTCCCCTTGTGTTACCCCGTTGGATTCACGTTAGAATCAGAGGCTGGGTAACTAGTACTAAGCTCACTTTTCAGACTGGAAAATGGAGGCCGAGGGAGAATAAGGATGCCCCTAATAGCTCTGGGGCTTGAGCCTACACCTTCCCAGTCCTCGTCTAGAGCTATCAGCCCACCCCCCTTCACAAGATGTGGTCAACGAGTCTACTCCTGGAAGCTGGCAGGAAAGTATCAGTGGCCTGGGATGGGGTTCAGGACATGCTACCCCCAAATATGGTGCTTTGGCAAGTGGAATACTTTAAGCTAAAGGATTCTGGGAAATGGCAGAGGCAGGAAGGACTACCTGGCTTTGTCCTTCTCCCCTGAAGCAGGTCACAGACCCTCACGGGAGAAGTGCCTTACCACTGGGAAGAAAGGAGCCTCTTCATCTCTTAAGACGGGAGGACGCCTAGAGGAATCTGAAGCAACAGGCCTTGCTCCGTTTCCCCCAGTTTACCATCCTGAGCTCAGACCCTGTCCTGCCCTGTCCTGTCTCATTTTTCTACGCCTTACCACCCTTCACCAAACTGGGTATAGAAACCACTCAGCTTAACTATTCCTGCGGGTCTTCATTTCCTAATGACGCATTTCCTGCGTCACATAAAACTCACATTAAATAAATTGGTATGCTTTTCTTCTATAATTTATCTCTTGTCAGTCTAATTTACAGGGTCCCGACTGGTGAACCTAAGTGGGGAGAGGGAAGGAATTTTTTTTCCCTCTCTATACCTGTCAGGAAATTCTTAGAGGGTGGTCCCCTCCCTGAAGTAGAAACTCTGAAAGGAGACCCACCTTGACCAGGGATCTGACAAAAAGGAACCTCAACATCAGGAAATATGGTCTCAGAATTCTTGGGGAGGGGGCTTCAGAAAACAGCAGGCTCAGAACCTGCCATGACTGGTAAGCCATGAGGGCCCTGGACGTGGGGGCCTCACGTCTCCAAATGTGACTCCAGCAAGGCCACTCCACAGAGCAGGGCCACTCTGTTTGGTCATTTTTCTCAAAGCTCAGATAACTTTCCTATGTATACACCAAGCACAGTTTTCTCTTGAATGGCCCCCTAATATTTTTAATTTTCAAAATTATAAGAAAGTCTTCTAAAGGAGTACCCAAACTTCACCCCAACAGACAATTCCATTTACTTCCTAAGCTTTGCACTTACGTTTATTTTCATCCACAGTAGTCCTCTTCTTTTGTCCCATTAATTAGAGTGTTTTAAAATTTGCAGAGTTCTTTAGTCCCAAATTGAATCATTCAGACATTGCTTCTGGTTTCTTTGAATGCAGAAAGTTCTGATTCATCTATTAATAATTTGGGGAAGACACTACAAAGAACATCCTAACTCCTTTCCTCTGAACAAATTATTCACATGAAAGAGATCTTTTAAAAAATGTTATACGTGTTTTATCTTATTTTATATCCAGCTGTAAATTAGAAAAAAAAAAGTTAACTCTCTGGATGCACGTTCAGTGCACTCTTATGTTGTCTACACTCTCAGAATGCCCACAGCTTTGCATAAAGAAGTATAGGCGGTTCTGATACACCTCCCAGCAAAGAGCCTCCAACAGAAGCCAGAAACAGTTTCCAGGGTGAGAAAGCTGGGCGGACAGCCCTCTGTGCGATATTCTCTTGGCTGAAAGCTACTAAAGAGAACCCAATGCCCTGCTCCCCAGGAAGATCAGCGATCTACCTTCTCAGAATAAAGCATGTTTAGCATCTGTCACATGCAAGGACAAAGAGAACCACCCCCTGATTCCCAAAACCTACTCATGACCATTAGGATCACCTGTAAGTTACTAAGAAAAATCCCATGAATGAAGGAACTTATTTATGGTCACACTGTAACAAGTAGGCTTTTCAGCGAATTTATGCATTTCTTAAATAAGCATAATTTGCGCCTAAATTATGAGAGCTTCATTTAACCCTTCAAAACAGGACAAAAAGGAAAACCGACCTACTGGTAGACAGCCAAAGCAATCGCTGCCAGTTCAAGGATAGAAGAAATCCTCTGACATACTGCCACCTAGTGGACACTGTCTAACATTGCCAAGCCTGGGCTCCCATAGCCAGACCTCGCAGATTTGAAACTGCCGTTTTGCCCCCAACTCCAAAGTCTAAAAACAAGACAGATGCGGAAGTTTCACAACATTTGAAAATCTGCTCCTTGTGGTATCTTCCTATTTAGACTGCGCTGACTTTTCGTCTTTGCTGTCCGAGCACATCTGAACAGACAAGAAAACAACCGGTATGATTTTTCTTTCCTTTTTTTTAAAAAATTTCGACTTTTTATTTCCCTCATAGAAAAAATGTTGGGATTTCACAATTTCTCCTCCAAGAAAGAAAGTACACAAAAGATCAATATGATTGTGTAACTGTGGTATCTAGGACTGCTTCTCTTTAACTTCTCCTGAATTCAGCATCCCAGAAGTACGATTCCCAGGAGTGTGACAGGGAGACTGCTGGGACAGGCTCCCTTGGACATCTTTAAAAAATATTTTTGGGGCTTCCCTGGTGGCGCAGTGGTTGAGAATCTGCCTGCTAATGCAGGGGGACACGGGTTCGAGCCCTGGTCTGGGAAGATCCCACATGCCGCGGAGCAACTAGGCCCGTGAGCCACAACTACTGAGCATGCGCGTCTGGAGCCTGTGCTCTGCCAAGGAGAGGCCACGACAGTGAGAGGCCCGCGTACCGCGATGAAGAGTGGCCCCCGCTTGCCACAACTAGAGAAAGCCCTCGCACAGAAACGAAGACCCAACACAGCCAAAAATAAAAATAAATTAATTAAAAGAAGGCTCAACATTTAAAAAAAAAATATATATATATATATATTCTGGGAACTTTTTTCAAAATAGGGAGGAGGGAGACATCCCAGAACTGGCTCAGTCTTGATACATCAAAGCCACTTAGGAGAGATTGTACTCCGTAAGAATAAATATAAACACTTATCAGTACTTTCAACTTCTTTTGAGTAATTATGGGAATTTTGCTCCAGGTTAATTTAAACATTTACAGCAGGGCTTCCCTGGTGGCGCAGTGGTTGAGAGTCCGCCTGCCAATGCAGGGGACGCGGGTTCGTGCCCCGGTCCGGGAAGATCCCACATGCCGCGGAGCGGCTGGGCCCGTAAGCCATGGCCGCTGAGCCTGCGCATCCGGAGCCTGTGCTCCGCAACGGGAGAGGCCACAACAGTGAGAGGCCCGCGTACCGCCAAAAAAATAAAAAATAAACATTTACAGCAAACGCTTAAGCCAGCCTTTGCAAACTCAGCTGGATAACTGCCCCAAACAAGACTTTGACAGCATAGCAATTCAAGAGCGAATGTTATTAAATTGGCCTCAGTTTGTTTGACTGAAGTGGGTTTTTTTTGGTCTTACAAAATCATATGTATAAATAGATTTAAATTTGCACTGAGGACACTCCCAGCTGTAAAGATTCCCTGCAAAAAGGTCAAGTTCCTGGAGTCTGGCCTTATCAGACTGAAAATCCCACCTGTTCATTGTGATGTGAATTGTGTGATCCGTGTGGGACCTGTCAATCAGCACAGGAGAAACAATTTGTCTAGCCAGATGCTTCCAGAAACCACTGGCACCAGCTCCTACCTGGGGTCTCAGGTGGCTGGCTCCCCCTGCAATCCCAGTAGCAGCTGCAGGGACATCTGGCTGGTTGAACAAGGATTTAACACCCCGTTTGCCAGATATAATACAGGGTTCATACACTGTTAACATATGTAATGCATTCATTTTAACATCTGAATGATACCCTTCCTGTAATTCTTCTCCAACCTAGTTACAAGAATAGTGTTTTCATCAGCTGAGTTAGCACATAAATGCCACATGTGGGTTGCTTCTGAAAATGAATAGGCAGTTTCCTAATCTTGCAGAGAAATCCTGCAGACTTCCACCTTGTAAATAGCTCAGAAATCCATCCTCTCCTCTCCAGCCAGAGGACCACTGCCTTCCTTCAAGCTTTCATCATTTCTCATTAGGATTCCAATAATAACCTCCTACCTCCTCTCCTGATCTCCTGATATCCTCCAACTGGTCCATTGCTGCTAGAGTGAGCATCAGAAAGTCCGCATGCGAGCAAGCCCCTTCTCTTCTTTTTTGAAAGGTTTTTAAAAATTCTTATTGAAATATAGTTGATTTACAATGTTGTGTTAGTTTCAGGCACTCAGCAAAGTGATTCAATTATATAGATAGATAGATGATAGATTCTTTTTAAGATTCTTTTCCATTATAGGTTATTACAAGATATTGAATATAGTTCCCTCTGCTATACGGTAAGGCCTTGTTGGTTATCTATTTTATATATAGTAGTATGTATATTTTAATCCCAAACTCCTAATTTATCCCTCCCCCTACTTCCCCTTTGGTAACCGTACGTTTGTTTTCCATGTCTGTGAGTCTATTTCTGTTTCGTAAATAAGTTCATTTGTAGTATGACAATACTACAAATACTACTTAGTATGACAATCTCTAGGTCCATCCATGTTCTGCAAATGGCATTATTTCATTCTTTTTTATGGCTGAGTAATATTCCACTGTGTATATATACCACATCTCCTTTATCCATTCCTCTGTCAGTGAAGTCCCTTCTCTTCTGAAAACCCACCAGGGGCTGCCTGCAGATTTCAGGAACAAGTCTACGTTCCTTACCTGGGCTTATAAGGCCCTGCACGACCAGGCTGGTTACCATTCCAGACTCTCCAGCTATTCCTCCCCTGCACCCCCAAACTCCATCACCCCTGAGGACACTCTGGACACTCAAGCCACACAGAACTACTTAGAGTTATTTCTGTCTGCAGGTCTCCTGCCCTCCCATCCATGCAGACTTGGCGTACAACTGCTCCCCTGGAGAAATGTCTTGCTGTCTTATCGATAGCTCATCTTTAATTGTAAAGATTTTTTTTTCCCTTGGCATTCTTGGCTCACAAGGCACCGAAACAATAGCCACCAGGTGTTGTGGAGCAACTAAAGAGACAGGATTAGAACTGATGCCTTAGCTTCGCTTGCCTGCTCTCCGAAAGCTCACGTGGAACTTCCAGTCCACGGGACATGCGGGAACACTTTGTATGCACCTGGATGGAGCTGGAGGCCCCCCCAGCTTGTCATGAAGAGTCAATGGTGACAGTTCGAAAACACCTCAAAGCAAAGAACTTTAAGAGCAGGAGACATTAAAGTTCTGTCGCCTAAATACATGTCATTCAGCTAGAGTGGAGCCTGTGCTTCTCAGCCCAGATCCCCCGGAGCAGAGCCCTACAGGGCACCGGGCACCAGCAGGGAGAGGGCAGGAGCATTGGGAAGGGGGAAGGGCAGCTCCCGGCCAATCCCCACAGGGGAGGGGAGGGGGAGCTAGGAGGGGCCCAGGGTCCAGCAAGTGTCGGGGCTGGGGAGACAGTAGATAAGGCATAAGCCCCCCTAATCCTGAAGGTGAGAGACTTGAATTTGTAACTTTACCCTCTCGTCCCTAAAATTCTTTATTTCTTACTATGAACTACTGATTTAAAAAATTCTCTCAAAGCCAAAGTCTTCTCCACAGGATTCTATCTCCCCCACCCTCATGCACCCCGCTCTGAGCCCCCTCATCTCTTTGTCTCCTCACTGAATCAGCCACCAACCCACGACCATCTCTGGAAATTCTCAAGAAAGAGCTTTACCAAGAAAAATGTGGACTGGCCTCCTCCTTCCACCCCAAGTACAGTCAGCGAGGGCTCATTTCTACCAGAAAGAAGTCTGCTGATTGGAAAAGACATGTCTTTGCACACACGTCATGTACTCTACCCACCGAAGGGCTAAAGAATACGGTGCCCTTGTTTTCCTAAAGCAGAGTGATGCTTTCCCGGCAGGGCGATGGCTATGCTGGGAATAGAAAATTAGTTTTTATTGTTTAACCTTCATGGTTTAAATGAGGAAGTTTCTGCTCTAGGTAAAGGTCCCTTCGGGTTTTCATAAAGCAGCCCTATGACAGCAATATTAGTCTTCATAAAGAGCCCGATTTTACAGTGTTCTGAGCTAGCGTACTCATTTATGAAGTTTCATCTAAGGGCTTGGCAAGGTAACTGCAGTGGGGAATCTTGGGCTAACCGTGCTATTTACCACGTCTCTGCTCTCTTCTGCCACTTGAAACATAATTATGCCACCTCACGTTGGCAGAACTTCTGACATTCACAAAGCCCTATCTCCTCTGTACAAAGCTGACTCTCACATCGACTCTTCCCCAGTATTTCTGACTGCTACAAATGGATAAAGGGGAACAGAGGTACCAGGCCAGCCACCGTGGACCAGTGAGGCCAGGGAGGGAAGGGGCAGGATGGCCGTGAAGGTCCTCCAGACTCAAAGTCCCTATATGGTGTTCATGCCCCAAAGAGGGAAGACGCTCCCTCTTGAAGAAGCAGGAAAAACACCACACTTGGGAGCGACCTCCACCCCTTGATGAGAATCTTCCAGGCACTGGTAATGTGGCTATAGCTTCCGACAATATTAAACAACCAGCCAACTGATGACACCAAGAGCAGGGATGAGCACAGATCACTCATGTGTTCATTAAACGTGTTCTTTAAACGTTAACTGAGCGCCTACTCACTGTACCTGTCATTGGCTAGAGAAACCGAACATCACATAGTCTCTGTCCTTGGAAAGCTCACATCTGGGTGAGTCAGACCCACACCCGGCTCCTGGGGTCAATGCTATGATGGGGTGAATACAAGAAGCCCTAGGTGTGCACAAAAGGGGCCCCTAACCCCAAAGGTGGGCAGGTGGGCATCATTGGGGGACTCTTTGGGAAGTAATGCCTGAGCTAAATTTTGAAAGACAATTAGAAAACTGTACACAAAGAAGAGCCTGGAATGGCACATAAAGAACATGCGCAAAGACCCATAATTCATCCATCCGTTTCATCCATCCATCCATCCCACAAAGCTCACTGATGGCTGCTAGGGCCAGATGCTCTGCAGGATGCTAAGATGCTGCGTGTCCTGGACGGATATCCTCTCTGCCTTCACTGTGTTTATGGCTGTAGCAGGGGGGTGGGGGTGGGGTGGGGAAGGGCACAGCCAGGTTAGGGAACTTCTAGCACCTTCCTGAGGTGGGTCCACTGAGCACAAGCTGAGGTGGTGAGGAGATGGAACCACAATGTAATGAGCCTGGAGAGGCTGGCGTTGGAAGGAGAGTTCCAGAACACTAAAGGCTTTGTGTTATGTGTTCGGCAGCTCAGACTTTATCCTGATGACTATAGGGGGTCCACCAAAGGATTTCCTTAAGTAGAAAAGTAAGATCTGAATTTGAGAAGTCACTCAGCTGTGGAGAGGATGGACTGGAGGTAATGTGAGTAGGATGGGTAGGACCTACTCAGTAGGACCACTTGCAGTGGTCCAGATGCAAAATGACAATGGTGACGGTGACACCTGTGTTCAGGTGACAACAGCAGTGACACAGAGTAAAGTATGTGAAGGTTTAGTAAGGAGGTAGAATTCCCAGGACGGGGGTGAGGTGAAAAGCCAATGAGTAAGTGTCTAAGACCATCTTCTGGCTTCTGATTCGGGGTGATGGAGATAATATCATAGTAATTCACCACAAAAGGGTAGATCAGATGAGAAGCAGGTACAGGCACCGAGGAGAAGAGATTCTGAGTTCACCTCAACTTTCTGATGAAGATAAGCCTTACAGTTTATAATTATCAAGATTATTTTTACTGCTGCTACTGCTGCTATTCCCACCTAGCGTTCTCAAAGGGCAATGACTAAGGACTGGGGTAGCACCCTCGTGATGAGGAAGCTACGAGAGAATGGACCTCTCCAGACCCTGAATCTCAGAAAGTTCAAGCAAACATTTATTGTCAGGTCATCTCAGATACAGACTGTTCTCTGCAACTTCCAAGACCCGTCTTCTCCACACAACACAGGCTGAATCCTACCTCTTAAATATAGTCATTCATTCATCAATGGCTCCCCTGTCCTCCAGTGGCCCTCAACTCTTCTTAGGATGCTTAGAACACCTCTTTGGTCAGTATCCACCCTGAAGCCTTCTTGTAAAGATGGGCCAGCCCTCAGCCCTTCTAAAAAAGGATTTCCCACGTCACAAAGTCTACTCCTAAACAACCAAATCAGAATCTTCGTAACAGATCTGGGAACCTTTTTCTTTCTTTTGTAAATAAGGTCCCCAAGTGATTCTTAAGGTCAAGCAGGTTTGGAAAACGCTGCTCTAGGGCACGCCATTCTCTCCAGTTCCACAGGCTGTACTTCTCCTAGGACGAGCCACTCCTGGTGGAGCAATCCAACCATCCTTTACCAAGTCCCCTCCAACTGAGGACCCTCAGTCTTACTGACTTCTGAGCTCAGATCTTAGCTCAAATCTTAGCTCAAGATCCTCATGCCACATAACGAGATGCTCCTCTTTCAGGAACGTCCTTCTTCTTCTCTGTTTCTTTAAAAATGTCAAGGCAGAATATCTTTCCTTCCACCCTGGAGTACTTCTAGCACGAAGATAAGCCCACCTCTCACAACATCACTCCCTGGTTATTTCCCTCGTGCAGACCCTCCTACCTTTTGCCCTGGGTCTCCCCTGAGATTGAGCGCATCATGGCCAATGGCCCGTTGTTGGGCAAAAGGCAGTAGGTGGCCTTGGTTTTGCAGGAAAATTCTGTGGGTCATACTTTGGCTTTCCCATGAAGGCAGCTTTTATAAATGCTAGATATGATTGGGGTTGATTGAATTGCAGTTCCCAAAACTGTTATGGCAGAGATGAAATCCCATTGGAAAACCACTACATGACTAACATCTTGATTTGGGAACATCAGTGCCCCCAAACCCCAAGTTGCCTTGTGGGTTTACAAGAAACTTTCTTGGGACACATACTCTTATATACAAAAGCAAGGAGATAATGAACGGGGTTTAATTTTTCCCCTTGTTTCTGCTGTGTGTGTATTAACTAAAAAGCAAATGAGAAATAATGGTTATGTTACAACTCCAGTGATTACAATTTCATAAACAGTTAAGATCTACTCAACTTTTAATTGATTTCTTATGTACTTTAGTTTTAAAAATGGGAATAGGCTTCCTGTAATAATTGACATTGGAATTCTAAGGAATCAGCTTTACAGATGAAAAAAACAACCACTCAATCTGATGAACTTTCTGGTTTTAAATTAATGTTCTTGAATCCACAAAACCTACTAAAAACTGGACAAGTGAGAATCAAGGTCTATTCACAGATCACAGATGCATATGACTAAATGAACCTTTGAAAGTTCATCGGAAAGATGCATGCTATTAAACCTACCTTCAAATTTCTCTCTCTTCTGGAATCTAAATAATCTTAAAGTACTTTAACTTTTAGAAAATAAAATCTTGACTGTTCCAATTTTTCATAGACGTGTATATATACAGAATTACCTCTTGTTCATATAGTGAACGCACTTTCCTGCCTTAATAGGGTTTAATGAGTACTGGAGACCACTTATTGTCCCCCTAGAATCCATCCTCTCCTCTCTCCAGTTAGTTATAGGCAACCCCTTTCCTCAAGCTTTGGTGCAAATGGTTGCCCCGCTAGAGACTACAACGTGTAGCCTACTTTGACATGACGTCCATGTGTCATTTTATGAATAAGTTCCAGCCAATAAGATGCTACTAGAAATGACTGACGCCTCAACTTCCAGGTACCGCCTTGACTTTTTCTTTCTCCCTTTCCTCTGTCTGGAGATGACAATGTATGGAGAAACCATTGTGGATCCAGAGATGGAAGGTACCTGTTGAGGATGGAGGTGCCTTCCTGCCAGCCCTGAACTGCCACCTCCAGATTATTGCACACGAGAGAAAAACCTTCTATCTTATTTTGTCCAATGAGTGATGAGTCTCTTTGTTAGGGCAGCACAGACTATATGAAATAACAGTGAATATATGACTGAGGATCAAAGGGCTGTGAATCTTGGGTACATCATTCTTAGTACCAGGAGATAGTTTCATGTATATTGGGAATCCTGCAGGAATTAAGGCCTACTAGGCACTGATTCCCAGGGAATAAAATAAGAATTCCAGGTAAGAATTAACGGTTCAGTGATTATGGCTCTGGTCTTACTCCCCATTTTCCAGTAAATCTTTGGAGGCTCAGAGACTTACTGACTCCAGGAAATGGTTAGTCAAGAATATGCTAACAACATAGCTTCCTGGTAGTCATCATCACCATTGGCTTTTCATAGTCTGGGATGAAATAAGAGAGTTTTACAAAAACATATAAGAAGCCAGAGCTGTGTTTTTGGTTCACATTGTAAACCTGCCTCTATATAGTTTATAAGCTATGAAGAGGCAAATAGACCTGGGGAAAACATGATTAAGGCAAGAAGTCCAGATGAACAGAAATTTCAACAAAAATTAACCTGTAGTATGATGATATGGAGGCATTATTGCTTCAGGCTGTAATATTAATAATTATCAATTATAACATTGGTGAGACATCCAGTAGATGTGAACCGGGCTTATAACATTCTGAGTGGCTTTGTGAGTTGGTCAATGACTCATGTTTATTTAAAAATATGAGTTTACAGAGTTCAAGAAGTCATCAGTCATTTACTTGTTCTTTTCCTTCAATCTTGGGTCTAAATTAGCTGTGATATATTCAGATGCGAGCAAAGTGGCTGCAGTTCTCGTCCTGATGGAACTAACCGCAGGTTCGTTCCAAGATCTCTAGGCATTTCTGATTGTGCAGCTTCTTCAGGGAAAAATTTTTAATGCTCCCAAACGCACATATTTATTTATCTAAGTATTAAATAAAAACGTTCCTGTATAGTAGCTACCTTATAAAATATTCACAAAAATATTTTGAAGCCAATATTAAAATATACAGATACATGTAAATCACCTTGCTTCCTTCCAGCATCCTAGGGAGGTCCCCTTGAAGGCACTGAACACCCCACGTTGGAGAGCAAGGGGATTGGTGTGATTTGTATATTGATCTCTCTCCTCCGTATCACCCTTTCAGATACATTTCAAAGTAAGTTTCAGGAAGTCTTTCACAAACAGGTACCCAATGTGAAATCAACAAGCAGGCATCCTAACATCAAGCAGAGTCACATCCCAGGGCTCAGGATGTATAAATATGTATAAACAGATGGCTTTCCACTGAGACTGGTCGGGAGGTCTGAAGACCAAGTGCTACTCAGGCCTGAGCCCCCCGCACTGCTCCTCAGGCTGGCAGAGGCCAGAGAGGCGGCCAAAGCTGGAGCAAGAATTGCTTTATAAATCGGACACCATATTTGTACTAGTGTTTTCTTTATTGTCATAGACTGTTATGAGAGACTTTGTAAATTGTGGTTGGTAGGGTTGGATCACTAAGAGGCTTTCAGAGTTCTGTGCTGAAGGGAAAAAAAGCCAAGAAAACCCAGCCACAAACAAAAAAGGCAGAAAGAACAGCATTACTTGTCTGACCAAAGACGGGCTGGGTAAACAGCACTTTTTGCACACATAGAATGTGATACTGTGCTTATGTCTAGCATTTGTTACCATGGGATGCGGAGATCTCTCAGTAATGATTGCAGCCACAAAAGTGATTGTGTTTTACGGGTTCACCCAATATCTATATTAGAACTGAAGCTAAGATACAAACCTACTTATGAATGCCTGATACATCCATCCTATTTTTAGCATCAGCAAGAGAAATGAGAAATTTGATTCTTTTGACAAGATGTGTAGACTGTCACCTTAACGAATAATCCTCATCAAAGGATACACATTTGGCAAATCATTATTTGGCCAAGGTAAGAGAAGGGTAAGTCCTTGGTTAAAGGACAAGTTATAGCAAAGTGCCTAGCACAGTGTGTGCACTGAATAAAACTCCTTGAGTCTAATGATAAGATGAATAACGTGTGTCTCCTTCCTAAAGAGTCTCTTGTCTGGGGGAAGAAATGGCATCTTCTACCTCCAAACACACAATGGTATATTATGACAACTTCTTATTCCTTAAAAAGAATTACCTGTGTGTAATATTGTTACCCATGAGTAACAATCGTATAGCACAACAAAAGCAAATATTAAATTAATGAAATAAAGTTCTACTCATCCTGTGAGTCACACTAGTCTGTTAGTATAATTAAAGCTGTGTGTCTTGGGAATTCCCTGGTGGTCCAGTGATTAAGACTTCGCCTTCCAGTGCAGATGGTGCGGGTTCATTCCCTGGTCGAGGAGCTAAGATCCCACATGCCTCACGGCCAAAAAACCAAAACATAAAACAGAACAACATTGTAACAAACTCAGTAAAGACTTGAAAAATGGTCCACATCAAAAAATCTAAAATAAAAAAACCAACTGTGTGTCTTGAATAAGAGCAGTTGACTGTTCTTGTCTGCCCACAAATCTTTCTCCTTCTGGCTTCCCAGGCACTGAATCTCTCATACTTAGTGTTACTCATGTGGAATGAGGCACCCTGTCCACAAGCTCCTAAAATAGTGAAAATTCTTTCATTATTGTTCATCAACATCTTTAAGTACAAATTGGCTTATCGTACCCTCTAGACAGTCAGAAAGCTCAAAGGAAATGGGACAATGAACAAGTAAGTTCTGATGGGGGAGTTAGCAGCGGAAAGTTCACCGAGGGAACAGAAGTGTAGGACTGCCAGGGAGCAGCTATTGGCCATGTCTCTCCATCTGGCATTTGTTTTCACTTAGGACGTGAGATAAGGCTATCACTTTAAAAAAAAACAGCAAACAAACTGTCCTAGTCCCATTTTTGAATAACCCAAATTACACTCACTCATTCAAAATAATTTTCTATTATATTAAATTATACACACACATACATTCACACACATAAAATGAGGTCTACTCCAAGGTGTATGTTCTCGTTCATGGAGTACGGCTTTGCATAGTTCCGTCTTTACATTACCCAATCCTATTTTAAATGCCTCTATACAGTTTTCTAGCTTTGTACGTTCCTTGTTAAGCTAATTTTTCAGGCTTTTAAAAAATTATGAATGAAATCTTTCATTCATGTTTTCTAATTATTGTTTGAAATGGGGGCAGCTAGTGATTATTACCTATTAACTATTTTTTTAAATAAATAAATAAATTTATTTATTTATTTTTGGCTGCGTTGGGTCTTTGTTGCTGCGCACGGGCTTCCTCTAGTTGCGGCGAGCTGGGGCTACTCTTCGTTGCTGTGCATGGGCGTCTCATTGCAGTGGCTTCTCTTGTTGCAGAGCACGGGCTCTAGGTGCGCGGGCTTCAGTAGTTGTGGCTCGCGGGCTCAGTAGTTGTGGAGCACAGGCTTGTTGCTCTGCGGCATGAGGGACCTTCCCGGACCCGTGTCCCCTACACTGGCAGGCGGGTTCTTAACCACTGTGCCACTAGGGAAGTCCCTACCTATTAACTTTTACAAACTGATTTACTTTGCTTGTAGCTTTTCAGTTCTTTTGAATTTTCCCAAGTACACAATCATATCACGTGCAGATTCTACCTTCTATATATTTTATTTCATTCTCATGTGTAATTACACTTGCTGGCACATTCTGAACAATGTTAAATGACATGGGGACAGTGGGCATCTTTGGTGTATTCCCGATATTAAGAGAAATGCTCCTGTTTTTCATCATTAGCTAACTTTTAGTTTGAGCTATTTAGGATAACATCAAGAATCCATCCCGTTCTGTTTTCTAATGGATTTTAAACATCAGAAATAACTGCAAAATTTTGTCAATCACTTCTCAGTGTCCATGAGATGATAACATTTTTCTCCTTTGACCTGTGAAGATGAACCATCCTTGCATTCTCATAGGTAAATGTTAATGGTATCTCTTCTTTTTTTTTTTTTTGCGGTACGCAGGCCTCTCACTGTTGTGGCCTCTCCCGTTGCGGAGCACAGGCTCCGGACGCGCAGGCTCAGTGGCCATGGCTCACGGGCCCAGCCGCTCCGCGGCATGTGGGATCTTCCCGGACCAGGGCACGAACCCGTGTCCCTGCATTGGCAGGCAGACTCTCAACCACTGCGCCACCAGGGAAGCCCCTGTTCTTCTTAATATTACTTATTTTCCAAATTATCTTGGCTAATCTTGCATACTTATTCTTCCAGAGGAAACCCAAAGTATAATTTTTAAGAACCAGAACACCATTGAAATTAAAAGTTTATCTCTTTTTCATTGTAAGGATATACAATATGGGTTGATTTAAACAGAAAATTAGGAGACAATCATTTGCCTAACCAGAATTACCTTAATTAGAGGTTCAGCTTTGAACTAACAGATTACCTCTGGTACATGTCAATGTTTATAGATAGACCACTCAGTATTTAGGAGGTGAGATAAAAAACTGACTACTGAAAATGAAACATAAAACAAAAACAATAAAAAATGAATTAGAATTTGTCTTTCTCTGTCTGACTTAACTTCACTAAGTATAATATTCTTTAGGTCCATCCGCGTTGCTGCAAATGGCAATATTTCATTCGTTTTTTTAATATATCACTTACATGTGAAATCTAAAAAACAATACAGAAGAATGTATATGCAAAAACAGAAACAGACTCACAGACAGAAAACAAACTTGTGGTTACCAGAGGGAGAGAGGGAGGGAAGGAGGGACAAATTAGGAGTATGGGATTAACAGATACAAACTACTATACATAAAATAGAATAAGCAACAAGGATTTACTGTACAGCCCAGGGAATTATATCCAACATTTTGTAATAACCTATAATGGAATATAATCTGAAAAAAAACTGAATCACTTTGCTGTATACCTGAAACTAACACAATATTGTAAATCAACTATACTTCAATAAGAAAAGAATAGCAAATTGAGTATTAGATTTCACAATATATAGCTCAGTAGATCCTCTTTTTCCCAATGTAGGTCAGGATTTTTGACGATAATTTTAAATTGAGGGTCTTGCAAATGTTATGTCTTTCTCTCCTCCACTAATACACGATCCTTCAACATATAGCTTAAAATGCCTTAAGAATAGGCTGTTTAATTTCTTACTGTATTAATTAAATTAATTAATTATACATCTTAAATAGACCTAGAAGTTTCCTAAGGATAGTATATAATCAACATGTTTATTGCTGATGGTGATAAAAATGTCACAGTGGTTTTCTGCAACTTGCTTCAGTGTTCTATTGTTTTGTCCTATTGCATGTTCAGAAAAATGATCAAACCTGCTCTATCTAAACTTTTAAAATATGTCTTTGATTAAATCATCAACAATGACAATGAATTAGTAATAATGGTGATAAAAGTAATATACAAACATTTAATGAGTGCATACTATATTTCCAGTACTGTGCTTAGGTCCTTTACGTCTTTTATTTCAAATGAGCCACAGTCCTGCTACAGAGGGATTGTGAGCTCCACTTTTTAAAGATAAGGAAGCCAAAGCGAAGAAATGTTAAGTATTTTCCAAGATCACATTTATTTAATCATAAGTCTATCTGACTTCACATGCCACGATTTTTCCCACAAAATATATATGAATTAAGATGATGTGAGCAGAGGTAAATACAGTATAGTAGCCATTCAATTTCCAATTTCTTTCCATAGTAAAAAATCAGAAGTTACTCATTTTTCTCTTATTTTTAGTAGTTTAATTTTTTGCAAAATCAGAAAAAGAAAATGTTATAGAACTTTAAAAAATGAATTAGACTAGTGGAATTGCTGTTGCTATAGCTCAAAAGTTACAAAGTAAGATAAAAAGATCCAATTTAAATGCACATTTTAAAATATGCATCTACTTCGTAAAGCTAAGCACTTACACACTATAACGAAAATGTAATATTTTTAAGCAATAGCTCTTATAGATATTAGAACGATATGTACTTCCTTGATTCTATGATGTATTTTTTTTATATTTCAGAATCTCTGAAACTGATGCAACAAGAATCTATAATGATCATGTTTAATTCTCCAGTTAAAATTTTTTTCTTTCTTTGTGATGCACAAGATAAAGTAAGCTGAAAATTCGTGGTATCTTAGATTTGTTGAAATATAGCATATATCAGTTTTAAGGGTTATACAAAACAGCTTTATCGCCCTACTTCTATGTCCAATACATATCCTGTTTTTAAAAAATGCTATTACTATTTGTGAAACTTTAAAAAAGAAACTAATTCAATTTTAGTTTAGTTTTAAGGCATTTGCGAACTTTAGTATTTACTCTAAGATGATCAGAGATAGCCCAGGGAGTTGCAAACTAGACGTTGGGATGTATGAGTGGATGCAAGAATCCATGCAGATGTGCACGCAAGTATGCAATGTATACAGATGTGCATGCACTGGAGTCACGGGATTCTACCCGGTTCTTGGGGAAAAGTAAAATAATTGCGAGGCTGCAGAATTCTCAAGTGACTTTATCCAGGAAAGTAAAACAGGCAGTTATTACAGGGTTTCTCAGTTGAGGCTGTCGGTGTAGAGAAGTCCTCCGTCTTCTCTGTCCCCATCTCCTCCCTTCTCACCCAGCTCTCCCAGAGAATGAAAAATGGACAGAGAATTTCCATCTCACCCACCACACCAATTCTTGCTCTATGCGCTTTACCCCCTCACTTCGGATGACAACAGTGGACCAGCTATAGTTATTCTCAACAGAGACCTGGATCCACAGATGTGGAATAGAGGTTCCTACCATTGCAAAACCAGATATAAAGGAAGTAGCCAGCAGAGAATCCTGTGAGCTAAAGGAATGTCTTCTAAGGCTGGGAATTCAAACTAGCAAACTGACCCAATGACTACCACAAACCATGTTTGTCCTCTTTCCAAGTGTGAATGTAAATCCCTCCTCCAAAATAAGAGAAGAAAAGAAAGAAAGAAAAGAAAGAAAGAAAGAAAGAAAGAAAGAAAGAAAGAAAGAAAGAAAGAAAGAAAGAAAGAAAGAAAGAAAGAAAGAAAGAAAAGAAAGTAAGAAAGAAAGAAAGAAAGGAAGGAAGGAAGGACGGAAGAAAGAAAGAAACAAAGAAAGAAAGGGAGAGAGAGGGAGGGAGGGAGGAAGGAAGGAAGGAAGAAAAAGAAAGAAGGAAAGAAAGAAAGGAAGAAAAGGAAGGAAGGAAGGAAGAAAGAAAGAGAGAGAAAGGAAGGCAAGAAAAGAATATTTGCATGAATGTTGCTGGTCACCAAAACTAACCACTACCAACTTCAAAAGAATTCTGCTAATCCCGCAAAAAATTCTCTTTAGCTCTTTTACAAATTATTAAAATAAAAAAGAACAAAGTCAACAGCACTTAACCAGTTTTAATTTTCAATATTAGGAGAGTCAGTGAGGGCCCTTGACTTATCTCAGTGTGGACTCACCTTTTGCACAGCTGCTTGAAAGGCCTGTTTAATTCTCTTACACGAATCAGGTACTAATTTTGAGTCTTGGCTCTCCAGAGTTGTGTCTTGCAAATCCGTGTTTTCGTGGAGTTTGAAAATTCTATTAATGCAGTGAGTGTCATCTTCTGATATTCTATTAGGATCCATCTGAGGGGGGGAAAATGTGAGGACGTCAGCGTGGTTATCACTGATCATTCTGTTATCTAATAAAGTGTGACTTAAGGACAAAAGAATTCATTCTTGCAAGAGTCATTATGTCCCCAACAACTAATAGTTAATACAATTACCATCGAGTTGGTGACAAAATTGACTTCTAATTCATTTTTATGAGTAGCTGACTACTACCATCCACAACACACCTGTACACATGTGATTCATGGGGAAATTATCAAAATCGTCTGACATTGTAAAAGTGCTCACTGAGGGGAGGGGAATCAAAGAAATTACATGCGTTCAGTACAGGCAGAGACAGCCTTTTATCTTTAAGTCCCCCCCACCCCATGCAGCACGCTATGTGGGATTATGAAGCCCACTTGGATGTCCAAAGCATGAAACCTATATAAATCACGTGAAATTAACATCATGTTCAGCTGCCACGTTTGCCTGGCCTTTTCCCTTAATCAATGTGTGGGTTTTTTGGGGTTTGTTTTGTGGTACGCGGGCCTCTCACTGCTGTGGCCTCTCCCGTTGCGGAGCACAGGCTCCGGACGCGCAGGCTCAGCGGCCATGGCTCATGGGCCTAGCCGCTCCACGGCATGTGGGATCTTCCCGGATCGGGGCACGAACCCGTGTCCCCTGCATCAGCAGGCGGACTCTCAACCACTGCGCCACCAGGGAAGCCCCAATGTGTGTTTTAATCGGCTGAAGAGGGGAGGGAGAAATCCATTTCCTAGCCCCAAAGAAAATCTGAAGCCAGAAGCATTATTTCCCTTTTCGTTGAACCTCTCATCAGTTTTCTTAACCTGGAGTGGTACGTCTGTCAGAGGGGGCCTGAGAATGTGTGTGGTGGTATTTGGTGTGAGCTGGGATGAGGAGGGCTCATGGTGTGAGCAAGCTCTATGGACCCATGCTGAGGGGATGCTAAAATTCTTGTAGTGTACTAGATAGTCCCACCCAAAATATCCCCATTACGTTATTAGCTGGTCCCCTGGTTAAAACAGGTGCCAACGTAAGCATTTCTTCAAGTATTACTCTTTTCTTAAAATTGTCTGCCAGCTCCTCCTGGGGCTCCTACAAGCCTTTGTAGTGGTTGCAACTGCCAAGTACATAGTAGAGGTAATTAGCTACCTGACTGTTTTAATTGGTTTAATTTTTAAGTGGTTTAATTTATTGTCCTCTTCTTTCAAAAAATTCAAGGTGCTTCATGTGCATTTGCTTATGACTAGGTACAGGCTAGATGAAAAAAAGGGACAATTATGTAAGTTTCCAATAACCAAAGCCCAGTCAATTAGTATCAAGTCTCTCGTTCCCTGGTTTAATCATCTTTTTGAAAGTCATCAGAAGATGTGCAGGTTTATTAACCAGCTGTCAGAGGAAGCTAAGAAAGTACCCTATCCATACCTGAGATTCTCAAAATGAAATAACAGCCTTTCAACAAACGTGCACCCGCTAATACAAATTTTATCATTCCACTTTTGCACGGTGTGACTCGGGAAGCAAAACTATTTGCAATCCACGTTTACTTTTTATTTCTTTAAAATAATTAGTATGAATCAGAATACCTGAGATTTTATATAAGGCAAGTGTTCAATTCCATACTTTTTTTTAAAAAGCTCACTTATACCAATAAGTTTCACAAAAAACCAGAGAAGCCTGGACAACTGATACGAAGAGTCGTTGGGTTCAGACCTCAAGAAAGAAGAATCCTGCAAAAGGCCTCAGCTGGCTCACCACCAGAAAGTCACTGAGCTAAAGGAACAGTGTGATATTAGTGGGGAAATGCCTGGGTACCCTAACATCGGTTAAGCTCCAGTCCCGCTGACAAGCTAAGTGTCATCAACAGGAGCAGCAGTACTGGCGACCCTTGCTATGGAAACTAGAGTCCAATCACTTGCAGCGTTACAGGCTCACCCAGAATTTGTTAGAAAGGCAGACGCTCAGGCGCCACCCCAGGCAGTGCCTGTGAATCTGCATTCTAACTGGATCCCAGGTGATTCTGATGCACGTTAAAGTTTGAGAAGTAATGCTTTCAAATACCAAAGATACAAATATCGATTGTCTGCTATTAAAATGTCTCCAAATTTCTTTGGACACCAATTTTAAAAGTTTTTCACAAGTAATACCAATTAGTATTAATACAAAATTACTGAAATGGTCCATAATGGCTAAGGGTTTAATGCAAAGAAATATAATGCAAAGATTTTTGTCTCTTCTCTCTTAAAAATATGTCCATGCCCAGGTCCCACCCTTGGCCAATTTAATCAATATCCCTAAGGGGAGGGGTCAACTGAGTCCTTCTCCCCAAGTGTTTCTAATGTGCAGGTGAGAACCACTGTTTCAGGAAGTCACATTAGCGCTAAAACATATATAAAATGTCACCAATTGTTTTCCAAAATGAAAGTATGGAATAATTAATTTTGATATACTCACTTATTTTGTTTATTTAAGGGTCATATGTTAGAATTTTATTTTTATTACTTTTAAAAATTTATTTTATTGAAGTATAGTTGATTTACAATGTTGTATTAGTTTCTGGTGTACAGAAAAGTGATTCAGTTATACATATATATAACAGTTTGCATCTGCTAATCCCAAACTCCCACTCCATCCCTCTCCAACTCTGTCCACCCTCTTGGCAACCACAAGTCTGTTCTCTATGTCTGAGTCTATTTCTGTTTCGTAAATAAGTTCATCTGTGTCATATTTTAGATTCCACATATAAGTGATATCATATGGTATTTTTTTCTCTGACTCACTTCACTTAGTATGATAATCTCTAGGTCCATCCATGTTACTGCAAATAGCATTATTTCATTCTTTTTTATGGCTGAGTAATATTCCACCGTGTATATGTACCACATCTTCTTTATCCATTCATCTGTCAATGGACATTTAGGTTGTTTCCATGTCTTGGCTAATGTGAATAGTGCTGCTATGAACATAGGGTTGCATGTGTCTTAGAAATTTATTTTTAACCTGCAAGCAAATGTCTTTCTTATTCCAGTGCCCTTGCAGCTCTCCTTTCCTGAAGATGGAGACCAGGAGAAAGGGTGGCGTAGAGGTGCAGGGGTGCAGGGCCAGCAACACACACAGGCAAATGATGGCCTCTGCTCCTGTGGTCTCAGCACTGCAGGAGCTGCGGGGCAGGGCGTCGGACTGAGTGGACCGTCCACATTACTCACCGAGCGGCTGGACAAATGTAACCTCTCCCCTAACAACCCATCCCCTGACACAGCAGTCTGGATAGAAAATTTATATGATGGAAAAATTGCACTTTTTAGTCTATTTTAGCTACTAACGAGATCATTTACACATTAAAAATTAGAAGAAGGTATATTTCTAGTGCTGCAAATCATTTGAAAAGCGTTTTCAGTAAATTCAACATGCAAAGCCCTAGGCTGGATGCTGTAAAGAAGGTAGTGAGCAAAATGGGCAGTCCTGACCTTCAAGGAACTTACACTTGACAGAGGAATGAAGAAACTCATCCAAAATTCACAGTAAAAAAAAAAAAAACAAAAAAAAAAACACAGTAAACAGTAAATGAATTCATTGTACCTAGAAATGACTGAAAATATTAAGTGAATCTTGAATATCTGATTTAAACTGGACTTCAAAAATACAGTGATCAGACAATGTAGTTCATGTGAAAGGAACTCAATCTTTAAAAAAAACAAACTTCCTTGAAACTTAATCATCTGTAGGGTTAAATGAGGCAGGATGCTAGACATTTGTGCTACTTTGTTTTCTGTTTTTTTCAAGCAGGCAGCCTACACACCTCCACATCAGATTTCCGGTTCTCCTGTTTGGGTAACAAACAGCCCAGGGAGGTTGGTGTGCATATTGGGGGTTTGGCGGAAGGGGTTAAAAGGGGACAGATATTGAGTTTCCTGAAAAGCTTATCTTGTAGCGAAGCTCTAAACTCTGAATATGGTTATATGGACGCTTAAAAAAAAAAGGGCACATAAATTTTAAAAGCAACTTTTTGTAAGGTTTTTCTTTTTCTTTGTAAACCAAAGTATGAATACTATGTGGTAAATATATAGCACAAGCCATATGCTATTTTTTCTTTGGCAAGGTTGGTAGGGGAAAAGCTAATCTACACTGGATCTAGTACTTTTTTTTTTTTTCTTAATCTAGGCACAAGCAATCTACAAACATTCAGGAGACTGATTCACATTTAGCTATTCAAACATGAGTGGAGCAGGGGAAAATTTTTTGTCACTATAATTTTTACATTATTTGGGGGCATTTTTCTAAATGCATGAGGATTTGCGTGGCTCTCCCCTCCCATCTTTAAACAAAAACAATAAAACTGGCTCCTTTTCTTTTCTTTTTTTTTTTTAACTGTTAACTGCAAACATATTACCTGATATTAGATGATTTCATTCTAGTTCAAACACATTCAGAAGCCCCAAGTAGTTGACCCACAAATTTAGTGGAAATCAAAAAACTATCTATTTGGTACCAAGTTCTAATCCAAGGAAGCTGATATAAGTGAAAATGTTAAATCAGTATCAGGTCAAACTGAATCTACTCTCTCAACTAGAACTTTGAAAGAAGGCTTCCAGCATATGTAAAAGTGGAAAGAATTGTAGACTTGTAGAACCTCCAGGTACCCATCACCGAGCTTCAGCAATTACCAGTGCATGGCCAATCTTGTTTCATCTATAAGCAACCACTTCCCTGTTCCCCAGGCTCCCCACCTATTATTTTGCAACGAATTCCAAACATCTTATTTCATTTGTAACTACTTCCGAATGTATCTCTAAATGATTAGGACCCCTTTCAGTATTAACTGTAGATACCGTACTCAGCAAAACGTAACCACATCTAGTGGAGTATCCTCCTATGAAAACATTCCTCCTAATATTACTTCTTAACTGAAGGAGATGACCTTTTAAAAATGTAATACACAGTTGGGTTCAGAGTAATGGTTAATATATATTTGCCTAAGTCTTGGAGAAGCCCAATCTTCATGGCATTTAGGAAAACTGTACCCAGAAATTCGATGACATTAAATTCTCCATCTGAAAATTTTCTATCCATGTGACATCAAGATTGCTAGATGATCATCAGAAAGCTAGAATCCTCAGCCCACCAGGCCATTAATATTGAGAATCCCTACAAAGAAGCTGAACACTTTCTTCAACAGCCCAACAGGTCATTCTTTCCTAAATGGTCACGCCGATTTCCATGGTTCCTGCCAATCTAAGCTGTTTCTGGTCCCTAGAACTCATTCATTCCCTACTGCTCTTTCAGTGCTGAATACTCACTTCACTACCACTGCTATGAAAATGCCATAACCGCAAATTGTTAGAAAAGATAAAAGAGAACGACTGAATCCTCTCTCCCTTTTCTGAATGCTTCTCTCTTACTGGACTAAGAATTTAAAGTCTTTTGCTTATAGGCCCCTTCATTACCTGGCATCATGCAATGCACACAGTATGTGGACATTGTATGTTGAATAAACGATTCTTAATTCATATTCCATACCATTTAAGAGTGTCATGTGCAGTGCAGGCACTCAATATACAGACATTAAATGGTGGGGCGGGGCAGGGGGAGGAGGGGGACAGGACCACATGCTGGATGAGAAAATGGATAAATCACTCATTCTTCGCTACAGCATACTCCAATGAAAGAAAAATGTTTCATCACTTTCATATAGATTTGTGTAATCTATATTGCAAGTAAACCACTTGAAAGTTGTATTTTTAGAAAAACTTCCTCTCAATAGGAAAAGATTATTTTTATTAACATACAAATACAAATTTTCTAAAGCACTGCACGTAGTATGTCTACCTTTTAGTAGATAAACTAGTTCTATAAAATGCAAATTAGTGGATACTGAATATTTAACAAAAAGCCTATGATTACAAGTAATGGAGTTCAAGACCCTGGCACACGTCCAAATCCCATACAGCCCAGGCAATGCCTTGTTCTGATGCGTTCAATTTGGTTTAGTAATCACCTTTGAATCTGAAAACCAATGACGTCCAAACCCAAGTCTCTTTTCCCATAAAAAAAAAAAAAAATGCACAGTCAGCCCCCCACTTCCTTTGAGAAAGAGTTCACAGCACCAGACAAGAATACTTGAATGAATCCAACCAACTGCACTGCAATTTCCAAGAAAACACAAGAGCATAAACCACCAGTAAGCATAGGGTTACAGATTTACCCCTTCCTTTCTACTATCTCTCTGCCGTTCCTAACCGGCTTCCTCACCTTTGAAAATGTGGTTACTTGCTAGATTGTCGCTAGGCTGTGCCGGGGGACAGAACACCTCCACACACACTTTGCTTCCTTCCTCCGCCCACTTAGTGGGAAGGCACGAGGGCCCTTCTTTCTTCTCTCACTCCGCGCGAGCGGAGCCCGGGTCCTAAGACCAGACTTCTCTGGCCGCGCTATGTCTTTCGGTCCATCTGGCGACTTGGGCATCGCTCCCCGGGGCTCCAGCGGCTGCCGGCAGCGCACGCACTGCGCGGTGCAAAACCAACCAACCCCAGGACCCCAAATCCTCCCGGGGGTGGGTGGGAAGGAAAGGGTCGATTCCCAACGGTAGGCGCTCAATTGTTTTTCCTGAGTGGACCTAAGTTCATTCTTTGCTTCAAGTGGGAGGTGGAAGCAGAGAAAAGTGTGCAGTCGTTTCCCGAAGAGGTGAGCGGCCAATGCGGTCTCGCCGGGGGAAATTCAAACGCACCAGGCCGGGCGAGCTCAGCTTCGGCGCGCAGGGGGCCGGGTGCGTGCGCGAGGACCAGAAGCCAGCGCGCCGGGCCCCGCGCCTGGCTGTCCCCCAGCCGGACGCTCCCTTTTTAGGGTCACTTTCCCCTCCCCAGATATGCAAGCTCTGAGGAGTCAAGCCGGGGGACTAGACTCCATCGCCTGCAAAGTGCTGGAGGATGAAGGCGGGTGCGGCCCGCCCGCGCGCCCCTGGGAGGCGAGCACTCACCTGCGCTCGGAAGTAAAGGAACAGGGCGACGCTGCACGCGACCTGGCCCAGCCCCAGCCCCAGCAGGGCCACGAACGTGGAGCGGGAGGCGGCGGCGGAATGGTGCGGGGCGGGCTGCGCGGGCGGCGGCGGCGGGGCGTGCAGGGCGCCCTCGTGCGGGGCGCCGGAGCCGCCGCTGCCCATCTCCTCGGAGGCGCGCAGGTACTTGGTGTAGTCTCGGCTGGCGCGGCGCATGGCGCTCGGCCCGCCTCGCTCCGGCGCTCGCCTCCCTCCGGGACTGTTCTGCCGGCGGCCAAGTGCAAAGGCAGCGCAGAGCCGGCGCGCGGCCAGGCGGGCCTCGACGTAGGGGCGCTCAGAGCCGGGCGCTGCTCCTGGGGCGCGCGGGCGAGCGAGAAGGGTGCCGGCCGCCCCAACTCTTATAAACCGCTTCGGGAGGGCTGGCCCCGGGAGCCAATCAGCCCCGGCCGAGCCTGCCTCTTCCACTCCCACCCCTGGCTCCCCTTCCTTCCTTTCGCCCTCCCTCCCTTACTCTCTCCCTGAAAGGCCTCCTCCCTCCCCATCGGGGCCCTCGGAGGAGGAGGCTGTGGGTTGTTCTAGCGGTTCCAGAGGCCACTTGCCCATCCTCAGCGGCCTTTCTGGAGGTCCAAGAGGTGGGCTGGGGGAGATGCAGATGAATGCCTTGGTCAAGGACAAAGGTGACATCGCAGACATTCCTGGGGCAGTTGGCATCCCCGAGCCTCGGTTTCCCCTATAGGATTTAGAAAATTGGACTTGGTGATGTCTGAAGGCCCTTCCTATTTGCCTCTCCTCCTCCCACCACCCCCCTCACATTTTTTTTTTTTTTTTTTTTTAGCAAGGAACACCCTCAGAGATCCTGAGGGTGCAGCCTCTAGCATGTTTCCAAAGATAGGTTCCGAAATATGTATTTTGGCAGGCTTAGGAAACCAGAACCCACTTCCCAAACCCCTGTTTCTGCACCCTCAAAGTGGCTTTAAATGAGGCAGATTTTGAATGTGGCAGCAGAGAGCCGATAGGCACCAACTGTGACTTAAAAAAAGAAATTTGGTACAGAGAGAGGGGTAGGACCCAGTAACTTTACGTATAGGACCATATATATGAAGAGAGTTGAGTCACATGCCATTCCTACTGCTTGGTAGTTCCTCTCCTTCAGTGTCCTAAAAATAAGAGAGGTACACACCCAGAGGCGGGCCACCCAGGAGCACTCATCCAGCTGTCAGTCAGGAAAGAAAGATGTTACACAAAGCTGAGGTGTAATTAAATGTTGGTTTCCTCGCTAAGGACAACTTTTTTTAAAAGTCTGTCTTCAGAATTGTGCCCCTTGGTAAGAAAATGAGAATACGAAGATTGCTCACAGATTCTGATACAGCTTCAGCAGGAAAGAACAGAGGTACTGGCCAATTGAAACACCTATAAAAACTTAGGATGTTTTCACTTTTTGTTACTACGTTTGAATTTTGTGTCCTCTTTCTGCATAGTTCTCGAAAGGGCATTTCCTAGGGAAGATTTTTTCACAAATGGTACATCTCTGAGTTACTAAAACTCGTGTTCGCAATTAACCACTTAGAACTCAGCACGTGTTGAGGAAGGGCAACTAGGATGGGTAAAAACTAAACACCCAAATGAAATGATTTGTTCAAATTCAAAGATGCTTTTAGCATTCATTTGTGTGTGTATCTCAAGTCTGATGAGGAAAGAGGGAAAAAAACAATTTTCAAACTCCAATAGAGAAACAACAAATGTTGATCTTCTATTCCATGCAGTCTGGGCCTCTTCTTCCTTTTTGTTGGTTAACTTAGGGAAGTAATGGTTGTTTTCCCTCTCTTTCTCTTCCTTCTCCTTTTTCTTCTTTTGGGAAACAATTCTATATTTCATCCTTTTTATAAATCTCTACTAGAATCAAAGATTTTTAAAAATGTGTTATAACAACTAAACCCACAGTTACTTTACTGTATAGCCCTTTCCATTCTTTTTCAATGTTTTATACATGTCTTTTATTCCTTGGCAACTTATTCCTTTAGAAGAAGTTGCCTCAAATCAATGAATCTGTTCAGTTGTGTTTGACCTAGTCTCTTCATGGATAGGACCGTCTATTACATTCCTACAGAGTTCTTCATGCGACCTTCCTCCTGCAAGGCAGTTATTTTCCTTTCCTATCCTAAAGGTGTCATCCCTCTGTGTTCCCGCATCCACAGGCTGGATTGGAAACTCCACTGTCAGTCCACTTGTTGCTTCTTCAAAGGTAATGAAACTTTCTGGCCTATTAATTAATTAATTAATTTGTCAACATTTCACTCCCTAAGTAACTCGACATTCGCTTAATAAAAGGGGTGGTCCCGTGGTCGGCTTCGCTTGGAAAATCCTGCGTTAAACAAAATTAGTTGTTTTTTGTTGAATGCGGATCGTATCAGTGACATGAATGTACAAATGTATTTTGTACATCTCCAGAAAAGGGGTTTGGTATTCTCTGTTTTTCAAAAAGTTTTCATCTTTTTTTTTTTTTTTGAGGGGATGGGAGGTTCACATATCAAGGGTTTAAGAAACAAAATTTGGTAAAAACCAGATGAGAAACATCTGTAGAACACGAATGGACAGTGCAGTACAAATGGCCTGAATGTCAGTAAAACAGCCAGTAGCCCGGGGAACCTACAAGGACTGAATGAACAGGAAGAGCAGAGACCAGAACAGGACCATAGAGGATACTGAAGACTGTCAGATTGGAAAAAAGCACTCAGATCCATTTTATTTAATTTTTATTTTTTTAATTTTTATCTTATATTGGAGTATCGTTGATGAACCATGTTGTGTTAGTTTCAGGTGCACAGCAGAGTGATTCTGTTATACATATCCGTGTATCTATTATTTTTCAAATTCTTTTCCCATTTAGGTTATCACAGAGTACTGAGCAGGGTTCCCTGTGCTATACAGTACAGATCCATTTTAAAGCACCATGCTGGACAGCCAAAGCATTTCCACAGACCTGCAGTTTTCTGTCCTCGCCAGGGCTTCATGGAGCCCCTCTTAAACACCACTGGCCCAGCAGGTGACTCTCAAGCTCCTTACCATGTTTCAGATCAACTTCTGGTTCCTGTTGCTTCATTGCCTCACTTTTTCCCCCTGCAGCCTTACACTTTATGCCCCAGCAACACAGGACTGTTTGCACCCTCCCATTTCTTGCCTTTATACCTTTGGTCATTCAGTGTCTTCTACCAGGATTGATCACCCTTTTTCACCTGATGATTGCCTTATCTTCAAACATTCAGTTAAGGTCCCTTGTCCTTAGGAAGCTTTTCCTGATAGCCCACCACCCCCAGGCTGTCTGTCACGCCCCACTATTTCTATCTGATTCTTTATTACATGATGTGCATATGTTCACCATAGTTCTGAAACTTCTTTTTATGATCTTTACTTTGCTTCTGTGTCTCACCTACTAGACTGTAAGCTCCCTGAGGGAAGTCATGACCTTTGTATTCCTACTGCCTTAACACAGTGCTTCATGAAGCTCTGTAAAATGAATGAGTAAGTAAAAAGAAAAAGAAAATAAACATCTCTGACATTCCAATAACAGAGGGCTGAACTGGGGAGAACACTGAGTGTTAAATAGAAAATTACCCCAAATAACATCACTCTCTAATTATACTGATAACCTAATCTGACTAGGAAAACATACAGCAAACTTAAGGGCATAACATGCCCAGACAATAAGGAGAAATAGATATATGTATTTTTTAAGGCTAATATTGTAGAATTTTATTATCAAGCTTATAGAACTTAATTTGAACCTGAGTGACTTTCAGATTTTATGTAATTATCTGAACACTAGCAGCTCTGAAACTTTTTAGCCTCAGAATCTGTTTACTCTCTTACAATGGAAACTTCCAAAAGCTTTTTTTTAATGTGAGTTGTAGCTGTCAAGACTTACCATATTAAAAATTCAAACAGAGAAACGTTTGCTCCTTTGTGGTAACAACATTAACATTATTTATGAAACATAGATCATTTTAAAAATAAAAATATAAGTGAATAGGATTGCATTGTTTATCTTTGCAAATCTCTTTAACAAAAGACAGCTGTATTCTTCTGTCTGCTTCTGTACTCACTCTGATGTGATACATTATTTTTCTCAAAGTGTATGAAGAAAATACAGCCTCACACCAACATATAGTTAGAAAAAGGAAGAATATTTTAATTGCCTTTTCTGATAATTGTGGTGTTTTCCTTTTCTACTACACCAGAACTCAACAAGTGGTCACTTCTTAGCCATTATTTGCACGATGGAATCTAAAACCATCCGTGGAGTTTTCCTCCTCTGTTACAATAATATCCATTGATCTATATTTTTATTTGAATGGTTCTCTTACCCACGGATGATTTGTAACACTGGTCATTTGGAAAATATTCATTCACTGAGTTCCACAGATTTTCTAAGTGTTGACATATTTCATTATACAATATCAAAAACCTACATTCACTAATATCACCACTGATTTTATCAGGAAAGTCTTTAGTATTGGGAAGCTGTTAAGTTCACAGAGGCAAATAGGAGTTTTTCAAAGTTCTAATTTGTCCTTGAAAACTTGAATTGTATTGGCAACAAATACTGCCAATTGCTTTTCTTGAACTGACAGACTCACTTTGTTCATTTTTCAAATGAACAAATACCCAAGTCTGAAAAGCATAAATGTTTGTCATTAATTCATCTTTGCAACTTGAACAATGACTTGAATGCTTTTTCTCATGACAATCCTTCTTAGTTATGTAGCAGAAGTGCTTCAATGCATACATCCCATTTTGTCCCATGTAATATAAAAAAATGTATATTCCAGTATTAAGACTTAATAAAAGTAATAGTTTTTACTCCATCAAAGATATTTTTTTAAAAAGAACTCTGAAGTGCGTAGCAGTGAAGAATACATGACTACTAACACAGTTTTCATGTCAACTGTACTGATCTATGCTATGGCTCCAGCATTTTATACATTAGTGCAAATGCCAACAAAGTAGAAAAGCAAGTTATGATCTTAGTATTACTATAAAGGTAGCTCAGATCTTGAGGATCCCCTGAATGGGTCTCAGGGACCTCAGAGGTCTGAGGACCACACTTTGAGAACCACTGATCTGTTGGACAGAGGCATATGTTGGCACACTCTGCATAGTCCAGCCTAGTTCTGTTAGATGTGGCAAACACTTGGTCAAAAGGTCTTGGAGACATTTTTAAATAGGTTAAGAGATAAAACAGATAGACCTTGATGACTGGACATGAGAGGTGGCTCGCGGGAGTACTGGCTTGGATGACAGGGTAGATGATGGTGTTGTGAATCTAGATAAAGAATACACAAAGTTTTAGTGATGCTACAGAGGATGAAGTCATTGTGAATCTTTTTGTTGTTGTTGTTTGCTGTGCCGCATGGACCAGGGATTAAACCTGGGCCATGGTGGTGAAAGCCCAGAATCCTAACCACTAGGCAACCAGGGAACTCCCAAGTCACTGTGGATCTTATAGAGAGAGAACACAAGAGAGAAATCAGGTGTAGGTAGATTGGGGGCAAAGAACAATGAGTTTTATTTTGGACATGCTCTTCCTACCCTGGGTGTCCCTGCCTCTTCTGATCTCAGGTCCAAGCTGTTTATGTTCACTGAGGACCCATTGAAATCTCCCATCTGGGTCTGAGCTCCCTAAAAGTCTAACCCACCATTTCCATTACCTTTTATAAGCAACCTGTTCTCATCACATTCCCTTGTGCTAACAAATTAACTGATCAACTTAACATTGACCTGTGTCAATAGACAGTTGAATTAAGGCTTTACGTTTGCAGTCATCATGAAATATACTGCCTTATCCCTAAAGGAGTCTCTATTCCCTGAGACTCCAGGGAATCCTGAATGGGAAGTGGAGGTGAAAAAAAATCTTGATCATGTTTGAAGGAAGCACAGCTGTATGTCTCTTCTGTGCGCAATGCTGGAACTATCTAAAGTAATTTTAACCTCCAGCTTTCTAGGAAGCAACTGTGTTTGATAGGTTCTTTTTTTAATTGAAGTATAGTTGCTTTATAATGTGCTAATTTCTTCTGTACATCAAAGTGACTGAGTTTTTTATATATATATATATATATTCTTTTTCATATTCTTTTCCATTATGGTTTGTCACAAAATATTGAATATAGTTCCCTGTGCTATACAGTAGGACCTTGTTGTTTGTGTTTGATAGGTTTTTTTTAATTCATTAACATTATCTCAGAGTTATTCTTAAAATGAAATCATCTGAAGTATTAGACCTTTTAAATAAACTTTTGGGAAATACAGAAATTAATCAGAGAGATTGTAGTTGTTTCTAAAAACACAATCAAATGGGATTCATGATATTAAAGAGCCTTACTGTCTTTATCTCCTAAATGTTTTCTGAATCTTTTTCCTCTTCAGTTTTGCTCAGGAAATAAGTATTATTTCTTCTTTCTTCTTCTTTCCCCTGCTTTGAAATTCCTGTTTTCATTATATTGGGTCTCTCCGATGTGTCTCTCATGATCCCTAGTTTAACTTGTAATTTCCATCTATTTTATTTTTGCTTTTCATCACGAATATATTCTTTTATTTGATATTCTAGATCTTTATTTCCTTTCTCAGCAGTTTCAATTCCATTCTTCAGGTCATCTGTTGGATTTTTTTTTTTTTTTTGCGATACGTGGGCCTCTCACTGTTGTGGCCTCTCCCGCTACGGAGCACAGGCTCCGGACGCGCAGGCTCAGCGGCCATGGTTCACGGGCCCAGCCGCTCCGCAGCATGTGGGATCTTCCCGGACAGGGGCATGAACCCGCATCCCCCGCATTGGCAGGCGGACTCTCAACCACTGCGCCACCAGGGAAGCCCCATCTGTTGGATTTTTAAATGCAGAATTAAATTTTATTTTAAGAAATCTGTGTTTTTCCTCTCTGATTGATCTTTTGCAATACTTTCTGGTGTCTCCTTAAGAATTCTCCTTACCATCATTTTTAAATTCACCTCTACTCCTTTACTCAACCTCCTCTGACAGGCAGCTGATTTGTTTACTTGGGCTAGGTTCCTCTTTCAAGCTTCTGAGATCCTTTCAGTGACATTTGACCTTTTGACCTGTGTATATCAGGTTACTGGAGGTGTCTTCGGCAATGGTAGACACACAGGAAGTGACCGATAAGGAAGGTGTTTCCTCACCTTACCAGGTGGCTGGCTTAAGGAGGGCCAGTGGGATTCTCCCAGGCCTGGGAATTTCAAGTAATTCCCAGTGTCTCTCAGGATGCATGCGGATCACCTGTCCAGAGCCTCTCAGGAAGCTATGGGATTGTTTTTTCAGATTTTCCAGAGTCTGTTAATGCTTAGGTCTACTCGTTGCTATCAGTAATTTTGTCCAGAAATTAGCCTGTGCTTTTCTATTTCTCTACTGAATCCTCAGGACGTGAAGCCTCAGGTAAACCTCCCATCCCCACATACTACATACTTTATTCTTTGAGATGGGAGCGAGAGGGTGACAAAGGTATTTGATGCCAGCTTCCCAAAATGCTTGTTCCCTCCTCTTTGCCTCTAAATCAGCCTTTCATCATTTCTTGCCTATAGTACTGAAACAGCTTCCCTCTTGTCCTTTTTGCCACCAACCTCCTCCTACTTAAACCTGTTTCTAGAAGAATCTATGTATCATGTGCAGCTGGCTGTATCATTTTCCCATTTGAAACTGATCAGTGGCCTGTGATTACTTAAAATAAAATCCGAGCTGCAAACCCCTTCTTAATTTTTTCCCATCTGTATCTTTAGCCTCATCTTCCATCACTCGCTCCTTGTACTTAAAGTTCTAGTTTTAGAACATAAAGAATAATTTATAATTTCCCTATGCTCTGTGCTATTTATTTCAAACCCCTATGTCTTTGTTCATGTTGACAATTATTCATGCAACAAACATTTACTGAACACCAACCACGAGTCTGGCACCGTGATGAGCATAGGAGGTATGATGCTGAGTAAGGTACATAGGTTGTCACCACAGAGCTTACACTCTAAGATGAATGTTGCACTTACACTGAAAGAACAAAAACCTAATAAATGCAAAAAGAAAACGATGTGCACTATTTCCTGTCCCTGCAATGGGACTTTAAAACCATTCAGTAAACTCTGCTTTTATTTATTTATTAGGTAGAAGATCTCAGGCCATTGCTGGCATCATAACCATAACCAACTAGACAAAGCCAGATAAACTTTATAAAAATTATCTTTAAAAAAGATATCAACAAGCTGCAGAGATGAAAATGATGCAGGGAAACTTAAAGGGACTGAATTCTATATGAAAAATCTTTCCTAGGGGAGAAAATATCACTAGCCACTTTCCTCCCCGAGAACATTTTCCAAGCAAACACATGCAAGTGTAGGGTCAAGTTTGCTACAGGCAGAGAGATTCTACCGGAAAAGACATGACACATTAAAATCTGGAGGAACTCCGAATGCCTAGGTAGTTTTCTCCAGCTACTTGTTTTCTCCTTCACAGGACTTTTTCTGAGTACTGGGCAGCTTACAAGCCTGGGGGACTAGATTGAGACGGTAGAGAGGGACCTCCCAAAAGTCTCACAGTGTATGTGAGAGAATATTACTGGAGAGAAAGGTTTACAATAAGCACTAAGCAAATATAGCCTCCAAGATATTTGAAACAAGAGTTGTGCTGAAACTAATTAAAGCTACAGCCTAGCTCAATTTCTGATTGGATTGAAGTCTTCCTCACCTTAGCTGCAAAATGATATCTACGTCAGTTCTTTAGTACACAGTGTCTGGTGTGCAGATTTTAAAATTACATGACATGATAGGAAGTTAAACGTCTGGTTCATAATCATGAGGAAAAAATACAGCCAATAGAGGCAGATCAGCAGATGACCCAAATATTGGAAATAGTAGGCAAGGATTAAAAAATAACTATTATAGGGCTTCCCTGGTGGCGCAGTGGTTGAGAGTCCGCCTGCCGATGCAGGAGACACGGGTTCGTGCCCCGGTCCGGGAGGATCCCACATGCCGCGGAGCGGCTGGGCCCGTGAGCCATGGCCGCTGAGCCTGCGCGTCCGGAGCCTGTGCTCCGCAGCGGGAGGGGCCGCAGCAGTGAGAGGCCCGCCTACGGAAAAAAAAAAACACAAAAAACTATTATAAGTATAATAAGGAACATAGAGGAAAAGATAAGGAAAATAAATGAAAAGATAGACTATTTCAGCAGAGAAATGGAATGGTTTAAAAATAATCAAATGGATATTCTAGAAGATAAAATAAAAATAAGACACCTGGAATTAAGAATTCATTAGATTTTTGTAATAGCAGACTGAATACAAAATGGGATCAGTGAATTCAAAGGCAGTTCAACAGAAAAGTTCCAAACTGAGGCACACAGAGGAAACTAATTAGAAAATAACAGAATATATCATTAGAAATATGTGGAACATTATCAAATGATCTAACATGTGTAATTAGAGTTCCAGAAAGAAAGGAAAGGATAGGGAAGGAGCAACATACAATGAGATTATTGTGAGAATTTTCCAAACTGATTAAAAACATCAACCCATGGATTCAGAAAGCCAGGAACCCCCAAACAGGCAGATACAAAGAAATTCACACCTAGACACACCATAATCACACTGCTAACATCTATATTCGTAGAAACAATAACTCATATTTTTTCTTTTCCTTTTAGTTGGAAATCTCAGGCAAGTCTCATAATTTTTTTATTCACACTTAAATAATAAAATGTCTTCTGGACGCTTTTAGTCATGAGAATACCCTTGGTTTAGTCATTAAAAGGAGGAATTCAGTTTAATAATAACAACGTTGGTTCATTTAAAGTTAAATTCTCTTTCCGCCCACAGTTTAGAAAAATGAGTCTGGAAAATTTACAGCAAGGGTGCAGCTGTGGGTTGGGTGGAGTAAAGAGTGGCCAAGGAAGGGGCACAGTTATAGCCTGGATTGGTGCTCTTTGCGCTTGGTGGGTCAATGGTCAGAGCTAATCTTTTCCTGGGGCATTTTCACGTTCCCATGAAGACTTTCCCACCAAAAACTTCTGACTGAAGTGCCCTGTCCTCTGGCTAATTATTTATAATTCCCGCCTCGGTTTCTGTAACCTGTCTCTGGCTAGAAGCCCTTTTGGTTGGAGTCCCGTTAAATATTATCCTCAGATTGTCTCCCCCTTGGTTGCCCACATCATGTCCCTGGGTACACAGTTCTGCCCTTTTGTCCGTGAAAGCATATTTTGCTCCCAGTGCAGCTTCATCTTAGCCCTGCCACCAGACAGGCAGCTTTAGACATACCACTTCCCTTTGGTCTTCTTAGACATAGGCCAAATCCTGGTCTCTTTGTCATCTCAAGCTTCAGAACAAATAGCAAGCATCCTAACTGGTTCTTTCAAAGCCCTTCTTGTAGTTTCTCTAAACAAACTATCTCCTTAATTTATTTATTTTAATTTTTAATTGAAGTATATTTGACATATAACCTGATATTAGTTTCAGGTGTACAACACAATGATTCAATATTTGTAGATATTGCAAAATGATCACCACGATAAGTCTAGTTGAAATCTATCACCAAATGTAGTTACAAAAAAGTTTTTCTTGTGATGAGAACTGTTAAGATCTACTGTCTTAGCACGTTTTAAATGTGTAATACAGTATTGTCAACGATAGTCACCATACTGTATATTTCACTTCCATGACTTATTTTCTTTTATAAATTTATTTATTTATTTATTTATTTTTGGCTGCGTTGGGTCTTTGTTGCTGCCCACGGGCTTTCCCTAGTTGTGGCGAGCAGGGGCTACTCTTCATTGTGGTGCACGGGCTTCTCATTGTGGTGGCTTCTCTTGTTGTGGAGCACGGGCTCTAGGCGCACGGGCTTCAGTAGTTGTGGCCTGCGGGCTCAGTAGTTGTGGCTCATGGGCTCTAGAGCTCAGGCTCAGTAGTTGTGGCGCATGGGCTTAGTTGCTCCATTGCATGTGGGATCTTCCTGGATCAGGGATCGAACCCATGTCCCCTGCATTGGCAGGTGGATTCTTAACCACTTTGCCACCAGGGAAGTCCCCCCATGACTTATTAATTTTGTAACTGGAAGATTGTACCTCTTGATTACTTCAACTTCAGTCATTTACATCCTTAACCTGGTTTCCAGATTCCTTTTCTGCAAGTAGCTTTTTTTAAAATATGGGAATTTTTGCCACCTAGTATCTTATTCCCACCTTATCATTCTGTTACACAAGGAAATAACCACCTATCATATAGTGTAATTAGTAAAATGTGTTCTGGGAGAACATGAGTAGTTCCTCACCTAGATCTGGGAGTTCAGAAAACACTTTTTGGAGGAAGCCATATTTAAAATGAGACTTTTGGGATGAGTAATTGTTATCCCAAACTATTGGGAAAACACACATGTAGAGGCCTAGAAGCAAAATAAGATGTGTTCAAAGAACTTAAGAAGTTCAGTATAGCTTGATCAGAGTGTGAGAAAGAGTTAGGCAAAGGTGATACAACGACTGAGCCCGCGTGCCGCAGCTACTGAGCCCGCGCACCACAACTACTGAGCCCGCGTGCCACAACTACTAAAGCCTGCGCGCCCTAGAGCCCCTGCTCTGCAACAAGAGAAGCCACCACAATGAGAAGCCCACGCACCTCAATGAAGAGCAGCCACCGCTCACCGCAACTAGAGAAAGCCCGCGCGCAGCAATGAAGACCCAACACAGCCAAAAATAAATTTAAAATATTTTTAAAAAGGTAATGTTAAAGAAAAAAGTAAGTTGCATATGTATATGATATAATACCATAAAACAAAGAGACTAGAAAAATAAGCAACATTGAATCATCAAGCCTTTGTCAGTCATGATAAAAATTTGAATTTCATTCCAAGAACAGTGGAGAATAATCGAACGATTTTTATTTTCCCCTCAAGGAAATATTTAGAATAATATTTAGAATGTGCTTTGACTACAGTGTGGAGAATGAGTTTGAGGGAGGGTAGTAGAAAAAGATAGATAGGGCAAGCCTGGCGGCTGGGAGCTTGTTACCAGACCATTGCCAACTACAGGCAAGAAATGACCACGGTGGTGGCAAAAGTGGTAGAGAGAAGTGATGGGTTCCAGAGCCGTTTAGGAAGTGGAATGCCTTGGGTTTGGTGACTGACTGTCTGTGGATGCAGAGGAAGACGATTAAGTCAAAGATACCCACAGGTTTCTGTCTTCTGCAAGTGAGTGTTGCCATCCACTGAAGGAACCCTGGCAGAAGGCCGGGTTGGATGCACTCCACCTTACACTTAAAGGACTGAGGTGCACCTGTGACGTTTCCTGCCAATTCTGTTTATTTGGTTGACTCTTCAACCTTTAAGTCTCAGAGCAGGTGATAACTCCTCCTAGGCTTTTCCACCTAATTTAAACACTAGATTTTTCTAAGAGCCCTTCCTCTCTTGTCCCTTACTCACACTTATCCTATCACTTTCTTCATTACAGTGACTTTCTCCATATGAGTGACTTCCCCCATAGACTATAGGAACCTTGAGGACACGGAATCTGTATTATTCATTATTTAGCCTCATCATCCAGCAAAATGCACGGCACACAGCAGGTTGTTGAATAAAGTGAGTCCTCCTGAATCTTAAAATATTGAAACAGAAATGCATATGCAAAACTATGTATGATAAGATGTTTCTGAGCAAATACGCTTCAGAAATGACCAGTATGGCAGATATCATAACCACCACAACAAACATGTATTACACACTCATATACAAAGAAGGCACTGTTAGTCTTCTAGGAAAGGTAGAAGAAAAGACTAAAAACTGAAGAGACTTTGTTCAAACTACTGTGTACTGAATGCCTGAACAAATGTCCTCTCATTTCTGTTGGACTATACATCTTATGTTCTTTCTTTTATACCAAGCTGCCTCTCGTAAAACAGTACACGGGTTTTACCAAAGGTCCTCATGCAAAATAGAGGATGAATTAGTTACGACAAAGGAGGCAAGGATATAATATGGAGAAAAGACAGTCTCTTCAATAAGTGGTGCTGGGAAAACTGGACAGCTACATGTAAAAGAATGATTTTAGAACACTCCCTAACACCATATACAAAAATAAACTCAAAATGGATTAGAGACCTAAATGTAAGACCGGACACTATAAAACTCTTAGAGGAAAACATAGGAAGAACACTCTTTGACATAAATCACAGCAAGATCTTTTTTGATCCACCTCCTGGAGTCATGGAAATAAAAGCAAAAGTAAACAAATGGGGCCTAATGAACTTAAAAGCTTTTGCAAAGCAAAGGAAACTCAAACAAGACGAAAAGACAACCCTCAGAATGGGAGAAAATATTTGCAAATGAATCAATGGACAAAGGATTTATCTCCATAATATATAAACAGTTCACACAGCTCAATATTAAAAAACAAACAGCCCAATCCAAAAATGGGCAGAAGACCTAAATAGACATTTCTCCAAAGAAGACATACAGGTGGCCAAGAAGCACCTGAAAAGCTGCTCAACATCACTAATTATTAGAGAAATGCAAATCAAAACTACAATGAGGTATCACCTCACACCAGTTAGAATGGGCATCATCCGAAAATCTACAAACAACAAATCCTGGAGAGGGTGTGGAGAATAGGGGACCCTCTTGCACTGTTGGTGGGAATGTAAATTGATACAGCCACTATGGAGAACAGTATGGAGGTTCCTTAAAGAACTAAAAATAGAACTACCATATGACCCAGCAATCCCACTACTGGGCATATACCCTGAGAAAACCATAATTCAAAAAGACACATGCACCCCAATGTTCACTGCAGCACTATTTACAATAGCCAGGTCATAAAAGCAACCTAAATGCCCATTGACAGATGAATGGATAAAGAAGATGGAATATTACTCAGCCATAAAAAGGAATGAAACTGGGTCATTTGTAGAGACATGGTTGGATCTAGAGACTGTCATACAGAGTGAAGTAAGTCAGAAAGAGAAAAACATATATCATATATTAACGCATATATGTGGAAACTAGAAAAATGGTACAGATGAACCGATTTGCAGAGCAGAAACAGAGACACAGATGTAGAGAACAAACGTATGGACACTAAGTGGGGAAAGTGGCGGGGTGGTGGTGTGATGAATTGGGAGATTGGGATTGACATATATACACTAATGTATAAAATAGATAACTAATAAGAACCTGCTGTATAAAAATAAAATAAAATAAAATTCAAAAAAGAGGATGAAAGTAACTGATTGCTTAATATACATATATTCATACTTTATTACAGAGTGAAAACTTTAAAAATCTATCTTAAAACTAAATGGTTGAAAACAGGAACACCGGGGCCATATGTCCAGTGATGAAATCCAGGCTCTGACTCTTACTGGAGGGTAGCCTATGTTCCTATGCCTTGGTCAACTTATTTGAAAAATATAGAATGCGAAATTTACATTATGGAGTTGTTATGAATACAATATGAGTCAACTTATCCAAAGTCCTCAGAAGAGAGCTTAATACATGCAGGTTACTGTTTTTCTTTGTTTTTTCATTTTTTAATTGGAGTATAGCTGCTTTACAATGTTGTGTTAGTTTCTGCTGTACAGTGAAGTGAATCAGCTCTATGTATACATTCTTCTTCTTCTCCTCCTCTTTCCCCTCCCCCCTCTTCCCCCTCCCCCTCCTCCTCCTCTTCTTCTTCTTTTTGTTATTATTACTATGACTGCTACACAGCATCATTTATCAGCCAGTGAGATTTTCTGTCATCATCAGTCAGGACTGGAAGTGAGAGGAAGGGCACTGAGAAAAAGAGCTGTCCCAAGTACTATGCACTTTATTTAGTGGCAGTAATTAGCAATCTTAGAAGAATAGTTGTTTCAAGTTCTTATCTTTAAACATAAATCCAGTGTGCATGAAAAGAAACAGAAGAATTGAAGCAATAAGACCTCCCCTATAGTAAAGGATAGCCAACCACAGTTAGAAATGATTGGTGAGAGCAGTGGAAGATTTGGAAGAATTACTCACGAGTAAGGAACGCACAGCAGAGTGACTGCAGAGTTCAACAGCCAGTGAGCCTTGGTGGTGCGGTGACCAGCCTCAGTGCTCCAGGGCTGAGTACAAGACCTTCAGAAAAATTTGGGTGTGTCAGTATGCCCTGTTAACTCAATCAGAGACATTCTATGGAAATATTTCCATCATGCTTGATTTTTTTCATTCTCATGATGTGGGTGTTGTAAAAGGTAAACTTTGTTTTGTTTTTTTTTTTGCGGTACGCGGGCCTCTCACTGTTGTGGCCTCTCCCGTTGCGGGGCACAGGCTCCGGACGCACAGGCTCAGCGGCCATGGCTCACGGGCCCAGCCGCTCCGTGGCATGTGGGATCTTCCCGGACCAGGGAACGAACCCATGTCCCCTGCATCGGCAGGCAGACTCTCAACCACTGCACCACCAGGGAAGCCCAAACTTAATTTTTTATCTGGAAAATTCACTCATTTTTCAATGGTGAAATGTATTTGAGAAAGAAGGTCATTAGAAATGTGTAAGATCACTATTAGTAGTAAGTCATCTGTTTGGCTGTGTTAATACATCCAAACCTAATTTTTAAATTATTATTAGCATACCACAAGACACAGGGCAGACAACTGCATAACCTCATTTTATTTTTGACATTTGCATATTTGACATTTATTCTTCCTATACACATTTGTAATGAAATTGTGACTCATCTGTAAAGGGATTGATAACAATATGGACTTCCATAAGGTTTTCAAAGAAAAAATTAGCATTCTAAGAGCCTTGTACTGAATTACACCAATCATTTTGGACTAGGGGGAATTCACTGGCAAAATCCACTGCCTTAAAAAGTGAATGTCTATTTCTCAGAATTTTCGAGCCCAAAATAGACAGAGAATTGGTAGAGATGTTATAGAGTGGATTAGTCATCAGATGGGTAGTTAATCTAGGTAATCTTTAAGGTTATTTCCAATCCTGAGATATAAATTCAAAATCTTAACTGGCCCTTCCAGATGTCATAGGCTGCAGTTTGTAGAATGTGTTGAAATGAAAAATATTCCATATGAACCCATATTTCATTGTTCATTATCTACATCAGTGCTGCCCAATAGAGTCTTCTGCCACAGTGAGAATGTTCTAGGTTTGTGCTGTCCAGTACCGTAGCCATTAGGCGTGTGTAGCTATGGAGCATTTGAAACGCAGCTAGTGCAACTGAGGAAATGAGTTTCTTCAGCCCCTCACCAGCCACTGAGACAGGTGGCTACCATATTGGAAAGCACAGATCTATATTCACTTTTCTTTATCTCTGATTTACAAATGCTTATTAGTATTTAGCATTTAAAACATCATTTCACAGAAACTCAGGTTCACTAGAACCCCATGATTCTAGAGCCAGCCCAAGTGAGTAGACTTCTTGATGGGACTGAGAAGAAAATTCAACTTGACTCCAATTCCACATCCCAGCACAGTGCCTGGCACAGAGTATCTGTCAAAAATATTATGCACATTTTCTTTTAATTCCTTGAATCTCTTAATTCAAACATTAAATTCACCCCATCCCATAGGCTTCAAAAAGAAAGCACCAGTTTCTTATTTCATTTTTACTGTGCCAAAAGTCCAAAGATAATAAAAGTTCAAGAACTTCATGAGCCAGCTCAGCACATGAACTCAGAGATTAGTCAACAGCTTAAACAAACAAGGCTGGCCAGCTGGTCCTTGCTCTCTTTTACCACAGTCTGGGACAGGGACAAAAGGCATTTAGGAAAGGATTTGTATTTCTTTCACCTCGTCACCCAACCCCCTTGCTCACAACCCACCACTCTAACTTGCAAAGCCTTTGGCTGATGTTAAACAAGATGGCAGCTGGTCCTGGAGGCCATGCCAGGTATCCCACAGCTGTGCTCAGGAACCTCTCTCTCCATGGGACCCAGGTGAACTCACGTCGTGCAGAGCCCCAGCCCAGTGAGATGCAGTGTGCCTTCCTGCACCTCCCCACCACAGACCTGCAGCCACAGAGCGGGTGATTATCGCTCGCTACATGGGCTCTCAATTTCTTGCTGTTTAATGTCCAAGCGGGCAGTTCTGCAGCACCGAGAAGAGTTTAGACAAATAAACAGGATCAGGACACACTATAATTAATGGCTCCACCACACAGCCAAACTGCCCAGCTTCAGAGTTTCAGACTATTTTGAATTCACCATACAACTTTGCTTTTTCCGCATCTGCTCCATTTAGAAGGAGAGCAGGTCCAATCTAGGCCAGGATTGAGTGGGAGGTTCATGCAGTACCTGCTGTAAGACGGGAGCCTTGCATGCAGTGTGTTTCCTCGTTGGTTTTCTCCACCCCTCTCCCACTGGTATAAAGAGTGGAGGACCCCAGACCTATAGACACTAAAGATTGAGAAATACTCCTATGCCAGAGGCTACCATAGCCAGAAACGAACAGGCTTTGTTATGGTTGAATTGTATACCCCACAAAAGTCATATTTTTTTGAAGTCCTAACCCCCAGTATCTCAAAATATGATCACATTTGGAGATAAGGTCTTTAAAGAGGTAATTAAGTTAAAATGAAATCGTTAGGGTGGGCCCTAATCTGATATGACTGGGGTCCTTATAGGAAGAGGAAGTTTGGATACAAATACATACAAAGGGAAGATGGTGTGAAGACACAGGGAGAAGATGGCCATCTATAAGCCAAGGAGAGAGGCCTGGAACAGATCCTTCCCTCACAGCCCTCAGAAGGAAGCAACCCTACTGACACCTTGCTCTCAGACTTCTAGCCTCCGGAACTGTGAGAAAATGGATTTCTGTTGTTTAAGCCACCTAGTCTATGGTACCTTGTTATGGCAGCCCCAGAAAATAAATACGGACCTCTTCCAGCTCTATATAGGGCCATAAACTTCTTAGTACGGATATGATCTCGTTACCTTCTATCTTCCTTTACTATCTTGAACACACAGCCAGAAGAAACACCAAGGCACTCTTCTCCCCAGATGGGAGCTATTTTTCCTCCCCTGGATACCTTTATCCAAAATGTAGCGAATAAGTTATGGCAATTCGGGGTGAGAAAATTTCAGCTTAGGGTGCTCCGGCTTTGTCATCTAAAGCTGTCATCTAATCCATCACCTAATCCAGCACCTAATACTGCACAATGTATAGGAGGCCTTGGGAGAAGTAGAAGAACTCCAGCCCTCAAGGGTTCCACCATCTATAATAGGGGCTTATACTGAAAGGGGACTTGAATGTGAACAATAAGGAACTTATTAACAGCACTGGGCCCTTGGAACAAATATTCGGGCCATCTCACTGGTAAAGCACTTGCCAGAAGACCATGGTCAAGAGAAAAAACATGCTCATTTCATGCTGCAGCACTAAACTATCCTTGCTTTGCCTCCATAATTTAACAGATATTTAGAACGCAAGAGGTATCAGTGGTCTAGATTGCCCACCCCTCAGGTTCACTAACCCTTCCGGAAGAAGAGTGGTCATCCTTTCTCCATAACTCTCAAGGAGAAAGTAGCCACACATTTTCCTGGAGGATCTCATTTCAAGTATTTAAAAACATTTTCCATCAATATGTTCTCCTTTGTCGTTAACCCAATCCAATACACCGTCACTTTAATATTTTTATTATAAAATTTTAATTGAAAAAGCAATATGCACCTATATGAAAAAATACATTAAAATATTGAGAAGAAAGTAATCACTCATCATCTCTCACTGGTGAAATCCATGTAAATAATTTAGCATGTGACTATCCTATATATTCATATAAATATGTTTATATTATTTAAATTGCATTGTACATGCACATGTGTGTCCTGATTTTTTTCTTGATATTGTTATAAGTATTCCTCTTCATGAATAAATACACTTTATAAATATCACCCTCAATAAGTAAAGGTATGACCCTTTTTTTTTGGTTGTCATGTTTAACATCTACAGTTATCTGGTGACACTAAAAACAAATCGTTAAGCTTTTTTTTGTTTGTTTGTTTTTGCGATACGCGAGCCTCTCATTGTTGTGGCCTCTCCCGTTGTGGAGCACAGGCTCCGGACGCGCAGGCTCAGCGGCCATGGCTCTCGGGCCCAGCTGCTCCGCGGCACGTGGGGTCTTCCCGGACCGGGCTTACGAACCCGCGTCCCTTGAATCGGGAGGCAGACTCTCAACCACTGTGCCACCAGGGAAGCCCTCGTTAAGCTTTTGATTTTAAATTATTTGTATATCAGATAGACTCATCCTATTTCTAAAGTCCACCCAATCACTAAAGTCCTGGGGTTAGGGTCAAAGTAGGAAGAAATAGGGTTCCGGAGTTGGAGCACATGTTAAATACATCACTTTTTTTCCAACTTACGAATTGAGTAGTTTGTTCTTTGGGGACAGAAAATATCCATGGTATCAAAACAGCCATAACTAAGTGTCCTATTTTCCACTTTAATGACTACATTCCATAATTTACTTAGCCATTGCCCATTGCTGGACTTTAAAATTGTTTCCACCTTTTGGCTGTCATAAATGATGATGTGATGAACTTCCGGGTATGGATCCTTTGCTGATTTCCACATCGTATCTTTAGGCTATATTCCTAGAGGAATTATTAGACAAAAAGGTAAAATTTTAAGGCCTTTTAAGCTATAAATTATACCCTTGCAGCCAACATCATCTTTAAAGAGCATAATCTTTCATAATCTTAAAATGTGCCATTCAGCTTCCCCCTCACTGGATCCAGGGACTTCAGTTTCTCTAAACATTAAGCTCCTCTCAAAGGAGTGATAAGATTCTAGACTCCCAAGGAATATATAATGTATCTCAGATGGAGAAGCTTGCAAACTTCAAGACTCTTCGGCTATGATGGAAGAGGCTTTGGAGTCCATTCTCCCAGGAAATCACAGGCTGCTCTCAAATGTATTCTCTCCCCAGTCCTTGGAAGGTTGCCATCCCTATTTCAACAATAAAAAAGAGAAAACAGACACAGTGAACCAAAAACTAGCATGACTGTACATAAACCTACATACAAAGACAGTGGGACTGAATATTTTAAATCCAGACCATATCGATGGCTATGTATTTGTCTATTAATAGACATTTATTTATTATTCAGCAAATATGCACTAAGAGTCTGATGTGACCCAGGCACACATGTGGTAGTTGTTGGACTTACAGATGGCAAACAGCATAGACACAGCCTCCACCTACATGGATTTAGTTTATGTGGGTGAGTGAGTATATGTGTAAGAGGTGACAAGAAGTCAGATGGGGAAGCCTTCCTGCCCAGCTCGGAAAGCCTGCGGACAACACAGTGCAGTCTGACCTTTCAGTTGCCAGCCCCACTCCCAAGCCTTCCCACACGCTCAGAAGAGGAGTCTCTGTGAGTTTATCTTCTCTATGTCAACATGCTATCGAGGAGAGGTGATACAGAGAGCAAAGAGGCAACACCCCGGATTTAATTTTCAATCTGCACAGAGGAGAAGAGGTGGCCCTCCCAGACCCCTTGTGGGCCCTGCATTCAGTGCTTCCATGAAGGTAGATGGTAAACAGGAAAACTCACCACCACACTGACTATGATCTTTTATCTGCAGAGCCAGACTGGCAGGTTTCCTATGCAAATACAGCATCTTCGCTGTGTGTCTAGGGTGGGTTTTGTTTGTAGAGCAACTGACCAAATCCTGGGGCTCTGGTGAGAGCCCAGACCTTCGTGGACCCCAGGCCGGCTCAGAGTGCTAGTCTGTCAAGGGTGTTTCTGTCTCTTGCTTTGCTTGTCTGTTTGTCTTCTCTCCAAATCTTTAGCAATTCAATAATAAACACCAGAAACCTAACTCCACTCAAAACATTCACAAATGCACTGCAACCATGCTTAATGGCATTGAAGCGAAGGAAGTGGGGCTGGGGGAAACAGGGTGTTGGTGGGTGTTCTCAGTTCCTATGGTCACAGTTGTAGCCACAGCCTTGAAACACACGGTGTCGGGTTCTCAGCTAGCCCCCTCGGCGGTGGGAAGAGCTGGGAGTTTCTGACCTCCTTTGGGGTTAAGGATGCTGGTCTCAGTCTGCGTAAGCGAGTGGTCACAGTCCTTAATTGCAAAGGGGAAGTGGTCAGAAAACACACTGTCTTGGCGAGATTGATAACTTGTAAGATATCTTGGAAGGATGCCAGGAATGAGGTTGTATGTGAAACTAAATATACATGCATCACTTGCATGTTTGCTTATAATTTCCAACATGTTCTGAAAAGACAAAAAAAAAAAGCAGCGGGAAAGGAGTTTGAGATGGCGTCCATAACAGAAGCCAATAATATCCTCTGCTCTTTCCTTTCCTTGGTGAAGGGAACGTTTTGAAATCATAACAGTTAACATTAAATCCAACACTGATTACGTCCTGGTTACTAGTCAACGCACTTTCTCTTTATTGACTCAGTTAGTTTGTCACAACACTCCTTTAAAACAGTCCTCTGCCCCCATTTTACAGATAATGAAACTGAGGGCCAGAAAGTTAAGTCCTATCAAATATCCCAACGGTCTAGTTAGTGGTACAGCCAGGATTTGTTTGAGGGCAGATGGCTCCAGGTTCCATGCAATTAACAGTTACACCCAGCTGCCATTGAGAACTGAACAATTGCCGTCAGGTTTAAAAACAACATATCCCAGGGAAAAGGAACTGAAGTTTTTGATCATGCTGCTAATGAAGTTGTTGCAATTGTAATTGGAGTGGTTTTAAACTGGACAGTCACCCTCAGTGAGGCCTATGAGCTGGGAAGCAGATTTATCTTGTGCTCCCTTCACATGTCTTAAGTAGAAAGCAACCTAGAGAAATAAAATAGACGTTGACCATATGCAGCTTCCAATGTGACACCGAATGTCATTTCTGTTTGGGGCCACCATGTTATCTGAGCTGTCATTTTGTCACCTGACCTAAATCGAAAGAATTGTTGGGAATTATCGACTCCTGGAGTTCAAAGTGGTTAAGTCTAGGAACAAAATAAATTTTCTAAGTTGGTAGACAATGAACTTGAGACCACAAAGCATACTTGGTGATCATAGGCCCATACTTAGTCTTCCAGGAAAAACATGAGAAAGTTTCTGTGCCCTTATGGGCTGGCTCTGTTTAAAATGAAAGCCAAGGGCAAGGCTCCAGGGCTTTGCTTTTTGTTCCTGAAGGTTGGTGAAGTTTCTGGAGCTCGTTTAGAAGTCTTCATTGAGATGATCCAGAAGACTACATGAAATCCAGCAAAAACTTCTTGAGTACCTACCGTATAAAGAAGACCATTCTAGATATTGTGGCGGACACACAAAAATGGAAAAGGCAAGGGCTCTGTCTCCTAAGAGTTCATGGGGATAACAGAGTCATAACGATCTCCATTTGAAGGAAGACTGGGAAATAGGCCTGGGACTTTGAATTAGAGGGGAAATAATTCTATTTGAGGGGATGAAAGAAATGTCTTTGGGGAATGTGAGGTACGAACTGGATTCTGCAAGTGACTAGGATGTCAAAAGATGAATAAAGGAAAAGAAGGGAATTTCAGCTCAAGGAAATACCTGGAGTAAAAGCCCAGTGTGAGAGATTGCACGGGGAGTCCTGGACGAAGGGGGTGGGCCGGCATGACTGTGGGCCGTGATGTGCCTGCGTGTGGGTACAAAAGGGGTGGGTACTCTAATGAGATCTGGAAACACAGGCCAGGGCAACGCCCTACGAGCTGGAGGATTAGCGACTTTATTCTGCACGTGTGGCAGTAGGTGGTCATCCAAGTTTCCGAGCAGTTCAATGACATGATCAAGACTTTAAGAAGATTTAAAGTGTCCTCAGGAAGTACACCTGAGCTGCAGATCATGGTGACCCTAATCATCAGACCCAGAGGATGACTTGGAAACAGTGTCCCTGAAGTGTTTCTGGCTCCAGTGTTGGCCTACACACTGTAGGACAGATGGAAGGTGTCGATTTGGCCCTCACTTTTCCCTGGGGAATAATAACGTAACCAGTATTTCACCAGTAGTATGGCATGGCAGGTAAACAATTGCTGTGTGATTATTAAAATTTTTATAGGAACCACCAGCCTTACACTGATGGGCTCATCCTTTTTTGTGGAGCATGAAGCCCAGGGAAGAGAGTCCATTCTGACTCAGCAGAGGTTGTAGTGAGTGGTGTTAAGGGGATCCCAGGCTCCAGACTCAGATACAGAAGTTCAAGTGTGAGCTACAGACCCTATTCTCTGGGTGACCTTTGGCAAACTGCATAACCTCCATTAGCTTGGTTTGATTAGTTTGCTAGGGCTGCCATAACAAAGTACCACAAACTTGGCTTAAACAATAGACGTTTATTGTTTTACAGTTGAGGAGGCTAGAAGTCCAGGATCCAGGTGTCTGCAGGGTTGGTTCCTTCTGAAGGTGGTGAGGGAAGCATCTGTCCCAGGCCTCTCTCCTTGGGTTGTAGATGGCTCTCTTCATGTTCACACAGGGCTCTCCCTTTATGACTGTGTCTTGGCCCAAATTATCCTTTCTCACGAGGACACCAGTTTATTGGACTAGGCGCCACCCTAGTGGTCTCATTTTAACTTGATTACCTCTTTAAAGACTCTATCTCTAAATATGGTCACACTGAGGGTTAGGACTTCAACATATGAATTCTGAGGGGATGCAACTCAGTACATATCATTGTTCCCTTCTTTGTGAGATGTCCCTGGTAGTGTTACCTACCTCTTATATGTGTTATGAGAAATATGTCACTAGAGCTTATTAATTTCCTTTTAGCAGTGCTTGACACATAATAAGTACTTAGAAAATAATAGCTAGTGTTACACAAATTAACAAAGGAATATAGAATGTTCTCTAACCCTGACCATCTGTCTTGATCTTACACAAATTAACAAAGGAATATAGAATGTTCTCTAACCCTGACCATCTGTCTTGATCTTACACAAATTAACAAAGGAATATAGAATGTTCTCTAACCCTGACCATCTGTCTTGATCACTCATGCCTTGCTTTCAAAGGAAAGTTGGACTGATTGATGTGTAAGCAAACCATCAAAATTCCATGACAGTTCATTATGAAGGTGGTCACAGTGGTTCCTAAGTCACCTTTCACAGCTTTGAATGTATATATTATTTACTGAGCAAAATTTCCTATTATAAAATGAAAAAAGGAAGCAGGCCATACGTTTAGATTTTTCTCTCAGAAAGTATAAACCTCACTGTACTTTTAAATGCAGACTGACAACAGTCTGATTGATGAGCTTGTACAACCAAGGCCAGTTGGAGTTACAGTGCTGTGGCCCACGCTGCCTTAGCATCCCCCCTGCTGGATGGGAGAGCCAGGACAGCCCTGGGAAACAGACTGTGTTTAACTGCCAATGCCGAGTCAGCAGCAAGTGTGCAAGGATGGTTATTTGTGGGAGGCACGAAAGAGTGGCTATTATTTTAAAAGAAATTCTCATAGAAAGAATGTTGGATTTAAAATAAATAAATGCGCTGATGGAAGCTGAATAAAACTGTAATGTAAGTCAAATGCTGAGCATTAGACCGCGTCCATCCACTACTCATGAAAACAGCTCTCACAGGTTCTGTGCTTTCAGTGCTTTCGGGATTCACATGACAATAATCGTAGTAAAACAAACAAACAAACAAAAACGCTTCTAAAATAATAACACACATAACTGATAATGCCTACTTTATAATTTGGAAATGTAGCTTGGGTTGGGCATGACACACCACTAGCTCTAATGATATAAGTTGAACATACATGTTTCGTTGATTTTTTTTTTCATACTTTAACATCTCCAAAGTTGATACGTATCTTAAAATTGATGTTTTGAGAAATCATGTGTCATAGTTCGATTGACAGCATCTTTTGTTCTTTCTTAGTGGTAAGTTCGATTGACAGCATCTTTTGTTCTTTCTTAGTGGTAAGTTCGATTGACAGCATCTTTTGTTCTTTCTTAGTGGTAAGTTCGATTGACAGCATCTTTTGTTCTTTCTTAGTGGTACATAAATACTGCTAGGCTAAAAATCAACGGTGACAGATTCAAAGAAATATGGTAGCGATTGAAAACTTATTTGAGTTTCCTTTGGGAATAGAAACATGGCTTGCTTCCTCCTCCTTGTATCTCCAGCATTTCTTCTTCTAGACCTGTACTGTGGTATAAAAAAGAACATTCTCATGGTGCAAATGTAAAAAAATGGATACAGAGATATTAGTGATCTAAACAATCGATAACACACCACAAATTCGCAGTGAGTGATTCAGACTCAAAAAGAGTGGAATAGCTCTGTTAGATCATGCAATAAAAAAATATGAGATCTTAAAAGAGTAGCCATGGAATTGCTCGTGTGTATATTGTGTGAGTGGGAGTTTGTATCTTTAGTGCCATGACGTAGCCTGGGAATTGGAAAAGAGAAGGAAGGTGAAGCAATATAAGCAGGACGTGGTGGGTATAAGAAGCTTGAGCAGCAGAGACCTTTGGTGAGACTGAGTAGAGTGAAAGTAAAGTCAGCTCTCAACCTTTTTATTGTGCAAATATCCTGTCCCCGACTAGATACTTAGCTTCTATCCACATTTCAGCTCCCAATGGAACCATGCATTGACAATTCCTTATATCCTGGGCATCCAGTTAGCGCTTAACAACACCTCACTTATTTTTTCCCCATTAAAGTAGAGTTGATTTACAATGTTGTGTTAGTTTCAGGTGTACAGCAACGTGATTCAGTTATACATATACACATATATATATTCTTTTTCAGATTCTTTTCCATTTTAGGTTAGTATAAGATACTGAATATAGTTCCCTGTGCTGTACAGTAGGTCCTTGTTGTTTATCTACTTTATATATAGTAGAGTGTATCTATTAATTGCAGACTCCTTAAATATCCTTCCACTTTGGTAACCATAAGGTTTTTTTCTATGTCTGTGGGTCTATTTCTGTTTTGTAAATAAGTTCATCTGTATCATTAGACTCTATGAATAAGTGATATCCTATGATATTTGTCTTTGTCTAATACCACCTTGCTTAACAAAAACTTTATAACATATTCCTGTTATGATGTCTACCATATGCTAGGGAAAAAAGAGAAAAATGTTGGATAAACGTTTATCCCCAAGCTTCAGGAAAATTCTTCCAGCAGAACGAGGGCCTCCAGTGTCATGGAAGTTCAAAAGAAAATTTTAACTTGTTCACACAAATTGAGAACCGATCACTCCTGTAAATACAGCTATCTCCTTTAGGCAAGTAATGCTTGACTCTTCTTAAATCTCTCTAAGCAACCCTATGGTACATCAGACTAGACTAAAGTTTTCAGTGGCACAGTTTTTGTCCCTGTCTCACAGCACGAACAATGTTAGACAGAGACAAACCTATTTAAGATCGAAAAGGAAACAAGCGTATTTTAAAACAGAAAAAGGATTAAATAGATTTGCCACATTACCCAAGGGAATCGACACTTCGTGTTTTCCCTTCTCCAGCTATGAAAAATGGAAATAATGGCCATCATTTAAGAAGGCATCGTAAAGACATTCTCAGGACAATATAACTGTAGAAGAAATATTTTTAAAGAAAATAACATAAGCTTATTTATTGCCACTTTTCCTTCCCTAGTTCCCGTATACACTGGAAGCTTCCCACCCATCTCCATGCTGTGTTACTTGCTTCACACACAGAAGATCAACAGGTATTTACTGGGAACGTTAACTACCAGGCACGCTGCTAGGCTCTAGGGATGTGATGTTGAAGAAACCAGACACAGTCTCTGCAATCATGGAGCTTAACCAATTACCAGGACAGCAGCCCAATTCCCCCATCTAGCTCTTCTGTGGATTTTCTCAGTGGGCATTTCTCCTTGAGCTTGTAAAGCAAATGAGAATGCAGCCCCAGGTGTTTACAGTAGAAATCCTAGTAAGATGGAATTTCCAACTGAGAAGACATCTCTCCCATCTCTGCCTGGGGCCTTGAGTTTTCTCTTAGGATCCTGCAAGTGTCATTGCAATGCAGTAATGGATGTGAAAAGTGCCTCATCCCTGGAGAGATCTGTAACAATCCCCCCTGTTATGATTATTAGCTCTAGATCTCCAGCACTGTCTTGTCAAGACTGGAAGAGTTCATGGCTACATTACTCTAAAAAGTAACGCAGCTTCCTTCCGGAGATAGTGAATTTCAACAGCCTAAAGAGACCGAGATAGAAGAAAGACAAAAGGGAAACAAGGAAAGCTTGTTTAAAGTGGAACCACATGGAGGAAATAGGTTTAAGTTAAACATGAGGTGTGAGGTCCTGATTCAGTAGCAAGACATTGAGTGATAAGTCAGTGTCATTCTTACTGACAAGTTTACATCCTGTAAATTCCATGTACTGTCTTGAGAAATGTGATTTGCGATGAGGAAGAAGGACAAGGATAAGCGGTCTATTTTTTTATATGTCATTACAGACTTGGGATAGAACCACAAACCAGAAACAGAGGAGCCAGACAAGTTCATGACCCATCAGCACGACCGCCATCAGCCATTGTCATTGACTATACTTTCTCTTGCCTACTGTCAAAAGCCCTGCTAAAGCAGAGTTTGCCTGACACATGTGATGAGTCCTTTTTCGCCTTTGTCTGATTTTTAAAAAATATTTTTATTATCAGCTGCACAGGCTAGAGCCATGGGCAGTGCTCTGGCTGAGATGTGATTTGAAGGCTCAGGACTCCCTTTTCTTTGAACAAAAGACTGGGCTTTTTCCTCACCTTGGAGGGGTCCCACAGAGAGAGATTTGGGTGACATCTTTCCAGCAACTCAGTATTCCTTCAAAAGACTTCTTAGCCCACAGAAAGGGTGGAAGGTTAATGGTAGGCTGCTAGAAAGGGAAATTGGTTGAAACATATAACTGAATGAACAGATGCAGTATTCTAGAAAGCCCAGCGTGGGTGCTACAGACCAGGCTCAGCAAACTTATATGGACTTGTGTCCACAAAAAGTGAAGGAAAAGGGAAAGAAGGAAAGAAGATGAAGAGAGGGAGGGAGGAAGGAAGTCGGTTAGTACTAGGCTTCTACATCTTACAGCTCAGAGGAGGAGATAGAATTAACTGGGTAACAGCCCTCTAGTGTAAAGTCACCGCTGTGATAAGTGCTGCAGAGGAGCTCTCCATACCAATATGAGTGCAGGCAGAAGAACAGGATGTGCAAAGGCCCTGTGATTAGATGAATCACCTAAAAAATGAAAGAAGAGCAGGGCTGTTGGAACCCAGAGAACAAGGGAATGACTGGAAGAGAGGAGTCTGCAGGGCACCTTGATCACACAGAGCTGGGTCAAGCAGCAAAGGTTTTGGTCTTCATCCTAAGGAAACTAAGGAAAGGGGAAAGCCCAAAGGATTTTAAGCACAGGACAGAGATTTTTAAAAATATCACTGTGGCTTCATTGTGGAGTCTGAGTTTTGGAGGGTAAAAGGGGATAGAGGAGACCAATTAGGATAGGATACCTGTCCAGGCTGGACAAGACTGTAACTTAGACTAAGGTAGTGGAGATGGAGAGGAGAGAGCAGACTGGGGGGGAGGGGCAAGAAGAGAGAAAGAGACAGAGAGAGAATGAAGAGAAAGAATATACCCTGGCGGCTCAGAGGGAGGTTTCAAACTGGTTCAGTGGAGACCAGTGGTGCACAGCTGGCAGCCAGAGGTGCCCCCCAACAAACACTGAGCGATATCTAGCAATATTTTGGATTATTTCACCTGGAATGGTGGTGCTACTGGCATCTAGTGGGTAGAGTTCAGGGATATTGCTAAACATCCTGCAATGCATAGAACAGCGGTACAGCAAAAATTTATCCAACCCCAAATAACTATAATACCAAAGCTTAGAAACCCTAGTCTAGATCCACCTTGTTCCCATCTCAGTCCCACTGAAGGTAGACACATCCCCGACCTCACATCACCCTAGGGATAACTGAGTCATGGAAAGAGCATTGTCCATAGGAAGGCAGCAAGAAAGACAAGTTGGTGGCCATTCAGCATCCGTCAAACTCCCAGCTCAGGCCAAGGAAGCTCCTTGCTGCAGGTAAGGGCATCCTGCACCATTCTCCCCTCCCTCCTCCCCTTCCGGACACCATCCATCTGTCCTAAAGTCTATGAGAGCTGGGAAGACTTGTCCTTTCCCTGGCTTCCAAATGCTCATCTCTCCTTAGCTTCTCTCCACTGTGTGTACACTAGTTTCTGCTGCCCCAATGGGTGGCCCCTGAATGACTGTATCTGCAGCCTTGGGGAACATTCAGGAGATAAGCTAAGGGATTTGTGAAGTGCAGAGGTAGGGGAGAAACTTACAGTTCAACACTTTGCATAATTTCCCAGTATATTCTAATCAAACAACAGTTTGCCATTCATATGATTTCTAATCAAACAGCAGTTCGTCTTTCTTCACTGGTCCCGTGGCACTTGGCAATATATTACATGACCCCTTAGAATCAGGCTGAAGACCAGATCCCGAGTCCTTTTACACTTTTCCCTTTTGCTCCTACTTCACCTCTCCATTAACCAACACTCACCTTCTCCCGATGGCTCCCAGAAAAGTTAACTCTCAGCCAACTCCAGGGTTAGTTAAGCCTCCTCAGAAAAGAGTTAACTTCTCCGAAACGTTAACGCTTAACCAACCCTAGAATTAGGGTTAGTTGAGTCATAGTCCCAAGGCAATAAATCTTCATTAATATTTCTCTACCTACTGTTCCTTTTTTGCAGACCTTCTTCCTCATTCTCATAGAGGGTTGCCTTGCTCACCTGTTTTGAGAAACAGAATCACCACCTCTGCTTCTTAGAGAATGTGATATCCGTGATCTCACAAGCAGACCAAGAATTGGAGGAGAGAGCAGGTGAGCAGGCAAGAATGGATAAGGGTAAGTGATTGTCAACACACCAACAATAAAAAAGAAATATGGTAACTATGTTCTATCAGTGAATACAGATTTTCTACATTTTCATGCAGAGGAAACATCATCTCCAAAATAATGGTCTGCATTGTAGAAACCAAAACCATTTGATATTTTGTCGCATTGCAGGGAGGAGTTCATTTCTTTTCCAAAGTACACCTTGCCCTTACATTATCATTGTTCTACCATTTCTGAAACTGTGTGATATTACCTTTGTAAGAACAATGATGTCTCTGGAAGATTTATTGCTGAGTCTTCCACATGAAAAGCTAAAAAAGAAAAAGACTTGAATTTTGGACTGATTGATTTTTCTGCCCTATTGTAATGGGTAGAAGATTGACTTTCTTCTAAGAAATTTCAGAGAAACATTTGACTTGCTTCCTTTTGAACTCTTAAGGAGTCAATGATTCATGTTTACCTTGCTGTTGTGATTATGACGAATAGGTGAATTACACCAACATTCACGACAGATGCACAGAGCAATAGGAAGACTTTTTATTTACAGATGATTTTCAAATATTAACCCAGACTAAAATAAATGCCTGTGGTATTTGTCTATAGCTAAAGTCATTTCTACATATCCCATACATAGCTTCAGGGGAGGAGGAAGTAAATCCAAATATGGACTAGCCCAGGCCCCTCTCATGAACAGGCTGCTACCTGTATGAAGTGATTTCGAAGTTGCTGGGAAGTACCTCCCTACCCTCAGCTTGCTCTCCAATGGCATTTAGCAGTGTTCACATTCCTCACTTTTTAAAATTGAGCCCTTGTTAAAATGTAAGTGTTAATGAGGAAGCAAAGACATTTAGCCAGTATACATATTAATAACTGTATTAGCTGGGGTTCTTTAGAGAAACAGAACCAATAGGATGTGTGTGTATATATATACAGAGAGATTTATTTTAAGGAATTGACTCATGTAATTGTGAAGGTTGGCAAGTCTGAAATTTGCAGGGCAGGCCAGCAGCCTGGAAATTCTGACAGGAGTCAATGTTGTAGTCTTGAGTCCAAAGGTAATCTGGAGGCAGAATTCCTTCCTCCTTGAAAAGATCTGTCTTTTCTCTTAAGGCCTTTGACCTATTGGATGAGGCCCACCCCCATTACAGAGTAAGCTGGCACATGGTGTACTCAAAGTCTACTCATTTAAATCACATCTGAAAAATACCTTCGCAGCAACGTCTAGACTAGCGTTTGATGAAACAACTGGGCACTGTGTCTTAGCCAAGTTGACATAAAATTAACCATTACAAGCACCTTGGCTTGAATTAGCCCACCATATTTATTTGTCAGTTTCATGAGGTGTCACTACTTGGGAAAGGCTAGTTTTGACAAGGCATAAAAGAAACAGGAGAAAAGAACAGGACAGGAATGCCTGACAACAGGAGTGTAAGTCAAACATTGCAGAGGGGAATCCAAAGCCAGGATGAGGACCGTGGGGACACAGGGTCCTGGGAATTTGGCTGTGGGAAAGGGGAAGCCAGGCTTTGGAAAGGAGGTTTCTGTAGAAGTTGGAGGATGAGAAGGAGTGTGGAAGTAATCTTGGAGAGAATTAGCATAGAGCCTTAGAAAGATCATCTGTAGAGGCCCTTGGACCACTCTTGAGCTAGTGCTTTGTTGGACCTTAGTCTCTACTTAGGATTAGTTTAAGAAAATAGAAAGAAGAGGAAGACTTATTGATTGGCACTCACCATGTGCAAGACACTTCTAATTTCTTTATATGTTAATTCGTTTAATCTCCCTGACAATGAAATGAAAGTGGTTCTATTGTTGTCCTCATTTTACAAATAAGAAAACTGAGACCTAGAGATGCTAAGCCACTCGCCCAGAGTCACACAAGTGGAAGTCAGCAGAACTGGGATTTGAACCTATGCGACCCATCATCAGAGCTCCTACTCATTCTGTTGTCTCCAAAACTGCTCTTGAAGATGTTGTCCAGTAAGTGGTTTTGTGTTCCTTGTGCTAGGACATATACATATACAACATGTTCCTTTTAGTACCAGGAAATGATTGTATCTCCCAATGAACTGGTTTACTTGGATGTATCAGAAAATCTAACCCACTTGGTTTTCTCCTTCTGTGTAGTTTGTAGTTTTCTTTTTCCATTTCGGTAGCTTCAGTTTATGAATGCTTATTTTTCAAATTACCCCAAACCCTACTTGTCAGTAAGAAGGATGTAAACCCTAAACAGTTGTAGCATTTTATACATTTTTTTATTGCCTAAAATAATCCAATAACTATGGACATTGAGAAATTTCGTATTTCTGAAGAAGTCCCATTATCCCAGAAAACAAAACTTTCTAAGTGATTTCTCTGACAGGAACAGCTGAGGCTCAAACAAACACCAGTATTTCAAGAACTCACATTCCAAGATTAAGTGGGAGTAGATAGGAATAATCCACTGGAAATTTCAGCTTCGGAAGAACCAGCCCCTGCTCCCCTCTGGCACCCAGAGGAGCCAGACTTCCCACATCTGACCTCTAGGGGTCCACCTAGAGAGTACTGAACAGCTCACAAGGTTCTTGAAGAAAAGTGATTCAGAAAAGGTAAAACCTTAGACTTCTAAGACCTAGAACAATTCCAGAAGGGGAATAAGGGGAGATAAAATTCTGCAATTGTCTACAGGGTCTCAGTAAAGCAACAAGTCTACTCATTGCATTTGGTCCCTGGTTTTGCTTCAGATCATTCTCCTGATTCTGCTGCTTCTCCAGCCCAGATTTCTCTTGTTGACGAAACCTGGTCTATGCTATCCACTCCCTGGCCTTGATTTGTATAGATCCCAGTCTCCATGTGTATAGAGTTCAGCCTCCACATCCTGTCAGGGACCTCCATCTAACATCTAGCCTTCATTCCACTTCCACTGCTAACTCCTGCTTCCCTGTGGTTGTCAACATCTTGCCTTATCTCAGTTCCAGCCCACAGTGACTCAGCTCACTGACAGCACAGCTAAAACACCACCTTTACCCCAGTCCTTCATGGTGGAATGGTAGTGCCCACACTGTGGAACAGGGCAGAAGACCAAGGACACAAACCAGGTATATCACCTGATACTCCATGGTCAGAGCTTTCAGGACCATCACACTGAGGTTGTATAGTCCCAGCCTTGGTTCCTTTCTACAACAGTAAAACACAATAGAACACAGCAATGCTCAGTTTATTTCCTAGCACAGGCAGAAGTATTCATGGAGCTATAGACAAGGCATCTTTTTCTTCCATACAGAATGAGTCTTCATACGAGCCAGCTAACTGGGCGTAGTTGCCAATGGGTTACATCCTTCATGTGCTCTGAACCAGCAACTACAGGAGAAAACCAGGTCAGAAACACTAAGGCCAAGGTTATGAGACAATCTGGAAAGCCCAGAGGACTTCATTGAGATGTACCTCACAAATCACACACACGTCCTAGGCAATAAAAATCCAGCCACGTGGTGATAATTGCAGTAGCCTGAAGGATACTTGGGACACAGGAGGCTCAGAAGCTTCCAGTGACCACTGGTAACCAATGGTCTCATCGGTTGGTTGACATTCCCTTCCAGGCTTCAATCAACCCCCTTTTCCTTCATAGTCCTTGGGATCCAGTGTCCAGGAGTCACACTACTGCTTTGATATCCATGGTCTCAACTCCAGGTTTGAATGCTGAGCCATCCTTCAGGACTGCTGGGCCCACCCACACCAGAACTGCCCATTTGGAAGCATCTTTCAGACCATCTCTAAGAAGTGTTGTGATTAATAGAAGGTGTCTGGCTTTGGAGGATTTTCTCCACCATCCTCATTATCATGCTATCAACCTAGTCCTAGGTTAACCCATGCCTTCTCCCTCTGTTCTCATCCAGAGAGCATGACCTTCATGTACTTGAGAAAAAAATGTACAGTAATGGCATTTAAATGGAGCCTGAGCCACCCTGGCTAAAAGCTGTACATGGATAGAAAATTTGGCAATAAGACAGACCGTGCAATCCTGTATCAACAAATGACCCATCTCATTGCAAATGATAGAAGACCCAACACAAACTAGCTTAAACAGAAATGAGATTCACTGAGCCACATGAAAGAAATGTCCAATGGTAGAGCTTGATAGCTTCAGGTTCAGCAGGATTCAGGGCCCAAGAAATGTCATTAGAATTTAGTTTTTCTTTTTCCCTCAATTTCACGATTTTGTCTTCCTCTATGTTGACTTTAGACACAAGGTACACATGGTATTAAAATATTGGCAGCAGATTCAGCCCTTACATCTTTTGGGGGTTTAGGTCCAACCAGAAATATTGAGTTACTTTCTCAACTACTTAGTCATTTCAATATTCATTGCCTTGGCTCTGATTGGCCTAATTTAGGTCAAGTCCTATCCCTGGACATGACTGTCATGTAGAGAAAGAGTGTATATATGTATATCAGGTAAGATTCTAGTGTGTATCAGTTAAAACTCTAGCTGAAAAAAAGAAAACCAGTTCATACTAACTTAAACAAAATAAGCAATATCTGTCTAGCTTTGAGTATGTGGAGTTCCAGATGCTCCAGTGAGGTCCTTAGGAATCTCTTTCTCTCTAACTCTAAGCTCTGCTTTCATCTATGTTGGCATCATTGTCAGACACACTCTTCTCCAGGAGGGGAAAGAAGCTCCAGACCCACATCAGATCAGCTTAGTACTCCAGCAAAAAAGAATGTATCTCTTTCCTGATATCTCCAGCCTAAGTCCCAGGGAAGGCTCTCACTGGCCAAATAGGGTCACGTGCCCACATGTCAACCAATTGCCATTGGTCAAGACCAGGAAATACTGTAAATGGCCTGGCCTAAGGCGTTTTAACATATGATTAAAAGCATGGAGCTCCAAAAGCAAATGGCCTGGATTCAAATCTCACTTCCTCTGTATATCCGTTATATGCTCTTTAAATCATTTTCTTCATTTGTATACTGGAGATAATAGTTCACCCTTATATAAGTATTGCAAAATCAGAAAAGCTAATAGCTGTAAAGTGCTTAGAACAAATCTGGTGCATCCTACATACCAAATAAATTAGATTATTTATTGCTATAACAATGATGAGGACAATGATGATTAGCCCTTCCCTGGATGGGGAGTGTGGTTAGCCACACAAAAACAGCATTGTCTGGGAGTGAGAGAGAGATGATTCCTGAAGGATAGGCTTCTATTATCAGAAGATGGGTAAAGAATATTGATCCAGCCAAAATAACAGGTAGATGCCATAGCATATGTGTAAACAACTGACATTGACATGTGATGTGGGCTTTGGGTATGGGTGTGTGTGGGTGATGTGTATTGGAGTATGGAAAGAGGGTTTGGAGAAAATGTGCTCCCTGTAATTCTTTTTTTCTAGCTAAACGTGCTAGTGTAATCTCCTGACCCCTTTAATGAGGAGATGGAGGGAAGCTCTGCGTTTGTTGTGCTGGGACCTCATTTGGCTTAAATGTATCCATCATCGTCTTTGATGGGTACTGCAGCCCTACTGCTCTGGTGTTGAAGGGATACAGTGATACTCTGGTGGCTTGAATACAGCTAACGGTTTACAGTGGAGGTCTGGCTAATGCTGGGAGAAAATCTGAGTAACGATGAAGCAGCTTTTGCCTATATTCAACAAGGAGGTTTTTATTCCCCCCAGAACTCATGAATTCACCCCATAAAATTTACTGAGTACATATTGTGTATTCAGCACCCTCTTAAGGCCCAGAGCTGAAGTACAGGGGAAAAAATGAATTAGGAATGAGGATAATAAAGTCTAGGGCTAGAGGCACGCTAAGGAGGAACCAGAAGATTGTGTTTGTTTTCAGCAAAAGTGTTATCCTTTTGAAATGATTTCCTATATTTATCTTCTAAGAGCAGAGTCCACATTAGATAGACCATAAATCTAACTGAGTTCTGAGAAATAATACATTCTCAGACTCGCCTGAGGTGGGGTTTGCGTGGCTGTGTGTTTTTCTTGGTTTCATTTGCATGAGAAAAAAAAAAGAATAGAAAAAAGCTTAGCAAGCACAGCTGGAAGACTTTAGTTTAAACAGGCTATTAAAATTACTTCTCAGCTCAAAAGGTAGGTTTTGATTTTTCATGAGCATATCTGGCACAAAAAGATAGCCCCATAATTTTCTTCTAAATTTAGATTATTTTGTAGATTTTCAGTCTGTCTTTCATTTAGTCAATCATCTACAATGATTCCATACAATCATGAGTAAAGGAGAAGGAAGCTGAGGTTTTTTTTTCCCTAGCCTTAAAGAAATTTGAATTGATCGCTTCAGACGTGATTCTTTAGCTAGATTAGCTGCAATAATGAAGGCTTGCAAATAAATGCTAACCACTTTTCTGTCTAATGTTTTTTGTTTATAGTCCTTATCCAGTAAATGATTTAAATCATTTTCCACTTCCTCATTCACAGTTCTTTGCTCTAAGAAAGTTGTTTGTCACAGGATGTAATAAAACATTTTAATCAGCTCGATGAAACAGGAGAATTATACATTGTTGAGTGGAACACTGTGCTTGGAAAGTATTGGCCTGACCTCTCGCTTGTCTAACTTGGTGGGCAGCGAATGTCTTCTGAAGTGGAAGAGTGATCACCCATGGGGAAGTGAAAGCCAGTGTTTCATTGGAAGATGCTCTTGCTGATACCTTGCTTGCCAAGCACACAGAATTGGCTAGAAAGCAAAATTAGTTGCGACACACAAGGTTTGGAGAGATTTTTGAAGTGGAACAAATTTCCCCCATTCTAAAAGCATAATAATTTGCTGAACGAAAACTGTGGTCTAGGAGATATCTATCTGAAAAAAAAGTTGGGTATTAAAAATAACTCCTAATCACTCCCTGTCAAGTCTCATGGAACCAAATTTAGACCCAGTGAAAGATGTACGACATTCTAATGATATCCAGCTGCTCCAATCCAATGAGTGAGACCACAGAAATCAAAGGAAACCCTTTGCTCAGCTGGATTCTTGTACCGAAATCAATGATACCACGACCTTTCAGCTGTTTGAATCTTCTGGGGGAAAAAAAAGTGACAGGTCATGTATTCTAGACAATAACAGCTACCACTTCTGACAGGCCTGTTGGCTAAGTGCCTGCCAAGTTTTAGCCTGTAAGCCTGGATTAGATGTGAACAAAACCATTCAAGTCTCTCAGTTTTCATGTAGTGGATTCGTCAAGTGGACCACCAACAATAATAGGAATTTTGCATCTGACTACTTTGCTAACAAAATGCAGCTTGACCTCAATTTAAGGACTTTTGTTTTCAATTATTCTTACAAAATAAAGCTCTTTGACTTACATTTCTAGTAATTTCACAAATTAATTTAATGCATTTCTCTCCCTCCAAACGTCATGGTACAATAGGAAGTGTATTGATTTTGGAGGAAGATGGAGGTGGACTGCAGTCACTTAAGGGCTGTGAGAACTAGACAAGTTATTAACCACCTACCTTTCAGTACAAGATGCTTCTCTTCTGCACGAAGACAAAAAATCACTTGACTTAGGTTGTTGAAGGTTAAAATGAGATAAAACATGTAAAGTATCTGGTAATTCTCGGCACATAATAGCTGCTTGATAAACATGATTTCTCTTCCCAATTATTTTTGGTCCCAATCAGTCATATGCCCACAAATTAGACAGCTTCACACTTGGGTTTTGTTTGCAAGTACCCACTTGCCCCCAAAGGTCAGACTATCCTGCTCCCAAGACCAGATAACAACACATGTTAAGACACCTGCAATATCACTCCTCTAATTACTAGTGTTACCCATTTGTTCAATGAACCCCTGCTGAGCATCTATTCTCTGCAGCCATGTCATGGGGATACTAAGATGAAGAAGACCCAAGGCCAGCACTCAAAAGGCTCAATACCTTGTGAAGAAGGTGGGCAAGAAAACCAACAATTACACCACAGTGTCATAAGTTTTATCCAGGGGGTCTGCACACAATGTTTGAGAGAAGAGAATCTGGGCTCCCTTAACGGCAACAGAGGAAAAAAGGAAGTCCAAGAATGCTTCAGCTGAGTCTAAACCTAGGAGACATGTTAGCCAAGCAAAGGGAGGACAGAAGGGGATGCAGGAAAGCGGGTTCAAGGTAAAAGAAGAAATTGCCTCTTTTTTGATAGCACAAAATCCATCACACTTAGTGTCTATAATCTCGTACTTCAATTCATCATAGATAAAGATGCAACAACTATGTGAGCATCTCTTGTGGCCAAGGTGGACTGCTAAAAAGACGTAACGATGGAGTGAATGCCTTCAGGAAGCTTGGAATCTAACTAAAAGGGTGAGATGCACATATGGCAAATAACCACGTAAGTCTGGAAATTGATACTTGCTGCTGGAACTGTCCAATTGATGAGTACTTCATAGTGATTGATTGAACTTATTTTACAAAATTAACAGTTTCCCAGGACTAAAGGAGTTGAGTACCAAAGTATTAGAGCCTAAGATCTCCAGTCTCGGAGACAAAGTTGGAACAGATGCGAAAGCACTATTTCTGCTCAAGAGGGATGTTTTCAAGTTGAGAGCAGGAATGTGAGTGTCATCTTATATTTTGAAATAATAGACAAGTTGCAAAAATTGTTAAGCACTTAAGCAGTGGGGAAGAAAGCAGCTGACCTAAGTATCTTTGGAAGACAGTGTTTTGACTGGTTCTTGTAAGGCTAAATATAAAAAGAACTGCACACAAATACTGTAGTCTAGCTGGTAAATTTGTTCCTCACAGGAATATGGGTTCATGGTTCTGAAACTATTTGAAATGGAGAATAGGGTTGAACTAATAATAAGCATATTTTATAATACAACTCAAAAAATATTGCTGTTAACAGCTAAGCCTTTATTGCTAAACCAAATGTATTTTCAAATTATAATATTTACATAGAGAATAAAATATAAAGAGTTCACTTATAAGATATAATATGTAAGTGATATTAACCAAACATTGTCTTGAGAAATGTAGTTTGATGAGGATCCAATATGAGTAAAAGATTAGTCTCTTAAGTACAACATATTTTTTCACCACTAATGAGAGATAATCCAAACTTTACGTCAAGCAGAAGTCCCACATTTCTCGGTTTGCTCCTGGAAGTCCAAGATTCTTTAGATGTGGAGGAATGGACCATGAAGGAGTTCACTGCTAGGTCCAGCACGTGAAGGTGGAGGAACTACATCCGATAGGGGGGCTCCCCTGGATCCCCTGGCCTTGATGACCCTCAGATGGAGGTCAAGGTAGATGAACACAGTGTGACAGTTCAGGAGCCCTAAGTGGAGGGGAGGGAACAGTGCTGCTTTAAATCCTAGGCCCCCTCCTGCAGAAGGGGGACCATCAGGGCTTGGCTCTTGGCCTCCTGGCAGGTTTGGAGAAACTCCTTATGATATCATGCGTCTCGTGACCTCTTTTAGGGACTCAAGCACTTTTAGCATCTCCTCTCTCTCCTCTTTTTGTTTTGAGCGTTTGGATTTCTCTTTCAGTTCTTTAACCAAGGAAGTTAGCTTTTCCATCAACATCAAGTTGGTCCTCCTCACCTTTCTGTAAGTATTTGTAAGGCCGCTTATATGTAAAGACTCCTTTGCTAGCCTGACATTCTCTAAAACTGATTCAGTCTCTGCACACTCCTTTTCAGTCACCCTAAGCTTGTCAGTGAGTTGGCATTTCTCCTTAATGCATGCAGCCAGTGTTTCTGAGAGCTGCCTTTCATGTCGTAGATAAAGTCGGCTTCTAACAGACTGAACAAGTCTGAATATAAATAGGAGACCCACCAGTAAGGCCATAACAAGAGGACACATCCCTGTCTTCCACTGGACGCTATGGAAAGTCAGTCGTGGACTCAGGTCACTGGGCAGCAGCTTCACTACCAGCTCGCCCAGCTTCCAAAGGATCAGCCCAAAGCCGAGCTCCACAGAGGATCACAGCCCCTGCATCACACTGACCCACCACAGGATACTGCCCGGTAACCGTGGATCCACCGGCCACAACAGAACTAGGAGAATCCCCTAACATTCCACCTAGAACCCAACCAGCAACCGGCAGCCTGGACTGGTCAGTGGTATGGTCGATGGAGCTGGGAGAGTTGCAAATAATATACACTTGTCTTCAAAAAGTAAAAAATAAAATATGTAAGTACACTGTAGATAATGAGATCCAGATTTCTCACAGTTGCAGAAACGTGCTAAATAAGAAAACAGGGGAGGGAAGAAAGAACCCTGTGGTGTTAGATTGGAGTTAGAGAAATCAGTATGAACTGATTTTTTTTTTTTTTTGAAAAAGGAATGCTGAATTTTATTTTATTATTTTATTTAACCTCTTTATTGGAGTATAACTGCATTACAATGGTGTGTTTGTTTCTGCTTTATAACAAAGTGAATCAGCTATACATATACATATATCCCCATATCTCCTCCCTCTTGCATCTCCCTCCCACCCTCCCTATCCCACCCCTCTAGGTGGTCTGATTTTTAAAATACATATAAATGACAACAAGGTGGTACTGTATAGCACAGGGAACTATATTCAATATCCTGTGATAAACCAGAATGGAAAAGAATACGAAGAAGAATATATATATGTACAACTGAGTCACTTTGCTGTATATCAGAAAGTAACACAACATTGTAAATCAACTATAGTTTAATAAAATTTTTAAAAAATGATAAAATACATATAGATACAGGAATATATAAATAAATGTGTGTATGCATGAATTAGTGTACATACACGTATCCCTAGCTTTGCCTGCTATGAGAGACCAGAAACAGTGACATCTCAATAGCAATGAACCTTCTTAGAGTCCAGATCTTGGCTTCTAAATATTAGTCTTTAATAAAATAAACCAGGGCATTCCTTGGAGAAGTGGTTTATTCCAGGCCTGGGGCAAGGAAAATACAAGATGAACAGTACTACAAAAAAAAAAAAAGAAGAAAGAAAGAAAGGAAAAAAGGATCAAGGCATATTGAAAGGGTAGAGAAGCCTACTTGAAAGAGCCCCCAGTGGCCAAATGTGAAACAATTTGATCAACAGAATAAATAATAATAGCGCTGGGTCATAACCCAAAGGATAAGTTTAATACCCTGAGTCCATACTGATGTAAGTAACTGAATAAATAAATAAAAGTCCGAGAAGAAACAACTCGCCCTTACAGATCTTCCACTAATAAATGTAGAAGGAATGAAGGAACTAGAAAGTCCCCATGACTACACCCCAATGGTAATTGTTGCAGGTGAGATTCATTGATTGAGGATGGCATTAGTGGGCAAATATTTAAGGAGAAACAGGATATTTGTATATTCTCAAAGTATCGTTCCCCAAAACTATATGCATTAGTTTTAAAGCAAAAGATGGAACTTTATCATGGAAAAACCTGTAGCTAATTGTTCAAGGTTAACATCACCAGTAATAAGACAAATCAACATCATGAATCCCTGATACGTTGCCCTGAGAAAAGCACATCTCTGTGGTGTTCTTCCCAATAATACAGCCTCAACCTACTCCTGAGAAAACATCAGACAAACCCAAATTGAAGACATTGAAGATTGTGAAAGACAAGGAAAGTCTGAGAAACTTTCACTGATTGGAGGAGACCAAGAAGACATGATGACTAAATGCAAATGGGGACCTTAGAATAGAAATAAAAAGGACTTTAGTGGAAAAACTGGTAAAATCTGTAGTTTATAGTATTATACCAGGATTAATTTCTTAATACTGATCATGTCACTATTATTATGTGTGATGTTAACATTAAGGAAAGCTGTATAAAGAGTATTTGGAAATTCTTCCATAAGTCTAAAATTATCTCAAAATAAAAAGTTTAAAAAATGAAATCCAAAAACATTAAGCCTCATGTCTCTTCTTTCTAAAAGTGGATTTGGGATCCTTCTGGAACTGTATTAGTTTCCTATTGCTGCTGTAACAAATTACCAGAAATTTAACGGTTTACATAGCAACACAAATTTATTACCTTATAGTTCCGTAGGTCAGAATTCAACATGGATCTCATCACACTAAAATAAGTGTCAGTAGGACTGCTTTCCTTCCCAAAAACTCTAGTGAAGAATCCTTTTTCTTTTTTTTTTGCCTTTGTCAGCTTCTAGGGACTGCCTCATGGCTGCTTCCTCCATTTCAGAGCCTACACTGGCAAGTCACACTGCCATCCCTCTGGGCCTCTCACAGCTCTTTCTCTGACTACAGCTGGGAAAAATTTTCCTCTTTTAAGGACAAATGTGATTAAGTTGGACCTACCTGCATAATCTTCATTTCAGTGTCCTTAACTTATTCCCATCAGCAAAGTTCCTTTTGCCATGGAATGCAACACAGTCACAGGTCTGGGGATTAGGACATCTTTGGGGCGGGGTCATTATTCAATCTATACAAGGACTTTTCAGGGAAAAGGAGACTTAACTCTCTCCATGGGAACCCCCAAAAAGCAGATAAGACCAATTCCCAGGGCTTCCTGTATAAAATCAGTATCCTACACAGTGTTGGTGCATAGGATGTTCTTAATTAATTCATGATGGATGATTTGTATTGAAAATAAAATTACCATAAAATACTTTAGTCGATGTTGGACTGCCTTTTGGGTGGTTCATCTTTGTCCAAATGGCATTCTGCTTTCCACTATGAAGGCCTCTGCCTTTTTAGAGCTACACTTCCAGGCCCTCCCATTCCCAAGCAGCGCTGGGTCTGGGTGTCCTGGAAGTACTTCTCCTCGTTCTACTCTGTGGCACCTCTGTTCCTGTGCCCTGCATGGTACCAGCTACAGGGTAAGTATTTAATACATAATTGTTGAAATGAACTCTCAGTAGGGTATTTGGTTTTGTTCTTCATGCAGTAGACGCATTCACCCTTGCTCCCTCTCTGCTTTGACCTACTAAGAAATAGAAACCCGTTTTCACCCTGCTCCCAGAAGAATATGAGAAGGGAGAAGGAAGTGATTTTTTTCCATAATTTTTGTGTGGCAGAGCAGATGATGTGTGTATGATGGTCTTTGATGCAAACAGAAAGAGTCAGGCTGAAAATACAATTTTCATGGGTTATTTAAATATTAAATCTTAGCACTTTGAAGCACCTTGTACAATGCTCATACCCTCAAACTGTTCTCAGATATTTATGTGAATAAATGTATATTTTATTCATGGGCCCTTCACATGCTCTGCTGATAGTTTTTGGAACCGTTTGCTGAAGCAGCTAAACCTAGAGGCTCATTACCACCACCTGAGGTGCTTTATAAAAATACTGATGTCCATACTTGCCCTTAAAAATTCTGATTTAATTATTCAGGTAGGGTCCCAGGCATCAGTACGTTTAAGCTCCCCAAGTGATTACCACATGAAACCAGGAAAGAAAACCATGACGCTAAAGAACCAAAGTGTGTTTGTTAATATTAAAGCCTCAGATGTGTTTTGCTGAAGGAATGGGTGTGAGGTAGCCACCCCAGGTTGAAATATGCCTCCATTTCTTACGTGCAAATGACATCCAGACTTTCCTCTGAGGCTTTCGGTCAAGGTCGAACCAGCACAGTCCTTCTCACTCCCTGTCCAAATGTTTTATTCTAGAAGCATCACCCTTCTCTCACTTGTCATTCCTGCCTCCACCCCATGTCTCTCTCTTTGTTCTGTTGCTAAACCAGGACTAATGCTCAATGTAAGGCCCTCCCTGCGCCCTGCAGCCACTTTCAGGCACCCCCATTTGTCATTTTCTTGGCTCTGCTGTTTTCTTTTCTTTTTTTTTTTTTTTAGATGTTGGGGGTAGGAGTTTATTAATTAATTAATTTATTTTTGCTGTGTTGGGTCTTCGTTTCTGTGCAAGGGCTTTCTCTAGTTGCGGCGAGCAGGGGCCACTCTTCATCGTGGTGCGCGGGCCTCTCACTATTGCGGCCTCTCTTGTTGCGGAGCACAGGCTCCAGACGCGCAGGCTCAGTAGCTGTGGCTCACGGGCCTAGTTGCTCCGCGGCATGTGGGATCCTCCCAGACCAGGGCTCGAACCCGCGTCTCCTGCATTAGCAGGCAGATTCTCAACCATTGCGCCACCAGGGAAGCCCTCTGCTGTTTTCTTTCATCCTCCTGTCATACATCCTCATCCCCAATAAGCCTTTGTTATTTCTAAACACAAGTAATAGGAAGAGTCAGAGTGGGAAAGCAATTCAGGTGATGTACCGCAGCTACCATAGAAATGTGCCTCTCAGTTCTCCAACTGCAGGAAGCGTGATTGACATGGGCCCAGTGCAGTGCTCTGAAATCCACCATCCCGTTAGCAGGAGGCTACCCTTCCTCGGGGTGCTCCCAGCCAATGGCTGAGCATGGGTGCTAAATCTGGCCTGCCACTAGGGACCTTGAGCTCCCCTTACTGGTGACTTGGGCTCTAGCTCTCCTTATCGGCCTTGCCAAACTTACCCAGAGCTGCATCACCCACCCTTTATTCCTTCTCTTTCTCCTTCCCTGATGTCAGACCCACGTCTAGCACTGATGTTTCCCCAAGCCCTTCCCAGCTCCTTCTCCATTCCTAGCACCCCCAGTTGTTTCCCCAGATAATTTTTTTTGCACATATAATCCCATCTTGGCGTCTGCTTCTTGGAGGACCCAAAGAAGCATGTGTACTATTGTACTATATGTACTAGCATAGGTACTATTGGAGAAAGTGGTGAGAATAACTGAATTTAATCTAAATAAGTGACTATTCCTCAGAATTCCCTGGTGAACCAGTGGTTAGGACTCTGCACTCCCACTGCAAGGGGCACAGGTTTTATCCCTGGTTGGGAAACTAAGATCCTGCAGGCCCCATGGCACGGCCAAAAAAAAAAAAAAGTGACTATTCCTAACTCATACAGTTAATCATCATAAAGTAATGTGTGTATATATGTAGGTATGCACATCCACTCACTTTCAAAGAAAGATTTGTGAGGCTAATAAAGACACATAAGGAATGAACAAATTGGGCAACTGGGTGGGAAAAAAAGGGCCCATAATACACGCTATAAGGCCCCATAGCAGTGGTTCTTAGCCCTGGCTGCATGTTAGAATCACCCAGAAAACCTTAAAAAATACTGATGTCCCTCTTGAGATTCTGGTGCAGTTGGTCTGGGGTCAGTGGGGCATTTGCATTAAAAACCCCCCCAGATGCTCCTAGCGCTCAGTAAGGTTTGAGAACCCTATGCTATAGGTATGCTCAGGGATGGGCCTCAATATACAGTACCTACAATACGTAAACTACCCAGTTACTCAGGACAAATGTGGTTAATCATGGTCCTGAGGGAAGAGAAAAATTTCTTCAGCAGATCTTCCTAAAGGAAACACTGTGGGATGTGCTTGACCACATCCTTAACAACATCCCTACAGTAAACACAAAAATGAGTTTTATAGAGTTGCTTCCTATGACATCCCTCAATGTTGCCAGGTTCTTTCCATGGGCTACCACTTAGCACAAGCAGGTTCTGCTCACATACAAATTTGGAGAGGAATTTTCCACTTTGGTTAGTATAGTTCACCCTGAGAAGACTTCATGCCGTGTCTTGGAGTAAAGTTCCATGGTTGAACTCCAGGGATACCAGAGAAGATATACTTTTGTTTTTTTTAACATCTTTATTGGAGTATAATTGCTCTACAGTGGTGTGTTAGTTTCTGCTGTAAGACAAAGTGAATCAGCTATAAGTATACATATATCCACATATCCCCTCCCTCTTGCGTCTCCCTCCCACCCTCCCTATCCCACCCCTCTAGGTGGTCACAAAGCACCTAGCTGATCTCCCTGTGCTATGCGGCTGCTTCCCACTAGCTATCTATTTTACATTTGGTAGTGTATATATGTCCATGCCATTCTCTCACTTCATCCCAGTTTACCCTTCCCCCTCCCCGTGTCCTCAAGTCCATTCTCTACGACTGCGTCTTTATTCTTGTCCTGCCTCTAGGTTCATCAGAGCCTTTTTTTTTTTTTAGATTCCATATATATGTGTTGGCATACAGTATTTCTTTTTCTCTTTCTGACTTCCTTCACTGTATATGACAGACTCTGTGTCCATCCACCTCACTACAAATAACTCAATTTTGTTTCTTTTTATGGCTGACTAATATTCCATTTTATCTATGTGCCACATCTCCTTTATCCATTCATCTGTCAACGGACACTTAGGTTGCTTCCATGTCCTGGCTATTATAAATAGAGCTGCAGTGAACATTGTGGTACATGACTCTTTTTGAATTATGGTTTTCTCAAGGTATATGCCCAGTAGTGGGATTGCTGGGTCATATGGTAGTTCTATTATTAGTTTTTTAAGGAACCTCCATACTGTTCTCCATAGTGGCTGTATCAATTTACATTCCCACCGACAGTGCAAGAGGGTTCCCTTTTCTCCATACCCTCTCCAGCATTTATTGTTTGTAGATTTTTTGATGATGGCCATTCTGACTGGTGTGTGTTGTTACCTCATTGTAGGTTTGATTTGCATTTCTCTAATAGTTAGTGATGTTGAGCATTCTTTCATGTGTTTGTTGGCCATCTGTATACCTTCTTTGGAGAAATGTCTCTTTACGTCTTCTGCCCATTTGTGGATTGGGTTGTTTGTTTTTTTGATATTGAGCTGCATGAGATGCTTGTAAATTTTGGAGATTAATCCTTTGTCAGTTGCTTCATTTGCAAATATTTTCTCCCATTCTGAGGGTTATCTTTTCATCTTGTTTATGTTTTCCTTTGCTGTGAAAAAGCTTTTAAGGTTCATTAGGTCCCATTGTTTATTTTTGCTTTTAGTTTCCATTTCTCTATGGGGTGGGTCAAAAAGGATCTTGCTGTGATTTATGTCATATAGTGTTGTGCCTATGTTTTCCTCTAAGAGTTTTATAGTGTCTGGACTTACATTTAGGTTTTTAATCCATTTTGAGTTTATTTTTGTGTATGGTGTTAGGGAGTGTACTAATTTCATTCTTTTACATGTAGCTGTCCAGTTTTCCCAGCACCACTTATTGAAGAGGCTGTCTTTTCTCCATTGTATATTCTTGCCTCCTTTATCAAAGATAAGGTGACCATATGTGCATGGGTTTATCTCTGGGCTTTCTATTCTGTTCCAATGGTCTATATTTCTGTTTTTATACCAGTACCATGCTGTCTTGATTACTGTAGCTTTGTAGTATAGTCTGAAGTCTGGGAGCCTGATTCCTCCAGCTCTGTCTTTCTTTCTCAAGGTTGCTTCGGCTATTCTGGGTCTTTTGTGTTTCCATACAAATTGTGCAATTTTTTGTTCTAGTTCTTTGAAAAATGCTAGTGGTCGTTTGATAGGGATTGCATTGAATCCATAGATTGCTTTGGGTAGTATAGTCATTTTCACAATGTTGATTCTTCCAATTGAAGAACATGGTATATCTCTCCATGTGTTTGTATCATCTTTAATTTCTTTCATCAGTGTCTTATAGTTTTCTGCATACAGGTCTTTTGTCTCCTTAGATAGGTTTATTCCTAGGTATTTTATTCTTTTTGTTGCAGTGATAAATGAGGGTGTTTCCTTAATTTCCATTTCAGATTTTTCATCATTAGTGTATAGGAATGCAAGAGATTTCTGTGCATTAATTTTGTATCTTACTACTTTACCAAATTCATTGATTAGCTCTAGTAGTTTTCGGATAGCATCTTTAGGATTCTCTGTGTATAGTATCATGTCATCTGCAAACAGTGAGAGCTTTACTTCTTCTTTTCTGATTTGGATTCCTTTGATTTCTTTTTCTTCTCTGATTTCTGTAACTAAAACTTCCAAAGCTATGTTGAATAATAGTGGTGAGAGTGGGCATCCTTGTCTTGTTCCTGATCTTAGAGGAAATGGTTTCAGTTTTTCACCATTGAGAACAATGCTGGCTGTGTGATTGCCATATACAGCCTTTATTGTGTTGAGGTAAGTTCCCTCTATGCCTGCTTTCTGGAGGGTTTTTATCATAAATGGCTGTTGAATTTTGTCGAAAGCTTTTTCTGCATCTGTTGAGATTATCATATGATTTTTTTTTTCTTATTTTGAGGTATGTGGGCCTCTCACTGTCATGGCCTCTCCTATTGTGGAGCATAGGCTCTGGATGCGCAGGCTCAGTGGCCATGGCTCACGGGCCCAGCCGCTCCGCGGCATGTGGGATCTTCCCGGACCGGGGCACGAACCCGTGTCCCCAGCATCAGCAGGCAGACTTTCAACCACTGCGCCATCAGGGAAGCCCATATCATATGATTTTTATCCTTCCGTTTGTTAATATGTGTATCACATTGATTGATTTGCATATATTGAAGAATCCTTGCATTCCTGGGATAAACTCTACTTGATCATGGTGTATGATCCTTTTAATGTGCTGTTGGATTCTGTTTGCTATTTTGTTGAGGAGTTTTGCATCTATGTTCATCAGTAATATTGGTCTGTAGTTTTCTTTTTTTTTGTGACAGATTTGTCTGCTTTGGGTATCAAGGTGATGGTGGCCTCATAGAATGAGTTTGGGAGTGTTCCTCCCTCTGCTGTATTTTGGAAGAGTTTGAGAAGGATAGGTGTTAGGTCTTCTCTAAATGTTTGATAGAATTCACCTGTGAAGCCATCTGTTCCTGGACTTTTGTTTGTTGGAAGATTTTAAATCAAAGTTTCAATTTCATTACTTGTGATTTCTTTGTTCATATCTTCTATTTCTTCCTGGCTCAGTCTGGGAAAGTTGTGTTTTTCTCAGAATTTGTCCATTTCTTCCAGGTTTTCCATTTTATTGGCATATAGTTGCTTGTAGTAATCCCTCATGATCCTTTGTATTTCTGCAGTGTCAGTTGTTACTTCTCCTTTTTCATTTCTAATTCTGTTGATTTGAGTCTTCTCCCTTTTTTTCTTGATGAGTCTGGCTAATGGTTTATCAATTTTGTTTATCTTCTCAAAGAACCAGCTTTTGGTTTTATTGTTCTTTGCTATTGTGTCCTTCATTTCTTTTTCATTTATTTCTGATCTGATCTTTATGATTTCTTTCCTTCTGTTAACTTTGTAGTTTTTTTGTTCTTCTTTCTCTAATTGTTCTAGGTGTAAGGTTAGGTTGTTTATTTGAGATTTTTCTTGTTTCTTGAGGTAGGATTCTATTGCTATAAACTTCCCTCTTAGAACAGCTTTTGCTGCATCCCATAGGTTTTGGGCCATCCTGTTTTCCTTGTCATTTGTTTCTAGATATTTTTTGATTTCCTCTTTGATTTCTTCAATGATCTCTTGGTTATTTAGTAGCATACTGTTTAGCCTCCATGTGTTTGTATTTTTTACAGTATTTTTTTCCTGTAATTGATATATAGTCTCATAGTGTTGTGGTCGGAAAAGATACTTGATACGATTTCAATTTTCTTAAATTTACCAAGGCTTGACTTGTGACCCAAGATATTATCTATGCTGGTGTATATTCCATGAGCACTTGAGAAGAAAGTGTATTCTGTTGTTTTTGGATGAAATGTCATATAAATATCAATTAAGTCTATCTTGTTTAATGTATTATTTAAAGCTTGTGTTTCCTTATTAATTTTCATTTTGGATGATCTGTCCATTGGTGAAAGTGGGGTGTTAAAGTCCCCTACTATGATTGTGTTGCTCTCGATTTCCCCTTTTATGGCTGTTAGCATTTGCCTTATGTATTGAGGTGCTCCTATGTTGGGTGCGAAGATACACTTTTATTTATTTTTCATACCAGTGTTTGTATAAAATTTTGTTTAGCCAAATGATTCTACTGGTGACTAATATTTGAAAATCACTCTCCAGTCTATAGAAAAAGTAATCCTCCCATTCTTCAATAAGTCTAGGTGGGTCTCAGTTGAATCCGCAAGAAATCCTGACTTCAGAATTTCAGAAATAATTAATTTCACTATGGGATGACCAATAAAGATGAACTTCAGACTCTGACTTGATATCCAAACAGGCAAGGCATACCTGGCCAGTGGTATCAACACTGAATAGACCCCATCCATTAACACCAGGTCATAACAGACCAGAGAAACAAATTTCTCCCACATGGCCAGAAAGTTTAATGGCAGTAACCCAAAGACTGACAGAGTCCCTATCTCATAGTTAATTCTTTTTATTTCTTCATAGTCATGGAAAGAAACTCTTTGAAACACTGAATATGAGGAATTATGTTTGTGAAAGTCCAACCTTCTTGGGACATGATACTAAAACCCATCAGAAAGACCAGCTGTTGGATTCTTACCTCTAGGTTCCAATAGGGTCATCCTGTTTTCGTGACACACATCCCACTGAGCCACTGCACATGGGCACAGAACATGCCTGCACAGACACACAGGGGCATACCAGCTTCCCATATCTGATTCACATCAATGCTGCATGCTGATCTTCTGGCTTCCTCTCTTTCTGAGTTTTTCTTCCCAGAATTCTTGCAACCAGCCTGGAATATCAGGGTTTAAGATGTTGAGTAAATGAGTTCTCTCCATCAGTTATAATTTACTAACCTCCTTGCTTATTGAGCTACAGTTCACTGTAACTCCAGGGAAACTGATTAGAAAAGAAATTTAATACACAGTTCTATTCCCTATGAATTAATGTGTGCTTCAAGGACACTGCTTTTTAGCTGATGGAGGGTGCAAGCTATTAGCATTGTAGAACGACTGTAATGGTGACTTTGAATAACTCAAGTAAGAGCTGGATTGAAAATCAAAGAAACAAACAGCAACAGTTGAATGTAAGTTCCAAGGTGGGTGTTTGCACCATTCCAAATGGGTGAGCAACACTGTCCAAAGAATCAGAGTTCAAGGACACCAGAAGAAGAGAGCAAAAAGAGAATAATTGTATCTGTTGACCAGTTGGGATCCTTGTTATTACATCAACAGTATTCTTGGCTTCAAACAAATATACACAGAAAATGCTTATGTGGAGCAAGAGTCTTATATTTTATGTATCATGATTTATAACTTGAAATGAATATTCACCTACTCTACTCCCTTTCCATTTTTACTAATGAACATTCTGCATGGATGGTATAAGTAGAAAGAGCCATCATTACTCTCCTTACAGAAGAAAGGGAGCCCTCTACAACTGGTAGAATATGGGGGACAACAAGGTACCCTCACCTTCCCCACCAGCTTACCAACGCTTGCCTTCTGCTAAAGTTGCATGTGGGGGTAATAAACCTATTAGATTGTTTCTGGAGAGAGAATCTTGATAATGCTGAGGTATAAAAAACTGGTGAGCATGTGAGTAAAATAAAGCTACCCAAGTAGGATCAACGTAAAAGACAGCTGAAGATTCAACATTTTACCAAAATCACCAGCATCTTGGTTTCACCCCATATTGGCCTTAGGTAGAGACCTGATATTAGTAGAGCACAGTGGGCCAAGGAACTCACTAATCCAGCCCAGCACTGAGATTCATCAGAAGTGTTGTTAATGCCTTTCAGTTTCTGTTCGTTCAGTCTTTTCTTCTTCCCACTATTCTAGGCCCCTATACTGCTGACCCAGCTAGGCCACATCAAGGTGGATTGGGAAGCCGTCACATGACACACTCTCTCCCCAGGAAGTTTGGTCAAGGCTTGTGGTGGATTTACAGGTTACAGAAATAAAATCTGCTTCCTTACTTCTACTTTTAAAGGCTATTTAAATGATGCATGTGAGTAATGACATGAGTGATATTTAATACCTGGTGATTTGCTAAACATTTCACTTCTCTTCAAGCCTGCAAAAACTTTTTAGAGACAATGCAAGGACAGGTTTTGAGGTTCTTTTTTCAATCCTGAGTGAAAGACAGGGATGAGGAATTAAAAATGAAGGGCTCCCATAAAAGGGGAAATTGACAGTGACACAATCATAGTAGGGGACTGTAACACCCCACTTTCACCAATGGACAGATCATCCAAAATGAAAATTAATAAGGAAATGCAAGCTTTAAATGATACACTAAACAAGATGGACTTAATTGATGGAATAGGACATTCCATCCAAAAACAACAGAATACACTTTCTTCTCAACTGCTCATGGAACATTCTCCAAGATAGATCATATCTTGGGTCACAAGTCAAACCTTGGTAAATTTAAGAAAATTGAAATCATGTCAAGTATCTTTTCTGACCACAATGCTATGAGACTAGATATCAATTACAGGAAAAAAGTCTGTAAAAAATACAAACACATGGAGGCTAAACAATACACTACTTAATAACGAAGAGATCACTGAAGAAATCAAAGAGGAAACCAAAAAATACCTAGAAACAAATGACAATGAAAACATGATGACTCAAAAGCTATGGGATGCAGCAAAAGCAATTCTAAGAGGGAAGATTATAGCTATACAAGCCTACCTCAAGAAGCAAGAAACATCTCAAATAAATGACCTAACTTTACACCTAGAACAATTAGAGAAAGAAGAACAAAAACCCCACAAAGTTAGCAGAAGGAAAGAAATCATAAAGACAAATCAGAAATAAATGAAAAAGAAATGAAGGACACAATAGCAAAGAACAATAAAACTAAAAGCTGGTTCTTTGAGAAGATAAACAAAATTGATAAACTGTTAGCCAGACTCATCAAGAAAAAAAGGGAGAAGACTCAAATCAATAGAATTAGAAATGAAAAAGGGGAAGTAACCACTGGCACTGCAGAAATACAAAGGATCATGAGAGATTACTACAAGCAACTATATGCCAATAAAATGGACAACCTGGAAGAAATGAACAAATTCTTAGAACACCACAACCTTCCCAGACTGAACCAGGAAGAAATAGAAAATATGAACAGACAAATCACAAGTAATGAAATTGAAAGTGTGATTAAAAATTTTCCAACAAACAAAAGTCCAGGAGCAGATGGATTCACAGGCGAATTCTATCAAACATTTAGAGAAGACCTAACACCTATCCTTCTCAAACTCTTCCAAAATACAGCAGAGGGAGAAACACTCCTAAACTCATTCTATGAGGCCACCATCACCCTGATACCAAAACCAGACAAAGATGTGACAAAAAAAGAAAACTACAGACCAATATCACTTATGAATTTAGATGCAAAAATCCTCAACAAAATACTAGCAAACAGAATCCAACAACACATTAAAAGGATCATACACCACGATCAAGTGGGGTTTTTCCCAGGAATGCAAGGATTCTTCAATATACGCAAATCAATCAACGTGATACACCATATTAACAAATTGAAGGAGAAAAAAAATATGATCATCTCAATAGATGCAGAGAAAAGTTTTGACAAAATTCAACACCTATTTATGATAAAAAAAAAAAAAACCTCCAGAAAGTAGGCATAGAGGGAAATTACCTCAACATAATAAAGGTCATATATGAAAACCCAAAGCTAACATCGTCCTAAATGGTAAAAAACTGAAACCATTTACACTAAGATCAGGAACAAGACAAGGTTGCCCGTTCTCACCACTACTATTCAACACAGTTTTGGAAGTTTTAGCCCCAGCAATCAGAGAAGAAAAAGAAATAAAAGGAATCTAAATCGGAAAAGAAGAAGTAAAGCTCTCACTGTTTGCAGATGACATGATACTATACATAGACAATCCTAAAGATGCTACCCAAAAACTACTAGAGCTAATCAATGAATTTGGTAAAGTAGCAGGATAAAAAATTAATGCACAGAAGTCTCCTGCATCTCTATACACTAATGATGAAAAATCTGAAAGTGAAATTAAGAAAACACTCCCATATACCATTGCAACAAAAAGAATAAAATACCTCAGAATAAACCTACCTAAGGAGACAAAAGACCTGTATGCAGAAAATTATAAGACACTGATGAAAGAAATTAATGATACAAATAGATGGAGAGATATACCATGTTCTTCGATTGGAAGAATCAACATTGTGAAAATGACTATACTACCCAAAGCAATCAACAGATTCAGTGTAATCCCTATTTAACTACCAATGGCATTTTTCACTAAACTAGAAAAAAATTTTTCACAATTTGTATGGAAACACAAAAGACCCCAAAAAGCCAAAGCAACCTTAAGAAAGAAAAACGGAGCTGGAGGAATCAGGCTCCATGACTTCAGACTATACTACAAAGCTACAGTAATCAAGACAGTATGGTACTGGCACTAAAACAGAAATATAAGTCAATGGATCAGGATAGAAAGCCCAGAGATAAACCCATGCACATATGGTCACCTTATGTTTGAAAAAGGAGGCAAGAATATACAATGGAGAAAAGACAGCCTCTTCAATAAGTGGTGCTGGGAAAACTGGACAGCTACATGTAAAAGAATGAAATTAGCACACTCCCTAACACCATACACAAAAATGAACTAAAAATGGATTAAAGACCTAAATGTAAGGCCAGACACTATCAAACTCTTAGAGGAAAACATAGGCAGAACACTCTATGACATAAATCACAGCAAGATCCTTTTTGGCCCACCTCCTAGAGAAATGGAAATGGGACCTATTGAAACTTAAAAGCTTTTTCACTGCAAAGGAAACCATAAACAAGACGAAAAGACAACCCTCACAATGGGAGAAAATATTTGCAAATGAATCAACGGACAAAGGATTGATCTCCACAATTTACAAGTAGCTCATGCAGCTCAATATCAAAAAAACAAACAACCCAATCCAGAAATGGGCAGAAGAGCTAAATAGACATTTCTCCAAAGAAGATATACAGATTGCCAACAAACACGTGAAAGAATGCTCACCATCAATAATCATTTGAGAAATGCAAATCAAAAGTACAATGTGGGGCTTCCCTGGTGGCGCAGTGGTTGAGAGTCCGCCTGCCAATGCAGGGGACGCGGGTTCGTGCCCCGGTCTGGGAGGATCCCGCATGCTGCGAAGCGGCTGGGCCCGTGAGCCATGGCCGCTGAGCCTGCGTGTCCGGAGCCTGTGCTCTGCAATAGGAGAGGCCACAGCAGTGAGAGGCCCACGTACTGCAAAAAAAAAAAAAAAAGTACAATGTGATATCATCTCACACCAGTCAGAATGGCCATCATCAAAAAATCTACAAATAATAAATTCTGGAGAGGGTGTGGAGAAAAGGGAACCCTCTTGCCCTGTTGGTGGGAATGTAAATTGATGCAGCCACTATGGAGAACAGTATGGAGGTTCCCTAAAAAACTATAAATAGAACTACTGTATGACCCAGCAATCCCACTTGTAGGCACATACCCTGAGAAACCATAATTCAAAAAGAGTCATGTACCGCAATGTTCATTGCAGCTCTATTTACAATAGCTAGGACATGGAAAAAACCTAAGTGTCCATTGACAGATGAATGGATAAAGCAGATGTGATGCATATATACAATGGAATATTACTCAGCCATAAAACGGAACGAAATTGAACTATTTGTAGTGAGGTGGATGGACCTAGAGTCTGTCATGCAGAGTGAAGTAAGTCAGAAAGAGAAAAACAAATATCATATGCTTACACATATATATGGAATAAAAAATAATGGTCATGAAGAACATAAGGGCAAGACGGGAATAAAGACGCAGACCTACTAGAGAACGGACTTGAGGACACGTGGAGGGGGAAGGGTAAGCTGGGACAAAGTGAGAGAGTGGTAGTGTATATATGGACATATACACACTACCAAATGTAAAATAGATAGGTAGTGGGAAGCAGTCACATAGCACAGGGAGATCAGTTCGGTGCTTTGTGACCAGCTAGAGGGGTGGGTTAGGGAGGGTGGGAGGAAGGGAGAAGCAAGAGGGAAGAGATATGGGGATATATGTATATGTATAACTGCTTCACTTTGTTATAAAGCAGAAACTAACACTCCTTTGTAAAGCAATTATACTCCAATAAAAACGTTTAAAAAAAAAATGAAGGGCTCCAATAATGCCAGGCTGAAGGGCAATGAGCATATTTCTTGCCTGTGGAAAATCTCAGTAATTCAGTTCTGGAAATTGTCTTTGTCCTTCATCCCCTAAGGCCAAAAAAAGTGAAGTAAGGGATGAGAGGTTTTATCAAATTGGACTTCACTTCATTATTCCTACTATATCATGAATCCATCACTCTCCAAGTTAACCTCACCCCAGATGATGGTTTTTAAATAAGGTGTTCTTTCTCAGACTTATCTAGTCAAAATTTATTGGTGACTATGTGGAAAGATTAAGAGTGGGAGATTCTGCCACTAATGCTTTTGAGATAGGCCTGAGTTATTCTTAAATTTATTGAGCCTGTTCTACCCTGTGTCTATGTATGTGAATGTGGTCAATGGCATTTTTAATATATGTTTTGAAGATTTTTAAACAGATGTTACCAGTTCAATATGGCAGAGTAGAAGGACGTGCACTCATTCCCTGTTGCGAGAGTACCAGAATCACAACTAACTGCTAAATAATCATCGACAGGAAGACACTGGAACTCACCAAAAAAGATACCCCACATCCAAAGACAAAGGAGAGGATGCAGTGAGACGGTAAGAGGGGCACAATCACAATAAAATCAAATCCCATAACTGCTAGGTGGGTGACTCATAAACTGGAGAACACGTATACCACAGAAGTCCACCCACTGGAGTAAAGGTTCTGAGCCCCATAACAGGCTTCCCAACCTGGGGCTCTGGCAAAGGGAAGAGGAATTCCTAGAGAATCAGACTTTGAAGGCTAGCAGGATTTGATTGCAGGACTTTGACAGGACTGGGAGAAACAGAGACTTCACTCTTGGAAGGCACACACAAAGTAGTGTGTGCATCAGGACTCAGGGGATGGAGCAGTGATCCCATAGGAGACTGAACCAGACCTACCTGCTAGTGTTGGAGGGCCTCCTGCAGAGGCGGGGGGTGGCTGTGGCTCACCATGGGGACAAGAACACTGGCAGCAGAAATTCTGGGAAGAACTGCTTTGCATGAGCCCTCCCAGAGTCCTCCAATAGCCACACGAACGAGCCTGTAGGCTCCAGTGTTGTGTCGCCTCAGACCAAACAACCAACAAGGAGGGAACCAACAAGGAGGGAACTCAGCCCCACCCATCAGTAGACAAGCAGATTAAAGTTTTACTGAGCTCTGCCCACCAGAGCAACACACAGCTCTACCCACCACCAGTTCCTCCCATCAGGAAGCTTGCACAAGCCTCTTAGATAACCTCATCCATCAGAGGGCAGATAGCAGAAGCAAGAAGAACTACAGTTCTGCAGCCTGTGGAAGAAAAATGACATTCACAGAAAGACAGACAAAATGAAAAGGCAGAGGACTATGTACCAGACGAAGGAACAAGATAAAACCTCAGAAAAACAACTAAATGAAGTGGAGATAGGCAAACTTCCAGAAAAAAAATTCTGAATAATGATAGTGAAGATGATCCAGGCCCTTGGAAAAAGAATGGAGGCAAAGATCGAGAAGCTGCAAGAAGTGTTTAACAAAGACCTAGAAGAATTAAACAACAAACACCTAGAATAATTAAAAAACAAACAAAGAGAGATGAACAATACAATAACTGAAATGAAAAAATTCCCCAGAAGGAATCAATACCAGAGTAACTGAGGCAGAAGAACAGATAAGTGACCTGGAAGATAGGATGGTGGAATTCACTGCCATGAAACAGAATAAAGAAAAAAGAATGAAAAGAAATGAAGACAGCCTAAGAGACTTCTGGGACAACATTAAACACAACAACTTTCACATTATAGGAGTCCCAGAAGGAGAAGAGAGAGAGGAAGGACTCAAGAAAATATTTGAAGAGATTATAGTCAAAAACTTCCCTAACATGGGAAAGGAAATAGCCATCCAAGTCCAGGAAGCACAGAGAGTCTCAGGCAGGATAAACCCAAGGAGAAACATGCCAAGACACATAGTAATCAAACTCACAAAAATTAAAGACAAAAAAATTATTGAAAGCAACAAGGGAAAAACGACAAATAACATACAAGGGAACTCCCATAAGCTTAACAGCTGATTTCTCAGCAGAAACTATACAAGCCAGAAATCAGTGGCAGGATATATTTAAAGTGATGAAAGAGAAGAACCTACATCCAAGATTACTCTACCTGGCAAGGATCTCATTCAGATTCGACAGAGAAATCAAAAGCTTTACAGACAAGCAAAAGCAAAGAGAATTCAGCACCACCAAACCAGCTCTACAGCAAGTGCTAAAAGACCTTCTCTAAGTGGGAAAAACAAGAGAAGAAAAGGACCTACCAAAATAAACCCATAACAATTATGAAAATGGTAATAGAAACATAACTATCGATAATTACCTTAAACGTGAATGGATTAAATGCTCCATCCAACAGACACAGTCTCGCTGAAAGGATACAAAAACAATACCCATATATATGCTGTCTACAAGAGACCCACTTCAGACCTAGGGACACATATAGACTGAAAGTGAGGGGATGGAAAAAGATATTCCATACAAATGGAAATCAAAAGAAAGCTGGAGTAGCAATTCTCATATCAGATAAAATAGACTTTAAAATAAATAATGTTACAAGAGACAAGGAAGGACACTACATAATGATCAAGGGATCAATCCAAGAAGAAGATATAACAATTATAAATATATATGCACCCAACATAGGAGCACATTAATACATCAGGCAACTGCTAACAGCTATAAAAGAGGATATCAACAGTAACACAGTAATAGTGGGGGACTATTACAGCTCACTTACACCAATGAACAGATCATCCAGACAGAAAATTAATAAGGAAACACAAGCTTTAAATGACACAATAGACCAGATAGATTTAATTGATATTTATAGGACATTCCATCCAAAAACAGCAGATTACACTTTCTTCTCAAGTGCACACGGAACATTCTCCAGGATAGATCACATCTTGGGTCACAAATCAAGCCTCGGTAAGTTTAAGAAAATTGAAATCATATCAAGCATCTTTTCCGACCACAACACTATGACATTAGAAATCAAATACAGGGGGAAAAACGTAAAAAACACAAACACATGGAGGCTAAACAATATGTTACTAAATAACCAACAGATCACTGAAGAAATCAAAGAGGAAATCAAAAAATACCTAGAGACAAATTACAACTAAAACATGATGATCCAAAGCCTATGGGATGCAACAAAAGCAGTTCTAATCGTGAAGTTTATAACAGTACAAGCCTATCTCAGGAAACAAGAAAAATCTCAAATACATAATCTAATATTGCACCTAAAAGAACTAGAGAAAGAAGAACAAACAAAACCCAAAATTAGTAGAATGAAAGAAATAATAAAGATCAGAACAGAAATAAATGAAATAGAACCAAAGAAAACAATAGCAAAGATCAATAAAACTAAAAGCTGATTCTTTGAGAAGATAAACAAAACTGATAAACCTTTAGCAAGACACATCAAGAAAAAGAGGGAGAGGACTCAAATCAATAAAACTAGAAATGAAAAAGGAGAAGTTACAATGGACACCGCAGAAATACAAAGCATCCTAAGTGACTACTACAAGCAACTCTATGCCAATAAAATGGACAACCTGAAAGAAATGGACAAATTCTTAGAAAGGTATAGCCTTCCAAGACTGAACCAGGAAGAAATAGAAAATGTGAACAGACCAATCACAAGTAATGAAATTGTAACTGTGATTCAAAATCTTCCAAAAAACAGAAGTCCAGGACCAGATGGCTTCACAGTTGAATTCTATCAAACATTCAGAGAAGAGCTAATACCCATCCTTCTCAAACTCGTCCAAAATACAGCAGAGGGATGAACACTCCCAAACTCATTCTATGAGGCCACCATCACCCTGATACCAAAACCAGAGAAAGATACTACAAAAAGAAGAAAATTATGGACCAACATCACTGATGAATATACATGCAAAAATCCTCAACAAAATACTAGCAAACAGAATCCAACAACACATTAAAAGGATCATACACCATGATCAAGTGGGATTTATCCCAGGGTTGCAAGGATTCTTCAATATACAGAAATAAATCAATGTGATACACCTTATTAACAAACTGAAGAATAAAAATCATATAATCATCTCAATAGATGCAGAAAAAGCTTTTAACAAAATTCAACACTCATTTATGATAAAAACTCTCCAGAAAGTGGGCCTAGAGGGAACCTACCTCAACATAATAAAGGCCATATATGACAAACCCACAGCCAACATCATTCTCATTGGTGAAAAACTGAAAGCATTTCCTCTAAGATCAGGAACAAGACAAGGATGTCCACTCTCACCACTCTTATTCAACATAGTTTTGGAAGTTTTAGCCACAGCAATCAGAGAAGAAAAGGAAATAAAAGGAATCCAAATCGGAAAAGAAGAAGTAAATTGTCACTGTTTGCAGATGACACCATACTATATACAGAGAATCCTAAATATGCCACCAGAACACTACTAGAGCTAATCAATGAATTTGGTAAAGTTGCAAGATATAAAATTAATGCACAGAAATCTCTTGCATTCCTATACACTAACAGTGAAAGATCAGAAAGAGAAATTAAGGAAACAATCCCATTCACCATTGCAACAAAACAAATAAAACACCTAGGAATAAACCTACCTAAGGAGGTAAAAGACCTGTATTCAGAAAACTATAACAAAGTTTTGTTTGTTTGTTTTTGTTTTCTCTCACCCAGAGAAAACCATAATTCAAAAAGACACATGGACCCCAATGCTCATTGAAGCACTGTTTACAATAGCCAGGTCATGGAAGCAACCTAAATGCCCATCAACAGACGAATGGATAAAGATGATGGAATATTACTCAGCCATAAAACGGAATGAAATTGGGTCATTTGTAGAGACATGGATGGATCTAGAGACTGTCATACAGAGTGAAGTAAGTCAGAAAGAGAAAAACAAATATTGTATATTAACGCATATATGTGGAGTCTAGAAAAACGGTGCAGATGAACTGGTTTGCAGGGCAGAAATAGAGACACAGATGTAGAGAATAAATGTATGGACACCAAGGTGAGAAAGTGAGGTGGGGTGGGGTGGTGGTGGTGGGATGAATTGGGAGATTGGGATTGACATATATACACTACTATGTATAAAATAGAGAACTAATAAGAACCTATTGTATAAAAAATAAATTTAATTTAAAAAAAGATTTTTAAAAATTGTTTTTGTCTGATTATAACTTAAGAAAAACCATGATTACTGTAGAGAAATTACCATAAGGAAATCTTCAGAAAGTTATACAAAGACCTATTGACAAGGGGATTCATCGCTGCATTACTTTTCCTTCTAAAACTGTAAACAACCTAAATGGTCAAAAGTAGAGTTTAGATAAATATAACTATGCTGTGTAGTCATTAAAAATCATTTAAGGCTGTAACTGAAACTAACACAACATTGTAATCAACTAAACTTCCATAAAAATTTTTTTAAAAATCATTTAAGGATATGGGATAGTGATCACAGTATATTAAGGGGAAAAATAAGGTTATAAACAATATATACATTATGATTCCATTTGCTTTTAAGTATTTATTCATTTATTTTTATGGATAAAAAGGACAAATTCCGAAAGGTTAAGTGTTATACTTTCAAGTTGGTGATTGCAAGTTATTTTTATCTTCTTTATATTTTTCTGTATACTGCAAAATGTTTGCAATCACTGTACATTACATTTAGAATCAGGGAAAATGGAATCATTGTTACTTTCAAGTTCGAACATGTCAACTACCCCAATAACCTAAAGAACTAGTTGTGTTCATAATGGCTAAGTGTGTGCTTTACGGAGCTGGGTCTTCCAGTTATAGATGAAAGAAGTAGGTACCTCTGCCTCTTTTGTAGCTAGAGTCAATGAACTTCTAACTAGGCTCCTTGTCTTTCAAGGTGTTTGGCTTCTGAAACATCTTTGGATGGGGTACAATGTGCCCCTCCCAAAGGCTTTCGTTTCCATCTTGTTGGGCCGGGCAGGCAGGAAGAAGACACACAGCCTGTATCTGGCCACTCCATCAAAGCAGTGACCATCCACCTCGGAGCTTTTCTTAAAGGACGAGGGCACCACCACCACCACCATCATTGAAAGGTGACATGAACCAGCATGTTCCAGACAAGGAACCTCAGGACCAGATAGATGAGGTGGTCAGAGTTCTAGAAAACCACCTAGTTCTCTTGCTTCTCCAACACTGCACATTTCCACCTTCATTTAAGGAAACCAGAGCACATTTGAGTGAGAAAATAGCACAGTGACTATTTGCTGTGACGGTGAATCCAGGTCTCCCTACCTATGTTTCTTCCCAGGTGGTTAGCCACTAGGCCAGTGTTCCAGAACTTTAATCTCAACACATGTAGATCTATCATCCTCATCAATAAATTTTCACTGGGTACCCTCTCTGCACCTGGTAAAATTGTAGGTATACAGAAATAACTGCAATTTTCCTTTCCTGAGGAATTAGAATCAAGGGAAAATTACATAACAGTATGGGAGTGTGAGCTTACTGTAGGTGGAATAATATACGGGGGACTTTCAGCTTTTATTCTAAGCCACTCTGTGCTATAAATAAATAGAATGACCAGAATAATTTAATTTTATTGTGCAAAATTAAAATTCAAAAACATTTTTTTATTGTATTCTCTCCAAATTTCAAGACAGTGTTATTTAATGAATGTAACTATTTAAAGATAAAAATCAGACATCACTTTTCATTTTCTGAAAAAGGTGGTGAGTTTAACGATATCATTATCTTCACTAGCTTCTAAAGCAGGGAACCTAAGGTTGATCCATTTCCCCCAAATTTTTTGTGTAGTAAGTTTATATGGAAGTGGAAAACTTAGTGCTAACAGAAACAAATTTGACCACACTTTTTAAATTATAGGATAATTGCTAATTCTGTGGTCATTCATTCCCATGCCATCAACTCCAACACAGGAAACTATGAGAAACAGAACCACTGGTAAAATTAAACCTGCAATTTAGCACCAATTTCTAGGATATGTTGATTTGTCTCTGTTTTGCAACATGTACACAGATATATAAAATTTTCACATTTGTTTCTCACATGTTTACCCTGTAAATCCAGAGTTTCTCATGCCATGACAATTTTACTAAATTTAAGACAGTTTTTGATCCTGCTTATAGCTTTCCTTTTTAGTTGATTTTTAATGTGAGGGTGATAACATACTCAGTGTATTAGTACAAACTACCCTTGAAAACACAAAAGAAAGAAAGAAAGAGAGAGAGAGAAAAAGAAAGAAAGAAAGAAAAAGAAAGAAAGAAGAGAAAGGAAGGAAGGAAGAAAGAAGAAAGAGAAGAAAAGAAAGAAAGGCAAATCCATGCTTTATCTTAATTCACCAACATTTTAGCTAATAATTATCTTTGCCACCTAGTATTTGAATCAACCTCTGCTGTTTGCAGTGAATTCCCATCACATTTCATATCTTTGCTAATATCCTCCATCTACTTCCAGAATTTTTTCTAGGTACCCTTCATTTCGCTCATCCACTACACTCAGCCCTTCAGTTCTTAGAACAATGTACTCAAGGTTTCACTATACCTTGACTTAAAACCATTCAAACAGCCCCCGAATTTTCCTCATTGGTTGAATCCCCCTCTAGCTAGAATCCTCCTTCCATCCCCATTATCTGCATAACTGGTCTTTGGTCTTTTTCCTTTTCTATAGCCATAGTAAAGTATTAATTAAAGTTCATCCAATTTTCTGGATCAATATTGTCAGTCCTTTTTTTTTTGGCCCTGCTGTGCAGCATGTGGGAGCTCAGTTCCCCAACTGGGGATTGAACCCCCCAACCCCGGCAGTGGAAGCACGGCGTCTTAACCACTGGACCTCCAGGGAAGTCCCGATATTGTCAGTCTTAAATGATTGGTTTCATTGGCAAGTGCCCTGGCTAATTCAAATGACATGACCAGACATCTGATGTGACACAGCCCCACCCATAGATCAGAAGTGGGAAGGACAGTAATCAAAGTAATAATAAATATTGAGCACTTAGTGCTTTGCATGTACTATCTGGATTTAAACTCAGATAGTCTAAATGTGAAACACTACACTGTGCTGTTGTGATGAGGAGGAAAAGGAGAAAGAAGGCAGAGGAGGAAGGAGTGAAGGTATAATAACAGTGGGTAAGTCTCTAATGTTGAAAAGTACTAGAATGGAATCCTGACTTCCATGCTCTATGGCTGCATACATGGCCCAATGCAGCATGTATTGAATGATTACAAAGTTTCATGCCCTAGGTAGTGTGCTGTATGCTACACGCTTCCTAGTGAGCAAAAAGTGATATGGTCCCCGTCTTCCTAGAGCTGCAGTTTAGTAATGGAGAAAGGCAAGGGGGCACAAAAGGACACAGAATTGGGGGTGGTGGTCTTCTCCAGGTAAGTATTGTCTGAAATGTTGTCTGAAGGATGGGTCAGTGTTAATCAGAAAGGAGCAGGGAAGAGCACTACCAGCAATGGAACCAGCACGTGCAAATGCCCCACCTCATATGAAAGAGGAGGTTTATTAAAATAATTCAAAGAAAGTATCTAATACAGTTCCTGGTACATGATAAAGATTAATAATGTTAACAATGTTGATGATAGCAGTAGTAATGCTGCTACTGCTGTTGACGGTGATGGGGGTGGTGGTGGTAATGGTGAGGGTGGTAGTGGAGGTGGAGTTGGTGGTGGCAGTGGTTTTGGTGGTGATGGTGGTGGTGGTGGTGGTGATGGTGATGATGGTGATGGTGGCAGTGGTTTTGGTGGTAATGGTGGTGGTGGCGGTGGTGGTGGTGATGGTGATGATGGTGGTGATGGCGGTAGTGGTGATGATGGTGGTGGCAGTGGTGGTGGTGATGGTGGTGATGATGGTGGTGGTGGTGGTGGTGTTGGTGGTGATGGTGGCAGTGGTGGTGGTGGTGGTGGTAGTGGTGGTGGTGATGATGGTGGTGGTGGCAGTGGTGGTAGTGGCCTCAACAAGAAATATCTACTTCCAAATTATTGCCCTTGGATTTTCTTAATCAACAGTAGAGCTGATTAACTGAGATTTATTCTTTTTCCCAGGTTCCAGGTCACTCTAGTGAAGGTTTTTAGTCAAAGTGCATTTCCTTGAGGGCAGGCAAGAAAAGGGAAAAGGAAGGAGAGCTAAAAGTCTAAATCATGGACATCTGACTAGTATTTATTTTATTTGTAAGTCTTTTTAGTGTAGTATTACCAGGCTTATTGATTTAATCTTTACAGATAGAAGAAAAAATACACAGATGATCTATTGTGTTCATTATGATACGGGTGCCAGTTTCTCCAGAGAAAAATCTAACGAGAGCAATTAGATGAGACATTTACCTGATACTAGAAGTTCTCAGTACTGCAGAACATAGAAAACAATATTTCTTTCAGAGTAAACAATACCTCTTCCAAACCACGCCCCTTCAGACCACTTCTTAGCAATCACTGTTAATGGCAATGACTTTTAACAGTCATGCAGATGGTATGGAAATTGTGGTCCATGCAGTTTCCTTGTTCACTTTCCTGTTTACCAGCCATCTCAAATAGGTAGGCGCTTACTTTAAACACTTTGAAATGCTATGGTAAAATGTGCAGTGAACTAGCGTTTGCATGGCTGATTAAGCCCCTATCCGTGACCTTCACCTCTTTCTACAGCTGCTGTACATATAGCCAGGTTCAAAGGATGAGAGAATCTCACAAACACCGAATTTCCACACCCAAAACATTTCCATAAAAGCCAAATAAAAACACACAGAAAGGTGTGGTTGCTCACCTTCATTTTCTTTTAAGTAGATTGGCTATTTTCTATTATAGCTCACCTGGTTAGTTTATTTAATGTTTACTTCCAGTAGGCTATTGCCTGAAAAAGGAGAAAACAATCATTGCAAGCATGAACTAGAGAAATGGTAATCTTCCTACCAGTGCATGGGAAGTAAATTAATTCTTTAAAGCAGAGGTCCTAGGAGGAGCGTCACTCCACCTAAATCCTGAAATTATGTGTCCATATGCATAGGCGTACCCCTCCCTGGGGTGGGTGTGGGGAGAGGAGCCATCGCTTTCTTTAGATCTTCAATGAGGTCCATAACCACAGAAGGATCGTTAAAACCCACTGCTCAGCTGTGTCCTCCTTTCGCTATTCTTTCCCTGGGCAACTTTTAACACATAGAAAGACATTTAAAAAGGGCAGCACCACGGTTTAATTGCTCATAAATTAAGTCTGAGCAATGTAATGTACAATAAATTAAAAAATGATATGGATGTTAAACAGTGTTTATAGAATAAAGTGGTCACTTGTCCAACCATCAGAAAATATCATAGAGAAGGGTAATGGACAAACTGGAATATATGACTATTTAATTTTTTTTTCAATTATTATTTTTAAAAATTTCAAAACCTCAGGATGTGTGGGGAAAATTGTGTGATATCCCTGGGACAAAATTCTCTTCAGTTGACATACAAGACAGGAATCTGAGTGCAGTAGAAAAATCACCACATTTGCTGATATCATCTTTTTCCCAATTGTCATGGTCTGTGAATTTTTGGAGTCATAATTTCTTTTCCCGCACTTAGTCCTTCTATGCCTTGCTCATTTTTTCCAATGATTCTCATCCTTTGGTGGTTATGATTCTAAATGTCCTCCAAGGTGGGATGCTATGGGTGATGACTGAGTTCATGTGCACCTATAACGGGTAACCTATACTGGAGAGCTAGAGTAGCAATTCTGCCACAAAATGACATGCTGGAGGAAAGGGGTGGTTGACTGTTTGTTTACTTAAGGTGCTACTATTTACTCACCTGCAGGGATGTAAATGAATACCTTGGATTCTTTCCCTACAAAAGTAAATAATTTCACTGAGCTTATATTAATTATGTGATGTGCCTTTTTAAGACGTCTGTTAAGGTAGATCATAATAAATAATGTGCCATCGTAAAATGATAGAAAAGGGTTGTCTTTAAGGAAGGAGAAGAAAGAGGAGAAGGAGGAGGCGGAGAGAAAGAATTGGAAGAAGAAAAAGGGGAGGAGGAAGAAGGGAAGAGGAGAAGAGGATAGTCAATGAAAAAACTTTTTGCAGAACAGCCTTCAAAGAACATCCTGGGCCAATACACACTAACGTCTTGGAACTAAATTTCTGTCTCTGTCTGTGGAGGGGAGAAGCAGAAAATGAGAGAAAGAAGTGAGAGGGCTTAGTCCTTTCAAGTGAGCTCTGGATGGAGTCATCTTGGGGAAGGGACATTGGGAAACATAGATAGGGCCCCCATAGTGCCAGGCTGAGCACTGAGACTATGTACAGGGAAATTATTTCTCTAAAGCAAGAGTTCTAAGAGGAACATACTCAAAATTGTGTGTTCATAAACATGGGTCATGTTTTTCCCTCAGAAGAGGAGACATAGCTTTCTTTAGATATTCAATGTAGTCCACAATCTCAAAAAACTTGCTAAAACAAATTGCTTAGGGTCAGGGCTTCCCAGAACTTCTCTTTCCAGAAGCATCCAAGTTGCTCTGCAACTCCTAAGTCCCGATTTTGACAGAAGGAGGATAAGCAACAAAAGAGGGTATTGCAACAGCTTTTTCCTGAGTGTGAAACCTAAGTAGCTTAAATCCATAGCCTCGCTCTTTTTAAGCTCATGTTCTAAGCTGGTTAACGAGACCAGAATTCAGATGAACTGCATAGTTATATGTGAGCAGGATTTGGCTTTTTTCCAACATCCTCTCCCATTTGTAATGTCATTTGTTCTTCACACACTTCTGGAGATAAGTAGGTCACCTTACCATTAGTTCCCATTCACAGAACAGGAAATTGAGGGCCTTAGAGCTAAAGTAACTGGTTCAAGTTCACAAGTGGTGGTGGCCTGACAGGCTGAGAATCTAGGCGTCTGACTCCTAGGTCAGTGTCTGTTCTGCCGCAGCAGGCTTTCCCCAGTTTTATTACATGCAGGAATTCAAAAAAGGGTAAGACATGTCTTCCCATAAAGAAGTTAAAATCTAAATACAGTTTTATTTTTTCTCCTAGTGGCAAAAAGATGTTTTTAATCCCCTCAACCCAGCCCTACACATGTCCCTGTTCTGTGCCCTGCCCTTTTTCAGAGGTAGACTGAATCAAGACCATTTAAAGAGAAGCAGTGCTCCTCCCAGACAACAAAGAAAGTAGCCAGAGCTTATCATGCTGCCACAAAACTCTGGGCAGATCAGAAAAACAAACAAATAAACAATGTTCCTCATCACATTTTTGAAGAGATGTTTTGTTTGAAAGAACAGGGTCAGAATCTTGCTAAGAGGGGAAGCCATCTTCCTTCAGTAAACATGTATTGTACAAATTAATATTTCTTAGAAATATGTTTATTTACTCGAATTTGTGATAGGAAGTCTTATTAGCTCTATTTTTTTTTTAACCTCTCCCTGTATCTACACTCCTTTCCACATAACTGTGCAATGTATATCCAATTTGGGCAGCGTGTAGTTCTGTGATTCTTGGTTTTGACATATGACTCGCTTTTGCCAATAGAATAAGGTCAAAGTCACACTGTGCCAATTCTGAGCCAAGGCCTCAAGAGGCCTTGTGTTTTCTCTAGCCTCATGTATCAATATTTCTGCCAATCACCTTGAGAGGACCGCGCCAGACTAGCCCACTGGAACCAGGAAGAGGAGGCTGGATATTTGGGATGGAGGTGCACCAACGAAGTCACCCAGCTGAGCTGAGTCTACATTAGCCAATCCCCCAAAAGACACCTCTCTGAAGATGTCTCCAAGGCCAAACCATCAGCAGTTCATGTTATTGTACAAAGTAAAGTTCTTTTTCATAACCAATTATGTATTTTTGGTCCAAATGCAATCATGTATATTTGGTCCCAATTTTAGTGGAACTTTCCTGTTGAATTTTAATAAAGAAGTTTCAACACTCCTAGTTCCTTTTTCATGAGATGCCTTTATAGCAGGAATAGCCAGATACACCTGGGGGAAGGGGATTCTGGCCCAATTATGAACTGGACTGTTAACCAGTACCTCATCTTCCATACCTACCCATTGTTCTAGTCCACTTGAAATTTGTTTTTAAAGATATGGAATCATAAAGAGAATAAATTACAGACCTACCTCAAAGATATTGTGAGTTCAGTTCCAGACCACTACAATAGAGCAAATACTGCAATAAAGCAAGTCACATGAAATTTTTGGTTTCCCAGTGCTTACCAGACCCTCCTACATAAGGATTTGGAGAAAACACTTATACAAGTATGACAAAGAGCCTTGCTCCAGCCAGGCTTCCATGACAGAAGTAAGCTCTACAGGATGTTATCTGAGAGACTAGTTTTTTCAATTGTCTTGAGGGAACACAGCTAGTACCCTAGTACTATTGTTGATGCATAGAACTTTCAGGATTAAATCTCTTACAAAACCCCAGTTGAGAAGGACTAGTAATAAGATAGCTTCTGATCTGATTTAAATCCATATTTTTCTTCTTTTAATGCCCAGTTCTGTTCTTCTCCTTCTCTGGTCTCATATTTTGTCTTTGGTTGGCCATGTCAGTATGACCCATACCAGTGTGCATATCCAGTGTATGTATATATACATTTACAGTTGCTCAAAATGCCCTAAATCAACTTTCTAATCAATTGTATTATTAGGATGGTGAGATCGTTATCAGGGAAGTTCCCCAAATTGTTCCAGCTCTCCTTCTAGTCAGCTGGTAGGATTATACTTCCCTGACTTCTTGAAGTTAGATGTGCCCATGTCACTTCCTTTGGTAAAAGTGATGAACGTCATGTTCAAGCAGAGTCTTTAAGAGCTAGTGCATATTTCACCATGTTCTCTTTTCCTGCCTCAACAAACATAAACTCACATGTTGAGGTATAGCCCAGGTCCCCTAGTAACTACAGAGAGCAGAAGGGTCTTACCATCCCACATTGACCATGTACCATGGATGTAGAAAGCACTTTTGTTTGTGTTCAGCAGCTGAATTTTTTGTGTTGTTTGTTACTGCAGCATATCTTTACTTATCCTGCCTGAAACAGATGCTTCTTCCAAAATGCTCTGCAAAATTCCTACCTCTACTTATATACTAGGAGCGATTTATCTCTATAGGCTTTCGTGATCCTGCTCTGTGACTCCCTCTATTTGGAACACTTCATGTTTTCTGGATCAGCTGACTCTGTCTTCTACCATCAGTGACATGAAGAGGTCTATTTCTTTTCTAGAACTCTACCAAAAGCAGGGCACTGAGAATGGGAATGGTCCATCCCAGGTGCAATAATAAGAGGATGAATTGTATGTAACAAATTTTAAAACAGTATTAAAACAAACTAAAAATCAGTGTGTTTTTATTATCACCACATGGCTGCAGTGTAAAAGTGCCCATTGCATAGTACGCGCAAGAACTTTACCAGCAATAAATATCCAAACCAGTTGGGATATACGAATTCCATTCATTCGTTTTCTCAGCACCTCTTAGGGTGCTATGCATTGCAGATGAAGTAGTGAACAGCACTGACACAGTCCCTGCCCCTCGGGGTGCAGGGGGTGGAATCCAGCGAGTGTGCATGTTGGCATGAAAGGCATTTCTCTTCCTTCTTGAGAGGATAACGTTTGAGTTAGACTGAATGATAAGGAAGAGGCAGCAGTGGAAGATCTAGGAGAGCATTCCAGGTGGAGTGAAGGTCAGTGCAAAAGCCTTGAACCAAGAACAAGTCTGTATCTGAAGCATTGTGGTTGAGGGGGTGAACGGATAAGGTGAAGAACAGGGTGGGAGCAGGAACTATGCAGGTTCTTACAGGCCATGGTAAGGAGTCTGGATTTTAATCTGGTTGCAAAGGGGAAGCACTGGAGAGCTTTAAACAGGATGAGAGTCTTAACAGTGGATATGAAGAAAATGGTCAAATTCAAAAACTGTTTTGGAGGTAGAGAGAATACGACTTATAGGATTGGATAGTGGCTGTGATGAAAGACAGGACACATAAATGACTCCTGGTTAAAATTATTGATTAAACAATTGAGTGGGTGATGAGCATTAGTTACTGAGAAATTTTCTTCTTAGCTTATGCTCTGCTAAACTAGAAAAGGAAAAATTTAATCCCCCTTCCCCAACTAGCTTTTGCATTGACAAAAAAAGAAATACTAAAGAAACATGATGAAAGAAATATTTTTCAGTTAATTAACATTCTCATATTATTCAGGCCACTGGACAATATCATGGGTCAATCTTCTGGGAATCGCCATCCTGGAGCATCCAGGACTGAACTCAGACAAGAGACTTGATTGGCCCACGGTGATATCATGATTCTATTTCAGAATAGAACTTGGGATCTGGGTGTCGGTGCCCAGAGCTTGAGGTCGGGCTGCCCACTGGTCCCTAAGTCCTGGAGGGAGGCATGCTGTGTAGAAACCATGCTATGAGCTGATAAAATGCTCACATGGCTGGACCTTGGGTCAGAGGGTTGTGTAATGCAGTCCATAATGGCAGTGGAGGTAAGATTAGAAACCAGAAAATATATGTCAATGTGGTCTGACCCCTTGCTGGGTTCACATGAAAATCCCATCCGCTTTCCAGAAAGTAGTGGTCCAAACCATTGTTCCTGTTCACGAGCTTTCTGGGGCAGTTCTTCAAGGACACAGTCCTCTCTTGCACTAGAGATTATTTTAAAAGTAAACAACACAAGATACCACTATTTAAAGAAAGTCTGTGGCTCTAACATCCTTCTCAGAAGAATTTTATTGTTGCACAAAAAGGGACTTCATTATAAAGAGTTTTATTCGTAGATCTACAAAGAAGTGGAGACCATGGGGTGTCTGGCCATACCTAGGAGGCAGAATTAAACAGCTCCATTCTCAAAAGGCAGCAATGAATTCCAAAACAGATTTCTGCTATGAAAATGGATTTTTGCCTGCTACCAGCTTACAAGAGAATCCTCACATGTCTAACCCTGTGTAATGACTTGAGGCTTTCAAAAGGCACAGTATTCAATGTAACCATGCCGTCAGTATAATCTGCAATTCAACAACCTGCAATGTCAGTTTTCCTTTTCAGTGCATATTTCAAGCACTGTGCCTGGAGCTGAAAGATAGTGGGGTCCTAAGTCGATCCCCTTAGCTTTAGCTCACTCCGCCCGGGGGGTGTTGAAGGCATCTCTGCCACCTAGCTTATAGCATGTCTCTGATCAAGTCATTGCTATAGGATGAAGAAAAATCTCAGATTGTGGAATCGCACTAATGCAATGTCAGATGGAGCCACAAGATCATATCGATGCAGTTCACAGCAGTCATAACACATGGAGTGCACACACATGTACATACACACATGTACACACACACATGTACATACACACATGTACATACACACAGTACCTACACTATAGCAAGTCCATGATCTAGCAGACAGTATATCATAGTGGTTAAGGGCTTGGATTCTGGAGACAGACTGCCCAAGTTCAAGCCCCACTTCTCTCACTTATTAGTTGTATATGTAAAACCTTGGCAAGTCTGTTGAATGGGGTGACAGCAGAGTATATTTCATAGGATTGTTGAAATGGTTAAATGAGTTAAAACACAAATGACACAGAACAGCACACCAGCAAAGAGGAGGTACTATGTAAACATTTGCTATTGTTATGATTATACTGCATTCTTTTTTCTCAGGTCGCATGTAGTGAGTATTTCTTTCATGACTTTGTGTGCTGTCAGAAATCATCTTAAGAGAGGATAGGAGAAACCACGTGCATTGAGTCTCTATTACATACCAGGCACTGTTCTAGAGAATAGATGCACCATCTCAAGTCTGAAACATCCCTCCCACTGCAGTAGCCCGCGACCCAAGAAGGGAAAAGCTGTGGTTTCAGCCAGGCACTTAGCACTGCCTTGCAATAACCCATCCTCCATTCAGAACCTGATTCTACCACGTAATAGCTGTGTGACCTTGGGCAAGTTCCCTCAGCCCTCTGAGCCCTCATTTCCATACCTGTAAAAAAGACATAAGAACTAATTTTCACAGTGAGGACCTAGTGAGTTTATACATGTATATTAAAGTGGCTGACACACACACCAAAATAAAACAAATGAACAAATGTAACAAAACAGAAACAGACTCACAGATACAGAGAACAAACTAGTGGTTACTAGAGGAGAGAGAAGTGGGGTGAGGGGCAAAGTAGGTGAAGGGGATTAAGAGGTACAAACTACTACCTATAAAATAAATAAGTTACAAGGATGTAATGTATAGCACAGGGGATATAGTCAATATTTTATAATAACTTTGTATGGAGTTGAATCTATAAAAATATTTAATTATTATATTGTACACCCGAAAATAATATAATATTGTAAGTCAACTATATTTCAGTAAAAAATGAATGAAAAAAATAAGGTGGCTGTGGGCTTCCCTGGTGGCGCAGTGGTTGAGAGTCCGCCTGCCAAAGCAGGGGACACGGGTTCGTGCCCCAGTCCGGGAAGATCCCACATGCCGCGGAGCGGCTGGGCGTGTGACCCATGGCCGCTGAGCCTGCGCGTCCAGAGCCTGTGGGAGAGGCCACAACAGTGAGAGGCCCGCGTACCGCAAAAAAAATAAATAAATAAAAAATAAGGTGGCTGGCACTGTGCAGACACTTAAAAGGAATCTTGCTCCTATAATTAGTTGTTAACTTTTCCTTCCCAGGGAACTGGTAGCCTCCCTTGGAAAACCTCAAGGCCAAATTGGACTATTTAAACGTGATTTATTACCATTCTTTCATAGAAAAAAAATAACATTTTAAATCATTATCTCTATAGTGAAAGATAAAAAATTACTGCTTGTTAAATTTCCAACAGGTTTAAGCTTACTTAGCTTATATTCACTGTTCAGTCTGATATATTTGACAATTTCCTTTCATTTCCCCCGTAGCTTTTTTTTTTTTAATCAAAGAAGAAAAATTGAGACAGAGAGGAAGATGGGATGATGATCAACACTTCTGAGATGACAAGGAGTGATGGCTTTTCTGGTCATCAGAAAAAGGGGGGTTTATCCTATTCATTCTGGAATCAATCTATGGCTTTGTCAAGCAAGTCTTAAGGCTTTGAGGGCTACGTAGCTTATAGTTCTGAAGCTGGGAGGGCTGCAAGATGGCAGCCCCTCCAAGGATCTGGGCTATACATTTTGGTATCTCTGGCCCTTCCTTTTGGTTCCAAGGCATCAGTGGGGATGTGCAATTACACAATATGTTAAATTAAGGCCCTCAAACCTACAAACACTCCATTAGTTACTATAGCCTGGCACTGGACCAGGGACTGGCCACAGCATACAAGGCCACTGGTGTCACTGATGATTATGTGCGTTTGTGTTGGACTGCGTGGCAGAAAGTGCCAGAGACCAAGCTGACTAATACAAGGTTGAGATTCGATAGGACCAGCATCAGAATAGCAGGCACTTGGCAGGACAAATGACCGTAGGGGGCCAGGAGGGAGAGGCCAGCAGGGACAAGGCATGGGCCTGGACAGAGACAGCACCCAGTACTCCTTACTGGAAGAGATCACTCTTTCTGTCTTTTAAATATGACACACCCTTCTGATGACCTAGATTACTGGAACTCCCTGCCCCAGCAGGGCTGCTGAATACTAAAGTCACAGCCAAGCCAGTCAGGAATTCACTCCTTTAACAAATATTTATTGTTAGGGACCTAATGGTGCTTACATTCTAGCAAGGGGAGACAGATAATAAATAAGTAAATTATTTAGTAAATTATAATAAGTAGATTATTTAGTATTTATAAGTAAATTATTTATTATATTTAATATATTGGAAGATTAAAAGCACTAAGGGAAACAGAAAAGAATGCAGGGTAAGGGGGATTGTGAATGTAAGGGGTGGGCTACAGTTTTAAATACAATGGTCAGGGTAAGTCTCATTGAGAAGATGATTTTTTTTTTTTCTTGGCCAGGACACGCAGCTTGCGGGATCTTAGTTCCCCGATCAGGGATCGAACCCGTGCCCCCTGCAGTGGAAGCGCTGAGTCCTAACCACTGGACTGCCAGGAAATTCCCAAGAAGATGATTTTTGAGCAAAGACTTTAAGGAGTGAGGAAGACAGCCATGTGGTTCCCTGAGTCAAGCGTGTGCCAGGTGGCCAGAACTGCCAGTGCAAAGACCCTGAGGTAGAGGAAGCTCAAAGAGGGCAGTATGGCTGGAGGGCAGAAAGGGAGGGAGAGAGCAGTAGAAGGTGACATCGGAGAGGTAGCAAGGGAGTTGACCAGACCACAGAAGGTAAGAACTTTAATGTTCTTTGGGTAAAATGTGGAGCCATGCAGGGTTTTGAGCAGAGGAGTGATATGATCTGACTAATGCTTTTAAAAGATTAGAAGGCTGTTTCACTAATCCTGGTAAGATACCATGGTAGCTCAGACCAGAGTGGTAGCAGCAGAGGTGGTGAGAAGTGGTCACATTCTGCATAATTTCTATATCAGGATTTTTCTGGTGGATTAACTGTTGGATGTGACAGAGAAGACTTGGGAACGGCTCCATGGTATTTGTCCTGGACATTTGGAAGGTTGAAGTTGCTATCAATGAGATTTGGAAGGAGCAGGTTTGGGGGAAGATCAGAAGTTCAGTTTTGGACATGATAGGTTTGAGATGGTTGTGAGATATGCTGGAGGATGTGTAGACACTTGCCTACGATGAGCCAGGAGTTCAGGAGAGAGGTCTATACTGGCAATAAAAGACAAAGGCTTTGTGGCAGGATGAGATCTCTAAGGGAGGGGTGCTGACAGAGAAGAGAGTCAAGATGGGGCACTTCAACTTTAAAAGATAGCCGAGAGGAGAAGGAAACAGCAAAAGAGCTGAAGCATTGACCAGGAAGGTAATTTCTTGCAAAGCAGGAGGGAGTAACTTCTCCACTGGCAGGAGGGAGACCATTGGCCAGGCTATCTTTACAGTTTGAAATGTGTGATTTGGGGTGATGTGATGTGATCCTTGTGTTTGGCTTGTGGTGGTTTCATGGGGGCTCTGGGGGTAGGGAGAGCAGCCTAGATTGTGTGTGTGTGTGTGTGTGTGTGTGTGTGTGTTTTAGCATGTTTGGATTATGTGGCTAGGTGGGCCCACATGACCCAAGAGACAGAACCTTATGACCAGGGAAGCCCCCTGGGTAAGCCTGCAGGGGCATCTCCTTCCATTTAACAGAGGGGAAAACATTTTGTTTTTCATTTTGTCAGTTGAGAGCATTTTGAAAAATAATTTCGCAATCACTTGTGGCTTTGAAGCCTATGAGATAGAAATGGTCTACAAAAGCCTCTTCTGAATTCACTGTATCCAACTCTTCTTCAGGGAAGGGGTTTTTCTAAGGTGCCTATTGACTATTATGTGCTATTTCATCTTCTTTTGAAAATATTCCTTCCTCTTCATTAACGTATGCCCCCTTTATCATTTTGTTCTAAAAGGGAGAGAGCAGTAGAAGGTGCTCAAATTGAGAATTATGTCCCATCCCATTTAGAGAAATTTGTTCCCCAAACTGACTCAGCCCCGGTATCAGGACCCAAAGATTTCCTCTCCATGAAAAGTCCCCTTAATAGGAGCAGTTTAAAATTACTTGGTCCCACAAACATAGAGGATATTTTACTATAAATTAAGATACTATCCTTCAGGTTTTTCCTGGGGTTGAACTGTGCAAAAGAATATAAATTCTTATGTTTCCTCTTCTGTGTATTTAACAATCGTCATAAAGCAGCTATGTTGTGATTGGCCAGAACTAAGAGCTGGACAAATACTGACTCATTTTATCCTCTCAACAGTCTGTGAGGTAGGGACTGTTGTCATCATCACCATCCCCATTTTATAGATGAGGGAATGAATTACAGAGAGTCAGTTTACTTGCAAAGGACACACAGCGAGTTAGTGGCAGAGGTAGGATTCGAACCCAGCAGTTGGGCTCCAGAGCCCCTGTTTTTAATCACTTTTCTTTGTTATGCTCTGTGCCTCTTCGAGGAGTTTTCCACCAAGTGAGCTGCTCTGTTTTCTTTGGGAAGATTAGAACATCCTATCTGGCACTTCTGAATCACCCTTCAAGTTCACAAAACAGCATCTGAAAAACGGGTGACCCACTCTGAAGATGATGTGGTGAGCCAATGAGACCACTGACCGTAAAACAACCAAACGAAGGGCCCCACAGATGGAATCACTCGGTCGCTTTCCTTTTATGAAGGTGGCAGATGTTCTCAGTGCTGCTAGGTACTGATTGTAGCTATTGGTAGTCTATGCACAATCAATCTAGAAGTGACTATTTTCATACGCTAAGGAATATGTCCATATAAAGGTTAAAAATGTTTAATCTAGGATAAACAATAAGGTCTTACTGTATTGCACAGGAAACTATATTCAATATCCTTGATAAACCATAATGGAAAAGAATATGAAAAAGAATATATATATATATTAAACTGTGTCACTTTGCTGTACAGCAGAAATTAACACAACACTGTAAATCAACTATACTTCAAAAAATTTTTTTTCAAAAGAGAGATAAAAATGTCTAATCTATTTTTCTCAATTTGATTTTTTAAGTGAAAGACTCATTGCAAGCAACTGTGTTTGGATGTATTAGAAAACAGTGTTGATCAGAGGGTCGAGTCCCTAGTAAAGTCCTTCCTTTACACTCTGTCCAGCGTGATAGCAGCAGGAGCAAGTGTCTTGTTTCTGCAGATATTTGATTCTCATCCTTTAGCCAGCATTATAGCATCTCTCCTGGCTGAACCAGCTCCGCAGTGCCCGATTTCTCTGCAGATGTTCCTACGCACATCAAAGTCTGAGAAGTTTGCTTGTTAGATGCAGAGACTGGCTCAGCAGTCTGGGTAGTGCCTGAGAGTCTACATTTCTAACAGATCCTCAGGTGATGCTGGTCTGCCCAGCTCCATTTGAGCAGCAAAGCTGTGGTTCTCAACCTTGGCTGCTCTGCTGCAAATACTTGGGAAGCAGAAAAACACTACGGTGTAACGCCTGGGTTTTGTCTTCAGAGACTGATTTAATTCCTCTAGGGTGTGGCCTGGAAGGCAGGACTTTTCAAAGCTTCTTGGGTGAACTACTGTTCCGCCATATTTCAGACCCACTACTACAGTTGAAAGCAGTGGTCCTGGTCCAGCAGCATCAGCATCTCCAAACAACAGGTTAGAAATGCAAATTCTTGGGCCCCACTCCAGACCTGAATCAGAAACTCAGGGTGGGCCCAGCGTCTGTGTGGTAACAAGACTCCACACGATCTGACAATCATGCGAGTTTGAGAAACACAGGCTCATAGAATATATTTTCCATTTCTCTATCTTTCCCCTCATTTTCTCTCTCCACCCCCCTTCCTCTCTCCCCACTTCAACCCTCCAACTCCTATTTGCAAACTGTTTGAATTAGTAGTGCCGTGCCAAGATACATTGATAAAAGGTCAAGAGTTTGAGGATGTGTGTGGAGAAAGCAATCCAGTTGATGCCAAAAATGAAATATTTGGGTCACCTCAATAACGGGCAGTTGGTCAACTTTCAGTCTATTTAAGCATTGTGTACCCTCTACCAGAGTAAACCTGATGCGAGAAAATTTTGTAAATCCTTTAGTCATACAGATTCACATTTCTAAGTAAAACCAATAATGTCACACTGTAAGAAATGGAGGAGAAATAGGAATTGTCTTAGTACATGCTGCCGCCAGTTCCATCCATTAAAATGCTCGTGCTTTTAATGGATGCCAGGTAGATCTATTCAATCAGAATGTGCCTGAGCCCAGGGCAAAGCAGCACCACTGTCATTAAACCACCAGTGGGCCTCCAGGGTGATGTTCTCAAAGTCCATGCAACTAGGTCTTCACTTCTGTCTATTTTAACTCTTCATCCCTGAGACTGTCAGTCTCGGGACACTTGAATCTCACTGCCCTTCACATTGAGGAAGAGGTGAACATTCATGAGGGATAGGCTGGCTGGCTGCCCTGGCAGCTCAAGGAGGCAAAGCAGTTCCTGTTGGGGAGTTTCCAGTCCAGGAGGAGGAGGGGCACAGCACACAGAAAAGAAGGGAGACCTAACATGAACACATGGTCACCGGCAAGCTGTTTACTACTGGGGAGAGCCTCGCAGGCCTGGTCCCAGGGGGAAGAAGGATACATTTTACCTGGGTCTGCCTAAGGGCATTAATATTAGGCTTCTTTCTTTTTAAACTGTGGATGTACGCCCCAAAGTAGGATTGCTGGATCATATGATAATTCTATTTTTAATTTTTTGAGGAACCACTGTACTGTTTTCCATAGCTGCTATAACATTTTACAGTCGGCCCTCCATATCTGTGGGTTTTGCCTCTTTGGATTCAACCAACCATAGATCAAAAATACTAGAAAAAAACTTCCAGAAATTTCCAATAAGCAAAACTTGAATTGGCTGCATTTACATTGTATTTACAACTATTGACATAACATTTACGTCGTATTAGGTATTGTAAGTAATCTGGAGATGATTTAAAATATGTGGGAGGATGAGTGTAGGTTATATGTAAATAATATGCCTTTTTTTTTTTTTTTTTTTGCGGTACACGGGCCTCTCACTGTTGTGTCCTCCCCCGTTGCGGAGCACAGGCTCCGGACACGCAGGCTCAGCGGCCATGGCTCACGGGCCCCGGCAGGTGGACTCTCAACCGCTGCGCCACCAGGGAAACCCTATGCCATTTTATATAAGGAACTTGAGCATCTGCAGATTTTGGTCTCCTTGGGGCATCCTGGAACCAATTCCCACCAACAGTGCACAAGGGTTTCAGTTTCTCCACATCCTTGCCAATATTTGTTATTTTCTGGGTTTTTGATAGTAGCCATATGAGTATGAGGTGATATCTCACTGTGGTTTTTATTTGCATTTCCTTAATGATTAGTTGAGCATCTTTTCATATACTTGTTAGCCATTTGTAAATCTTCTTTGGAGAAATATCTATTCAGGGCCTTTGCCCATTTTCTTAATTGGGTTGCTTTCTTTCTTTTGTTGAGTTGTAGGAGTTCTCTATATATTCTGGATATTAACCCCTTTTCAGACCTACAATTTGCAAACATTTTCTCCCATTACTTAAGTTGCATTCTTGCTCTGTTAATTAGGTCCTTTGATACACAGAAGTTTAAATTTTTTATGCGGTCTAATTTATCTATTTTTACTTTTGTTGCCTGTACTTCTGGTATCACATCCAAGAAATCATTGCCAAATCCAATGAAGGTTTTCCCCTGTGTTTCCTTCTAAGAAGTTTATAGTTTTTGGTCTTACATTTAGGTATTTAAACAATTTTGAATTAATTTTTATATACGGTATAAGGTAAAGGCCCAACTTCATTCTTTTGCATGTGGATATCCAGTTTTTTCAACACCATTTGTTGAAAAGACTGTCCTCTCCCCCTTTGAACAGTCGTGGCACCCTTATCAAAAATTCTTGACTATATATGCCAGAGTTTATTTCTGGGCTTTCTATCTATTGCAATGGACTACATGTATGTCTTTATGCCAGTATCACACTGTTTTGTTTATGGGAGCTTTGTAATAAGTTTTGAAATCAGGAAGTGTGAGACCTCCAGCTTTGTTCTTTTTCAAGATTTTTTTTGTCTAGTTGGGGTAATAGCAGGCAAACTTTTAAACCAAAATTCAGATTACTCCCATCTTATAACCTTCACATGACTTCCCATGATGTGTAAAATCTAAACTCCTTACCAGGAGGAACCAAAACTTCATCTCTCAGTATCCTTTCTTCGTCCATAGTGCTCCAGCCATGTTGACCTCTTTTTTGCTCTCCAGGCTGGTCCCTCTTCCCAAATGCTTTTTACTCACACATCCATCCAATTATTTATTCTGCACATACTTATTGAGATCCTACTATGTGTTGGGCTCTGTTATAGGCACTGGAGGTACAGCAGTTAATAAACACTCATGCTGAATCCCTTCTAACTTTTAGCTGAGAGGCCTTTCTCTAAAGTGGTTCTCCTTCTCCTCCCCGCCCCCCAGTCTCCAACCCTTTACTCTGCTTTACTGCATTCATAGATTTACCTTAATTCTTCATTTTGTTGACCTGTACATTATGTGTCTCCTGCACCAGACTTTAAGCTACAAAAATCAGAGACCCAGAAGACACTGGGTGGGGGAGTTGGGGGTGGCCCTCAATATATAGTTCTTGAAAGAATAAACTGAGCTTAGTTGATAATTTTCTGAGAGGACAGTACTGCTGTGTAGCAAGGGCTCTCTTTTAGAGGACAAAGTGGTCAGTCACCTTTCTGAGCCCTGGACATTGCTATAGATTGGGATGTCACCATATCAGCATTTAGAAGGTTAAACTTGTGCTAAACACAGAATAAAGTATTGTAGCTATAATTTCATGGTTAAAAGCAAACAGAATTTCTGAGGACCGTGAACTTGTTTTTTCTCCTCTTCTGATCTAATCCTTCCCAAAAGAAATAGGGAGATAAGAAACATAGCTTCTTGACATACAGATGGCCAACAGGCACATGAAAAGATGCTCAACATTGCTAATTATTAGAGAAATTTAAATCAAAACTACAATTAGATATCAACTCACACCAGTCAAAATGGCCATCATTAAAAAGTCTATAAATAACAAATATTGGAGAGGGTGTGGAGCAAAGGGAACTCTCTTCCACTGTTGATGGGAATGTAAGCTGGTACAGCCACTATGGAAAACAGTATGGAAGTTCCTAAAAAAAACTAAAAATAGAGTTGCCATATGATCCAGCAATCCCATACCTGGGACATATATCCAGACAAAACTTAATTCAAAAACATATATGCACCCCTATGTTCATAGCAGTACTATTCACAGTAGCCAAGACATGGAAACAACTGAAATGTCCATTGACAGATGAATAGATAAGGAAGATGTGGTACATATATGCAATGGAATACTACTCACCCATAAAAAAGAATGAAATAATGACATTTGCAGCAACATAGATGGACCTAGAGGTTATCATACTAAGTGAAGTAGCTCAGAAGGAAAAAGACAAATACCATATGATATCATTTATATGTGGAATCTAAAATATGACATAAATGAACTTATCTATGAAACAGAAACAGACTCACAGACATAGAGAACAGACTTGTGGTTGCCAAGGGGGAAGGGAGTGGGAGAGGCATGGAGTGGGAGTTTGGGATTAGCAGATGCAAACTAGTATATATAGAATGAATAAACGATAAGGTCCTACTGTATAGCACAAGGAACTATATTCACTATTCCTGTGATAAACCACAATGGAAAAGATTATAAAAAAGAATATATGTATATGTATAAGTGAATCACTTTGCTGTACAGAAGAAATTAACACAACATTGTAAATCAACTATACTTCGATTTAAAAAAAAGGAAATGTACCTTCTTGTGTCACCTGAGAGCAAGAATCCTACTTGCTCTGGTATGTTAGAAAGTGAAAGAAATTATTTCCTCTCAATAACTAGCTTGTACTTTTTCTACTTATGGATATGACTGACTGATTCAAAGTCATTGACTTAATGTAGAGAGTTGTTAGATTCCATTACTCTTCTGGATAAAAATGCTTTTAAAATATGAGTCAATCCAGGTTTAACCAAAAGGAAGAGGGACTGCTTCCCAAATCATCCCAGTTTTCAATGGTCATTTGATTAAATGTAGCCACTTATGTTACCGCTGCCCAAATTACAAATGTGCCTCTACCACATTTATGTCACCCAAGTATACTGATATTTGTGAGGCCTTTTCGCCACTTTCTTCCTTTGGGTTCGCAATCCAAAAGTATTTGCTCCCAGTCGATGAGTTTAATATGAATACATATTTGCAAGGTTACCTCATAGTCAACCACAAGGTAAATGGATGTGTCCATATTAAACCCCCCCCCAATGCCATACTATCACTTTACACCATTAAACTTGCCCAGATTACATTTCATATCTTTCCTGAATGTACGATCCTAAATTACTACTTCTTAAGCAAAATAAGAATGTCAGAATCGTTTGTCCTGTGTGAGAAAAATCATGTGAATTCTATTATTTTATCAGACTTTGTTTTCATTCAGTTTCAGTCTCCTGCGACACATTCAAGCTAAACTGTTTTTTAGTACGTTCTCCTGGCCTCTTACCCACGAAAGGATCAGATACTACAGTGATTATCTTGCAGAGCCTCATTCATTGTTTTTGGAAACAGGCCACAGATGAAGTAACAATAACCGCACTGACAAAATAAAAAAGCTAAACCAGCAATACGGTATTATGACAACAGATCATGTCTTGATTTGAAAAAGCAGAGGTGGTATTCTGGCTTTTCTGACTTTGTATATACAATGTCATTTCCCTGGACATTCTGCTCCTATCTACCACCAATAAATCTTCATCCAAGAAAGATGGTTCAAAGTTTTCCCCAAGGATCTTCAGGAATGACTGAGTCTAGTTGACAATACATGAGAAATTTTATTTCAAAAGTAAATATTTCCATTACACTTCCTTAGGGGATACATGAGGTCAGGATATGTTATACAATTTTGCTTCATGGCATATAATCTGCTAATTTTCACCACGATTATTTCTCTTCAAAACATATTAGAGTCCTTGCCAGAATGTTCCCTACAAGATGGCTTAGAGTAACTAAAAATGAAAAGCAACCCGAGTGTCCGACACCAGGGGATTGGTTGAATACGACACGATGTACACATATCAGTGGATATGATGCAGCCATTAAAATGATGCTATAAAATATATTTATTAATGTGGAAAGATATTCATTTCATATTGTCTACTGAAGAGAACGTATTAATTAATAATTTATATTATGACAGATAGGAGAAATAGCATTATGGTTATAATATATAAAATTATGTATGTATTATAATGTAGGAGACATTATATTTTATAATGCGTTATTATACATTACATGTACATATTCTTTCTTTGGTAATGCTTTTCCGGACCTCAGATTATATCATGTTCTCCTATCAAATACTCTCCTAACATCCTGTACTTTCCTTTAATAGCACTTATCAGAATTGTAAATGAACGTTTCATTGCCTAGTTGTTGATTTTGTCTTTCCACCTGAATACAATCTGCTGGAGAGCAGGGGCATGCCCGTCTTATACACTGCTATATCTAACTTAATCTAGGTTTTGGTAAGTAGCTCAAAATCTATTTGTTGAATGAAAGTATTAGTGAGTGACTAATTAATATGCACAGAAGAAAATCTGGACATATATATATATATATATATATATATATAAAAATGTTAACAATGGTTTCTCTGTGGACAGTGGGATTACAGGTGATTTTTCCTTTCTTAATTTTCTAATTTTCCTACAATGGTTATGTACTTTTTTAATAAAAATGACTTGATAGAATTTTAAAACTGGAAATTGTTTTAGTTGGCTTTTGCTGTGATAATGCTTCAATCAGTTCCAAAATATCAAGTGTTACAACAATATGTCTTCATTTCTTGCTCAGTGTCTGCAGGTCAGCTGTGGTAGCTCTCTTCCAGACTCCAGGTCAAGTTCAGGTCTTGTCCATTAGTCTTCTCCTACAGGGAAACAGGCAGAAGAATTAGTTCCTACTTGGACATACTGTTCTCATGGCAGAAGGACGAAGCACAAGAGGATGAACAGAAACACGTGACACCTTTTAAAACCTCTGCTCAGGATTCACACTATCCTCTATGCCCACCTTCTACTGGCCAAAACAAGTCACATAGCAAAGCCCAAAGACAATGGGGCCAGGATGTATATCTGCCTCTGTGAGGCATGGTCAGTCTTATGATAATGGGAAAAAATGTATTATTACAGAGAGCAAACAAAGCTTTGGGTCCCATAATCCAATCTATCACAATACTTAATACTTTCTAATAAATAAGGTCCATTTTACGCTAGCAAAGTCGAAGTCTAAAAGTCAGAATCACAAATAATACCAAGTTCTGAACACAAGGGCCGAATCCCTGAGCCAAAGAACAGCTTTTCAAAAACACGTATCTCGGGCTTCCCTGGTGGCGCAGTGGTTGAGAGTCCGCCTGCCGATGCAGGGGACACGGGTTCGTGCCCCAGTCCGGGAAGATCCCGCATGCCGCAGAGCGGCTGGGCCCGTGAGCCATGGCCACTGAGCCTGCGCGTCCGGAGCCTATGCTCCACAACGGGAGAGGCCACAACAGTGAGAGGCCCGCGTACTGCAAAAAAACAAAAAAAACAAAATGAGAAAAACCACGTATGTCAGTAGAGATAACCAGTACAGCCTCAGAAGGTAAGGTTACCAATGTAGCAAAGAATATAAGCTGAAGCACTACATGGGTTGTTGTATGTGGAAATCGTTGCATTAATAACACTCAATGATTTACACCGGGTTCATATATCCCTGTAAACCAGTGATCCTCAACCAAAGGCAGTTTTGCCCCCCCGAGGTCACTGGCAATGTCCATAGACACGTTTGGTTGTCATGACTTGGGGGTATGGAGGCGGTTGTTACTGGTATCTGGTAGGTAGAAGCCAAGGATGCTGGTGAACATCCTACAATGCACAGGGCAGCCTCCACCACAAAGAATTATCCAGGACCAAATGCCATTAGCACTGTCCACAAGTTCTGCTGAAAACGGACTGTCTTGGTCAGTCCCCTCCCTCACTTAATTTGGGTTTGACCATGTGATTTGCCTTATCCAACATGATATTACCCACTATGACACAAGAGGTATGAAAAGTGAGTGCTCACTGGGGCTTGCTATCTCTTGCTGCATTTGGAATCCCAAGAACCATGCAAAGAAGCCTAGCCTTCTGGCTAACTGCTAGAGTCCCATGGCCCAGCTGCACCCATTGCCCCAGCCCACCGCCAGTCACATGAGTAAGGCCATCCAGAGTCAATTATCCCCTAGAGAACCCACCAGCTACTTGTGGTCATGTGAGTGAACCCAGGCAAACTTGTTAAAGGACTTCATAGCTGAGCGCAGCCCAAATTGACAAAACCATAGTAATATAAGCTAATGAATGATTATTGTTTTAAGCCATATGTTTGGGGAAAGCTTATTACATTGCACTTGGGATACAGGCTAAGGTGCTGCGACTGCTAAAGTCATTTTAAACTGTAAAACAATTAACTTGATCATATGCAGGTATCAGATGAGGTAGTTAGTTGGCAGCCAGAGAAATCAAGACAATTGCTTCAATGCTCCTTTTCCCTTTGCTGCTATGAGTCCATAACACAATTTGTATTACTTTGTAGGGGGCGTGGCGGGGGGGAGTTTATGTCTATCAAAGTGGAAGATAACATACATGTTTTCATAATGTAAATATTTCTTCCTAATTTCCCAATCAAAATAATTTCCCAAGAAGATACTCCCGATATCTGGAAGCCTTCAAAGGAAAAGGTATTGCCTGACCGTAGCTTCTTGAATGCTTTGCCATCATTTTACCATTTTTATCATCTCTTTCATAAATTTTCTCCTGTATTTTCTTTTTTAATAAATGGATTTGTGATTTCTTTTTATTTATTTATTTTAAATTTCTTTTTATTTGTTTAATTTTGGCTGCGTTTGGTCTTCGTTCCTGCGCGCAGGCTCTCTCTAGTTGCGGTGAGTGGGAGCTACTCTTCCTTGTGGTGAGCGGACTTCTCATGTGGTGGCTTCCCTTTGCTGCAGAGCACGGGTTCTAGGGCGCATGGGCTTCAGTAGTTGTGGCGCGCAGGCTCAGTAGTTGTGGCTTGCAGGCTCTAGAGCATAGGCTCAGTAGTTGTGGCGCACGGGCTTAGTTGCTCCGCGGCGTGTGGGACCAGGGCTCGAACCCATGTCCCCTGCATTGGCAGGCGGATTCTTAACCACTGTGCCACCAGGAAAGTCCTTCCCCTATATTTTCTAATCCACATTAAATTCTCCTGTGCCTGGGTACCAGATCATAGGACCTTATAGACCCAGGAAAGGGTTTAGCTTTAACTGATTAATATATTCAACATGGTATAAAACTAGACAAAATATACGAATTAGAGTACATAAAAATGGAAATATGAATGACTTATAAACCTAGAAGCATGTGTTTCCTCCCTCCATGAAAAAAAGGAAATTAAAACTACACAGAGATACCAGTTTTCACTTACAGAATCCCATGTCTGATAACACAGCATTAATGAGAACAGAGAGGGGCAGGTCCCTCCTCTCTTTGCTGGAAGGAGTGTAAGTTCTTTTAACCCATGGGGAGAAAAATTTAGCAGATACTACAGAATTTTAAAAATGCACTACTTTCCTCCAGAAACAGTGTCTCCTGTTTCCAGATGCTCTTTCATTGCCCTTTTGTGCCGCAATCCTTTTGTTTCCCCTTTTGCTCAGAATGCACTCCCGCTGCTCCTGCTTGAGCGTCATCATTGCCTGACACAATCCCAGCCCATCTTTCCAGACTCAGCTCAAAAACATCATCTCCAGGGCTTCCCTGGTGGCGCAGTGGTTGAGAGTCCGCCTGCCGATGTAGGGGACACGGGTTCGTGCCCCGGTCCGGGAAGATCCCACGTGCCACGGAGCGGCTGGGCCCGTGAGCCATGGCCGCTGAGCCTGCGCGTCCGGAGCCTGTGCTCCGCAACGGGAGAGTTCACAGCAGTGACAGGCGCGCGTACCGCAAAAACAAACAAACAAAAAAACCCCATCATCTCCAGATGGAGCATGACTGTCCCAGCAGAATAAATTTCTCTGGCTTCTGTATTCCCACAGTTCTGGATTGTTACCTCTGTAAGGGCACTTAGCTCTTCGCTTTGGGATTTATCCCTGAGCAACGACTCTGTCCAATGGACCAGGAGTTCCCCTAGGGCAGGACTCCTACTTCTTCCCCAATGCACCCCCAGGATCCAGGCCCTTGTCCAGCAGAAGGAGAATATGTGATTCATGTTTGTTGAGTGAATAAATGAACTCTATTATACAGGTGAGGAAATCAAGGCTCAAAGAGATTAGCTAACTTAGTTAAGCTGCACACACATTGACTCATTTTCCTTTTAATTTGAGAAATACTTGCAAACAAATTAAATCTGCTAAAATAAGAATAAGAGAGAATTAAAAATAAATTGAAAACATGTAAAGGACTCAACTTATAAGTGATGAGCCAGGACCTGCAGCCAGGCTCTCTGAATATAAGCTCAGTGTTTTTCCACTGCCCCAGGCTCTTACCAAAAGTGGGAATATGTCATCTGTGTTGACTAGCAGAGATTTATTTCTTATTTCTTGTTTAGGTGACTTCAATCTTAAGGGTTGAACTATAGTACGCTGGGAGCAGCATGTTTTCCCACTAATATTTCGCTACAGACACAGCCATGAAATCTATGGCTTCTGTCCAATGAGCCCCTCCAGTCACCGCAATTGCACAATGAAGCAAATGTAATGTGTCAACAAAATGGCTCAGAACACAGAAAGGAGCTGTAGCACTGACAGCCACAGGAAGCAGTGAGATACTAAGCGAGTGTGTCCCCCTGACAGCACTCTGAGCAAGCAGACCAGCGCGTTTATCTGGCGGCCACTTGGCTCCCAGAAAGCAGCTGGCCGACATGAGTTGGCAGTACTCCCTCGGGCCATGCTTATTCCTGGTGGCATCGGGCAGGATGCCAGGCATCACCCTCTGTATGTGAGACAACAGGGCAAGGTGCCCAGGGGTTAGAGACAAAAACATCTGTCGGAGTCGCCGAGTTGTTGGTTGCCTGAGCTCACCCACAGAGAAAGCCAGGGAGCCAACTGCCAAGACATTTCCAGGATGTGTCCTGTCCCTGTGAGGGACACTGCGAGCTCCAGAACCCGAGTCCAAAGGTCAGCCAGCATGACAACAGATGCAAAGGCCTCCCTGTCAGCATCTGCCGGCAGACAAGGGTTGGGGACAGAGGCATATCCCCTCCTGACTCAGGCTAAGATGGAAAACGCCAGGTTTGAATCATTTCTAAATGACAGCCAAGCAACTGGAGGAAAAGTAAACAAAAAGTCCATCATAATTTCTTTTAATGTTGTCTTTTCAACAAGACACCAAGTAAGAGCTTGATGCCTTTTTTCCACAGAAAATACTGGTTCTGAGTGCAAAATTTCCTATTTTGTTTTCTTTTGTTGGTTTTGATGGACTTAGAACACTTCAGGGACACAAGAGTCCATAAAGGTCATCTCCACCAGTCCCCTGATGCACGCACGGAATGGCCTTGGTCTTTCTGCTGAGTTAGAAACTCCTCTCGGTTATAACAAAGTCAGATGGGGTGGGTGTCAGCTAAGATTAATTAGCTCACCTTCCTGGCAGGAACCTAAGCATCAGAATCATATTCCTCACTAGTGACCACCCAAGCTACTTTGCCATTTGGTGCACTGTTTTATTTTTCTTAGTCAGAATTTATTCCTATTTCTCATGATACCCATGCCTCAATTACGATCTGTGGGAATAACGTGATCATTTGGAGGATAAAAGCAATATGACCAACTTGTTTCCAAAATACATGAGGCATTGTCTTAGTCTGTTTGCACTGCTATAACAGAATACCACAGACTGGGTGGTTTATGAACTACAGAAATTCATTTCTCACAGTTCTGGAGGTTAAGTCCAAGATCAAGGCACCAGCAGATTCGATGTCTGGTGGGAACCCACTTCCTGGTTCATAGACGGCTGTCTTCTGGCTGTGTCTCCTTCGGCTGTGTTCTCAAATAGCAGAAGGGGCAAGGAAGTGCTCTGTGGTCTCTTTTATAAGAGCACTAATCCCATCCAGGAGAGCTCCACCCTCACGACCTCAGCACCTCCCAAAAGCCCCGCCTCTGAATACCATCTCATCAGGGATTAGATTTCAACATATGAATTTGGGGGAAACACAAACACCAGTGCATAGCAGGCACCATGCTGGGTACCAGGGCTATCATGCTGAATAAAAGCCAGCACTTTCCCTCAGAAAACAGTCTAGCTGGAGATCTTCATGCATCAAATCGATGCGCTCGGAATGTAGGGAAGGCGTAGAAGCTCTAGCGTGGTGACATTTAGAGGTGGTGGGGCAGACCCCATGACCACTCGGGCTTTCGAGAAAACCCAGCACTTGCCTTAGAGAACTCAGTGAAAACATTGTTTTAAATAACACATGTCTTTAGCTGTTTATCTACTTTTAATCACTCACCTTAAGTCTGGCTAGAAATTCTTGAAGATTAAAAGGGTTAGCCATCACAATACAATAGCAGGGTTTATTCACTGGCTAATTAACCATTGTAAAGCTCCTCAAAGGAGGAGTACCATTTGCAAACAGCACCTCTGACGTAAGGACCCATATCTGGATCGTAAGTCCGAGGCTGGCTGTAGCCTGTAAGGTTGGTTGCTGCAGGTGAAGCCCTCACACTGGACTGTGTCCTTGTGATGGAAACCTAAAATGGGATTTAACTTGGTCAGTGTAACTTTTATTTTAATCATTCCCAGTTCAGTATCATTGGCATGATCTCTATATTATGCCATTCAGCACATCTTTTCCCCTTGTTCTTTCATCTGCGTAATTTAGAATTCATTTTCCTAATGAGCATTCAGCTGTATGAATCTCAGTAGCATCACTAAGATGGTAGACGCATCCTGAAAAATCCGCATGTAGTTGACGGAGACATTCCATTCAGAGCTAGTGAGTTTCACAGGAAGCTAGCTGTTGGGTTAAAAAAACACATAGGCCAAACATACAATGACATCAGGCCTCCTTCCCTGACGCCAGCTCCGTGTTTGATGTGGTGACATTCTGAAGCCATGTGATGCCAGTCTCAGTTGCAATGATTCACACTGTTAACCTTTGGAAATGCTGAACATACATGAATGATCCTAAATGCTACCCAGCTGTACAAGAAACACTATTTGTAAATAGTCTCTTCCCTGGTATAGTATTTGAACTTGAAGAAAGTTACTCAGCAATTTAGGCAGTTCAACAGTCCATAAAGTAACTACGGTCACGACTTGCATGTGACTTTACCTTACCACTTTTGCTGCTATCGAACCGCAATCAGCATTTATCCTAAAATATCATTAGTCTCACATTCCTACTTAAAAAAAGAAGTGAATCAGAAGAAACAGCTTCAAGGTTTAAAGGCCCAGTACCCCCATCGTCCAGATGGAAGCAATCCTTAGAGGGTCCATACAACATAACATTTGAAGTCTCACACACTTTCCGATCATGAAACTACAGAGAATGTTTGGAATAGGAGGTTGACACCATCCTGAAATCATGTGTTGTCTTTTCAGAATAAAATATGAGAACTGCTACTGGAGTTCTAATGCTGATTAGACTTCTAGCCCCTACGTTCAGAAAAGCCACATATGGTAGCATTTGTCTGGAAAATGATTTTCTGATATAGATTCAAAAGGAAAATGATTTTGCTAATATCTGTTTTACATTTTAACTCAAGTACAATAGAGAAATGAATGGCCATGCACCATGCAACACATAAGAGTGTTCAGTGAGTCATTTCAACAGAGATGGTGGTGGAGGGTCATTTGTAGTTTAATTCTTTTATGAACATTTCTAGGCCTAATTCCATAACAAGTGAGACAGTAAATAATTTACCCAAATTAGTTCTTTGTTGCATTTTCTCCACACATCTATTATTCTCGAAAGACCAATCAGCTTGATACTACATTCTTCCCACTTTGAGAAGCCTCTAATCCACAAGCTTCCTATAAGGTATTTTAATTTTAAGCATATAGTGATGTCCAGATGTCATCACAGCTGTATATCTCAATAGCCACCTGGTGCTGGCTGAGTGCTCCCTCTGTGTCAGCCATTACGCTCAGCGCTTTACAGACCAGATCTTTTAATCTCATTCCAGCCCCAATATTTTGTATATTATTGTACTGTATGTTATATTCAGTTGTGATTTGATTATTAGTCTCTTTTCCCAGATGATGGAGTCACAGAGATTTTAATAAGCATTCTGCAGCCCGACAGTAAGTATATGGCAGATTTGGGGATTGAGACCCAATTTTAAGTGGCTGTGAGATGTCCAAACATTGCACCCCTACCCTATGTGACCTCTTGGTAGCACTTTAACCACCCTCGCATGTCTTCTGGTACAAAAAGTACTATGTAACTCTCTTTAATTTGTCTCACTTTGGCCCAGAGATTGGGATGTGGTAGAAAAGAGGCCAGTTGCTCATTCGACAAATGACACTTTTAAATTGGGAAAGTTGAGTTAGTGCTGCTGCCATGGCAACTGACCAGGAGAATTTGCTGGTAGTTAAGAAGCTGCTGGGGTGAGAAAGAGATCCCCAAACGTTAGCAGGCTTGCTTAAATGAAGCAAGATATTTTAAAGTCACAAAGTTGAAGCTGCATCCTAATCACAGAGACTATTTTCAACATGTTTGATGTTTTAATGTAATTTGAATTTGATTAAATCACTGGTGGAGATAAATATATAGGTTACATGAAACTAAATAATCAGTGTGACTAAATTTTTAACTGGTGGGCTTTACTTTTGGGGTCAGAAACAAGACAGAAGAATCCAAAGGTAAATTAAATAACATTGAGATACAGGAAAAGGGTGCTGAAGTTCAAAGATAGCTAATTTATTTAGGGAAATAAGATCTTGAGAGAGCATTTTAATCAAGAGTCTTCCAGTTGCAGTGACAGAAATACAAACTGAGCTGACTTAACTTAAAAAACGGCTTTACCAGCTCATGTAACTGAAAAAGTGAGGAGGTAAGTCTGGCTCGTCAGAATGAGAAGGTTCACACATTATCCTCAGGAACCTGTTTCCCTTCACTTCCCAGGTCTGCTTTCCTTCGTACTGACTTCCTTCTCAGCCAGGTGGTTTCTCTGTAGCAGGGCACGTGATCCCCAGCCACTCCATCCCATCAGCTTAATAACCGTAACAGAAATAAAGTTCTTCTGAAGACTTCTGCAAAGATCTCAGGACAGGCTCCCCTTGGCTCACTTAGAGTCACATGTCTACCCCAGATCCACCAACACTGTAGGAGAGGAGGGAATTGTCTGACTCTGAACCTCGTCAGATAGCCACTTCTGGAATACTGGGGGACACTGGGAGAAGGAAAGGAAAATCAGGCTACTATTATCTAAGGAAGGAAGAAACCATATTTTCAGAAACAACAGATTCTAGGGTCAGGAAGAAAACCATTCTGAGGTAATAATTCAGTTTCTGCCAGATAACTGACTTTATTTCTTTGACATGTTTTAAGTTACATGTCTCCGATAAGTCTTTGAGCATCTCATACAGAGAATAACCACTCTGCAGAATTAGGCATAGAAATAGGGAGCACGGTCCCTCCTCTACCCATGCCAAACATCCCCACCAGGTCCCTGCAATTCCACCATTAGAGTCTAATTCCTTTGCATCTTGAAAATGTTTCAGATTTTAAGACTCTTCTATTAAAATGCAAGTGCCCTTATAGAGAAGCTGTACCTTAAACCTTTACCAACTGTTTGAGGCTTTGAAATGGAGTGATAGGAGAGAGTGAGAGCGTGCTGAAAAGACAGGTTGAAACACATTGAAGAAAAACTGCCAACCACAAGTTCACTGACTGATGACTAGGGCAGCCATCTTTGAATCTGATGGCTGGTAACAATGGATACATACACTCATATGTATATATAATTTTTATTATAAATAACTGTTTTGGTACAAAAATAATACATGTTCATTTTAGAAAATTTGAAAGATGTAAATAAATGAAAAGAATATAAAAATCAACTGTTCCTCCCCAAAACCATAATCCCAGTCTAATTATGAGAAATTCCAACAATAGGGCATCCTACAAAATATCTGCCGGGACTCCTCGAAACTGACAAAGCCAATGAAAACCATGAATGTCTGAGAAACGGTTGCAGCCAGGAGGAACCCAGGAAGACATCATGACTAAATGTAACGCGGTCTCCTGAATAGGATCCTGGAACAGAAGAATAACATTCAATAAAAAATAAAGACATATGAACAAAATATGGACTATAGTTAATAATAATGCTTCAGCATTTGTTCATTAACTGTGACAAATGTAAGAGGTAATAACAGCTCATGTATACTCGTGTAAGTTGGTAATAATAGAGGAAAGTGGATGTGAGGTATATGGCAACTCTACTGTCTTCTCAATTTTCTGCAAATCTGAAATTGTTCTAAAACTAAAGTCTTTAATTTTTTTTTTTTTTTTTTTTTGCGGTACGCGGGCCTCTCACTGTTGTGGCCTCTCCCGCTGCGGAGCACAGGCTCCGGACGCGCAGGCTCAGCGGCCATGGCTCACGGGCCCAGCCGTTCCGCGGCATGTGGGATCTTCTCGGACTGGGGCACGAACCCGTGTCCCCTGCATCGGCAGGTGGACTCTCAACCACTGCGCCACCAGGGAAGCCCCTGTTTCCCATTTTTCAATACTAATAAACAACAGTTTAGGGTTTTGTCCTTCTGTTTTGTTTTACAAAATAGAGTCCTGTCACACATGGTATTTTACATACTGCTTAAGTCACTCACAGTACCTTGTAAATATTTCTCCAAGTCTGTGAACAGGAGCTACAACACTGAGCCCAAATCTGGACCCTCGTCAATAGCTGCATCTGTTAGCTAGCAGTCCTCAAAGTTCTTTTAAGTTGGGACTTTGTAAAAACCATGAAAGAATGTAGAATTACATCATGAATTAAGTACAGTTTATCAGATGAACTTAAGCATGAATTTATATTAAACAGCCCACAACCGGAATACTCATTTAATAAAGAAGTAACTGTCTTCTTAACTAGCAAGATCTCCCCGGTTAAGAGACGCAGGCAAGAGCCGGTTCTCTGCCCTGGTTCTGATTTTTTGTTGACCTACTTCTGAGGTCATCTGCTGGTCCCTGTTGTAGTCCATCTGTGCCTACAAACCACAATGAACATCATTAGATGGTATCAGGATTTACCTACAAATTTCAGAGAATTCCTAGCCTTTCTGCAATTACTCAAAGGTTGATTTTTTTTTTTTTTAGCACAGAATCTTTATTTCCTTGGTTCTAACCATGTCTATTTTTATTTGCTACTTCCTTGGTTTTAACCACCCTATTTCCTTGGCTCTAACTGTGTCTGTTTTTATTCACCACTTTATAGATTCCAATTGTATAGTGAGATAAGCTACGTAGAGCACTCAGCATGGCACACGATAATTACGCTGTAAGTGTTATTGGTTGGTATTCTCTATACAAATGCTGCAAACATAGAATCCACAGAATGACAGCTCTAAAAGGTCTCACTGTGGTAGGAGAAAGAGTGTTAAAGCTTCTCCTAGCTTTTGGCAGGAAAGGATCAATTTCTGGGCTGTGCAGTTCCTAAAAGACCTCCAACTTCTCTGCTTTGTAGACATCAGTTGCTCTGTATGTATTTTTCATGTATCACAATATCCCTCCCCAACAGTTATAATTACAGTTAAAAAGAAAACATTTTGCAGCCTCACCAGGTTCCTTCTGTGGAAGGTTAATCTGAAGGATATGCACGTTGTATTCGCCATCTGAACAGTAAACTGGGTTTCAGACTTACAGACATACAAGAAATGTGTACATCGATTACACAAGTTATATTCTAGTTGTGCCTTCCTTATCTGATTTGTGACCTGGGCATTACAAATCATTTGCAATATCCCTGCTTATACAACAATTTTGGAAAGATTGAGATAACAGTAATTAAGCTCTAGTGAGTAAAAAGCCTTCAGAAAAAGTACTGTAGTGTGGGCACCTCGCTTATTAACATAATGCTGATTTTGCCACTGTAGTATTTAAATATAAAAAGGGTAGGGCTTCCCTGGTGGCGCAGTGGTTGAGAGTCTGCCTGCCAATGCAGGGGACACGGGTTCGTGTCCCGGTCCCGGAAGATCCCACATGCCGTGAAGCGGCTGGGCCCGTGAGCCATGGCCGCTGAGCCTGTGCATCCGGAGCCTGTTCTCCGCAACGGGAGAGGCCACAACAGTGAGAGGCCCGCGTACCACAAAAAAAAAAAAAAAAAAAAGGCTCTGTTTGCACAGTTTGCTATTTCTCAAACCCTGTGTTTAAGTTTTTTTTTTTTTAAACAACTATTCCTATTTCCATTTATTGTTTATTTGCTACCAACCAATCCTCAGACATGATTATCTGTGTTTCTTCAGCCACCCCATTTGGCAGTCAGCCCATTTGGACTCCAATCTCTGTGGGTTATTAGTTCCTTAAGCACTTGGTCCTACCTGAGTTCTCCTCCTGTTTCTAACATGCTCTCTATTCTTTCTGGGACAGACGTCATACAAATCTCCATTTCGCATCTGATTAAACAACATGGCAGAGCCATATCGTCTGCTCACGCCTTGGGGTGAGTGAGTGGCCTCCACCCTGCGGGAATCCACTGCCCACTGGGTTCTTAGAGGCCCCCAGGGAGATGCTGGCTGGGCCTGCTCTGGCTCTGCTCCTTCACACGAAAGAGGTCCCAGAGCAAACTGGGAAAACAGACAAAGTCGATCTTGGGTCCACTAGGGTGACTCCTGACTGCTTAAATCCATCAGTGCTCCTCTGGACAGCACAAGATTTTACTGTTCTCCCTTCTTAGAATTTAGCGTTCCCATAGTCTCATCCTGCAGCCTTGACCTGACCAATTCATGCTAATGTGTGAATGAAAAGGGACCTATTATCCTACTCAGTAAAGAGAGCTGCACCTTAACAAAAGCCTTCTGGAGCTAATGTTGGAACCCAAAGGAAAACCTCTAAAAAGAAGCGATTTTCTAACTCTAAGAAGACTGCTGGAGGATAGGTGTTTGAGGCAAATAAAGCTCTCAGCACCTCTGAAATTATAGGAGGTAAGCAGTTCTTTATTCTTCCTTAGGGCAGGCCAGTCCTTACAAAGCAGATATGTCATTGTAGGAAGTGTCACTAGATGCAAAGTGGGGGAACCTGGGGAGAGTTAATCTTATGCACATTAAGCTGAAGGGAGAGATAATCAGTAAGTATCTAATTCATTGCTTTTGCCTTGGAAGAAAGAAAGGGGATGAACATTTACTGAAACTCAACCACGGGCTAGCCTCGTACTAAGATCTTCATATGCACCATCTCATTCATCCTAGGAATAGCTACTGTTTAGTAGTGTTTGCTTTGTATCATATCCTGGAGTAAGAGTTTGAAATATATTACTTAGTTGAATCCTCCTAATAAGCATATAAATAATCCTATAGTTTCCTAAAATACTATGTAAGTATTATTCTCTCTCCTTTTTCCAGCCGGGAAGCAAGAGTTGGGGAGTCAACTTAGTACCACGCAGCTAGTCAGTGACAGAGTAGGAGTCAGACTTTGATCTAACTCCAAATTCTGTGCTCTTAACATAGCCCTTTAAGATAACCGTATGGTCCCATTTTTCAGATAAGGAAACTGAGATCAGAGAAATTAAGTAACTTGCTCTGTGTCTCAGAGCCAGTCAGGGATGCACCCAGCTTCTTCAAACCCAGGTCTACCGGAACATAAAGCCCATGTGCTCCCTCCTGCTGACCCTTGGCGGGAGCTGAAGAGATACTATCCTCCCAAAGACCTTTGTGTAAGTACATGGGTAATTCCAATATAAATAATGTGGGTGAAAAATAAAAAAATATGTACAGAAAGCACAATGACCCGTCCTTAAAATAAAAACTGATCTAAATGTCTGGGGTCTCATTTCTGTGAATAATATAGTATGCTGATCCCTGAATGTCTTTCTCTCAATTTCACTGTCACCACACTTCAGGGTAGGATGAGGAAAGACTCGGGTGTTGAAGGAGGGCTCTGACTATATTTGCTACAGGTAATTGCTCATGTTGTTTATTCTGATGAAATAAAGAACAGTAGGAGTGAGGAAGGTAGAAATGAGAGACAAGCAAATGTTGAAATGAATGAAAAGCCACGTCTAGGGGGCGTCAGTACAACATTTTTCTAGAGGATGAGGTTGGCGAGGGTGGGAGGGAGGTGGACAATTGAGGAAAGAATAAACTTGAGAGGGAGTTGGAGAAGAGAAGGAGAAACAGATCAGAGACAGAAACAGGCTTCCAACAACTCTGTCACAGGAGAAACACCAGCAAGGGCTTATCTCTTTTTCTTTAATGTCTTTATTTTTTTTCTTTATTTTTTTATTGGGGTATAGTTGTTCTACAATGTTGTGTTAGTTTCTACTGTACAGTCAAGTGAAGTAGAGTTCCCTGCGCTACACAGCAGGTTCTTATTAGTTACCTATTTTATACATATTAGTGTATATATGTCAATCCCATCTCCCAATTCATCACACCACCCTCTCTGCTACTTTCCCCCCTTGGTGTCCATATGTTTGTTCTCTACATCTCTGTCTCTATCTCTGCCTTGCAAACCGGTTCATCTGTACCATTTTTCTAGAGTCCACATATATGCGTTAATATACGATATTTGTTTTTCTCTTTCTGACTTACTTCACTCTGTATAACAGTTTCTAGGTCCATCCATGTCTCTACAAATGACCCAATTTCTTTCCTTTTTATGGCTGAGTAATAGTCCATTGTATATATATGTGCCACATCTTTTTTATCCATTTGTCTGTTGATGGACGCTTAGGTTGCTTCCGTGACCTGGCTATTGTAAACAGTGCTGCAATGAACATTGTGGTGCATGTGTCTTTTTGAATTATGGTTCTCTCTGGGTATATGCCCAGTAGCGGGATTGGGTTTATCTCTTTCTCCAGAGGTTTCACTGGGGAGCTGCTGATTCTCTATTCTCTCTGAGGGTGGCTGGTGACCTTGGCCTGTACTTCCTGGGGTTGAATTCATGACTTCATTTGCCTGATCCCCCTCCGCCTCTGTAACCTAGGCTGGGAGCACGTAGGTACCAGCAGAGCCTCCGTGAATTCAGCACAGACGTTTATGGGAATGGCCATGTTGGGGGAAAGGTGATGGCCGGGGGAAAGAGCATTGGTCTGGGAACCAATAGACCTAGTTCCAATCTCAGCTCTGACACTGAAAATTGAACTCTGCAGTTCCTTGGTTTCCCTAATTGTAACATGGGCATATTGTGCCAGCTTCTTAAGGCTGGAGAAGTAAATGTGGAAATGTACATGAAACCTTCTCATACAACACCTGGCATGTGGGACATTGACGCTCCTTCATCTTGTGTAGGGCATTTTCATAAGAGGACATCAATTCTCCCCACCTTGGCTTTAAATTATGACTAATTGTTTAACCTCCTCCCATAGGGTTTAGGCAAAAACTAGAGTCCTCTTCAGAATCCATATCAAATTATTTTTCATATTTTCATGATTCCAAATCTTAAACTTTTAATCATGGTTTTGATTTGGAGAAACATCCCAAAATCATTTGGCACAAAACCTGGTAGATAAATGATAATTTTTTGTTTGTTTAAAAATACAGATTGAAGGAAAACAGGAAGGAAGGGAGGGGATGTGTGGAAGGGAAGGAAAGAGGAAGACAAAAAAAATGCCCTGAGCACCTGACTTTCTTGGGTGACTCAACTGATACATTATTAGTCCAAGAAGGACTTTCTAAAAACGGCTTCAGCAGTGACAGCAATTTGGGATAAGAACCTACTTGGAAGGGGACAAGAGGACAATATTTATTTGGATATGAATGTCCTTTCGTATTTGAATTTTTTAAAAAAGGTGTGCAGTCACACCTTGGAATCCTCTGCAAATAGGACCAAGTGATGCGGTGGGATCACATAGAATCCCCCATTCTCCCTTCTCAGAGACCTTATTGGGTCATGCAGTCACCTGGTTACGTGGCCCTAGTCGGCATTCGACATGCCTCTGCAAGGGTAAGATATAGACTGCGGCATGCTTATCTCTATTGTTTTCTCTGGGTTCACAAGATATCTTGAGAAATAGCACAGAAACACCACTCTGAAAAATTAAGTAAGAAAAGCAGATTCAAATGCTGGTTATATGTGCAACACTTGGCATCGCTTAACCTCTCTGAGCCTTAGTTTCCCCAGTTCTTCATCTGTAAAATAACTGGATTGATTTTAAGGATCTTTTGGACTCCCCCATTTTGTGGTTTCTGCCGCTTTCCTTTCTCCTCAGAGAAGCAACGTGACTTCCACCGACCCATAGATGCAAAGGTGGATTTCCCAGGAAGTAATGAAGCTTTAGATTCAGGGCCACTTACCTGCACAGGGCCCTTCTTGGGTCTTGGGACGAGAGGCTGTGTTCACATGATCACATCTTTTGGTAAAATTTGCCAAAGTAGATACTCTTATATTCCTTTTCTTAAAGAGGACCCTCAAGATCGTTTAAAGCCCAAACTTCACAAAATCTCGATTTGTGTTGTACAGAGGATGTATTTCTTGACAAACCCACTAATAAAATTCAGAGTTCATGAAGAGCAGACAAAACCATCGAGTGATCAAGAAAAGTCCAGAAGCTCGTTTAAAAAGCAACCACTTCCGACTTCCCGCACTTCTCATCTCCCATTCAGCTTGTTCTGCTTTTTCAGAGCAAGAGGCTGAGACCTTGAACAGTGCAATGGCTGACGCAAATTTACAACCTGTATTGAAGTTATAAAAGACACTCCTGATAATAGGGTACTGTTCTCTGCCCCAGTAACAGGGGCACCCAAAACCCCGAAAACATGTGGTGATCTACTTTACGAATAAGAAATCGCAAATGGGGCAGAACCACCAATGAAACGGGATAGAGCCCGTTGCCATCCCTAGAAGGCCCATTTTCACATTCACTTCATGTTTTTTTACATCATTTAAAATAGAGTAGCTGGTGGCTGTTTTTCAAGCATGGCAGAGATTATTTTTACTTTCAATTACACTCACCAAAATAGCAACTACCGTGCTGGGAATAGAGAATGGGCCAGCATTTATTTAACTGGTTTTCAAGATAGTGTCAGTCTTCATTTAAGAAAATGTTTTTCTTTTTAATGATTTCTCCCAGTTGCTTTATGCTCCCTGGGACTTGCTTTCCTAGATGACATCTTCAAATCCTATGCGTGTGGCTTGCTTTTGGGGTTCAACTAGCTATAGGCGTTCTGGCAGATCCTCACAAGCAACCTCAAGGTTCTTGGAGTTTGCACCGAGGTCCTTGCACTGTCTGAAGTGACCACACTCTGTCAGGCTGCACCCAGTCTGTTTTCCAGCCCCTCTCCTCAGGGAGAGCATCAGGGATGGGGCATTCCATTCCCAGAGGAGCCCGTCGCCACTTGATTACTAAACAGCCCTTCGGGTCCAGCTGCGGGGCAGCCAGGAGAAGCATCCTTGGGGGATAAACTACACACAAACATATTTATTCAACTTGTTGGGAATGTGAGCTACTAAGTGATATTTCACAAGCCACTTATGCAATGGTCAGCCTACTTCCCGAAACTTATCTTGCTGGCTGTGCGGGTAGGAGAGATATATCAAGGAATTTTTTCTAAACCAGTGGTAATTATACAAGTATTAAATGCTACATTCCTTTGTCCTTGCAAATTGTTTCTTTCCCCAATTTGTCTCCTATGGTGTCTCTGGCCCCTTGCTCTGCCCCTATCCATATCCAATATTGTTCTCTAGAGACATTAGTTGTCAAATGCACTTAGCATTCAATCAAAAAAATATTTATCAAGTGCTTACTGTGTGCCAACACCGGGTTTTGCTCTGGGGTGGGGGGGCAAAAATGAAGAAGAAACCGTTTCTGCCCTCATTGAACCCAGTGGGAGCACTGGAGGCGTACAGCAGAGCACACAAGTGCATTGTAGTAAGTGTTGTGATGGGCAGCAAGCTTCACTGGTGGGACGTCTACATCTGAATCTGTGCAAGTGCTTTTAGGGGCTGCCTGGGAGGAATGTGCAGTGGAGATCTCCAGTGATCCAAATATTTCACTTGAAAAAAATGTTCTACTGCTTTTAACACAATTAATATCTGGTGTACTGGTTTTCCATTGCTGCCACGAAAAATTACCACAAACTTAGCAGCTTAAAACAACATTCGTGGGCTTCCCTGGTGGCGCAACGGTTGAGAGTCCGCCTGCCGATGCAGGGGACACGGGTTTGTGCTCCGGTCTGGGAAGATCCCACATGCCGCGGAGCGGCGGGGCCCGTGAGCCACGCGCTGAGCCTGCGCGTCCGGAGCCTGTGCTCCACAGCGGGAGAGGCCACAACAGTGAGAGGCCCGCGTACCGCAAAACAAAACAAAAACAACATTCGTTTATCATGACACAGTTCTGTAGGGAAGAAGTCCAGCTGGCTTGGTCAGATACTTTGCTTAAGGTCTCACAAGGTCAAAGTCTAGGCTTGGGCTCTCTTACCTGGAGAATGTGTTTCCAGGCTCATTCGGGCTTTTGGCAGAGTTTCTTTCCTACTCATAGTTCCCATGTGGCCCCCTCTATCTTCAAGCCAGTAATCGTGAATTAAGTCCTTCTCCTAATTTGAACCTCTTTGACTTCCTCTTCTGCTTTCAAGGGTTCATGTGATTACTTGGATCCACCTGGATAATCCAGGATTTACCTTACTTTAAGTCAGCTGATTAGTAACCTTAATAACATCTGCAAAGTCCCTTTTGCCTCATAACAATATAACCACAGTACTAATACCAGGGACAGAGATCATGGGAGGCCAAAATTCTACCCACTTCAGTCTACCCCCAGCTCCCGGGATCCATATCTATATCACACACAAAATACATTCACTCCATCCTAAGGTCTCCAAAAGTTTCATCCATTACAGCATAAAATCCCACCTAAATCTCATCAGTCCAGAAGTGCCAGATCTCATCATCTAAGTCATCTAAATCAGGTACAAATGAGGCTTTGGCTATACTCCATGAAGTAAAACTTGGGAGGCACAATTTTTCTCCATCTGTGAACCTGTGAAACTAAAGAAACAAATCATGCTATCCGACATACAAAGATAGGACAGGCATAGGATAACAGTTAGAGACATTCCAGCTCAAAAAGAGGAAAAAAATGTGGCAGAGGGGGAGGTAAAAAGAAGTCACTAGTGCAAAGCAGTATTAAAATCCAGCCAGACAAACAAATGTATGGATACCAAGGGGGAAAGGGGGGGGTGGGAGGAATTGGGAGATTGGGGTTGACACATATACACTATTGATACTATGTATAGAATAGACAACTAATGAGAACATACTGTATAGCACAGGGAACTCTATTTAATGCACTGGTGACCTGAGTGGGAAAGAAGTCCGAAAAGGAGGGGACATATATATATGGCTGATCCATTTTGCCATGCAGTAGAAGCTAACACAACATTGTAAAGCAGCTATACTCCAATAAAAATTAATTTTAAAAAATGAAAGAAGATAAAAATGTCAAAGACAAGGAAAAAAAATCCATCCAAACTCTACTAGGCTTCAACGCCTGGAAATAATTCTCTGTGGCTCTCAGTTCTGCCTTCTGAGTCACTAGGTAAATTGAAATAGCACTAATTATACTCCAGGCACTGTGCTGTGGGTTTTATGTATATTGACTTATTTAATTCTCCAGCTGCCCTATGAAGTATAATACATTGCAATTAAGTATCCTTGTTTTACAGACAAGGACTCTAAGTATATATGGGTACAGAGCTTGCCAAGGTCATACAGTTGGGCAGTGAAGATCTGGACTCAGACCCAGGCAGTCTGGCTTCAAGGCTGTTAAACTACACTCTACTCTCTGGAAAAATAAGTAATAATTTTAAACCACTGAGTTCTGCTCAGGAAGGAAGGAATTTGGAAAATATTCCAGGCTTTGTCCATTACACAACACTATTTTCTCTGAGACATGGGTGTAGGCTTATATGTCCATGTGCAGGGCCAGCTTCAGAACAGGGGATTAAGAGAACACCTGGCATCTCTGTGGTGGGATATAGAGGTGAGAGTGTTAAGGGAAAACCCAAGTCTTGGACCACTTACATGCAGGACTCTTCTCTAAAAACAATATGTAACATGAGTTTATATGTGAATTCCTCCTACTTCAACGTAATCTGTCCCCTTCTTTTAAGAAAAGATCATAACTCTTCATGTACATAAAGACAATTATTTTCCAGTCATCCTTTAGTCTTTGCCCTTGATAGAGGAACACACTGGTTTAATACTTCCTCATGGGGAGGTGGCATCTCACTGTGGTTAGGTATGGTGCCTCAGAGGTTGGACTATCTGAATTTGAATGCTGGTCCACCACTTCAGAGCTCCTGAATCCCAGATTACTAAGTTAACTTCTCCGAGACTCATTTGTAATATGGGGAGCATATCAGCGCCTATCTCATAGAGATTTTGTGACTATTAAGTGCATATAAGCTCTATGTGCTTGGGATCTGGTAAGTCCTCAATAAATCTTAGTTACCATGATTTTCCTATTTAAAAACTTTTCCTTGTTTTTATTTTGCATCTTTTCTAATTCCTTCCATGTTATAATATAGATACAATTCTATGCTTAAAAGAGCTGCATGGTACACAGCTGGTATTGTGGGAGGCATCTCCACTGTGGCCATGTGTGTGCCCAGTGAGAAGTTTTTGAACATGGGAGCACCCCTGGACGTGGGTCTGGGTGTCGTCTTTGTGTCCTCACTACGATCTATGTTTCTTCCATCTACCACTGTGGCTGGTGCCACTCTGTACTCAGTGGCAATTTATGGTGGAGTAGTTCTTTTCAGCATGTTTCTTCTGTATGATACACAGAAAGTAATCAAACACGCAGAAGTAGTACCAGTGTATGGAGTTCAAAAATACGATCCCATCAATTCGATGCTGGGAATCTGCATGGATACATTAAACATATTTATGTGAGTTGCCAGTATTCTAGCAACTGGGGGCAACAGAAAGAAATGAAGTGACTCAGCTTCTGACTTCCTTAATACATCAGATATCTGGCTTGTTTAATAGGGGCAGATATTCTTTAAATAGTTTGTGCAAGCAACTTTCGTTGAAGTTTAGAAGTTAAGAACTTGTCAACAAGTTTCAGGTGTTCCAGTAATGTGATTCTTCAAGTCTGCTTTTTCTTCTGGAGAATAGATTCAGTAGTTCTCTTCCAAAAAAATAAAAAACAGAATTATTCTATTTTATTTTATTATTTGAAATAGGTGTGGTGTAGAAACTTTTCCTTAGGAAAATATTTTCTATAAAGTAATTCATTCCTCATTCTAATAATAATCTGGAATGAAACATCAGGAGTTGTTCTTAAATTTTACATTTTCAACTGAATATTCATTTTCATACAAACCAGTTTCATTTTGGCTTTTCAGGAATAATTCATTGACACATAATATCTTGCAAATATCTTTCTCTTATTTTGGTAGCCTGTCAGTTTTTCCCAATATTTTGTAGAATTTTTGTTCCAACCCTAAATAGGAAGTTGGCAGTTAACCCTAACACAACGGACAGTCAAAATACTTGAAAGTTCAATCACAAGAAAGAAGTCTGTGACAGAATCAAAAGTTCTGAATTGTATACCCTACACCCTTTAGGATGGCTACTATAAATAAAAACATCAAGAACAGAAAATAACAAGTGTTGGCAAGGATATGGAGACATTGGAACCCTTGTGCACTATTAAGAGGATTGTAAAGTGGTGCAACCGCCATGGGAAACATTACGGAGGTACCTCAAAAAAAAAAAAAAGAACTATCATGTAATCCAGCAATCCCATTTCTAGGCAAATATACAAAAGAATTGAAAGCAGGATCTCAAAGAGATATTTACATACCCATCTCTCTATAACAGCACTATTCATGATAGCCAAGGTGTGGAAGCAATCCAAACGTCCATTGACTGATGATTAGATAAACAAAAGATAGTATATACAGATAATGAAATAATATTCAATCTTAAAAAGGAAATCCTGACATATGCCACAACGTGAACCCTTGAGGATGCTATGCTCAGTGAAAGAAACCAGTTACAAAAAAGACAAATACTGGATGATTCCACTTATATGAGTTATTTAAAGTATGAGGGGCTAGGGGAAGGGGACAAAAGAGAATTGTTTAATGGGTATAGAGTTTCTCTTCTGCTAGACACAGAAACTTGCAAACAAAATTGTGGATATCTGTATCACAACAATGTGAATATATTTGATGCTACTGAACCACACACTTAAAAATGGTTAAGATGGTAAAGTTCATGTCATATATTTTTTACTACAATTTTTACAAAAGGAGTAGAATGTACAACACCAAGAGTAAATCCTGATGTAAACCATGTATTTGAGTGAGGATGATGTGTCAACGTAGGTTCATCTACTGTAAAAAATGTACCACTCTGATGGGGGATATTGATAGTTGGGGGAGGCTGGAGGAGTGGCAGGGGTTATATGGGAACTCTCTGTACTTTCTGATCAATTTTTCTGTAAACCTAAAATTGCCCTAAAAAAATCAATATATTTCTTTTTAAGTTCTGATTTCTCGGCTGCTTAAACATTCTAAACATCCAATGATACTTTCAGAAGGACTTAGCTTGGTGTATCACAGGTGAGAACATCAGTGGATGGTCTCAAAGGCATCATCAGTGTGTTGTAACACAAGCTATAACCTATGATTAATTATATTCCTTTGGAATAGGCAACACTCCCTGTTTCTTCATCGGCAATGTAAGTGGTCACATTGAGTATAGGCCTTATATGTGATTTTCACTGAGTAAAAAGTTGTAAAATAGATGACTTAACTTGGGGATTTGTGTTTGTGATTCATGCTTACATAATACTTACCAGATTCACAGTTTAGAGATGCAACAGAAGTGACTGTTTCTATGAAACACCACTCAGTTATAACTTGAATTTTCAAGTGTAATACCTAAAAGTAATTCAGTTGTCCTTATTTAAAAATACTACAGTCATAAAATGTCTCTATAAATTTTTTGAAAGATAGAAATTATACAAAGTATGTTTTCCAATCACAATGGAATAAAACTAGAAATCAATAGCATAAGGAAAACTAGAAAATTCACAGATATGTGGACTTGAAAAACACACTCTTAAACAACCAATGGATCAAAGAAGTCACACGGAAAATTAGAAAATACCTTGAGACAAATGAAAATAAACTTATGAAATGCAGAAAAGCAGTGCGAAGAGGGAATTTTATAGCTATAAATGCACACATTAAAAAGGAAGAAAGACCTTGGGGCTTCCCTGGTGGTGCAGTGATTGAGAGTCTGCCTGCCGATATCGGCGTTCGTGCCTCAGTCCGGTAAGATCCCACAAGCTGCGGAGCGGCTGGGCCCGTGAGCCATGGCCACTGAGCCTGCGCGTCCGGAGCCTGTGCTCTGCAACGGGAGAGGCCACAACAGTGAGAGGCCCACGTACTGCAAAAAAATAAATAAATAAATAAAAATTAAAGAAAGAAAGATCTTAAATTACTAAAATTAACAAACTAACTGTATACCTCAACAAACTAGAAAAAGAAGAACTAACTAAATCTAAAGCTAGAAGAAGGAAGGAGATAATAAAGATTTGAGAAGAGATAATGAAATAGAGAATAGAAAAAAACAATAGCGCAACAAAAATAAAGCAATAGAAACTGAGTTTTTGTTGGTTTGTTTGGTTTTTGATGCACTGAGTGGCTTGTGGGATCTTAGTTCCCTGACTAGGGATTGAACCCATGCCCCCTGCAGTGGAAGCGTGGAGTCCCAACTACTGGACTGCCAGGGAATTCCTAGAAACTGAGTTTTTTTAAAAAGGTAAGCAAAATAGACAAAACCTTAGCTAGATTAACTAATAAAAAAAAAGATTCTACTAAAATTAGAAATTATAGAGAGGACCTTACAACTAATGCCACAGAAATAAAAAGAGTTATAAGAGATTACTATGAACAATTGTATGTCAACAAATTGGATAACCTAGAAGAAATATTTAAATTCCTAGAAACACACAACCTATCAAGATTGAATCATGAAGAAATAGAAAATCTTCACAAACCAATAACTAGTAAAGAGATTGAATCAGTAATCATAAACCTCCCAACAAAGGAAAGCCAGGACCAGATGGTTTCACTAGAGAATTCTACCAAACATTCGAAAAAGAATTAACACCAATCCTCCTCAAACTCTTCCAAAAAATTTGAAGAATAGGGAACACTTCCAAGCTCATTCTACAGGCCAGAATTATCCTAATATCAAAGCCCGGCAAAGACACTACAAGAAAACTACAAACCAATATTTCTGATGAATGTTGGTGCAAAAATCCTTAATAAAATTCTAGTAAACAGAATTCAACAGCATATCAAAGGATTATATATCATGATTGGGTGTAATATATTCTGGGAATTCAAGGATGCTTCTACATACAAAAAGCAATCAATATGTTACACCACATTAACAGAATGAAGGATAAAAACCACATGATCATCTCAACAGATGCAGAAGAATCATGAGCTGGGGGAGGAATCAATGACTCCATTATGGATTTGTCCTTCATTTTCAAAAGCTATAGATGGTCCAGGCATCAAGCTTGGCAAAGACAAAAGCTCCCCAAGTGAGCTTGAGAAAAAGAGATAATGGAGTTCTTGTCCCATAAGGGGGTCAGAAGGATAGGAGGAGAAACAGGAAAGAATGTAGATGGAAATAAGTTTTGATACATGGAGGTTTCACAGGCATAAAGGGGATTTCCACAGAAACAGCGCATGGATTCTAAGGCAAGAGTTAAACAATCAACGAAGCCCCTCTCACCCTTTTTATCTAATGTTCAATTCCAGAGAGACTCAAGTTATCAGAGAGCATCCATTAGGAGTGAACTCTTTTGCATTAAAACTACGTCCTAATGGAATCAAGAGAAGGAAGAAGATGCTTTAGCATACAGAGAATATTAATCATCCAAGAAACCCTAAAATTTCTATAAATGATACCTAGAATATATTACAATATCTACTGAATAGTTATTAAGTACTGTGATAAAACTGTATGCTAAGTGCATTTCATTTATTAACTCATTTAGCTTTCACAGTGAGAGAGGTACTGCGTAAAGCAACCCCAAATAAAGAAATGAATGCTTGGAAGGGTCAAGTGATTTATCCCATAACATATAGCTAAGAGGCAGAGTCAGGATTTGAACCGAGGTCTGTCTGATTCCAAAGCTTGAGAGCAGAGCCACTGTGCTGTCACCATGACTTTGCAGTTCAGATCGTGGCTCTTGGGCTGTCCTTATCACCGTTCTGAGGAAATCAGTACAGAGCCACCTTGGGTAACGCTGGTTTGAGAATAGGCTATTTCCTGCCACAAGGATGAACCTTCTTCAACTGCATTACACAGGGAGATCAGCTCAGTGCTTTGGGACCACCTAGAGGGGTGGGATGGAGGGGTGGGATAGGGAGGGTGGGAGTGAGATGTAAGAGGGAGGAGATATGGAGATATATGTATATGTATAGCTGATTCACTTTGTTATACAGCGGAAACTAACACACCATTGTAAAGCAATAAAGACATTAAAAAATAAAATTAAATAAATAAAAAATTTAAAAAGATGAGCTTTCTTTCATTCTCGCCACAGAAAATAGCCTCCCTCTTCCTTCTCCTAGCAGTGCAAGGAGCTGCCAGGTAAATTGGGCACATTAGGTTGATCACACTCCTACTGCCTTACAATTTGAGGATATGGTTAGGAACGGAGCTATTGCACAATGAATATAGCAAAGAAGTCAGGCGCTGTTATTAATCCCTTTTAAAAAAATTAATGCATGGGAGAAATACAGATCATTAAAGAAAGAATTTGAAAAGACTCTGAAAGTAGCGGGCTCCTACAAAGCTAGTCTAGACATTTACTTCTTTTATTAGAGTCCATTTATTCGTGGACTCTAAAAGGTACTGGAATAAAATCTATATATGCTTAATAGATTTCACTTAGACTTAATTAAACTTATAGGACTTATCTAGGTCAATTTCACATGGACAAAGCAAGTCAGATTCTCCGGCTAATGGACTGAGTAGGTTTCTCTGGAAGCCAGTGGAAAGTATAGAGAGGCGAGCTGTGCCCTCTCGGGCGGGGGAGGCCTGGCGTGGCTTTGCTCCAGTGTTTCTCATTGTGTAGAGGGTTGGCTGGCTCTTCACTTTGCTTGATATTCATTTGGTAGCAAGAGCACAAGGGCTCCGGGCCTCACGCAGTCATGCTAGATTTTTCCTCTGTTGTCTTTAAAACAGATAATCACAAAAGAATCATGCCCTTGGTAACCGAGTGTGACTACATGTAGCTGTCTGTATATCGTGCAAGTTGCCGTTGTGTTTTTGAGGGGATCCAATCCTCCCTACATTTTTGCCATTAAAAATATATTCCTTTTGTGAAGTGACGGAACGTATTGATGCTTGTATTCGTTTTTTATTGCTGCTGTAACAAATTACCACAAACATAGTGGTTTAAAAAAACACAGATTTACTCTTTTACACCTCTGGAGTTCAGAAATCCAAAAGTGGGTAGGCAAAACTGCATTCCCTCTGGTTGTTCTGGGAAGAACCTGTTCCTTTGCCTTTTCTAGAGGTTGCCTGCACTCCTTAGCTCACAGGCCACTCCCTCTGTGTTCAAAGCCAGCAGCTGAACATCTTCTATCCTCTCTCTGACTTTTACCCTCCTGCCCCCTTTCATAAGGATTCTTGTGATTATGTTGGGCCCACCTGAATAATTCAGGATAATCTTCCCATCTCAAGATTCTTAACTTAATCACATCTGCAAAGTTCTTTTTATCATGTAAGGGTAATATGTTCGTAGGTTCTGAGGGCTAGGACACGGATGTCTTTTGGGAAGGTGGGGGACGAGCTGGGGTGCAGGGGACTCAGCCTAACACATGGCTGTTTATTTTTACTGGACTTTCTTGTCAGAATGACAAATTGGAAACCTTATGTTAGTCCCCAGTGGGGTTTTTTTGTTCTCTTTTGAGTTTTACTCTCCATGAAACAAAAGTTGGGTTATACAGTTGTGAGCATCCAGCCAGCCAAGAGCTGAGGCTGAACCTAGATGAGAAAAAGAACAGCAGAGCAGAGAGAACCTGTCTCAAAGCTGCTCAAGGAAGAAGAGTTACAAAAAAGATTATTGTTTTTATTCATGCGTTCAACAAACACGTACTTAACAAAGCACAGAGATGTTTGCCAGGTACTTTGTAGGTGCTCAGCACTATAGAAATGCAAAGAAAGATAACGTATGATTCCCCAAAGGCTTCCAGTAAAGCCGGAGCAGCAAGGCATCTAGGGACCAGAGAACAGGGGATTGTTTTTATGTTTGATTTTGAGGGTTGAGCCTAATTTTTATCATTCTTTATCCTGGCTGCAGCCGGGGAGAAGAGCTATAGCACGCTGAAACAAGCAAAACATCCCCACCAGTATTTTGATGGTAGATATTCAAGAACTAAACACATTCATACATTATTTTCACCTTGGAGCTACGATAATGTTTTGGCGACCAGAACAGAGAGTCAAAACACATGAGGGTTACCGACCAAACGTTTTCAAAAATATGGGTTTAAAAACAGATAAACCATGTTTCTGCATGGCTGTAATCCAGGGAGTGCACACAAAGGGAATTTTTAAAAGAGATGCTATACCAAATGAATATCAAAGTGGCATTTTTTAAAATTGATGATATTTTAAGAATGAATCTATCACATCATTCTGAAAAGCCTAGCTGAGTTTTATTTATTCCCAAGCTCTTGTTGCACGTGGAATCTGCAGAAACCCCCGGAAGTCCAAGTTCACCTGACCAGTGCTGTAGCCCCAGGAGGAGATTCTGTGGCTCAGCCACTGGAGAGGCCTCATCCTGGCTCAGAACTGCATCAGGACCAGCCCCATCCAGCTCATTCTGCAGGTGCTTGAACAACCCAAGAGGGTAAGGAGTGTACACTGCCTCCCAGCCTTACACCTGTGTGTGAAAAATAATCTTCCCACCACCTCCACTGCCACTGCCGCTGATTGATTCAATCTCTTCCATGAAAGCAATAAAGTGGACGATATAATGATAATAAGAGCTAGTATTTACTAAGAACCTACTCATGCCAGCCAGTGTTCTAAGTACCTAGCATATTTTAGTCAGTTAATCTAGCAGTTTATGAAGTAGATAGTATTATTATCATCTCCTCATTTTACTGATGCAAAACTGCAGCACAGAGATGTGATTTGCCAAGTTAGTAAGTTGCCGAGTTAGAATTTGAACCTACATGGTGAAAGCCATACTCTCAATCATAGTACTAAAGCACCTTGCTTTACAGAAAGCGTCCTGGGGCTGGGAGCAGGGCTTCTGCTTGGGGCGTAGAGTGGCTCCTTAGAGAGGCAACCCAAGCTGATGGAAAAGAACCAAAGAGCTGGAGCCACACAGACCAGGCTGGAATCCATCCTAGCTGGGAAATTTGAGGGCTTAGTAGCACTAACTGCAAAGTTCGTGCTGTGGTCTGTCAGGCTGCCGTCATCTGGCCTGGAGCGTTGTGTAGGCAGAGCACCCCTGCCTCTGGATGGAGCTCCAAAACTCGTCTTCAGTGGAAGAACCCAGCTATCATCCATGAAGAGGCCTGCTGATCTAAGAGCTAGAAGACTGCTTCCGATCCTTAAAAGTAGACTCAAAGCAAGGAGACGCAAGACAGAGGAGATATGGGGATATTTGTATATGTATAGCTGATTCACTTTGTTGTAAAGCAAAAACTAACACACCATTGTAAAGCAATTATACTCCAATAAAGATGTTAAAAAAAAAAAAAAAGCAAGCTACAGAAATCTGATACAAGAAAAGGGCCTCTTCCTCAAGGATCACAGTCTGGGAATGTTTCCAGTTCGCTGGGACCTGCTCCAGAAGTATTATGAGGCCATCACACACTACTCAGAAACCCCCAAGAGTGCTTATTATGGCTCGTGGAATCCAATGACAAGCAGAAGAAAAGGATTTCTTAAAGTTTTTCAGACATCTGCTCTATTGAGAACAAAATAAACAAACAAAAATCTTTGTTCATCTGTCAAAATTGTCAGTCTGTTCCCCATACCACCATCCTACCATCTATATGTTAATGTTTTCTTTTATAGAAGATGGTTGCTTAAATGGTTTAAAAAAATATATAACTACATATCATGTATATTCCAGATCCAAGAAATAAAGACTTCCTTCTCATTCTCTATGTTTTAGGTAGGTTTTTGCTCTTGCAGTCATCTTAGTTATCTTTCATGTGTAACCTCACATTATATGATTTTCAACAATAGAAAAAAATGCAATGAAAATCTGAAATTATTATAACCTAGAGTGATTATAACCAAAACGCTACTGATGTTTTCATGAAACTCAACTACTACAGTGGACTCCAGGAGAGCTGCATTGGACACCATCGTGAAAGATCTATCGAGCTGACACTGAGAGTCACACATCACCATACTGGTTGCTATGTACAAACTAATTTGGGTTCTCGTTCGTTGGGATCTTTTAGCAAATGAATTGAGCAGGTCCCAGAACTAATTCTAAATTTCTTTATAATTGATTCATAGTGAAAGTATTGATTCATTAGGGAGTTTCTAGGTCAGAAATGCATCTTTCATTATTATTAAAAGACTTCCAATCATGTGTGTGTGTGGATTTCACTAATATGAAACACACGCACTCGCATTTTGAAAAAGTATTTAGGACACCTGAAGTCATTCTTCTTTTCATCTCAGATGATTACATATTTGAAGAAAATCTGGTTATTTTGCCAGATTTCAAGAAAAAGAACCAAACCTCATGTAAATTACTGCCCAAATAGGAGGAAAAAGACATGAATTTTAATGTTATTATTGCTTTTATTTCATGGAGCCAAGAGATGCCACCTTTATGCAGGGTGTAAAGTGTGTGTGTGTCACTAATATGAAAATCAGTGGCGAGTAGGAGGGAAAGTGATGATACAGGTGAGGTTTGGTCTTGAACCACCAACCAGTCATAAGTCTACAGAGAGATTCGGCAAAACACTTACACTTGTGTTTTTCTCGTTGGAAAGAATGGGACATGGGTGGGAGGCGTTGAAGCCGTGACTAATGCCCCGAGAAACCGTGTGGCAGGCTAGATTCACGGGGACTGGCTCTGACTGTTACGTGGCCTTTGTGTTCTGACAACAATGTTTGAAACTAAATATTTGATGTGCAAGTACGTACCTGGCCATCTCCTAGGACTAGTGTGAAAGCACCTTAGAAGGTCAGACATTCAGTTTCCTGAGAACTATGGCCGCGACAGAAGAAAGAGATGGGAGAAGCCTCTGTTCCTTCTAGGTATTCCCTTCCCTCTCCTTTTCTTCATGAGCACTCTCTAGCTCCTCACATGCTTTGCCCAAGACTTCCTTCAGGAGGCATTTAACCCAAGTCTGTGCAGACAGGCAGCCAGCTCTTTACAAAGATCACCCCTGCCTTAGAAAGCCCAGGCGGAACTGCTGAGCTGCCCCAGGGACAAGCAGCAAACAGGTCACATTCCTCCTTCATCCTGTTTGGAGGGATTCAGAGAATCACTAAGCTGCCATATGCAAGAGTACTCAAACTTTCACACCATTTAATGGAATGCTTTTTTTTCCTACGAATTTCATCAATGCCTCCCAGAAACAGAACTGTGCTGTCTACATTGAATAGTACATGTAGTATGAAACATACAACCAGTGCACAAGATGTCTGCAACCTTGCTGAGGCTAAAATATTTACGTCGAAACTCAAACCAAGGTATGACTACACTGCAAAGGATATATATATTGAGAACCATTAATATACAGTTGGTAACTGAAGTCACACAGGGCACTGCTAACGTTTGCTGGGAGGACGTTCATGCTCCAGCTCTGCTGACCTTCCCCCAATCCCTCACACTGCCAACCTCGCCCATACCTCCAGACCTTTGCAAATACTCTTCCTGCACTCCTGGCTAACTGCTAGACTTTATTCCCTCTGGAAAGCCTTTTCTTGCCCCTTTAAGGTGTTCCTAATCGCTCCCTGGCCCTGAATTTCCCCTTTCATAGCATTTATCACATTGCACTGTAATTGCTTATTAAATTATCTCCCTGATTAGACTACAGCATTGCGGACTAGAAACTACACACATAGCACAAGGATAAATTCTAATCCTGGCTCTACAACTTATTAGCTATGTAATATTGGATGAAATTCTTAACCCGGAATTTCTAAGCATCCATTTCCTCAGGAATAATAATCGTACTTAACTTTAGGTAGTTGTGTCTGCTGATAGCATGCATGGAAATGCTAGCATGAGCCTGGAAGGGGTTCTGGAAATGCTGAAAATGTAATCTGTCATAAGAGTTGTATTCTAAATTGTTACAATTTTATTTCAGACTCTATAAAGCCTTTCATTCATTCATTCATTGTGTAAACCCATTCCTTGTTGCATTTCCAGAGTTAGGATAAGGTTTGCATACACTCTACACTCCAACGTTCACTGAATGAGTAAATGAAAGAATAAGAGTTCTATTCATGAGACTTGAGCAGACGAGGGAACACTGCCTATGTCACAACTCCACTAAATCTGCATTTCTGAAGCTGCTCCATATTAGGAGTCAGTGTGTGTGTCTGTGTGTCTATATGTCTGTGTATGTACGTGTATATGGGAACATACATGAATAACATATAAAACGAGTCAAGTTCCTACTCAGGAAATAGCCCCTAACTTAAATAGATCAACAAAGTGACAACTGTTCCTACAAAATACAGCCTAAATCCTCATCTGACTTCAAACTTAGATCCATTTGTCAAAGGCCACAAGTCTGGAAAAAGCATCCTACAATGTAGGCCATAATCCATAGTTCTTCTGCCACACAGTGCATCTTAAAATCACCTTCCTGTGCTCTTCTTATGCCTGTGCTCCCACTTCCCACAGTTTGTATCTTATTTTATTATTTATGAGCCTGAACTATAAATACTTTGAAACAGGGAAGATTTTGCCGGTTGGGTACAATTTAAGTTGTTTTTCAGTACCATATATATTTACAACATCTTATAAATATTTAAAATTATCAAAATAATGGCTCCACTGACTCATAATAAATTCTGTATTTTGTGTAGGGATGATTGCCAAATTGATAATCTAGAAAATTGGAAAACCCCGTCAAACTTCGTGACCTGTTGGTCCCAAAAGAATATCTTTCTAATTACTGGAAGAGCCTGAGCCTTGAGTTTTGCTGTCTTAGAAGTTGATCTGAAAAGATAAACATTCCGAAATTTACCTCTTTGGAAAAGATAAGTAAAAGAAATATTTTCCACTGAAGAATGTGTTCATTGAACCGTATCTTAAAAGCCAAATTGTTCTCAGGCAGTGTATTAAAAAAAATCACAGAATCATGAAGTGTCTGCCATGCTCAGGAATGGTGTTCCAGGCATGATGGAGAATGGGTGTGTGAGAATGCCAGCAAATGCTGCTACAATAGGAGTCCTCAGGAAAGAGCCTTGAATGCCATATAAGGAGTTTGGACTATATGCCAAAGGGCAATGGTTCTCCAAGTGTGATCCCTCGACCAGCAGCATTAATATCACCTGGGAGCTTAAAAAATGCAAATTCTCCAGGCCCAGCCCAGACCTACTGAATAAGAAACTCAAGGGCTGGGACACAGTCATCTGTGTTTTAACAAGCCCCCCAGGGGACTCTGATGCACCCTTTGAGTTTGAGAAGCACTGCCATTGAGAATGATATGATCAGATCTGGATGTGCCGGCAGCAATATGAAAAATGGATCAGAGGGGAAGAAACTGAAGGCAGGGAGGCCCGAAAAGGATGGTGAAAGTATTGGTTCATTAGGGAGTTTTGTATTTTATCTATAGTTTAGCAAGTTAAAGATAGAAACAGTTATTAGTTGCACCATTCTTTTATTTACCTCAAGAAGAAAAATTCTGCCAATTTAACGATAACATAGTGTCTCTTATCATTTGGAATTTTTACTTTATACTTATTGAAAGGGCTTTCTTAGACTTATCTTGATCGATTTTTATCATATACCACCCTTGCACGTACATGGAGAGGAAAATATAAGCAAAATAATTTACTTAAGGTATTCCTCACTTTTTCCCATTTAATGTCTGACTCTTCTGGAACACTTTTCCACTCAAGAGCCATATGGAGTTTTAAATGATGCATCATTTCTTTTAAAAATGCTCCACTATTGTCTCTGGGGTTTCCAAGCAACTGAGACCCATTCTGCAAGTTTGGGTGCATGTGTGCAGGTATCTACCTCATGACTGCTACTCAGCCAGCAGAAACTCGAAGATGCATCCTGACTTGGGAAAAGTTAAAGAGTGGGAAGTGGTGGGCATATTAAAATTGATGAATTCCCAATGAGAGTTAATCCAGGCCTTCATGGGGGCAGAAACGGGGAAAATAGGAAAGAGGAGGCAGAGATCAATAACACTTCACGGGTGGATTCTAAAGCCTATGTGACCAATTAGATTTTGGGGGAGAGGAAGGCTGATGACTCTGAAATTCTAATCTGAGTAACTAACTGGGTGGCATGACCTTAGCCAAAATAAAAAATTCAAGAGAAGGGGTAGATTTTAAGAGCAGAAGGGAAGAAGTACGTAAGAGGAAAATGAGTTCAGTTTCAAACTTCTTGAGTTTGAAGATCTTGAGGGATATCCAGGTAGAGATGACCAGGATGTGCCTGTGAATACAAATCTATAACTCAAGCAGTGGGGGGTCATGGTTAAAGATAAATAATTTTTAATCAGTAGCATTTAAATGGTAGTTGAAACCAGGGGGATGAGAACTCTTTTCCAAGGTGAGTATATGGAAAACTTGAAGCAAGTTGGTGGCAGAACAAAAACAAAATTGAAGATGTCATTCAGAGAGAGAAAAAATTGTTAGATAATGTTTACGTATCTCGGGAGCTCCTCAAAGACAAGAGCTGTATTGTTCCAAGTCTGAGTCTCCAGGGCAATGTTCAACCCAGTAATTGTGGTGGAACTAACATGAAAAAGGTGGCCCAAGGGCCAAAAAGGTAAACATTTTTAGAAGGAGGACTTGGCCCATAATACCAAATGTTACAGTTGATCATTGATCATTTTAGATCAAAGGGCCGCTAGATTTAGTAAATCTAGTTTCATTTGCACCACTTTCACCTCATTTCACAGCTGAAGAAAGGGAGGGTCAGAAACAATAGCAGACATGCTCAAGGCCAACAGCGAGCTGGTGGGTGAGCCAGAGGCAGGACACTGGGTTCCTGACATTTGTCCTGGGGCTGTTTCTTCTACACTGAACTTTTCCTCTCAAAGAAGGTTTATGCCCACTGCTGATAAACCTCTGGATCCAAGCAACCTCAGATAGGCTCAAATCCATCCATAATTATTAGGGAAATGCAAATCAAAACTCCAATGAGATATCACCTCACTCCGGTCAGAATGCCCATCATCAAAAAGTCAACAAATAATAAATGTTGGAGAGGGTGTGGAGAAAAGGGAAACTTCCTACACTGTTGGTGGGAATGTAAATTGGTACAGCCACTGTGGAAACAGTATGGAGGTTCCTTAAAAAACTAAAAATAGAGTTACCATATGACCCAGCAATCTTACTCCTGGGCATATATCCAGAGAAAACTCTAATTCAAAAAGATACCTGCGGGCTTCCCTGGTGGCGCAGTGGATGAGAGTCCGCCTGCTGATGCAGGGGACCATGCCCCGGTCCGGGAAGATCCCACATGCCGCGGAGTGGCTAGGCCCGTGAGCCATGGCCGCTGAGCCTGCGCGTCCGGAGCCCGTGCTCCGCAACAGGAGAGGCCACAACAGTGAGAGGCCCGTGTACCGCAAAACAAAACAAAAAGATACCTGCAACCCAATGTTCATAGCAGCATTATTTACAATAGCCAAGATATGGAAGCAACCTGAATGTCCATTGACAGATGAATAGAGAAAGAAGATGTGGCATATATATATATATATATATATATATATATATACACACACACACACACACACACACACACACAATGGAATATTACTTAGCCGTAAAGAAAGAATGAAATAATGTCATTTGCAGCAACATGGATGAACCTAGAGACTATCATACTAAGTGAAGTAAGTCAGACAGAGAAAGACAAACATCATATGATATTGCTTATATGTGAAATCTAAAAAAAAGATACAAATGAACTTATTTACAAAAATAGACTCAGAGACACAGGAAACAAACCTATGGTTACCACAGGGGAAAGGGATGGGGGAGAGGTAAATTAGGAGTTTGGGATTAACATATACACACTACTATATAGCAAATAGATAACCAACAAGGACCTATGGTATAGCACAGGGAACTATACTCAATATTCTGTAATATCCTAAAATGGAAAAGAACCTGCAAAGGAATATATATGTATAACTGAATCACTGTGCTATACACCTGAAACTCACATGACATTGTAAATCAGCTATACATCAATTTAGAAAATATCCATCCATCAAAATGAACTCTGCTGAGACAGCCACCTCACTCCATGGAGCAGAAGAGAGCTATAGGGAACAGCAGGTAGTCTGGTGTCAGACCAGATGGGCACTCCAGGTCTTGCTATTACACCTGAACATTGTGTATAGAGCCCCCTCATGAAAGAAAAAATTCAGATGGCTTGAATCTCTGGGTCATATCTTGAGGCAGAATTTTCTGTAACTCCCGCTACATATAACAAGACAGGAAGAGACGCTGCAAGCAGGTTGAACTAAAACAGAGCAAACTTCTCTGCTGTGATATGGGGTCTTTAAACAGGAAACTCACACCAGATTTTACATGTAGATGAGCAAAATTTGAATTCAGTGAAGGCAAAACAAAGATACTGATATCATTCTCTTTAATAATAATAAAGTTGTATTACTGTTCTTGCAGCTGATGACATCCTGAAAAAAACCAAATGTTTTCTCAAGAGCAGTGATTCTCAAACACCAGGGAGCTCAAGAATTAGCTCCTAGAGTCCCTCCTTCAAAGATTCTGGGGTACCTTAGTGGGCTCAGCCGTTAAAGTTCAAAATTCTCTGAAAATTTATTCCAAGAGACATGGTGAACATGACATTTTCCACATTTCAAAACTCAAAGCTTTCAAAGATCAGGCTCCACGACTCATCCATCCCCCTCTTTGTGATCCTTGCAGGGCCAGAGGATCTGTAGGATGAGACATTTGCGGTCACAACCCTTGTGGTTTCCGTGTTTTCATCAATAGAGACATATACAGCAGCACAGAGATTTCCCGAAGCCCCCATCTGGCAGAGATGACTAATGGGGCTTTCCCACTGACATCCTAGCAAAGGTGCCAGTGGTATATTCGTTCCAGATCACAGCCTTAATAGGGCAGTTCCTCCCAGGATATTACCCTGACAGATGACCTGTCTTCATTTTACAACCTACGTGCCACCCGCATGTGTAACCTTCCTCTCCATGGTGATGAGCACAGAAATGCATATCTGACCTGCATCTCAGAACTAAATCCTTTACAGCAAATGCCGACCTTGCTATAAACTAGGGAGAGGCAGTTTTTCTTCCATTATGCAGCCTGTTATTTTCACTCACTTTTATATCCCATGGCCAAAAAAAAAGAAAAGCAGTTAGGACCTAGCTAGAATTGTAATCAAAGGAGTGCCAAGTGGGTACAAAAGCAAATGCAAACTCAGACAGATATTATTGGCTGATTGTAGAAGATCATCAAAGAATTTTTGTAAAGTAGAGGGAAGAAATTGAGTGATGGGTGATTTCTTCACTGATAGACCCTGTCCAGTCAGAGCTTGTAAAAACAAGTTGGGCTAAGAAATACAGAATAAATGTACTCAGAGCCCACTCTCAACAAGATAGACAAGATCTCAAACCAGAGATAAAACCCATATTATCATTGATATAATCCTTATCCCATAATAATTGATTTTTTTTCCCTTCAGTTTGTGAAGAGAAGATTAACCAGTAGCCATAATAAGAAGTAGGTATCAGGAGCATGAAAAAGTACTAGTAACATTTCTGGGTTTCAGTTTACTCATAAATAAAATAAGGAAACTGATTTACATAATCTCTAAGGTCCCTTTCATCTCAGAAGTTCTGTGTCTGTAACAGGGAGCGTTGGCTATTGACAAATTTAGCAGAGACACGAAGCATGGTGATGTGTGTCTTAGAATATCAAAATAATTAATCTTTCAACAAAGACAGGATCTCAGATAAATATGTAGCAGCAAGGACAGATTGAAGTATTGTAAGGATGCAAGAGCTGCTGAGCTGGTCACAGAATACCAGATCCAGACAGGGGATCCACCTCCCCAAGGATGCCAAATTCTTTTCTAAACAGCATCTCAGAGAACAGAAGCACTGCTGGTTATTAAAAGGTTTGATAAATGAACAAAATTAAATAAGTTCTTTCACTGCAGGAGGCCTCAGAGCCTTTCCTGCACTGTCCAACAGAACTTTCTGCAATGATGGAAATGTTCTACATATGCACTTTCCAATATGGTAGCCACCAGCCACATGTGGCTATTAAGCAAATGAAATGTATCTAGCACCACTGAGGAACAGAAGGTTTAATTTTATTAAATATTAATTCACTTCTAGTTGAATAGCCACAGGGGGCTAGTATCCATGTATTAGACCATACAGCTTACACCATACACATTTAGTTTAGCCCTAAGAGGGACATAATGCATGGAGCATTTCCCAAACTTCTTGGGCCATGGAATTGTGTTTTTAAAGGAATGAAATTCCTTGCACAGCCATTTATGAAGGACTAGACTCTGACCCATCCTGCTGAGTGGATGAAGTCCCAGGAGACTGTTCTAGCTTTGATGTTCTAACTTAGCAATCAAGGGCATCCGTCACCACCCAGTGACAGAGACCAGACTATGTGTTGTAATGTCACCTCACAATTCAATCACATCAAAATTTCCCCAAGTCCTGAAAGACACCCTTTGCCTGCCAGTGCAGGTCCAGTCAGCAGAATTCTACTGAAAACTGGCTGTTCCTTTCCACCAAACATAAAACAATGTCAATCTATCGTTTCTGGGCTGTCCCAGACACTCTTGCCTACACTGGGAAACATCATTATCTCAACAGCCCATTGAGATAAGCAGCATTCCATTTTATAGATGAGAAAAGTGAGGCTCAGACAGATGAAGGGACTTAGTTGTTCAAGGTCACATACTTGGTTAACAGGTCTTGACCTCCATCTTTGCATTGTGTCCCATAAAGCATTCTAACAATATTTTGAGTTGAAACTTTCGTCCAAATGTCTAGGGCCCATAAAAAATTATTGAATTAACACACTCTCAAAATACCAAAAAATGTATACATACCTGAGAAGAGCAGTTTGTTTTACGAGGTTTGCTGGTGTATTTCTTGAGAATTATGATAAATGCAAGAAATGTTTAGTTTAACAATCATGGAATAAAAGAAACAAACATGATTTTGCAAATGTGTATAAATCCTGTCCTCCAAGAAAGCCTTCCCTGGACCTGGAGTAATCACGTGCCTCTCAACTGAAAATCCAAATTGATGTGTAAATAAGCATCTACAAATTTCATTCACTCAATTATTTGTCCTTTCCTGAGTATGCAATCAATTTGTTGCTACTAAGTGCCATTTATTCAGACCACAATCGCACACACAGCTGCTCATTTCAGCATCTAAATCAGGCTTGGGTCCTCAAATGGTCTCTTGCGGGCCAAAGTCCTTGAATCAATTTGTCACATCAGATATGGGTGCATTTGACTGTGACCTACACAATTTTAGAAATCAAGGGTTTTTTTCAACAAAATATTGTTTCTTGAAATATCATTTGGCCTTGTGGGAAATTGACTGGGATCTGAAGTTACACCCTGACTCAGAGTTCCAAATCCAGGCATTGCCCAAAAAAGATAAGGCAGACCCCGAAGCGGCAGGTCAATGAGGTGACCCTCTGCAAGTTACACAGGCCTGGCCAGCTATTATCGGGGCTCACTGCATTCACTTTGGCTCTCTAGATTAAAATATAATCACTTTCAGTCAAATACAAGTCAGTAATTATTTTATCTGTAATCAATCTGTATACACTTAATATAAATAATAGCAGACTTTATTATGACATACTCTGGGAAAAAATGTACACTACAGTTCAGTGTTCATTACAATACTGCATACAGTTATGCCATGCTTGGTCATCTCAATGGTCCTGAGAAACCTAAAGGAAAGGAAATGGGGGCTAGTAAAAGCAATGAATGAAGAATAGAGAGGGTTGGCTAGAGGACGATAAAAAAAGGAGTTCAAAGGTGAAATCTGGGTCATCAGGAAGAAACCTTGAACAGAGTGACCAGCCACAGGAGGGCCTGGGGAATCTCAGAGAGAGGATGATCGAAGTAACCAACAGTCTCAAAGGCACAGTGGGGGGACAGAGAGGGTTGTGGGGAAGGATAAGGCTGGTTAAGGGGGAAGTTGAATGGGAAGAGGGGAATAAAACAGGTCTGTGCACAGATCCACTCATCCAGCTGCAAAAGCTCAAGGGTACCATGGGAAGTGGAGAGGCTTTGGGATACCACAGCCAAGTCCTATCACCTAGGATATTGTTAATATCACAATGCCTGCTCCCTACTCCAAAGTCCCGGGAATCTGTTTTTTTAACAAGCACCTCCTGTTGATTCTCAAGATAGACAAGTTTGGGAAGCACAGCCTGTGGAGAAGAGCATGAACTGAAGGCTGACAGCCTGGAATTTGAATCCTGACCCCTCCATTCACCAGCCCTGTGAACTTGGGAAGAGACTCGGCTCTCTGAGCCTTGGTTTTCTCATCCGCAAAAATGAAAATATGTTTATGCCCAGTAGCACACCACCAAGTTAGGCATTATTATCATCATGCCCATTTTACAGATTAGGAAGCCAAGGCATGAGTGATTGATTAAATGCTTTGCCCAAAATCACGCTGCTGGTAAATGAAGGAGTTGATATCAAACCAGAAGCCACCTGGCTCCACGTGTCATGCTCTTAGCCTCAACGATGTTCTGCCTCTCCTCCCAGAAAGGAGCACTTAGAGCGATGGGGGAAAAGCTTTCCAGACCAGGCAATTTATATTAATTCTTACTCACATCAGATGATAACTGTTCCCATTTACGTAAGTTACTCTGTAAATGAGCACAGTTCACTCAAATTAATTTTGAATCAAGCTTTTCTTCCCCAAGATGAATAATTTATAGGAATCAAGCCATGACTCCACCTGGGCCATGGCTCAGGCATATTAATGCTTCAACAAACTTCATAGCTAATACTGATACCACAGTGGTAGAAATGAATATTCAGTAAGGTACCGAGGGCATTCCCCACACCCATAGTCTACAATGTGTGTCTAGGTGTGGGTCTAGGCTAACAGAATTCACCAATGTGAGATCACCTGCCCCAAGTGGGTTCACCTCTACACTGCTTTACACAGGCTTAGAATCTCCTCAACGTATTTCTTGGCTGGAAATTTGCATTCTCTCTGAAATCAAGTCTTACGAGTTCATTTCTCAAGACAATGCAGCATATATCAAAATGAAGATCTAATCACCCGCTGTTCCAACAAAGAATTTTTATTTTACCAGGATGTGTGAAATGATTGTTTCTCATTTGTCATCATGCTCTGCACTCTGGGTTGAAAGGAAGATGCATCCTGAAAGATAGGACATGACACCAGAAACTAATTCTGAATTTTCTATTTAAAAAACACATATCTATATATATTGCAGAAGACAGAGTCTGTTGGGGGCTGTTTTTTTAAAACTCTTACTCAAAGTTCTGAGAATAAACAGCCAAACTTTGTGAACAAAAGAAATACTTGTTTATTCAAGCAAAGAAAACTGGATATGAGCAAAATTATATTTTTTTAAAAGGTGAGGGTTCTGTGTTACCACAAAGAAGAGAATGATTCTAGAGCAAATTAAGTAGAGAATGTAGGGACCTACGAGGTAAGATTTGAAGGACCCTTGCCTTTATGAAGGACTAAAATCCCACAATTAGATATTCCTTTCTTTGGCTTGAGGCTATGTGCCAATGGTAGGCATTATAATCTTTGTCTTTCTTTGTATAGAGAATCCATCTTCACCTATTCATGTGACCTGTGCCCCCTAAGCTGTAGCTGACTGGATGAGGGCTATACATGTGACCCTGGGAGAGTCGATCCAAAGGCTGGGTTGAGACAAGTTGATACTTTTTCTCTAGGCTTAGGACTAAGAGACGTGGAGAAGATAATTCTTTAGTAGAGAATTGAGCAGTAGGTTCAGGTAGAGCCAGGATTAGAGACAGTGACATGGCCAGCCAAAAACTATGGGGGAGAGATATGAGTAGGGAGAGAAAGCCAATCTGAAGAAAGAGTAGAGCAATAGAGACAGGTGGAGGAAAAGACCATGTGCCCTAATAATTCTGGTTCTGGAATTTGTGGGTTCAGCTTCAGTAATCTGCTTATACTTTGTTTCCGGTTCTTGAGGGTCAATGAGATAGACTATTGCATTCTTATACATCTTTTTACTTGAGCTTGTCTCACAGTTTTTGTTTTTTTTTTTAAAATTCCTTGTCACCAAAGGACCTTGACTATATAAATAAATGTAGCAGATCTTGATATTGGTGGGGAACTTTGACCTGGCAGCAAAGTCAATTCCTACATCCTCACAACACTTCTCATAAGGATTTATCTGACCATATTGAACCAAAAGAATGCCTTTCTCTCATTCCTCCCCAAAGGCAGATGGCCTGCCTCCCAGAGGATTTTATACCATCTCACTTGAAATATTTAAAAGAGCCTTCCTTGTTCTGGAGTTCTTGTAGTGAGTTTTCTGTCATAAGAGATGTTCAGACCAAGGTTAATTGATCATCTGGCAGAGACATACAGGAGATAAATTCAAACACCTGAGAGGTATTTAAACCAGATCACCTGGGGGAGACCTTCAAGAGGGCAGAGACATAAGACACGGAGATCACCTTCCGCCCCACAGATACATCAGAAATACATCTACATGTGGAACAAACCCCTACAGAACACTTACTGAACGCTGGCAGAAGACCTCAGACCTCCCAAAAGGCAAGAAACTCCCCACGTACCTGGGTAGGGCAAAAGAAAAAAGAAAAAACAGAGACAAAAGAATAGGGACGGGACCCGCACCAGTGGGAGGGAGCTGTGAAGGAGGAAAGTTTTCCACACTCTACAATCTTCTTCGCGGGCGGAGACTGTGGGTGGCGGAGGGGGGAAGTTCGGAGCCGCGGAGGAGAGCACAGCAACAGGGGTGTGGAGGGCAAAGCAGAGAGATTCCCGCACAGAGGATCGGTGCCGACCGGCACTCACCAGCCCAAGAGGCTTGTCTGCTCACCCGCCGGGGCGGGCGGGGCTGGGAGCTGAGGCTCGGGCTTCGGAGGTCGGATCCCAGGGAGAGAACTGGGGTTGGCTGCGTGAACACAGCCTGAAGGGGTTAGTGCACCACGATGAGCCGGGAGGGAGTCCGGGAAAACGTCTGGAGCTGCCGAAGAGGCAAGAGACCATTGTTTCCTGGTGCACGAGGAGAGGGGATTAAGAGCGCCGCTTAAAGGAGCTCCTGAGACGGCCGTGAGCCACGGCTAAAAGCACGGACCCCAGAGACGGGCATGAGATGCTAAGGCTGCTCCTGCAGCCACCAAGAAGGCTGTGTGCGAGCACAGGTCACTCTCCACACCTCCCCTCCCAGGATCCTGTGCAGCCCGCCACTGCCAGGGTCCCGGGATCCAGGGACAACTTCCCCGGGAGAACGCACGGTGCGTCTCAGGCTGGTGCAACATCACGCTGGCCTCTGCCGCCGCAGGCTCACCCTGCACTCCGTGCCCCTCCCTCCCCCCGGCCTGAGTGAGCCGGAGCCCCCGAATCAGCGGCTCCTTTAACCCCGTCCTGTCTGAGCGAAGAACAGACGCCCTCCGGAGACCTACACGCAGATGCAGGGCCAAACCCAAAGCTGAACCCTGGGAGCTGTGCGAACAAAGTAGAGAAAGGGAAATCTCTACCAGCAGCCTCAGAAGCAGCGGATTAAAGCTCCACAATCAACTTGATGTACCTTGCATCTGTGGAATACATGAATAGACAACGAATCATCTCAAATTGAGGAGGTGGGCTTCGAGAGTAACTGTAGACTTGGGTTTTGCTTTCTACATCTAATTTCTTTCTGGTTTTATGTTCATCTTAGTTAGTATTTAGAATTTATTATCATTGGTAGATTAGTTTATTGATTTGGTTGCTCTCTCCCTTTATTTTTTAATACATATATATATATTTCCTTTTTCTCTTTTTGTGAGTGTGTATGTGTATGCTTCTTTGTGTGAGTCTTCTGTATAGCTTCGCTTTTACCATTTGTCCTAGGGTTCTGTCTGTCCATTTTTTATTTGTTTCTTTTTATTACTTTTTAATTTTTAATAATTTTTTAATAACTTTATTTTATTTTATTTTTTCTTCTTTCTTTCGTTTTTTCTCCCTTTTCTTCTGAGCCATGTGGCTGACAGGGTCTTGGTGCTCTGGCTGGGTGTCAGGCCTGTGCCTCTGAGGTGGGAGAGCCAACTTCAGGACACTGGTCCACCAGAGACCTCCCAGCTCCACATAATATCAAATGGCAAAAGTTCTCCCAGAGATCTCCATCTCAACACAAAGACCCAGCTCCACTCAATGACCAGTAAGCTCCAGTGCTGGACACCCTAAGCCAAACAACTAGCAAGACAAGAACACAACCCCACCCATTAGAAGAGAGGCTGCCTAAAATCATAATGAGGTCACAGACACACCAAAACACAGCACCAGATGCGGTCCTGCGCACCAGAAACACAAAATGCAGCCTCATTCGCCAGAACACAGGCACCAATCCACCAGGAAGCCTACACAACCCACTGAACCAACCTTAGCCACATGGGACAGACACACAAAAAACGGGAACTATGAACCTGCAGCCTGCTAAAAGGAGATGCCAAACACAGTAAGTTAAGCAAAATGAGAAGACAGAGAAATACACAGCAGATGAAGAAGCAAGGAAAAATCCCACTAGACCAAACAAATGAAGAGGAAATAGGCAGTCTACCTGAAAAAGAATTCACAGTAATGGTAGTAATCATGATCCAAAATCTTGGAAATAGAATGGAGAAAATACAAGAAACGTTTAACAAAGACCTAGAAGAAGTAAAGAGCAAACAAACAGTGATAAACAACACAATAAATGAAATGAAAAATTCTCTAGAAGGAATCAATAGCAGAATAATTGAGGCAGAAGAACAGATAGGTGACCTGGAAGATAAAATAGCGGAAATAACTACTGCAGAGCAGAATAAAGAAAAAAGAATGAAAAGAATTGAGGACAGTCTCAGAGACCTCTGGGACAACATTAAAAGCACCAACATTCGAATTATAGGGGTCCCAGAAGAAGAAGAGAAAAAGAAAGGGACTGAGAAAATATTTGAAGAGACTATAGTTGAAAATTTCCCTATTATGGGAAAGGAAATAGTCAATCAAGTCCAGGAATCTCAGAGAGTCCTATACAGGATAAATCCAAGGAGAAACATGCCAATATACATAGTAATCACACTATTGAAAATTAAATACAAAGAAAAAATTTTAAAAGCAGCAAGGGAAAAACAACAAATAGCATACAAGGGAATCCCCATAAGGTTAACAGCTGATCTTTCAGCAGAAACTCTGCAAGCCAGAAGGGACTGGCAGGACATATTTAAAGTGATGAAAGGGAAAAACCTACAACCAAGATTACACTACCTAGCATGGATCTCATTCAGATTCAACAGAGAAATTAAAACCTTTACAGACAAGCAAAAGCTAAGAGAATTCAGCACCACAAAAACAGCTTTACAACAAATGCTAAAGGAACTTCTCTAGGCAGGAAATGCAAGAGAAGGAAAAGACCTACAATAACAAACCCAAAACAATTAAGAAAATGGTAAGAGGAACATGCATATTGATAACTACCTTTAATGTAAATGGATTAAATGCTTCCACCAAAAGACATAGACGGGCTGAATGGATACAAAAACAAGACCCATATATGTGCTGTCTACAGGAGACTGACTTCAGACCTAGAGACACATACAGACTGAAAGTGAGGGGATGGAAAAAGATATTCCATGCAAAGGCAAATCAAAAGAAAGCTAGAGTGACAATTTTAATATCAGACAAAATAGACTTTAAAATAAAGACTATTGCAAGAGCCAAAGAAGGACACTACATAATGATCAAGGGATCAATCCAAGAAGAAGATAAAACAATTGTAAATAATTATGCACCCAACATAGGAGCACCTCAGTACATAAGGCAAATGCTAGCAGCCATAAAAGAGGAAGTCGACAGTAACACAATAATAGTGGGGGACTTTAACACCTCACTTATACCAATGGACGGATCATCCAAAATGAAAATAAATAAGGAAACAGAAGCTTTAAATGACACAATAGACCAGATAGATTTAACTGATATTTATAGGACATTTCATCCAAAAACAGCAGATTACACTTTTTTCTCAAGTGCACACAGAACATTCTCCAGGATAGATGACATCTTGGGTCACAAATCAAGTCTCAGTAAATTTAAGAAAATTGAAATCATATAAAGCACCTTTTCTGACCACAATGCTATGAGATTAGAAATCAATTACAGGGGGGAAAAAAAAAAAACGTAAAACACACAAACACATGGAGGCTAAACAATACGTTACTAAATAACCAAAAAATCACTGAAGAAATCAAAGAGGAAATCAAAAAATACCTGGAGACAAATGACAATGAAAACATGATGATCCAAAACCTATGGGATGCAGCAAAAGCAGTTCTAAGAGGGAAGTTTATAGCAATACAATCCTACCTCAAGAAACATGAAAAATCTCAAATAAACAACCTGACCTTACACCTAAAGCAATTACAGAAAGAAGAACAAAAAACTCCCAAAGTTAGCAGAAGGAAAGAAATCATAAAGATCAGATCAGAAATAAATGAAAAAGAAATGAAGGAAGCTATAGCAAAGATCAATAAAACTAAAAGCTGGTTCTTTGAGAAGATAAACAAAATTGATCAACCATTAGCCAGACTCACCAAGAAAAAAGGGAGAAGACACAAATCAATAGAATCAGAAATGAAAAAGAAGTAACAACTGACACTGCAGAAATACAAAGGATCATGAGAGATTATTACAAGCAACTCTATGCCAATAAAATGGACAACCTGGAAGAAATGGACAAATTCTTTGTAAAGCACAACCTTCTGAGACTGAACCAGGAAGAATTAGAAAATATAAACAGACCAATCACAAGCACTGAGATTGAGACTAAGATTAAAAATCTTCCAACAAACAAAAGCCCAGGACCAGATAGCTTCACAGGCGAATTCTATCAAACATTTAGAGAAGAGCTAACACCTATACTTCTCAAACTTTTCCAAAATATAGCAGAGGGAGGAACACTCGCAAACTCATTCTATGAGGCCACCATCACCCTGATACCAAAACCAGACAAAGATGTCACAAAAAAAGAAAACTACAGGCCAATATCACTGATGAACATAGATTCAAAAATCCTCAACAAAATACTACCAAACAGAATCCAACCGCACATTAAAAGGATCGTACATGCTGATCAAGTGGGATTTATCCCAGGAATGCAAGGATTCTTCAATATACGCAAATCAGTCAATGTGATAAACCATACTAACAAATTGAAGGAGAAAAACCATATGATCATCTCAACGGGTGCAGAAAAAGCTTTCGACAAAATTCAACAGCCATTTATGATAAAAACCCTCCAGAAAGTAGGCATAAAGGGAACTTACCTCAACATAGTAAAGGCCGTATATGACAAACTCACAGCCAACATCATTCTCAATGGTGAAAAGCTGAAACCATTTCCTTTAATATCAGGAACAATACAAGGATGCCCACTCTCACCACTATTATTCAACATAGTTTTGGAAGTTTTAGCCACAGCAATCAGAGAAGAAAAAGAAATCAAAGGAATCCAAATCAGAAAAGAAGAAGTAAAGCCCTCACTGTTTGCAGATGACATGATACTATACATAGAGAATCCTAAAGATGCTACCAGAAAACTACTAGAACTCATCAATGATTTTGGTAAAGTAGCAGGATACAAAATTAATACAGAGAAATCTCTTGCATTCCTATACACTAATGATGAAAAATCTGAAAGAGAAATTAAGGAAACACTCCCATTTACCACTGCAACAAAAAGAATAAAATACCTAGGAATAAACCTATCTAAGGAGACAAAAGACCTGTATGCAGAAAATTATAAGACAATGATGAAAGAAATTAAAGATCATGCAAACAGATGGAGAGAGCTACCATGTTCCTGGATTGGAAGAATCAACATTGTGAAAATGACTCTACTACCCAAAGCAATCTACGGATTCAATGCAATCCCTATCAAACTACTAACAGCATTTTTCACAGAACTATGACAAAAAAATTTCACAATTTGTATGGAAACACAAAAGACCCCGAGGAGCCAAAGCAATCTTGAGAAAGAAAAATGGAGCTGGAGGAATCAGGGTCCTGGACTTCGGACTATACTACAAAGCTACAGTAATGAAGACAGTATGGTACTGGCACAAAAACAGAAATATATATCAATGGAACGGGATAGAAAACCCAGAGATAAACCCACACACATATGATCACCTTTTTGTTTTTTGATAAAGGGGGAAAGAACATACAATGGAGAAAAGACACCCTCTTCAATAAGTAGTGCTGGGAAAACTAGACAGCTACATGTAAAAGAATGAAATTAGAACACTCCCTAGCACCATACACAAAAATAAACTCAAAATTGATTAAAGACCTCAGTGTAAGGCCAGACACTATAAATCTCTTGGAGAGGGACTTCCCTGGTGGCGCAGTGGTTGAGAGTCTGCCTGCCGATGCAGGGGACGCGGGTTCGTGCCCCGGTCCGGGAGGATCCCACATGCCGTGGAGCAGCTGGGCCCGTGAGCCATGGCCGCTGAGCCTGTGCGTCTGGAGCCTGTGCTCCGCAACGGGAGAGGCCACAACAGTGAGAGGCCCGCGTACCGCAAAAAAAAAAAAGAAAAAAAGAAAAGAAAAAAAAAATCTCTTGGAGAAATACATAGGCGAACACTCTATGACATAAATCACAGCAAGATCCTTTTTGACCCACCTCCTAGAGAAATGGAAATAAAAACAAAAATAAACAAATGAGACCTAATGAAACTTAAAGCTTTTGCACAGCAAAGGAAACCATAAACAAGACAAAAAGCCAACCCTCAGAATGGGAAAAAATATTTGCAAATGAAACAACTGACAAAGGATTAATCTCCAAAATTTACAAGCAGCTCATGCAGCTCAATATCAAAAAACAAACAACCCAATCCAAAAATGGGCAGAATACCTAAATAGACATTTCTCCAAAGAAGATATACAGATTGCCAACAAACACATGAAAAGATGCTCAACATCACTAATTATCAGAGAAATGCAAATCAAAACTCCAATGAGGTATCACCTCACACCAGTCAGAATGGTCATAATCAAAAAATCTACAAACAATAAATGCTGGAGAGGGTGTGGAGAAAAGGGAACCCTCTTGCATTGTCGGTGGGAATGTAAATTGATACAGCCACTATGGAGAACAGTATAGATGTTCCTTAGAAAACTAAAAATAGAACTGCCATATGACTCAGCAATCCCTCTATTGGGCATATACCCTGAGAGAACCATAATTCAAAAAGACTCATATACCACAATGTTCATTGCAGCTCTATTTACAATAACTAGGACATGGAAGCAACGTAAGTGGCCATCGACAGATGAATGGATAAAGAAGATGTGGCACATATATACAATGGAATATTACTCAGCCTTAAAAAGAAATGAAATTGAGTTATTTGTAGTGAGGTGGAGGGACCTAGAGTCTGTCATACAGAGTGAAATAAGTCAGGAAGAGAAAAACAAACACCAAATGTTAACACATATATATGGAATCTAAAAAAAAAATTGTTCAGAAGAACATAGGGGCAGGACAGGAATAAAGATGCAGACATAGAGAATGGACTTGAGGGCATGGGGAGGGGGAAGGGTAAGCTGGGACAAAGTGAGAGAGTGGCATGGACATATGTACACTACCAAATGTAAAATAGATAGCTAGTGGGAGGCAGCTGCATAGCACAGGGAGATCAGCTCGGTGCTTTGTGACCACCTAGAGGGGTGGGATAGGGAGTGTGGGAGGGAGACGCAAGAGGGAGGAGATATGGGGATATATGTATATGTATAATTGTTTCACTTTGTTATAAACCAGAAAGTAACACACCATTGTAAAGCAGTTATACTCCAATAAAGATGTTAAAAAAAATAAAATAAAAAACTAGATCACCTTTACTCCTAACCTTCAGTTTCTAGGGTCATCCTGGTCTCTTTTGTCAGACTGCAAATGCACAAATCTTCTGTCATTCCCCTTACAACAGTATCTTCCTATGTTCTCACCTCACCTGGATGTGCTCCCATTTGCCACCATCCTTCTTAAAGAGTGACCTTCAGAACTAAACAAGCATGATCTGACCAGAAAACAAAACACCCTAGCACTACCACATCTTTTGTCTGTAAATCACTTCTGTAAATGCTGCCAAGGAGAATACCTCCTAATGTTGAAACTATGTCTCACCAGTGGCTCCAATTGAACCTGGGGTCACCTCAGCTGTCCCAAATAGTAGCAACTTGGACACAGATTTTGATAGGAGGCTGGGAAGGAGGCCATCTGCTCAATGAGTTTGCACACCATTGTGGGAGGCGAGACAATTATGGAGAAAAATTTCTATTTTTGCAGTTTTGCCTCTGTTTGACCCTGGGAATTCAGCACCATGGAGACAGCCAATCCAAAATTTCCAGAAGAAAGTTTTCACCTGCTTTCAGCCTCAATTATTCCTAGGAATAGCCCCCCAACAGTCTTCCACATTCACACTTCAAAGTTTACTGTCCAAGCATACCTGAACCCTGGATATCTAAAGATTCCACTGGGAAAGGATTTAATGGTTCAAAAAACAAAATCATAGAAAAGGATGCCCCAATACACAAGAAGGTATCCAAGGTATGGCATGGTGGAATGACAAGAGTGATGGAAGCTTCCTTCAAGTCAGCTATGCGCTGCCTCACTGCAAGGCAATGACAGGAGACAATCTAGCACCCCACCACACACACACGCACACACACATACACAGAAGGAATATTTATACTCATGTTTCAAATTGTGTCTTGAGCATTAGGACAAACAAGGAACCTCTGTAGATTCATGATTCCCATGGTAAACTCAACCTACCAACCTGGAATGACTGGCCAAAAAATGTTCGTGAAAATATTCTCAACGATTCTACAGGGGCTCCTTCTTCAACTTCATCCCAGTCACATCTCCATGCCATGTGTGTGCACAGGGCCCCATCATAGGCATGCAGTCAAAACATTACAAAGAATGCAAAATCTATCTCTTTGTCCATTCATTCAAAAGTACTCAGCATCTACTAAGTGCTTTCCCTCCAAGATCTTTCTCTCCAAGGACTTACCCTATAGCCAGAGTCACAAGATTATCTCTCTACCAAAATGTTCAGTACAACACAGTACTTGGTAAATAAATTGCTAAAGCATAACACACCATAGCAGTTTAGGGGAAGGGAAGGCTAAGGGTTGGCCAGTTACAACTTCCTGAAAGTCAGGGGATGTGAGCTGGATTATGAAGGCTCAATCGGGATACCAGTCACAGGAGAATGGAGAGCCTGGCTGTCATTTCCACTGCCAGCCTGGAAGGTTGCAGGGAAGCATGATCATCGCAAGCCTGAAGAATGATGTCTTGAGTGTTCCCGGCAACTCAATTACGCCATGCAGATTTTCCGCGGAGTTGACTTCTCGGTTTCGAGAGCCACGCACACGCTCCTCTGGGCTTTTTGCATGGCGAAAACATTGTTGGGAAAGGAGCCTGAGGACCAACCACTGGAAAGTGCACTCAATAGCACTTTGGTTGAGATAATTGCTGCTTTTTTTTTTTTAAATTGTAGGCTTTGGAGGTGACCACAAGCAAAATTTGTGACAGACATTTGACACTGAGAAACTGCCGCATATGGGTGACAATTTTCACATCCCTGACCCTACCCCTCCCCACCCAAGACTGGTTTGTTGACTAACAAAGGAAAATTATCTAAAACCGCTGGAGTATGTTAGCCAAGTCTTCTCTTTTGTAGTAATTCTCTTTATGCTAGGCACCAAGGTTTCTCATGGTTACAGGCATGCGGATTCCCTTCCAGGCAAGCCCGTTCAAGTACACAGCTTGGATGACCTTGACAGCACAGCAGTCCTATCAGCGGTGTGGAGGTGTTGCTCCTTGAGCTCAAACGTGCGGATTTGCAGAGAGAACCCCTCGCCCACCATGGGCTCCAAGGACTTCAAAGCCCTGCTTCGTTCCTGCAGAGCTGCCTCCTTATCCTCTGGGGAGACATCCTCCTTTGCCCTTTTATGCCTGTGGCAAGCTCTGTCTCGAAGAAAGCTGGCAGGCAAGACAGTGCAAAGGACACAAATCTGTCAAGTGGAAAAAAATCCCCAGCCTGGAGAAATAAAAGACAAAGCTTCTGGAGGCACTCTCTCAGCCCACAGTCATCAGGACCCTGTGATGTCAGCTAGCATAACAAGGATGTCATCAAAAGAACTAAGCAGAGAGCTTAGAGAGACACTTGGGTGGCCTCAAGTGTCTCCAGCCTCAGCTGGGGCCGTGGGTCCAGGCCAGCTGGTGGGAGCTCGCCAGCTGCTACCATGGTCATTCTCTGTAGGCACCTCCAACAAGGTTCCAGGACTCCTCAAGCTGACTTCCTAAGCAAGCTGCCCTCCCAGGACAAAGGGGCATCCTTGCCTCTTGGCCTCAATAATCCTACTTCTCATTGTAAAGATGGCATGGCAGCAAAAATATTAGATTGGGGGTCATACTGACTTTGTCTCTGCCATTTCCTAGATTCGGGGACCTCAGGGAAGCTCTCTGTGTCTTAGTTTCATCATCTAAGAAATGATAATAATATTCATCTCCTAGGGTCCTTGGTAAGATTCAATTAGACAGTGGAGGTGAAAATGTCTACCCTGGGGCCTATCACATGATTTGCCCCGGGTGAAAGTTAACAAACACACAAACTACCTTAACGAATCAATCAGGAAGCATTTCCCAGAGCCTGCTGCATGTTAGACAATGAGGATGACAAAAATGAACAAAGTATTTTTTTCCCTCAAGGAACTTATAGACTAGTTGAGGAGATGATGTAAACATGGGCCATAACAAATTAAAAAGCAGTGAACAGGCATCCAAAATGAATGTACACTGTAAGTACCACGGAAGTCTCAAAGAAGGAGCGACAAAGGCGAGGCAGGGGAGTCAAGGAAGGAGAGATTTTAGCAGAACCTCAGAGGCTGAGGAGGGCTTTGATGAGCCCAGAAGACATCCCTCAGGGAGGAAGGCTTTCAGGAAAATGCTAGTGTCCCATGAATTTATACCATGAAAGTTGGTCTTCCAAGGGCCCAATTGCACTTGAATGACTATTAAAACTCAAGATCAATCCTAGCAGGGCTTCCCTGGTGGCGTAGTGGTTAAGAATCCATCTGCCAAAGCAGGGGACACGGGTTCGAGCCCTGGTCCGGGAAGATCCCACATGCCACGGAGCAACTAAGCCTGTGCTCCACAACTACTGAGCCTGCACTTTAGAACCTGCGAGCCACAACTACTGAGCTGGCGAGCCACAACTACTGAGCCCACGTGCCTAGAGCCCGTGCTCTGCAACAAGAGAAGCCACTGCAGTGAGAAGCCCGTGCACCACAATGAAGAGTAGCCCCTGCTCACCGCAACTAGAGAGAGCCCGTGCACAGCAACAAAGACCCAATGCAGCCAAAAATAAATTAATTAAATTTAAAAAATGTTAAAAAATGAATATCAATCCTAGCGTATAAAGAAAGAAGGGCATCTACTTACTGCCTCCTCCATGAGGCTGTCTTTGATTCAATGCAGGAGAAAGTGTAGCTATCGTTTTCCAATGCCAGAAAGAGAACACAAGGCAAGAAAAAGACGAGAGAAAATAAAGCATGCAGAGAGATAACCATCTGTGTTTGCTGGTTCAGTCTTCCTTCCAATGTGTAATTACCATTCTGAGGGCTGACTTGGCCATTTGGAGAGATGATCATCCAGGTCAAGCAAATCACCCACAAAGGAGGAAATCAACCTACAGACCATAGACTGTATGGACATGGTTTTTCTCTTAAAGGAGATTTGTGTTTGCCAACTAAAAACAAGATACTTCCTCAAAACATTTTAATTTGGTAGGAAACATCAAATTCACAGCTCTTCAGCAAAGTCTAAAGTGGTACCAACCACCTTATCCCTAGAATAAAACATAAGACTGTATTATTTTCGTTTTGTGTGAAACATTCAAAGTTCAGGGTTGGAAAATTGTGTGTGGGCTGATGCCTGATAGCGAGGCCAGTTATTATGTAGTGACTCACGAGAAATTTCCAGAGCTACCACACCTTAAAGTTAAACTCACTCAAGCCAGACAGTAAACTATTAGTAGAGATATTTTTGTAACCATAATTTCTAGTCTTTTAACTAATTTCTTTTTTAACTGGCAGCATGGCCAGTTTTATAAAAGTTATAGAGCTTTTTTTTTTTTTTCTGACATCAGGGTTTTGGAATATTTATCCGTTTAAAAACAATACAAAATAAAAACACACCCTTGGGGTATTTTAAGGAATTTTTCAGCTGACCAACTTGGTCAACCAGCGTAATCCTGGCACACTGGCTCCATCGTGTCAGCCAGCCTGGCTGCCCACCACAAGGAGGACTCAGCCCAGGACTCCTGCGGTTGTGGCCGCGTCTGCCCCAGGTACCCAAAAGGAAGTCTCTCTGTGGCCAGGCCAAGTAAGAGATGGTACCACGCGGGGAGAGCCACTGACATGACACCAGAGCCCTGGGAGAAGCTGCGATGCAGAGTAGGAACAGCCAAGCTTTTCTCTGACACCGAACAAAGCAACTAGTGAAACGAAGCAACTAGTGAAACACTCATCCCTCCAGGAAAGCCCTCATCCCTCTGCCCGAGTCCAGTTGGGGTCCCCGTGTTAACACACTCCGCGCACTCACCAGGAAGCCTAGAGCTGGAAGCTTCTGTTGAACATTGACAGGTCTTCAGAGAACCTCCGAAGGGCCTCTGACAGAGCCTGAGTCTCAGGATCTCATAGCAACTGCATTGACTGGCTTTTCTTCATGTAGTTTTTTTGTTGGTTTTGTTGGTTTTTTGTTTTTCATTTTTGGCCGCCGCATGTGAGATCTTAGTTCCCCAACCAGGGATGGAACCCGAACCCGCTGCAGTCAAAGGGCAGAGTCTTAACCACTGGACCACCAAGGAAGTCCCCATGTAGTTTTAATTCTCATCGTGACATGTTATCAGATCTGTAATGGAGAGGGGCCTCGTGGACTGCCGAGGCTGGTCTTTTGCCTCTATATTTATGAGTTTAGGGTTTTACACTGACATAGCCACTCTTCAAATGGAATGGATGAAATCGAAATAATATACAACATGTGTCATTGTACACTTATTCCCATCTCTGACACCACCGCCAGGATCTCAGATGTGTTACAAAACTCTATCCTAGAGCAACATCTCCCACTCTTTTTACATGCTCAATTAATGGAGTGAAGGATTGATTTTTGACCTCTAAAGACTCTCCCTGTCTGGGGGCTGGGCTGGGGGAGTGGAAGCAAGACCTCGAACTTGTGGAGGCGAGTGGAGGCTTCCTGCCTGGGCTTAGCCAGAGGAACTGCATCAGGCAGGGCTGAGGCTGGGAACGGGAGACGGGGGAGGGTGCTGACACACCACAGACAAAGCTCAGGGTTTCTTCTCGGTTAGGAGCACCAACTGTGCACACACCTCAGTCATCAGCCCTTGCAAAGGGGAATCTGACGGAGGGGTTAAAAGGCACAGAGAAGTCAGAAAGTTGAAAACAGAAGCCATGTCTGTCCCTGGACTGTTTCATCCTGGCACTGAGCTGGTGCACAGCATGTAGGCACTGAATCAGTGATACATGGCTGAGTTTGTGGATTGAAGGCCAGGGATGGTTGAGGGAATGGATTGTACACGACAGGGAGACAGACAGAGGGTACCAGCCTCCCAGACAAAAGGTGTCTAGACATGGAAGGTTGGCCACATTCCCGTGTTCTCTGTGTGTCTTTCCTGTTTAAACGGCAGTCGTGGCTAGGATGGGTCAGTGCCGGGAGACCTCCTTGGGGTAGCAAATCCCACACCTTCTCAGCAGGTTTCTTCTGAACCCAGCTCTCTGTGCTCTATCTGGGTCATGATCTAAGGTGTGAGGTCTCCCTAGAAGCCCCACGTTTCACGCCTTCCTTACACACCTTGAGGGCAGCTTCTGGCTAAGAAAGTCTTCACTCTCCTCTCCTTCATCCTTCTACCAAAGCACTTCGTCCCTCATCCCATCTTTGTCAATGCCACCCCCTCCCCATGCTTTGCCCATCATTGACAGTTTCAATGTTTCCGTCCCAAACTGTATTAAGATTTAGGGGTCCCTTTCTAACATGACGTACAGAAGGAAAGAACAAGATTCTCATCACGAGTCAGTCCTTTTCACATCTGCTTTGCCTTATGCACTCATTTCCGTGTCTTCGTCCCCTGCCATCCCTCCTGCCCCACGTAGCCTCACTACGGTAGCGCGCCCTGAGTCAGAAGCTCCACCACTTTTTCCAGGAGGTGGCACAGTCAGAGGTTCCCTGCCCTGTCCTCCTTGTCTTGAATTTCTAAAAAGTCCACATCTTGTGCAGAGGCTCCCAGCTCTGCAGACCACATACATCATGTTTTTTTATCTATGGGACATTTCCCCCTGCAGTTTGTAGAATCCTGTGGCCACTTCTGCTTTCTAACTGCTGCTTATTTTCTTTCCCTAAGGCAGGAAAGAAATGTGGTCTGATGAATGGAGAACTTGCCTGGAAATTGGATGATCCGGGTTCTGAATCTGACTTACTGTGTGGCCTGGGAAAAATTACTTTGACTCTCTGGGTAAGCTGACATTTCAGGGGCCTTGGGTGAGTAAACAGAAAGCAGTTCAAGTGTCCAGAGAGGGGAAGCCTCGGTGGCTGGCCTTTCCTGCAGTTAGGCACACAATAGCTCCCGTTTCTGATAGCAACTAGCATGAGTAGGTGCCCTATTCATGGCCCTATTCCTACTTTCCCTTTCCCCAATTTTGACCCTTTGGTTCCTCCAGCATCAGGTGATCAAAGAAGCTCAAGCCTTAGACACCCAAAAAGTTAGTGCTTGCCCAATAAGCTCAATGAATAGCTGCCCTAGGTGTACCCACGTGCGGGGCATGCACCTTAAATAGCCTGGGCCTGAGATGGGCGAATATGTACCTAGAGTTTGCTATCAAGAATTTTGATGAATGACTCCTCACTCCCCACTCCTACACATAAACGGTCAAGACGCTTTCAATCTCAAGCGCCTGCAATTCAACTCAGATTAGCTAAAGCCAAGAAAGAAATCCGTGGGCTTACATACCTGGGACATTTGACCTCAGGCAAAGCTGGATATAAGGTTTCAAACAATGTCATCAGAGACTACGATCAAAACGATACAAGTGTTGGTGAGGGTGTGGAGAAAAGGGAACTCTTGCACACTCTTGAGAGGAATGTAAATTGGTGCACACACTATGGAAAGCAGTTTGGGGGTTTCTCAAAAAATTAAAGATAGAACTACCATATGATCCAGCAATTCCACTTCTGGGTCTATACCCAAAGGAAATGAAATCAGTACCTTGAAGAGACATCTGCACCCCCGTGTTCATTGCAGCATTATTCACAATAGACAAGATACGGAAATAACCTAAGTGTTTGTCAATAGAAGTATGGATTAAAAAATTTTTCATCATTACATACATACACACAATAGATCATCATGTGTGTATATATAATATGTATTATTTATTATCAACAAATAATAACATTCAGCCTTAAAAAAGGAGATCCTGCATCCTGAAATTTATAACAACATGGATGACCCTGGAGGACATCATGCTAACTGAAATAAGCCAGACACAGAAAGAAAAACACTGCATGATTTTACTTGTATGTGGAATCTAGATGAGTCACTTATACATGGAATCTAACAAAGTCAAATACATAGAAGCAGAGAATAGAACAGTGCTTACCAGGGTCGAGGAGGTTGGGAAATAGGGAGATGTTAGTCAGAGAATACAAAGTTAGTTACGTAGGATGAATAATTCTAGAGAGCTAATATACAGCGTGATGATTATAGTTAATAATACGATATTGAACACTGGGCACTTGCTAAGAAAGTAGATTTCATTCTAAAACTGTCAAACTGTTTTCCAAATTGATTGTACAATTTTATATTCCCTCCAAGCGTATATGAAAGTTCCAGTAGCTGCCCATCCTCACCAACACTTGGTATGGGGAGTCTTTTAGCCATTCTAATGGCAATGTGGTGAGATCTCATTGTGGTTTTAATGTGCACTTCACTAATGACTAATATTAGGCATCTTTTGATGTGCTTATTTGTCATCTGTATATCTCCTTTGATTGTATACTTGTTCACATTTTTTACCCATTTATAAAAGTGAGTTGTCTTCTGATTGAATTGTAAGAATTCTTTGTATAATCTAGATGTACTTTTTTTCATATACATGCTTTGCAAATGTTTACTCCCAGTCTGAGGTTTTCCTTTTATTTTTTGTAATAGTGTCTTTTGAAGAGCAACATTTTAATTTTGAAAACGTCCAACTTATTATTTTATCTTATAGTTTGTGATTTTTGTGTGTGTCCTATTTAAGAACTGTTCCCTAAACCTAGGATCACTAAGAATTTTTCTATGTTTTCTTCAAGAATTTTTGTAATTTTAACGATTACATTTAGGTCTATGGTTCATTTTGAATTAAATTTTGTACTACAAAAAAAAGAAAGTAGATTTCAGGTTCTCTTACCACACACACAAGAAAAGGGTAACTGTGTGAGGAGATGAATATGTTAATTAGCTTAACTGTAGTAATCATTTCACTATGTATAATCAAACCATCATGTCGAATACCTTCCATATATACAATTTTTTACTACAAATAAAATTTAAAATGTCTTCAGAGCTCTGCCTCTGTCTCCACCTGCTGGACAGGTGCTCTCCAAAAGGTAGGAAGATGGTTGCCAGCTGAGAAGCCCAGCAAAATGAAAGTATTTGGGGATAGTTCTAGCAGAAATATCCAGGAAGACTCTGCTTAGGGCCTGGGCCCATTCCTGAACTACTCATGGGACACGTGGCCTCCTCTGTGGCAGGGTGGACCTGGCTCAAGGGGTGGAATGTGGTCACCACCAGAGAAAAGCATTCAGTTCCTAGAAGGATGGCAATCAGTGCTCGACAGGCAAAAACATTCAATGTCTCCTACATCACCCTGAGCCAGTAAGGAGCCCAAACTGCAGAGACGTGCAGCAAGTTGGGATGCCCCAGCACCCAGGATCCAGTCTTCTAAATCTTGTATGTTTCCAATAAAAGGTAAAGAAAGGGCTGAGGCCACGTGCTAGCTACACGGAGCATAACAGTGTGGCGCTGTATTGTTTTCTATAGTTGGATAAGGCTCTTCCGGCTCGGGTGAAGTGAAAAACAGCCATAGACTTTGCTGCAATCATCAGAATGTTTCTATGACTCATGAGATAAATGAGAAGCATACACAGAAGGGTCAAAGTTACACTGAAGTCAGATTGTAATCACACCCTTGAGTTCTGACAACCCACGGACCAAATTTCCTACTGAGAGCACATTAGTGACTTCTTTTTCTCCACAGAGGGTACTTGATTACCCTAAGGCAGCTTATCTCATCTACGGATTATCTGAGATCAGCTTTTCACACAGGTTGGCCTCCCATGAGCAGTCAGCACAGCTCTTGTCTCTACAACTGACTAAAGTTCAACACTGACTCCCTGGCCCAAGAACCCAAGTGTGAGGCGACCAAATCATCTGACGAGCCACAAATCAGCTTAAAGACAACACTCTTTAAACACTGATACTGAAGGCCCTGAAGTGGATGAGGTTGCTTTTCTCCAGTGAGAGGATCAGTACTTTCTCTAGCGCTAAGGACATCCTTAACACCCTGATGGTCTGCCTGTAAGGGGGGATTTCCGAGGTAGGCTTTATAGTCAGAGAGAAAAGGTCTCAGACGCTCCATGGAGTTATGTAAAACCCAGCTCAACACGCAGAACTTTCCTTGACTTTGTGATAACTTGATTTTTCTCACCCACAAGCCTCTTCCTGTCCAACAGACCCATGTCCCAGCAACAACAAACCACCAAAATTCATAAAGGAGCTGCCATGTGACAAGCGTGAGAGCACAAAAGATAAATTGGAAAAGGCACGTCTAGGCAAGACACCATCGTGAGCTCTAGTTCTGAGCTCCCCAACTCTACTCCAAACACAGCAATGACATATGAAACATTTTTCATGCTTAAAATAAAATCACGCCAAAATATCAAATAAATAGTTCCCTGGAAAAGAAACACACAGTAGTAAACAGGTCAAAGCCATGGGCTTCTGGGTCTCCCAGTCAAGAAGGCAGATGTGGCCAAAGTTTGATTCCTCTGGGCTAAGAGGGAATAAAGCCTTCCAGGCCTGAAATAGGACCTGAATCAGGATTGCTGTCTGAAGCCACAGGTGGTGCTGACCTCCCTCAGTTATAAAAAGAAGAAGGGGACTTCCCTGGTGGTGCAGTGGTTAAGAATCTGCCTGCCAATGCAGGGGACACGGGTTTGAGCCCTGGTCCATGTAGATCCTACATGCCGTGGAGCAACTAAGCCCATGCGCCACAACTACTGAAGCCCGCGCGCTGCAAGTACTGAAGCCCATATGCCTAGAGCCCGTGGTCCGTAACAAGAGAAGCCACCGCACTGAGAACCCGCACGCTGCAACAAAGACCCAATGCAGCCAAAAAATAAATTAATTAATTAAAAAAAAAAAGCAGGAAAACTGTAGCCACTGCCCTAACCCACTGGCCTTTTTATAAAATCCAGGAACCTGCAGTGCTGGGAGAAAGCACACACAGCCCTAGAGCCCCATTCATCTTCTTCTTCTTCTTTTTTATTTAAATTAAAGTACAGTTGATTTACAGTGTTGTGTTAGTTTCTGGTATACAGCAAAGTGATTCAGTTCTATATATATATTATTTTTCAGATTCTTTTCCATTACAGTTTATTACAAGATATTGAGTAGAGTTCCCTGTGCTATAGAGTAGGTCCTTGTTTTTTATCTGTTTTATATATAATAGTGTGTATATGTTGATCCCAACCTCCTAATTTATCCCTCCCCTCCCCTTTCCCCTTTGGTAACCATAAGTTTGTTTTCTCTGTCTGTGAGTCTCTTTGTTTTGTAAATTAGTTCATGTGTATCAGGTTTCTTTTAGATTCCACCTATAAGTGATATCATATGATATTTGTCCTTCTCTGTCTGACTTACCTCACTTAGTATGATAATCTGTAAGTCCATCATGTTGCTGCAAATGCCATTATTTCATTCTTTTTTTGTGGCTGAGTAGTATTCCATTGTATATATGTACCACATCTTCTCTATATATCTTCCTCTGTCAATGGACATTTAGGTTGCTTCCATATCTTGATTATTGTAAACAGTGCTGCCGTGAACATTGGGGTGCACGTAGCTTTTCAAATTAGAGGTTTCCTCCAGATACATGACCAGGAGTGGGATTGCTGGATCATATGGTAGCTCTATTTTTAGTTTTTTAAGGAACCGTCATCCTGTTTTCCACAGTGGCTGCACCAATTTACATTCCCACCAACAGTGTAGGAGGGTTCCCTTTTCTCCACACCCTCCCTGGAGCCCCATTCGAGTGAAGGCACCCACCAGCTTAGTGGCTGCATGTATGTATCCCCAGTACATGGGGAGAAGAGCCCAGCCATAAATATTCAACCTGGTTCTGGAACAGGGCCCCTGGGAGCCAAGCGGAGTCAATGTGAAAACCACTAAATGGGGAAAAAAATAACTCAGAGCTACAGGGAGGGGCAGGCCAGTCAGGATGAGCATAGAAACCTCAATTTTAAAAGAAAATCTAACAGAAGAAAGTCAGACGACAATCTCAAAAACCAGAAAAATTTATTCTTTCAAAAATGGAAGTACCTGAGCAATCTCAAACATTATGTTAAATAAGTTTGTTTGAAACTCTCAAAGAGATAAAGTAATTACACGCATGAGGAACAAAAATAAATAAGTAAAAGAAGTAAATATGAATGAAGAACATATGCTTCTGAAAAATCACCAATTACACATCCTGAAAAGTAAAAATACAGTCATTGAAATTAAAGGCTCATAAACTGGCTAAAAATTGAACACAAGTGATGAGAGAATTAGAAATTGGAGGAGAGTAGTGAGGAATTCACCCAGAATACAGCATAGGAGATATAAAGATGGAAGGCATGAATAGGAAGATGAGAGGCATGGAGCATAGACTGAAGATATTTAATTTACTCTTTATGAGCCTGTGGTGAGGTAGGCACTGTCATCCTATTTTGCAGAAGAAGAAACTCTGCAGCCGAAATTTACAGATGCTGCCTCTTTTCAGCTAAGGATAAACAGGAATGCTCATTCCTGGGCCAAGTAAGTTCTATTGCAGCCACGTTGAACATAAATTAGCATCCTGTTGGTGCATTACCATGAACCCAATGTTGGAATTATGAATAATTTTTTAAACATGTTGGGTAGAGTGTGGTAAGTGGAATCGCTCAAGGAAGCAGGCTTGGGAAGGGGAGTGTCCAGTCTGCTCAGGCTGCTGTAACAAAATACTGTAGACTGCATGGCTTAAACAGCAATATATATTTCTCATAGTCCTAGAGGCTGGAAGTCCAAGATCAGGGTGTCAGCGTGGTCGGCTCGTAGTGAGGACTCACTTCCTGGCTTGTTGATAGCCAGCTTCTTGCTGTATCCTCACATGGCCAAGAGAGAGCTCTGGTCTCTTCACCACTGTATAGGGGCACCAATGCCATCATGGGGGCTCTACCCCCATGACCTCATCCAAATCCAATTACATCCCAAACCCCCATCCTTGAACACCACCATATGGGGATACGGGGTTCAACATACGGATTTGTTGCGGGGGACACCAACCAACAGTCCATAGCAAAAGGAAAATCATAAGAGGGAAAGAAGGAGGAGGAAAAAGGGAGAAAAAGAAACAAAAGATGGTGGGAGAAGGGGAAGACTTTTGTGCCCAGGGACTTGGGCCAGAAATGCACAATCACCACAGGAAATTCTCCTAAGGACCTAAACAGCCTCCCCCGTCAGGAAGAGGAGGCAGCTCTCGCCTGGCTTCAATAAAGAGCCCCTCCTGCAAACCCTGCCTCGGTCTTGCAATGGTCATGAAATGCTGGGTTTTTTAAAACCCCCAAAGCAACTTGCCTGGCACTCTGCCCCTTGAACTACAAACTCTGTATTTGGGGGGAAGCAGCGGATTTATTTACGCTCTGCTTATTAAAATGCTGTTTGAGAAAAAAACTGTCTGCTATTTAAGATGCCCAAAATGTAATGCCCGTTTCCAAGGAGGAGGATGGAGGTAGAAAAGAAAAAGGTCCTTTGTTTCCCCTGGCTCCTGACACATTAATCGTTCAGTGGACTTTCAAGTTAGACTGAATGCTCCTTCCCACCCTCCTGCGTGCTGCTGATGCAGGCACTCGGGGACGACACTTTAATGGCATTTCTGCATCCTTTGCCCTAGCAGCTCTATCATCTGTACCATTGGAATATTCTCCACTTTCTTGTCTGGACTTGGGCAAAAGCCATTTTCAGTCTGGTCATTTATGGCTTTCTTAACTTTGTGATTAAGTTATCATCAATACCATTTAAATAGTCTCTATTTTATCATCTCTTTGATTTTTATGGACTTGAGCCAAAGCCATTTTCCTACTGGTCACTTATGGTTGCCTTAACTTTGTGACTAAGCCAGAAAAATTCTGTTTGAAACTGCATCTAATACAAGGCTTCAAGATCCAACTATGTATTTCTACTTGCCAGTGGTCCCAAATGATTTCAGTATTTCTACTTGTCTTCAAGGCTCCCCAAATCAGCAGATATGACCTTTCATCACCCCGCCTTAGGCAGCAACAGCCTAAGGAAACCGGTGAAGGACTTTTTCCACCGAAGACCATAATTTCTGAAACCACTTCCTCTCCTCACCCTCCTTGACCTCCCTTCAGCATTAGGACCTATTAACCACACCCTCCTTGAAACCCTCTCTTTGGCTGTGTGTGTGTGTGTGCCCGTGCACACGCGTGTGCGCATGTGTGTGTGTTAAGAGAAAAGATTCTGGCATCCACAGACCTGAATTTGAATGGCAGTCTGACACTTTCTAATTGCAAGACATTGGGGAAGTTGTTTAAAACCTCTGAGCCTCTGTTCCCACCTCTCTAAAAGAGGAATGGTAACCCCTCCTTCAGATTAGGTGTGGTGAAGACTAAATCAGCTGCTCATAAAGTGTTAGAAAGGTCCACAGTCTCCATGAGATCTCAGTAGGTGGACCCTCCCCACTTCACAGTGTTGTGTCTTTTTCTGGCTCCTGAATATTCACTCGGCCAAGCTGCTCCGGTCCTCAGCCACCTTCTCATCTCTACCCTTTGCAAAAGGCTCCCCCCACCGCCCTCCCAGACCTCACCTCGGGGCCAGAAGACTAACCTCACAGTCTTTCTTACACTCATGAAATGACCCTCGAACAAATGACTTCCCCTCTAGTCTCGATTTTCATGTCTGTAGAGCAGATGCTGAGTGGGTGAATAAGGCAAGGTTCCTAATGCCGCTTCCTAAATAAGGGAAGTCATTTCTCCTGTCACTTCCCCAGCCCTTCCTTTGTCCCGTCCTTCTTCCTCCCTTCTCTCATTTCTGAGATCTGCAATGGAATTTGGATTGTTCCAAATTCCTAGACGGCGGTAGTCTAGGTCAGAAAATAAGATTGTATAAGCTTGTATAAGATTCTCTCAGCTCCCATCACCTAGCACATCTATGGCTTTGAAGATGTGGACTAACGCAGATGCTTCTGATAGAAATGGTTTGGGGACTTCCCTGGCAGTACCGTGGATAGGATTCCGGGCTTTCACTGTCAGGGGTCTGGGTTCAATCCCTTGTCGGGGAAATAAGGTCCCACAATCCACGAGGCATGGAAAAAAAAAGTTTTGAGAACTTTCTCAAGACGTTTAGTTCAGCTTAGTGAAGGGCATAAAATTCACGAGGATATTGAGGTGTTCCTGCCCTCATTAAGCCAGGTATGTATGTTAAAAAATGATTTCCTTGAGAGATAGCTTTGTGCAGACATTCTGGAAAGCAATTTGGCACTATATAAGCAAACTGACTACTTAGTTACACTCTCCTATCCAGCAGGTCCTGTGGGTACTGTGGGTACAAGGGTCTTAAGGGAAGCTGTATGAGAATGGCCACCACGGCAGAGATTTGAAGGCAGTCCTGGTGTCTGGTGGGTGAACAGAGAGATAAAGTGGGTAAAATATACCCTGGAATAATATTTAACGAGCAGGCGCTAAGAACTAGTTGTACATACTATGGTATATACATAACTGATACATAAACCTGGTAAATAAAAAGAAAGAATGAAGCATTTATTCTGGCTCTCCTCTACGAATTATACCACAAATCACCAAATAATATATCAGGGGAAATATCTCATTATAGAAGTGCTCCAGCTAATAAACAAAGAAAGAATGCTAGAATTAGAAGATCACCATTTTTTAACACCTAACTGTGGCAGACTCTAAGACAGGCGCCTTTAATCCCTGGTATTCATGCCCTTGTATAATCCCCTCCCCTTGGGTATTGGTGGGACCTGTTACTTGCTCCTAATCAATAGAATACAGTAAAGGTGATGGGATGTCTCCTCCGTGATTACACTACATAAGATTGTACTTCTATCTTGCTAGCAGCCTCTCTTTATTGACCATCTCTCTTGCTAGCTGTGAGGAGATAAACTGCTATATGAAGACGTCCAGAAGCCAAGGAACCAAGGGTGGGCCTCTGCCCAACAACCAGCAAGGACCTGAGACCCTCTGTCAGACCAGCCCGAGCACTTGAATCCTGCCAACAGCCAGGTAGGCTCAGAAGCAGATTCTTCCCTGGTCAAGCCTCAGATTACACCCTACCCCTGGCCAACACCTTGTTTGTAGACTTCTGAGAGACCCTGGAGCCAAAGCCTCAGCTAACTTGTGCCTGGATCTCTGATTAATGTGGTTTTTTGTTTTGGGGTTTTTTTTTTTTGCAAACCACTACGTTTGTGACAATAGTGTTACAGACCAAAAAATAACAATACACTAATAAACTAATAAGATCCTAAGTTTTTGTTATCGATGGCTGCTAATATTACATGCAAAAAAGTGAAAACGAAATATCACATGGATCCTGATGGAAAAACACAAGACCAACTGTGAGACAGTCTTCTCAAAAAACTTAAATATGAGTCTGATCGAGTCCCTAAATTCAGCTACCAACTCAAATAAACTACAGAGGACAGAAACTTGTTAAAGTACACCACAAAGACGAATCATCAGAATCACACTGTGGTAAATTCGATGGGACAAACAACCTGGGTTCCTCAAGAAATAAATTGCAAGGGAGGAAAAAACAAAATTGATTCTGGGAGAAGCCTACTGATTAAAAGAGACAAAGAAATATCAATCAATTACCATGTGTGGCCTTATATGAATTCTGATTCATATAAACAAACTGTGGAAAGAAATAACATTTATGAGAGGATTGGAAATTTGAGCTCTGTTAAATGATATTCAGGAAATATTGTTCTTTTAAAACTATTGATAAGCATATTGTGGTTATGTTATCTTGTACAGATACACACCGAAATATTCATGGATGAAATGATCCAATGTCTGAAAGGAAGGAAGTGGGTAAGGTGTAGATGGGGTGGGATTGGCCTTGGGCCAGTGGTCGTTGAGTCTGAGTAATGGGCACAGGGAGTTCATTATACTCTTTTATCTCTTTTGAGCTATGTTCAAAGTTCCCCATAATAAAAGGTTATTTAAGTTACAAGCAGACAAGAAAATAACAAATACTTCGTAAGAACACTTCTAAACAAAATGATACAAACATTAGAGTAGTTGCATATGGAGAAGGAAACAAGATTGGAGAATGGGAACGAAAAGGAATGAGTAAAGCAATCCCACTCCTGGGTATATATTTGAAGAAAATGAAATCAGGATCTTGAAGAGATATCTGCACCCCCATGTTCATTGCAGTATTATTCACAACAGCCAGGACATGGAAACAATCTAAGTGTCCGTTGACAGATGAACGGATAAAGAAGATGTGGTATACTATGGAAAACAGTATGGAGATTTCTTAAAAAACTAAAAATAGAACTACCATATGACCCAGCAATCTCACTACTGGGCATAAATAAAGTAGTGAGAAAACCATAATTCAAAAAGAGTCATGCACCCCAATGTTCATTGCAGCACTATATACCATGGCCAGGACATGGAAGCAACCTAAGTGGCCATCAACAGATGAATGGATAAAGAAGATGTGGCACATATATACAATGGAATATTACTCAGCCATAAAAAGAAACAAAATTGAGTTACTTGTAGTGAGGTGGATGGACCTAGAGCTGTCATACAGAGTGAAGTAAGTCAGAAAGAGAAAAACAAATACTGTATGCTAACACATATATATGGAATCTAAAAAAATAATAATAATAATGGTTCAGAACAACATAGGGGCAGGACAGGAACAAAGACACAGATGTAGAGAATGGACTTGAGGACACGGGGAGGGGGAAGGGTAAGCTGGGACAAAGTGAGAGATATATGCACTGGACATATACACAGTACCAAATGTAAAATCAATAGCTAGTGGGAAGCAGCCGCATAGCACAGGGAGATCAGCTTGGTGCTTTGTGACCACCTAGAGGGGTGGCATAGGGAGGGTGGGAGGGAGGGAGACACAAGAGGGAGGAGATATGGGGATATATGTATATGTATAGCTGATTCACTTTGTTATAAAGCAGAAACTAACACACCATTGTAAAGCAATTATACTCCAATAAAGATGATAGGGCTTCCCTGGTGGCGCAGTGGTTGAGAGTCCGCCTGCCGATGCAGGGGACACGGGTTCGTGCCCCGGTCCGGGAAGATCCCACATGCCGCGGAGCGGCTGGGCCCGTGAGCCATGGCTGCTGAGCCTGTGCTTCCGGAGCCTGTGCTCCGCAACGGGAGAGGCCACAACAGTGAGAGGCCCGCGTACCGCAAAAAAAAAAAAAAAAAAAAAAAAGATGTGGTGTATACATATATATATATATATATATATATATATATATATATATATATATATACACACACACACACACACACAATGGAATATTATTCAGCCATAAAAGGGAAGAAAATCCTATCATTTGTGACAACATGGCTGAATCTTTGGGGTATCATGCAAAGTGAAATAAGTCAGACAGAGAGAGACAAACACTGTATGATATCACTTACATGTGGAATTCAGAAAAGCTAACTCATAGAAACAGAGAGTAGATGATGGTTTCTAAAGACTGGGGGAGGGGAAAATGGGGAGATGTCAGTCAGAGAGTACAGACTTCCAGTTACAAGATGAATAAGTTCTGAGGATCTAAGGTACAGAATGGTGACTATAATTAACAATACTGTCGTATACTTGAAAGTTGCTAAGAGAGTAGATCTTAAATGTTCCCATCACACCAAAAAAAGGTAACTGTGTGAACTGATGGATGTGTTAACTAACCTAATTGTGGCAATCATTTCACAACATATATGTATATCAAATCATCAGGTTGTACACGTTAAGCTTACACAATGTTACATGTCAATTATATCTCAATAAAGCTGGGGTTGGGGAATGAGTAAATAAGTAATGAATAAATAAAATAAGTGAGAGCCCTACAAGAACCAGTGATGATAGCAGTTATAAACAAAAGAGTATGATAAACTCAACTCACTACTCATTGAGGTCCAAAGTGAAAAGACTATGTGTATATACGATCCTGTGTCCATTCTCCCAATTCTTAGTTGTTAGATGCTTCTTTATGACCTTTGATTAATTCTTCTATCTATTCCTCAAGGGTGCCAAGTCCTCTGTCACCACCCTCAGGCAGACCTCCTGAGCAAAGTGCTCCCCATCTCAGTCAGTGGCTTGAACATCATTAAAAATCATTTACAAGAGAGAGAAGGGAAAACTGGGGTGTGGTGGGAGAGCTTGGAGCACAAGGGGAGCCTCTGGGGGTCTTATAATGTTCTATTTCTTGACCTGGGTGGTAGTTACACTCTGTTCACTGTGTCGTAATTCACCAAGTTGGACACTTGTGATTGGTGCACTTTTCTGTATGCACATTATACTTCAGTTATTTTAATTTTTAAAATACACATTTTTTTCCTTGGATTTTCTAGCAAGTTTTGACTATTTCAGGCTTGATGCCCAGGGACCCATCATATTCAGCAGAACAGGTGGAGTTCTCCACTCTCTCTCTCTCTGTCTCTGTTTCTTTCTCTATTTTCTTTTACCCTATAGTTGAATTCTAGTTAATTAATTGAGAATAGGATGAGAGTCAATTCAAAAGTGGCTCCATCACTGACTTGCTATGGTTTCTGGCAAAAATTGCTTAAACTCCCTCCACATCAGTCTCTTGTCTGTAAAGTGAGGTTAATAATAGTATTAACTATTATTATGTATAATAATATATGTATATATTATTGTATAATGTATATTATATGTATAATAATATATGTATATATATGTATATAACTTGCTTAGAAGAGTAGCTGACACATAGCCCTCCAATTATCTTAATTTTTAAAATTTCCTATTTTTCATCTTTCCTTGAGCAAATTTCCATCAGGATCCTCATCGGGAGGGAGTTCAGCCTCCAGACAAGATTCATGAGCTGGATCCTTCCAGAAAGACCATCAGTTGGGACCCAAACCTTACAGACTTCTCTCACCCCCTTCTCCCATCCAAACTCCTCTCGTCCCCCAGGTCCTGCTCCCGTTCACAGCTTTAGGAAGGTTTCCCTAAACACTCCTGACTCTGAACTTTCTCCTTCCTCAGAAAGCTCACTGAATCATTGGGAACCAAAACTCTAAGGCTCACACAATCTTTTTTCTCGCGGGCCTCTCACTGTTGCAGCCTCTCCCGTTGCGGAGCACAGGCTCCGGACGCGCAGGCTCAGCGGCCATGGCTCACGGGCGCAGCCGCTCCGCGGCATGCGGGATCTTCCCGTACCGGGGCACGAACCCGTGTCCCCTGCATCAGCAGGCGGACTCTCAACCACTGCGCCACCAGGGAAGCCCAACTCACACCATCTTTGTTGGAGAAGTCTTCATGAATCCATGAGGCAGCAGTGATTCCACCTACACCTACATGGACAAAAAAATCCATGCTCTGTAGGACCCAAAGCCTGTCAGTGAAAGATCGGAAATCAGTGACTTGCCCCAGCTTCTTTCCTGAACCCTTTGCAGTCCGCACTTACCTTCCTGGTGAGGTAGGCACCCAGAGACATTTTATTTCTTTCACCATCTCCCTCCAATCCGACCAACAAGATCCTGTGACCAGTCAATCACACTTGCTGATTGGCTGTTTGCACCTTTCTTGAAGTTTATTCACACCTCTGGGGTAGCTCAGTTGGATGTTTACGTTTGAAGCCATTGCTACGTGTATTTATATTTGTATCTGAAGTCATTTAACTCTACTTGTAGAGTGGTAGGTTTCTTCTCCTCTAAGAAATTTCAAACCTCAGTAGACAGATGATGAACTAAATATCTTAAAAGTGATCTATTCCATTGAAAGACATTCTGATCTAAAAATAATAACTATTCCATCGAGCACTTACTATGTGCCATTACTGTGATACTTCATATGTTTTAAATAATTTAATCCTCCATCAATGAGATGATTGTTATTTTAATTTTACAGAGGAGAAAACTGAGCCTTGGGGAATTACAAAGACTTGGATAGTTACAACCACCAAGGCTATACAGTTATGATTTGTGTGTGACTAGTGGAATGAGAAGTCAGAGGCATCTAATCCCTAAAAGTGACTCGTGAGTAAAGCAACACAGAGCCTCTCCTTCCCATCCTATCCCCACATATCTCCTCTTTCACCTCTTCCTGAAAAGTTTCTTGGAGTGGTGGAATGGGAGAAGCGTGTGTCTTTGATTTCTCCCATGACCTGGGCAGCCCTGGCACATGGCCCAAACTTCCTCTCCAAACCCTGCTTCTACTGCTTTTCATCATTCTCCAAATGTGCTGTGCTCTTTCATTCATGTATTTATTCAGTCAATGTTTATTGAAAACCTATTATGCGTCAGAGGGTAGCACTGAGGACATAATTGTTAACAAGATAGATGCCATCCTCGACTTCACGTTGCCCACAGTCTGGTCTTTTTCCTGACTCCATGCTCTTCCATCTATTCGTAATTCCTTGCCTTCCTCCCCACTCCACCCCAGCAGCAAGGCAAACTCTTATTGATCTACAAGATCCAGCTCACACTTTTACCTCCTCTTTCACCTTCCTCAACAACCTGGGGATGACATTCAAAATATTGAGCAACCAGTTGGGTAATCATAATGGACACCAGCTGTCAACTACCAGTCTCCCAGAGTGTCCAAGCTGAATTTCTGCCCTGAAATAGCCCTGGTCAGAGGTAGTTACCCTGCCCATGGGGGTCCTCAGCACCTGGACCACACAAATATTGAAGTACTGTTCTCTAGCTCTTCCTGCCTTATCCTCCACCCATCCTCCCCACTGCACTCACAACCACAAACACACACAAATGTGCTTGTGAGCTTCCCAAAGGCAGCAATCTTTCTTTATTTATCTAGGAGACTAGCACAACCCAGGTACAACATAACAGGAGCTCAGTACATCTATGTTGAATGAATGAGTTGGGGTAGGAAGTAATCTGGTCTTCATCCCAGAGAATTTCCTTAAATATCATGCCTGTTCAGATCAACAACATTTCCTACTTGAAGACTCAGAAAAATTTTAAATGTGCATTAGGCCCATTTTCCTTTTTTAAAAAGTGTAACAGTCCTCATATAGTACCTTGGAACACATTCCTATGCTTCTTCTTATATTTCTACCTCTGGTTATCAAGTTATGACAAACAAGTACTGTTATGGGCTGAATGATGTCCCCTCCCAGATTCATGTGTTGAGGTCCTAAGCCCCAGCACATCAGAATATGACTGTATTTGGAGATAAGGTCTTTAAAGCAGCGGTCCCCAACGTTTGTGACCTTTTTGGCACCAGGGATCGATTTCATGGAAGACAATTTTTCCACAGACCGGGGGTGGGGAGTGGGGTGGGGAATGGTTTCGAGGTGATTCAAGTGCATTACATTTATTGTGCACTTTATTTCTATTATTATTACATTGTGATATATAATAAAATAATTAGACAACTCACCATAATGCTGAACGGAGGCTCAGGCGGTAATGTGAGGGATGGGGAGCGGCTGTAAATACAGATGAAGCTTTGCTCGCTCACCCACCGCTCACCTCCCACTGTGCGGCTCGGTTCCTAACAGGCCATGGACCAGTGCTTGTCCGTGGCCTAGGGGTTGGGAACTCCTGCTTTAGAGAGGCCATTACATTAAAATGAGATCATTAGGTATACCCTAATCCAATAGGACTGGTGCCCTAAAAGAAGAGGAGATTAGGACAGAAACAATTGCAGAGGGAAGACCATTTCAAGACACGGGGAGAAAACAGCCAACTCTAAGCCAAAGAGAGAGGCCTCAGAAGAAATCAACCCTGCTGACACTTTGATCTAGGACTTCTAGCCTCCAAAACTGTGAGAAAATAAATTTCTGTTGTTTAAGTCACCCAGACTGTGGTACTCTGTTATAGCAGCCCTAGCAAACTAATACAAATACCAATGTCCTTTGCAAATGAACTACTGCTATAGCAAATAACACAACTTTTCATTGCATACGTACTATTTCCAAGTAAATTAGAAACTTCTTGATGTTAGTGAATGTGACTTTTATTTCTTAGACTCTCTCATAAAACATAGCACCATTTATGCACATAATAGATGCTCAGTAAAAATTTAGAACCCATTTCCTAAACTGCAGAATATATGAGAATATTTCTTTGTCTTCATTTATTCCAGGGCTCCTCGACCTCAGCATTATTGACATTTGGGGACTGGATAATTCTTTGTTGTTTGGGCTGTTCTGTGCCTTACAGATATTTAGCAGCATGCGTGGACTTGACCCACTAGATACCACTAGCACCAGCACCATACTCCCACCATGTTGTGACAACCAAAAATGTCTCCAGACATTGTCAAAAGACCCCTAGAATTCAAGACACTCCTGCCTGAGAACTGCTGATCTATTGTGATGCTATCCTTTTCTCCTCTTCCTCGATATTTTGTTCAAGTCTATACACATCTGGGTATTTCTTAGAGACGTGTGCTATGAATCCTGAACATCAGAAGGGTAACAAGAAATAAGTCCAAATTTATTGGCAGGAGGGCAGCTGGTGTACCTCAGGATATGGTCTGGTAGAGATGCTTTGTCAAATTCGGCCTGTAGGAAGAAGTGTGTCTACAGAGAAGAGGCTAAAAATGTCCGATGGTGGTTTCTGCTGAGTCAGAGGCCCAGGCTTCTCTTCCCAAGACTTTACCTCCTGGTCACTGGTCACTAGCTAGGATCAACACAGACAGGAGTTATTTCTATCTCCAGTAGGATTGACTATTTTAAATGAGTTTGCAGTTTTGGGCCATTTCTTAGTGGACAAATCCCCACATCACAAAAACCACCAGGGAAATTGCCACTAATTAGCATGTTCGTTAACGACCTTAGGAAGGAAGGCAGCAGCGGAAAGGGCCGGGGCCCCAGAATTGTGGTCCTTCCCTCCGAAGCTGGCCTGGCACACTGCGGCTGAGGCTGGGAGTGAGCAGACAGCGCGGCCTCTTACTTCCTAAACCACGTCCTTCTTGGAGAACCGTCCCAGGATCTTAGGATTATCCTCTGGACCCCATCAACTAGACCCAAAGACTCTCATGGGCACAAAAATAAAATGATGGTGAGGAAGGTAATGGGGTTGGTCTTCTCTACTAAGAATCTCAAGGAATGATGGGTCATGCTTTGTGGCCCAAACCTGCGATTGAGTCTGAGGGTTCCAATGCCTCTACCATCTGAGATCATATCTCAAGGAGGCAGAAGGCAGACTATGAAGGGCTTTTCATACCAAAAACAAGGAATTTGGATAATTTCTGGACTCATCAAACTTCCTACGTTGAGAAGTCATTTTCTCCAATACTTCTGGGGGAACCATGGACGATATTTAAGATGCTGGTGACTTAGAGCACAGAAAATCCCTTTAATCCTTGTGCTACAAGAGTTCCCAGCTATACATACATTTAGATAACCAAAACAGAGACAATAAAAAGCTACCTGGGGAGGAGAAGGAAGCACAGTACTCTCCAAGTTCCTCTAGAAGTACTTTTTTGCTGCAAAGCCCAATAACAGACACATCAACCCTTTCCGTTTCCACTTTCTGAATGACTCACTGCACTATTTACCATCCCAGATGTACCAAGAGTATCAGTGAGACAAAAACGTACCCATACTTGGACTTAAAAGGAAGTCTGTGTTGTATTCTTACTGTGGCCTGTCATACCTGCTCCCTTTCTCTCAGCTCTACCCTGGGTGACATGTGCAAAACGCTGTCCAATTTGACTACAGGGCACGCACACATCTGGAGTTGGAGTGGATACTCACGGGCCACAGACTAAATATGTCAAGGGGAGTTTCACAGGGGCCGCCACAGCTTCCCTATTTCCTTTCAGCGAAGCAGCGTGATGCCCAGGGTTCTGCCTGTAGGTTGCAACTTGGGGACTTGAAAAATGCAAGGGGGTTATTTCATCTCTCTAGAGAAGGGTAAGGTTAGCTGCCATCAACCCTAATGCTCGATACAAACTACACCTTATTCACGTTATCACAGTTTCCTTTGTCCTCTGTACCAGCTTCCGTGGCATGTTGAATTCCCCACTGTTGTCCTACTTATCTAGAGAAAGACAATAATGGCCACTTTACTTAGAGCTTACTCTAACAAAGTTACCACTTTTGTACTAGGCTACCATAGCTGTAGCACAGTTGTTCATTTCATTTAACAAACAAGAAAAAAATAAAAAGGAACCAAAACTGGTACAGATGCTGAGGACACATAATAAGCTAAAAGTGCCCATAATGTGATATCGGTTTTTGTCCACCATCTTGGAAAAAAGTGTTAGACAAGTCATTTTTCTTTTTCCTTTTAATGTGTACTGTGTCCCACGAGCCCTTCATCCAACGGGGAAATAGCAAGGGTGGAAAATTTAGAACACCTCTAGTAGTTAGGGCATAGCCCAAGCTGCTGTAGCACGACTACCCTAAAACACAGTGCCTCAAGCAGAATGGAAGCATATTTTCCTTTATCAGAGGAGTGTAGGGGTTTTGTGCAGGTCAGGACAGGAACCTGAGGTCCTCCAGGAACCCAGGCTCTTTTTCCCCCCACCCCTATTTTTGTAAGTTAAGGTCCAATTTACATAGAGTTCAATTTACTCTTTAAGTGTACCCTTCTACCTTGTGGCTCAGTGCTCTCATCTACAGCACCTTTTCTCCATTCCACCCCGTAGGAACGGTAAAAGACAACCAGCTTCTTTTTAAAGGGGAGCCCACAGCCCATTGACCAGAATGGAATCACATACCTAGCTTCAGGGGAGCCTAGGAAATGGGGTCTGTGTACCCAACTAGAACTTGGGAGATTCTATTACTAAAAGGACGAAGTGAAAAATGAATACAATTAGGGGGTTATGCCACGGCATCAAAATCTTAACAAAACTTAAGAGCTGGGTTATTTTCCAGCATCTTTTAACAAAGGAGAATATAGTACTAGAACACAATTTGCAAATAATCAACAAAGCAAAGGTTTCGTGCAGCAATATCCTTCTCTGGCACCTTGTTTGTTATTAATCCTTACTTCCGTTTTTACAAAAATCTGAATCAAAAGTATGAACATTTCTGTCAAACACAAGAGGCTGTTGCTACATAATGACTTTGTTATTTTCCTTTAGCTCGATCTGAAATTTACTTTCAATGACTCTAGCAATCATAAAAGGAAGAAATCTGTGGAGTAAGAACCCTTTCAGCCCAAAGCGGTTCTGCAAAGCCTACAGTTCAGAGTTATCTGGCAACAACGAGAAAATAATGCTGTGCTGTTTTCTGAATCATATATTTCCTATGCTATAGGCTGTGACTCTGATCAGATCTTAATTTCCCATGACAAGTATGAAAATGCAAGAAGGATGAAGTTCTGTAGAACATCAGTATTCCTTTAGGTAGTCATTCCTTTGATGAAACATGACTAATTGTTGGCAGAGAAAACTTCTGATTGACTGAAGGAAAATAAAAGACGCTATCAGTGTGTTAATGGTGAGATTTTTATGGTGTGCCTGCAAAGCAAATATACTACAATGTTGATTCCAAATGATCAAAACAGCACTGGATATGATGTTTTATTTTATTAGAAAATATCAGCACCTAAGAGCAACGTTGCTATAATCCATTGTTATGATGTATTGTACTGAGTAGATGGCTTAGCAGAAGTAGGTACACTTCCAGCCTCAATAGTAGGAATAACAGTAACAATAACAACATCAATAATAATAACAGCTATAATTTCTTTGTTCTACTATTTATTGGCCACTATGCTAATGACTATTTATGTAATCTTTCTTATAATTTTCACAGTGATATTGCAAGGTAAATATAATGGGCATTATTCTCATTTTAGGCTCAGAGAATAATTGCCTAAGCTTATCCAGTGGTTGTGATGGAGATAATTACTAACATACACTGCGTGCTTTCCCCATGCCAGACCGTGTCCTACAAGCAGTGAAGCTGGATTCAAATCCATGGCATGCATCGTTGCATGGTGCCTGGCAAAATGAAACCTCTGTTGACAGAGACAGAAGCCAGATTTGTCACAAGCCACAGGATTCCTCCTGCTGTAGGCAGCCACTCAAGTTGCTTCACATGGTGTAGGTTCTGAGCGTCCTAACAAGTCTAGCAGTGGTGTGGGATCATGGGGCCCCTACCTTCTCCTGTCACAGATTACACATGGTTGCAGTGAGTGATGGCCAGGCTAGCTGCAGAAATGCTGGGATGAAATTGTGGCTATCAGCAGTTGTGCTTTCATTCAAATTCTGCAAATTTGTCTGAAGCAGGTAAATAAAACGTTGATCAGAATGACATACCCCACATCCTCAAATACTTGAAACTGAAACAACATTTAAAGGAAGCAGCTATGAGCCAAGGAGGAGAGATTCCATACTGGTTTTTAATCCCTTCTAGTATTTAACAGAGTGCCTTTCCTGTTGCCTGTGCTCAGTAATGCTCAATAAAGCGCTGTGGTTGTCTTTTAAGGGGGAAAAGTGAATTGACTAAGCAGGTCGCTTGAGAGTCTTCCTGGATTTTAAACGATTGGATTTATGACTAATAGATTTAACAAAGAGATTTGGTTGGCTGATTAAACAGATGATGGTACCTAGAAAGGTTGAATGGCAGATTTCTCTGTTGTGATTTTCTTCCATCATATAGATAGAAATAAGGACTCTCTTGCTGACACATTTTTACTGCAACAGTCTTCATTCACTCATCTAAAATGTAAACTTCTGTCTGTAAACTATGTTTAATAGTTTTTAGAAAGTCATGACAGGGACTTCCCTGGTGGCACAGTGGTTAAGAATCTGTCTGCCAATGCAGGGGACACAGTTTCAATCCCTCGTCCGGGAAGATCCCACATGCCACGGAGCAACTAAGCCCGTGTGCCACAACTACTGAGCCCACGCACCGCAACTAGAGAAGCCCGCGCGCCTAGAGCCCGTGCCCTGCAACGAGAAGCCCGCACACCGCAACGAAGAGTAGCCCCTGCTCGCTGCAACTAGAGAAAGCCCACGCGCAGCAACGAAGACCCAACGCAGCCAAAAACAAATTAAAAAAAAAAAAAGAAAGAAAGTCGTGATACATGGCTAGCAGAAGATATAAAGATATTCACAAATTATACTTATTACTTAATTACTCAGGCTATAACTAAATTTAAAATAAACTTGCCAAGTATTATTGCTGTCATTAGTAGTAATATTAATTGTATTTACTTGAATCCTACTACTCCATGTCTTTGTCCTAAAAAAAAAAAAAAAAATTTTTTTTTTTAACCCGGAGAAGTTTTCAGTTGTTGAGATGCCTGTTACAATTTTGTCTCCCTTCTAAACAAACTCACGATTATAAGGGTTAATCAAATAATAGTGTTTCTGACAGTATATAACGCTAAACATTTATGCTTCAACATGTTTTGTCATCATCCTGGTATCTCTCGACCCACACAAGGAGATTTTGGAGGGTACGGGCTCCGTTTTATAAGACGTACTGAATCCAGCCTATCACAGCCCCAGGAAATTCCCACAAATCTTTCTAAAAAGAATAATCACCTTAATTTGTAAATTCCTTGAAGGGAAAGATTTTACTTTTTTTTTTTCTTAGCAGTGACTGCTAAGCTTCTTCACATGGAATGTTTGATCATTAACTTTGATAAAAAGAAGAGAAACCAAAGTAAACACGTCAGTCATCATATCACTTGATAAGCAGACTAAAGATGATTTGAAGAGATAAATACCAAGAAGGCAGATAGATATTTGCCATTTTCAGTCACACAGAGTTTTTCAAGAACGCATCTACTCAAATGTGAACTCTGCCTGTATATTCAAGGTCCATGGTTGCCTCAAAGACAGCAAGCACAGAAACACAGCTTATAAAGTTGATGACGAGGGTCACATTGATTCCGTTCATATTTATTAAGTAACTACTAAGCCCAGCACTATTTTCGGTCCTGTGAGAAATATACAAAAAAGCAATGAGATTCTACAAATAAGAGGTTACTAACAATTCAAGATAATTAACCCCAAAGTTAATGGTGTATATGGCTTTGTTTCTTCTGGTTTTCTAATGTTTTGATCTCAGGACCCCTTTACACTCTTCAAAATTACTGATGACCCCAAAGAGCTTTATTTATATCTGTCAATAATTTACCATATTAAAATTAAAACTAAAAAATTCTTTAATATGTATTATGACCCCACTGCATATTAATATAAATAATATGTTCTTAGGAAAAAGATAGTCTCCAAACAAAAAAATTCAGTGAGAAAAGTATTGTTTCACAGTTTTGCATGTCTCCTTAATGTCTGACTTAACAGAGAAGAGTTAGATTTTCAAATCAACGTTTATTATAGCATTGCTTATTAGAGCCAATCAGAAGGGGACTCACTCTCAAGTAAATTCCAGCATGATGAAATATCATGTAGCCGTTAACAATAATGACAAGGACTTTTCCCCGATAGAAATCCATCTAAGATATATGGCTGAGTAAGAATGCAAGCTGCATAATCCCATTTAGGTAAAGTTATATACATAGACTCAAATTCTATAAATCCATAGAAAAGTGTCTGGATAAATGTTTATCAATTTATTGAGCTGTTGTCTCCAAAGATTTGGAAATCCAGTTCTTTGCCCCTCTTTACTGAATTAATTAAATATTTACATTAAGCATGTATAATCTAAAATAATTTGTTTAATTTAGGATTTTTTCAAACAAGGCATTTCTTTAAGCTCCACAGTAATCCCTCTTCAGGGCTGCTTCCTTTTTAGTCACTTGGAGACATCTTTGGCCGTCATACTCAAACTCGTCCCCACCTCAAGACACAGGATATCTTCCTCCAAATTTCTTCCTCCAAACTTCGTCCTTGGATGAGCTTTCTTTAATTTTTGTAAATCACTTTTTAACATCTGATTATACTTGTAATAGATGTTGATGGGAGAACATTTTTCAATGCAGAAAATCACCAAAAATTTGATAAGAATCACCTCCATTCAGTGGCTCACTGCCTCATCGCAGTGTTTCCCCTTCCCTTTCCCCATGTTTTATATTATGACATTTGAAAATGAATGCAGGAAATCTTATCAATCCGTTCGGCAGCCTCTTTCTAGAAGCGCTTGCTTTGGCTTATATGCAGCAGGGGCTTCTGGACATCTGCCTGCCAGACACACCTCTGGGTGAAAATGCTACAGAAACAACTTTTCTGATATGTAACATAATTACCTCTTTTGGAGCTCCATCCAGGCTCTGGATCTCTTATGTAGGAGGTGGTGCCTGTACTCAAAGTGCTTCAGTGACTGGGACACATTCCACGTGTACAGTAGTTATATTTCATTTGGAGGATGGAAGAACCAACCATGGAAAAGTTTCTTTCCATTTCTGTAAACATTTCGAAAAGATACATGCACCCCAATGTTCAGTGTAGCACTATTCACAATAGCCAAGACATAGAAGCAACCTAAATGTCCACTGACAGAGGAATGGATAAAGAAGATGTGGTATATATATATATATATATATACACACACACACACACACACACACATACACACACACACACACACACACACACACCACTGGAATATTACTCAGTCATAAAAAAGAATGAAATAATGCCATTTGCAGCAACATGGATGGATTTAGATGATCATATTAAGTGAAGTAAGACAGAGAAAGACAAATATTATAATGATATCCCTTATATGTGGAATCTAAATAAATGACACAAATGAACTTATATACAAAACAGAAAGAGACCAACAGACATAGAAAACAAACTTATAGTTACCAAAGAGGAAAGGAGGGAGGAGGAATAAATTAGGAGTTTGGGATTAACATATACACACTACTATATATAAAATAGATAAACAACAAGGACCTACTGTATAGCACGGGGAACTACACTCAATATATTTTTTTTTATTTCTCATCTTTTGTTTTTAACATCTTTATTGGAGTATGATTGCTTTACAATGGTGTGTTAGTTTCTGCTGTATAACAAAGTGAATCAGCTATATGTATACATATATCCCCATATTTCCTCCCTCTTGCTTCTCCCTCCCACACTCCCTATTTTGTAATAACCTATAAGGGAAAATAATCTGAAAAAGAATAGATATATAGATATAGAGATACTGAATCATTGTGCTGTACACCTGAAGCTAAAGCAACATTGTAAATCAATTGTATTTCAATAAAAAGGCAAAGAAATAAAATTGACAAAAAAAAGATATATGAGATCAGACAAAGGGAGAAATATTAACCAGTGCTATCTCCTTCCCTGGATATTAGAATAGAAATCTTTAAACAATCTAAATGTCTAAGGCAAGGACAATTTGCTATCCTTGAAGAGATGGAAGAAAAGGAGTAGAAAAGGTGCAATGGCAGTAGGAAACAAAATATTTGGAGTGTTTACTGTGTATGAGATGTTTTACTGGTGTTTTCAGACACTCTCAGATATACATACAACACTCTTGTGAGACTGATTTTTTTTTTTTTTTTTTTTGGCGGTACGCGGGCCTCTCACCGTTGCGGCCTCTACCATTGCGGAGCACAGGCTCCGGACGCGCAGGCTCAGCGGCCATGGCTCACGGGCCCAGCCGCTCCGCGGCATGTGGGATCTTCCCGGACCAGGGCACGAACCCGTGTCCCCTGCATCGGCTGGTGGACTCTCAACCACTGCGCCATCAGGGAAGCCCGAGACTGATATTTTTATCCTTGTTTTACAGAAGAGAAATATGAGGCTCAGAGAAGTAGAAAAATACATCCTGAGGTCACACAGCTGGGATGCCCTAGAACTTTCCAAAGACTGGGACAAATCAAAATGTGCACCTCACCCCAGTCTAATTATTGAATTTCATTTGTACGAATCACCTGACTTGTACAAATGAATTTGGATGAAAGGACATTGACAGAAACTGATTCTTGATAGGGCTGGACTATAAAACTGCAATGCAGTTTAATTCAATTTTACATACTACTAATTGTTTGCCTCTATGTACAGGACAATGTGCTTTATACTCTTGGAAGGAATAAAACTGAATACAATTAATTAAAATACACATCAGAATATTATAGTGAACTAAATTACCATAATTGAAGTCACCTGGAAATAGCATTCTTGAAGTCCAATTTTTATCGAGACTTTTAGCCTACTTATCAGGCTTAAAAAAAAGTTTTCTGGGGACTTCCCTGGTGGTCCAGTGATTAAGACTCTGTGCTCTCAATGAAGGGGGCTGGGTTCGATCCCTGGTCAGGGAACTAGATCCGGCATGCATGCCACAACTAAAGATCCTGAGTGCTGCAACTGAGACACACAGCAGCCAAATAAACAAATAAATAAATATTTTAAAAAAAGTTTTCTTGGCTTACCTCACTCTTAGGACTAAAGAATGTCAATTTTCTATGGTCTTGTATTTGCTATCTCATCTGCTTTTCTATACTCATTTGCTAATCTATGCATGTTTTCCTGACTCATGGACTTAACACATTCTAACATGTCCTCCTACAATCTGATAGGTTTCCATTCTGACCAGAACTAACCAACTGAAGGCAGCTGGGAGGAGGGTGGTACCATCATTATAACAGAAGGAAGAGCAGGTTTGACAGGAATCAGAATGCAACGTGTTTGGTTTGATAATTATCACAATTAATTACTGTGACAGCAGCAGACCATGATGGACCCAGCACTGACATGGGATCTAATTTTGGCACTAGTGGTCATATGACTGTAGAGAAGCTACTTCAACGGTCCCTGTATTGTAGATAAGGAAACAGAGATCTGAAGAGTTAAGATGTCCAAGAAGACCTCTTCCAGCTCCAAGGTGCCAAGGTAGTAAATTCATGTAATTTTTCAAAGCCACTACTCAACGTGGGTATGCATTATATTAATTCAGTGTTTGATTTACCGACCACAGTACTTTTACAAAAGAAAGATTTTTTTCAACAAATCGTTTAGAGGATGCCCCAATTTTCCTCCATGTTTCTGCATTTTCTATGACCTGAGCTATTTTCACTCCATGTCCATCTACTGGTTCTCATTTTTGGACAATAATTGGGTGGGCTACTGACTGCTTATGACACTAAATCTTTCTGATAAAACAGGAAATTATAGGCCTAAAATTACTTCCAACCTGTCTTCTAGTTTTATTCCCACGTAGATTATAATTTTCAATTCAACTCCTCAAACATTTACTAAATGCCAACACATAAGGCAGGTGAGGCAGTAGCCCTTGGAATTCAAAGAATAAACAACCCAGTCCCTGCTCTGGACACTTTTACTAACAACAAATAATAGCTGACACATATCAAGTACTTACCAGGCATTGTTCTAAGGACTTTATATTTAATACTCATTTAATTATCACAACTTGTAAGGTAAGTGCTATTATCACCCCCTTTTTACATATGAGGTGAAGAAAATTACCTACGATGATTCAGCAACCAGGTGGCAGAGCCAGGATTCAAACCCAGGCAATTCTCCTCCTGAATCCTTGCTCCTCACTATTATGGAGAGAAACCAACACGAAAGCTAATAAATTCCATCTGAGAGGGCTTCTCCACTCCCATGGGGTTAGTAAAAACAGAAGCCAAGGCCCCACCCCAAACCCCTGAGTTGAAATCTCTAGCAAGATGGTCCAGGTAGCGTTATATGTAAAAAGCTCCACGGATGATTTTGGTCCAGTTGGAAAACAGCATCATACAGACGCTAACAGACTAATAGTGGAATTGGAAGCATGGTGGGGACACCAGAGTGGTTCAATTAGGGGAGTTCCCGAAAGACTAGCCAGAGGAATGACACATGAGCAGACTCATAAAGAGTGAATAGGAGTCTGCCAGGAGGACAAGGAGAGGAAGACAAAGGAGGTCCTGCGTAGACAGGCGCAGAGGTGTCCAGTATTGGGAGACTTTAGTGTGGCTGAGTGTGACACATAGGGGTGAGCAGAGAGGTAAGTTGGAGGCTGGCCAGGCTTGGAGAGCTGTCTCAAGAGGTTTGACTTTTTCCTATGGGCAAAGAGGGTTTTCAGCAAGATAAGATTAGGATCCAATCTGCGTTTTTGAGAAATGCCTTTGACCGCTGCATGGAAGGATTAGAGGGTAGGGAGATTGTAGATGGGGCAATCAGTCTATCAGAAGCCCAGGTGAGGAACTAACCTGGGCAGTCATTGCAAGCATGGGGAGGAAGGACTGTTCGAGCCAAGAGTCAGAATCAACACAACTTAGTGATGGGTTGGAGGTGAGAGGGAACGGACCAGTCTAAAAGGATTCTACAGCTTCTGGCTTCGCTAAGTTGATGGTTGGTGGTGCTATGAACCAGAATAAAGGAGAAGAGATACATTCTGGGGCTTCTGGAGAGCTTCTGGAGAGCTCAGTTTTGTATTTGAGTTTCCACACCTATGCACGGCCTAGGCATCAGGCAGCCAGATGTGTAAGTCTAACACACAGGAAAATAAAGGATAATAAGTTTTCAGGGCATATTGTCTGATGTGATGGTAAGTGGATGGTCCAGTAGACCCAGAGATATCTGAGGAATATGGGGTCTCCTTCAAGCTCAACAAATCTCGCTATCCACCCACCTGTTAGAGAGGTTCTTGATACGTCCCCTCTACATGTCAAAGACTTCACTTCTTACTAAGGAGAGTTGCAAAAGACTGTGGCCATTTTGGAAACTGACCTTAGAAGGAGATGGAAGGAATAATTGAGTTTTACCACGCTGCACTCAGATTGTCCTTTTAACTTTTCACTTATCTTTTTTTTTAAATTTATTTTATTTATGGCTGTGTTGGGTCTTTGTTGCTACACACTGGCTTTTCTCTGGCTGTGGCGAGTGGGGACTACTCTTCGTTGAGGTGCACAGGCTTCTCTTGTGGAGCACGGGCTCTTGGCGTGTGGGTTTCAATAGCTGTGGCACACGGGCTCAGTAGTTGTCCCCAGACCCCACTCTTGTTTCTCTCCCTCTGCCCACTGGCAACCATTCTGATTTCTTCCTGTGCATCTTTTGTTTGTATACATTCCTGCAAATAGTGTATTTGTGTTTTGTGTGCACGTGCTTTTATTTTATGTTAAAGGTATTTCGTGTGTATCTCACTCCATTTCTTACTTTACTCAGTTTTGTGCCTTTAAGATCTATCTATGATGCTCCATCTAAGGTCATTCTCGTGTTTATGGATCTACCCCACTTGATCATGATGTAGTTATAAAACCATTACTGGATTCAGTTAACTAACGTTTTATTTTAAGAATTACGCATCTACATTCAACAGTGAAATGGATGCATATTGTTTTATAGTTTTAGAACATAGTCTATATGATACTAATCCTTTGGTACTTATGATAACTTCTTTTGTGGGTTAATAAATGTTCTATTTCTTTGCCAGTCTCTTCCTGTGTCCCTCTTATAATATGTCTATGTGTGGGGTTCTCCTCATCTTGATAATGGGTCTTTTAATCTGTTCTTTCATCTGTAATTCTAGGAAGTTGGTCTCCAGGATTTCTCCGTACATTCCTCTTTCTGCTTTTTTTATATTTTTCTCTTTCTGGGACTGCTATCAGATGAATAATGGCATTCCTACTTCTGTCTTCTGTGCCCTTGGATTTTCTTTTAAATTTCCTATTTCTTGACCCTCTCTAGTTTCCTCCTAGGAGAGGCCCTCAATCTGATATCCGAACTCACAAGCTCAGGCTCAGCTGTACTCTTCCAAGTATTTATCCCTTCTCTGTGTTACTGATTTCAACTATTAAATTTTTCATACCTGCTTCCAATTTTCGTGTTCGTTTGCTTGGTTTCTTTACTTCTCAGTCGGTCTTATTTCGTAGTACTAATACTGTCCCTTATCTCCAGGTATATTCAATCATGTGCTATGTGTCAGGGACAGTTGGGTCTCTGTCATTATATGGCTAATGCCGTCTGACTTGTCTTTTAGGCAGTAACTTGGGGGCTCATTTCCCCTGGGGCCATTAGGTCCTTTTTCTGGGAATGTGTTTTTGGGAAGAACCAAAAGCCCTAGTTTGTGTCACTGTGGGGATTTTAAGGGGGTGAGGGTGAGCCCCAAGTGGGGAGTCTCAGGCACCATAGAAGTATTGTTGTTTGCTCCCATTTGCTGCTCCCTCACCAAGCAACTACTCCAGCCAGAATTTTACATTTAAATCCTTAGGACGGACACAGCTGGAAAGACGTCATCTCCTCAGCCCAGGCCCTGGAAGGTGAGGGCTAGACGTCAGCAGGTCAGTCTGCACCTGTTCCTTGCTTCTTCCATCCACCGGGGCTCTCGCCCTGCCCTGCAGTCACCCAGACCCCTGGTACAGCCCTACCACTGCAGAGTTCCCTATTGCTGCTATAACAAATTACCACAAACTTTGAGGTATGAGACAACAGGAAATGCATCGTCATACATCTGGGGGTCAGAAATCCAAAATGAGTTTCACAAGGCCGAGGTCAAGGTGTTGGCAGGGCTGGCTGCTTCTGGAGGTTCCAGGGGAGAATCCATTTCCTTGCCTCTTCCAGGCTCCTGTGGCTGCCTGTACTCCTTGAGGTGTGACCCCTTTCTCTATCTTCAAAGTACATCACTCTGACCTCTGCTTCCACAGTCAGCCCTCTCCTCTGACTCCTCCTGTGTCCCTCCTATATATTAGGTGCCCAGGTAACCCAGGATAAGCCCCTCAACTCGAGACCCTTAGCTCAATCACATCCGCAAAGTCCCTTTGCCATAATAAAGGTAACATAGATCCCAGGGGTTAGGACAGGGCTTAGGGGCCATCATTCTGCTTTCCACAGCTATCTCATAGGAGTAGGCTAAGGAGACTAAGAAGACGCTGACATCTGCTCTGTGTACAGAGCATTGTGCTAAGAGGGGTGTTGGGAAGCACAGAGTTTATAAACAAGAGTGAGATGGTATCCCTCCCTATAAAGAAATGTATAAAATGGAGGACATCTAGAAGACAGACATGGAGGTTAACAGGATGTGGGCGGTATGTGAAATGAACCAGCTCCAAAGTTCAAAATTGTCATAGTTCAACTCTGTCCTGGTGGCATGGCTGTGCCAGAAGGACCTTCAGATTCTGCGGTATCACTGCCCCCTCCTGGACTTGACCAGGGCGGGGAATGCTCTTCTTGCACTATCAGTCTTTTTTTGTTGTTGTTGGAGGATAGGTGATTTACAATATTGTGTTAGTTTCAGGTGTACAGCAAAGTGATTTGGTTATACATATATATATATATATATGTGTGTGTGTGTTCTTTTTTTTCAGTTCTTGTTATTGGGCAGATTCTGTGCTAGGCACTTGGGATTCAGAATCAGAGAAGTGAGGTAAACATGGATGAAGCCCACCTCCTATACTTAAAAGGAGCTCCATCTATTAGGAGAGACACACACGCAATGAATAGTGGAGAATAATGCCACGTGCTGGAGCAAGGCCCTCACCAAGGACCAGGGAGGTCTGGCTCGCCACCAGCCCCCAATATCAGTGGAAGCCTCACCGGTTTCCCAGCTGAGGAGGAGATAAGGGCAGCCCAGGATGAGAGAACCGCAGCTACATAGGCGCCTGAGACATCCTGGAAACAGTGAGCAGTGAGATGCGTGGGGCCATTTCAGTGCCTCTCCCCTCCTCCTGGGCTTGCTTTTCAGAGGAGATCAGCATCAAAGCCCTCCCCTCCCCTCCCCCTCCAACCTCCCTCCTTTCTTCTCTCCCATTTCCCTAGTGGGGGAATGAGGGAGGAAGCGTTACAGGCCATCACAGTACCTTTTTCCCCCTCAGGTCCTTACATTACAACCAACCGAATGTCAAGGGCTTGGCAAGAGAGAGAAGGGGGGACATCAGTTGCGCCAGCATTATCAGCCCTCAAAGGGTCTCCTGACCAGCGTTTCATCTCTGGAAACTTTTATCTCACATTCTTATAGCACTTGCATTCAAAGGCCCAAGAGCCGCCCAGACACTCTCCCACCCCTTGAACGCCGGCAGGGGCTCAGCCTTCAGATCTTCGCTTTGAAGATGAGAAAGGAACCATGGGGATCTCAGATCTCCTGTGCTGGTCGTTCAGGGAGCTGCAGAGTGTTCAGACCCAGAAACACCCCCGACTCTGGGCACCGGGCCCTAATGGATGGCAGAGGACTCTTAAACTACAACGTTGTTATTATAAGACAGAATCTGAAAAATAATCAGGATTCTCCAAACTGACTTCTGCCTTTCTTCTTGTTCCTCTACCCTGTTGCTAGAAGGGAAGAAAGACTGAAAAACACCACCATCTTCCATCTCCTCCACAGTACTTATTTCCACGATGTCACAGAGAGATTACATTAAATTTCTCAGAGAGTGGAAAATGAAATATGACTATTGTATGATACAAATTGAACCATATACCTCACCAGATATCTTAGACCATTAAGAGTACGTCTCCTTCATAAACAATGAATCAGGAAATCCACAAAGACCAAACTCACGTCATCGTTCCTTTCTGGCTAATAATGAGTCCTTAACCAAACTGACGTATACGGCACCCAGCTCCTGGTGCTAAGCCCTATGTGCACACTCTCTTGCTGGGAGGACACTGGGAGACTGACTGTGTGGGTTGGTTTATAGATGGCTTCCTTTGGGCACCACAGCAAGGGTGAAGCAAGGATCTGCTGTAGCCCCTGCCCTGACCTTATGGGCAGTATTCACTGCAGGGGACATGCCGATGCTGAGAAAGCTGCTTGTGCTCTGTGCACACACAAGGCACCAGCAGACCGGCATCCAGGGTCCACGTGGATTACCATAAACCGTGCATTCGGGTCAGGGAGTGACAGCACGTTGGCCGTGATTCAAGACCAGTTCAGAAGCGGAGGGGACTCTGGCAGATCTCCCACTGTGGACTGACTGGTGGCATTCAGAAAACCACCATCACGAAGTCATTATGGTGATTTTATTCACAATTTCCGTGGCTTACTTGAATGGGCTATGTTTGCTCCATGAGTAATAGAGAATGCACGGCCATGTTTTCACCCCAGATGTGGAATGAAATCATCCTACTCTTTCAAGTATCTATCTCCTAAGCTCAAAAACAGAAGGTTGTTTGTATCTCATAGGATAAACCTGGGGCTTCCAAAGAGTCTGTAATTCCTAAGCATCTGATGCATATGCATTTGTAGCATCCAAGGAAATATCCGAGCCAGATAATGTGAGAATTTCTAAGAATATTGATGCTCTTTGGAAGCACATTTTGCAAATTATAAGAGAACAAATTCAATGATTTTTCAGGCTATGGCTTATAGTAAATTAAGAAAGAAAGAATTAGGGGGCACAGGGCGGGGTGGGGCAGAGCAATGAGAAAAGAATAATAATTAAAAAAGAAAGAATTAGAATAAAAGCTAATCTGTAACCTCTGTGAGAGCAGAGAACCATTCCTAACGTCTTCAATTCCCTTGCATCTCTTAATGTACGGAACACAATGGATGCAAAGTAAATGTTGCCGACATTCATTCATTCAAAGATATTTTTTGAGCACTTATCATCAGTCAGGCACTGTTCTAGGTACTGCAGATACAACAGGGTACAAAACAGACCAAAACCCCTTGCCTTGTAGATCTTATATTTTAACACTTTGCAAATCATCACCCAAAGGACAGAAATAAAGGACAATAAAAGCATTAAGATCACAGAACGTGTGTTTCCTTTGGCAACACCACTCTCCCTAGGACTGGCGAGGTGGAGGAGGGTGTGTGGAATGGAACTTAGCAGGGAGGCAATTGATTTACTGGGGCCTGAAATTTATTGCCACCATTTACAAGGCTGTTGTAAAATAAGTTACTGCTTCTATCTTCTTTCTAGAATCTCTAAATAATTTCTTTTTCTCTGCACAGGGTAAATGTAAATTTTTTTAAATCTTATTTCAGATGATGCACAGTAGCTTGGCCAGCTGCATGAATAAAACTGGATTGGTCAAGCGAAAGAACCCTAACTCAAAATATTTAGGAAAAAAAGGGGAACTTATTTGCTCACATGATGGGGACGGTTAAGAGGTCATGCTGAGGTCAGACTATTGGATCCCAGAAGTTCACAAACTTATCTTCAGGACGCCTGCTTTTTTTCCACAATCTCTCATCTCTGCGTCCTTCCCTCTTGGCTTCATTTTTGGCAAGCTCCCACCACACGGTGGCAGAGGCGGCCTCCTATGACCCCAGCTTCTTGTGATCCTTTTCCCTTGTCATCTCAGGGACCAAAGTGGCCTTAAAGACACCAGGGAGTCCAGAAGTGTAATCAGATCATTGACTCTCTGTACCCACCCCCGCCAATCTGAGCTCTGTTTCTCTCTGTATATCAACCTTATTATCCCTGCTATCAAGGCACTTCCCCAGGCAGAGAGAGAAAGGGAGCACGGGATCATAGATAGTTCCAGTTTTACATAACCCCAGCTCAGCAACTCCGAGGGAAAGAGAGAGCTTGCCATCTCTGCGTTCATATAAAATCCCTGGAGGAGCTTCTGATTGCTCTGGCTCGGGCACTAGACCATCAGGCCAATTACCATGGCCTTGGGGAGAGTCTACCATGATTGGCCAGGCCTGAGTCATGTGCCCATTACTGTAGCCAGGGCAAGGGAGAGTTAAGCTCAGTTGGTAGCCACATCGAATCAAATGCATTCCTCTCCCCTACCCCCATTGGATTTGCATTGCTTTTAGGAAGATGACCCAAGTCTCTCCTAGCCCCACCTCAGTTACATTAGCCCAAGTGTAACTTTCAATTGCTCAGTAGCCACCTAGAGCTCTGGCTACCATATTGGACAGTGTAGCTCTAGACCCCTGGCCTGGCCTCTCTTCTTTTCCTCTGGGGATCTCAAAGCATTTGCTTTAACAGGAAGGTATTGTACTAGCTTACAACTGCTGCTGTACAAATTACCCTAAACTTAGTGCCTTCTTCTAAGCTTCTTATATTACAGTTCTGGAGGCCAAAGTCCCACATGGGTTCCACTGGGCAGAAACCAAGGTGCAAGAGGGCCGTGCTCCCTCAGGATGCTCTAGAGGAGAATGTGTTGCTTTGCCTTTTCCAGCTTCTAATGCTGTATTCCTTGGCCAGGACATCTTCCTCCACTTCAAAGCCAGATCATAGCATCTTCAAATCCCTTTCTGCTTCCATCATCACATTGCCATCTGCCTTCTGCGTCAAATCTCCCCCTGCCTCCTTCTAGTGATTTCATGTAGGGCTCATCTGGGATAATCTCCACATTTCAGACTCCTTAACCACATCTGCGAGCTCCCTGATGCCATATAAGGTAACATTCATAGGTTGCAGAGATTTGGACCTGAATATCTCTGGGGCCATTATTCAGCCTGCCACAGGGGAAGAGGAGGTAGAATGAGCATTCTAAACAGAAGGAACAGCCTATATTAGAACCCAGTTGTGGAATGGAGAAGGTAAGTCCTTAGAAGTACAAGGCCAGTGGGACTGAAGCATAGAGAGAGGGGAAGGGTGGATGAGATGAGGCCAGAAGAGTGGGCAAGAACCAGACCATTGAGAGTCTGTGCCATGAGAAAGATATGATTTTTTCCCTAAGATCAGTGTAAACCCATTAGGGGGAAGGAAGACGAATGCATTTGCATTTTTAAAAGCATCACTCTGTCTGTGTGTGGAAAAGGGACTAGAGGAGAAAGGCCGAAGAGGATGGAGGAAGACCAAGTTAGGGTGCTAACGCAGCAGCCTTGGCGAGAGGTGGGGGTGGCTTGCACTGCAGTGGGGCGGTGGAAATGGAGAGAATGAGACAGAGGTGAGAACTAATTAGTGCAAACACTGATAGGAATTAGTAATGAACTGCAGCCAGAGGAAGAGTGAAGGAGAGAGCAGTCCAAAGGATGAATCCTGGAGTTTTGGCTTTCATCAGTGACGTCATTCAGAAAAACTGGGAGAAAACCAGGAGGGGAGCATTGGGAGAAGGGTAGACAGTACGAATCTAGTTTTGGACCTGTATTTGTGGTGCCCTGGAAATGTCTAGTAGGCATACTGGCCCGGAGCTCAGAGATGTGAATTTACAACTCATCAGTATAGAAGTAGCCCCGGAAGCCCTTGTTTTAGATGGTCATGCATCGGAGGAGAGAAGGAATGAAAAGAGGCGAGGGTCTAGGACCACACCTTAAGAAATACCAACACCTGATGGCTGAGTAGAAAGGGAAAAGTCTTTTTTAAAAAACTGAAAAGAATAGTCACACAGAGGGGGCTGTGTTACAAAAGTCAAGGGAAGAGTGTATTTCAAGGAGAAAGTGGTCAACAGGGTTAAATGGTGGTGAGAGGTTAAATAGGAAGAGGACTAAAAACGATCCATTGGATGTGAATGCAGCATCTAAGTACTGTATTTCTACAACCTCTCCTCGCCATGGATAACATACACACAGCACCTTGCACATAGTATGTATTCACTAAATATTGATGTATCACTTTAACAATAGGTACCTCAAAGTGGGAGGCAATGTGGTATAATGGAAAGAGCATGAGCTTTGAATCCCAACCCATCCACTTTCTAACTGTAATGTTTCAAGCCAGTCATTTCTGTGTCTTGATTTCCTCACTGGTAAAATGAGGATGGTAGTGATGAGTTGAGAACTAGCTCTTTATTCCTCAGGGTATTTTCTTGGGCATCACATTATTTGATCCTTAGTGCAACCCAATGATCTTGGCAGACTACAGATTAAGCGAGGTGTCCAGAGGCTGAGAGCTGGTCAGTTGCTGAACCAGGGTCTCTTGACGGCCAGTCTGGTGCTCTGATAAGGAAAAAGACTCTCAGGTTCTCAGAGTTGCTGCTTTTTCCTCCTGCAGATGGATGGCTGTTCAGCAGTCATTCCGAGGACCTGACATGATGGATTCCAAGTATGAGGCTGGAGATATAAAGATGAGAGATATAAAGATGAGAGAGATACAGTTCCTGCCCTCTAGGGAGTCATGGTCCCATAGAAGAGACAGATACTATAAATTGATAATTTTAAAAACATATGATAAGCTTTCCAATGTGGAGCCTTTACGGACAAAGGACTGTGGGGACACAGTGGAAGGAATGGTAAGCTCTGGAATGTGTGGGAGGAAAAAAGATCTGGAAAGACTTGGCAAGTGAGAATAGGGCTTAAAAATACATCCCAACTTAAACTATGGTTTTCTTTTTCCTTCATTAGAATCATAGGACTTCAGAGCCAGAAAAGACCTTTTAAAATTATCACTCTTATACCAAAGATGGTGGAATTGAAGAGAGGTAACATGCCAAGGTCAAGAGGTAGAAAAAAAATCCAGGAGTCCCATATCCAGTGCAAAGTTGTTTATGTCAGGAATGTGGTCATCTAACACAGAAGGCTCTGCTAGGTGCTCAGATGGGCTGGCCTGTCAGTTGATGCAAGAATGGACTGCCCTCATCTGAGAGGGGCCACTTGAATCAGCAGGGCCAGAACCTGGAGGCATTGTTGAGGATTCACTGGACAGTTGTAAGAAATACATCATCGTATGTCTATGAGAATCCAACAGTGGTTTCTTCTCTTGAATAACTATGTATCCTGTATTAGAAAAATGGCAGGATGGGGAGACCTACCAGAATTTTCATTAACACTGGGGACAAGGACAGATTATGAATAAGGAGAAAATGGCTACTCACTCTGTACAGATCAAAGTAGGAACCATTGCAACCAAATATCCACATTAAAAAAAAAATGGAAATTGAAGCTCCATAATTTCAAGACTCTTCAATACAGTAATTCACAAAATGGTATAAGGTATTAGCTAAATGAAATAAAATATTAACCTCAATAAGCCAGACCCATTTAAAGAATGACAGAGAGTTAGGAAGAAAAGCTGACTCTTCGAAAACACAATAAAATCTATCATTTCAAGCAGACTAACAGACTGTTGTCAAGTAAAGCCCTCGGAAGTTGAACAGGAAGATTAGGTAAATCAGTAACATCAGACCACATACCATTTGTTTGTGAACAAATACCTGTAGCAAAACTTGATGATCCTTAAGAAGTTAGTTTCCTGAAAGTTAAACCTAAGTCATATGTTTTGTAAATGCTGTCTTTATAGACGGTAAAAACATAAGCTTCTATCAACCACTTTTTGAACCGCAAAGTCCAAATGGAATTCAAATAAATTAATTTGGAAAGTCCCTTGAATTCTTTGGAAAGGAATTAGACCTGTGGGTCATTTTTCTGAGTCTTGTCATGGCCACTACTAATATTTTATAGCAATGCTTTCTTAGACAACTTGAACAAGGAGGGAAAAGTATAAGAAAAGACAGTTAACCAAGTAAGAAGCAAACAGATTTGTCTGAAGATAGCATTTTAAAAAGCATTCTTTTAAGAAGGCTAGATACATTAAGACCTCGTTTATCCAGCACTGTTAAACAAGGAGGTTGTCTATACACGTGCATTTTCCAGATAGCAGCTGGTTTCTCCTTTAAATGACAACACTTCAAAAATAATCATAATGAAGATTATTTTAACATGTAGTACACATTTCCTCACTAACTTACTTGAGCCAATTGATTATGTCTTTCCTAAGCCCTTTTTTCCAATGACTCAAGATTCCCAAATATTAATATTTATTGTGATAACAGTGGTACGATTTGTCCACAAGGTCGACTGGAGTTCCTAGGGTTTTACTGTAGACCCAACTGCTATGCTTTCTTCATTCTTATGTGGCCCTTACCACGGTTTGTCCCTTTCTCATGAAATTGTCTGTATGCCTTTCTCTAGCAGTGTTTTTCCCCTACTAATTTGATATTAAAAAAATGCCTTGAGAGACCTTCAAGATGGCGGAGGAATAAGGCATGGAGATCACCTTCCTCCCCACAAATACATCAGAAACACATCTACATGTGGAACAGCTCCTACAGAACACCTACTGCACGCTGGCAGAAGACCTCAGACCTCCCAAAAGGCAAGAAACTCCCCATGTACCTGGGTAGGGCAAAAGAAAAAAGGAAAAACAGAGACAAAAGAATAGGGATGAACCCTGCCCCTCGGGAAGGAGCTGTGAAGGAGGAAAAGTTTCCACACACTAGGAAGCCCCTTCACTGGCGGAGACGGGGGGTGGTGGGGGAAAGCTTCGGAGCCACGGAGGAGAGTGCAGCAACAGGGGTGCGGAGGGCAAAGCGGAGAGATTCCCACACAGAGGATCGGTGCCGACCGGCACTCACCAGCCCGAGAGGCTTGTCTGCTCACCCGCTGGGGCGGGCGGGGCTGGGAGCTGAGGCTCGGGCTTCGGTAGGAGCGCCGGGAGAGGACTGGGGTTGGCTGTGTGAACACAGTCTGAAGGGGGCTAGTGCACCACAGCTAGCCGGGAGGGAGTCCAGGAAAAAGTCTGGAACTGCCGAAGAGGCAAGAGACCATTGTTTCAGGGTGTGTGAGGAGAGGGGATTCAGAGCACCGCCTAAACAAGCTCCAGATCCAGAGACAGGCACAAGCCGTGGCTATGAGCGCGGACACCAGAGACAGGAATGTGATGCTAAGGCTGCTGCTGCAGCCACCAAGAAGCCTGTGTGCAAGCACAGGTCACTGTCCATACCTCCCCTCCTGGGAGCCTGTGCAGCCCACCACTGCCAGGGTCCCGTGATCCAGGGACAACTTCGCCGGGAGAACACACGGCGCGCCTCATGCTGGTGCAATGTCATGCTGACTTCTGCTGCCACAGGCTCACCCCACATTCTGTGCCCCTCCCTTCCCCCGGCCTGAGCAAGCCAGAGCCCCCTAATCAGCTGCTCCTTTAACCCCATCCTGTCTGAGCCGGGAACAGATGCCCTCAGGCGACCTACAGGCAGAGGCGGGATCAAATCCAAAGCTGAACCCCAGGAGCTGTGCAAACAAAGAAAAGAAAGGGAAATCTCTCCCAGCAGCCTCAGGAGCAGAGGATTAAATCTCCACAATCAACCTGATGTACCCTGCATCTGTGGAATACCTGAAAAGAAAACGAATCATCCCAAAATTGAAGCAGTAGACTTTGGGAGCAACTATAGACTTGGGTTTTGCTTTCTGCATTTAATTTGTTTCTGGTTTTATGTTTATCTTAGTTTAGTATTTAGAATTTATTACCATTGGTAGATTTGTTTATTGATTTGGTTGCTCTCTTCTTTTTTTTTTTTAATATATATATATATATATATTTCCTTTTTCTCTGTTTGTGAGTGTGTATGTGTATGTTTCTTTGTGTGATTTTGATTGTATAGCTTTGCTTTTACCATTTGTCCTAGGGTTCTGTCTGTCTTTATTTGTTGTTGCTGTTGTTTTGGTTTTTTAGTGTAGTTTTTAGCACTTGTTATCATTGTTGGATTTGTTTTTTGGTTGGGTTGTTCTCTTCTTTCATTCTTTCATTTTTCTTTTTTTAAATTACTTTTTAATGTTTTTCTTTTTAACAATTTTTTAATTTTTTATTTTAATGACTTTTATTTTTTTTATTTATTTTTTCCTTTCTTTCCTTCTTTCTCCCTTTTCTTCTGAGCTGTGTGGCTGAAAGGGTCTTCGTGCTCCAGCCGGGTGTCAGGCCTGTGCCTCTAAGGTGGGAGAGCCGAGTTCAGGACACTGGTCCACCAGAGACCTGCTAGCTATCAAATGGCGAAGGCTCTCTTGGAGATCTCCACCTCAACAATAAGACCCAGCTCCACTAAACAACGCAGGCTACAGTCTTGGACACCCTATGCCAAACAACTAGCAAGACAGGAACACAACCCCACCCATTAGCAGAGAGGCTGCATAAAATCATAAAAAGGTCACAGACACCCCAAAACACACGACCAGATGCGGCCCTGCCCACCAGGAAAACAAGATCCAGCCTCATCCACCAGAAAACTGGCACCAGTTCGCTCCACCAGGAAGCCTACACAACCCACTGAACGAACCTCACCCACTGGAGCAGACATCAAAAACAACAGGAACTACGAACCTACAGGCTGCAAAAAGGAGACACCAAACACAGTAAGTTAAGCAAAATGAGAAGACAGAGAAACACATGGCACATGAAGGAGCAAGGTAAAAACCCACCAGACCAAACAAATGAGGAGGAAATAGGCAGTCTATCTGAAAAAGAATTCAGAATAATGACAGTACACATGATCCAAAATCTTAGAAATAGAATGGAGAAAATACAAGAAACATTTAACAAGGACCTAGAAGAAGTAAAGAGCAAACAAACAGTGATGAACAACACAATAAATGAAATTAAAAATTCACTAGAAGGAATCAACAGCAGACTAACTGAGGCAGAAGAATGCATAAGTGACCTGGAAGATAAAATAGAGAAAATAGCTACTGCAGAGCAGAATAAAGAAAAAAGAATGAAAAGAATTGAGCATGGTCTCAGAGACCTCTGGGACAACATTAAACACACCAACATTCAAATTATAGGGGTCTCAGAAGAAGAAGAGAAAAAGAAAGGGACTGAGAAACTATTTGCAGAGATTATAGTTGAAAACTTCCCTAATATGGGAAAGGAAATAGTCAATCAAGTCCAGGAAGTGCAGAGAGTCCCAGGATAAATCTAAGGAGAAACACGCCAAGACACATATTAATCAAACTATCAAAAATTAAATAAAAAGAAAATATATTAAAAGCAGCAAGGAAAAAACAACAAATAGCATATGAGGGAATCCCCATAAGGTTAACAGCTGATCTTTCAGCAGAAACTCTGCAAGCCAAAAGGGACAGGCAGGACATATTTTAAGTGACGAAAGGGAAAAACTTACAACAAATATTGCTCTACCCAGCAAGGATCTCATTCAGATTTGATGGAGAAATTAAAACATTTACAGAGAAGCAAAAGTTAAGAGAATTCAGAACTACCAAACCAGCTTTACAAGAAAGGCTAAGGAACTTCTCTAGGCAGGAAACACAAGAGAAGGAAAAGACCTACAATAACAAACCCAAAACAATGAAGAAAATGGTAATAGGAACACACATATCGATAATCACCTTAAATGTACACGGATTAAATGCTCCCACCAAAGACAGATTGGCTGAATGGCTACAAAAACAAGACCTGTATATATGCTGTCTATAAGAGACCCACTTCATATCTAGGGACACATACAGACTGAAAGTGAGGGGATGGAAAAAGATATTCCATGCAAATGGAAATCAAAAGAAAGCTGGAGTAGCAATTCTCATATCAGACAAAACAGACTTTAAAATAAAGGCTATTACAAGAGACAAAGAAGGACACTTCATAATGATCAATGAATCAATCCAAGAAGGCGATAAAACAACTATAAATATTTATGCACCCAACATAGGAGCACCTTAGTACATAAGGCAAATGCTAGCAGCCATAAAGGGGGAAATCGACAGTAACATAAACATAGTAGGAGAATTTAACACCGCACTTTCACCAATGGACAGATCATCCAAAAAGAAAATAAATACGGAAACACAAGCTTTAAATGATACATTAAACAAGATGGACTTAATTGATATTTATAGGACATTCCATTCGAAAACAACAGAATACACTTTCTTCTCAAGTGCTCATGGAACATTCTCCAGGATAGATCATATCTTGGGTCACAAATCAAGCCTTGGAAAATTTAAGAAAATTGACATCATATCAAGTATCTTTTCCAACCACAATGCTATGAGACTAGATATCAATTACAGGAAAAAATCTGTAAAAAATACAAACATATGGAGCCTAAACAATACATTACTAAATAACCAAGAGATCACTGAAAAAATCAAAGAGAAAATAAAAAAATACCTAGAAACCAATGACAATGAAAACACGGTGACCCAAAACCTATGGGATGCAGCAAAAGCAGTTCTAAGAGGGAAGTTTATAGCAATACAATCCTACCTCAAGAGAAAAGAAGCATCTCAAATAAAAAACCTAACCTTACACCTAAAACAATTAGAGAAAGATGAACAAAAAAATGCAAAGTTAGCAGAAGGAAAGAAATCATAAATATCAGAGCAGAAATAAATGAAAAAGAAATGAAGGATACAATAGCAAAGATCAATAAAACTAAAAGCTGGTTCTTTGAGAAGATAAACAAAATTGATAAACCATTAGCCAGACTCATCAAGTAAAAAAGGGAGAAGACGCAAATCAATAGAATTAGAAATGAAAAGGAGAAGTAACAACTGACACTGCAGAAATACAAAGGATCATGAGAGATTACCACAAACAACCATATGCCAATAAAATGGACAACATAGAAGAAATGGACAAATTTTTAGAAAAGCACAACCTTCTGAGACTGAACCAGGAAGAATTAGAAAATATAAACAGACCAATCACAAGCACTGAAATTGAAACTGTGATTAAAAATCTTCCAACAAACAAAAGCGCAGGCCAGATGGCTTCACAAATGAATTCTACCAAAGATTTAGAGAAGAGCTAACACCTATCCTTCTCAAACTCTTCCAAAATATAGCAGAGGGAGGAACACTCCCAAACTCATTCTACAAGGCCACCATCACCCCAATACCAAAACCAGACAAAGATGTCACAAAGAAAGAAACCTACAGGCCAATATCACTGATGAACATAGACTCAAAAATCCTCAACAAAATACTAGCACACAGAATCCAACAGTACATTAAAAGGATCATACACCATGATCAAGTGGGATTTATCCCAGGAATGCAAGGATTCCTCAGTGTACGCAAATCAATCCATGTGATACACCATATTAACAAATTGAAAGAGAAAAACCATGATCATCTCAATAGGTGTAGAAAAAGCTTTCGGCAAAATTCAACACCGATTTATGATAAAAACCCTCCATAAAGTAGGCATAGAGGGAACTTACCTCAACATAATAAAGGCCATATACGACAAACCCACAGCCAATATTGTTCTCAATGGTGAAAAACTGAAACCATTTCCACTAAAATCAGGAAAAAGACAAGGATGTCCACTCTTACCACTATTATTCAGCATAGTTTTGGAAGTTTTAGCCACAGCAGTCAGAGAAGAAAAAGAAACAAAAGGAATCCAAACCCGAAAAGAGGAATAAAGCTGTCAGTGTTTGCAGATGACATGATACTATACATAGAGAATCCTAAAGATGCTACCAGAAAACTACTAGAGCTAATCAATGAATTTGGTAGAGTATCAGGATACAAAATTAATACAGAGAAATCTCTTGCATTCCTATACACTAATGATAAAAAATCTGAAAGTGATATTAAGAAAACAGTCCCATTTACCATTGCAACAAAAAGAATAAAATATCTACGAATAAACCTATCTAAGGAGACAAAAGACCTTTATGCAGAAAAGTATAAGTCGCTGATGAAAGAAATTAAAGATGATACCAACAGATGGAGAGAGCTACCATGTTCTTGGATTGGAAGAATCAACATTGTGAAAATGACTCTACTACCAAAAGCAATCTACAGATTCAATGCAATCCCTATCAAGCTACCAATGGCATTTTTCACAGAACTAGAACAAAAAATTTCACAATTTGTATGGAAACACAAAGGACCCCAAATAGCCAAAGCAATCTTGAGACAGAAAAACGGAGCTGGAGGAATCAGGGTCCTGGACTTCTGACTATACTACAAAGCTACAGTAATGAAGACAGTATGGTACTGGTACAAAAACAGAAATATATATCAATGGAACAGGATAGAAAGCCCAGAGATAAACCCACACACATATGGTTACCTTATTTTTGATCAAGGAGGCAGAATATACAATGGAGAAAAGACATCCTCTTCAATAAGTGGTGCTGGGCAAACTGGATAGCTACATGTAAAGGAATGAAATTAGAACACTCCCTAACATCATAAACAAAAGTAAACTCAAAATGGATTAAAGACATAAAAGTAAGGCCAGATACTATAAAACTCTTAGAGGAAAACATAGGCAGAACACTCTATAACGTAAATCACAGCAAGATTCTTTTTGACCCACCTTCTAGAAAAATGGAAATAAAAACAAAAATAAACAAATGGGACCTAATGAAATTTAAAAGCTTTGCACAGCAAAGGAAACCATAAACAAGACAAAAAGACAACCCTCACAATGGGAGAAAATATTTGCAAATGAAGCAACTGGCAAAGGATAAATTTCCAAAACATACAAACAGCTCATGGAGCTCAATATCAAAAAAATGAACAACCCAATCCAAAAATGGTCAGAAGACCTAAATAGACATTTCTCCAAAAAAGATATATAGATTGCCAACAAACACGTGAAAGAATGCTCAACATCACTAATCATTAGAGAAATGCAAATCAAAACTACAATGAGGTATCACCTCACACTGGTCAGAATGGCCATCATCAAAAAATCTAGAAACAATAAATGCTGGAGATGGTGTGGAGAAAAGGGAACACTCTTGCACTGTTGGCAGGAATGTAAATTGATACAGCCACTATGGAGAACAGTATGGAGGTTCCTTGAAAAACTAAAAATAGAACTACCATACGACCCAGCAATCCCACTACTGGGCATATACCCTGAGAAAACCATAATTCAACAAGAGACATGTACCACAATGTTCATTGCAGCTCTATTTACAATATACACGACATGGAATTAACCTAAGTGTCCGTTGACAGATGAATGGATAAAGGAGATGTGGCACATAGATAAAATGGAATATTAGTCAGCCATAAAAAGAAACAAAATTGAGTTATTTGTAGTGAGGTGGATGGACCTAGAGTCTGTCATACAGAGTGAAGTAAGTCAGAAAGAGAAAAACAAATACCATACGCTAACACATATATATGGAATCTAAAAAATAATAATAATATTAATAATGGTTTAGAACAACATAGGGGCAGGACAGGAATAAAGACACAGATGTGGAGAATGGACTTGAGGACACGGGGAGGGGTACGTGTAAGCTGGGACGAAGTGAGAGAGTGGCAAGGACATATATACACTACCTAATATAAAATAGATAGCTAGTGGGAAGCAACCACGTAGCACAGGGAGATCAGCTCGGTGCTTTGTGACCACCTAGAGGGATGGGACAAGGAGGGTGGGAGGGAGACGCAAGAGGGAGGAGATATGGGTATATATGTATATGTATAGCTGATTCACTTTGTTATAAAACAGAAACTAACACACCATTGTAAAGCAATTATAAATTTAAAAAATTATAAAAAAATTATAAGTTAAAAATATGCCTTATTATTCCCTTTTTTCATGATGAAATAACATATGTTCACTCCATAATACTTGAAAGATTATGGAAATTTTTTGATTAATGGAAAATTTTTAAATATTTACCTATTCATACACAGATGTTTCTTCCGTCTTTTTTTTACCTCATGGATTCGTTTTAAAGTATCTTAAGAAAGCAACACGTTCAGTAATAACCAATAAAAATGTGTATTTTGCTTTTTGTGCTTAATATAACAAATTGTTTTCAAAAAAAACATTTTAAGGGTAATAATATTCCATTGGAGAGATTTTTTCACTCAAAAAATTTTTCTAGTACCTCCCATGTGGTAACTTCTGCTTTTCCATACTACCTTGAAGCTGAATACAACACTTCACATCACATCATATCCCCCAAAGTAAATCCAACTCACTAAGCAGGAGTGAGAAATGTAGAGTTTATGGGAAAACGGAAGAATTTGCTTCCTAATTTACAACTTGATAACATCCATCAGAATGAAGATGCATTAAAATGATCATTGGAACGTTGCTTGTAATACAAAGACTGGAAGCAATCTTAGTATTACATTTATAAGGGACTGAATTTATGTATATATGAAAGGACAGCTACAAACCAGGAAAAAATTTTGCAAATTTCATATCCAACAAAGACTTGTATCCAGAATATGTAAAGAATTCTCAAATTTCAGCATAAGAAAAATAATGACCCAATAAAATTTGAGGAAATATTTGAATTGACTCTTCACCAAAGAAGATATATTGATGGTAAGTTAGCATGTGTGGAAAGATTTTCAACATCAAATTAAAGTGCAAATTTAAACATTAAGATACCCCTACACAACAGAATGGCTAAATGAGAAAACAAACACACAGACAATACCAATTGCTACCACAGATGTGAAACAACTCAAATTCTTAGCCACTCCGGAAAACAGTTTGGAAATTTCTTATAAAGTTAAACATATACTTACTCTATGGCCAGTGTACAATATTTACCCCGAAAAAAAGGAAACCTGTTTATCTAAAAACCTGCATGCAAGTACTTATAGCAGCTTTATTCCTAATTCCCCCAACCCTGGAAAGATTCCATATGTCCCTTTTTCCCTCAGCTTGACTGAGATATAATTGACATATATATATATGAAATACTATGTTGTCATTTAAAAGAATTATATAGGTCATATTGCAGATACAGAATGGTCGCTAAGATATGCGATAGTCTGAAAATATAAGGTGCAAAGCAATACATATATGTATGTGTGTGTATGTACACATACACATACACACATTTATTTTAGATTCAGAGAGAGGGAGGCATGTACATATATATGTTCTAGAAACTCAGACTGATTCTGGAAGGATACCCGAGAAACGTAACAGACACTGTCTCAGGCTGGGGAGGCATTTGGGAGCTGGGGGTGGGAGTTTCATTGACTATTCACCCTCTGGTACTAGCAAAGGGTGCTAGTACCCTTCTTGCTGTGGTTGTTGCTTCACCATGTGTATGCATTACTCTTTCAGTTCTTTTAAGACCAATATGAATAATTCATTTCGTTTTCAAAATCATAATAACGATAGTGGAAACTTATTGTTTACACTGTGCCAGGCAGTAAGAGTTTTACATGTATAATTTCATCTAATCCTCACAATAACCCTGAAAGGTACCTACTATTATAATCTCCATTTTACAGATAAAGAAAGTAAGAAACAGGGGAGTTAAGTAACTGCCCATCATCACACCTCTGGGATGCAACAGAGCTGAGATTTAAACCCAGGAAGATTGGCCCCCAAGCCTGCATTCTTAAGCCCAAAACATACAGGCTACAAGCACAGAACAAAAATAAAAGGTGTAAAGCCATTTATAAAGTCAAAACAGACTTAAATAAAATAAATTATTTTCAGGGGAAAAAAAATTCCACACAGGTTCAAGGGTACTTGCATATTTTTTTCCATATCTTCTAAAAAGTTCAAAACTGGAAGTGACAGTATAGGGGTGAAGGATAACTGTCTTCCCCATGAAAAGATGTAGACTATTTCTAATGTATATATAAAGTACTTTCTCTATTGTTATCACTGGGATAACTAGGAAAACTCTCCCCCACCGTGGAAGGCCTTACCGTGTCACTCCTATATCCCTTCCCAGGCCTTTTCCCATGTCTCTCCACAAGCGCCACACAGAAGTAATCATGCAGATCTTCTCAGGATCCCTGAGGACAAGCCATATATGGCCCACTCCTGTGCTCTGCTGTGGCCAAACCACTCTTTCAACTGTATTCCTGCCAGCCACAGTCCTAGACATCCTTCAAGGTCATGAAGACATCCCACCTCCCACAAGAAAACTCTCCTGATCGTCTACATCAAAGCTCCCCTTTCCCTCCTCTGGAGCTTTCTTAACACTTTGTTTACTAGAAGTGCAAACACTAATCAATAATGCGAAGGAGATGTAGATTATGAAAATGCCTATCCACCAGCTCCCTCCCCTTTGCAATGTGGGTCTCAGAAGAGCAAGAACAAAACATTTCCATTATTGGCACTACCATCCTCACACTGTCTGGCACAATATTTGAATAACGATTCAATGAAGGTTCCCAAGGAATGGCATACAGGGAATGGCATGAGTCATTAAGAAAACCTGGGGCAGATGGAAAGGCGGGAAGTATGAGCAGTCAGCCCTGGGCTCTGGGATGTTAAGTCATCTTTGCTCTGCTCCAAGGAGATGGAGGGGCCCTTCGTGTGAGAAGCAGGGGCTTGCTGCCAAAGGAAACACGTGCTTTGAAAGAAACAGAGGTGATGGGCACATGTGTCCTGCTTTAGGGGGACGTATATAATGCTGTCTCCAAAACTAGATAGACCTGGGAATCCTCCAGGCTACTGGGGAATTGCTAATGGCATAAGTGAGCTTCTGCTCACCCCCACCCTCTCAACCTCACCCCAGGTTTTGCACTGTGTGTGTTCTGGGTGGGAAGGTCTTGGCGTAATACATATCGACTTGATATTAGCAAGAGGAGTTTTGGTGGTTGCTGTTGTTTTATCTTACGGGTACTTGACTCTGAAGTATGTTAAGGATCCAGAGTTAACAGAGCTCATCCACATCTAAACAAGAAGAGAAGCCATCCTCACTACAGGATGAAGCAGAACACTGAAGGAGAGAGGCAGAAAGGGCAAGTGGGCAAAAGGTCAAGAGGGAAGGGGGCTTCTGGAAGCCTGTGCAAGGTCAGCTTCCTTTGTCCAAAGAAACCTCGAGAGGACCGCCCCTTAAAGAAACGCCTGCACCACGCTCTGCCTCGGGGTGTGCTCCTAGTTGCCCATGAGGAAGAAAAGACGCTTTGATGATGGACCAAGCCAGCCCACGAGCCTTGGCAACCACTGCAGGCTAAGACCCGAGAGCCAGGTCTCAGCATTTAATGCTTAGCAGTTGAGTAGCACTCTAGATGCTCTCTGACAGTTTGGGAAGAAGAAATGGGTGAGGGGTTAGTGCAGAACCCCACTGAGACCTCCCAGAGGAAGAGAATGAAGGAGGTGACTGCAAGGTCAGAGCTGGGTGGCTGGAAGCCCAGAGGAGCCTCCTTGGGGAGCAGACAGGAAAGTACCTCCTCTGTGGGGGGTAGATCTGGAGAGGAGCTGGCAGGCAGTACAGAGCAGCCTGAGGCCAGGAGGGAGGGAGGGCCCAGGAGAAACAGGCAAAGAGGCAGATCCTGTGCAGGAACCCTGGGCCGCCATCCTAGAGGTAAGACCCCAACTCCGCCAAATGCTTTGTTCAATCCAGAAAGATACTTGAGGCTCTTTCTTCCTTATTTGTGTCTCCATCCATTTGACACCAGCCCTCTTGTAAGTCGGTTGCTTGGTTTATTTATGTAGATTCTCCAGCCAAATTATCCTTATACACTTTTAGGAGCTGTATGAGATTAAAGGAGAAAAAAAAACACTCTTCAACATCAGTTTCCTCAGGCATAAAATGGGGTGGTATATCTACCTCACAAAGCTATTATTGTGAAAACTGAACTAGGTGAAAGGGCTTTTATCAAACTAGACAGCATTCAATGAACATTTTTATTGCTACTGTTAACATTACTTTTATCATCTTTATTACAGACCTTGAGTGGAAACTCGAAGGAAGTCTTCCCACTGACGGATCTTTCTAGACATAGATAATCACACAAGTTGTGAGAATTGCTGTACTGGAGTTGTTGAAGTTGGTTGGCACACACTGGCATCAGATTATTTCAGATGTGTTTTTTTTTTCTTCTTTACTTTAGGAATGAAATGACAAATTCCTCCCAGGTGGCAGCAAGGGAGCTAAAAGCACAGCCCATCTGCACTCATGCCTCAAATGAAAAAAAAAAAGAGAGAGAGAGCAAGCCCATTTCAAATGAATCTTTGCCATAAACTCAAGCCCAGCAACAGATGGAAAAAAGCCCTGTGAGACAAAACACACCACCCGCAATCCCCAATAAAAATAATCAACAGAGGCTAAAGAGCTAAAAAAAAAAAAAAAAAAAAAAAAGACACCACAAGTGCTTCCAGAATGCTACAGAGTGTGCCAAGAATCATACCTGGAAGATAGTTGCTGCAGACAAGGTACCCCGCCAGGGGAAGATTACCTGGAGAGAGAGTCCTTACACGCCTTCCACAGAATCGAGAGAGGATATATGTGTTGGAAGGAGGACAATGGGGGCAGGAAGAGTGACACGGGGTAGAGAGGAGAAGAATCATCGAAATGGATAATGTGGGGCTACACATAATAATAACTAGTGATTCCTGGCCGGGAGACCAGACATTCAGCAGCTTAAAAATGCTGTGATGATTGGGCTTCCCTGGTGGCGCAGTGTTTGAGAGTCCGCCTGCCGATGCAGGGTACGCGGGTTCGTGCCCCGGTCTGGGAAGATCCCACATGCCGCGAAGCGGCTGGGCCCGTGAGCCATGGCCACTGAGCCTGCGCGTCCGGAGCCTGTGCTCCGCAATGGGAGAGGCCACAACAGTGAGAGGCCCGCGTACTGCAAAAAAAAAAAAAAAAAAAAATGCCGTGATGTCTAGGAGTATATGTAATTTGTTGTTATCACTAATTAGAAACACTGCCAGATGCATTCTGAAAAGGTAAACAGGTGTTCGGCAATGGCAGAGGAACCAAGGCAACTATGGAAACCAAGGAAGAGCCAGGAAAAGCGGGAGCCAGTTGCCTCCATGCTGGAGTGGTTCTGGGTACTGCGGCTGCACTTTCATCATCACTGTAGGCTGTTCAACAAGATCCGGAAATGGGCACTAGATGTGCCCCCATGGATTCAGTGCGTTGACACGGCATGCACGTGCTTCAGTAACAAGCTCTTGGTCTAATCCAGTTATAAAGGGTAGATGGCTGTGATCAAGGAAGATGGAAGAAGTGTTTACCCCTCTGCAAGTCTGCGCGGACACACACTCACAGACACACCCTCAGTATCCTGTGCAAACACGAGCCACTGTCTTCCCCTACAATCCAGGCCTTCCCTGTACAACCCTTCTCTGAAGGACACCAGCCCAACCCCACAGCCAACCCTCAGCTTTGCTGTCCATGGGTCTTCTCTGACCCTCGCTCAGGGAAGTCACCAGCAAGTCCCAAGGAAGCAGCTGAGATGGCTCCAGATCCTCTTTGCTAGGGACTTAGGTAGCTCAGATGTGCCCGTTGCCCAGAAGCCCTGCGACTCCCAGGAAAACACTTCACTGATGATGTCTCAGGTGTTTCCTAGTCTCTTGATTGGATTTGAATATGTGCCTCTCTCTACATGCCTTGGCTTTGTATGTTACAGAATAAACTTAGAGAGATTTTGAAGACACAAATTATTCTGTAAATTTTTTTTTTAACTGCCTGGTCCCACATTCATCAATAAGAAGGCCATTTGGAAATTTCTGGTTTCCATGGCTGGAAATGATAAATCTTGAATTTTAGAGTGCGTTGGTGCCTATTAAAAATGTGGATATATTGAGGACACGGGGAGGGGGAAGGGTAAGCTGGGACGAAGCGAGAGAGTGGCATGGACATATATACACTACCAAACGTAAAATAGATAGCTAGTGGGAAGCAGCCACATAGCACAGGGAGATCAGCTCGGTGCTCTGTGACCACCTAGAGGGGTGGGATAGGGAGGGTGGGAGGGAGGGAGACGCAAGAGGGAGGAGATATGGGAACATATGTATATGGATAACTGATTCACTTTGTTATAAAGCAGAAACTAAGACACCATTGTAAAGCAATTATACTCCAATAAAGATGTTAAAAAGATGTTAAATGTGGATATATATATATATATACACACACACATACTTATATACATACATATAACTGAGTCACTGTGCTGTGCACCTGAAACTAACACAACACTGTAAATTAACTATACTTCAGTAAAAATAAAATAAAATAAATTTTAAATGTGGATTCTTGGAACATCCTTTAGTGGCAGAAAGTCCCAGAAGTGCACCCACAAAACCACAACAGTGGGGATACACCAAAGTGATACAGGAGTCAACTTAAAGAGTTCCCAATGGACAAAGCTGGAGTAATTTGATTAACAAACTGGTATTGGATTATATCCCAACATCCATGAGTCCATACTGATATAAATAAATGATTGAATAGATAAAGGAGGGAGAACAGACAAACTTACCATGCAGAAGAATCTCCAGTGCTACTCCCCCACCAAGGAGGTAGACTATATATAACTCCCCACTCCTTAAGTGTGGGTTACCCACAATGACTACCTTGCAAAAAATACAGTATGAAAAGGTGGGAAAAAAGAATAACTTTACAGCGGAGAAAACTGTCAAAAGCATCTCAGCCAGATGATCAAGGTAAACATCAAGAGTGAGTCATGTTGATAGTAGGAACCCCGGATGGGATGTGATGGGAAGAGCAGTTTACCTCTGTGGTCTTCCTTCCCCAAACCCATAGCGTCAGTCAAGCCATGAGCAAAACATCAAACAGATCCCAACTGAGAGACGGTCTGTGAAATACTCTCCAGGACTCCTCAAAACTCTGAAAGGTTATCAGAAACAAGGAAAGTCTGAGAAACTGTCACAGCCAAGAGAAGCCTAAGGAGACATTTACCTGACAATCAAATGTAATGGGGTATCCTGTTATGGAAAAAGGGCATAATGTGAACAAAATGTGGACTTTAGTTAATAATCACGTATCAATATTGGTTCATTCATTGTAGCACGTGTACCATATTAGTGTAAGATATTAATAAAGAAATCTGGGTGTGTTGTAAATGGGAACTCTCTGTGCTATCTTTGCAACTTCTCTGTAAATCTAAAACTATTCGAAAATTAAAAGTTTATTTCGAGAAATTAGGAATCCTAGGCACCCCATCCCGAGGGGCTATGATTCAGTAGGTCTGGTGCAAGACTCACCAACGGGTAGGTAGAGGAAGTGAATCAGGTGATGCCACGGCAGATGCCTGTGTTGCCTTTTATTTATTTATGAAATAAATGGAAAATTGTATTTAAGCCAAATTTGAGGATTAGAACCCAGAAAGAGGATCTCAAAAAGCTCTGAGAACTGCTCCACCCATTGGAAGTCCAGGCACAGTTATATAAGTTTTTGGTGCTGTCTTTTAAAAGGCTACCTTCCAGATGTATTTGAGCAGAGAAACAAATGGCCAACAAAATATCTACTTCCCTCCACACTTGAGTGCCAGAGGCTCCAAGGTTGAACATGACCAGCTCATGCCTGTCTGGCCCTTGAGTGGTGTTCCCAGTGCCCGGCCACCCTGAAAACATTGTCCTATTATCCCATGGCTATTCACCAGAGGCCACGTTTCCTCAGGTTTTGACAACCCCCAAGTACGATCACATTCACAAAGATAAGCTTTAAACTCTGATGGTGATAACACATTGTCCTGTGTCCTCCAGCTCTGAGAGCTAGCAAAATAAAGAAAAAGGAAAAATAAAAGACATCGCTTCCAGCAGCGCTCAAACTGAACATAACATTACATGGACAAAAGCTACTGGTTCACCAGGGAGGGACCAGGAGAGAGGGTATTCTGTGCACATCTTCAAGGCTTGACCAACTGGTGCTTAGTTGTACGTGGTCTAATGGTATTCTCCAAAACGCTAGGATATTTACTCTATATTTGGTCAATTAAAAGAAATAACTACCAAACGTAAGGTAGATAGCTAGTGGGAAGCAGCCGCATAGCACAGGGAGATCAGCTCGGTGCTGTGTGACCGCCTGGAGGGGTGGGATAGGGAGGGTGGGAGGGAGGGTGACGCAAGCGGGAAGAGATATGGGAACATATGTATATATATAACTGATTCATTTTGTTGTGAAGCTGAAACTAACATACCATTGTAAAGCAATTATGCTCCAATAAAGATGTTTAAAAAAAAAAAAAAAGAAATATAATTTTAACTAATGAATGGTCTTCGACTTTAAATAAAAGCCTTGGGACTATTAAAATTGTTTAGTTGAAGAGGGTAAACATATATGGCTATTAGAAATCTTACCTGTAACATTGGAATAGGTTGCTAGAGTCTACTACGGATCCGTTGGATTGTGTCTCTGTTATTTTCTCCGTGGATAGTTAATGCCTTGATCTCTTCTTTTATATAGGCTGGTTTTTTTTGCTGGGCATGTTATTCATTTCCTGTGAATATGACATTTTCATTTTGACAGATGGTCCGTTACTCCCAGCCCATATCATTTGTCTTAACTTACAGACTTTCTTGAAGCATCAGGAAAAGCATCGTGTGTGTGTGTGTGTGTGTGTGTGTGTGTGTGTGTGTATGTGTATTTAACCAGACCAGCTATACTCTTTGCTGAAGACAGCCCTATGAGCAGGGGCAATGAATATGAACACACACTCTCTTCAATTACCTGGCCATCAGCATTTTATCACTGGTCACCCGTCCCATGCCCCAGCATGGGGATCTGACTAATGAGCTTGTCCTGTGTACCAGCAACAGTCTCCCCCGACAACGTTTTCATGACTGACTTGCTTTCTCACTCCTGGGAATAAGTTGTAACACTCTCTGTTTTGACTAAAAGGCAAAGAATTCCGAGCCTAACCAACCTCAGAGGAGAGCTAACTGTAATATCTGACAGGCCAGCGGTCTTTCAGAGGGCTTGTGAGTGCGTTCGCTTTTGGAGAACAGCCTAGAGTTGGAGAGCTGGGGTCTGAAATAGAGAACCATGGAAAAAAAATTCATTGAAGAACTTTAGTCCAAATCCACGTTGCCAACCTCAAATGATGAGTTTCCATATAGAAAACAAAAATAAAGACAAGGACAAGATAAAGTTTATTCCCCAGACTGGTCTACTACATGAATCATCTGAACCAAGTAACCAGGATATTTCCTTCCACAAGACCACAAAACAGACTCAAATGGCATTAAAATCAATTGTATTTCCCCATTTCTAATGGCACAAAGTTCATCTGAGTTAAGCAAATGACATTATACAGGGGAAAAAAAAACCCAGCGACATTTAGCTTCAATTTACCATGGTGGACGCTTTCAAATATGGCATTTTGGACCTCTAACAGCTTCAGAACCCCAAAAGATTCTGCAAATGCCAAAGTTAGGGTTGCAGCAAAGCAACCGATCAGAATCCCCCATCCTGTTCCCAGATAATTTGATTCTGACACCAATGATTCCTGAGATTTAAGGAATGCTTCTAATCAGAGTCACTAATGAATTCTCACAGCACTCGGTACTGATCAATGTACACATTTGTCTCTTTAGGCAAGCATGATGAAGGGAACTACAGGGAACTAGACTGATCATGGGGCACATCAGGGGAGAACCAAAATTTCACATGAAGCGTTTGTCTCCCGAGTCAAAGTGGCTCAGCCACTTGTCTCTGCATTACTGAGGAGTTGCCAGAGATAAGAAATAGGCCGAGCAGAAATCACTATATGGAATGCTTCTTGGTATTTGGGCTCAGACAACTGAGGCTGCCTTTTGGTTTCTCTTTTTGACATCTTTCTTTCCTGGAAATGCTAACAGACCCCATCCAGGATGGGGAAGGTAGGGCAACAAATACTGGCCAAAAGGGAAAAGACCTGTTTGTTGCATCTTGTTTTCTGTTAGACCACAGTGTCTAGTTCCTTCAGGACAATTGTTCAAGGCAAGTATACCGTCCTGTTGTGCCTGGTCAAAGCACCTTCTAGGGTCAGCAGCGTATGTGCATGCCCTGCAAACAGTCTCAGCGTGTGCCAGCCACCCTGCTAGGTGCTGAGGATGTAAAGACCCACACGACACCTTCTCTTACAGGAAGTCCAGGACAGGAAGTTGCAAGGAAGCCTGACCTGTCCTCTTGGAAGCCTATACCTGAATGTCACAGTTCACCACTTAGTTGGAGAACTGTCTGCCACGGAAATGACCATCTCTTATCCTTCAGTGATACTCTGTAGCAGAGCTGATCAATGGAAGTACAGTGTGAGTCACAAATGCAAGCCATGTATGTAGCTTAAATTTTCTAATAGTCACATTTTTTAAGTTAAAAAAAAACAGGTGAAATCCTTGAATAATTTTTAAATCAATATATCCAAAATAGTATCAACACCTAATCAATAAGGATAAATGATTATTAAGATTTTTTTCCATACTGAATCTTTGAAATCTATGTACATTCTCCACTTAGTGCACAGCTGAACTTGGAGCAGTCCCCTTTTAAGTGGCTAGTGGCTACCGTATTGTACAGCACAGCTCTAGATCCCTGGCCTGGCCTCTCTTTTTTTTACTCTGGGGAGCTCGAAGCATTTGTTCAAACAAGAAGGTAATGTATTATTCTCCTATTGCTGCTGTAACAAATTACTACAAATTTAGTGGCTTCACACAACCCAAATTTCGCTGTCTCAGGGTTCTGCAGATCAGAAGTTGACTTGGGTCTCACTAGGCTAAAATCAAAGTGTCATCAGGGCTGCATTTCTTTTGGAGACTCTAAGGGAGAATCCATTTCCTTGCCTTTTCCAGATTCTAGAAGCTTCCTGCACTCAACTGGCTCTCGGCCCCTTCCTCCATCTTCAAAGCCAACAATGTCATATCTCTCCAACTCTCTCTCTCTAATCACATCTTCCCCTGACTACTGCTGGGAAAGGCTCTCCCAATTTAAGAAGATTAAATTGGCCCACCTAGATAATCCAAGATAATGCCCCTCTATCAACTTTATCACATCTTCCAACTCCCTTTTGCCACGTGAGGTAACATAGTCACAGTTTCTGGGGATAAGGACGTGGGCTTGAGGGGTCACTATTCTACTTACCACAGGTATCAAGTTTTGTTCTTGTTTTTCTTTCCTTATTCTAGAGAAGAGTAAACTTTTAAAACTGAGGACTTAGGAAAATCTTTCCTTTTGCCCCCAAGCTTATTTAGATTTCCACCCTCAGAAAAGAGAGAGAGAACTACTTTCACGAAGTTCTACCTATATCTCAGGATGAGTTTTTTCTCTCACATGCCACTGACCATTCACTCAAAAAAATACTTGAAGGTTTTCTAGATACCAGACACCTGCCAATCCTACAAAACAATCACAACCAAATAGCAAGAGGAAAATCATGGTATATGGTGATCATTCTTTTTCGAAGGTAAGAGTTTTTTAATTATTATTATTTTATTTCAAAACCTACTTACCTTGTTGGAAGTACACTAGAAGCATGATATCTTTTTGAAAATAATGTTACTAATTTTCTAAAGTGAGGAACCTGTAGGTGTGTTTTCTATAGAATATTCTCAACCCTTTAAATAATCATAAATTACTAATTAAAAGAAATAAGCCAGAGCTTCCCTGGTGGCACAGTGGTTGGGAGTCTGCTTGCCAATGCAGGGGACACAGGCTCGAGCCCTGGTCCAGGAGGAGCCCACATGCCACGGAGCGACTAAGCCCGTGCGCCATAACTACTGAGCCTGCGCTCTAGAGCCTGCGAGCCACAACTACTGAGCCTGCGCGCCACAACTACTGAAGCCTGCGTGCCTAGAGCCCGATCTCTGCAACAAGAGAAGTCACTGCAATGAGAAGCCCACGCACCACAACGAAGAGTAGCCCCCGCTCGTTGCAACTACAGAAAGCCCACGTGCAGCAACGATGACCCAACAACGAAGACCCAATGCAGCCATAAATAAGTAAACTTATAAAAATAAAGAAATAACCCAGGAAGATCCCCAATGAAGAACAATAACTATTTTAAAAAATCCCTTTATTTGTCAGAATAATCAGAATCATTAATACATGGGACCAGAGGTCAAGATGGAAATATAAGCAAAGATCAATACAAGACTTTCTTAGGAAAATGGTTTTTTAAAGCCTTAAAGATTATGGAGCAATTATGTGTTTATCTATATATATAAATGCATCTTTTGATGCCAAGTTATTAATTGCAACAGTTTCTTGCCAAGAATGCATGTTGTCTGTCACCTGGCTTATAGCCTCGGCACCTTTGGGAAACGTAATCATAAAACCAAAAACTGCCAGGGCAGGGAGGAACTGCAGATCGTGAAGTCCAACCCACTCGTGTTACAGATTAGGGAACAGGCCACCCTGGGAGATGCAGTGACTTGTTCAAAGTCCACCAGTGGTTCAGCTGGAGCCAGAACCCTAGGCTCCAAACCCCCAGGACACTGCTTTTCCTACTGGTCTGTTAGGGAAAGGCAGAACTCTCTATCCATTCATCCAACCATCTGTCTTATCCATCTATCCACCCACCCATCCACCCATTCATTCAAAACACATTTGCCAAGTGCCCCCCACATGCCAGACACTGTTCTAGGGCTGAGGCCACAACAGAGAACAAAACCAGCCAAGTCCCAGCTCTCAGGGAGCTTCCTCTCTAGGGAATGAAAAGATAACAAATATATACTTATCTCAGGTGGAAAAGGGGTTAAGAAGGAAAATAAAGCAACATAAGGGGATAAAGAGTGCTGGGAGGTAGTTACTGTTTCCCACACGAGGTCAGGGACAACCATATTGATAAGGTGAAACTGAGCAGAGACTGAATTTGGAGTAAAGTTTAGAGTACACTTAGGATAAAAGCTAATTATAAATGGCAGGGACATGGTGAAATACTAACAGAAAATTCCAGAAAAGCTCCTGAGGTGTGATCGAGGATGTATTGGAGGGGAGGCAGGTGGGAACAGGTAAAATAAGAAGGAAGAAGGTGGCTTGAATACCCGAGTAATGCTGGCGGTGACAGTCTGCAGGCTGCTCACCCGAGCAGGATGTGACTGCATGAGGAACCCCTTGCACTTATCTCTCCCGTGTGCCTGGTACTTCCAGGGGGTGCCCTTGATGACAGGTCCCTGAAACTGAGGGGTGAACCTGAGCAGAAGTGACCAAAGAATTGAGGAAATGATCCAGATTCTGAGCGGGGATGGAAGTGGAGAGACCAGCAAGACCCTAAAAACCAGCTTATTTGAAACAAGGAATGCCCGCAAGAGACTAAGATATGGTTCAAGCAGTCAGGCTAACTGTGTCGCAGGAAGCATTTTGCAAAGTTCTCTTTAGGCGTTTTTGTAAGCGGTAGACTGTGCTGCTGCACCACCTAGAGGCTCAAAGTAAGATTGCAGCTTTAGGAGAGCAGAGTGGGATCATCCTTGTTTCTGGACCGGTAGTTTGGGCTTCTGTGGTCCCTTCCCAAAGACTACCTCTTGTTGTAATAAAACGCTAGATGCTCCAGTGTTGGTTACCTGTGAACCCCGTGGGAGAGGCTGCAGGATATCTGCCGAAGGGCTGTGCCTCCAGCCCTGCAGCTCTATGACCAGTCCAGCCTGGCTGGGGCGTTCATGGGTACCACTGTCTAGAGCAAGCTGCCAACATGACCGCCTTAGTCCAGAGCTCAAGCATCTCAGTTCCTGTTTCTTCACACTGAATCACAAGGCAGCGTCTCAGGAGATCAGCATTTCCCCACTCCCGGCTGAGGACCACACTGGCCATGCTGCAGCTGTGCCCTTCTTCAGCATTCCCTGGCTAAATGGTGTCCTTTCATCTTCTGGCATTTACTCCTGCTAATGGCTCTGGTTCTGGCTTAAAGCCTCCTCTCCCTCCATCTCCTTCCCTCCCCTGCCCCACCTCCCTCCATTCTCTCCCTCAGATCCAGTCGCTTTGCTGGGCAACAGGCACTTCTGGTTAAAACATCAGGGTAGGAGGGGATAACCTAGCTGTGTCAGGAGGTGGGGTGGGAGTCCAGATGTAGGAATACAGACCAGGAGATTCAACACAGACATAGAGACAAGAGAGGCCATGGCAATAACTTCTCTTTGACTCTCCGTGGATAGCAGTCTCCTCCCTCACCCTCACCCACCCCAACTTTAAAAGGCTGACAAGCAGAAAACCTAGGTAATGTGTATGTTTTCCAGGGGACAATTCAGGAGACACAGAAGAGTTTTCTGACTGTTTTTTCCCCTTAATCTTCAGTAGTGCTTAAACATCATTTTTCTTCAAAGTTGTTTTTGGAAACATTTCAGAAAACACCTAATTAATACACCCCACAGCCCCTTTGAACAAATTCTGTTGAGTAATCTGTTTTGAATGAATTTTTTTCAGTGTGAAATTTTAGAGTGTCATATAAAGAATGTGTATAATTTGAGGAAAAACAATAAACTGAACATCCAGGGACCTACCCCTCATAAACAGAACATTACTGGTACCTTGGAAGGCTCTATTGCATCCTCTCCCTGGCCCCCATCTCCACAGGTAATTCACTATCCGGAATTTTGTATTAATTATTCCCTTATATTTTTATACACATATACACATATTTGACTGTAAATGGATGTATTTATACATATGTGCACGTATGTATATATAACAATATAACACAGTCATCACGGGGGACTGGTTCCAGAACCCCTGAAGATCTACAATATCTACAGATGCTCAAGTCCCTTATATAAAATAACATAGCATAGTATTTGCATTTAACCTATGCACGTCCTCCTGTATACTTTAAATCATCTCTAGATCACTTATAATAGCTAATACATGTAAATTCTATGTAAATTATTGTAAACACAATGCAAATGTTATATAAATAGTTGTGGACACATGACAAATTCAAGATTGCTTTTTGGAACTTTTTGGAACTTTTTGTTTTTAAAAAATATTTTCAATCTACAGTTGGTTGAATCCGGGGACACAGAATCCACAAATATGGAGGGTCAACTATACAGTTTTGCCTGTTTTTGAACTTTCTGTAGATGGACTCATTTTTATTTTTCTGTGTCTTGCTTGTTTTGCTACGTTTTTGCAGTGCATCTGTGTTGAAGCATGTGGCTATCATTCTTCTTCACCATTGTATAAAATTCCACTGAATGAACATATCACAGTTTATACTGTTGATAAATATTGTACATGCCCCCTGGTCTTCATAAGCAAGATTTTCTCTAGAGTTTATATCTAACACTGTTGTGTCATAGGGCACACACAAGTCCAACTTAACTAGGTAATAATCATTTTCTAAAGCGGTTGTACTAATTTCACAGATCAGGTTGCCCTGGAAACAAACTAGGGTGCTCCTGTGAAGGAAGTTATTGGGGAATTTTTTTTCCTTTGTTCCTTTGTACAAAACTACAAAGGATGGAGAAAAAAATGCAACCATAACTCCCAAGGAGTAGCCTTCCTGCGCTCTTTATCGTTCCTGCTGTAAAGGATGCTGCAAAAGGCTCACAGCTTTCTACTTCTTGCATAGTAGCACCAAGAGTGACTTCTTCCATCTTTCATACTTTGAAAAATGTGAGGTAATTCTTCAAGCCCTGTCCCTCACCCCCCTCTCTATCCCAGCTAAAACACAGATCACAAATCATCCCAATTTGCAATGTGCAAAATTGTTTAAATGCCATTTGTCACAACTTCCCACTCCTTTTGAAATCGTTTTCCTTTTTAGAATTACAGTCTAAGGAATCTTGCTTACTGTTGCAAAGCATTTTTTTAATTGTTTTCTTGGTGACTGGGAGGCACTCGTGCCCAAGCCATTATATGCTATCATTACTTCCTAGCATTCTGAAACATTCATGAAAAGCTAGAAAATCATTCTCTAATTCCTAGGCTTAAAATACTTACAATGGAGTCAAATTCCATTAGTAATAAACAACCGGCACCTAACTTTCAAGTGCCTGATGCTACATAGCATGACAAAGGTCTGATCTCTATATCCTATGGAAGAAGTGCTCAATCCAGGCCAGAGAGCTTCCTAACATGCTCACGTTCAAGGCAATCACAATATTCCACTGATACTTTGCACTAAAATCCACAACAAATTGAGCAAATAGCCTTCCAAGTCATTCTGTCAGCATTCAGAGGCAACTGAATAAGAACTTAGGATTCACTGTCCTATTAAAAATATTCCTAGCTTCCGTTCTTCTTGAAAACCATGTTAGAAGCACTGAGGTTGTTCAATGTGCCTTCTGTCACAGCAATTCCACTTCGATACCTTTGTTTTTTAGTTCAATACTGAGTATGTTAACAAGATACTACAGATTGATAACCAAGGCCAGGCATTTCTTAAGTTTATTGGGGAATTCTTAGTTGGGAGAGAAAGATCACAGACTTAAACAACTGGAAAAAGATAAAAGAACAATTAATTGCACATTATTACAAAAGTAATTTCTGAAATGTTTATTCTGAGCCACTGCTAAAACAAAATTTTAGTTCGTATTTTGGTAAATGAACATATTAAATTACTGAAAAGCAAAAAAACAAAAAGTTACTGTTATGCAAGATCTTAATGTAGTAATTCAACACAAACAGCTACAATTACTCAAAGCTGCTTTTGCTCTATATCTGGTATATTAAACAAAAATGTGAATTACTTTTAACACTGCACAAGTAACCAAAGGTAGTAAATCCAGAAATATTAAAACCTGATATTAAATAGTATTCAAACATTTCAACAAAAAGAAAACAATGAACTTCTAGAACTATAATTCTACCCATGTGAAAGGAATGTACATGGATGGTTTAAAAAAATAAATAAATAAATAAAGTGACAAGAGTGACCAACACTGTATCTGCATCTTCAGAACAGGAATACAGTGAGTGAGTAAGTGTGTGCAGGGTCTTCTAATGAAAATGAGAAAAAATGCATTTCATTTTAGTACAATTTCATAATTCCCACGGAAGCTCTAACTTGCATGTGCTGGTGACAGGTGGACAGGGTTTTAAGTGGAAAGTATTTTCCCTACACCCTGAATATGGATGCATTACTTTTTTAAAATTCTGTGGAAAGTTTCCCTTGAAAAAACAAAATTTAAAGCAATAGATTGATGGGAAGTTGATCATTTTAATGGTGGAAGAATAATATTTGCTAAATAATTAACTAAGAAGACATCTGCATCTAGACTCTGATGATGAGTCAAGGTTAAACTTTGCATTTGGGGAACGTGCATGATATCAAAGTCACGTGGGTAAACTAGCTTCCACTTTATGCCTGATGCATTTAATTAAGTGATTAACTTCTCCTACCAGTAAAATAAAACCTTTATTTAAGCAAAATGAAAGTATTATGAATTGAATTAATTCACATCAAATATCTGAAAGGGTAAGTGGAACGTTTTTCAAAATATGAAGATGTTATCACATATATTCACTGAGTGAATATTCTTAAAGATTTTATTACTCCATTAAATTGTGTCACACCATCCAATAGATACTGTAATTTTCTTCCGTGTCATTCCTTTCGTGTAAATCAGGAAATATTTTCAAAATCAAAATGATACCCAAAACATAAATGTAATTTAATCTTGGCTTGGGAAAAGAAGAATATGAAAGAAGTGCTCCATTTCAGTCTGAAACAATGTTCTAAAAACCCCGTCAGAGGCCTCCTTCACTTTCTTTCCACAGATCCTTCGATGGTTCTGAAACTGATAAAACAGAGAATTCAACCCAAAGCACAACACAGCTTTAACAGTTCTGAATATCATATTTCATAAGGGCCAAAGTGTGCAGAATGGCAGTATTACACTGTCATAATAAATCTACTTATGCCAAGTATATTTTTAACAAAATAAGACAGAGTCGTCCTCAACGAACAGACCTGTTCTGAAGGCTGAGCAACCAAATAGATCTACAACGTCTTTGGAAAAATCACAAAGTGCCTTTAAACAAAGTAAGTTTAGACTGTTCTTGATTAAGATACTGTTATAAACTCCAATGTTTTCTCTCTATATACGGAAGCTTAACTCCCGTTTCTTTTCACATCTGCCAACACTTAATATTTTTCTCTACACCCCTGCACTGAACTGACAGAAGTGTGGAGTTCCACTGTGATTAGTACTATGCATGCTAGTGTCTAAGGACTGGTCTGTCAGTCCGCAGTGGCTGAATAAGGGAATTCTGAATCCATCACAGCTCCAGATAATGCAAAGAAAACAAAGATATGAGGAAAATCTTACCATAAGAGAAATAAACAAACATTTTCAAGTACAGAAAGTTTTACAGAACTAATACATTGTCATTTTAGCTTAAAAGAAATTCAGAACTCAGTTTTGCTGTTAATAAAACCCGTACATACATCGAAGTCAACAAACACAACTTGATAGTTATACACTTGTAAAAATCCAATCTAAGCTTAATAACCAATCAATCTATGTCATAACAACCTGGTTCCTAACTTTAAAAAACCCAGTGCAGTGCTGCTGCATATCAAGTTCTGAGAAGCTAAAGACAGAATCAGTTCTGGTTACATGCATTTCCTGCATTTCTCCACCTTAAAAAAATACCTGAAGAAACTTCAGGAAAATTTATTTTTAAGGCCTGCTCTATTTCTTTATCTTAAATTGAGGAAAAAACAAAGCTTACACAGTGTAACCTTGAAATATTTAAATAGATTTTGGTATTTTTCTTAAAAAGCAATAAAATTTCTCTACTGTAATTATAATTCAAATTAATGTAAGTGCCCTTATTCCTTGTCCCCTGGTGGGTGCTATGTCTTCTATACTTTGTGCAGCTTCCAGAACAGTCAGTGCTCAAGAAAAAAGAAAATGTAACAGAGCAAAACCAAAGCCTCCCACAAAAAATGATTTACTCTAGGGTTACAAAATCTGCTAATGGAAGAACCAAAAATTCACACACACATACCCTCACGTACAAAACACAATCCCGGTCCTCCATGCAGGTCAACTCGCAGTTACTAAAGACAAGTAGTAGAAAATGCAGAGCCCAGAAAGACTGCATCAGAGGACTTTACAAAACAGTGCAGATACACTTCACTGGGGACGGGATTCAGGGGAGGGTCCCATTTTTTTCTAGAAAAAGCTTATCTTTGCTAAAGTGGGGTGTTTTTTTCCCAAAATCCCAACAGTGAAAATAATTATTGGGCTTCTAAATGCATTTCCAAATTCACATTAAGTTTTAAAATGTCAACATGTTTTGCACCTTTATTTTCATTTATAGGATAAGTTGGGGACCCAAAAGAGTGAATAAGAAATAAAAATTCTTACTGCACAATCTTTATAGACATTTTATTTTAAAGCACCTTTTTAATGTTAACAGTGGGTTTCTAACAAGAAAAGAGTAAAATAAAAGAGGGTACCAACCACTAGCAAGGTAAAGTTCTCCTTTACGCACACGCACGCGCGCGCACACAACACACACACACACACACACACACACACACACACACTTGCTTTCATGCCAGAACAATTGGTAACATTAGCAAATAATGTCATTTGATGAAAGGCTGGGGAAACTACCACTTATGATATTTATAGAAACCTAAACTACTTATGTTTCTAAGAAATTAAATAACTTGGGGGATTCAAAAAGCTACCAATAGGTGAACCATGAAAATAAAATTGACCCTTAAAAATAGGACAAAAGATGTCAGAAAAAAAATTAGCCTCGATGCTATTTTTTGATGTGAGATTTGTTATTAACAGGATACCATTTGCTTGCAAAGGAGCAAAATATAACTCCCTATCCCTGTCACCCACCCTCAGCCACCTCAGTGCAAATTCTAGCAGCACTATTTGGATGCAAAAAGAATGCTGTCAGTGAATGTCCCTGAAAGCCTTCAAATACATGTTCTTAGGGTCTTAACACACTACACATGTGTATAGAAGAATAAACGAAGATAATATGTGAGAGATTACAAAAGTTTGAACTATATATACCATGTGATGACACAACGCACTTAAAAAGCTATATTTACCTTCCTCCCAATTCACTTTAAATGTTAATATTCACTATTCAAATTTTACCCTATGCATCTTTATCTGTTCCTTCCTCTCTCAAAACAAATAATAAAATATACTGGTTTGGAGTTTGTTCTATGCATTTTCCAAGAGCCAATCAAACAGGGACTCAGATCTCTCGTCGTTGGACATCTTCTCCACCGCCTCATAGTATTTAAGCACAGCCTGCAGGAGGTCTCCCACTTTCCAGCCTTTTTCTTGTAATCGTCTTGAAAGCTAGTAAGAAAGAAAGGTTAAGTCAAACATCAGATAAAACTAAGAACCCTGGTGTTCGCAGTAAAATACCGTTTCCCAGTTGGAACAAGGTCTTCTCCCCTAAACCACCACTCTTTACACAAATTAAACATTTTTCCTTCCTGGCTTTTATAAGTACTCTCCTCCATAGAATGACACTTTGGGATTGCTGGAGCCAGAATCCCACAAACCTCACCCAGCAGATACACGCCCTCTGTGTGGGCGTACAGAGGCTACATTTCTACAGGAAATTCTTAACCTAACTAAATACATCTGCCATACCCTCAATTAGGAACATAAAATAATAAATACAATGTCAAGTTTAATAAAAGGATGTGGATTTTCCTTCCACAACACATAGTGTGTTTTTTTCCCTGGAATACGTACTCTAGCCTCAACGGAAACATGGCTTTCTAAGTTAAGAAATGTTAATGTTTCAAAAAAAAAAAAAGTAAATAAATATTAAATACTGTGGTGATCATTTTGCAATATATACCAATATCGAATCATGTTGTACACCTGAAACTAATATGATGTTATATATCAATTATAGCCCAATTTTTTTTAAGTAAATAAATGCACGTTTAAATAAACTATCACCACCAATCAGAACATGTCTTCACTCATTTTTTTTCTACTTAGTTCTGTAAAAACTAATTTTTTGTAATATAAATATGCTTAACCTTTTTAAAAATAGCTTTACTGCAATATAATTCACATACCATACAATCACTCATTTAAAATATACCAGTCAATGGTTTTCATTATATTCACAGAGTTGAATGCAACACCATCACAATCAATATTAGGACACTTTTATCACACCAAAAAAAAAGCCCTACCTGTTAATCATCACTCCCCACTCCTCCAAACCCCCTCAACTCTAGACAATCACTAATCTACTTTCAGTCGATCAGACTTGCCTATTTTGGCCATTTCATTTTAATGGAATCATAAAATATATGGTCTTCTGTGACCTGGCTTCTTTCATTTAGCATAATGATTTCAAGTTTCCTCCATGGTACAGCATGTCTCTACTTCATTCCTTTTTATTGACAGATAACATTCCACTGCGTGGATATTCCACATTTTATTCATCCATTCATCAGTTAATGGACATTTAGGATATTTCCACTTTTGGCCTATTATAACATTGCCATGGACATATGTTTTCATTCCTCTTGGGTATATACCTGGGAGTAGAATTGCTGGGTCATATGATAACGCTGTGTTTAACTTTTTGAGGAACTGCAAGAATGTTTTCTTAGGTTACGTGGGGATGAGGTTCCCTTACCCCAGCACCATTACACTCAGCTCTGCCTAGGGACTTCCTTAGCCCTCAGTTTATCCAAGACTAAATAACTTGAAAATGTTTGCCTCCCTAAGGCCCGTTCTAATACTTTCCCTACCCATTCTTTCTCCTTGACAATTCACGTCCTGAGCATCCCTTTCTGTCTTATTTTCTCCTTCTGCCTCAAAACAGAAATCTACACTGGAAAAATCCAAGAAGTATAAATAAAGACAACAAAATACAAAAAAAAGATTTTACATAATATCTTTTTCACATACTTCTTTCAACAGTATCTTTGTAAATTCTGAACCAGGAATCAAGAGTAACTTGATTCTTCCTTTTTTGTTGTTATTGATCATCTTACATTGGTTATTCTTTGGACTACTCTATATTACATAGTAAGATTAAACCAAAGTTCTGATAAGGAAAATTCTTGGACAAAAACCTTAAGACTGTAAACTAAAAATCTTGACTGATAAGGTAGTTGGGGACTTCCCTGGTGGCACACTGATTAAGAATCTACCTGCCAATGCAGGGGACATAGGTTCGATCCCTGGTCTGGGAAGATCCCACATGCGGCGGAACAACTAAGCCCACACGCCTCAACTACTGAGCCTGTGCTCTAGAGCCCGTGAGCCACAACTACTGAGCCCACGTGCCTAGAACCCATGCTCCGCAACAAGAAGCCTGCGCACCGCAACGAAGAGTAGCCCCCACTCGCTGCAACTAGAGAAAGCCCGTGCGCAGCAACAAAGATCCAACACAGCCAAAAATAAATAAGTATATAAATAAATAAATTTATATAAAAAAAGTAAGGTACTTGGCACACAGTAAGTTATCAATAAAAATATCCTATTAGTGCAACTAACCTGAATGTTCCATTATTAGAACCCTATTAAATGCTCAAAGTAAACTACTGTCCCTTATTAAATGTTTAAATGTTTACTGGCTTTTGCTTATGCCAGCTTAGTGCTTATTCATTAGTGCTTATGCCACTAATGAAACTGGATTAACAGAAGAGACACACTAATTACTAGGCACAATTATGAAGCAATTAAATACAAAGAATAACTATTTTTTCATATGAATACATGAAATGCTTATTTTTTTAAAAATTAGTTTTCTTATTAGACATCAATTTTATACACATCAGTGTATACATATCAATCCCAATCTCCCAATTCATCCCACCACCACCACCACCACCACCCCCACCGCTTTCCCTGCTTGGTGTCCACACATTTGTTCTCTACATCTGTGTCTCAATTTCTGCCCTGCAAACCGGTTCATCTGTACCATTTCCTAGGTTCCGCATATATGCGTTAATATACGATATTTGTTTTTCTCTTTCTGACTTACTTGACTCCGTAGGACAGTCTCTAGATCCAACCACGTCACTACAAATGACCCGATTTCGTTCCTTTTCATGGCTGAGTAATATTCCATTCTATACATGTACCACATCTTCTTTAACCATTCGTCTGTCGATGGGCATTTAGGTTGTTTCCATGACCTGGCTATTGTAAATAGTGCTACAATGAACAATGGGGTGCATGTGTCTTTCTGAATTATGGTTTTCTCTGGGTATGTGCCCAGTAGTGGGATTGCTGGGTCGTATGGTAATACTATTTTTAGTTCTTTAAGGAACCTCCATACTATTCTCCATAGTGGCTGTATCAATTTACATTCCCACCAACAGTGCAAGAGGGTTCCCTTTTCTCCAGACCCTCTCCAGCATTTGTTGTTTGTAGATTTTCTGATGCTGCCTATTCTAACTGGTGTGAGGTGACACCTCATTGTAGTTTTGATTTGCATTTCTCCAATAATTAGTGATGCTGAGCAGCTTTTCATGTGCTTCTTGGCCATCTGTATGTCTGCTTTGGAGAAATGTCTATTTAGGTCTTCTGCCCATTTTTGGATTCGGTTGTTTGTTTTTTTAATATTGAGCTGAATGAGCTGTTTATATATTTTGGAGGTTAATCCTTTGTCCGTTGATTCGTTTGCAAATATTTTCTCCCATGCTGAGGGTTGTCTTTTGGTCTTGTTTATGGTTTCCTTTGCTGTGCAAAAGCTTTTAAGTTTCATTAGGTCCCATTTGTTTATTTTTCTTTTTATTTCCGTTACTCTAGGAGGTGGAACAGAAAAGATCTTGCTGTGATTTATGTCAAAGAGTGTTCTTCCTATGTTTTCCTCTAAGAGTTTTAGAGTGCCCAGTCTCACATTTAGGTCTCTAATCCATTTTGAGTTTATTTGTGTGTATGGTGTCAGGGATTGTTCTAATTTCATTCTTTTACATGGAGCTCTCCAGTTTTCCCAGCATCACTTATTGAAGAGACTGTCTTTTCTTCATTGTATATCTTTGCCTCCTTTGTCATAGATTAGTTGACCATAGGTGCGTGGGTTTATCTCTGGGCTTTCTATCCTGTTCCGTTGATCTGTATTTCTGTTTTGGGGCCAGTACCATATTGTCTTGATTACTGTAGCTTTGTAGTATAGTCTGAAGTCAGGGAGTCTGATTCCTCCAGCTCCATTTTTTTCCCTCAAGACTGCTTTGGCTATTCAGGGTCTTTTGTGTCTCCAAACAAACTTTAAGATTTGTTGTTCTAGTTCTGTAAAAAATACCATTGGTAATTTGATAGGGATTGCATTGAATCTGTAGATTGCTTTGGTTAGTACCGTCATTTTCAAAATATTGATTCTTCCAATCCAAGAACATGGTATATTTCTCCATCTGTTGGTATCATCTTTCTTTCATCAGTGTCTTATAGTTTTCGGCATACAGGTCTTTTGTATCCCTCGCTAGGTTTACTCCTAGGTATTTTATTGTCTTGCAATGGTAAATGAAAATGTTTCCTTAATTTCTCTTTCAGATTTTTCATCATTAGTGTATAGGAATGCAAGAGATTTCTGTCCATTAATTTTGTATCTTGCAACTCTACCAAATTCATTGATTAGCTCTAGTTTTCTGGTGGCACGTTTAGGATTCTCTATGTATAGTGTCATATCATCTGCAAACAGTGACAGTTTTACTTCTTCTTTTCCAATCTGTATTCCTTTTTTCTTCCCTGATTGCCGTGGCTAGGACTTCCAAAACTATGTTGAATAAGAGTGGTGAGAGTGGACATCCTCGTCTTGTTCCTGATCTTAGAGGAAATGCTTTCAGTTTTTCACCATTGAGAATGATGTTGGCTGTGGGTTTGTCATATATGGCCTTTATTATGTTGAAGTAGGTTCCCTCTATGCCCACTTTCTGGAGAGTTTTTATCATAAATGGGTGTTGAATTTTGTCAAAAACTTTTTCTGCATCTGCATTGAGATGATGATATGGTTTTTATTCTTCAATTTGTTAATATGGTGTATCACATTGACTGATTTGCATATATTGAAGAATCCTTGCATCCCTGGGATAAATCCCACTTGATCATGGTGTATGATCTTTTTAATGTATTGTTGGATTCTGTTTGCTAGTATTTTGTTGAGGATTTTTGCATCTATATTCATCAACGATATTGGTCTGCAATTTTCTTTTTTTGTAGTAGCTGTGTCTGGTTTTGGTATCAGGGTGATGGTAACCTCATAGAATGAGTTTGGGAGTGTTCATCCCTCTGCTGTATTTTGGACGAGTTTGAGAAGGATCGGTATTAGCTCTTCTCTAAATGTTTGATAGAATTCACCTGTGAAGCCTTCAGGTCCTGCACTTTTGTTTGTTGGAAGATTTTTAATCACAGTTTCAATTTCATTACTTGTGATTGGTTTATTCATATTTTCTAGTTCTTCCTGGTTCAGTCTTAGAAGGTTATACCTTTCTAAGAATTTGTCCATTTCTTCATGGTTTTCCATGTTATTGGCATAGAGTTGCTTGTAGCGGTCTCTTAGGATGCTTTGTATTTCTGCGGTGTCTGTTGTAACTTCTCCTTTTTCGTTTCTAATTTTATTGAGTTCTCTCCCTGTTTTTCTTGATGAGTCTGGCTAATGGCGTATCAATTTTGTCTATCTTCTCAAAGAACCAGCTTTTAGTTTTACTGATCTTTGCTATTATTTTCTTTGTTTCTATTTCATTTATTTCTGCTCTGATCTTTATGAGTTCTTTCCTTCTGCTAACTTTGCGTTTTGTTTGTTCTTCTTTCTCTAGTTCCTTTGGGTGAAACGTGAGATTGTTTATTTGAGATTTTTCTTGTTTTGTGAAGTAGGCTTGTATAGCTATAAACTTCCCTCTTAGAACTGCTTTTGCTGCATCCCATAGGTTTTGGATCATCATGTTTTCATTGTCATTTGTCTCCAGGTATTTTTTGATTTCCTCTTTGATTTCTTCAGTGATTTCTTGGTTATTTAGTAACATTGTTTAGCCTCCATGTGTTTGTGTTTTTTACATTTTTTTCCCCTGTAATTGATTTCTAATCTCATAGCATTGTGGTCAGAAAAGATGCTTGATATGCTTTCAATTTTCTTAAATTTACTGAGGCTTGATTTGTGACCCAAGGTGTGATCTATCCTGGAGAATGTTCCATGCACACTTGAGAGAAAAGTGTAATCTGCTGTTTTTGGATGGAATGTCCTATAAATATCAATTAAATCTGGTCTATTGTGTCATTTAAAGCTGTGTTTCCTTATTAATTTTCTGTTTGGATGATCTGTCCATTGGTGTAAGTGAGGTGTTAAAGTCCCCCACTATTATTGTGTTACTGTCGATTTCCTCTTTTAGAGCTGTTAGCAGCTGCCTTATGTATTGAGGTGCCCCTATGTTGGGTGCATATATATTTATAAGTGTTATATCTTCTTCTTGGATTGATCCCTTGATCATTACATAGTGTCCTGTCCTTCCTTGTCTCTTGTAACATTCTTTATTTTAAAGTCTATTTTATCTGATATGAGTATTGCTACTCCAGCTTTCTTTTGATTTCCATCTGCATGGAATATCTTTTTCCATCCCCGCACTTTTAGTCTGTATGTGTCCCTAGGTCTGAAGTGGGTCTCTTGTAGACAGCACATATATGGGTTTTGTTTTTGTATCCATTCAGCGAGCCTGTGTCTTTTGGGTGGAGCATTTAATCCATTCAGGTTTAAGGTAATTATCGATAGGTATGTTCCTATTACCATTTTCTTAATTGTTTTGGGTTTGTTTTCTTCTCTTGTGTTTCCCACTTACAGAAGTTCCTTTAGCATTTGTTGTAGAGCTGGTTTCGTGGTGCTGAATTCTCTTAGCTTTTGCTTGTCTGTACAGCTTTTAATTTCTCCTTCGAATCTGAATGAGATCCTTGCTGGGTAGAGTAATCTTGGTTGTAGGTTCTTCCCTTTCATCACTTTTAAGTATATCATGCCACTCCCTTCTGGCTTGTAGAGTTTCTGCTGAGAAATCAGCTGTTAAGCTTATGGGAGTTCCCTTGTATGTTATTTGTCGTTTTTCCCTTGCTGCGTTCAGTAATTTTTCTTTAATTTTTGCCAATTTGATGACTATGTGTCTTGATGTGTTTCTCCTTGGGTTTATCCTGTATGGGATTCTCTGCATTTCCTGGACTTGGGTGGCTATTTCCTTTCCCATCTTAGGGAAGTTTTAGACTATAATCTCTTCAAATATTTTCTCGGGTCCTTTCTCTCTCTCTTCTCCTTCTGGGACCCCTATAATGTGAATCTTGTTGCATTTAATGTTGTCCCAGAGGTCTCTTAGGCTGTTTTCATTTCTTTTCATTCTTTTTTCTTTATTCTGCTCCACAGCAGTGAATTCCACCATTCTGTCTTCCAGATCATTTACCTGTTCTTCTGCCTCAGTTATTCTGCTATTGATTCCTTCTAGTGTTAGTTTTCATTTCAGTTATTGTATTGTTCATCTCTGTTTGTTTGTTCTTTAATTCTTCTAGATCTGTGTTAAACATTTCTTGCATCTCCTCGATCTTTGCCTCCATTCTTTTTCTGAGGTCCTGGATCATCTTCACTATCATTATTCTGAATTCTTTTTCTGGAAGGTTGCCTATCTCCACTTCATTTAGTTGTTTTTCTGGGGTTTTATCTTGTTCCTTCATCTGGTACATAGCCCTCTGCCTTTTCATCTTGTCTATCTTTCTGTGAATGTGGTTTTTGTTCCACAGGCCGCAGGACTGTAGTTCTTCTGCTGTCTGCGCTCTGGTGGGTGAGGCTATCTAAGAGGCTTGTGCAAGTTTCCTGATGGAAGGGACTGGTGGTGGGTAGAGCTGGCTGTTGCTCTGGTGGGCAGAGCTCAGTAAAACTTTAATCTTCTTGTCTGCTGATGGGTGGGGCTGGGTTCCCTCCCTGTTGGTTGTTTGGCCTGAGCCGACCCAACACTGGAGCTTACTCGGGCTCTTTGGTGGGGCTAATGGTGGTCTCTGGGAGGGCTCACACCAAGGAGTACTTCCCAGAACTTCTGCTGCCAGTAAGACCCTATTTCTAATATGGATTGATTCATTCAGTTCTACATCAGTGACCCAAGCATTACAGAGTGTTAAGACCATAAGTCATATGACTCATCCTTTCCATGGTTTATTTCCACAAACACTATCACTTGCCCAGAAATAACTATAATTTTGTAAATCTCTTATTTCCCCCAAGTTCTTTATGATTGATTTCCTTATTTCCAGTGCATTTGACCTGAAGTCATAGGTCCATCCAATTGATAAGACAGGAAACTCATGAAATGCTTATTAAAGGCACCTAACTGAAAATTTTGGATGTGCCAGGCAGTAGATTAAGCATTTTTTTTTTTTTTACAGTATTATACTTAATCCTCACAAACCTCTGCAAGGTAAATTCTATACTCATTTCCACGGTACAGATAAAGAAACTGAGACTGGTGAACTTACCCAAGGTTACACTGCTAGAGAGTGGCAGAGCTGATACTGAGCCCAACCACTGGACTCTATTACCTGAGCATTTACCCACTTTCTATCAACCATGTGACACAGAACATCATATACCGTGTCCTCACAACCACCCTATGATGTAGGTACTTACTTGTATAAACTCCTTCTTTGCAGAGTCATGAAAATAAAGTTCTGCAACTTCGGCCTCAGAGGCAACGAGCCACTGAAGAATAATCCTTAGCTGGGGGTCTACTGTGCATGGCTCCGTGTCAACATTCGTAATTAGCAGAGTATTTCCATCTTGCTCTGAACCTAATATTTAAATTGAAACGATATGAAGTGAAACTCATCAATTCAACTCTCAGTGCTCTGCTTTCCAAGGACATATACGCATTTTCCATTTGTTAAGATTCCAAGGAACTCTGGAAAAAAATTCATCTTTTCTTAATTGTACCATAACATCAACTAAAGCATTACTTTGAAAATGCAAAATAATGCTAAAACAAAGGAACAGCTTTGATCATTTGTGACAGATGCCAAAACTCTATTCTGAGGTATTGAATTCAAGAGCCAATTCACGAATACCATAATTTGTGTCAAAATATAATCTATAGGTAAAGCTGAAAAAAAAAAAAAAACTAAAATGCTACAATCAAAATATAAATAAAACACAAATAAAAACCTCAAATAAATATATTAAATGGACTTTAAGAAAGATTTCTGAACTAAGAGAAATAGCAGCAGCAGTGAACACCTGTATTGCACATATTACATCCTAAGTATTGTTTTAATCTCTTTACATATACAAACTCCTTTAATCCTCACAAGCACCCTGTGAGGAGGGAACTGCTATCATCTCATTCTACAGGTGAGGAATCTGAGGCAGAGAGAGATCCAGAGTCTCACAGCCAGAAATGGCTGAGCCAGGAAATAAACACAGGCGGTCTGGCTCCACGCTCTTAATCACTTCACTCTTTAGGCAAAATACAAAAAAAAAAAAAAAAAAAAAAGTCATATGCAACCACTTACCTCCCAAAAGCTAAACCAGGGAATTTTCTGATACACCCCTATTATAAGTAAGACACTGTTCTCAAGTTTATTTTTTAATGAAAATTATGATTTCAACATAAAGAAGATGAATCCCTGTTGACTATAAAACCAATGCCCATGGACCAGTATCGTGCGTTTAACACTGCTGCTTAGTGGTGGGCCTCCCACACAAGAGGCCAGCAGCGGGGCATGCTGGCAGACATGGCACCAATTTGCAACAGTAATGGACATTTGTTGGTGAATGTCCCTGATTCTTTTTTTACAGTTTGCAGGGCATTCTAGACCACTACCAATCATTTTTAGGATTCGTATTGACCCCTAAAACTTTTCATTTAAAAAAAATTGGTCCACACTATTCTCTTAGCATAAATGTATTATCATTTCCCTCCTCTCTCCCCTCTGACTTTCAGTCAAAAATGGGTCTGGTAGACGACGGTACCAGACACAGTCTTTGGGCCATTCTGTAAATTCTGCAGAGGTCATGGGGTTGAAGTGTTTTCTGTACCACTGGACTTCTCAGTTCAGGGTTCCTGGTTGCCTGGCCTAAGAGTGACTTGTCTTTGGAGAGGTTACTCAACCCTAGCGAAAAGTGAAAGAACTGACATCCTGCAATTACAAACAATAACCAAAAAAATGAAGTTTGTTGCCTTAGGATTTCCATAATTTTGAATCATTTATAAATATACATCAATCCATCTAAGTTACCAATTTCTAATTTAACAAATTTGAAAGTTAGCTACAATTTTCTATATAATGAGAGATGACTATAATCTCTAAAGCTGAGTAATGACATATCTACATATAATTAACCTCCCAGTTTATTCCTAGTTACAAAAAAAATACTGAACAGCCTGTGACCAATGGTATCTAGTATTTATATCTTTGGAACCATGTTCATCAAAGGAAGAAACGAATATTTTCTTCAAATATATGTGTGAGTGTAAGACTGGAATTGAGGGAAGGAAGAATCGATTTTAAAATATCTTTTTTATTTTTACTTCTTGATTTATGTAAGGTTGACAGCAAAACAAACTGACGTGATATAATAAATTATATCTCATAATGTAAGAATTTTATATTTTGAAAAAGATAATTATATGAAGAGATTATCATGAATTTCTCTCTCAAATAATTGAATAATTCTTTTAAAGTAGTTCGGTCTTTACACTGATGAGTACTTCCCTAGTTTAGCAATCAAATAACACAAACTGCTCAGCAAAGGATCTGACACTGGTTAGATTAGTCAAGAATACCTTGATTTGGAATATTTCTTCATCTTTCAATTCCTTTATTATCTGTACAATAAGAAATTTGGACAAGAACTTCTCTTGGGTCTACTCTAGTTACAAACTTTTGTAATTTTAATGGAAAACAGTTTAAAAATAAATCAATGTTTGTTCCAACAAATATTATTTCAAGTTACATTGAATAGTTTAAATGAACAATATTGTATTGAAGGGATCCCAAAAGACATTAATAACCAAAAGGGAAGGGGAAAAATACCATTGTGAAATGTAAAATGATTTTTTTCTCAGTTATTATTAGAAGTCTTCAGTTAGTATTTCCCATTTAATCTGACTTCATATAGGTTATTATAAATGTCTTTTATTTTTGTATGTCTGTATTGCTTAATATTCCAAGTCTAGTAAAATCTTATAGCAAATAAATCAATGAATTTAAACAAAACAAAACAAAAAAGAATACCCTGGTTTGTAATGTAAAAACCCTGATTTGTAACAACCCAGCGCCTCTCTGATGAAAATGTACAAACACAAACATTAAAGACTTTTCTAAAGAACCTTATAAAAAAACATGCAAAAAACTTGAAAAAAAAATTGTCAGTTAGTTACCTTCTACATCATCCTCATGCTCTTCATCTTTATCATCTGGCCCATCACTTATCGAATGAAGTAGCAGAAGCAGTTAAAAAAAAAAAAAGCTTTAATTAATAATGGGACTAAAGCAAATTCTTAAAACGTGGTAAAAAAATGAATGATACAATATGACATATGATATTTAAAAAGGGGAGAAATGACGATAAAAAGGAAGCTTTGCTTCTCACACCATTTCATGTTAAAATCTCAATTGCAAATGATGCCTAAAGGTAAGTTATCAATAACTGAGAAGTTCTACCTGACCATGATATCTATACGGCGTCAAGTAATTACATAATAAAATTTAATTTAAAATAATTTAAAGCCAAATATTCTAATTTGGTTTTCGATAACACAGCATCTGAATATTGCAGAATGTCATGAATAATTATTTATTAATGCTTCTGCTGATGCCATTTGTATATTTTTTTAACATAGTAAAAAATCATTTTTTTCTATACCTCTCTTATAAATAAAACAGAAACAAAAAACCAAAACAAAACAACAGAAATCCTGTAGGAAGCAAGCTCTTTTTAATGAAACAGTAATTGGTAGAATGAAAAATAGCAAGCAGTGCAACACATGCATAGAATTAACACATTTTGCAATTAGACGTCAGTCACATCTTAGCATAGTTGAATTTTTTCATTAGATGTAAATTTATCAAGCAGAATCATGTCAAAATATAGGAGAAAAGCAGGTTGATACACATTGGCACTGTAACCCACATTTTTTAAAGAATATGACTTCATGCATTAGTGGTGAAAGACTCATCAGTGTTTAGGTTTCTGGACTGGACCAACCTGTCTGATGTTGGAAAGGATAAATTGTCCTCATACAAATCTCCTTCTAAAGCAAGACTGCTCCAGCTACTGCTGTTACCATTACTGCCAGAGGAAGAAAAGAACACAGCTGAACTAGCAAATGAATGGTAAAGACGACCCTGGTTTTCCTTGGAACAGCATGCGTCAGTGGTAACAGCGGATGTTCTGAAGCTGCCACAGTGGGTGCAGCATCTGTGCAGTTACGTAAAGACCATCGCTGCTACTGTACAAGGTATTTGACAGCTTCAGAGATTTGGGAGTTTTCTTATTTGTCCTCAAAAGTTCACGAAAATTATTCTAAATGTGTATTTATTTTACAGATTAAGACAATGACTTTTAGGACAGTAAATGAATGCATGAACTGAGAAGTTTCACAATGAAATTACTGTCTATGGCAAAGCTTAGGATATAATTTGTAGAAAGCCAATGCTCTTCAGTTTGGATAAAGTTTAAAAACAAAAAAACCACAGGTTAACATTCTCTCAAGTCTTTAGATAGTGCAAACAGTGATGGGCCAGGGTGGTGGTGGAGGATGGGGAAAGGGATGGGATGGCAGACACCAAAACACAGTCCCAAATAGACCTTTTCTAACTACTGGGAGAAAAGCTGTCTTCTGATTTTAAAATACTCTTATTATGTCAATTACCTTCATTTCATTAATTATGTATAATTCAGTAGGTGGCAAATAATATACATTTTCTTCAGAATATTGAATAACCAAGGTCTAATCAAGCATTACACCTGTCTGATCAGCCAGTCACTGACGCCACACAGATACCTTCTCACGCTACCTAATCAAAAGAAGAAAGCAACTACATTCTACAAGTGCGGCAAAGCGCTACAACACAAAAAGCAACTGCGTTCAGAAACAAAACTAAATTCAGTTCTTCAGATTAAAATCTAAACATGCAATTTAAAAAAATTCTAATCATTAAAATAATTAGTAAGCACACATTAGTTTGCAGTGATAAGCAGCTATATTTTCCCATATTAGGCTAGACAATTATAAAAATTAATAGTCACACAAACCAAAATTTTGGTTCTAAAAAATGAATTAACATAAAATCATCTTTCATGCGTCAGTAAATGTTGACAAGGTTACCGAAAAAGGGAATGACGATTTAAAATTCTAAATACTTTCCAGGCCATCTCAATAATTAACATATCCATATTAACTCTAGCACTATCACATTGTCACAAACCATAATGCATTACAGAATAAAAGTTAAAACTGATCAGTGTCTTTTCGACATTATGTTCCAACAAATATAGATCTATTATAAAACCATTAAACCAACCAGAGTTTTTGCCCATGTAGTCTGTTCCCAGACAAACCAAAAATGAGAAAATATGGAAATACAGAATGGATAGACAGCTGTGAGCCGAAGAGAAAGAGAAAATTAATGATCTCAAACACCATATTTACTTCTATCAATAGAATGATTATCTAAGCACAGGAAAAAAATTACAAAATTAAAATTCTTACCCATTTCCACACTAAAGCCATGTATCTTAAGTGTGGTCTCTGAATCTTAAGTGTGGTCTCTAAATCACTTGCTTTAAAATACTCTGAGGGATTTATCAAGCCTACAGAATCTTGGGACCCTCCAATGACCCAGGGAATCTTAATCTCTGGGAGGCGAGCACACCACCAACCCTGGATGAGCCCCACTAAGTTTTTCTTTGTGCCTGAACCTTAAGGCCACACAGCATCATTAGTTCTTATTAATTCTATAGTCAATTAAAACCACAGGTGTTTTTCTGACAAAAGGCTATCAAGTCAGGTTTTCCCCGTCCTGAATTCAAATAATTAATTTTCTGAACCTAAATGCATTTACCTAGGTTAAACATTATTAGTTTAGCCTCAGCCTGATTTGGTCTTTTTGAACCTTGGTTCTGTTAATGGGATTACCTTTTCATCTTTGTTTTGAGTCACTCACAAATACTAAGTGTTCTACACCACTAATAAAATAATGCTGAAGGGGAAGAACCAAGGACAGATCTTGGTAGGCGCCTCCCTCTTTTCATCAAATTAGATAACATTCCATATCAAGTCATTCAACCAGCTACAGTCCTCTTAATGCCACTAGCCTCTAACCCTTGTTCTCCCACTTTAACACCAGGATTCTGTAAGCAACAATGTTAACCCCCAACTGAAATTCTAGAAGCCTGCTTCTCAAAGATGAGAGAAGAATTTAAGTGTTTAATATTCTACTCTAAAGTTATGGGAAGGGCCAAATGATGATCTGTGACATTACCCCCACTTCCTGCTACCAGTTTTAAAGACTGCCTTTTTGGATTTAGATTTTGTAAAATACTGGTGGTTTACGTCACATTTTAAGAAATTATGACAAAACAGATACTTTAAAAAATATTAATATTTACTGGTTAATCCAAGCATCAAACAAAATACTCTGAGATGATGTGTTCTAACAGGTGAAAAGCCGTTTAGGCCTTAACAGAGTTAAGCAGCTTCTCTGCTGTTCTAACAGGTGAAAAGCCATTTAGGCCTTTACAGAGTTAAGAATATAAGAAACAACTGTTATAATTAATAAAATATTCCAAAACTATTTTAATGAACAAAGTTAACTGAGAAAATGATATATGAAGTGACTTTTACTGTACAAAACCATGTTTTTATAATGAGTTTATGTATTTTCAGTCATTCAAGTATAAATTGCTCAAGTTACAGTGTTCCTGAAAGGACAAGTAAGGAATCCTTCCCCCCAAAAGATACTACTTTCATGTCAAGAAAATTACAGGGCCATTTCGATGCCTTTTACAGATAACTGTTCTTTTTCCTATCCTTTAGAGAAAAAAAAAAAGTATCCTCTTTAAAGTGAGAAAGAAAATTTTTTCCTCAAAAATTCATGAGAAGTCCAAGTAAAGCTTAAAGGGTATAGAATCAAATGTATGAAGTATTTTTCAAATCAACTATTGGCACATTCAAAGAAAATTAGCTCAGCTAGTTATTGTATTTAATAAATGTCAAAACCATTAGAAATATATTGTCAGCAATAAAATACACTTTGAAAATAACAGATTTTCAAATTCAGAGTTTTAAAATCAAACTCAATGTAAATGTATAGCTTACTTCTGAGGTCTGAGTACCTGAACTATGTAATTACATGCAAAATCATAGTCACCTTTCACTTAGATGATGAAAACTACTGCTTTCATCCTGGTGTTCATCTTCAAAACTTAAATTGGACCAGCTACCAGTGCTGTCATCACCAATACTGAGATTCATCTGCTGGCTACCAAAAGACTCAGTTGACTGAAAGTCTTCTATTTCTTTTGGACTGGAAAAAAAAAAAAAAGTAAGGAAGAAAGAAATAAAGTCCAAAAGCATCAGATTCTGAATTATAGGACTATCCATTGGATGATAAAGATGACAAAAACAAGAAGTGATATTCAGGAGCTAGACCAGTGGTCCATCTAACCCTTGGTTTGTGTCTGCTAATAAAGACACTCGGCAGGAGAGCATACTAACTTCAAAGTTAGCTGAGGCACCTACACAACATCCCTAACTCATCTTGTTCATCTATTACGGATCCATCCCAAGCACACCATTTATTTAAATTCTCTTTAAAGCAGTTCATATTTTCAACTGGGACCTCTATGAAGGAGCACAAGTTCCTAAGTTTTTGTAAGACAGTATTTTATTTGTACCAAAAATTACCCCTTTTCTGGCTTAAGAACAAAAAAAAAGCAGTCCAAGAAATTCTAGTACTGTCAAGCCTATAATCAAACCAGCCAAATCTCTTCAAGATTTTGAGCTTGGATCATAACCTCTCTCATTTTTTCTCAATGAAAAGACATTTATATTTTTAGTCCATCTTCACAAGGAATGTCATTCACTGTTCAATTACTGTATTTGTCCCTTCTACATTTTATTCTGGAGTAACAGTTTAAAGTGATATTTTAATTTTTTATTGAAGTATAGTTGATTTACAATATTAAATTAGTTTCAGGTGTACAACACAGTGATTCAATATTTTTATAGATTACACTCCATTGAAAGCTTTTACAAAATAATGGCTATATTTGATTCCCTGTGCTGTACAATTTATCCCTGTTGCTTATTTTACACATAGTAGTTGGTATCTCTTAACCCCATACCCCTATCTTGCCCCACATTTTTAAACATGAAGAGGGAAAATGCTGGTCTTCTGGTCAAAATCTTCTAGTGGCTTCTCGTCAATCAAAATAAGGGTCCAAATCCTTATAACATACATCAGGTGTGACAACCTCTCATAACCTCCACTGGTCTCCTCCCTGGCTCCCTTGCTTTAGCCACACAAGCTTCTCTGCTGCTTCCCCAACATGCACAGTCCCACTCCTTTGCCTGGAACCCTGTTCCGCCTGATTCCCACTTACCTTATTCTCTCTCCACCTTTGGCTCTTTGCTCAAATGTTACTATGTCAGAGCAGCTTCCTTGCTACCTACTGAAAACTGCACCGCACCCCACCGGCTGCTGCCCACTGCCACCCCCAGCACTAACTCCCCGCATCTCCCTATTTTAAGATGACCAAGAAAAGAGGCAGTGCTTGTCATGGCTTTGACAGAAGCTACTAAAATATCCGGCATTATCGTGTGGCTTAATTAAATTCCTCCTCAAGAAATGTTCTCTTTCTGTGAGACTAACAAAAATAATCCTACAAACTAATAACACAAGATGGTCCTGATGTTTTCCCAGGGAGAAAGAAGGTTAAAAGTGAATATTTTAACTAAGGCGTTAGTATCGCTGAGCACAAGACACGGTTACTGAAATGCAGAACACTGCAGGACCATCAGAAAGAACTGTCCCCTTAGATGGTGGCCTATCAAGAGGAGTGATGGCAGGGGTGGAAGTATTTGGAGAATTTTTGCTTTCTTCAGAGCACTCTTTTTAAGAAAACTTACCTTTGTGAACAGAAATAAAAATTTAATCTCACAGTAGTACATTAACATGGTGATACTCAATATTTGCTGTACAAAATTCTCCAGCTGATTCTCTGATTCAGCTTTACCTACTTCACAGCTTTGTAAACTTGGGCAAAAGGTGATTATCCACGCTAAGCCACACCTTCCAGCTCAGTAAACGGTTCATACCTTCCTTCCCTCAAGGGGCTGTTGTGGGATAATGAGACAGTGTCTATGAAAGTAACAGGCAGGCTATAAAACAATACACACATGTAATAGGGAATATTTTTTGTTAATTTAGGATTAAAAATAATCATATCTTGCTGAACAGGACCTAAGACACAAATGATCAAGTTAACTTTTCCCCTCATCTTAAGACCCGAAAGAAATCGGAAACTTACCTGCTAACGGCCTGACCAACATTCCTCATCGCCGAGGTCATTATCTCAGTAGTGAGGCTTTCAGCAAAGATGACACCGTCCTGTCCGATCCCACTCTCAGCTGCCAAACTGGTACTGCTCAGCTCTCTCTCTGCCTTTTCAATCGCTTCCGCAACTATCTTCTCAGCAAGCACTGTCTTCTTATCAAGATCAATATGAATTTGAGGGACGTCGAGACGAAAAACCCTAGATTTCTGGTAGACGTTGCTAAATTTTGAATTAGAAACTGGCTTACTACCAGCAAGTGAATCTGGTCTGGGAAAGTGTGGACATGAATTTCCAGTGCAGTCATGGAGCTCTTTCCCGTCACAATACCTGCAAGTCTGACTCACCCGAGGTGACAACTTTTCTGCGTAAGTGACCCTATCGGCCGCTTTTGTGGTCTCAGACACATGGAAGACTGCAGATCCTGAACTCAGCTCTAAAGCGTCATCCACTACTTTGCTAGCGTACTGTTCTACAGCTGGAACAACAGTCTCTCCATAACCACGCCCACTCAAGCTGCCGGTACTGTGGGAAAATCTGCGATTTGGTGAGGAAGGCTGAAGAGACGCGGGAAATTCTGGCTCGAAGTGAGACTCGGCATCTTCGTCGCATCCATTTTTTTCATAAAGGCAAGAATCTGTTAAGGATTTTGGCAAGCCAACTGTAGATGCCGTCAGCTCTTTTTTAACATCTCTTGTAATGTTGTGAGCGAGAGAGGCTGAAAAACTATACAGTTCCAAGCACTCATTTCTGCATGTATCCTGTGTCCATTCACAAGTCGGGTTTTTATGCAGGTAACCTCCACTTATTTTACTTTGTCTTTTTTTATCTACTCCTTGCTGGTGTTCTTTACTTAAGAATAGTAACAGTTCATCATTGGTTTTCACCTGTGAGCTTTGCACAGGGAACGTTTTTGAGTTGCACTTCATTTTGGCTGTCTTAGATGCTTCTTGTAATCCTGACTTAACAGACCGATAAGCAAGTCTATTGGCATACTGGTCCATTATTAACTCACTATCACCACCTTCCTGTTTTAGTATTTGGATAACGTGACCTGCGTACTCATCTGTCACACTTTCGCAGCTGGGATACTTGTATGTCAGACCTGACAGACAAGAACTTGGTGGTAATGAAAGAATAAACGAATCTACTTCTCCTGGGTGTGCTACAGCCTCTATATCCGTCTTCTCTTCTGATCTATAATCTTGGTCACTATCAACATAACTGTTCCTCTTCTGCCTGAAAAGCATACAACCTCTAACTTTTGCTATTCTTTCAGCTTCTGTAATGACTTCCGCTGCCATATCACCTGCAAAATTGCATAATGTTTGTAAGTTTTCATCTAAGCAATTTAAAAAAGTAGGTGATACGCTTCTTTGACTTTGCACATTTAAGCAAGGGCTTTTAACCTTGGGTTCTTGAATTATTTTATTATCCAAGTGGGAAGCTGCCAGCTCGGTTGCAAGAGAAATGATGTGTATTGCTAACGCATCTGCAAACTGCACTTTCTTCCCTGAGGGCTCTGACTTCACGTCCACTTCTGGCTGCTCTTCATCTTCACTACTTTCAACTTCTTCTGAGAGAGATCGCATGAGTTTCAACATGAACTCTTCTTTTTCTATAGTATTTTGTTCATTTTCAGACAAACTGCCAACAGACGAGTTGTGAGGTGTAGAAGGTGGTGTGGCAGGTGCAAATTCTTTTGCTAATTCCCCCTTGAGCTTTTTGGTTAACTTCTTGATATCCCATTCAGAAGCAGCCTGGGATGGGACTAGAGGAGTTGATGGAGGAGTATCAGGTATCACATTCCCGTCTCTGATTTTCTGTTTATCTTCCACGTGCAAACCATCTGCACATGTGAGCACTGGGGATGAGAAACTATGTGAATGGGCAAAAGGGTTCTCCTGCCCCAAAGGCAAGGGCTCAAGTGCTGTATCATTCAAACTATGCTTTTTCACGGATCTGTCCTTAGCAATTTCCTTCAAATCGGGTTTCTGACCTGCTGCAGTTGGACAAGGTGGTAGTGTCTCTAAAGAAAATCCATGAGCCATATAACCTTTACATTCCAGAACACAATCCTTTCTTTCTGAAAGTGAACAGTGAGTTAAATGATCTTGAGCTTCAAGAAACTTGGGGAACTTTTCCGAGGTCAACCGTGACTCATCTCCAGGAACAGGCAAGTCTTCCTTGTGGAGTCCATTTTTATCTGCATTTGGGATCACTGATTTGCTTTTGTCTATGGAATGTTTAACAACAGATTTAGATAATCGGTCAGCAAACATGTCCTTCTTGCTAGCCTCACTCTGTTGCAGTGTCGCTTGATCACAGTGAAAAGGAGGGGTTTTTCCCTTTACTGTTTTAGTTAAACAATCTTTGTGTTTATCCATTGTTTGTGTAACTTTGAATGACGCCACTGAATCTAAAGTTTCATTTACTATTGCATGCACCACTGCCACAGAAAAATTGCTAATAATCACAGGATCACTTGTTACTTCTGAAGAGCTTTCCATTTCAATATCATCATTAGTTGGCTTAACATCATTCTGGTTACCCGGATGGTGTTCTGAAGGTAAACAAATATTCCTGAGACAAGCTACCTCCTCTTCCTTGTTTTTTGTGGCAACCCCTGCTTGGGTAGAACCACCATTCAAACTACTATCATCAGATGATGGATGAGACTTTGCCTGATACATATTAGATGAAATATGATATGGGAGAAGGGCACCTCCTGCCAAGGGCACTGGTATAGAAGTAACAACTCCAGAAGTACAAAACAAGGCCTGTTGTACTGTGTATTCCTTTTTATATTCCTGTATTGGTTTTGTCACCATAATTGTTTGACCATTAAAAGTAGGGGAAAATGTAGAAGTCTGTGTCGGTGGCACTACATTTTCTGCACTCACATACTTAATGTTATCTGTGGAAACACTGACTGCTGCCTTTGTTGTGAAGGTCACGTCAACTTGAGACAGCTCAATGAACGCTTCCTGTATTACAGATTCAGACAAATCTTTTGCATAGGACTTCACTACTTTGTCTTCATAGTCAAATGACCGACGCTGTGGAGATGCAGGTGTTGGAGGATACGAAAACTGACACACTTCCATGATGCCTTCAAAAACAAGTTCTTCAGCAAGATCTGCAGCAAACCTAGCAACAGTGTTTGTGAAGATCTGCTTCTTTACATACTGTAAATCTTTTAGAGCATTTGCAAAAGCTTCACTCACCAAAAAGTTAGCCAGACCACTAATGGCACGTTCTTTCAACGAAAACGCACGCTGCCTTCTCAGTTCATTAAATGCCATCTGAAAAACGGATGATGTCAATTTCATGGCTAATTGGCACAAAGCATTGGTACATGAAAAGACTCCTTTCTGTAAGTCTTTAAATGCACTGCCAAAACTTTTCTCCACAAGATCTGCTGCAAACTTCTGAATGCTATCCTTAATCACTGAGGATTTATTTTTGGATTTACTTTTTTGATCAAGGCTTCCACACTTAAGAGCTACCATTTTATTTTCTCCCTTTTTAATACTATTAATGTTGGATGTTGCATTTGTATGTTGGGTATAAAGAACCGAGCCCAGTACGTCACATGAAAGGCTATCTGCATAATCTTCATAGGTATAATAAACAGAATCATGATTTTCATGAATCCTGTCTTCACCAATATCTGTTTGGCAAAAACATTCAGCAGGGGTACAGCCTCCAAGAGGACTGAAAGCAGAGGATCGAATAGGGCTAAACAAACCACTGTCTTCCCCTGATGCCTTCACTGGGCGGGGAGAATCTGGAGCATCACACAGGTGACTGTAAGGGGATTCTGGTTTACGAGGAGTTGGCTTCTTAACATTAGCTGGGAGAGCTGGACGATCAAACTTGAATTTCTGAGGATTCATAGTAGTGGTTACAGAACACAATTTTTCATGTTTGTGCCCTTTTTTGTGTGACAGCTTCCCTATGGCAGGATCTTTTAGAAATGGACAAGCAGACTCCAAAGTCTGTTCTAGTTCATCAAACTGATCAAAACTATCGAAAAACTCACTTACTTCTGAGTCTGAATCCTCAATATCATCCTTCATCACAGGAATTTTAGGTAACTCAAGTTTTGCTTTTAAACTTTTTTGATATCCCTCTTCATCCAAGAAAATAACAGGACTTGGACTTGAGCATTCAGATTCAGACGAGTAGGCAGGAGAAGAAGAGAACAACTGTTTCTGCACATCAGCATCGCTATCTTTATCTGAAGCAGCAGAGGACCTATAGAAACTCCTTTGGACCCAAGGCTCAGAAACTGATGTCGTGACTGAAGCTTTCACAGAAGGCAGTTCTTTATGTCCCAGAATACTTATTAAAGAAGCAGAAGGTTTAGCCAATGACTTCTGCCACCCAGAGCCAACCAGAACCCTGAAATCATGGGTTTCTAAACGGTGACCAGAAATAGTCTGTGAAGCAGCATCACACTGGCTCCTTAGTGCAGTAATGTTTATTCCTACAGGGAAAGAATAAAATGATTATTCTTGAACAGAATTTTTTAATTAATGTAAATCAATGGGAATAAGTAGACTTGAAGCATGAGATATTTGTTTGTACTGTGTCTTCTACACTATGTTGTTTAACAGATTCATCCCAAATCATACTTACAAGCAAGTACATGCTTTATTTTCCCCCACATCTGGGAATACCTGGTCTACAGAATGCCTAGTACACTGTCGCATGTTAGAAACACTAATATTTAGGTGACTCTGCCAGCTAAGTCTACTCAAATTTGAACTTAGGCATGTTCCAAACGCTTAATGTAATAAGGGAAACAGTATTTGAACAGTACTACCTAAGTAAGAAGAGAAAGAACAAAACTAAAAACCAGGTAACGATGAACTTAAAATCACAAGGAAATTAATTCCTCCATCAGAAAAAAAGATTTAGATGCTTAAACTTGATCAAATTTCAAAATAAATTTCAACTGAACAAGTCTGCCTTAAAACTTTTAAACCTGAACTTTACACCTTAATTCTCTATTTCAAGAAATAAATCTAGTAAGGAACAAACCATCATTATATGGCTTTGAAGCCTCTTCATCCTCTAAGTGCTCAAAGGCAGTGACAAAGTCATCTTCGATGGAAGATACTGACTGGTTAGTATCGTCATCATCTTCATCAGTGGCCTCAAGCTGGCACTTCTGATGCAAACATGTGTCCAGGGTGTACCTTATACCCATAGCATATTTACTTAGGAGACTAAAGAGAAAATCAATTCTGAGTCTTGGTAATGTAGATGACACTCTCATGACACAAAGCATTCCAGGATGATGACTCTTGGGAAAGATAAAAGATGATAAGAATAATTTTAATTTCAAAATATATTATACTTATAAGACATATTACCTGGAAATGAAGCCTAGAAATAACATGATTCCATTTAAAGAAAAAAAAAGAAGAAGAAAAGAAACACATGCATCCTGAAAGGCTCCCCAGTTTTGTAATGTTTAATTCTTTTCCTCATTCTTTCTCTATAATACTTCTCACTTCTCACTCTTTTTCTCCCATCTTTCTCTTATCCAGGTATTCAAATTCTACCTATTCTATCTCCTTAAATGTTAGAGAACTTGCTATCCATTCCTTTGACAATTATGTTTTCCTGTATTATTGTACAGTCCTGTGATTTTTATTTAATCATTCACCTAGTTCACCAACTACACTGTAAACTGCTTGAGGACAGGAACCAGGTCTTAGTCTTTCTGTATCCTATCTTCCTGTAGCTTTTAGTACGATACCACATTCTCTCCTATCATAAAAGAATCGTCCCCTCCTTTTACCTAAATTCCCCTAGTATTTCAGTTTACAATCATGTTTATAGCTTTGATTAAAAATAAAAGTCGCCAGATTTTTCCACACATATTATTTTTAAAAATGTAAATATTGACAAATGACTTACTCAAAAAACTAGAAATTAGATAAAATAGCTAATCACCTCTTGTATCCTAGCAAATAAAACAAAGTAAATATAAATGAAAAATATAATTAAGGAAATGAGGAGAGCAGTTCTACTTTTATCTGTAAATCTCATAATGAACACAGTGGTATTTTATACTTCAAGGAATAAGTAATTCACATTTTAAATATACTAATAATTCAATTTTCAGGAGGGAAAACATGCAATTCATTTTTCTTTGAGGTATTAACAACAAAGTTAACACTTAATAAAGAACTAAAAGCTCAATGTCACAAAACTAATGACCTCTCGGAAATGATGACATTTTTGTTTATAAACAAAGAACATATCTTCAGATATCCATTTTACATGGAATTTTTTAAACAAGAAAATGAGTTAAAGTATGTTCTCTAAAACATACAGCACAATATTTACAAATTTGAAACTGGAAATAAGAGGGAAAAATTCCTATGACTTATACACAGGTAGCAGTTCAAGAAATCCAGAAATAATCAAATTTTAGAAAAAAAATTAATATGTACTTGCATACCACTTACAGAGCTTCACACATGGAAAATCTAATTTAAAGCTATGACCAAAATTATTTTACCCTTCAGTGATTTCAAAGCTTCTTGAGTTAGATTTCTTATGAATCATATTTCCTTGAGATGGCATTAAACAAGAAGAAACTTCACCCAAGCATTTAAAAGTTTAATACACTAAATCAAATGTCACTGTAAAATTTGCCAACAAAAACTCATTAGAAATAATATATAAAAGTTACCTGGTTTAGAGGACCAGCGTTTATATCTGATGATTTATTTATATCCTTCATACAAATAATTTCATTTTCATTTAGACTGCAGAAGTGCAGTGAATTCAGAAGATCTGGGAGTTCCAAAGAAACTGCAGCCGAATCCTAATTTAAAGCAATAACACAATAAATAACACTGCAGCCTAACACTTTTGTTAAAGTCCCTACAATGCGGCCTGACAAAAAAATCATAAGGTCTACTGGTTAATACATCTTCCACTTCATAATAGTTAACATACGCAGTTTACTGGCCACAATTTTTTAAAAACTCAAAAATAAAATGTACTAAAGTATTTTAAAATGACTATTTCTGTAGCCTTTTAAACGTAATGATACCAAGCTATAACAAAATTTTACATGGTTATCTCACACATCCACGACAATTTAGGCATTTAATAGTTTTTAGCTGCAAATGTCAACCTGAAGTCCTAAAGTTTAACCATGGAATTTTTCAAATGGGATTCTTGCCTATAGAATATACTTCCTTGGAGCTTAAGTTACATATTTATAAAATCCAAGTCTATTTTTCTGCCTTTCCTCTCTAAGGTATTATATCAGACTTTACTGAAAATTTTATGAAGATGTAAAGGGAAAGGAACTGCCTTTGTTTTTCTTCTCATTTGCCCTTCTTATGTAACTGTTTTGCCCAGTGAAAAGAATAATTAACATCTTTGACCCTTCACAGAGTATTTTCCTGGTTTTATCAGTAATTCTTGAAGAGGAAGTAGAGTATGAAAGAAATATTCTGGATACTTCTTTCAGCCTTACGTTCTCGGGACTGTATCTTCTCTTGTGCCTTCTGTCTAAACTATTTCTTTCAGGCAAGAGCACAATCAAGACACACAGGAGAGTTTTCATTCGTCATCACCTGATATGCATTGTCTTTATAAATAATGCAGTGTTGCTTCTTCTACTAGGAGATGCTTTACTGCCACAAAAGGGAGCACGGCAATCACAAATTTTAAGAAGCGGTACGAGGTGAAAAAAAGTACGCCTACCACATCGACACGAGCTTCAACTCCTCTTCACGTAACTGTGAAGCTTTCCTTTGCTGATCCTAATCTCAACTGTCAGTCCCTTTATAAATACCTGCCTAAATCAAACAGGCTAAAATTTTTACACTGGTTAATCACAACTTTTTACAAATTTTATCTTTTAAATTTAACTCTATCTCAATTAAAAACGTAAGAATATGACTGTTGGAGCTAGATTATAAAAACATCAAAATAAAAAAATAAATCTTTCATTCTACATTATGACAATGGAGAAAACGTCAGCCTGTGGTTTGCAACCTTCTCAGATAAGTGACTTTTGTGGTCTCTTAACCTAAAACTGCTTTCTGTCATAACAAGAACGCTCGGTGAAAACACTGAAAGTGAAAATGTCCAAGGCACATTCAAAAATTGATCTCAAAAGGTCATCTTTTAACTTTAAATAGGAATGAAAACAGAAGAGTTTAATGTAAATTTGGGGCTAATAAGGCAAATTTTCCATGCTCTTAAAATTTGTTCCACATAATCTCTCAGGGCCCTTTCCAGTTCAATAAATTGACCATACCTGTATATGAGCAGCATCTGTTTCTTCATTAAAACCTAGAAATGTGACCTGAATAAAAAAGGAATAAAGATCCATTAAAATTTTAAAGTCTTATCTCAATTAGACGGTTGACAGAGCTGAGAAACAGAAAAAGAAAGCACACAAAGCATTAAAATGCTGCTGTTGTGAATAGGATGATTAATTTTTTCAAAGATGATCACAAAGTGTTTTCACCAAAGATTTGGCTCCAGAATTGAGGCTCCTAAACCTCCCCCACAGCCACTTCATTGGCCAGTTCAACCAGTTCTAGTCCCCAAACGTCTCTCACATGTGCCCACTTCTCTCCATAGCCCCTGATGCCACTTCTCACCTGTGCACCTCCAATCCTCTCCCACCTGCCCCAGGAATTATCCTGTCATTTCCCTGTCGAAACCTTTCCAGGCTTCTCAGTGCAAAGTCCTAACACAGGGCCCAAGGCTCTGGCTTAGCTGGTGCCTTCAACTTCCCCTCACTTTCAGTCATACACATGGGCCCCTTTCTGGGTCCAGAACACGCCAGGACATTCTTGCCTAGGGGCTTCAGAGTGGTGCCCTTTCAACCCGGATCTCTATTCCTTGGCTGTTTACATGCCTAGCTCCTCCTCATTCTTTAAGTTCCAACCTGAATGTCGCCTCCTCAGAGACGCCTTCCCTGGGCAACCCCAAGGCTACCTCCTGATTGACTCTTTGGGATATCATCACTTTTTTCCTTCAATGCCTTTACACAGAGATTTCTCTGCAAAATTTTATGTAAATTAAGTTACTGAAGAAAATCTAATGGCCTGAGGAAATGTCACATTATTAAGTAAAAAGGACAAGTTACAGAAATATGATACAGACTATGCACACAATTTCAACCTTATTTTTAAAAACATATGCATGGAAAATAATACTGGACGACAATATACCAACTTATAAGCAGTGATTAACTCTCAGTGATGGAATTATAAGTGATCTTATTTTTCTCTACTCTTTTCCCCATGGCTTTTTCTTTCTTAATTCACAGGATTAATGATAGTCATTTTCTTTCTTATGCTTTCAGTATTTCTTATTTTTCTATATAGATGATGTACACTTTTATAACCTGAAAAAGTATTATTTTAAAAATTTATATTCCCTTTATGTCTTTGACATCATAAGGAGAAATTCTGGCCACTTGAAGATAGACTAGTAAACTGTCTACTAAGCAAGTACTGTGACTAAAAATATGAAGCATTTAAATGGCAGCAATATGGATAATCAATTCTCAAGAATTAATGGAAAACAGCATAGTTGAAATACAGAGCAACACTCAATATACTTTTGATCTCTTTCTGATAATTAAAAAGCAAGTCAGAATCTTAGATTATTCCAGAATCTTTATTCTCATTAATTATGGGTACTACTTCACAGAAACGTTACAGTTAATTTCCAGGTGCCTAGGTAAGTTATTAACTTGCAGGAGCTGTCCCCTCACCTATAAAACTTAAGGTAACACACCTCCTCTCCCCCAGTTGTGAGGATTAATTAGATAATGTGAAGGAAAGTGCCTAGCAGCACATCATAGGCACTCGATAACAAAGAGACACTCAAATAACAAGTTTCCTTCCTTTCTTCAAAAAGATACTTGGAGATATCTATAGCCTAAAACGAAAAAATCCTTCTGTTCTTTCAAGTATCCTTTTACTGAATACAAAAGAGAAGATAAGCTGGCATAGGGTTTTGAAGGTGCCAGTAGAAGTTTGAATTTCCCACTGATTAAGGAATGTGGGCTCAGAGGGGCACTGTGTAAGCAACTAGAGAGAGACGGCTGGAAAACTGTTTGAGGGCAGAGGACACAGAAGACTTGTCACGCTTGGCAACGGCTGAGGATATTAGGAGTGGCTTGGCTTTACTAAAATAAAGTAAAAAAGGATAAAAAAGAGGAGAACAGCCAAGTGCCACAGCACTGAGCTGATACAAAAAGAAGAGGCACAGGTCAGAGACCATTACAGGGTCTGAAAGGTGTGCTCACCATCCTATAGAACTACTTCAAATACAGTTTCTCAAGGAATATGAAAGAAAATCATTCCCAAAAATAATAATCAAGATTTTTTATTAGAACCCTGATTTCAAAAAAATTTTTTAATTCACATATTTATTGGTTTTGAGCTTCAATGGCCTAATACCCTATCTCTCTTCTTTGGTAACATAAATGTATTAATGGACTATGGCAATATTGTTGAAAAAACTTTACTCCTTTTTATAGTAATAAATTCAAACAAAGGCTGGAAACGCTGATGCAACAGAGAAATAGATGAGCAAGTAGTCTGTCGTATCCTTAAGTGGTAAATATCCTAATTTCAAAATAAACGTACCACTACTTTTTCATTTTGAACCAAGGCACTGAATTTAAACAAGAAAACAATAACCCAAAAATGAATATAAGAAATAAGTATACATTTTGTTTCAGAATAGAAAATTTTCGTATGAAAGTCCCAATTACTGAACATAGCAGAAATCATCTAATATAGTGCTGTGTGTCTAATGGTAATGCCTGTGCACTGAATTAAATGTGCTCATTGTAATACACTAATGTTAGCAGGTATTTAATATTTAGAACAGGTACTTCTCACACATGTATTAATGTGCAGAGATTTTAGGCATTCTAAAAATAGACCATGCAGTTCTACAAAGCTACATGAAAATACATTGTGCTGTATTAGGAAAGGGTTAGTGTAATCTGTCAAACCTCAGTCAAACTGGCATGTTCATCCTGCTTTAAACAGTCCTCTGCTGATACACTGCATAGCTCCTTCTCACTCTGCAATAAAGACTTTACGGACTGGAACACATCTTCACTGAAGCTCTGAAAATAAAAGATATTCTTAATTTACTTAATTCTAAGACAAGGTAAAAAATCCTGGTGATGGATTAAATGAAGCGTCACTAACTTTCCAATGGATATTCACTGGAAACCTTTTGATGTAACAGAACTCAACTCAGCTGAGAGAAGAAAGAACAAAAGGCTAAAGTAGAGCTCCACATGTTCAACACACACATACCACAGCCCAGTCACTCAACCTATTGGAGACCACGAGGTCCTCAGCCAGGTTCTCTCACACTCACCCTGCACTAAAACCTAACAGATCACGTAACTGATTTCCAAGTCATTGGCAGAACAGGAGCAACAATTTATATAAGGAGATGATGTGGAAGCTAACAGTAAGGTATGCTAACAACGTGATGACTCTCATAACAAAGTTGGAGATGGAAAAAAAGAAAGATATGGTAACTCAAAACACAGCTTTTCAGGGGTCTTAAAGCAGCTGTATGATGAAAATGAAGGAAGGCATTCCAGATTGGAAAGAGAGAGATGTCACAAGTGCAAAGAAACAGAGGGAGGAAAAAGTTACATTAAAAAATGGGTATTAAATTTGGACATAAACAGAACATTAATTTCTCTCTACCTTCTGATTTGTTGATCTGCTCTTCTATCAGAAATGTCCTTACTCCCCAATGTTCCCCTGTAGAAATCCTACCCATCCCAAGACTTGTGAAGATTTTCCCATCCCTTAGTCATAATAAATCTCTAAGTTCCTACTGTATTGTTTGCACATTAAGATCATTTAACCTATATCACAACATATTATAATAACTGCTTTCATATATTTGTCTTTCTTACCCATTAAACCAAATTACTGAGGTCAGAGATTGTCTTTTACTCTATTTATTTCCCCAGATTTCAGTGCCTCACATACAAGATGAACTCAATAAATGTTCGCTAATTTTAATAAATTAAAAATTAGTGGAAATCTTATCCAAGAGAAGGGATACAAATATGAAATCAAAGAATTAAGAAAAAATGCAATGTTAAATTTGAACTTTCAATATGAACTCAAGAGTCTTCAGATACATGTCCTACCTTTTCCCACTGATACACCATAGAAGCAATGGCCCTCAGCAGCAATGAGCATACCCAGCACACAGATTTTGATTTCTAAATACCATTCACCAATTAAAAGAACTAGATCCCCCTTGACAGAATGGCTGGTTCCAGGTCTGAGGCAGAAATGTATGAAGTGTGGCTGGGACATCTTATTGTGAAAGAATGCAAGGACATGCAGATTAACTGGGTTATTTCAAAAGAACACAGAAGCCAACTTGAAGGAATTCCCATTGGCCAAATTTGGGATAATCTGAGCATCAAAAAATAAAAATGATAATGGAGTATAACAACTGAATTAAAAAAAAAAACTACAAGTCCATTAAAAGAGACAGATAAAAAGAGTGGGGATTGGGGGAGTGCGCTACTTTACATTAGAATGCTGGCTAACAGATATGAACAGAATGACAAAATTTAAAAACTCCGTTTGTAACTCCCTCCAATGTAATTACTGACTTAGGAAAGGATCATCCATTACCCTAATCCACTGGGTTAAAAGCTATTGGGGAACAAGATACACTGTTTTGCAACATCACCTTACAGATTATTTATTAATAGTGTTAATTACAAAGGGATTATGTGTCTTTAGATTGGAGATATCTGGTGGTTACAACTTATCTACCTGGTCAAGCCTGGCACTAACAATATGCACCGCCTAATCTGACAGAGTGGAATGACCATGACATCATCTTCGAGGTGTTCCTGCTGAACCGAAACACAGGGAAAAACAAATGAACTCAGAATATGGGAATGTTCTACAAGATAACTGGTACAGACTCTTCCAAAGATTTGCCATCATGAGAAAAGAATCTAGACCATTGAACTGGAGGAGACTGGGGGAGACCAAAGAAACACAATACCCAAACACAGAGTGTCAACCTCGCTTAGATCTTAGATGAGAGACAAGGAAAAAGTAACAAGGATATTTGAGACAACTGGGGAAATCTGTGCATGGATTGCATGTTAGACAGTGTTACTGAATTAACGATTTCCTGAGGGGTGGTAATAATGATGTTCTTAAGAGACACATGCTGATATATTAAGAAGAGAAGTAAAATAATGTCTGTAGCCTACTCTCACTTGGTTTCAAAAGGGAAGTGTGTATATATGTACACACACAGAATGGGTGTGGCAAAATGTTAACGGAGAGTGATTCTAAGTGAAGAGTATATGTGGTGTTTATTGCACTGGTTATTCCCCCAATATCTGAATATTCAAAAGTTTAAGTGATTCATTAATGAGTGGAAGTTTTCAGGCTAAGATATGAACATGAACTGAAAAAAGGAAAAAATATGAAATGTGAAATCTGAACATGAGCAGTCATTATAAACTCATGACAGTGAAGGAACAAAGGGCAGATCTTGATTTCTAAATACTATTCAGGGGTTCTTTGGAGAAATAGCCCGTTCCGAGGAAGGTAAAGTAGAAAGTGAAACTGGGTCAATTTTGTCCTAGAAAGCAAGGAAGCAATCAAAGAATTATGAGGCCGTGCATAACACACATACACATCAACAGTATATAATATAATATTTACATTCATGTATTTTTATCTAAAAGGGTTTCCAAGTATTCAAGTGAATTCAAACCAAATCTTTATCATGGGCCTAATATAAATAATGGTCTGAATAAAAAAGACATGAAATTAATAGCATAAAGTTTCAGCTGCAGCCTAATTCCTTATCTCAGGAATATACTGGGAAATTCAAGTCAAATAGGTAGGCAGGTAGTATAATGTCTGAAGAACAAGATCACTAGCTCACTACTATATTTTGTATATATGTATTTCTTAGTTCTAATTATTAATTTAAAGCAATCAGTACAATTTAAATATTAATTTAAAGCTACGGGTCCAATTGCTAATCTGAAAAAAAGTCACAATATACTCTAGCTTACAGAAAGAACAAATAGAGAAAATAGTTTTTATTGTACTTTTTTCAAATTAAAAAGGGGACCTACTAAGTTTAAAGGTACCTGGAAAACACATGGGGCATATTACTTAAAAGTGTAATTACTACACTGTTCCAAAATAAGTTTACTTTCTGTTTTCCAACTCCGCCGGCACCTTTCGATTTGACAACCACTCTCTTCCAGTTAGCAGTCAAATCCAAACATTTCTCAGATCTCTGAAGAAACGAGGAAATAAATGAAAAGGCAGGCCTAGCAGCTTACAAGAACACTAACAATTAGAAGCTGGAAAGAAGATGTGCAAAGGAGACAAGTGTTATCATAAGAGAGAAGAAAAGAAAGAAGCTGTAACGAAAGAAGTCAAAGGCCGTCTTAACATGTAAGGACTTGTCAAGAGTGTCATATAATGCAGAAGATGAAGCTAAAAAAAGGGTTCACCAAGACTGCTGACCATCCCCCAGTATTCATCCTTCCTTTCTGCCTTTAAGTAACACCCCCCCACACACAGTTTTAGCAAAGACAAAAATGTCAAGAAATGAAAGGGTAACCAAATCGTCTCAAGGGAGGAAAAGAGAGAGGGCTCTTCCTCAGACTAGAAAGCAGAGACGATCGGGAATCACATTTAATTTGCTCACTACTGATTATCCAGCCAATACCTAACATGGGGCCTGGCGCATAAGCAGCAGTCAAATTTATATTATATTTGCTGAGTGAATTAATGGATGGTAATATACATCTTTATAAGAAACGTCACACCTGATGCTTATACTGCTAAAAAGAAGAGAGGAAACTATCGGCTGAGAAGAAATAGGGAGATGTGATCTTTGGGAAATAAAGTTCATTGTCTTCATGATTTTATATCACTATTTTCATATGTGCCAATCTTTGCAGTATTTTATCATTATTCATTTCAATAATAAGATTCATTTTAAAAACAAGAATACCATAGCATAGCTGCTTAACAAGACTTCGACGTCAAAAAAACTGATCAACATTTTTATTAAAACTATCACTAAAAGGAATCCAATACAGTGAACTTACTTTTCTGACAGATGCTCTAGTTTTCATGTGACTGTTTCTGAAAGTCTGGAAGGTCGCCATAACTATATTGCTGTTGTAGGTAATCAGTGAAGAGCTAGTCCACAAAAGACCTAAAGAAAAAATATTAAAAGAAAATAACTATTTTATTGATCTTAGTGATTCAAGCAAGCATTTTGTGCTAACTTTTTTAAATTCAGTCATTTACAAAAAAAAAAAAAAAAAGAATTCTGAGACGTAAAAATTTATTAAGCAATCCAACATGAATATTTGAAAAATACGAATATTGGCACCTTAACGAGATACCAAATTATTACAAAAATCTTTTTAGGTTCAAAATGATTATAAACTAGTTTATCCATATCTAGTCAATCTCACTGCCCTTTTTTATTACAAATAAGAAAATATTTGAAAGCCTCAATAAGAAATATTTCAAAAGCCTTTTAAAAATCTAAAGCAGAGAACGTCACAAAAAGAATCTCAGCCTTCTTGCCTCCTAAAAGTCACTCTATCCCTACAGCAACTGTGAATGCTCTAAACATTCTTATTTCTTGGGCAGAAAGGTTTAATAACAAACAAATGAGAATACGAAATCTGTACATATCAAATAAAATCAGATAAAAACAAAGCCCTTATATAGGAATCTCAACAGCATACCAATGACGAGAGTTCAAAAACATCCAAGTTAAATGATTAATACTGTAGTATTTAAAACACATGCACAGACATGTGTTTATACACACACACATACACATCCTCCTTGGGAGAAACTCTGAAACTAAGTCTCAGCTTTTTATCAATGCTTTAATGAAGTATCTTTTAGAGCTTAAATCAACCTGGGCATTAACCACTCAATATCCACATTTGACCACAGTAACTTGTCCCTTCATTCAAAATCTACTTGCACTACATGCTATAGATACGGAGGAGAACAAGGCAAATATAGCCCATTTGGATCAGAGTCTTACAAGGAAAATGTTTTATTACAGTAAAGGGCAGGAGTGAGAACTGAATACTAAATCACTGAACACTAAAAAAATTGAATCAATAAAGATTTGAGAAACGGCTAATTAGTTTCAATCAAACTGGTCTTCTCAAGAATTACCTAGTTGAGGTTTTCAAGACATTTACTTAATATCAATTTATACTATGAAAACATTTATAGGCAAAACCACAACCTAGTCCCCTGCAGAACTGAAAAAAAAAAAAACCCTAAATTTTAGTGGAGTTCTAATTTTATATTCTTCCACAACAGAGATAAAACTAAGTGTGTGTGCAGGCAGGCACACACATGCACCTCCCTTTAGAGATTTCTATATTCTGATTTTTCACAAAGAATTCTTTTTTAGACAAAAAATTCCTATTCTATTCTGAACTAAGAAAAATCCTAGTGGTCTCTTTAACAATAAAATTTGATTAATGACTGGAATTGCAGCAAAATTGTCAGGCAAGGGAGGTCCCGATAGCACAAGATAAAGAACCATACACCAGGATGCAGAAAAGTAGCATTTGTGTCCCTGTTGTACCTCTCATTAGCTTTGTTTCCTCTAGGTAAATTGCAATATCTCTGCATCTGTTTCCTCCATGTATATTACATAGGTGTGTATGATGTATATTACCTCGATGTATATTACCCTACTTACTGGACAAGTTTATTGTAAGAATCAAATGGAAAATTTAGGGGAGGCACTTGGGAAACCATAAAACATAGGTAAGAGAAAAATTAAATATTTACTTATGGACCAAAATGATCAAAAGGACCAAAATTCTCAAAACAAGGTGTAAATACACAGGTCTATGTAACCAAGGCAAGAAAATAATTCTTTTCTTTGTCCCAGGCCAAGTCACTCTCTCTTTTTTTTCAGCTGCCAAAAACCCTCAGGGGCAAGTGGACTTGCCTCAAACTTCACATAAAACATATAAAACATAGAGGCCAACACAAGGGTGCCAGCAAAGTGAAACACTCAAATTCATCTCCTGAGTAAACCGGCACCACCTTTCTGGAGGGCAATTTTGTACTGCATGTCAGAACCCTGAAAATATTCCTATCCTATGACACAACCGTTCTATTTCTGGGAATTCATCAAAGGAACTGATGCTCCTGGAGCAGCGAGGGTTCTAAGGAGAGTTTATAATGCACCAATTGCTGTGCTAAGAGATTTCCTTGCACATCTCATTTAATCCTTAGGACTGGCAGAGCAGTACTCCAGTTCTACCATGAGAAAAACAGAGGCAAGAGGAAGGGGTTAACAATTCACCAGGCCCACACAGTAAGCAGCAGAGGGCTGAGATGCAAATCCAAATCTTCAAATTCTAGCACCCAGGCTCTTACCCTCTTCTCTATAGTGTATATAGGCTTGAAAAGCTGTTCACCACACTTCGTAATAGAGGGAAATAAAGAAGCACTCTAGATGCCAGAAACAGGAGAGAGACTGAATTACCTAGAGTGCAGTCCCACAATGCCAGGAGGGCAGCCATTACACACAACTTGGAAGGACAGAGGACCAGCACACAGAGCATCTTTACTTTCTCAGACCCCTAACCTTGCAGAGAGGGCGGTGTTGGGAAAAGAGATGAGAGACAGCAATGACCTTTGCAGCTGCTGACTAAAGTCAACAAGAGCAAAGATTAAACTCAAACTCACTGGAGGCTTCACCAGGCAAGAAACTACTGACCCATTACCTCACCTGAAGGTGGAGGTGCAACAGGCCAAGCCCCTGAGGGAAGAAACAGTCACACGGAAGTAGGGGAAGATCAAGGGGCTCTGATACAACATCCCGGATCTGACACCTCAAGCTACCCCAGTTCATTACCTGCAATATTCCTGAACAGCTGACCTAATAGAACACCCTTTTCAAAGCTGAGTACTAAAGAATCCGGTATGGACCTATGAAGAATCATTTAAAAACAAAACAAAACAAAAAACCACATAAGAGATATACTAAAGAAAGAAAAACACTCCAGACAAATATACTCATGCCACCTGAAACTCACATTATCTGTTTTTAGAATAGTACCTCAGAATTTATATTAATAAAAAAGAAACTAAATTTAATTCCACGTTTACACTCGCTTCACTCATTGAAGAAAAATACACTTACTGAATCCTACTCCATAGCTTTGTGTTCAACTTAAAACATAAGTAAAATATTAACCTCACAAAGAAAAAAAACCTATGAGAGAATATCTACGCAACAGTCCATAAAAGTGGATCCGGCATGAGATGACATGACTCATACTTCTGATAAAGCAAAGGAACAAAAATCATCTTTGAAAGGATATAAAGGCAGATGGGGGGAGAAAGTAACACAGTAGGGTTCCCTCACCATCTTTTATAATTAGAGAGATATAATTAGAGAGAATGTAGTTTTAGACAGATTTCACAAATGGAGCAAAAATAGAGTATTTTCCCTTGGAACACCTTTATGTTACAATAATAAACTTTTCACTTAACGCTTTTTTGTTTTGTGTCCCATTCTTGGTGAGTAAACAAGAGTCCTAAATAGGGAATAACTAAGGGTGTTTCCCTAGAGTCAAATAAATTAAAGTGAACCTGGATAATTTTTTAAAAAGCAGATCAGAGGCAAAGTACAGATGGGCAACGCAGACAACTGAAAAGTAAGCTGCTGGAGCTCAGGAAAGCCACAGGATATAAAAACACCACCATAAAATAAATGAAATCCCCTGAGAAGCAGCAAAAAAGCAGAATAGATATTACAACCAAGAAAGTTTTAAGAAATATCACAGAACGTAAAAGAAAACAAATGAAAGATAGAGAAACAACTATAAACAGTAAACAGGTATTGGACACTTTGAATATATTACACCTACCCCTTTGATCCTGCGATTTCACTTCTGAAAATTTATCCTACATGTGTACTTGCACAAAATTCACAAAGATATATGTGAAAGAATATTCACGAAAACAAAAAAGGATGAAAAGCTAAAGATAACCTAGAAGCCCATCAATTCAAATAAATTATAATACTTTCATATGACTATTACCCAGCTGTTGGAAAGAGAGCAACACATACTGATGTGACAGCATGTCCACAATATATTAAGGGAAAAAGCAAGTTACAGGACAATGTAAATAGTGTGCTCTCTACTTGAGATTTTTTATTTTTAAAATGATATACACACACAACTGACACTCATGTGTGTGTTTGTACAGGCCTAGGAAATACTATGATAGATATAGACTAAACTCATGATAGTGGCCACTTGTGACAACTAGGATTTTTTTTAACGTCCTAAAATGTCAAATACCTATAATATGGAAAGATGATAGATTATTAAATAAAATAAGGCAGCTTCCAGCATGTTCACATTATCCCATTTTGTGTAAAACCTCTATGACTACATGTGTGCATTTATATAATACATGCAATATAAAAGAGAACATACACTAGATGGGTATAAACATTGGCTTTATCTGGGTAGACGCAATTATGTGTTTCTAGATGTGCATAAATTCTTTTATAATAAGAAAAATATTTCCAAAGTCTTTCCTCTCCTCTCCTCTGGCCTAAGTATTCAGGTCAGCATCATATATTTCTTGATCTTTTTTTTTACCATGAGCTAACAGAGCCAAGGACTCTCTGAAATTCCTTCCTAGCCCTCTATCGACAATACTGTCCTATTGTGACCCTCCTCCTCCTGCACTAGTTCTCTGACTTCAGTACCTGTACGGATCAGCTTAAATCTATTACCTCCCTCCAACAAGATCTGAATTCAGGAAGTCTACATGGAACCCAGAAATCTGTATCTTTTACAAGTACCCTATGTGGTTTCTGACTGAGAAACGGCTGTCTATCTATCTCTTTACCATTACATTAGTCTCCTTCCAAAATTATTTCATAACTCGTTACTCAATGACTAATAATTCTAACCTCCTCTTTGGTACTCATTTTATTTAGTCTTCCAAGGATATTTTATTTCTACCTCTGGTTTAACTATGCAAATAACTCCCCAACATATATCTCCAGTTCAGTTCTTGCACCTGAGTTTCAGTTCCTTATACCCAATTTTTATTAGATACTTCCAAGTAAATATCCCAGTTACTCCAAAATCAGCATGCTCAAAAACTGAATAAAACTTTCCTCTCTAAACAATCTCCTCCTGTTTTCTCTGTATCAGTAACACCCAGTAAACCAGTCAAGCCAGTAGGTCTTTCCCTCAGTCACTACTGACTATCACATCTAGTCAATAACCAAACCCTAACCCATCATCCTCCTAAACTTCCCTCAGATGTGCCCTCTCCTCCATCAGCTGAACTGCTACTTACTCTTCACACATCAGTTCAAGGACCTCCCTTCTTGAGAACGCTTGGCTCATCTCCTGTATCCCTCCTTGCCGGAACAAGCAGCCACCTCCTTTATGTCCCCACAGTGGTTTGTCCTTTATTCCTTTGATGCCATTGTTTGCATGCTTCCCTCCTTTTGTGAGTTTTGAAGACAAGTGTTTTTTATTGTATTTGTATTCTAGCACAGTAAGCATTCAAACGTCCGCTGAATAAATAAAAAGCAATTATTTTTAAAGAGCAAAGCTGACCTTTAAATGTTGGAATGGACACTTCTACATTTAATGAATTATTTGTGAAAATATAATTAAAAGTTTCCAATAATTTCTACTTTTATAATATTTATAATAAATGCTCCAAGTATATATTTTGGCCAAATCCCAAAGGTCCAAGTGTTAAAAATATTCTGTTGAATATAACTAAATAGGGCAAAATATATGAAACATTGCTTTTCAAACATCAGACGAGAGACAACGCAAGACTATGATCCCTGAGAGAAGAGAAACACTTCCAGGTCACAACACAAGGAGAGGAAAGCTAAGCAAGTCTGCAGTCTCACCGAGCTGCAGAAACAGAGGTCGTAGTTTGGGAAGGCCAAGGTGGTTAGAACTTGCAGGGCAGATACACTGGAGGGAGAGCTCAGAAAGAGTGAGAGCTTTAGAGATCTGCAGGTGGGCTTCCCTAGGGTCCCTGACCGAATGCTGATCTGTGCCGAGTAGCTGAGGTTGGGGAAATAACGACTAGAGAGCAGTAGGCCAAACAACACCTGGAGCCAGACAGGGCTTGGGAACAGTCCGCATTCCCACCAACCAGAGTGGGAAAACTTTCTAATGTATCAGGTAATGGATGGACTCCTCAGAAGGGAATTGCTTTAGTTGAGGAACAAAGTCAGCACTACGCGGAAGGCTGTTCTGGACTCACCCTAACAAAGCTTAAAGGCGAGCCTCAAAACAACCCAACAGATTCCAAATGACCGACCTATTAACCCCAACTAAATCCAACACTCCTAAGGATTACAACAAAACTGAGCGAGCGACAGCATAAAATTCAGTGACTGGCACACAGTCAAAAATTATCAGGTACACAACAGAGGAGAAAAATATGACCCATAAGCAGGAGGAAATAAGTCACTAAGTGCAGATCCAGAAGTGAAAGAGATGATGGAATGAACAGAAAAGATGTTAAAACTATATTATTGGAACAAATGTGTTCCATACACTTAAGAAGGGAGAGGAAAACATGATCATGATAAGGAAAGAAACAGAAGAGGGAAGACACTCAAATTGAACTTCTAGAGATGAAAATAAAATACATACCAGATGCAATTATAACAGATTCGATACTGCAAGAGAAAAGTTCAGTGAACTTAAAGACCTAGCAATAGAAACTATCCAAAATGCTGCACAGAGAAACTTAAAAACAAACAAGCAAAGCAGCATCGATGGCCCACTGTAAAAGGTGAATAACTGGAATCCTAAAACTTGTGGGGGGGGGGGCAAGGGGGCAATATATGAAGACAAAATGGCTCAGAACTTCCCAAAGTTGATGAAAACCAAAAACTAATAGATGCAAGGAAGATTAACAAACCCTAAGAAAAATAAACACGAGGAAGACCACACCAATATACATCATAACCAAGTTTCTGAAAACCAGTGATAAAGAGAAAAATCTTAAAAGCAACCAGACAGAAAAGTACACATTACATACAGAAGAACAAAGACAACGAATTTCTTATCAGAAACTATGCCAAACCATAAAATAAGACAATGGAGCAACATCTAAAAAGAGTGTCAACCCAGATATCCATACCCAAATATCTTTCAAAAATTAAGGCAAAATAATTTGAACTAAAAGAAGCTGTGAGAATTCATCCCCAGCCAACCATCACTAGAATCACTGTTTAAAACAAGAAAGAAAAAATTCCACAGGCAAAAGAAAAACAATACCTGATGGAAATTTGGGTCTAAACTAAGGGTAATACCTCAAAGGGTCAATATGAGGGTAATATAAAAAAATATTTTCTCCTTTTTTAATTCCTTAAAGAACAACTTTAAACTGACAATAACAATGTAATATGGGGTTTAGAAGTAAAGTGTATGATAAAATAACACATAGCATATGGTGTGCTGGAACTGAAAAAATACTGTCCCTACACTATACAAGAAGTGACATTGCTAAGTTACCTTGTAAACGCCAGAGCAACCATCACAAAAAACCAGAATAATACCTAATAGCAAACAGTGGTGTGAAGGGGATGCTATCCCTTTCTTGCAGATAAGGAAGCTGAGGCTCATCTTCCTAGGATGGCTATGAGAATGCAATTAAATAATACATTTAAAAACAGTACCTCATATAGAAGGAACTGAAATGTTAGCTTCTTCCTTGGGTACAGACCTGCTGTTTAACTTATAAAATCTAAAAATACCACAGCTATCAGTTATTACTTTGTCTTTCAAACCAATAGTCAATCATGTAAAAAAGATGTGACTGTAACCTAATTGATTATCTATTAAGATATTTGCTTCTCTATAGTTTCCTGTATACCAACAATAAACACAACTTTAAAAAAAAAAACCTAAAATATTGAGGCTGTGCTTTCAATGTGAATATGCTTCCTAGAAGGTAGAGTAATAATGTTCTTAACCTTATGCATAACTCCCACCTACAAGATTATTTTTAACAAAAAATATGTTCAGAATTTTAACTCAGGAACACAGTTTTCCTTATCAGTAACATCTGTGACGCCACGACTCTTAAGAGTATATGGCTGAAAAAGCATTTAAGCAGCTCTTGCAAATAGTAATAAGGCTCTATCCTAAGCTGCCAGCAGCAGGAATGAGTGAACGGATCTGCTTTGTAGATGGTCCAGTGCTCGGCACAGAGGAGACATTCTAAAAGCCTGTGCAGAACTTATTAACCGACAGAATACATGAGGCATAAAAACAGGAAGAGTGTGGAAGATAATTTCTAGGTTTCACGCTTGGGGAGCTAGAAGAAATAACTGGCAGACAGCATTATTTTATGTCAAGGTACTATCCAAAGGGCACCTAAAAAATACATTCAGTTGGCACGGTGAGAGCTAGAGATGTTACTCTAGGAATCATCCGCATATCCAGAGCTTGAAAGCTGATCCTAGAGACAGGGAAAAAACAGAGGATCAAGAGGGAATCTAAGAGGACAACCATGATAAAGGGTTCCCGGCAGGTAAACGAAGAACCACAAATAAGTGGCAGTCAAAGCAGGTGAGGCAGAGATTCAGAATTTAGGGGTCACTGAAGTCAAGAAACAGTTTTAAGTATGGAGTGGTCAGCAGTAGACTTGTACACTCCTGAGGGCAGGAATGATATCCTTCCTTCTCCAAACGCTGCAGGAGTCCGCGCCACAGTGCCCGCCACACAGCTTGCCCTCAGTCACAGTCACGCCATGTTTTTCACAACAGAAGGTGCTGTTATTGCACCCATTTTACACATAAGAAAACTGAGGCACAAAACATTTACATAATTTGCCCTCACACACCTAGGAGAATCTGTCCTGAAGGAGATCATTGCTGAGAGCAAATTTAGCGCAGTACTAGGGAAAAACTCAAAACTGCAGGATGTTAGAAGTACACCAGAAGTACCCACCTTTTCTCCCCTTGTTCACACCCCCTGCACTAGAGAACTTGCAGTACCCAGTCTGAAAAAGTACAAACTGTGAGACACACCTACATCTCCTCCCCCAGCCGTTTTCCCATTTCCATCTTCCCCCACCCTCAGCCAACTGGACTACAGGTAGGTACCTGACCAACTGAAGTATCTCTCCAGAAATTTCAGAATTAAGATATGGAGATATTTGTTGAGAACCATGCTACAAAATAAAAATATCTTGTGTTGTCACCACAGCAAACCAAAGTTTCATGCAAACCAAAGGTATGGGGAAGCAGAAACCAAGAGCTTTAAAGAGAGTCAATCTGAAAGAAACTGTAACAGACATTACAGAGTCATAGAGACACAAGACTATGTCATGTGTTTCCAGAGAAAAACTGGCAGAGTAACTGCCTCAAGATGTTCTGGTTTCCAGGACGCTGAGCTGGGCTTCAGAGGCAGTCCTGCAACTGTAGGACAAACGCCCTTTTTAAGTAAGTTAATTCAAATGGTTTCTGTTCCTTGCAGCCAAATAATCTCAAGACATCAGAAGAGGTCAAAGAAAAAACACTGGGTAAGCAGTCACTATGTGCTTCACAGTAACTTTGAGGTTTTTAGCTCTCCTATCAGGGATGAAGAAAAAGAGCTCCACTAACATCAATGAACAGATCTGCTGGACTCCCAAACACAAACTCTTTTACACGGTACCTCATTTTCATTCACATAACATCCAATCCATTCCAAGCCTCTGCCATTTATCTTATTTTTTTCCCCATGAAACATTCTCAGATTAATCCAAAAATGTTAACTTTTCTTCTGTCCAGTCTCTAACCTATACATTTCAAATGCCTTTATGCTAGTATTTTATAATAAAATAAACTTGTGTATATATAAAGATGAGTGGCAGATCTGTTTGGTTTGTTCTTAAACTGATGAAGTGTTTTTGTCTCCTTGCTTTACCAGTTTATACACCCTTAACTCAAGCCCAGGCCAGCTTAGATCTTTTCCTGACCTGTCCCACCCCTCATTTCCTCCGAATGGCTGATTTTACTACTAAAATTCAGGCCACTTAACAGAAAAAGGATAATTCAGCTTACCTAAATATTTATCCTTCCCAAAGTGACTTCAATTACTTTTCAAAGGCACTATGAAACAAGTATCTACATCCTAAGCTTGAAACCCTTGCCAAACGGTGATAAAGACCAGCAAAAAATTCTGGTTTTCTGTCCCTGAGAATCAGTTTGCCAAGATGAAATGGCAGAGAACTTCTTAACTCTGTAACAGGTCTCTTTCGCCCATTCTCAAAAAGACACTGCTAAAGTTTTTCACATTTTCTCCAAGTATAGACAGCTCCACTGCCTATTTATAACTAGAAATTTTCCTAAGAATAACCTAAAATGTATCATCTGATTTGGTTTGATTTACTTTCCCAGACATTAAGTTCCTGGAATTTTTTTTAATTAAAAAAAGAAAGACAATTTAAACGTACTATCCTTTTACCAGCCTCAAAAGGCAAAGGAAGACTTCTTCAGCTTCTAGACTTATCCCAGGAGTTCAGAAGCCAGAGAATTTCTCACTGTGGTTCAGGGACTTCAGCAAGTCCCATATCCTCAACAGCTGGGAAATATCATTAGCCTGGAGGTAAACCACTAGGCCCTTATTAGTAGTGCAGCTATGTGGGTACAGACACTCATCACTACCAGTTCAGCCTGGGAATCCATTTGTTCTGACTGCCTTACATTCTCTGATCACTTATAAACTGTTAGTCACAGCTACAACTAACAGTGAAATTCACTGTCAACCTTTGGGTCAGTTCTGCCAGAAGGACCATAAAAAAGTATGCATAACCAGCGTACTAACTGAAAAACGTGACTGTGTATATAAAATGATTCATTAAATGGCACTATTTTAACTAACACTGATTGTGCTAGGAACTGTGCTGCCATTTATCCTAAAATCATAAATAATAATAACACATTAAAATCTTCTTTGCATTGCTGAGTACCCTAAATTTTCTGAGTACTCTATATTTTCTATTTCCAGACATATCAAAATCAGTATCAATCAATATAACATCCTTAACGAGGTGGAAATAAGGTAGGGAAAGCTTATGAGTTTTGCAAGGGGCTGAATAATTACAAAGCTGAAAAGAGAACCAGAATTTTTAACTACAATCTGCACTAAAGCCATTAGGTATGTACCTCAGCAGTATTTCTCACCCTGAAATTTCCTTAGCATCTTAAGCTAAACCACTTCCAGTTTAATAAGGTCTCCGAGGAGGGAAAGCAGAACTGCTACCACGTCATACCACTGTGGTTTAGGTTCTACTGCCATTGTCATTTTACCAACGTTTTTAATACTTTGGTCACATACACTTTTTTTAATAAAGCAGTTTAAGTGCCTGGAATAAAAGAGTAAGTACACCCAATCCATTCGGAACATTGATGGCCAGCATTTGAGCCATGTAACAGCGTTGAAGAAAATCTGACAGCAAATCCAAATCAAAACACTCCGAGGAACTGCTGGACGCTTTCCGTTTTTGTCACAAGATTTGGTTTGTGCCTGGTTCCAGGGCTCAAGGGTTCTGACAGTGAAGGATGCTGTTCGAGGACAAAGTGCAATGTCCTCCTCCTCCATATGCTCCTGTGCGCGCACCACGAACACAAACTAAGCATACGCAGCAGCACGCACGGAGGGGACCCGGCTCTGAAGACCACCCTGGGGATGGAAACTAAGCTTGTCATCCAAGGGGGACGCTGCTCCGCCGCCACACTCGGACCCCTGGAAGACCCATTTCCAGCCCGAGGACACCCCTCCCCCACGGCCCGGGGCCTCGAGCTTCCTACCTCCGCCCCGCTCCTCCCGCCCTCCTCCCACCGCCGTACGAAGGCGCAGCTCGGGGCAGCTCCGAAGTCGGGCAGGGACTGCGGGTAGACGAAGGGGCTGCGGCGCCCGAGCCAGGCCGCTATATCCACCGCGGCCCGCCTCCACCCCAGCCAACGGCGCTGCTCACGCCGCGGGCGGATCCGCGCCCGGCTCACCTGGGGGCCGCAGCCTCCGCAGCTCACAGGCATGTCACCGGCCCGCAACGACCAGCCGCACGAGCTGCAGAGCAGGCGGGCGCCCCCTCCCGCAGCGGCCCCCCAGCCCTCCCCCCCTCCCCGCCCCGCGGCCCGCCCCCGGCCTGCCCACCCCCGGCTTCCGCCGCAGCAACTCCAGCCCGCAACACCTCCTAGTCCTCACGCCTCCCACTCACTCACGCGAGAGGGTGGCACGCCTCTCGCGAGAAGAACCCCGCGCCAAAGCCCGCGCAAAAGTGGGTGGGCTTTTTTAAAAAGGAAAAAAGGAACAGGAAAAACCTTCCCACGTGCTCCAGGGCAGCTAGCAGGACCGCCCCGCGCATCATGTGACCACGCCCAGCTGCCCCTCCATTGGCCAGAATCCGCTGGGCCAGGGGCGCTTTAAACTCGAGGCTGACCTTCGAACCTGCTGCAGACGTCTTGCGCGCTTCCTGGTCCGTTACCTTGGAAACTGTTTAACCCTTTCCTCTGGCAAAATATCCAAATCTTGGCTTTCTTTCTGCAGTTTTGGTTTAAGGCCCTGCCACCTTTCCTTCGTCCCCTTGGTTTTACCGCCTGGGGTCAGTTGGGCTCCCTCTTCGCCCCAGGCTAGCTTTGCTTTCTTCTGATTCCCGGGGCCCTTCTCATAGCGGCAGCCCCACCAGATCGGACGGCCCAAGAAAGGCTCATCCTTTGGGATAGCTCCGCCCCTTCTCCCCAGCATCTCTAGGGAGGATCACTCACAGCGCACCAGGCCAACTGCCCTATCCTAACCTCAACAATTAGCATCAAGGGATCTCCGGGCCCTAGTGCTCACCCTTCCGTCGTTACGCGATATCGCAATCGGGAAGTAAAAGCATTGGTCACGGAGAAACCAAGCTCTAGATGAAAAGCTAATATGTAGAAACAAGGTAGAATCAGAAGGGCGAATCCAATGATGTTGCAGTCTCCTCGAAGACATCTATCCCTCAAGGGTGGAAATACCTGATAGATGAGAAAGACGTTTTTAAGTGTAACCTCATTATGAGTTTTGCCCTGGTTGGGAGAAAGGGGCAGGGAAGAAAGGGTATATTCGTATGTTCATTTCTTCATTTAACAAATTTTTGTTGAGCTCCTACATATGTTAGGCACTCCTCCAGGCTCTTGATTGAGCTGCCTCGAAGACAGATAAATCTAGGTTCTAGGTAGCTTATGGGGGGGAGGGGAGAAAAATGTCGTTAGTGTTAAGCTCTGTGCAGAGGAAATACAGTGAATGATGTGATGGTGATTGTGATGGGGTGACCCTTTTGAGGAGGAGACATTTAAGAAGTGGTTGGCTTAACAGGCATGCAAATATCAGAGGGAAGAGCATTCCAGGCAAAGGATACAGCTAATTCAAAGGCCCTAAATAGGGTTTGAGGGGGAAGGTATGAGAAAGTAAGAGGAAATAAGCTTGGAAATGTGCTTGGAGAAGTAAACAAGCATTGGTTACATCCTGTAGGGCTTTGTAAGCCAATAAAGGAATTAGGGAGTTTATTCTGAGTGCAGTGGAAAGCACTGGAGAGTTTTAAATAGGGGAGAGACACCTATGGTTTAATTTTTTTAAAGCTCTTCGCTGCGGAGAATGGATTTTAAGGAGACCACAGAGGAAGCAGGGAGATTAGGAGATTTGTAATCTATGTAAGAGAGACTCCTGAAAATTTTTAATTTCCAATGACCTTGACATTCCTATTCTAAAATCCATTAGGTCAGAGTCCTGGTTCTGTTTGCCTGTTTTGTTAAGAACATCTAGATATCCTTCAGTTACTGCTGTTTAATTACAGTTGGAGAAATAAATGGGAAATTTTGTTACTTGGGAAAATGAATGGCCCAAAAGGAAAGTCACCTTTGATTTGTTTTCCTCCATTTACAACACACAGATAACCACCTCTTCTGTCCAAAAGTCAGTTCTAAGAAAAACCAACATAAAATGATGTTCAATGCAGATATTTATTCCTAAGTATAAGATTTGAAAAGATAGAGGTTGAAGGCTAGAAAATGAAGATGTTTCACTAACAGAAACAGAAATCAGGAGACCTGAGTTCCAACTGGAAGAACTCATTAACTCAAGCAAATCAAAGTACCTTATCATCCTTGAATCTCAGCTTCCTCATACATAAAACAAGGCAATGAACTAACCTACACGCAAGGTGGTTAAGCCTGAATTACACTTTGGCATGCACACACCAGCAAGACGGAAGCTGAAAAGGGAAATGAAATGAATTTTTATAAAAACCTAACAGAGTCGTCAGCACCTGCCAAATGAAATTGGAAGTGCGCGCGCGCGCGCGCGCACACACACACACCAGCTGAGGAACTATGAAACTGATTAATACAGATACCAGGAATGTTTCCCTAAGAAACCTTGGCCTTCTCAGAGTGTGAAAACGGAAGCATTGCCACCTGCTCAACCTCATACTCCCTTTCTCTGTAGCTATTTTGAACCTATGTAGTATTTAGTGAATAATGATGCACCTTTTCCTAATCAAGATTTAAGAACTAGAAAAGAAATGTTTAAAAGATCTGGAGCGATATTTTAAACTTAACACCTTGGTTTTAATGAAAATAAGATTTCAAGAAACATTGTATCTTTTTTTGAAATGAAAAGTGCTGAATGAGAAAAGGTATTATTTTAACACATTAAGATCATTCTTTTAAACTGCTGAAGGAACTGAGTACTCCTTTGAGTGCTGTTTGCAGTCCTTATAATGATTAACTGAAACAGCTGCTTGTTACTGCTAATTTAGATGAACAATGGGCTCAACTCTACCATTCTAACCTAAATTAAAACAGCCATAAATCCTCCCAAGTCACACTAGCAACACAGTCACTGTGGTGTCTCTTGCCAGCTACCATTATTTTGAATCCAACGAATGTAAAGTGAGAAGAAATTAGGGTTGAAATCCATTTCTACAGGTGTCCCTAGTTCCTGGATTGTTTTTATTTTCTTTTTTAACAGCTTTATTGAGCTATAATCCACATACAATACAATTCACCCAGTTAAAATGTACAGTTCAGTGGTTTTGGTATAGTCCCAGAGTTGTGTAATCATCACCAAAATCTTATTTTAGAACAGTATTTTCCCCCACAACAGAACCCCCATACCCATTAGCAGTCAATCCTCCACCTTGTCCCCAGCCCTAAGCAATGACTAATCTATTTATGCGTTTATAAATTTGCCTATTCTGGAAATTTCATATTAACAAAATTATCCAATATGTGGTCTTTAGTGTCTCACTTCATTCACATAATGTTTTCAAAGGTCAACCCTGTTGTAGCATTTATCAGCACTTCATTTCTTTTTATTGCCCAATCGTGATTCCATTGTATAGATATAGCACATTTTATGTATCAACTTATCAGTTAATAGGCATTGGATTGTTTCCACTTTTTGCCTATCTGAATAATGCTGCTTTGAATATTTGTGTACAAGTTTTGTGTGGATGTTGCTTATTCGTTTTTAATACTTTAAAAAATAAAATATATCCAGTTTACAAAGTCCTTTTTTTTTTTTTTCCCTAGCACAGCTACTTCTCTCCTAGCTTTGTCTTTTTTGCCTGCTGTTTGAAATATGTACACTCTATCCCCAGAGGGTTGGCATTTCTACTTGGGTAATTCACATCTGACCATGTCACTCCCCTGTTTAAAACCATTCAGTGGCTTATTATGGTTCGGCCCATGATCTTCCTAACTTTCTCCTCTGCTCTGATATCATTCTCCTTCTTGGACAAGTCTTCCTTTCGGTTGCTTGAAATAGGGCCAGACCCTCCCTGCTTCAGGGCCTTCCCACAGGCTGTTCCTTCAGTAGTAATGTGCTTTCTCTCTCCATCCCCCCTTAGCCTCTGAATGCCCATGAATCCTTCAGCATCCTGCTCTACTCTCATTTCCTCAAGAACTCTTGTCCTAACTCCCCAGACTAAGTAAGATCCTCCTTATCTAGGACTCTCTACTTTTTCTTCAAAGCATTCATCAACTTACAATGATTCCTATTGGAGTAATTATTTGGTTAATGTCTGTCTCTATCCTCCGCTAGATAGTAGGATCCCTGAGCAAGAACCACATCTGTTTTTAGTTATACATGCCTGGTACATAGCGGGTGTTAGTAGTTATTCAATAGCTATTCAAAGGAAGGAAGGAAGGAAGGGAGGGAGAGAGGGAGGAAGAAAGAGAGAGAAAGAGAGAGAGAAAAAGGAGGAGGAGGGGGAGGGGGGGAGGAGGGAGGGGAGAAGTAGGAGGAGAGAAGGAAGGAACAGGGAGGAGGAAGAGGAAAGGAAGAAAGGAAGGAAGGAAGAAAGGAAGGAAAGGAGTTCTGTTTTACCTCTTTTGCTAGAATTGAACTAAATTTTAGGCTCACGATGGAGGCTGTTGGGCCCACGGTGCCACCTCAGCAAACCAAACCTTAGAGAACTTTCATGTCCCTGTACATTGTCCACTAGACCAGAAACAGTATATCCAGTCCGCCAATCCCCAAATGCCAAGCCAACTCTGGACTTATTTCCTTGTTCCTTCTCTCCCCAAGCAAGATCAACTCTGTGGCCCCCCAATCAGATATTTTCTATTTTTCTTTTCCGTGTTCTTTATTCTTTATTCTATAAAAAGCTTCCTGGCTTCCACTCCATTTGGCAGTTCTCCAAATGGAGACCGTCTGCTTCATGAAGAGGTAGTTTATTTGTATCACCTAAATTGTTTTCTTTAATCTTTTTTTTTAACACCAGGAATCTTCAGTAAAGTCTTGATAAATGTTGTAAGCCCAATCTGTGCGGTGGCAAAGGGAATTAGTAGAAAGCCTGTCCCATGCTTGAGATGGTGTAGCAGGGGACACACATGTCCCCTGCCCACGCTCCCTGCAGAAGGGGGTGTAGAGAGGGGAAGGCCAGTGGTGTACAGTGAAGCTGAGGCAGCAGAGTGACAAGTCAGAGAACACAGGCTGTGTCTAAGTGCACCTAACATTATGCCTAGGAAAGCCTCACACGTCCCCAGGACACATTCTAGTGGGCTAATTTCTAGCAATCAAGTTAGTAGCTGGTGGGGTCTCCTCCAAAGTAATTTTGCTATTTAATGGAAATGTTACTTTCATTTGTTTACATAGCCTGACGGAGCCAAGACGTTTGGTTTATCAGCGCATGAAAGAATTATGGTCCAGCACGGATGAATGATTTGTTCTTGATCACTGGGGGCACTAAATGTCATAGTTCTGACTAAAATTAGCTGGTTCAATCTGGTTCTACCTTTCCACAGAACTAGGCGTGCTGCACAAAGCTAGCTACTCATTGTCATCCTCCTAATGACCTTTTGACTACAAAGGATACAGGAAAAGATAATAGAGCAGACTGCCTTTTCTGGTGGTTGCTTTACAAACATTATTTAGTAATAATAAACCAATGTAAAACATTTGGAAAGTGGGAAAATATGAAAATTATAATTTCATCAGCCATTTAAAAACAAAAATGCTTTTTAAATTTAAAAGGTGAAGTTTCTCATTCATGACTGTTTTACTAGCATGTATATTACACCACAGTCTGTTGTATCGTTTATAACTTATACTTACTTTACTCTTTTGTAGTGAGTCTCTTGAAGGATAAAACTCATCTTAACCATTCTTATAACATGATACGTAGTAATTTTTTTTTATCGAAGTAGAGTTGATTTACAATGCTGTGCCAATCTCTGCTGTACAGCAAAGTGACTCAGTTATACACAGACATTCTTTTTAAAATATTCTTTTCCATTATGGTTTATCCCAGTAATGTTTTCATATATATATATATATTAGTGAATAATACAGGTGATAATTCAGAAGTGCCACTCCAAATTAGACATCTTGAATTAGCAAAATAAATTTGAGTACTATTATATATCCTACTCACATATAATAATTCTTCTGATTTAAAACATCATAGGTATAGCTAAATTACTAACTTAACTTCCAATATGTAAAATACAGCTATACCATCTTTTAAGAAAACATAATGTATATTGTTTGAAATTCAAAAACAAATAATCATGTCTAAATGTAATTACTTCATAAGACAGTTTTTAAAATATCAGTGCCTTTCTGATTTTAAATAGTTGGTATAGAGTTAATTATAAAATAGAAGAGCAAAGGTTCATAAAACACTTATGTTACAGACCTTTCTAATTCAGAGAAGCACAAATGTAATCAAGAATTTTTAAAGCATTTAGCATAATTAAATGGAAAAATAATTTACAAAAACATTTATGTACAACTTTTCAAAAATGTCGTTTGCAAAAGGTGAAATAGACTTCCTCTTCATATGAGCCAACAGCATATATGTTTACTACATAAAAAAAGATATTAGATGACTTACCCTGGATTAGGTATCTAAAGGGCAAGGGAAGTCCTTTGAATATTGTCATAACCTTATGACAAGAGAAAACAGATCCTAGAACAAGTTGTTCCTGGGACTATCATTCCTTGTTGCTTGGTTGCTTTGCTTTTCAAATGAAACATTAACTTAACATGAGATAAGAGCATCTGTATTCATTAGTTAACTCACATGAAATTCAACAGAAATATCCTTATGTGATTAAATCTTTAAAAGTAGGTAATACTCATACATGTGAAATATGAATACTGCATGCCTACTTCTGGCCCCAGAAGCATTAAACACTGTAGTAAAAATCTAGGCTGAAAAATCACAGAACTTTTAAGATACCCTGAATGCTTCCCAGGCTTTAAGAAATCCCTGTTCTTTGTGGGATTTTAAGCCATTAAATTGTGCTAGAGATGTCTAGTCTAGCCCCATTCTAGTTTTTTGTTTGTTCGTTTGTGGTACGCGGGCCTCTCACTGTTGTGGCCTCTCCCGTTGCGGAGCACAGGCTCCGGATGCGCAGGCTCAGCGGCCATGGCTCACAGGCCTAGCCGCTCCACGGCATGTGGGATCTTCCCGGACCGGGGCACGAACCCGCGCCTCCTGCATCGGCAGGTGGACTCCCAACCACTGCGCCACCAGGGAAGCCCCCCCCCATACTAGTTTTGATCCCGATTTGTTTTGGATCCCCTGGGGTTGTCCTAGAACAGATTTGCTCTTCTTCCCAGCAATGAAACCTGTGAAATCAGCCAACCTTCCAGAGGATAACTAGGAGTCCTCATAGTCAGTTCTCATGAACTTCAAAGCAACCCACCATCTCTGCTTTACTGGCCTACATCACTTCATGGTTAGCACTATCCTCTTCCTCTGAAGGACGTGGCTACCGAAATATAAAAATGCAACCTTAGGCTACATGAATGCTAGTATGATGCTCAGAACAAAAGAGGTGGTGGCCCTACTCTACTCTAAGTTAGTCAAGTCCACACCTGCATTAACCAGTGAGATATGACCAGAGGTGAGGGGGTAAGAAAATATGTCATAGGTAAAATTTCACCTGTGTATTTCACTTGGAAAAGGGAAGATTCACAGGGATATAATAAACTGAAGTCGAAATACTGTCATACAAGAAATGTCTTAGACTTCCGTTCTTCCAGAGGGAAGGGAATAGATCTGAGTTCAAATATAAAGCGGAAAATAATTAGCAGTGTCTTAGAATGCAATGGGTTATCTTTATAAACAGTGGATGTCAAATTTCTTGAGCTATGTGCAATTTTTTATTTTTATATCTTGTTTTTTTGTATTCTTTTTTTTCTTTTTTGGACTAAGTACTCACGTTGAGCTTCACTTCCTCATGCTCATGCAATTTATTTTTAAGACACGCTTTTTAGAGCCCAAATTGGTAAGGGCCTAATCTCTGACTTTGTCACATTTTGCTCTTATTTCTAAATTGATTTAAAAGTTCTTCCTTTTTAAAGCCTGTCCTTATCTCACATTTGATTGTGCAGGTTGCTATCCTTATCAGTTGCTGTAATAAGATTCTTACAAAGATCTTGTCATCTCGAAACATCATGCCTAAAGGCAGGGCATAATGGGTGTAACAAGACTCCTACAGAGGTCCTGTTTTACACTCTAACCACCTGTAATTCTTGCTCTCTTTTTCAGATGGTCAGTAGCTATTCTGAAACTCCTGTATAAACTCTTGATGAAAATAAGATGTGCAATAAATAAAATATGATAGAATACCACACCACCTTTTGTGTATGGCTTGAGGAAATGTCATTCTTTTATGGGAAAGAGAAGTCAACATTTTACAAGGTACTACTTGGGCTTTAGTGTCAAACCCTGTGCCCTGCCAACTTCAATATTAGTCTGAATTTTTTATAACTGTTCTTAATTATCATGAACATTTCTTGCTCACTTTACGTGATTCTAAGAATTCAGCTAAGTTCCAAGTGGAAAAAATGTCCTCAGCTGATGTCTGCCAAAATATACATCATCCTATTCGATTCTGGATCATTATTACCTCTCCACACCAGCATCCTCTGAAGTGCTTGCATTTCTACCTGGTCTCTCCCGAAAAAGTCAATGCAGCGTTCTGCTACAGCATCCCTTCATTAAAACACGACCGGACAATGCCATTTTGCAAACAGAGAGCTCTTTCTGCAGACATAATTGATTCTCAGATACCATTCGGAATCTGTACACCAGTCCCTTCTGCCAGGACGCGGCAAACGCTTCCTCTCCTTGTTTTTAACAATCTGATTCACCACCTCCCCTGGGGACAGGGTTTTGTGACACCACAATGTTCCGTCCTCTGATCCAGCCTGTATTCCACCTCCTGTCCCTCCTCCTGAAATGGCAATAATATATGAAGAGACCAAGCAAATCCTCCACCTGCCCTCAGGGAGAAGTCTCTCTCAAATTACCTGCAAGCCATAGAAGATTGTCATGAATCCTGCCCTCTGTTCATTTGTTCACCACCTCGGCCAACTTGGGTTCTACTTTCCTTGACTCACGACTTCTAATACCTGCAGGTCAAAAAGTGAAAGTTACAGGATGTAATGATGTACAAGATATACATAAGAACAAACACCTGCTGGGGGAAGCCAAAGGCTTTCTGTGCCCCATGCCAAGCATTCAGTTTCCCTGGGCCACCTTCATGATGGATTTCCTCATTAAACACCCTGCCTCTCAGTGATATAACACCAACTTCATGGCTGTTCCAATAACAAGTGGCTCACTTCCACCTATGCCAGGAGCCACTGGGATACTCATATTGGTCATGTTTTACCTCTATAAAGGCATCAACAAAATTGCTCCAGTCTGAGGACCACTCCGTCCCCCCCAGGCCCCAGTATTTATATGCAGGGTCACTTTACATCCTGTTTTTGCCTGATACAATCATACACAATCCTGGTATAATCACAGTTTTTGCTGTTATTAATGCCTCTTTTCTTTCTCAAAAAAATCTGTTCGTAAACTAAATTATAATGACATCCTATTTATATCCTGCCTTAGACAGACCCTTTTTTACCTGCCAGGTCAAAATGGACCTGTCTCGGATACCACCCCAGACTGCTAGCCAGACAGAAATAACCAGCCAGACCTAAAGCTATATCTGCAGCCTCACTCTTCCCACTACCAAGGTAACTAATTGGTCATTTCTCCTTCCCACCATCTAAATTGTTTATTTAAATGTCATCCACACTTACCTCAGAATATCAAATATACATGAACTACATTTTCTAACCAAGGTACTTCTTGGATTTATTCCTCTTTGTCAGTGTTTGTAGCTATAGAATATGTTGAGGAATTCTAAGCCACAAAGGGTAACTGACAAGCTTTCTCAGGGAAGCCAAAGTGACCTTCAAATGTTATGTCAGCAGTGGTACCCAGGGGCAACCCTATTGCATGTTACTAATCTCAATAACATCCTGGTAATTTCACTCCTTACAACCTTTCACAAAGCTACATGGCACCCTTCTCATCTTCTCAGCATTAAGCCTATCATATTGGTGACCTACAACTACAGCTCCTAAATGCTCTCAAATTCTACAACTCTCAAATCAAACAGCCTCTCCCTTATCCTGCCAAATTCAAGTCCCACCCTTCACACTAATAAAAGATATTTAGGAATACATAGTTCATGTCATACCAGATTCTTGGATGCACTGGAAAAAACTCCAGTACTTCAATAAATGGTATACAAGCAGAAGACCAGAGCTGAGAGCCTACCATCTCATCTCTGCTTGTCATTTGGAGTCTTTGGTCACTGCCCTACACAGAAGATGCAGAATCCCATAATGCTGAGATGTCTACTGCCATCTGGTGTCTAGAAGACTAATTAGTCCACTTGGAGGAAGTGGCATCACCTCCTATCCCCAAAGGTCTGACTCCCCCTGAGAACTCCTGAAAAGACATTTGGCAGGAAGCCTCCATAGGATAAATTTTTCTCCACACTGACTCTGCCTAGCTCCTGCTTCACCCATTATCTTTGCCTCTATGCAACCTACTTGACAGCTGTGCTACTTGAAGGCAGACAGGGACTGTGTGTTGTTTATAATTGATGTTTCCTCTGTCACAGAATTAGGCAATAGGCATCGTTTGGGCAGCAGACTCATCTCTGCTGCCCCACTCTATCTTTTAGCCCTCTCTTTTCATACGCTGGTCTGGAGGCTTGGTGCGAGGAATGGCAACAAAAAGTGGAGCTCTGGGATCAGAGTTAGTAGCCTTGAGGATAGTGGAGCTCCAGGGTGCGGGTGATCCAGTTGCTAATGAGTCTAAATCAGGCATGAGCTGTAGTAGTCTCTAAAAGTGCAATAAACAGAGAGGTCTTAGAAGAAGAAACCTAGGTAGAGCCAAAGAGGAATCTTCAGAGAGCAGAAAGACCACACTGTTCAAATGCAGGGCTATTCAGGAGATCTAAGGCAAAGGGTTGCTGACATGTTGTATTTCACAAGGCAAGTAGCTTGGAAGCATGCCATCCTGGGTGTATGCTTAAAGGACTCATGATGCCCCAGTCACCTCTAAGACAGCATTATATTTCCAAGAAATATAGACATATTATAGACCTTTAGGTCTAAGGAGTGAGGGAAGGTTAAGAGAGACAGCTGTGTCCTAATAAGTGGTTTTTACTTTGAAGGCCTGGATCTCAAGAGCATTTAATTTGATCAGTCTGACACAGGTTAGGAAGGAAGTCTGAAAGCTTAGCAAGTACTGAGAGCTGTGAATTTTCATCACTCTTAGCTGGGCTATCTATTACACTCATCCACTAGATTGGGACAGGTTTTAGACAACAGAGCTGGGTGGAAATCCAATCTGGAACTCAGAGTTCCATATCCCCAAAATAGTTCATGAATGCAGCAGGTGTCGAAGGATCTAACAACGAGTATAAGAGGTTATCCAAAAAGTGGACAAATCCAAGCTCAGGGAACCTAGGCTCCGGAGACACTCAGAAATCCAGGCTGACAGCTGGCAGGAACTAAGAATGTGTATCAACAAATAAAATAATCTCTATCCATATGGGTGCAGAAGCAGGACGTCAGTTGAGGAAGAGAAATGGCCCAAACAAGGGAAGCTTACGTTCCTGGATCAACTCCTCAGTTACCAAGGACCTCAGGTTCAATGAAAAGAGAGGAATCAATCGTATGAATCAGCAACCAAGTTATTAAATGGAGACATAAGATCAGAGTGAACAGAAGTTTTGAAGTTAGGATAAATCCTAGAACCTGGTTCAGGTTGTTTTGCCAGGAGAATATGGAGGTAGATGATGGGAACTATAGTTTTAAATTATGAAACATTTAAAATAATAAAATAAACTAAAGGTAATATAACAGATTTTTTTTAAAGTAAAATGTTCCAGGTACAGTTAAAGCTTTATTCTCACTGTGCTTTCTCCTTCCCTTCCATAGGAAACCACCATCCTGAAATTGATGCATATCATTACCACAAATGTTTTTATACTTTTACTATATGAATTCATAAACAATATATGCTATTTGAGTGTTTAAATTTTTACATAAACGGTATCATGTGGTGTGTACATATTTGGCAATCTGCTTATTCTTTCACTCAACACTAAAAAATCCAACATACTGATTGATGCATGTTTATGCGATTCATTGATTTGTATTAATAGACACGTTTATTTATGCATTCTCCTTTTATTAAATGTCTCTAGTTTTCATTAATACAATCTTGCAATACACATTCTCGTACATATCTTTGTGCCCATATGTACATACCTAGGAATGGAATCGTTTGGTCATAGACCAGAGGTATCTTCAACTATTAAGGTACTACCAAATAGGTCTCCAGGTGGTTGTACTGATTTACATTTCCATTTGCAGGGTGTACGAATTCCCATTTTCTTTTATCCTTGCCAAAACCTGTGTTATCACACAGTTTTACCAACCTGAGGGGTCTAAAATGATATCTCATTTCCCTGCATTTTTATGACTACAGTATTATTGAGCATATTTTTAGATGTCTGTTGATATTGCTTATTCTGAATTCCTTTGATGGAAGTTGCCTGTTCGTACAATTTGCCCATTTTTCTAATGGACTGTTTGCTTTCTGAAAATCATTTTATGTGAATTTTTACAGAAGTCAAAGCATCATATGAAAAGATCATTAGTCATTAAATAAATGCAGAGTAAAGTCACAATGAGATAACCTCACCTACTAGAACTTACCTATTAGAACCGCCTTAAAAACTGACAATACCGGGACTTCCCTGGTGGTACAGTGGTTAGGACTCCAAGCTCCCAATGCAGGGGGCCCAGGTTCAATCCCTGGTCGGGGAACTAGATCCCACATGCATGCCAAAACTAAGAGTTCACATGCTGCAATTAAGGAGCCCGCCTGCTGCAACTAAGACCCGGCACAACCAAATAAATAAAAAAAAAAAAAAAAAAAAAAAAAAAACCTGACAATACCAAGTATGATAAGGACAGGAGCAACAGGTACAAATACTCATTCATCAATGGTGGTATTGAAAATGGCACAGCAATTTGGAAAACCGTTTGGTAGTTTATTATAAAGTAGATATAGAGGCATATATCTACCATATGCCCCAGCAATCCTATGGTGTTTACCTGAAGGAAAGGAAGATACATGTTCATAGAAAACCTGTACACAATTTTTTATGGTGGTTATATTCATAATCACCCCAATCTGGCAACATCCCAATTTCCTTCAACAGGTGAATGGATAAACAAACTGGTAAACCCATATAGTGGACTCCTACTCAACAATAAAAAGGAAAAACTACTGATATAAGCAATGAGATGGATGATCTCAAAATATTTTTATGCTAAATGAAGGAAGCCAGACTCTAAAAGCTATATACATATGATTCCATTTAAATGACATTTTGGAAAGGGCAAAAATATACAGAGAAATATAGATCAATGATTGCCACAAGCTGTGGGAGGGGGGATGGGTTGACTGGAAACAGGCCTTACAGAACTTTTTTGCAGATCAAACAAATATTCTCTACTTTAATAATAGAGCTGATTGCACAACTCTATGCATTTGTCAAGATTCATAGGACTGTACGGAATAGGATGAGTTTTCCTGTTTGAAAATTATATCTCAATAAACCTGACTGCTTGACATATATACACTAATATGTTTTAAATGGATAACTAATAAGAACCCAGTGTATAAAAAAATAAATAAAATTCAAAACCTCAATAAACCTGACTTAAAAATAAAATAAGTGATTTATAAGATATATGTATATATAGTATATATACATGTATGATATGTGCTTATATATCATATATACATTTGTGTATATATATAATAGATACTAATCCATGGTAGTTTTTATGTTGGAAAGTATTTTTTCCAGTCTGTGGTCTTTTAACTTTTGTATGTTGTTTACTATTGAACAGAAACTTAACATTTTTATTCAGTGAGATTTTGAATCCTTTTTAAAAAATGGGCTACGCTTTTTATGCCTTACTTAAAATAATCCTTCCATAGCCCAACAACACAAAATATTCTCTTATAATTTCCATTTTTTTTAACATCTTTATTGGAGTATAATCACTTTACAATGTTGTGTTAGTTTCTGCTGTGTAACAAAGTGAATCAGCTATACATATACATATACCCCCATATCTCCTCCCTCTTGCTTCTCCCTCCCAACCTCCTTATCCCACCCCTCTAGGTGGTCGCAAAGCATGGAGCTGATCTCCCTGTGCTATGTAGCTGCTTCCCACTAGCTATCTCTTTTACATTTGGTAGTGTATATATGTCAGTGCCACTCTCTCACTTCATCCCAGCTTACCCTTCCCCCTCCCCGTGTCCTCAAGTCCATTCTCTAGTCTACAGTATTAGTATTACAATTTTTTATAGTAGTCTTGAGATGTTTAGTATTCTTATTGTCAGCTTAATGGGCATTGGCTTCTGTCCTTTAATTGGTTGTCACTTTTGCTGAATTTCTGCAGGGATATGTATTGAACAAATTATAAGAGGTAAGTTTTATGCTCTGTTGCATATTTCTTGTTATTAATTTCCAACTTAACTGCCCTGTGGTTGAGTCCCTAGTTTGTATGACCTGGGTTCTTTAAATTTGTTGACAATTGCTTGAAGCCCAGAAATCAGCCTTTCAAGCTCTAGTTTATTTTCTGTAAACTAGGGGCTTAGTGGAGAGGTTAGATCAGATCAGTGATTCCTAACCTTGGTCAAAGGTAAGAGTCATCCAGGGAGGGTGATCAAAATGGTGCCCTGACCCCTTCCCCAGAGATTCTACTTCCATAGGTCCTGGACACTTTTTAACATGCTTTTCAGATGATTCTTGGGAAGTCAGCTGAGCGTTGGAAACTGTTGAACCAAGGTTGCATTTTTAAAACTGTAGAACTATGGGCTGTGACCTGTTAGTGCAGTGGTTGGGCTGCCGTCTGTTTTTGTAAATAACATTCTATTAGAACACAGTCGTGCCCATTATTTACATGTTGTCTGTGGCTGTTTTCCTGCTGCAGTGGCAGCATTGAGTAGAACTGGAAAAGCCCACATGGCCCACAAAGCCCCAAGTATTTACTACTTGGCTTTTTACAGAAAAAGTTTGCTGACCCTTTCATTTGCAGGCTATAAAATCACTTTAATAGGTTGCAATCGGTATTTAAAAAAACAAAATAGAAAATATTAAAACACATTGCATGTGCATAAGTGCTGCTTTGTTAAACTTAATATGTAAACATATATGTTTATACATATATATGCACACACACATATGTATATATTTGTATATACTGGGAAAAAACGTATCTCTCACTGTGAGTAGCAGTCAAAAAAGCTAAAAAAACCCTAAACGGTAAGATCTTTGGTCCCTTCCCTTTGCGGACCTTCTCTCAGTTGCTAGGGCGCTATGGCAGCGTGGATTGGGGTGGGAGGGAGGTCTAGGGGGGAGAGGAGACATGCAGAGAACGTGCTTTACTGACACCACGCTTCTAGGGGCTGCGTCCTACTTAGTAAGTCAGTGTCTCTCCTTTAAGGAAAGATAGTGCTCAATGCCCATATTTATCCATAATGTCATTGCCAGAAGTAGGACCAACCTGAGTCGTGTGAGGGTGTGAGGACATTTCAAATGGGACTAATACTAAACTTACAGGGTTGTGATGAGGATTAAATGTACATAGAGTGTCTCAAACTAAGAAGTGCTATACAATGCCAGGACGCTACAATTTTTCATCTGTAGCCTCTCTTTCTTGTGGTTGGAATCCACACCCCAGCCATAGACAAGTTCCAGGATGTTACCAACCATAGCACTGATTGTCACATTTTGTGAATGTACCAGCGGTGGCACAAGGACTGAGGGAGACAAATATCAAGGCTAGAGCTAGGAAAGGAAAGATAGAGTCAGATTCTTGGACTACTGTGACAATTCTTATTTCTAAAATAATAATAATAATAATAATGCAGAGAAATCTACTGTATTTAGATTTCCCAGTGAAAATTTAATTTCCTAGCACTATTCCATGGTCTGAATGTTTGTTGAAATCCTAACCCCCCAAGGTGATGATATTAGGCAGTGGAGCCTTTCGGAGGTGACTAGGTCATGAGGGCTATGCCCTCATCAGTGGGATTAGTCCCTCCCTCATATAAAAGACTCCAGAGAGCTTCCTGGCCTCTTCCAACATATGAGGACAGAGGGAGAAGATGGTCCTCTGTGAACCAGAAAACGGGCTCTCACCAGACACAGAATTTCCCAGTACCTTGATCTTGGACGTCTCAACATCCAGAACTGTAAGAAATAAATTTGTGTTGTTTAAAATCCACCCAGTCTATGGTATTCTGTGACAGCAGCCCGAATGGACAAAGACAGACGATAAACTGTTAGCTGCCAGGATTAGGGAATTGACCTTCTGATTAATCAAGAATTATGGCTATATAAACAAATGACTAAAGAATTATTACAGAATAACATATAATTTGCCTTTTAAAGTATAAGTAATTTAATACGGTGACTCAGAAAGTCCTTCAGAATCAGGCAGTGTCTCAGGGTCACCATGGAGATGCATAAAAGTTTTGGTTACTAGTGACTTGTTTTTAAAAGGAAGCTGTATAACAAGCTTTTTTTGGAGTTCAAACTCTGATTCATTTGTTTCCTAATTTGGTTAGGATTCTGCATAGTTTTCCTTTATATATAGTCAACTGCAGAATTGAAGGGGACCCCAAGATGTTCTGGTCCTATGGTGAAAACATTTTCTTCCTTACACAGAGTTCACATTCTCTCAGCCTCTGTTTGAACCCTTCTCTCAAAGGGGAACTCATTCAATGAGACAGTCCAGGGCATCTTTGGATATCATAGTTTTTCCTGTCAATTTCACTTGCTTGTCTCATTTAAAAGTATCCATCAATAGATGAATGGATAATAGTATGTGTGTGTATACACACACACACACACACACAATGGAATACTACTCAGCCATAAGGGAGAATGAAATTTTGCCATTTGCAGAAACATGGATGGGACTTGGAGGTCATTATGCTAAGTGAAATAAGCCAGACAGAGAAAGACAAATACTCTTTGATATCACTTATATGTGAAATCTAAAAAATACAACAAACTAGTGAATATAACAAAAAAGAAGCAGACTCAACCTAGTGGTTACCAGTGGGGAGAAGGAAGGTGCAATACAGGGGTGGGGGGAGTGGGAAGTACAAACTACAAGGATGTATTGTAATAGGCTACAAGGATGTACTGTAAAAATGGGGATATAGCCAATATTTCGTAATAACTGTAAACGGAGCGGAACCTTTAAACGTTGTATAAAACTTGAAAAAAAATTTTTTTAATCTCAAAAATAAGGATGAGCAATCAACATACCTACATCTTACAGAACACACTAAGAACCAATATTTTGTAATAGCTGTAAATGGAACATAACCTTTAAAAATTGTATAAAAATATAAAAAATTTAAAAAGAACTTATGCAAGTCCAACTCCCCGCAACGGTCCCTCAAATACTTAAATCAATTCTACGTACAACCTCATCTCCTCCCACCTCTACCCCCTTTCCCCAACCCTAAAGTTTCTCTTTTTCAAGCTAAGAATCCTCCAGTCCCTCAACTAATCCTCCTGCGGCAGCGTCTTGCCCCACTTTCCACTGAATGTAATAAAGATTGCTGTTCTTAAAGAAGAGTGCCTTATTAGACTAAGTGGCCACTTAAGAAACTGTTAGCTCTCAGCTCCCAGTACACACTTTGATCGTCTGCTCTGCGATGCTGGGGTTAAGGCTCTTGCAATACAAATGGCATTGCTCCCTGCCAGCTGGTTTTCTACCCGCTCTGCCAATGGGCTACACAAGAGGGAAATTGGAAAGTGGGAGGGGAAAAGGCTTACTCTTCCTGTTTTGTTCACTGTTGCTGCTGGCGTCACCTGGGCGCCAGTTCTCACTCTGGAAGGGCAGTAGGTCCCATTCTCCAGCCTAGAACCAGCTTCATCACACCCATCTCCCAGAAGCACCATCTGGAAAGCAACCCCTCCTCCAAGGTATGAGTCCTAGATCTGTGGAGCCCCTTTTCTGAGTCCCTGGGGTCTTTCAGGACAACTTCATCTTTTTCTTTTTTTTTTTCTTGTGGCCTCTGAGCAGCTTGCAGGATCTTGGCAGTTCCCCGACCAGGGATCAAACCTCTGTTCCCTGAAGTGGAAGCACCGACTCCTAACCACTGTACCGCCAGGGAATTCCCATAACTTCATCTTCTCTAATGGCTTCAAGCCACCAGATGAGGCTCCCAGATCTGTATTTCTTTCCCATGCCTCTCTCCAACATTGTCATGTATCTTATGGACATCCTACAGTCGTCTTAAACCCATGGATGCCCGAATATGAATTTGACCAAGGTACTTTCCTTTTCAGTTGGTAGAAACCTGGAATTCTTCTTTCCTTTTTGTTCATCCACCGCCAGTCTCCAAGCGCAGGCCATTTCATCTCAGTGTTTCTCAGATCTGTTCCCTCCTTTCCAGTTCCACTAAAACTGCCCTAAAGAAGTCCCTCAGGGCTTCCCTGGTGGCGCAGTGGTTGAGAGTTCGCCTGCCGATGCAGGGGACACGGGTTCGTGCCCCGGTCCGGGAAATCCCGCAAGCTGCGGAGCGGCTGGGCCCGTGAGCCATGGCCGCTGAGCCTGCGCGTCCGGAGCCTGTGCTCCTCAACGGGAGAGGCCACAGCAGTGAGAGGCCCGCGTACCGCAAAAAAAAAAAAAAAAAAAGAAGTCCCTCATTATCTGTTTCTTAGACCTCCAGCTGATCTTCCTGTCCTTAGTCCTCTGCAGGTCAATTCCACCCACGGAGGTCAAATCTGATTGCACTGTTCTGCCCTCACCTACGCAAGTTCCATCTCCGGTCTCTTGCTGTACTCCTTTCATGCTTCAGCAACACTGAGCTGTACCCACCATGCTGTTTCGCTGTCTTCTGCTGCACTGTCACCCCTGCATCACACACACTTACTTTGCCTGGCTAACTGCTTGAAGACTCAACTCAAGGTCACGTATCCAGGAAGGGGCCCCTAAACCTCCTCGAAATCCTCCCTTCCTCTCTGCTCCCCCCATACTTGGTTGCAGATTTTCATCACTGCACATAACACTCTGTGTTACAATAAGCTTTCTTTCTCACTAGACAGGACTATTCATAGATCACTTCCGCTGGAAACAACACCTGTCACATATTTGGTTCTTAACAAGTGTTTATTGGTGAACTTCAAGAACTCATTAAGGATAAATCGAATTATGTTTTTACCATGAATTCCCCCACCGGGCGGGATATTACTCAGCAATAAAAAGAAACAAACTATTGATACATGCAACAACCGGATGAATCTCAGGAAATTAGACTGAGTGAAATAAAGAAGTCACACCCTGTATGATTCCATTAATATAACATTCTTGAAATGACAAGATTATAAAATTGGAGATGGATTAATGGTTTCCCAGGGTTAAGGGTGGGAAGTGGAGGTGGGAGGGCAGTAGGTGTGGTCATAAAAGGGCAACACGAGGTATCTTTGTTATGGGTCCATGTGATGAGAAAATGTTTCAGCATCTTGACTGTGTCAGTGTCAATATCCTGGTTGCAATATTGTACTATATATAGGCTTGCAAGATGTCATCACCAGGGAGAAATGGGTAAAGGGTACACAGGATCTCTCTCTCTCTCTCTGTTATTTTTTTACAACTATATGTGAATCTACAATTATCTCAAAATAAAAGGTTTAATTTAAAAAAAAAGAGGGATTCCAATCAAAAAGAATGGAGACTTCACACATTGTCCAAATGCATTCTTTTTATTTGAGAAGGACGATCTCAAGGCAGTGCCCTTTGGAAAAGGCATCTCTCATCATCATGTACATCGAGATCAACCATTACTCTCGGCAAGTACAAAAATACACGCATCAGTGACTTTCATACAATAAATACATAATCATGCATCCCACAATAAAAGGCACAGAAACCTTAGTAGTCATAAAAATTACTAGCTACATTAACAAAGCCACCCAAATTATCAGTATAAGGAACTGTAACAATATATTCCAAAGGTGAAAACACATAAAACATCTTTAAAATAGTATGCAATAAATATCTCAATTGTATATATTTTAAAAATTATGCCATTGTAAACAGCATGTAAACAAACAAAACTCACGTTTTCTTACCATTATTAAAAGTCATTAGAGCTAAAGTTATAACCTCTGCTCTGTCAGGTATATTTCACTGGCAAGTGTACTAAGCAGTTTAAAGTTTCACTCTTTTCTGCAGCAAACAGAGCCCACTGTGTAATAAATAGATAGGATCTCCATCTTTCAGATACAAGTTTCAAAACAGACTACCAAAATGTAGTAAATTCTTATCTATAAATAATATGGCAAAGGCTAGATCCCAACTATCTTCTGCAATGCAAGGGACAAAAGGAACAATATTGTTAGGTTTTCAACATGATGATAAATAGGAGGTAAATCACGACTGATTATCTTTTTAAAAAATATTTATGTGGTTGCGACGGGTGTTAGTTGCAGCACATGGGCTCCTTAGTTGTGGCATGTGAACTCTTAGTTGCAGCATGCGTGTGGGATCTAGTTCTCTGACCAGGGATGGAACCTGGGCCCCTTGCATTGGGAGCTCAGAGTCTTAACCACTGTGCCACCAAGGAAGTCCCATGACTGATTATTGAAAGGTAGAATGAATGTGCTGAATATGACGGTCAAGTGTCCAGCCTTCTGAGCCTCTTTCTTTTGTGGTCCTTTTACAACATCGAACGAAGAGTAAAGCTCTATCAAACTAAGAATTTCCTTTTGCTAGAGAACATAGAAATGGTTGATACTTTATACTGATGGAAAACGGTGACTTCCAAATATGCCTATCAAAATGTAAATGTACATACAAGTAAGGTTTTTTCCATACTTATCGACAATAGTTTTTTCCTTCTCATAAAGGAACCCAATTGCCTAACCATCAATAAATATTCAGAGAAGTTAATTTTTTATAACTCACATATTTTTGTTTTGTTTCATCTATATATCAGTGCATTGTGGCACAAAAATACCAGTAGTAGATTTACTATATGCTTAGATAAGTATGCTACCTGTTACGTAGTATTACTCCCTACTCCCCATTAAAAATAACTGAGGTGGAAACATCAACCCATAACTTCAAGTAGAGCCTTTGAAGTATACCAGAAAGCACTATTTACTTTTTCCCTCTACTGTGGGTTCCCAATGTATACTTCATATATTTTGGTGTGTGTGTCATTAATGAGGATATATGCCTTCCTAAAATGGACTTAAAATTGAACTTGTGTCCTACAAACTCATTAGTCACTTGGATCACACATAGCACCTATGGTTGTGGAAATGGGGTTCTATAGGATTGATGAAAGATGTACTTGACAAGTGATGGTCAAAAATTATTTGTGGTTGACCTGAAAATACAAAAACTGTGGACATAAGAATGGGATTACTTATTTATGACACAGAATTTAGTTTTTTGGGTGGAAGGTGACCACTTCCCTGAAAAAATCTGATGAATACTACTTGATTTAAAAACATGTCCTCCCAATTTCTTAAACAAACTGTAGAAGAATCATCATGAAAACGAACTTGAACTCTTTCAGACAAGAGCTATGTCTTATTTTCTTCGTATCCCTGGCATTAATCAAATGTCAAGTGTAGAGCAGGTAGAAAAATATCTATTAAGTGAGTGAAATAAGAGGCCATTTAATTACATGCAAATTTTGGATTTATTTAATTTTTAAAATTATTGACTTTAAAGGGCTGTTTCTTTTTTAGGGCGGGGCCATGCCAGGTGGCATGCAGGATCTTAGTTCCCTGACCAGGGATCGAACCCATGCCCCCTGCAGTGGAAGCGCAGAGTCCTAACCACTAGACTGCCAGGGAATTCCGATATAGGGCTTTTTATGTTAACCTTTATCATAATTTGGAGACATGGAATAACGCCTTTATAGAATCACAAAAGAGAAAACAAACCCTTAGGTAATAGTTTTTAGTCTTTATGTTCTATATGGGGTGATAGCAGTGGCAAACAAGCCTTCTTATATTTGCATAATAAAAAATGAAATAATCATTAACTATAGATGACCTGATATTGCACAAATTCAGTCTCTATCTCTGGTTGAAAACTATTTTTCAGAAAATTACACTTTCATTACCTTTTTAAAAATTCTTTCTCAAGTCTCATTATTTTGTGTAGGTAATTAGTGTATGTATTTATGTAGATTGTATACACTGAATACCTGCCAAAGAGAGAGATCATCTTTAGGGCATATTTATGGATTATGAATAAGAAGTAGTTGGCAGTTATGTGAAAATTTACTAAGCTTCAATTTTAGAAACAAGAATTCAGATTTGGTAAATATTTCTCATGAATAGCTAACAAATGATTATCCTTCACAAAGCAACTGCTCTTCCCTGCTGTTTCTCTTCTGTTGCTTCTCCCAGGGTCCATGCGGGCTTCTGAATACACATCCCCCTCATGTGGACTCTCAGGGAAGCCTAAGCGTTCATTTGTGAAAGTATAAAAACACAAAGAAGTTTGGGCGCTATATTACCTTCATTCACTCAACATTTATTAAAGTCCTATTACGTGCTAGCTAGACACTGAGACTACAAAGAGAAATCCAGTTGTGGGCAAGCAGATATATATATATTGAATTACTGAAATGTGATATATATATATTGAATTATTGAAATGCGATGTTATTTTAATAGAAGAAGTTTCAAGAGACTATGGAGCATGGATGAAATACTTAACCTGCCTGGGAAGTCAGGTGGAGTGTCATAGAAGGTAAAATTTGAACTGAGTCTTGAATGAGTTGATCTACAGCATGTGATTATGCCAAAGCACTGAACCGTGAGAAGTTCCAAACTCCTGGGTTACAAAAGGTCTCTAGAGGAAATGGTGGGTGACAATGCTAAAAATGGTGGGAAGAGGCAAGGTCATGGAGACCCTTATCCATCACGCTAAGGAGTTAGGTTGCCATGCTGTAAAGGAGGGAGAGTCTAGTTAAGAATTTTTAGCAGGGGCATGACAAAACAAATCTGTGTTTTAAAAAGACCAATCTGTCAACCATGTGGAAGATGGACTAGAGGCAGGGGAGAATGAAGGTAGGAAAACTGGTCGCTGAAAAACTCTGGCAAAAGCATAGGAGAGGGGCTTCCCTGGTGGTGCAATGGTTAAGAATCCGCCTGCCAATGCAGGGGACATGGGTTCGAGCCCTGGTCCCGAAAGATCCCACATGCGGTGGAGCAACTAAGCCCGTGCGCCACGACTACTGAGCCTGTGCTCTAGGGCCCGTGTGCCGCAACTACTGAGCCTGCATGCTGCAACTACTGAAGCCCGCACGCCTAGAGTCCATGCCCCACAACAAGAGAAGCCACCGCAATGAGAGGCCCGTGCACCGCAACGAAGAGTAGCCCCTGCTCACCACAACTAGAGAAAACCCGCGCACAGCAAAGAAGACTCAATGCAGCCAAAAATAAATAAAGTAAATAAATTAAAAGAAAATTTAAAGCATAGGAGAGAAAAATGGTAAAGGTTTGTACTGATAAAAGTCTGAACCAAGGCATTAGCGCTTTGCTTTACTGCAACTAATTAGAAATACAACATAAAATGTCAATTCAATTTTTGAGATGGACAAAAAATAAAATATGCAACTGTATAAATACTAAAAAAACACTTTGATATAGAAAAGGCTTTGGCTTATACAATTCCAAAGCAAGATTAAGTTAAGCCTGTGTTTTGTTCCATATTTTAGCTTATGAGTGTCTTGGCAGAAAAACATAATCACATAATGTTGCTATGAGAACTGTGTCATCTCTCAAAAGCTTTCTGAAAGCTTTTCAAGTAAAAGGAGGCAAGGAAACAAAAGAACTGCTCAAGTTTGCAATTCTTTCATGCTCATCATTATGTATATTTAAAAATTGCTGCAAAATGGAAATCTGTAAACAGGGTAGGGTCTAATTAAAATGATAATTAATTTTAATTATACTAAGGTCAACTGTATATCAGGTCATTGCAGGAAGCAAATTTCCAGAAAAATAATTTTTTCCCATCACTGTACCAAATCATTCTGGAATCATCATTTAGAGATCTGTTATTATGAAAACTAAGTTGTGCCATTAAGACAGATCAAAATATATGCAAATGAGCTCTGAATCAGTCTCTTCCCTTATGTCATACAGCTTACACCCTCTTAAAATTCCAGCATTTTTAGGGGAGGGGGATGTAGCAGGAGCTCCAATGTCGTAAATAAATACCAGATTTAGCAAGGAAATCTTTAAGTCAAGGATCAGACAGTGACTGAATTCAAATGTCAGGGAAAAATAAAGTCAATATTCATTTACCCTTATCTATATTTAATAATTTTAACTAGGTTGTTCGAATTTTTCCCCCTTAATTGTACTTAGATTTCCATTATGGTAATAATTAAGACAATCTCTAGCTTAGTTTCTTTACAGGAAGTTTTGAAGGTACTTTGCATTGTACCATTCCATGGCCAAAGAAGGTAGATAGTGATGCATGCTTCAGATCAAACAGCAAGGAAACCATTTAGAATTCACTTAGTATAGAAAGTAAGTGACGTCACAGAGTAAAACAAGGTAAGGGAGTCCGGTATTCTGTTTTTAAAAACGCTGATTTAAAGAGACATTTTCCTCTTTGGGGAGTTAATCTAAGAAAAGATGTGAAAGTCTTAGCTTAAAAAAAAAATATATATATATATATATATTTATATATTTATAAAATTGTTGTCTGGGGTGAGTGTAAAAAAATTAAGTTACTCTAAATTTCTGAAGATTTTAGAAGTGAGTTTTTAGCCTATACTAAAATGAATAATATGAACCTGTAGTACACAGATGAACATACCCATAACCTTCTCTGGTGCTGATAGTACTAATGTAACTTCACTCATTTTAAAAATGAACAGAAAGGGATATTAATTTGGGCTTTTAATTTTCATGTGATGGGATAAAGTCTGGGAAGCTTTTCTACACATCTAAAACAACAGTGGGAAAGAAGTAGTAACTTTAAGTATGATTCACACTTAGCTAGTTTCTTTTGTAAAAGAAAAATTAACAAGTACTTATAATTGATAATATTGTGTGCCATTTCTAATTAGGGAAACCGAGGCACCAAAACATCTAGCTCATAGTAAGGACACACTGAGCCAGCGCCAAAGTCAGTTGAGGAACCCAATAAACCTAAACCATATTCCTATCTCCAGAATCACAGAATTTAGCTATTTATAATATTATAAATTTGAATACTTTTTTATTGTTTCAAATGAAAGGAAAATCCATCCTTGCTAACAAATTTCAAGGCTCTAAGCCTTGAAAGGTTCATGAAAATCAATCTCTTTACTCTGTATGGTCTGGTCTGACCTACATGTACCAGAGTTCTTCTTTGGGAAGTTGCTAAGCCCTTCTGACTAGTTCTCCCTACATCACTTACTAAGTTGAGAAAATTTGCCTCATGTAATAAACACAAATGATCAGGTTATCCAAACTACCTGCTTAATTGACTTCCAAATTTCAACAGTAGAATGGGCTCCCTAAACTCACTGGTTATTTTGAAAAGATACAGATACAATCCCAGACTTCACCAGTGTGACTTTTTTTTTGTTTTTTGTGGTTTTGTGCTCACCATACATCTCACACGCTTTGCATTTTTATAATATAAACTGAAAGATACCTACGTTCAAACTCTCGATTTCCAAAACTTTCACAAATTACCAAGCTCCTTTTTCCTTTAATTTCCATATAATGTTTCTCATATATTTTCTTTTTTCCTGCCTTCAATAATTGCTTGTGCAATAATAAAATTAATATAAAACTATGTCTTTTAAATTCTAGTAAATTAATTCTTAATCTTCTACTATAGTTCTTAAATAGCTTACATTTCATCTACTGCTTACACTGTAAACCAATAAAACAGTTGAATTTAGGGCTTATTAAAGTGATTTCTTTGGTATATGACACAGCCTCATGGTAAATCAGAACAGTTATTTTTCTTCCTTGAAAACGTGATTTTATTCTGTGTGGCATGTTGTGCTATTATGTTTAACATTTTTAGTTTTTTAAAAGTTGAATAGAGAATATTTTCAAACAGAAAGAATTCAAAACTCAATTAAAATCTCACTGACTTAACTGACAGAAACAGACAAACCATTATTCCTCATAAGTACTCTGACTAAAGCAGCCCAGAGTCAAATGCAAACCTGTTAAAAATATACACCCTGAAACCTAGAGCTGGAGGTATGTGAAATTTGGAGGGTTCCAGATTTTTAATGTTCATTCAAATGTCATATTGGCAGTATAATCAACTGAGATCTCTTTTACAACAAAAATTGAAAATTTACTACAGAAAAGCAGTCCTGACTTGAAGATAAAATATATATTGGCAAAATATAGCATGATGAATCCCTTGGTTACAGTAAATACTTAATATTGGTGATTTCATTTTTGGCTTTATGCCTTTTTCCATATTTATCTTAAACATGAAATTTTTTTTTTTTTAACAAACTCCCTATTACTTTTCAGTTATCTATGATGGTAAAGAATCAGATTTTTACACGGAAAAAAACTGGGCATCTGTTTGACAGAAATGAGTACTTCAAGTACGTAAGTAAATCATTAACAGAGCTGTTACACTCTAAGCAACAGCAGTAACAAAGAAAAGATCTAGAATAAGCATTTTGTATAAAGATTACATTTCACGACATAATAAATAAATGCACTGATTTATACAACTTGTAAAAACCTTCTACTGATGATTATGAGTAATACTGTCTATTACTGACTTTGCTGATATCAGCACTGCCTCGCATAGAGTTTCAAAAGGTAAAATACTTGCCCCCAAAGCCACAAAATATACAAAGCTGGTTTGTTATTAAATACTTTGTCTGCCAGAAGTCCTACAAACTAAAATACATCTTGGCAGTTTGAATCACCAGCGTGACCAGTTTTTTGGTATAAAAAGATAAGAAAAATTTTAATATGAAAATTAATAAAACCAGTAAAAGGAGAAACCTGTTGTATAAATAGACATTTTAATGTAAAACTGAGACTTTCATTTCACTTAAGAGGAAGAAAAAATTCGATACAACTTACTTGAAGATTTGAAAATAATTATATTTTCCCAGCTCTAGATAAATATATTACTCCAATTTATTAGTCATCTTCAATATACAATATATAACTCACAAAACTGGGAATGTTACAACGCCAAAACCTTTCACAGCACTAGTTACCAGTTACCAGAACTGTAAGAAATCTTTAGCTACATATCAGCTTAATACTTAGAATATAGAAACAGATATGGCTAAGCAGTGGCAAACAATAGTGCAAACAGTAAGGACAACAAAATATATTTGTTTTCCTTTTTAGCTTGAATATCTAACTGCATTATCCTACTTCAGTGGCATTATCAACTGAGTATGAAACTTACGTTAATCCATTGAGAAAGTAACCCTATGTTCCTTTAGGTTTGATTAACTTGCTCTTGAAATGCAGTTCTATGAAATATCCAGACTATTCATAAATTCCTATACAATGAATAACTTGTAGCTAAAATGAAATATTTTATGTGGAGTTTTTATAACGTTTAAGTAGTGGCTTGGTTTCTATTTTTCCAACTAAAACTTGGAAGTGCATACAAAATTAAGAGGGAGAGGATATAAATATATGTAAATAGAATCTTAATTACATAAAGGGAAGTAACCTGTTCATCTATATTAGTAATATGGGGTTTTTCTTAAACATCGTTACTGAGTTTAAGGCAGCCTCAGTTACTCTGTTAAACTTCTTTTCCTGAAAATAACAGAAAGAAGTATACAAATAGGTACAGTCCAGCTGTCTTTTTATCTCTCCGTTCTCTGTCACGATAAACCTTTACAGTTTTTTATTCTAAAGGAGACGTCTCTCAACAAAACTTGGAGGAAATAAAGAGGAAACAATAATAACAATAAAAATGAATGCTTTGTGTATTAGAAAAATCAATAATCATTGCCTCTTTAAAGTTTTGCTTGTTTCTTTAAAAGGCATTCTATTGCAAGGGCAACATATTCCCCAACTGACACAGAGATTGCTATACAAGAGTCACTGGGGAGATGCCATAGCAGAGAGAAACAAGCCCCAGGCCCCATGGCACTTGGCGTGGGGCAGTGAGGGCAGAGGCACGGCAGCCAAGCTCTGGAAACCACTTGGGAAGCTATTCCATTGACCAATAATATTGAGGAATCTTCACTTCTTACTCTTTTCAGCTGATTTAAAGAACTGCCACGAATATCATCAATCTCTAAACCCATTGTTTCATCCAACCTGCATTTGAAAAATGCAAGATAAGTTCATTTTGGAAGGAGCGAGCAGGAGAGATCCTAGATGTCAAGGTTGAAAGATGTAATGTTTCTACAGCTTAATGAAAAGCGGTATCTTTAAGGAATTCACATCTATACAACAGAAAAGCCCACTATGTTGTCAACCCAGTGGGAGATAATAGGTCATTTACTTTAGAAATGATGTAGAGACGTTTCCACTCTAATTTTCTAAGTCATAGTTTTGCATGGGTATTTCCTTCCTCAATTCCTGTTACAAACAACTTCTATGGAGATTAAAGTAGTGGTCTCTTTATTCATTAAAATTAGCTAAAGAATCTCTAGGCAATAATGTTTTGGTCAATTATATAACTATGTAAAAATTAAGTAAAGGCTTACTGACCATATGTCACACTCGGACAGATCTTATTATAGAATTAAATAATTTGTATTTTGAGGGTCAAGAATATATTATTTTTCAGGCACTATTTTAAGGAATTATTAACTATCTGAAAATCAGGATGAGTTAGCATAATAAGAAAGACAGACTTTAGTCTAGCAAAACATGCCTTCTTTTAGGGTCTTAATGACGCATTCACTTTACCTGTAGTCATTTTGGGTCTCTCTCTTTTTTTTTTTGCATGCCTAATGATTCATTTAATGTGTGCATGTGTCCTCAAGCATGAACTATGTCAATAGGATAATCTACTGATAGACGAAAGTGAGAAGTACAAGTTGTTGGAGATCAACCCGGTCTTTACTTATCTCTGTACATATTCTTCTGAAATGTTCCCTGTGACTTAAGTTGTGAACAAATGAGAATGTCACATGAGCAAATGCAGATTGTTAGTGACTTAGACGTGGGGTGAGGGGCTGGAGAGAGGCCAGTTGTGTTGGCCAATCTCCTGTGTGCCACCTTATCTACCAAAATATAACCAAAATATATACTGGGTAGGTAGGGCTCATCTAGAACCTGGATTAGGAATAAGGATTGAGAAGAAAACTCAGCTGGGTGATGCATGAGTTTCAGCTCATTTCTGGGACTAGTTGGAGAAGGGATAGGAAACAGTGGGTTGGATAGCAAGCTATTCTGAGAAACTTCAAAGACCTCAGATCCCTCCTAGCTAGGAGAGAGAAAAACGCATCTAGGCCAGTGCTAATCACCCAACAAATCTTATTAAAAGGAAGATCTTGACTCAACAGGGCTGGAATGGACTGAGATTCTGCATTTCTATAAGCTCCCAGGTGATACGGATGCTGCTGGTGCATGGACCACATTTTGAGTAGCAACGATGCAGAGCAGTGCTATGCAGTAGAATTTTTGCAGTGATGGAACTATTCAACATCTGTATTGTCTACTATGGCTATTGAGTGATGGAAATGTTGCTAGTGCAACTGAGAAACTAAATTTCTAATTAAATTAACTTTAAACAGCCACATGGAGCTAGTGGCCACCATGTAGGACAGCACAGATCTTACACATTCAGGGATCACCTCTTCTCGGCCACAGCAATATATGTGATGGTCCTCAAATGATCTAATCCATCAATTCATTTAGATTAGTAACTTTCCTTTTATAAAATGCAAATTGTAAAATCAGTTTCTTTACATTGTTTTCTTCCTAACACTTGGCTAGATGACCCACAGTGGGTGCTAAGTTGGGGCAAGATAAAAGGAGTCCGTTTGTAGTGGGACAGTTGATGAGGAAAGGGCAGTACGTGGCAGTGAGAATTTGAGCAACCATCTCTATTGGGCACGTGGAAAAATGGGAAGCCAGGAAGTAAGCAAGAAACTCAGAAAGTGAGGTGGAGGGACAGATGGAAGAGAAAAATTGAGTACTCTGAAATTTTATTTAGGCCTGACCCTGTCCCTTTCTTGACAAGTAAGTTGTTCCTCAGGAAAACGAGCAGTGAAGGAAAATGAAAGGAAGTGGATGTGAGCTGTGATTCCCCTCCAGCCCTCCCAAATTATCTACATGCAGCGGAGTCTGGTGGGGAGGAAAGACGGCAATTACAGCTGGCAATCAGGCCCAGGCTTGAGCTTCTCACCTCAGCTTACACATGGACCAAAGTGCAGAGGCCCCACCTGCACTCCCCAGAGCCGGGATCAGGCCACGTGGAGAAGCTCTTCCTATCTTTGTTGTAACCTCATCTACCATGAGAAGCTGATTCCTCTGCGAGGCTGACACTGGCCTCTGGAGGCTCTGAGGGCACCATCCTGGCAAACAGGCGTGAGTGATGTCCTTTGGGTCCCACATAGCTATGCACAGACAATGCATACAGTGAAAAATGCTCTTATTCAAAACCCATTTGCTGGAAAATTCTAGCTAAGGATTCTGTTAACTGAGGTTCAACATATATAATGGATGTTACTCAAGAGTGAAAAAGCAACATCAAATACAAAATCTAATCATTTACATCTTCCTCTTAAATTCTGAACATGTGATAACTAGATAATCTTTCCTACTGGCAAAGGAGAATTTGGGGAGAGTGAAAATCGGTAACGATGTTTGCATTAATTCATTCTTTTCTAGGATTTCTTGCCTCCTTGCCTCCACCTTTCCTTTTTGTTTTTGTTTTTTTTTTGTGGACAGGGATCCGCAATCTCAGCAGAGAGTTCTGAGAACACAGGGAAGTGCTTGAAAGAGCAGGACACTTTGCAGGGTGAGGCACTCTAAAAGGGACTGGAAAGGAAGACCTTTGATTTCATAAGTGTGGATAACATTAAAATTAACTGAGTAGCTCTTTGCTCTTTTAAGCTACCTGATACAATTCGCTTTGGAAAATTTCCATTTATTCACAACTTAGGTAAAATATATAGTCAGACACACTTGGTCAGGAACCTATCAAGTTTCATTTATTTTTCAGATGCCCAAATTTTGTGATTTTTACTGGTAAATACTCAAGTTATAAATAAGGATAAGCATCAAATATTTAAACCCTTTTGATATAATTAAATTATATGTCAGACAATAGCTCATTTTAAATGTTTTCCCATCTATATTTCTCTTTAAGCATCTGGAAAATAAATGTCTAGAAAATATCAATGAGAGTATAGTTTAGATTACATGTACACAAGTGTGAATGTACATACAAATGTATACGTGTATATATGTATATCTTTTGAGCACCTACCTAGAGGGCTACTTTGTTGAAAATTGTTAACCACTGGGTCAGTAGTACCCTGTCTACTTCTCTTATATAGAAGATTTTTAAACATTAGAATTAATTGTTTGGTATATAATGTCTAAAGAAAATTTATTTAAGGACATTTTTGTGACTTTTTGATATGTATGCCTTTGGCTTTCAAAGATTTTGATCATTGTAATGTTGACTCCTCATGCGCTAGACTGAAGTATAGTGGTTTACAAAAAGGAAAATAATATCTACCTGATAGGATGTAAGAATTAAGTGAGATAATAATAAATAATGGAAAGCCCTTAAGAAAAAATTTAAATCTCTTTTGTTGGGAAGTTTGTGTCAGGAGTCCCTTTAGCCAGTGGACGAGTCTGGGTGACCAATCAGTATACCAATCCCAGTTGAGACGTTGGGGAAATTCCTGGATGTCAACAGTCTGCTATATTATACATGCAAACAGAGTATTAAATAATTATTTAATTGAAATGAAAAATTTAAAACAGAATGTGGGAATTTTGGTACGAAGAGCTATAATAAGTTTTGTTAGGCAACAGAACATATAATTTTATGAAAATATCCAGAGAATTTTCTTAATGTGCACACCTACTGTTTATGATAGGTTGGTATAAAATTGGCTTGCATAAGGTATATATCATTTGTTGATTAGGGCACAGACACATGTTCACAAATTCTTAGATATAGAATATTTATGCAAAATTCCACATCAAAGAACAGAAAAGTGCCTTTAGCCAACCAAAAGGTACTTAGGTAGTAATAAATTAAATTCCATTAAAACTGACATTAAAGCTAAGTGTTACATATTAAATGTGACATGCAAGAAACAGAAAGACAATTCAGGCAGGAACATCGTGCATTAAGATTTGCATTCATTCATAGTATTTGAGGGGTTTTAACCATATTCTTTGACCACTGAGAGCTAGGAATCTGAGGTGATACCAATTCAAAACACCACTTAATTTACATCTTAGTCTTCTAGCCAGTGATTTTAAGTAAGAAGCCAATGCCTCCAATAATGAAACCCAAGAAATTTCAGCTACATATTGTTATGTGTTTGCACGGTAAGAACATTCCATCTGACCAGGTTAAAGGAAAGTAAACATTGTGCAATTCCACCTTTTGGACAATGCAATTGTCTCAGATTCCTCCCACCTTTTTACTAATATGAGCAAATTTGAATGTGTCAGGTTTGCACAATAAGAAAATGGCTTTGTGGAATGTATTTTTGTGGCACAAAATATTTTCTAATACCTCAAATCAAACTTTTCACCCATATCAAGCCGTAGAGGTGCCTCAGTGGTGCTTATTTATCTAGGCAGAAAACTACAAGAACAGCCAATGGCTCCCAAGGACTTTGTATTAAGTAGCAATTACTTTCCTTCCAAGGAACAGCACCAATATGATTACACCTCAGACTGGGGGTGTGCTCCTTCCAAGCTCTTTAATTCCCTGGAGAATTCGCTTCATATGACCCACTTTCGGTATCCCCAGGTCCTAAAAATAAAAAAAAAAGGTAGAAAGAAAGAAAAAAGAAAGAGGAAGAAGTTTACTGACAAGAGAAAAACTGAGGATTAAATATTTAACTAGCTAATAACACAGTTAGCATTCAGCTCATTCATTTTAGTTTACATTCAATGATTTAGGAAGTAAAAGTTAGAAAAGTAAGTTTATAAAACCAAAAAAACCCTGACATTAAAAAATTGCCGACCAGTAAAAAAATCACATCTTACACAACTCTTAAATGTAACATTCTCATAAGTTATACACAAGGGCAATTCTTTAAGAGTCAAAATTACTTCCTCTTTTTTCTTCTTCTTTTTTTTTTTGTTTTAAAAAACACAGGTCCGGGCTTCCCTGGTGGTGCAGTGGTTGAGAGTCCGCCTGCCGATGCAGGGGACACGGGTTCGTGCCCTGGTCCGGGAGGATCCCACATGCCGCGGAGTGGCTGGGCCCGTGAGCCATGGCCGCTGAGCCTGCGCGTCCGGAGCCTGTGCTCCGCAATGGGAGGGGCCACAACAGTGAGAGGCCCGCGTACCGAAAAACAAGAAAACAAAAAAACAAACAAAAAAACCACAGGTCCTTTTGTGATCTCTGAAAGAAGTGACATGTGACACCAGGGTATCCACAATTAGTCTTAAAACAACTATACATTTCCTTGCTAAAATATTAAACTTACAAGTGAGGCCTGATCCTCAGGGAAGACTCCAGTGCCCATGACCTAAATGTGGAATCCAAATGCATTTGAACTTGCATTTAGAGCCTTTGATTTGAGTGAAATATTTAAATATTCCTTATACTTCGTAATGTATAAGTATAAACAATTACATAAACATTGGTATGTATCTGTGGGTTGATGCTTTTCCTCAAAACACTTTTGACCCTTTCCCTCAGAATTCTTGTTTCTTAAAGGACTATCTTCCTAAAAAAGAACCAAGGAACCAATATTTAGTTTTCAGAAATGAATGGTGATTGCAGAGTGGGCAGCACAGAGCAGGAGCCTGGCGAACAAATACTTGTTGTAGTGATAAATGAGACCCATCCAAGACAGCCATAGTATTCGCTGTCTGAAAAACTAAAAGAGATGGTGAAGGCCTCCCTATAGCTTCTTTAAGCGTAATGGGCATCATCAATTTGTGTGAAGTCAGACAACTTCTTCACAAAACAAAGAACGTGAAATATTTGAAAATTAGGAAAAAGATGACTTTCAAAGCAGCCTAGAAAATATAAGGTACCACAAGATTATTTGTCTGAGAAGATACACACACACGCGCGCGCGCGTTCTCTCTCTCCCATATACTTTATGATCTCCTTGAATTCTATAGCAGCAATGCTACTGATGATTCTGAATCCTTCTGGAAAATACTCCTTCCACAGCCAGTGCTCTTTTTGAGCTTGAGATAATTTCAGGGTATCATTTTTACAATATTTAACTGACCCTGAAAAATATTTGCTCATATGATACCAGGTCATCCACAATTAGTCTTAAGGCAACTACACGTTTCCTGAGTGTGTGCTAAAACAGCAAACTTAAAAGCAAGGCCAAACCCTACAGGAAGATAGAAAGGCAGATGCATTTACAGAGGCATTTAGATTCTTTGATTTGAGTGGCATATTTTAATGTTCTTTATACTTTGTGATAACATAGTTATCTGATTAAGAAATACCTTTAATATTAAATATTTTATTTTAGGCCATGTGCCCACTGTATTCTCAAGAATAAAAACTTCTTTGAGAGATGCAGACTCTACCCAGAATTATTATTTTGGTGTCTCGAGATGAATGTTTTCCCTAGAGTTACACTAACTTCTTAGCTATATTTTCTTTAGTTTGAGTTCAATACATTCACATCTTCTAGGAGTTAGGCTGTGATAAAGTTATGCCATGATGTCTGTTATGTATTTATTTTTATCATATTCTTTAGTGTTGACTTTTTCTTTCTTTGGATGAATAGCTTTAACTTTGCAGAGGCATGCTTTGTAGATACTGTTACCCTTCTACGCACACATATACAACTTTCCAAATGGAGAAAACAAAAAACCAACCAAACAAAACCCCTGTGTCTTTACCATTTGCTTTGTTATCCCTCACTTTTCCTACTGCCTTCTAGGAGGTAAAATAATGCAATCAGTTTATTTGTCTGTTAAAACACATTAGCAATATTTCCCCTTTCCCACCTTTAGACTGTCACATTGCTATCTCTAGTTGTTTTGATGATAAGGAAGTAACACCTGAGCCAAGATCTGAGGAGAGTTAGCCAGGTGACGGGGATGGGGGGAAGCATACCATAGGAGGGTACACCCTTAAGGTGAGAGAGGTCAGTATTTTTAAGCAAATGCAATAGGGCCAGGGTGGAAGGGTATATAGCCCAGCAAGGGCCAGTATTCCATAGCAGGTTGACTATATAGGCAGACCTTGTAGGCCTCCCATAGACGCGAGTCTTTATTCTAACTGAAATGGGAAGCCACTAAAAGGTTTTAAGCAGAAAAGTGATACACCTGATGTTAAAATGTCACTGTGCAATGTGGATAATGGACGAGAGAGGGCACGAGTAGCAATGCGAGGGTCAGTTAGGAAGATACTGACCTTACACAGGCAAGAGGAAGGACTGTGGAAAGGAGAAAGAGAAACGTATGGAGATTAAAGTCAAACTATGTGATGGGTTTAATGAGTTAGGGGGGAAACGATAAGAAAGAGGAAGGTGCTAAATATGACCTTGGGTTTCTCTAGCTCACATCCCTGAGTTGCTAAGATGTAGAGCACTGGAGAAGGGGCAGAATGGGAGTAGGACAGGAGAGTAGAAGTTTGGTGTGGACACGTTAAGATTGACATCCTGTGTGATGGCCAAGTAGCAAGTAGAGTTGGTGATATAATCCTAAAGTTTACAAATGAGGTCACAACCTTGTGAACCCATGATATATTCAGACAGTATTCGAAGCAATGGGAATGGACAAGATTACCTAGGGAGTAGGTAACCCTTCACCAACATTAAGAGACTTTCCTCTGAAGGGTCTGCTCCCTCTTACAGCTATAACCACAGAGTACAAGGATAGCTCGTTCTCTAGCTCGGTTTTGTTCCACTGAAGGCTCTTTCTGTAAAATTACTTTCTTTTCCCATTGCCCCACACCCTGTTTTAGAACCAAAAGAGTTAAAATGGACTATGTCAATAAAACTTCTAAAAGAAAAGTTTTAAGGGAAAGAATGTAATTTGCATTAAAAATAAAAACAACAAAAAAGTTTCATGAAAAACTAAATAGAAATTTTACTAACATAATTCTTAATCAGCAGCTCCTTTGTACTCTTATTTTTTTTCCAGCCAGGTCCTATCAGTCTAACTTTGACTTTTCTGTGTGAGCTTTGTTTTTTCACTCTGCAAATAACTGCTTCACTCACTGTGTGTGTATGTTTATATATGTTTGTATGTACATATATGTAACACATACATGTCTACTTATATACACACACAGCCTTTTCCTTGAACATACGATTATTCACGGCAAATGGAATGCAAGCTTCTAGAGGGCAGATGCCACCTAGAGAAGCTGGCATAATATATTAATCAGTAGCTATTCAATAAATATTGCTGCCTGCCAAGGATATCAGAAGCTACACAAATATGTTCCACGTAATGATCCTCTACATTTAGTTTTTGGTGTATTCAAGTGTTGAAGTAATTTTTACTTTATGAACTGTAACACTGTGTATTTTGCTATGTTCCAGATTTGGGACTCTCAACTAAGATAATTAGTTAAGCTATTATTTTATTATTATTCTGGCTAAAAATGTTTAGGTATAAGTGGTGTCTACTTTTGATGTGCTAAAACTTTATGACTCTGCTTTATAAAAATCTATACTTTAGGTTACCCATCATGGGGTCAAAGATCTCTGCTAACGTATTTGTAGATAAAGGCACAACCGTTCATGAATTTATTACTAATTTACTGTCTCATAATTCTATGCATTTTAGAACCTGGTCTACAGGAAAGGAATCAATCCAACAAATGTTGAAGGCTTTGTCAGTTGCTTATGAATCAGTCTTGGAATTTTTAAATGGCAGCGTGGGGTAAGAAAAGATAACATTACAAAATCCTACTTCTAACCCTGGGACAGAATATGCTTCTTTGGCCATTTCTATGGTTGCGTCTCCACCCAAAGAATAAAAGGGAATTGCTGCAGACCATGAATTAATACTTTTCGTTCCCTGTCATAAAAGACAAATAGACTTTGGGCTGCCTTCTAGCAAAAACAAGGCATAATTTTTACTTCATTTACTAAAGAAAATAATAAATTTATTTTTGAGAAGAATACAATTTTAATAATAAGTCATGGAAAGGAAATTTGAATTTATTTGTCTAGTTGTTCATGTGACCTCTGAAAGCTCAATTTTAAAACACAACCAAATCATAGGATTCCAAGTAGCCACTGCTGTAAGTCTCTCATCTAGTTCCATATATTAGAAAGGCTTTGTTATTGGCATTTTGAATTAATTTTTAGTTGTTAACCTTTAATTAGATATTTTCAGCAACAATATCGCCTTTCACGTTGATCCAAAAAAATAAGCCGATGGAAATATGATCCATTTGGAAATATTAGCACAGGAACAGCCATACCAATGGATGCAGAGAAAACTTACTAAGTTCATGCTAAGCTTTAGCTATAACAGTCAATGATTTTGACAGAAAAATATTGCTGACATTCTTGTTTCAAAATGCATACCAGGAACTCAGACCACAGGACAAGGCATATTAGATTACTGCACGTTTGCGTAACATAAGCCAAGCTATAAGCACAGAACAGAACAGCACAGGAGAAAGGAGTCTGTTTTGCAAGAAACATTTTAAGAGCAGAAGTAGCACAAAGGAAATACCTTAAGATCTCGCCTTTCCAGGTGCAAGAGTTCAGCCCCTCTGATGTCATGACGGATGAAGATTTCTTTGTACTCTCCCAAATTGAGCAGATCCAGCCAAGCAGCAACTTCCTCTGTGCCCCATTTCTGAACTACCAAAGTTAAGAGCAAAACCCCCTTAATTTCTACATGCTCAATGCATCACAAAGCACAGGTTGGCCAAAGAAGATGCGAAACAGAGTACAGCGGCAGTGCTAGCAAAGGGAAAGGTTCAAGGTATTGTCTCAACAAAACTGCAATTCCACGTTTTCCCATGCAAGTTTCAGACTATCAGTCAACACCAGGATCTGACTCTACAAGGACATTCACTGCTGCGCACCTGTGCCTTTCTCTTTAGCTCAATTTCCTCCTTAAAGCCATGCAAACTGCACAGTATGTATAAAAAATGTATTTCTCATGATTAGGATCAGTAGTACAAGGTCTAAATAAGCTCTGATGATTTCCTTAAGGACCATATATGAAACTTATTATAGTTTAATTAGCTACAAATGCTAATTAAAATTTAAAATCTGACACAGGGTACAATTTTACACAGATTTCTGCTTCAGGTCTTGCTGACTTCAAGTACTGCCTTTATTGGTTTTGATGATTACCATTATTGATAATTATAGCAATAAATGTATTGTTAAATCAATTTAATGTCATCTAAAAACTGTCAACACCGCTTTCTAAGATTAGTTGGGTTGTTATTTTACAGTATGTACAATCACTCTTTTATACATTTTACCCAACATTGATTAGCTTAATAAAAGTCTCCTTGTTTGCCACATTTGGTTTTAAAATGCCCTTCAATAGCTGCTTTACGATTGTCAAAAATAAGGTTATGTATCACTTTTCAAAATGAGATGGCTAACTCAGAAGAGTTACAAAATGATTTGATTATGAAAGGCACCTACCATCATATACACAGAACTTGAAGGTCTTTAGCAGTAGTACAGCATTAAATTTAATCTCTAAGGAAAGGTGGAAAGGGAACTTGAAAGAATACCCAAGAGAGAGTTTAATCTTTGCTTGAGAATACAAGTGTCACAGTGGACTGTCATTACTGAGGGGCTGAAATGGCATCGTAAGTCCTTAAAAGAGAAGGAAGAGAATATATAACTTGAGGTGGACAATATATCTAGCAAGTTAAAGGAGTAAACGAAAGTTTCTACGTTCCATTTATCAAAATGATACAGATTTTGCACATTGAAGAAGGAAAACGAGTTACAAGCCTTGAATTATTGTTAGCAAGACGAAGACCCATCTAACAGACATGCTGACGTTCACTCAGCAAAGTAGAAGCAAATCGGCAACCACCTTGTAGACTTGTTAACTGCATGACTACAGACTCCTACTCGTGTTTGGATTTATTTTAGGTGTGATGTGACTTTTTTATTATGGTAAAGTGAACATAAAATGAAATTCACCATTTTATAGTGTACAGTTCAGTGGTATTTAGTACATTCATAACATGCTGCAGTAATCACCACTCTCTAGTCTCAGATCACTTTCATCCCCTCGGTGATGAGGTGATACCACCTCAATACGTTATTTTTTTCATAATGTTATCCCTTCCCTTCCCGTGTGGATCACCTACCAGCCTGTGAACTTGTCTTCTGCTTCTGAACCTTTTCCTTTTTGAATTTGGGCACAATACGAAATACTGTGCTTCTGCTGTTTCTCTTGGTGCAATCCATGGGGGGCTCCTGTTCGAGTCGAGCAAGAAGAGAATTTTCTCAGGATATTAGGAGAAGAAAAACCCACTCTGATAGCACAGATAACATAGATGTAAGTTATCCACACAAAATATTGTTGAAGTGATAACTTCTTCCCCAAAAGTTCACGATGTTACGTACTCCTGAAAAGGTACCGATTCCCATAAGATGCCTTTGTTCACATAAAAGCTTTTTCTCGTTGGTTCAAGAAAAGTGCATCTGAAAGTAGTCTCCCCTGACCTGTGGTTTCCCTTTCCGCGGTTTCTGTTGCCTGCGGTCAACCACGGTCTGAAAATACTACATGGAAAATTCCAGAAATAAACAATTCATAAATTTTAAGTTGTGCACCGTTCTGAGTAGTATGATGAAATCGTGAGCCATCCTGATCTATCCCGTCTGGGATGTGAATTATCCCTTTGTCCAGCGTATCCCATCTGTTGGTCACTTAGTAGCCATCTGAGTTATCAGATCAACTGTTGTGGTAGCACAGTGCTTGTGTTCCAGTCACACTTATTTTACTTAATAAGGGCCCTGAGGCACAAGAGTAGTGAAGCTGGCAATTCAGATATGCCAAAAAGGGGCTGTAAAATTGCTTCCTTTAATGAAAAGCTGAAAGTTCTCGACTTAATAAGGAAAGAGAAAAATTGTATGCTGAGCTTGCTAAGACCTACAGTAAGAACGAATCTTCTGTCTGTGAAATTGTGAAGAAGGAAAAAGAAATTCATGCTAGTTTTGCTGTTGCATCTCAAACTGCAAAGGTTATAGCCACAGTGCATGAGAAGTGCTTAGCTGATATGGAAAAGGCATTACATTTGTACAACAAGATATTCTGAGAGAGAGAGATACCACATTCACATAACTTTCATTACAGTATATTGTTATAATTGTTCTATTTTATTATTCGTTATTGTTGTTCATCTCTTACTGTGCCTAATTTATAAATTAAACTTTATCTTAGATATGTATGTATAGGGAAAAACATAGTATACATAGGGTTCAGTACTCCTCTGAGGTCCACTGGGGGTCTTGGAACGTATACTTCCTGCAGATAAGGGAGGACGACTATATTCAAAATGTATTTTCTCCTGAACATCTCTTTTTCAAAGGATGCATTCAAATTCTATTGTCACAAAGCGTACACATTTATAAAGAAACAGGACAAATTTTACATACCTCATCCTCATTTGGGTGTAAGATATAATAAAGCCAAGGGATCTCTGTTAATTTCTGTAGCTCCACCTCCACGGAATGCAAGGCATTGGATACCCGCTCTTCATGTGGAGATTCCAACTGCTATTTGACCAGCAGATTAAAAACAAAATAAAACAAGCCTCAGTGACCAACCTCAAATAGAATAAATTATTTTACTGACACTGAACATCCTCATCTCTTATCAGACGAGGCTAGATTGTTGTTGGTTTTAATACAAAAGAATATGGAAAAAAGAACAAATTATTTTATACTGAGTTCATTTAAGCAAGTCTGAATAGATTTATTCCTTACTTCCCAAAGACGATATAAGTAGCTAGTGTGACTTTAATAATTTCACATAGAAAAGTATTACTTATGGTGATGTTTTTTCTATGTAAATCCAACCCTCCTCCCTTCCTATCCATGCATCCATCCGCCCATTCTGCCGGCTTGCACTAGGGAGTAATCTCATTATTCTACTTCTTTGTGGCAAAAATCATTCTGATTTACATAGGTCGCTGTGTGAACAAATAATAATATTTTAAATTGGTCAAAAATATGTCATATAATAAGAACTGCCTGGCACAAAAATCCTCTGGATAATTAAAATAACAGGTTAAAAAAAGACCCATGGATCTCAGAAAAATTTGTGACAAAAAGTTGTTGCACAAATCAGGGCAAAGCAAAAAGCTAAATGGCTTGTAACCTGGAAGAGGGCTAGCAAACTTTAAAGAGAATTTAACTGGTCACCTATTATCCACCCATTTGAAGCAGTTAGTAAAAGTCACTTACAAATTCAGTAAATGAATAAAGGTGAAACAAACACTGTTAGGTGCAGAATTGAAAGGGAGGCGACTGAATTCTAGTCCTGGCCTTTTTACTAACTATGCAACCAAGGGAAGATGAATTGATTTCAGGGGTCTTAAGTTTCCTTCTCAATAAATAGTAGAAAGTGACTACACACTTTCTAAGATCTCTTCCAGCTAATCAATACTTTTATAAATTACTTTAAAATTGTAGAGTACCTACATATAGGTTCACAGAATTTTAAGCTGAAGGTTCAGAGAGAATATTACTGTTATTTATTAGGGACATTATTTTTCTCCCTCTGTTATTCAAGGGATCTAGCATTTCTAGAAGTTAATAAAATTATGGAGATTTTTCCACCAGGTCAAATAAAATTTACCACTTTCCTTTAAGTCTAAGAATATATGTCTTACAAAACTGATAAAATGGTTATTGCATATTCATTCTACAAGCAAAATGAAGCATATAACTTAGTTGCTCTCAAACACGACTGACTATTTTGATATCAATATTGCCAAATATTAAAAAAAATTCACTGGTATACATTTCAAACCAAACATCCATATTTGACAATGACAGAAGAATTAAAAGTGGAGGGGAATCCTTATACGTTAACATAATATAATTGATTAATATTAACCAAGTAACATTTAATGGGTATTTTCAGTGTAGAGAGCTAAAATACAGTGTAAGTTATGCTTTTAGTTCTCGTCAATCAGAAATTATCTTAAATGTATTTCAAATAACATGAAAAAAATACATGTCCTTCATCCAATAATTGGGACCAAGGTCACAGCTCACTGGTTTTCCTATAGGACTAATTTTAGAAGAGCAGCAAGAAGAATTCAGGTTAATAATAGAAGTGCCAAGAATAGCCAAGAAGATTTTCCCATTGGTTTTAACAGAAGAGATATTCAATGTTTCTTCCTAAAAATTTCTCTTCACGACCATAGCAGAGGCAGCCACCTCTGGCCCCAAGGAAGTTATACTTGAGCTTCCCTCGGAGGTGGGTAAAAGCAATGGACTTCATGCAGCCTTGAAGCTTCTCTTCTAAGAGCAAAGGATGCTCCAAGGGTGATACATTTTACTCTGGACTCCAGTCAAGCAGATATTCCAACCAATCACTTACAGTTGGCTAGTCTATGGAACACACCTCTCGTTCTTCCACTGTGCCAGATGCTATGACTTTTATTCTCGCTTTTATTTAGATGTATACATCTTCCCAAGAAAGAGATAAAATTACAGTAAAGAGAAATGTTTTAAGATCATCACCTATCAATTAATCAAAATTGTTACAAGGAAGAAAACAATAGCTAATGTACCTGGCCTTCTACAGTTACAACAGCATGTGTGAATAACCTACAATGGAACACTAGGTGGCGAAAAGACCCAACGTGCTAGAACATTTCAAGGGTGAGGGAAGAAAGGCTGATTAGTAAAGGACTGAGGTCCATGAACTTGTGGTCTGATTCAGACTTGGCTGCAACTTGATTTCCAACACCAATCTTGAGTTAACCTACGAATAGGTCTAGTTCTTGAAATTTAGTTCTTGAAACACGGAATCTAGAAAGCATCATCTAAGCAAATCTAGAAAATAACAATCCTATTTCAAATGTTAATTCCAGGAACACAACTCATGATTTCCTCTACTTTTCTGCATTAATGGGTTAATGAGTCCCTAGGGAATGTCTACCACTCTCTGTAAAGTTCAAGATTCTCAAAGCCGACTTGGGGGAACATATGTATGCATATGGCTGATTCCCTTTGGTGTACAACAGAAACTAACACAGTATTGTGAAGCAATTATACTCCAATAAGGATTTATTAAAAAACAAACAAAAAAAAACCACGATGAGGGGAAATCTCTACTCCTGTTAGCCTAAAGTGTAACTCCCAGGTGTAGCCATAAATTTTCTTGAAGGCAAAAGCTAGGTAAAAAGGAAGCTCTAGGGATGGAGGCCGGAGGCTGCTTGTGCATTAGAATCTGATGAATGCGTGCTCCCTAATGAACACAAGAACCATACATTTATCATCATTCTGATGTTATCCACCATTTCTTTTCCTTACCAAAGGAACCCTGCCAACTAGTAAAGACTCTGTTTCATTATACAGGGCCTTCACATTGATGGCTATTTCAGTGGCAGTGTCTCTCGTAAGACTCTAGGAAAAAAACAAAACAAAACATCAAAGACAAGTAGTTCTGTATTAAATTGGGATTCAATCATCAGCGAGTACTTTACACTTTACTCTTCCGATTTAAATTCACATCGCAAATACTTTAAAAAGTCTACCCAAATTCTATGGTAATTGCAAAATTTCACACTCACATTCGTTAGCATGATTACCTCTTCTAATTCTGTGAGCACAGAGCCAGAAGAATGCACTGACTGTAGTGAATACACCCAGGACCACATCTCCTACACACGAACATGTATATGCTGGCGACAACAGACACATATTCCCACAAGAATTAAGTCAAAGAAAATTATGTCTTAAAAGGGACATTATCTGATCATAATTAATTCTATCCATTGAGTATCACTCTCCACAGTTCCAACCGGATTGATTTTTAGATTTTAATAATCTTGAGGACTCACACTTATTTGTATAATAACTTAGGTAAATCAACTGAATAATTGAAAGGGTAAAAATAATGTTACCAGTTTTCTCTATCACATTTCTCTATCACATCACATTTCATCACATTTCTATTCTATCCACTCTATTATTAACTTCTACATTAGAAAATTAACTAAATTTACTGATTTAGTAAAACAAAATGGAGAATAATTTCAGTGGACAACCTCAAAAATGCATGAACAGCTCTAGTTAAATGCATGATATCTAGGCTTGCCCTATATGAAGGTGCAGGGGAGAAGGTAAAAAAGAGGAATGGCAGTACTTAAAAAGAGAAGGAGCACAAGGAAGATGGGAAGGTGACAAGTGATGGAAAGTGAAATAGAAAAAAAGGAAGCAAATTAAAGAGCAGGAGTGGAAACACAGCAGAAAAGGAAAATAAAGAAAAACCTGGCCACAATCGAATGATAAGCTTCTGGCTGAGACGCGTATAGACTAGTATTATGTTCTTTCAAAGGATGTGGCACATTTTGTATCAAGCTATATGTGGAACACCAAAAAATCTGCGGAATGGGCATTTACCATTGGCTCCTCACCTCTGGGAAGCGCGGGTTGGCTTTGTTCAGTGCGTGGGAGCATGCGTTCACTGCGTGCGCCAGCTCTTGCTCCAAAAGACAGTGGATGGTGGCTGCATCACAAATCCTGAAAGCAAAAACGAGGCAAATGGGCTTCCCTGGTGGCGCAGTGGTTGAGAGTCCGCCTGCCGATGCAGCGGACGCGGGTTCGTGTGCCGGTCCGGGAAGATTCCACATGCCGCGGAGCGGCTGGGCCCGTGAGCCATGGCCGCCGGGCCTGCGCGTCCGGAGCCTGTGCTCCGCAACGGGAGAGGCCACAGCAGTGAGAGGCCCGCGTACCGCGAAAAAAAAAAAAAAAAAAAAGGTCATGAAAGGAAATTTATTTAATAACTGCTCGATTATGAATGGCATGGGGTAGATTTACAAAATTCAAACCCTATTGCAACAAAAAATACTAACCCCAAATCTTCTATATAAAAAAAGTTAGACCTAGAATCAGAGATAAGCATATTGAGGTGTTATTTGGAAGAAGAGGGCATAGTAACATTTCATTTTGCTGTATCACTGGAAAGTTGAGAGGGGTCCCAAATGTAGAGCGTAGACACATCTTTTATTCGCTGAAACTTCAACCAGGCACAAATACAACAGATTAGGGGAAAAACATTGCCACATATACCTTCTATATGCTAAGTGCTTTATATTCATTATCTAATTTAATATTCACAACCTAAAAGGTAGCTGTGGTTACCTTTCTCCACTTTATAGATGAAGACATTGAGGCTCAGAAAGATTTAGTATGTGATACTGAATCACATACTAAATCACATGCAGTGATAGAGCCAGGATTTGAATCTACGTCTATCCAACGCCAAAGCCTGTAGTGCCACTGTCCTCTGGAATATAAACCTTCAAGAACAGTCCTAGAATGACACGATTCTGGAGGCAATGAGGCCAAGAAGAAAAAGGAGGAGAGGGACTTCCAGGTGGTCCAACGGTAAAGAATCCACCTCCCAATGCAGGGAACGCGGGTTCGATCCCTGGTTGGGGAACTAAGATCCCACATGCCACGGGGCAACTAAGCCCGCGTGCCACAACTACTGAGCTCGGGAGCCTCAACGAGAGAGCCCATCTGCTGCAAACTACAGAGCCCATGCGCCACAACTAGAGAGAGAAAAAAAAACCCCGCATGCCACAACTAGAGAGAAGCCTAAGTGCCACAATGAAGAGCCCGTGCGCTGCAACTAAGACCTGACGCAGCCAAAAAAATAAAAAGGAGGAGAAGTTCTACTGATTGCTAGAAAATGATGTAAGCTTTGCAGGTGACAAGAAGGTAAGACTATCCTAATCCTTTTGCTTCTAACATCTTCAAGGAAAATGATCTTCAATCTGGAAAGGGAAGAACAAAAGAAGAGACAGAAGCCCCACATGGCTGAATCAAGAGTTTAATTCTTAAGGATCCTACATTGATATCCAAGGCACAAAGGAACTTGCAAATGTCACCTAAGCATCCTTACCAATAACCTTGAGAAATCATGAAGAAGAGGTTATTAACAAGAAGAACAGAGATAGATAAACGTTATTCTAATTTTCAAGGAAAAAGAAAGTTGTAAATCAACTTCAGATTAACATTTTCAACTGCTAACTGAATCTCCTCGTAGGTATTTCTAATGTAACTGAAATTCTGTAAGTCCAATATGGAACCCATCATTTTCCCTCTCAAAATCTGTTCCTCTTCCTGAATAATATGGCTTCATCAAAGGCACCTTAGTCTAACCAGCCATTCACTAGAAACCTTAGGATCATCCTGAACATGCCTGTGTACCAACTTTAGACCCTAACCTATCTTAAATCCTTCTTCTCCTTCCCATCTCTACTGCCTCAGTCCATTGTTTCCTAACAGGACCATTCTGACAGTGTTCACCCTTGCCCCAGCTTTGCTGTTCTGTGGACAGTGCTTCACATTGCTTCCAGAAACATCCTGATAAAGATCTGTCCCCCCCCACCGCCGCTCAACTCTCTGTCCACATTTTCCACACTCTCAAATATACCACGTTAACATTTCAGTCACTCCAAACACCCTGAGATTTCCTAAAAGTACCATGCACTCACTCTCCTCTGGGTTTTATTACCCAGGCTGGCTCCCATTCTTAGATTACTCCTTCTCTTATTCTTCTTTCAAGACTAGGCTGAGAAGTCACTTCCTCCAGGCAGGCCTCCCTCACTGCCTCTGGCCTCCTCTGGGCATCCACAGTGCCCACTGTGTGACATGTGACAGATCTTTGGCCACACATCTCCCTCCTACTACTCTGCCAGCAAATTATGAAGAGGGACTGCAGTCATCGTGGCATCCCAGTGCCTAATATGATGGTTGGCACACAGAAGAGGCTCCAAATTATTTGTTGAATATTGAATGAATACATTGTGAAAATTAATGAGTGATCCTGATTTTCATCATTTGCAAAATTTATAAAGAGATATGGGGAATCAAACTAGGTAGACCAAAAGCAAATCTGGTCAACCTTCACTTTTTTTTCTTTCTTAAATTTATTTATTTATTTATTTATTTATGGCTGCATTGGGTCTTCATTGCTGCATGTGGACTTTCTCTAGTTGTGGCGAGCAGGGGCTACTCTTCATTGCGGTGCGTGGACTTCTCACTGTGGTGGCTTCTCTTGTTGCAGAGCATGGGCTCTAGGTGTGACGGCTTCAGTAGGTGTGGCACGTGGGCTCAGTAGTTGTGGCATGTGGGCTCAGTAGTTGTGGCTCATGGACCTGGCTGCTCCGTGGCATGTGGGATCTTCCTGGACCAGAGCTCGAACCTGCGTCCCCTGCATTGGCAGGCGGGTTCTTAACAACTGCACCACCAAGGAAGCCCCTTTCCTTCTTTTCTATTTCAACATTTTGATCAGTGACCAGGTGAAGGTGTGGGAAAAATATGAGTGACCATGCTCAGAACACTAAATACACCAGACATGCTGTGCTAATAAGCACTTCACATGGTGGGTCTCACTTAACCTTCACAGCGACCTGGTCAGGCAGCTTGTATCCCCATTTGGTGGATAAGATTTAGGTGAGGAGGAGATAAGAAACTTGCCCACCGTCCCTCCTCCCCCCTGAATTCTGCCCCTGGTCATAGTGATTTTTAGCCGTTTTGCATTCACAGAACTTATTATTTTTATCTTCTCTTTCTGTCTCCTAAAATTTATTTCTGTGGTCTCACAAACTCTGTGATACGTCTGCCAGAAACTGATTCTTGGACTCTTCCCACGTTCACCCCCTGACTTTTTTTGGGGTTTTTTGCATGGTTAATGTTTGCATTTCCTTCTACCTCCCATAAACACTTAAAAATTATGAGGCACCATATAAGTGAGTAGTATAGTGTAAAGATTATGTGTAAACTGGGGAAATAATAATGGAAGGGTTTTATATATATATATAAAACATGACAGGGTTCATTAGGCGAGTTCTCCATTGTGTTTCAGGAAGTCAGATATCTGGCCTGTGGAGAACACAGGTCTGTGCACGTGTGTGTTGGAGGCGAGCTGATGAAAAAAAACAGTGAATACTAAGGCATAAATGAAGCAGCAAATGAAGAAGGAGGGTAAAGGCATCTCTTCTAGATACCCCAAACAACTGCAATGATGTATTAAAACTACAAAAACCAGGCTTTCCTGGTGGTGCAGTGGTTAAGAATCCACCTGCCAATGCAGGGGACACGGGTTTGAGCCCTGGTCCGGGAAGATCCCACATGCTGCGGAGCAACTAAGCCCGTGTGCCACGACTACTGAAGCCCGTGCACCTAGAGCCCGTGCTCTGCAACAAGAGAAGCCACCACAATGAGAAGCCCATGCACCACAACGAAGAGTAGCCCTCGTTCACCGCAACTAGAGAAAGCCTGTGCGAGGTAACGAAGACCCAACGCAGCCAAAAATAAATAAACAAAATAAATAAATTTATTAAAAAAATAATACAAAAACCAAAATTGGCCAAGACCAGCATTCTTACAGCTCCCAAGGTTCACAGGACTTCAGTACCTGGTGATGAGTTCCTCTGCAGCCTGTGAGCACAGCTGCATCTGAGACACCTCTTCTGTCGCCAGGTCAACTGCATGCTGGATGTACAAATGCGTTCGAAGAACTGGTTTACCAGAATCACACTTCTGCTTATCTTCCCAAGATTTCAGAGTGCTTTCAAAGGCCTATTTAAAATCAATATTGCAATGAATTGTTAGTTTAGAGCTCCGAGGCCCAAATAAATGTGTATTTAGATAGTACATGAGTGACTCTGAAATGACTATTGTTTTCCCTAATCTAACACCTCATTAAATCTATCATAAGTACAAAAAAGATATTTTAAAGTTTTCTAGTGGACTGCAACTAATAAAAAGTAATGTAATTGATGATGATGATTATATGACTGAAAAGTTTTTAAAAAGACAGCTTCAATTTATGCTTCAGTGTTTACTATTATATGCATAACAGACAGGATGGATATTGCAGCCTTATTTGTTATGGGTGTGACCTTAATTAAGAATACATATTCTGGGGACTTCCCTGCTGGTGCAGTGGTTAAGAATCCGCCTGCCAATGCAGGGGACAGGGGGTTGATCCCTGGTTCAGGAAGATCCCACATGCCGTGGAGCAACTAAGCCCACGTGCTGCAACTACTGAGCCCACCCACTGCAACTACTGAAGCCTGTGTGCCTAGAGCGCCTAGAGCCCGTGCTCTGCAACAAGAGAAGCCACCGCAATGAGAAGGCTGCACACCACAACGAAGAGTAGTCCCCGCTCGCTACAACTAGTGAAAGCCCGCGCACAGCAACAAAGACCCAACGCAGCCAAAAATAAAATATAATTAAAAAAAATATACAGATTTTGGAAAAGGCAAAACTATAAAGACAGTAAAAAGATGCGGTTGCCAGGGTTGGGATAAGAGAGGATGGGTAGGTGGAGGACAAGTGATTGTACATTTGTCAAAACCTGTAGAATGTAGAACACAAAGAGTAATGTAAACTACTATTTTAGTTAATAATAATGTATCAGTAGTGGCTCATCAGCCGTAATAAACGTACCACACTAAAGCAAGATGTTAAGGGGAACACACTAGGGGAGTATAATAGGGGAATAGGGAGGTGAGGAGGTATTTGGGAATGGAATCAGAATTCTCTGTAGTTTCGGCTCAATTTTTCTCTAAACCTAAAAAAATAAGCTAATTATTTTAAGAACTAAATATTTGTTCATATTTTAAAGCACAATCTAAATGTCAGACTTAAAAGACAATTTAAATCTTTTCCCTTGGTTTCTATTTTTCAAAACAATTTAAGATTCTTTTTAAAGGAAAATTTAGAAGAATGTTGTTTTGTTACATACCCTGTCCCTTGTGAGCATCTGAGCTCTGTTTTTGTGCACAATTTTGATAATCCCTGGAGGCTGAACCCATGCTTCGCCATCCACCTGCACTGGGACTCCCTCATCACCAAATATAGTGATTTTTACTGTACGGCACTGAAATAAAACAAGTTATTTTAGAGTACAAATCATCCTGAGAAGCTGACACTCAGTCTTGTATTCACACTTGACTTTTAATCCCTTCTGTGGAATGTAATGTTATGCTTTTCCACTTAGGATAACACGGTAACAACTGACATGACAAGAAAGCCCATTATTTTACAGATGAATATACAGTGTAGGAGTCATTTGGAATAGCTTTCTCAGTGGCCCAAATAGTGAAGTCAGGTTTGAGTAGAGAAACCAACCTGGGCTATTCGATGGTGCTGCAGTTTAATGACCCTTGAAACTGCCATTTGCACGCTATCAAATATTGCAACGACTTCCAGGATCTTGTCATCAAATGATGGTGCAGCAAATATCTAAAAGAAAAACCGACATTACACTTCCATTGATAAAGTTAAGGTTTAGGTGAAGTGGCACTTCAAGCAATGTAAACTCTGCAACAGACATATTTTTAAAAACTTATAAAAACCATTAGCAGAACGGTAAGTAAATATTATTATGAAATGATAATCTAAGGACAAAAAAAAGTCACTGAACATAGCTTAAAATAAACAAACACAATAAAAATGTTTTAAAACCTACACAGATAAAATACTCCATGTCCCTCTTATAAAGCACTCGTAGGACCAATGAACTAATATGTTTCCAAATAATTCGTCTTGATATAAGATGTATTAAATACCTGTTCATACTAACTCAGATATCTTGATACAATGATGCATGCAACTTTAGGAAACTTTAAAATTTCAAAAGGTGATGCAGATTTCATAAAGTTAAAGCTAATGAACATGCAAATTATGATCCAATTCACTTGATATGTTCTAAGGGAAATCTTTCAAGGTGTTACAAGCAATGTGCGTATGTGCTTTATACCTACAACGACTTTTCAGCACATTTGAGAACATGAAAAGAAATCTCAAAGGATGAAAACACGTGGGCTTACTTTGCTTTGATGTTAAATGCATTTTCACAAAATCAACTTAACCTACAAATTTTCAATTTCAGTTGTATTACTTTGTTCCTTTTATGTCCTCTTTTACTATAACATAAATAATTATGCCTCTGAAAAAATATTCAGTATAAAGTAGTATCATAATTAAAATTTTTACTGAAAATATCAGGACACAAATTTGGGAACTTTTCGTTATCAGACTGCCTGGCTTTAAACCCTGTCTCTTCTACTTATGAACTGTGTGAACTTTGTGTCAGTTTCTTCACTGATAAAATTTAGATAAAAATTGAGGGTATTAAGTTATGAATGTGAAGCTCTCAGAATCCTGTCTGCCTATCTTTATTTATCTTAATCTCACTGATTTCTTCTCCTTAAAATATTTAAGAGTGATGATGGGCTGACAAATAATTGGTTGCTAATTTAAATTTTTATACTCCAATAGGATTGGAATATATTCACATTATGAAAATTAAAAATACTTTCCAATTTATTTTATACTTTAATCCCTGCCTGCACATTTAAGAGCCCTGAGAAATTTGTTCAGTGGAACCACTACATCATGAGCTTCAAGTCAAAGGGCTTATCATTCAGTGTATGTGACTCTTCAAAGATCATGGTAAACTTCTCATTTTTATTGCTATATATACTTTCATAATTGTGCCTTCTCTCATTATCTTTAGGACAAATGCATTTCTTCTTTTTTTTTTTGGTGCGTGGGCTTCTCATCACGGTGGCTTCTCTTGTTGTGAAGCACAGGCTCTAGGCGTGCAGGCTTCAGTAGTCGCAGCATGCAGGCTCAGTAGTTGCAGTACGCAGGCCCTAGAGCACGCGGGCCTCAGTAATTGTGGCGCATGGGCTTAGTTGCTCTAAGACATGTGGGATCGTCCCAGACCAGGGCTTGAACCCGTGTCCCCTGCATTAGCAGGCGGATTCTTAACTACTGTGTCACCAGGGAAGTCCCTGGAACAAATGCATTTCTTAGGTTGTGTTTTCTTCTTTTTTAATACAGGAAAGCATAAAAACAAAAATAGCCCTAAACCTCAATGGCCAAATGAGCCCTTTGACATTTCTAAAAATTAAAATAATAATAATAATATAAATCTGGAAAATTAAAGGTATAGAAAGGTATTTTGGTAGGCAGAATAATATTCTCCTCCCTGCCGTCCAAAATGGCCATGTCCTAATCCCTGGAACCTGTGAATGTTACCTTACATGGCAAAAGAGACTCTGCAGATGTGATTAAATTAGGGACCTTGAGATGGGGAGATTATGCTGGATGATTTGGGTAGGCCCAGTGTAATCACAAAGATCCTTAGAAGTGGAAGAGGGAGGCAGAAGAAGAGATCAGAGTAAAGCAACGTGACAAGGACTCAACCACCTTTGTTGGCTTTGAAGATGGAGGAGGGGACCCTGAGCCAAGGAATGTGGGCAGCTTCTAGAAAGAGCAAGGAAATACTTACATCATCTTCTTTAGTTCCGCCCCAAAAGTTAGTGCCTCCGGCGTAGCTGGGAATGTTCAACACTGCTATCCCTTGCAGACTGGGGAGAGGAATATACTGCCCATCACACTGTAAGGTCAAAAGCTTAGAGGTCAGATAAAAAGAGCAAAACCACAAGTTTGGAAGACACTAGAATACCAACGACAAAGGATGATGGAGGAAGGTTTGTGCATAATGTGTGCTTTCCTGTAAATATATTCCTCCACATTACCTTTATCTTATTGTTTTAATTTAAAAATTTTAAAAGGGTAAATAATTATAGCCGAAGTTGTTACAGAAAACCAAATTGAAAAAAATGTTTTACAAAACAACCGAAGTGTCCACTGACAGATGAATAGATTAAAAACGTGTGATATTATAAACTTGTGATATATATATAAATGGACTATTATTCAACGATGAAAAACAAGGAAATCTTGCCATTTGCAACAACATGGATTGGCTTGAGGGCATTATGCTTAGTGAAATAAGTTATAGAAAAAGACAAATACTGTATGATCTCACTTATATGTGGAATCTAAAAACAAAGCAAACAAACAAGTAAAATTAAGCTCATAGATACAGAGAACAGCTTGATGGTTGCCAGGGGCAAGGGGGTAAGGGGTGGGCAAAATGGGTGAAGGGAATCAAAAGGTACAAACTTCTAGTTATAAGATAAATAGGTCATTGAAATGTAAAGTACAGCATGGCGACCATAGTTAATACTCTATTGAGTATGTGAAGGTTGCTAAGAAAATGGATCTTAAAAGTTCTCATCACAAGAAAAAAAATTCTGTAATTGTGTATGGTGATATTTATTAACTAGACTTATTGTGGTGATCATTTTGTAATACATATAAAATACTGAATCATTATCCTGTACAGCTGAAACTGATATAATGTTGTATGTCAATTATACATCAAAAAAAGAAGAAGAAAACAAATGTTTTATCTCTTCTTTCCTCCAAAATCAGGCAGTACTTTTCATGAGTCTCTCCCAAGTCACTTAAGATATTCTTAATTGCATAATAGTCATCTTTGTTCTTACTTTAAACATTGAAAGCAGGCTCTTTGAGGGTAAACTCTGGCTCCTAACCATCTCACCTAGCACCTCTCACACTCTCTGGTAGTTTGCTTGTGCTCTGTAACTAACTGGTGACTAGCTAAACTCAAGACTGAGCTTTTTAAGGAAAAAACATGTATGTCAGAAAGCACTTTACACTCCATGCCTTCTAATTAATCACGTAAATGAAAATGAATTACCACTTAAATTAAAAGAAACATACAATATCACATAGCTGGCAAAGTAATTACATATGACATATGAGTAAATTCTTACCGAATAGAAGGTTTAAGTCTTCGTTTTTAAGAGAGGAGTTTGCAGATGTCATACTTAAAACAGATGCTATATTTTCATTAAGTAATTCCCAAATTTAAAAATAATTAACATAATTTTAGAAAAATTGCATTTTAATGCCCAATGAAAATTATCTTCAACCTTTAGAACAAATGAGAATCCGGTCTGAACCCACTTTTCAAATATTTTAAATAACTGAGAATACTTCCTAACACTAACCCTTACAGGTGTTTTTACAACCTTTCTTTTCTTTTACATAAAAACACATTCAAAGGTCCACACTGTATCTAGGCACCTAGGGCCATTCCTGGCACATAACTGGTAATCAATGTGTATTTGTTAAATGAAAATATTTAGTGGAATAATAAACGTTTTTCTGAACCCAGAAATTGAACAAATATTATATGGCTAACAAAGGAAATGGAAAAAATGCTATCTCTGTAAGTATAAAAGGCATATTTAAAAAAAAATTCAGAGACGTCCTTAAAGATTTTATAATGGATACACTATTTGCAAGCATAATATGGAAAAAGATGAAAGCTGTCAGAAGTTCCACATACTTTGCTGAGTTTAATATATATGCATTAGGCAAAACACCCATGGTTAAGAGCTTAATATCCATTTCATAGAGCCTCATAGGGAAAAAGGAGCAGTACAGATTCAATAAATTAAGGTCACCTGACTCAACTGTTTCTCTCATATTTGGGAGTAACTTCAGTAGTCTTACATTCTTTTATAATCTTCTCTATCTCCCCACATTTCCACTTGTGGTTCATAATGTGGCAAAATGCTTTAAAACTGCAGTTACACTTTTTTTTTTTCTGATTAGTGTCTGCTTTTTCTGCTCCTTTCACTAGGCGATGTGGTGTAGTGGGAAGATAGTGGGCCCGTTTTGAATTCTGTCATTTATTTGGGCAAGAGCCTTAAACTTTCAGAGCCTCATTTTGCCATACCTTGTCCATATAGTGTGGCCAATAAGGTAAGGGACAGGAAAGCATCTAAAACACATAGTAAGGAGTCAGTCAATGTCTTTCTTCAGTCATAATTACGAATTAATGTTTTATGGGGAAAAAACATTGGAGTTGAAACTTCGGCTTCTCCAGTTATCAACTGTCTGATTTTAGTTAGGCAAGTGACTTCATGCTTCTGAAATAACTAATAATACCTGCCTCATAAAGAATGAAAATAACTACCTCATAAAGTTTAAGAATTAAAGGTGATTTGTATTGATAGGAAGCATTTAGGAAACTTCAATTATTATGACTTAAAATATAGCTATAATAATTATTATTGAATGAACTGAACAAAGATAGAAAGTACTATTATATAACAAGCCAAATTTAACAAATTATGGAGACATGTTATGAGATTATGGAAATATGTGAAATTACAAAAAACATGAAGTAAAAAACATGAATTAACTATTTGTTATCATGTATTTCATTATAGATTACAGGTGAACATTGTTTTTTTCTTTCATGTATCTTAGTATTTAAAGGACTCAAAACAGTATTTGATCATTATTTCACTTAAAAAACAGAACAAGCTGCGAGATACATGTAAATTAGTTATATATGGACAAAAAAGTCATCCTTAAGAAAAAAATTTGAATCTTAACGACAGTTTTCATTCATAGGTCAAAGGTGTTTCTACTCTAAAATTAGGAAAATTTGATGTTACAATGTTATCCTGCATTTCTGGCATTCCCATGATTGTAGAGAGGATTGTAAACCTTACTCAAATGTTCTAAAACTCCGGTATGTATCAGATTCACAGTTTATGTGGCTTGAAAACAGGGTTTATATTTGCATAATTCTTTTCAGTTTAAACTGTGATTTCTCGAACATTAGGTCGATGAATTATGATTCTGCACGAAAGCATTATTTTATCCATTTTGCAGATGGAGAAACCAAGGTTAAAGTCTTTCTTCTGCACAAAGTCAAGACACTTCTTCCATACAACACAACAGGGGAAGGAAAACTTCTGAGCAAAATGTTAAGAGTTTTTTTGCTAACAACTGGCACCTGGTGAAAGGGACTTTTCTGGGCAGAGTTTCCCAAGCCTTGGGTCTTCTTCTCTACCTTTATCCCAAGGGATCCGGCATCAGGGAAATGAATTTTTAAACAACGGACCTTCCATAGTCCATAGTAGCAGGTGTTTTGTTTGTTTATTTTTAACTCTGGCAAAGAATTCTCTAATTTTTCTACTTTACCTTTTGTGTATATTAACATGCTTTCATTCATCTTGTTTTACTAAATTTACTTTCCTTTTAATCACTCAACATAAACTTCTATGTTAAATGTTTTATTTGTGGATAGATTCAGATAGATTCAGGGGTCTGTTAACTGGAATGGTAAAAACTTCTCTCTTATGGTCAGCAACCTCCGAAATCTAGCATTGCACTCAATTATAAATGTAGATAGCAATCCATATTAGCAATACCCGTGACATCATCACCATTAGAAACAGATGTTTTCTATTATATGACAGATGTTTCAGATATCTCTTAAGATCTCTGTTCATCATTACTTCAAAAGTATGGTACTTATTATATATGCTGTTAGATGTTTGTCATTTTATGTGGCAATGAAGAAACACATATAATACTCTATAACACTTTAAAAAATATTTTGTTAATTTATTTCAATATTATTTTCTTTTGTATGTATATATATTTAACTAATGCTTTAAAAATAATATTCTGAGCAGGGGTCCATAGTTTCACTAGCATGCCAAAGGGGTCCACAGCTCAAAAAGTGTTAAGAACCTCTGTTAAATGGAGATTACAAAGCAGCTGTGTAGGATATTGTTCAGAATTTGGACCACCAATAAAAAAGGACAGAAGTAGTACTTCTGCAGAGCTGAAGGCTCTTCCAGAAATAAAGGCAATGGAGTCATTCTGAATCCAGATAGTTCCCTAAATCTTAAAGATGCCCAGCTATGGGTCTTGATCACAGCACTTAACAAATTAGGGTAAAATGATCATTTGCCTATTTCCTTCTCAATTCAGGGCCAGGAACTGTGCAAGACAACGGGGATAACAAAGATAAACACAACTTCCTACCTGTCCTTCAGGAGAGTGTGGCCAACGAGGGGACGTGAATAAAGAAAATGAATGATTACACTACAGTCTAAAGGCAAGAACCCAAGTTGAGTAACGGACAGGGCTGCCAAGGATAGTGTTTACTAAGTGTGAGCCTTCCTCATTTTGTACCTTTTCAGCCAGTAACATCTATCTTAATTTTACAAGCAATGATAAATCAAACCAGCTGATCATGTAGTTATGCTCTAGAGTGGAAGGTAGAACAGGCTTATCTTTACTAGGACATTTAGTTGATAATGAATGAGCCAGGCACCTCTTGATAGTCTACGTTCCACTATCAAGATAACACCTAAAATAAAAACGTCCTGTTTAATACACTGAGTTGTCAACTTAAGATTTGCACGCTTTTCTGTATGCAGTCTATACCTCAATTTAAAATATCTAGTTATAAAAAGATACAAGATAGGAAAGACATGCTTATCAGCATAAACAGTGAGCCCTGGATCAAAGGTGAAAGAAAATAACATTCTAAGAAAGCAGTAGACTTTTCAGAGTCATGTCCCCAATTTTCTTTTTCCTGTTAATCAGAGATTAAATAACTTTTGCTGTCCTTAATTTACTATTTAAATTAGTTTAAAAATACTAAAAAGTTTAAATGCTCAAAATCTCTTTTCATTTAAGTAACTTGTTAGAGATAATTAAAACAAAAAATACATTTAAATTAAAAGGTTCTATTTACTATGATATTTTGAGGGATTTGTGAAACTTCAGGCATTATAGAATTGGGTCAGAATTTGGAAACTTAAAATGGAAAAATCTGTTTAAAATGCTATCCTGGGGACTTCCCTGGCGGTCCAGTGGTTACGACTTCGCCTTCCAATGCAGGGGGTGCAGGTTTGATCCCTGGTCAGGGAGCTAAGATCCCACATGCCTCTTGGCCAAAAAACCAAAACATAAAAAACAGAAGCAATTGGGCTTCCCTGGTGGCGCAGTGATTGAGAGTCCGCCTGCCGATGCAGAGGACACGGGTTTGGGAAGATCCCACATGCCGTGGAGCGGCTAAGCCTGTGAGCCATGGCCGCTGAGCCTGCGCGTCCAGAGCCTGTGCTCCGCAAGGGGAGAGGCCACAACAGTGAGAGGCCCGCGTACCACCAAAAAAAAAAAAAAAGAAGCAATATTGTAACAAATTCAATAAAGACTTTAAAAATGGTCCACATCAAAAAACGTCTTAAAAAAAACGCTATCCCATATATATGTACTCCCATGGCCCTACCATTTCACAGAGCACCTCAATTCCATAGGAACATCCAAATTTCAGGATCTAATGACAATGGTAATTGTGTCACGCATATCCAGTGTCTATACCTCCTTTGGTGTGAAGTTGATAACCACGTTTATTTTTTCCCCTCAAGTGTTTAAACACTATTCAAGAGAAACGGAGGCCAAATCAGCTCCACAAAGAAATCTTTTTTTTTTTGAAAGTAAGATAATCTGAAATGTCTTTACTTCTAGATGAACTTACCTCAAGTTGAACTCTCTGTTCCAAATTCTTGTACGATCTCTGTAGTAACTCCCGGGTTCCGAGGACTCCATACCACATCAGGTTTTTAGTTCGGCTCCTGAAAATAAATGTTGGCAGAGAATTTCAGTATAACTATTATTTATTTACTCTTGAAAGGCAGAGAGAGCAAAAGAGGTAGTAAACGAAATTAACGTAAAATTACCTTTGCATAATTACATTATTGCTATTACCAAAATTACCTGCATTTTTCAGGGTGCTCCTCTCTCTTATTATTAAATTCTAATGAAATTTTTGCATCTAATCCAATCCCAAAGTAATTGTTCATGACACATTTTTCAGAATATCCATCTCTATAATAAGGAAAAGTACATAAAAGTCAATTTCTGGTTCCTAAAAACAATTACAATCTGCACACAAAATAGCGCTTAACACCATTCAAGCCTCCATTTCTTAGAGAAGAAAGGGAAGCTTAGCAGGAATCATTTCCTATTCACATGCCATGCGCACGACCCCAGTACATGGCTGTGAGTTTCACTACATACGATGTAAAGTGATGGTGGGCAGGGCAAAGCAGAGACAGAGTCATGGTAATGCTTTTCTATTAATTGTAACAAAATCTTCGTTCTACCTCCCACATAAGCCCCTCACTATGCACACAGATGGGAGGGCCTTGCAGTCAGATGTCAATTGTCCTCTTTTTTTAATTAGAAAGTCTCCTCCACACTTGTACTATTATTGAACATTTACTGAGCAGAAAACAACTAGATCGAGTCCCTTCTTCTAGGTGCTCTGGAAAGTAAATACAAAGGAGTACAGTAGTGTCCTTCAAGAGTGTCATTAGAGAAATGAGACATAACAAAAGCACAATTAAATATGGAAGTAAAAAGAAGTACATACTGAACAGCTAATTTTTTTTAAGGAGTTTTGAGAAGGGAAGGGACCAATGTGGGCCAGAAGCTTTCTGAAATAAGTAAACCTAGAGGCCGAATGTGGAAAGATGGCAGAATTGGCAAGACGGAGAAAAAAATGAGGTGAAAGGAATAGGCAAAATGTGAGGAGGAAGGCAGTGATGAATAAAATATTCCAGGGAAAAGTGTGCAGAGCTGTGACTCACTTCGCCATTGGGTTGTTATCCAAGACCACGCACTGGAAGGGACCTACCTCAGATCATGAAAACCACTGTATTTCAAGTGGGTCAACGTACTCATCATTATCGACTTTTGAAATTTTCTGATGATCCTTTTTGGATGTGAAACTATATTTACTGCAATGCATTTAAAATGTTACCATTCGTATAAAACAGAAACAAGGAAAGCCAAAACACAATATTTGCAGGAGTATTTTCTTACACTGAATCTGGATCTGGGTCGATGAATGGCGTTGCACCGAAAGGATCAATATTTGCTAGTAACATTTTGTTGATAATAGAGCTCCCAGCAATTGAGGCAGCCAGTCCTGCTCTTAAACCTGGACAGAAAAAAATACAGGATCACATGTTAAGAGAAAACCAGAAAGAGCCAGTCCATTGTTTTTAGACCTAATCAGAAACACCTTGCTCCCAAAGCATGGCTTTCAGTCTCTGTTCTTCTCATTAGTCATAACTAAGAACTATGACGTTGGTAAATACAAGGGTTTTTTTTAAACTTTTTATTTTTTATTGGAGTCTAGCCGATTAACAATGTTGTGATAGTATCAGGTGCACAGCAAAACAACTCAGCCACACATGGTAAATACAAGGTTGTTGATGCTTCTTGGGATCTATATGTTGTCATAAAATATGAAGCAGGTGAGGACCTAAATAGGAATCTCTTTGTGACGGTTTCTTATTTACCATCAATGATTCTGTAACTTCAACAAGTAAATATTACTTCCTTTTTATTAGCAAATAAGGTAGTAAGCCTGTAAGGAATTTACAATAAAGGCTGAATTATCCAGAATGTCCTACAGTTATCACTTCCATACTCTCCAAACATAGATAATGATACTCAAGTAAAAATGTTGACATGCTAAGGTGAAAATTCAGTTTTGGTGTCAAGAATAAGTAGCAAAATATTAAACACAGGTATTTATGAATTTTAGAAGAATACAGTATTGAACATAAAAATGAAGCATTTATATTACCTCTAAATATGCAAAACTTCAAATTCATTTCAACAACTAGTTAGCTTTCGACTAACTAGTTACGGTATTCAAAGCTAACGAAGTTTATGATCTACAAACCCAATATTAAGGCTAGAAGCACTAAAGTCTGGCGAGAAGACAAAGGAATAGGGACCCAAGGGAACAGATCGACAAAAAGGAAAGAATAGTTCAGAAAAATATGTCATGCAATTGAGAAACACGAGGAAAAAAAGTCCTTTCGTTAGCAAACATTTCTTTCCTCAACAATGTGCTCCTCTTAGAAGACGTTCATTATTTAACTACAAAGTTTAGCTGATTATCAAATAATCAAGATGAATTTTATTCTGTCATTTAATTTCACAGTTTTGAATATGCAATGGTATACTCTGCTATGACAGTTCCCTTTATGTCTTAATAAGTAAACAGATGAACAAAACAACCATGCTGGTGAGAGAAAAGAACAGTTTGAAGAGGTGAAGAGTCATATTTCAGATGCCCCATAGAAAAGTACAGTATTTTCTAAAATGTTTTAAGGTTAGCCATATTTACAGCTTCAGCCCAGAAAGGTTCATCCCAGGGCTCCAGGTTTGAAGAGAGATATGACCTCTAGACATGGAAGCCTTTCCAGAACCAAATGTGTTCTGGATTTATCTTTTTTATTTTAATATTTTCATTAAGATATAATTTACATACCATAAAATTCACTCCTTTAAAGTATATAATTCAGTTGTTTGTAGTATAAACACAAAGTTGTGCGATGATCACTATTAATTGACAACTTTTTATTACTCCCCCAAAGAAACCCCTTACCCATTAGCAGTCATTTTCCATTCCTCCCATTGCCCCCTATTCTCAGATCCTGGGAACCACTAAACTATCTTCTTTCTCTGTGGATTTGACTATTCTGGACATTTCATGTAAATGGAATCATATAATATGTGCCTTTTTGTGTTGAGCTTCTTTTGCTTGGCATAATGTTTTCAAGGGTAGTCATGTTGTAGCATATATCAGCGCTTCATCCTTTTAATGGTTGACTAATATTCCATTGTATGGATATACCACATTTTGTTCCTCCATTCATCAACTGATGAATATTTGGGTTGTTTCCACTTTTTGGCTGCTATGAACAATGTTGCTAAAAACAGTCATGTACTAGTTTTTGTGCAGACATGTATTTTCAGTTCTTATGGGTATATATGTAGTAGTAGAGTTTCTGGATTATATGTTAACTCTGTGTTTAACCCTTTGAGGAACTGCCAAACTGTTTTCCAAAATGGCTGCACCATTTTACATTCTAACCAGCAGTGTATGAGAGTTCCAATTTCTCCATGTCCTTGCCAATATTTGTTATTATCTGTCTTTTTTTGATAGTCATCCCAATAGGGTAAAGTGGTATCTCATTGTGGATTTGACTTCATTTCCCTGTGAGTAATGATGTTGAGCATCTTTTCATGTGCTTATCGGACATTTGAATAACTTTTAGGGAAAATGTCTACTCAGATTTTTTGCCCATTTTTAAATTGGGATATGTCTTTCTATTGTTGATTTTTTAAGATTTATCTATATATCTTGGATGCTAGTCCTTTATCAGATATATTATTTGCAACTATTTTCTCCCATCCTGTGGATTGGATCTCACTTTCTTAACAGTGCCCTTTGATTCACAAAAATCTTTAATTTTAGTGAAGTCCAATTTATCTTTTTTTCTTTTGTTGTTTGTGTTTTTGGAGTCATGGCTAAGAAACATTGCCTAATCCAAGGTTATGAACATTTATGTCTATGCTTTCATTTTATAGTTTCATATTTTTAGCTCTTACCTTTAAGTCTTTTATCCATAATGAGTTAATTTTTATATATGGTGTGAGGCAGGGGTCCGTCATAATTCTTTGCATGTGAATATCTAGTTGCCCTGGTACCACTGATTGAAAAGACTATTCTTTCCTCATTAAATAATTGTCTTAGCACATTTGTTGAAAATCAATTGACCATAAATGTAGGGGTTTATTTCTGGACTTTCAGTTCTATTCTATTGATCTATATGACCATTTTCATGGCAGCACTATGCAGTTTTGATTACTGTAGCTTTGGAGGAAATTTTGAAATCAGAAAGTGATTTTCCTTCAACTTTGTTCTTCCTTTTCAAGACTTTTCAGCTATCCTGAGTTCTTCGTATTTCCATTAAGAATTTTAAGGTCAGCTTATCAATTTCTTCAAAAACGGCAATTGTGATTTTGATAAGGGTTGTGTGGAATCTTTGGCTCAATTTGAGGAGAGCTGCCATCTTAGTAATATCTAGTCCTCTGATCCATGAACACAGATGTCTTTCAATTTTGTTAGGTCTTTTAAAATTTCTTTCAACAATGTTTTGTAGTTTTCAGTGTTCAAATAGTTCAGCTTCTTGGTTAAATTTACTCAGTTTTTTGGGTTATTTTGGATGCTACTGGAAATTATTTTCTAAAGATCTTCAGATTGTTCATTACTAGTGTACAGAAATACAATTATTTTTTATATATTGCTCTTTTATCTTGAAAACTTGTTGTTTTTGTTTATTAGCTCTAATTGTGCGTGTGTGTGTGTGTGTGTGTGTGTGTGTATTCCTAGGATTTTCTATATACAAGGTCAAAGCATGAAGAGATACAGTTTTGCTTTCTCCTTTCCAGTTTGAACGCCTTTAATTCTTTTTATTTTGCCTAATTGCCCAAGCTAGAAGCTCCAGCTCCAACAAGGCTGAATAGAAGTGGCTAGTTTGGACATCCTTGTCTTGTTCCTAATATTAGGGAGAAAGATTTCAGCCTTTCACCATTAAATATGAGGTTGGCTATAGGTTTTTCATAGATGCCCTTCTCAGGCTAAAGAAGTTTTTTTTCTATTCCTAGTTTGTTGAGTGGTATTACCACTGGAAGGTGTCGAATTTTTTTTAAATGGCTTTTCTGTATTTATTGAGATGATTGTATAGTTTTTGCTCCTTATTCTATTAAGATGGTATATTACATTGATTAATTTTCATATGTTGCATCAATTCTGCATTAGTAGGATACTATTCACTTGATCATGGTGTATAATTCTTTTTATATGTTGTTGGATTCAGTTAGCTAGGATTTTGTTGAGGATTTTTGTGTTACTATTCATCAAGGATATTGGTCTATAGATTTCTCATGATGTCTTTGACTGGTTTTGGTGTGAGGGTAATACTGGCCTCACAGAATGAGTTAGAAAGTGTTCTTTCAACAACAACAACAAAAAGACACAAATGATCTTATTTCCAAAGCGGAAAGAGACTAACAGACAAAGAAAACAAACTTACGGTTACCAAAGGGGAAAGGGACGTGGGGGGAGGGATAAATTAGGAGGCTGGGATTAACATACACACACTACTATGTATAAGATAGATTAACCAACAAGGATCTATTGTATAGCACAGGGAACTATACTCAATATTATGTAATAACCTATAAAGGAAAGGAATCTGAAAAAGAATATATGTATGAAACTGAATTGCTGTGCTATACACCTGAAACTTACATGATAATGTAAATCAACTACACTTTAATAAAAAATAAATAAAATGTAAGTTAAGAAAAGTGTTCTTTCTTTTTCTAGTTTTTGGAAGAGTTTGTAAGGGACTGGTGTATTAATTCTTCTTTAAACATTTGGTAGAATTCACCAGTGAAGCAATTTGGGCCTGGGCTTTTCTTTGGAGAAAGTTTTTTGATTACTAATTCAATCTCTTTCCTTGTCATAGATCCAGCTAGATTTTCTATTTCTTCTTGAATCAGTTTCAGTAGTTTGCCTGTTTCTAGGAGTTTGTCCATTTCATCTAAGTTATCTAATTTGTTGGCATGCAATATTTTATAGTTTTTCCTTACAATCCTTTCTATTTCTGTAAGGTCCATAGCAATGTCTCCTCTTTCATTCCTGATTTAAGGAACTTGAATCTTCTCTCTTATTTTCTGGGTCAGTCTAGCTAAAGGCTTATCAATTTTGTTAAACTGTTCACAGAACCAACTTCTGGTTTTACTGATTTTCTGTAATGTTTTATATTCTCCTATTTCACTTATTTCCACTCAAAACTTTATTATTTCCTTCCTACTGCTTGTTATGGGTTTGTTTACTCTTATTTTTCTAGTTTATTAAAGTGGAGAGTTAGGTTTTTGTAGTCATTCTACTTTTCAAATATAGACATTTAATACATTTCACTCTAGCACTACTTTAGCTGCATCAAATAAATTTTGGTATGGTGTATTTTTGTTTTCATTCATACCAAAGTATTTTTTAAAATTTCTCTGTGATCTGTTTTTCTTTGACCCACTTATTTCCACATATTTGTGCATTTCCCAAATTTCCTTCTGTTATTGATTTTTAATTTCATTCCATTGTGGTTGGAGATCATACTTTGTATGATTTCAATCCTTCTAAATTATTCAGAATTGTTTTATGGCCTAATAAATGGTCTATCTTGGAGAATTTTCCATATGCACTTGAGAAGAATGTATTTTGCTATCGTTAGGTGGAGTGTTCTGTAGACATATTAGCTATACTTGTCTTATGTGTTTTTCAAATTTTCTATTTCCTTCTTACTGTCTAGTTGTTTTATTCATTACTGAAAGTGGGATAATAAAGTCTCCAACTATTATTATTGAATTATGATTCACCTTTAAAAATAATTTGTAGGAGAAATTGATTTTCAGGGTGTAATTTGGGTTCCAATCTACTCTGGAACGAATCTGGAAAGTTTTCACTGAGTCAAACAAATGGTACTTAAGGAGACCTCTGAGACATGTACATCTACATCCCATCCTTTCCACACAAGTCCTTTGGTTTTTGCTAATATTATCCTAATCCCAAGTCTTTATCCAGGGAAGGCTATGGAGATACATAAAAGGTAGTAGAATATAAGATCAAATTTACCATGAGTACCTACATGCAGATTCCTGGGCTCCACTCTAGAACTACTCGATCAGAACTTCTCAGGGCAGGGTTCAGAAACACTTGCTTTAATACTTCCTAGGCAACTCTTGTACACACCAAAGTCTAAGGATCTGGACTCTGACTTACAAGAGTACCAAGAACATTTTCTTAAAGGAATATTTACCTTTAAGAACACATTTCTAGGGACTTCCCTGGTGGTTCAGTGGTAAAGAATCCGCCTTACAATGCAGGGGACGCAGGTTTGATCCCTGGTCAGGGAACTAAGATTCCACATGCCGCTGGGCAGCTAAGCCCACATGCCGCAAACTACAAAGCCCACGTGCCCTGGAGCCTGCGCACCACAACTGGAGAAGAGAAAACCCGCACACCACAACTAGAGAGAAGCTTGCACACCACAATGAAGAGCCCACACGCCTCAACGACAGGTCCTGCATGCCTCAACGAAGATCCCGGTGCCACAACTAAGACCCGGCATAGCCAAAAATAAACAAAAATAAATAAATAATAAATCTTAAAAAAAAAAAGAACACAGTTCTATAGTTCAGGAAAATGAGTACTTATACGTTTTCACAGAAATACTTAAAAGTACACCATGTTTCAGAATCTGTACTACCTGGGCAGATTATTCTGGTATTGAGCACTGGGAGGTTTTCTTTACTGGTTGCCACAGCAGGACCAGAGCCAGAGTCAGTTTGGGAACGACTTGCCCGGCCATCTGGAGACCGAGGTGCAGTTTTAACTGTTGGCAAAAAGTCCAGATTAAAAGGAGATAAAGTTATAAAAATAAGCAAGTCCTTACACACTCATGACATGAAACAATTTCATACATGTTTAATCAGTAGAACCAAAAATAATTACATTGTGTTTATTCTTTTACCATTTTCTGTTCATTTTCTTGGGATTTACTATGTGGAAGGAGTCTGCCACAGTTAGAAGTCTTGATCTCCCATTTTGAACAGATGGCAATTAATAAAAAATAGATGCTTACCGTAATTAAAGGTCAGTGATACTCATAATTTGAATGTGAGAAACCCATTATTAAAAAAAAAGGAAATTCTGAAGCCTGACAATTTTTGAAAACGGAACATGTGTTGCAGTGTATACTACCAATGCAATCCTTTTCTCAAAAATGTTGGATAAATGATAAAATTTAAGGAATGTAATTCCCAGAGCTAACAGTGAAACATGAGTAGCATTTTCTTCTACACTTGGAAGGAAAAATATTATTTTTTCAAACGAAACCAATATACTTTTCCTGTACTTCCCAATTAATTATTTACTCAAGACAATGATTTGTCCAAAACAGTTTTATCATATTTTTATAAAAGCTCCATATGTTTAAAAAATTATTCCAAAACAGAATTACTCTCAAAGTAAACAACAAAAAGAGAGATTTAATTCTAGCTAAACTGGGGCAATTTAATGGAGAGCAAATAGTATCTTTAACTAATTTAGGAGCGATTGGCAGGTGTTTAAAAAAACAGTAATCCTCAAACTCAATTTAAAAATACTCTAAAACTTAATTATCTTTACTCTCCCTAAGACTAATTACAAACTAACTATATTAATCTTACACACTCATCTCTCTGTTCAAAAACAGTCCAGGTGCACTAAAGAAAAGTAGCAGAACAGCCACTTTTTTTTTTTTTTTTTGGACAGATGGGAGCCCTGGAACTAATTTCTAATAAAAATAACCTTTTGATATTCATCTCTGATAAAAAACAGAGTGTGTTCTAGTGACTAAGATTGATCTTCCATTGCAGGTAACTAAATTAATGTTTCATGGTTCTTCTTAAACATAACATTTCATTGATCATATTAATGTGTATTTTGCACATCTCAGATGTAAGAATTATTATATTATTCAATGATAATACAATGAATATGCTTCAAAAAATTAATGATTAATACAGGAACACTTCTACTGCTACTGATTCCCACTAAATTGGATTACTAGCCAAAAAATAAGATCAAATATTGCTCCAAAAAGACTTGTATAATCTATGCCTATTTCAATAACGATATCTACACCACTATATCTGTATTTTTTTGGTTTCCTTTGCAGGCTATAATGGAAGTGTCAAATTCATGAGAGTATATAGTAAGGTGGGATGGTCGCTGGTTAGAAAACCATTACCAATGAGTGCTAAAAAACCAATCCTCCAAAGAGAGCCATTCATTATGTCCAGAATGAGTAGCGTACAGATACTGGAGTATTCTTGCATTACAGAAATATCTGGAGAATATTGCTCAAAACGGAGCATCGTATTTTAATGGGGTATCATAGTGACCAAATGGGTACAACCAGAAAAAAAAAGTATAAAATCATCAAATTAGATTGGTAAAACAATTTAGGAGAGAGAATCTGGAAAAGAAGATACAATGTGTGGGAAGAGACTATGATGCCATGAAAGCTGTTTTCAGTATCATTTCAGGGTTGCCGCACAGCAGAGTCATCTTCAATATCGTGAAATGATGTGTGTAAAATTGCTTTTAAACTAGCCATAAAGCCCTACACAAATGTCAGTAGTTGTTACTGTTAACATTATCATACATAAAAGTTTATTAATAATAACTGTAATCATGGGTAGAAATTTAAGGAAGAATATATAAAGCTCAATACATTAACAAAAAAAAAACTTCCTAAGAATTAGAGCTAACCATAAGAGGGGGACGAAGTGAAAGTGAGTAGTCCGAAGGCTCAATGACCATCGGGCAAGGTTGTAAAATATGCCTGCGTTGGATTATATTCTGCAGTGGGGCCATTTAAGGTCTAGAAGATCTAAGGTTATAAAATTGGGTTGTGTGCTGGAATAGGTACACATAAGGTCTAAAAGGACTAAGGATGTAGAATATAAAAGCACTGGTTGTATGTCAGACATGTGAGGTCTATAATATGGTCTAATTTCAAAGTTTCTAAGAGTTTTAAATACAATTAAGGACTACTCTTTCAAAGTTAGTGTAGTTAGCAACAACAGTGGAAGTAGTAACAATAATCATAATAGTGATAATGACAGCAAACACTCCTTTACAGCACAATGTACCAGGTGCTATTTTAGGCACTTAATGTGTGTTAACTTATTTAAAGGTCACAACAAGTAGGTACATTATTATCATTTTATCATCACTATTATCATTATAGCATTTCACAAATGAGGAAACCACAGAGAACTTAAGTAATCTATCCAAGTTTATATGTAATGAAAGTAAAAGCAAAAATTTAATGATGGCAAACAGTTGTGATATAATATCAATTGATTTTCATTAGTACTATGTAATTATTTTCATATTATCTTCTCATCTTCATTAATATTTCTGCTTGTTTTATTCTAGTAAATTAACACTTTTTCCCTCATACAACATGAAAAATTAAAAGTATAAATTCATTTTCAATTAAAACCTAAAAGGTAGAGAAATAGTTAATATTATTCAAGCAATATTATTCAAGCAACTACACAATAATTTCCTGGCAAAAATAATTTCAGTAGAGATAGGGTTGTAACTAGATGTCCTATGATTTAAAAACTTAATTTAGCGATAAGGATTATCAGCTATCTAGGCTGATCAATGGAACTCAAGGGACTGATAAATTATTTAAATGTCAAGTTTTATGCATGTGAGGCCTGCAGCTTCCATATTATTCTCAAAGGAATCTGAGGGTTAAAATAGGTTAAAATCTGCTGTTTTGGTGTTTACTCTTTCTTCAGGAAAATTAAGATACTTAGCCACATTTGGTCCCCAAATCCTTAGTTTATTATGATGATTTCTAGATCATGTGATAAAAAAGGGATGTGAGAGTACTTGACAACGGTCTAAATAATGTTACCTTCCTTATTTTAGCATTCATGAATATCTAAGCTTTAACTTCTGAAAAACCTTGTTAAAAATAAAAATACAAATAGTTTATTTCAAACTGATAGGCCTTTCAAAAACTAAAAGCAGAATTACATTTTATTTAATTCCAAAATAATCTTATCACAGTTTTCTTACCAGTTAATGACGCTTTTGCATCATCTTCTTTTGATTCATCTTTAGACTCATCTGTTTCTGTGCTATCGTAATCAAATGATTGATTAACTGGTTCAGAGGAGTGAACTGTCTGGTCATCCATCACTTTAAGTACCCAGAAGAGAAGTATGTTTGAACAAGCAAAAATAAGATCCATAAATATTAAAATATGCTTAAAAAAGGAAAATTGAAATAGAAACCCAAAGAGATTCCACATTCACAAATAAGCACTGATTGGCAATGAACTTTGGGGTCATGTGATGTCTGTTAAGTACTAGAGATTATAAAAGGAAATATTTTAAATTGTCAAAATTATATTTTTAGTGGAAGAGGAAAATAAAATATAAGAACTTTAGAGAATGAAATACAAGTCCAATTACAAGTTACAATCTGTTTCTGAATATTAATTATTTATATTAAAGTTAACTTCTAATCTACTACTAAAATTCTAAGAGAAGTATACATGTTACATTAATACAAAAAATTAAAATATAGGTGTAACTTTTATAAACTCTTAAAAAAGCAACATCAACATTTAGGAAATAAATGTTAAAATATTTTCAAAGTAGTTTATAGGTTTGATATTCTTTAAGAATTTAACAGATTCCAGTTTAAAAAAATTTTAATTTTAGAAATATGATTTAAAGGTAATTTTTAACTTTATTTTAATGTTTCCAGTGTACTTTATCTCTGAAACTTTTTAAAGTGTGTCCAGGCTGACCAACAGGAAAATTCCCTTGTGCTTGCCACGGGAATGCTGCTCCCTTCTTCAGAAGTTACTTTTGTTAATGTGTACCTTTTCCGGCCTCTTCAATGACTTGCCTCACTGCTTTCTTTAAACTGTTTGCCCGCAGCATTATTTCCCTCGGTTTGACAGTTTTCTGGGTGGAAGGTTTTGTAGTGTCATCCAAGAGTTGTTCCTTGCTTTCACACAAGGATTCTTCGCTGGACGATTCCACAGGATCTTCTTCTACAATGACAGGGCTGATGCCCGGGAGAACTGGACTAGCCTGGGAATCTGTGTGCAAAGCCTGGAGCAGTTGTTCAAGCTTCTCATTTAGAACTGAACACTAAGAAAACAAAAACGCGGTAATGAATCTTCATTTAGTGGAGATGGAAAGTGATAGTTTAAATGAATGGTTTTTGATTTTTAGAGGAAAGATGCCTACACTGATATTTATCATTAATTGGTTATCTATTATAAATTATACCTTAGACAGCTATGGACTTAATAATTTATATTTTTTTTAAAAAACAGCACAATTATTCTGTAAATTTACTGATTTATACTTCCAGAACTATTCAAGCACCACTGCACACGTGAAAATCTTTACAATCTTCCAAAAGCTATTTTTCTTTAAAAGAAAACAACGAAAGCTTCACGATAAAGTGACACATTACATTAACAATTTACACATTATACAAAATTTGCTGTACATTATACAAAACATTGCATAAACTTTTTTTTTTAAGTAATCAACTTACGGCACTGCCAAGCCTGTCTGAGTCTTGTAAACTCACCTTCAAACCTTTGGCTTGCAAAGGAGTGACAGTACTTAAGGGATTATTGGCTCAAAGAAAGAGAAAAAGGAATATGCACAGGATAAGGAAGAACGATGCAGAACGATACAGAAAGAAAACAAGTACTGGGCCCTTGTTTCTTTCTGCTTTTCTTGAATTTTTAAGAGTAAAGAAACATTTAGAACTGAAGCTATTGATGCTACTGCCTAATATACAGTTTACCTCCACACAACTTCCAGTCCCTTCCGCCTCCCTTTGTTTTTGATGACATGCCAAAAGAGAGTTACAGCAGAGATAGTTATGAGAAAAAAGTGTGAGTACAGAGGGTTTCTGTTTTCTGAAGCTCTCCACAGAGCAGAAAAACAAGAGAAAGAGGCTGAAAACTTCAAATGTATATTTCTATTTTCTTTTCCTTCCACTCAATCAAACCACCATCTACAGCTGGGGAAGATCATTCCTTTGCAAAGCCCAGGAGAGCCAAGCCTTTTGTGAGAATGCCCTGTCGTGAACAAATGAAAGCAAAGATGATAGCTTTCAAGGTTCAGTAAACTATTCTTATTTTAGCCTCAGAAAGCTCACAACGGAAAAGAAGTATCTATAAAGAAAAAGGCAAAGCAAGAAACAGAACCCTGAAAGAGGCCGAGGATCATAACATCTGGGAAATCCAAGCAGTGATGCTGGGAGGGAACTTGAGTGGCCAAGGTTTGCCTGGAAGTGGAAAACCATTCCTCTTCCCGCTGGAAAGCCAACTTCCCAGCATTTCCCCCCATGTGACCCGACTACTGTGCATTTCTCCTTCAAAATGTCAATCAGTGGCAAAAAGGAGTTGAGTTATCAAGTTCGGCGTGTTGGTCTTCAGCAATGCAGTTTTCCTACATATTAAAGGGACTAACCATAAAGCATGTATTAAACCCTCCTATCTGATTCAAAAGTAATTTTTCTCTTGGTTTAAGATATTTTGGCAAGAAAGCCACTTAATCAAGTTAGCTGTAAAACACAGTTCAATATTAACACTGTCAGTAAAACACCTTCATGTCCTGAACACTTCCCGCTTACTTTATTGGCCACGGCATCGGCTGCAACAGCTCTTTCCAACGTTTTTTCATGCGCCTTCTCTACTTTGGCAACGAAGTCCTTTACAGTTTCACAAAGTACCCTTTGAAGAAAACAAATTGTGCAATTCAGGAAACTCGGTAGGCTGATTTGCTTTGATTTACAAACATATTTAAAAATAAGCACAGTTAAGTAAACTGTTAAAATATCGGGATCATTTGTTTAGAAACCCATACTTGTACTTGCTGTGTAACATGTCCTATAGAAGTTCAAGACATTAGAAGTGATAAACGGATACATGAATAAACCTTGCTCTACATAATTTAAATAAGTCATTTTAAGGTTATAACAAGCCTTTCTCAAATATTTAAATTTTTAAAATTCTTGAGAAGAGTAGTTGTAGACCTTATTTAAAAAAGAAAGCATTATCTTCTGCACCTTATGTAACCTTATAACAGGACTTTCAGTGTTGAGCAGACAAGAATAAATCTGTCACTAATGGTGTCACTGTTGCTCTCTTATTCATTATATAGGTAACTATATTCTTCCTGAAGAGGAAAGAGGTTGTGCGTTATGCTGGAAACCAACCTGCCTCTTGACTTGAGTTATAGTCTCTGTAAATCCATTCATTTTTTTCCTTAAGATAACCAATGTAATACCATGCAGACTAACTGAATTTAGGTCTTGTTCGTGTCAGCAATATATGGTTTACTTGTTTGTTTCTTTTAATTACATTTGGTTTCTTTGCAATAGAAATAGACTAGAAGAAAAAAATCTGAAACATCAAAAAATTTGTCAAAAGTCTTTAGAACTGGTGTTGGATTAGAAACTACAACCAACAGAATGGTATATGACCAGCTTTTTGTAGCAAGCACTTATAAAGTGATTTTGAAAACAAAATCAGACTATTTTAAAATAATAATATTTCTCTTTAACATTGATAAAGGTTGAGGAATTTTAGGGAAAAAAACCCCCAGATTACAGCAATTATTTTTTTTCTGTTATACTCACAATTTTCTCTGGTATGGGAGTGACATAAACTTTCCAGATACTTAAGTATTAGGAAATCGAGCCATTCAATAGATACGGTACACACACACACACACACACACACACACACACACACACACACACAGAGTCTTCAAACCTTCACATCTATCATCTAAGAAATAAATGAATCACTCCTAACATTTTTTGTTTTGTTTGTTATTTTTGGCAACCATTTCTAGATTTCACTTGGACAAAAGGTAATACTTCCTAACCTTTAAACTTTTTGGTTGGGCTTTTAAACAGATTTCTACAGAGACTCTAGCTAACCATTTATTAGAGATTCATTCATGTGTTTCATGTCACGTTTGGTCTTCTTTGTTCATGTATAATACTTTTATGGAATTTCTTGAAATATTCAGACAGGCTACTATGAAATTTCTTCTATGAACTTTACTGTAAGTTTTTCTAAGACGTCCCACGTTTAAGAAGAGGAAACAATGACATTCCCTCCTCTTTACGGAACTCCAAAATAAAAGTTTTCCTTGTTATTATTACAACACTGTGTTGATAAATTTTCCTCTTGGATTTGTGAAATTGCATAATGCCGTAACATTATCATAGATACTTTTGCTGGCGTTTCACTAACTCCTAGGGACAGAGCCTGTCGGTCCATCAGTCTAGGAATGAAAGGGGCAGCAGAGGTGCTTCCTCACTTGTGCCATGCTGCTGAGGCAGACAGAGGCTCAGGGAGAGAGGAGGATACTGTGTTAGGGAAGGCTTGCCACTTAGTTGGGGGACTCTTATGGTCCACTAAGTTCCATGTTCCAGAAGACAGAGGATATTTATAATCTGGAGGAATTAATTCACTTTTTGTTATACCTAAATAGTAAATGCAGAGGTTTTTAAAATAGAAATAAAACGTATACTTAAAAGCAGTGTGATTTCAAAGTCACACCAACTAGGAACTTGCAAACTTGGGGAAAAACAGTTTTAAGATGTATTTACTATAGTAACACAAAAAACATCCTCCAACTGATATAGTTTCCCACTTTAATACATAAAGACTTCCAGAAAATATGTAAAAAAATCAAATGAATGAAACTGGAACATGGATCTTCACATAGAGCTAAAAACATTCTAAATTCCTAATTCCACATTTAATTAACATTAGTTATCATTTTGATGAGGTATATCCAGCACTGTACTTCTTTAGTTTTGTTCTCTCTCTTCCAAGCTGAACATGGTCAAATTATTCAGTTGAAGCTAACAACAGTCCACACAGCTAGCATGCTTTATGATTTCCACTATCATCTTAATTATGTTATATATGGGATCTATACTTATCACTGGTAACAGCATCTTCATTTATCAGTTTTCCACTTATTTTTAATAGGGGTAAATGACAATAAAACATGCAAATGCTACACTAAGAAAACTACGGCAATGGTGCCCAAACAGAACCACAAGTTGGTAGTCAGTACCTGAAAACTTCATTTTTAATCTGATATTTAAAAGTTCCAATCAGAAATTAAAGGTAATTTACAAACATCAATGCATAATATATTAAAACCCCTAGCTATCTATGTGCTCTGAGGAAATATTCTAACTACATATCTTACCTCATCTATTCAGTGAGGGCGTTTGCCTAAATTATCTCTAAGATAGATCCTAAATCTAAAATTCTATGGTTCTATGACAATGGTTCCAATTTTATTATTTTTTCCGCTAATGTTCCCATTTTCTGAGAGGTTTTTTTTAAAATGTTTATTTATTTATTATTATTTTTTGGTGCATCAGGTCTTAGTTGCAGTGTGCAGGCTCTCTAGTTGTGGCACGCAGGCTCCAGAGCACTGTAGGCTCTGTAGTTGTGGCGCGCAGGCTCCCGAGCGCATGGGCTCTGCAGTTTGTGGCATGTGGGTCCTCTAGTTGAGGCACAAGGGCTCAGTAGTGGCAGTGCATGGGCTTAGTTGCCCCGCAGCATGTGGGATCTTAGTTTCCCGACCAGGGATCAAACCCATGTCCCCTGTATTGGAAGGTGGATTCTTAACCACTGGACCACCAGTGAAGTCCCTGAGAATTTTTGTCTACAGAATAAATTGCATTTACTTAATAACTTGTTTTTTATTTTTATTAATAAATCACATCTATAATGACTAATTAGTCCTTCTGAATCTCAGAAGATAACTCATGTTACCATTACTGAACTGACAAAATTACAAAGTCAAGGAAATGTTGACTTTATGTTGATGAACTACATTAGTTAACCTACTTATTAGCTATGCTGATGAAATACAGCTTTTCCATCAGCATTTTCAACATTTTAACATGGTTAAAAATAGCTTAAGCTACTGGGAATTACTATTTTATGAAACAAATATAAACATACACAAGAGGTTTAGTTAAAACCTTCTGCCTTAGTGTATCATTCAACAAGTAAATGGCATTAACAAAAGAAGGGAATTCTTTATTTTATCTAGGTGGTAGTTAAAAGAATGTAGATGTAAATGTGTGTGTGTATTATCTTTTTCTAATCACTAATAAAGTTGTACCTTTATGATTTGAGTACTTTACTGTGTATATGTCGTGCCTCAAATAACACAGTTTTTTAAAAGTAGGGAGAACTATTATAGATTTTCTAAGTCTTAGAGACATAAAACCCAAATGCAATACATGCCCTGTTTGGATTTTGATTTGAACGAATCAATTGTCTAAAAAAACCTTCAAGAAAATTAGGGGAAATGGAATATAGGTTGAGTAATTATTATTAATTTTATTAGACTTTTTAAAAAGATTATTGGATATACATACTGAAGGTGGAATAAAATGATTTCTGGGATTTGCTTAGAGATACTCCAGCAAAAGAAAGTGGGGAGTAGATGACAAAATGTTGATAAATACTGAAGCTGAGTGATGGGTATGGTGGGAAATCATTATACTAGTGTCTCTACTTTTTTGCATATTTGAAAAAAATCCATAACAAAAGTCAAAGTAAAAATATACTATTTCACTGGTACAAAGTTATTACACATTGTCCTCTCTTTTCTCTCTTGAACCTCTTTATGGCAAATCCCCCAGAATTTTAACCTGCTGTTGTACAGTTCAGGCATCTGGGTGGGCCTGGGAGCTCAGACAAGGGACAAGAGGGGACCAAGGTTGTAATAGAATCTGCTTAAAGGCAAATGAGCTAGTCAGGGAGGAATCCAAAGCCAGGCTAAGAGTAGAGCCTAGACAAGGAGCCAGGCGGAGGTCAAGGAAAAACTGTGAAATGCAGTTGGGTAAAACATGAGGTGATGATACCATCATTTAATACAGCACTCTGTAGTTTATAAGCTCTAATTTTATTTCATTACTCAAGTGAATTCCCCTAACAGTTCCATGAGGCAGGAAGGACAGGCATTCTTTCCATTCTTACATTTGATAAAACAGGCATAGGTCACAAAGCCAGCAAATGGTTGAATCTCATCTAGGGCCTCAGACTGACATAGTACAGCACTGTGACTGATGTCAGTGGTTTTCAAGCTGTTTTTCAGAAATATTTCAAGGATTTCACAAAAGCTTGATTAAAATTTCATTTAGAATATAATTTTTTAACATTTTAAAATATAGAATATAAGATTTTAACATTTTAAAGTAACTGTTAGGCATACAAGAGCTTTTACTTTAGAATTCACTATTTTTTGTGCAAATCTCGTACTATATTTAATGCAGTTTCCAGTTATTTCTGTATTTCATGTTGGTTACATGGTCGTAAGGAAATTGTCTTCGATTAAATAAAAATGGCATCCTTACGACCATGTAACCAACATAAAATACAGAAATAATTGGAAACTGCATAAAACATACAACTGCCACCTATAACCTTATTGCTTATTTCTCTGTTAAATAACTAATAATTTAATCCTATCCAATGTATTAATGCCAACAAAATAAAATTTTAGTTTTTTAATATTGGGATTCTGCATAAAATTTTATTTGAAAAAAGACAGTTATAAGTCAATTATCATCTTAAAGAAATAAAAAACACATAAAATGTAAAAGAGGCAGTAATCAAACACCCGAAAGCCAATATTAAAGCTTTGCTAACATCTGAACTAAGAAAGGTGGCCAAATAAAATATTTACTTAACTGTATTAAAGAATAATTCTATAACTTGTTATACCTTTAAAAAGTTTCCATTGCAACTTTCAATCTTTTCTAGCCACGTCCTCTAAAATGTCCCATAAAGAGGCACTTGACTCATAGGGCAAGGGTGGCAAATGCAAATGTCTTCCTCATAGAAGTCACTTAAGAAATACCAGAGGAAGTAACTTTGGTATGTGAATTTGGCCCAAGAGGAGAAAGACGATAGGGAGTGCTAAGGCCTGGGACAAAGTAGAGATTTGTACATTTCACCATAAAGCAATCTAACTAATTAAAAAACACCCAATCGAGGCATCAACCAAAAAACCCATCAGCATCACTGCCCATCAAATAAAGCGCATCTGGAGCCCACTAATCTGGGCAACCAGTGTGCTTCCCTTGCCTTTTGCTGTAAACTCTTTTCCTATTGCTCAGTCCTATCTCCTGTTGCTGAAGGTTATGGCGCCAAAAGCAACTGTCACTACATCTGTGCTTTGGTCACAAGCAAATTTGTTTTTCGTGATTTATTTTGTGTTTCCTTGACTTCTCTGCAAATTAAGTATGTAACATGTAAAGTTTGTGTATTTTTCCCTCCATCACTTCCCCACTCCCTTTCTTTCCCTTCCCTTTCTCTCCTCTTTCTGTATATCAGTAATATTTCCTTGCTAAGCCTGAATCCTAAAGCATGCTGTTACTTTTGCTCGTCAGTTGAAAATTTCAGTGGGTTTCACTCCTTCCTGTAGTTTGACTTTCCAGTTCTCATGACAGCAATATAGGGTGCTTCAAGACTAAATCCTAAATGCCAGACAGGCAACATTCAGGATAATAAAATCAAGGAGCTTTGGCTCCATGTATGGAATCAACTTAACTAAAATCTGATAACTTTGAATTCAAATATAATTACATCATTTAAACATACTGAGAAATGTCATTTTGAAAAATCTCATTATTATTTTCCTTTTCCTGGTGTAAACAATCTCTGAATAGTAGTGTTTATGGAAATAATGAATTATAGCGAAATGTGTTTTCCACATCATAATTAATCATAAATGTTTCTTTACATAAGAACTTAGATTAATCAAATTCTAAACATTCACTGTACCTTTTTGACAAAAATGTTTCGAATTAAGCCTCAAAAAAATAGCCTCTAAATAAACTCCACTGCAAATAAGATGCTAAGGTGGCTTTTAAAAAACCAGTGCAAATGTAGTATATCTAGTTCTATAACCTACTTCACAGATATTTTGGGGGGCGGAAATCACGAAGAAATGTCATAAGTGGTAGGAAACAGCTTTCCTTTCATTTTCACCATATAACTATATCATGACTTGAACTCCACAACTCACTTGGCAGACGATATGACCACTGCATGTTCATCAGAATTGAGGATTTTTGTAAGATGAGCTGCAACTGAGTCTTCATAAATTGTCATCTGAAAAAATAAAAAACTCACACTGTATTATTGTTTCTGGCATTTATACAACTCAGTTATTACTGATTCAAAAATGGGACCATTTTGACTCATCTGACACATGGCAATGGCTGTAATGAAATATAAATGGATTTAATGAAATAAATAATATATGTGAAAGAGTCATTATACAAAATAGATAAATATTTCCTTTCTCTGAAAGGCTCTTTGTTTCTGGAATTCTTTAATTCATATTCTTAGAAAAATCCATAAAATCCATTAAAAATTTCACTAATGTCAAATAGCTGAATATATAAAAAAAACTCTTACAAGTCAGTACAAAAAAAGCGAGACAATCTAATAAAAATTGGCAAAAGACTAGAAATTAAAGAGGAAGATAGGGCTTCCCTGGTGGCGCAGTGGTTAAGAATCCGCCTGCCAATGCAGGGGACATGGGTTCGAGCCCTGGTCTGGGAAGATCCCACATGCTACGGAGCAACTAAGCCTGTGTGCCGCAACTACAGAGCCCACATGCCACAACTACTGAAGCCCGCACGCCTAGAGCCCATGCCCCGCAACAGGAGAAGCCAGCGCAATGAGACGCCCGCGCACCACAATAAAGACCCAACACAGCCAAAAATGAATAAATAAAATTTTAAAAGTGAAAAATAAATAAAAAAATAAATAAAGAGGAAGATATACAAGTGGTCCATAAGCAGATGAAAAGGTGATCAATCTCATCAGCCATCAGGGAAACAGAAACTAAAACCACAATGCAACACCCCTGTATATCCGCAGAATAGTTAAAAGGAAAACAACAGCAATGACTGGAAAATGCCATGTGCTGGCAAGGTTGTGGAGCAACAGAATGCTCGTACACTGCGGTGGAGGCATGAATTGATACAAACACTCTGGAAAACTGCTGGGTAGTATCTATTAAAGCAGAACGTATGCATAACACTGTAGGACTCAGCCATTCAACTTCTGCTTATACTCAAAAGAAAGGCAGGTGTGCTTTCCCAAAAGACATGTGCTAGAGTGTTCACAGCAGCATCCATTCAATAGTAGAATGGATAAAAAACTGTAGTATATTCGTGCAACAGAATACTACAGGGCAATGAGAATGCATGGTGTACCACTATGTCACAATACAGATGGATCTCACAGACATAATATTTAGGGAAAGAATTCAGAAATGAAGGCGTGTACACATACAAAATGATTCTATTTTATAAAGTACAAAAACAGACAAGATTAACCTATGCTGTTAAAAGTTAAGATAGTGGTTACTGGGGTGGGAGGTGGGGTGATGAAAGAAAGGGGGACACGGGGCAGGGGGCGGGTACCGGTAATACTGCCTTGTGTCTGGGTGTTGATTACATGCGTTCATTTAGTTTCTGGAAACTTACCAAGCTGTATGTTTATGATATGTGCACTTTTCTGTATGTGTAATTCAATAAAAAGTTTTTAAAATGCTGAATGCATGTCATTCAATCATGTAAATAAGTATTTCTCTCAACGAAATAATCAAAATGCTAAAGGAATCCCATATCCCCTGATCTATTTGACTCAAACTTTAACATTCTGTTGAAAGAACACATCTTCCTAATACGTAAAAATGTGCACAATATTTAAACAGCCTCATATTCAGAGCCTTCCACCAAATGTTTGCCTCTACTCTATTCCATGTCACACAGCTCAAAAATGTCCATTATAAACTATCTGCTCTATTCAAGCTGGCCTCCAATGCTCTTCTGACTCAGGTAACCTTTCATTGCTTTTTACCAATCAGCATCAGTTTATTCACACACAAATGAAGATTCAATTACCCGTCCCCCTCTAAAGCCTTCCTGACTAGCTTCTTCCCAAAGCAATCTCAGTCCTGCTTTACACCCATTGCCACCAATGGCAACCAGTGTGCTACTGATTTAAATTTCTATCTTACTGCCTTCAAAGGCAGAGCACATATGGAAAAGAAATTTTACCTGAAAGAAAGGAGGAGAGGGGAGGAACCTCAAAGTTTCACACAATATTGTATTGACTGATAAATCTACTTACTGATCCCTGGTCTAAACATTAAAAACCACATCTTTACAGTTAAGATCAGAAAAATGAAAATGTATCTTCTTAAAAAAGCAAAGGAAGGAAATACTCTTCCCAAAAATTGATTTTATTTCTTTTCCCTACAGGGTAGACCGTCATAGCACATAAGAGGGTCGAGAAAAACTATCAATTCCATTTGAATTTACATTAAAAAATCCAAGTTTTTGTCCATTAAAAGTAACCAAAGGCATAGAGTACAACCTTTTCCAGAGGAAAAGGCAATAACCTCTATATCCAAGGATAAAATTATTATTATTATTTTTAATAAATTTATTTATTTTTGGCTGTGCTGGGTCTTCGTTGCTGCATACAGGCTTTCGCCAGTTGAGAGCACAAGCTCAGTAGTTGTGGTGCAGGGGCTTAGTTGCTCTGCGGCATGCGGGATCTTCCCAGACCAGGGCTCGAACCCATGTCCCCTGCATTGGCAGGCGGATTCTTAACCACTGCGCCACCAGGGAAGCTGGGATAAAATTATCGATGCCACTTATTAAGCTATTATGTAGTCACTTAGCAGCCTTAGGAAGGTAAAGTAATAACAGTTGACGTTTTTTATAGTGTACCAGGCACTGTGATTAAATACTTTGTATGTATTTATTCTATTCATTGTCCTGTTTTACAGCCAAGGCACCTAAGGCTCAGGTGAGTGATTTGCCCAAGAACCACAGCTAATGAAGAGCAGACAAGCTACAAGTAGGGATTCTGGGGCTTATTCCATCACACCCCCCACACACACCCTGACCAAGCAAGTCTTGGTCTTTGCCTAATTGTATCTGTCAAATATAAATTTCATAATTGATCAGGTGTATTACTACAACAGCCTCCTGGTTGGGCTTCCTCTCCTGCCCCTTTTCAAACCATTCTCCACTTCATAACAGAGTGATTTTTTTTTCTAAAGCACAACTCTGATCATGCCACAACCCAGCTTAACACGTCTAAGTTTTCTAGAGAAAGTCAAAAGTCTTCAGCTAACGTGTAAGACTCTCCATGATCTGAACGCTCCTTTCCTCTCCTCTGCCCTGTCTTTTGACACCCTTCCCCTGCACCACACGCTCTAACGCTACAGAATTACTTGTAGTGCCCCAGATGTACCAAGGTCCTTACTATCAAGCTCTGCGTAATGCTCTTTTTCAACTAGCTAATTCTTACTTCTCTTTTTTTGTGCTGAAAACCCAGTTTAGGTACAACCTCCTCTGTAAAGACTTCACTGAACTTACCAGGCTAAGAACCCGCTCTTCTGTGCAATCATTATACCCTGAAAATAACTTAAACATTGCTGGTCATTTCCTTGTTTGGCCCTCCCACTAGACCAGGGATTCCCAAACTTTCTGGGCTCATGCATCCTTAGCGTCTTAGTAATTTCGTCACAGTGCCCCTGGGCCAAAAGAAATACTTAGTAGTAGTTAAGTCCAAACAGCTTAATAAGTATTTATGTCCTGACAACTTAATAACTATTTGAAAAAATAATACACATAAATTAAAAGAAAAGAAATACCTCATTTCATTCTTAAATAACTAGTCGTGAGCCTGTGGGCACTGTATACATCTCAAACCTTAGAATCAGATTGGACCGTGATACCCTCATTTCCTATTCAACACTAATTTTTGTGTGGAGTTTGCTTTATATCACAGCAGCTACTGAAAATCCAGCTGCACAAAAACATAATGTCATCAAAAGGAATGTAGTGCAACCTAATATTTAAACTGTGTACTACCTCAAGCTAGTAGTTTCTGTGATGTCCAACAGATGTTGAGTATTACAATGTTTTCTTTGAAATTTAAAAGAATCTCATGGTAGCCCTCTGAGTTCACTGAGGTGCCTGGCACACAGCTTGGCAAACATAGCTCTAAGCTGATTGAAACTAGAGGGTAAGTCTTTTATTTCCAGTCCCAGGTACCAACAGGCACTTAATATTGTTGAATGAATGAAAGAAAACATAAAGTTACAACTTCATAGCATGCTATTACCAAGCAGCTAGAAAACAGACAGAATTGAGGGGAAAGAAGTTTTATTATTCAGTAAGAGTAAATTTAGAAATAAACTAATCAGAAGATTTTCATTTCCAGAAATTTGAGGCCATTCTCTCCTGTGTTTTCAGGGAGTTGACTGGGGTACAGCAGCTCACACCTTCTCTTTGATTACCTTGGCATTGATAACAAGCATCTGTAGACTTACTAGACTTGTATGATTGGGGAATGATACAGAAGAGACCAAAAACATGACCTCTGCATCAAAAAGCTTTTAATCCAAAAAGAAAGCAGTAGGAATCTGGCTTCCAAGGAATACATAAGGCCAGAGGGCTTTGATGTCAAGATGTCCATTGTTCTAATACAGTTTGGTATTTAGATTAAAAGAAATTTAACAATACGATTTTTTTTTTTTTTAAGCCGTGCTGCACAGCCTGTGGGATCTTATTTCCGTGATCAGGGATTGAACGCAGGCCACAGCAGTGAAAGTGCCAAGTCCTAACCACTGGACCTTCAGGGAATTCCCTAACAATACTAATTTTTAATTCACTGTCTACTTTGTGCTAGTCATCGTACCAGATGACAATATAATTAATGGTGAGTGACAATATAATTAATGGTGAGTGAATAATATACATTGCCTGATCCTTACAGTGTGATAGCAGTAAGATGATGGAAGGTGAAGGGGGCTGTGGAACTACTGAAGAAAGACACAGATGTAGGACTTGGGAGATGAGGGATGACCACTTGGAGTGAGTGGTGGACACCTGGAATGAGTGATACCTAAGCTGAGACTTGAGGTGAGAACAGAGTGAATTAGTATGAGGCCAATGGAGAGATGCATATTCATTCGCCAAGGGGTAGAGGAGAGAAGAACCTGATGGCATAGGGATTTTACATTAAATGTAAACAATACATTTTCTGATAGTGAGCATTAAGCAATAGAATCATTGTTACTGAAGGAAATCATGGAATCACTATTCTTACAATGTTCAAAAAGTACAACAACAAATAGAATTACTTAATTATGGCCATAAGGAATTAATCAATAAAACTGTCATAATTCCTTAAGCTCTATAATTCTATGGCGCCAGCAGAATGCTAACAGTTAATAAGAAGATCGACCACATTTTGTGGCCTTTTAGGGAAAATCGAAAAAAACAGTAATTTCACAATCATGCATAAGGGAATCCAAAATAAATATTTTACTTAAAAAATATAAGCTGGAACATTAGATTGACCCTACGAAGAAGGAATATTTAGCTCACTTTTATTTCAGTTTTCAAGGCAAAGAAGTCACACAGTGACTGGTCAGAGTGACAAAGAACACTCATTTAACCTGTAATCTTAAGGCACACTATCTCTTTGTTATGAAATACTTTAATAAAAAAGCAAAATACATGAAGTTTCATTCAAAACTCCTTTACACTAAAAAAGAGCTTTCTTCCATGTAGTTACGATTGTACCTCATATTTAGTGACTACATATATGATAAAAGTAAATTGTCTGACTTTATCTTATATGCTAGGAAATGGACATCTTGAAGTAGGAAGAGCAAAATAATGTCCCTTTTGTCTCTTTGGAGAGAAAATTAATAACATTTAAAAAATACTATTAAGAAAAAAGATTGGTTCCTATGAAAACATGTTTATAGTTGAATAAAATAATAATATAAACAAAAATGCTGCTGGAAAGAAAGTAGTAAATATATTAATCTTTCATAGTAATTACCTCTGGGTGGCAGGACTGTAAATAAAATTTTTACCTTCTTTTTTATATATTTTTGTATTTTCCAAAATTTTTAGAAGCAGTTTTTGCTACTTTTATATCAGGGAAAAAATTTAAATACAGTTAGCTTCTTTAAGAAATAGCCCATGTTTCTAGTTATCATTCCTTTCCTTAGTTTTGACATGATCCTAATTTTCTTGAGGACAAAACAAAGATTTCAACTGTAAAATAAACAGATGAATTTTCCTAGAGGGAAAAATAAGCTATCATAGATCAAATGGTCTTAGTGAGTCAGAGAATAATCCTTTGAAAATTAGGTTGTTTTAAATCTCCAGTGCTTTGAGGTTTAATCAGAACGCTGAATCTTTAAGAACGTCTAAAAACTGCAGTTATTAATGGTCTGTAGCAGGGATGGAATGAAGTGCACTGTCTTCCTTTGTTTTATCTCGATCCACAGACTTAACCTAGAGGCCTGTCCTGATGCATCCTCAACACAGCACGGAAAGCAGGAAGAGAGAAATTCTAACACAATATTCTGGTGACGAGTAAGCATTGATGTGTGTCTGGAGCTGGGCGAACATCTAATATTCAAACAGGTGCTCATGGGTGAAGCAGAAGATGAGTGAAAGCTAACAGGAGCCTGGCATCAGCTGGCTTCCCTGGAGCCCGGTTGGTGCGAGTAAATAGGCAGGTGGAATATTCAGGGAGAACTATTAGGGTGGGAGCAAGGGAACCTGCACGCCTGGTGCTTTCCACACACTCATCACCTCCTTTAATCCTCCCAACATTGTGGTCTCCTCAACAGCTGAGGTCCATGAAGATGTGACCCACAAAGGCGAGTGATGTGGCTGAATTCACACGCCCAGGGTGGTTGTCATGGAAGGACACTAACCTAGATGGTAAGGATTCTTTCCTCTGGAGGAGAAGACCAGAAGCAGTCAATGAGACCAAACCCCAAACAAGAAAAATTACCATTAAGTGAACATACTACCATATCTTATATGTTTTTTATTGTTCAAGACACTCACCCCCGTTTTCAAATGACAAAGAGATAAAGAGTTAAAGTCTTACATAAAATTCTTCAGATGCTTCTGGAGGTTCTGGAAGTAGAGAAGCCTTTGCTGGCAATTTGAGTTCATAGGTCATTATACTCCACCTGAAGGGAGAAAAATCCTTGGTCTAAAATTCCTTTAAAATTTAATAAACTGACTTTGTTCTTACCTCACATACACACAGATGCACATATATTCATGAACTATGGTTTGCTGTGTCTAAAATAACCAAATATGGGAAGAGACGGACTTTTGGTAATCTCATAAAATGCTGAATTCATAATTTATGATTTCCATATCTTACCAATTCTCTGATTGGTGACTTCCAAACATCTGAAGGCTATGGCCCACAGTAAGAAATGCAGATATGTAACAAGACCTCTCCTCTTCACTAGGTGCAAAGCATTCTGACTTTTCTATTCCTTTCTGTTTCACTTTTTAAATAATGCTCACTGCAATTTCTAACTAGATTATATAAGTTGCTAATGGGTCACAGCCCCAAATTCTAAAACATGTCCTAGATTAAACAAACGCATAGTACCTATGAAAAATAAATCATTCTGCACGTAACAATCTGTCTTGCCAAGTCAGCTTATACAGACATGAAATGAAAATTATGAAAATTAGATAAATAGTCCTTCTTACATTAAGAAAGTAAGCATGGGACTGAGAGGAAAAAATTAATAGAAATAATACTTAATTGAGGCAACTTTATTTCAATTAGCTGTAAATATTAATTTCAAACCAAACATTGAATCATTTGGTGTTAGAGAAAAGCAATCAACTCCAGATAAATCCAGTCTTCTATCTAAACTAATTTCAAAATTTGGGAAGAACAATTGGGTAGGGACATTATTGTTGTCAGTAACAGGATGTGAAATAAAAGGTCTTTCAAAGACACAAAGCATAATAAGAGCGGTACTGTAACACATGGATTTTAAGAAAAGCATATCACAGTGGATGCCAGTGATAGAACCTAGAGGAAAATCCCAAGATTAGCATCAGTATGTAAAGAGAGCCTAGTGCATCATTCAGACTAATAAGTCTTTGCATAAAAATTCAAATTCTGAGAGAATTCCCCAAAAGACACAGGTTATATGTTAGGATGTATAAATGAAATAGATGTGTATAGCTACTATTCAACTCTTGACATGAATACTGTAAATACACATTTGAACACAAAAAGTCATCCATCCCTTCATTCATCCACGCAACAGGTATGTACTGAACGTCTCAAAGTGACAGTATTCCAGGGTCAGTCTGGAAATACAAAATTGAATAAGACTTTTCTAATAAAGCTTGTATTCTAGTGCAGTAACAGATGTAATACAAGCAACAAATAAAACAATTAAACTTTGTAAACTTTCAAATAGGGAAAATCACAATTGGAAACATGAAAGTCCAGTTCTGTATATCTGGCAATACTTCTCTGGTCAAAGGATGGTTAAAGAATTGGGAAAGAAATCCACCCAAATGTCCTTGCACCTTCCACGCTATACCTCCTCCCTTTATAGGCAATGATTGGAGCTGATGAAATAGGAGAAAGTGGCAGCACAAGTTAGGAAGGGATGCTTATTGGTACCAGCTAAGCAGAGTTGAAAGCAGAAGTTACAGACCCATTTGGTGAGTATGTGCATTAAACAGAGAGTGCAGTGTTGAAAGCCCCTGGGAAGTAGAGTCTGGATTTCATTGCAGACAGCCAGTTCAACCACTTATTAGCTATGTGACACTGCTAATATAAAAACCTCCTGAGCCTTTTCACCTGTGAGATGGTATGATAATGATATTAGCCATTTCTAAATGTACAGTGAGGATTAAAGGAGATGATACTCTATCAAGTAAAGTAACTAGAAGTGCCAGGCAGACAAAAAATACTATTCATTGTTACTCCACTGTCTCCGCAAGACTCAATTTTCATCTTTGTAAAACAGTCATAACAACGCTTTTCTTAGCCAGTGTTGTTTTGAGGGTCAAATAAATTAATATATATGAAAAAGCATATATGATGTGGAATATTATTAAACATCAATTTTTTCACCTGTTCTTTACAAATGGTATTCTTAAATTAGTAAGGAAAGCACTGGAACAAAATATTCTTATGTTTCTAAACAACAGTCCTAGCTTTTTAAATCCCCTTTGATTTGTTTTTTCTTGTGCTTTTTTGGGTTTTTTTGCAGGTCTGTATTAAGGAATTTTACTAAGGGGGTGTTGTTTCTCTGCTAACCACCTAGAGAAATTAATTTTTATAACTTACAAGGGAAAAGCACACACCCAGAGCAGAGGAAATGCCTCACAGCATTTCCTAGGTTGCGGGGAGAGCGGTATTTAAATTTACAAGAAAAAGCCATTTAAAATACCTTGTGGGGTTTGGTTAGCACTGAACTGGGCAGTCATCTGGGAAATCACCTCCAGGCTCCTTAAAGACTGGAGACTGAGTCCACTTTATGCTCCCAAACTACTGGGGGATCCCTCCCATGACTGGTTTGGGATAAACACAGGCAAATGCTTGCCAGCCCAGCTTTCTTTCTAAATCTTCTGTCAGCAAAAGAATCAGCCATTACAACATTACCTTATGTCAGGCAAGGTTACAATTAATTAGGTTATAGCTTATTTTAGAGTAATTACATTTTAGATTGGTGGCTCCCTGATGGGATTTCGTTATTTTCGGGAAGAGTACCACAGATGGCTAATCCTATCACAGTTGTTTTGATTCATGCTAGCTCCAATTTATAATGAGATTTTGACATTTGTGTCCCACTTGTGATGGAGGTTACTGAGCCCTGGTTGCTCCCTGTCCCCCAATTCTAAACACCTCCTGCATAATACTCAGGGCACACACACTGCGATTGCTTTTTTACATGTGGGGCGTTTAGAGAGAAAGCAGTTAAGAGAGGCAGCCGAGGATAACATAAAAACAGTGATAGCTCCTTCATGTGAATCTGTCTTCCTAACACTTCCCTGTCCCTGGGAAAAGATTGTTTTTTAGTATTTTGTTGGTTCAATTCCTTCTCAATGTGTATAATTAAGAAGAGATATTCTAAAAAATCTAAAGTTTACATGTTTTTCTTAGTTTTAATGAAACCAGAAGATGAAGGGACCATATCTATTATACTCATCAAAAGCCCCCCCACTAACTATTTAAGCTTTCTGAGCCAAATAGCAGTTAAAAGTAATTAGTATCAACATAGCCTTCTATATTATCTTTAAAATAATGGATTCAGGGTTTCCCTGGTGGCACAGTGGTTGAGAGTCCGCCTGCCGATGCAGGGTACACGGGTTCGTGCCCCGGTCAGGGAAGATCCCACATGCCACAGAGTGGCTGGACCCGTGAGCCATGGCTGCTGGGCCTGCGCGTCTGGAGCCTGTGCTCCGCAACAGGAGAGGCCACAACAGTGAGAGGCCCGTGTACCGCAAATAATAATAATAATAATAATAATAATAATGGATTCATTAAACTAGTTTCCTCATTTTTTTTTTTTTTTACAATTCATTCATTCACTCAAAAAAACATATTTATTGAGTGTCTATTCTGTGCCAGGCTCTGTTCTAGACCTCAGGGGTGGACCCCCGTCAGGGGTTACCGTCAGTACAATTTTAGAAGAGAATTTGTTATTACCTGTCCAACATTTTGGTGCTGGCTCGTTCCAGCTTCTCAAGTATCTGAGGAAGTTGGGTGTCGTCATCGTATGAGCCTCCCCAGCCAAGAACCCGGGCAAGGTCATTTCCTGTACCCAGAGGCAGTACTCCCAGCTGACACTGAAAGACAGCCCCACAGGAGACCTCAGACAAGTTGACACATAGGGACTCTGACATTTCTGTACATCACTGGTCAGCGGGTTAGGATAACTAGCAGTGAAAGGAATGACCACTTGCCTGTTTATTCAAGTTGAGCTTATCAATTTCTGACAAAACCCAACCTACACTTCCATCTCCTCCACAAACAAGAATCCGGAAATTGTCAAACTTCTGGAATAATCTTAAACTGAAAGAAAGAAGTATTTTATTTTAGTGTAAGTAAATAAAAATCACGTTCCCCAATTCTTTGTCATTCTGTTAGTTATTGGTATTCATGTTCAGATTAAATATAGGAACTCTTACATATGAATTATAGTATAAAAATCAATTTGAGTGCAATGTGTAACTCAAGAAAATGTCTTAATCATAAAGCGGAAAGGAGATTATAAGTAGAAACGGAGATAAAATTAGGAAAAGAAGGGAGTGAGAAATGAGAAAACAAAAAAGAAGCAGAACCCAGGAAAGAGAATGAAAGGTAAGCGATAGGAGACGGTAAGAGTACTGACTTTTCTCTTTACTTCACAAGGATATGTTATTTCCATGAGTAGCATATTACAAACTAGGGAGAAGAATCTAGGGCACTGGTGCTCCTGAGTGGCACAGGGGCAGTTCCTCAAGAGACCCACCAAACCTTGCCCAATGTACCCCTGCCATACTCCCTGTAGCTGTTTTGCTTCCTCTTTTCCTATTCTCAGGTCAATCTTTCTACTTCTGTCTTCCTTCATCTCAAATTTTGACACATTTCACCCTGAGAATGTACCTTTGTACACCTCAAGTATTGTGGAAAATCGAAAAAAATATGGAGACAATCTCGAGAAGTTTCACAAAGGGAGTTGCTTAGAATTTTAGAGGATGGGTAGAAAAAATAAATGTCAAACATGTAAGATATTGGAACCATCGAGGATTATAAAACAGATATGCTAGAAAGGGGGACAAAGCTAACCAGCAATGGAGAGACAAAGGTGAGGAGAGAGGCTAGATGAGGAAGTGCCAGGACACATGCAGGAGAAAGGAAGGGAGGTACGAGCACATAAGGAAAGAGCTGGGTTCAAATGAAGAAGACCAACACTCATGGGACCAGAAGGGCTTGAGACAGCAAGAAAAAGGCAATGGAAACGAGAAGGAAGACCCTGAAAGGACACAGTGAAAAGAGGCACAAAGAGAGACTGAGGAGAGACACAGAGAAGATAGGAGAGTGCTAAATCACAAAACACAAAGGCCTTCTCAGGAACTGGTATCTAAAATCTTCATTTCTACTTCTGTGTTTATGATTTAAGGTGACAGTGGAACCCAAGAGAAAAGCCGAGTTGGCGTAAGTAAATTATAAGGAGATCACAGGCTCTTGGGTCAGATGACACAATATCGCCTCTTCAACAAAAATCATATATATATACACTGTATATATATGATTCAAACTGAGGCACAAAATGTATTCAAAGTGCCTCAAGGCATATTTTCCCTCTTGAAAATATATTTAAGCTTTTCCCCCCAGATTTTAGGTTATACGACATTCCAGAAAGTTTGAAATGAACAATGAACAAAAGTACTTATTTGTCATGTATGGGAACTGAGTCTGAAATCCTTGAGGGCCTGTCCTTGAGGCCCACAACAGTATCTGTGCTTTGGTTAAATAATTGATTATTTGTATTATATGCAACTCAGTACTACCCTCCCATGCAAATCATTTTCTCAAGTTATTTTTTGTATTTCTATATTTACACAAGTTGATCTACTTTGTAGAGCTAAGCAAACAGAATTGTTTGATGTAGGATATATTCTGAAACATTTTCTAAACAAACTTTAGAACTTTCAGCACCCAAGAAAGATAAATAAATATCAAAAAGTTTATGTTAAAATTTATAATCAGAACTTTAAAAAAAGGGAGATGTCAGAAGATCAACACAGAGATGTCTAGATGAATCTGCAATTTTCATCAGCTGAAAAACCAAGTGTATTTCGTGCTCAGTGCTACATATCATTCAAACGAGATTTATCAATAATCAATTACCCTAAATGAGGACCGCCATTCATCAAATCAAACACCTGAGCTGGATTTAGTAACTGTTTAAATCGGCGAAGAAACTTTACTCCCTGATTATCTCCACTCTTAGAATTGACAAAAACCAATAGAGGACTAACACAGAATGAAAATGTTGCTCTACAGAAACCTGTTAAAAAAAAGAAACAAAACACAGCACAAGATCAATACGTACAGCCTTCTCTTTTTAAACTCTTAAAAAAACTTCAGAGGAAAAAAGATAAATTCATAAATAAAGAACCTTGTTTATTACTTTAACAATGTTATCATTTAGCGCCCCCAAAAGGAGATAGGTTTATTATTTACACACTAAGACCACAGAACTTATCTTTTAAAATGTGCACTATAATGAAAAATCATACCAAAGATGGTAAAAGTATTAATCATACATAAATTGAGATCTACCACCTGCCTTAACAACACTTAATTATTAAGAGAAACCAATCATAGTCTATAAATTCACAATTGTTAAAGGATTCATTTTCATTTTCGGCATTACATTTAACTCCTCCTTGATAAGGCCTTAGAAAATATTTTTAAATTTTATAATAAATAACAGAACTTTGATATATCAGGGTTTGGTTGGGGGGATGTTAATAACACAGGTTAACAAATCATATTTTCTGCAGCTTATAATATCTATGATATCCTCTGGCATCATTTACATAAAAAGTTTGAAAAGCATAAGGCACTTTATCGATGCAAAACATTGATAAGAGTTCATGGTAAAAGCCTTTGTAATATGGTTTGCTTACAAGGAAGTTATTAGTATGCTATTCCAAAACCAGTGCTGTAAACAGGTTCTTCAGTACGTACAATTAAGTTGTAAAATTCCAGAAAAAGTGAATGAATTTATAGGAGTATAAATTCCTACAATGAAATGGTAAGAAAACACATTTCAATAAGAGCTATGCTAACGGGCAGCTTCAATTACGGAGGGGGAAAAATTGCTTATAAAAAATTAATCTTTTCATATTGCATTTTGTTACAGAATAACAATTTTATTTGCTGAAATGTAAATCTTATACACTGTAATTTCACCACTGTGTTAATAGTTATGTTTTTACACCTTAATTTTAAAACGTTCTTTTATAAATTAAATGTACTGTTCTGCAATTGAAATGGAATTATTATATAAAAACTAACCAGAATAACCAATTACAGTTCTATTTATTCTAGGAAAATAGATGTACATATCAACATTTGATATACCAGGAATATACATACTTACACTACTGCTACATACCATCAGAATCGGTGCTGTTCAGTGCAATTGGAGGTATGACAGATACTCTACATTGGCCAAGTGGACATATAGGATGATATAAATCTTTGCAGGCAGTGTGTACCTAACAACAATGAAATAAACCTTCAGGAATCATAAAAACACATCAATGTTTTATTATGGTATAAATTATATCTAAGGAACTGGTAAATGAAGATCAAGTGCATCCCAAAATGTTCAGTAATTCATAAATTACTTTAATGGCACAATATTTATACTTCTAAGGAATGGCCTAATCCTTTTAGAGATGGGAATTTGATGTGGTCTGTACAGCCTGTTTTCATGCTTGTCTCAGGCAAGTAGTATGTAGTCAGTAAACGCCTGGTGAAGGGAAGGAGAGCGGAAGAGAAGAGGAAGAAGTGCAGAGGAAGGGAGGAAGGAAGGGAGGAGGAGGGAAGGAAGAAGGGAAGCGAACGAGTGAGTGTCAATATAATTGTCCGTAGGAAATGATGATGACATCTACCTTATAAAATGCTTACAGAATTTAATGAAGATTAATACAATCTGTAATGTGTCTGCTCTTTCTGCAGTGATCTATAACTTGCTATTCACACATCTTTTATAATATTGTCATGTTATTATACTTATAAGTACATCCGTGCCTATGTTCTCAGCTAGACTTCTGGCTCTGTAAGGAAAAGGAAAAGGTCCTATTATTGCCCCCTCATCTTGGAAAATGATACACATCACAGGCACTCAGCAAGTGTGTTAACTCTATAGAACAAAAAGTTTCAAGGTCACGCAAGCAGGGCAAACGTATCAAGTAGGACCCAGGCAATTTAGAATAATTTATGTACTCAGCTAGAGAGCCTTTAAATGTTTCATTAGTAAGAGCAGGCACTTCCTAAAGCACTTATTTAATAAGGCTTTATTTCATTAGTCCTTTTAGAAAACTGGCATATCAATTAAACATGTATTTATCAAAACTTTTGAGAAAATAATTGAAATTTAATAGCGATTCTTGTTCTGCTGATGACCTAATTTTGGACCATTTCCTGTTATGACTTATAATCATTAACAATCCAAATGGATTTTAGAAAAATGAGCAAGCACAGATAGTTTTAAAGGGAATTTAAAACGTATGAGAATCATAGGGTATTTTGCTCTATGATTACAACAATGTTAAATGAGAAAAGCAGAGATAAAATTGTATCTTCACTATTTTTACAGAAAAGGTAAAACTATGCCCAGAGATTGGACAACAGCTGGAAAAATTAAGAGTTATTAGGATTGTGGAACTATGACTGTTAGGATTGTGGAACTATGGTTTTGTTTTGTTTTGAACCAGGTGACTACGTTTAGACACTAGATGTTTTGCTGTTAGAAACTCATATTTTAAAGGCATCAAAGTATCATAATGGATAAATGACAGTGTATAGGAAGTACAAGATTAAGAGGCACGTAACAAAAGTGATGGCGGCCCAGAAACCTGCATGTCTAACTGACACATGGAATGATTTCATGCAAAGGTGATATTTAAGTTTGCCAGGAAAAAAGAGGAAAGACATTCCAGAATCATCCCTTCTACAGTCTATAATAATACTTCTGTCCCATTTGCGAAATTTTTAAAATGTGGCAGAGAGTAGAACAAGCAAGTAAAAAACCTAATTTAACTCCTACTGCTTTTCTAACTCCTACTGTTAAACTTAATAAAGTTTAAAAACTGCTGACTAATTTATCCCTCCCCCGCTTTCCCTTCTGGTTACCATAAGTTTGTTTGCTATGTCTGTGGAATAAATTAGGAGTGTGGGATTAACATATACACACTATGATATATCAAATAGATAACCAACAAGGACCTACTATATAGCACAGGGAACTATACTCAATATTTTGTAATAACCTATAAAGGGAAAGAATCTGAAAAAGAATACATAAACATATATATGCAGGTATAACTGAGTCACTGTGCTGTACACCTGAAACTCACACAACATTGTAAATCAACTACAACAGAAAAAGACAACTACTGACTAAACACAAGTAGCAACCTATATATTGCAGGTAAAGACAACTTACACAAAACCTTTCTAAAATAATTCATCACACAGATGACCTGCTTTCTTTTCAAAAAATTAGAAAAGAACAGCTGAAGTTCCAGAAGTAGAGAAATAGACTTCAGTAAATGCAGACTAATAAAAATAGTGGTAGATGCATACATCAGTGGTTGTCCCCCCAAAAAAGAAATCTTAGGTGGGATGGAATCTTGATTTAAAATCCTGTTTACGTGAGCACTCCTTTAAAATAAGGAACAGCAGAAGGGGGTTTTCAGGGTTAGGGTTGCACCAAAACTCCAAAGAGAGGTATCTAATATAGTCTGCATATTATATTAAATGGGATAAAAGAAATAAAAAGTAACATCTATGTCAATAAAAGAGGCAATCGATGAAGAATAACAAAAGCATGGGGATGAAGAAAATCATGTTCGATTCAAAAATGAAAAAGAGGGGACTACCTTGGCGGTCCAGTGGTTAAGACTCCTCACTTCCACTGCAGGGGGCATGGGTTCCACCCCTGGTGGAGAACTAAGATCCCGCGTGCCCGGCAGCGCGGCCAAAAAAAATTAAAAACGAAAACGAAAAAGAAACACAAGATTGTCTATCAGGCCTGACTAAAAAATTATAGGACTTCTTTTTCTCTGTGGCCTATGGACTCAATCGCATTGATTATGAAATCAACATATCACACGCACATCTCTTGCATTTGCTCATCTTCACCGTGCTTATTAAAAGCAATGGTTTTCCGTCTTTTTGTTGGGGGGAGAGGGGCTGACTTCCAAGACTCAAAACACGACCAAACAACTCTGCCCCAAAGCAAGACAATCAGCATCGTAATCAGACAGCATCACCCGGCGCTCAGGTGAGCACTCACTGCCTCCTCGTCCTGCTTTTAGCCCCACGTCACCCTCTGAGGGGCGTGAGGTCACCCTCTGAGTTCCTGCACCGACTGCCCTCCTGCAGGGTGGAGGCCCAGTCCTCACACAGTCTGGCAGAGATGGGACCCTTGCTTGCCGTTGGCTCCACGTTACGCTGTGTCTGCTTCTCACCACTTTCTTGCACATGCAAAGAAGTTTTAAAATATTTACTTATTTATATAACATAAATGTATATAACCTAAATTATATCAGTGCACAGCCTACTGAACTCGGCTTCTTTCTCTCGGAGAACACACACGGGATTGTAGCAAACTTACACTTGGCCTGTTAATCAAAATTTGGTGGCTTTCTGTGGGTAACAGGTAGTAAAACAGGCTGAAAACAGCAAACCACTTAAGGGCGGCTAAAGCTTGATGAAAAACAATAAAACTGTGGGAAAGAGGTCCTCACACAAAGGGACAAGAGTAGGTGTCACAAAAAGGGCATTTGCAAAAGTAACCAGAGTGGAAGGAACGCATCTTGAAAAAAGATGAACCTTACAAACGGGTACGTGTACTACCAGGCTCTGCTCTGCCATAAATTCTTAGCTTTGTCTCTAAATCACACAGATGGAAAAGGTACAGAAAGAAACATTTTAAATGGAAAATAATTATAAAACTCTCACCATCGTTTTACACCAAAGGCATCTCCAGTCTTGAAGACGGAGAACGCTGCCACACGTTTTTTCACAGACAGCACACTTGGCACTCACGGGCAAGTTACCCTCGAGCCACTGGTGGGGCATAGCCAGCTGTGCAGCAGGAAGAAAGGGCAGTCAAATTAAAGACCATGGAGGACATCATTCTTAGCCAAGGGAAGAGATACAATGATTTCTTACTCTATGGAATCAGCACCATGTATCATTCGTGGCATACGTTCATTTCCCCCACATTTATTGAGCATCTATTATGCCCTGAGCACTGTAGGGATATAAAGATAAGTAAGACTAAACCCCTGCCCTGCAGGATTTGCAGTCTCGCTGAGGAGAAAGGCACATAGAGAGAATATCATAAAGTGACCACGAAGTGTTATCAGCGATTCACATGCAAGGCAGTCAAGGTTTTGAAGGTGGGGGGCACCACTGAGAGGAGGCCCCAAAGTCTCAGGAGTGAACATCTGAGTAAACGGCTGAGCTGAGCCTTAAAGAATAACTTAGTTGGCCAGATAAGGGTCCACAGCACCAGCCCAGCACAGCAACCACTCCTAAGCCCTTACACAACATTCCCCTTGAAACTTAAGAGCTGAAGGAAGCTACAAAGAACTGGACTGAAAATAAAAAGTCACAATCAACCAAAACCTTCCATCTAATCATAATAATAAACACTTCCCCTGAACCCTCTGTCGTAATTGAACTAATAGACGCTCCCACTTAATTTCCACAGGAGAGGAGAATAAAAGAGCGGAGGTGGAGGTGCCGGGGAGAGATGGGAGACAGTACTGAGTTTACCCCATCCTCGTTCTCTATGATGTCCTTCCCGATGGAGGCCAGGGTCGTCCACTTGCAGTTATTTGTTGCTCTCACTGCACACCTTTTATGAGCCTTGAACTTACACACTAAAAAAAAAAAAAAAAAAAAAAGTGAACCATTGCTAAATGAATATGCACTTTTGGACCAACAATGAAAGGAAATCACAGCATGAAATTTTAAAGTGGTCGGGGGGCAGAAGAAAAACAATATTTGTAAAAGCTTCTATTACTCTTCAATGATATTCTAAAAAGCAAATATGGCTATGTGTTTATGAAACACTTTGATCAAGCTATAGATTGCTACTTAAAGAGATTCCACTTACTCTAAAAGAAGAAAAGAAAGGAAATAAATGCAAAAAAAACTTATTGAGGAGGAGGGAGACAACATACACACAACAGAAGAAAATAAAATTCAGTAATACAGGAGGGCTGGTAACAGTCAGTTTCTAAGTCTGGGTGCTGGCTACATGAATGCGTTTAATTTGTGAAAATGCAACAAGCTGTGCACACTTCTGATATTTGCTTTTTTCTGTACGTATAATATACTTAAATCAAAAGTTTGAAACTACCAGAGAGATAAAGACCAAGATAATTCAGGCGAATTTTAAAGTGCAAGTACGTCAAGAAAATATCCAGGCATCATGGGAAATAGGTTGACGAGGGTCACAAAGATGGCACTGTCTTGAAAGTATCCTGTTGGGATGACTACATGACAATGTAGAAGAAAGGAATGATGAAGTGACGTTCCTACTACAGGCACCGCTAATTCTCCCAGGCCATATTATCAAAAAGGTGCCTGCAAAGGAGAAGTAAGAGGAAACAACCGAGACAGAAGCCGCACATACATGAAAAAACAAATAAACCACAGATGACTTGAAAAATTAACCCTTGCTTATGAAAATCAGAACTTGACTCCTACTAAGCTTATCCATCCCTCTAGGGACACACATTATCCAAGCGTTAATGGATACTGATGTTATTATAAAAGAGTTTCTGACTTTTCAGGCGGCTCCTTATCACGTGGTTTTGGAATTTCTACCAGTAAACCGTTAACAAATTTGAAATGACGGGTTACGCACCATTCTCTTTAAATTGTCCTAGTTTGATGTAACATGAAAACGAAGGGGTCAAGTAAAATAATTAAGATGCCTATAACCAAATGTTCAGAATGCTTCAAGTATCATGAATAGCCGATATATAAATGGCCACTTAAATTGAGCTGGTTTTTCCTTTAAAAATATTAGTCTATAGACACTGGCAATGTTTCATTTACCTGCTCTTTTGTGTACAATGGCAAGCTCTTTCCTAGAAATCATACTATTTTTGTTATAAATGACTTTGTGACTAAGCACAGACTTCGTATAGGAAACAAGTTTTCAACTGAATTTTACTGCTGATAAACAACAGTATAAAGAAACAGCACCATAGGAAATTAGCTTAGTTTGAAAAAAAAATTTAGCATGACCGTTCCTTTTTGCTCCAAGTGACTTTTAAATTATTTAATATTTTAAACTATTTAAAAGTTGTCATCTGTTACTGTATTTCTCAAGAGCATGGTTCTAGTTTTAGTTCTAGTTTTAAACAGCAGGCTGCTTTTTAAGTACAAATAAGTACTTGATATTAACAGTCAGTATTTTTTCTAAGAGGTAAAGAAGGAAGTAAAAAGAGGGCAACAGAGTATAATTTCATGGCTTTTTGAAGATTTTGCCATTAAAAATCAAACAGCTCATTAAAAATAAAAATCACTTTTGTAATAATAAAGTTCTTCATGCAATGAGCCTTGAGAATTACAAAGTTGCTTAATACAACATATACAACATATAATGATAAAAAATAAAACAAACTGAGCTGTAACTATGGACACTAAGGAATGGACTTGATTACTAGGCACCTTAATTTGTGCCTAGTAATTAGCTGACAATTAATTTTCTCCAAACAAGTTATTCTGAAATAAGGCACTTTTTCCTGACCTGTAAATTCATTATTTTAAAACCATAAAACATAAAAAATATAGTGACATGAAACAAATTATGATTCTTTATTGCAATATTCAATCTTTACCACTTTGTAAGTGTTCATGGGTACTTAACATAAAAATAAGTACCCATGTGGAGATATTTATGCTGTTGATTTAAAAAAAAAATCACCACTTAACTTTTTATTCTTAGAGTGCTGTATAAATAACTGTGAAGCACAATTATGCTCTGAAACTATAATTAACATTCTCAATTGACTTACGGGATTATTTATGAAATGTATTTTCTGTTTTCTATTTTTCATTCATATATTTTGCATATGCAAGGCTTTAAAATCATAATTTTAGTTATTATTCAACACAAGACACAGACTCTTTACTGTGAAAACAAGGGCAGAAAGATTAAGTAAATTTAGTGGTGGCATTGCACACTGGAAGCGAGATTCCATTCTAATACAATGTTATTCATTGTCATTGTTGAATGAATTTTTCTTGTATTTGCATCTCTGTTATAACTTTTAAAGCGTCTTGTATTTTAAGCCCTTAGTTTTATCAAGCAACAGTTTATTCAGATTTCAAGGGGGTTTCTAAAGTTTAACTTTGCTTACAGTAAAAATATCCTAAATAACTACAGTCTCATAAAATAAAAAGGCAACTTTTTTGTATATTCATAAAACCCTTGGGATTTTTAAAACCTTCTGCTGCAGTTTTAAAAATACTCCATGGGCAAGACGCTGAAGATTTAAAAGTTTTATTAGCAGAGAAAATGAATACTAACATATATTCCCCTAAAAATATAATTTAAAAATACTATAATTGAGACTTTAAAAAAGTCAGGAACTTACTTAGTAATAGAATAATGTTAACACATGTATTTAAAGACTTTGAAGTTTTTTATTCTCACCAGCTAATATAGTTTTTATTTTTCTTTTAAAATGCTTAGAAAAATATTCAGTCATCCCACTATTAACTTCAATTCCTAAACAGTTAACTATATTTAATAACACATAACTCTCAAAACAGAAGGATACCACAGATCAGATCTAAGGCTATTTTAGATCTGATTTTTTTTTTTAGCATTTTGAGGATAATAGACTATAAGGTAATAGTAAAAAGACCTTCAAAATAACCCCACATAATATTACAGCCCTAGTAGAGTTACAGGAACACTTTTAGATCACTAAAGTCATAAAGACCAATTATATCTTTGTTTGCAATCATTCTTTAAATCTAAAAAAAAGTTTAATGCCTCCTCCAAATTCTCATTTTCGTGAATTTTAATGCATCAAGCCATGATGCAATCTGTAATTGTTTACTTGGTGAACTTCTTATATAACGCAGTTACAAATGTCTACCATATATTTGACTAGAAAAGTAGTGTTATTGTAGGTACTCTCTCATTTCATTTTCATAGTACTCTGTGAGGTATAAATGACTATTATCCCCATTGTACAGATGAGGAAGCAAAAGTCTAAAAGGGTTAAACTACTCCTGGTCATAGTTTGTGGTGGTAAAACTGGAATTGGAACCCACGGGGTTTAACTACAGAGCTCTATTCTTATCCACTAGGCTGTGTCATTGTCATATTAAATAGCTGAAATACTGACATATCTTGGATTTTGTAATTTAAAATGAATTAAAACTATGACTCCATTTCTATTTTATTATTTACTTATGATATAGTTTTATTACAAGATTACCTAAGAATTTTTTGTATTAGAGAGAAAAGCTAAATAATGGTATTATATGTAGTTCAAAAGTAGTACACAGTGATGGAATCACTGAGGTATTAGATTAAATAAATCTAAAGAACGTATGAGTTTTCTCTTGTTGACTATTAATGTATTTCTTTTAAGTGGTTGCTGTTCTTAAATTTAAAAATAACCCACAAATCCTGCGATGAGAACAGCAGCATAGACCTTATTTTTAGAAAACTTTAAAGAAATTTAAAAGGATGACATCCGTTTAAATTAAACATAAATGAAATAAAACATTTAAAACAATGCAACATAAGTAACAACCTAAATCCTGCCAAAAAGTATATACTGTCCTCACAGAAAGTTTTGTTCTCTGTAATTAAACAGAACAGAAAAAGAATACTAGAAAATTAGAAGGATACACAAAGTCTAAAGAATTTTCTTTAAGGGTAGTTGCTAGTTCCTCAGGAGGGAAATGCTACATTTTGATTTATACGTCCCTTCAAATGATTTTATGTTATCTTTTCCTGAGCCAAAATATTTTCCAAGTTGGTCCTATGTGTGCAGAGCTTCACTTTAAGCCACAGTAAAATTAAAACACTCTGGTCCCACTGACACGCTCCCAGCTACTGCTTCCACCCAAGGGAAATGTCTTCCTATGATGACGTTTCTCTGTTCACAGATGTACCCGTGGCAGCGTGTTTACAGTAAGGTCAGTGTCATGGGAGAACAAACCCTGGATGTTACTGTACCTTCGCAGGACAGGCCATGGGAGGTGACCCCAGAAAGACTCTCTCGGCAGACGTTACAGAAAGTGGGTCGGGCATGGGAGCAGGCGTACCAGTTATGCATCCCTGAGAAATGTTCCACATTAAACTGGGCCACCTAGAAATGAGACGTTAGCACAGATTTGCAAAACAAGAGAACAGGACTACGTTTGGAATGTATATAGTTATGATTACAATTTCAAATCCACAATTTTTTTTTTTTTTTTGCGGTACGCGGGCCTCTCACTGTTACGGCCTCTCCCGTTGCGGAACACAGGCTCCGGACGCGCAGGCTCAGCGGCCATGGCTCACGGGCCCAGCCGCTCCGCGGCATGTGGGATCTTCCCAGACCGGGGCACGAACCCGTGTCCCCTGCATCAGCAGGCGCACTCTCAACCACTGCGCCACCAGGGAAGCCCTCAAATTCACAATTTTTAAAACTAAAACACTTTGCTTTAACTTAAAAAAAAATCAGTACCAGGTTTAAACAAGTTGCTGAATGAATCTACACGTACTTTTTTTTTTCGCAGAATATAACTTTAGCGCTACGGTTCACATTTATTCTCTAAGAACACGAGATGACAGGAGAGAGGCTACTTTACCTCGTAAGTTTCTCTGGTCTGTACAGACTTCAGCGAGCTGATCCAATCCTCCATCTCTTTCCTATTCTCAGCGCAAAGCATTAGTCTTCTGAATGGAGTGATTATCTGAAAGGGATAGTGCAACCTGATTGTTATTAACCAACAAAGAGAGATTATTGCAAGACCTAACAGTTTACAAGGTGGTACCATTTCTAATCTCTTGAGTCCTTACTTCCTTGATGAAGAAAGTAAGATTCTCTGTAAGGTAAGTGGATTTAGTTCTCAGTGTGATACAAGGTGGTCCAGGAAAGAAAAAGTCTAAGGAGACTTTTCTTCTCTTTGCCTTCATTGCTATTTACTTATCAGGCTTTCTAGCCTTTTACCCAAGGCTATGAACTCATATAAGCAGAATATTCTTGTTTCATGTAATATATCTTGAAAATGGATTCTAAATAAAAATCAAAATAATTCATAGTGAGCTAGAATTAACCCATATTTTTCAATATGGAAATTTTGAAAAATCAAAGGAATGCAATATTAAATGATTTCATAATTGGTTTATAATAGTATCAAGACTATTCTACTTTAAATAATGTTGGGTTTACAGATCCTTTCCATGGCCTATTTTAATATGATTTATGTGACGGATTTTCTTCCCATTGTGTAGAACTCCACTGTACTACTTTTTAGCGAGAACAGGGAAGAAGAATTAGCATATAAGTCCTTTAGTTGGCTTTAAGGGATGAAAATAATTGTGACTTTCATCTTTTTATCATGTTTCCAAAGAAGGCAAATTAATTATATCAAGAATCTTAAAGCAAGAGGAATAAAATTTCATGCTGTTATAGCACCAGAAACTTCCAAGTAAGATTCTGAAATGACTTGAAAGCAGGCCCTATTTATGTGTGAATACAATATTCTGGTTGCAACCTTGAAGTTGCTAAATTTTAAGCATTTACTTCAAAGAAGAGACCATTTACTTATTTGTGAAAGAAAAGCAATATGTTACATTCCCACCTAGAACCTATTTCCAAATAATAAATTATATATTTACTTGTAGAGAAAATTAGAAATTTCCCCAGGTTAAAAGCCATTTGATCAAGTGATAATCTACATATTGCGGTAGAGAGAGCAGATTTCCCAAGTTACGGAAAAGCAATAATTATCTCTAAAAAAAAAGGAACCCTTCCCAAAAGGAGTAAACTAGCAAGCCTCAATCACTAGTGTTCATCTTAGAAAATAAGTCCATTATTCAAAGCTATAGAGCTCAGTGCAGTTGTAGCTACTCACCAGTCCCTGCTTCCTCTCATCTCTCATTAGTTTAGGCTACACAATCCTTCCATAGACTAAGGGGCCTTTAATACACTGGACAGGCACTCATGCTTAAATACAGCCGGCCAGACGTCACATGGATGTCGAGCATTAACCATCCAGCACTGGATATTTGTTAATTGCATATGAAATTGAACAGAACCTCACTTTTGCATTTTCTTCTGTTTTCCACTACGCTCCTTGGATAAAGCTTATTAGCAATTGGTCACTCCTCTTCCTCAATAAATAGTTAATGCAAAGAGCAATGCCTCCCTCATTACTTAGGAGCCAAATGGATGCTTTATTGCTTCAAAATGTTTTTCTAGGACAGCTCATGAAATGCCGCAGAGAGGGACCATTAAAGCATAATACACCCCTGGCTCTGATGACTGGCACAGCACTCCAGAAATCTCTGTGTGTCAATGGACTGACTGAATCAATCTGATATTTATCTGAATAAATATCACCTCTAGCATGTTTTATTTAAATTTTCTGCTATACTATATGATGTAACGCTAAGGATTCCCTCTCTCTCATTAAGATCTTAGAGTGAGTGAGACATGTATTACTTAGGTAAATAAACCAGGCTTTCTATTGTATTCTTCAATTTTGTTTTTTTGTTGAATTCTAAGTAAAGCAGGATGTCCGATGGTTTTAACTATCTTTAATGCCTTTCTATTCTTTAAAAGCCATTGTGAATTCAATAAAAAGAGGGGAAATGATAGAGAAATAGCTTCTAATTTTTCTTGTAGCTTTTGGAACTACATAAATGCCTCAACTCTAAAGGATTTCGGCAACATAAATCATGCATGTACCTCATACGCTGACGAAGTAAAACGTTTACATTTGCAATTTCTCCTTTTTTTAAAAAAATGTGTTTTAAAATAGGCAGTAATAAGTAAAGATCATGACATATTCTTAAAATAAAAGCTAAGTTTTTAAGAGCCAAACAGAAATTATAAATAATTGTGATTTACAAGCCTTGTGATTAAGAAATCTATTATAAAGTTACATTATAAGATGTTGACATAAGGAAAGAAAATCCTTCATAAATCGTGCGATGCAGAGATGTCTCGCTTTGTGGCTGCAGGGTGAAAAATACCTCAGGCAGCAGCCTCGGACCAACTGAAGACAAGGCTGGTTTACCAAGCAAGCCTGTAACATCTCCCAGATTGTCCCTTTCCTCTCTGGGCTAATCACTCCTCAGGCCTCCAATGCTCTGAGTCCCCTCCCCAGCTTTTACTTAAATTCTTCCTCATCGCTGACCTTTGTAGAAAAGAATATGCCAACAGTCCCATCTGCTAACTGACAGGCTCTAGCTGTATCCTCACTGAACCTCATTACACTACAGTAGTTCCTCATCCAAATCTTTGTCAGGAAAATATCTGAGGAGCCGCAGACTCTGAAAATTATCTGAAATTTATCTGAAATTCTGAAAGCCTTTTTATTATGACAAGGGAGTAGGGTGGGGAGATGGAAGGATAGAGGTGGGGGCTATTCCCAGGGAAGACTCTCTGAGCCTGTTGGGGGCCAAAGCCAGGATGTTTCTAGAACTAGAGGACTCTTTAACTTTCTTGAAGGATCTGCAGTTTATCTACCCTAAAGTGTCCCTTAGCCCCTGGCCTCATCTTAACCCTTACTTTTACCCTCTCTTCCCACTACCGCAACATTCCCAAATGACTTTTTTCAGGCACATCTGAACTTACGTCAGTAATTAGTTTCTTCAAACTATAACCACCACTCCCATCTCAGGTCCTGGGAAATACACCTGTCATCCACCCCAGCATTTATTGAGTGTTTACTGCATGCCAGAGCCTGGGCATACAAACTAACCATATGGGCTTTGCCTTACCAATCTATAAGGGAGATGGGTAAGTAAACCAAGATTTGCCTGTCCGAAAAAGTGCTATATAAGATGGAGTACAAAGGAAAGACATCTAAATTCGTTTTCTAAGTGCTACTTCAAATAATATACAAACTCCACAGGAATAGAGATATTGTTCTACTTTGAGAGTTACTGGCCTCTAAGGGTTAATCCAACAACACTATTATGTTGTATAAGGATCAAGAATTTCTCAGTCTGGGAAAGCACGTAAATACATAAAACAGATATAAAACAATCTGGCATTAAATATATAAAATTCCATCAAAGAGTACCATTATAGTTAAGACTTTAAATATATAAACATGCACAGGAAAAAAACCCCAAATACCGTACTGGTTATCTTTCAGTGAAAGAATTGCAGATAATTCAAATATGATTTTTTTTTTGGTTGGTTTATGGTTTCTAAAGTAAATAGGTAGTGTTTCAGTAACAAAAACATTCTTTAATTTTTTTACTAACAGAAGAATGGGAATTTAGAATTTAAAACTTTGCACTGTTCCAAAGCTGGAGTTTTCCAACTTGGCTGCACTTTAAAATCACATGGGAGACTTTTAAAAACCCCAACGTCCAGGCTATGCTCCACACCAATGAACTCAGAACCTATGAAGGTGGGACTCACCTACCAGTTTTTGTTTTATTTTTTTTAACTCCCAGGTGAGTCTGAAGTGCAGCCAACTTTGGGAACCTGTGTTCTAAAGATATTTTATTGCAAATTCCCAACTGGAAACCACTCATGTAACAGCAGAGTGATTCACTGCCTAAACCCTGGAGTCAGACGGACTCAGGATGAATACCAACAGCATCCCTTCTTACGTGTGTGGCTATGAACGTTTCCTTGAGCCTCAGTTTCGTATCTGCAAGAGCTCTGCTGAGTGTGGTGTGGGTTAGAGAGACAACCCAAGCAAAGCCTTCAGCACAGTGTCTGTTACAAGCCAAGCCTCACTAAATATTAGCATCACAATTATTCTCAGCGCTGACAGGGATGACGTACATGTTTACAGCTTTCTTCTATAAGGTATATATTTCTTGTGTAAGTGCGGTACACAGACAAAAGTAACAGGAGCTTAGGACAAAAACGGAGGCATTTTGCCAACGGAATAGTCACTGACTAGCAAACCACCAAAATAGAAATAAAGATAATGACCTATGCCTTAGAAGACATTAGGAAAACATCAACAAACTCATTAAGAAGAAATGGTCTCCCCTCCCCTTCAATGCACTGCGTCTAACCTTACCCAAAGCAGGAATATAACGGCAAAAGGCTTACCAAAGAGCATGAGATCCCAGTACAGCAGTGAAAGAGTTCAGAATGCCGTCTCTAGTAGGTATCATGCCTAAACTGTTCAAGATAGAGGGTTCCTCCTTTTAACTCAGATTTCTGATTCTGCAATGAAGGAAATTCTGCAACCTTCTGTGTAACTTTAAGGGTCCAACAACTTCTTCTGTTCAAAAATTCTTATTTCTAATCTAAAGTTGTTTACAACATACTGATCACATCCGCACCCTGGCATACTTATTGTTGTATCTTTAGTGATTAATCCTGAATAGCCCTGACTGAAATAAGGATTCATTTGCAGTGAGAAGCCTTTCTTGGAGAGCAGGACAAACAAAAAGTTTAGTTGTGCTATAACAATGTTTGTTGTCTGTACTTACTATAACTTAGGGGATATAATTTGACTTTTGTTAAAGCCCCATCAGGTATAAACACGTGTCTTTATAACACTAGGTTTGCTATACCTGAAATTGCCTAAAGCTCAGTCTTAATATTCCTCTTCCATCCTTCCTCATAAAGTCTATATCCGTCTCTTAAATTATATATGTTCCTTTTTTTTCCATTCTTCATTTTTGGAATGAAGTAATTCACTTTAACAGCTTAAATGTGCCAAACTGCAACGTAGTTGCGAAACACTCCACACATATGTAGTGTTCTACAAAATACATCTTATGTATTCTGAGAGCAGAGATACTTCAAAGAGTAAATAGGGATCACTACATCCAAGGGCATAGGTCTTTAATGATGTGTTTGTACCTGAATCAAGAGTTTTTTCAAAACATAGACAACCACGCTCCAAGTTAGATTTGGTGAATCAAAATCTTATTTTGGGGGGAGACGTGGATAATTTCAGATGGAAATAACTGTATATTGGCAAAACTATACAGGTAATTCTGGTGCACACCCATTTATCAACCACGAAGGGTAGGTAACGGAAGCATCCAACTTTCCCATTAGTCAAAGCAGGATCTGGTCTAAAATAATGTAAAGAAAGTGCTCTTAATCTTTATGGGCCCCTATCTCCCTTTTCTGCTCCCAAATTTCCAGTGTCTCATCTGCCCCTAGTAATATTTCTTTGTGTGGGACCCATCTGTGATAGCCTCCCACCTATAGCACCCCACGTGATATAACAGAGTTTACAAAGTGGTGATCTCTGAGGTTTTTGTGGCCATTTCTGTTGAACCATGAAGTGCTGTGTTGTAAAACAACAAGTTAATATCCATCACATTAGACAGGTTCTTTGCTCATCACAATACAAGCAGCTTAAATCTATTTTCTTCAGCTGGCCACTCCACACACGTAACGGTCCATGGAGGCATCTGAATTTGCAAATCCTATACAAACTCCCATGACTCCTTTGCCTTCTAGGGTCAGTGCTTCCCTATTTTATTACAGTCGCCTCAAGCCCCATCGGTTTTCTCAGGTGACAACTACTGATCTAAAGAGTAATTTTTTCTGAGGTGTTGATAGACGAGAAAGGTTTATTTTCTCCTAAGGGTGCCTGAAGTTTAACAGGAGACTTAATAAAAGTACAGAAGGTCACGACGAATGTATTTCTGGTACCAAGACCAAAGAAAGTGCCACAGGTATTTTCAACAGAGAGTGTAATTTAAATCAGATAGTATAATTAAAATAAAAGAATTTTAGATTAGGAAGAGACTTTCTCATACTGACGCAATACCATAAACATTATTCATTTTATAGCTGTAATCGCTGTGGAGTCTGCAGTAAGTGCTCACGATGAAAGACTAGGTTCCATGAAATCCTGGAACCCAAATTTCACAATATCTAAAATAATGTAAAATAACTTATAAAGATGTAAGGGACTAATGGTAAGACCGAGATCAACAGGTAATTCACGTACATGGGAGAACCTATCAATCTACAGCTGGAATTTATAAAGCAATTTTGCTATGCAGGCGGCACACTATGTAAATATCAGTAGGATGCTAATTCACATTGCTGGGTAGTTGAACTAAGGTCTTCCCTACTCTCTTTCAGAATGATCTAAAAATCTTTTCATATGTCTGTTTAGGACCATGTTTAGATTTATAAACAAACACACACAGACCCTTTACGGAGAGTATGTGAAGAGTCAAAAAGCATATCTGAAAATCATTCTACACTTTTGTTTTTGGCTGAGTGATCATCCTCCTAGCTGATGAGTCCTTTCAGCTGAATAACAACCTACTGATCTTAGTGGGCATTCCTGGAATGTAGAGTAGGACGTATCAAACGTCCCCATAGGCTCTCATAATAAAGGGGGAGGCATTAGTCATGGACTTGAGGAAACCTGTCTCAAAGCTGCTTATTATCCTATCCAAGAAGAAGGTATATATCATCTGGATATGATATTAAATTCAAAAGTCAAACTACAACAATAATTACCTATACATTGATATAAATATTTGAGAATTCTGTGGCATAGATATGAAACGTTACTCCCTTGGGGCAAGATTCTACAAAAAAATGCAAGTATTGAAAAAATAAATTCTAATGGAAATTTGTTTGTAAGTACATAAAACATTTATTCTGAAAAATCTACTAATTATAGAAAGGGAAAGACTCCTGGATGAGAGCAGAACATCTTTGCTAGGAATATGTGTCTTCTTATCTACAAGAACACTTGACTACAGACTTATGGCAAAAAGGCAGTAACACATTGATTCTTCAATCATCTCTGTAAATTAAGTCTGGTGTTAATTTTGTTACAACATATTGAAGAGAAAAAAAAATCTAGAAGCTCAATGAGTTTTCCACAATTACGTAACCCACTTCCTACATGAGGAGTTTAAAAAGTGTTACAGCAAATTAAAAAAAAAAAAAGATTATTCCTTCACTGTAAAATACTGAATTGAGTAACTATGGTCAACTCAGTAAATCTCTTTCACAGCTTCTCCATACCTAGGCTTTTGTTTGAGAAGAAAGATGGAAAAGAGCTAGAGCTAAAACTGGCAACCATATTTTAAGGGATGCCTACTGAAGAATGAGGGGCCAATACAATGATGTGAAAGATCTGCTTTAAAACACTTCAGATAAAATAGGGAAGAGCGAATGGATGAAGCAAGTGTGGCAACAATCTAGATAATAGTAAGAGCTGGGCAGTGGGCGTGTGAGCGTTCATCACAGTTATCCTGAGTCTGTGTATATTTGAAATTTTTCACAATTAAAAAAAAAAATGTACCAAATGTTTGGGAACCCCAAGCAAAACCCTTCAAGGAACTAAGAAGATGAGGGACGTGGGTGTCTTAAGTCTCAGCTTGCAGGCCATACCCACCAGGACCCAAGCCTCTGACCTCCTACCTCTTTCTCCCATAGCAAACTCAAATTAGATGAGTAACGTGGTTCCCTTTCTCAAGTGACCTAAGATGTCCACAGGAGCTAGTGAAGTAAGACTTCTGATCGCTGACTGAGATGGGGTGGAAATAAGCTGCAGGGAGCTGTGCGAATTTTACTTCCATCTAATTCTGGAGTTTCAGTGACTCTGCTTAAGATTAGTTCTGTAGATCATAAAAGTTGACTAAGGAATCATGGCTTCATAACAATGTCGTTTTCTGTGCTAATTTGATTTTCCTCAAATATAAATAAAACATAAATTCTGGTACCTGTTTCCATGAAAAAAGGAACCACAGATGTCAATACTATCAGTACCAATATTCTCAGTATTTCCACAGGATCTCACTTTCTAAAAAGCAAAGTTACCCTTTACTTGAATTTAAAAATATAAAATACTCTAAAATCAAAATTTTATTGAAAAGCATTTAATGAAATGTTAACACAATAAGACAGAGACGCGTAAGCTGGCAGAATCCAAATATTTTTCAAATGAGCAACTGAACTCAACATTATATAATTTATATAGTCTTAGAATCCTTACAAAAACTGTAAAAGAAACCAGCCTATTTAACATCTTTATGGGAATATCTTGTCTTTAAGGCTTTGTTTCATACTAATGGTCCTAACCGTCACTTCCCAGAAGCATCTGGTTCACTAGAGAGCCAAAGGTAGAAGGACATAGTGAAATCTTACAGGGTAGAGACGACAGTCCCTTTGAGGTTGTGCTCTTCTCCCTGCTCTCCCTGGAAAAAGAGACAAGGCGAAGGTTTCAGGGAGTCTACCAGGAAAGGCTATAAGTGTTACCTGCTGGAGTATGCTACTGTATCATTTACATAGATAAATTACTTGTACAATGACAAACCACTGTTTCTTTGAAGACTAATAAAGTTTGGATCCAAGTCAGTACTAAAAGTCTCTTAGAATTCAAATGAACTATAATTATTAATGTTAGTCAATCCCTATTGTATTAGTTTCCTATTGTTGCTATAACAAAGTATTCTCATACAGTTGTAGTAGTCAGAAGTTTAAAATCAAAGGTGTCAAAGGGCTGCATCCCTTCTGGAGATGGTAGGAGAGAATCTATGTCCTTGTTATTTCAGTTTCTAGAGGCTGCCTGCATTCCTTGGCTTGCAGTGCCTTCCTTGCATCATTCCAACCTTCTGCTTCCACAGTCTCATCTTCTCTGACTCTGATTCCTCTTGTCTCCCTCTTATAAGGACCCCTGTGATTACACTGGGTCCACTCCAGTAATCCAGGATAATCTCTTCCCAAGATCCGTAACATAATCACAACCACAGAGTCCCTTTTGCCATATAAAGGGGTGTTCACAGGTTACAGAAATTAGGATGTAAACACCTTTAGGGTTCATTATTCAGCTTACCACACCCACAAAGTAAATATAATACACAGTCATAACTTTCGATATTGCAATAATGAACTGGTAAATCAATGACACCTCTACTATATTTTCTTATTATAGTCACAATTTTAATTAATATCCGTGGGTGCAAACAACTTTTCTTCAAAGGAATTAATAATTAAGTTCCTTAAAAATAGGAGGCTCTCATGTTGATAAATAAACAGAAGTATTACTCCCGCAGCATCCTACATTTTCAGAGTGCCTTGCTGTCAATATGGTCACATACATTATCTCAGTTAATCATCCATATCTATAGCTGGCCTACGTGATAGATAAAAAGAAATTTAGCCTGTTTAAAATCACAAACTCGTTAAATAGGAGAGCCAGAGTTTACAGTCAGAACTTCCGGCTTCATATCATAACCTCTTTCCTTGTTAAACCAGACAAGTAGAGCTTGTTTCTCAGCTGCCTTTATGTGCACCATACAACCCTGCTGAAAGTGAAATCTCTTGTGCTATAATTTGACCTGTCCAACTCTCAGAAACCAAGAGTCATCAAACCAATTATGTCGATTGAAAACAAAAGGGTTAGGATAAAGCAAGTTTCAGACTAGCAATAACAAAATAATATTTCCTGTAAATAATTAAGCTACAACTTCATTTAACTATATAATAGTATTTATAACTAAAATATCACTAAAAATACACTTAGCTCACCAAAATTGGTTTAAAATAAGATCTAAAAATTACTGATCAGCATTCTAAGAGGAGACCAAAATCAAGTAATATTTACACTGCCAATATAAAGCAAGCCTATTTCACAACTACCAAAGGGAATTAAAAGAATTCAGAACTGAAAGTCAGGCCACACAAATCAGCTGTGTAATTCTATGTAGTTTGCTTAGTGTTTGCAAGTTTGCAAGCTCCCCATGAGTCCAACACCGAAGTGTTTGAAAATCAGAGCTGACTAATAACCTGATAACCTTATCTAAGGTCCCACTTTCACTCGCCACCACAAGGCGCTATTCTCCCCTTTATAGCACTTTTCTCCACTTAGATAATAACATCTGGTTATTTTCGGACTCCATCCACTTCATGTCTGTTGCACAATTGTATTCTAAAAGTCAAACACACACATACAAACACACAAAACATAAATAAATAATGATAAATACAAGTCAAACATAAGTGTAGCACAGAGCATATTAATGTCTTAAGCAATGGGCAAAGATAATGGGTTAGATGAGCTATAACATTACGAGAAAAGTGCTGAAGGTTACCTACGGTGATAGTTTAAAAACTTACACTCTCTATTTGAATCCATCCATCAAACTACTCATTCAGTCACTAGAAAATGTAAAGAGTGCCTATTATATGCCGAGCAATATTGCAGCCCTGGAAATACTCTGTCCTTTCACTCAAGGAGCTCATGGTACAATGGGGAACACAGATACGTAATTTCAATATAGTCAGTTCCTGTCGTCTTCCAAACCATTTTGGCCTGACTTAAAAGATCCTTCAAGATCTGGACCCTTATCTATGCTCTCAGCACCCAGGGTGCAACTAGAATACAGTGAAAGGGCAGCTAACCAAAACTGAAGGATCAGGGAAAGCTTTGTGGGAGATGACACTCAAGCATTTAAGGATGAATGTCAAGTAAGATTTCGGAGGGGATGGGGAGGAAGCCAGAGAAGGGGAAAGGAGGAAGGGATATTGCAAATGAAGGGACACACAAACACACAGATGAAGAAAGGTCAAGGTAAGGACTGGTATTTTAAGTAGTGTGATACGACAATCACAGGTTGCAGAACAAAGAGAAACCAGAGAGGTAGTTACGAAAAACCTTTTAATCACACTCAGGAGTCTGGATTTGATCTTCAAAGTGACACAGCACTACGAAAGGACTGTAAGCAGGAAAGAGACACAAAATACTTTATTTTAGAAAGGTAACTCTGGCAGCAATGGGGTGGGTCAGCTGGGCAGTCAAGAGACAAGGGAGAAGACTCTTGCGAAACTGTGGGAAAGGCAAGACAGGACAAGAGTTCAGGGTGGCGATGGGGCTGCTGTGGAGAGAAGCCGTCTATGAAGACTGGAGCCAACAGCAGAGATGATTATGGGTTTAATAGCGTTTTCAGAGGCAGCATTAACGGGCCTTGGTGACTGGCTGTGAGAGATAATGAGGGAGCAGTTTAGATGATTCCAGTTTTCACATTTAGAATGAAAATCAGTTTAAAGCCCAAAATACTATTTATGGAGTAATTATAACAGGCCAGGACCTGTGTGTGCTAAAATATATCATATCACATATCATATATTATAGCATACCATATTACATCATATATCATATCGTACCACATCAAATTCCATCCACACAACTCAAAAAGTAGCATCCATTTTACATTTGAGGAACCTAAGGCTCAGAGAGGTTTGTAACTTGTCCAAGGTCACAAAGCACACGTAGAATTTGAAACTAAATTGTGTCTGCTTTCCTAGCCATCTACTAGAGAATGAAAGAAGAGCAAAGAATTTACTGGCATTATCCTAAAAGGACAGATAGAACAGGCTGTACAAGCTACTCACTTTTTCTCCCCTTAAAAGATAATCAGGGATACTACAGTTATATCTCAATCCTATATATACTTGTACATTCTTTAAAGATGAACAAGAAAAGGTACTGGTAAAATTATAATAATAAATTTAATTTACTAATATAGACAGGTTTCTGCAAACCAGACACCTTTGGAGAACAGAAGTTTGACAAGATTAGATAATCATATGTAGCCCTGTATTTGAAGTATTACACTGTCCATGGGAAACTGAAAGGTTTTTCTGTTTGTTCAGTATTAATTTTAGTAACAAGGAGCACAGTGATTTCAGAAATTCTTTATGGAGGCTGTAACACACACTTCCCCTGTAAACTAGCAGTGGCTGTGTGTTAATGGACACAGTAAAAGATTTACCACTCATCTAACATTTTTCGGCTGCACCAGCAGCTGGAATGACGCATTGGCCCCATTCCCTTGGCACCGCTCCTTTGGTTTGTAACCACACATTGCTCTGTACGGAACACATATGCGATGGGAATTGTCAAAACAAAATAATCATCTTGCTTGTACTGCTCACGACAACACGAAAACATGTCTAAAATCTAAAATTTCCATTACATCATAATCATACTTAAGGAATAGGGAAGATGTTTGAATATGCTAGAAATGTAAAAAGAGCCAGGAAAACGATACTTAAAAAAGTACTTTAAATCGTTTTAATAGTCTTTAAAGCATCTCCATCAATCACCTACTAGACATCACCAGGCTATCTTACCATCATTTTAAATTCTCAGTGTCCGATTCACAATGTCTTCTTTTCAGGCCCCACAGACCTGCTTGTATTCTTGTTTTCGACCCTTAATTAAAGGCATCATTTACATACCGACCCCCCCAAATTCAACAACCCTACGTTAGCTTGCTCCTCTCCCTTCTCCCTTCCCTTTGGCTATAGTTCTCCTGACTTTCCCAAAACAACTCTCATCCATCCCTCCCTTCCCTCCTATCACAGGTGCTCTGATAATGTACCCTTATCATGGTTTCCTTGACACTGCAGCAGTGTTCAACTTGGGCTTCCTACTAGATCCATCACTCTTGTCAAATGCATCTGCTAGGAAGCTGTCAGAAAGGGCTCCCATGTAGCATCTAAAATTTTTTTGAATAAGTAATTTGTGGTACAAAAAATATTTCAGGCTTCCCTGGTGGCGCAGTGATTGAGAGTCCGCCTGCCGATGCAGAGGACACAGGTTCGTACCCCGGTCTGGGAAGATCCCACATGCCACGGAGCGGCTGGGCCCGTGAGCCATGGCCGCTGAGCCGGCACGTCCGGAGCCTGTGCTCCGCAACGGGAGAGGCCACAACAGTGAGAGGTCCGCGTACCGCAAAAAAAAAAAAAAAAAAAAATTCAAAATGTATTTAGAAGGAAAATTACCTCTCCCTTTTCGAGTGTGTCCCCAGCTACCAAGCGTCCTTGCTGAAGGCAAATATCTGTAAGCTTCTGTTACCCCTCCAGAGACACTCTTTGCATTTACAACACATATGTGGTCTTTTGAGGTTTAAATGCATGCGTGTATGCACACACACAGAGTGACATTTTATACATGCATGCTGTTTCACATCTGGCTTTTCCCACTGAATAAAACTTGAGAATTTGGCGTGTATTGTTACACAGAGAGCTGATTCATTCTTTTTCATGGTTGCATAACATTCTACCGTGTGATATATTTCATCATTCATTTCAACCAGTTTCTAATTTGCACATTTGGATTGTTTCCAATCTTTCCCTATTACAATGTGCAATAAATATCTTTGTACATATGTCTTTGCACACATAATTGATACATTTCATCACCTCTGCTAATTCTGGATGATGTGGGCAGTAAAGGTATTGATGAATCTAAAAGACTTGAAAAAACTTTCTTTACAATCTACTCCATAAAGTATGTATCTTTTTTTTTTTTTTTTTTTTTTGCGGTACGCGGGCCTCTCACTGTTGTGGCCTCTCCCGTTGCGGAACACAGGCTCCGGATGCGCAGGCTCAGCGGCCATGGCTCACGGGCCTAGCCGCTCCGCGGCATGTGGGATCTTCCCGGACTGGGGCATGAACCCGTGTCCCCTGCATCGGCAGGCGGACTCTCAACCACTGCGCCACCAGGGAAGCCCTAAAGTATGTATCTCGATCGTATTGTGTTAAGGCCCAGGTTAAAATTTTTTTCAGCAGTCATTCTGAGTAGTCATGTCAGTACTTGCTGGTGGGCATGCTTCTACCCATCCTGAAAAGGCACATGCAACCTAGAACATCGTCACAGGAACAACACTTTACCTGTACGAAAACAAAACAAAACAAAACACTCTGATTTTTACAAAGGTTTCCAAAGGGAGAAGGATTTGCTGCTTTGTCCTGACAGCTTTTCTTATATTATGAGCCTAACAAATAGGGAAGTCCTAATTGAGCAACTATGAAAAATTCATTATTGTTGGCATCTTTTACTGATGGAACTCTGAAAGAGAAAATGGCCATTTGTGCAGAAACCAGACCACATAGGCCAAACATTCAACGCTTATAGACATTAGATCCATAGAACATACATCCGTACAACGTAGAGAATACTGTGACTCTTCCCACCTGAAATATTAGCAGCAGGCCCATATGACTTCTGGTTACTGTCCCAGTAACTACCCACCATCAGACATTCATACTGTAGAGGGTTGTGCTAGATTATGACAAAGCATTAGTGAAGTGTGCAAAAGCATCCCATTTGCAGGGACAAGATACCCTACCAACTGATCCAGACAGACCATGTCATTAGGTGATGTCCAGTGTCTGGATCAATGGAAGACATAACTCAACCTTGCTGGAAGGGGCCCAATTAAGCGCTGATGTCAAAGGGCCAGGTTATCCTATGGCCACAGCCTCTACTCTAAGATGCCAGCTCTGTTTAATAGCGTCTTGATAATAATCTGTTTCTCTCCAAGATTTAAAGACCATCTTCTGCCTTGAGTCCCATAGCGGGGGGCAGCTTACAAGAAACTTCTGAGAGTATCCTAAGACAGCTGTCCGATCTTTCATAAACCCTGATCAGCTAACACAGCCTGAGTGTCAGGACTGTCCAAAAGCCTCCAGATCTGCTACCAGCAAGTCTCATCCTGTGACAACGAGAAAAGGAACAGTATCTCCAACCGGAGAGCAATCCACCTGCGTGTTGTCCATAGGAAGGTCTTGCTTCTGATGCCCCCTGTCTGTTGCTGACTAGATTGTAATCTGTCTTCCAGGAGTAAAAACCTACCTTTGCCTGCATGCATTGAGATTTGATCTTGGCAAAGTTTAAACTGGGTCCATAGAAATGTTTAAGGCAGAGACTACTGAACTGAAAAATCTCTCCTTTAAACACTTTTTTGTTGCAAATTAAATTCTTACCAGAGACCTGTCACAATGCAGAGAGCAATCAAAACTGCTAATCCGGGCTTCCCTGGTGGCGCAGTGGTTGGGAGTCCGCCTGCCGATGCAGGGGACACGGGTTCGTGCCCCGGTCCAGGAAGATCCCACATGCCGCGGAGCGGCTGGGCCCGTGAGCCATGGCCGCTGAGTCTGCGCGTCCGGAGCCTGTGCTCCGCAACGGGAGAGGCCACAGCAGTGAGAGGCCCGCGTACCACAAAAAAAAAAAAACCCAAAAAAACCCAAAAAAACTGCTAATCCTCTCTCTTCCATTAAAGATAATTCACCTAATGACTATCACCAAAATTGACCTTGGGTGGCAACCAAGCAAGCACTCTAATCACTGCTAGCTGGTACACCGGTCTACACACCCTTCTTTCCACCTGTAAGGTAGTGAGGATTCACTAGGAATGGCCGGACTGGACTAAATCCTATTTAAAATGTTGATTACTGCTGTTGCACCCATAAAATTCCAATATGCTATTCATCCTCATGGAAAAATCACAGGCTTTAAATATTAATGATCCTACTTGTTAACTACATAAATTTACAAAATTATGTTCTCTGAACCTCACCTCTTCATCTATTGAAGGGAAGGAAGAATAACTACTTCATGGGCTTAATGAGATAATGAGGTGAGATATAAACTAAAAATTACCTGCTATGTGCTCATTACTCCTTATTGCGGGTTACAGGACCGACCAAAGAGGTTTTGGAAATGAATAATCATTTATTTTTCTTATCTATATTATAAACACCTTAAATTTTTAAAACATGTAGAATAATAGCCTTTCCTTAGTACTGTTTTAATATTTCATTAACATTCAAGGAGGACTTAAAATTATTTTAATATTAAAAAAAATAAGTGGTTGTTTTAAATTCTCTAATGGAGCCAAAATCTGAAAAGCGTAATGACGTGTTCTCATTTTTAGCGCATTTCGTGCCAGATGCAAGGCCAGATTCTGAAGTCATCAATAAGACCAGGTGTGATGAACAAAGCACCCCTTTTTGTGTGCACATCATTTGGGTTTTGTCAGGGTGATTCAAGACTGCAGGAGGCTTGGACCACTCATAAGGCCCAGGACAGCAAACATCTCTGGAATTTTCTGGAGCGTTTGAGCACCACCACGGCTCTTCACTATTCCCAGTTTCTTAACAGGGAACCAAGGATTCTGACTTCCTGGGAGATCTGGAACGTCAAACTCCTTAGAAAACAGGACTCTACCCTGCTGGTCAGTACAGAACTTCCAAGATACTAAAACTCTTCAAGATTCTGCCGTTTCAGTCAGAGGCCACAAGGTAAAAGGATATCTTTAGCTGATATCCAAACATTGATGATGGTTTTGGTTATTTTTGCTTTAATTTTTTTTTACTAGTAGTTTATTTTCCCATGTTAGGCCTCTATTCCAGGTACCTCTGTGAGACAGGATATGATCTCTTACAGGGTTTGAGGTTTCCTTCTGTACCACAAATGGGGATCAGAGCTAACCTAAATGAGTATGGAACTAAGGAGCCTTCAACTAAGAGGCTTCAGCCATGTTCAGACCACAGTGAAGACCAAGTAAATCGCATAGCCCTTCTCCAAAAGGGGTATGGTGAAGCAGCCAGGCTGGCAGCATGAAGAGATCTCCTGTGGAAGTCTGCACAGCTTAGAAGCCTCTGTACAACTGGATGGCTGGTCAGCCTGGGGCTGCTCCTTTGAAACTTGAGCAACCCTTGCCCGTCATCACGCAGAATCTCTCAAAAGAGACAATGGACCTAGAAGTTTAAGTCCACGTAGCTACAGCTGCTGTCTCCAAGATCATGGTGCGAGTGATAGCATCAGCTCAGGACCATCTAGTTGGAACCTGGGAAAGGCCTAGTACGTGGAACGTATCAGTGAAATGCAGATTTACAACTAGCCCAAGAACAGGAGGCTGTGCAGCATGTAGCCATTCACTGGGAGCCTCAATACGGCACGGGCACTGTGGAGGTCAACCCTCCATGATACAGGCCTGACCTTTCATCTGGGTGGACGTCTTCCACTGGCCATCCCCAAGGTGCCTGAGGCTAAGGCTTCCCAGGGAACCAGCTTCATAAAACACTGGTGTTTAGGGTCAGGAATAAGCAGTTCTACATGGTTCACCATATTTTGGTGGCAGAAATACTGACACCGGGTATGTGTTTGTGGAGAAAAGCAGATGAAGCAGTCCAGAGGATTTTGTCTATGGAATCCTGAATGGTCAAAGAGTTTGCGTAATCTCTTCTCTTTCCTATAACTTGGGCCCCTGTGATGACACAGTTTCTAGTCTTAGTTGGGAGGCAGTTCATTGCTTTTTGCATCCGAAGAATCCTATTCTAAGGCCACATACTCTAAAGACAGGGACCTACTCCTGGAAGCTTTTAAACTTTTTCAAAATATGGTACTCAGTGGCCAATTCCTTTTAGTCACCACTGTATATCCAGAACCTAGCACAGTGTCTGATATATACAGCAAGCTTTTGATAACTATTTGCTAATGAATGAACGAATGTCTAAGGGCAGTTCTGGAAGTGGAGGACCAGGTGGGGAGTGGGCTGCTGTGCAACAGCCTAGGGGGAGAGGAAAGGTATAGAGGCAGCAGGTGCAGGTTACTGACCAGGAGCGCCATTCTCTCCCTGAGTCATGGATCTTCAGCAAGGCCAGGACAGGGTAAGGCGCAAGCGGTAATGTCAAGCACGGCTACTTAACATGGTACCCTGTCTGGACCTCCAGGGACACAGTTCTCTCGACGATGAGCCCTCTTTCCCAACATTTTGATGGTGTCTATTCATACCATCATTCATCAGAGGGTCTGTCTGATGAAACTGATTTGGAGACCCATGGTCTGATCATGCAACCAAGCCCAGGTTCCCAGAGCTCCCGAGCTGCCCGAATACTCAAGGACATGCTCACTGGTTCTTGCCTTACTTTAGAAAGTCCATTTGAAAGACGTATGGAAGGTTACTAGTGATGGTGGAGACCTCAGTTAATCGATTTGAAAGGTTCATGGAAGAGTACTAATGAAGGTGAAGACAAAGACACACTTCTCCCACCCACACCTTATTTCCACCCCAAGATTTTAGTCTAGCTACAAAAGGACCAACATTTTCTTACCTCCTAAGACTTTGGCCTAAGGAAGCTCACCATAATGCTAAGAAGTATTTCTCTGGGTTATACTCTTGGAAAAGATCTACATCACTCAATGAAAAGATGAACATGATATTCCCACAGAAACAACGCTAAGACATTTCATTTATAAAAGCCTGGCATCAAAGTTATAGAAAACCAAATACAAATTTCAAACTTAACGTATAAATTATCAGATTCATAGTATAAAGTCTAAGCTAAACTGTATATAAGTCAGCTTTAAAAGGGAAAACAATAACCCCTCAAATTGCATGACTGTGGTATCACTTGAGTGCAATACAATATTTTAACCAACACAGACATTAAAAAATATGAGGTTTGCTACTACCTGGCATCTAATAATTATGTGGAAAAACTGCAATGGTTAATCATAGGCAAGAATCATGTTTGTAAGACTTATTGTTGGTATAAAAATAATCTGAGTCATGATGTGTAGATTTCAAACAAGGATACACATGTTTATGGGTATATTATAATACTACACCACGGGGGAAAATTAGGAAACTGTGCTCTCTAGGCTAAAACTTGAAATAACACCTTTCTCTCAAAGAAAAATTAGAGTTTACAAATATCATTCATTCCTTCAACAAGACACATTCCTTCATTCATTTAACAAATATTTATTGTCTTTCCACTCTATGCCTGGCCCTGTGTTAGCCTTGGGGATTCAGTGGTGAAGAAGACAGTCTTTGTGCCTAAGGAAATTTCAGTCTCCTCCATCTCCCCTCCCACATACACACACCATGCAACAACAGCATTCTTGAAGGAAGGTCCCTTAGCTCCTGCTGTGTCCTATAACGAGACAAAGTGTGTAAAATGTCCAGCATGGAGTCGAGCAAGCTCTACATCCACTGCTCCTTGCCTACTCCCAACAAACGCCAAGAGCTGAGAGCCCCGAATTCTGTACTAGCTGCACACAGCTGTCAGTCATCCAACCTTGAGATAGTCATTTCAGCTCCTTGAACCTGAGTCTGCTCTGAGGACTCTCTTCTTGAAGGCCACTTTCTGATCACAGGGAATGAGATGACTAGAAATTTCTAATAATGGGCAGAGCCATTACCTCACAAGAGGCCAGTTCTATCAGATGACACAGTTATAAAGTTCTCTTTTGTGTAGAGCTGAAACGGTCCCTCCGTGAATTCAACCACGGATCTTTGTCCTGTACGCCAAACCTGTCTACTGCTTCTTATCCATAATAATCCCTCAAATATTGAAAAGATGTCACATCTTCCCAAGTCCTTAAAATAAAAAGTGCCCTTTGGGCTTCCCTGGTGGCACAGTGGTTAAGAATCTGCCTGCCAAAGCAGGAGACACGGATTAGAGTCCTGGTCTGGGAAGATCCCACATGCCGAGGAGCAACTAAGCCTGTGCTCCACAACTACTGAGCCTGCACTCTAGAGCCCGTGAGCCACAACTACTGAGCCCACGTGCTACAACTACTGAAGGCCGCGCGCCTAGAGCCCGTGCTCCACAGCAAGAGAAGCCACCGCAGTGAGAAGACTGCACCACAACGAAGAGTAGCCTCCACTCGCTGCAACTAGAGAAAGCCCACACACAGCAATGAAGACCCAATGTAGCCAAAAATAAATAAATAAAATAAAAAATAAAAAAGACTCTATGATTGACTTGGAGGAGAAAAGACAACTGAACGTGTAAAAAGCAACCACAGGAATACTGTATGAATCATACTCATTTACAACTCCACAATAAAGAGGCAGGATAGCAGAGCAGTCAAGAGTACAGACTGAGGCCATATAACCCAGATGGGTTCAGATTCTAGCTATTTATATGCATTGGATGTTAACCTCTCTGTTTCAGATTTCTCCCCTATAAAATGGGAAGCATAATAGAACCTACCTTATAAGACTGATATAAAAAAGTGAATGAGTGATCAGACATAAAGCAGTTATAAGAGGTACAGAGTAGACTAAATATTATCAAATAAAATAGGCAACTTATTTATCTAAGTGATTATATATTAACATGTTTATCTAAATGCCTGTTTTGCAATGTGCATTCACAAATGATATAAAAAGAAAATAACTTTTCATTATCTCCATGTATCTAAAGATTGAGTTATTAATGGATAAAAGTAAATTGACACTTCCTTAGGTTCAAAGGATGTGATATCTCTCTTAAGAGAGAAGATGAAGTGAATTATATTAACAGAGAGGAAGCTAAGAGGAAAACAGAATAAACAGAAAGTAAACATGAAAGAAACAAGTTCTTAACATTTTCCCCTTCCATGTAAACACAGTCTGCTCATTTCGACTACACTATGAATGCATAATTTTCAGCACTTTATGTGCAGTAAGAGTATTCTCTGTATTGGTTTGTTTTTATGTCTACTTTTAAAAACCTCATCAGAAGAGTCATCATCTAATGCTAATCAACTTTCGGTCATGTCTACCTTGGCAAGTGACCCCTGAACTAAAACGACTCTGTTTCAGTGCTCATTTAGTTCTAAAAATAAGTACTGCCACACGGCATCTGTTTCCATACAACTAAGCCAGCATGGATATGAAGTAACCATGGGACTTCAAACACACTTGTAGATCACTCACTAACAATGCTAAGGGTGGTTAAATAAACAAAATAAATTACCTCTGTATTTCTTTCTAGTTCAAAAAAAAAAAAGCTCTCTTTACAAACCTTCCTAAGAAGTTTTACCAATGTTGATACAATTTCTTTAAAAATGATGACTCACTTATTTAAGGTTTAGCCCAAACTTCATTAAAATTTAAAGAAAACAGTCATTTGAACAGTACACTTTGAAAGCCTAATGTATACCACATCATTGTGATGGCTTTCAAATCATTAAAAAGCTCTTCTTTAGCAAATAACATTTACCTAACAAGGAACAACTGTATTCCATTTGTTACAAAATGGTTGCTTTTCCCAACAATACTTATTAATATTAGATAAAAGTGGAAATAAATCTTCACTACACCTCTGAGAAATAGGCAGCATGGAATGTTTTCTCAAGATAAAGTTCATCCATATTCTCTTTCAAAATTCCCAAACTTTTAAAAGTTGGCAATACTGTCACTTGTGAAGGGAATCGAGAGATAATAAGTTTGTGGTAACAGTTGCCACCAACGTGTATCAAACTGTACGTGCTCATCACTGTGCTAGGTATTTTGGTGCACTATCACATTTCATTTAATCCTCATAACCTATGAGGCAGATGCCATTATTACCCTCAATTAAAGTTAAGGACACTGAGATTTATAGCAGTTAACTAATTTGTCTAGGGTCGCCTAACTAGACACGGCCAAGCCATGACCCAAACCCCGGCTGTTTGACTTCAGTCTTAAGCTCTGCAATTGGAAAAATTAAAAAAAAAGCTGGGGATAGACATGCCATGATTAGTGAGAAAGAGACAAAGAGAGCTGTGGATGTGAGAAGAAAGACAACAGAGGCAAAGACTCCAGACGGAAAGAATACTGTGCAAGAGGAAAGAGCCCTGAGTTAAACAGGAGATCTGCAATCCCTTCCCTGGGGGGCAACAGTATGACCAAAGGGAAATCAATTCTCTCTAGTTTAATATAAGAAGAGCACATTCACATACAGCACAGAGGTATGTTAAAGATAAAAAGGTTAAAGTGAAAATAAAACTCCAAAACACCATGCAAATATCAATAAAATAAAAAAGAAAATTAAAAATGGACAAAAAAATTAATGTTTCACTGATTCCACAGTCATAGAAAATGTCATGGCAGAATTTTAAACTACAAATAAATTAATTGTGAACATTAACCTAAACGCTCATAAAATGCCAATAAGGCTGTCTGGAACTGTTCTTTTCTGTTCCCCGATCACATCACCGACACCTAACGTCACAGAAAATGCATTCAACGTTAGTAGGTTTTGTTGTTGTTGCCTGATGCAGAAGACACTTGTAAAACCAGAAATGCAAACTTAGGTCAAAATTAGCCCAATGTAGGGTAATTAAAAAGTATACATGTATGTGCACGTGCATGTGTGTGTATTTAATTTATCATACCTATTTATTTTGACATTGTGAGACCTGGAGCAGAGGAATCCAGCTATTCTGTGAAACCAACAGACACTGTGAGATAATAAACAGCCATTGTTTTACGCCACTAATCTGTTACGAAACAACAGAAAACTAATACAATACCTGAGGCAATTTGGACAACCCAAAAAACAAGACAATTATTAACTCCAGGGATGGGAGCATAGGCCTGTTTAAAAGTAATCATCGTGTAGGTAGAACCATGTCTGTAGATCCTTTGACACCACCCTCAAGATGTCTGTGTCCCCTCCTCTGGAAGCTCAAGTCAGTCTCAGTGCTTGCTCATAACCACAGAATGACTTCCCCAGCTAAGTCAGTTTCTGCCCTGCTCTCTAGAACACTCCCTGTAGAACCCATTTTAACAGAGTTTGACACTGGGTTTTTGGGTAAAGCACAGCTTTTCCACTTTCCATTTACTAATTATAGATTTTCCATTTACTATCATCCCTTGTCAATACATCATCCTTAGGGACTTCAAGGCAAAGAGTAGAGGCTGTAATGAGGCAGAATTCAGCTGTCGCTGGATTCCCCAGCCATAACACCACCAAGCTACACCATTAACCTCTGACACGAACTGGCCAAAATAACACCACAGGTAGCAGTCACTGGAACCCAGGGAGGTGGAACATTTAAATATTTAAAGATAGGAAGGATTGTCAATGACTGGTTGAAAACATAACTCTTATTCCATTTTATACCCTGGAAAGTTCTACCAAATTGATTTGCTATAAACCTCTAAGCAATCTGCCTAACAGTTTAGTCTCGCATTTCTCGTCCAACAAACTTCAGAAACGAAGTTTGGTTGAGTGAAACATTGGAAATTTCTTGAAAATATTTCAACGAAAGTCTCCTCGTGCCCCAAATGAACTTTCATCTTATTAATTAAAATCAACAAATACTTATGGATAAGGTACTATGAGATAAAAATGTATAACAGTGTCCCTATCCTCAAGGAGGTTATAAGAAACATACGTACTTAGCCAAACACAAGGCAGAATATAGTAAGTTCTGTGAGAAGGTACAAAAGGAGAGACTGCATGCAGTTGGAGGTCCAAGAAAGAGCTGTACGAAGGATTTGAATAACCTCTCCCAAATCTTAAATTTCGGAACCCTCACTCAGACTGAACTCTAGATCCTTGTCGGGGAGAACCCCTTATCCACAACCCCACCACGAGTCTCCACAGAGGGGAGAAAACTATTGCTCACTTCCCAGGGAAGACAAGTGGTGAATCTGATAGGTTAATCGCCTTACCTGACCTTCACCTGGGAGGAAGGAAGAATAAGCACCATTTTGCCCTCCGGCCTCCAACAACTTATCAGAAGCTCTGTATTTAGTGGTTACTGGATCCTGTTCAGCCATTAATAAAGTCATCCCGTATTCCTTATGCTCCGTTCTCAAAAACCGAGAACTCAGGGGGGAAGATGGATCAGTTACTGATCCCTCAAACACCCAACAATCCCTCTTTATCTTTCTGTCCAGTATGCCCTATAAACCACCAATCCTGGGCCAATCTAGTTGCTTTTCTTTACTCCTATCTTTAAGAAAATGCTATAGGCCCAGGAATTAAGACCATTACTTATCTCCAATCTCTGGTGGACACTAGCTACTACCTAGTAATCTTCTACTGGTCCCTGTTCAGTTTCGATTCTTATTTTCTACAGAAGCTCCTCCAAACCCTCCTAAAGTCTTATTCATAGCATATGACCTCATCTGCAATTTCACTGAGAAAACAGTAGTGTTTGGGTTTGAAATATATGAACTTCCTGCCCGCACCTACTTCCGTAAACCTTCTGTCTCCTATTCAAGGCTCATCTCTTAACCTGTGCTCCGGGTCCCACCCCCTGCAGTTTACCCAGCAATCACGCTCCAACAATTATTTCCTTTCTCTCCTGCAGCTTCAGCTTTTGATTCTAACAATTCTTTCCTCTCTTCATATAGACACACTCAAAATTCATTTTAAAAACAAAGCAAAAGATCCTCAACAACAACAAAACCAGAAATGCCTCTTCAGACCTAAACATTCTTGTTGCTACATGTCTGCTCCTTTTTTTTTTTTTCTGGTACGCGGGCCTCACTGTTGTGGCCTCTCCCGTTGCGGAGCACAGGCTCCGGACGCGCAGGCTCAGCGGCCATGGCTCACGGGCCCAGGCGCTCCGCGGCATGTGGGATCTTCCCGGACCGGGGCACGAACCCGTGTCTCCTGTATCGGCAGGTGGACTCTCAACCACTGCGCCACCAGGGAAGCCCTGCTCCTTCTTTTAACCGCCAAACTTGTAGGACAAGGAGTCCGTGCTGGCTCTCTCTGCCTTTCCACTTAGCATTCGCCATGCAGCCTACTGCATGCCACCCTCCACTGCAACTACTCACATCAGTGTGACCAAATGACCTCCTGATTCACAGATTCAACAGACACTTTTCCTTTCTTCTTTGACTTGACCTCTCTACAGCATTTGATGTTTAACAACTTCCGTCTTGAAACTCCCTTCCACTGGCTTTTTATATATCACTGCCTCCTGATGCTCCTTCTATACTTCAGAATGCTCTCTCTCAGTCTTTATTGGTCAAACCTTACATTTTAACTTTTTCCCAGGATTCTATTCTTGGCTGTCCTCTCTCTTCTCAAACTCAACGGTCCCTGGGGAGGGGGTGGGGGAGGAATATTCACAGCATGAATTATCGCACATGCCCATAAATCAATAAGACTAAATCCGAACTCATTTGCTTCTTCTCCATCCCCTACCCTTACCAGTGCTTACCTCCATCATGGCACTGCTCTGTGTTTGTTTATCTGTCTGACCTCCCTGCCCTGGCACGCCTAGGGGATGAACACAAAACACTGCTGTCCATAGTGGAAGCTTCCTAGGGCAGGGGCTAGGAGTGTGGAAGGGGTTAGCGACCTAGCAAGAACAATGCACCTGAGAGGACCTAAGGAAAATGTAGCTGTAAAAGTATCCCAGGGACCTCCCTAGTGGCACAGTGGATAAGACTCCACGCTCCCAAAGCAGGGGGCCTGGGTTCGATCCCTGGTCAGGGAACTAGATCCCACATGCCTGCTGCAACTAAGGAGCCCACGGGCTGCACCTAAGGAGCTGGCGAGCCACAACTAAGGAGCCCGGGAGCTGCAACTAAGGAGCCCACCTGCTGCAACGAAGACCTGGTGCAACCAAATAAATAAATAAATATTTAAATATTTTTTTAAGAAAAAGAATCCCAGATGAACTTCACTGAACTACACCATGAATATCTTGAGGGAAGTGATATATATATATATATGTATATATGTATATATGTATATTTTATTTTATTTCTCTGAATCCCTTGTGTTTATTAGCACGAGTGCCTAGCAATGGTGGATCCTCAATTCATATTTAATTCATATTTTTGTAATCAAAGTAGTAGAAAAAGTATGGGATATCTGAGATAAGCTTTGAAGAATTGGTAGAATTTCAACAGCTGTTGATGGAGGAGGGATCATTTAAGTCAGAGGGAATGGAAAAAGCATTAGGTTCAGACAGAACTGCTGGACTGGTGGGATGTATAAGGACAAATAATTATCAGTATGCTAGAATGCTGAGGAAGGAATTTACAGGACTTTACGGCGGAGTTACAGATGCAACCTGACAGGCGGTGGCGAGCCAGTGAGGTCTTTTAAGCAATGTGATTTGCAATTGGAAAAAAATTAACTGGAACAGAGGACACTTCTTTAAATAGCTGCCAGATGAATTACCTAAGTGAGAAGAAACGAAGGCCTGAACTACAGCAACTAGAGTAACTGCAGATTGAAAGGAGAAAATATTATTTTTAAGACTGAAGGTAAAAAATCAAACTTTTTGAATATTTAAGAACAGCGGAATTAGTTGAACATTAAAGGGAGGTGAAAATTTTAAGGCACTAAAATTAGAAGGTCTAAAAAGAAAACTATATAAATACTTTTAAAAAATACATTTAATACATTGGTTTATTGACCCAAACAATCATGACACGTTGGGTATTAGCGTCTACAACGTACTTATCAAGTTTACTGTTCTTGGTGAGAACTCCAACACGTGTGACACACAGCCGGCAATTAAAGAGGGCGTTCAGTACAAGCTCACGAAAGATCATTCTGTAACTTTTGAGGGGGGAGTTACCAGAGTATAACCATACCGTGAAGCTGTTGTTAGCATTTTTTGTGCTTGCTTCAGCTACACTGGCATCTGAGAGGTCAACTTCATCAAATATCAGAGACTGTTAATGAAAAAGAACACAAACATGTCAAGTGCAAACCTAACTGAATGCTCCTTAGTATTTTTTTTTTTTTTTTACCGTCACATCATGACCATGAAGCTATGTCAGGAATTAGAAAGAAAAACTGAAATTACTGATGCTTGGTGAGTAAAACCATAAAGTTCAACGAACACGTAAACTCCAAACTGTAAAGGACTTTAAAGAACTCCCCTGGCATATTGTTTCATTGAAAAATGCTCTGTGCTCTCCAGAAGCATCGTTTATGGGAAACCTACTACTCAGTGTATGACATACACACATACTCGCACACTCCCCACAATGAGAAGAACTAGTCCTGGCTCAGATCACGGACAGTTACTGAACTTTTTGAACGTGACCTTCCTCATCTGTAAATGTGTTCAAATGAGATGGTGCATGTGCTCTGCAAATATAAGATGACATTTCTTTTATACTCTTAAAAGTTTTATTTATTTATTTATTTAATTTTTTTTTTTGCAGGCTCCAACATTTTTTTTTTAAGCTTAGAAGTGATTTTAATCAAAAAAGTTTCAGTGGTTAAAAACTCCATAGAACTAAAATCTTTAAAATGGACAATTGAAAAATTAGGAAATTCTAGTAAATAAATGTATCCTTCCCACTCTGAGTGAGTTGGTCCTTGTTCACAGTCATTCAATGTTCTTCCAGTGAGGCAGGTATAACACCACTCCTCTAGGACGGCTAGAAAGAGGCTCCCTTATCTAGTAACTTTTACCACCCAAGATCTCCAGGGGGTTATGCAACTCTACTTCAACCCAACCAATCTGACCGTAAGACTTGTTCCCTGACTGCAAGGAATTTATAATCTAGCACGGGAGCTGAAATAGACACAACTTGTTTTAAGTAAGGGAGACTATTAAAAGTGGAAGAGCAGACACTACAAAATGCTATGGAAGGTCACAGCAGAAAACAAATGCTTTCTCTTGTGAATAATGGAATGAAGACAATTTGGGGGGGACCTTAAAGAAAATAGGGAATTTCTTTAAGTGGAGATAGAGGAAAAATCATCCTGGGGATCGAAAACATGGGGCAAGGCTGTAGACTATCAAGTGGTCAGTGCTGTCTGGAGATAAATGTGAGAGGTCAGAATGGAGCCAGATCAGGGATAACCATGAACATAATGACTTTTAAAATAAGATTATTCTATGTTGTTATTACTTCCACAGCTGCATAAACTAAGAATTAGGTTTGTTTGTTTATTTATTTATTTTTTACCTCCTGGTGGACAACTCTACTAATTATATCACAAACACGTGTTTTTTAACACAGAAATGATCGATTATCCTACTGGCGCAGTAACAATAAATCTTAATATTTTTAAATTGAAGTATAGTTGGACATACAATATTATGTTAGTTTCAAGCGTACAACATAGTAATTTGACAATCAAATACATCATCAAATGATCACCATGATAAGTCCAGTAACCATTTGTCATCATACAAAATTATTACAATATTATTAATTATATTCCGTATACTATATATTAAACCCCCATGACATTTAACCCTCCCCTCTGGCAACCACCCATGTGTTCTCTGTATCTGTAAGTCTCTTTCTGTTTTGGTTTGTTTGTTCATTTGTTGTTTTCTAGATTCCACACATAAGTGAGATTGTACGGTATTTGCCTTTCTCTGACTTACTTCACTCAGCATAATACCTTCTATGTTCATCCATGTTGTTGCAAATGGCAAGATTTCATTCTTTATGGCTAATATTTCATTATATTCATTACGAACAATTGGTCTGTTCAGATTTTCTGTTTCTTCCTGATTCAGTCCTGGAAGATTGTATGTTTTGAGAAATTTATCCAGTTCTCCCAGGTTGTCCGATTTGTTGGTATATAGTTTTCATAGTAACCTCTTGTGATCCTTTGTATTTCTGTGATGTCAGTTGTAACTTCTCTTTCATTTCCGATTTTATTTATTTGGCCCTCTCTCTTTTTTTCTTGATGACTTTGGATAAAGGTTTATCAATTTCATTTATCTTTTCAAAGAACCTGCTCTTAGGTTTTTGTGGGGTTTTTTAGTCTCTATTTCATTTAATTCCGCTCGTAACTTTACTATTTCCTTCCTTCTACTAACTCTGGACTTGTTTATTCTTCTTTTTCTTGTTCCTCTAGGTGTAAGGTTAGATTGTTTATTTGAGATTTTTCTTGTTTCCTGAGGTAGGCCTGTATTACTATCAAATTCCCCCTTAGAACTGCCTTTGCTGAGTCCCAAAGACTTTGGAACACTGTGTTTCCATTTTAATTTGTTTGGAGGTATTTCTTGATATCCTCTTTGATTTCTTCAGTGACCCATTGGTTGTTACTGAGTTTGTTGCTTAGACTCCATGTGTTTGAGTTTTATTCCAGTTTTTCTTGCGGTTGATTTCTAGTCTCATACTGTTGTGGTCAGAAAAGATGCTTGATGTGATTTCAGTATTTTAAAATTTATTGAGATTTGTAGCCTAATAAAAGATCTGTCCTGGAGTGTTCCATGTGCCCTTGAAAAGAATGTATATTCTGCTGTTATGGGGTGGAATGTCCTGTATATATTATTAAGTCCCATTGAGTCTAATGTGTCATTTAAGGCCAGTGTTTCTTTACTGATTTTGTCTGAATGATCTAATGACTACATTACATTGATGTAATGGAGTGTCAAAGTCCCCTACTATTATTGTATTACTGTCAGTTTCTCCTTTATGTCTGTTAATATTTGGTTTACATATTCAGCTGCTCCTCTGCTGGGCATATATATATTTAGTAGTGTTATATCTTCTTATTGGATTGATCCCTTTATCATTAGGTAATGCTCTTCTTTGTCTCTTGTTACAGTCTTTGTTTTAACGTCTATTTTGTCTGCTATAAGTATTGCTATCTCATGTTTCTTTTCATTTCTATTTGCATGGAATATCTTTTTCATCTCTTCACTTTCAGTCTGTGTGTGTCGTTAGATCTGAAGTGAGTCTCTTGTAGGCACCATATATATGGGTCTTGTTTTTTGTATCTATTCAGCCACGCTGTGTCTTTTGATTGGTGCATTTAGTCCATTTAGATGTAAAGTAATTATTGATAAGTATGTACTTATTGCCATTTTTGTGAATTGTTTTCTGTTTATCTTTGTTGTTCTTCTCTGTTCCCTTCTTCTTCTCTTGCTCTCTCCCCTTGTGATTTTTTTTTTTTTTTTTTTTTGCAGTATGCGGGCCTCTCACTGCCGCGGCCTCTCCCGTTGCGGAGCACAGGGCTCCGGACGCACAGGCTCAGCGGCCATGGCTCACGGGCCCAGCCGCTCCGCGGCATGTGGGATCTTCCCGGACCGGGGCACGAACCCGTGTCCCCTGCATCGGCAGGCGGACTCACAACCACTGCGCCACCAGGGAAGCCCTCCCCTTGTGATTTGATGATTTTCCTTAGTATTATGTTTATATTCCTTTCTCTTTATTGTTTGTATATCTGTTATCAGTTTTTGGTTTGTGGTTACCATGAGGTCCTTACACAACAACCTCTGTATATAGCAGTCTATTTTATGTTGATAGTTGCTTAAGTTTGAGCATGCTCTAAAAGCACTACATTTTTACTCCATCCACCATTTTATGTTTTTGATGTTATCTTACTTTGTGTATCCCTTAACTAATTATTGTAGATATATATGGTTTTACTAGTTTTGTTTTTTAACCTTCATACTAGCTATATAGGTGGTTGATCCACTACCTTTACTATATTTTTGCCTTTACTGATGAGATATTGTCTTTCATAATTTTCATATTTCTAGTTATAATTTTTTCTTTTCTGTTTAAATTTCTTTAACATTTCTTGTGAGACTGGTTTAGTGGTGACGAACTATAAAGTAGACAAGCTATTGCTTGTCTGGGGAACTCTATCTCTCTCTCAATTCTGAATGATGGCCTTGCCGGATAGAATATTCTTGGTTATAAGTTTTCTCCTTTCAGTACTTTGAATATATTGTGCCACTCCCTTCTGTGAAGTTTTTGCTGAAAAGTCAGCTGACAGTCTTATGGGGACTCCCATGTATGTAACTAGTTGTTTTTCTCTTGTTGCTTTTAAGGTTTTCTCTTTAGCTTAACATTTTGGCATTTGAATTATAATGTGTCTTGGTGTGGGTCCCTTTGGGTTCACTTTGTTTGGGTCCCTCTGTACTTCCTGGGCCTGGATGTCTGTACCCTTCACCAAGTTAGAAAAGTTTTCAGCCATATTTCTTCAAATAGGTTTTCTGTCCTTTTCATTCCCTCTTCCCCTTCTGGGACCCTTATAATGTGAATGTTGGAATGTTGGTATACTTGATGTTGCCCAAGAGGTCCCTTAAACTATCCATTTTTTGGTTTCTTTTTCTTTTTACTGTTCTGATTGGGTGATTTCCACTACCTTATCTTCTAGACCACTGGTCCTCTCTTCTGCATCATCTAATCTGCTGTTGGTTTCCTCTAGTGTATTTTTCATTTCCATTATTACTTTCTATCTCTTTGTTGAAATTCTCACTCTTCTATACTTCTACTGAGTTCAGTGAGTATCTTTATGACCATTACTTTGAACACCTTATCTGGAAGTTTGCTTATCTCCATTTCATTCAATCTATTTCTGAGGGTTTGTCTAGTTCTTTCATTTGGAACATATTCCTTTGTTTCTTCATTTTGCCTAACTTTCTGTGTTTGTTTCTACATATTGCGTAGATCAGCTACGTCCCTCGGTCTTGAGAGAGTGGCTTTGTGTAGAAGGTATCCTGTGGGGCCCAGTAGCATGGTCTCCCTTGGTTACCAGGGCCAGATGCTCCAGGAGTGTCCCCTTTGTGGGCTGCATGTGTCCTCCTGTTGTGGCTCAGCTGCACTTGCTGAGGGGGTGCTTGTATGCAAGGATGGACCCCAGTGTGGCTGGCTGCAAGGCCCAGTTGCAACTGTTGTGGGTGCTCTGGTGTGTGGGGCTGACCCCTGGGGCAGGAGCCACTTTAGGGGGACACTAGTGTTGGCCAAAGGTGTCCACCAGGTCTAACAGGGCAGGGGGCTGTTTTGGTGGGGCTCCAGTGCCAGCTGAGGGTACCCACCTTAATGTTTATTTTTGAAGGAACAGTAAAATATCCATTTTAAATGGAAGCTCATCATTACAATTTTTTTCTTCCAAAGCTACATCATTCTTATTTCATTCAATTAGTATATAAAAATTATTTAAGCCTTGATTTTATTTCACTGTGATTTTTATTTCTAAATGCTAGCATAATTGAGTGATTGTCTTGTGCCAGGTATTATGTAAGCACTTCATGTATGTAATTTCATTTAAGCTTCCTCTCAACAACATGCTGTCCACAGCCACTCCACTGGAATGTGCTAGAATTGGGATACAAACTCTTGTCTGAAACCAGAGTATGAACTCTTAGCAACTACAGCAATTCTCTCTCTCATTTCCAGGAAAAGATTTATGGGGTAAAAAGTAGCAAGAAAGGGGGGAACCCAAATTTAGAGTTTATTATATATAATAAGGTTACACTTAACTGTTCATTTTACTTGGAAGGAAAAAAGAAGAAAGAAAACTGCACTAGGACCATCCTATAAGATTGTCCTTAGGCGAAATGGCATGAAACTGACTCAAATAGACCCCCTTAGGATTTGGTCCAAGATGAATCACATTTATATGGAATTTATATCAGAGCAGTAATGATAGTGAGCCCCAAGACAAAAACAGTTTATAGAACCAAAATTTCAATTCCATCTACAGCCTTCGAGGGCTTGCAACTAGTATTCTCTCGAATTACCTTTGAGTCCTTTGCATAATAAAGTGTACGACCTCGAAGTTTGAAATATCGCTTTTTCCATCTTTGGAAAGAGCTGGTTTGCTTCAACAGCTGTCCCTCTTTAATACTGGTCTAGGGAGAAGCAGAAACACAACAACATGATTAAAATGAAATTCAAAACCAAATAAATTTCAAAATTAATGACACACTATCATTAACATTTTGAATATTATTTCTCATGCTTTGCAAATTACATGAGAGAATATTTTATTCTCCCCATCCAACAAGCGAACACATGTGCAAAGTCCCAAAGAGCAACGGTGAATTCAACATGGTGACTCAAAGCAGTCATAAACACTATGGAAGACACATGCACAAAACTAATACTTTTCAATACAGTGTGATGAGTACATGTACATATATAAGTACATATATACTTGTATATAGTAAAATGGTGGAAGGGTGGAGGTGCAGTATAATGTAATGGTTAAGAAGGCATGGGCTCTGGAGCCAGAAACCTGTGATCAACTCCTGGTGCCACCACTTAGTAGCTGGATGATCTTAGGCAAGTCAATAAACTTCATGGCTTTATTTATTCATCTATAAAATGAGGATGACAACAGGACATACCTTATAGGGTTGTTGTTGTGAGAAATTAATTTTAAAAACACGTAAAGGTATTTACTGCATGGCACATAGTAAGTGCTCATTAAATGTCAGTTACCATCAGCTATGTGTTATTGTAACAAACACATACTCAAAGCATGGTGCATGGCAACCCGAAGAAGGAAGCTCTGCCTCAGAGGGAGTCAGTGATGTTGTCCTCCCAGAGGAAAGCCTTAGGTGGGTCTTGAAGGAGTTTGTCAGAATGATAAGGAGTGGGAGAAGGGTATTTTACATGTGTGCAGAAGTAGAAAGGTATAAAACAGCACAGATATTTGGGGAATCTTCACAGAGTTTCTGGTTATAAACACAGGGTAGAGCTTGTAACGGGGAGCAGCAAGAGCTGTGGCTGGAAGAGGTGGGCAGGGGCTCTGGGAATCTGGGCTAGACCCTGTGCTAAGTGCTTTATGTATACAAGTTCATTTTATTGCCACCAACGACATCCTTGGAACCCCTCTGACTTCATCTAGTGTCTCTGCTTCACTTGGTCACCTCCATTCACAGTGATGCTTTGCTTTTAAGTGGTCATGCATGCACGTCCCTTAGGACTGGACACTACCTATTCTCTCCTCCTGGACTGCTCTTCCCTCAAATATCCATCTGATTAACTCCTTCACCTCCTTCAAGTCTCTCACCTTCTTAATGAGACCCACCTCACTGACCTCCTATTGTACATGCTCTCCATATCTTCCCCCATCCAGATCTTATTTACTTCCCCACACAAAGTACTTTCCATCTTCTAATGTATAATGTAATTTACTTATTTATTTATTGTGCTACCCCTATTAGAATATAAGTTCCCTGAGTTTATTATATCTAATAAAATTAAATTTAATGTTTCATTTCAACTGGAAGGAAAAAAAAAAGGAAGAAGGAAGGACACTTTATTTATAGCAAACTAAACTTACAGCCTTCCTATGAGACTGTCCTTAGGAAATATGTCATGGGATTGACTCAAATAGATCCCCTTGGGATGGGGGTCCAAGATGGATCACATCTATCCTGAATTCACAGAAGAGCAGTAATGCTACAGTGAATCTCCAGGGCAAAAACAGCTTACAGAAGCAACATTTTATATCCATCCCACTGGACTGCACACTGATGTGTCTCGAATACCTAGAATATTATCTGGCACATATGATATGGAGATCCATATGAATGAATAGAAGATGCTGAGATTAAACCCATGTCTGTTTGAACTCCAGAGTTTATTTCCAACTTTCACACTATACTCTCTTTTATTACCAACAAGACATAAAATATTGAGAAAAGTTTGTTGTCTCTAATATGGTAGTTAGGTCACACTCATGTTTACTTTCAGTTTCATTAAAAGATTCCCTCTAGAGCCTGCTCTCAGATGGTCCTCCAGGAATTGTGAGAGCATTAAAATTTAATGATAACAAATACTTTTGAAACTTCAGTACCAAAGAGCCCGACTTAGAATCAGACAGACAGGCTTCAAGCCAGGCTCCGCTACACGCTAGCAGTATAAATCTGCGTAAGTTACTTCAGCTCTCTGTGCCCAGTTTCCTCCCCTAAAATATGGAAATAATAATGCCAACTTCACAAGCTTGTTGCATCTAATTTAATTATAAGATAATGCCTGGAGAGCACTTAGCACACTATCTGGGTTACAGAAGATATTTAATAAATGGCAGAAAGTGTTATTATGATATCGTTATGCTATTAAGTTCACGGAGTATTTGCCAGGCACCAAATTATAAGAGCTTCTTGGAAGAAGTGAATAAGTGTTTGCAGGCCTCTGTGAGCGCAAATAACAGCTGGAGCAGAAGGAGAGTGTCAAGAGATGAGGTTAAGGGAGACAACAGCCAGGCAATGCTGGCCACAGAGGGGAGCTTGCTTTTTATTCAAAGTGCAAAAAGCTAGTGAACTGTCTGAAGCGGGACAGTGAGAATGGGGAAATGGGTGAGATAGAGTGGAGGACCAATTAGGAGGCTGCTGCAGGAGTCCCAGGGAGGATAGAACTAAGGTTGTAGCATCACTGAGACCGACAGAAGTAGAGGAATTTGAGACGTTATTTTGAAGGCAGAATCTACCGGCCTTGCTGATAGACGTGAAGGGCAAGAGAGAGAAAAGAACCAAGGGAAAGTGTAAGCATTTGCCTTGGGCAACCAGATGCAAAAGACTGCGAGAGAAAAGGGTATTAATAAGGAAGAGTTAAGTGGTGAGCTGCCCTGCTGCAGCATCCGAAGTTACCCAGGGTAGAAAGTCTATATTCTTAAACTTGATCACAAAGTCTTAAAATGCTATAAAAATATAACTCATCCAGAGAACACATCTTTTGGCAATTCAAATTATAAAAGTGGGTGTTTTAAGATTTTTGTAAAGTTCTGTTGAAGGCAATGAGGAAGAAAAGTTAATGTTTAGTCTACTTATGTTCTATCAGGCTGTTTCTAAAAAGCATAAATAATCTAATATTTCTTCACATTGTTACTAGAGTAATTTTCTAAAATGAAAACCTGATTACATTATGCCACTGCTTAAATCCTTCCTTAGTTCTATCTTTTTTTTTTTAATCGATGTATAGTTGATTTACAATGCTGTGTTAGTTTCAGGTATACAGCAAAGTGATTCAGTTATACACACACACACACACACACACACACACACACACACACACACACACATATTCTTTTTCAGGTTCTTTTCCCTGAAAGGTTATTACAAAATATTGAGTATACTTCCCTGTGCTTGTCTGTTTTGTACGCAGAAGTATGTACATTTTAATTCCACACTCCTAATTTATCCTATCTCCCTCTTTCCCCTTTGGTAACAAACATAAGTTTGTTTTCTAGGTCTGTGGTTCCTTTTCTGTTTTGTAAATGAATTCATTTGTATCTTTTTTTTTGCCTGCAGCATAAAGTCCAAACTTCTGTATGTATCAGAGAAGACCCCTGCATGATGCTGTCCAACCTTCTCGCTTGCCCCTCCTGCCAGAGGCTCCTCCCTCTGCCCTAAACGCCCCCTCCTCAATCGCCTGTCTTGAAAGCGCCCAATCATTTCAATTCTGATCTAGTGCCACCGCCTCTGGAAGACTTCCCCACCCCCTAGGAGGAAGTGAACACTCCCACCTTTGTCTCTCGAATGTGTCCTTCTCCTACCTGTATAACAGCACCTATGACAACTGAATGGCATGTTTGTGTTCCCACCAGGCTGTGACCTTCATGGAGCGAAGACCATGTCCTATGTATTTTAATAATATCACCAAATAACACGTTAGCTGACACTTTAAGGCCTCCATAAATGTTAAACCAAACAACTTTTAAAGTGTAAAAGGGTATATAACTTTGTCTTTTAAAACGAAGATAGAATTAGGAAAGAAAACAGGAAAGAATGGCTATAAATGATTTTATGGTTTCCAGCATTCAGCAGGTCTGCTTCTTTTCACTGCATATAAAAAACAGCAAATACAATGCAAAAAAGTATAAATGGACCCTGAGGTGCACTCCCCGGGTGAGGGTTTGGGGAGAGATAGTCAGAGGAACAGGAAAATGTCTATCTATCCTGGTATTATGGCCATTGATAATTTAAAGATGCTCCTTACATAGTCACTTTCAAGGCAAATAATTTATCTGTGTTTTACTATATAACTTTATGTCCTTTACATCTTGCACAAGCATGGATTTATTTGCAGTGTGTGAGGCTGAGGAGAATACATGCATTTACAAACTTCTCTATGTTATAATATACAAACAGTCAATTTTAAATTCTTGAAGAAAGAAAAGAAAGAGAAAAACATCTGAAGCTAGCTTGCTTTCCTCTAGAGATGTGATTAAAAAGACTTAACTAGGAGGCAGTTTTTCACATGAAAGTTAATCCTTAAAATAAACGTCTGTTTATATATGGCAAGTTAAACAAACACTTCTCATAAAAGAAGGAGCATAGCGAAAATGATTAATCTGTAACAGCTCCTGCAAATATAACCATATAGGCAAAGCATGGTTCAGAGAAAAATGCTGTGGTTCGAAAAATCTCAAAATAATGAGCAAACTAAAGGAAGAAACAAGGAATCTTTCTTGAAAATCAAAATATTTATTATATTCAATATTAATGTTCAACTAGAATAACAAATTGAACTTAGTAACAGACAGAAGAATTAGCTATGATCCGTTATTATTAACAATCTATGAAAAATAAGCATTCGATTTTAATTTTATTTTGTTCACAATTTCTAGGATAAGGGATGAGCTCTCCCCTCCCTCAAAATAAGGCTTAGAAACATTTGCGTTTAATGGCCATTTCGTCATATAATCTGGCAGAGATAGGTTTAGTACAATCTGACCTTCATGAAAAACCAGTGAAGTTGTATAGCCCCTAACCGTAATCCAATAACCCAGTTTCCAAAATATTAAACACAAAAAGTTACATGAATGTGGCTTTGAAAAAAAAATCGTTTCAATAAAATAAGCTTTAAAAGTTTTAAGATCTCTCTTCTATCTGGCTTTCTGGGACTGTTTGCTGTCCAACGTCTTACAGCTGTGCAATCGCTCATTTCGCGCCCCTCGCTAAAAGCAAACAAAAGTAACTTCTCTTTTAAATTATACACACATGAGCGCTCTAGGATTTCACCTAACGTTTCAGAAACACCTCTGTGTCACAAGTTGAAGTTGTTTTGATGGCATACAGCTTCAGTGTCCTGAGAAGAGTGTAACTTTGCAAACAGCCCTTCAGTGAGCTAAAAATCTTTGAAAACATCAGTTACTGCCTGATTTATCCGATAAACGTACACTTTCCCATGTTGGCTTTTGGGGGGACATCAAATAGGTGTGCTGAAGAGCCTGATGTGGAGAACTGGAAACGTCAGTGATGACTCATCTTTCACAGATGCCTTCAAAAGTTCCAGAAGAATCTCGAGCTTCTCCTAGTCTTGCCCCAACACGACCCCTTAATTTCTCTTCTAGGGAATGGGAATGGAATTTGTTGTGATGGCAGATGTGGGCTGTTATGGACTAAATGTTTGGGGGGCAATCCTAACGCCCAATTTGACGGTACTAGGCGGTAGGGCCTTTGGGAGGAGATTGTGTCAGGAGGGTGGAGCCCACGTGAATGGAATTAATGCCTTTATATGTGAGACCCCAGAGCACTCTCCTGCCCCTTCCACCATGTGAGAACACAGCTAGAAGATGGCTATCTCTCCCAGTACATTGATCTTAGACTTCCCAGACTCCAGGACTGTGAGAAATAAATATTTATTGTTTAAGCCACCCAGTCTTCGGCATTTTTGTTACAGCGGCCTGAACAGACTAGGACAGGGGTCAAGAGAATTTTCACCACTCTATACTTTGTATGTAATCACTTCTTTCCTATCTCTTTTAACTCTCTATCTACTCCACCCTCCCAAACAGAGAATTAGTCTTTGTCTTATACCTTTCTTTGCTGTATTCATTTTGTTATATAAGGTCCAGGAAAGCTGTCTATGTACAGAACCTATAACATCATGAGTCTAGACTTCCTTGAATGGTAAGCACCTTTAATTTTACAGACTTTAATTTCTAAAGTGGAAATATCCTTATATGCTGTATATCTTTATGTGCTGCTGTGACATGTGAAACAATGGATTTGAAAGGATACATAATTTTTTAAAAAGCTGGTATGACAAGATACCATCATCATTAACATTCGTCCCCGTGCTAAGCATTATTTATTACAGAACAGATCTTATCTTTCAATCCATCCCTTTCCACTCCTCCTGCCTTTGCCTTAGTTCAAGCTCCTCTCACTTCCTTGAACTCAGCAGTACCCTACATGTCGTCCAGGCGATGAGTCTTTCCCACCACCAGTCCATTGTTCCCACCATGGACAGAATTATCTACAAGAAATATTTTTGATCCCGCCAAACTCTGCTTTAATATGTTCAGTGCTTTCCTATCACCCACAGTGTAATCCCAGACTTGTGAGCTGGGCACACACTCTTCCTTCCATAAATGACCCACTTTCTGTAACAGCTTCATCTTCAGCATTCCTCCTAAATTCCTCTAACAGGAGAGGAAAAGAGAAGTACCTGCGGATCCCCAAATCCTCCATGCTTCCCTACGTCCAAGCTTTTACACGAGCTCTTCCTTCTACTCATAATAGTTTCCTCTGCTTCTTCTTAGAAACCTCCCACCCCATCCTATCATCCTCCAAGGCTCAGGCGGCCACCATATCCTGGGTGCATCCACAGCGCTATGCCCACACATAACTTATAGCATTAATCATGTAGAATAGGAACTTTAAACAATTCACGGCTCTCTGTCTCCTGTATCTTATTGATTTTTCCATCCTACACATATAACCATGGACTTGATACTAAGAAAATAATGACTATATGTTAATAAATTTATTCAATAATTAGGAAACAAAAAGTAAGAAATTAAGAGGACTAAAACATATTTTTCTGATGAGAACTTGAGGAATTAAGTGGAGAAAAATATTTCAATTTTTCTCTCTCCAGCAAGTCAATATACTGTCAGAAATCACAAAGGAAATAGACCTGACTCCCCAAAAAAGCCCTGGATTGAGTTCCATTTCTGGCTCCACTTACTAGATTTGTGGCTGCAAACGAGCAATAACATTTATGAGCCTAAGTTTCCCTACCTGTAAGGTGAAGATCACTGTCACCTGCCTTGTATTCTTCAGAGTTGTTAGGACAAAACAAAATGAAGTGTAAATATCTTTCATAGACTCCCAAATGCTGTATAAAGTGTCATTAATAAGCAAGGTACTATTTTAACAGGTCATACTTGTGGGAAAAGGTGTTTTTAGTGGGACTGACACAGTTCAATAAAGACAGACCATTTCTGAACAAGAGCCCAATGCTTATATTTAGAGAAATTATCCCACAAAGATCAGCTTTAATCACATAAAGTATACAGTTCCAAAATGTATAGTTTTCTGAACATTTACGTAAGAGAAATCAATCATGAAATTGTATTTAATAATGGAGCAGAGTTTAAAACTGCTATATAGTGTTAGTATTTTACTTTTTTAGAACATCAGGCTTATTTACCAGTAAGAATTAGAAAATGATGACAACTGCTGTCGGATAACTCCACCTGGATGCCACTGACTCTTCAAAATTCAATTAGGCTCAAACTGATCTCCCCATTAGATTAGAGTAGGGCCAGGCCCACCTTATTCACCACCGTAGCCCCAGCACTTACCATAGTTCCTAGCAGAGAGAATAGCTCTTAATTGCACAAAAGAATAAATGAAGTGAAGACTGATATTCAAATAAAGCAGTTGAATGTCTTTTAGAGGAAACTTGAACTGTACACTATCTTAAGAGCTTTTAAAGGAGAGCCTGGGCAGGAAATGGACAGCATTCTGAGAACTGCACCCAGAGGTGCTTATTTTGTGGCCATCTCTTTCTCATTTGAAAATGTCCCTGCAGCAAATTTAAGCAATTAGTTGTTGACTATTCTCTTGGGTTTTTCTTTTTTTCCCAAATTGAAAGCCATTCTGCTTTTATTCACTACCATTCCATCATTGCTAAGGAAGGCCATCTATCGCATCAGCATTAATATTGTATTTGGGTGGTATCCAGACTTACATCTATAAAATGTGTAAATCAATGATTATTTGTAATAAACTTTCTATCCTTCCCTATTCTATCCAACAGCTAAACTTACATTTGCTTGAAAGGTCAAATGCAAACCACACAGATCTGAATTCTACTCTACATCTCTAAACTAAAAGTCTATCTTCATCACCAGATTGCACTTTAACGTATGCATCTTCTATGACAATATCACTTTGTTCTTTTATTAGCTCCTCTATTTTTTGCCTGATTATAAAACAAGAACTATTTTTCTCCACACATATGCCAGAACTTATATTGAATGACTACTGCCCATCACCTTTTTTTTAAATTAATTTATTTTATTTATTTTTGGCTGCGCTGGGTCTTCATTGCTGCGCGTGGGCTTTCTCTAGTTGCAGCGAGTGGGAGCTACTCTTCGTTGATGTGCGCGGGCTTATCATTGTGGTGGCCTAGAGCCCGTGCTCCGCAACAAGAGAAGCCAGCGCAGTGAGAAGCCCGTGCACCGCAACGAAGAGTAGCCCCCGCTCGCCACAAATAGAGAAAGCCCACGCGCAGCAACGAAGATCCAATGCAGCCAAAAATAAATAAATTTTAAAAAATCTCTGTTCGTCATTATGATGATCAGTCAGTTTTAATAAACTCTCATAAACATATTTAAGTATAATAATTTGTATAAAACCTTGAAAAGATATAATTTAGCACTTTAATTGATATTCAGTCTGATCATTTACTCTTATTTAGCTCTGAACATTTTACAGATTTGGTGTTAGAATCTTTCTAAAACACGGCTTTAGGAAGTACTGTATCTCTATGTTCAAAATGTTTCTTTCCTCTGTATATGGAACCCCATTAGTGTACCACTCCTGCCCTCTTTCCACCCCACTGGCTCTGCTCCAGCCAGTGGGGGGAGCCATTTGGGTTTAATAACTGAGCATGCTCACTCAAGCTCTTCCCTTAAACAGATTTGATTTGCAGAAGGAGGCTAGAATAAGACCTCTGGATGAGGAAACGAGGAGTTGGGAGCTGCACTGGACATGACCATGTGGCGGGAAACGGGGGGCTGGAGGCGTGTGGACAGAAAAGAGCAGCCCTAGATGCTTAATCTTCCCCCTTCCTGAATAATGTCTCCAGCCTGCACCACCCCCCAAACCCATGCTGGCACCCGCCTGACCTCACTGAGAAAGTGAATACTGGCAGAGGAACTGCAGTGGCAATGATGAGGACATGTTTCCGTCAGGAGCCAGAGGATAATGCAGTGAGCCAGCAAGATCCCAGCTTACAGAAGAATGGAGACAGCATGTGTTCCCGGAACCAGTATTTAAGGATAACGCAGTAAGGTGATGCAGGTGCCTTGTTTACACCACAAAATATTTCCCTTTCTATAAACTGCCACTTGAAGCAGTTGTCCTCAAGCAGTTTTGTGTATCAGAATATATGACCGTGCACTGTTTTTTGATTTTTTAAAATTTATTTTATTTAAGTATAGTTGATTTACAATGTTGTGTTAATTTCTGGTGTACAGCAAAGTGACTCAGTTATACATATATATTTTTTCATATTCTTTTCCATTATGGTTTATCACAGGATATCGAATATAGTTCCCTGTGCTATACAGTAGGACCTTGCTGTTCATCCATGCTACATGTAATAGTTTAGAATGCACTATATTTATAAATTAATGCATTCTAACAGACATTATACCAACATATTCTAATTACCTTCTATGTCAGCAGACCATCTAACGATGATGAAAGTAGTTTGTCCCCTACACTGGTTTGTAATTGTCTTGAGAAAAGCTATAGATATGATTACCTTCCTGAGACTGTGGTTATTTTGTGAAGTTTTATTTGTTCGTTCCTAAAATTAAGCTTTCTCTCCATTTTTAATATGTTCCTTCTTTAGGAGTTTCTAAATGTTACTTTTTGGATTAATATTAAAGTGATAAAAATATATGGTTTTATAAAGTGCTCTTATACTTTTATTCAAAGGAGAAGGAACAAAATGTCCATGCTGTGTACACATCAGATGTACTTTTTTTTCATGAAACACCCTGAACTACAACACATTACCACAGGGTGGTAGTGGTGTTATGCCCGATGCCCAGCTTTTTCTTTCAGAGCCAGGAACATAGATGGACCTTTTGTCAGTTAGACGGATCCTTGCCTAGATCCCGTGAGTGGCACATAATAACTCTGCTGTGAAGGGGTAAACAAATCTATCCTTCTAATCCTGAATTCACTTCTTCCTTTATTAAAGGAAGGATTCACTCACTTCCAAGAATAATCCCTTTGCCTACACATGACATTTTGATGTAACTACTTTCCCACTCGGCCACAATGACACAACTATTTTGATGCAGGGGCATTTTGATGTGGCTAAAATAAACCACTGAACATTACTTTTTGTTTTTAACTAGTAAGTTTGCATAACAAACGACCTCACGTCATGCCCAAGTGTCGCACTATTGCTGCCCTGTGTTCCCAGTTCAGACGGCAGTGCAGCCGAGGGGTCAGTGGTCAAAGGGTCCAGACAGTCAGGGATGGGACGGGAAATGGGGTGATGCTCCATTTCCTCCTAGAGTCCTCTGGTTAGAGGACTCTAACAAGGAGTCCTATCTTTACCACATATATTTATCTCAGAAAGGGCTATTAACCAATCTGTGTAAAATATCTGTTTATTTTCTGGAATTTCAATTGTAATCTTCAATAATCTGCTCTTCGAGTTCACTGGTTCTTCCCCAGAGATTATCTGGGTCCCAAGTGCAAAAGAAAATCTGTTACATTTCTGCCAGTTCTCTGAATTCATTGATAGATGGGTAGGTAAGTAGATGCGTAGGTCAGTAGACAGGTAGGAAGGAAGGAAGGAAGGGAAAAGAGGAGGGAGGGACAGAGGAAGGAAGAAAGAAAGAAAAAAAGAAAGGAAGGAAGAAACAGAGAAGGAAAGAAAGAAAGAGAGGGAAGGAATGAGGGAGGCAGGGAGGGATTATTTTTAAAATCATAAACTCCACTCTAATGATGGTTTCAATCGGCAGGACTGATACCCCTAAAAGGATAACTCGGCTCTAGTAGATTTTTTAAGACCATCTTAATTGTTCCCCCAAATGAATAAAATCAAATGTGACTGTGCTCTGTGATCAGAACAGGGCAGAGTAAAGGTGAGAGACGAAGTCTGGGCAAATCACTAAGTAAGACGATAACACACACACGAATACCAACACGGGTTCCATACTTCGGTCCTAACAGTGTGCTCCTTTATCAGGATCCATTTCCTGTCCTCCATTTATTCCTCCTCTGAGATCTTCCCTGCCCTACTCTATCCCCTGCCAGAAAAACTTAACTCCTCCCTTCTTTGTGCTATGTTTGTGCATTGTTCTTACTCCTCTCTTTGCCTTTTAGTGTAGTCATCTGTTTGGCGTGATGCACAGGGGGGCAGAGCTGTACGGTCTGGGTGCAAATCTCAGCTCCACAGCTAACCAGTTGATAAAGACCTGGAGCAAATTACTTAAACTTTCTGTGCCTGAGTTTCTTGTCCTTTGAGTTGTGGATAATAACAACGATAACTAACTTGTAGGGGTGTGGTAAGGACTAACTGAGTCAATGTATTCATGTAAAGTATTTACAACACTTCCTGGCACATAGGGCTCAGCAGATATCAGTTGGTCTTATGTTATTCTCGCTCCTGTCCCTTATGAGGCAGTAACTCCCCAAAGGCAGGACCGCGTTTACTCCATCTTTGTATCCCTGGTACCCAACACCATGCCCATCACCTCAGTGGTACTTATAATTTGTTTGTTAAACGGAACCGAACTCTTTCCTCTGTCTTCCATCTCTGATTGTTCCCTCTCCACCCGTTCTTTCCCCCAGCATGTCTGCTCTTAAAGAGTATAAACTTGTTTCACCTCTTGATTATGTCCCAGATTCCAATCTATGCTTGCCTCTCCTTTAAACTTCCTTTAAAGTTCTTTTTTTTTTTTGAAGTAGAGTATTCTTATTGCCTCTTTCATCTTCTTCAGGCTTAATGCCTAGCTTTCACTCTTTCTTCAAGAAAACTGCCCCTTGGCTATTTCCAAATACATCCTACCTGCCAAATCTCTCTGGGTGAACTTATCCTCCCATTATGTCCTCTAAGTAGATACAGATCTCCTAAAACAAATTTCTCCATTTATTCTCAGTTTTTAAACTCTAGCTCCATGGAGATGCTATCACCAGCTGAAACTCAACAAGTATATTTTATTTCATGTAATATATGTTTTTGCGTAATTTTTAAAAACACATTTGTCTCGTCCAGGAAACCTAGATTCTAATTCTGAAACTTCTGGGAAATAACTACACAACACTGGGTAAAAGTCACCCAATCTGGAATTCAAAACGAACTCGGCACCTTCCCACGGCAGCTCTGCTCCTCTTCCTGTGACCCCATCTGTCAGCAGCCGCAGCAGCATTTTCCTAAGCACATAATCCCCAAACTTCTGAACTATCTTTAATTCTCTCTTGCCCCTAAATTCCTTAGTTTGCCATCAAAATGATTTTGAAACACGGTCTTCCTGTCTGTTCCTGCTGCCCGCGCCCCAATTCTGGTAGCTCCGTTATTTCTCACCTAGACACCTCCTGTGATTTCTCCTATGGAGAAATGAAGAACAGCAGTGCAGGAAGAATCTCCTGCTGGAGACAGAGCTGGACCAGCAGCCAGCCTGCCACCAGTACCCATCCGTCATTTGGAAGTGACTGCTTCCCCTTAAAGTCTGGCCCGAGTGTGGAAAACAGCTCCACTCTTAATAGCCCATAATAAAATGGGGGCAAGACAGAACACCCAAACAAGTCTTTACCGAAGGCTGGCGATAACAAAAGGACGAAACACAAAGAAGACCTTGCCAGACAATATGAACAAAATATCTCTTGTCCTCCAGGCTTGTGAGCCCAGAGAGGGACCCAGGACCTCTGCGTCTTGGCTCTCCCAGCAGGTGCACACCAGATGTTCCCTGACCGCCAAGGAGCACAAGCTCAAGAGGCACCACATTCAAGGTCTCCAAACAAAACCCACGATGAGGAACCTTCCTCGCAGTTGTTTTTCATTCACAGGGATGCTGGCTTACTGCGAAGGCCTCAACTGAACAGCACAATCCAACAAACGTTCCCTATTGTTCATAAAAGGAAATCTAGTCCGCGCTAATTAATTCTCTAGACTCCTCTCCTCCAGAATTGTTTCCTTAAGATACAGCTCTCATCCTGTCGCTTCCCTGTTCAAAATCGTGGTTGGTTGTTCATAAACCACAGAGTAAAACAAAAACCCTGCGTCTGAGGCCCTTGACTGTCTACATCTTTACTTGACTTCGTAGCCCCCTCTCTACGTGCAGCATCCAGCCTCACTGGTCCTGCAGCTTATGCTCCCGGCTTACTGGTCTACCTGCCATTTGCTGAACAAAACACGGACCCTCCTATCTTGGGACCCACATTTACATGTCTTTCCAGAGGCCTGGAATGCTTTTCCCCAGGATCTTTCCTCCTCACTGACTCACCTCTAACTGCTGGGCTTAAACACCCTCCTTTCCAAATGCACCACCTATGTAGAGCTCACTCATTTGCAATTCCATGTGCTCGGTCCTCATGGAGCCCAATTTGCAAAAGGTAATGGATTCGCAGAGGAGAGCAATGTGCTAAGATTATGTTTACTCTAAAAAGCTTATCTCTCATTTTCAATATTATCAGTGGTACGTGAATTCTGAAAAATATATTAATTACAGTATGAGAAAAAAATAAATCATAAAACAGATCAACTTACCCACTCGGTCTGTAGACGATAGTTTAACCCTATCTCCCTAACCCCCAAAAGTCATTCTAGGATCCAAATTATTTTATTTCTTCCTCATCCTACTCAAACTCCAATCCACTTGAGAAAAGCTGTGTTGAGAAAAGTGAATGTTTGGTTTTTGGCCTGGAGTGGAACATTTCTTTTTCCCTCTCTTCAATTCACATATCCCTACATCTTGATGCCTATGTTAGGCCATATCACATATGTGTTACCTTTATTGTACACAGTTCTCCGTGTACACATAGAATTTGTCTGCTGAGGTTAAACAGAGCCAGGGAAGATTCTAAGGCTTGCTGTACTTTTCCCCTGGAAGGTGAGGCAACCAAAGACTACTTCGCTCCGATGCCTAATACAAATTCCTTAAGTTCAGAGGTGCCAATCAGGTTCTATGATTCACACATGAATTATATCGTATTTTACATATCTTTTCATTCTTTTAACACATATTGAATGCCTACTACATGTCAAGAACTATTCTAAGCCTTGGAGATAGAGCAGTAAACAAAACAGATAAAAACGCCTGCCTTCCTGGAGCTAATAGTATATTGGAGATCACACTTAAGGTTCTAGAAAGGGTTTTCACAACATCTAATTTCATTTTAACCAGAAATGAAAGGTGTGTATAATCTACTCATTTACTTATAAACCTCACTAAACTAGTTTGTAAGTATGAACCCAAAAGTCTGAAAATAGCATGCGAAAGAATACATATAAAAGTTTAGGACAACATCCTATGACCACTCAAAGAATAATTTCCTACATGAGAAAGTAAGTTATCACCTCAGAGTAGCAGAACCTAAATCCAAATGGGCTACAGGAAGAAAATTTACCACTCACTTCCAAAAAGATGCCTGTTTACTTTTATCAAATGTATAACCTGAGGTTATAAAAGTTTAAAAACTACGCACACATACGAACACGCACACAACTATACACATTGTTTTAGAAGGCCAAGGTCATGTATATTTTTTTATGAAAAGCACCTTCAGAAAAATTTTTTTCATAATGACTCTACTAATACTGCTTTACTACTAATATCAGTTTTTCCTATGGTGGAAAGATGGCAAGTAACTAAAGTCGGAAACGTTATGATGGGAGACTATAGGTCTTAGGCATTATATAAAAATTTGTTAATAAGTAAGCAGTCTCAGGATAGAAAGATTCTATGTAGATCAGAGAGAAACCTTTTATGAGAGAAACAGCTAGTGGTCTACCACAGTCCATTCTTCCTTTCCCCGGTACTTGGCCTTCTAGCTACAAACTCCATTTCCTGGCCTCCCTTATATGCAGCCATGTGACTAAGTTTAGGCCAGTGGGAAGTGAGTAGAAGAGATGGGGGCAACTCAAGTGTCATCCCCTTAGAGACACTCGGCCTAGGTTTGGACTATATTTTCCCCAGTTTCTGCTGGCTGGCAATGGTGATGACTTGGGCAACCTTGAAATGTGCCCACTGATGCTGCATTTCCCAGGTGCTGAATGTTTGTGTCCCCCCGAAGTTCATACGTTGAAGCCAAACCCCAGTGTGATGGTATTAGGAAGTGAGGCCTTTGGGATGTGAATAGGTCTCTACCCTCATGAACGGGATAAGTGCTCTTATAAGAGAGACCCCAGAGAGCTCCCTTGTCCCTTCTGTCATGTGAGGACACAGCTAGAAGACGGCCATCTACGAACTGGGAGGCAGGCTCCCACCAGACACTGAATCTGCTGGCACCTTGACCTTGGACTTCCTACCTCCAGAACTGTGAGAATATTTGTTTTTTTGTTTCTAAGCCACCCAGCCTACGGTATTTTGTTACAGCACCCCAAACGGAGTACAACGCGAACTCTTCACAGCTGGATGAACGCTGTGGCTAAGCTCTTGCACATGGGATTTGAGCAGAGGTCATGAGTGCCCTCTGGCCTAGGCCTTGACACATGGGCCTCCCTCCTCCAAGTTTTCTTCCTCCGCTTTCTGGTTGGAACCTGGAACATAAGGGACACCCCCAGGTAAGGACAATCCCTTGGGGAGATGGCAAGGAAACAACACAGAAGGAACCAGGGTCCCTGAGTGGCCTCATGTAGCAGAAATACTCACTCACCTCAGAAACCTTCCTTGGACTGTGATGTAAGAGAGAAACTTCTTTGTTCTCTCAGTCTCTGAATTTGGGGGGTTTCTTTGTTATTACAACTTGGCAACTCTATTATTCGAGCTATGTTAGAGTCATCCCACCAGCTCTGGACCACATGCTTCTGAACTGTTACTGATGAGAGAGGAATACATTTCTATATTATTTAACCCACTATATTTTGGGGTTTTGGTGACAGCAAGTTAGTCAACATATACTATGTTCCTACCATCTAATCTGTAATAAGTCAGTATATATAATTCTAGGAACAGGTACAAGACTCTACCCAGCATCCAATATCTTTTTCTCCTTCCTCACAGAACCCTGATTAGATACCCACTCTTTCTCTGCAAGTCATATGCTTAGGGGTTGCTGAACCTATTCCTAGCTCTAGCAAGTACATATTAATTAGTCTAATAAGTTGCTATGAGGATTCCTTTCCCCGTGCCATCTGTAATTAGTTCAGAAGTGGGATGAGACCTAATTCCAGCCAATGAGATGTGAGTGGAGGTCTGGGGGTGGCGAGGGACTGCTTTTGGTATACCGGAAAAGAGAGCCTGTTTTCTGTCTGCTGTCTGGATGTGACACCTAACTGATAAAGTATAACGAGAGTCCCCATAGAACAAACATAATAAATAAACCAATCCTAAGAACAAAATAGAAATAATATACTACCCCAGCCTAATCATGAGCTGAAAGAAACATATTTAATTACTAGCCCCCTAATAGGCTTAAAAGGCACTGGAACCACCACAAACAGAAAAGAACTCAGCTGTTGTTAAACGGCGTCTTCCATTCGCTTTACTCTTACTTCAAAATGGCAATCCACAAAACTGTGAGGCTTGAAGATTCCAAAACTAGAAACCTCAAATAAATCTGTAACAGTCTCCTGCTTATCCCAGACTACAGAGTACTCATGGAAAGAGCAGCAAAAATTCCACTTGCCTGATCCATTAATCCCTGTTGTTTCTCTTCAACGGAGCACATCGCAGGTTATTATCCTTTCGCTTACTTCTGATTAATTCTCAACACAGTCTCTTAAAAGCTTTTCTAAACATTCTGTACTCTCATCAAACTCCTAAATCAGTATAGCCATTACCCCAAATAAATAAGGCTCCCTGGAGTGCAAGCAGCAAAAACTGTGTCCTTCATCCACTGCACCTTTAATCCAGTCAGAAGCCTATGCCTTCCCCGTCATGGATGAAATCCATTCCAAAGCTTTGCCAGTCATTCACAAAAATTCAAAGTTCTCTGGTCACCTGTAGTCACAAAAACCATTATATTTCAGTAAGTAAAATGTCCAGCCCAAACTCGAAACTTTATTCAAAGTTCAAGATTCTCCCCTCCCCAGTCCAGGCTGTTCCGGAAAGCCTTCTTCTCTTGAATATGTCAGCTCCTTCCTTCCATTTACTACCCACAGTGCCTGTCTCCTCAAAGGGGCCTCTTCATGGGTTCTGCAAAGATTTTCCTTCTGGAAACGTCCTTGTGCAGCTCCCCCTAGTTTGGGCTCAAGCAAAGCCTCTTCAGGTGATCACTCAGAATGCCTGCCCACCCTCCAGCCTCTGCGTCTGATGGGCACACCTCTAGCCTGTACTGCAAAGGTCACACTGTCCCTGGTAGAAAAGGCTCTTGAGTAGGGCCACTCTTAATTTAAAAGATCACGCACCAGGCCTTCTCCTGGTCCGTGGAAAACAAACCCTGCTGCCTTGTTTTTTGTTTTGTTTTGTTTGTTTTTTACTGAAGTATAGTTGACTTACAATGTTGTGTTAGTTTCAGGTGTACAGCAAAGTGGTTCAGTTATACATACATATATACCTACTTTTCTATTCTTTTCCCCTACAGGTTATTGCGGGATATTGAGTACAGCTCCCTGTGCTATACAGTAGGTTCTTGTTGTTCATCTATTATATATATATAGTACTGTGTGTCTGTTAAGCCCAGACTCCTAATTAATCCCTCCTCGCCCCCTCCCTTACCACTTCCCCCTTTGGTAACCGTAAGTTTGTTTTCTACGTCTGTGAGTCTATTTCTGTTTTCTATGTAAGTTCATTTGCATCATTTTTTAGACTCCACATATCAGCGATATCATACGATATTTGTGTTTCTCTTTCTGACTTACTTCACTCAGTATGATAATCTCTAGGTCCATCCATGTTGCTGCAAGTGGCATCATTTCATTCTTTTTTACAATATTCCATTGTATACATATACCACATACCCTTTATCCATTCATCTGCTGATGGACATGCTGCCTTGTTATTTGCGAAAGCACAGCTGGCTCCAGAGCAGCCGAGCCTCTTTGCTCTGAAGCCAGGCAGGCAGGTAGAGCTCCAGCATTTGACCTCTAAACTCGTCTAGTCCAGAGCCAGTGTCCACACAGATCACGTCAAGAAAGCCAAGTGGGGCTTCTCTGGTGGCGCAGTGGTTGAGAGTCCGCCTCCCGATGCAGGGGACACGGGTTCGCGCCCCGGTCCGGGAAGATCCCACATGCCGCGGAGTGGCTGGGCCCGTGAGCCATGGCTGCTGAGCCTGCGCGTCTGGAGCCTGTGCTCCGCAACGGGAGAGGCCACAGCAGTGAGAGGCCCGCGTACCGCAAAAAAAAAAAAAGAGAGCCAAGTGGTCTCCTTCCAACACCCTCACTCAGGTGAAAATGGAAGCATCGCATTTCCTCCCGCCCTCTCAGCCCCTGTCTTGGTCTCTTCAAGCTTGCCCACACCTTCAAGGTGGTGAACTAAGAGGTGCAAATCTTACTTGGGAATGTGGATATCACTGCCACCTACGGTTTGCAATCTTCTGGGGCGTCACCCAAAACTGAAACAGAGTGAAACCCATGCCAACGTCCTGTTTCTCTTGTTTATCCCAACATCCAGTACGTCTACCTCTTCGTACTTACTCTTCCTCCAATGTCTAGAACAGATCCAGTCCTTCTCTTCTCACAACTTTTTTTCCACACACCTCTTTCTACTTGGCCATTACTTGTTCCCCTACGTCTCTCGCTCTTGCCACTGTCAAATCTCTAGGACCAACTGTCTAAACTCATCTCTTCTGTTTTTTCGTCAGGCATTTCCTCTGACCATCTGTAGATATATTTTTTTCCTCCAGAAGTCTCTGAAACACAACTCAAAAGTCACTTGTGACCTCTTAGACCAGGGCTGTCCCATAGAACATCCTGCAACGATGGAAACGTTCTATCTGCACCGTCCCAGAAGCACTCGCGACACGTGGCTATTGAGCACCTGAAATGTACTAGTGAGACTGAAAAACTGAGCTTTTAATTGTTAATTTTAATTGATTTTAATTGAAATAGCCACACATGGCTGGTGGCTATTGTGCTGGACAGCACAGTCTAGACAAATCAAGTGGCTTGTTCCCAGTTTGCAATCTACCTTAATGTTACATCATTTGGTACTGCCAACATTCCTCCAAGAACTTTTCTTTAACCATTAGTTCTAGGAGACTTTTTTTTGTTTTTCTTTTGCGGTACGCGGGCCTCTCACTGTTGTGGCCGCTCCCGTTGCGGAGCACAGGCTCTGGACGCGCAGGCTCAGCGGCCATGGCTCACGGGCCCAGCCGCTCCGTGGCATGTAGGATCTTCCCGGACCGAGACACGAACCCGTGTCCCCTGCATCGGCAGGCGGACTCTCAACCACTGCGCCACCAGGGAAGCCCCGAGGAGACTATTTTTAAAGAGTGTGCATAATTTAAATCAATGGCCTAAAGTAAGAGGCCAGAATGGGCTGGGGAAACAACATAAATATATGCAAAGAGTAATTAATCAGCAAGTGGTGTGTGCTTTGGGGAAGGGAGGAGACAGGAGTGAAGAGGATGAGCAGATTAGGGCACATTCTAAGGGCAGGGATTATTGGGGGCGGGGCGGGGGCACTGGGTGGGTAAGCTAGACATGGACCAACCGTAAGGACCACTGACACAGCTTGGGGAAAAAATCATGGAAATAAAAATTTAGAGCAGAGAAGATACCTACAGATGAGAAAACAAAGATGCGCTTAAGGTCTTGCTTTCCCCCACAATAGGGTTTGAGTTTCAAGCATTTAATTATAAGCTTCAGCGCTTTAAGAAAATTAACTCGGGCTTCCCTGGTGGAGCAGTGGTTAAGAATCCGCCTGTCGATGCAGGGCACGTGGGTTCGAGCCCTGGTCCGGGAAGATACCACAGGCCGCAGAGCAGCTAAGCCCGTGCGCCACAACTACTTAGCCTGGGCACTAGAGCCTGCGAGCCACAGCTGCCGCGCCCACAGACCGCAACTACTGAAGCCCGCGTGCCTAGAGCCCGTGCTCTGCAACAAGAGAAGCTACCGCAATGAGAAGCCCACGCACCGCAATGAAGAGCGGCCCCTGCTCGCCGCAACTAGAGGAAGCCCGCGCGCAGCAATGAAGACCCGGTGCAGCCAAAAATTAAAAAAAATAATTTTAAAGAAATTTTTTTAAAAAAGAAAATTAACTCTAGCAGTGGGATGCAAGAGAGATTAGAAAGGAGAAAGTCTGAAGGTAGCTCTGATAAGCCAAGAGGAAGGCAAACTGGATTCTACAAGGTGGTTTTCAAATAATTTTAGTAGTGGATTCTCAGTGTATATGTGAGATGTTTTAGTAAAGTAAATTCATCTTTCGGTTTAAGTGGTTAAAATTGGATATTACGATATGAATAAAAATTGTATATTACAACACGACCAAACTGTTTCAAAATCCAGGCCTTTTTCCAAACATGACTATTGCATTGGCACCAGTCAACACTTTGGTGGCATCTAATGTGTGAAACTTCATACATACTTTGTTTGCCCATGCTGTTTCTCATTACTGTTTCTGAAATGTTTTCAAACATATTAAAAAAATGAAATCCAGAACAAATGCTTATTGATCCCGTGAAGCACCTCTGCAGCCTCCAGCATTCTGGGGAATACAGTGTGAAAATCATTCAGCCACAGGTTAGGGCCCAAGATGTCCAGCTCCATCACTCCGCTTTATGGCTTTCCGTCGCAATTATCACCTTCGAACATGATGCACAATCTATTTATTTATTATACTTATGCTTTTCATATGATGATACATGATTTATATTTATATATGATTTTTATATGTCTTGTTCACTGCTGCATCCAATTGTGAAACAGTTGCCTGGCACACAGTTGATGCTCAATAAATATCTGTTGAATGAATGAATTCAATATCTTCTGAGCCTCCGCCCTCGCTTACTAGTGCTGCTTCGCCTGCAGTGAAAACAGCCTCAGACCCACCACCTTCTATTCCAGCAAACACTAAACTACACCCATTACATCCTCTGTTGTGTCAGACCTTCTCCCCCAGTGGGTAAACACCAACCTCCCATGCTGCCGATAGGATCCTATGCGAAGCACTTTCCTAACACATCCCACATTTTTCCTGAAATTTTCAAGGTCCATATCTCTGTACCCTGAAGGGGTACAGGCTCCTTGATGGCCTTTCTTCAGCCCCAATACTTTGCACACTCCCTGGCACATATCAGTTACTTAAACAAATAGGTTGAGATGCTAGAATCGAATGGGCAAACTGGAGACACATTACAAAGGAAGAATCAGCAAGAACTGATAACATGGGATACAGAGAGTAAAGAAGAGAGAGAGGAGGACGGCAAAATTGGTACTACCATTACAGAAAGCAGAGACACTAGAGGGTGGCCCAAGCGCTGTGATGCAGGACAAGCTCTTAGTGGGGAGGTTGTGGGTTGGAATGGGCCAGGAAAGAGCTGGTGAACTGGGTACCTTTACAGTTACTCACAAACCTTCTACACTCTGTCAATCAGGGTGGATGAGAAGATGAAGAGCTCAATTTTAAACATGCATTTGTGACAGAAGGCTATCCGAGCCGAGATGAAGCATCCTTTCGTTATCTTGGCCCAGAAGAATTTCTCTCTACTGTGACGTTCTATAGCACTAATATAAAATTTAGCATTTCATCATGTTCCCTGTGAATTTGTAATTGTTCCAACGAGAAAAGTTTTTGCTAAACCCTTACACACTTCAGTGTACTCCTGGGATGTGCCCTTAAATATATACAACTTAACTTTTCTCAATTAACAGTAGCTCAGAAGCACAGCCTTTAGCTTAAGAATAGCTCACATAGCACTAGCACATATATGCACTCAAATATTTATTTAATTATTGGATTTTTAATATAACTCATTTTAGAAACACACACTACTTTTATTTATTTATTTATTTATTTTTGGCTGTGTCGGGCCTTCATTGTTGGGTCTTTGTTGCTGCGCTGGGGCTTTCTCTAGTTGCGGCGAGCGGGGGCTACTCCTCATTGCAGTGCGCGGGCTTCTCATTGCAGTGGCTTCTCTTGTTTTGGAGCTCGGGCTCTAGGTGTGTGGGCTTCAGTACTTGTGGCACATGGGCTCAGTAGTTGTGGCTTGCGGGCTCTAGAGCACAGGCTCAGTAGTTGTGGCACGGGCTTAGTTGCTTCACAGCATGTGGGATCTTCCTGGACCAGGGATCGAACTCGTGTCCCCTGTGTTGGCAGGCGGATTCTTAACCACTGAGCCACCAGGGAAGTCCCAGAAACACATACTACTTTTAAAAAAGTTAGGAGTAAATTATTTATACTACTGAAGTATTCATCGCATATTTAGATCACAAAGAGAGTAGCATTACACTACGAATTTAAAGAACGTGAACACGTGAGGAATCATATACTTAAGAATCTTCTGATCTATTTTGGGGTTGTCATCAAAAAGAGTGGCTCTTAAAATATGGTCCAACGGCCACTACACACTAGCAAACTTTTAAGTATTAATTTTTAAATTAAGACATTCATTCCTTGAGATACTGCCAGTTACAGCAACACTCGATGGACCTAGAGAAGTGAAGTAAGTCAGACAGAGAAAGACAAATATCATATGATATCACTTACATGTGGAATCTAAAAAATGATACAAATGAACCTATTTACAAAGCAGAAACAGACTCACACATATAGGAAACAAATTTATGGTTACCGAAGGGGAAAAGGGGTGGTGGGGAGAGATAAATTAGGAGTTTGGTATTAGCAGATCAAACTACTATATATAAAATAGATAAACAACAAGGTCCTACTGTATAGCACAGGGAACTATATTCCATATCTTATAATAAACTATAATGGCAAAGAACCTGACAAAGAATATATATGTATCACTTTGCTGTACACCAGAAACTAAGGCAACGTTGTAAATAAACTATACTTTAATAAAAAGAAAGATATTCATTCTTTTACCACCTCTATGAAGTTTTAACTTCCCAAATTCCCAATTTAAAATGGCTGATTGAACACATGCTTTTAGCTCTACTCATTCTCAATACTTCAAAATCCCAGAAAGGGATTTCTAAAAAGGCATAAAACCACAAAGATAAACAAAATGAGAGAAGACAACAACTGCAACATTCTGTAAATGTAAAGCAGATGGATGAGTGTGGATGTACTTAGCACAATGTAAGACAGCAATGAGGAAAAGGTGAAAATCAACCCCCTTGAATGAACAATCCCCAAATGGCTTAAGAACTGACAGCACCTGGTGCCTCTGGATGCCAGATAAAGGTGAAGCTAAAAGGAAGTGGTTGAAAAATCTTGTTTAAAATCACTCAGCACCCCCTTTCATCCCTGCATCCCCCAACACCTCCACCCTCGATCTCTTCAACCTCAGCCTAGCAACTGCCCTCCCCAAACCTGGACTAAGACAGGAGGTTTATTCTGGAGAGGATCACACAGAGGATGCCTAGAATTGAAGCCCAGGCATAACTGAAGGCAGGGATATAATATTAAAAACAGGAGAACTACACAAAAGACTCTTTCCTCAATGGATGCTGGCAGCCAGGACTACAACTTTCCAGTGGAAGAGTCTTCTTGGGGGGATCTGACAAAGTGAAGAGAAGACTTAAAGATAAGTATCAGAGGCCACCAACAAAATGGCCAACCTGATTATACCATGACAAGCCTCTACCCGCCTGCACACACACACACACACACACACACACACAGAATCCACTCAGCTTCAAGGTTCGTTCCCTCTCTCCCTCTCTCTCTCTCTCTCAAGCTCCTCCCCAGGCCTCCACCTCCACATACAAATACACACACACGTACATACATATATACGTGGATATGCGTCTAGCTAGCTAAAGACAGGAAAATGTAATAAAAGAGCTGGAAAATAAAGTTGAGAACATCTTCGAGAAAACAGAACAAAAAAACCGAGAAGATGGAAAAGGGGGGAGGGGAGGGGAATAGGAAAATGAGATGATGAGTGGAGAAGGTCCAACATTCACATAATAACGATTCCAAAAAGAAAGAACAGAGAAAACACAACGGAAGAGATCATTCAAGCCAGTTTCCCAGAACTGAAGACTGAAAGGGTGTAAAGAAAAGCCCACACGGTGGATGAAAATAAACCCACAGGAATATTGCTATGAAGTTTCAGATTCCCTTGGAAAACAGAAGATCCTTCAAGCTTCCGAAGTGAATGGGGAAAAAGCTATATACAAAGCACCGAAAGTCCAGATTGTAAAAGAATTTCTCTGTTCTGGAAACTAGAGGATAGTGGAGCAATGCCTTCAATGTTATGAGGGAAAAAATAATTTCCAAACCAGAATTCTAAACCCAGTCAAGCCATCAACCTAGTGTGACTGAAAAACAGAATCACCTTCGGACATGGAAACCCACCTGCCCGGGACCCTCTCCTTCCACATGCTCAGATGCATCATCTGTCTCTGTATAATCTCTACACAACTCTCCTTTCTCCTGTGGTTTTCCCCACTCCACCTCAAATGATACCTCCTCCTCGAGAGTGCTCAGTCAGGCAACCAGAACATTCTCTCCCAGTGGTTTGGCAACTTTAATCATCTTGCAAATCCCAGTAAGCATAGGAGAATGTGCAATGTATTACATTATTAAATTAGAGTTACTGAAATTCACTGGTGGGATAGAGTAAGCAAGTCTGGAGTGATTGTGGAAAACTTACCACATAAATGGGATCTGAACTGAATTTGAAGTTTCTCAAAAATGACTTGTCATGACCTTAAACTACTGAATTTGCATAAGTCAAAATAAAATTATTCATAAAATAAAAAGTTTCAACTCTTAAGAAAATAACAAACAACAGGGCTTCCCTGGTGGTGCAGTGATTGAGAGTCCGCCTGCCGATGCAGGGGACGCGGGTTCGTGCCCCGGTCCGGGAAGATCCCACATGCCACGGAGCGGCTGGGCCCGTGAGCCATGGCCGCTGAGCCTGCGCATCTGGAGCCTGGGCTCCGCAATGGGAGAGGCCACAACAGTGAGAGGTCTGCGTACCGCAAAAAATATATATATATTTAAATCATAAAATTTCTAAATAAATCTAATTGAATCTTTTTTTAGATTTATTTTTTTTATAAAGACGTTTCTTTTTTTTAATTGAAGTAGAGTTGATTTCCAGTGCTGTGCCAATCTCTGCTGTATAGCAAAGTGACTCAGTTATGCACATGCAGACATTCTTTTTTTGATATTCTTTTCCATTATGGTTTATCACAGGATATTGAATATAGTTCCCTGGGCTGTACAGTAGGACCTTGTTGTTTGAATCTCCTTTTTGAATAAGATTCTTAAATGGCACACTGTTGCACACTTGTCTCTTAACTCTACCCGACAGATAACAGTCATTTCATTACACAAATCTATGTCAGTGAGAAACAGGAAAAATATAAACGCTTTATGAAGCATGAAAATTCAAACAAAGCATTACTACAGAGATACCAGGACAAATCTCTGTGAACTCTGTGGTGCTTTTCACAGACCCACACTAAATTCTGCTTTCTAATTCATGACTGAAAAAATGTATCTTTAAAGATGAATGTCGTATTACAAATCTGAGTCACAGTTTGCTTCTTAAAGCTTCTTAAAATCTAGAAGTGTAACCAAATCCGATCAATTGTTGCTGAGCGCTATTTTAACAATCACCTTTATATAGTTTCTGCAAGCTTTTCTAAATTGTCGTAAAATACACATAACACAAAACTGACCATCTTAACCATCTTTAAGTGTACAGTTCAGTAATGTCTGCTACACTCACATTACTGTGCAACCAATCTCCAGAACTCTTTACATCCTGCAAAACATAAACTCTATATCCGTTAAACAACTCTCCATTCTCCCATACCCTCAGTCCCTGGCAACCACCACTCTACTTTCTGTCTCTATGAATTTAAGAACTGTAGGTAGCTCATATAAGTGGAATCATACAGAATTTTTCCTCTTTGTGACTGGCTTAGTTCATCTAGCATAATGTCCTCAAGGTTTACGCACGTCGTAACATGTATCAGGATTTCCTTCCTTATTATGGCTGAATAATTTTCCATTTTATATATATATAATATTTAACACATTTTGTTTATACATTCATCCCTTAGCCTTTGGAATGTTTCCATCTTTTGGCTATTGTGAATAACACTGCTGTGAACATGGGTGTACATATCTTTTTGAGACACTGCTTTCGATTCTTTTGGATGTTTACAGAAATGCCTGAAAGATCTCTATTCTTACTGCTCTTAGAAGAAAATTAAAGTCTAATAATAAGTGAGCTAAAAATACAGACATCACACAAACACATCACTATGTAGTAAATATCTTTGGAAAGGTACTTCTTAAGTGCTACAGAAATTCACAGAGGAAAGAGCGAACTCAGATTATGAACTTTAAATATACCTGGATCTTCCAAGAGTTGAAATAATTTTTAAAAACTCATATTTCAATTTAAAAACTCTGCCTACACTAGCCTCAAAAAAAAAAAAAAAAGCATAGGACTATGTTTCAGAGCCTTAAATCCTAGCATTGTTTTTTCTGTTCTACTTTACGTTTTTTCCCAAAACAATCCATTCCATCCACATAAAAGACAAGCTCTGCTGCAAAACTACCACCTTTTAACATTTCAAGAAGTACGTCTGCTACATCATAGCAGCCTCATTGCGTCTATTTTGAGAACTATCAGAGCTTTCAAACCACCTACTGCCACAAACTCCAAATCACAATCACTGTACCTTTCCCCTTACATCGATGTATCTTAAAGTGTATTCCATGCAGCCATGACCATCCTGGGCAGTTTACGAAGGCAGGATTGCCATTATTTTGTGGGAGTTGGAGGGAGGGAGGGAGGGAGGGGAGGGGAATCTTTGAAACTATTTTATTTACAGACATTTTACAAATATGAAATGAAATATTATGATTTACAGTTATTATATTCTCAAAGGTTCCCTATGTCCTATCAACATAGTGTTGGTCAGTGCACCAAAGCTATTATTTAGTTGATGATCCAGCATGCCTCAGCTAACATTTTTATAATTTTACATTAATATAACTTAAATTTGCATTTTTTCTTATGTTGCATCATATTCTCAATTCATTAAGTGGATCAGTAGCTCAAAATGGATGACTGCTAGTTATTTCAAAGCAGGGATAAAAATAGCAACATAAAGTACCATGAGCAAGAAGAATAGTAAACAGAAATCCAGGGTGCATACACAATATCCATTTATGGGATTAAAGTTTATTTTATATAAACAGAGAATAGGCATTATGAAATTTTTCACTGGCTTAATATAGCAGGATTAATTTGACCACTACCAGCTGTTTTACCAAATTTGCTATACTTCTCTGTTACATTCAGAACCTAGGCAGTTATAAAGTCCTTGTAATTTTGTCAGGACACTGACAACCCAAATTATTATAAGTATATTGCAGAAAACTAAAATCTAGCATGCTTAAGCTACTAATCTGGAAAAAACAAAAATCGAATCCTTAGCTACCCCTCTACAGCCTACAAGGATAACTATATAAAATTGCACTCTAAGCCTGTATTGGTTGCATCAAATATAACCACAGAGGCTATTTTAATATTAGTTCAGGATGAAAAGAACATAGGCAGCGCTCTACTGAGCTAAAGCTTAAATATTACATTAAGGTAACCCACACTTTATTATGTTTATGTAAAGTTACCATTACTATCAATTTTTTGAAATAGTAAAGCTCTTTAAGATGAATGAGGCTATTGTGAATAACTTCCTGAAAAAAAATCCTGGTAGTTTTAAATATTTACACCTAAACTAAAAACACACAAGCACTCTTATATACAACACTGAATAGCAGATGGGATCATTTCCTACAATGTAGTAGCGAAGAAAAAAAGAACAGATTGTACTATTTCTGTTTGGAAAGCAATAAGATGAACAGCAAAGAACTTCCAAGAGATACCTGTGAATAAACAATTCAAAAAATTTTTGTCTTAGGTCACTTTATGGTGCAAATATTCATAAACACATAAAGTACACATATGTATAAATGTCTATGTTCTTTATATTAAATATTTAATATATTTACATAAATATCAATGACTAGGAGTTCTTGTATCACTATGTAAAGATTGTTATTTAAGTCTGGTCACCAGTTTCTATTATTCTACTATTCACCTTAATCTGCTCTCATATTTGATCCTATTGCTGTGGTCACCACTTCTACTTGGAATCCCCAGCTGCCCCTCTCCATGTGCCTCCTGCACTTAAAACTGGGTATAACACCAAGCTCACTTTTATTTCTTATTTTGTATAATTCTTGAGAAAATATGTTGGCTTCTGGGGTATTTTTTTCTTTTTCAATTTTTTATTTGTTCATTTATTTGGGGGAAGGGGGCTTGTTTCATTTTCAGTATTTCTTTTACACTTTTAAAGACAGAGAAAGCCATCTGTCCTAGCTCGGGTGCCCGAGAAAACTGAGTCCCAGGCATTAAGAGGAGATAAAGGATAACACGAGGAAAGCAAAAGGGGTCACCAAAGAGAAGCGGGTGGATAGGTGGGCCAGCCATGAATTCGCAACCAGTGCGTCCGGGAAGCAACAGACACCACAGAGCATCCCATAAGGGAGAGGGCTGGGCCCTATCCCTACCCCTGTTGGGTTGGGTTTCCCAACCTCCGGCAAGTGTCTGGGGCAGGCAGGGCGCCCCCTGCCGGGCTGGCAGCTGCAGCGCCAGGTGAGGTGGCAGCTGTGAATCCCAGGAGCACCGGGTACAGTCAGCCCACTGTATCTGCGATGCCAATCCTGTGTATACCGACAGCCAACTGTACTCTGCCAGTTTATATAAGGGACTTGAGTGTCCATGAATTTTGGTATGAGGGCGCTGGAACCAATTCCCTGGATACCTAGGGAAGACTGTACTCCCTGCATTCTGAATGGTAAAATAACACAGCCTTGCATTCTGTAACTCTTTATGGTTTTTAACGTGTCTCCGTTTGAATCTCACAGCTGAATAAAACAGAAAGAGAGGACGGCACGTCACTGGTTTACAAATGGAAAAAAGAATTTCAGTGACCTCAGTGTCACATCACTACGTACTGGTTTCACTGCCCCCTTCAAGTCTCAAGTTCCTTGAAGCAAAAAGCAAATCTTTTTAATCTTTTCTTTTTTTTTTTTTTTTTGCTTCTCAAACATTTTAAGATGCTGACAACTGGCAGCATGCTTACTAAGATCCTAATTTAAATTCATTAAGTTTAAAAAAATTCCCATGATCTTATCTAGTACTAGTCTAGCTAATGCAGACATTTCTAGGCTTTTTTCCTAGACCAAAAATAGGAAGAGTCTGGGCAGCCAGAGCCTCTGGCATAAATCCTCTCAACTCTCCATTATCCCAAAGATCTAGAACTGATGGCTCATTTTCACACTCTTCAATTCATTTCAAAAGACTTGCAACAAGTCCTATGCTGGGCCCCAGAGATACTTAAACCAAACAAGCAAAGGCTGGGGATTCTAGTGGGAAAACAAATATAAATTGATAATACAATTTGTAGAGTAAAGAGGAATATGGAATATTATTGATGCCTATGGGGGGGGGACACTACCTCCTCCAACAACTTGGATATCTCTTAAAAAATTAAACAAACAGCATTCTAGAACCTGGTAAAAATGATGCTTTGAAAATACTAATGTGACTACTTGGAACAAGCCAGAATTATTTTACACACATTTATTCTACTACAGGACAAGCAATAAGATCGAATGATGCATGACATCCAACAAAAACACTACTATAAACTAAAATATTAAACTTGAGCCTTTGCCTCTGAAAGGTATTAACATTGAGGAAAAACCCTATAATAATAAAATGGAAATTGATGGGTAAACATCATTTCAGATAATAAGGCAAACAACACAGGAAAAAAATATTAAGGGATATGAAAATCCTAAGAACATAAAGGTCACTAAAAATATAGTTGAAAGGTCTAGAAAAACATTTCAAATGACAGCTTTACTTTTTACTATTATTTCTACCAATAAAAAAATATGTTTTCCTTTCCTTCTTTACTAATTCAGTTCAAAAGCCCAGCAGGTGGGGCAGAGCAAGGCGGGCAAGTAGGAGCTATTGGAGGTCAAGGAGGGTGATGAAGGTCTGTCTCTATACAGCCCTGTGGGGAGCATCAGTGGCTTATAACCCACTGAGTAAAATAGAAAGTCGTAAGTCCATACTGATGTGTGCAAAAAATAAATTGAAAAATAAATGGAGAGAATAGAAAACATTTCCTCAGTAAAATAGCAACTAATAAATATAGAAAATGATGAAATTAGAAAATCCAGTTGGCAAATACCAAATAACTGTCCCCCAAAATGCTACAGCATTTTAAAATATGTATATAAGATGATAAATGTGGAATGAAGAATGATCCGAGTTTTTGTTTTCCCAGCACTGCGTGAGTGAAGCAGCATAAAAATTAGGAGTCCGGCTCTGTGACTTACTGCCAGGACTTAATTCTTAGTTACTTCTCTGATTCTTGGTTTTCTCAACTGTAAAGATATATGAACTAGATTCATGGTTCTAAATTGTTAAATTCGAGAAATCTTTTTTTTTCTCTCCCCGAAGCAAAATTTTATATGGAAGCTACAGTCTATAAAATTTAGATAAGCATCTTGGGGATAAAATTTTCTGAGGGGAATTTAAATAATAACTAAAATGGGTATACTTAATGAAAAATGCTCAGAAATCTGGAGCTTTCAGATGTCAAGAAAAATATGTAGGGCAAGAAAAAAAAAATAGACATGAAGGGGCTTCTCTGGTGGCGCAGTGGTTGAGAGTCCGCCTGCCGATGCAGGGGACACGGGTTCATGCCACGGAGCGGCTGGGCCCATGAGCCATGGACGCTGAGCCTGCGCGTCCAGAGCCTGTGCTCCGCAAGGAGAGAGGCCACAACAGTGAGAGGCCCGCATACCACAAAAAAAAAAAAAATAATAGACATGAAGGATTCTGTTATAACTTAATATTGCAGACCTGACATTTACAGTAGGCAAGTTCAGTGGCCTTCCTAGAATCTAAAAGTCTTAGAGAAAGATTTCTAAAAGGTGAGTTGGTTCAGAAGCTAGTTTTCAAAAGATTATCAAGAATTGGAACTAGTTCATTCATTTTCATTACAGCAAGCATAATTAGCAAAGGATTTCACCAGAATATTGCCTAGTTACAGGCTGATACTGGAAGTCACAAAATACTAATTGAGGAATATCAGAACTGGAAGGGTCACTGGCCGCCTAGTCCGATCTTCTATCGCAGAGGACAGAAACCCAACCCATTCAACAAGTACTCACATATCTGTATGGCAGAAAACTCAGCATCTCATAAAGTACAGACATAAGGTACAGACTAGATCTAGAACTGGAAAATTAAATGCCTTCCCTAATACTCTTCCATTTGGTCTGAAAAACATGAGCTATTCTGTGGAATGCACCACGTCAAAAAGCGTAAAGGAGGCTTCCCCGGTGGCGCAGTGGTTGAGAGTCCGCCTGCCGATGCAGGAGACGGGGGTTCGTGCCCTGGTCCGGGAGGATCCCGCGTGCCGCGGGGCGGCTGGGCCCGTGGGCCATGGTCGCTGGGCCTGAGCATCCGGAGCCTGTGCTCCGCGGCGGGAGAGGCCGCAGCGGTGAGAGGCCCGCGTACCGCAAAAAAAAAAAAAAAAAAAAAGCGTAAAGGAAAAGGACACCAATAGGTGAGGATAAAGAAATCTAAATAACAGTGTTTAAACAGAAACATAATTTTTCTATTTGGGTATAGGGAAAACTAAGACATTACATAATTTAACTTCAAGGATAAAGAAAGAATTATTCAGACATCCAGATAGAAAAAGCAATGTGAGGAAATCAGGCTGCTCTCAGATTTTTTCCACAATACAGAAGTCGAAGACAATGGAACAAAATTTGAAGGGAAGGAAAATGGGACTTATATTCTGCCAAGTGATTCATGTAAAAAGACAACAGGCAGACATTCCCAAACCTAAAAAGAAGTTAAAAAAAAAAACCCGTGCGCCATTCTCGAAAGGACTCGTAGGTATAAGACAGCTGCGGCAGTGGCAGAGGTGCTTCTAGTAGTAACAGCAGCCTCCGGACCCCTGATGGCACCGAAACACTTACAGTCCAGTGGTCGCCTCTATTTTTTACTCATCCAGCCTCTCGGGGATTTTTGTAAGGACCCAACTCCCTGAATTAAATCCCTTTCTGTTTAAAATACCTAGAATGTTTTGTTTCCTGCACTGAAACCTCACTGGTACAGTACTTTACTGTATTTATTTTTATTCTTCACAATCACATGTATCGTATTTCTTTTTGTAAAAACAAGACAGTGATTTTGTTTAAGCAAATTAAAAAAGTGGAAGCAAATATGACAAGATACTCATGCTGTTTAGTTCTGAACAGTGGAAATACGAAAGGCTAATATCTTCTTTTAACTTTTTCTATACCTTTTTCCAAAAATATTTCTCTTTGAAAGAAATAAATAGATCGTTTCACCTGCAGAGAGAGGATTAGAGGAGAAGGAAGGCTGGAATTGGGAAAACCACTGAGAATGCTGATGCAATCATCTTAAACTGCCCTTGCAGGAACACGTATAGCTAGATATGTTCATCCTAATTCTCTCTGGTGGAAATAGAAGTAGGTAACATTTAAATTTGATGGTCAACAGTCTCTTCTACTTTCTTTAGCTGGAAAAGCAGATGACTGCCTTGAACCAAAAGTCAAACAAGTTTGAGATGTTTCTAAACAGGCTGACCTTATTCACCCTAACATTTCCATTAAACAGATAGAAGTTCAAGGACAGGGCCAAAGATGATAAAAATTACTTTCCAATTTCTGTTCTTATTCAGATGAACAATATTCAGAAATTTGTATTTGTCATTCCTTATTAATCCTTTTAAAATTTCCTGGGTAGATGACCTTATTATTTCTTAGTATTGCAACACTAAGCCCAGTGCCATCAGTAATAATCAACAGTAAAGTTTCATACAAGCTTTCAAAAGCTCTAAACAGAATTGCACTAATTATGTATTTCTACTCTGAAGTTTGCAACATCATCCTTTTAAGTATTAATAAAGTGATGATCTAAACCATATCAGAAAAACAGTGTTGAAAATTCATAATATGGGCAGATTAATTAAGATTAGAAGCATCTTCTAGTCTTTTGATATACTATAGTTTCTCAAGGGGTATGTGAAAGATTTTATGAAATGGTCAAGTGGAGGGATTATTACAAATATAAGCAACTTAAAAGCACCAACAAGGATGTCTGAACTGCACTGCGAAAAGTGTGAATAAACATTACGGAGAAAGAGAAAGTGGTGCATAATTCTATATTCTGTCCTTGGCGACTTTCATGTTAACAGGATACAAGTCTTAGTTACAAACCACCAAAAGAAAAACACACACATACACACATTTAAAAACACATAAAACATTCTAATAACTTCTTTCTCAATGCTATAGAAACTGGAGTTATATCAAATTATCTTAACTAGCAGGCCTTAGGTGCTTCCCTTGGATGAATTGTACTGGCACATCTGAATGGCATATTTTTTAAAACAATATTGTGTTCCTTATGTATTCTTGGAAAATAGCCATAAATTACTTATAAAGTAATCAAATTCACAACACTATATGTGAAAACTCCACAGTCACAAAAAATAGAAACAAAGTTAGAATAGTCAACTGTAGGGAATACATGGTCAACCTGAATGTGAACAGCAGTAAGATTTCGAGAAAATGGACAATAAAAAAGATTATAATGTTTTCTTGCAAAACACTCTACTGATATAAACATTTTGTCTTTCGCCTTCCAGCTCTATGTTGGAGGTTGATTTTTCTCTTCTTTCTTCAGCTGGTCATTGTCCAAAAATCCAGTGCAGAAAGTCTTCCATTACAGGTAATAGAAAATAAATTACTATGTTAGCACAAATTATACATCCAAATATACCACACATTGAATTCTCTTTGTTATATAATAATTCTCTTAGTCCATATGGGCTGTTATAACAAAATGCCATAGACTAAGTGGCTTATTAACAACATAAAGTTATTTCTCACAGTTGCAGAGGCTGGGAAGTCTAAAATAATGGGAAGTCCAGGGAGCCAGCAGATTCAGTGTCTGGGGAGGGCCAGTTTCCTGGTTCATGGACAGCTGTCTTTTCACTGTGTCCTTACATGGCAGAGGGGGTAAGGGAGCTCTCTGGGGTCCCATCAGTAAAGGCACTAATTCCATTCATAAGGGCTGCACCCTCACAACCTAATCACCTCCCAAAGTCCCACCTCCAAATACCATCTGCTGAGGATTAGGTTTCAACACAGGAATTTTATAGAGATACAAACATTCAGTCTATAGCAATAATACTTTTATTCTGTAGCCCAATAAAGAATTGAGCTGTTTCCTGTCCAACACAGCTGTCTGTTACACAAGCTATAAACAACATGAATAACAACTTTTACTAGCCAAGTAATTTTTTAAGCTTATTTTAAGGAGGCTAGAGTCTTGGTTTTGTCAAATCATAGACTGAATTTTGAGAAATTTATTTATAAAAGCCATTTGTACAATATTTACAATTTCCATCTGCAATTTCCAAAAAAAAGGTTATAAGAGGATTATATACAGTGATCCAAAATGGAAAGTGGAATCACATTGAAAGTGGGCTCATATTAAAAGGAAAAAGCTATTATTTTTTAATACATCTTTATTGGCGTATAATTGCTTCACAATACTGTGTTAGTTTCTGTTGAACAACGAAGTGAGTCAGCCATCTGCATACATATATCCCCATATCCCCTCCCTCTTGCATCTCCCTCCCACCCTCCCGATTCCATCCCTCTAGGTCATCGCAAAGCACCGAGCTGATCTCCCTGTGCTATGCTGCTGCTTCCCACTAGCTATCTGTTTTACATTTGGTAGTTTTTGAACATCACAAGATTTAAAAACAGAAATCAGTTACTTCCTTTTATGGGGCTATATTAACAATGAGTTAAAACTGAAAATGATACATGTAATAAATTATATAAGAAGTGGTTTTCCTTGGTCCTGACTGACGGATGCTTACAAAAAAGCTGGTTGAGTTAGAGGCAAACACTGCCCTACACAATCATGAGGAGGAATTCTGAGTACACCTTGTTTGTTGGTGGCATTTGTTTTCTCACTGGATCCATGCTTCCTTGCACCCCACAGACTATTTTATCAGGCTGCAGTCTGTGTGTTTTGAAAGTCATAAAACTTTGTACTTGAATCTGCTCTGAGTTTAGCCCACGCTTTACTAATACTAACTCCACTTTCATTCATTTTTGGTGAACACCTTTTCACATTTTCAAGGATAACTGTTCCAAAAAAATTTTCATTACTCCACAAAATTCTCACTACAACTTTTTCTTCCTTTAATGAGGAGACTGTGAAGATTATTTGGAATCTCTGTGAACTTTGCTGTCTCACCCCATCTGTTACCTCCTGAAAAGTGCTCTGTGCATCTGCTCTCTGCCTTCCCTTTTGTGTCAGAACTTGTATCCTTTCTCTTTTTTGAAGGCCAGTTCCTCCACATGTGCTCATCTTTCCCGTGGCCTCTTCCTGTTTCATTTACCTTTCCTGAATCTTTCCTTCTCCCCATGTCTACAAACATTGAAAGTCTGTTCTTCCTTAAACTATTCTGGAAAAAGCTATTATTGAGTGAGATTTCAAGCTTAGTACATTACACATTGTTTAAAATGGTTCAGGAGATTTAGAGCCTTCAAAAATAAAAACAGGGGACTTCCCTGGTGGTGCAGTGGTTAAGAATCCGCCTGCCAACGCGTGAGACACGGGTTCAAGCCCTGGTCCGGGAAGATCCCACGTGCCGCGGAACAGCAAACCCCGTGCGCCACAACTACTGAGCCTGCACTCTAGAGCCCAGGAGCCACAACTACTGAGCCCACACGCCGCAACTACTGAAGCCCGCATACCTACAGCCCGTGCTCCACAACAAGAGAAGCCACCGCAATGAGAAGCCCGCGCACCACAGTGAAGAGTAGCCCCCGCTCACTGCAATAAGAGAAAGCCCACGAGCAACAATGAAGACCCAGCGCAGGCAAATAAATAAATAAAAAAACAGGAAGGTTCAATTAGGAGCATAGAAATCAAGGATGGAAATAGTTAACAGGGATGGAACTGAAGTGCCAATGAGTTTGTAGAATGTAGACAGCAGCCTGAAAACAGGAAAGAGGAGTAGGAAGAAGCTGCTGAAACAGGTACCAGCAAGTGCTGATGCGGAAACTATGATAATGGATGAACAGCCATCGGTGCCTCATGCCGTTACTAAGAGAGTCCCCACCTTCACCCTCCTTAGATTTCAGTTGGTGGCTCCAGCAACCCATAGACACTAGTAAGTAACATTTAAGTAGAGTCTAAACAAACGGGCAGAAGCTATGGGGACTAGCTGACAAATCTATTGAGGGCTACGTTTCAAAGGGGCTTCTGAAAGAGTTGCAAGTTAAGGGAAGAGAATGACAGCATTTTACGTACAGATTAACGACGGTACAAAAATAATGATGGCAAAAGTCAAGCTGAGTACGTATCGCACTTTTACACTTAGATGTCTTATTCATTGATGTCCTTAGTCCCAGGAGACACACTTTTATGATCAAGTAAATATTTTAAAGTTCCTTCACTTTACACAGTGAGACACAACATAGCAGCATAACCACCATAAACCTGCCAGCCTGAAAATTAATATCCTAAATGTACTGCCAAATTGGAAGGATTATTGCACTTTCAAACAACACTAGTACATTTTTTTTAACATCTTTCTTGGAGTATAACTGCTTTACAATGGTGTGTTGGTTTCTGCTTTATAACAAAGTGAATCAGCTATACATATACATATATCCCCATATCTCCTCCCTCATGCGTCTCCCTCCCACCCTCCCTAACCCACCCCTCTAGGTGGTCACAAAGCACCGAGCCGATCTCCCTGTGCTACGCGGCTGCTTCCCACTAGCTATCTATTTTACATCTGGTAGTGTATATATGTCCTTGCCAGTCTTTCACTTCGTCCCAGCTTACCCAACACTAGTAAATTTAAACGTGAACTTATTTAACATGTTGCAGAAATAGGACCTAAAGCAGGAAACTGTACAAAAGACACAGACAACAAACTGAAGCTCACTTTTCCAAATCTCATCTCATTTAATCCTCATAACAACCCCAAAAGTTGAACTGTATTATCTCAATTTTAAAGTTAGGAAACTGAGGCTAAGAGATGTTAACTATCTACTATCATACAACTAGGAAGTATAAGAGGCAGACGGGCCTTTGTGTGCCCTTAAAAACTCAACACTATCCATTGCCATGCATTGCCTCTCGAATGCTGGGTGTGAAACAAAGCACCAGGTACTATTCATTTCAAGAATGACATATACCTTCATATATTCAATTCCATTTTTCCAAAATTTGTTTTGTTAAGCTCAAACTATGGATTTATTAGAAGCAGGTTCTGAGGTATTTTTCAACATTAAAAAGTCACATCAGATAGTGAACAGCTAAAATGTAGGAGCTGTGTTTTATTAATCTTTGTAATTCCAGAACATAAATAGTTCCTATGTCCAAGTTGTTTGGGGATGAGTGGATGGATGGATACTGGACGGTAGCCTGTTTTGAAACATTATCTGAGTCAGGAGATACACAGATATGTTATAGCGTGTAAGCCAAGGTAGGGTAAGGATGCCTTTTTTTCCCTTCCATATGCAGATTGTTTCAAGTGTCTTCTTAATAGTTATCTTAACATGCCACTGATAAATAAAAAGTTTCCAAATATTTCTTTTGTTTATAATTTATTCCAAGGAGAAAGGGAAGATGAAATTTAGTGCTTTTCACAACTGATTTTGAGTGAGATACCTGAACTTTCATCATCCTCAGGATATAGATTTTGGTAAATGTGGTGACCTTACAGAAGATATTAAACTGTAAGAATAATAAGGTTTAAATGGCAAAAATCATGTTTTGAAGAATTACTTAATATGCCTAAGTTACTCTTTCAGAAACACACATAACTTCTGTAATAATTCTCTATGTCCAAAACACAAAAATGCAAATAAACCAGCATCCTTCAACTGTTAGGGATTTTCTACTTTGTATCTTAAAACCATAATGGCTCAATGAAAAGAAAAATCTTTAATTCAAATAGATCATAATGAGTATAAACAGAACTTAGTAAATTTTCTAATTACTCTTTCCTGTTACATACAGTCTAACAAAAGCACCATGGTTCTGTGTGAACCCTTGAAAAAGGTTCCATGAGTTCAGTGGACACTAAAACATAGCGTCTTAAGGGAAGGGTAACAAAGTAATAATAGCAGAGTACTAGAAGAAAAAGCCAGTATGCAGTTCAGTCTTGTCAGAATGCCATTCTTCCCTGGTGCCTGACTTCTAGCACTCACTGTTCAAGATTCACTTCAATGTGACCTCCCCTGGAAGCCTTCCACCCAAGAGTGCCCTCTACGTTTGCCTCTTATAGCATGCATCAGTCCCCATGTATATATATATTAACATTTGTACTCATGGCTGCCTCCTCTGATGAAAGAAGGGAACATGTTCTACTAACTTTATATCACCAGCACAGAATGAACCCTTAATAAATGGCAAAGAAAAAAAAGGGATTACTAGGCTTCATACCCTACTATAAAACATTGAGAGTGTCTATCAGGCAGATCCTGGTCTAAAATTGAGTTACTCTTACTATACAGATATCAAAGGGGAGGATGACTATTACCACAACAACTAAAATATGTGAAAGAATTTCTCAAAACTATACCTATTTCCTTATTCATTCAACAAACACTTTTTAGGCAACTGCTATGTGACAGGCAGTGCTCTAGGCACCGGAGACAGAGCAGGAAACAAAATAGACAAATATCTCTGCCTCCATGGAGTTTACATTCTGGAGTTAGAAGATGAACAATAGAGAAAATAAATAAATGTACAACGTAGGTATCAGACAGTAATCCGTGCTAAGGGAAACAAGAGAAGGAAAGGAAATTGGAGCATGCCAGACTGGGTGGGGTTTGCAACTTTGCACGGCTTTGCCAGAGCAGGTCTCACTGAGAAGGAGACATCTGAGGGGAGAAGAGAATCTTAGATATTTTTTCCTTTGTTTAAAAACTCAATGGTAAAAAACATTATGTCCTATAAGAGGTTGATTATAAACAAAACTACAATAGACAATGCCTTGTCTAGGCTTTCATAATGAGATTTCACAATGTAGTAAATTTAGAAACTCTTTAAAACAGAACTAATGGGATGCCACTGTCTGATGACAATGGGCAGATCTATGTTTCTTTGCAAAGTAAACATTCTTTTTTCTTGATCATCACACAGTAAAGTTTGTTTTGGATGCTGATTTTATTTTAAACATCAAACTTGCTATGGTACATTATCTATATTCCTTTAATATTAATATAATAACTGACCACTATTAAGTACCAATTATGTTCTGGCCACTGTTCTAAATACTCCTATTATCTTATTTAAATGCTCACAACAACTCCATGAGGTAGGTACTATTATTGTCCCAGTTTTAATGATGAGATTGCTTGAGAGAGATTAAGTCACTCTCCCAAAGTCACTCAGGTAGTAAGTTGGACAACTGGGATTCAAGACCAGGCCTTTCTCAAAAAACAAATTGTCCTTAATCACCACACTCTACTGCCTTAAAGGAGCAGTTATGTTATATAGCATTTCAGTATACCTGCTTATTAACTGTCCAAATACAAACGTAATAGGGAAAGAGACCTCATAATAAATTCTTTTCTTGTAATTCAGATACTAAGTAATATGAACTTGCAGAAGCAAAATAATAGCCCCTATTTTTAAAGACCGCTTCAGGAATCTATTACATAAACACAGTGAGTAGTGATCCCAGAAGTGTCATTATGATATGGAAAAGGAAATAAAATGTAACTGATAAAAACAAAAGTAAACTGTATCCTTCTGTCTCTAAGAATATATCTAGTCTCAGAGTAGTTCCTTTTAAATTAAACCAACATAGGAGTGAGAAATGTATAATTGATTGCTAGATCAACTGTAGCAATAATTAATAATTAAACCCAAAGATTAAGAACTAATATAAAGTGTTGAGGTCAACACACACAATGATATCTGTTTGTTATTTCAAGCCTTTATGATCTTTCTGGGACAAAAGCCATTTTTCTATGACATGAACAGATTATCTCAAAGTCAAATATGTGTTTGGTGTAGAGAAAAATGGGTCCTCTTAATGAAATGAGTAATTCTGTGTTCTACCTTCAAAATTCCTCTTTTGAGTGTGTTGAAAATTAAAACACAAACTAGTTTCTCTTCTGACAGAACAAATTTTTTCAGTACATTATTCTGATTTGATGGGTTCTGAAGTGATGGGTTTCAACTCAAATACTGGCTTTGCTTTCATGGATAATAAAAAGTACTTTTAAAATCTCTGATAATTCTTTTCTCCTGAAGAACAAAAAATAAGGAGCTCAACAAAATTAAGTATTTGAATAAATGCTTTCTTGCAGAATCATTTTCTAAACTGGACTCCATAGCGCATTTCAGTTTTCCTTGAAAAACATAGACATTAGTGATATTTTTCCTTTCAAGTGGTTTAATATACAGTTGATTCTCATTATTTGCAGTAATGTCCTATATAGTTGCCATGGAAACAACAAAAGACCTCAAATAGCCAAAGCAATCTTGAGAAAGAAGAACAAAACTGGAGGCATCATGTGCCCTGATTTCAAACTATATTACAAAGCTACAGTAATCAAAAGACTATTTTATTGGCATGAAAACAGACACATAGATCAATGAAACAGAATAGAGAGCCCAGAAATAAACCCATGCATAAATGGTTAATTAATTTACAACAAAGTAGCCAAGAATATACAATGGGGAAAGGACAGTCTCTTCAATAAATGGTGTTGGGAAAACTGGACAGCCACATGCAAAAAAATAAAACTGGACCACTCTCTTACACCATACACAAAAATCAACTCAAAATGATTTAAGACTTGAATGTAAGACCTGAAACATAAAACTCCTAGAAGAAAACATAGGTGAAAGCTCCTTGACATCTATCTTGACAATGATCTCTTGGATCTGACACCAAAAGCAAAGACAACAGAAGCAAAAATAAACAAGTGGGACTACATCAAACTAAAAACCTTCTTTACAGTAAAAGAAACAATCAACAAAATGAAAAGACAACCTGCAGAATGAGAGAAAATATTTGCAAATCATATGTCTAATAAGGAGTTAATATTCAAAATATCTAAAGAATTCACATAATTCAATAGCAAAAAATAAAAATATGATTAAAAAATGGGCAGAAGATCTGAATAGACATTTTTCCAAAGAAGACATACAGATGACCAACAGGTACATGAAAATGCACTCAACATCATTAATCATTAGGAAAATGCAAATGAAAACCACAATAAGGTATCAGCTCACCTGTTAGAATGGCTATTATCAAAAAGACATGAAATAACAAGTGTTGGTGAGAAAGTGGAAAAAAGAGAACCCTTGTGCAATATTGGTGGGTATGTAAATTGGTGCATCCCCTACGGCAAATAGCACGGAGTTTCCTCAAAAAATTAAAAATAGAACTACTATATGATTCAGCAACTCCACTTCTGGTATTTATCCAAAGAAAACAAAAACACTAACCCAAAAAGATATATGCACCCCCATGTCCATTGCAGCATTGCTTACAATAGCCAAGATTTGGAAACAACTTAAGTGCCCATCGATGCATGAATGGACAAAGAAGGTGTGATCACATCTTCTTTGTCCATTCATGCATCGATGGGCATACTGTTCAGCCATAAAAAAGAATGAAATCTTGCCATTTGTGACAACATACATGAACCTTGAGGGTATTATGCTAAGTAAAATAAGTCACACAAAGACAAACACTGTATGATCTGACTTATATGTGGAATCTAAACAACAACACAAGAACCAAAAACCAAAAAAAAAACCTCACAGATACAGAAAACAGATTGGTGGTTGCCGAGGGCAGGGCAGGGGGCCAAATGGGTAAAGGGAGTCAAAAGGCACAAAAACTTTCAATTCTAAATAAATAAGTCATGAACATGATGTGATGTACAGCATGGTGACTATAGTTAATACTGTGTTTCATATTTGAAAGTTGCTAAGAGAGTCAGTTTTAAAAGTCCTTATCACAACGAAAAAATATTTGTAATTCTGTAATTGTGACAGATGTTAACTACACTTATAGTGGTGACCATTTTGCAATACATTCAAACAGTGAATCATGTGACACTTGAAACTAATATGTCAATTATAACTCAGTAAAAAATTGTTTTAAAAATATAAAACTGAATAGAACAGAAACAAAAGAAAGAAGAAAGAAAACACCTCAAAACTCAAAATAAAAAGTTGCTGTGAACACTGAATTAGCAAATACTGAACCATAGCTCCAAGGGGAAATGCAGGATTAAGTTCCTATGAGACATTCCATCAACTGATCAATACATAACCTTGTTTTATGTGTTTCTTTTAAAACATATTGTTGGTCCATTAACATTGAACTTATGGCCAATAGCACTATAACTCAAGCGTGAAGGAAGCTTAGCCAACTCACACATTTTTTTCCATAAAGTACACTGCAGCCTTCTTGCTTTTATAAACTAGAGACAGCATTTCAGCACTGTTTGGGGGCCATTTCAAACAGCGAGATCATCAAGAGACAACACAAAAATGTGAAAAATATCTCACTAAATAGATCACACAAAGGACACATGTTGACTGTATGGGAAGGCAGGTTTTCAACTGGTTCAGTCGCAGCTGGGGCCACGCACGTGTAGCAACTCAAATTTTCCACCACTCTATGCATGTCCGGGAACGACCACCAAAGCACCGCAAGTACCAACTTTGGAGTTACAAATAAATCTTAGCAAGTAGGTGAATTAGCAAATACAGAACCCATGTGAATGATGAGGATCCATTATATAAAATGTTAAGTAAATGCATGTAGTATTGTTTATTATGTGAAAAATTATACTAAATGTTGTGCTGTGTTACACAATGATGTCAGCAAGTTGCACTGAAGGTTGCCGGATACCTGAAGGTATGACTTCTGACCTCACAGTGACGCAAAGGCAGCAATTCACTAATATTTGACATATGTTATCACTGACTTGGGCCATGTATTTTGTCTTATAATGTCAAATTATTGATAAATTTTAATGGTTTCTGCATATGAAGCATTTCTAATTGACATGCTTATACTCTGTGTCAGGGGCTGAAAGAAGGGAATTTTTCACTAAAGGAGTCCATTTTGTCAGACAAGTTCCTATTAGTGTTCTTTCAATACATTATAATTTGCTAAGTATTTTTTGTTCAAATAAGTTTTAGAAATGTTGCCAATAGCCAAGGCTTTTTATTATCAAAAATTTGAAGAGTTAATATTAAGTTTATTAAAAGAAACAAATTAAAAGCCTAGGTCAGTCTTAAGGTATGTTCAGCTTACTAGCCATATTTACAAACCTGGCAAATTTTAACCACCCTTTTTAAGGGCTATTGATTTTATTAGGTTATGCAGACTTCCAACTTCTAACATCTCAATAACATCTTTATAGTAATCTTATTTATAAGTAGGGATCACACCTGCAGGGGTTTTTTGTTTGACTTTGCTTTTACAGAAATGATAAATTGCTGAATTATTATTCAATTATTCCTTCATACAGAAGAAGAAAAATTAATGCATGCTGCTAGGTGAATAATACCATCCACCTTTGATTATTCCTACAGAAATGTTTAATTCACCTCTAGAAATATGAAGAATTATGCCACTTATTTATCAGACACATTTTATTAATGCACACTGAGTGGTATCTGAATTCCTTTGGTGTATGAGAATTCAAAAATTGTTTTGCATTTTTCTGTAATAAGATATATCCAAATTTAAAAACTAAAGTTATTTCTTATTATAAATGCAAACATGTAACCTGTAAAAAGAATTTAAAAACAGAAATAAAGAGAGAAGAGTAAATATCCATAAATCTGTAATACAATGAGAAACCACTGTATCTCTGTTATCTCCTTCCACGGGGCTACACATGGCTACACATGGTATTATAATCTCCTTTTTCTGTCCATTATATTGTGGGTATCTTCCATGTCAACATGATGTGAATTAATTTGTCTATCTGTTCATTTATGTACCTCCTGAACAACTTCTTTCTGCCAGGCACTGTGCACCTGAAGGAACAGTGATTTTTTGATAGGGATATAGCAAAATCATTTAAACAATGCTTTATTATTGGACATTTGTGTCATAAACATAATATGAGAATCTTTTTTAAATTTTTATTGGAGTATAGTTGATTTACAATGTTGTATTAGTTCAAGTGTACAGCAAAGTGAATCAGTTATACGTATACATATATCCACTCTTTTTTAGATTCTTTTCCCATATAGGTCATTACAGAGTACTGAGTACAGTTCCCTGTGCTATACAGTAGTTCCTTATTAGTTATCTATTTTATATATAATACTGTGTATATGTCAATCCCAATCTCCCAATTTATCCTCTCCCCCTTACCCCCGGTAACCATAAGTTTGTTTTCTACATCTGTAACTCTATTTCTGTTTTGTAGATAAGTTCATTTGTACCCTTTTTTTTAGATTCCACATATAAGCGATATCATATGATATTTGTCTTTCTCTGTCTTAATTCACTTAGTATGATAATCTCTAGTTGCATCCATGTTGCTGCAAATGGCATTATTTCATTCTTTTTTATGGCTGAGTAATATTCCATTATATATATATACCACCTCTTCTTATTTTATTTTATTTTATTTTTTTTTTTGCGGTACGCGGGCCTCTCACCGTTGTGGCCTCTCCCGTTGCGGAGCACAGGCTCCGGACGCGCAGGCCCACCGGCCATGGCTCACGGGCCCAGCCGCTCCGTGGCATGTGGGATCCTCCCGGACCGGGGCACGAACCCGTGTCCCCTGCATCGGCAGGCGGACTCCCAACCACTGCGCCACCAGGGAAGCCCCACCTCTTCTTTACCCATTCCTCTGTCAATGGACATTTAGGTTGCTTCTATGTCCTGGCTATTATAAACAGTGCTGCAGTGAACAAGGAGTGCACGTATCTTTTCGAATTATGGTTTTCTCCAGATATGTGCTCAGGAGTGGGATTGCTGGATCATATGGTAGCTCTATTTTTAGTTTTTTAAGGAACCTCCATACTGTTTTCCATAGAGGCTGTATCAATTTACATTCCCACCAACAGGGTAGGAGGGTTCCCTTTTCAGAATGAGAATTTTTCTAGCTAAACACAGGAGTAATTTGGGAAATCATCTGCCTTGCAACTTGGTTCATGGTGAGTTTCAATATGTCAGGATTCAACAAGCTTTTACTTTCTGTTTTCTTCCTTAGTATCACATTTTAAAATTGTCTCCAACCCTGAGACTATGCAATTACTTACCTTTATGTATTCTAGTACTTTTATGATTTAATTATTATAAATTTGATCTTTAATCCATCTGGAAACTATGTAGTCCATAGTGTGAGGTAAGGATTGGGCTTCCAGTTTTTTTAATTGAATGGTGAGCTAGTTGCCACAAGAGGAATTACTGAGTAATCCATCTTTTACACCACTGACTTGAAATATTATCTGTATAGTAAAATATATTCTTATATATTTACGGGCAAGTTTCTGGACTTTTTATTCTGTTCCACTGATCTCCCACTTTATTCCCATATCAAAGCCACATTAATTTTTTTGTAGCTTTGTGCTAAGTTTAATTAATCTGATTGGTTAAGGCCCACTTCATTACTCTTCCTTTTCAATATGTAACTAGATATTATTGTATGACCTTTCAGATCATTTCAGCAAGCCAAAATCCCAATAGCAAATGTATTTGTAATTGTGTAAAATTTACAGATAAATTAGGTGAAACTTAGACCATTCATTTGAATTCTTTTTGTCCCTCAGCAAAGTTTCATATTTTTCTGATGTTTTCATAATCGTCTTGATGTTCTGCACATTTCTTGAGTGTTTCACTAAATAATTCTTGTAATATTAGTATTTTAGTTTATAGTGGGCTGTTCCTGTGAAGGTTGCTTTATAATTTGTTTTAATTGTGGTAAAATACACATAATGTAACATTTACCATCTTAAGTATGTTTAAGTGTACAGTTCAGTTGTGTTAAGTACATGCACGTTGTTGTGCGACCATCACCACCATCCATCCACAGAACGATTTCATCTTGCAAAACTGAACCCCTGTACCCATTAAACACTAACTCCCCATTCCCCACCCCTTCCAGCCCCTGGAACTGACCATTCTATTTTTTGTTTCTCTGAGTTTGACTACTCTAGGGACTTCATGTAAGTAGAATTATACAGTATCTGTCCTTTTGTGGCTGGCTTATGTCACTTAGCATAATGTCTTCAAGGTTTATCCATGTTGTAGCAGTGTCAGAATTTCTCTCCTTTGTTAGGCTAATGTCCTATTGTATGTATAGACCACATTTTGTTTACCCATTCATCCATCTGTTTTTTTGGCTTCTATGAATAATGCTGCCATGAACATGGGTGTACACTGCTTTATAATTTAACTATTTTATATATAACATGCTCATAGTATACTATCGATGGTGAATTAAAGTGTACGTCAAGTCCCCAGGCTTTATCAGCCTGTAGATATACACGGAGTCACAATGATGACAGTGACCCATATTTTACTGGCTATTTCTCTTACTTGCTCACATAGGACCCCAGTCCTCTTCCTTTGCCCACGTATTTCCCAAGGAATGTCTCACACATGCTCACACTTTGCTTTAAGAATAAAGCCAAGCTCATGTGACTTGCTGTTCATTCCAGCCTCTCAGTTATACCACATATAATAAGACCCTTAAGGTACTGCTGCTGTATAGGGAATTTCTTCCTGTCGGCTCATCCTATCTACTCTCCTGCTCCATAACCAAGGAGAACGAAGAAGCTGATCCAACAAGCTAGAGTGCTTCTTCTTTAAGAGGAGGAGGAGGGGAGGGCTACCGTGGTGGCGCAGCGGTTGAAAGTCCGCCTGCAGATGCAGGGGACACGGGTTCGTGCCCCAGTCCGGGAAGATCCCACATGCCGCGGAGCGGCTGGGCCCGTGAGCCATGGCCACTGAGCCTGCGCGTCTGGAGCCTGCGCTCCGCAACGGGAGAGGCCACAACAGTGAAAGGCCGGCGTACCGCCAAAAAAAAAAGAGGAGGAGGGGAAAGACCATGAATACTCAAATGGGAATAATTTAGAACTGTTATGACAGGTATGGGTGATGATAAGGCAGAAGTGGTACCAGGGGAAAGTTGAATCTCCTCCTTCAACATTCCTCCCTTTGCTGTGGAATCTTAACTAGATTTATGATAAAATCTCTGTAAACTTCCCAACTTAACAAAAAGGTTTGCAATCAAACAGCTCTGAGCTCTGGCATGCCAAAGGCAGAATAAGCCTGACATTTTTTTCACTATGACTGAAGATTTCACTAGCACCTCACTCACTTATATACTTGTAAGCACGGAGGCACCTTCTTGAAAAAAGGGCCATTCACCTCAAGATGCTTGAACAACATAGCTAACATTTACTAGCATCTACTGTGTGCTAGGCATTGAGCTAAGGACTTGATCCTCACAAGAGCTTTAATACGAGGAAACCAAGGCTTAGAGAGGTCCTGTAAGTTAACCAATAAGAGCTGGAACTGGGACTCATGGGTTACTTCATGCATGTTAGGGTTTCATTTGCATGATTTAAAAAAATTCCAAACCAGATCTATTTATTTCTTTGAGGAACTGTTTGTTGCATGCTCTACATAAAATATTCTCTGTACTTTACTGATGGAGGGACACAAGCTGTGAGTACATGATCTCAAGATTTCCCCAGGAAAAACCTATTAGTAATGCATCTGTAAAACATTTAAACAATTAAAACTGGACAGCTTCTTTTGGTAGTCTTTCTTTTATCTTCTTTCTTCTTCTTTTTTAATTTGAATGACTAAAGTTTAACTCTGCAGTGATTTTCCCTTCCACCCTTCCTTAGCTGCTGGGTCCCACCCTTACTTCCTAGGACCTGCTTCAAGCACTCGTTGGATACCTAACACAAATGCCAGGGCTTGTCATGATAATCTCTCCTCCAGTATCCACCTTCAATTTCCCCATCCCCTCTTGCTTTGCCATATTTACAGAGACAAACCTTAACCCCGGTTTAATCCAATTCTCCACTTATTCCGTGCTTATACCCTTGCAGCCAAACATGGTCCCATACCAGGCTGGCAGTGCTTACCTTAAACTCACGGCCCCTCACTTCAGGTGTGCCCTAAATGCCACGTGATACTCACACCATATTTCTCTACTCCATTCACTTTCCCACTCTCCCCATTCAAGTATTTCATACCTTTTCCTCTCTCTTCAGATCGCTAATATCTTCTCAGCTGAGGACCCAGCTTCTTATTCCACTAAGAAAACTGAAGGAATCAGAAAAGAACTTCCAGAAACGCTTACCACTGCATCTACCCAATACTATGGATAAACTGCCCTGCTCCCAGTAAAGGAGCTCCCAGCTACTCACAAGATCCCATCTTGCCACACGTATTTAAGAACATTGCTCCAGGAATTTTCCTCTCTTTCCTGCATCATCTAATCTTCCCTCTCAACTGGATTATTCTCCTCAGACCACCAATATTCTCTTCTTTCTCCTAAAAAAAAGAATCATTTCACTATTTTAAAGAAGCCCTCACTTGACCCCTAGGTCTCTCTCTACCTGTGGCTCCATGTCTCTCCTACTTCTAAAGAGTTTGTTTTAGAGGCTGCTTTTATTTTAAAGATCAAACTTGCAACTGTATTCCTTTAATAGTACTATAATAACTAGCACCTATTAAATGTTAATTATGTACCAGCCACCAGGCTAAATATGTATATTGTCTCATGAAAATCATCACAACATGTCTGTCGTCCCCCTGACCTCTCTTGGGGTCTTCCCTGCTACTTACTCCCCCCGCCGTCACTTCGCTCCAAGCCACCCTCAGCCTCCTAACATTTTTGGACTGTCTCAGGTATGTTTCCACCTCAGGGCCTTCGCATTTGCTTTTCCCTCTGCTTGTTCTGCTCTTCCTCCAGAGATCCTCCTGGCTCGCTCTCTCAAAAAAAAAAAAAAAAAATCAGTCCAGAGACATTGTGCAAACATAACAATTGTCAAAGTGTCCCCAAGACCTTTCCAGGGGTCCATGAGGTCAACACTCCTCTCATAATTTTCCTCAAACGTATACATGTTTTTAATATTCTGCACTGCACTCATAAAACACTGCAAATATAGTTTTTAAAAACTATATTTAAAAAATGGTCTGTAAAAATATATAGTTTTGGGCTTCCCTGGTGGCGCAGTGGTTGAGAATCTGCCTGCTAATGCAGGGGACACGGGTTCGAGCCCCGGTCTGGGAGGATCCCACATGCCACGGAGCGACTAAGCCCGTGCGCCACAACTACTGAGCCTGCGCATCTGGAGCCCGTGCTCCGCAACAAGAGAGGCCGCGATAGTGAGAGGCCCGCGCACCGCACCGCGATGAAGAGTGGCCCCCGCTTGCCACAACTAGAGAAAGCCCTCGCACAGAAACGAAGACGCAACACAGCAAAAATTAATAAATTAATTATATATATATATATATATATAGTTTTATCAAGTCCATTAAATAGTCAACAAAGGACAGTGGTCTGTGTAGCCTACTGATTCCAGTATTGAGAAGGCACGTGTATCAGGAATAACTGCATTATCAGGATTTTATACCAGTTTTGGAAAAGAATTATAATCATCAGGGATACAAAAGCATACTGTGTATTTCCTTAATCCTCATCCCTACCCTTTGAGGTCAGAATCACTATCCCTATTTTGCAAATGAGAAATCTGAAGTTCAGAGAAATGAAGTGTCTTGGTTAAGAGTATGCTAACTGTTGTAGCAAACAATACCCAAATCTCTGGGGCTTAACACAGTAAAAGGTCCATTTCCCTTTTGTGTCACGATCCAATTTGGCCAATGAGGCTTGGGGGCAGGATCACAGAGGCTCTGCTCTATGAGTCAGGGATCCAAGCTCCTTCCACTGGATAATCGACATCCGTCTGGCACGTGAGAGAAGGGACAAAGCATGGAGAGTCCCACAAATGGCTTCAGAAGCCAAGTGACAAACATCCTGCCCACGCATATTCCAGCGGCCCAAACTCAGTTTACACAGCCCCACCTATCTGCACGCGGGAACTGAAGTCTAAAAGCGGGCCAGGAAGGACAGGGGGAACCCAGATATTGAGGGGCACAGCATTCTCTGCCACGTTAAGTAACATGGTAAAGGTCACCTAATTGCACATGGAATAGCTGAGAAGCAAACCCGACACTACCTAACTGCCCCAAGGGACCCTGCTGTCCAATGGAGTTTCTCCTTGCATTGCACTGAACCCACTCCTAATTTTAGCATTTCTCCAAAGGACAACAACAACAGATGGTTATAGTTCGTGTTTGTATTTTTTTAATCTGTCTTTTATTGCCTGTCCTGCAATTCCCCTCTACAAATCAGTGGTTTTAGTCTTCTGAGGGGCATACCTGTGGACACAAAATTTGGGGAGCCCTCTGAAGCCCATCCAGACTATGGAATGCATGAACCCCAAGCAAGGAACTCTACACGACCTTACTGTTAACCTACTTCTAGCTTTCCACCTGCTTCCCCTCCACTCCCATCCCCCCACCCCACTTCAGCCCCACAGACCGCCTCCTTGTTGTAGCTTGTTTCTTGATCTTTGCAGCCTCTGTTCCTTCTGCCTGACTTCTTTCCGCCCCCACCCCCGCCAGAGGTCTGCGTAGCTCATTTCCTCAAGGTCATTGCTCAGATGTCACCTTCTCAGGAAGACCTTCCCCTTCCTACCCCATCCCCGCTCCCATTCATGCTTCTTTTCTCTATAGCACTTCTCACCTTCTAATATACTATGCACTTTACATATTTATAAGTTATAAATTCTCCCTGCATTAAAATGTGAGCCCCATGAGGGCAGGGGTTTTCATCTATTTTGGTTTTGTTTACTGCTCTATCCCCGGCACCTATGACAGTACATGGACACCATAAATACCTTTTTGAATGAATTGAGGGGCAACAAAGGAGTAGAAAAGACAAGGGGCACACAGGTAGATGCGTGATGTTGAAAATGTTCTCATTCCAAAGCTGGTTCACAGGTGTTCATTTTACCACTATGCTTCACAAACCACGGAGATAGTATATATTCATACATACATATAATATTATAACATAATTTTAAAGTACTATATGAGTTTGTACAAATAATCCCACTCAAAACAGTGTGCCTGCTCAGGTATACACCCTGGAACCCTTTCTTAATCTAAATAAAAGAGTCAGGGCTTCCCTGGTGGCGCAGTGGTTGAGAGTCCGCCTGCCGATGCAAGGGACACGGGTTCGTGCCCCAGTCCGGGAAGATCCCACATGCCGCAGAGCGGCTGGGCCCGTGAGCCATGGCCGCTGAGCCTGCGTGTCCCGAGCCTGTGCTCCGCAACGGGAGAGGTCACAACAGTGAGAGACCCGCGTACCGCAAAAAAAAAAAAAAAGTCAGATGGAGAAAATCGGGCCCTCAAAATGTCATTTTCATTCCTTAGCCTTTTATTTAAAAATAAATTTTACTCATATTTTCTCCTCAACTATGCCTTAATAGGCCAATGGAAAAGTACTTTATATAATTCTTTTTAGCGCTATACCATGACCTTTTAAAAACAGCATCTTACCTTATAAAAGTGAAAATAACAGTTTTCTTTGAAAATCTATTTGAAGTGTTAGATACCTATAAGCATTTCTTCTAAATTAGTCCTTCTAAAGACATTTTCAAAGCGATTCCATGATTTGTCCAACAGTAATTAAAATTAATATAAATTTCAGCTGAAATTTTTTATTCCACAATTCACTTTTCAAACATACCCTCTTTAACGTCTCACTAAAAACAGAGGTTTCGATTGCAAAAAGGCATTAGGATACCTAAAACATTGGTCACAGATACGTTCACAGATTAAACAAACGAATAAAGGGCTGGGCAGGAAGGAGGAGGGAAGGGAAGGGGGAGGAGAGGGGAATTTAGGGGAGAGAAGAAGAGGCAGGAGAGGTAAGGAGACACCCGCATACATCCATACTTGTACACCGTAGATGTCAAGTTTCAAAACCCAAGAAGCTTACGGGACTTAAAAGCAGACGTTTGGAAGCCATCCACTGTTTCGAAGTCCTGCTTTTGAGTTCCAACCCTGCCATTTACTCGGCAGATGTTCAAACTTGGTCTCAGTTTTATCAGTTGTAAAATTCATATGGTTTTAAGCAACTGTTCAATGAGATCATGTACATAAAACTGCTCTGTAAACCATAAAATGCTAAGGAGAAAGGTATCTTCAAATTTCTGACATAAATGCCCCAAGCTTTATTAAAAAAAGCTTTATTATACTAAATTATAATCTGATGGTTTGAGAAAGTCCTGGTATTCAAACCGCACAGTGAGAAGGTTAGAGATTCCAGCTCCACACATGATAAAGTTAATCATATTTCCTTGGTGTAAAACAAAAGGCTTAGATAACTAATAATGACCTACTGTATAGCACAGGGAACTGTACTCAGTACTCTGTAATGACCTATATGGGAAAAGAATCTAAAAAAGAGTGGATATATGTAAACGTATAACTGATTTACTTTGCTGTACAGCAGAAACTAACACAACATTGTAAATCAACTATACTCCAATAAAAATTAAAAACGAAAACAAGAGGCTAACAAGTCTTCCCAATATCCTTCTAACAAAAAGCGGGGGGAGAGGGGGAGGCAGGGAGGGGAATTATTGTCATATATATTCATTTGAAAAAAATAAGTGACAATCTAAAGTAGAAACAATGTACATTGAATCTTAAATTAAGGCCATTATCAACAATGGCTATCGACCATCTTAAGCCACTTAACCAAATCAAAAATACAAATGTGTTTCAAATAATTAAATATTCACAGAAAAAAATACTCCATACCCAACAAAATCAAACTAATTTGCCAAGGGAAAATGTAATGGGCATGGACATATAACGAACATGTTATGGTCTTTTTCAAAGGTCTATTTTTAGACATGAAACAAACTCTCTTTAATTAAAACCTTTGCTGTATACGTATTTCCTGAGCAAGTAAAACCTAACAAATCCAATATGAGTGAAACACTGTACCCTGGAAACAGTACGGAGCCCCGAGTCATTTACAACAGTAGTTTCATATAACCTTCCATCACTCTCACCACAATAGCAAACATGCAACCTTAAACTAACTGGAAGCTTTCTAAATTTAGATACCTTCAAATAATGCATCTTAAGTTATATGTAAAGGTTTAGTAAATTAGCTATTACTTCTCTTATCTTTAATAATGGGATATCATGTTTAACTTGTAATCAAAATGGAAAGAAAGCTGTTATACCATATATTAGTGTACCAAGACTCAGAGTTTCCAGTCTATATTTAGTTCACATTAAAATGGAAGCAAAGACCAAACCAAGCTAAAAATAAAATGTTCTACAAAGATGAGGGTTTTAAATGGATTGAAATCTAGCTATTTTTGGTCCCCTAAACACTGATTGCATTTCACAGCACCTTAACTTTGTAGTGCTTTGCAAACCGTTTTCCATCACCTAGGATAGGGATCAAAAAACTACAGCCCACAAGACAAATCCATGGGCCATATATACTTCTGGCACCTGATAGTATACAGCCCACAAGTTAAGAAGGTTTTTACATGTGTCAATGGCTTTTTTAAAAACAGAATATTTTTTAACACATAAAAATATTATGAACTCAAATGTTAACATCCTTTAATAAAGTTTTATTGGAACAAATGCAGTCACATTTTACCACATATAGACATATACCACATTTCAGCTTCCTATAGGTATTTAAGTATTATCTATAGCTGCTTTTATACTACAACAGTAGAGCTGAGTAATTCCAACACAGACTGCGGCCCACAAAGCTTAAAATATTTACTACCTGGCCCTTTATAGAAAAAGTTAGCTGATTTCTGCCTAGATGAATGTTAATTATTCTAATTCAAGGTATCTTCCTGCTCATCACCTATCAAAATGTAAAAACTCTTACTTGCCTTTCACATCATGTTGAGTTTCTGAACAATAAACCTGTTAATATTACTTTATTTCTTAACAATCTTCTGGCCTTGTTTCTGTTTCCCGTCCTATCTGGATCATTACCCAATCCAATGTTTCCATGCAGAACTGTGGCTAAAAGTCTTAAATAGTATTTTTGAATCTATTCTGTTTCTGTTTTAAATACTGGATATGAATCAGCATGACCCTCTAATGGGCTGCCACCTACAACCTGAAAAACACTGAGCAAGTCTTCCCTAATCTACTCTATCGAAGGTTTATGGTGAAAAATGTTTTAATCGCACAAATTGTATCTCATAAAGCAGTGAAAAATACAAATCAATATTTCCATATTGATTATACCTTACCATAAAGATATGAGTTTATTTATACATCCTTTGTGTTAAAGTAAAACCAAGGTACCAACTGAAGAATGTGGTGGTTATCCTTTTAATGGGCTGAAAGAGAGGTCCTAATCCAGATACAATGTTGCAAAGTTCTGAATATCTTTCCAGTGTTTAGGTATGTTTTACCTAAATTTAGAGACCCATTTATGGACATTAAAATTAACTGTAAGAAGACATAAATGTCAAAAAAATAAATGCACGCATAATAAACCAAATTAGGAAATAGTTTTGACACATGAAGCTTCAAGACCTTAACCAAGATGAGTCAGTGTGAAAAAAAGTCATTGAGATGGCTCCACTTGTTTACACTGTTTGGCTTATGACGGTTGAACAGTCCTAGTCTATAAGCCTGACCAATGTTCCTCCAGCCACTTGCTGCAAAATGAAAGACTACAGTATTCATGGGCCAACAAAAAGCAAACCGACTGTCCTTCACACGCATGTTCAAAACCAAGCTGGTCTGAGGTTGTATCGGTGCTGTTTCAGAATGTCTCACTCCCAGCAAACACCTGTGAAATTCTCTACAATAGTAAATCTGAATGCAAAATCAAGCTTCTCCTTGAAACAAGACTAAGAATTTAGGGATAACAGCCAAGGGTAAAGAGAGAGGAAGAGATTTGATGAGTTACAGCTCCCTTTGGCTTCCCCACATCAGCACTATTTAAACTTTTGTATATAAGTGATTTTTTTTTCCTTTGGGGAAATCGAGGCACCCATAAAATTATCTAGCGTTTAGCACCTGGGTAGCTAGATGAGACTACCTGAAATTCCATTTAGCTAATACAGAGAAAGGAAAAAAGTGAAAAACAGAGAAAGAGAAAAATAGTAGAGATGACAGCAAGGCAAAGAAACAGGAGGAAAAAATGGGAAATGAAAACGGGAACAAAGAGCATACAATATGAGGATGTGACAAGGGTACTAAAATGTACATGAGCATTTTATTAAACCACACTAATTTAAAAGGCATGCCAGTCTTATTTATTCTTTATTTAAAAAGTACATCGTGGGCTTCCCTGGTGGCGCAGCGGTTGAGAGCCCGCCTGCCGATGCAGGGGACACGGGTTCATGCACCCGTCCGCGAGGATCCCACATGCCGCGGAGCGGCTGGGCCCGTGAGCCATGGCCGCTGAGCCTGCGCGTCCGGAGCCTGCGCTCCGCAGCGGGAGAGGCCACAACGGTGAGAGGCCTGCGTACCGCAAAAAAAAAAAAAAAAAGTACATCGTATCCACTGCAAAAAAGCTGAGATTAGTGTTGTCTTAAAATAGCCCATATTTCCTTTCATAGACAGCTGGTTGATTAAATGATGACATAACATGCAGGTTAAACCGTATGAAATTTCCCATGTTGGACCATTTTTAACAGCTTTATGGAGGTATAACAGACAAGTAAGATTGTATATACTTAAAGTACACAATGTGATGATTTGATAGACATATACATTGTGGAATGATTACCACAATTAAGTTAATTAATATATCTATCACCTCACAGCTAAGAGTGTGTGTGTGTGTGTGTGTGGTGGGAATACTTTGCTATTCTCTTAGCAAATCTCAAGTACACAATACACAAGTTAGTATTATTAACTACAGTCACTATGCTGTACATTAAATCCCCAGAACATATTCATCTTATAATTGAAAGTGTGTACTTCTCCCCATTTTCCCCACCTCCCGGCCCTACTCTCTACCATTTTGACCTACTGACAGAGCAACTTCACTTAGCTCAACCTAATATAATGGAATACTTTGCCATCATTACAAAGAATGAGGTAGTCATAGTCAAGCATTAGAGAAATGATCTCCATGTTTCAAACAAACGAGATGCAGAATGTGTAGAGAATGTTCTCATTAGTATTTTTTAAATACTACATATTTACACACACACACACACACACACACACACATATATCCTTGTATGTGCATAGAAATTTTCTGGAAACACACCAAGAAAATGTCAACAATTGCCTCTGAGACAGAGACTATGTGGTCTAACGTGGGAGGAAGATTACTTTTCACTGGATACTCTACCATCACCAATATCCTCTCACACTGTCTGAACGTCTTACTGTATGTACTCGTTACTTTTTCAATTAAGAAAAGTCTGGATACCTTCCAAATGCCACAATTAACTTAAGGTTCTTCACTAATACTCAAATTATTTAAAACATTAACCAGCATTCACAAAAAGGAACACTTCACTTCACTTCACTTCACTTCAAATAAGGTAATTACTTAAGTTACTGGCTGTTTTTCACTCCAGACCTAAACTAGACACCAAACAGTTTTATGATCCTAAGGATCTTAAAGGACACTAAAATAAGTACTGCATTTTAACAATAATACCCATATATATGAAGCATTATATGTATGTATGTAATAGATACACACAGTCATTCATTTAAGAAATACTTACGACCTCTATGCACAACTCACTCTGCTGTAGGCCCTTTGTATGTCTGTATATAAGTGCTTTCCAAAGAGAGAGCATATATGTGCAGACATATGTAAGCACGTGGATATGTACGTGTAAATACGTGTGCGTGTGCCACAAACACCACCCCAGGCTGCTACATAACCAGGGCAGAAGATACCATTAGTAATCACAACTTGTGACACCTAGTGGTCCCTTGGTTTATCTTCAGGATATACAAGCTCCTGCTGTCTTAAATATGACTGAGCCTTGGGCTAATCTCAGGGCCTCCTTCTCCTCCAGTCTCCTCCATCTTACACACCTGTGGAAGGGATCAAGAGTGTCTGTCCTTTTCTAAAGATCTTTTCCCTTAACTCTCATCTGGATCATAACTGAAGACTGGAAACCAACAGTTAAATTTAGCAGTTCCCATTCTATGAATTCTGTCCACTGTCCTGCCCTCAACCCTGAGAATCAGTACCTGTGGTTAAGAGATGTAACTGATGAAATCTGTAGCAGAGATGAACAGTCTGGATTGGGGGGTTGGGACAGGCAGGGAGGACAAGGCCCACCAGTTTCAGCCAGTTTAGGCCCTGATTTCATGTGTCCATATATGATAATGTTGATGAACTTGTATGCACTTGTATAAGCTAGTATAAAAGACAGAACTTCTGAAATTCAATAAATACATCTTAGAAATTTAAGGAACGTTTCATTTAATGATCACTAATTATCCCTAATCATGGCAAAACATTATGTGCTAAATATTTTTGTGAGAAAGTTAAATGGAAAACCAAGAATAAACATGCTTTCTGAATTTACTCTTAGTCTCGATATAGATGCTTTACCCCAAACCATAGATAATATCAAATTTAAAGAGTATAGTCGTAGCTATCATCATGAGTTCAAGAACCCTTCAAATTTTAGTGGTACTCCCAACAAATTTGTTGTTTGACTTTACTCAATTCAAATTAGAGTTATCTCTAAATTTTCTTCCAAACAGTATAAATTTACTGGTCAATCTTGATGTAAGTATACATGGAATTTTTACCATTTCAGTTGAATGTATAAAAATACCATTTTTTTAAAACCTGCCATTTTGCCCATTATTAACACAGTTTTGGGAACTTTTTTTTTTTAACTAAGATTTCAAATGTTAAAGGTACTCTCTGTTAGGAAAGTCCCTATTTTGTTTAGCCTTAATCTTCTAAAAATACATTAAACTCCATATCCTTAATTTATCAAAATTATATTAAATTAAAAATGTCACCGTTAAAAGGAGGTTACAAGATGTGCACTTAAAAATGAAGCATCTTTGGGATTCCCTGGTGGCGCAGTGGTTGAGAATCTGCCTGCCTATGCAGGAGACACGGGTTCGTGCCCCGGTCTGGGAAGATCCCACATGCCGCAGAGCGGCTAGGCCCGCGAGCCATGGCCGCTGAGCCTGTGCGTCCGGAGCCTGCGCTCCGCAGTGGGAGAGGCCACAACAGCGAGAGGCCCGTGTACCAAAAAAAAAAAAAGAAGCATCTTTGACTCTTCCCTAAGTGCAGCTTGTTAGCAGTTGTGTGTGTGCTTACACATATTTATTTTAGAAAATAAGGAGGCAGGTGCAAACATGAATCCACAGACATATAATAAAAGTTCTATTTTCATATATGGGTCCATTAACCTTAGAAAACAAATTCTCATAAAAATAGGTATAGAATGAATTAACTTCTGCAAATTTATTCTTAAAGAGCACACATATCCAATGATTTTATTGGTTCCCTTTTCAAATTCCTCGTTAAAGTCCCCCCGTGATAACTGACTCTCAGCGTGATGATTTCTACAGTATGATGAAAATTAGAGTGTATAAATAATCCTTCAGTCAGTCGTAAGCATTTGCTATATATACATATAAAATTAAATTAAAACTCTCAACTTTGAGCCCTCACAGGTCAACAGTACCTGCTACATAAAGAGTAGCACAGCATGCTTATCTCCACGTGACACAAAGCAGTTACTTTTCATTATTAAAATTAACCATGGGTGTGTCGATAAGATAAGAACACTGCACTTAGCGGGAACCTAACTCGAGGTCTGTTGTTTGTGCCGCGTTAGGGTGCGGTTAACCGCGAGCATCATTTACCAAAGGGCAGCAAAGGGGCACAGGGACTGGCAGGTGTCACCTCCCCATCCACCCTCTCAGAGTGGGCCAGGGAGAGGCAGGCTGCTGCCCACGGGAAGGGAAGGTGGCGAAGTTCACTGCAGCTCTGGCTGGTCAGCCTGCACTTCGCTCCCTGCGCAACGCACTCTACCGAACCACTGCACGGCAGGTAGTACCAAAAATGAAACACTCCTTTTTAGATCCCTGAGTGGGAACTCTAAACAGCGCTTCCGCTTTTTCCCACGCTCCCTGGTTCCTTTCTCCTCCGCCCCTGCCCACCCATCTCCCCCGGAACCCACCCTGGAGGCCCCAGCGCGCCGGCCGGGAATCCCTTTCTGCGGCGCGCCGTCCGGCTCCCCCAGGCCCCGCCTCCGGGCCCAGGCCCCGCCCTCACCTCGGCTCCACACTTTCCCGGGATCGCCCTGCGCCCCAGGCGCCCACTCTCCTCTTCCCCGCCCAGCCGCCTCCCGTCTTCCACGCTCCCCTTGGGCCCGCCTCACCTTGGTCCGGATCTGCCCCGAAGTGGACACTTTGCGGATCAGTTTCTGGGGTCCCTCTTGCTCCGCTTCGCTGTCGGACGAATCCTCTCCGGGCCCGGCCGAGGCAGTGGCGGGGGCTACCGCAGCGCCGGCCGCGGCGGCCGCTCCTCCCGCGGCGCCCGAAGGGTGGTGCTGGCCGCCGGCCCCCGCCATCCTCTCCGACTCCTGCGGGGACACAGCACCGCCCTGCGGGGGCGGCGGCGGTGGTCAGTAGGTGTGCTCTGCTCGAGCCGGGCCCGGAGCCCCGCGCCGAGGCGCCGCCGCCATCTTCCCCTCCCCCAGCCGGCCCCGCGGGGGAAGGGTCGCCGGGGACCAGACGCCTCCCGCGGCCGGGGCCCTCCAGGATCCCGCGCTCCGCTCCCGCCTGAGTGGCGACCGCGGTGGGGCGCAGGGGACACGGACCCAGGCCCAATGGGACGGCAGCGCACCCAGCCTCGGGATGTTACAGGGTTCCTGACCCGGAATACAACCGGCGCGGGTAGAGAGGATGGGAGCGACAGAGGGATTGGGACAACCTCCCACTTCCCCTAGGGTCTGGGGTCCCCAGGACGGACGGGAGGGCGGGGGAGACGCGAAGCCTCCGCAGCCCATCCCCGCAGGCACGGCAGTAGCGAGGCTCCCTCCCTCGGTTCCCGGGCAGCAGCGGCAAGAACGGCCCCGGGAGTAGAAAGGGAACCTAGCTTCCTCCCGGCTCCCCTGGGTGCTCCCGCCACCTCCTGGACCCAGAATCTCTCCAGAGACACTTGGGCCTCGCCGCACAGTTCCCACGAGTAAAAGTCCCCTCCGGCCCCGAGGTGGATGGGCGCTGCCCCCTTTGTCTCCGGACCCCGGAGCCCTTCTCGGCTGACCCGTACCTCTCCCGCCTCCGCCTAGGGGTTCGGGTCCTTTCAGCTCTCCCGACCGTGGCCTTTAGTTTCTGGCCCACCCCCACTCCCATCCGGCGCACACGGAAGAGAAGAGCATTTTCCGGGAGGTTCCACTCGGCTCTGAGAACTTTTGGTTCAGAAAGAGCGATCCCTTTGGCTAACAGGAAACTGGCCAGGGCGTGGAGAGACAAGCAAGTACCCGCAGCCCGAGACGACAGAATGCAAAATAAATATCTAAGCTGAAGCGCTAACCGAGACTGCCTGGAAGAAAACAATGCACTGGAGCTGTGTGAACACCAGTGCCCGAGCACGAAAACATTGGAAGTCCTGGGAGAGCCACTCCCTAACCCGGACTAGAGCAGGAGGAAATGGGATCAACAGGCGGCAGGCACCGCTCACAGCTCGTCCCCCGCGAGCGGGCTGAGCGGACACTTGGGAATAGCAGCCTCGCGGTGCGTTGTGCACGCCCCGTGCCAAAGAACCCTTGTAGGTGTGGGAGGGCTTCCGAGAGAAGAGACTAAAATGACAGATTCCTCTTGTCGTCCACAGGGAATTCCAAACTGGTGTTAGCTATGTTTTTAAGTAGGGCAAAAAGTCCCTGCCAGATTATGCAGTCTCTTCACACTTAAGGAAAGCATTCAGTCTCTTTAGCGTGTTCGTGCCCTTCAGGGTTCATTCGAATTTTTTCAACTGACATGACCTTTGAGGGTCCTCCAGACTAAGGGAGGGATGTTTTAGTTTGGGATTTTTGTTGTTGTTGTTTGTTTTTAGTTTCAGTCTTACTCTCAATAATTTGCTGTGACAGAACTAACAGTTCTAAGAGATTTTAAGAAGCAATATGCAATCCTAATACCACTGTCTATCCACACGGTAGATTAAATTGACTGAAATGTAAAATGTGCTGATTAGTTTGAATGTGCAAAGACAGGAGATTGCTGCCAGGTAATACTAATTGATAAAGGCTACTTCTCCAGCCTCAGTTGTCTTCTTTAGGAAGGGAAGGAGGTGGGAAAATAAACTTTAAGAGCCCTTATGGCTCTGTAAAAATGCAATTCTATATCTACAAAGAACGTACTGCTGAGAAGGGAATTCTTTCAGAGAAAAAAAAAAATCAAAATAATGGCCTTTATCCCAACCCAACTGTTTGGTCACTGACAAGTCCAATGGTCTGACAATGTAAATAAGAGCGCCTAGTAAAGGGCCTTTTGAAAGACTAAACCTAGTTCAGACCTCTCTTTTAATGTAAAGAACCTGAGGCCCAAAGTCACAAGCGGGACCAAAGTCAAAATCATGTGTCTTATTCTAATGTTCTATTCACCTTACCACATCATACAACAAAAGTTAGTCAATTATAATATGTTTCTGTTCACACTTTAGGCTTTAAAATTTTATATAAGTAACATTTTCCAGAAGCCAGGCAAAGAGTGATTAAAGGAAAAGGCATTGTTTAATGTCCATGCCTATTCTGTGATCTTAAAAAGAAGACTGAATACACTTCTCACTCTGATTCAAACACTGATCGCTTAAAAATATTAAAATAGCTTCCCGTGCAAAAGCTCGGCAATTAATGCTTCAAAGTAAAGGTATTCGTTACTTCATAAAAAATTAACCTCAGTTATCCCTGCTCTTCAAAGACTCCTGTAACAAGTTCTAAAATTTGGTTGTGACTTTGAAAGCACAGCCAGTCTTAGCCTGCTCATGCTAAATAAGTGATCCCTGCTCTACAATTTCCCTAGCACATACTCAGAGTGAAATACTGTGTAAGCAAGTGAAGGAATGTTGCATCATTTCCCACAAAAGGCAGCTCGTGAAAAATCCCTCTTTTCTTCAATCATCTCTTCTGAGGAACTGTTTCAAATAATCCCAGATTTAAAGTAGCTGACCCACTAGCAACTTTGCAGGTTTTATCTGCAAAATTTCCAGAATCAATATTTAAGCTGTATATTGTATACTTGCAATGCACTTCGCTTCCCTTAAAAATATAATAGCAATGTCAAGAGCTCAATATTTGCAACCATTTTAATGTACCTCAAAATAGCAACTAAAACAAATTTCAAATATGTGGCATATTACATTATTTCTTTAATTTACAAGATTTCCTTGAATTTTTCCTTACTTGGCGTTTTCAGATTTTCAAATAATTTCTTAGATGTGTCTTACATATTTATTATTACTTTGAAATCTTTGTTTGGAACACAACATATCACAAACACACTATTACAAACTTGGACATAAGCCACATAGACACTACATTCAAAAAGAAATGGAAATAGAAGCTACCACTAAATTAGGTTTAGGTTTCTACTTAATAGGGCTTTCTGTCCCATTTAAAAAAAAAAAAAACTATTATATTGAAGATGTATAAGTTAGAGCCAATTCTCATTCTGATACCAACTTTATGAATATTAACATTAATATCTATAGAGATTTTTTGAATTACATTCTTATTGATCACTACTCATAACAAGAGGTTTAATATCCATTTGCAACTTTTAAATCTCATGTTCTATGGTTTTACATTAAATATTATATCAAACATAAATAAGTCTACATTTATATTCTGAAGAACCCAAGTACACAGGCACTTTAAAAAGAGTTAGGTTCTAGGACTCAAGTTTCTAATCAATGGGAACCATGCAAAGAACACTGCAGGTTGAACAGGTACAGACCTGCTTTCATTCAAACTTTAAAACTACTTCCGTAATACACTATTCCACATTTAGAATTTAACATTCAAAACTTCATTAAAATTTCCTTAGTTGTTACCTCAACGAAAAAGATTTCAAAATTAATTGTGATATCAATTCCATGTACATATGCTCATCACTGTACCTAAGGCAAAAAACCTTTGGCCGTCTAGACTTAATACATAAATATACTTGTAAACTCTCAGTTATGTTTTGGCCCTTTTTCCTTTGAAACTCTTCCCTTCCTAATTTTTCAGTAGTTCTGAATAGTTTCACCAGAGCCAACTACATAAAAATCATTTGGATATAAAAATAAATTTTAACAAGTCAAAGGTACTCTAGTGTCCCTGCACTGTTTAAGAACTACTTTGTAAATGCTCCCACACTCTTCTAAGTTCTGGCTAGAATTCTAACTATCCATTTTCCCCCAGGATATTATCTACAAGTAAGGGCTGCTTGGCTAAATATCTTCCTACCCACCTATTTCCAAAGTATTTTTTAATTAATTAGAAATTTAGGTAATGTCTCTGTTTCCACTGATTTCATTACATTCCAGACCTAGCATTAAAGAAAATACACAGACACCTGAATGCTAACATTTATCTTCTTGTAGGCCCAGTGCCCTAGGTGGAGTAATGATAAGGCTAACAGTTTATTTAAATGCCCTCACTTAACTAAATAACTTCATTTCATCTCCATGTACAGAAAAGTCACGATGGCCAGCAGCTGCTTCTCAGCTCCAGACATGGGTGCATTTCAAGTTAGACTTGCCGTTCTCTTTATTATTACTCAGCATCGATTCCTGATAACTATGTTTACTCTTCTGTCAGAATAGTTCTATGTAGAATCACATCATTTTGGGGTCCGGCAAAAAAGGATAAGGAAAGTAAATCCTTACATGTATGCTGGCATATACAGTAAGGGATAATGCAACAGGATCTGTGTGCTGTGAATACTGCCTGTTCAATATTGAATACTCCTTTTCATAAATGTAAATGAGTATACTTTTAAAGTATTAAAATTGCCTATATTTGAATTTAAAAAACAGATTTTAAATGACAGCAAAATAGAGTCCAGATCAAAGCAGATGTTCTTAACCCAAGGTCTTTGAGGGTCCACAGATTTGGTTTTGGGAATTCTGTGATTCCCTTGAAATGTTATTAAATTTTTATATGTATGTTGCATGCGTACACTTTGGGGAGAAAGAGAGTTCATAGTTTTGATTAGATTCTTAAAGGGATCACTGATCCAAGAAAAGTTCAAGAATCCCTGATTTTGATGAAATTTGTTTTGAAAGGAAAACTGTCCTTCAACATACTTAGATTAAGTTGGTACTTCCCCACTTAGCTCCACACGTCTGAAATAATTAACATTTAAATACTCTATTTCCCCTAATTTACCCCTTCTTTTTTCTTGTATACGCCACTTTTCAGTAATTTGGATAACTTTTCTAAGAAATTAAGTGAGAATCCCCTTTATTAGTTCTTAGACTTTGTGTCAGACATAGCTGGCCACAGGGTTTCAAATAAAATCACTTTGTCAAAAGTATCATTTTATACCACACATGAGATCTCTGAAGATTTTTTTTTTTGGACTCTCTGAATGTAAACTATTAATATGTATGAAACAAGACACTCTGTCTACTCAGAATGAACACTCTGTGAGGATTTAAGGATTTGTGCCTGTGCTGTCAGCTCCAACAGTCCTGGAACATAGTAGGTGCTGTACAAAATACCTGTTGAGTAAATAAAAAGGCTTTCAGTGTTTAAAGAAAATAAACCTAATTTTTTTAGGAGAATTCTGCAGCTGGACAAAGTGTCACAATTCATTCACGTATTTCTGTTCGGGCTCTAGCTTCAAAGGCTAATAAATGAACATTTTCATTTTCGTCACTATAAGTAAAGCAAAAATGAAAGTCTTCCTCTGTTTTTCTAGGCACAAAGTAGTTGAGGCATCAGCATCCTAAAGTATTTTTCATTGTGATTGGTGTTGGCTTAAAGTATGCAAGTTCAAAAAAGACTTCACATAGGAGAGTTTAAAAGTAAAAAAGTTACAAAACCAGGTCACTGAATTTAGTTCTCAGTGATCTTTGATTTAAACTCCAAAACTGAATTGTTTTTAGTTTCAAGAATAATTTAATCCCCAGGCATAACCACAATAGAAGAAATACGAGTAGATTGGCAACCTAACAACATGTTCAGATTTACAAAAGCAAAGACAGCTGCAGATACAGATGGATCAGAGTTGAAGGAGCTGGGAGTGTACATATTAGAAAAAAAAAAAAAAAGGATAACCAAGCCTAGCACCTGACCTAGAAGCTCTCAACAGGCAGGGGGCCAGCCTGAGCAGATAACGCAGAGTCCCTGGGAAAAGAGCATCCGAACATGTTGAACAAAATACTGATGAGGCCAGAAATTTCGGACGAGGCTTTTCAAATAGGTTCAAGAATTTCAACCAAGGCGGAGTAGCAAACATCGAGGCAGGACGTAGAGAGCCAAAATTCGATGCCAGGGAAAAGGCAGCCCACACAGGATTACAGAGCTCTGAGCGAGACGGGGGTTTCGGGGTAGAATCACTGGAGAGATGCGAGGTGATTCTGACTGAGTTGGCAGAAAGAAGTTGGAGTTTGAGGGACCAAATCCGAAGCCCCCCGGGCTCCTGATCCTTATCCTCGCACACACAATGCACACGCACACGCACACGTTACTCTGGCCCCTAAAATTACCCGACCTCTGCGTTGTATGGGCAGGGAAAATCCTCGTCGAAATCGAGGTCAGCTTCCCGCTTCATCCCTGGCAAACCCCTTGACCCCTAGAAAAGCCCGGGGCTTTAGCGGCGAACACGAGGCGGAGGCGTGGTTCTGGGCTTCAAGCCGCGATCCGCCTAGCCAGCGCGTATCTCTAGGAACCTGCGCGCCCAGGTGACGGCCCAGGGCGCGGTCTCGGGAGGGAAAACCGGTTTCCTCCGAGCCATGAACGCGGACCCACAGAGTGGGTTTCTCCTTTCCCCCTCCCTACCCACCCTCCTCGCTCTAAAATCAAGTAAAAAGTTGAGAAGTCGATGAAGCACGGAAACAGTCCTCCGAGGGCCGTGGTCAGAGGATCGCCGGCGGCCCCTCGAGGAGAGTCTCGGCTGGCCGGACAAAGGCGCTCCGGGAGGCGCGCGAGGAGGAGCCCGGGCGGCGGAGGAAGCGCTGTCCCGGCTGGGAAGCAGCTGGGGACCTCATCCCGGGCCATTTCCTGAACGGAACCCGGCCCGGGCGGAGGCGGGGGTGGGGAACAGAGGAGAAGTGGGAGGGGGTGGGCGCGGGCGCTGTACCCACCGGTTCCTCCCAGGCCGGGCTGCGGGCGCCGGGCGCGGGGCGCACGTGCTGCGGCTCCATCGCGCCGGCCCGCGCCCGCCGGCCGCCCGAGCGCGCAGACCCGGGCCCCCGCCGCCGCCGCCGCCGCCGCCGGGGCCGCTGGATGCGCTTCCCTCGCCGCGGTCCTCACGGCCGCTGCTGCCGCCGCCCCGGCTCCCGCCCGGGGCCAGCCACCGGCCCTCCCGCCGTCTCCGGCTTCCGCCGCGCTGCGCTCTCCCGCCCCCGCGCCGGTCCCTTCCTCCACCTCCACCTCTTCCTCCTCCTCCTCGGTCCAGCTCCGAGCGGTCCGCTCCCCGCCGCCGCCGCCGCTGCCGCCGCCGCCGCCGCCGCCGCCGCAGCCACCACCACCGCCTCCCACGGCCGCAGAATCCGCCCCTCGCTCCTTCCTCCGCCCCCGGCTCCCTCCCCTTTTCCTCTCCGCTTCCCGCCCCTCCTCCCCGCCGCTCCCTCCTCCCGGCGGGCGGCCCGGGACGCACGTGACCCCCCTGTCAGGCCTTATAAGGCGCGGAACCGAAAGCGGCCGCCGGGTGGTCAGGGGCACCGGGCGGCAGTGGGGACAGGAGAGGCCTCCCCCGGGGACCGACGCCGAGCCGCAGCCGGGCGCTCGGGGAGCGGCGGGGAAAGCCCGGGCTGGGCCGGCCGATGCGCTGGCGACGGGAACGGCGGTGGCTGCGAGTCCCGGGAGACGCCTCCAGCGCCCCTCTCCCCGAGTCTCCCTCTCCCGGTGTCTGCAGCCAGTGCCCGCCTCCCTCCAGACGCCGGCGGCCCGCGCGGCAGGCACCTCCCCTCCTCTGGGCGCTGAGGCTTGAACGAAATCACGCTGGACAGTAACCGACTTCGACAGAGCGAGGGAGATAACTGCATTCCACAGCCGCTGTTGAACCAGTTGCTTTAGGGATGGTTTATTCTTTGTGACGTTAAAAGCACTGCAGATGGGTTAGCATCTGCCAGAGGGGTTAAGCTTGAGGGAGTACTTCTTTTATTCACTTTTAATGATTAACGGTTTCATGGGGAAAAAACCCTGCTAAGGAGTCGATCTGTCTTCCTATTCGAGCACTACCTTCAAGTTAGAGGGGAAGGGACTGGCAGTGACTGCTCAATAAATGGCAGGTCACCTCGTCCCGCCCTTTGAAAACAACGTTTCCGATCATCTTTTTGGCATCGAAGACGATTTCCATCTATTTCCAATCCAAGAATGGCTTTTCACAGGTTATTCCGTCTCCTGGACCTTCAGGCTCCTTCTGTCAGCATCTTCCCAAGGCCCCTAATCATGTCAAATATATTCACACATTTTTAAAACAAAATGAAATTTTCAAAACACTTAATTGATCCAGTCTGTCTCCAGTCCCCACCTCCTCACAGCCAAGCTCTTCGGGAGATAAACGCCTTTTCTCAATATTCTCACATCCATTTCTTCATCTACCACTCATTCTTCCCTGCAAACCCACTTCTGTGCTCACTCTTCTTCCGAGTCGACCCTGACAAAGGTCACCTATGGTTTTCAAAATTCCCTAAGCCGTTGGGTTTTTCCCCCCTCCACCTCCAATTCCCTTCTTATTTAAAATATCTGCAGCATTTGTCACTGGGGACCAGAACTTTTATCCTTGAAACTATCTCTTCCATTGGCCACTGTGACACTTCAGTTTCCAGTTCTCTAACCATCTTGCTCAGCCCCTTTGCCATCTCTGACATGTTGGAGTGCTTAAATAGTCTGCCCTTGGTCTGTTTCTAATGCTGCCTGGTCTATCCAGACCCACCCATGACTTCAACTACCAACCATGTGCTAGTAACTCGTAAAGTGTCCATCCCTATCCCAGATCTCCAGTCTGTAAAGCCAATTTCTTATCAGAAATTTCTACCCAGACGTCCCACTGACCTTAAACTCAGCTTGACTAAAACAGGAGTTAACTTTCCTGCCAGTTGCCTGTTCTCTCTAGTCTCGTTCTAGTAAATGTCTCCACAATCCGCCTAGTCAACCAAAGGAGAAATCTGAAAATTGTCCCAGGCTCCCCTTCTCTCCCCCATTGCACCTCCGTGGACCAGACATTCCTGCCCATCACCTTCTCTCCATTTCACTGCTCTTGCCTGGTTTCAGGTCCTTTCTTTCAAGCCCCTGAAACACTGCATTCCTTTCCTCATTAGTTTCACAGCCCCTCAGCTGGTTACACCTCCACCTCTGCCATCTCTCACCTCATGGCTAAAATAAGCTTTCTAAAATGCAAAATCAAGCAAGTCATTCCCTGGATAAGCACTTCAAATGGCTTCATCTTGTAGTATGAAGTCCCAATACCTTAGCCAGCATCTATTTCTCCAGTCTCATCAAACACTCTGAGTTCCTCGAATGCAGTTCCCTGTCAGGCCACTTATTTTTATACAGTACCTTCTCATGGAATACCCCTCCTCTTACTCAGCCTGTCCAAACACCGATCATCTTTCCAGAATCAACCTAAGAGTCACCCTTTTTTATGAAATCTTTTTTGACTCTGCTGGCCACTCTCTCTAGACAAAATGCACACCCCTCCCTCCATAATGCTGTAGAATACTTTATTAAACTCATTTTCTTTTACATATAATCTCTCTGATGACAGGTAATGTGACTGACGCCATCTTCCTAGTTCTCAGTACAGTTTTTTTTGTTTTGTTTGTTTGTTTTGTTTTGTTTTGTTTTTGCAGTACGCGGGACTCTCACTGTCGTGGCCTCTCCTGTTGCGGAGCACAGGCTCCAGACGCGCAGGCTCATCGGCCATGGCTCACGGGCCCAGCCGCTCCGCGGCATGTGGGATCTTCCCGGACCGGGGTTGGCGCACGAACCCGTGTCCCCTGCATCGGCAGGCGGACTCTCAACCACTGCGCCACCAGGGAAGCCCTCAGTACAGTTTCTGATGCATGGGAAGTGCTCAATAAATGTCGAATGAGTGAATTATATGATCGAATTTGACTTACTATATTTTTATGGCTGTAGAAAATGTTCCCCATGCATTAACTCCCAACTCTGCAAATAGTGTTATTATCATCTTTTATAGAGCTAGAAACTGAAACTAGAAAAGAATAAAGCAATTTGCCCAGGGTTCCACTGTATAAATTTCAAAGTCAGGACTATAACCCAGGTTGCCTAGTGAAGTTCATTAGGTGTTTATCGGTCCATTGTTTTTCCACCTTAAATTCTATTTTGTCTGATACAATTATCTTTCTTTTTCTTAGTGGTTGCCTAGTATACATCTTTCCATCTCTTCATTTTAAACCATTCTGAGTCATTATTTTTAAGTGTTTTTGTAAATAGCAGTTGAATTTTGGTATTATTTACTCCATCTGAGGGTCTGCCTTTTAGTAGTCTATGTTAACCAGTTTTCATTTATTATGTATATTAATTAGGGTAAAAGGCTCCTTCCTCCCTGCCATCCCTCAAACATAATATTTATATCTCTCTCATAAAACACTCTTGGGATAAGCGGTCCAGGGAGCTGAGTGGCTCCTTTGCCCCATATTGCTATTCCATCCTCCAGGGTGTTGCCTTTATCTACATGGTAGAAGCAGATTAGGGAATTCCAGCTTGAGGAAGAAAAAAGCATGGAACCGAAACCCAAAGGCCTAGGCCCAGAGGTGACACACTTCTCATCTGCTCATATCCCATCAGCCAGAACTTAGTTACATGGTCACACCTAGCAGCAAAGGAGCAGGAAAATGAGGCCACTAGCGGGGTAGCCATGTCTCAACCACAACTCTATAACCATGAAAGAAAGGGAATGGATTTTTGGTGAAAACTAGCACACTCTGTCACATTATGATCATTATCTTTGAATTTATTACCACCCTCCCATTTCGTATTTATTTAACTTTCTTCCTCTTTGCTTCTTTTTTCTCCTTTCTCATCTCCTGTTCTAGTCGTTGAATTTTCTTAATATACTCCCTTTTTCTGAACACTTCTACTGATTTGGAATTTATACCTATTCTATTTCAGTTCTTTAGTGGTTACCCTTAAAACTAACGTACAGATGTAGCACCTAAGATTAGTCAATATGTTCATCCCCTTTCTTTAAAGATAATTTTAAACAAACAAACAAAAATAACTAAAACACTTTAACTCAAGTTCCTCTCTTATAAACTATCTATTGCTATCTTGTATTTTTTAATTCTCCCTGATGTTTATACAGTGGTTTTCTCAGAGCAGGTTAGGAGTGTTTTCTTTTGGAAAACTACGCAAGGAAGAAATAAAGGCAAATAGAATGAGATTTGGCCCTTTGCCGTTTGAGGTATACTAACATTGAGTGGACGGTGCATGGGATTTGCTATTAAAGTGAACTGTGCCCAAATTCCTGCTTTTCTACTTATTAACCTTGAGACCTTGGGCAAGTTGTTTCCTCATGGTAAAACGAGCCTAACAAAACCAATTTCCCAGTATTGTTTGAGGACTAAATGAAATACTGTAGTAAAAATGTCTGGCATAAAATAGGTGCTCCTTACAAACATAAAAAAGCTCCAGCTGAAAAGGAAAAGAAGTGGAGGGAATATGACTTTTATGTCACATAAATTAGATGGGGAACATTGCCCCTCATTCCCTCAATGAGGGAAGTCATATACTCTGCAATTAGCAGCTCCTGGAATTAGAAAACCATAGATTTTGCCAAAGTTTACACGTAACAGATTTTTTAAGCTCCCTTTTAAGTAAATGACCCTTTGTTTTTAATCCTCAGAACAACCACATGGGGTAATTCTTGGCATCCTCATTTTGCAGATGAGGGGACTACGTTTCAGGGATTAAGCAATTTGCCTGAGGTCACAGAACTTGTAAGAAACAGAGCCAGCATGTCGAGTTCTTAGCGTGTAGGAGTCCCATCAAAGATGTAGAAGAAGCAGGAATCGTGGTACAAAGGCAGGAGCAGTAAGGAGAGTGGACTACATACTCTTCAAGAACTTTGTTGGGGGGCGGAGTTTGGTGTTGGTTTGTAGTCTAGGGAAGCAATCATGTTTCTAGGCAAGTGGGAAGGAGCTAGTGGAAAGAAAAGTGACCAAATGCCAAAGAGAGAGGGACTTATTCCCGGGAGAAGGTCTGATGCCCAGGTTGAGGAACAAGGCTTATAGAACTCTATTTCTTCAGAGCTGATAATAGAAGCATCAAGGAAGAGAAACGCACCATAAATGTTAACTGTTGTTATGACCTAGACTGGAATCTAGCCGTCAAGTGTGTTTTCTTTCCCGTTGCCCCAGGATACAGCAGCTGCCCTCAGTACAAAGGTCTGATCCAGACCGGGTCCAGTCTGTCCCTCCCTTTCCCCGGCCTCCAGCCCAAGACACCCCTTTACTAGACACGTTCCTTCCTGCACCACTGCCTGCCCACCCACCCACCCAGGGGCCTGGCCAGTCTTCCTCAGGTGCCCCTTCCTCTCATCCCTACCCTAGCCTTTTTAGCCCGGGGAAGGACCTGAGGGACTCCAAGCAGAGGACGGGACAGGACCTCAGAAGCTTTGCCTGACCCAGCTGGTGGGTAGCAGCTGTCACTGAGCCCAGAACAAAGCGGGTGTCATTCTATCTGCCCAGTCCTGCCTCTCCCACTTACGCAGCCCTGCCCCTGTGGACACCCAGTGAGGCTGGCAGCAGGCCGGGGGTCACAAGGGTGGAGGCTGAAGAGGTGGGGGAAGGGTAGAAACTGGGGGGCTGGAAGAGTGGGGCTATTTGCATTTCATCTTCATGGAGGATGGGGGTGGGCACTGCAGCACCCAGAGAAAATATCATAGGGCCGCTAACTTGAACCTGAAAATCACTTAATGATACCTCTGCTTTTTGTGTCAGCCGGAAAGTGTCTCAAAACCTTACATTTTAATTTCTTTACTGATAAGAATTCATTGAACACTGACTTTGTGCAAATCATTAACGTTGGCTTTCCAGAAATGATGTTAAACAGTTCCCATTAGCTAAGTGTCTCTGGTCGTGAGGTGTGGAACTTTTAGAACTTTACAAATGGTTACACTGAAGTTATTTATTTAACGTATTATTTATTATTGTAATATTTTGGAATGTGTTAAAGGAAAATATTTTTTAAATTTATTACTTACCAAATCATAGGTATTCAGTTTATTCATTCAATAAATATGTACTGAGCACTTACTATACCTGAGGCGGCGTATCAGGGAGATGGCTGGACCCTTAACACAGAGAGTGATAAGTGCCATGATACATGATAAGTTACCAGAGCACACGGAAGGGATGCCTAAGCCAATCTCGGATAGTTGAGGGAGGCTTCCTGGAGGAAGTGACATCTAAAGTGAGACCTAACTCTCTTTCATTAGCTGGACCAAGTCAGGTATGGAGGGGTGGCGTGGAAGGAAAGAAGGCCGAGGGAAAGAACGGATTCTTTATAAGAGCTCAGAGGCAAAGGAGAGCTCTGCTGGTTCTTTCATGTTCTGAAAAGAATTGTCATATGGGTGTTAACCACAGTATGAGGTGGAGAAGTAGAGTTGCGGCTGAAGAAAAGAACAGGTAATGGATCACGCAGGGCTTAATACAGCAGCGAAGGCTTTCTGAGTTCACATCTTTTTTTGCGGTACGCAGACCTCTCACTGTTGTGGCCTCTCCTGCTGCAGAGCACAGGCTTCGGACGCACAGGCTCAGCGGCCATGGCTCACGGGCCCAGCCACTCCGCGGCATGTGGGATTTTCCCGGACCGGGGCACGAACCCGCGTCCCCAGCATTGGCAGGCGGACTCTCAACCACTGCGCTACCAGGGAAGCCCGGGAAGTCTCTGAGTTCACATCTTTAACATAATGATAAGAGCGAGCAGTGAGCACATCATCTGATTGATTAATGAATCCTTTGAACTCCGAGAAGGCAAGTTAGGTTTGATTATAACAACTTATTATCTTCCATCTTTAATACCTGATATTATGTCTTCAAAACTAGAGAGCACAGGTACCATTTTAAAAGATCTCTTTTCTAATAGTTTTTTTAAGAAGGCTAAAGAAGTAATGGAATCATAGGAGTGAAGATTGAAGCGGGGAGGGAGGTATTTTGAACAAGCTTGGAAATCCTCTGACTAACCAGTCTGGCATCTTGAAAGATCTGGAAATTAACAGTTTCCTCCAGGGTGGAGTAAGAATACAGGCTGGAGCAGGCTTTACCCTTTGGGGAGGGGGTGGGGGACACGGTTGGAAACTTATTTCAAACACAAGTTCTTATAATGTAGCTTTTAAAGCACTGCTTTGAATAAGGAAATCAAAGCGTATAAACAATTGCAGGTTCACCTGGCATATTATTAGAATAAGATATTCTTGCCTCACAGTCTAAAAACACACCCTATCTATGACTAGACATCAGATGAGTGTACCTACAGAGTGAACTTTCCTAAAGAGAAATTTCCTGTTGGAAACAGTCAGCGACTAGGCCACAGAATTAGTCATGTTGCTTAATTTGTTGAAACATATCATTAACAAGATTAAAGGCTTTCCAAAAGCTGGGATTGAAGGTAAAGGGTCATTAGCTGTGAACAACTATACGCCTCAAAATGAAGTGGTGATTTATGAAATTAATATTCTAACCGTTTCTTCTCAGTAGTAAAGATAATCGTAGGTTAGCGTTCTCAGCGAATTGAGAGAGAAGCAGATAGATTGTGACAGAAACCGAGGGCCCACCGAGGCCAGCTCTCCTCAAGGGTTCTTCAGAGATAAAGAAAATGCTGAAGCAGACAGCGTGCCTCCGAATTACTAGGAGGCTTTGTCCCAAACCGTGATGCAGTCCCTTGCTGAGCCAGGGTAGGCTGAGGCAGGCCTACAGTTGAGAACAAAAGCAGGCTTCTTTTGCCCTTTCTTCCTCGAAAAAACAAACTGGCTTTTCCTTGCCTTCTTTTCTTACTACTCTAATGGTGAGGAAAGAGCAGTCCAAAAAAAAAATATATATATATATATAGTCACCCCCTCCACTTCCCCAGTCCCCAACCTCTCCTTAACTCCTGCACTATCCAGCTCTGCCCTTCCCCACCACAGAAGCCAGTCTTGTCAAGCTCTCCGGCATCCTCCACGTTGCCAAACCCAATGGACCCTTTTCAGTCCTCACCTAACTTAGCCTTTCAACAATACTTGACTTTTACACAGTTGACCACTCCCTGCTTTTGGACTTATGTCCTTCTCTTGACGTCCATGTTTACAAAGAACAAGAAAATGACACTCGTTTAGTTTTCTTCCCTCCTCACCTGCCACTTCTTCTCCATCTCCTTTGCTGGTTCCTCCTCCTCTGCTCATCCTCTGAATGCTGATGTGTCCCAGGGCTCAATTCCAGGGCCATTTCTCTTCTCTATGTACACCTTCTTCCCAGGGACTCTCATTCAGCCTCACGGCTTTTACCTTCCAATTACACGCTGATGGCATCTACGTTTCTATCTCCAACCCTGACTCTTCCTCAAACTCCATTCTTATATATCCACCTACACTCTTGACATTTCCATTTAGATATCTAATAGGCATATTACACTTAACATATCCAAAACAGACTTTGCCTGTAACCTGTTTCTCTCTCCATTTCCCCGCACCAGTAAAAGGCACCAATATCCACACAGTAGCTCAAGTGAAAGACCTACAATAAATCCTCTTTTACCCTCAACCCCCATATCCCCCATCACACATGCTGACAACTTTACCCCCAGAATGCATCTCTCCATTTCTAGCTCTCTCCACGTTGACCCTAGTGCAAGCCGCCATGATTTCTCACTGGACTATTACACCAGTGTCCTTATTGGTCTCCACTATTGCCCCCCTTACTCAGTCCATGTTCAACATGGCAGAAAGAATGACTTCTTTTAAAGCATAAAATCATTTCAGTTATCTGATTAGTATTTACTAATGGCCTCAAATACCACGTGGAAGGTATCCAAAATTCTTGCTAACGTGCTGAAATTTTCAAGGTGTTTTAAATCTGTCCCCTGCCCACTTCTCTGACCTCATACCATGCCACTCTCCCTCTATTCGCTATACTCCAGCCACATTGTCCTTTGTGTCCCCCAAACATGTCAAGCATCTATCTTCCTGCCTTGGAGACTCTGCACAAGCTGTTCCTTTTTTCTGTGATGCTCCTTCCCTAGTTTCATGCAGTGTTATCTCCCCTAAGAGGTTGTCCCTGCCACTCTAACCAGAGTAGTGTCTCAGACTCTCTCAGTTACTTCACCCTTTTTTATATTCTCCACAGCACTTATCACGGCCTAATACTATCTTGTCTTTTTACTCTTTCATTTGTTTACTAACTGCCTCCCTTCTAGGATGTTTAAGCATCATGTAAGGACAGATCTGGTCTCGTTCACTGCTTTATTCTCAGTACTTACGTGCCCGACACATAGTAGATACTCAATAAATTATTGTTGGACGTACACTTTGTCTCAACGTCTAAAAGCTGACATTTGTATAACACCTGCTAGGAGTCAGAGACTGTTATAAAAATTCTACACATACGTCTTCATTTCAACCCCAAAGCACCCCTGGAGCCAGGTACCATGATTTCTGCACTTTACAGATGAGGAGAAGGTAGAGGTGAGCCTAGCTCCAAAGTCTATGCTCTTCAATACTGAATGATACTGCTTGGCTTACGTCGCCCACGGAGGCCTTCCCAGGTCGGGGAGGGGCCCTGCAGCCTATCAGTCCTCCTAAGAGCCCTGAGAAAAAGAGGACCGTAAGAGAAATTAGGAAAAGCTGAACACTATGTTAAGAGAGAATGTCATTCTGATCTTAGACCTTTGTGGCTAGTGCCGTCATAGTGGGATGCTCCAACCACCCCGTGTATGTGAGTGTGTGTGAGTCTATGTGTCCACTCCCACCACACCCCACCCCCAGTGCAGAGAGGGGAAGGAGAACGAGGGACAGCATTCCCCTGATTTGGGTGAGTCAGAGGGGAGGAGATCAGTACAGCAACGAAGAGCCCTGCCTATACCTCCAAGAGGCTGCTGCCCACCTGTGCCCTTGCCCATGAGTTATCCCCCTAGGACCCCGGACCCATGAGAAGGGGACTCAGCTGCTTGAGATCCACATATGAGTTTGCTATGTTTCTCTGGCCACAGCGCTCAGAGAGCACCTTTCACCCTTCCCAGGACATGAGACTCTTCAGCATGGATTCTAGTTTCATCTCTGATCTTCCCTCTGCCTCTATAAATCACATCGAATCCAGTCACCAGTCTTGAACACAGAACAGTTCAATCTTGCAAAGCAGTCAGACCCAGGTCCACATTCTTTCCCCCTTTCACCACGCCAACCTGACCACTAACATCTCAAGCCACCACCGCTCTGGATCCTTTTCTCCTTCAGCTAAGTCTAGTCTGAAGCTAAGACTGTTTCCTGGGCGACAGCCCTCTATACATTTGTAACACCCTCTGCCAGCCCACAAAAGACGTCCCACTGTTTCTGTACCAATCGGACTCCCCTTAGCCCAGCCCATCAAATACTTTTTTTCAGTAAGGCCAATGTTTAGATTTTTGATGGTCTCATTTAGTCTTGCCTCTGTCCAGGAAGAAATTACTTTTGCTATGCGACAAGTCTGCCCATTCCTTTGTATTTGTTACTGATGGATTTCACCACTCTGGGACCCTGAAATCTTTAGCCACAATCTAGGCTTATCTAAGATGCACAGGGACTTCCTTTGGTCCTGCTGTCAAACCACAAAGATCGCCAAGCCAGGCTTTGTTGCTCATTTCTCTGACATCTCCCCACATAATTACAGAGAACAGAGATCTGTGACTAGAACTAACCTGTGAGCTTGAGGTAGCAAGTTCGGAGAGACTGCTGATGAGCCAGAGGCCTTCCCAGAGTTGAATACTCCACTTCCTTGATCCTGGAGTGGCTCGAAGATGCTAGCAAAGATAGGAAAACAGTAAGAAGTTAAGGAGCATGACCTGGGGCAACCAACCCAGAGGCACGTGCAATTCACAATTTAAAAGCCACAATTCTCACACATCAAAACACTGTTTATCTGAGGGTGACCCACAGTGACCAGGTGGAATTTCACCACTATTGCAGATAACCAGTAGTAGGTCACGTGCAAGCAAAGTGGGTAAAGCTAGATAGAGAAAGGAAAAATCTAGCTAACGCACAGAATTTTAATTCTGTCTGTGGAAGTACACAACATTACTTCCCACCCATCCTCAAAGGGGAAGGGTTCTATGTATAAATATGAATTCCAGTGATATTCCTCTGCTCCTTCAATGACACACTATCATCGACTGAATCAAGTTCGAGTTCTTTGAACTTGATTCAAAGTTCAAAGTTCTTTGAACTTTCAAAATCAAGTTCTTTGCTGTGTATTCAAGACCTTTAAAAATTTAGCTTCACCCATGCTCCCTTTTTTAGATTATCATTCATTCACTGTATTTCCCAGACTCTGGAATTTCATAAACCAGAGAAATGTTTAATGGAGAGATCAATGTGGAAGTTGTCATGGACAGCTGTCATTCAAGGCTGCTCAAAACCTTCTGAATACCCTCTACACAGTGTAATAATCCTCTATATTGGAAACCCTCCTTCCCAGAGTCAAGTCCACAAAGCTCCACTTCTCAGCCTCTCTGGTCTCTAGGCTTCAGATCTGTGACTGAGGTTCTGCCAATAAGACACACCCCCCAGGAGAGTTTGATCTTGGCCTGTGCTTAAGACTTTTGTTGTCTATGTGTATGTGCGGGTGTGGGGAGTGGCAATTTTCATTCAGAAATACACATAAGTTAGAGGAGGCAGTGAAGGGAGATACGATCCCACATCAGCCCAGGGAGAGCTAATAAACATGGCATCAGAGAACATCTTAGGTTCCTCTATCCTCCAGACAGTTTCAATAAAGGCAAACAACAAAGTCAGCTCACCTCCTCTATCTTTTCCTTGCTACTGTCCTCTGAATAATACCCAGCCTGCCTTCTGTAGAAAAAAATCTGCACCGTGAAGACAATTCGTCATTACCAAGTAGCCATATAATTTGTTCAATTTCTACAGTAGTTTATCGTTACGGTATTCTAAATTCATTAGCCTTGATGGTTTGGAAATTTGTTTTCCATTAATGTCTTTTTCTCTAGATCATTGTCTTACATAGAACAAGGGAAAAAGAAAAAAAGAGGCAGAGAGATAATGAGGAGAAGACAGAACCAGGGAGTTAAGGAGAGAAAACACCGAGAAAGAGAAGGAAAGAAAATATTTCAAAGCTAGGAAACATACTAGACCAAATTTCCCTTTCCCTTTGCATAGGTACCTTGTATTTCCCTGATGTCATCCCACTTAATTCTAATAACCATCATTTAGGTTGGTAAACAGACTGATACAGCAGATTCTGCCTAAATGAAGCCAGTGGCTATGCCATTTCCTTGAGAACACCTTCCCTGATTCCTAGACCCCTTTTCAAATACTCCTTTTTTTTTTAATTTATTTTTTGCGGTACGCTGGCCTCTCACTGTTGTGGCCTCTCGCGTTGCGGAGCACAGGCTCCGGATGCGCAGGCTCAGCGGCCATGATTCATGGGCCCAGCCGCTCCGCGGCACGTGGGATCTTCCCGGACCAGGGCACGAACCCGTGTCCCCGGCATCAGCAGGCGGACTCTCAACCACTGCGCCACCAGGGAAGCCCGACCCCTTTTCATAAGCTCACATAGCATCTTCTGTGTCTTCATTTTAGTACTGATCATTACTGTAAGTAAATAATTGTGCAGAAAGAACTATTACTATCATTTCATAATAGAAAGGTCTTTTAAATATATAAAATATTTAGGAAGAGACAACCTTATTTTAAGAAGATGCAAAATGTTTTCAAATGTAGAAAAATCACACCATAATTTAAAATACACATTTTATGTAAGTGTTTTTTATATAAGTTTATTGACTTTGGCATCTTTATTGGACACTGCAGTAAAGAAGGAAAGCTCAAATGTCCAACTTGCTGTAGTAGTGTGGTTTTTAACAGTTCACCGAGAATGTCGAGCAACGGATGCCACATTCTCACACAATCCAGCAATATTCTGGGTGAACTAAGAAAGGCTAAGGAACAACAGTTCCCACAAGTTTAGCTGCTGTTTCCGTCTTATCCTCAGAGAATGAGGCCAGGTGTCTGGCTGGTCAGGCTGCAAGAAGAACTCTCTGCCTGGGGCTGCCCAGCTCAGGCCTTTAATAGCCCTGAACAGTCAGAGATCCATATCAGAAGGCTGCTGTGGGCCAGAAGACACCGGGGAGGAACTGGCTTTAGCCTGTGGACAGGTGTTTGGAGACCACCTTGCTTAATCCTTCTAACCGTTCCCCGTACACGTTCCTTTTGCTCCCTTCTCCCGAGGTGTTAGAGGTAGGAGCTTGTGTTTTATTCGTATCGAGTTTAGAAGTATTTAAACACTTTTAATACTTTTTCCTCTTTGTCAGCCATGGTACATAACGATGGTATTTTCCAATAAAATTTCAAAGTTTAACTGGGGTATTTATAATTTACTTAGGCAGATGCTCTGTAAAGATCATAAAGCTGTTTTTAGTTTCTGCATGAATATATAATAGCTTTACCATTTGTTGAAAGAAACATAAAAACAATCAGTCTTAATTCCATATGACTGTGTGTTTAAATTCTCAGTTTGACTCCTGTAAGAACCAGTTGACTTCTATACATCAATTCAGTAGAATTAATTCCCATAATAGGCACAGTTTACCAATCGGGTGTTATTAACACACAACCATGTCTAACCTTATAATTAATCAAAGTGATTTTAAAGGTCTTCTTCAACAAATATGACATTTTTTTACAACTGGCAATTGCACACCAGTAATATGAAGATCCAAACATAATGACTGAGTCTGGTATTGGATTTTCAAAATCAAATTTCTTGAGAGGAATATTTGAAAAATCATCTCAAAATAAATGCCCTCAAAAACCATTTGATAGGGACTTCCCTGGTGGCGCAGTGGTTAAGAATCTGTCTGCCAATGCAGGGGACACGGGTTCGAGCCCTGGTCCGGGAAGATCCCACATGCTGTGGAGAAACTAAGCCCGTGCGCCACAACTACTGAGCCTGCGCTCTAGAGCCTGCAAGCCACAACTACTGAGCCTGTGTGCCACAACTACTGAAGCCCGCCCGCCTAGAGCCTGTGCCCCACAACAAGAGAAGCAACGAGAAGTCCGCGCACTGCAATGAAGAGTAGCCCCCGCTTGCCACAACTGGAGAAAGCCCACGCACGGCAACGAAGACCCAACACAGCCAAAAATAAATAAGTAAATAAATAAATTTTTAAAAATAATCAATAGCAATAATCAGTTGTCCTTTAAAAAATCCTATTCATCCCCTATGTTCATAGCAGCACTATTCACAATAGCCAAGACATGGAAACTACCAAATTGTCCATCGAGAGATGAATGGATAAAGAAGACATGGTACATATATACAATGGAATACTACTCTGCCATGAAAAAGAATGAAATAATCCCATTTGCAGCAACATGGTTGCAACTAGAGATTATCATACTAAGTGAAGTAAGTCAGAAAGAGAAAGACAAACACCATATGATATCACTTATATGTGGAATCTAAAATATAACACAAATAAACCTATCTATGAAACTGAAACAGAATCAGGGACAAAGAGAATAGACTGATGGTTGCCAAGAGGGAGGGGGGTGAAATAGGGTTGGATTGGGAGCTCGGGATTGGCAGGTGCAAACTGGTATATATAGAATGGATAGACAACAAGGTCCTACTGTAGAGCACAGGGAACTATATTCAATATCCTGTGATAAACCACAGTGGAAAAGAATATGAAGAAGAATCTATAGATATAACTGAGTCACTTTGCTGTACAGCAGTAATTAACACAACACTGTAATTCAACTATACTTCAATAAAAAACAAATTTTAAAAAATCCTATTCATTAAAGAAACAAAAGATATAACATATCTAGGGTAAATAAAAATGTGTAAGGTTTATATGAAGAAACTTATAAAACTTAGCTAAAAGGCATTTAAGAAGATGCAGATACATCCTATTCCTGCATGAAAAGATTTAAATATTATATAAATATAATATTTATATATACAGATATTTAATATATAATACTACTTATATTACATATAATGTTAATTTTCCCCAAACTGATCTACAAAATCAATGCAAATCCTAAAACCCCAATGCTTACATCCATCTGTAGACATTAACATGCAAAGATGTCCCTAATATATTTAAAAGCAATTTATGGTACAATATGTACAGTACGATGCCATATTTAAAACAAACAACAAAAACCCTGTGTGTGTCCACATATACATGCACACAAAAAGGTTTGGAAGTAAACTACTAGGAACGTTTTGTTAATTGAAAAAAATTCTAAATATCTACATGTATACAATCAATCAATATAACCAAATCTATATACCTGTAGATTAGATAGCCAGTATATATTCATGCACAAACCAAACTATAAAATTATATATGATATACCACATACACTCAATCAATCAATATAATCAAATGTCAATTTACCTAATAAATCATGTACCAAGGAGTTATATTTGTCAAATATCCATCTGACAATATACAGAAAAGTTGAAGCTCCTTTGAAGAAGTTTTTGTTTTAAGATTTCTACTTTTGCCCAGCAATCCCACTACTGGGCATATACCCTGAGAAAACCATAATTCAAAAAGAGTCATGTACCACAATGTTCATTGCAGCTCTATTTACGATAGCCAGGACATGGAAGCAACCTAAGTGTCCATCAACAGATGAATGGAAAAAGAAGATGTGGCACATATATACAATGGAATATTACTCAGCCATAAAAAGAAACGAAATTGAGTTATTTGTAGGGAGGTGGATAGACCTAGAGTCTGTCATACAGAGTGAAGTAAGTCAGAAAGAGAAAGATAAATACCGTATGCTAACACATATATATGGAATCTTAAAAAAATGGTTCTGATGAACCTAGGGGCAGGACAGGAATGAAGACGCAGACGTAGAGAATGGACTTGAGGACGCGCGGAGGGGGAAGGGTAAGCTGGGACGAAGTGAGAGAGTGGCATGGACATATATACACTACCAAACGTAAAATAGATAGCTAGTGGGAAGCAGACTCGTAGCACAGGGAGATCAGCTCGGTGCTTTGTGACCACCTAGAGGGTTGGGATAGGGAGGGTGGGAGGGAGACACAAGAGGGAGGAGATATGGGGGTATATTATGTATATGTATAGCTGATTCACTTTGTTATACAGCAGAAACCAACACAACATTGTAAAGTAATTATACTCCAATAAAGATGTTAAAAAAAAAATTTCTACTTCTGCATCCTCTGAAGATTATTTAACTAACTTATTTAACATATTTTAGGTAAACAAATAGATTTTAAGTTACTAACTGGAAAAAGGACCAATACTCTCATGAGAATAAAAAGAATCAGAGCATTTCACACCTCTTTGTCATCTCCTTCATCTTTTTCCTTTTGTTTTATTTTGACATGATGACAAAGAGGAAACTGAGACAGTATAAATGAAGTCATTTTCTCTGGTAAACTATAAATGAGCTTTTAGAATCATAGTTCATACTATATATCAAAATGAATTCTCAATGAGAATTACCAGTTTTGGAATTGCTTCTGACCAAGGAACTAATCTTACAGCAAACTAGTGGTGCGATGGGCTCATGTCCATGGAATTCACTGATCTCACCAAGTCCCCATCATCTAGAGGCCCCTTAGAGAATGCTGAAATGGTACAAGGTTGGCATGCTGTCCTATAGGATGGAGTCCACCCTTTCATGCTTTGAGCCAGTGATCAATATATGGTGGTGTTTCTCTCACAGCCAGAATGCCAGCCCAGGAATCAAGGGAAAGGGAGCCACTTGGGTCACTTTCACATGTAAGAACCCACTCACAAATATTTCCTTCGTATGCCTGCAACTTTAGGCTCTGCTGGTTTAAGGTCACAGTTCTCAAGGAAGTAATGTTTCCTCCAAAGTCTACAACATTTTTTCTATTGAACTGGAGGTTGAAACTATTAACTGGCCGTCTGGAGCTCCACTGAATTAACCTGTAATGAGGAAGAGAACACAAGGTGCCTCCTCCATCCTAAGCTCACTAAGAGAACAGCAGGCATCTTTAAAAATTCAACAGTAATAGAAAAGCAAATCCTAAGAGAGATGTCTTAAAATTTAAAGAAATTCAAGAGAAACCTGTAGGCCCAAAGAAACGGATCTCTCCAATTGAATCCGTGAACAGTGTTGCCAGAGAAAAAGAGAAGAAAATTCTAGAATGAGTACTGAAAGAGATAATTGAAAATAACTTGTCCTCAGTTAAGAAAGAACAAGAAGTCTGTCTTGAGTATGTGGAGGACTATTCCTGGATGTGTACTTGTCAAATTCTTGAACTACAGAGGCATACGATATTATTATTATTATTTTTTGCACTACGCGGGCCTCTCACTGTTGTGGCCTTTCCCGTTGCGGAGCAACAGGCTCCGGACGCGCAGGCTCAGTGGCCATGGCTCACGGGCCCAGCCGCTCCGCGGCATGTGGGATCTTCCCGGACAGGGGCACAAACCCGTGTCCCCTGCATCGGCAGGCGGACTCTCAACCACTGCGCCACCAGGGAAGCCCAGAGGCATATGATATTTACCGGAAACAGTTGAAGAGGAGAGAGAGCTCTCCCTTAAAAGTTTCGAAGAGTAGATTTTTTTTTTTTTTTTTTTTTTGGCTGCCTCAGGTCTTAGTTGCAGCACGCGGGATCTTAGTTGCGGCATGTGGGATCTTTCCTTGCAGCACACGCGCAGGCTCAGTAGTTGTGGTGCGAGGGCTTAGCTGCCCTGTGGCCTGTGGGATCTTAGTTCCCTGACTAGGGATCGAACCCACGTCCCCTGCATTGGAAGGTGGATTCTTAACCACTGGGCCACCAGGGAAATCCTGAGAGTAGAAGTTTTTTAAACTTATACAATAAAGAGGACATAAGCAAGCCCCAAGAATAAAATTATCATAGATCTCCTGAAAATGCTTGATTTTCACTGCAAATTCATCATAATGGCCTAATGGCCCTGGGGTTTTTTGTTTGTTTTGTTTTGGTTTGGTTATTTTGCTTTGGGCTTTTTTTTTGGGGGGGTGGGGGTTGTTGTTTGTGTTTAAGTCAGAAGAAAGTCTTTTGCAAACACAGAACGTGAAGGAATATTTGAACACAATCTGCATCTACAAAATAAATTACAAAAGATCGGAGCTATAGAGAGGAACAGTAAATTTAAGTGATTTTGATGACTATCACAGCAAAGGTAGTTAAGTACCTTAAGTAAAGTGTTATTGTTACGAAATCCAAAATACGAAAAGAGAACACAAAAAGTGAGAAAAATGTTTCTGATCTAAATTTAAAGTGTGAAAATGATACTAAAGGATAAACATAATCAATCTATAATAAAACTTGGTACATAGTAGGGAACTCAATAAATGTTAATTTTCTTCCTTTCCTATACCAAATGAATCTGTAAAAACACAAAGAAACAAAGGAGAGGTGAAAAAAAAAAGCTGGATTTTATAAAAAGCTAGGATATAAACATATTGGAAAATTAGAAAGCAATTTTTTTGATAAACTGAAGCAAGGGTTGGTTTTTCTGTGTTGCCAAAATTGTTCAACCGCAGGATTAACTGGGCCAAAAGGGAGAGAAACCAAATTTAAAACTCTAAAATAAGGAAAGATCTATAATAAATAATATGAAAATGATTAGAGGCTGTCATATACAATTTGTATACAAGTTTTTAAACCTAAGTGTAAATTTCAAAGACGATATGAAATAGACATGATATGATATGACATGGTATGAAATAGAAAACAAAATCTGAGAATTCTTCTGTTCTTTCAAAGCTCAGGAAATTATTCCCTCCCTAGAAGTTTGAGATAAAGTCCGTTTCATTGTCTTGTCTTTGTAACCTGAATTACATTGATTCTGGCCTCCATCCAATCAGGCAGAAACTTCCACATTTTACAAAGTTCTACACGGCTCTCCCAAAATTTGGGGGGAGGTCCCTAGAACGTACTTCAAGGAAGCTGTGATCAGTCCAAGTTGTTGCCTTCTTTGACTGTTGCCAGGCTCTGCTAATGACACTGTCTTTGCCCTTCTAAGGTGCAGATCTTCTCAAACCTCGTGGTGTTAAGACAAATTGGCACACTCACGTGAATGGCGGCTCTCTTCCACCTGAGTGGTAGCCTGTTACAGGGCTCCCACAGTAAGATTAACGGGTTACAGAGGTGTGCCAGAGTATAGTAAGGTCTGTCTTTTGGTTTACACACAGCTTCTTCCCCTCAGGGCACAAACTATCTGTCTTGGTTGAGACCGTTCATATTGTGGCCACCACTCCCCTTTGACTCTGACTCTCTTCCCATCGTGCTTGACTCCTTTTACGGTGGGCTCTGCCACAGGGTTTATATTCTTCTAGTAATTTATCACGTCTCCTCACAACCCCTACCCTTATAACTCACCCACACATCAGTTCTCCTTGTGCCTACGTCTATGTCTACAGTCCAGGTAGAAGCCAGATTTTATTTCTCTTCAGGAGTCTCCTGGCTTCCATGTAAGTCAGTGATGCAAGCAGAGGTGGGCAAGGATAGCAGGTACCACAAAATTGCACCTACCCAGTGAGTTCAAACTTCAGCCTTGACCTAGCTGGTATGTGTTGTGTATTAATGCAGACCCAGTCAGGCATCTTGCTCTGGGTACTGCAACAGATGGAACTTGATACAATGATAAAATGCATGCGAGAGTGCTTTACAACACCACATACAATGGAAACCGTTTTTAATAAAGTCCCCAATGAACTCCTAAATGCCAAATCCACTGGACAGTTTACAGCATTAATATACTTGATTTCTTTGCAATATTTAAAGCTGTTGGACACTTTCTTCCTCTCAAAACTTTCTCTTTGCTTAGCTCCTCTTATACTTCTCCATCCCCCTATCTCCTGCCTGTCTACCACACTCTCTCAGGCTCTTCACAAGGTCTTCTACTTCCACCTACCTTAGCACTTGCTAAATATTTGCTGAATAAATTAGCACTGATAATCAAATATTTATAATATGACTTAAGCAACCATTTTAAAACAAAAAAAAAATCTTTCACTAAAAAAATTTCCAGGTTATCAACGCTTAAGCACTTTGTCACAGAGACTTAATTCAATTTTTGTTTTTCTGAAGAAAAAAATTCAAGACTAGAAGTGAAGTCGTGCACTTAAATCTCTTAAATGTGTTAAAATCAAAGATCTAGTGACATTTATACATGCCTGACTCCTGGTTTTGAGCTATGGCCTCAGACAATACTACCTCTTCAAATAATAAGCAAATAAAAATTCCCGGGGAAGTGACAAAATGCCAACAGGCATTGTTTCGTGTCATTTCCTTGTTTCAGTTTTAATTTACTTATTTGTCTGTTTGTTCTGTGAGAAAGAAGTTAAGAAAGAGCTATATACAACATGCATATTTCTATCTTGTCTATTTCTTTCTCTCCTCCACCCCTAATAATATTTTTAGAGTTTTGAAAAGTTGTTTTCACTTAAATAGATTTAACTTAGTGAGTTTATATATGATATAACAAAATTATTCATTTAAATTATTTTTTATTGAATTATATTCACATAAGTTCATTTTTAATACAACAAACTCACTTGTTGGAATACATTTAGCTTACTTAACTTACAACGTTGGATTATTTTACTGTAAATATTCAGCCTACTCTGCATTCGAAAACATTAATTGCTACTTTGATTGACTTTCCATAAATTGCTTAAGTGAAGTATTTTAGGGCTCTATGAATTGGTTTTTAAGATTTAGTCTTTGGACTGTGGGAAAAAAAAAAAAGCGATAAAAACAAGGTGGAATGGTTCCATAATTTGAATGTAGGCCTTCAAAACCCCACATGACGTGCTCTCAGTCCCACTCCTTAACTCTCTGGCTTTTTCTCCTTCTGCCTCCCCCTCACTCACACTGCTCTTCCTTGCTGTACTTTATTTATTTATTTATACTGGATCACTGGTTTATTGTATCAGGATATAACCCAGGAACAGCAAGATGGAAGATATGCATAGGGCAAGGTATATGAGAAGGGGTGTGCAGCTCCCAAGCCCTTACCAGGCACCTCCCTGAATTTCCACATGTTCACCAACCCAGAAGCTCTTCCTTGCTGTACTTTAAATATCTAGGCATGCTCTACCTGAGGACCTTCTACTCAGGAATGTTCTCAAAACCTCTCATGACTCGCAAGCTTACGTCTTACAGACCTTTGCTCAGATGTCACCTTCTCCACAGGCCAACTCTGACCACCCTGTTGAGAATTGCAACCTGCCCCTCCCTCCCAGGACACTCTGGGTCTCCCACATACCTTACTCTGCTCTGCTTTTTTCCATAGCACTTCTCATCTTCAAACATTCCATATAGCATGTATGTTCATGATAAATTTGTGGCTTTAGTGCTTACTGGGACAGAACTTAAGCTGAATTTGAGGCTCCCTCCCACTTTTGAGAAAGAGACAAGGCATAACCACCTGCTTATTCTGTTCACAAAGTATCAGCCAAGAGGGGAGGAAGATGCCTTAGGTTCAGGGCTTCAATCTTTGTTTTTTCTTTCTTTTTTTTTTTTTTTGCGGTACGTGGGCCTCTCACTGTTGTGGCCTCTCCCATTGCGGAGCACAAGCTCCGGACGCGCAGGCTCAGCGGCCATGGCTCACGGGCCCAGCTGCTCTGCAGCACGTGGGATCTTCCTGGACCGGGGCACGAACCTGTGTCCCCTGCATCGGCAGGCAGAGTCTCAACCACTGCGCCACCAGGGAAGCCCACTTAATTTTTTTTATTTTTATTTTTTGTCAGTTTAAAGTCAGTGACTTATAAGCAAAGCAAAGCAAAGACAGTCTGATTAAGGCCGTTGCATTGTTCTGGCATTTTTTTAGGTCTCACCCATTTCTGTGGCCTTTTTAGAACCCAAGCTTCTAGGGCACAGAGAACTTCATCTTGACGTAGGACTGAGCAAATGCACGGAGAGGTTCTCAATAAATAGGCATTAAATTCTAAGTCCAGAAGGGGCCTTGAGATGCCCTCTCTTTACTCCTTGGTAGAACTGTTTTAACCAGCAGGGCTTCAATCTTTTAAAGGGACAGGTTTTCTGTATTTTCCAAGTAGGTGTCTTAGCTAGGACTTGCTCAGGGCTATGACACCGTGGAAGTCGCACACCTTACGATAGAAGGGTCTGCTGAGTCACTGATAACACTTAGATTTCAACAAGAAGCCTCACACTGCTAATAGCACTTGCGAGCTTTAACAATCATGACCTCTCTTGGGAGCATCCGTTTGTGTTCATTCACAGGAGCATCGGTCCTTTAGGAGGAGGGAGACACAAACGGGGTCATTTGCCTTGGTCTCCTCTCCTTTCCAGACCCACATAAAGGCAACCATATACCTCTGCCTACTTTCTGGAAATGATAATCAAAAACACTGGGAAAAGAGGAGGAAGAGAAGACCCTGACCTGGATAATCCAAAAATTATTGGCTGAATTGTATGACTAAATTTAGTACTTTTGCCTGAAAAGTACATAATAGGAAAATATATGATATTCAATAAATGGTATTGAAACATTTGGAAAAAGATAACATTATATCCCCATCTTATACTTGATATCTTACACCTGAGTAAATTCCAATAGATTAAAGTGTGAAAAAGAAAAACCAAAAATATATAATAAAATATAAATTAATATGCATTTATTATTAGAGTGGAGTAAGCTGTTCTTTATAGATCACCAAAGGTAGAAAAGAACAAGTTTGAGAGAGTTCATAGATTTTACTCCATTCAAACTTTTATACAGAAGAAAAGCTATAAACAGAGTTAAAAACAAAGCATACCAAGGAAAATAGTCAAAGGCCTGATTTTCTTCATATAGAAAGGTCTTATACAAATCAATAAGAAAACAGAATGTTTAAGAGAAAGAAAATAGTCCAAGGAAATGAACAAGCAATTCATGCAAAAAGGAAGCCAAAAAGAAACCAAGAACAACCTTTACCTTGACGAATGCCTAGTGCTGGTGACGACTGTAGAAAACTGATGTTCTTAAATACTTTCTGTGGGAGTGTAAATTGGTACACATTTTTAGAGATAGTGTGGCAATAGGAACCAAGATGAAAAAATGGATATACTCTGTGATATAGCAATTTCATTTCTAGCAAAGTATACTACGGATATCTCATATACATAACCAAATATGTGCCTAGAAGGATGCTCATGGTTGCTTTTTTGAAAAGTCAAAAGCTGGAACTACCTAAATGTCCATCAACAGTGGACATCAAATAAACAATAGTATATATCCAGACAATGACATTATGCAAGTGTGAAGTGGCATGAGGTAGATGTACATGTACTGATTTGGAAATACATCCATGATATTTCATTGAATGAAAAAAGTAAGCTATAGGGGCTTCCCTGGTGGCGCAGTGGTTGAGAGTCCGCTTGCCGATGCAGGGGACACGGGTTCGTGCCCCGGTCCGGGAAGATCCCACGTGCCGCGGAGCGGCTAGGCCCGTGAGCCATGGCCGCTGAGCCTGCGCGTCCGGAGCCTGTGCTCCGCAGCGGGAGAGGCCACAACAGTGAGAGGCCCGCGGACCGCAAAAAAAAAAAAAAAAAAAAAAAAAAAAAAAAAAAGTAAGCTTTAGAACAGTGGGAATGGAGGGATTATACTTGTGGGCAAACAAACAAAGGATATCTATAAATGTGGTGGAATAATCCTTTGAAGTGTTTACTAATGTGTCCCCCTCCTGCTACCATCACCTCCTCTGCCACTGCCTTCCACCCCCCCCACTCCCCCACCTCCACCCTCCCACCCCCCCCACCCCCCCCAACAGCCAGGGCAGCCCAGGCCTTGGGGGAGCTGGGTCACAATGGAACAGAAAACAAAAGAATCAATTCTCAGCTTTTTAGTTTCAAAAGAGAATTTTGAAACTCCTGGCAGAGACAATAGGTAAAACAATAGCTTTGAATGAATGAATGTTGATAGAAGAGCCAGTTTTCCTGCTTTAAACTAGATAAAAATATTCCAGGAGAGAAAAGAGAAGCAGAGAGCGGAGAGCTGGTGGGAGCAATACAGCGATGAGGATAATCACAGCGCCTACCTTGGGCTGAGCCACAGAGTCGGGGCGTCTGAGAGAATGCGGAGCTGTGCCCAGCTTCCTGTCTAGGGCCCCCAGAGAGTTCCTTTTGCTGCCTTGGCACAGAATAGAGGAGAGACACCTGTAAGGCAGCTTCTTTGGCTGGGGCCCAGGGAGCAGCCTCAGGATTTCTGTAAAGAATCAACAGCCAGTGGACACCTCTGGGCCAGCACGAGGCAACACCATCAGCAGATGCAGCTTCGGCCACCTGGCCACCACCAGATGCCAATCCGGAGGGCTGATGGGTGGTAGCCCAGAGCCAGAGGTGGTGGTGGGCATCAGCGTAGATGCCTGCGTGTGCAGGTCTGACGTGTGGCTGGCCATCTCCTCCACAAAGCCTGTGAGCCAACCTCCAGGAATGTAGAACAACAGCAATCCAGGGCAGTGGATGCTCCTCAATTGACTGAGAAGAGCCTGAAACGCCTGTGTTGCCTTTGCATTGACAAACATTTTCTGCCACTTGACAGAACTGGTGCTCAAAATAAAGCTTAAGATGTTATTTTTAAAAAAGATACATTTTTGCACTTCTGAATGTAGTGTCCTGAAAATAATCGTGCCTGCTATGTATAGATATATGCTTGTTTATAAATAGAGATATTCAGGATGGTATTTCATAAATTTAACGAGGGACACCTCTGGGGAGTAAAAGTGAAGGGATGGGGTAGTAGGGACTTTTCACTTCCACTCCATTTGAATTTTTGAGCATGTATTCATCTTATAATCTTTCTTAAAGACCCTGTCCTTAAAGGGTCAGAATATATGAAATCAAGCAGACAGATAAAGAAATATTTGCAGTAGAGTGTGTTACATGCTCCATTTCAATGTCCAAAGAAGCACAAATGAGACCAGACAAATGTTCCTTAGAGGTGACTCTGCAAGGATTTAGGTGACTCTTTGAAGACCCCGAGACCTGTTGTAGGTGCAGTGTCCACTGAAAGCCCCTCCATCAGGTTTATTTCAGATGTCTCCTGAGGACCTCGTCCGTGAGGAGACGATGAGTTAAGAATTAAATTTTTGACCTAGATCCAGGAAGAAAAGAAATGAAAACTTGAGCAATCCAATTATATTAATTCATTCACTCCTTTATATGAACCCATACAAAAGCTTGCAAATAAAATTCTCTTTTAAAAGACAATTTTTAGAGTGGTTTTAGGTTCACAGCAAGCTTCAGGGGAAAGTAAGAGATTTCCCGTATACCCTCTTCCCCACACGTGCATGGCCTCCTCCATTATCAACATCCCCCAGAACGCTGGTACCTTTGTTACAGTTGATGACCTATGTTTACCCAAAGTCCAAAGTTTACCTAGAGCTTACTCTTGCTGTTGGACATTCTGTGGGTTTGGACAAAATGTATAATAACATGCATCTATTGCTATAACATCATACAGAGTATTTTCATCAAATGTAACATTTAAAAAAGTCTGATTGGAACAAACTTTGCAAATAAGAGCCAAAAAAATTGATCGGTATCCTTGAAATATTTTTCACCATGTGTTTCCAAGGGTGGTACATGTCAAATGACATGTACATGACAATTCTGTGTCAAATGAACTTATCTACGAAACAGAAACAGACTCACAGACATAGAAAACAGACCTGTGGTTGCCAAGGGGGACAGGGAGGGATGGATTGGGATTTTGAGATCAGCAGATGCAAACCATTATACAGAGCATGGATAAACAACAAGGTCCTACTGTATAGCACAGGGAACTGTATTCAATATCCTGTGATAAACCACAATGGAAAAGAATATGAAAAAGAATGTATGCATATGTATAACTGACTCACTTTGTTGTACAGCAGAAATTAATGCAACATTATAAATCAACTACACTTCGATAAAATAAATTTTAAAAAAAAAGAGCATCTGTGTCTTTACTGCATTTACAAGGTTTAAATCCTGCCTCTTCCCAGAGTGGCGAACGGAGGGACTACTTGTAAAACTTTAAACATGGAAGGAAAGACTATGTTTTTATTACTACTACTATTGTTATTATCATCAATATTCTTCTTATTATTGGTGGGACTTGGGAAGGGTAAAAGAATGAAGTGTCATTTGAGCAAAGGTTAAACAGATATCTGGGGGGCATGAATTCCAAGCTGAGGGAATTATAAGAGCAAAAGCCACAGTGTGGGAGCCTGAGGTGTTTGATGACAGCAGGAGGTCACACAGGTCAGAAAGTTCACAGGGCGCCACTATGAGGACTCAAGTTTTACCCTGAGTGCGATGGGAAGCCCAGGGGAGGGAAGGTTGTGCAAATACGACTTAGAATTTAATGTCATCAATGGGTTGCTATGACTGTCAGGGCAGGGGCAGAAACAGAGCCTCGTTAGAGGTTAGTGCAATACACACATTCTGTGCAAGACAAAGGGTTTGTCTTTCCCAGGTGGTGCTTCTGAACTGCCCCCAGGTGTCTTCTTTCTCTCTTTAAGGCAGGCCTCATTGTTCACTATAATTTAATCTCACCACGTAATAATGGCGAATGTGATGGGTGATTAGGCCACAGTGATTTTGCCCCTCCAACGTTCATAAAATCATCTCTTTTGGGTAGTAATTACTGAAAACTGTAGGTAGGAAAACCAGCAAGATGGTCGTTAAGGCCTAGAACGAGAGAATCAGGAAGAAAGGCTATGTTTTTGTTACTATTACTATTGTAACTATTGTACTATTGTACCGTGATGTCCTTTCAGGCAGTGGAACTACCGCAGGAGTTCATAGTTACTCAGAAAAGGAGGAAGTACTTTCCCAAAGGGCTTCCCTAAATAGAACAGGTAATGAAGAGCGACCCATTCCCTGAATCTGAACAGCCTCAAGCCAAAGCTGGAATGACCACTTGGATTCTATGTGTGTTATTTTGCTAGGGCTGCTGTAGCAGAATACCACAGACTGGGTGGCTTAAACTATAGAAGTGGGTCTTCTCACAGCTACGTCTAGAAGTTCATGGTCAAGGTGTTGGCAGGTTTGGTTTCCTCTGAGGCCTCCCCACTTGGCTTGCAGATGGCTGTCTTCTTGCAGTGTCCTCACATGACCTTTTCTCTGTGTGTGTACATTCCTCACGTCTCTGTGTGTGTCCAAATTTCCTCTTCCTATAAGGGCACCAGTCAGATTGGATTAGGCACATTCCAACAAACTCATTTTAACTTAATAACCTCTTTAAGGCCCTATCTCCAAATACAGTCGAGTTTTGAAGTACTGGGGATTAGGTCTTTCACATTTGAATTTGGGAGAGACAAATTCAGTTTATAGCTCAATGATTGTATATGTTTTTAAGAACCACAAACATACATAACCAAAAATGGATTCCTACCCCAGGGAATAAGTATAAAGGAAGAATAGAGATGAAATTTAAATGCACGAAATTACATTGAAAAGAAAAAAAAAATGCTTAGTACAAGTTAAAGAAAAACATTTCCCCAAAGAGTTAAATCACTGTCAAATCATTTCAAGCCAGTGGTAAGCTGGGTTAATTGTCAAATACTTCAGCAAGATCTAATGGGGGAGTTAACAGCAGTTATTATCTTAAAAAGAACATATTTCTTTGAAATGCTATTATGTTTTAGAAGCACATAAAAGGTTTCCAAGGAGAGTCCCTTTTGTGTAATGGTGCAAATTGAACTGAGGGGTATGCATCATTTCTGGGTGACATCTGTGGGTAAAGTCAGAAAAATCCAAAGGTTGCACACTAGATAAAGGTAAATTTGCTTGAACTGGAAGATTTGAGATAGCTTCTGCAGATGGAACACAAAAAGCTTTGTAAAAACAGAGACAATAAAAGGGGAAATAGCAGGTTTTAGAACCTTGTAGGTTTCCTGCTGTTTATAGCTCACAGATCCAAATATAGCTGTATTTTAAGTTTTTAAAACATTCATTTTGTGTGAAAATCCTTCTCTATAGGCAGTCTTTGCCTTAGTGGAACAGGCTAGGAATGGAATATCTGTTAACTTCATACGTCTCTTTAGCAGGAAATGATGAGAACCAAGGATTCCCTCGGCTATCTAGATTTTCTGAACATAAACGAAAGAACTTCTGGGGCAAGAATAGTGGAATAAATAATATTAAAATGGGAGAAAGGAAAATAAAATTATTAAAGATTAAAATTGATTTAACTTAATTTTAAAGTAATTAAAAATAAATTTAAAAGGAAAAAAATACATCCAAAGAGAGCCAAAGACTAATCCTTAGTCCAAAGGCTAATCCTTACTTCTCCTAAATTATTATTTTCTCTCCCGGCACCAATCCCCTTCAGAGACCGAGAGCTTCTAGCCCACTTCTTTATGGTCTGTTCCAGCTCTTTCTCCTGAGATTGGTATTCGAGTAGTATGAAACAACTGAACATTTGAAAGTGCCTTAGCAGTGAGTTTTGTTTTGTTTTGTTCTTTTACTGTGAATCCATTAGACCTCTGCCTTTATTACATCTGTAAATGGACCCTCAGTCTAATAAAGCTCTGGGTGCATCTAGGCCATGCCTCAAATACCTCTGAAGTATTTAGGTGCCACTGTGATGAGAACTTCATAAATAATTATATGCCAGGGCATCACATTATTCACTAGTGAAGCTTACTCTCTTTAAAAAGTTGTTTTGACGAAATCATCTGTGAAATTCCAGGAAAGGATTCATCCGTTTTTTTTAATCCCCCCCCCCCCCCGAGCCTAGCCTACGTTGGCTGCCATCTCCCGTATTCCGTTTTGCTTACGAACGTCCTGAGGGAGACGAAAGCAGTTCGAGGACAGTGCCGCTACTGATTCCATCTTTATCACTGTCTCACAGGTACTTTGTTCTAGTCAGGTCCCCCAGAGAATTCTTTTTCTGGTTTTGTTCATGGCTAATCTGAGATGGTGTGTCACAGTTGTAAGGAGAGGCTGCGTCTCATAATCGCTCTATCATCAAGAGAAAAACAAATCAAAAGCCTACTCTGTGTCTGTGTCCTACTTTTCAAATGACTTTCCAAAAATATTCTACATATGCAATGCGTTATTCAAATTTTTACCTTCACAAAGTGAGAGGTATTTCAGTAGGAATAGACAGCACGAAGCAAGTGTTGTTGGTCAAAGATTTGTCTTCCTTCCTTCCGTGTTGCTCTTCTTTCTCTCTTAACCTCTCTCTCTCCTTCTCTCTCTCCTACCTGCTTTTCCATATTTACATAATGTCTATTTTAATCCACAATGTCAGGGCACTGGCATTTCAAAGTGGCAAAGCTGAAAAAGGTAAAGCTTCAATGATAATTCAATGGAATAAGTGCTACGACAGCAGTGTAGACTGGATACTATTAGCGCATGTCTTAGTTGGGTAACTCCATCCACATAAATCAGAGCCTAAGAAAAATAGTTGGATACAGGTAGTTTATTTGGGTGGTCATGCCAGGAAGCAGAGGTAAGTGGGTGAATGAGAGAAAGAAGGAGGAAAGCTAAAATATGTCTTCAATGAGCAATGATGTCCTCAGGGGTATAGTCCCACTGGAGACCCTGTAAGTAACTGTGTGGAAAGGGCCTGAGATCACCGCACTGGATGATCCGCTGACTCTTTTTTTTTTTTTTTTTTTTTTTTTTGCGGTACGTGGCCTCTCCCATTGCGGAGCACAGGCTCCGGACACGCAGGCTCAGCGGCCATGGCTCACGGGCCCAGCCGCTCCGCGGCACGTGGGATCTTTCCGGACCGGGGCAAAAACCCATGTCCCCTGCATCGTCAGGCGGACTCTCAACCACTGCGCCACCAGGGAAGCCCAATCCGCTGACTCTTGTCCCCTACTAATTGAGGTTTGCCTCTGGGGCTATTAGCTTCTGCCACACTTCCATGCTCCTTCTGCAACCAGGCTGAGCAGTTTCTCCTTGATTCAGAGAAAGCTCCAAGGCAGCAAAGTACAGAGACATTTCAGAGAGGACTTGATGCGGGGAGTGAGCAAAGCACGTAAAACTGTCCCCAGGTAGGGCCACAGGATGTGGCACAGAGCATCGCAAGTATTTGCTATAGAGAGTATCAAGGGGCTCTTAGTTTGATCTTGGCGTGGTGGAGGAAGAGGAGGTTTCTTAGAGGAAACCAAGTCTAAGCTTAATCTAAAAATAAACAAATCAAAGTATTGATGCAAGTTCCCTTCCCTTTTCACAATGTACTAAGTCCATAAAATGTATAATAATAATAGACTGCCATTTAATATACATTTCAAATGTGTAATGTTAATAGACTCAACCTAATGGGAGCCCAAAAGAAAGAAGAAAGCACGTGAAGGGGACGTCATGGTTGAGATTGTCGAGTATTCAGGATTCATCCTAAACAGATTCTCCAACAGCCTCAGCACCATGGCAACTGTGAACTCAATTAAATAACTTTTCCTTTTCCTCTATCAGTTGTTAGCGATTTCCTAAAGTTGCTCCCCTTTGGATAAATTTATCTTTCCCTTTTGGCTCTACAACAATTTTTAACCAATCCTTGTATTAAATCTCCTCTGTCTGAAATGCTTCAAGTGTTTTTTTTTTTCCTCCTGAACAGACACTCACTAATAAACATACACTGGTGTGTGTCTATGTGTGTGTGTGTGTGAGTGTGTATGTTAGAGAAATATCCTTTTATTTGTACTGGTAATATCAAGCTGTTCGTGCTATCCCATATTTCATTTTTTTAATTAATAATACATTTTGGAAATCTTTCCACATCATCTCATATGAGCTAGATACCTCATTGAATTGAAGAGCTGCAAAATTTTCCCTTGGTGGGATATACCACATTTTATATAACCCCACTGGCGAACATTTGGTTGTTTCTAAGGTTTTCACTATTACCAGCAATGCTGACATTAACAACCTTTCATGTATGTATTTGCATACTTGCACAAGTATATGGGGAGAATGACACGGAATTTCTGACTTGCTCCAGTTTTAAAAACTGCATTCAAGACCTAACCACAGTCTGCGGCCTACTTCTGGTAATTGGGTCACAGATTTGATTTTCCATGTGGGAGTTTTGTCTTTTTTTTACCAGTACCCCAGTCCCTAAAGAGCAAAGACTCTGCTTTGCTCTTGTCTAGACTAAAACTGCCTGCAGAATTGAGGAGGCAGGAAGAAGAGAAAAAACCTCAAAGTTAAAAGTTATGAAAATCATGGACTAATTAGGTGAGACTGACCACACACACACACACACACACACACACACACACACACACCCCTCTCTGGACCAAAAACAGGAGGAATTTACAAGCATCTCACTGAAACTTGTAGAGGGAAGAAATTCTTAAAAGTTTCTGCTTAGCAAAAAGTGATAAATACAAAAAGCAGACTGCCAATTATTGCTAATATGATGTGTAGAATATCAACGTTATTGTATGTGGTACACTGCTTGCATTAAGTTAGGGAATATAAAAAATATCTATGAGGTTTTTAAACATTTATTCTCAAATTCAGTCCTCATCATCTTTTTTTCCATAAAATCGTGAAGTTGTTAACTGGAGTCAGTGGAGTTTTTCAGGGATCTCTCCAATTCCTACAGTCAGAAGGGCCTAATACACGGTAAGTCTACCTGGGGAAGGTAGTGGCATTTTCTGGTGGCAGTTGTGCCTGAGATGTGTCTTGAGTGTGAAGAATAGAGTTTGTTCATCTGACCAGATAAGAGGGGATCTCTAGGCAAGGAAACGTCGTGGACAAAAGTATGTAAGCCTAAAAGAGCAACCTGTGTTCAGGAACTGCAAGCAGATAAGCATTGTTGGAACATAAAATAGAAGGGGCAGTGTATTCGGTATCTATTGTGTAACAAACTAGTCTAAGTTTAGTGGCGTAAAGCAACACCCATTTATCAGCTCACAGTTTCTGTTTTTTAAGAGTCTGGCGTGTTTCACCTGGGTCCTCCCCCTGGGGTCTCCTGAGACTAAAATCAGGGTGTTGGCTGGCTGTAACTTCACCTGGAGGCTTGGCTAGGGAAAGATCTGTTTCCATGTTTCCTCAGGTTGTTGGCACTTGTAGGACTTGAGGTTATAGGACAAGGTCCCTGCTTTCTTGCTGGCTCTTGGCCGGGGACCACTCTCAGCTCTTAGAGGCTACTGTCAGGTCCTTGCCATGTGGCCCTTCCATTTCAGCAGTAGAGAACCCCCCTCACAGTGGATCCCTCTCTTGCCTTGAATCTTTCTAACTACTACTTCTGCAAATAGAAGGAGAAAACTCATTGCTTTGAAAGGGTTTGTGTGATTAGGTTAGGCTAACTTGGATAATGTTACTTTCAACTTACTAGTGACCTTAATTCCAACTGCCATCTTAGAATTCTGCCTAGCACAGGCAGAATCTGGGGAAATGATGTTGAACAAGCCATAGTTCTGGATGTTTCATTTTGAATGGATATTGACCACCTAATGGATGTCTAAAGGAAAGCAATGATAAAGGACTGGAAAACCGCCTAAAATAAAGTCTCTTGCTTCAGCATAACTGAGGTGCTTTGCCTCAAGAGGAGGAGACCAAGTCAAATTTTGAAAGGCTGTTCAAAGAGGATGGCTTGGCTTTATCTATGCAGCAGCTGCCTGTGGGTGGAAATCACAGGTAGAACTAGTGCAGTGGAATACAAAGAAGAACTTGTATTCTCTGCATTCTTGTATTTTTTTAAGGCTCTTAAAAATATTGATCCTGGGACTTCATCCAAATCTGTGGATCCAGAAAATCTGAGAGTAGAGCAAATGATTTTTTGCCCAGAGTCAAAAATTGCCTCTTTTTTTCATGCCTTTTCCTGTTTATTATAGACTTAGCCCACCACCACCACTAACACTATTTTGTTCCTTTGGGTTTCTCTTAAAGGGGGACTCAAATCATACCCCACGCAAACTTTCTGAAGCCCCTTTGAAGTAAAGTGATATGAAATGTTGTATAGACATGAAAAGTTTAAGTGAATGTGGCTGCCTTTTTTTCAGCTACCAAATGGGAGATTGTAGGCACATGTTATAGCATAGATAAACCTTGAAGACTTTATGCTAAGTGAAATAAGCTAGTCACAGAAGGACAGATACTGCATGACTTGACGTATAGGAAGTACCTAGAGTAGTCAAATTCATAGACAGAAGGGGATGGGGACTTGTTTAATGGCGACAGAGTTTCAGCTTTGCAAGATGAAGTGTTCTGTGGATGGATGGTGGTGTTGGTTGTACAACCATGTGAATGTACTTAATACCCCTGAACTGTACACTTAAACGTGGCTAAGATGGAAAATTCTATGTTATGCATACTTTACCAGAATGTTAAAAAATTGTTTTTAAAAACAGAGATTGTATCAGTGAAAAGGTTGGAGAGTTCCTTAGTGAGTGTCTTTCCCTGGTGATTCCTACTGTATCCTCACAGAACTAAAGCATTTTCATGGAAAAAATTTTCCCAACTCAATGTAATGATTTTTTTTAATTGAAGTATAGTTGATTAACAATGTTGTGGCAATCTCAATTTAATGATTTTTAAGAATGCTGAACTTCAGCCGTAGGCTGGCTACATATTGGAAAGGAGCATAGCTCTCTGAATACAGACGATTTTAATATATTTGATTTATTTTATTTGTCTGGTACATATTGTTAAACAACCACTTGACTAGATTGTGATATAGAGAGAAAACACAAACACCAGGACTTGTTTCCAACAGGCAAGTCTTCACAGAGTGATAATAGGTTATCTATAATAAGACCTCCTCTTCCTCTAAAATATGTGTACAAATAAGTAAATATTAGGGTTCCAAATTCCACCTACCTTCATATTCATGTCTAGTTGCTGAATATGCCTTGTTCTAAATATAGACCAGGCAAGAATCGAATGCTAAACATGATCAAGACCTGTCTAGAAATAAATGCTATTAGGAACATACAATGCTAACCATTATTTTTCCACTTCTAGGAGAGTTCCTATTTTACAGTCTATTTCTAAACTACAGATTAATCTCCCTCGTTGCAAATTCCTTCTTTCTTAAATTTTCATATATAATATTCGATTTTAAAATTTCTACCCCTGAAGGAATTTTTTAATTTGGCATTAGCATAGTATTTGAGGTTTCATTCTTTCAGAAGCCATCATATACGTAATTAAACATACTGAAATTCCCCATACCCTGCTTCCCATGCTGATTTTTACAACACTCAGAAAGGTTTTAAAGTAAAGAATCTCATCTCAATGGGTTACATATTTTCTATAGCAGCCTCTGTCTTTTATGATAGTGATGAAATAACACCAGCATTTTGTTGCAAACAATGAACAGATCTGAAAATGAGGAATATTTTGTACTCTTCCTTGGGGACTTAGATGTAAACTCCCCATTAAGAGGCAATTAAAAGTTTATGTAAAATCATACATTATTATATATATGTATACATATATAATCACATAAAATTATTTATATATCATGGTAACGCTCAACTCTCATTTGTTTATTTCTGAAGGCAGGGATTTGGAGTCATATAATTTCTAATTACTTAGGCTGATGTCTAACTCTGTTGTAGAGGCTACTGATTCTCCACCCGTGAGTCAGAGAGACTGGCGTCTAGGAGTTAAATATGACATAGGGTTAATTGCAAAATGCTTACAGCGCTACAGAAGGCACCCCCTTTTTGTGCCCAATCTGTCGACACCCACGGGCCCATGTTGTGGGGTTTGAGGCCACGGCCTCCGCCGCTTCTCCAGTGTCATCATGACGCTAGCCATATTTGGCACTTATCTCTATTGGGTGTTTCATCACCATGACTCTGCATGCGAATGTGTGTACATGATACAAAATTAGTCCAGGCTGGAGGCACTTGAGAATGTTCTGTTCACTGACCACAAATTTTAATGAAGCATATAATCTGAACTTGGGCTCTGTTCAATTATTTGACTCCTTGAAATTGTTTACCTTTGTGGAAAATTGTCAGCAGTTACAATCCAATACTTTTTTCTTTTTTTTTTCCCCCCCTTGGCTATAGACCTAAGCTACTGAATTTCTTTTCAGTTCACCATGGTGGCCATGCTATCACAGTCTAGCTTTTTTTTTTTTCCTGGTTGTGGCATTCTTTTAAAAAATTCTTCTCCTTTTTAATATATTCTATATACTACTAAATTTAACTTTTTTTCATTATATTATATTCTTTCCTTAAATATGTACACACTTGTCTTCCTCTTTTTAAATAAACCAAACTCTTCCTTATTCAAAAGCTCTGCCATGTATTAAAACTAAAACATTGTTTTTCTTAATTAATCTATATGAATAACAAATTGCATTATGGTTTTCTTGTTAAATGGAAATGGTTTGTATAAATAAATTTCAAAGAGGAAAGGTGAAAGGAATCACTTAGAGGCTCACTAAACTGCTAACACAGCATTATACTGTTTACATTTCACACTTAACTCAATCTGATAAGCTTGGTTAGATAACATAGCTAGAGTTTAACATAAGAAATAGAGTTAGGTTAGCATTTTTCCAAGAGTGTTCCATAGACCCTGGTTCCATAACATGTTCATTGCCATTATGCCTGCAATGGTTTTTTTATCCAAAAAATTGGGGAAGCAATGGTTTAAATAAAGTCAAACAAGCTTATTTACTGAATAACTTTTAAGCACACAGCATAACCTTTAACATACCAATGTGCACTGTATAGCTGTAAGATTTGGGTACAACAAGTAGCATTTCCAGCATGAGTGTCCATGTTTAAGGACATCGATAAAACACACTCTGAGTAATACTGAAATACTGATGAATTCTTGGTGATTCGTGAATAGTCTGGTATGGTATACGGTTAGTTGAAGCAATGCTCTAAAATATTTTAGTAGTTTCTAAGAATCACATTGAAAAAACTGCATAAAAAGTCTTGAGGGCTTCCCTGGTGGCACAGTGGTTGAGAGTCCGCCTGCCGATACAGGGGACACGGGTTCGTGTCCGGGTCTGGGAAGATCCCGCGTGCCGCGGGGCGGCTGGGCCCGTGAGCCATGGCCGCTGAGCCTGCGTGTCCGGAACCTGTGCTCCGCAACAGGAGAGGCCACAGCAGTGAGAGGCCCGCGTACCGCGAAAAAAAAAAAAAAAAAAAGTCTTTAGGTCCTCCACTGTCATTTAAGTAGTTAGCTTCATGTTACTATTTACACAGAGACAGATGAGGCATGAGGTGTGTGGCTAGGACATGAAGTGAGTAGACAGTAGTCCACTAGAGCAGCTGCTGCCAGGGGAATGTCTAACAATCCCACTCCGGAGATGTCACTGTAATGCCTGATGGAGAATCTGTTTCCAGCTTGGACCAAATGGAAAGTTAAAATTACTTCCCCCCAACCTCCGCTAACACACACACACACCAGTGAACGCAGGAGGCACTGGTGGGAGGGAGCTCAGTGCAAGTTTGCAGGTGTGCCTTTTCTCCTTCTTCCTTTGCACACAATGCAGACCCGTGGCTGAGAAGTGCAGCAACCAGAAGGTGACTGTGGGATACCTGAGAATAGAAGCTGATGGGCTAAGGAGGGCAGGGCAAAAAGGAGGAGAGAGAGCCTCCTAGAACCAGTGCACAGGCCCTGGACTGTGGCGTCTGAGTGTTTTGTCACAAGACGCAAATGAAATCCTATTTGTTTAAGCTACTGTTAGTCAGGCTTCATGTTATCTGTAGCTGGAACACCTTTGTAACCAAACCAATATTCTTTCTTGGCCGGGAAAGGATCGCTGTGGCAATAATACATCTGTAGAACAGGTAAACGGGAAGTCAGATGAGGCTGAGCATATCTGACAAAACAGTGGGATGAGCCTTCTGGAAGCACAGTTTCCTGAGCTCTGAAAGGCCTCTTGGGAGGAACTTGTCCTGTAGAAAGCAGATGCTAGACATTGTGAGACTGACTGGGTAAGAAAGCTTTGGTTGTTGGAGTAGGAGGGAGTATTATGGAAACAGCACTGATATTCAATTATCAATCTCAAGTATCAAATACTGATGCTTAAATGTGTTTCCCGACCCAGGACTCACTGGACTTCTGTTGGGTTATTAGGAGGAGGGTATCCATAAAAGAAAACTTAAAGGAGACCCTTACCTCCATGGAACCTCAGCACAAGCTTGGCTCCCTTCTGCTTTAAGAGCGTAACACGGAAGAGACACCCTCCTCTGCTTTGGAACACAACACTGAAACGCTCTGACGCCTTAAAAGCTCAGATGCGTCATCAGCTGCTTCGGGAGGTGCTGAGACTCCAGCAAGTGGGTAGATGCCAGGTGTGCTTTGGGGGTACCCAGTGAAGAGAGGAAATTTGTTTGCAGGGACATATAAGATATTGTCTAGGGACTCCCAGAAGTATCTGGAGGAGTGTTTGCAGGGGAGTTCCTCCTCCGGGTAAGCTGGATGGGGCAGAAGTCCATTTACCCAAAGGTAAATTCTAGTAACATAATCCCATCTATATCCATAGGCTGGTGAAACCTAAGGTGATTTACGTTACAGCAGCTGCAGAAGTGTTAAGCCACATACTTGGCTTCATCCCTTCCTTTCAGCCCCTCGGGGAAGACCTCTTCAGGGCTGAGGGCCATAACACCTAGCTGGAGGACTGACAGGATTATAAACCCATCTTTCCCTCTCCTTTCTCTGTGCTCTCTCTCTTGCAGAAGAAGGCGTGGGCTGTATGTGTCAGCTTAGGCAACATCTTTTTTTTTTTTTTTTTTTTGCGGTACGCGGGCCTCTCACTGTTGTGGCCTCTCCCGTTGCGGAGCACAGGCTCCGGACGCGCAGGCTCAGCGGCCATGGCTCACGGGCCCAGCCGCTCCGCGGCATGTGGGATCTTCCCGGACTGGGGCACGAACCCGTGTCCCCTGCATCGGCAGGCGGACTCTCAACCACTGCGCCACCAGGGAAGCCCAGGCAACATCTTTGATTCTGGCATTTTAGGAGGAAACCAGGTGAGGCTAAAGAGAGGAGAATGTAGAAGTTGGCTGCTTAGTGTTGGCCACAGGCTTAGGAAGAGGACACACCGAAGGTTACAGTGTCTGTGCTCTCCAGCTCGTTCAATAGGACAGAAAAGCAGACAAAGATGCAGAGAAGAAATTCTAGGAGAGTATGCATGTGGCTGGAATAATTCCCTGTATTTTATTTCTTATAAATCATAGCCCAGCAATAAGCAATAAGCAGGATTCAGGTACACCTAAGTGGAGAAACTCAGTAATACATACTTGGAGACTAAATGGGGGCAACACTGAAATGAGTTCATTTCTCCCTCCTTCTTAGTGAGCATGTGTAATCACACACACACACACACACACACACACACACACACACACACACACACGGCATCCCTGAGCATTCCTCTGCCCTACCCAGTAGTTGAACTTCTTCAAAAAGAGGGAGGGGACAGAATTTGGGAGGAAGGCAAAGAGATAGATACATAGAAAAGACCACAGACTTGATTCTTGGTTTTGCACTTGCTAACCATCAAATTGTGGGTAAGTCATATACTGTCTTGAATTCTTAGTTTCATCGCTTGTAAAATACTGTACTATCTACCTCAGAAGAGTATTGTCAGGAAAATAAAAGATATGTGTAATAAAGCACTTTGTAAGCAGTGAAGTGATATGTGGATGTTCCTTACTTGTGTCGTGTGTTCAGAATATGGTGGCATCCGAACAGGGTGTGCAGAAGAGGCCAGAACTTGGAGTGCTGCAGGGTGATTCCAGCAGGGATCCTGATCAAAAAGGTCAGAGAAATATGCAAGATTGGAAAGATTATCTGGATAGTGAGAATCAGGAAAGCTAAACGTTGAGTACAGGGCAGGAATGTCCAGATGTATTTCAAAGATTTTCATTTGGCCGGAATCATTCACTCTTTTACCTCCCAAAATTGTATAGGTCCAACAAAAAGAGAAATACTGTACAATTCCACTTATACAAGGTACCTAGAATAGGCAAACCCATAGAGACAGAAAGTAGAATAGAGGTTACCAGGAGCTAGGGAGACAGGGAATGGAAAGTTATTGTTTAATGGGTACAGATTTCCTGTTTGGGTTGATGAAAAAGTTCTGGAGATGGCTAGTAATGATGTTTGCACAACATTGTGAATATAATTAATGACACTGAATTGTACATTTAACAATGATTTAAAATGGTAAATTTTAAGTTATGCATATTTTAACCACAGAAAAAGATATTGGTTCAGTCTCCAAGATTTCAAAGCGTTCTAACACAGAAGAGCAGTAACAGCATGCTAATTTCAAGCCAAGGCCGTGGAAATACACACACTTGGGTTGAAAACCAGGCTTTTTCACCTAATAGCTACGTGAGGGGCCTTATCTGTAAAATGGGGATACTAACAGATCCTGCCTCACGATGTTGTTTGAGAGTTAGCAGAGACAATGTAGAAATGTACTTAGCAGAATGCTCAGAACATAATAGGTGCTCAATAAAGGTTCACGCGTGGCAGCAGTGGTAGTGAACAGGAGGCCCTGCTCACACTTATGTGCTGTGTGTGAGCAGAAAAGACTCACAAGTCTGGGCTTGCCCCAGATGAACAGGAAGAGTTTAAAATATGCAAATGAATCCTCACTACAGAGGGAGCAGTGGGGATAGAATTCCTAAGATGCTCTTGGAGAAGGAAATGGAAAGAGGATGGTTGATGATTGGGGTTGGGAGTCAGGATAATAGTGATTTTATCCTAAGTAGGGGGGGATTTAAGTTGCTAAAAGACAAGGAGGGCATCTTGTCCCATTTCTTCTAGTCTTGTACTTCAGGCAATGTTGGATACCTTATGGAAGGAAGAGAGGGAGGGAGGGAGGGAGGGAGGGAGGGAGGAAGGAAGGAATTAAGTCATCTTGAGGCTTCCTTGCTTCGGCTTCCATTTGTTGACACATTCGTTGACACATGCTCACACATTTTCCCAACCCCGCTAAGACAGCAGCCCTGCCGGGAGTGTAGGCTCCACTCTCTTTGATTTTATTTTCTCTGAAAACACCTGTACACAGCACACAAAAACTTCTGCTGCAGGAGGGCAACTGGAGCTAATGTGGAGAACTTAGGCTGGGAATTGGAAATGAATTTAGTATTTTTAAATTTTTCCCCCCAGAAATAGAATGAAATCTGGGCTTTTGGTTCCCCTCTGATCTACTAAATAAAAGCTTTCTTTTTCCTTTAGCTGATTTCTATCTCTAGAACTCACATATGATCCCGGGATTTAGAAGATGCACTTGACTTGCTAAATAAAAAGAATTTGAAGAGCCACACTTCTCCCTACACCTTCCTGGGAGCTGCCGCTCTCACATCTTGCTCAGTCAATGGAAGTGGCCTGTTTAACTTTTGAGAAATAGTCAAACTGTCTTCCAAAGTGGCTGTACCATTTTACATTTCTACCAGCAATGTACGAAAGTTCTAATTTCATGATATCCTTGCTAAGACTTGTTATGGTTGTCTTTTTTATTATAGCCATCCATGTGTGAAGTGGTATCTCATTCTGGTTTTGATTTACATTTCTCTAGTGACTAATTATGTTTTCATGTTTTTTTTGTTTTTTGTTTTTTTTCAGTACGTGGGCCTCTCACTGTTGTGGCCTCTCCCGTTGCAGAGCACAGGCTCTGGACGCACAGGCTCAGCGGCCACGGCTCACGGGCCCAGCCTCTCCGCGGCATATGGGATCTTCCCGGACCAGGGCACGAACCCGTGTCCCCTGCATCGGCAAGCGGACTCTCAACCACTGTGCTACCAGAGAAGCCTCTCTTTTCATATTTTTACTGTACTTTAACATACCTTCTTTGGAAAAATGTCTCTTCAAATCCTTTGCCTATTTTTAAATTGTATTATTTGTTTGGTTTTTGTCCTTAAGTTGTAAGAATTCTTCATATGTTCTGGATACAAGTCTCATATCAGATATATGATCCGCAAATATATTATCCTTTTCTGTGGGGTTGTCTTTTCACTTTCTGGAAAGTGTCCTTTGAAACAAGAATTGAGTATAAAAGCAAAAGAAACCATCAACAAAATGAGAAAAGGCAACCTAGGGAATGGGACAAAATATTTGAAAATCATCTATCTGATTAGAGGTCAATATCCAAAGTACATAAAGAATTCATAAAACTCAATAGCAAAAAAAAAAACAAAACAAAACTGTTTAAAACAATGAGCAGAGACTCTGAATAGACACTTTTCCAGAGAAGACATACAGATAGCCATCAGGTACATGACAAGGTGTTCAACCTCACTATCATCAGGAAATTGCAAATCAACCCAATGAGATATCACTTCCTACATTTTAGAATGGCTATTATCAAAAAGATAAGAAATAAGAAGTGCTGGTAAGGATGTGGAGAAAGGGAATTCTTGTGCACTGTTGGTGGGAATGTAAATTGGTGCAGCCACTATGAAAAACACTATGGAAGCTCCCCCCCAAATTAAAAATAGAACTACCATATGATCCAGCAATTCCACTTCTGGGTATTTATCTGAAGGAAACAAAAACACTGACTTTAAAAGATATATATGCAACCATACTCAATGCAGCATTATTTAAATACCTAAGACATTAAGACAACCCAAGTGTCCATTGAGATGAATAATATCTATGTATTTGTATGTATATGTGTATACATATACACACACACAATGGAATATTATTCTGCCATAAAAAGGAAGGAAATTTTGCCATTTGTACAGACAACATTGATGGATCTTGAGGGCATTATGCTAAGTGAAATAAGCCAGACAGAGAAAGACAAATATCATATGATCTCACGTATATGTGGAATCTAAAAACAAAACAAAACTGGACTTCTAGATACAGAGAACAGATTGGTGGATACCAGAGGGAGTGAAGGTGGGCTGGGCACAATGTGTGAAGGTGGTCAAAATGTACGAACTTCCAGTTATAAAATAAGTATGTCCTGGGGATGTAATGCACAGCATGATGACTATAGTTAATAATACTGTATTGTATATTTAAAGTTGCTAAGAAAGGAGATCTTAAAAGTTCTGTCATAAGAAGAAAACAATTTGTAACTATGTGTGGTGATGGATGCTAACTAGACAGAATTTGGTGATCAGTTTGCAACATATACATATATTGAATCATAATGTACACCTGAAACTAATGTAATATTATATGTCAATTATATCTCAATAAAAGTAAATTTAAAAATGTTAAAACATAAAAAGAATTGAGTATAACTTTGCATGTCACGTATAAGAGTATCATTCATGAATTAGGTGAGGTGGAGAAAGAATTGAAAACCAAGAATGGCTGAAGGAGGTGTCAGTGTTTAACCTGGAAAGGAGAACTATAAAGTGATGTTTGCTTCAAATCTTTAAGTGTATAAAGAGCTACCATATAGAATGAACAGCAGACCTGATACGAGTCACTCCAAAAGGGAAAACTGGTACCAAAGATGGAAGGAATAGAGCAGATTCAGATTCAAATTAAATGACTTCTTTAATCTCAGAGTTGTTTGGCTAAAATGAGCTTTCCTGGGAGCTGTCTATAATGGAGGCATTCATGCAACAATTAAATGGTCACATGTCAACAATGTGGCTGAAGAGAATTCCGCATTCTATGGGAAGTTAAGCTAGATAATCTGCTGGTTTTCCTCCAGCGTAAATTCTGTGATTCTACTAAGGTACACATTTTCAAATTATAAAAGATAATATTAGCTAACATAAAAGTTTTTCTTTTCACTTAATCAAGATCTGTGAGAATTTTGAATAGTCATGGTAAAGTTATATTAAAAAGTAGCCATTCCAAAAAAAAAAAAAAAGTAATTTGGTAAGAACCATTCTAGAAATACTGCTCAAAACTTTAGAAGTTTGGAGGTTTTAGCATCCTAGAAAAACAATGTTTTCCAATTAATAGAGAATTATTTCATAATATGATAGTTCCTGTCATGTGTTAATAAATAACCCAGACAAAAATAAACACGATTCTTGCCCATTTAAGTTCATTTTTTTTCTCTCAATTGTAGGGATCAGATCCAAATATTTTCACAGAACAACATTACCCTACTCTCCTTCTGTGGGCATGACAGGTAGAAAAAAACTGCTAAATTGTTCACAGAGCATAATAGCCAGAGAATAAAAGTTCTAGAAAACATTGGTTAAAATATTTCCTGGCCCATGGTACAAAGAATAAAAGAAAAAATTCCTTTAGACACAGAGCTTAGTATAAAGAGCTTGAAGCACAAAAAAGGTCAGTAAAATCATTGTTCATTTCCCTTAGAAAAGTTACAAAGCCCAGAAATAAAGTCCAGGAGAAAATTGAGCGTGAAAAAGAAATCCAAGGATAATTATTTTTACTGCTATAAAGCAGGTTTAACAATAACCACTCAGACACTTGCCCAGGGCAGCTGAGAATTTGTACCAGATGAACGATTAATAAAGAATTTTGACTAGATTACTCTTATGGGAAGTGTTGACTGGTCAAAGCAGAATCACAAATTGGTAAATGTTTTAAATTTGTTTTCATTTTTGTTTAAGAAAGATGTGGGGAGAGGAAAAATAAAAGTCCCAGAAGGACTTAGGAAAGCAAAGAAAATACAACTTAAAAAAAAAGAAAAAACAGGGACTTCTCTGGCGGTCTAGTGTTTAGGACTCCACGCTTCCACTGCAGGGGGCAAGGGTTCAATCCCTGGTCAGGGAACTAAGAGTCCGCATGCTGCACCTGTGCGGCCAAAAAATAAAAAAATACAAAACGAAAAACAGAGCATGAGCTCCTAGAGTACAGATCATTTCCAGGGCTTAACCAAAGGAGGTTCACCATAAATGTTAAAATACAACAACAATAACAAAAATAGGGACGGTAAAACAAGGTAGCAAATTCACCAGAGGGAAAAGTATAAAGGATTACTTAGACGTAAGAAAATATTTGTTGAAAGAAATACTGATTCTGAGGGGGAAGCCCACACGGTAGGAGGACTTACATGCATCAAAGAGAAGCACAAACAACTGCGATCAAAAAGTTTAGAATTGGGGCTTCCCTGGTGGCGCAGTGGTTGAGAGTCTGCCTGCGGATGCAGGGGACGCGGGTTCGTGCCCTGGTCCAGGAAGATCCCACATGCCGTGGAGCGGCTGGGACCGTGAGCCATGGCCGCTCAGCGCCTGCGCGTCCGGAGCCTGTGCTCTGCAACAGGAGAGGCCACAACAGTGAGAGGCCTGCGTACCTCAAAAATAAATAAATAAAATAAAACAATGGTCCTTTAAAAAAAAAAAGTTTAGAATTAGTAGGAAAAATGATTTTAACTTTAAATTTCTTTTAAATAATTAAGATATTAGAAAATACCTGCTCATGTAAGTTTTTCAACAAGTCCTATCATAAAATGGGTGAGAGTCAGATATAAAAACTAGGGGAAAATGTGTAGTTGTTTTGTTGTTGTTGTTTTTGTTTTTGTTTTTACTAATGCAGACTCTCATATCCCCTGTAAAACTCACTGTGGTCTCGTTTAAACAAACAAATATGCTTCCTGGTAGCACTAGAGGCATCTAATGGTGAAAAAGTACTATGGTACTGCTCTTTGGAGGCCTGACTTCCACACCTAAAGCATTAAATTATTTCAGTCCCATAAGATGCCTTTCTACATTAGATTCAGTTATTTAATAGGAAATGGTGACCCAATGGCTGCAGTGTATTGCAAGACGGGGTGGGGGCGCAGTTGTGGAATAGTATAAAGAAAATCTAATTAACTTCTAGATTGGTGACTCCATTCTTCCATCTGTAAAATGGGTATAACAAAATCTACCTTTTGGGCTCTCATGGTGCAAACTCAGTAGACTGCAACCCACCATTGATGGCATAAGTTGCCTCTGGGCTTATTACCTAGGAACTAGGCCCCTCAGAGCAATTCTAACTGTTTTTGAGGGGCTCCAAGGGACTCCTAGGTGAGCTCAGGAATAGCCTCACTGGTCCTCGCTCCAGCCTCTTTGTCAAGCTGTCACGCTGCTACTACAAGGATCAAAGCTCTGCTGAGAGGTCCTCCTTCTACTCTCCCAAGCTTCCCATCTTTTCCCCCCTGCAACGTGGTGAATACAAACATGTGACTTTTAAAGGTGACTTTCTGACATTTAAGGGATATTAGAAAGGAATTATGACCGTGAGACTAACTGTAACTTCCACGCAGGTCCAGACCCATTCTAGGACCTCTCAGTGTGACCACCTCTAAACGCCTCCCCCATCCCCCCCTTCCTCGTGGCAGGGTGTGTCAGGCCCTTGGGGAAGCAGATGGGGGCATGGGGCTGGGAGTGCAAAAGGTTTACTGGGGAATAAGACCTGCGGGAAGAAAAGGGAGGCTCTGGGATTGGGTACATGAGCCATCAGATGAGATGCAGACCTGACAAAGATCCTTCGTCTCCAATGGGAACCCAGGAGCAGAGACTGTCTTTGCAGAGCTGGACCTGAAGGAGTTAACAGCTGGAGACTGTCACTGACCATACTCCTCACAGCTAGGCAAGAGTCTTTCTTGAAAGGTTCTCTGAGCAACACACATTCTCGTGTCTGCAACAAAGCTCAACACAAACCCCATTCCAAATCGTCAGAAATGCCTCAGCATCACTTTGCCCCCCATTCTAGCCGAACGGATCCCCAACCCCAAGAGGAGAGAAGGTCTGAGGCCTGATTTCCATAGCCTCATGTCCTACCCCAAGACAGACCTCTGTCCCACAGGACTGACAGTGGGAATGTCCATTCCACTCATAGAAAACCCTACTGCCACCCACAAGAGTGTGGCCTGGCCTATGGCCCTAATAAGATAAACACACCAAAGTCTAATATTAGTATATTCTCCAAATATGGATTATTCTATTTTGAAAAGTACCACATGTGTCACATCAAGAGCAAATCCAAATGACACTGTGCCAATCTCAGGAAAGATCCTTATCAGTCTCTTCTCTTCAACGGCACCATAATCTTGGAATCCAGTTGTACCAGGGACACCTTATTAAAAGAACAATATTATGTAGAAGTGTTCAGAGACACATTTTATATGTAAATGCAAGGAATTATCTATATAGTATCAAATATTTATGGGTGTATGAAAACATTCTTGACTGAATTTCTCACTTTCCTTCTAAATATAACTATCATGTACTTTCAAATAGTGAGTAATCAGCAAGAAAAAGCCAAAGTTTAAGAAGAGAGCATTTAAAGCATTTTCTGATTTTCCTCTTCATAGTATATACTTAATATGGTTAGTTTTGAGCTCAAGTACAGATATTTTCCAAGACCTAATTGCAAGACATTTGTTTGGAACTCAAAACTTACTGCCCATTGAAGCAATGCATTTCCTTTCCTGGGTGAACCCACAAAAGGCAAAGTATCTGGAACTGTAAGGACTTACTTTTTCTTCTATTACAAAATACACTTAGAGATATTTTTAAGCAGACAGATGATTCACTCCCTTTACAATACAATTCAACATGGCTACTCACCGGAAACGAAAACCCGAAAAATACGAACAGAAACTCCAAAAGGAGGAGGGACGAGGGGCTTGCAGGGTGGATGTGAGGAGAAAGGCTGAACTAATGTTCCCCTTCCTCTTTTCTGATTTCGATTTGTCTTGGCTTTCACCATCTCTTAATTTCTCCAGTCTCTCTCCATTTCCTTGCAAACACAAACCCATGCTGCTGGGAGTGATGGGAAGGGCAGTAATGGAAATTTCCTGTCCTTTCTCTCTCCTGCTTTTGCCTGTTCCTCCAGTGCCGTCTCTCATCTCCATTTCTCTCTCCCCAGTCTCCTCCATCTTCTCTCTTCTCTAGAAAGCCTTGTCTAGTGTCCTTCGTCCCTGAGCCACATGCCCCATGGTTCCTTATAATGTATTCTTTCCACCTTCCAATTCATCCCTTGTTTGTCTCTTTCTTGTGTCCTTGGCCACCGCTGAGGTCGGGCTCTCACCCTCTCTCCTCTGCAATTCACATGATTCTCCCTGCCTCTACTCTTCTGCTTTTCATCCACCCTCCATCCTGTAAGTAAGACACATTTCGTCATCTTGCTCTCTTACTTAAGGATCCTGGTACTCTCGGGATCAAATCTAAACTCCTTATATCTGGCTCCCGTCTACCTCCTGTCATGCCCTTGCCACTCCTCCACCCATTTCATCTGACTGATTCCTTCCTAGACCCTCAAGCAGGGTTGGGCAGGACTCCTTATGGCCCCTCAGTGTATTCTGCTAACTTAGCATTTCTAGTTGCATCCTTCTGTTTCTCCTACGAAACTGTGAGCGCCCTGAGGGTAGACACTAAGTCTTTTATCTATAGTAGAGTGTTGCAGGATTAAGTCCACCCTGCTCCCAGTTTTGGGCACAGTGACTAGTAAAGTGAGGCAGAGGAAAAAGGTGAGAAGTGATGAGAAGTGACAAGGTCTAAGGAAGAGCAGCACACATGAGAGATGTGTCATTCTGGGCATCAGAGGGTCTTTACTCGCATAAGGTAAAGGGATCCCCAATGAAGGAGGGAAGTTCTCAGCAGCTGATGTGAGAGAGTACCTCTTTCATAGCAGCCCGCTAGAGCACAGGCAAAGAACTTGGGCTAAATGGGCACAAGTAAGCCAGGAACTTCTCCTGTTGTAATATATTATACCATAAACAAAAGCAAATATTAAAAATCAGCATCACAGCTCTAATGCTTAAGTCTTATACGCTCCATTGAAAATGAATGCTAAAAATTCTTTGAAATGCAGTAATTCTTGTGAAAAAAACTTCCTATATTTTTCTAAAACAAAAAGAAACAAATATCTACATGTATATATCCGTTTATCCATCTGCCTATCTATCGAGTAAATTCTGAAACAAACCCTGCTGAATGGTACTTAATAAGGAATATTAGTTAAGACTCCCTTTTGCGTTATGAAATCCTCCTTTATTTTACAAAGCCTTTTCCTCTCAGGCAAATCTTGTCCTAAAAATAACAATACTTTGAACAAAAACAACAAAACTAGACCCAGATTCCTAGTAACACAAACATTTGTCTTAGAGTGTAAAATTCTTAGGAGTTGGGGTGGCCATGTATTAACCATGTCAGGCCATAAGGGAAACACCACTTCGCTAATTCTGCAACAGAAATTCTTTTTCTTTTTTCTATCCAAATCTGCTGACACCCAGAAACAACAATAAAAATCAATCAAGGTCTACATAAATATGTAATTTAATATAGGTTTTAAAAAGATAAATAGAAAATGTTCCATTTCATACTTTAGTACAATGAATATTGAATATATACAGCAAATAAAAAATACTGTTGTTCTTTCTTTGGGTAATGGGGAAGGCAGAGAATAAGGGAAAATGAGGAAAGAAATAGAATTAGAAAGTGATAGAAAGATCCAGAGACAGAGACCCCAGAGAACTCAATATACAAGTGGAAAGATAGAGAAAGACAAAAAGCAGAGCCAGAAAGGTAGAAGGATTAAGCTTTGGTGGTTGATTGAATGTGAGGCGTGAGAAGAGAAAGATGTTGCAAAGGACATAGAGGTTTCAAATCTCAGTAGAAGGTGGTACCACTATCCCAGAGGAGGAACACCAAAGAGGAATGGGATAGGGAAAGGAGCTATCTTGATAGACATAGTTTATTTGAAGGAGCTGTAGATGAACCAGGTGAGGTTATACTTAAAGAGTTGAAAATACAAGACAGAGCTAGGGACTTACATTTTGAATTCATCCCTTTAGAGATGACAACTAAAACTGTGAGAGTGAAAGGAAGTGCTAGATGGAGAGTGAAGAAAGAAAAGTGCAAAAGTAAACGTTTAAGAACGACCTCAGAGGAAGCATACAAACGGCCAACAGGTGTGTGAAAAGATGTTCAGCATCACTGATCATTAGGGAAAGGCAAATCAAAACCACTGTGAGACATCACTTCACACCCGTTAGAATGGCTATTATCAAAAAGACAAGAAATATCAAGTGCTGGCCAGGATATGGAGAGAAGGGAAGCCTTGTGCACTGCTGGTAGAAATGTAAATTAGGGCAGCCACTATGGAAAACCACTATGGAGGTTCCTCAAAAAATTAAAAATAGAACTGCTATATGACCCAGAAATTACACTTCCAGGTATTTATCTGAAGTAAATTAAAACACTAACTTGAAAAAATATATGCACCCCCTGTTCATTGCCGCATAATTTACAGTAGCCAAGGCATGGACACAACCTAAGTGTCCATATATTATAGTATGTGTATAAACATAATATTATTCATCCATAAAAAAGAATGAAATATTGCCATTTTCGACAGCATGGAAGGACCTTGAGGGTGTTTTGCTAAGTGAAATAAGTCAGAGAAAGACAAATACCATATGATCTCACACGTGGAATCTTTAAAAAAATAAAATGAGCTCATAGACACAGAGAACAGTTTGGTGCTTTTCGGAGCACCGGAGGCAGGGATTGGGGGGTGGGCAAAACGGGTGAAGGTGGTCAAAAAGTACAAACTTCCAGTTATAAAATGACTGAGTCCTGGGATGTAATGTACAGCTTGGTGACTATAGTCAATACTGTATTGTATAGGGTAAGTTTCTAAGAGAGTAGATCTTAAAAATTCTCATCACAAGAAAAAAGTTTTTGTAATTATGTGTGGTGAAGGATGTTAGCTAGACTTATCATGGTGATCATTGTGCAATATCTACAAGTATCGAACCATTATGTGTACACTTGTTATATGTCAATTGTATCTCAAAAAAAGTGAAAAAAGGAATGGCTTCATTAAAGTATTGTGACAACCTTTTTTTTTTTTTTTTTTTTTTTTTTTTTGCGGTTTGCGGGCCTCTCACTGCCGCGCCCTCTCCCATCGCGGAGAACAGGCTCCGGACTCGCAGGCCCAGCGGCCATGGCTCACGGGCCCAGCCGCTCCGCGGCATGTGGGATCTTCCCGGACCAGGGCACGAACCCGTGTCCCCTGCATGGGCAGGCGGACTCCCAACCACTGTGCCACCAGGGAAGCCCTGTGATAACTTTTTAAAGTGAAAGCAATGTGATTGAATATGCAGCATTATTTTGCAATATTTTGGTTTGACATTTTGTGATAGATTGATCTAAATGCCTAGTTCTAATTTGATTTATGGTTATACTTTGCTTTAATGATAAAGTATCTTGCAAAGATACACAGAATCAAAGGGAAGAAGTGAATCATTGGCGCCACTTACTAAAAAAAGATGCTCATTCTTCTATTCTATACATTAATTATGCAAAAGTTTTTACTGAAATCCAGATGGTCAATTTCTGTCTTTCCTGGTATCAATTGGTTGTTCTCGCACATTAATTGGGAAGTGTTGTATTTTAAAATTTTTAACAAATAGGTTGAAGGCCCGCTGAAGCTCTTCATTTGGTAGATCTTTAAATTGGTTAGAAAATTATAGTTCCAAGTTTCCTCTCAAGTTTTTTAGGCGTGTAGCTATGAAAGGTTTAGTAGGTGTCGTGTTTGCATTCATTAGGCAACAAAATCACTTCACAATGAAAACATCGCCGAAATTCAGTTTTCAAAATGCCCCTCTCTGTAATACAGGTTTGTTTTGAAAAGTAGTTAATTTCTCACTCTTTAGCTGACTTCGTTTCAGATCTGATTAGACCATTGCTGTTTCCTAATGTGGCTGACGGAAGCCACTTGCTAAAAGGTCATTTCTGCCATTTCCTGTTCCCTCACAATATCATCTTCAATTTGTAGCTACTTTGCAGGGATTATTAAAACCATTTGTTCATTTTTTGAGGATTGGTTTGTTGAAAACTGGTTATTATAATCCATACATCCATGTAAACTGCAGTTTGTAGCAACATGCTGAAAGCAAGTGAATGGATGAGATCACAAAGGTCAAACTCATCATTGCCATCCCCAGTCTTCCCTGGGACATCTTGTGTACCTGACGTGACGCAGATGGAGTGGGGGCAACAATGCTATTCTGTACATAGATGTTAGTAAAGCCTTGAAAGTGGATTTCAAAACGTTAGGAAAGCATAATTTCCTACTCATCTTTAGATTTAAGAATATATATATAAATAGGATTCTATTATTTTCTCCCCATACCCCAGGGGTTGGTCTTCTAAAACCCAGAGGATGTGTGTCCCCACTTTGGAGACTACTGCTTCAGAGTAGTAGTTCTCAAACTTTAGAGTATCCAAGAATTTATTGGAGGTTATTTATTTATTTGTCAGATTTATTGAGGAATAACTTACATGTAGTAAAACTGACCTTTATAAAAAATTTATTTATTTATTTATTTATTTGGCTGTGTTGGGTTTTTGTTGCTGCGTGCGGGCTTTCTCTAGTTGCAGTGAGCGGGGGCTACTCTTGGTTGCGGTGCGCAGGCTTCTTATTGCGGTGGCTTCTCTTGTTGCAGAGCACGGGCTCTAGGCACACGGGTTTCCGTAGTTGTGGTTCGCAGGCTCTAGAACTCAGGCTCAGTAGTTGTGGTGCACGGGCTTATTTGCTCCGTGGCATGTGGGATCTTCCCGGACCGGGGCTTGAACCCGTGTCCCCTGCATTGGCAGGCAGATTCTTAACCTCTGCGCCACCAGGGAAGCCCTAAAATTGACCTTTTTAGGTATATAGTTCTACAAGTTTGGGCTGCTGTGTGTATAACCACCACCACAATTAAGATATGGAAAATTTCTATCATCCCCACAAATTACCTTGTGATTCTCTGCAGTCCGTCCCTTCTCCCTACCATCAGCCCCTGGCAATCACTGATGTGATTTCTGTCCTTATAGTTTTTCTTAAAAATTGAGATAAAATTCACATTAACTTACAGTTAACCATTTTAAAGTGCACAATTCAGTGATTTGTAGTATAGTCACAATGTTGTCCAATCATCACCTCTATCTGATTCCAGGAGATTTTTCATCACCCACAAAAGAAACCCCATGCCCATTAAACAGTCCGGAAATATTTATTTTAAAAGCTAGTTAAACATGCACATTCCCAAGTCCCAGAGATTCTGATTTAGCAAATATATGTTGGGGCCCTAGAATCTGCATCTTTAACAAGCGTCCTGGTGTTTCTGAAGCAGGTGGTCGCCAAACCACATTTTCAGTAACTCTCTTCTAAAGAGAAAGCTATTTCAATGTAGCACAATACAGTCTAATTTTAGAAGAGACATACAAGTAGTAATCAGACTGTTTCCTTAGAAGTATAACCTAGATCTCCCTGGGACCTCACCATTGTCTTCCAACAAATGAGGTCTCATTAGCAAGGACAATTAAATTTTTTTCTTTCATTAACCCCCTGCTCATTCAGGACCTCTATCTCCTCAGTAAAGACTCTTCAGATATTTCTGAGCATCTACAAGGGATGTTTCACATCTCTTCGTCTCTGTCCTCTAATCAAAGTCACTTAAAGACTCCCTCTAGTGTCACAATTCATGGTGGCCATGCCAAGAATGTCAAAGTCCATGGCAAAGATACTGTCTTCCAAGCCTCCCTATCTTAGGCTGGGTTCCCTGACTCTGAGATGGAGAACTGTGGGCAGAAAGTTTAGGCAGGAATGCTCTCAGGAGATACACCTGCAAAGAAGTAAGGAAGGCAGATTGAGCAGAGGGAGAGGCCAAGAGCTCAGCTAGTGTTGTGGCCAAATCTGGAGAGAGGGTGGCATTTCAGTATTGTCCCATATTGAGGCAAGCCACCTGCACCTTTGTATTCCTATCCTGGTCTAGCTGGCTTGCCTAGTAAAATGACTCATACTATCATTCCTGAGGAGTCTGAGCCCTTGTTACCATGATTCTGCAGCTTTTGTGATCTGTTAATTTACTATTAAAACAAGCAAGTGAGAGCCAAGAGATGCTCCTGTGGATTACTACAGCACCCTGCCGCCATTGTGTAGTGGCATCTCTTATCTCCTCCTGAAGATCAGGGTCTAGTACCCATCCACCAAGCTCCAGCGAGAAGGGGATTTTGACAGAAAATATCATAATACTCCTGAAGTCCGTGGAGCTTTAAGAGACCGTACTGTGCCTTTAAGATGCTCTGATGTGTAACTTGTTTATTAAAAAAATATTCTAGGTGGAAAAGAAATAATTTGGTGAAATATTTCTGAGCTGCTCTGTTCTGATACCACAAGAAACCAAAACTCGTTTTTCATCAAGAAATCAAAACTCTTCATTGATTCTGAATGCTTGTCTAGCTACTTCCCACCTCTTTCTTTTCTTTCAAGGACAAAATATTCAAAAGATAGTCTATACCAGCATTTTCCAAAGCATCTAAGAAATACTGGTTTCATAGTATTGAAAAGCAATTTTATGGTAAATGCATTTGGGAATCTTAGTTATTAGTAATAGCTAAGTTTTGCTGATGGCTTACTATAAATCAGGCATTATGCTAAGAGATTTCAAAGAATTATCTCATTTATTTTATTCAGGCTGTTACTCATTCAACAAATATTTATTGAGTTCCTACTATGTACCAGTCCCTGTAATAGATGCTGGGAATATAATGTAATATAGCAACTACAAAAGACATAGTTCTGGGCTTCCCTGGTGGTGCAGTGGTTGAGAGTCCGCCTGCCGATGCAGGGGATACGGGAAAATCCCACATGCCGCGGAGCGGCTGGACCCGTGAGTCATGGCCACTGAGCCTGCGCATCCGGAGCCTGCGCTCCGCAACAGGAGAGGCCATAGCAGTGAGAGGCCTGCGTACCGCAAAAAAAAAAAAAAAAAAAAAAGACATAGTTCCTACCCTCGAGGGGTTCACACTCTAGTGCGAAGAGAAATATTAACCAAAGAATCACAAACAAATGTAAAATTGCAGTGGTGCTTAATGATTTAAAGGAGAGATACATGGTATAGGAGAATATAGTTGAGAAATTGAATTAGAAAAGTTATGGGCAAGGGGGGAAGTGGGGAGGTGGTGGTGGGATGAATTGGGAAATTGGGATTGACATATATACACTAATATGTATAAAATAGATAACTAATAAGAACCTGCTGTATAAAAAATAAATTAATTTAATTTAATTTAAAAAAAAAAGAAAAGTTATGGGACTTCACTAAGAAGCTAGAAACTGGGCTGGGATTGGAATAATGAATAGGATAAGTTCATTATGACATATATAATGAATATATATATATAATATAATATAATATAATATATTCCAGAATGAGAGGAAAGAAAGAATGGAAAAGAAAAAATGTTTAAAATTATTGACCAAGAACATGGGATGTCTTTCTTTCTTTCTTTCTTTCTTTCTTTGTATCACCTTCAATTTCCTTCACCAATGTCTTGTATTTTTCAGAGTATAGGTCTTTCACCTCTTTGGTTAAGTTTATTCTTAGGTATTTTATTCTTTTTGATGTGATTTTAAAAAGGATTGTTTTCTTGCTTTCTCTTTCTGATAGTTCATTATTAGTGTATAAAAAGCAACAGATTCCTGCATATTAATCTTGTATCCTGCAACATTACTGAATTCATTTATTAGTTATAATAGTTTTTTTGGAAGAGACTTTAGGGTTTTCTGCATATAGTATCATGTCATCTGCAAATAGTGACAGTTTTACCTCTTCCCTTCCAATTTGGATGCCTCTTTTTTTTGTCTGATTGCTGTGGCTAGCACTTCCAATACTATTCTAAGTAGAAGTGGTGAGAGTGGGCAGCCTTGTCTTGTTCTTGATTTTAAAGGAAAACTTTCAGCTTTTCACCATTGAGTATGGTGTTAGCTGTGGGTTTGTCATATATAGCCTTTATTATGTTGAGATATGTCTTCTCTATACCAAGATGAGAGTTTTTTTAATCATGAATGGATGTTGAATTTTGTCAAATGCTTTTTCTGCATCTATTGAAATGATCATGTGATTTTTATCCTTCCTTTTGTTAATGTGGTGCATCCCATTGATTGATTTGTGGGTATTGAACCATCCTTGCATACCTGGAATAAATCCCACCTGATCATGGTGTATGATTCTTTTTCTATACTGTTGAATACAGTTAGCTAATATAATATTGTAAATCAACTATACTTCAGTACAAAAATTATTGACCAACATTCTTCCATATTTGATTTTTTAAAAAAATCAACCCATAGATCCAGGAATCTTGGTAAACTCCAAGCAGGATAAATACAAAGAAAACCATACCTAGTCATACCATAGCCAAATTGCTGAAAACCAAAAATAAAGAAAAAAATCTTAAAAGCAACCAAAAGAAAAAAGACACCCCCCCACACCCACACCCACAAAAAGCATCAAGCTGCCTTTCTGGTCAGAAACAGTGGATTCTAGAAGACAGTAGGCTTTAAAGGATTGAAAGAAAAACAAAATTTCAACCAGAAATCTACATCCATTGAACATATCTTCCAGAAATGGAGAGATTACAACGTTTTCAGATAAAAATGGAGAGATTCATTGCCAGCAGACTTTCACTTCAAGAAATGCCAAACGAAATTCTTCACACTGAAGGGAAATATTACCAGGTGGAAGTTCAGATCTACAAGATGAAATGGAAGACACTGGAAATGGCAAACATGTGGGTAAACATATATGATCATTTTAATCTTTTCTTTAAATTTTAAAAATCAAGGGCACATGTGCTGAACTGCGTATGGTCAGGTTGGCACCACCACTCCCAACTGGGCTGCACTTCCTAGAATCCCTATGCCTGTGTGGTTCTAGGTAAGAGTTGACCAGAAAAGAACTTACCTGAGATCTGGAAAGCAGAAATAAAGCAGAGGCCATTACTCTGGAAAGGCTGTGATGGTCAGACACACCGATAGACATGTGCAGAGATAACTGGCTGATTTCAGTTTGTCCTCATTCTCCTCTGTTCTGTGTCCAGGTAACCTTGCCAACTACTGAACCTGCTCACCAAGAGTGATCCCCAGCTCAGCATCAAGTACTTGACTGCAGGCCCACAGAGCATTAGAATTACTTTGGTAAAAGTTGCCAACAACTACCATATTTTCTTTCTGATATGTGATACTATTTTTAGTCTTCAGCTTAACTGACTTCCCTTTATGGTATTTGACGATCTCACTTTCCTTAAAGCTATCTGCTCTACTCTTGGCTTTGTGGACACTATAATCTCCTGGTTCTACGTCACTGGTTGCTTTCCAGTCTCCTGATGTCATCTGCTGATCCTAAAACTGTGTGCCCTTCAGGGTTCTGTCCTAGGTGCTCTGTTCTTCTCACCCAGCACATTCTGTGAGAGTGATATTGTCCATTAAATCAGCAAACGGAAGTTGGAACTGTACTAGCTACTGGGAGACCAAAGATAAAAGATACTGATCCTGCCCTCAGGGTGCCCAAAGTCTATTGGGAGAAACAGAATATTAGTAGAAGCTTGTTTATAATATAGCAGAGTGAGTGGGGGGAGAAGGTTGGACCATGAAGGGCCTTATGTAATTATAAGGAGTTTTGAATTATTCTTGAAGGTAAAGGGAAATCAGTCAAAGATACCATGCAATGAAGTGACATAATTAGATTTTCATTTTAGAAGGATCATCCCGGAAATGATACGGAGAAGAGATGAGAGGGTAACAAGATTGGAGAGAGAAAAACAGGAGGTTTCTGCAGCCAACCAATAAGTTATGATTAAGGTCAGAACCAGGGCAATGGCAGGGAGATTAAGAAGAGGGGAGAGAATAGATGGCTATGAAAGAGGTAAATTTGACAGGATTTGGTTATCATTTGGATATAAAAAGTAAAGGTATGAAAGGTTTAAGGAGGACCTAAGGTTTCTAATTTGGTTAACAGATTAAGATGGGTTACTACTGAATAGGATAGGGACCGAAGAGGAGAACTTTTTTTTTTTTTTCTTGTGGTACGCGGGCCTCTCACCGATGCGGCCTCTCCCGTCGCGGAGCACAGGCTCGGGACGCGCAGGCTCAGCGGCCATGGCTCACCGGCCCAGCCGCTCCGTGCTATGTGGGATCTTCCCGGACCGGGGCATGAACCCGTGTCCCCTGCATCGGCAGGCGGACTCTCAACCACTTGCGCCACCAGGGAAGCCCTGAGAACAAGTTTTGAGGGAGGAAGGATGAGTTCAGTTTTGAGTCTAGGACACCTGCAAGTCCTTATATTAGGATTATTCAGTGTTGGCACTATTGACAATTTAGGCCGAATAATTCTGTGTTTTAAGCGGTTGTCCTGTTCATTGCAGGATCCTTAGCAGCGTCCCTGGCCTAACCTACTAGATGTTAGTACAGCCTTCTTCCTAGTTCTGAAAATCAAAAATGTCTCCAGACATTGCCAAATGTTCCTTGGGGGGCAAAATCATTCCCTGTCGAGAATCACAGATTTAGATGGAGGTTGTTCTCAGGGTTTCAACTGCCACGCATAAGCCAACATACTCACATTTGCATTTCAACCCACCTCTTCTTCCCAACTCTAGGCTCATGCAATAAACAGCTTACTAGACGTTTCCAGCTTGGCTGGGCAGGAAGAAGGCCCAATGCAGTTCGGGATGATATTTAAGTTCCATCTGCACAAATTCTGTTCAAAATCCCATTCAAGGTTGTGTCAGTTCTTTAAAATGCATAAGGGGCATAAACTGTTGTCAAATTCTTGTCTGTATAGAGTTTGTATATTTAGGAATGTATTTTTGAGAAAGAAAATTTAAATGAACTAAAGCAGTGTTAAGTTGCTGCTCTTCTTAAAATAAAATTGTTTAGATTTTTTTTTTTTTTTTTTTTTTTGCTCCAGCTCTACCTTCTAGAGGTTTCACTGCAATAAGAAGTAATGTTTGGGGGACGGTAATCCTCACAGGACATCCTGCAGATGTCACAGCACAGCTGACCTTTCCTACTTAACATATTTTGTACAATAGTGAAAAAAAGAGTGAACGGGAACTGTTTGGGGGATTCTGAGGTGCACCCACGAATCTTCATGAGCTGTGAAGTGAGAAAGAAAAAATTTTATTTTTATTTTGGGGCTCTCTTTTCTCCTGGGAATAATGGGTCCTTAGTACTTAAAGAGGTAGATCTCTTAGGACCTTAGGGAAATCTGTGAATTCAGAAACAGACTGTTCACTTACCTGACATTGGCCGGATAATAGGGTTGTCCTAAATTCATGGATTTAAGTATGTCAAGGAGAACTCATTCTCTCAGTGTGGGAATACAGGCGACTTTTTGGCCTTCATTTTATTATCTTCTCCAATAACACAATGAGAATATGTTTATAGTAGAAAAGTTTTAAAACATAAAAAGGATAAACAAACATGTTTACGAACTGGCTGCTCAGATATAACCTAGATTTTATAACCTTATTATGTGTTTTTTAAAAGTTGGAATCCCGTTGGATATATAGTTTTGTGTTCTAGCCTTTTAAACAATACATTGTGAAGATTTTATGACTCTACTATGATTTCGTTAGCCATTCCTAGTGAACAATTCGTTTTCAATATTATAAATAATGCTGTACAAAACATCCTTGGACCAAATCTCTGATACCATCTCTGTGTATTTCCTCAAGCTGGAGTCCTAGAGGGGCGTAAAATGTTTCCAGCCTCCTAATGCACGCTGCATTGCATCCCAGGATAACCGTGCCACTTTACACACTCACCTAATGTGTAAGGTGAGCCACTTACCCCATTCTTATCTTTATTATCAAGTCTTTTTAAAAAATCTTTGCCTGTCTGATGTGCATAAGCATTTTTTTTTCACCTTAGGATGGGCCATAAGATTTGTGTTATTGGTTGTTTTCTAAGGGGTCCAGTGCCCACTGTTACAGTGCGGAAGGAAGAGCATTCAGGCTGATCTGCTGCTTGGGGAGCCTGGGCCCGGTCACCATGGGGAGGGCTGTGAAGTGGGTTTGCAGCCCCACACCCTTTTATGCTCAGATGCCTCCTCCAAAGTCCCCTGCCTTAGCGGCGTCCAGCATCTTTACGCTTCTCTCCCCTATCCAATCTTGCTCTCTAAAGGATTTAATAGATGTTGGTAAGGCTAAATTTCTTCACCAAGGATAGGCATCTAAATTTTGATTTTATTTGTTTTACTTACAAACACAATGGTAAGTTTCTTCTACCCTGCCGGGTCCTACAAGTCTTGGAGGGTTAAGAGACGACCCCTGTCCTGAAAGACTGAGCTGGTCCTGAGATCTCGTCCTGAGAAAGCGAGATCCATGCCTGTATGTTAAGTATCTACTCTTGAAACCTGAAGGACCAAGTGGCAGAACAGAGGGAGGGAGGAAATAAGGCTGCCTGTGGGAGCAGGCAGACCTGGGGATGAGAGAGTCCAGTTTGCTCTGTTGGTTGGTGCGTTGGCTTTGTGATGTGTCTGTGGTGGTATAAGATACTCTTTCCTCTCTTCCTCCTTCTCTCCCTTCCCTTCCTTCCTTCCTTCCTTTTTCACATTACAAAAACAACACATGCTCGTTTGAACCTGCATTTGTTCCAACAAGCGTGTGTTATTTTTGTAATTTAAAACAATACCAAAGGAAATAAAAGGTTTTCCCTTACCCCATCATCCGCCCCTCTGAGGCAATCATGTTAACAGACTGGTATGTGACCCTCCACACCTCTCCCTGCACTTACACACCACGTACCACTACGGGCTTGGCGGGGAACTCTTCCCTTCTTTTCCTTTTCTTATTATGCCTATTATCAGTATTATTGCTATTGTTATGCCTATTACTATTATTATTATGCCCGGTACCCTGCAGCTTGCTTAGTTAACTTCATAATACATCACGTACATCATTTCAAGTCAATGTACATAGGCTAATTCCTCCTCCCTTTAAAAAATAGACAGTTTTGGGCTTCCTTGGTGGCACAGTGGTTGAGAGTCCGCCTGCCGATGCAGGGGACGCGGGTTCGTGCCCCCGTCCGGGAAGATCCCACATGCCGCGGAGCGGCTGGGCCGGTGAGCCATGGCCGCTGAGCCTGCGCGTCCGGAGCCTGTGCTCCGCAACGGGAGAGGCCACAACAGTGAGAGGCCCGCGTATCGCAAATAAATAAATAAATAAATACATAGACAGTTTTTCACTAAAGAGGAGCAAAGTTCAGGCAGTACAAATGCACATGGCGAAATGTTTGTCTGCCTCCCATCCTAGACCCTCAGTCCTTGTCCCCAAAGGTGACAACTGTACATAATAACAGAATGTTAAGAAGGATTTTTCCTTTCTCCCCGGAATTGGCAAGTAGGTCCAGAGCTGAGGACAAAGAGGCAAAATGACTGTACATTCTAGAGTCCTGCCAACATTTGGAGCTGGACACCTTCCCCTGAGTTGACTTGAGTGGCCGAGAGGCGCCCTAATGCCATTAGCAGGCACCCTGCCTAACGCCCTAGTATTTAAGAAGAGGGCTGGTGAGGTGAGAGAGGAAACCGTTAACGTGGGCCTTAAGCGGAGACAAAAGGCGGTTTTCTCGTGCATCTTACCCCTCGCACCCCCGAAGCCAGGTGAGCGGGGAAGGGTCCAAGGGGAAGACATGACTGGGGTTGGCCATGGCTCAGCCGCTTGCCCATGACTTTGCTCAGCACGGATGCCAGAGTTTCCTGTGAGTCAGGAGCACAGTTTCATGGAAAGAAGTGAGAGCCACGTGGCTGCTCTACACCAGAGGGCAACACCAGCCGCAAAGGCTGTGGGATGTACCCTCAGGGCAGGAGCAAGCGGGGGCAGGAAGAGGAAGTTTGGTGAGAGGTGGGTGGTCTCCTCAGGACACTGCGGCGGAGGGGGGACGCTGGGCCTGTTGCCCTTGAAGTGCCCCCTTTGGACAATGGCCACACAGAGGGCAAGATGACCACGGTTTAGCTAGAAACAGTGTCAAGCAACAAGGAGAGGATTATCATCGTCCCCACGTAAATGAAGAGACCTTCATTCTCTGCCCCAGATGTCTTCTCAATCTGGGAAGCTCTGGGCAGTCGCTCTCCACTGGAGTAGTGCCACCTTATAGGATGCAGTTTGGAAGTTTGTGGAGGTGGTTTTGGGAGCTGTCAGAATGACAGGGAACCATTCCCGGCACCCTTGTCGGGGACCAGGGATGGTAGATGACCTGTAGTGCACAAATGCCACCTTACTGTGAAATGTGTCCCACACAATTATTCAGTGCTCTGCTCACTCACGTAAGTGAGAAACCTGTATATGATTATCTGAGCCTAGGACCAAACTATGTTTTAAGTGTAAATATCTTTATAATCTCATTTTAATATGTATTCAAGTGTGTAAATACTAAATATAAATACAAAAATTATTTGCAATGTTTTAATATATGCTGAATTTCATTATGCAGTGATTACGGGTTATGATTTGGCATGACCCTTCTCCAACAATCCTAAACTTTTATCTAGGGGCTACGGGACACACTGTGGTATTTCTGCTATAATCGCAGAATTTCATTGAGTTTGTAAAAGAGTCTTAATAAATAGTGTAGATTTTGAACAGGCTGAAATGGTTGCATTTCTGGTTTTTTTTGTGGTACGTGGGCCTCTCACTGTTGTGGCCTCTCCCGTTGCGGAGCACAGGCTCCAGAAGTGCAGGCTCCAGACGCGCAGGCTCAGCGGCCATGGCTCACGGGCCCAGCCACTCCGTGGCATGTGGGATCTTCCCGGACTGGGGCACGAACCCGTGTCCCCTGCATCGGCAGGCGGACTCTCAACCACTGCACCACCAGGGAAGCCCTGCATTTCTGTTTTGGGTCACTTATCATATTTTCCTCCTGCTCTAACTGCACACACTAAGGAGAAGGAAAGAGAATTACTGTCTGCTGAGAACCTGAAGTTTGCCGAGATACTGCTGTGGAATTAACTTGGAATCCTCAGGATCGTTAGTTCTCCATTTTATTCATGAGGAAAGTTAGGCATTCATTACGAGTAAAGTCACCTGCTTGAGTCATCCGTCTCTCCCTACTCCCCGCCCCCTCCCGCTCCTGGCCCTTTTCACTCACATTTTGAACTTCAGATGTTTTTGTTTGTCTTTTATGCAAAGTAACCACCTTTTCTCAAAGTGACATCCTTCTTCTTCGGTGGTCTGTTGATATCCCCAAACCCTGGTCTCCTTTGAGTCACAACCTAAATTGACTCTGGCTTCTTTCTCTTTTGATTTTCACAGATAGTTTTTCACATGTAACTTTTCTTCTACAGTGGCTCTTGAATTTCACCTTCTCTTCATAACCGTCAAGTCCCTTCATAACACTCAAGTCCCTTGAGGCTTCACATTTGTATACAGGTAGGTTATGTATCTTCTCTAAGGTTTTCCATTTGTGAAATAGAAATAACAGTGACTGCTGCTTAATAAGCACTCAGTAAAGGTTACCCAGGATGCCAGTAAGGAAAACAGAATTTACAAATAGTACTGAGCCTTGGCAGGCCCTGAAGGGGTTCTATTCAGACCCCAATCGGTGTACTGCGATCCAGTTCTGGCACTGACCATCTGGAGTGAGCCCAGATCCCACAGGTTAAAGGGCATAGTCTACGGCATGACTCCCCTCACTTCAGACCAACTGCCTACAAATCTGGGGCGTTCCCAAGCCCCCATCAAGTGCGATAATTCACTAGAATGACTTATCGAAATCAGAAAAATGCTAAGCTTATGATGACAGTTTTATCATAAAGGATACACATCAGGAAGAGCCAAGTGAAGAGACACATAGGGTGAGGTCTGGCAGAGTTCCACACACAGATTTCATGCCCTCTCCCCATGGAATCAGGGTGCATCACCCTCCTAGCACACTAATGTGTTCACCAACCGGGAAGCTCCCCTGGGCTTTGGTGTCCAGAATTTTTATTGGAGTTTTGGCCATGTAATTAAGCTCAGTCTCTAGCATCCCTCTCGTCCCCAGAGGTCAGGAGGGTGGGCTGATATCACATGATTCAAGGCTCCAACCCTCTAATCACGAGGCTGGCTTTTCCAGCATGACTAGCCCCCACCAGGCTATTTTACTATGAGTCACCTCATTAGCATAAATTCAAGTGTGGCTCAAGGGGCTCAAGAGTAACAAAGACACTCCCATCCGTGCCCAGAATCTGAGACAAAGACCAAATTCTTTATAGGACAGTCTCCAGAGCACAGTGTGAAAACCATTGACCAACAGAACAAACTAAGCTTTTCAACATAATACAGCCTAAATAGATTATAAATTCCACGAGGGTAGGGACCTGGCTTATTCACTGCTATTCCTCCAGAGAAGAGCGCAGTGCCTAGCATACAATGCGTGTTCAATAATGTGTATGGAAGGGTTTCCTTAAACTCAGTCATATGTTGTCTTAGGACTTTGTTTTCCTAGTTACTTCAAGCACCAAGATGTATTTTCCCTCCGCCACATCTAGCGTGTAAGCTCCTGGAGGCTAGAGGCCATTGCACACTCTAAGTGTGTGATAAATGTGTTAATCCTCCACTGTGAAACGTCACAGTGCTGGATGCTCAGAGAATGATCTACATCAAATGGCACTGTAGCTTAACAGAAAACAGATACCATACACGATCTGGCCAGAACACAAATAATTCACAATGGCAATTTCAGAAAATCATTTACAATTAAATTCTGGTGTCTCTTGTTTCATTGAGAAAAGACTATAAAAGTTTAGGGTGTGTGGAATCACTTTAGAAAAAGGGTAAAGTGTCCTAAGAGATAGCTTTTTTTTTTCTTTTTTTTTCCGCTCTGTTGAGGTATGATTGACAAAACCGTAAGATATTTGAAGTGTACATCACGATGATTTGAGATATATATATATACACACACACATTGTGAAAGGATTCCTTGCTTCCAATTAATTAATACATTCATCACCTCATCTTTTTTTTTCTAAGAACATTTAAGTTCTGCTCTCTTAACAAATTGAAATTATACAGCACAGTGTTATCAATTATAGTCACCATATTATATATTAGATCCTCACACCTTATTCATCTTATAATGAAAGTTTATATCCTTTTACCAACCTCTCCCTATCCCCCCAGCCCCCAGCCTCTGGCAACCGCTTTTTTACTAAGAGATAGTTTTTGAAGCTGTTAGTAGATTTACATTTTATTATTAGATATACTTGTTAACATTTCTCTCACGCCAGTGATGGTCAGTGTGCTTGGTATGAAGTCATTTTAGACGATGAGGAACTACACTCTCTTTTCCTCCTTCTTGCCTCCCACTCCAACTATAAATATAAATGACTGTTTACTATAACCATTTGGTTCTGAGAAAAAAGATTTTTCCATAACCCACTGCCCACATCCATGCCTATTTCCTCTTTGCTAACTATTTTGATTGTTTTGCCCAGACCTAACCACTTCCTATTTCTTCTCTTGCCTCTATTTACAATTTTGTCCTTTGGAAATTACCACTAAATAGTACTGCTTGTCATCTACACCTGGACCTGCAGTCTTACAGGGGTATTGCCAAAGAATATAGTTAAAGTGACAAAAATGGACAGAAAGTGACCAAAATTTAAATATAAAAGAAACTAGTATCTACCTCATACCCATTAGGAAGGCTGCTGTCAAAAAACAAAATAACAAGTGTTGGTGAAGATGTGGAAAAATTAGAACTTTTGTACGCTGTTGGTAGGAATGTAAAATGGTGGAGCTGCTGTGGAAAACATCATGGCGTTTTCAAAAAATTAAAAATAGATTTACCATGTGATTCAGAAATTCTTCTTCTGGATATATATACAAAAGAATGGAAAGCAGGGACTAGAAAAGATACTTGTACACTCATGTTCATAGCAACATTATTCACAAAAGCCAAAAGGTGAAAGCAACCCAAGTACCCATCAGTGGAAGAATGGATAAACAAAACGTGGTGTATACATACAGAAGGATATTTTTCAGCCTTCAAAAGGAAGGAAATTCTGACATATGCTACATGAACAAAGTTTGAGGACATTATGCTAAGTGAATTAAGACAGTCACAAAAGGGCAAATACTGTATGATTTCACTTATATGATGTGTAAAGGAAAAAATATGTTGCCTGCCATTCCGGTTCTACAAGGATCAAGCCATTAGCCACTGCAGTTGCCCACCGACAGTGTGCCTGAGGGGAATTCAGGATGGTGAAAAACAGGAAGCATTCTGGGCTTTGGACACCAGTCCCTAGATAGTTAAGATACATATCTAAGGAAAAATTTCAATGACCCCAGATTCCTGCATCTTCCCATACATAGAAAAGCACTAACATCATTGACTTGAGATGTCTGTTCTTTGTGATAAGTGGTAATCTTTTGATGTTTGACTACATGTTTTTTATTTATTTATTTTTGGCTGCTTTGGGTTTTCATTGCTGCACGCGGGCTTTCTCTAGGTGCGGCGAACGGAGGCTGCTCTTCGTTGCAGTGCACGGGCTCTAGGCGCGCGGGCTTCAGTAGTTGTGGCACACGGGCTCAGTAGTTGTGGCTTGCAGGCTCTAGAGCGCAGGCTCAGTAGTTGTGGTGCATGGGCTTAGTTGTTCCGTGGCATGTGGGATCTTCCCGGACCAGGGCTTGAATCTGTGTCCCCTACATTGGCAGGTGGATTCTTAACCACTGCGCCATCAGGGAAGCCCATGTTTTTTTTTTTCCCAGCAATAAAATTCATATATATCCTGGCTCCTCCTTTACTTCTTTGAAACAGTTTCTCAGAGCTATCTGAGAGGTTGTCTCCAAGGCTACAGTTCTCAGTAAGACACTGAATAAACTCAACTCACAGCTATTATGTGGTGTGTGTGTCTGTGTGTGTGTGTTTATGTTGACAGATGTGATGATTAATTTTATGTGTCAACTTGACTGTGCCATGGGATGTCCAGTTATTTGTTCAAACATTCTGGGTGTGTCTGTGAGGATGTTTCTGGATGAGATTAATATTTGAATTGGCAGACTGAATAAAGCAGACTGTCTTCCCTAACGTGGGTGGCCCTCCTCCAATCAGCTGAAGGTTTTGAAGAGAACGAAAAGGCTGACTCTCCTGTGATTAAGAAAGAATTCCTCCTGCTTGACTGCTTGAGCTGGGACTTCAGTCTTTTCCTGCCTTCAGACTCCAGCTGAAACATCAGCTTTTCTTGGGTGGCAAGCCTGCCAGATTTCAGACTCGAGCTACACCCTCAGCTCTCCTAAGTCTCCAGCTTGCCAACCGAATAAACCGATAATAAACAGACTTCTCAGCCTAGATAATTGTAGGAGCCAATTCTTTATAATACATCTCTTTGTTTCTCTATCGTTCTGTCTATATTTATATCTATACATCCCGTTAGTTCTGTTCCGCTAGAGAACACTGCCTATTACATACGAGATACCAACAGTAGTCAAATTCATAGAGAGAGAAAGTAGAATAGTGGTTGGCAGGGGCTAGGAGCAGGGAGAATGGGGAGTTGTTGGTTAAGGAGTACAGAGTTTCAGTTTTGCAAGATGAAAAGAGTTCTGTGGATGGATGGTGGTGATGGTAGCACAACAATGTGAATGTACTTGATGTCACTGAACTGTACGCTTAAAAATGGTTAAGGTGGTAAGTTTTATATTCTATGCATTTTGCCACAAGTTAAAAATTTTTTGTCTAAAAAAATGACTAATAGTCTTACTTATTAAACATACCAAAGTTAGCTGTGATGACAATAACCAAATGTGGCAGTGTAACTGTCATTGTGTAATTTACCAACCTCATTATCCATGGTTTGTGTCATGAAATCTGGTATTGGTGGGAGTAATGGCAGTCATCACCAGCCTTTGCCAATTTCTTGAGACGTGTTAGAATGTAGAATAAGAAGAACATTATCATTTACTCAAGAAATATTTAATGAGCACTTACTCTGCCAGGTCATGTGTTACACACTTGGGAGAAAACGTCCAACCAGATACTCCTCCTGAAGCTTAGGGTCCAGTGAAGGAGACAGGCAATAAAACGCAAATAGTACTTATAGACTGTGATGAGGGTAATGAGATAGAAATTAAAAAATAGAAAATAGGGAAATACTTTGATAAAGTGAATAGGGAAGCTTCTCTGAGAAGTAGAATATAAAACTGAGAACTGAAACTGAGAAAGAACCACTTGTGGAAATATTGGGGGAAGAGCATGACAGGAAGAGGGAACAGCAAGAGTAAAAGTACAATAATCCCTGAACTACTTAAGAAAGTCGCACTTACATGCAGTGGCGTGCCTGAAATGGTGCTGAATGAAGGGGACTTCTATAAGCTTACAGAGTAATGAAATAGGAGATGGGACAGTTTGGCTATAAAATAAGAGGGTAATTAATATTCTGTGATGACTGGATTCTTTTTAAGAAATATTTTGAGGATAAATGTTTGTACAAAACTTTTAAAAATCCCTAAAATAAACAGAATAGTTCTTAAAAATTTGAGCATTTGTTGATTTTTATCAATTAATTATATTCACTATGGGGAGACCATTTTTAAGAAATCTTGTAGATGATCCTTTTAAATAGAGAAAATTGGTCTCTAATTCAGCTTCTTGATAACTCATATATGATGAAATGGATTTGCAATTGTGGTCCTTAGACCAAACTCAGTACTAGAACAATTGACGTAATAGGTATTAAATCAAAGAGTGGCTCTGGCAGAACACTGGAAAGTATAGAGCAGGGACGCCTGGGTTCACCCTGCTCTCCCTTGCTGGCCTTTAGTGGTGCAGGAGTAAAGTCAAAGACAAAAAGAGCCTGACATCAATACTTCCTTAGTTATAAGTACAAAGGTTGATTACGTTTTTCCTGAATAGGCCCTGAGTGTGATGGAACTTATGGTGCTAGAAGGGTTGAGCTTTCCACACTTAACAAGACCTTACATTGAGTGGCCAGCTGTGCTGGAAGGACGTTCACCCATTTAGGAACTTTGAGGGCAAAGGGAAATACTCATGTGTGGCCAGCTTGCTTCCACCAAGATTTTCCTTTGCTAGTAAGTTAGGAGCTTAATGTAATTAATAATCTACAGCCCACCGTATTTCCACATAGGTAAGGAGGCTCTATAAAGTGGTGAATACCAAGGACAGCCGTATCTCTCAGTCAAGCATCGCTGGCAAGACTTCAGGGATAAAAACTCTTGAAATTATGAGTGACAGAAAGCTAAGTCAAACTTCATTAAATAAATATTATTTACTCACAGATATACAAAGGGACGGTTCAAATTTGGCCGGTTCAGGGTTCAAAGAATATTGCCAGGACACTGTTTCTTTTGTTTTAATCATTGGCTTTGCTCTGCTTTTCTCTGGCTCAGGCACGCTCTCCCTGAATTACAGCAAAGATGGCTCTGAGAGTGCTTGACTTACATGGGGGCTGTGAACAACCGTAATTTTAGTAAGCAAGAGTCCTTGCACCCGTAGCCAACTCTGATAAAGTTCTCTGGTGCTGAATCAAGCTCTGTGAGTCTGAGTCATGTGCCCAACCCTCATGCCCGGTGAGGTGGGACTAGGTAACTGACGGCCTCACCAGGTCTGGGAGATGCAGGTACTGAATGGAAAAGGGCTTACTTCCATTAGAGGAAGTAGAGGAAGAGGTTTCTCTCTAGTGTAGAGAGAAACCTAGATATTGCTGCTTTGGGGGAAAAGGGATAGAAGAAAGTTGTGCCCTTTTATAAGTTTTCAAATGTAACCATAGTTACTTAGTAATTAAGACTTCTAGACTCTCCTCCAAACACTGAATTTACATGACACTTAAAATCCTTTAAATTATCAAGTTGCCTAATTTCTGAAGATTGGTTACTCAAATTGTTAACATTTCCTGAAAACCTACAGTGTGATCTGCTAGACACTTTACATGTATTATTAAGTCCTCACAACACCTTATTGAGCATTGTTATTTCTGTTTAAGATGAGGATATTGAAGGCCAGAAAGGTGGGTAATTTGCCCAATGACACACAACTAGGAGCGATGACGTGTAACTGGAGCCCAAATTCACCGAGTTCCAAAGCCCATAGTCTTCCTACTTCCTACTTCTTCCTTGGTCCAACTTATTTGCTCACAAGTATCTGAGGATTTGAGCTGCAAAAATGCAGAGGAGGGAAGAAGCAAGGGTGTTGACAATCTACTGAAAAAGTGTTCATATTCTTAATATGGAGAGAATTCTTAAAATCAGAATAACATTTCAAAAACTACATGAAGGAGAATTAGACAATTAGTAACAGAAATACAAAAGACTTTTAAACTTATGAATAAATGTTCATCCTCACTGGTAATCAAAGGAATAAAAATTAAAATAGCAATGGATGTTAGTTTCGGGGTACTACATAGACAATGATTTCCTTTCTTTTTCTTTTATCCCCCCCTTCCTCCCTCCCTCCCTCCTTCCCTTCCTTCCTTCCTTTCTTTATGATATCCTGCGTAGGCAAGGGATCATGGAAGCTGAGACTCTTGTACAAACTGATGGGAGTAAATATTGGTACAATCCCTTTATTTTACCCAAATTTAGTTTTCTTAAGATTGTTATGAGAAACCATCCACCTCCTGAGCCCCCCTTCCCATCTCACAACTGTTTTCGAATACTTCAGGTGATTCTTGGTATTTATCTTAATATCTCTAACATCATGCTGGTATTGCTACTTCTTGAGTTCTCAGAACTATCTTGCTAATGCAGTCACGTCATAATTTTGGCTAGCTTAATAGTCAATGTTTACATCATCACGGCTATGTAAATGCCAGGTACAGCTGAGCCACATACTACACTATACCTTTCCAGCACATTCTACTTTCCTTGAAATTAATAATTTTTTGTTCTTTTAGCTTTTCATGTATTCATCAGTAACTCACTGCATTCAAACCCACTAGTGTTGTTTTCCATTTTCTTGACAATAACTAGGGACTCTGACCTTCTTGAAGAAGTCTCTTTGAACCCTGACCTGACCTTATGGAGACTGGTGGCCTCCTGGCCTGTTGCATGGCTACCTCCTTTGGATCTCTCTTCACTGTCATTTGGGAATTCTCTTTTCCTATCTTGCATCACCATGTCTTTTCCCCAAGGTCTCTTCCTCTTTCTTGCCTTACTCCCTCTCTTCCTGTGAAAAGGTGCATAGGAAGTAAGTCGTTTTTGAGATTTTGCATGTCTGAAAATGTCTGTCTTCTGTCTTCACTCTTAATTGATAGTTTGGCTGGGTAGTAATTCTTGGCAAAAATTTTCTTTCGGAATTTTGAAGGCATTGCTTCATTGTCTTGTGGCTTCCGTTACTGCTATAGCAAGGGCAAATTTCTCCCTGGGGGAAGTGTACTGTATAGCAAACATACTTCTTGCTATAATGTACTCGTAATTTAAAAATACACCACAAAGGCACCATTTCTGCATTCAATGTTTCTCTCTGGAAACTAGCAAACTCGTTTCTTTGTCCTCAGTTGACTGATATTTCACTTCCAAGGGCTTCCTTGGACTGAGCCCTTTTAATCTGGACACTTCCTTCATTTCTGGGAAATTTTCTTGAATTTTGGTGATTCAGTGATTTCCTTCCTCATTAATTCTATTCTCACCTTCAGGAACTCCTGAACTCTGGACTTGTACATTGGACCTCCTGGATGGATCTTCTAAATTTGAAATGTTTTCTTCGTCTTTTTGTTCTCCTTTCTGGAGGATTTAATCTAACTTTATCCTCTAAACTTTCTGCCGAGTTCATTTTATCTCTGCCATAAAAATTAGTCTTTACACATGACTAACTTTTGCCTTTGTTGATTCTTTTTCTTATCTTTGTTTTTCACTTCATTAATTTTTGTTTATGTCTTTATTATTCCTTCTTTCAACTTCCTTTGGATTTAATCTATTACTTTTTTTTAAACTTCTTAAGTTGACAAATTAGCCTATTAATTTTTAGGCTCTAACCACAATATGGCTTTAGCACCACATCACAGGATTTAATAGGAGGCATTTTCATTAATGTTCAGTTTCAAGTGTTTTCTAATTTTTTTTCTTTGACTCACGAGTATATAGAAGTATACCTATTATTTTAATTTTCCTAAAATTGATTTCTCATTTGATTGCATTAAGATCAGAAATAATGTCCTCTATTTTTAAATTTTTGTTGACACTTGCTTTGTAGCTTTTAATATAACCCATTTCTAATGTTTTACTAGTTCTTGCAAATAACAGGCACTCTCCAACTGATGCTTTTTGATTTTTTTGTATGTTCATCAAATAAAGCTTGTTAATTGTGCTGCTCAAATATCCTATATATCTACTGAGCTCACTTTAAATTAAAATCATTGGCTTACATTTTTCTTCATAACATGCGAATACTGTATCATGCTTTAAACCCGTCTGAGTTTCAAGTAAAAGCCACAATTCTTAGAGGGAAAAAAATAGTTCTACCTAGAATCAGGAAGACAGATGTGATTTCTTGCTGTTTCCCTTTGCAAATTTTTTTTGTAGTCCACCATTTAGCTAACTGTGTAGCCCTTTGTCAGTTCTGGCTTTATGCAGTCTACTCCCTGACCTGTTTCTGCTCCTATAGCTATGGGCACCAGGGACAGTAGATATCCCCAGGGCATCCAGCACCTTCAGTGAGTCCTTACCTTCCCAGTCTCTTCTTCCAGCTTCACTCCTGGTTTTAGAAAATTTCCCCTACTTTCACATAAATTTACAAATTCATTTTAAATGAAAATTTAAAATAGTTTATCCAGCATTATTAGGTGTTTTGTAGTGGGAGAGTTTCTGCTAGTGTAACTTTCTTACTTTACGCATCTCTCCCCCTTGCTCTTTTCCTGCCAGTGTCCTAGTTTAAAAACATTTTATGGATGTAAAAGGGCCATCATCTGTTTTCTTCTTTCCTTTTTCCCCCAATTGCCTGCTCAGTTTTTATTTTATTTTATTCTATTGTATTTATTTATTTTTTATTCTGGTTACTTGCAGATGAAGGGAGAGCACTTAACGAAGTGTTGACGAGGATAAAGAGGTGAGACAGCCTTTGCAGCAAAACAGTAACAGAAAGAACTGTTGTCTAGCTTTATAACTGCAATATGTGGGATGTAGGCGATCTCCTATAGTTATGGCTAAAGATACATCTTCTTGGGCCCTTTCAGACCTACTGGATCAGAATCTCAGTAGGGGTGGGGAATGAAGCCTGAGAGTGGACATTTTTGTCCAGATGATCAGGAGACACACTAATGTCTGGGAACCACTTGTATGGACCTTTGATTTCTCAGTAGGGTGGGCAGTAAGGAGGGATGAAGCAATTGGACATAGCATGGATGGATTATTAGTTGTACTTTCCATCCAGTTACTGTAATGTGGCAGGCAAGAAATATTCCTCCCAGACTCTGGAAAAAGTTTAACAGTAAATACCAGATTTTGGCAGTGTGTTTTATCAAAAGTACTAGTTATTTTAGGGAGAATTTGAGAGAGAAGTTACCTATAGGTTATGATGGACATCTCTTAAAATAAAACACCTCTGGTTCATCTATTGAACATTCCTAAGGTCTACTCTTCTACTTTTTCTCATTCAGCGTCATAGCCACCAACTAGGGTCTCTTGTTTCAAGTTGTTGTTTTTTTTGTACCACCACATAGCTAGAACTTGATGCTTCCTGTCTTACTCAATTCATAGTTCGTCACAGATTAAAATATTATGATCAAATTGATCAAATATGATCCATTGTATCATCTAGTGGTGACCCAATTTGCCTATAAGATGAAGTCCAACTTCTTCATTTGAGATTACCCAGCCATTCAAGATTCTTCAGTCTATAATCTTTTCCGCTTTCTCTGACAATACCTTCCCACTCTCCAAAGACTATGCCTCTCTCATCTGGCTGGTTTCAATGTCTCTGTAAATTAATCAGGCTTGTCAGGACTCTAAGCCTCTACTCATGCTTTCTATCACTCTTCTTTGTTTATCCAAATCTAAACTAGCATTCAAAGTGAAGCTCAGATGCTACCTTTTCTCTGGCTGCATTTTCTTCTTCACATTGCAGATCTGTCAATCCAAAAACTCTTCACCATTTTTCCATTTCTCAGAGGTTAACATACAAACTCTTTCCCCTTGCATACAACATAGCCCCACTTTCTCTTTCTGGTCGCATCTCTACAAACTACTTTATGCACTTGACCTCCAGACACAGTGACTCACTTTCTGATTCTCAGTCTTGCCACGCATTTTTAGTTTTCTGTACTTTGTATCTGTTCTTTCCTTTGCCAGATATGACTTGCCCTTTTCTCAGCCTGAAAAATTCTTGCATATCCTTCAAGAACCTCTTCAAACATCACCTTCTCTGTGAAATCTCCCTGACCTCTCCTAGGTGAAGCACTCCACCCCAGAGTAGTTTGAGTCTAAATATCCTAAACATGTGGCTCATTGTGTTGTAATTCTTTATTTGTATATCTGTGTTCTATACTTGATGTGAGCCTATTGCTACACAGTACCTGGCAGAATACTGTTTATCTAATAGTTGCTCAGTAAACGTTGCCCAATGACTGAACACTGTAACCTGTATTGATCTCCCCAGTGCCGTAACTGCAAGGGCTCTTAGTGTTTATTCCAATCATTTTGCTAAATTGCCTTATATTATTCTTTCACTGTTTGAAGCATGTTCTAGATTCCAGTAAGATTAAATGGAGATGCCCTGGCCAAGGTACTTAACTCTCCCAGCCTCAGTTCCTTCATCTGTAAAAGGGGGGATAATAATAGCACCTCAATCAAAGTGTTGCTGTGCAAAATGAGACAATGCATTAAAATATTCAGCACAATGCCTGACACACTCAAAGTGGGAGAAGCATTTCATTAACTGTTACATTCTACATTTATGTCATTATCCCTTAGTATTCTCAGAGGGTTGTTGTGAAGATTATATGAGAACATATATGTGAAACCATGTTGTAATGCACTATGCAAACGTAGTTACCTTTATTTTCACTGTCTCTGCAACTAGGTTAGAAGCTCGTTTCAGCCTGAACACATTAAGTCCAGTCCTCCGCAAGATGCACAAAGCCTTACCCAGCTCAGCTTCTTTCTTTTAAAGTTTCCCATTTTCTACTCAGCACCTATCACAGGGTCATGCACATGTTAGGCACTCAAGGTAGATTTAAACATAGTAACAGCTCTAGAATTAGCAAGGCCTTTAGCTGAAAGTGAAGCCTGCTGCATTCTTTTTGTTTGATGTTTGTTTTGTATAACTTGATTGAAACATTTTTCCTTGGTCAATGTACTCCTAATATTTTGGAGATGCTGTATAATTGTATTAGGCTTAGTTAGCTTTGTGGTAGGACCACTTCCCCTTTTGGCATGGATGCCAGGGAGGCAGCCTTAGCCAGGGTCCTACTTTTTTCTCTTACTAAAGACATAAATTATATAACTCTTGCATTGCAGAACGACTGAAAAAGTGCTTGATTTGGGTCCTTTCTGACATTTTGACAACTTCTATGTAACACTCCGGTTTAGAATTTATTAAGATGTGGTAGTAAAACATGTAGAAAAAATAAAAGGGTAAGGCTTTCAGGTACTGATTGGAAACACAGGTATGGGTACAAGGAATCCAGATAGGTGAAAGTTCCCACAATCTTCAGAAAACGTACTCAAGTTCTGAAAAGGGTTTGAAGCAGTGTACAGGGAAAGCGCAATATATTAAGACAAAGAGAGTCGAATGCTCCTTAAAGCCTTAAGCAACTCCCGAGCACAGGGGAACGACTAGAGGCCTGCCTGGGGAATCCACGGGGATGATCGCAGGTGAGGGCGAGGAGGGCGAGGCGCGCTCCGGAGCCACAGGCCTGCAGGTGCTCCGCCCTGTCTGCCCCGCGGCGGGGGCCAATTCCCTTCGCCCCGCTGGGCCAGGGCGGCCCGAGAAGGCTGAGCCGGCCGCGCTGGGGGAAGGAGTTTCCGGCGGACTCGGCGCGGTGCCGCTTCCTGTCCCCCTCGTCGCGCCGTCTCACACCGCCCGCCCGGGACGCGGCTCGCACCGGACCCCCCCTCCCCGTGCCCGGCGACGCCCCCGGCCCCATGCAATCCCGGCTCCTGCTCCTCGGGGCCCCGGGCGGCCACGGAGGCCCAGCTGCGCGGCGCGTGAGGCTGCTCCTGGGGCAGGTGGTGCGGCGCCAGCCGGGCGGCGACGCGCGGCGCTCGGAGGTCAAGCTGCTGCACGCCGGGGCGGGGGCCGACACAGGTAACCCCGGGACGCCTCGCCGCCCCGCGCTCAGCGCGGGGCTCCTGCGCACCTCCGCGCCCCCCCCCGCCCCCCCCCCCCGCAATCCCTGCTGCGTCAACTGGGGAGGAGCGCTGCGCCGGGAGCTAGGAGATGGAGGTTCTAGTATCCACCTCGCCGCTAACTGCTGTGTAACGCGGGGCCAGGCGCATGCACTCTCTGAGCCTCATGTAACCCGTGGGAACTGGACTTAGGTTTCTGATGACCTGGAATAGTGCTTTCTCCTTCCCGCACTGCTTCTTTTACCGCCCCCCCCCCGCCCCCCGGGATTCTGACTTAGATTATAGCACACGCAGAGCTTAATGCAGCAGCCCTCAGAGGGTGTTGAAAGCTGGACTTGACCTTGCTCTCTGAGTCCCAAGGGCCTGGAAGTCAGTCTGTGCCATGTTCCAGCCAGGGTTAGTGGCGGCTTAGAAGTGTACGTTCTCGCCAAAGAACCCCTCGTTAGGTTTTAAATGTATCCACGAGTCTTTCCAAGTTTTACTTGGAGTTTTCATTTCTCACAGGTTCACAATTTCTTGGAACTGAAAACCACAATTTAATTTAGTTAAAACCCCTGACTCTGTAATGGAGGTAATTGAGACCCAGAAAGGAAAAGTGACTTCCAGAAGATCACACAGCTAACCCTAGGCTGTGAAAGCGCAGAGTCCTAACCACTGGACCACCAGGGAATTCCCAGCTCTGATTTCTAAGCTCAGTATTTCTTGGCTCTATCTGAGATGGTTTTAGGGATGTGTGTGTGTGTGTGTGTGTGTGTGTGTGTGAGCGCGCTGGAGTTAGAGCATTTGTGCTGGTTAAGGGAAGGGATGTATGTTGTTGCTCCACGTGAATGGCTAAGTGATTCTAGGCAAGATTTTGTCAGTGTCATTGCTTAGAATAAAGGAGGTATTCACCTGAGATTGCTAGTTTCATGGTTCTTCTTGCACCCCCAGCCCAATAATTTTCCTTGTCAGAAGTGAGGGAGTTTAAGTCCCATCCATTTCATCATTCATTCATTAAACAAATTTTTTTTCTTTTTCCTGTATAGGGTTGTGATTTGAGATTTTGCCCCTTTATAAATTATTATGCTTCTAGGGTGTTTGTTTTTTAGTCTTTGAGTTTTTTATTTGTTAGTTTCTCCTTTGTCCTAGAAGGCAGAGGTCAATGGTAGAAGTGTAGCGTAATCCATAACTCGTGATTTGGAGTGAACAGTCTGAGTTGGAGGCCATTTCTGCACCGTCTAGGTATGGGGATTTGAGGGTAGGTTACTTAATTTTGTGTCCCAGTTTCCTTAACTGTAAAATGAGGATAAGGAAAGTATATTTGATAGGGTTGTTGTAAGGATTTAGTTTATACAATCCCTGGCACATATTAATGTTCAATAAAAATTAGCTTCTTTATTATTCTTAGTATATGTTATTTTCAGCTATGTGAGATTTATTGTTTCCTTGGCTTTAGAAGAAATGAAACCAGTTCCTTTTAGGTTTGAACTGTGAGAACTGTCTAGGTAGGCTGGTGGAGCAGGGTTGATTCATGGGAACTTTAAAAAGAAAAATGTTCTTTATACATGAATAATACATGTTGATTATAAAAACATTAGACACGGCCTCAAAATTTGTGGTATGTCCAGCAAATCAAAGTACAGGCTTTGCTTCAAATGTGAGAGTCATGTACACATTACAAACAACATATTAACTTCTTAGACTCAGTCACTTAGCATGACACCACATGGAGTAAATTATGTTAACCCTACTTGCCTTGCCACTGCAAAGATTCTCAAGGTTGAAGGTATGAGGGCTGTGGATAAATGTACCTGAAAACTCACCAGAGATCTGGACTCAAGTAAGAACAGCTGTGAGCCAGGTAAACAGGAGGCAAGTTCTGGGCTTCCCTGGGACATAACATTGGCCATCAAGGTTGAAGTGTCCCATTTTGAACCAGATGTCACACACAGACAAATGTAAACCACAAATAGCATTATGCTGTAATGAATTACAGTTTAGATTGGAAAGATGCTCTCAGCTGCACTCAGACATGTGACTAGTAGCTCACCTCTCTGCAAGTAATTGACCTTGCTTCCTAGTAGTTTGGAAAAAGAACAACACGGATACAAATTATATACTATTCTTATCTCTCCTGGGCTGTATGTATGTCTTATTTATCTTATATTCCTTTTTGTGCATGTCAACTCTTTGTACCTAAGAAGTGTTCAGTGGCTTATTATCTTCCGGTTTGTACAGAGAGGGAGCAGGAGAGCCTGGAATTGCCTTGCTGGCTTTCAAGATAGGAGCTTTATAAAGCCTGAGAAGCAGAAGGAAGAGAGGGTCATTTTGTTTAAAAAAAAAAAAAAAAAAAATCCCCAAACCCACTGCTTTTTATCTTTTGCTATTAGGTAGTCTAAACATCCATAATTTGTAAATTCTTTATATCTCTTTACACTTCAATTGGTTGTATTGTCTCTTGGTTTTAGGAACAAAGCGGTTAACAAGGAGGTTAGCTACTGCAGAGTTGTTTTTTTGTTTGTTTGTTTTTTGGATGGCTGCGCGGCTTGTAGGATCTTAGTTCCCCGACCAGGGATTGAACCCAGGCCCTTGGCAGTGAGAGTGCAGAGTCCTAACCACTGGACCGCCAGAGAATTCCCTGCAAAGAGTTTTCATAACGATTATTGTAGTGTTTTCACAGAAGGAGCCAAATTAGTTCAGTAGGATTCTGATGTCAAACAGGCTCAGATATACCATAGATTAAGATCAAATGATAAATCTGGAAACATAACTCTATAAATCCACTGTGACACATTGAGTGTCATCCTTTTACACCCTTATTATTAAAGGGGTTCACTATTTTATCTTTCTGACTTTTGTGTATAAGTTTGTTTATAGAAATATTTAAAAATATTGATACTTTTTGTACAAGAAATCTATGTTCATTGTAGTGAAAAATAGACAAATTCCCTAAAATATCTTTCCATGCAAATTCATGATTGTCATTTTTTTGTGTGTTACTACTATCAGTTTTTGTAAAAAATATATATAATATGCATTTATATAAATACATATTTCTTTTTCTTTAAAAAATGGAATCATGTATGTTTTACAGTTTATTCTCACTTAGCCATTATTGTTAACGTACTAACATAGTGATAAATATTGTTATATCTGGTCATTTTAAATAGGCTTTAAGTTCATACATTTATCCATATAATTTATTTTACCAGTTTCCCATGCTTAGACATTCAGGTTGTCTATTTTTAAATATATAAACAGTGCAATAAACATCCATCCATATGTATTTTTGTAACTTTAAGATTATATCCTCGGGTTATAATAGAACTAATGACTTTGGGGAAGGGAAATATAGAACTCCTGCTTCAATTCAGAAATATGGTGTAAAGGGAAAAACTGTACTGTGTGTGTGCAGGTCTTAGCTCTATATTTACTAGGTATTGAACTTTGGGGAAATTATTAACTACTTTGAACCTGCAGCAGGCTATTTTGACCCTGAGGACATTGTGACTTTTGTGTATTAAAGAATTTAGCAGTAAAATCCCAGAACAGTTGTAACCTAATAAATTGCTGGACAATTTATTGGGAACATGCAGACTGGCCTGGAAATTGCTGATATATTTGGTTTTCTCTTGGGTCTAAGTTTTGTATTAAAAAAAACCAATGGTGACACTTAAGGGTTCTTAACCAGGGGTAATTCCCGTTCCCCAGGGGACATTTGGCAGTGTCTGAAGGCATTTTTTGGTTGTCCTAACCAGGGGGAAGGGGGTGCTACTGGTATCTAGTGGGTGGAGGCCAGTGAATCTGCTGAACATTCTACAATGCACAGGACAGCCCCTAACAATAAAGAATCATTTGGCCCAAAATGTCAGTCGTGCTGGCTGTTGAGAAACCCTGAACTAAACCAACTTCTTTGGTTGGTTTAGTTCAAAGCTACAAGTCATTGAATTGTGAGTCCATTTCAGAGTCAAATGTCCTAAGGTGTGTATATTCATTAACTTAATTTGTAGTTTACAGTTCAGAAGGCATTAAGCATTAAGCATCTCCCATTTTAGGAGAAGGGCTACCACAGATGTGCCTGAAATACATAACTAAGAAAAGCATTTTTGAGATTGGTAAAGATTTTGACAGTAGAACAGCTTTGAAATATCTGAGGAAAATACCCATATTTCTCCTGGGTTAGCCAAGAACTAAATAAAAATTATTAATCATATAAAAAATTTAAAGTCTTATTAGAAACTATCAATACAAAATAAAACTCTGACAAAGCTATATACTAAAAAATTTGTTATTGATTAAACATTGAAGAAAGAGCAAAATCTTTTTGGTATTCAGTCCACGCTGATGGCCACAAAGGAAAACAGAGTTGCAGAAGATATAATTGGTGAAATTCTATATGGACAAAAAAAGTGATTGATAAATCCTCACTATAAAATAGTTCTTTAAATAAAAGAAAAATAAAAATGTGCTCTATAAAAATTGATCAAGGAGTTCTTTTGGCTTAATTTTGCTCGAAAGTTAACTTTGATGAAAATTTATGAACGCTAGTATTATTCTGATTAAAATGTTTGTTTTCAGAATATCCTCAGGGTCAAAATGTTATATATTCCTCTCTGAGTATGTATCTTCTTTGTAAAATAGGGATAGCTACACTTGCTTTGCCTGCCTTTACCTTACAAAAATTGTTGTGTTAGTCAGCAGTCATTAGGTTTTAAGTGACAGAAATGTGCACAGAAAAGCATATAATTGGTTCACATAGGTGGAAGGTCCAATGGCTTCAGACTGGACTAGATGCAGGATATTAGAACATCTGTAGGGCTTGGGCTCTCTCTGTCTTTCCCCATGGTTCCCCCACTCTCCACTCTTCCTTTATTGGATCTACTTTTTGCAGTATTGGTTTCAATGTCTGCCAGGCTTTCTTCAGCTGGTAGCAGTGACAGCCTTATTGACAGCCCCAGACTTTGACTCTCCTTACAGTTCACAATGTGAGAAGAAGAGAGAACATCTTTTCCTGTGAGCTCTGAAAAATCCTGGCGAGAAATCTTATTGGCCAAGCTTGGATCACAGGCCCATCTCTAAAACAACCACTGTGGTCAGAGAGTGGAATGTTCTGGCAGGGCTTGTGCAGGGTACTCATTTCTGGGCAGTTGGATGCAGGGGTAAAGGTTGGGAGGAGTGGTATAAACTACCTAAACCAAATTGGGTGGGTTCCTCACTGGAGAGAGGGATTCTGTTGTCAAAAGAGGAAAGAATATTGGGCATGTAAAACAAAACAGCTGTCCACTAAAAATCAAGTGAGTAGGGCTTCCCTGGTGGCGCAGTGGTTGAGAATCCGCCTGCCGATGCAGGGGACACGGGTTCATGCCCTGGTCTGGGAGGATCCCACATGCCGCGGAGTGGCTGGGCCCGTGAGCCGTGGCCACTGAGCCTGCGCGTCCGGAGCCTGTGCTCCGCAGCGGGAGAGGCCACAGCAGTGAGAGGCCCGCATACCGCAAAAAAAAAAAAAAAAAAAAAAAAAATCAAGTGAGTAATGTCCGAACAGGTTTGTACAAGAGTGTTATGTAAAAGATATTAATTTTTATCTTGAATATAGAAATTATTTGCCTGTAAACTTTTGGGAAATCCCTTTAACTTAAGATCATTGCAAGTGATAAAATCAAGCCTTGTTACTTTAAAAATGGCCTTAAATTTGATTTCGTTTGGAAACTCTTCGATTCTTTTCAGGGTTTTTAATTTTCAAGTCCATATTTTCCATGCTTGAATAAAATACATAATTTATTGGTAGTAGTTATGTGACAGTTTGTGTACTGTACACGGATTTAGGTTAATCCGTTATGAGTTATGTGTGCTTGCTTTTTTGCATTATTTGTAATAATAAATGTAATTAAATGTTAAGCAGCTTACTCTATAACAATTTGTACTTTTTGTTAACGCATTCTTAGTTATTCTAACAATTTCCATTATGAGTATCTTATATTATTAACTAAAATCTTTTTAAAAAATGATTGCACTTGACCAAAGTATTTATTTGGTTTATTTGAAGAGAGGCATACGTTAGTTTCTTTTGCCTAAATTGTATTACCTGTTGTATAAGTATTGCCATTCTCCTTTAGATTAATACTTACACTATTTCACTTATATGAATCCTTTACAAATAAATGACTTGATTTCTTTTCTCTTTATTTTACATTTTTGGTTCAGTTTTTTTTTTTTTTAAATAACTTGATTTCTGAGCATGTTGGAAGATGGGCTATTCTCAAAGAATACAGAAAACAGGGGGTTGAAACAATACTTAATTAAGAAAACAGTATCTAATTAAAGTGAACCAGGGCTTAAAACAATACTTAATTAAGAAAACAATATCTAATTAGAAACTGGAATCATTCATTCATATATTCACTATTGAATACCTGCTTGGTTTGAGGTATTATTTTTGGCACTGGGAATACAAAGGTGATTAAAACATAGACTTGACCAACAAAATGCTATAGTCTTATGGACTGAACAGTGGTCTTAAAACATTTTTCTCACTTATATCCTAAAAGGCTTTTGCAAATATATATCCCTTTATACATTTTTAGGTTGATATCTAGAAATTTCCCTAATAAGTATGAATAGTTGAAGAGCATGTTGTCTCTGTTGTAAATATTGACATTTGACACAAAAATTGTTACAATACTCTTTAAAATGTATCTTTTAAATGTGTCATCTGAAAAAAATGCACAACCTATAAGTTGAGAGAGTTATGTTTTATTTGGTGAACTTTCTGAGGACTTCAAGCCCAGGACACATCATCTCAGATAACTCTGAGAGACTGCTCCAAAGAGGCAAGGGTGGGGGTGGGAGCCAGGATATGTGGGAGATTTTGCAATAAAGACCAGGTAGTTGGAACATCAAAAGATTACTGTTAATTAAAGAAAACCAGATTTATCTGGTTTAGCGCTTTTCTGTGTATGGGAATGTGCAAAGTCTGGGTTCATTGAAATCATTCCTTTGATATGCCTCTCAGGTATTTGGGGCCAGTATCCTGTGCTTTCTAATCCCAAGTCTCCTCAGGGTGCACTGTTAGGGGTGGCATTTTGTTTCCATCCTGAGCTCCCTCAGGGCTCACCTTAGGGGTGACTGTAATGTGGTGGCTTGATGGCTGCAACATCCTTTGTTTATTAATATGGCAGCCAGTATTTTATTTTATTTTTTTTAACATCTTTATTGGGGTATAATTGCTTTACAATGGTGTGTTAGTTTCTGCTTTATAACAAAGTGAATCAGTTATACATATACATATGTTCCCATATCTCTTCCCTCTTGCATCTCCCTCCCTCCCACCCTCCCTATCCCACCCCTCCAGGCGGTCACAAAGCACCGAGCCGATATCCCTGTGCCATGCGGCTGCTTCCCACTAGCTATCTACCTTACGTTTGTTAGTGTATATATGTCCATGCCTCTCTCTCGCCCTGTCACAGCTCACCCTTCCCCCTCCCCATATCCTCAAGTCCGTTCTCCTGTAGGTCTGTGTCTTTATTCCTGTCTTACCCCTAGGTTCTTCATGACATTTTTTTCCTTAAATTCCATATATATATGTGTTAGCATACGGTATTTGTCTTTCTCTTTCTGACTTATTCACTCTGTATGACAGACTCTAGGTCCATCCACCTCATTACAAATAGCTCAATTTTGTTTCTTTTTATGGCTGAGTAATATTCCATTGTATATATGTGCCACATCTTCTTTATCCATTCATCTGTCAGTGAACACTTAGGTTGTTTCCATCTCTGGGCTATTGTAAATAGAGCTGCAGTGAACATTCTGGTACATGACTCTTTTTGAATTTTGGTTTTCTCAGGGTATATGACCAGTAGTGGGATTGCTGGGTCGTATGGTAGTTCTATTTGTAGTTTTTTAAGGAACCTCCATACTGTTCTCCATAGTGGCTGTACCAATTCACATTCCCACCAGCAGTGCAAGAGTGTTCCCTTTTCTCCACACCCTCTCCAGCATTTATTGTTTCTAGATTTTTTGATGATGGCCATTCTGACTGGTGTGAGATGATATCTCATTGTAGTTTTGATTTGCATTTCCCTAATGATTAACGATGTTGAGAATTCTTTCATGTGTTTGTTGGCAGTCTGTATATCTTCTTTGGAGAAATGTCTATTTAGGTCTTCTGCTCATTTTTGGATTGGGTTGTTTGTTTTTTTGTTATTGAGCTGCATGAGCTGCTTGTAAACTGCTTCCACAGTTTACAAGAGAGCTGCTTCCACAGACTTTCTAAGTCAAAAATATGTTGATTTATTATCAGAAATGATATTTTTAATGATCTATAAACTGGCAACTTGATTATAGCCTTTTCATTTTGTTCATGGCAAAGAATTGGAAACCACTTAATTTTGGAAATTAATCCTTTGTCTGTTGCTTCATTTGCAAATATTTTTTCCCATTCTGAGGGTTGTCTTTTGGTCTTGTTTATGGTTTCCTTTGCTGTGCAAAAGCTTTGAAGTTTCATTAGGTCCCATTTGTTTATTTTTGTTTTTATTTCCATTTCTCTAGGAGGTGGGTCAAAAAGGATCTTGCTGTGATTTATGTCATAGAGTGTTCTGCCTATGTTTTCCTCTAAGAGTTTGATAGTTTCTGGCGTTACATTTAGGTCTTTAATCCATTTTGAGCTTATTTTTGTGTATGGTGTTAGGGAGTGATCTAATCTCATACTTTTACATGTACCTGTTCAGTTTTCCCAGCACCACTTATTGAAGAGGCTGTCCTTTCTCCACTGTACATTCCTGCCTCCTTTATCAAAGATAAGGTGACCATATGTGTATGGGTTTATCTTTGGGCTTTCTATCCTGTTCCATTGATCTATCTTTCTGTTTTTGTGCCAGTACCATACTGTCTTGATTACTGTAGCTTTGCAGTATAGTCTGAAGTCAGGGAGCCTGATTCCTCCAACTCCGTTTTTCATTCTCAAGATTGCTTTGGCTATTCGGGGTCTTTTGTGTTTCCATACAAATTGTGGCAGCCAGTATTTTAGTTCACGGTCTCTCTGGCCCAAATTTGACCAATGTTTGGAAGACGTTTCATGACCAGTTTTTTCCCATGTTGCTAGGAATTCTCATTCCTAGGTCAGGCAAAGATTCTTGTTGATGTGCAGCTCCAGGTGCTACTTTCTGGATTAGGCCCTGTTGATAATTTAAAATTCTCTGGATCCTCTGTCTTACTAGTCTGTTATGATCCAGGAGATATTTTCTCTTGTTGCTTCTTCACATACCTAGAATTACACTATTACAATTATTCTACGTAGAGTTATAAATGTGATCTAATTCCTCAAGATGTTTAGCCATTATCAATTTTGTTGGAGGCCTGGTTACACATTGGGTAATGTAAGAGACAAGAATCTTATAAAATAGACAGGATGTAGGTAATAGAGCTGGTAACGTTGGCAGTCATAGTGCAGCAGGAAGACACAAAGCATAAACAGTTTAGAAACAAAGAACAAATTAAAACAATGATTAGTGTAACTAGTTGTAATCTGGTTGCAATAAACCATCAAGAATTTGGAGAGAGAAAATTAAATCTAGTCTTGCACCAGCTTACTTTTAACAACAAAATTCACTTACTTAATTAACTTTAATCTAAACCTAGCCAATCCTGACCATCCACAAACCTTCCATTACTTTCTGTATCCATATTAGTTTGTCCCTTATTTTTTTCCATCCAGAAAGAACCAGCTCTAAGATAAGCTTACTTTCTTTTCCCTTAATAAAATGCAATTCCATTTCTAATATCTTCTTTACAGAAAAACACACATTCTACTTTCCTACTGTATACTGAAATGTTTACGTTATTATTTCAATTAGCTTTAATTACATGTTTAAATTTGATGGACATCTCAAAGACACGGGAAGAGAAATGCCAGTTCCCTCTACAAGGCTTTTGTTTAAGGTCAGAATTCTGAGAAGATATTTTGTCAAACCTTTTAACTTAACTGCATACACACACATGCACGCGCGCACACACACACACACACACACACACAAATTAGCCCAACTTGGCCATTTAAGGTTGAGATCTCTTTTAGTATAATTTAGGTACTTGCAAGTGTGATCTGGCTGGCGTATTAGTTGGAGGTTGGCTTTCTGATGCCCCTTTAAAGATGTCAGGTCGGCCTCCTCCCCAACCTCTCAGCCCAGACTTCTTGGTTTCCTTTACTGAGCAAATCCCAGGTTCCCCTAATGTCTTCCAATTAGGGGGGTCTCCCAGTGTTTTTCAGCCAGGCTCCCCTAATGTTACTGAGTCCAAGCTCACTCTGCTCGCTGCATAACAGGCCAATAAATCGGAGACAGGTGTTGAGGCAAGGAATAACGACTTTATTCAGAAAGCCGGCAGACCGAGAAGATGGCAGACTAATGTCTCCGAAAAACCATCTTATCGGGGTTTGGATGCCAGTTTCTTTTATACAACAGAGAGGGGGAGGAGACGAGGAAATAATGTAAAAAGGCCATAAGATTTGCAGCTGTCCCCTGGAATGGCCAGCCTTGGGGAGGGGATGTGTTAATTTCTTCTTTCTTGCAGCCATCCGCAGGTGGACAGGGTCAGGATGTACAAAGGCACTTTGGGTTTAACATTCCGGCAGAGGGGCAGGGTTCCCTGAGGCAGTCCATTGCGTATAGACAGCATCCTTTTAGTGAACAAAAGCAGCGGAAAGCAAAGGTTAAAGTAAAAGCAATAGATTCAACATATAGTCAGATTTGGCTCTTCCCTGTTACCCTAATAGCTTTAGATTAGGGGGGTCACTCCCTAATGTCTTTCAGTTGGGAAGCCAGGTACCTGTTAGATACCGCCAAATGAAACTCAGGATCATCAGCTGTTAACAGGAGATCCTAGAGCCAGGGGAGACCCAGATTTGTCTGGACTCTGAGGAGGCGGATGGGCACAAGAGGCCTCTTCTGGTATCAAGGTTCTGGATCCTTGTAGAGTTTAGGCAAAGGAGAGAAGTATGCTCTGGGTCCCTTCGTAATTGGTTGCCAAAACTGTCAACTGAAAAAAATGTACAACCTAGAAGTTGAGTTATGTTTAATTCGGTGGACAGTTTGAAGACTTCAAGCCTGGAACACAGGATCTCAGATAACCCGGGACTGCTTCATCGAAGAGGCAAGGGGGGAACCAGGATATATAGGAGTTTTTTCAATAAAGACCAGGTAGTTGGAACATCAAAAGATTACTGTTAATTAAAGAAAATCAGATATCTCAAGTTAAGGAATTTAGCGCTTTTCTATGTATGAGAAGATACAAAGTCTGGGCTCATTGAAATCATTCCTTTGAAATGCACTTAGATATTTAGGGCCAGTACCCTGTGCTTTCTTATCCCAAGTCTCCTCAGGGTGCACTGTCCGGGAGGGCATTTTGTTTCCATCCTGAGCTCCCTCAGGGCTCACCTTCCGGGTGGCTGTAACGTGGTGGCTCGATGGCTGCAATGTCCTTTGTTTACTGATATGGCAGGCAGTATTGGTTCACAAATGGAATCAGAATATCCTAGTGATTGTTAGCTACCACCTCTTTTTGAAAATAGATAAAAAGCTCATCCTTAACTGTCAGAAAGTGTATGTTATTTCTTTATTTCCTTGATTTGTATTGTAATTACACTTACTCATAATTTTATCTTAATATATTCTTATTCTTGAAAGTTTTATCTTTATCATATTTTTCTGCAATGAAAAATGTTTCTATCATTATAATTATTAGAGCACAGTTGTTCAAAAGAAATCAATATGTTTCAAATTTTCTTAGAAACTAAAATTTTGTGGAAACATACCTATTAATAACATGAGTAGCACTTTTTTCCAGTTGACTATAAATTACTGTAATGAATATTCCCTAGTTTTATTGCTGAAATATAAAGAATTTTGATATAGCAATATCACTCAATTTTTTGCAGACTTTCTAAGTCAAAAATATGTTGATTTATTATCAGAAATGATATTTTTAATGATCTATAAACTGGCAACTTGATTATAGCCTTTTCATTTTGTTCATGGCAAAGAATTGGAAACCACTTGACTTGCAAGTAAAGTCACTGACCCAGCCAATAGAATCATTCTGCCTGAATATCTGGGAAGTGCACTGAAAAGGCTTCACGAAAATTTATCAAATGGCTATGGTTATTTTCTCACGTAGAGGCTGCTTTTTTATTCTAATGTACTCAGAAAGAGTTGTTAAAATAAAACTTTCATTCGACATACCTTTGCCAGCACAATATTTTTTGGAGAAAACGCTTTTACTTTATCACATGTTTAAATACTTTCTGTCAAATTCTTAGTTTTCATAATTAACAAAGGTAGTCTGTCCTGTCAATCCGATCAGCCAAATTAGACTTTCTGACAGAAAAAGTATTTTTCCCTTTCAATTCAAATAAATGTGTTCATGTATATTTTAAGAAATGTTATAAAAACCACTGAAAAATAAATGGGACACATTTTGAAGGCTAGATTACTAAAGGCAGTAAAACCAAGAATAAAGGAATCTCGTGGTTACATATTTAAGTTGTTTATTTCATAATATATGATAATATAATTTTGCTCTTTAATGTATAGTAAAGTAATATAATATGGTTAAAATTATTTATGTAAAGAGGACTGTGGCAGAAGTCATGTTTTTTTTTTTTGTTTTTGTTTTTTTTTTTTTGGTACGCGGGCCTCTCACTGCTGTGGCCTCTCCCCTTGCGGAGCACAGGCTCCGGACGCGCAAGCTCGGCGGCCATGGCTCACGGGCCCAGCCGCTCCGCGGCATGTGGGATCTTCCCGGACCGGGGCACGAACCTGTATCCCCTGCATCGGCAGGCGGACTCTCAACCACTGCGCCACCAGGGAAGCCCATGTTTTTTTAATTAAATGTGCAGTGAACTTTGTTTATGGGCCTTAGAGAACAATTAAATAGAAATCATGTATAACAATCAGTAATAAATTCATCCGTTTCTTTAGACCTCATGATCAATCTTTGACTTTGTATTTAGTGGAACAGAACACTATTTGGTTCAGAAGCTAGTATATAACATTTTCATTATAAGAGTTAGAAAATAGCATTTTATAAGATGAGGAATGACTATATTGGAATGAATATTTTATGATGATGTTTGAGAATAACTTTTTGTCTACCTTTATGAAAGATACACATCTGATCGGGAACATTTAAAACTTTTCTCTGTTCTTTTTATCCAGTGTATTGTGAAAAATTTGGTAGTGCTGAAACCTATTTCAGTTACATTAAAATGAATCAGGATTAATAATGTGTACTGCTTCAGATGTTCAGAGGTGCCTTTTTTTTTTTTTCTATGAATAGCATGTTCTCAAGATAAGAATTGAGAAAAGCTGAAAAAGTAGCTTACCTTTAAGGTTGTGAAAAGCCAGTTTTCGAAGCTTTCTTTGCTTTGCTCTCTGAGCTCTCCCATCTTGGATTTTTTGACAATACTCACTCACACTTCCTCACTCTGCAATATACTGTATCTGACACAGGCCAACAGAGGCCAAACTACTCTGGTCAGTTCTAAAGCTACTCTTCACTTTTAGTAGAGCTATATGAGACGGAAAGAGTATTCCTAGGCAGGTTTATGTTGATTTGAATACTTCTGAAAGCAGGCTTCTCCTCAGCCATAATTAAATATGCCCCTTTGTTTGGTCCCCTGGAGCAACGCACCGTTCACTGTAGTAGTAAACTAAGTGAGAGAAGGGCTCCTGAAAAGACCCGTGGGGATGGAGAGCCTGTAGGGCCATTCTCAGTCAGGTCAATGTTAGGGAAGAACACATGGAAGTGAAGATCTGAAAACGGATCCCCTTCAGACTGTTATGCTCTATCCCCTTGGAAAGTCCTTGTGTACCCTAATTTAAAGACTCATAATGTAAAGGAGCCATAATCAATAGTTGTACAGTGTGAGAAATGCTATTACAGAAGGATGAGCCAGATACTGTGCAGAAGGACAGGAATGGAGTGATTAGTTCTTGAGTGAGGTGGAGATGGTGCAAAAGGGAAAGTTAGGGTAGATTCAGTGGGGAGATGAAGATATCTGAGGAGTACTTGTGTGAAGGAAAAGTGTGAGAGATGTGGAAGGGCTTCTAGGTCAGGGAATAAAGCATCGGTTCCTGAGATAAGAATACAAGAGGTAGAGCTGGTTGGACAACACACACAGAGAATACAGAGTTCCGTGTTTCTCATGTTAAATTTGAGGTGCCTCTGGAATACCATAGTGTCCAACAGGCTACTGAGAGGTATTGAACTCGGGAGAGAGATCTGAGCCAAAGTAGACATAGAAGACTTTCATTGTACAGAGGTCAGATGTGGGCTATGGGTGTGGATTAGATGACTAGTCAAGTGTAGCATGGTAACTGCAGATGGCCAAGAACATGAGCATTTGAGGCAGGGAGGGCAAATGTCTAACCCCTATGAATGTCTTTTTCCTCTTTGCCTACAAATGGCTAATTGATCACTGCCCTGTTTCTTAATGAGTCCAGTTTCCATTGTGATTTCTTCTTTGGGTTTTTTGGAAGCCTGTTTCTTGATTTCCAAATGTTTAGAGATTTGCCAGTTATCTATTTGGTGCTAAGTTCTAGTTGAATTCCATTTTGATCAGAAAGCATACTTTGTATGATTTTAGTCCTTTGAAATTTATTAAGACTTGCATTATGGTGCAGCCAAAGATCTAGTTTGATGAATATTTCATGTGCATTTAAAAAGAATATGCATTCTACCATTGTTGGGTGTAGTGTTCTATAAAGGTCATTTAGGTTAAGTGGTTAATAAGGTTTTCAGATCTTTACTTCTATACTTGGTCTTAGCCAAAAGGCCAAGAACTGATTGTTTTTACTTCTATATCCTTCTTTTTTTTTTCTGCTCTTCCATCACTTACTGAGAGAGATATAGTAAAATATGCATATATGATTTTGAATTTTTCTCTTCCTCCTTTCAGTTCTGTCAGTTTTTGCTTCATGTTTATTCCCCAGCTCCCTCTTTGCCAGTCACCACCTTAGGTTTGCTGTCTTCCCCCACAAAGGGTCACAGCTCCTTTCAGGAGTTATTCTAAATACACTCACTCTCTCTCCTTGCTCTCCCCTGGCCCCTTCAGGCTTGTGTCAGTGGTGGTAATGGCTTTCTGTTATTGCTAGTCCCAGGGTACTGCACCGTCCTTGCTGGTTTTCCCAAACTCTGCCCATACCTTCATAAATGGTTCCTTTATTATTCTCTCCTCAGTTATTCATTTTGAATGGACTACCAGTTTCTTGCTGGGCTCCTGATGGATAATGGATATATTTAGGAAAAGCATTTCAGTTAGTAGGAAAATCCAGTGCGAAAGCCTGAAATGAGTATATGTCTGACATGCTCAAGGAGTAGCGAAGAGACCCACGTGGCTGGAGTAGAATAAGTGAGGAGGACACTAGTAGGAGATGAGCTCAGAAGGGAAATGGGGTGCCAGATCAGACATAGCCTTTTAGGCCACTGCAAAGATGGGGGTTGAGCAGAGGACTGGCATTACTGGATTCCTATTTTCTTATGATCACTGTGGCTGCTCTGTTGAGAATTAACTGTAGGGTGCCAGGGTTGAGACAGGAGATCTGTAAGGGAGTGAGAGGTAATGCTGTTTAAATGAGAAAATAAATTTAAGTAGTAAACCCCTACCTGGCTTGGGTCAGCATTGTGGTGGTAGAGGATGTAGAGAGAAGTGGGTAATACTACATATATATTAATGACAGAGTCGCTACAATTTTCTGATGGGTGGGAGAGAAAAGTTAAGAATGGCTGCAAGATTTCTGGTTTGAGAAGCTGGAAGGATTAAGTTGCCATTAGTAGAATTGGGGAATACTGTGGGTGGAACACACACAGTTCAGAAGTTCAGTTTTTTTTTTTTTTTTTGCTGTACGCGGGCCTCTAATTGTTGTGGCCTCTCCCGTTGCGGAGCACAGGGCTCCGGACGCGCAGGCTCAGCGGCCATGGCTCACGGGCCCAGCCGCTCCGCGACATGTGGGATCTTCCCGGACCGGGGCATGAACCCGTGTCCCCTGCATCGGCGGGCGGACTCGCAAACACTGCGCCACCAGGGAAGCCCAGAAGTTCAGTTTTGAATATGTCAACTTGAAGCCGACTATTAGGCGCCTCAGAGTCTGTTGGTATCCATGCTTCGAGTTCTGTGGTCTGGATTAGAGATATAAATTTGGGAGCAAGCAACATATTGTTGCACTTAAGGGCATAAGGCTAGATGAGCTCATCAAGGAGGGGTTATAGATAGAAAAGAAAAGAGGCTAGAACCGGGCCTCCTCACCCAGTGATCGGAAGTTGAGGAGGAGAGGAAGAAAAGGCGAAGAAGACTTGAGTCATAATGAGGTAGGAGGAAAAGAGACGAGGTGAGAGGGCAAGGAGAGAGAGAGAGAGAGAGGTGGAATCCCTGTGGAGTGAGTCGTGATTGGACGCGGGGCTCTGACTCCACTCCAGATATCATGGTGGTTAACTCTTCCTGCTAACTGTACCCTGGCAGCCAAGCTGTGGCTAATGACATAGGCTTGGCCAGTTCAATGTTCCTGCCCATGACTTCGAGTCATGAGGGAGTTGTGCAAAAGCTGCAGGAACAGTTTATTTATGGCAGTGTCCTTTTTATTAGAAGATATATCTGAAGACTTTAAGGATGAAGAATCATGACTTTTGCATCTTAAGGTAGTGTTTTTCCAACTTTCCTACAGGTTTGAGAAATATCACAATAAAATGGGGGAAAAAGTTGTCCTCTGACTGTGTTGTCCCACAGTATGGATCTAATGGTGCCTGGGGTGGTATCTCAGTGAGTGTATCCTGGGGTGTGACTTTGACTGTGCTTCCTGTTGCCTTCCCTAACATATTGTGGACTAGTTTCTGAGCCTAGGTCTCTTCATGATGGGTTCACGTTTCCTGTGAGGTATTTCATAGAACCGCTGTAACAAAAACCCCAATGTCCTCATACTAACCTAGTTTGAGATGGACTTTCTGTTACAGTAGTTCTGTGAAATAGCTCACAGGAACCATGGGTTACTTAGAGTCAAGATGAAATGAAATAACATAAATAAATATGTCTATAATAGTATTTGCCAAATAGCTGGTACTCAGTAAGTATTAGCTGATGTTTAGACTAATTCAGAGGAAAATTCCTTTGATTCACACTCTAAATGTATGTGCATTGTGTATTAGGAATTATACCTGTGTTTTGTACAATGTTTCTACTTATCTCTTAATTTACCACATACCTGTAATATATTTCTTCATCTATAAAAACTTTTTTTCCCATAGATTTACAAATTTCCTCATTTATAAAGTCTCTGTCTCACATATTTGGGGAATGTGTAAAGGACTTAAAAGATAGTAATCATTCAACAAGTGTTGGCTGTTGTTAGTACCATGATTTAAGGCCTTGTTCTCCAGGATACCTCACTAGCTCAAAACTGGCAGTGTTGAAAGATGTGTTTTACACAGCTACTTTTTCTAAGTGTTTTTGAGCCCTTTGCAAGTGAAGTTCCAGTTGCAGATGGGATCAATATGTCTATTTTGCTGTTGGAGAGAGCAAAGCAGAGATTGTTTGGTTCACTCCTGCACTTTAGAAGATCAACCAGAAATTAATGTTACTTTAAAAACTTAGAACCATGTAGAAGTGACTGAGAGCTTTTGCTCTGTTTTGCTTGTTTCATGTAGGAATTCTTGGCATATATGCCACTGGGGCTTTGCTCTTTTCATGTACCTAGAAATGTTGAATTTGGGAGTTATGTTGCTAGAGAACTTGAATTTGTATGTAGTAAAAATAAGAACCTATAAAGATGTAAAAAGGTTGCCCATACATGTTAAAGGTACCACCTTATGGGTGCTTTGGACGATCTTAAACAAAAATGCATCCTTCTGTATTGTTGACTTTATCAGTATTGGTATTAATGAGAAAATAAAGCTGGTTAATATATTTTATAGTATTTCACCTGTTTTGCTAAAATAGCATTTAAAAAGTGAATTTCACCGACACTTCTTCTTTATATATATAACTTATACTATGGATACTAGTTGTACAGCACAGTGCCTGACATAGACAGGTGTTTCTATGGATGCCCAACACAGACAGATCTGTGGTACACACATCCCTCTCTGTAGGTCAGGAGAATCACTGTTGCAAAAGCCATAGTGTGTTGTTTTCTTGTCTCTTTTAATGGTTGTGTTTCTGTATTCTCTTTTTAGGTGATACAGTTAATATTGGAGATGTATCTTACAAGTTGAAAATGCCTAAGAGCCCGGAACTTGTGCCACAGAACTACTGTAAGAACTAATCATTTATTTTATGAATTTATCACTTTGTTTCACTTCATCCATGAATATTTCAGTAAAATATTTATTTTTCCACATATTGCTGTTTCTGTTTCAACTGAAATAAACTTTACACTTAATAAAATGCACAGACCTTAAGTATTCCTTTTGATTAATTTTGACAATTTTATAAATGTGTATAACCACCAAGATTGCTTTCATCACGTCTGAATGTTCTCTTGTGCCCCCTTCCCTGCTCTCCTGCTCTCCTGCTCTCCTGTTCTGGAAGCCACTGTTCTATTTTCTACGATGGTAGATTAGTTTTGCTAATCTAATTCGTTCTTCAGCTTTCTATAAATAGAATCATATAGTATAGTTTTTTTTGTGTGTGTGTATTTGGTTTCTTTCCACCGAGAATAATTTTGAGATTCATCCATATTCCTGTACCAATCAGCTTGCTTTTAACTGCTGAGTAATATTCCATTGTATAAATATACCATAATTTATTTGTTCTTTTGTTGATGGACAGTTGGATGGTTTCCATTTTTGGACTTTTATGAAAAAGGTACTGTGAACATTCCTGTAGAGGTCTTGTAGTCATAAGTTTTCACTTATCTTAAATAAATAACTAGGAGTTGATGTGTCATAGGGTGGATGCCTGTTTAACTTTACTAAACACTGCCAAAAAGTTCTCCAAAGTAGTTGTACTATTTTACCCTTTGACCAACAGCAGTGTTCCACATCCTTGCCAACCTTGCCATCCTTGGTATTTCTAGTCTTTTAGATTTTACTCATTCTACAAGGTGTGAAATGGTCACTCATCATGGTTTTTGTTTTATAACAGCTCTATTGAAATACAATTCATATACCATAAAATTCACCTTTTTAAAGTGTACAACTCAGTGGTTTTTAGCATATTCACAGAGTTGTGTAACCATGCCACTATCTAACTTTAGACCATTTTTCATCAAGTCAAAAAGAAACCTCACACTCATTAACAGTCACTCCCGGTTTCCTCCTCCTCCTCTTCCCCCTGCTGCCCCTCTAGCCTTTGACAATCATTAATATACTTTCTGTTTCTTTGGATTTGCCTATTCTTAACATTTCATATAAATGGGATAATATGTGGCCTTTGTGTTTGGCTTATTTCACTTATAATGTTTTCAAGGTTCATTCATGTTGTAGCATGTATCAATGCTTCATTCCTTTTTATGGCTGAGTAGTGTTCAGTTGTATGGATATACCACTTTTTGTTTATTCATTCATCGGTTTGGGGATATTATGAATAATGTTGCTATAAATGTTCATATACAAGTTTTTATACAGACATATGTTTTCAGTTTTCTTGGATATGTGCCTAGGAGTAGAATTGCTAGGTTATATGGTAACTCTGTTTAACATTTCCAGGAATTATCAAACTGTTTTCCAAAGAGGCTGTACCATTTTACATTCCCACAAGCAATGTATGAGGGTTCCAGTTTCTCGATATCTTCAACACTTATTACTGTCTGTCCTTTTTATTGTAGCCATCTTCATGGGTATGCAGTGGTATCTCATTATTGTTTTGATTTGAATTTCTCTAATGACTCACAATCACTTCTTTGCTCAAAATCATGTCAATTCTTTTCTCAAAATTCCTTAAAGCACTCTAATACCTTAGGAACAAAGGTCAATCCTTACCTTTAATGATCTAGTCTCAGCCTCATCTCCTGTCACTGTACTTCCCCTGTTCTATGTTCCAGTCATTGGGCACAATATAAAATATTTTTTTGTTCACTCTTCAGATTCTTTCAGTAGACAATGCGCTCCTTGAGGGAGAATATCTCACTTTCATCCAATACAAATTTCCATTGACTCTACCTCCTAAATGGCTCTGCGATCTGTCCTCTCCACTCTGTCCCACTTTTCTTTTACTGTATTTTTTTTGAGGTTTTTTCTGTTGGCTTTTTTTTTTTTTTTTGGCCATGCCACGCTCATGCAGGATCTTAGTTCCCCGACCAGGAATTGAACCCATGCCCCCTGCAGTGGAAGTGCAGCGTCTTAACCACTGGACCGCCAGGGAAGTCCCCTGAGTTATTTTCTTAGTGGTAACTCTAGGGGTTATAATTAACAGTTTAACTTAAAACAAACTTGTTCATATTAATACTAACTTAATTTCAATAGTATATAAAAACTTTGTTCCAGTATAGCTCTGTTCCCTTCTACTTTCTTTGTACTATTATTGTCATACAAATTATAGCTTTATATATTAAAAATCTAGTGACACAATTTTATAATTATCATTTTATGAAATTGTCTTTTAAATCAGATAGAAGAAAAGAGTTACAAACAAAAATATGTTTATATTGTTTTTACATTTACATATATTTTTTACATTTACATATATTCCAGTTACCTTTACTGGAATGCTATTGTGTGGATTTTAGTTACTGTCTAGTGTGCTTTTATTTCGGCCTGAAAGAAGGACACTCTTTAGTATTTTTTATAGGGCAGATCTGCTAGAGATGAATTCTCAGTTTTTATTTGTCTGAAAATTTCTTAATTTCACCTTTATTGTTTGAAGAATTCTTGGTTGACAGTTTTTTCTTTTCTGCACTTTGAATATGTCATCTTACTGCCTCTGGCCTCCATAGTTTCTGATGAGAAGTTATTAATTTTACTAAGGATCCCCTCTACATGATGAATCACCTTTCTTTCTGCTATCAAGATACTTTCTCTTTGTCTTTGTCTTTTGATAATTTGACTATGACGTGTCTGAAAGTGGTCTGTATGAGTTTTCCTACCTGATATTTGTTGAGCTATATATACTATACTTTCATTTACATCACATACCCTTTGTACTATTGTCAACATATATTTTAATTCCATATATGCTAAAACACTATGATATTTATTGTCATTTTTGCTAAAACAGTGATATTTATAGTTATTTTTGCTTTAAGCAATAATAGAGTTTTAAATAAAATAAATATATAGATATAAAATGAAGATAGTTTTAGAAGCTTTTAATATTTATTCATATTTTAATGCTTTATACTGCTTTTTATTCCTTTCTGCAGATTCAGGCATACATCATCTGAAAGCATTTCCCTTTAGCAAGAAGAGTTTCTTTTAGCATTTCTTTTAGTATGTTTGCTAGATATGCATTCTCTCATCTGTTGTCTGTCTTAAATTGTGTTTATTTTGCTTTCATTTTCAAAGCATTATTTTTGTTATTGTTGGATATGGAATGCCATTTTTTTTTCTTTTAGTACTTTAAAGACATCATTTTATTGTCTTATGGTTTCTATTGTTTCTAATAAAAAGTCAGCTATAATTTTTGTTTTTGCCTGTTTGTAATTTGTCTGTTTTCTGTATCTGCATTTAAGATTCTTTTTTTATTTTTTATTCTTCACCAGAAGTTTGGCTTGATGTACCAAGGTACAGTTTACTTTGAATTTATCTTTGTTGTGTTTCTCTAAGCTTCTTGAATCTATGGGTTAATAACTGTCATCAGTTTTGTCATCAACTTCTTGTCCATAACTAAGTTAATTGATTCTCTCTTCTGTTTCGTATGTTGTCTTAGTCCCATCTGATGATTCATTCATTTTGGTTAATATATTTCATTTCTACCATGTCCATTTGGTTTTCCTTTTTTTTTCTAATTTTTTGGCCACGCTGCCCCGCATGCAGAATCTTAGTTCCTCCACTGGGGGTGGAACCCATGCCCACTGCAGTGAAAGCATGGAGTCTTAACTACCAGACTGCCAGGGAAGTCCCTAGTTTTCCTTTTTATTTTTCATCTCTCATGCTTGAATATGTGAATGGGAAAGAATTGGTGGTAGGTGCAGATTTTCTCTGTTGCTGGGACTTCTCATCATGCCAGCCCATGTATGGCCGTTATAGGTTTGTTAAAAGTTCAACTTGTTTACCCTGACACATCTATGGCAGATTCTTCCTCCTCTTGCCATTCTACCAGGGATGAAAGTTAGCTGTGGGTCTCTTCTCTCCTTGAAAGGGCTCATTACTTTCTATAATCTAGTTCATTTAGATTTCTTTGTATCCTTAGCTGTATGATGGATTTTAAGAAACTGTGATTTTTGTAGATTAACTGGTTTGTCCTGGTTGTTATGTTGGAAGTGAAATTCTCTTGCAGTTCTCACCATGCTAACTAGAAGTGGGAGTCAGGAATATTTATTTTTGATGTTTATTATTTAATGGTTATGCCTAATCATATTATTTTAATAGACAGGTTTTCTTTTCTAGGGGTGAGACTATTGGCTTAATTCTTTAACAAGTTGTTATACTTGTCTAGAGAAAAATTAACAAAATAGATCTATAACATCTTACATGTCATAGGTACGTGATAATTGAAAAAAAAAACCACTCATTTTTCCTGATTTCTGGGTCTTTTCTCATTATGAATGTAGCTAATTTTTATAATAAACTTCAGATGTGAAGAATAATATCTGCTCTTGATAGACAATAAGAAAAGTGCTGTATAGTTTGAGTTCTGTAGGGAAACAACTACTTGGTGGGGGGAAATTATGTTTAAAATTTTGACTGTACTACTTTCTAGATGTATGAATTTCCTTCCTTCCTTCCTCCCTCCCTCCCTTTCTTTCTCCCTCTCTTCCTCCCTCCCTTCCTCCCTCCCTCCCTTCCTTCCTTCCTTCCTTCCTCTCTCTCTCTCTCTTCCTCCCTTCTTCCCTTCTCTCCTTCCCTCCTTCCTTCTTTCTTTTCAGATGTGTCAATTTCCGTAGTCATATAACTGTTCTGAGTCTCCTTGACTATATGGGGATGATCATTTTAACCTCACTGATACATTGTAAGGATTAAATCAAATAGCATATGTGAAATATATACGATAGTGCCTGGCACAAAGTGCTGAATACATATGAGTTCCAGATACAACCATTTCCCCAGTCTCCTGATTCTTGTTCCTTTTCATCTTCCATTATCGCATGCCTGTGACACTATTGAGTACGGGGATTACTAAAGGCTGCTGTGATTCTGCTTAAGAGATATGCTAAAAACAGTCATCTTCAGTCAGTTTTATCCCTAAAAAATGAATCTGGAATATATTTCAGCTAGATTTAATTTTGAATTTGCTCTCAGTTAGGTTGTTTGCAGATCACCAATGTTGGTAGGCTCTTCAAATACTTCAGTTTAAGAAGATCAAACTTAACATGTTTACAGTGTGGAAAGAATGTTGGCCTTTTCAGTCTCACCTAGACCTGAAGCATGGTCATTGCCTGATAGCTATCAACAAGGGATAGCACTACCCATCCCTTCTTTTAACAGCTAAGATGCCATAGTCTCTTGTCTGGGGTCTGCTGAAGTACTTTGTCATAATCACAGATACTTACTCATTTTGAGGATCTTCTTATTCAGTGAGAGAATTAACAAGACTGTCTGTACTAGTTTCAAGAATTCAAGGGATCCTAGCAATAATATCAATTTAAAAACTTACAAGCATGTGCTTTGAATGAATGTACTCTCATACTTTGCAAATGACTGAGGGACAATACAGTGGCTGGCTCAGACCAAGTCCCAGAGTGTAAAAGGTATCTGTTCCTAAATATAGCAAAACTCCCATAAATTGTCACGAAAACCCCCCAGAAAAACAAAGAAAAGCCCTCAACATTTTCTGGTTTACATACTTTCAATTTTTATTATTGTTTGCATGCATCTCTTATGTAATCAAAAGTTTTCTTTTGTGTTTCGTTATTAGTAGCTTACCCTTTGAAATATATCAGAAGAGAGTTTATACTGAAATCAGTTGGATGGTTTGTGCCTGCTATCCATTCATCATTGTTCCTACCATATATCAAGAGGATGATAGCATATGTTTTACCCAACAGTAAATTGTTATATTGCCTCTGCTAGTCTTTCTTACGAGCAACTGTGCCATTTGTAAGAAAAAGACTGTTGGGCGTTTGTTAACTTGAAATAGGAAAAGTGGCCAAGCTAATTCAACCAAAATCTCACATATTCACATAAGTTTTACGTGTTGGTTGCTACACATTGATTAGACAGATATATTGTATTGCGTAATATAACATGTTTTTATGCATCTGTTTACTGTATTATGTTCAAATACAGTTCTTTGAACGTTTTCTCCCTCTCTCAGGGACTGTTACCAGATTGGGAAAATTACAGTTCTTTGGCTTCATTCTTGCTATTACATGACTGATTAGGGATTATGGGTTTTGGCCATGAGAGAACTTTGGTGGATTTTTTCTCCCTAAGAGTTATTTTTTAAAATATGTTAAAATATTTTGGAAATGATGTTTTGTTGAAGTTTGATACCCTATTACTTTCCTTCCTGTATTTATGCTTCATTTTAGCTTTTTGCCTCTTGGATATTTAATATTTTGAAATGAAACATAAAATGATAGACTTTTGTTAAGGAAAGGAACTTTAGCAATTATTATCCTCTCTGGAACTCATTTTATAGCCGGGAAAGTAGGATCACAAGAAAGAGGTCAGAAGACTAATTAATTAGTAGCAAAACCCAGATTTCCTGACTTCTGTTTGATTTTTCTTTTATAGTCTGCCACAGTGTCTCTGGCGGCTTTCTTTAGAATAAGTCCTGCGATGTAGGAAAACTCTTTTGGAATTTAAAAGTGTGAAGGATTACTGAAAAATATTGAAATAGTTGAAGCATGGCAGTTTTACTTTATCTCTATCTTAAATTAAAGTTATTATTTAGAGCATTGAAAATCACTATTGTATTTTAGTAATGAAGAAATAAAAGTCACAATGTTGAACTATGGTCCCTGATATTCATATTAAGCGTCTATTTAATGGAATGGTAGAAATCCTGCTAACTGGCAGAAGCTATAGACTGGAGGTATTCTTAAGTGGAAGTCTAAAATTCAACTAAAAGCCACACAAAAGCAGTATTATCTCATCAAAGTAAAATTTAATTCACTGACCATTTGATTGAGATAATGAATGCTTATATTTTATAGTCAGTTGTCAGCTTCTCATTTGAACTGTTTCTGTCTTCACAGCATTGGGCACAGCAGGACATCTTTTTAGCTCCAGTATCTAGCCCAGTGCCTGGCATATAATAGACATTAAGAGTTGGACTGTTCTTTAGTTTTTTTATTATCTAGGTCTTGTTACCTCCTGCCTTGACCATTATAACTTCCACTTATCATCTTAGTCCCTAGTCTCTTACCTGCAAGTGTTGAAGTGGATAATTGAAGCTTTTTTGCCTTTTTGTATGAAAACCAAACCTCAAGGCTTAGTTGAAATTGGCAGCTATTGAAAAGGGGTTCCTTCATGTTTTTGTGCTTGAAGTTAAACGATATTGTATCAAAGCTGGTATTTCTTCCAAGGTTTGACTTATGAAGTGGTGCTCCAAGGTAGCAAGTTTTCAAGAGATGACTTTAAACCTGACCTCAGAATTATATTTCTGCTTCCTTACATAATCTTCTTGTTGCAGTCAGTGAACCAATTATATGTGAGGTCATTTAAGGTTTACTGGACACACTGAACTCTTAGGGCCCATAAAGATTTACTGCAAGAATTACAGCATTGTGCTCTTAAAATGGCGAGTTTGGGCATAATTAACGGATGAGAGTTTTTTTAGGGGGGAAAGAACCTTTGTCTTTAGTTTGTAAATGATTTTAAGAGGTTTGAGAAATTCATCAATGTTATAAATGACAGAATAGCATGGAAAAGCTATGTCATTTTTGTGTCAGGGTAGATAATGTGGAACAATCATTGCAGCTACTTGTCAGTTTTAATAAATTAGTGACAGAGGTTACACAAAAGGCCTCCAGGGAGGTGTTACCTCAGATTCCCTTACTTAATCGTCAGTGCTTGAAAAACAATCTGAGAAGCAAAGCCTCCAATCCTTAAGACTTGCCTTAATTTTACTAGTGTCCTAATTGCCTCTCATTACATGAGAATTTACTTTGGAAAAGGATTTCATTTGAGATTCCTTTAGATATATTTTTAAGCATGGAGTCCTCAAAAGGAAGAGTCCCACCAACTTTTAAAGCTCCTGAACATGCCCTGAAGTTTCCTCTGGGGTCTCTATAGCAGTGTTTATTCAGTGCCTAGTTTTTCTTTAATTTTCTTTCTCCCAAGTACCATACTGAAGATGACTTAAAGTTTATTGATGTGTTTTATTGCTTTTTATTTTCTATTTAATGACTGTTGTTGCTTTCTGCAACTTTCATTGCATATGTACATTTTTTGAGCTAGGTAGTAGGCTTCTTTGTATTTACCTGGCAATTTAACCACCATTTAATGACATTGTTTAAATGAATTCAGGTACTAAACCCCTAACTTAAAAATCACATTTTCAATGCATGTATAACATATATGATAGGCAGAGGTTTAATACCCTTTATATACAAATATAGCATATAAATTGATGAGAAACATCATATGATCCAGTAGAAAATAGGCAAAGGGTTTAAATAGGCATACCACAGGACAGGAAATCCAGATGGCCAATATGTGCATATGTACATATGTTCTAACCCTGTTTAGTGGTTAGAAAGATGCAAATTATACAATAAGATAGCAATATTCATACATCATCTGGGCCAAAATTAAAAGGTATTATAATGTCCAGTACCTACAAGGTCGCAGGGAAATGGCATTTCGTACATTGCTGTGGAAGTGTGAGTTCATTTGACTTCTTTGGAAAGTAATATGGTAATAGCTATTAAAATAAAATACCTTCTGGATGTAGCAGTTTCTTTATTAGGTTCTGTCCATTAAGGGAAAAATCAGCACATAAAAAAGATATTTGTACACAATATATATTGAAGCATTTTGTTGTTTTTGATAGTGACAAAAACTAGAAGCAATCTGAGTGTGTCAGTAGAGGAATAGTTGAATAAATTATTTTACAGATATATTATGGAAACTTCTGCAGCTGTTAAAAAAGAATAAATTAGATTTATATCTGTGGACCTAGAGGGTGTCCATATGATTTGTTAAGCAAAAATGGAAGACTGCAGAGTAGTATATAAAGTATGATACAATTTTTGTTTTTGTTTTAAAAAACAAACAAACTTGGAACACCCTTTGCAGGTGTATTATATGTCTCCCTGTACACAGAGAAAAGTGTGGAAGGCCGAGCTCCAGGCTCTTTGACTTCTTTCTGGGGCATTGGGTTAGGAGTGGGGTTGGAAATGAAAGGGATCATTTAATTTTTCGGATTTTTTTCTTTGTTATAGTAAGTATATATTAGACTGTAACTTTAAAAAGCTATTAAACTCCCATGTTTAAAGTGAAACTTTATTAAATTAGAGAATACATCCATTATAACTGCTTTTTCTGTGAACTGACTCATACAAATAAAAAGTTAATGCTTTGTGTTTAAAGAATTTGACAGGATCTAAAAATTCTTGCTTCTTCTGAGATGTGTTCATAACTGAAGGTCATTCCTTGATCTCATTTTATGTTTTTGATTATTGTTGTTTTGTCATGAATATGACTAGCTACATTAAGATCAACAAAGTTGTCTTTTGTAAATTATCACAATTTAGCAATAGTTTATGGATAAGCATTTTAAGAGGCTGAATTGCAAATTGAATTTGGGGTATTAAATTGTGATCTATTGATTAGTCAAAATATTCTAATATATGTCACCCATCAAATTTTACTTTCTCTGTGTATCACAATTATTTTCTACTTCCAGTATGGCTATGATTACTTTGCAATATGGTTTTTCAAAAGAAATATAACTGTTCCTATCACAAAAACAAAACATCAATACAAAAACTTGGGAAACACTGAAACAAAGGATAAAATGCAAATCATTTGTAAGCCTAATTATAAGCACTGTTAACATTTTAATTCTAATCTTTTAAAAAATAGTGTTACTAAGTGTAATTTACATACAACAAATTGTACATATTTAATGTACGACTCCATAAATTTTGACATATGTATGTAACCATGAAACATCACTAAAATCAAGATAATAATCAAACTCATCACTCTGAAAAGTTTACTTGTGCCCTTTTATAATGCCCCCTGGTTCCTCCCTTTTTTGGGAATCACTGATCTACTTTGTAGATTTATTTGGATTTTCTAGAATTTTATGTAAATGTAATAATACAACATGTGTTCTATTTTTGTCTAGCTTTTATCTTCATGTCCTAATGGCCTCCCAAAGACCCCACCTGCGAATACTATCATATTGGCAGTTAGGATTTCAACATATGAATTTTGGAGGAACACAAACATTCAGTCCATAACTGTGGTGGACTGAATGATGTCTTTGTCATATTTTGGTATTCGGGTAACACCGATCTCATAGAATGAATTGGGAAGTATTTCCTCCTCTTCCTGTGTTTCCCTATGCAAATACAAGAAAATTTGCATAAATACTCTTATTCTAACACCTCTACACAAAAAATGTATAGCTTGATACTTAATGTATATGTATATGCTCTGATTTATTTAATGTATATTGAAGTATTTTTCCAATTTTAAGGAAAACTGAATACCTTTTCTATGCTCAGTACTATACTGGCCATTGTTATACTTCTCATTTAATTTTGATTACAGCTATCGGTATTAGATCAGTCCCATCAGCCCACTTTATAGATGAGTGGCTTATATAAGCTAAGGCTTTATATATATGCATTTTTTTCCTTTGACACCTTCAAAGGATCTTATTGTACTTATCTTCGTGTTCTTGGCGCTAAGCATATAGAAGATCCTGAATAAATGTAACTGTGTGAATGATTTAATTTCTTAGTTCAGTTAGCGCATGTGGTAAATAATGAGGACTTTGATTCTAAACATATTGTATTATGCCCCTTGCTCCCCTGTTTTTCCCCTTGATGTCTATTATATCCTAGTAGAGAGTGATACACGGTAGATAGGTCAGTTTAGTAAATGAGCGTGCACTTGCAGTGAGATTAGTTGTGATTCTTTTGAAATCTCTCTTGAGATGGTAATGCATGCAGGGAGTGTGATGAGCCTGGGTTCACATTCTTCTGAGCAATCTTATAGGATGACTCTGGTGAATAAAATGTAATGTCTTGGGAAAGCACCTCACACAGGCTGTACTAGTTAGGTAGGTTCCTTTCTCCCTTATTTTTTCCGGGTGGTCTCTAGGTGCAGGAGGTAATTTGAGTAAACCCAGAAGCTCATTCATGACCACTGAATCCATACCTTGCAGCCTGCTGTCCAGGGTGCACACCAGGTAGAGGACGGTGCAGGTGAGGATGGGCTTTTAATATCCTTCCACACCTAGTTCTCACTATCTGAGGGACTGGACAAGGTGCTTTACCTATAATCCTCCCAATAACTGTACTCAGTAAGTATTATTACTGCTCTCTTGAAAATAAGAAAACTTAGGCCCGGGAGATTCAGAATACTTGTCCAAGGACACTGATAAAGGACAGGATGAGAAATCACAACTAGGTCTGTTTGGCTTCAGAGGCTTTTTCTTTCCATTGTATTATGTTGCCCCTTGGGATACTAAGAAAACATCACTAGTTTATATTTATTTATTTTAACGTCTTTATTAGAGTATAATTGCTTTACAATATTGTGTTAGTTTTTGCTATATATCAAAGTAAATCAGCTATATGCATATATATATCCCCATATCACGCCCTCTTGGGTCTCCCTCCCACCCTCCTTATTCCACACCTCTAGGTAGTCACAAAGCACCGAGCTGATCTCCCGGTGCTATGCAGCTGCTTCCCACTAGCTATCTGTTTTACATTTGGTAGTGTATATATGTCAATGTTACTCTCTCACTTCATCCCAGCTTACCCTTCCCCCTCCCCGTGTCCTCAGGTCCATTCTCTATGTCTGTGTCTTTATTCCTGTCCTGCCCCTAGGTTCTTCAGAACCATTTTTTGTTGTTGTTTTTTTAGATTCCATATATATGTTAGCATATGGTATTTGTTTTTCTCTTTCTGACGCACTTCACTCTGTATGACAGATTCTAGGTCCATCCATGTCACTACAAATAACTCAATTTCGTTTCTTTTTATGGCTGAGTAATATTCCATTGTATATATGTGCCACATCTTCTTTTTCCATTCATCTGTCGATGGACACTTAGGTTGCTTCCATGTCCTGGCTATTGTAAATAGTGCTGCAATGAACATTGTGGCACATGACTTGTTTTGAGTTATGGTTTTCTCAGGTTATATGCCCAGTAGTGGGATTGCTGGGTCATATGGTAGTTCTATTTTTAGTTTTTTAAGGAATATCCATACTGTTCTCCATACTGACTGTATCAATTTACATTCCCACCAACATTGCAAGATGATTCCCCTTTCTCTACACCCTCTCTGGCATTTATTGTTTCAACATTTTTTGATGATGGCCATTCTGACCAGTGTGAGATGATACTTCATTGTAGTTTTGAATTGCATTTTTCTAACGATTAGTGATGTTGAGCATCTTTTCATGTGTTTGTTGGCAGTCTGTATATCTTCTTTGGAGAGATGTCTATTTAGTCTTCTTCCCATTTTGGATTGGGTTGTTTGTTTTTTGATACTGAGCTGCATGAGCTGCTTGTATATTTTGGAGATTAATCCTTTGTCAGTTGCTTCATTTGCAAATATTTTCTCCCATTCTGAGGGTTGTCTTTTGGTCTTGTTTATGGTTTCCTTTGCTGTGCAAAAGCTTTGAAGTTTCATTAGGTCCCATTTGTTTATTTTTGTTTTTATTTCCATTTCTCTGGGAGGTGGGTCAAGAAGGATCTTGCTGTGATTTATGTCATAGAGTGTTCTGCCTATGTTTTCCTCTAAGAGTTTGATAGTTTCTGGCCTTACATTTAGGTCTTTAATCCATTTTGAGTTTATTTTTGTGTATGGTGTTAGGGAGTGTTCTAATTTCATTCTTTTATATGTAGCTGTCCAGTTTTCCAAGCAGCACTTATTGAAGAGGCTGTCTTTTCTCCATTGTATATTCTTGCCTCCTTTGTCAAAGATAAGGTGACCATATGTGCGTGGGTTTATCTCTGGGCTTCCTATCCTGTTCCATTGACCTCTATTTCTGTTTCTTGTGGCAGTACCATACTGTCTTGATTACTCTAGCTTTGTAGTATAGTCTGAAGTCTGGGAGCCTGATTCCTCCAGCCCCGTTTTTCTTTCTCAAGATTGCTTTGGCTATTCGGGGTCTTTTGTGTTTCCATACAAATTGTGAAATTTTTTGTTCTAGTTCTGTGAAAAGTGCCATTGGTAGTTTGATAGGGATTGCATTGAATCTGTAGATTGCTTTGGGTAGTATGGTCATTTTCACAGTGTTGATTCTTCCAATCCAAGAACATGGTATATCTCTCCATCTGTTTGTATCATCTTTTTTTTTTATTTTTTTTTAATTTTTTTTTTTTTTTTTTTTTTTTTTTTTTTGTTTGTATCATCTTTAAATTCTTTCATCAGTGTCTTACAGTTTTCTGCATACAGGTCTTTTGTCTCATTAGGTAGGTTTATTCTTAGGTATTTTATTCTTTTTGTTGCAATGGTAAATGGGAATGTTTCCTTAAATTCTCTTTCAGATTTTCATCATTTGTGCATTAATTTTTTGTCCTGCTACTTTACCAAATTCATTGATTAGCTCTAGTAGTTTTCTGGTAGTATCTTTATGATTCTCTATGTATAGTATCACATCATCTGCAAACAGTGACAGTTTTACTTCTTCTATTCTGGTTTGGATTCCTTTTATTTCCTTTTCTTCTCTGATTGCTGTGGCTAAAACTTCCAAAACTATGTTGAAAAATAGTGGTGAGAGTGGGCAACCTTGTCTTGTTCCTGATCTTAGACGAAATGGTTTGTTTTTCACCATTGAGGACGATGTTGGCTGTGGGTTTGTCATATATGGCCTTTATTATGTTGAGTTAGGTTCCCTGTATGCCTACTTTCTGGAGCGTTTTTATCATAAATGGGTGTTGAATTTTGTCAAAAGCTTTTTCTGCATGTGTTGAGATTATCATATGGTTTTTATCCTTCAATTTGTTAATATGGTGTATCACATTGATTGATTTGCATATATTGAAGAATCCTTGCATTCCTGGAATAAACCCCACTTGATCATGGTGTATGATCCCTTTAATGTGCTGTTGGATTCTGTTTGCTAGTATTTTGTTGAGGATTTTTACTTCTATGTTCATCAGAGGTATTGGCTTGTAGTTTTCTTTTTTTTGTGACATCTTTGTCTGGTTTTGGAATCAGGGTGATGGTTGCCTCGTAGAATGAGTTTGGGAGTGTTCCTCCCTCTGCTATATTTTGGAAGAGTTTGAGTAGGATAGGTATTAGCTCTTCTCTAAATGTTTGATAGATTCGGCTGTGAAGCCATCTGGTCCTGGGCTTTTGTTTTTTGGAAGATTTTAAATCACAGTCTCAATTCCAGTGCTTGTGATTGGTCTGTTTATATTGTCTCTTTCTTCCCGGTTCAGACTTGGAAGGTTGTACATTTCTAAGAATTTGTCCATTTCTTCCATATTGTCCATTTTATTGGCATATAGTTGCTTGTAGTAATCTCTCATGATCCTTTGTATTTCTGCTGTGTCAGTTTTTACTTCGTTTTCATTTCTAATTCTGTCGTTTTGATTTGAGTCTTCTCCCTTTTTTTCTTGATGAATCTGGCTAATGGTTTATCAATTTTGTTTATCTTCTCAAAGAACCAGCTTTTAGTTTTATTGATCTTTGCTATCATTTCCTTCCTTTTGTTTTCATTTATTTCTGATCTGATCTTTATGATTTCTTTCCTTCTGCTAACTTTGGGTTTTTTTTGTTCTTTCTCTAATTGCTTTAGGTGTAAGGTTAGGTTGTTTATTTGAGATTTTTCTTGTTTCTTGAGGTAGGATGCTATTGCTGTAAACTTCCCTCTTAGAACTGCTTCTTCTGCGTCCCATAAGTTTTGGGTCATCATGTTTTCATTGTCATTTGTTTCTAGGTATTTTTTGATTTCCTCTTTGATATCTTCAGTGATCGCTTGGTTAATTAGTAGTGTATTATTTAGCCTCCATGTGTTTGTACTTTTTACAGTTTTATTCCTGTAATTGATGTCTAGTCTCATAGCATTGTGGTCGGAAAAGATACTTGATACAATTTCAATTTTCTTAAATTTACCAGGCTTGATTTGTGACCCACAATATGGTCTATCCTGGAGAATGTTCCATGAGCACTTGAGAAGAAAGTGTATTCTGTTGGTTTTGGATGGAATGTCCTATAAGTATCAATTAAGTCCATCTTGTTTAATGTGTCATTTAAAGCTTGTGTTTCCTTATTTATTTTTATTTTGGATGATCTGTCCATTGGTGAAATTGGGGTGTTAAAGTCTCCTACCATGATTGTGTTACTGTCGATTTCCTCTTTTATGGCTGTTAGTATTTGCCTTATGTATTGAGGTGCTCCTATGTTGGGTGTATAAATATTTACAATTGTTATATCTTTTTCTTGGATTGGTCACTTGATCACTATGTAGTGTCCTTTCTGTCTCTTATAATAGTCTTTATTTTAAAGTCTATTTTGTCTGATATGAGAATTGCTACTCCAGGTTTCTTTTGATTTCCATTTGCATGGAATATCTTTTTTCCATCCCCTCACTTTCAGTCTGTATGTGTCCCTAGGTCTGAAGCGGGTCTCTTGTAGACAACATATATACAGGTTTTGTTTTTGTATCCATTCAGCCATTCTGTGTCTTTTGGTTGGAGCATTTAATCAATTTACATTTAAGGTACTTATCGATATGTATGTTCCTATTACCATTTTCTTAATTGTTTTGGATTTGTTATTTTAGGTCTTTTCTCTTGTGTTTCCTGCCTAGAGAAGTTCCCGTAGCGTTTGTTGTAAAGCTGTTTTTGTGGTGCTGAATTCTCTTAGCTTTTGCTGGTCTGTAAAGGTTTTAATTTCTCCATCGAATCTGAATGAGATTTTTTGCTGGGTAGAGTAATCTTGGTTGTAGGTTTTTCCCTTTCATCACTTTAAATATGTCCTGCCACTCCCTTCTGGCTTGCAGTGTTTCTGCTGAAAAATCAGCTGTTAACCTTATGGGGATTCCCATGTATGTTATTTGGTGCTTTTCCCTTGCTGCTTTTAATGTTTCTTTTTTGTATTTAATTTTTGATAGTTTGATTAATATGTGTCTTGGCATGTTTCTCTTTGGGTTTATCCTGTATGATACTCTCTGTGCTTTCTGGACTTGATTGACTATTTCCTTTCCCATGTTAGGGAAGTTTAGGAGTATAATCTCTTAAATATTTTCTCAGATCCTTTTTTTTTTTTTTGCGGTACGCGGGCCTCTCACTGTGTGGCCTCTCCCGTTGCAGAGCACAGGCTCTGCACGCGCAGGCTCACTGGCCATGGCTCACGGGCCCAGCTGCTCCGCAGCATGTGGGATCTTCCCGGACCAGGGCACGAACCCATGTCCCCTGCATCGGCAGGCAGACTCTCAACCACCGCGCCACCCGGGAAGCCCTCAGATCCTTTCTTTTTCTCTTCTTCTTCTGGGACCCCTATAATTCACATGTTGTTGCGTTTCATGTTGTCCCAGAGGTCTCTGAGACTGTCCTCAATTCTTCTCATTCTTTTTTCTTTATTCTGCTCCCTGGTGGTTATTTTCACCATTTTATCTTCCAGCTCACTTATCCGTTCTTCTGACTCAGTTATTCTGCTATTGATTCCTACTAGAGTAATTGCATAATTGTTCAGTGTTCAGTAATTGTGTTGTTCATCACTGTTTGTTTGCTTTTTAGTTTTCTAGATCCTTGTTAAATGTTTCTTGTATTTCCTCATTTTGTTTCGTAGATTTTGGATCAGTTTTACTATCATTACTCTGAATTCTTTTTCAGGTAGATTGCCTATTTTGGCTTCATTTATTTCGTCTTGTAGGTTTTTAACATATTTTTTTGTCGTTTCTTTTTTTTTTTTTTTTTTTTTTTTGGTGGGTGGTTCTGTATCCCTGTTCTACTGGTTGTTTGCCCTGAGACGTCTAGCAGTGGAGTTTGCAGGCAGTTGGATAGAGCCGTGTCTTGGTGCTGAGAACCTCTGGGAGCCCTCCCTCCAATTAATATACCCTGGGGTCTGAGGTTCTCTGGTAGTCCAGGGGTTTGGACTCAGAACTCCCACCACAGTAGCTTGGAGCTGACCTCCCGCAGGGAACCAAGATCCTGCAAACTTTGTGGCATGGTAAAAAAAAAAAAAAAAAAGAAAAAGAGAAACAAAGAAAGAAAAAAAGGAGCAGTACAATATCAAGAATAAAAAACTAAATAAAGTTAGAAAGATAAAAAATATATTAGGAAAAATGAAATATAATTGAAACAACTGCAAAAAGGTAAAATAAAACCATAACATAAAAAAGAGAGAAAAAAAGGGATGGGGGGAATAAGCAAAAGGAGAGAACAATAACAAAGTATAAAGAATAACATAAGATTAGAAAAATAAAAGATTTATTAGGAAAAATAAAAATATAAAAGAATCCACAACAATGAATCAACAAGGTAAAAGAGAAACCGAATCTAAAAGAGGAAAAAAAAAAGTCTTGCTATGGGGGCAGAACTTAGGCAGGGGTGGAACTAAGGGAGGGATGGGGTTTAAGGTGGGGTGGGATCTAGGCGGGTGCCTTTTGAGCATAGGGCAGGGCATGGGCGGGGCCTAGGCGGAGGGGGTGGGGTGGGGTGGGGTGGGGTGACGGGCGGGGCCTAGGCGGGGGTGACGTTCTAGCGTGGGGCGGGGCCTCAGCTTAGGACCTGCGGGGGAGGGGAGAGGCAGCAAGTTGAATGGGGCAACTCTGGAGTGTGGAGTTCCGGAGTTTGGAGGTAAGGCTCTGGGTGAGTGTGTGTGGGTGGGACTTAGGCCCAGTGCCTTGGAGGGGGTCTCAGAGGGGGTCTCTGAGTGTAGAGGTGGGGCCCTGGGGGGGTGTAGGGGCGGGGCTTGGGCTCTGCGTGGCAGGAGGGAGGCTCTGAGGGCAGAGGATCAGGCCTATGAGCCCAACAGGCTCCCCAGTACCTAAGTAGACAGGGAAAGCGCTGGCCCCCTTCCCTTCCATTCCTTCACGTCTGTCCCCCACTTTCTCCCCCAGGGTCTCCCCTGTTGCTGCTGGACCCCCATCTGTGGGTGAGTCCAGCTGGGTGTAAGAACTTCTCCCCTTCCCCAGCCACCCTTCAGGGGTGCCAGTCCCAGAGGTCTAGACTTTACTTTTCCTCCCCCTTCCCTCCCTCCCACTCCCTCAGAACCCACGTGGCTGGAGGGGGCCTAGCTGGGCAGAGGATCAGGCCTGGGATCTCAGCAGGTTCCTGGGGGTCTACGTGGGCAGAGGAAACCTGGCCACGGTCCTTTTTGATCCTCTGCCCTCCCAGTGGTTCCCCAATTTCCCCCTTCGGGCATTGGATCCCTTCCCCTCCTGCAGCTGCCCCTCAGGGATGCCAGTCCTGTCCAGCCTCCACTTCTCCCCCTTCACTCCCCCCATGCCCCATGTCATACCCGGTTGCTGGGGGCTTCCTCCTGTCCCCTTAGGTGTCCATGGTCCCCCACCAGTGCCTGATAGGTGCCCTAGTAGTGAAGAGATGCAAATTCCGCCTCCTCCTAGTACGCCATCTTGACTCTGCACCCCGTCACTCCTTTTTGAAGAATTTATTAAAGCTGAATTTGAGCTCTGCATAATTTTCTGAAATTTTAATCTTTACATATATGACAAATTTGAGTCTGTGGAGGGAGAACACTATAATTTATGTTCCTTTAATATAATTATTTTAAAGCCCTTGAATATGCCTGGCCAAAAAAATAGTACCTATTTTTTTGAAACAAGTATTGGCTAGGAATTGAATAAGGAATTTCGCCTAACTTGAACCTGATATTTTATTTTTACAAAGAGAAGGAAATCCTAGAATATAGGATCAAACTTGAACCCGATATTTTATTTTTACAAAGAGAAGGAAATCCTAGAATATAGGCTCAAGCTCTCTGGTATTACTCTGACATCGGTTTATCATTACGTGGACTCTTGAAAGGTAGCATCAAAACCACAATGAGGTATCACCTCACACCTGTCAGAATGGCCATCATCAAAAAATCTATAAACAATTAATACTGGAGAGGGTATGGAGAAAAGGGGACCCTCTTGCACTGTTGGTGGGAATGTAAATTGACACAGCCACTGTGGAGAGCTGTATGGAGGTTCCTTAAAAAACTAAAAATAGAATTACCATATGATCCAGCAATCCCACTACTGGGCATATACCCTGAGAAAACTGTAATTCAAAAGGACATGTGTACCCCAATGTTCATTGCAGCACTATTTACAATAGCCAGGACATGGAAACAACCTGAGTGTCCAACGACAGATGAATGGGTAAAGATGATGTGGTACATATATACAATGGAATATTACTCAGCCATTAAAAGGAATGAAATTGGGTGTTTTGTAGAGATGTGGTTGGACCTAGAGTCTGTCATATAGAGTGAAGTGAGCCAGAAAGAAAAAAACAAATATCGTGTATTAATGCATATATATGGAATCTAGAAAAATGGTACAGATGAACCTATTTGCAGGGCAGGAATAGAGACGTAGACATAGAGAACGGACATGTGGACACAGCAGAGGAAGGGGAGGGTGGGACAAACTGGGAGATCAGGATTGATGTATATACACTACCATGCATAACATAGATAGCTAGTGTGAACATTATAAAGCACAGGAAGCTCAGCTCCGTGCTCTGAGACAACCTAGGAGATCAGGATTGATGTATATACACTACCATGCATAACATAGATAGCTAGTGTGAACATTATAAAGCACAGGAAGCTCAGCTCCGTGCTCTGTGACAACCTAGCTGGGTGGAATGGGGGGGATTGGAGGGAGGTCCAAGAGGGAGGGGATATAGGTATACATACAGCTGATTCACTTCATTGTACAGCAGAAACTAACACAACATTTAAAGCAATTATACTCCAATTAAAAAAAAAAAAGAAGATAGCATCTTGTGCCTGGAAACATTGAGTTCGGGAATTTCTCTCGTGCACTGGGCTGTGTTTATATTAGGTTATGCACGGCAGTTTGCCAGTTTGTTTTGCAGATGTTTGTAATGTACAGTCTTACATCTTGTTTCTATTTCTGGAACACTTTTAAGTATGACTCATGTTTTCTTGAGGTCATCCTAAAAATACAGCTAGTTTCAAGCATTAATGTAAAATATACCACAGACACCACACAGTAGTACCTAACGCTTTCTCTCAGTAGTTTAATGTGACTTCCTGACAAATTAAACGTTTTCTTTGACAAAATACGCTCTCCTAAAATATGAATAAGTGAAAATGGGATTTTTTTTGAGAAGTGAGTTCTCTGATAACATAATGTAAACAACAAATTGAATTTGAAATTTTAATAAAAGGAGGTATCACTGGTATCACCAAAGCCCAAGAAATAGAATTAGTGTCCATAAAAGCAAGTCCACTAAATTTGATGGAGCCCTGTGAGGTTCATACTTGTAGGGAAAGTCTTGGACCTGAAGATAGAGCCTGTTAAAAAGATTTTAGAGGAGCAGTAGGACATGGTGGCTGGAGTGCAAGCTTTGGACTCAATTTAGGTCTCAATCCTGGTTTATGAACTTATCAACTGTGGACAAATGATGCCACCATAAGAACTTTGATTTTTTTATTCACAAAATGGGGACAATGAATTTTTAACAAATGCTTATACTACTATTGGACACTGTTCTAAGTGCCTAATTTAATCCTCATAACCACCTTATAAGTAAGTTCATTTATCATATCCATTATACAGATGGAGAAACTGAGCACAGAGAATTTAAGTAACTGATTAAGATTACACAGTAAACAGCTATACTAAAACAGTTGGGATTTAAACAGTTTGGGTTGAGTCTATATCCTTATATGCGGTAGTCTGCTACCTTCTAGGGTTGTTGTGAGATCTAAATGAGAGTATGAAAAATCATTCGTATTTTTACCCAGCACATGACAGGAAGGCAATAAATTATGACTATCATACGAGTTATTAAGGGAAGACAAAAGAAGGGAAAAGAAGAGGTCTTTATGAGGGTATAGCGTAGACTACAAGGCAAGCCACAGGGTTCAGAAGCTGCTTATCCATATTAAGAAACTTATGTAGAATTGAAATGTAGAGTCAGGCATTTCCAGATGCCTCTGGCAGGCATGGAGTAGTGGCAGTACTGCCACTACTGGTTGAGAACCACTGTTGAGTGGTAAGAGCAAAGGAAGGGATTGCTGCGAATTGTCAGATATGCCTTAGGGCCAGTGGTTCTCAGCACGTGAGGATCATGCTGAGTGGAAGACACTCCCATGAACATACTCAAAGTTCTACACAGTTCCCAGGATCCGGCTTTAAATAACTCCATCTCCATGCCTTTCTCTCCCACTTAAGAAAGTACACTGGTGTACAAACTGCTCTTTTATTATAATTTTGATTCTTCCTTCAGTTTGCTAAGAAAAAGATAAATTATTCCTAAATGTCAGCACTTTGCTAACACTGACAACTTGTGAGGCGAAGACCTTACATTTGATTAGGAAATCCTACCTTCGATTTAAAAAAAAAAAATCTTGAAAAGAAATATGAGTTCCAAGGTCAAGGCATTCAAAATGGAATGGAACTCTACTGAGACTCTGTCATTATGAATAGTTACAAATAGTTATAAATAATAAAAGGTGGAGGAAGCTGAAGAGAGCAACTTGGCTTTACCTGATAGAACTTTGGAAATTTCATATTTTAAATAGTCAAGTCCAGGTAATGAAAGGTCAGGCACATTTCCAAAGGTGAATACAAAGAAGCAACATAAAACTTTAAGAATAGTGTAGAGAAGACCTGTGGCCAAAGTAAACTGAGATTTGTGAAAATGTAAAATAACCCAAAGTGTTTTCGTTTTTAATTATATATTTGATATCAAAGTAAGAAGAGGTGGTAGATCTGCAGCATAGGGAACTTTGCGTAATTTTACTGATGGAGAAATTAGAGCTTCTTAACTCTTATTTTGTTTCATCCTTAAACAGCAAGCAGATGGACTTACCTTGAAATAAGAAAGAGTAGACCATATATGACAAAGATTTAAGCCTGGAGTAAGAAAGAAAAATAGTTAAGTGGACATCTGATAGTTAAGAATGAGGTACAGGTGAATTGCTTCCTAGCGTTGTGGAGCTCCTTGAGAGATTCTCAGAGGTATAGGTCTTGGGGCAATGTTTTTTATTCTGTTTTTCATTATTGTTCCTAAGAACATTTTCCCCCAATTGTCTCTCCCCAATTCCATGGAATTTCAATGCACAGATATATTGTATATCTGTTGATGGACAGCATCCCTTTAGTGGGCAACAGACCATTGTAATAGCTAAGAATTATTCTCAAGTCCCCCTCCAAGAACCAGTTTTTGCCCCCATGCATGGTGTAGAGGCTTCGTAGAGGACGGGAGAGAAGCCAAGCACCTCCACTTGGGTGATGAGTCTCCTGATTTTCAGACATAGAAGCATTGCTTTGGGGAAATTATAAAATGGTTTAATGTGACCCCAGTGATGTGATACACCAACCAGTCTGCCCAAAACCTTGTCCTTGAGCTTCCCACCATGATTAAGAAAATCAGAAATTTATCTTTATTTTTTCCAATGATTTAATGTTAACTTTTTTCAGGGAGGGTAGGGGGAACCACCCTAGCAAGATTATGCTGTTGGTGGAGGGGGCGAGGGGAAGCACAGCTTTAGTCCAAGGCAAGCGTTCTTAGATTGATCTTTGAATTCTTTCATGACCTTCCTGGATGATTAAACAAAGATTAACAAGTATGGGTTATTCAAACATACAAAAGACTTTATGTTTTTTATATACATTTACACAATACATATATATATACACATATACATAACATCAGTATTGTATGTGTTTATGTATAAAATGCAACGTAATAGTAAAAGAAACACTGTACCCACACCCAATTTAAGAAGTAGAATGTTACGAATACCGTTGAAGTTATCCATGAGAATCTCTCTGATTCCATGTCCAAGTATCCTGAATTTATCACTTTTGCATTTTTGCTTTTTCAAGCACTGTTTTATCACATATGTATGTATTTGTAAAGAATTCAATTTGCTAGTTTATTGAGCTTTATCAAAATAGTGATATTAATCATTAATGTATGATTTATTTTGTGACAAATTTTTTTCTTATTTAAGAGTTAAACATATTGTTGGAAGTGGTGGTAGTTCATTCTGGTTTTTTTTGTTGTTGTTATATAATATTCCACTGCATGCTTTTTATCCATCTCCTGTCTCCAGTTTTATTTTGAGCCACACTGCTGTGAGTATTCTATACGTCTCAATGTATAAGGGCAAGAGTTTTTCTTGTATACCTAGGGAAGCACTTGCTAGGTCACTGGGTGACTTATAAGTGAGCAAACACAAATTAATTGTATTAATACAAACATTTAAAAAAATGTTTAGGGAGAAGATGAGTGGATTGATGGGTGATTTAATAGTAGAGTTAGGGACTTCCCTGGTGGTCCAGTGGTTAAGACTCCACACTCCCAATGCAGGGGCCATGGGTTTGATCCCTGGTCGGGGAACTAAGATCCCGCATGCCACGTGGCAAAAAAAGAAAAAAAAATAGTAGACTTAGAAGGGCATTATACGGAGTAGTCTTCTATTCCCAAAAGAGTTGGCATTAGACTTCCTAACTGTGAAGTTTGAGAGATCTCACAACCCAGTGCCAACTTATTATAGCTTTAAAAAATTTTTCAAAACTGTGATAATCATTAATTGTCTGGGATGATTTGGTCATATCCCCTTTTTAGAACAAAAGAGATGGGCTTTAAAATTGTGACAAAGTAATGGTACTAACTGCTCATATCACCCTTGAAAATCACTTTCATTCCTTTGGTGACACATTATTCAAGCATTCTTATAAGGTTTTTTTTTTTGGCCACACCATGTGGCTTGTGGGATCTTACTTCCCCGACCAGGGATCAAACCTGGGTCCACAGCAGTGAAAGCCCAAGTTTTAACCACTGGACCACCAGAGAATTCCTGTTTCTTAATAAGCTTTTAAGTATGGGATTATGTGGCTCTCTGTGATGTAATAAACTTTGTTCTGTTATAACATTAGATAATAATGGTTTTATTGTAAAACAGTGTGAAAATTCACCAGATGTATGTATGAATGTATATATGTGTATATGTATATATGCATGTGTGTGCATGTGTGTATATATGTGTATGTATATATAATATATATATATATTTTAACTTAATGTACTGTCTGCATTGGTTGCTTGAAGACTTATATGTAGTATTCTGATTTGCATTTCATTTTACCTTTTTTCCACCTTAAAGTTTCAGACTCTCTGGCTCAATCAGTAATTCAACATCTAAGATGGATAATGCAGAAGGATCTTTTGGGGCAAGATGTCTTTCTAATAGGACCTCCTGGGCCTCTTCGCCGCTCTATTGCTATGCAGTACCTGGTAAGCAATGAATTCTTGTGGATTCCTAAGGGTCTTAACTATGATAAGCTATTTTGTAAATAAATTAAGAATTTATAAAAATACCAGGATTAGTCATTGCTTTAAAAATGTTGACGTTGAAGGGTGATTTGTTTATAAAGCATTTGGAATAAGTTACTTGGGAAGTAAATGTACATTTGCCTTTCATAGCTTTAGCAAATGTTGTTGTAAGTAGAAAACCCTCCACTTCCAGTAGGAAAGAGATCTATCTAAATTCAGGCAATGAGTAGCAGATAGAATCAGCAACACTGAGATTACAAAACAAAGTGTAGTTTTATACTATTCAGGAAGCCTTCTTTTATCTTCGGTCCACATTTTGAAAAGCCAAATAATTCTGACTTTTTGATGTTATGTGGTCTTTAAAGGGAGCCTAAGGATTACAGAATCTCTCTTATGTGTTAACTTGCACTCTTTTTTCTTTCTTAAATAGATGAGAAAATAATTTCAGAGAAATTAAATAACTCACTCAAGCTTTATACGTAAATGATGGAGCTAGACTTCAGATCTCACATTGCTTCCCCTTTCTGACATGTTATCCCCTTAAATGTTCGTAGTTCTCTGAGTACGGTTGTGAAGCGAGTTGAAATATTCAAATCTCGACACAAATTTTAAAAAATTACAGGACTTGTTTTCTACTACTTTGTCAGCGTTAATAGGCATTGCTCTAATGATTCAAGGAAGAACACTATCAGATAAGTAGGTCTGTCCCAAAGATACTTTTCCGGATGAAGAGAAAAAGCTTACTTAAAGTTTCCTTTGTAACTTGATATTAAATAATTGATTTCTAAGCTATTGAAATGTACTTCGCGTACTCTTCTATTTCGGTGGTGAATTTATCTTGGTACTTTCAAAATCATGTAGGGCAGAAATGATAAAAATAGAATGGACATATCAGAAACTAACTCCCTCTAGCTCATAAATTTCATATTTTTATTTGTTCCTAGAACCAGTTTGTGAGGTACAACGTGCCATTGTAGTATTATCCTCACTTTATTAATATGCAAGGCAAAAGTATCTTGTCTAAGAATGCAGAGTCAGCCACCGAAAATCCCAGGTCTAGAACCTCTTTAGTTTTAAGATGTGCACTCACTGCCTAGCTCATTTCAAAGGCCACAATATCTCACTTTGATTTTGTTTCTCACAAGACTTTGAAGCTTGTTAGAAATGTGGAATGAGCCAGGCTAGGAGATTATAGGAGTCTTGTTGGCTCAAAAATGCAACTCAAGTTTATAAGTACAAAGCTTGTATCTTAAAAAGACAACAAGCACCAAACTTTAAATTGTGAATTAGAGCTGAGGCAGCTTTAGGATGTGGAAATACATGGAAGAAAACTTAATAGCCTAAGCTGCCTTCCAAACTCTGCAATAGGTACTGCTGTCATGAGCTATAGGATCCTATGCATAGTAAGAGCCAGAGTAGATGACATCTTTAAAGGCAGAAATTTGGGGGCAAGCCTGTTGAACCAATGAGAAATTAAATAGAAATAATTTGATAGTTGAGTTTATTTCATATTTCACTCATATGAAATGAGTTTTGTAGATAGTTCAAAGAAACCTCAACAGACCTCTGCCGCCTCTCCCATCTGCTGCTTCTGGTGCTGTTTGTCAACTTGCTGGTACCGCTTCTGTGAAGCCGCAGCTGAGGAGACCTTGGTGCTTGTCTTGGCTGGTGAAGAGTCCCAGGAAACTCAAGACTGAGGATAACATCCTCATTGTGGCAGTTCAGGGTGCTACCGTGGTACAATTTAACAGTAAGAGGCGTACACCACTTTGTCAACCAGTGTGAATGACAGGGTTTTTCAGTGTGGGAGATCGTATTCAGACAATCAATTAAACAAGACAGGAAGACGAAGTCAGAAGGAGGTATCTGCTAAAAGAAAACCTGCTACTTAACTCCAAAATTGTGCTCTCGTGGGCAATTCATTCTTATTTAGAGAAACATCATTTGGTATCACCACATCTTCACCACTATGGTGTATGTTTTCTCTATTTAAAACTTTTCCCTTCTTTCCACATATACTGAAATTTATGGGTGCATGGGACCCAGCACATTTTAAAAAACTAAATGACAATAATAATGTATTTTTATCAACATCACATGGAGACAAGGTGGAGAAAAAAATCCCATTGTGTGGAAATATCCCCTTTCACCATTAATGGCATGCTCATTCAACATTTTTCTTTATACTCGTCCAGTAAATTAATTTGTTGTTCCTGTTTAGTAAAAACATATTGTATGCCTTATTGGATTGGAGCACGTCATTGCTTTTAATTCAACATTGTAAAACCAAGGATAATGTTAGAAACTTTTTGTACATAGTTGCTACATATATGGCAAAATTAATTAGGGATAGATTAATTATTCTAAAAGAAATGGATTCTGGATGGTTTCTCCTTCAAATCAAATGACTTTTTGTGTGTGAAATAATAACCCCCTTACCCCTCTCCTCCTTCTCATCTTACTTCCTTTCCTTCCTGAATAGTTATGTATGTGTCTCTCCTGACTATTGATATTTACCTTATTTTCACACTTGTTAAATACCTAGTTGGTAAACATTGGCTCCTGGAGTAAATTAATTTAAATCACCCTTTAAAAAGAAGATGAACACTACTTACAGCGATGACTATCGTTTGTCTGAAAATCAAGTAATAGCCAAATTATTACTCTTGATATTTGAAAAGAACTCTACAGGAGACATTAAGATTTATAAGATCTAATTTTGATTATTATTGCTTAAGTAGTAAGTAATTAAGTCATAAATTATTGTGTACAGTAAAAGTAGAGCTCTGAGGAGAGATATATGCATATTTTGGTTAATGCTGCATTTATTGCATTTTTCTTAAAGCTGAGGCTCAAAAGGTTTTAATCTAGAATTACATTTAAAATGCTCTTCTGTAGAGTGACATCGTCAGATAACTGGCTCCAAAGCATACGTTGGGAACTTGATTTTTATTTTGGGACATGCTCTGCTCTTCAGGAGTTGACCAAACGGGAGGTTGAATACATCGCCTTATCAAGAGACACCACCGAAACTGATCTCAAACAGCGTCGAGAGATCCGCGCAGGCACGGCTTTTTACATCGATCAGGCAAGTGCTTACCACACTCCAACACGTGACTGTTTACTCCTGGTCTTTAAGAAATTGATTTTTGAAGTAGAAAAAGAGTAGCTCATGTAATAGTGAAAGATGGATGTACTGTGCTCTCTCAAGACAGATTTAATTTAGGTTTTTGGTTTTCCTGTTCTTGGAAACGCCTTCTTAGTTTAGTACTAAATAAGAAGCCATAGTTGAAATTAGTGGTTCTAAAATGTTAGCTAAAGATCAATATGCTGATTTCTTAATTTTCAGTTGCTTCCTATTAATTGCCTATAGAAATTTGTTTTGTTTTAAAAAAGAATTAAGGCGATTTTAATATAGGAAATTCTCTAGCACATTTATTAATGTATTCTCAATATAAAGGTCAAGTTTGTAAAGGTTTATTAAACATACTGAAATTAGATATATACTTCCAGGAACCGCAGCTTTTTGGAGAGCGTACTTAGGTGTAGGTTACCAATTAAAATAATATTTTTTGAAAATTATAATGAAGCTTGTTGTACATTTCTTTAAATATATTGCTTAAAATATTAAATATTGTTCTTTGTTAGGAATACCTAATAGAAAAAAGGACAGAGGCTTTAAACATTTCATAGAGAAAAGATTTCAAATATTCAATAAATTCGTGACAAGATGCTTGATCTTCTTGTTAAAAAAATAAAAATTAAAACACTAGTGAGCTGCTGTTTTTCCTTCACCTATCAGATTGGTAAAGATTAAATAATTTGCTAAGGTCCATTGTTGATGAGGAAGAAGGGATGAGGAATTAGCATTGCTGTTAACGGGAGCATAGACTGATGCAATTTTGAAAGAAAATTTGGTGATTATCTATCAAAAGAAAATAAATTAAGCATATTTGTATCCAGCAGTAATATTTCTAGCAATTTTTCTTTCCAATGTTATTCACACAAAGCGTGTACAGTTATATATACAAGGATGTTTATTGTAGCATTGTTTGATATCATATAAAACTGTAAGTGAAAATTATAATGATGTACATTTAGGAGACTAATTAAATAAATAATGGTAAATAGAATTCTCTGTCACCATTTAAAAAAATGAGATGAATCTATATGAGGTGATAGGAAAGAAGTCCAGGATATATTAACGGAAAAAAAAATGAAGTTGCAAGACAGTATATATAATATGGTCCCATTTGTGATTTAGAAAAAAAGAAGAAATGTGTAAATGTTTGTGTATACATTGAAAATTTCCAGAAGGAAACACAAGAATCAGTAAACAGAGCTGACCTCTGTGGAGGTATGACTGGGCATTTGGGGTGGGGCGAGGAAAGAACATTCATAGTTCTTTAAATTTGAAGCTTTCCCAGGAGTACACACTATTACTTATAATTAAAAGAGTGAAATTGTAAGAAGCACTGAGTGAAAGAATTTTTGGAGACCAGAATATTCACATTGTCACATAGATGACTAATTAATTACAAAAGGAAAAATGTACTTAAAGTGATTTGACAATAACTACCTTAAACAGTGGTGAGCAAACTTAGCATCATATGGTGGGAAAATCTGAGAAGTTCAGACTTCCAGCAATTAGAAAAGTAATGCTTTGTGGATGAAGCACAGAAGTGTATTTAAAGAAATCCATTTTATTCACATAATGCCAAATGTTCACTTTATTTCTAATTATAAATGGGAAAAAAATGTACTTTTACAGTGCTTGCTTCTTTTCGGGACCCAATGAGGATGAAATGAAGGAGATGGGATTTGAGTTGAGATAGTGGGCAGCTGAGGAGAGAGATTAGAACATGAGACCACAGCCTGTGTAGAGGAGAGGGGATAGGAATATATTTAAGTGACGATGAAAGAACTGGTTTTGTCTGGTCGAGCATGGATTTAAAAACATATTTTTTGAGTGGATTTTATACCTAGATGATGGTTGCAATGCAAAGTAAGGAAGAGAAAGGGATTTTTGTACGTTGATTATTTTAAAGACAGCTTAAAACTTTGCCTATTCAGAAATCTCAGAAATGGAGTTATTTCAGGTAACTAAGTTTATTGATTAGCTAAAGATTTATTTCTTGAAGCATAAAATAAATCATTTAGATGAAACTCTGATATTATATTCTCCTTGCCATTCCAAAAAGCATATTTTCAGATGATACCTATTTTACCATTTATAAAATATTGGAAGTGCTATGTAAATGTATGGTAGTATTTTATACTTTCATGTTTTCTTGGTGAATCCTACTTATTTTGATAAACATCAGCTATTTAGGTTGCTGTAATGCACTGACACCTTCAGAGCCTGTGATGGAGATATAGGCGTGTTAGTCCTTTCTCTAAGTTGCTTCAGGCTATTTATGAGATTGTATCTGATTTTCACATTTTTTTCTTCTCTCTTATTTGGCAGTTAATATTCCTTACTGTTTGCTCATAATCGGATCCTATCAGTTCCTTGTTTAAATCCATGCAATCCCATCACACCCAGAATAAAATCCAGACCCTTTAACAAGGCCACCACACTCTACAGGACCCAACCTTGTCAACCTCATCTCCTTTCTTCTTTCCCTTGCTTTCTAGACTCCAGCTACAGTGACCTTCTTGTTCTTTTAAAAATAGACCAAGTGCTTTCCAGCCTCAGAGGCTTTGTACCTGATATTTCCGCTGCTTGGAATGACCTTCTCCCAGATCTGTACATTCCTGCCTCCTCATCATTCAGCTTATAAATTCTCATAACATTCTATAATCACCGATCACGCCCATGCCCTTTCCACATGAACCCTGCTGTCATATACATAATGTAATCTTCAGAGCACCTATCACTCTCTGAATTTACCTAATTATTTGTTTTCATGTTGATTGTCTGTCTTCCCCACTAAAATGTAACTATTTTGCTTATCTCTGGCACCTAAAAACTGTTTGGAATGTAACTGACACTTACATTTTATGACAGGTTTCTCCTTTGGTTAATCAACCTTGTTAAAATTTTAAGTAAATTAAGAATAAATAGGCTCTGGATGGGACCAGGGGGCTTTCCAATGGAAAATACATCTGTCCTTTTGACATCTATTTTGAGTCATCAGAATGAATAATTACCATCTGAATTCTAAATATTTGAAGTTACCAATTGATTACCAGCTACTCATGTTTGTTAGAGTGAAAGATCTTTATTTTATTTAGAAATTTCTTTTATTTAATATTCTTAACTGTTGACTTTGATGTCTGGGATCAAGGGAAAGGCAGTATCCATATAACCATCAGGTGAGGTTTCCTAATGTAGGTGGGTCAACCTAGATGAGAAATACCTGTGGCCATCTAGTGGGTGCTAAGGAGAAAAAGTTTGGGGTTTTCAGTGTGGTTGACATTGTATGCACATATGACTGATGTCCAAGTAATTTCTAATTGACATTTCAGCTGGAAACCTTGACAAAACTCCCAAATCCGAGTTGGGGGTCATGGCCATAGACTGCTTTTTTTCATGCAGGATTTTGGATAATTGATGATGAAATGAGAGGTTGAGCTCAATTACTACTCTTGAAGATCAGAATTAGGTTAATAATTCTGTAGTAGGGAATTTATATTTTCTTTCAAAATAATGTTTATTTCTTCTGATTAATAAAGTCATAAATGCTCATTTTATAGATAAATATGTGTGTGTATACACATATAGTATTTATTAATTAATAAATATTTATTGAAATGACTGCTGTGTGTCTAGGTACAGTGAACAGAAGAAACAAATTCCTCCCATCATAGAGCTTATGTTTTAGTGGGGGAAACAAAATAAACATAGTAAAGAAGGATAGTATAATAGAGCAAGTGATAAAGAGCATAGGGAAGAATATAAAAATTATTTATCTTCCCCTTCAAGACCAACAGTGTGAATATTTTCTGTATTTCTTTCTATGATGCCTATATTCATATCTATTTAATCAAGTATAGTAATCTTTACCAAAATGGTATACCATGCATATAAAGTTTTACAGTCTGCTTTTTTTAAAACATGATATTTTTTTAGGAGCATTTTCCTGTGATATTAGATATTCCTCAAAAATATGACTTTTAGTGTCTGTACAGTATTTCATCAAATAGATGTGACATTATATATTTAATATTCCCATTTTATCTACCTTCCCATGTTGTTGGCCATTCAGGTTCCTTCTAAGTTTTCACTGTTATAAATAACTCTTTGGTGAATATCTCTGTACTTAGATCTTGTTATTACCTTGGATGATTTTTTTAGACTTGAATGCTGGAAATATAATCAAAGGGTCTAGACATATTCAAGAGTTTCGATATACATATATCGCCAAATTGCTTTCCAGAAAGGGTGTTCCAACTCGTACTCTCATCAGTGTGCACTGAGTGATTGCCTCATGGATTCTTGTCAATATTGAGCATTTCCATGTATGTACTTTGCCAAACCGATAGACTTTAATTTGCTTTAAAAAGTACTAACCAGGTTGAATCATTATTATGTTTATTGACTATTGCTTCTGTAAGATGTCAATGAACTGAGTGGATATAGAAAAGGAGAGAGATACTGATGAAATAAATAAGTTACCATCTGTCAAGAAAATGTTGACATATACCCCATGTTTGTCTATGTAAATATTTACTGTAACTTATCCACTTGTTAATGTGAAGGTAACTTAAATATTTTTTATGCAATTGTTTTGCTAAATAGATTATAGGAACTTTTTGAAAAGAAAAATAGGTTAAAGAACAGAAATATGAAAATGTATATGACATATTATGACACTTATGGAGAAATAAGGAGATTAAGATTTTTTGCTACCATATTAACTTTCATTTGTCTTTGAAGGTAAAATAACCGAAGAAAAGTCTAAATTGTTGATATTCTAACCCTTTAAAAATCTATTACTCTAATTTTTTTCCTTACCTTACTTGTTGACATTTTTATCATTAATTCTGTTTATTGTCCTGTGAGCCAAAGAGTCCTGTGTCCAAAGAGCCAGAGAGGAAGACTTTTAAGTCATTATACATTGCTTGCATTTCTCAAATATAAGCTGTTACAAATTAGCTAAGCTACAAATAAATTGTGATTAAGTTTTTATGTCTGGCTGACAGGAGACATTCTATATAGCATTAATTTGGGGAGTAGAAAGCCAGGATGGGGAACTTCAAATGATTTTTTTCAACTTTTCTAAACCAGTAACTCTTTTCACACTAGAATCTTGTTAATTTGTTTGACATAATAATGTCAAGTTCCTTAATATACAATATACATATTTAATATTACATATAAAATGCACTTTAAACAATTACATAATATTTTAATGTATTCTCTGTTTCGGATAATTTTTTTTTTTTTGCGGTACGCGGGCCTCTCACTGTTGCGGCCTCTCCCGTTGTGGAGCACAGGCTCCGGACGCGCAGGCTCAGCGTCCATGGCTCACGGGCCCAGCCGCTCCGCGGCATGTGGGATCTTCCCGGACCGGGTCACGAACCCGTGTCCCCTGCATCGGCAGGCGGACTCGCAACCACTGCACCACCAGGGAAGCCCTCGGATAATTCTTGATTCTCTTTTATTGGTAGAAAAATAAGGATTAACTTTTTTTTAATATGCTGCTTAAATGTTACAAGTCACTAAAAGTGACTCTTAATATATTGAATAACAGTGCTATTGATCAGAAGATGAGATTTTTATCTTGTATAAGTGCCGTTTACTTATTTTAGCAAATAGGGAAAAACATTGACTTGTTTTTTGAGAATGATTGATTTCTAGTACCTGCACCAAATCCCTTGCAACCGTATTGTTATAATATGTCCCAGTTGTCACTAGGACAGTTGGAAAAGGTCTCTCTATGTTTACTCTGGCCTCTGTATTAGTCAGAACTCAGGCCGTGGCTCCTTACCATGTTGCCATCTTGCTCAGGCCAACTCTTATCTACTCATATGTTAAATGTTTGACAGACTTATATAATTCATTTAAAAAGAATCAAGGGAGATAAAAAATAACTTTCATTGAGGGGACCTCTGTTGAGCTAGGTGCTTTATATGACTGCATTTAATCCTCAAAACATCCTTAGGATGGAGGTGACTTCCACATCTTATAGGTGAAATAAGAGTCTTTAGGGGGCTATGGTCATACAACTGATAAATAGCAGTGGTAAGATTTGAACCAGGATCTGTCCAGTTCCAAAGTGTAGCTTCTTTCTGTCATATGCTACTTCCTTGAAAGAGCAGTGATGATGATGATGATGATGATAATGACAACTACTACAAGGATAATAGTATTTGTAATAATAACAGGCAAGTGGTTTTCTTTTTAAGGTTTACTGTGTGCCAGAGGTTATCTTATTTAATCTTTACCATAATCTATGAGATAAGCACCATTACTAGAAAGAAATGGAGGCTTAGAGAGGAAAGTGACTTATCTAAGTCACCCATAGCAGGTGATAGAGCAACCAAAAATCAATCTGATCCTATTCTGATATTTCAAAATAAAGAACTTGAAATATTTTTTTTTTTCATTTTTCTTTGGCTTCTTCAATGCTGTTACACTGTAACCATTTTGAGTATTTGAAGTTCTTTGGAATCTATTTTCATTAGATCATGACTGTATTAATAATAATTTATATTTTAATAGGTTTTACAGCTTTAAATATTTTTCTAGTACTGCGTTGATTCATGAATAGTGGCATTGTACAGTACCCCTTGAGGATATTCTCATTTAGTAAACGAGGACACAGACCTCCAGATGAATTGTTTGCCTAAGGTCTTTTATCAAATCAGAAGCAAATCTAGAACAGGGCTTAGACAGTTTATGATTTTAGGTCATGCAGCTGCTTTTATCTTGAACTACTTTGTATCCATGTGTTAGGTGGTTAAAGCTGCTATATGGGGTGCTTTGTCCAGAAGGATCTTTCTGCATTTTTTCTGATTTCTATTTGAGAAATTAGGTCTCTGGAAGTTCTATAGCTTGAAGGGCAGGAAATGAGCCTTATGGTTGATCTAATTTCTACATTAAGGAATGATCACCAGTATTCATTCCACATAAAATATATATGCACTGCTCCCTTCTTTCTTTTTAAATTTCACAAGAAAGGTTACACCACATTATTTTATTTAAAAATCTGTATAGAAAAGTTTTGAAATATGTAGGCTACATCTCTCATGCTGACAGTTAAACTTGTCAGTTCTGTTTTCATATCAAGTGTGGGCATAGATAAGTATTCTTCATAAAAAAATTCTTTCTAAACTTACATAACAGCGTCTTTTAACTGAATGGTTACATTTTCATTCCATAAACACTAAAAGCCTGCTGTGAGCCAGTTTTGCACCAATATGACATAAAAAAACAGGGTTCTCACTCCTTGAAGACCTAAGAATCCTGCTGGGAAGATTAAACAGGTATATGAGAGAACTAGGAAAACTTCAGTGTTGTGTTTCCACACTTTAAGTGCTGAGCAGACAGAGGGCAAAGGGGGCATTAATGCAAGGAGGTTAAGATGCTTGGACCTCTGTTGGGCCCAAAACTTGTAACCATTTTTTCTCTCCAGCATCTCCTGTTAAGTCTGAGATTTATAGTCTGGTGCAATATGTTGCTGATATATTAAAGTACTTAATGGATTTGCTATTCAGTTTTTAATATCCTTCTTTACAAATATGATCAGACTGCGTTAATAAAGTTTGACAGTACTGATTAAAGTATTTTAATCATTTTATAGACTATTTTAAGAAAGAATCAGGAAGCAAAGAGATCCTAAAATAGTAACGTTTTCTCCTTTTAGCCAATAATTTTGCTTACATTTAAAATTTTTAATTTGCATATGCTCTGGGTATATAACTACATAACCAAAGGGCAAGTTGGGAGGAAAGTTAAAAATCTTGGGTGATCTTTTGCACGTCGATTTTCTTTCATTTTTTTCTAAAAAATTATAGCACTCTTATAAGTTTATAATCCTCTTTTCATATTCTTATCTTTGAATCCAATTGCACTATAAAGCATCCATCCTCACTGCCAGTTAAATGTTGTAAAAAATAAATAATTTAACATTGAATTAATAAGAAAAAAGTTTGGATTTTTTGAAATTAAATTTTTTTTTTTATTGAAGTAGAGTTGATTTACAGTGCTGTGCCAATCTCTGCTGTACAGCAAAGTGACTCAGTTATACAGATACAGACGTTCTTTTTTTATACTCTTTTCCATTATAGTTTATCACAGGATATTGAGTATAGTTCCCTGGACTATACAGTAGGACTTTTTTATTTATGGGAGGATTTATTTATTTTTTTTAATTTTTAAAAATTATTTATTTATTTATTTAATTTTTGGCTGCATTGGGTCTTTGTTGCTGCATGTGGGCTTTCTCTAGTTGTGGCGAGCTGGGGCTACTCTTTGTTGCAGTGCACAGGCTTCTCATTGCGGTGGCTTCTCTTGTTGCAGAGCATGGACTCTAGGCATGTGGACTTCAGTAGTTGCAGCATGCGGGCCCTAGAGTGCGCAGGCTTCAGTAGTTGTGGCTCACAGGCTCTAGAGGGCAGGCTCAGTAGTTGTAGTGCACGGGCTTAGTTGCTCCACAGCTTGTGGAATGTTCCTGGGTCAGGGATCGAACTGGTGTCCCCTGCATTGGCAGGTGGATTCTTAACCACTGTGCCACCAGGGAAGTCCCAGTGGGAGGATTTTTTAAATTATTCTTAATAAAGTTGCGGTAAACCACGTAATCATGTATCTTGCTGCTGAAATAGATGTTATAGATGGCATGATTCAGTCCCTCTTTTCCAGCAGGTAAAATTTCATCACCTTAAGGACGACTGAGGACTAGACATATTGAGATATGGTGCCTGTTCCAATTAGCTCTTTTAATAAAGAAGCAGGAAGTAATGAAGGCTCCCATTGGAACGGTGGCAGTGAGAATGAAGAGAGTTCATGGATGCATGAGATATTTAGAGGTTACACTTACATTGTTTGAGGAATCAGAAGTAATGAATACCGGATGGCAGGAGAATCAGTGAAACTTTAATTGAAATAGACATTAGGAGGAGGGCCTTGTTTAGGGAAGAAGTCATGAGCTCGATTTGATTAAGCATGTTGAGTTTGAACAGTCCTTATGGAGGTATTTTTAAAAGGTATTTGGAAATGTGAGCCTGGAGCTCAGGAGAAAGGCTAGGGTCACACAGTCTATTCCTCAAGAATAATGAAATAAAGAAAATGGAAAAGTCTTATCTATAGTTGTTGTTATACTTAACATAGCAGATAACAGAGCGCCTGCCATGTAATTAATACTCAATGACTGAATAAGAATTTGTGTGTGTAGGTTTGATCTTTGCCAGTGGAATAACCAATGAGAAAAGGGGGGGGGGAAGGTTAAGAATAAAATCTTGGGAAATACTTGCCTTTTAGAGGACAGGAGGCAGAGGGAGGGCTGGGGAAAGCCAAGGGGAAACCAACCCGGTAAATGTTCATAGAAGATAAAGCACAAGAGAGGATCAACGGAAGAGGATTGAAGGACAGGAGAACACAAAGATCAAGAAAAAGCTTGATTTTTGGCAGTTTTATTTTTTGTACTTTCAAGTGAGCAATTTCAGTGAAATAAGTGCGATGGATGCTTATTAGAGGCAGTTAGTATGTGGACTATTTTCAAGAGGCTTGAAAATAAAGGAGAGGAAAATGGGAGCATATTAAGAGGTATCAGAAGACTGTAGATTTTCTTAAAGTAGAGACATGTATGTAGAAGAAAAGGAATCTGAAAATGCAAATAAGATATGGTATAGTTGATGGAAGATTTTGGAGGAGGTGAGAGGGAATGCCGTAAGCTCAGAGTACAGAGAGCTAGTCTTGGAAGGGTAGGAGTGATACTTTGTCAAAGACAAAGTTCCTCCTCATCATCATTTGAATATGCTCAAGTCTTTGCATCATTAAAAAAAATGACTGCTGCTACACTGTCCCCAGCTCCATCTCCCTTTCTATCAACAGGTCCCTTTCTTCTTCTCTTCATGGCCAGTTATTTTGTAGAATGTTGCTCGGTATGGGTTTGTCTGGTGTTTCCTCATGATTTGGTTAAGATCATGCTTTTTTTTTTTTTTTAGCAATAATGTGAAATTGATATATTTCATTGCTGTATGTTAACTGATCACTTGGTTAAGATGGTATCTACCAGGTTCCTTCACTGCCGTGTTATTTTTTCCCTTTGTTGCTTATAAATATCTTGTTGGGGGAGATTTTCTTGAGTCTTTGCAAATATCCTGTTTCTCGTCATACTCTCTTTTTTTTTTTTACCTGATACGCGGGCCTCTCACTGTTGTGGCCTCTCCCGTTGCGGAGCACAGGCTCCGGACGCGCAGGCTTAGCGGCCATGGCTCATGGGCCCAGCTGCTCCGTGGCATGTGGGATCTTCCCGGAACGGGGCACGAACCCGTGTCCCCTGCATCAGCAGGCGGACTCTCAACCACTGTGCCACCAGGGAAGCCCTTTCATCATACTCTTACCCACTAATTTTACCATCCATTGATGATTGTTGCTTCCAACAGTTATTACTATGGTGTGTGCCAAATCGTGACTTTCTATTTCTATCCGTCATTCAGAGTAGAGGTTCTTAACTTGAGGTCTCTACTGTAGACATATACCTGTGTGCATTTTACTCTGGAGAAGAGGTGCAACATTTATCAGGTTTTCAAGAGGTCTTTTTCTATCCATCACTCCTTTTCAACTATATGATCACAGCACCTAACTCCATTAAGGTAGATGAAAGGAATCCTTTGTGTATTTGACTTCTGCTTCTGATCTCTCTCTGTAGCTTATTCCAGATTCCTCTGGAAAGGTGCAATGCATGATTGACCAAGGTCTCCTGGAGTAAATAAAAGCAGATGCAGTGTCTGTTGTTGTCCTATGTTGTCAAGATTTTGTCTTTCCTGGCCCACAGTTGGGAAACCACTAAATTTTGATATACATATCTCTAGTTTCATCTCAGAGAACATGTATTTTCATCTCTATGAAATGTTTAAAAATTAAATACAGGGCTTCTCTGGTGGCACAGTGGTTGAGAGTCTGCCTGCAGATGCAGGGGACATGGGTTTGTGCCCTGGTCCGGGAAGATCCCACATGCCGCGGAGCGGCTAGGCCCATGAGCCATGGCCGCTGAGCCTGCGTGTCTGGAGCCTGTGCTCCGCAACGGGAGAGGCCACAACAGTGAGAGGCCCGCATACCACCAAAAAAAAAAAAAAAAAAAAAAAGTTAAATACAATATTTAGTCTGTTCTATAACTAAGATTGATAAAAATTTTAGTTTTTTACATATAATATTGCCACAAGTTGTGACAACTTAGTTTTTTTTCTTTTTTTTTGTTAAATTGAGATATAGCTGAGTTTCTTTTTATTATGAGCTGTGTTTTCTTGGAGTAAATAGATTCTTATGAAAGAAAGCTTAATTGAGACCTTATTTGAAACATGAATTTTTATAAGAAGTAGTTTATGTTTTATTTTTAATGTTCTGGAAGCCATTTCTATAAATTTGTCCTTTTCTCAACTAGCAAAAATGAGATTCTTATTTTTTTTGTTCTTTAGGAGATACTAAGTCACTTCTATCCATGCACTTAAAAAAAATAAAGCTGCTACCACAAGATAGTCAGTTTTGTAGGTTTATTCATGAATTGATCTTATTTTTAAAATAGGATGATCATCTTGAGTCCAATTGTGGTTTTCATAAAAGTTTATTTTTTTATGATAGTACATAGACACTTGAAATGAATTCTGCAATATAGTGCAAAATTCAACAGCTTATTAAAAGGAGGCTTGATTAAGCAATGCCTGTGTTTTTTGCACAGTTGGAAAGTCAATGCTTTGCTATTTGAGAAATTTCTTTGTATATTTAGTCTCTAAAAAAAAATAGAGATCGTCTTTTTCCTCCCTTCAGATATTCAGATTGTTTGGGGGCGAATTACTATAGGGAAAATTAAATTTTAAGCAAAGGGGTCAGTATAAAACAGATTTTTCTAGTAAAGCAGTATGGTATATATAAGCATGGGGGAAATCTCAACCAGTTCACTGTTATAAAAATACCACGTGTGTGGCAACTAATATCAGGAAAAGTATTGGAATGATAAATGCCATACTGTGGTAGACATATATGTTAAGTTAAGGAGCTTGGACTTAGAAGGGAGGAGATCTGAGACTTAAGGAGGGCCTGAATTAGAGGAGTGGTAGAAGGAATGAGTTCCAGAAATATTAAAGAAGTCCAATCAGCAGGACATGGTGATAAATTGAATGTAGGAGATGAGATAGGAATCGAGGACCTGGCATGGGTGTATGGTGCTCCCACCTTAAACAGAAAGATAAGAGAAAGAGGAGGTTTTGGGGGAAATCTGATGTGTTCAGTGTTGTACAAGAGAGCCTGAGGTGCTTCTAGAGTCTGGTTGGAGACATCCATGTGACAGGACTATGTGGTGGGGCTCGCGGGGAGCCGGAGGCTGAGAGTCGTTAGCATAACAGTGGTGGTTGCAACTATGTGATTAAGTATGATTACTCAGGCCAGACCTTACAGAATAAGAAGAGTTTGGGGTTAAAGATGTAGTTCTGGCACCACCTACATGGAATGGGCAAGCAGAAAAGAAAGGTTTTTTTTAAGAGAATACAGTGCCATAAAGACCAAAAAAGGAGACTTTTAAGGAGAGAGTGATAACATAAGTTTAACAGCTTTAATCCTAGTCATGTTGTTAAGTACACAGGAGAAACGTCATTGAGGTTTTCTTTTTTTTTTTTTTTTTTAATATTTATCTATTTGGCTGCACCAGCTCTTAGTTGCAGCACATGGGATCTTCATTGCCACATGCAGGATCTTTTAGTTGCAGCATGTGGGATCTTTAATTGTGGTATGTGGGATCTTTAGTTGCGGCATGCGGGGTCTAGTTCCCTGACCAGGGATCGAACCCCGGGGCCCCCGGCATTGGGAGCGTGGAGACTTAGCCACAGGACTACCAGGGAAGTCGCGAGATTTCCTTTTTTTTTTTTAAAGCAGATTTTCAAGCATTTTGACCAAAAGGTAGATTTTTCTATTTTGTTCAGCATCTATCAGTTAAAGAAAGATTTTTTTCACATCTTTAGTACTTTTTAAAAAATTATATTTTTCCTGCTTCTTACCATTTGGGGCCTACTTTATTTCCTATTTTTCTCTATTTCTAATTTTCTTAAACTTGGAAGACTTATAGGACTATGGTTATGATCAACCTGCCGTAGGCCAATGTAAAACCTGACTCTTTTCTGTTTTGGTAAGTTGTTAATGTTGTCAGCATCGAACATGACACTAAATCTGAATCCATTTTGATGGTGACTCATTTAAAACATCACAGTCTTTTTCTCCTTTTTTTAAAATTTTTATTGGAGTATAGTTGCTTTACAATGCTGTGTTAGTTTCTACTGTACAGCAAAGTGAATCAACTATATGTATACATATATCACCATATCCCCTCCCTCTCGTGTCTCCCTCCCACCCTTCCTATCGCACCCCTCTAGGTGGTCACAAAGCACCGAGCTGATCTCCCTGTGCTATGCGGCTGCTTCCCACTAGCTATCTATTTTACGTTTGGTAGTGTATATATGTCAGTGCCACTCTTTCACTTTGTCCTAGCTTACCCTTATCCCTCCCTTTGTCCTCAAGTCCATTCTCTACGTCTGTGTCTTTATTGCTTTCCAGCCCATAGGTTCTTCATAACCATTTTTTTTTTTAGATTCCGTGTATATGTATTAACATACGGTATTTGTTTTTCTCTTTCTGACTTATTTCGCTCTGTATGACAGACTATAGGTCCATCCACCTCATCACTACAAATAACTCAATTTCGTTTCTTTTTATGGCTGAGTAATATTCCATTGTATATATGTGCGACATCTTCTTTATCCATTCGTCTGTCGATGGACACTTAGGTTGCTTCCATGTCCTGGCTATGGTAAATGGAACTGCAGTGAACATTGTGGTACATGACTCTTTTTGAATTATGGTTTTCTCAGGGTATATGCCCAGTAGTGGGATTGCTGGGTCATATGATAGTTCTATTTTTAGTTTTTTAAGGAACCTCCATACTGGTTTCCATACTGGATATATCAATTTACATTCCCACAAACAGGGCAAGAGGGTTCCTATTCTTCCACACCGTCTGCAGCATTTATTGTTGATGATGGCCATTCTGACTGTTGTGAGGTGATACCTCATTGTAGTTTTGATTTGCATTTCTCTAATGATTAGTGATGTTGAGCATTCTTTCATGTGTTTGTTGGCAGTCTGTATTATCTTTTTTGGAGAAATGTCTATTAAGATCTTATGCCCATTTTTGGATTGGGTTGTTTGTTTTATTGATATTGAGCTGTGTTAGCTGCTTGTAAATTTTGAAGACTAATCCTTTGTCAGTTGCTTCATTTGCAAATATTTTCTCCCATTCTGAGGGTTGTCTTTTCGTCTTGGTTATGGTTTCCTTTGTTATGCAAAACGTTTTAAGTTTCATTAGGTCCCATTTGTTTATTTTTGTTTTTATTTCCATTTCCCTAGGAGGTGGGTCAAAAAGGATCTTGCTGTGATTTATGTCTTAGAGTGTTCTGCCTGTGTTTTCCACTAAGAGTTTGACAGTGTCTGGCCTTACATTTAGGTCTTTAATCCATTTTGAGTTTCTTTTTGTGTATGGTGTTAGAGAGTGTTCTAATTCCATTCTTTTACATGTAGCTGTCCAGTTTTCCCAGCAGTACTTATTGAATAAGCTGTCTTTTCTCCATTGTATAGTCTTGCCTCCATTATCAAAGATAAGGTGACCGTATGTGTGTGGGTTCATCTCTGGGCTTTCCATCCTGTTCCATTGATCTATATTTCTGTTTTTGTGCCAGTGCCATACTGTCTTGATTACTGTAGCTTTGTAGTATAGTCTGAAGTCCAGGAGTCTGATTGCTCCAGTCTGTTTTTCTTTCTCAAGATTGCTTTGGCTATTCGGGGTCTTTTGTGTTTCCATACAAAGTGTGCAATTTTTTGTTCTAGTTCTGTGAAAAATGCCATTGGTAGTTTGATAGGGATTGCACTGAATCTGTAGATTGCTTTGGGTAGTGTAGTCATTTTCACAGTGTTGATTCTTCCAATCCAAGAACATGGTATATCTCTCCATCTATTTGTGTCATCTTTAATTACTTTCATCAGTGTCTTATAGTTTTCTGCATACAAGTCTTTTGTTTCCTTAGGTAGGTTTATTCCTAGGTATTTTATTCTTTTTATTGCAGTGGTAAATGGGAGTGTTTTCTTGATTTCACTTTCAGATTTTTCATCATTAGTGTGTAGTAATGCAAGAAATTTCTGTGCATTAATTTTGTATCCTGCTACTTTACCAAATTCATTGATTAGCTGTAGTAGTTTTCTGGTAGAATCTTTAGGAATCTCTTTGTATAATACCATGTCATCTGAAAACAGTGACAGCTTTACTTCTTCTTTTCCCATTTGGATTCCTTTTATTTCTTTTTCTTCTCTGATTGCTATGGCTAAAACATCCAAAACTATGTTGAAAAATAGTGGTGAGAGTGGGCAACCTTGTCTTGTTCCTGATCTTGGTGGAAATGGTTTCAGTTTTTCACCATTGAGAATGAAGCTGGCTGTGGGTTTGTCATATATGGCCTTTATTATGTTGAGATAGGTAGCCTCTATGCCTACTTTCTGGAGGGTTTTTATCACAAATGGGTGGTGAATTTTGTCAAAAGCATTTTCTGCATCTGTTGAGATGATCATATGGTTTTTCTCCTTCAATTTGTTAATATGGTGTATCACATTGGTTGATTTGCAGATATTGAAGAATCCTTGCATTCCTAGGATTAACCCTACTTCATCATGGTGTATGATCCTTTTAATGTGCTGTTGGATTCTGTTTTCTAGTATTTTGTTGAGGATTTTTGCGTCATTGTTCATCAGTGATATTGGCCCGTAGTTTTCTTTTCTTGTGACATCTTTGTCTGGTTTTGGTATCCGGGTGATGGTGGCCTTGTAGAATGTGTTTGCCAGTGTTCCTCCCTCTGCTATATTTTGGAAGAGTTTGAGCAGGATAGGTGTTAGCTCTTCTCTAAATGATTGGTAGAATTCTCCTGTGAAGCCATCTGGTCCTGGGCTTTTGTTTTTTGGAAGATTTTTAATCACAGTTTCAGTTTCAGTGCTTGTGATTGGTCTGTTTATATTGCCTATTTCTTCCTGGTTCAGTCTCAGATGGTTGTGCTTTTCTAAGAATTGGTCCATTTCTTCCAGTTTGTCCATTTTATTGGCATATAGTTGCTTGTAGTAATCTCTCATGATCCTTTGTATTTCTGCAGTGTCAGTTTTTACTTCTCCATTTTCATTTCTAATTTTGTTGATGTGAGTCTTGCTTTTTTTCTTGATGAGTCTGGCTAATTGTTGTTTATCTTCTCAAAGAACCAGCTTTTAGTTTTATTGATCTTTGCTATCATTTCCTTCATTTCTTTTTCATTTATTTCTGATGTGATCTTTATGATTTCTTTCCTTCTGTTAACTTTCTGGTTTTTTTTTTGTTCTTTCTCTAATTGCTTTAGGTGTAAGGTGAGGTTGTTTATTTGAGATTTTTCTTGTGTCGAGCTATGCTTATATTGCTATAAACTTCCCTCTTAGAACTGCTTTTGCTGCATCCCATAGGTTTTGGGTCGTCATGTTTTGTCATTTGTTTCTAGGTATTTTTTGATTTCCTCTTTGATTTCTTCAGTGATCTCTTGGTTATTTAGTAGTGTATTGTTTAACCTCCATGTGTTTGTAGTTTTTACAGATTTTTTCATGTAATTGATGTCTAGTCTCATAGCGTTGTGGTCAGAAAGATACTTGATACAATTTCAATTTTCTTAAATTTACCACGGCTTGATTTGTGACCCAAGATATGGTTTATCCTGGAGAATGTTCCATGAGCACTTGAGAAGAAAGTGTATTCTGTTGGTTTTGGATGGAATGTCCTATAAAAATCAATTAAGTCCATCTTATTTAATGTGTCATTTAAACCTTGTGTTTCCTTATTTATTTTCATTTTGGATGATCTGTCCATTGGTGAAAGTGGGGTGTTAAAGTCCCCTACTAGGATTGTGTTACTGTCGATTTCCCCTTTTATGGCTGTTAGCATTTGTCTTATGAATTGAGCTGCTTCTGTGTTGGGTGTTTAAATATTCACAATTGTTATATCTTCTTCTTGGATTGATCCCTTGATCATTATGTAGTGTCCTCTCTGTCTCTTGTACTTGTCTTTATTTTAAAGTCTATTTTGTCTGATATGAGAATTGCTACTCCAGCTTTCTTTTGATTCCCATTTGTATGGAATATCTTTTTCCATCCCCTCACTTTCAGTCTGTAGGTGTCCCTAGGTCTGAAGTGGGTCTGTTGTAGAGCATATACGCGGGTCTTGTTTTTGTATCCATTCAGCCAGTCTGTGCCTTTTGGTTGGAGCATTTAATCCATTTACATTTAAGGTAATTATCGATATGTATGTTCCTATTACCATTTTCTTAATTGTTTTGGGTTTGTTATTGTATGTCTTTTCCTTCTCTTGTGTTTCCTGCCTAGAGAAGTTCCTTTAGCATTTGTTGTAAAGCTGGTTTGGTGGTGCTGAAGTCTCTTAGTTTTTGCTTGTCTGGAAAGGTTTTAATTTCTTCATCGAATCTGAATGAGATTCTTGCTGGGTAGAGTAATCTTGGTTGTAGGTTTTTCCCTTTCATCACTTTAAATATGTCCTGCCACTCCCTTCTGGTTTGCAGAGTTTCTGCTGAAAGATCAGCTGTTAACCTTATGGGGTTTCCCCTGTATGTTATTTATTGCTTTTCCCTTGCTGCTTTTAATATTTTTTCATTGTATTTAATTTTTGATAGTTTGATTAACACGTGTCTTGGCATGTTTCTCCTTGGATTTATCCTGTATTGGCCTCTCTGTGCTTCCTTGACTTGATTGACTATTTCCTTTCCCATATTAGGAAAGTTTTCAACTATAATCCCTTCAAATATTTTCTCAGTCCCTTTCTTTTTCTCTTCTTCCTCTGGGACCCCTATACTTCAAATATTGGTGTGTTTAATGTTTTTTCCAGAGGTTTCTGAGACTCTCCTCAATTCTTTTCAGTCTTTTTTCTTTATTCAGCTCTGTGGTAGTTATTTCCAATATTTTATCTTCCCAGTCCCTTATTTGGTCTTCTGCCTCAGTTATTCTGCTATTGATTCCTTATAGAGAATTTTTAATTTCATTTGTTGTGCTGTTCATCATTGTTTGTTTGCTCTTTAGTTCTTCTAGATCCTTGTTAAACATTTCTTGTATTTTCTCCATTCAATTTTCATGATTTTGGATCATCTTTATTATCATTACTGTGAATTCTTTTTCAGGTAGACTGCCTATTTCATCTCCATTTATTTGGTCTGGTGGGTTTTTACTTTGCTCCTTCATCTGCTGCATATTCCTCTGTCTTCTCATTTTGCTTAACTTACTGTGTTTTGGGGTCTCTGTTTCGCAGGCTGCAGGTTTGTAGTTCCCGTTGTTTTTGGTGTCTGCCCCCAGTGAGTAAGGTTGGTTCAGTGGGTTGTGTAGGCTTCCTGGTGGAGGGGACTAGTGCCTGTGTTCTGGTGGATGAGGCTGGATCTTGTCTTTCTGGTGGGCAGGACCATGTCCGGTGGTGTGTTTTGGTGTGTGTGAACTTAGTATGATTTTAGGCAGCCTCTCTACTAATGGGTGGGGTTGTGTTCCTGTCTTGCTAGTTGTTAGGCATGTGGTGTCCAGCACTGGAGCGTGCTGGGTATTGAGTGCAGCTGGGTCTTAGCATTGAGACGGAGATCTCTGGGAGAACTCTCGCCGATTGATATTATGTGTGGCCGGGAGGTCTCTGGTGGTCCAATGTCCTGAACTTGGCTCTCCCACCTCAGCGGCTCAGGCCTGACACCAGGCCAGAGTACCAAGACCCTGTCAGCCATGCCGCTCAGAAGAAAAGAGAGAAAAAAAAGCAAGCAAGAAATAAATAAAATAAAATAAATTTATTAAAGTAAAATTTTTTTTTAATTGTTAAAACAAAAAAAAGAAGAGATCAACCAAACCAATAAACAAATCCACCAATGATAGCAAGCACTAAAACTAAGATAAACATAGAAATCATAAACTATTCAGTTGCATACAGCAAACCCCAAGTCTACACTTGCTCCCAAAGTCTACTTCCTCAATTTTGGGATGATTCATTGTCTGTTCAGATATTCCACAGATGCAGGGTACATCAAGTTGATTGTGAAGATTTCATCCTCTGCTCCTGGGTCTGCACTGAGAAATTTCCCTTTCTCTTCTCGTTCGCATAGCTCCTGGGGTTCAGGTTTGGATTTGGCCCTGCTTCTGCGTGTAGGTTGCCCTGTGGTGTCTGTTGTTCGCCCAGACAGGAGGGGGTTAAAGGAGCGGCTGATTAGGGGGCTCTGCCTCACTCAAGGACGGGTACGGAATGCAGGGCCTGCCTGTGGCAGAGCCCGGCATGACCTTGCAACAGCCTGAAGCGTGCTGTGTGTTCTCTCTGGGTACTTGTCGCTGGATCACGGGACCCTGGCAGTGGCAGACTGCACAGACTCCTGGGAGGGAAGGTGTGGACAGTGACCTGTGCTTGCACACGGGATTCTTTGTGGCTGCAGCAGCAGTGTTAGCGTTTCATGCCTGTCTCTGGGGTCCGCACTGATAGCTGTGGCTCGTGCCCTTCTCTGAAGCTCATTTAGGCAGTGTTCTGAATCCCCTCTTCTCACGCACCCTGAAACAATGGTCTCTTGACTCTTAGGCAGCTCCAGAGTTTTTCCTGGACTCCCTCCCTGCTAGCTGTGGCACACTAGCCCCTTCAGGCTGTGTTCACGCAGCCAACCCCAGTCCTCTCCCTGGGATCTGACCACCAAAGCCGAGCCACAGCTCCCAGCCCCGCCCACCCTGGCGGGTGAGCAGACAAGCCTCTCGGGCTGGTGAGTGCCGGTCGGCACCTATCCTCTGTGTGGGAATCTCTCTGCTTTGCCCTCCGCACCCCTGTTGCTGTGCTCTCCTCCATGGCTCCGAAGCTTCCCCCTGACCCATCCCCCGTCTCCGCCAGTGAAGGGGCTTCCTAGTGTGTAGAAACTTTTCCTCCTTCACAGCTCTCTCCCAGTGGTTCAGGTCCCGTCCCTATTCTTTTGTCTCTGTTTTTTCTTTTTTTCTTTTGCCCTACACAGGTATGTGGGGAGTTTCTTGCCTTTGGGAGGTCTGAGGTCTTCTGCCAGGATCACACGTAGATTTTTTTTTTTTTTTTTTTGCAGTACGCGGGCCTCTCACCGCTGTGGCCTCTCCTGCCGTGGAGCACAGGCTCTGGACACGCAGGCCCAGCGGCCATGGCCCACGGGCCCAGCTGCCCCGCAGCACGCGGGATCCTCCCGGACCGGGGCACGAACCTGTGTCCCCTGCATTGGCAGGTGGACTCCCAACCACTGTGCCACCAGGGAAGCCCCGTAGATGTATTTTTGATGTATTTGTGGGGAGAAAGATGATCTCCATATCTTACTCCTCCGCCATCCTGGAGGTCCTCTGACCCATATCTTCTTTATCCATTCCTCTGTTGATGGACATTTAGGTGGTTTCCATGTCCTGGCTATTATAAATAGTGCTGCCATGAACATTGGGGTCCATGTGTCTCTTTGAATTATAGTTTTCTCTAGGTATATGCCCAGTAGTGGGATTGCTGGGTCACATGGTAGTTCTATTTTTAATTTTTTTATGGAACCTCCATACTGTTCTCCATAGTGGCTGTATCAATTTACATTTCCACCAACCATGCAAGAGGGTTTCCTTTTCTCCACACCCTCTCCAGCATTTATTGTTTGTAGATGTTGTGATGATATGGCCATTCTGACTGGTGTGAGGTGATATCTCATTGTAGTTTTGATTTGCATTTTTCTATTTAAAAAAAAGAAAAACAAATACCATATGATATCACTTATATGTAAAATCTAAAACAGCCAAACTCACGAAAACAGAGACTAGAATGGTGGTTACCAGGGACTAGGGAATGGGGGATGTGGGGACATGTTGGTCAAAGGGTACAAACTTCCAGTTATTGATGAATAAATTCTCGAGATCTAATGTACAGCATGGGGTTATAGTTAATAATAGTGTGTTATAATCAAATAACTTATAAATTTATACATCAATTATACCTCAGTAAAGCTGAAATTTAAAAAAAATTAAAAGTAAATAAATAAAATAAAACCTCACAGTCTGCACGTGTTCTCACCTAGTTTATCTGATCTTCACAAAAATCTTGATAGGACAGATTGTAATCTTCATTTCTCGTTTCTATCAATAGTTAAGTAATCTGCTTCCTTAATTGCATTACTGATCCAAAGATAGCTCTTAGTTTTCTGTTTCATTGGGGATATATCTAAAATGTTACAGCTGAAATGGGAAGTAGCCACATGGCACAGGGAGATCAGCTGGGTGCTTTGTGACCACCTAGAGGGGTGGGATAGGGAGGGTGGGAGGGAGACGCAAGAGGGAGGAGATATGGAGATATATGTATATGTATAGCTGATTCACTTTGTTATACAGCAGAAGCTAACACACCATTGTAAAGCAGTTATACTCCAATACAGATGTTAAAAAAAATTTTTTTAAATAAAATTTACAGCTGAAAGGAGCCTTAGAGATCACCTCTTCTAATCACTTCATTTTACAAATGGGAAAGCAGGCCTAAAGAGAGAAAATTACTTGCTTAATATCGTATTGGCCGGAAAAGCAAAACTATGATCTAGAACCCAGCTTTCCTGACTCCCGGTCCCTATAATAAGAACCACAGTTTAATTTGCATTACAAGTAAAATCAGGCCATGCTCCCCTGTGTTTGATAGTCTCATATTGCTTTTGTTTCTTGGAAATAGTGTGCAGTTCGTGCAGCCACAGAAGGTAGAACTCTCGTTTTGGAAGGCTTGGAGAAGGTGGAGAGGAATGTTCTTCCTGTTTTGAACAACTTGCTGGAAAATAGGGAGATGCAGCTTGAAGATGGACGCTTCCTGATGTCTGCTGAGCGTTACGACAAACTTCTCCAAGTAAGAAAAGAAAAATTTGACTGCTTTGTCTTAGCTGTTGAGCTGTGGGTTGGCCATCTGTTGTATAAGACATGATTGTGTCAGAACGCGGACACATGTTTAGGTGGCGCATATCTTGGACAACCGCCTGAAGTCAGTCATGCGTTTGCAGTTTCGTATGGCTCTTCTGTTTTCCACATCACGTTAGGAGACCTCCCAGATTTTTACTTCTGTTTGCCTATCTAATAGCTATTCTTTCTTTCTCTTTTTTCTCCTTTTAATTCTTCTTCCCTTTCTCCCTCCTTTTCCATCTTCTTTTTCCCTTCTCTTCTTTCTCTCAACAAGCCTAATAGCTTCTAGACTGTGCTGGGCACCAGGAAGACAAAGCTGAATAAAGTCCACTTGTTGGGTTCAAGAAGCCCAAAGCCCAGTAGATATTGACAGAAATGAGTAAAATATTTAAAGATACCCTGAAGGTCCCAGCTACCAGCATCGCCTGCCTGAGTTGTTTGTAAGAGCTTCGCAACTGGAAGCCCTGCTTCCATCCTGGCTCCCCCAGGGCAGTTAGTGATTGCTTTAAACCACGAGGCAGAGCAGGTCGTTCCTCTTCTATAAACCTCTGATGCCTTCCTGCTCTACTCAGAATATAATCTAAAATCCTCACAATGGAGTACAGGGTCTTGGGTGGTCTGGGCCATTACTGCCTCTTTGGCCTTATCTCCTTCTATTCTCCTTTTTCATTCCACTGCAGCTACTAGTATTCTTTTTATTGTACCATAAACTGCTGGATATGCATTATCCTATCTTATCAGTGCTTTGCACGGGCACTTTGCTCTTCTGGAATGGTTTTCTCCCAGATATCTGCCTGGCTCATTCCTCTATCCCTTTCAAGTCTTTGCTCAAATGTAATACAGGCATACCTTGTCACATTGCACTTGGCTCTAGTGTGCTTTGCAGATATGGCGTTATTTACGAATTGAAGGTTTGTGGCAACCCTGCATCAAGCAAATCGATGGGCGCCATTTTTCTAACAGCATTTGCTTACTTCATGTCTCTGTGTTGCATTTTGGTAATTGTAACAATATTTCAAACTTTTTCATTGTTATTATATTTGTTATGGTGATCAGTGATCACTGATCTTTGACGTTACTGTTGCAGTTGTTTGGGGGCTCCTCGAACCACACCCAGGTAAGATGGTGAACTTCATCAATAAATGTGTGTTCTGACAGCTCCACTGATCAGCTGTTCGTTCCCCACTCTGTGTCCCTCTTCTTGGGCCTCCCTATTCCCTGAGACACAACAATATTGAAATTAGGGCAATTAATAATCCTACAGTGGCCTCTAAGTGTTCAAGTGAAAGGATAAGTCACTTGTCTCTCACTTTACATCAAAAGCTAGAAGTGGGGCTACCCTGGTGGCGCAGTGGTTGAGAGTCCGCCTGCTGATGCAGGGGACACGGGTTCGTGCCCCGGTCCGGGAAGATCCCACATGCCGCGGAGTGGCTGGGCCCGTGAGCCATGGCCGCTGGGCCTGCGCGTCTGGAGCCTGTGCTCCGCAACGGGAGAGGCCACAACAGTGAGAGGCCTGTGTACCGCAAAAACAAACAAACAAACAAACAAAACAAAACAAAAAGCTAGAAGTGATTAAGCTTAATGAGGAAGGCATGTTGAAAGCTGAGACAGGCCAAAAGCTTGGCCTCTTGCGCCAGTTAGCCAAGTTGTGAATGCAAAGGAAAAGTTCATGCAGGAAAGTAAAAGTGTTACTCCGTGAACACACAAATGGTAAGAAAGAGAAACAACCTTATTGCTGAAGAAAATTTTAGGGGTCTGGATAGAAGATCACACCAGCCACAACATTCTCTTAAGCCAAAGCCTAATCCAGAGGAAGGTCCTAACTCTCTTCAATTCTTTGAAGGCTGAGAGAGGTGAGGAAACTGCAGAAGAAAAATTTGAAGTTAGCAGAGGTTGGCTCATGAGGTTTAAGGAAAGAAGCTGTGTCCATAACGTAAAACTGCAAAGTGAAGCAGCGAGTGCTTATGTAGAAGCTGTAGCAAGTTATCCATAAGATTTAGCTGAGATAATTCATGGAGGTGGCTACACCAAACATCAGAGATTCTGTGTAGATGAAACAGCCTTTCATTGGAAGAAGATGCCATCTAGGACTTTCATAGCTGGAGAGAAGTCGATGTCTGTCTTCAGAGCTTCAAAGGACAGGCTGACTCTCTTGTTAGGGGCTAATGCAGCTGGTGACTTTAAGTTGAAGCTAATGTTTATTTACCATTCTGAAAATCCTAGGGCCTTTAAGAATTATGTTACATCTACTCTGCCTGTGCTCTATAAATGGAACAACAAAGCCTGGATGACAGCACATCTGTTTACAGCATGGTTTATTGTTAAGCTCACTGTTGAGACCTACTGCTCAGAAAAAAAAATTCCTTTCAAAATATTACTGTTCATTGACAATGCGTCTGGTCACCCAAGAGCTCTGATGGAGATGTACGATGAAATTCACGTTGTTTTCATGCCTACTAACACAACATTCATTCTGCAGTCCATGGATCAAGGAGTAATTTCGACTTTCAAGTCTTATTATTTAAGCAATACATTTTGTAAGGGTATAGCTGCCATAGTAATTCCTCTGACATATCTGGGCAAACTAAATTGAAAACCTTCTGGAAAGGATTTGCTACTGTAGATGCCATTAAGGGCATTTATGATTCATAGGAAGAGATCAAAATATCAACGTTAACAGGAGTTTGGAAGAAGTTGACTCCAACTCTCATAGATGACTTAGAGACGTTCAAGAGTTCAGTGGAGGAGGTAACTGCAGAGGTGACAGAAATAGCAAGAAAACTAGAATTAGAAGTGGAGCCTAAAGATGTGACTGAACTGCTGCAATCTCAGGATAAAACTTTAACAGATGAGGAGCTGTTTGCTATGGATGAGCAAAGAAAATGGTTTCTTGAGTTGGAATCTGCTCCTGATGAAGATGCTGTGAAGGTTGTTAAAATGACAACATATGATTTAGAATTCAGAACATAAACTTAGTTGATAAAGCAGAAGCAGGGTTCGAGAGGATTGACTCTTTTTTTTTTTTTGCGGTACGCGGGCCTCTCACTGTTGTGGCCTCTCCCGTTGCGGAGCACAGGCTCCGGACGCGCGGGCTCAGCAGCCATGGCTCACGGGCCCAGCCACTCCACGGCATGTGGGATCTTCCCGGACCGGGGCACGAACCCGTGTCCCCTGCATCGGCAGGCGGACTCTCAACCACTGTGCCACCAGGGAAGCCCGGATTGACTCCAATTTTGAAGGAAGTTCTACTGTAGGTCAAATACTATCAAACAGAAGTGTCTGCTACAGAGAGTCACTTGATGCAGCGAGCTTCACTGTGGCCTTATTTTAGGGAACTGCCATGGCCATCCCAGCCTTCAGCAGCCACCATCCTCATCAGTCAGCAGCCACCAACACCGAGGCAAGATCCTCTGCCAGCGCAAAGCTGGCTGTTCACTGAAGGCTCAGAAGACGGTTAGCATTTTTTAGCAATAAAATATTTTTTAATTAAGGTATGTGCATTTTTTAGACATAACACTACTGCATACTTCATAGACTACAGTGTAGTGTAAACGTAACTTTTGTACGAACTGGAAAACCAAACAATTTTTGTGACTCACTTTATTGCGATATGTGTTTTATTGTGGTGGTCTGAAACCGAACCTGCAGTATCTCCGAGGTCTGCCTGTATTACCAATGAAGCCCGCCCTCACCCTTTTATTAAATACTTCAATGTGCCCTCTGCCCCCATACTCCTTTATTCTGCTCTATATTTTTCCACAGAGTCTTCTGATATCCCACATGATTTATTTACTTATGTTTGTAGCTCATTGTCTGCCTCCCTCTACTAGATCATACTTTCACTAGGCCAGGAATTTTGTCATTGTTGTTATCTCAAACTTTAGAACAATGCCTGGCACATGGTAGATGCTCAATGACTATTTGCTGAATTAATGAATAAGTGCAATGAAGTCTTTAGATGGCGTGATATAAGAGGGTATAAAGAGGACAACAGCAAGGGACTGGGGGGCTCTTCAAAGGCTGAAGAACAGTGAAGAGACATTGGAAGGGTCAGGCAGAGAAGGAAGGTATGACATTTAACAGGTGACTGCTGTGGACCAGATACTTTCATTTTCACATGCATGATCACATTTAACTTTCGTAACAGCCATAGTAATATCGGTGGTATTATTTCCACTTTATAGATAAGAAAATTGAGGCTCAGAGGGTATGATAACAAGTTTTTGGTCACTTAGCTAGAATGTGCACCAAGCACTAGAGCCAGGATTTGTGACTCCGAAATCTACGCTGTTTCCGGTCTCAGCTCCACCATATAGTAGTTGCAGGAATGTGGGCAAGTTATGCAGCTCCTTTGAATGTCAGTTTATTCATCCATGAAAAGGAATTAAATGTCTATTTGGATTGTGGTGAAAATTAAATGAGAAAAATTCATGGAAAGTGCTTATCATGTATTAAGTTTTCAAAGAATGTTACTTATTATTATTAATATACCTTGGTAGAAATATATCCATAAACATAGTTATTTATTGAAGGTCCCTGGGCAGTCTCTGCTCTGCTGGTGGTCTACCCTTCTAGAACTACCATTTTCTAGCTTGAACCAGTTTATTTTCCTTGCTCTTCCGACTGTTCCTTTGTGTTATTGACTAGGGTTTAGAGATCTGACCCACATCGCCTTTGTTCCTGGATGATTCTCCTTTCAAACACCAGTCTTCATTCTGTGAGCCTTCCCTGGTATCCTGTTCCTGATTCCACTTTGCTCCCTTCCTTGACAGTTTGGCTTCAAGAGCGTTCTCCAATACAGTTTACCCAGCAGTCAGGACATAAATTCCTTAGCCTGACTCTTGCAGTTGTGATCTCTATCATTATGCTGTAATTTTTGATTTCTTACTCTTTTAGAATCATACCAAAACAGAATTGGATGCTTGGAAGATTGTCCGAGTTAGTGAAGATTTCCGAGTGATCGCCTTGGGCTTGCCAGTACCTAGGTACTCTGGGAATCCATTAGATCCCCCGCTCCGATCTCGATTTCAAGCCAGAGATATTTATTATCTACCCTTCCAGGTAAGTAGGAACAAGGATAATTTATTTTATTTTTAGATTTTTATTTATTTTTAATTGAAGTATAGTTGATTTACAATATTAGTTTCAGGTGTTCAACATAGTGATTCGATATTTTCATAGATTATACTTCATTTAAAGTTATTCTAAAATATTGGCTACATTCCCTGTGCTTGTAGCTTATTTTATACATAGTAGCTTATATCTCTTAATCCCGTCTTCTATCTTGCCCCTCTTCCCTTAAGGATAATTTATTTTTTAAATAGTTTTCCTGTTTATAATAAATTCAGTTACTATAAAAACGTTACTGTGTTTGTAGATGTCCCCCTCAGTAGTTGATGGAAAGAAAAATGGATACAAAGGTAAAGAAAATCTCTGGAAACTAGAAAGAAAAGTTATTGTGGTATTATTTGTCTGAAAGATTTTTTTAAAAGACCAACTCTTCTTTTAGAAATGACATGTATCAAGAAATGATTTTTTGCTATTAATTACATAGTGTCTGCTTAATTAAAAGGTTGAATTATGTCTGTCAAACATTTGCATTTAATCTGTTACATTCCTTATTAATCAATTTGATATGTTTTATGTTATTTTAGGACCAACTTAAACTGTTGTATTCAGTTGGAGCCAATGTTTCTGCTGAGAAGTAAGTATTTCAGATATATATATGGACACTTAACATTGAATTTGTTTTGCCCATTCATTGATCCACTGATTCATTCATTCATTCAACAACTGTTTGAAGAATTTTTCAGTAGCTATGGAACTAGCTAATGATAAAGTTAATAAGACATGGTCTTTGATACAAGAAACTCAAGATCTAGTAGAGTTTACAGATATGTGTATAAATACCTTACTTTAACAGTGTGGCAAGGGTCATAATTTCAGAGTATTGGGGGATGTTGTGGTTGAGACTTTATAAGGGACATTTGAGATGGGTCCTAAAGAATGAGTAGGCTTTTGACTGATAGAGAATGGAATTAAGGAATTCTAAGAAAAAGTTTTTAAAGCATGTCATGAGAATATATGCCTTATTCTTGGGTCTATGAAAAGCTCCCGGAGGCTGGAGTTTGGATTTAGATGAGAAAGGTGGGAGGTGACACTGGCAGAGTAGTTTTGGGCCAGGTTATGAAAAACCTCACATATTGGGACAGATTTAAGAAATACATCTGTGAACCTAATCAGCTTGAGTTTGAAATGGAATATTATAATATGGAATGGAATGGAATATATAATATTCCCTAAGAATTAAATAGTGGATGTCAACTTTTTCAATTAATTAAATTGGCCCAGCTATTTTATATTTAACAGATTTTATGTATTATAACTATTAGAATAAAATTTAGTATCACTTCTTGTTTTCCCCTAGAATTTCTCAACTCTTATCCTTTGCCACCACTCTCTGTTCCCAAGAATCTTCTGCTCTTGGACTTCCAGATTTTCCTTTAGATAGTTTACCAGCTGCAGTTCAAATCCTGGTATGTATAAAATAAATTAATGACTGGTGTACCCAAATGTGGCAAAGAAAACTTAAAAGTTAACCCTTGGAGATTAATCATTTCCCTTTGCCTTGTTATACTCCTCTATAAATATTGCAAGGCCTGAGATTAATTTGCTGTGCAGCCCAGGAAACTGTGCAGAGACCAGTGATGTATTCTGAGTCCTTAAAGAGCTTACAGCCTTGGACAGGGGAAGGTAGACATGCAGCTCAGGTGAAAGTTCCACAGAGGGAAGGAGGACTTCTACCTGATCATGCAGAGGTCTGCAGCAGTGTAAGTCATGCCTCAGACTCGCCCCAACCTGAGGCAGGGGAACTGGGACTTTCACACTTAGCACCATCAGTCTCACTGGTTAGTAATTGTCCCAGGGGGCACACATTCCCAGGCACTAGCTGCTCTCCCATTCTGGGAGCCAAGCTGGCTTCAGGAGCTCAAGGGCAGTTTTCTTGGAAAGACCTGCAGCAGCTGGCTGTTGGAAGGGAAAGCTGGGAGGCACATGAAGGAGGAAAATGGGTGAGGGGATTTGGTGGAAAACAGACGTTGTCCACCACAGTTTCACGAAGGTCATGACAGTAGTGTCTGGAGTGTTCCCTAGGCAGAGGGAACAGCATGGGCCAAAGGTGTTAAATCACAAAAGGGCCTGGTGTGTTTTTCGGAGCATGATAATAAATTGTATCACTGGAGCAAGCATGTGTACCACAATAGGACCTTATTGTGAAGTGTTTTGCATGGTGAGTGAAGTTGTCTGTATTTTCTGGTGTGGAAGAAGTGGCCCATTAGACATTATTAAGTAGATGGGATGTGTGGCAATCAGATATATGTTGGAGGAAGACACCTCTGCTGGCAGCGAGGTGAGGTGGGGGGAGCGTGGATGCACAGGGAACAGGTAGGAGACTCTGCTAAGGAAAGCATAATCCAAGGTAGTAGTGACACCACTTAGACAAGAGACTTATTTTTAATCTCTTGTTGCTTTTTATTTTACGTTTCCTGGGTCAGGGTGTTAGGTTTCCCAGGTATTGTTTACGCTGTTCTATACATCTGGAACAGCATTTTTCCTCCTATTTATCACATCTTCTACTTTTCATTCTTTTTGTTTTTTCCTTGGAACTTTTTACTTTGACAATTCTCAGATCTAAGAAGAAGTTCAAAAATAGCAAAACATAAATCCATAATCCCTTTAACTAGAATCACCAACTTTTAACATGTTGCCACTTTTGTTTGCACTTTCTCATTTTTTTCTAAACAATTCTGAAAGTAAATTGTAGTCAGTATTCTTAAGTACTTCAGTATGCAACTTCTAAGAATTAGAACATTCTTCTACGTAACCAGAACACCGTTATCACACCCCTCAGCCTGTTAACAATAATTCTGTAATGTCATCTAATAAACAGTCCATATTGAAATTTCCCTAGTTGTCCTTGTTAGTAGACTTTTTAAGGTAGGATAAACCGAATTGGGAAAGCAATTTGGGGGGAAGGATTTGAGGATAATGAACACTTTCTAACTTTGTAGTTATAACAGTGAAGCTAGGAGTATGTGGATGAGATTAACTCAGATTAGGAGTAGAGGAAAAAGAGAAGGTACTTTGGAATGAGTAGGATAGGGAAGTGTGTTCAGACATGCTGAATGGGAGTCTATGGGACATCCGTATAGTCACATCTAATGGGCAATTGAGAGTTTAGGTCTAGAGCTCAAGAAAAAGGTCAGGACTGGAGACAGAGACATGGGAGCCATCAACACATACACGGCAGCTGAAAGATGAGAGTGGGTGAGTTTACCAAGGCAAAGGGTGTGGAACAAGAAGAGGAAACAATGAATATTTGCCTTTGTAGACTTCTGGGAAACAGGAGAAACTTACTGGGTATTGTTTATAATGCAATTTCAATGTCATATGTACATTTTGGTTAAATTTTCTGTGATTATTTTAGGTGTTCTTCATTCCTACGTATTTTTCCTCCTAAATAGGATTCCTTTCCTATGATGTCCATCGAACGTGCAATCCGGTGGCTTTACCCATACACTGTTTTACTAGGACATGAAGGGAAGATGGCTGTGGAAGTTGTTTTAAAAGTAAGTATCTGATGGGGATATATGTATGTGTATAGCTGATTCACTTTGTTACAAAGCAGAAACTAACACACCATTGTAGAGCAACTATACTCCAATAGCAATGTTAAAAAAAAAAAGTATGTGTCTGCTTCACTTTCTTTCCTTACCTTTCCCATTTTCTCTTCTTGTCCCTTCTTCTCATCTCTCTCTTACCCTTCTTTCCTACTTTTCTTTCTTGCCCTTGTCTTCTCTTCTTTTCCACCTGTGGAGGCATTGTCATGTCAGTAATGGGGCGTAAACATTCCTTCTGCATTTACTAGTAGGCATTCTACACTAAGGAAGAGCTTTTTCTTCTCCTCCGTGTATTAATTTATTCATTTATATCAATATGCACTTATGGATCCCTATTTTATTCAGTGGGTTATAATTGATTACTATCGTCATTTATTTTGATGCTAAAATTATCCCAGGTTTTGGCCAGTGGGAGCCACTTCAAGCGGACCCTTGGCGAGAGAGAGTCATTGACTCACCCCAAATAATTCCTTTTTATGAAAGACTGTTTTTGTTTTTCTTACACAGTTTGGGTCAAGGTGTATAGACTTCTAAGGAGTAGGTAGAATGTGAACACTAAGCTGTTGTGGTCTTGTGTGTAGGCCCTTCATTTTCTGGAGGCCAGAATTTGACATATGGAATGGTGTTAGTTTCTCCCTTATCCCAAAGAGTACACAGGGTCTTTGGGAGTACAGAAGTACTCTATGCAGCTGATAATAGTGAGAAGGGCTCCGGAGAGTGGAACAATAGATTCTAGTTACTTCCGTGGGATTTTATTTCATATATCAGCCAACCCAAGAAACAGTATTTTCATTGATTGGTGATGTCAGTCATAATAATAACAAAATAAAACTAACAAAAAGCCGTTCCTCATAAATGCTAAAAAGTATAGTTAGGGGCAGAATCTAAAAGAAAAGCATAAAGAAGCAAGGGGAAAGTAATGGTCAATAAAGAGGCAAAGGAAAGTAGAAGAGACAGCAAAGAATAGAAGCAGGGCTAGGGACGGTGAAATAGCAGCCACTGATGAAAGGGAAGAAAGGGATTTGCTGTGTGTGTGAGAAGGGGTGAGGGAGAGGGAGGGGAAAAAGGAGAAGGTGGAAGGGTGTTAGGGAGGTAATGAAGAACCATTTGGAAATGGGGAAATTAATTCCTATGCTCAAGGAGTTAGGAAACTACCAGTCTGACTGTATAGTTCACTCTAAGATTCATTCCAGGCTCTGAAAAACAGAACTAGAACTCATCTTTGATTTAATTAACATCTGAGCTACTTTGACATTGGTCATTGAAATAGAGTACTTAGTGTTTAAGAAAAGAGGCTGCGATTACAGATGAGCTCCATAGATGCCCATCAGCACAAAGTCCACTGCCTTGGGAACAAGGGTACATAGGGTAGAAGAAAATGCCAGAGTTCTGATAAAATGAAGCAATGTAAAGTTTTGTGACACAACCAGGAGAAGGCATTCAGTGTCTAGATAAGTCCGTTATGAACAAAGGTCTTCATTTTTACTAAGAAAACACTTTGATGCGTTTCTGGTCTCTAATTTCAAAATTAGTCATACAAATTCTATAAAGTTATAGAATACCTTTAAAGAGTTGAGTTTTCCAAAGAAAGTAGTCAGTACTGCTTCATTTTGTTTGGCCTTTATTTTGACCTTTATCATTAAGGGGAACATAGAGCACTGATTGAGGATCCATATTACAAACAGGAATTATTTCAAATCTGATTGTAGAGTTTTTAAAAAAAAAGGAAAAAGGGGAATTTTGTTACTTATGTAAGAGAAGAAAAAGTGATTGTCTTTTCTTGCCTTAATTTTGTGAAGAATTATATATCTGTTTTACTCCTCAATTTCCTTTTTGATTAAGAGTCTTTAAATTCCCTATGCCAACACATGGTAACTCACCTTGCAACTTGAGTTCTTTTCCTATTTTAGTGTATTCTAGCCTACTATTTTTATTCTACTGAAATATTTTAGTTTGAATTATTTATAAGGACATAGCCAGTACAGCAAGTGTGGTTCAAGGCATTAGTGTTCATTTCTGTAATATAAATGCTCTGACGTTAACCCTATATCAAGTTAAACTGACATTACTCTGGCTGGAGTGAAAACATACCCTTTAAGCTCATATATATATTTTCTTAGAATTTAATGGGTCTAAGTTCTAAATTCCAGTGAATTTAATTACTTTGCTAAGGCTTCCTTTCCAAATTGAACCTCCTTGAAATACAGTGTACCCTTTTTTTTTTTTTTTGGCATGAAATTATGGTGTCAATGATTGTTATTTGTCTACAGCATGGAAGCAATTCCTACCACATTGTGTGACACCATGGGAATTTGCATATATAAATTGTGCAAAGTATAAAACTTATGTTTTTTATGGTAGCACAAATAAACAATTTTTCTTAGGCTTGGGAAGAGGAATGAGTCTTGAGTACTTAAGACACAGCAATGAAAACATGATCTGGGCTGTTATGTTTACAGTGTTGAAGTTGAAAATAATTTTCTTCCCCAAAATATATTTTCTAGAGTTGAGTCATTCTGTTGAATAAGCAATAATCTGTTCTTTCATTGAGTTTCAAGTCTTTCACTATAGTGATAATGTTCTAAAAGTATTGTAGGATTTGGGGAGAATAATTTCTGCCTGTTTAATACTAAAAATGAGTTAAGCTCTTCATAGTGAACATGCTGCTATTAGTAGGGCATAGGATTTAATTAATTTTCAATTAGCATCCTCATTTTTCATATACTTATTTGTGTTCTCTGTGTGCATTTTTTATATAACGAGCTGGGATTAGGGGGTGTAACCTAGTGTTAGAACATTGATCATTGGTCTACATGGAGAAAGAATCAATGGTCTGGGCCTTTTAAATCCAGTTTGACAAATATTGAGAACCTACACTGTAGAAGGCACTGTGCCAGATACTGTGGAAGATTGATTGTTATACTTTATTGTAATCAGTTAAACTAACCACACAAGCAATCAGCAGACTGGTGTCCAGGCAGCTATTAACTTCAGTTGATTTAAGAAATCAACTGATACAGGCCTTATTTTAATTTCCTTTAGCATGTTTTCAAGAGTCTCATCATCCTTTTCTAGGAAACTGGAACCTTCGATCATCAAGCATTGTAGGCTGCAAACTTCTACCAGATCAGAAACTCAGTGATTCCATTTCTTGGCATTTAGTAAATTTTAGGGACTATTTTCATATCACCTTAGTAATTAGCTTAAGTAGAATGAGTGGTATCTGTAAAAATAGGGGAAAAAATTCTCATTAATTTTTTTACCTTTATTTTTATAACATAGAGTGGGTTTCAGTTCTAATTAAGATGGAACCTTCCAGATATCCAACATTAATACTAAAATAAAAAGTAAATTACATGTCTTTCTGGTAATTTTACAGCGCTTTGAACTCCAAGATTCAAGAAGCTCTCTGCTTCCTGAAGAGGTTGTGAGAGTGGAGAAGATGACTGAAAACCATGTCTTCCAAGCTTCTGTGACCATCCGGATTGCAGAAAAAGAGGTGACCATTAAGGTAATGAATGAATCAAGGTTTGTACTTTCTAAGATGTGCCTTGTTCTGTCCATTTTTATGACCTAAATTGGGTTTATGATTCCCTTATAAGTATTCTTTGGTTCCATAGCATCACATCTATATACGTGTATCTGTATATCTATATATCCAGAGTCACATATGTTTGTAAACTGGAAAAGTTCAGGAGAATCATAGGGATAGCTTTTCATCAAAAACCAAAGTCAGCCTCTGGGAAAATCAAATAAAGTGTTTATTAATGAAAGCATTTTGTGTTCTGAGTCCTTGGTAAGAAATAGTCATTGTTTTAACACTTTTTTTTTTTTTTTTTTTTTTGGCGGTACGCGGGCCTCTCGCTTTTGTGGCTTCTCCAGTTGCGGAGCACAGGCTCCGGACGCGCAGGCTCAGCGGCCATGGCTCACGGGCCCAGCTGCTCCGCGGCATGTGGGATCTTCCCGGACCGGGGCATGAACCTGTGTCCCCTGCATAGGCAGGTGGACTCTCAACCACTGTGCCACCAGGGAAGGCCCTGTTTTCAAACATATTTTAACAACTAGGGAATGCTCCTTTCAAATAAAATCTTTGTCAGCTACATGAAACAGTTAAAAGATGAGCTGTTGTATTTGAACAGTTTTTAGAGGAGGGGAACGATATTTGCTCATAGAGCTCCAACTGCTTGCTCTGCCTCCCTTTTTCTAACCCTTCCCTTGAGGGTCCTAAGAACCCTGAGATGTGATAGGAAGCTAACACTAGGAAACACAGCCTGAAAAATGCTGACAATTAGATTGTAAGTGAATGTAGGAAAGAATAAATGCTTGCCTTCTTATGTTATGACAGAGCAAGCATTCATGATAGGCTTTTTTGTTTGTTTGAACGTGATATTAGTAATACTTATTCAGGTCACTGTATTTACTCAATCTTCAAACGAAACATTGATTATGTCTACCATGAGCCAGGCTCTGTATTAAAATCCACTCAGTGCCTGCAGTGTACTAGTTACTGTATTTTTCTCTTCACATATATTATGCCATTTAAATCCCCCAATAACCCCAGAGATAACTTTTATTATCTCCATTTTATAGATTAGAAAACAGATGTGAAGAGGGTAATCAATTCACCCATGGTCACCAGCTACCAAATGGCACAGCTGGGCCTTCTAGACAGCACACTCCACACGACACTCTTCTGTCTCCTTCAGATGAGTGACCTCACAGCTGATGGTCTAGGATAGAGGCAGATGAGTAAGAACTGCATTGGAATGGCTACGGAGATGTAGAGACGGAAGTAACACCAGGAGTCAGGAGAAGGAGTAGAGAAAGTTTCAGAGGGGAGATGGGGCTTGAGCTAAGCCTTATGACACAGGAGTTTCCCAGTGGCCCAGGAGTGGAAAGGTGATAGGACATTTCAGGCGGTTTGAACAGAATGTCCAGGGACATGAGATGTGAACGAGCTTTCATTATTTGCTTCCCTTTGGTAATGGCTTTCTAACATCATTGCCTCCCGGCCCTTCAAGTTAGCCTTCTGTGTTACCACCATTTGTTTTCTTAAAAACAAATCTGATCTTGTCACTTCCAAACTTGTAATTCTTTAGGGTTTGTCTTGCCTACAGTATGATCAAGTCCAGAGTCCCCAGCAGGGCATGGAAATCCAGGAGACTTTAATAAGGAAGAGATAGGAAATAAAAGGAAGTAGGTGTGAAGGATGGGAGATTTTAAGAACAGATGCTTCTGAGTGGCAAACTAAAATAAGAGTGGAAAAAGATTTGTGGACAGTTTAAAAATCAGGAGATCTGTGGTGATTTTGGAGGGTCCCAGTAGACTGATTTTAAATTCTGTACTTATAACTGAAATTTGGGCAAAAACCTTCATTCTCAAGCAGTGACATTGTTATTATAAGTTATAAATAGTATGAAAATTACTTGATTCATATGAAAATGTCTGACAGCATAGGGCTTTAATTTCAGAGGGATGATTGATTTGGAAGTTTGATGAAAACGATTATCAGATTTGTGAATGAGAAAATAATTGTTGCTCTATTGAAATATCAAAAACAGTATAGAATTGAATTGAGCAGGAAATTAGTAGGGGCTTTCAAATGGCAGTTGTATGCTTTCATTTAACTATTATTTTGAGAAAAACATGTGCATATTATATTTACCTCTCTTTATAGGTGCCAGCTGGAACCAGGCCATTAAGTCAACCTTGCACATCAGACCGTTTTATACAAACTTTAAGCCATAAACAGCTACTGGCTGAAATGATGCAGTCTCACATGGTTAAGGACATATGTTTAATTGGAGGAAAAGTAAGAACAGCAGCCTCACTACTAAGTTCTGTTTCCTGACTTTTGGTGGTTTTGACTTATCCCTTGAATGATTGTGTTTCCATTTGTAGGGTTGTGGAAAAACAGTCATCGCTAAGAACTTTGCAGATACCTTAGGATACAATATAGAACCTATCATGCTCTATCAGGTAAGAAGTTCATTTTTAGCACTTGGACTATAAACATACTTTTGGGCCGTCAGCAGAATTTGTGGGTATTCTTCCTTCGGTTGTACCTGTTAATTTTGAAGTAGATAAATAACTGAAGCAGCTATCAAATTGGAGTGCAGCTATAATTATTTGGAATTTTTGAAAGTGTGTTCTAGGATATCTGATGTGCCCAACATACCAGGGTCTGTTTTTCAAGAGAGATCCATTTTACAAGCATGTGTACACACACACAGTACATTTAATAGTAATTTGGAAATCTAAATAGAATAGGTTTCAGCAGCAGTGGGAGATAATTAGGTATTCACCAAATAGATTATTATTTTTTTATTGTGGTAAAATGTACATAACATGAAATTTACCATTTTAACCATTTTTTTAATTTTATTTTTTTTCCTTTACTGAATATTTATTCTTAATTGAAGTATAGTTGTTTTACAATATTGTGTTAACTTCTCTACAGCAAAGTGATTCAGTTATATGTATATATACATTCTTTTTAAAATTCTTATCCATTATGGTTTATCTCAGGATATTGAATATAGTTCCCTGTGCTATACAGTAGGACCTTGTTGTTTATCCATTCTATCATTTTAATCATTTTTTTTTTAGTGTACAACTCACTGGCATTAAGTACATTCACAATGTTGTGAAACCATCACCACTAGCTATTTCTAGAAAGCTTTATATTCCCAAATAGAAACTCTATAACCATTAAATAATACATTCTCTGCCTCCCTCTAGACCCTGGTAACCTCTATGTGACTTTCTGTCCCTAGGAATTTGTCTATTCTAGGTACCTCATGTATTGGAATCATGTACTTTTTTTTTTTTAAACATCTTTATTGGAGTATAATTGCTTTACAATGGTGTGTTAGTTTCTGCTGTATAACAGAGCGAATCAGCTATACATATACATATATCCCCATATCTCCTCTCTCTTGAGTCTCCCTCCCACCCTCCCTATCCCACCCCTCTAGGTGGTCACAAGGAATCATACACTTTTTGTCCTTTTGTCTCTAGATTATTTTACTTAACATTATGTTTTCAAGGTTCATCCATGTTATAGCATATCTCACACGTTCATTCCTTTTTATGACTGAATAATATTTTTGTTTATCCATTCATATGTTGATGAACACTTGAGTTGTTTCTACCTTTTGGCTATTGTGAGTAATGCTACTATGAACACTGGAGTACAAGTATCTGTTTGAGTCCCTGCTTTCATTTCTTTTAGGTTTATATGTTGGAGTGGTATTGCTGAATCATATTGTAATTCTACCTTTAACTCTTTGAGGAGCTGCTAAACTGTTTTCCATAGCAGCCACACCATTTTACATTCCCACTAGCAGTGCATGAGGGTTCCAGTTCCGCCACATCCTTGTCAACACTTGTGATTTCCTGTTTTCTTGTTTTGTTTTGTTTCTGTGTTCATTTGGCTTTGCTTTTTATAATAGCCATCCTAATGGGTGTGAAGTAGTAACTCGTGGTTTTGATTTGCATTTCCCTAATGACCAATGATATTGAGCATCTTTTCATGTGCTTATTACCATTTATATATCTTATTTGGAGAAATACCTTTTCAAGTTCCTTGCCTATGTTTTAATTGCATTGTCTTCTTGTTGCTGAACTGTAAGAGTTCTTCATATATTCTGCATATTAAGGCATTCTCAGATATATTATTTGCGAATGTTTTCTCCCATTCTGTGGGTTGTCTTCTCACTCTTTTTTTTCTTTTTAACATCTTCATTGGAGTATAATCGCTTTACAATGGTGTGTTAGTTTCTGCTTTATAACAAAGTAAATCAGTTATACATATACATATGTTCCCATATCTCTTCCCTCTTGCATCTCCCTCCCTCCCAACCTCCGTATCCCACCCCTCTAGGTGGTCACAAAGCACCGAGCTGATCTCCCTGTGCTATGCGGCTGCTTCCCACTAGCTATCTGTTTTACGTTTGGTAGTGTATATATGTCCATGCCACTCTCTCACTTTGTCACAGCTTACCCTTCCCCCTCCCCATATCCTCAAGTCCATTCTCTAGTAGGTCTGTGTCTTTATTCCCATCTTACCCCTAGGTTCTTCATGACCTTTTTTTTTCTTCTTAGATTCCATATATATGTGTTAGCATACGGTATTTGTTTTTCTCTTTCTGACTTATTCACTCTGTATGACAGACTCTAGGTCCATCCACCTCACTACAAATAATTCAATTTTGTTTCTTTTTATGGCTGAGTAATATTCCATTGTATATATGGGCCACATCTTCTTTATCCATTCATCTGTTGATGGACACTTAGGTTGCTTCCATGTCCTGGCTATTGTAAATAGAGCTGCAGTGAACATATTGGTACATGACTCTTTTTGAATTTTGGTTTGCTCAGGGTATATGCCCTGCAGTGGGATTGCTGGGTTGTACAGTAGTTCTATTTTTAGTTTTTTAAGGAACCTCCATACTGTTCTCCATAGTGGCTGTATCAATTTACATTCCCACCAACAGTGCAAGAGTGTTCCCTTTTCTCCACACCCTCTCCAGCATTTATTGTTTCTAGATATTTTGATGATGGCCATTCTGACTGGTGTGAGATGATATCTCATTGTAGTTTTGATTTGCATTTCTCTAATGATTAATGATGTTGAGCATTCTTTAACTCTCTTGATAGTATCCTTTGATGCACAAAATTTAATTTAATTTTGATGAAGTCTAATTTATCTTTTTGTTGCCTGTGTTTTTGGTGTTATATTCAATAAATCATTGCCAAGTCCAATGTCATGAATTTTCCCCTATGTTTTCTTCTAAGAGTTTTACAATTTTAGGTCTTACCTTTAGGTCTCTAACCCATTTTGATGTAATTTTTGTATATGGTGTAAAGTAAGTGTCCAACTTCAATCTTTGCATGTGGATATCCAGTTTTCCCAGCACCATTTGTTGAAAAGACTGTCTTTTCTCCATAGGATTATCTTGGCAATCTTGTAAAAAATCAACTGACCATATATGTGATGGTTTGTGTCTGGGCTTTCTGTTCTACTCCATTGGTTTATATGTCTGTCCTTATGTCAGTATCACACTGTTTTAATTACCATAGGTTTATAGTAAGTTTTGAAATCAGGAAGTATGAGACCTCCAACTTTGTTTTCTTTTCCAAGATTGTGTTGGCTATTTAGGGTCCCTTGAGATACCAGATGAATCTTAGGATAGGTTTTTTTCTATTTATGAAAAAAAAAAAAAGTTGAGATTTTGATAGAAATTGCAGTGAATCTATAGATCATTTTGGGTCGTATTGCCATCTTAATATTAAATCATCTATTCTGTAAACATAGATGAATTTCTGTTTGTTTATGTCTTTTAAAATTTTTTTCAGCAATGTTTTATGATTTTCAGTGTACAAGTCTCATCTCCTTGGTTAAACTTATTCTTAAGTATTTTTGAATGGATTATTCTGGTGGACGTACATGCTCAATATAGTATTATAAAAAAGCAAACTTACAGCTGGTGTTTTTACAGAGTGAAATTTTCGGTCATGTATTTTTTTTTGTAATGATATCTCTAAGACATTTTTATCCTGCTAATTTACTGATTTCTACGTATTCGTGTTTGGCTAGTTATGGTATCTTTTTACCTCTAGCAGAGTCTGTTTCTTATTCTTGGAACAATTTTGGATAGTGGATGTGATATACTATTTACTTACATTTTAGGAAGCATTTTGTGTTTTTAGTTTATTCTTTTGTTTAACTTTTTAATTATTACTGACAATAAATATATTTATATTAAAATTGTTCTTATTTTTGAAAAATGATGTTTAAACCAGTTTCTTGCTGTGAACTTATCATAGAAAATTTTGTTAACAGCTCATATTTCAAATGATTCTGTTGAGAGTTTTTTCATGCTGCTTTAAGTTACTTTGTGCCTATGGGTTGAATTGGCCAGAGTTAGAAGCAATTATAATCACATGGTACTGGTAACTTTTGGGCTATAAGCAGAAAAATCTATTGTAAAAGATATTTGAGAATTCTCCCTGAAATTAATTTTTTTCTTTCTTCTGGGTAACTTAACTCATTCAAAGCACTAAGGTATCATTTAGTATTTTGAGTTATTTTGAAAAGAATTTTGGAAATGAAAGAGAAAGCATCCTGCCTTGGTATAAAACTGTGGAAGATTTATACCTCCTACTATTTTGTACAGTTTTTGTTATCATATTTCTAGAAATACAGGTAAAGGTAGTTATATAAAAAAATAGGAAAAGATAATTAAGATAATTAACTGATTAAGGACTTAAAAGATTCAAATATTTACTAAGAAATACTGCATGATTTTAAAAGATGAAATTTATGAAGAAGCATATGATCCAAGCTTATGAAATCATGAAGAATATGAATTAAGGTGAAGAGACTTAAACCAGTACTGCTATCCTGAGTCTTGAGCAATAAACATGTAGGGGAAAGAAAATAAATTTCTACATTACACAGCAGGTGACAAGTCTTAGAACCCACTGAAAAAATACATATTTATATATGTTTTTTCAAAAATATATTTTAAAGTGAGTCTTTATGAATTGATTCTGGGTCTACTGGATTTTTTAAGGGAAGTAAGGAAATTGGCAGGAGAGGGGAGTATATTTTTTGCTTAATTCATGGAAGATGCAATGAAGAATACCCTGCCCTCTTAGAAAATCGTCCTCTTGGTGATGGTTAGCTCAATATGCTAGTTCATCAGTCTATACCTTTCCATAGCTCAGGTTAGAAGTGATCTGAGGATGGCATTTTATCATCTCACCAACCTGTTAACCATCAACTTTCTAGTTTCCAATGAAAATACTTTTCTACCAAATAATGGAGAGAAAAAAATTTCCAAATCATCAATATATTTTTAAAGCAAGTTAAATTTAATTATAAATATATCATATTCCACTTATAAGTCTAGAATAAATACAAGCATAACTTAACTTTTCCAGCTGCCATTGCTTTGAAATCATATGGAGAAGACCTTTTGAGGATAATATTTCTTTTCTCTTTGACTCCATCCCCATTTATAGTAATAGTATTTCTACAGTTGTACACATTATTATTTTTTACATTAAAATAAAAACTCCCGGGGCTTCCCTGGTGGCGCAGTGGTTGAAACTCTGCCTGCCGATGCAGGGGACACAGGTTCGTGCCCCGGTCCGGGAAGATCCCACATGCCGCGGAGCGGCTGGGCCCGTGAGCCATGGCCGCTGAGCCTGCGCGTCCGGAGCCTGTGCTCCGCAACGGGAGAGGCCACAACAGTGAGAGGCCTGTGTACCGCAAAACATAAATAAATAATAAAAACTCCCATTCTAATGAAAGCTGGAAATAATTTATGCCTCATCAATTTTTTCCAGACAGTACTCTTTCTGTATCAGATTTCTGTAGTCAATTTATGGTGATTCTTACACTGTAGTGATAAATTATCCTATGAGCATATACTTGAACTGTGAAGATTGCAGTCACCTCAACCTGCTATCCATTAAAAGAACCAAACAAGAGAGTATGTATATATCTATCAATTAAGCTCTCTCATCTCCACTGAAAAACTACCGAAAGTATCCTGCCATTGAGAATGTTATCTTTATGTATGAAACAATTAGTTTAATAGGTTGAGAACAGATTTTCTTATATATTTTTGGAGAGTGACAATAAGTTCACAAAAATATTATTTTATTTTAATGTATTTTTTTAACTTTCCTGTTGGTTGTTGATTGATAAATAAACAAAGGTAGGAAAATTATACTATTAAATTTGATGGCAGACCATTCTATTACCTGATACTCTTCTGAGATATGAAGTCAGTCTCTTCTAATTTCTGCCACAGGATAAGGTCATTTAGTCATATCTTATTAATCTTCTATCTGACAAACATGGATGATGATATTCAAAAGGCACACAAGTTTTGCCGTAAGAATATTTTGCCCATCCTCAGCATACACACTATCTACCTTATAGATGTCCTTCAAGGATTGGGAAAACTGGTACAGAGATAAGGAAAGTAATCACATATTCTGAAAACCCCTTTTCCAATTTTGCTTTTCTGCTCATTAATCTTTAGAGAAATGTCTGGGAGAAAAAAATGGTTTCTGAAGTATAGACTTCAGAAAGGGATAGAGAAGTGTAATAATGGAAACATGTTTTGTAGGTGAGTTTGTTTCTTTCTCTCTCCATATGGCTTCTTTCCAGGAACTGGATCAAAGCATATATTAGGCATTTTATTGACATTTGCAGGTTTTGTAAGCTGTTAATTAGTTGGTTTTTATGATAGAAACCAAGCTGCTGAGATTAATTTGACTCTTTTTGCTTATAATTTCATATTTATTAGTAACGTTCATCTATTTCTTTGGGACAGAGGAACTAATTTAATAGGATTAAAGATTAGATTTTGGTTTTATAATAATATAGCCCATATTAACAAAAAATTTCCAGAAGTTTGACCCAACATAGAGATTTTAGTGGGAATAAGTAACTCAACATCTGTTTTCCTAGAAGATGTAGAGATTTCCCTGTTACTTGTACATGTATAAAGCTACACTTAATATGTGGGTTTTGCCTTATTTTTAGACTTGACTATTTTTAGAACTGGGTTTCATATGAAGGAAAAGAAAAACAGAGCCTTTACACAGATTTGTGGCAGTACATAAAATAAGTTTTATAATAGGTTATAAAAATCTTAAATCATTTGGCTCAAGTGTTAGGTCAGATTCTTTTAACTGGTTATTCTTTTTTTAGTGTTGAAGTCAGTGATTTCATAGTATTGAAGACATACAGGTTACTATTCTTCTCTTTCACAACCAGATAAGGGCATATTTCCAGATTTCTTTCCACACCATCGTAAACAGCACCAGATCTGAGATCTCGTTTTTCTGTTTAAGTACTACTTGGATTAAAAGCCGAGTCAACTCCAATCAAAAATTTAGGTCAAATAAGTTTAAGAGACTTATAATGAGCATAATCACTGTCTAAAACACGTTGAAGTCTTAGGATCATTTTTGACCCCTTAGCTAAGTTTTTCTTCCTATAGCTAAACTCAAACCAAATCCTTTTCTTCATCTTCCATCTAATCTACAATTCCTCCTTCTTCCTGTGTATCCTAATACAGTGGAAATATCTTGACCTTTTAACCTTTTATTCTCTCTCATTTGTTTTCACTGACCTATGTCTTGGACTTCTTTTTTTTTTTTTTTTTTTTTTTTGCGGTACACGGGCCTCTCACTGTTGTGGCCTCTCCCGTTGCAGAGCACAGGCTTCGGACGCGCAGGCTCAGCGGCCATGGCTCACGGGCCCAGCCGCTCCGCGGCATGTGGGATCATCCTGGACCGGGGCACGATCCCATGTCCCCTGCATCAGCAGGCGGACTCTCAACCACTGTGCCACCAGGGAAGCCCTGTCTTGGACTTTTTTACTTGCTTCTTGACTTTGTCTTGAATTTGCACTTTTTTCATGAAGATTTCAAGAGTCTGTATTCATTTAGGTGGTTTATATTCAACCTCAGAGACTAACTTTCTGTATGATTCTGTAGATCATTTTGTTTTCTTGATTTATTTTGCTGTAATCTGTCATCCTTTCTGTCTTCTTAGTATTTTTTCTTTTTTCCCCAAAGAATAACCTTCATAAGGCTCTCTAGGAATTTACTTGCCTCAATTCCTTCAAATTTCTTTTATTATAAAATTTATTTTTAAAAAATGTATGTCATCATGCAAGTTCTACATCCTCTGAATTTTGAAATAGAAATTATAAACGAAGAGTAGTTGTCTTTTCATAGAGCTCTTCCTCATTCTTTTTCTTTTTTAGTTGCATATTATTCCATCATGTGGTTATACCAGAGTTTATTCAACCAGTCTCCTATATATGGACAATTGGATTGTTTCCAATATTTTGTAATTACAAACTAAGTTGCAATGAATAACCTTTGCATATGTATTTTCACATTGTTAGAAGTATATCTTCAGGATTAATTCCTAGAAGTGGAATTGTTAGGTCAATAGGTAAATATATGTGTAGTTTTGTTAGGTATTGCCAAATTTTCCTCTGTAAGGATTATACCATTTTGCATTCCCACCAACAATGCCAACAGAGAGGGCCACCAAGCTCTTTAATGTTTGCCAATTTGATAGTTAGAAATGGTATCTAAGGAGTAGTTTTGTTTGTTTGTTTTTTGTTTTTATTTATTTATTTATGGATGTGTTGGGTCTTCGTTTCTGTGCGAGGGCTTTCTCTAGTTGTGGCAAGCGGGGGCCACTCTTCATTGCAGTGCGCAGGCCTCTCATTGTCGCGGCCTCTCTTGTTGCGGAGCACAAGCTCCAGACGCGCAGGCTCAGTAGTGTGGCTCACGGGCCTAGTTGCTCCGCGGCATGTGGGATCTTCCCAGACCAGGGCTCGAACCCATGTCCCCTGCATTGGCAGGCAGATTCTCAACCACTGTGCCACCAGAGAAGCCCCTAAGTAGTTTTAATTTGCATTTCTTATATTAGGAAAGAAATTGAAAATCTTTCCTATTTTTAAGGGCCATTATTATGGTCCTTAGTAAATTATCTGTTCATTTCTTTTGCCCATTTTTCTGCTAAGTTTTTGGTCTTCTTTCCTCTCAATATTTAAGTTTCTAATATTAGGCATATTTGCTTTTTATCTGTGATATATGCTGCATAAAGTTTGCTCTCAGTTTGTCAGTTATACTTTGATTTTCTTTATGAATAAATTAGTTTTTGCCTTGTAAATTAAAAAAATTTGTAGTTAAATGTATTAATATTTTATTTTATTGCATTTAGATTTTGAGTCATGGCTAGAAAGCCTTTCCCTATACCCAGGTTAGGGAGGAATTCACTCATGCCTTTTTCAGCTTCTACGTTGACCTCTGTCCGGTTCTTGCACATAACCCCTTATATTTTAGAACCAGCAGTGGAGAACTGAGTCTTGCTCAAGCTGCCATCTCTCTTTCTGACCACAGCTGAGAAACATCCTCCAACCTTAAGGACTCGAATTATAAGATTGGGCCCACACGGGTAATCCAGAATAATCTCCCCATCTCAAGGTCATTAACTTAACCACGTCTGCAGAGTTCCTTTTGCCATGTAAGGTAACATACTCACAGGTTCTGGAGATTAGGATATGGATATCTTTGTGGAGGGTATTCTTCTGCCTACTACACTGACCATTCTGGAAGATCACACCACTGAGAAGATTGCCACTGATGGTATTTGAGTTACAAATGTAGCACACCTCTTTCAGTGTATAGTTTTCATGTGCATAGTGATTCTACATGTAGCTGCAAGCATCCAACTTCATGATATCTTATGGTGTAGCTGTGCCCATACATTTGTTGAAGTGTGTATTACTTTTTAACAAGTTATTTTCCCTATAATAAAATGTAGGCATTATCCTGAATTTTTATTTGAAGTTATGTGTATAGGTATATTATATTACCTATGGAGTTTTTCCAGGCTATAAAGCAAAAATGACAAAATATTGTTTATAAAATGGGGGTGTTTATAAAACAGGGTTGGGTCTAACAGGATTGAGAATGCAGCACGTTAGACCACAGCATAGGGCTTGGCATAAAGAAGATACTCAGTTGAATATGCACCATCCTAGAGGCCTGGGAAATCTTAAACTATTTTAAGTAGAATGACTTTTGTTTTTAAGTATGTAAGGGATAGATGTGATTATTCAAACATTGTTGTCATTCTCCCCATCAAACACATTTAAGAGCTTTTCCATTTATAGCGTTCTCTAATGCAGAAAAGCAATAGAATTATTTAGATCAATTTCTGATTTTTGAGAACTAATTAGTTCTTACAGGATAAGGCAGGAAGCTGTTTTGAGACAAATTCATTTCAGTTTTAGAATTACAATCTTCTGTGTATTTCCTGTTTTTCAAACATAAAATTTTGTGACAATTTAATAATAGCTTTTTGCAGCCTCTTTGAAGTGATTCAAGTTATTTACTAAAATTTATAATTACTCTAAAATAGGCCAGTAAAGTGGTATTTCCTGGCTTTCAGAATTAAGGATGAGAAAGGTTAAGTGCCAGAGTTTATACCTCAAACAAAGCTTCTACAGCAGGTCCTAGCTTATTAATTTTCAAGTCATTTTCTTGCCTACTAGACTGTACATCTTTAAAAACAGTAAGTAACAGACAATGAGGCTCACTCTGAGATGAGAGGAAACTGGGTCGAGGCCCTAAAAGTATCATCTGTTTTTATTTGGAATGCTTTCCTTCACATTAGCTTGATTTGCTTTAGAATGCTAGGGTTCTTGTTACATCACAGTTTGTTTTTCAGTATTGGTCTGTTTTTCTACTTGCCAGCTTTTCAAAAACAACATAATAGAAAGGAGGAATGGAGGAGTTTGCAAAAATCAATGGTTGTTTTCAACTGATAGAAGTCCATCTCAACAGTGTATTATTTTTATAATTGAAACTTTGTGAAACGTTATCTTAGGCTCTTGTTTTGATGGAGAAATCATCTCAAAAGCTGAGTGTAATGACAGTTGTAGTATTTTATGTTAAGCGTGCGATTAGAACTACTTGGAGTGTTTATATGATAGGACATAGTACAAAGTTATGTATTGAAAAGGTAGGTTATTTGCTCGTTCAACTTGATAACTTATTAAACTTATATATTCTAAAAACGCAAAGTGTATCGTAAAGTTTAACTGTGCAATATATGTTATTAAGGTTCATCTTGTATTTGCATAAATTTGCCATTTAAAAGACAGTAAGTTTTATGTTTGCTTTTTAAGAAAATGTATCCAAACATGATATTGAAATCTTTTATAACTTTGCAAATCTTTTATAACTTTGCAAAACTTTTATAACTTTTATAATCTTTTATAACTTAGACTCCTTATTTAATTGAAACAGTGTACATTTTAAGTAACGGACAACATCTTTTGTGTTATGTTAACAAGTTAAGTTATCATGAAGTATTTATTAGATTTATAAAAGCACACCAGGAGGCCTTTGGGCATGTGTATAAAAATAAACATTACAGTAAGACCAAATCCATTCGCTCAAGGAAGAAAACAAAAGTAACCAAGGAATCCTACCAAATAAGGAATTCCAGCCTGAAAGGTATTTCATTTACCATCCTTGGCGATCCAGAAACATAGGATCCATAAACTTGAAGAGGGAAAGAATTTCAAATTTGAGGATTCTCTGTAGAATAGCTCCAAACTTAAGGACACTGTGTGATGAAGTCGAAGTACTGTTGTTGAGAACAAATTGTTATGCTTGACCATCTCCATTAGTTAGGACTTTTGTTTTAAATGTACTTTACAGTAATTTTGATTGGGGGTCTTAGGGCAATCTTTTAAGGGTCTTCAGGAACTTATAGTCACCAGAGATCACTGTAAGAGTAAGGATTTGCTAAAGGTTAGTGAGATTAATGATGAAGTTCTGTATTTATATTCTTATGAGGAACATGTCAAGAAAGAAAAGAAAGAGGATATAACTTTGATTTGATTTATTTAATTAATTAATTTATTTATTTATTTTTGGCTGCGTTGGGTCTTCGTTGCTGTGTGCGGGCTTTCCCCAGTTGTGGCGAGCAGGGCCTCCTCTTCCTTGCTGTGCGCAGGCTTCTCATTGCGGTGACCTCTCTTGTTGCTGAGCATGGGCTCTAGGCGCGTGGGCTTCAGTAGTCGTGCCATGTGGGCTCCGTAGTTGTGGCTCACGGTCTCTAGAGTGCAGGCTCAGTAGCTGTGGTGCACGGGCTTAGCTGCTCCATGGCATGTGGGATCTTTCTGGACCAGGGTTCCTGTGTCCCCTGCATTGGCAGGTGGATTCCTAACCGCTGAGCCACCAGGGAGGCCCCATAACTTTGATTTGATTTTGACTTTCACAAATTTCTGTAAGTACAGTATGTTTTATAAATATGTTTTATTCTTGGAAATAAAAAGTAAATATGTACTTCTCAGCTGTGTCATCTAGTTGCCTTTTATGATTTCTAAGTGCTTTGTTTTTCTATTCTTCCCCTATTAAAAAAAACCCCAATTACTCAGGATCCAGCCCATTTTCTGAATATATTCAATTTTATTGCTGATTTACAAACCAGTCTCATAGAAACAGGGCTTTCTGAGGTGTTTGAACTGAAAACCATTTGGCAGAACCAGAGAGATAGTCAAAAAGAACAGCAAAGGGAAAGGCATTAGCAGGCAGAGTTCAACTAGTGCCTCTGGGAACTGAGTTGAAGTAGCTTGGGGTTTAAGCTAGTAAAAGCTGTGAAAATCCTGATTTTACAGTCTATTGACTACTGTTGAGAAATTAACAACCTGAAGAGGGACCTTGGCCAGCCCAGCTCCTGGGATGCTTCGTGTTCATTTCCTGTGGTTCCCTGAAGCTCTCCCAGATTCAGGTAGCTGCTGGCTGGCAGCCTCTATGCAGGTGAGGAGTGGTGCCCATTATGCCCTCACATAGGTGGGAAGATGGACAGGGTGGGAGGGTTGCCCTGCTACCTTCAGCAGTCTGTTTCTTTAACCTTAGCAAACGTTTTTCAGTGCTGCTTCAAGCAGGAGACTCCACGTTTATCCTCAATGATGCTCCCTAAATCCATTAACTCCTCCTTATCTCCCACATAGGGAAAGGCGTTTGCTGCACAGTATCTCCCATGGGGGAGCGATTCAGAGAGAACAGCTTTAGTTTTTTGAGGAAGGTTCCAAAAGGGACACATTAAGCCAATAGAAAGCATTGTCGAGTATTGCAGCCATGGCACACTTCTTAGCTTTCTCCCCATCCGCCATACCCACCCCACAGCCAATTGTTAGTCTAACATCATTTGCCTTTTATAGGATCCGCTATAGCTATGGACATCTCCAGTAGCTCTAACCCACCAACCCTGGACCCATTTTTGAGAATTTGCTGGAAAACGCATTTGGCATACGAAATTTTACTTTATAGAGTTTTTTTTTGTTTTTTTTTTTTTTTTTTTTTTTTTGCGGTACGCGGGCCTCTCACTGTTGTGGCCTCTCCCGTTGCGGAGCACAGGCTCCGGACGCGCAGGCTCAGTGGCCATGGCTCACAGGCCCAGCCGCTCCGCGGCATGTGGGATCTTCCCAGACCGGGACACGAACCCGCGTCCCCTGCATCAGCAGGCGGACTCTCAACCACTGTGCCACCAGGGAAGCCCTACTTTATAGAGTTTTTAAGAACACATCAGTTATGTCAGTTGGACATTAACAGACACTTATTCCTCTCTCACGCATGCAAGCTCACTCTCAGGATAACATTGAAGTTCTATTTTCTTAGCCAATTTCAACGATGTGATACAGAGTTATCAACTATAGTCACCATGTTTTATATTATATACTCAGATCTTAATTCATCTTATACCTGAAACTTTGTACCCTTTTACCAACCTCTTCCTATTTCCCCTACCCCTCAGTCCCTGACAACCACTCTTCTATTTCTAAGAGTTTGACTTTTTTTTTTTAAGATTCCACGTACAAGTGATTGCATACAGTATTTTGCTTTTTCTGTCTGGCTTATTTCACTTAGCACAATGCCCTGAAGGTCCAGCAAACGGCAGAACTTCCTTCTTTTTCATGGCTGAATAATATTCCTCTGTGTGTGTGTGTGTGTGTGTATCACAATTTCTTATCCATTCATTCATTAATGGGCACTCTTGGCTATTGTGAATAATGCTGTAATGAACATGGGAGTGCAGATATCTCAATATTCTGTTTTTGTTTTCTTTGGATATATACCCAGAAGTGGGATTACTGGATCATGTGATAGTTCTATTTTTAAGTTTTTGAGGTACCTCCATAATGTTTTCCATAGAGGTGGCACCAATGTACATTCTCACCAACAGTGCACAATGGTTCCCTTTTCTTCACATCCTCACCAACATTTGTCATCTCTTGTTTTTTTGTTTTGTTTTTGTTTTATTTTGGATGATAGCCATTCTAACAGGTATGAGGTGATATCTCATTGTGGTTTTAATTTGTATTTCCTTGATGATGAGTGATGTTGAGCACCTTATGTATCTGTTGGCCATTTATATATCTTCTTTGGAAAAATATGTATTTAATTCCTCTGTCCTTTTTTTTTTTTTTTTTCGCTGTACGCAGGCCTCTCACTGTTGTGGCCTCTCCCATTGTGGAGCACAGGCTCTGGATGCGCAGGCTCAGCGGCCATGGCTCATGGGCCTAGCCGCTCCGCGGCATGTGGGATCCTCCTGGACCGGGGCACGAACCCGTGTCCCCTGCATTGGCAGGCGGACTGTCAATCACTGCGCCACCAGGGAAGCCCCTCTGTCCATTTTTTAATCAGATTTTTTTTTGCTATTGAGTTATATGAGTTCTTTATATATTTTAGATATTAACCTTTATCAGTTATATGATTTGGAAATAGCTTTTTCCATTCAGTAGGTTGCCTTTTCATTGTGTTGGTTTCTTTGCTGTGCAGAAACTTTTTCTTTTTAGTCTGATGTTGTCCCACTTGTTTATTTTGGCCTTTGTTGCTTTTGCTTTTGGTGTCAAATCCAAAAATTATCGCCAAGACCAAGGTCAAGGACCATACCACCTATATTTTCTGCTAGGAGTTTTATGGTTTCATGTCTTGACATTCAAGCCTTTAATCCATTTTGAAGTGATTTTTGTGTATTGTGTAACTTAGGGTCCAGTTTCATTCTTTTGCATTTGGCTGTACAGTCTTCTGGATACCATTTATTGACACCATTACTGAATATGTATTCTTGGCTCCTTTGTCATGAACTTGTTCACCGTATATGTGTGGGTTTATTTCTGGGCTGTCCATTCTATCGATCTATGTGTCTGTTTTTATGGAAATACCATAAAGTTTTGGTTAGTATAGCTTTGTCATATAATTTGAAATCAGGAAGTGTGATGTTTCCAACTTCGTTCTTCTTTCTCAAGATTGCTTTAGCTATACAGGGTCTTTTATGGTCCATACAAATTTTAGAATTGTTTAATTTATTTCTGTGAAAAATGCCATTGAAATTTTGATAGGGATGGCATTGAATCTGTAGATTTCTTTGGGTAGTATGGACATTTTAACTATATTAATTCTTCAGTCCTTGAGTGTAAATGTCTTTCCATTTATCTGTGTCTTCTTCAATTTCTTTCATCAATGTCTTATACTTTTCAGTTATGGTGGTTGAACATTTATAGATAGTTATTTTTAAATTTATCTCTTTTTTGGTGAGAATATTTAAGTTCTAGTCTCTTTTGTAGACATTAAATATTTGTAACTATTTAATTAGAATATGTTACATTTCATAATCCATCCTCTAAAGAATAGTAGGAGTGACCTAAACCATATCATGCCATTTCTCTGTTTAGAATCTGTCAATGGCTTTCCATTATACTTAAAATAAGAACCCCTAGTCTTGACTTATGAGCCCTCCAACAGTGCTTTTCTACCTTGGCTGCCTATTAGAAACACCCAAGGAGCTTTGAAAAATTTCCATTGTCCAGCCCCCACCATTAGAGAATCTGAAGTAATTGGTTTGAGGTGTGACCCGGATTTCAGGATTTTTACAAAAGCTACTCAGTGATTCTAACAGGGAGCCAGGGTTGAGAGACACTGCCCTACCTGATCTCACCCATGCCTGCCTCTCCAGCCATCTCTCTCCCTGATGGACCCTCTGCTGGTTATGTTTCAGCCTCAGTGGCTACTTTCAGTCCCTTAAATCTATCTAGCTTTTTTCTGCTTCAGGACTTTTGCACAGGATATTGCCTCAGCCTGGAACACTCTTCCCCTGATTTTCACTTGGCCTTTTATCATTTAAATCACCACAGTTTCAGTATACTTAGAGAAAGCATCCTTGACCCATGGAGCCATTTGCTATCACGTTACCCGACATTTTCTGTGCAGCACTGACCACTACGTGATCGTGATATACACATATGTATACACACACACACACTTTTTTTTTTTTTTTTTTGCTGCACTACACGGCTTGTGGAATCTTAGTTCCCTGACCAGGGACTGAACCCACGCTCTCAGCAGTGAAAGCGTGGAGTCCTAACCACTGGACCGCCAGGGAATTCCCATGGTATATTTTTTTAATTTGCATCTCCTCCCTCCCTCCCTTCCTTCTCACCCTCTGTTCCCTTTCCTTTGTCTGTTTTTGTTCTCTTCACCCTGGAATGTAGGATCCATGTTTATCGTTTTCAGTGCTGTATCCTCAGCACTGGATCAGTGACTTGCGTGTAGTAGACAATCAGTATATGAAGGAATGGATACATACATTTTGAAAAATTTACATTATTTTTAAAGGATCAGCTCTGTCAACTTTTCTTTACTAATTTTTACGTTTCAGTATTACCTTTACTTTAAATTCTAAGACAAGAATTTCTTTTGTCATACGGCATTGTTATTATACTTTTATTAGTGTTCCGAACTGTTAACTTAGATTTATTGTTAGATTTAAATTTTAATGTATTAGGATTTTGATTCTTCAATTGATTCAGATTCAGCTATTATTAAATACCCACTAGGTGCCAGACATTATCTCATTTAATTATAAAGATATTTTACTCACTTCACCCATTTATCATATTATAAGTCACAGAATTGGAATTGAAAGCCCAGCTTTCCTTATACTGTACCCATTCTTTCAACTGTGCTACTTTCCATGTTGGCTGACTAGAAGGGATTTGAGTGTTGTTGAGTGAGGCCAAATGCTATAACTGCTCCATGTGTCTTTACTGAATACTGAACAGGTTATTAGCACATACCACAACTTTGATTTTATACTTTGTTACTATTGGGTTGGCCAGAAAGTTTGTTTGGGGGTTTTTCCGTAAGATGTTAATGAACAAACAAACTTTTTGGTCAACCCAATAATTATTATAAGGCAAATATTATTTAAACTAGAATTGATTGCTACTTTCCCACCTGTTCTCCTAACAGTCAAACATATGTGATAAAATGTAGCAAAGTTTGCAGTACCATTTGAATAAAATGTGGTTCTTCAGTTTGTGTGTCCTGGGATTTTACTCTATAACATCTCTGCTTTTTGCCTTCCTTTTTGAAACTGTTCTTACCCTCTTTTACATATGTAGTTGTCCGTGAACATTTCTAAACAAGCTTTCATAAAGTTGGTTTACTTGTAAAAATTTATTATCCTTAGGTTGTGATTTTCGTTGCGGACAATAGAATCCATTTTGGCTGTCTAAAACTGAGAGGGATTTATTACAGAGTATTACGTAGCTTACAGAATTTCTGGGAGAGATAGGGCGCAGTGTTTAGATTTTACCCAGTTAGGAATGACAGAGCCTGGAGAACTTCAGCCGTAGCTTTCTAGAAGAGCGAGTTTCCTTGTGCTGGCTGGTACTTCACTCTCACTGCCAGTTTCTTCAGTTCCCAGTTTTGTGTATGTGAGAATGCTTGGTAGAACCTGGGTCGTGTACAGAACTTAGCTGCAAAGCCATCTAAGAAATGATGTTTTCAGTTTTCTAGCCGCTGTACTACAGCAAGGATAGTAGAAGGGATTTGATTGGGTGTCTTCTTGGAATACATATTACATTATTTGCACTTTCACCGAACTTGACTTTATATTTTATTGAATGACTGTATTAAGATGTCCTTTTGTTGGGTCAGTTGTGACATAGTAGGTTTGACTTCTAGTTAGCTTCAATCAGAAGAATTTTGTTCTATGTTCATGGAATAAATCTTTAGAGTAGATCATCTTGAGATAGATCCCACTGGTTACAGTAAAGAGAGCTATAAATGAATCAAAATCGGCTTCTTCCATTAATAGCAGAGTAACTGAAAACAATCATGGTAGTCTTGTAATGCCATCATTATATACATAAAGGAAGCATTTATTATATGTGTGACAGGTTAAAAATAGTTGCTTAAAAAAGAACTTTAGGAAGAAGCATGGAAGAGTTTACAAATAATTTTACAGTGTATGTAAAACGAGAGGCCTTTTTGTTTGAGATCAAACGTAAATGACACAGGAATGTTGGCAGCACGCCTTGCATTTTGTTCACTGAGCGTGCTTAGACTGTAAATAATGGCTTCATTTCTATTTTGGGACCTAAAAATTATTAACATTCTGTGTTTATGCAATATTTATGCAGTATTTTACACTAATAGTTATGGACATAATTAATCCCTTATTGTAAAGTTGGTGGCTTACATCAGCTAGTCTTGGTGTATTCTTTTATTCCCTTAAATCCCAGATTTTCTTAGTATTTTATACTACTGGCAGGATATTTTCTGGTAGCTACTTTTTGCAGTTATTTATCAAACTAATTACTTATATCCAGGTTTCTCAAGGGAATCTCAGAAAAATTAATGTATACCATTCAAAGGTCCTAAAAACATTTAAGGTATATAATTGCTCCAGGGTTCAAATCTATATTCTCTGGTATATTTTGTGCAGTTATGCTTCTTCTCACTTTAATAAGACATTTTTATTTTTAGTAGGGTTTCTCTGTTGCAAATCAAAAGAGCAAAATTCAAAATGACACAGAATCTTAATATACATATATGGATGTTTTCCAGGGATCTGAATGAGGAGGTGAAATGTTTAAGTTTAGACAATGGTGGCTCTAAAGGAACTAGTTTTCATGTCCTGTTATTTCTAAATTTTTTAAGGAAACAGAAAGAGGAAATGGTTCGGCCTCTATGATATCATTAGTGCTATTTTTATTCTCTTAAGTTCAAAGGTTTCAAGGATAAGAAAAATATATGCAAAACTGAGGGCATTCATCTTTCTTGATTTTTATTAGTGTGCTTTCAAAACGCTCGTATGGAATCAGCACATTTCTTCTTAAAATTTTGTCTTTCCACTTGCTTTAGGGATATGTGTGTAGGCAGGAAGAATAAGGAAATGATATATATATTTTTAACAGTTCCATTTTACAGTATATGTTAAAATAAGTAAGGATATTAAAACAACTTCATGGTACTAAAACCCAAAAATTCTATAGACAGAAACATTTGAAAAAGCTGTTACTCCATTTTAAAGATTAGCTTAATATTGAAATCATGTTACTGACCCATTTCAGACTGTTCTGAAAAAATTCTGTTAATTAAGTTTGACTAGGTTCAGTTCTGTGAAAGTTCAGTTTTACTTTGGTGTCCTTGCACTTTCACACAATGGAAAATAACTTTCAGACAATTGAAAATAATTTCTTATTATACCTAATATTATGGAAAGTGGGGGCAATTATCTTTTTAAGAAAAAGCTGGAATTTTCATCTTTTCTCCCAATACAGGATCTTAATTATGAAAACCAACTACTTTTATTAAAGAGGATACTTTTTTTTTCCCCGTAGGAAGGTTTTTATTTTAATGCACAGATATATTAGAAATGAAGAATGGCTCTTTTTCACATGATAGTATGCAGAGACTTGATATGATAAAACTGATCTGAGTTAGTCTTTTAATAAATGCCAGGTGTTTTCCATTTTTTACCCCTCTGAAGATTGAAAAAAGGGAAAATATTTCTGGTCTGTAGTTGTGGTTGGCATTAATAGATTTGAATTCTGTTGGTCTATTACTGCTTGTTGTGTAGCAGCAAATAATTATTTCAGTTTACTTCAGTCAGTAAAAGGGAGTCTCCAACTGCTAGGTTGGAAAAGGGGAGCCGTACATACTGGTTGTCTTTCTCGTCATCTTTATTAGTAAATATTTACTTATTTGAATGAGGCAAGTATTGTAGACATTGTGTGAATTAACAAGATATGAATGTACTTTGGAATCATCCGTCACTACAAAATGAAGTAGTGCTTTTTTATATCTTGTACAGAATGGTGATTCAGGATGTGTTGGTATGAGAGTGAGGAATTTTCTCTGTCAAAATAAAAAAAAAAAAGAAATGTTACCAGTTGCTAGTCTCATCTCCTTAGGAGTTCGAACCTCTTATGCCAGAGACACAATCCTCATCTCCTCTTCTTGGGCCCACGCAAAAGGAGCTGAGTTGGGTTAGAAAACCATCTGTTTTCAGTCTGAAGCTGGGATTTTCAAAATTAACCCCTAATCATTTCTTTAACAATATGGTTTCAGTGGGATACCTTCTTCATGTTACCTCCTTTCTGAATATCAATAGAAATGCTTAAAGGAAATAAGGCCTACTCTTTCCTTTTTTTTCCTTCTTTTTTTTTTCACCTTTTAATTTATACTACTTTGTTATACATTTTATTAATATATATCTTCCTGCAATCTCATAATTCCTATCAGAATAAGGAAGGAGTATAAATAAATGAGACAAAGTTTCACATTAAGTTAATGTCTCCCTTTTTAAAGCTGCGCTTCCCACCTGGGAGTCATTTAAGATATCACCTATGTAATGTTCAATAAAAAATAGGTGGTAAGCCCCACCTTGGATCTGCTGAATCCAAATCTTCAGGATGATAAGGCCTAAGCTTCTATCAATATATTTTCCAGAATTTCCTCCAGCTGTTTCTGATACATATCTTTGACTTAGAACCACTGTGCTAAAGCATGTTTTCTGTTTGTTTTATGCTCTAGGACAATATGTAATGTAATATCCTGACTGTTTTTCTGGAATAATTAATACCAAGAGTTTTCTTTAAATTTACCTGTTTTTATATTAATTTTTTAAAGGTTTATATATGTATATATATATATTTGATTTTTTTCATAATTCAATTATGAAAATGAAACATTTATTTGAGTTGTCCTATTTTTCTTGCAAGAGTGATCCGTTTCCAGTTCTGTAGCATAGCCATGAGTGTGAATAAGCTCATTTTCACCATGAACCATCTCAGTAAACACTGATGATGATGATAGATTTAGTCTTACATGCTCATATAAATTGCATAGAATTTAAAGTTCATAGTTGAAAAATGAGATACCATGAATGAGTGAAGCCAAATTTTGATAATGTGTCAAAGTCGGATCTTTAGGGCTATGTTGCTGAGTTTTGTCAATGAAAAAAATGAATCAATAGTCAATCTAAGGAAGAAACGGAAAATTTTACTCGAGCCAACGTGAGGATTATAACCCAGGAGACAGTCTCTTAGAGAGCTCTGAGAACTGTTCCGAAGAGGTAAAGGGAGAGGTCAGTGTGTGTGTGATTTTTGCCGAAGGGGACCTTGCAATCAAGCACACATCTCAGTAGAAGGTCGCTGCTAGTCATGAGGAACAGACATCTTAGTTAATAGTTTTAGTGTTTTTCTAAGTATGGAGAAATGCAAGAATCCAGGTTCATAAAAAATTTCTTCTGAAAATATCTAACCACCTGAAGGCCAGGTGTGTCAGTTTCCCCAGAGCACAAAGTGCCGTATCCTGACCTCACCCTGTAGGTCAGCGGCTGCAGTGATTACTGACTTGATTCTTGTAGAACTGGATGGTGGGCATCATTCTTTATTTTACAATCCCTTCCCTTTTAGTCTTAATTTTGACCAAGGTTTGGGAGGCATTATGTGACCAGTTTGTCCCATGGCAATAGGAATACTCATTCTCAGGTCAGGAAAGGATTTCGTTCACAGGTCACTCCATGTGCTATAGCTGGACTAGGCCCTGTTAGCAGTTGCCAAAAGCCTCTGAACCACCTAGCTTGCTAGTCAGTTTTGGTCTAGGAAAAGGTCGTCCTTTTATTACTTCTTCCCATACTAGAGTTACACTATTACAATCATTGATATATAGAACTGTATTGATAGAACTATATATTTGATCAATCATTTCAAGGCACCTAATCATCATTAATTTTATCTGAGGCTCAGTCACACCTTTGGTAATGCAGGAAACAGTAATCTTGTAAAATAGAATATAAGAAACATAGATAGTAACATTAATAAGTAAGTATTTAAGTTCTTAAACTTCCATTAGGTGCCGCCCAGTATCTCCCCAGTCATCTGATCAGTCTGTTCTGCACCAATCACTGTCTTTAAGGAAAATGATATATTGGCTTTGTACATGAAGTTCACCGGAGATGTTTGCACATACAAGGCGAGTGGTGGGTCATTGTGACCCCCTCACTGGATTGAGAAAGGAATGCCGTCTTCTAAGGAGTTACATGGTTGGCCCCAGAAGAAGAAAAACTGATCTTTATGATTAAGTAGGCCTTTCTGCCATTGGGGAGGTCTGGTTAATACATAAAGCAGATGGAAAATGCACACTAGAGGGGAGGGAGGAGGCCCAAACGGGCAGAGAAAAAAATTACGTTTAAATTTTTCTTGTCTTGCCTTAAAATGTGAATTTTTATTTTATTTTAAAAATTTATTTATTTATAAATTTATATATTTTTGGCTGCTTTGGGTCTTCGTTGCTGTGTGTGGGCTTTCTCTAGTTGCGGCGAGCGGGGGCTACTTTTCGTTGTGGTGTGTGGGCTTCTCATCGTGGTAACTTCTCTTGTTGCAGAGCATGGGCTCTAGGCGCATGGACTTCAGTAACTGTGGCACGCAGGCTCAGTAGTTGTGGCTCGCGGGCTCTAGAGCACAGGCTCAGTAGTTGTGGTGCATGGGCTTAGTAGCTCCGAGGCATGTGGAATCTTCCCGGACCAGGGCTTGAACCCATGTCCCCTGCATTGGCAGTGGGATTCTTAACCACTGCACCAACAGGGAAGTCCCTGAATTTTTATTTCATCAGTTTGAATATTATTGTTTTTCAAGTGTCATTATGATTCAATATAAGCCTATTTCTGCTTCCTAAGTCAGTACTGTTTTGATAGTGAGAAAATTGAAATGATCAAGACTTACATTTTAATCTTGATTTCAATACAGATTTGTTGCCACTGTGGATATAAACAAATTCATTCACTTTCCATCTTTTTAAGACTGGAGCTCGGTATCAAAGAATTTACAAAAGCCTTTACATTTTTGGATAAAATGGACTAAATGTTTAACTTTTGTTTGATATAAGTGCTACAGAATTTATCTGAAGTTGATAACACAAAAGAAACTATTATCTTCAACATTAACACATGTAAGAAAAAGTTATTCATATTATTAGCACCAAAATTTTTTACAGTAAGTAGATGTTTATCTGCTACTACTATTAATAGCTTGCTTAAACCTGTTACACTGTTTTAGCACTAGTACATTGTGTATGTGCTTTTAAAAATTGCACATTGTAAATCAACTGTACTCCAATAAAAATTAATTTTAAAACATTGCTTGTAAGTGCTATTGTTTGTCAATTCCTGTACCTCATCTGATGGCTGTCCTCCTCAGTTTCCTCCATTTTGAAGCCTCTTTATTTTATTTTATTTTTTTATTTTTTTTAACATCTTTATTGGGGTATAATTGCTTTACAATGGTGTGTTAGTTTCTGCTTTATAACAAAGTGAATCAGTTATACATATACATATGTTCCCATATCTCTTCCCTCTTGCGTCTCCCTCCCTCCCACCCTCCCTATCCCACCCCTCCAGGCGGTCACAAAGCACCGAGCCGATATCCCTGTGCCATGCGGCTGCTTCCCACTAGCTATCTACCTTACGTTTGTTAGTGTATACATGTCCATGCCTCTCTCTCGCCCTGCCACAGCTCACCCTTCCCCCTCCCCATATCCTCAAGTCCGTTCTCCCGTAGGTCTGTGTCTTTATTCCTGTCTTACCCCTAGGTTCTTAATGACATTTTTTTTTCTTAAATTCCATATGTATGTGTTAGCATACAGTATTTGTCTTTCTCTTTCTGACTTACTTCACTCTGTATGACAGACTCTAGGTCTATCCACCTCATTACAAATAGCTCAATTTCGTTTCTTTTTATGGCTGAGTAATATTCCATTGTATATATGTGCCACATCTTCTTTATCCATTCATCTGTCAGTGGACACTTAGGTTGTTTCCATCTCTGGGCTATTGTAAATAGAGCTGCAATGAACATTCTGGTACATGACTCTTTTTGAATTTTGGTTTTCTCAGGGTATATGACCAGTAGTGGGATTGCTGGGTCGTATGGTAGTTCTATTTGTAGTTTTTTAAGGAACCTCCATACTGTTCTCCATAGTGGCTGTACCAATTCACATTCCCACCAGCAGTGCAAGAGTGTTCCCTTTTCTCCACACCCTCTCCAGCATTTATTGTTTCTAGATTTTTTGATGATGGCCATTCTGACTGGTGTGAGATGATATCTCATTGTAGTTTTGATTTGCATTTCCCTAATGATTAACGATGTTGAGAATTCTTTCATGTGTTTGTTGGCAGTCTGTATATCTTCTTTGGAGAAATGTCTATTTAGGTCTTCTGCTCATTTTTGGATTGGGCTTGTTTGTTTTTTTGTTATTGAGCTGCATGAGCTGCTTGTAAATTTTGGAAATTAATCCTTTGTCAGTTGCTTCATTTGCAAATATTTTCTCCCATTTTGAGGGTTGTCTTTTGGTCTTGTTTATGGTTTCCTTTGCTGTGCAAAAGTGTTGAAGTTTCATTAGGTCCCATTTGTTTATTTTTATTTCCATTTCTCTAGGAGGTGGGTCAAGAAGGATCTTGCTGTGATTTATGTCATAGAGTGTTCTGCCTATGTTTTCCTCTAAGAGTTTGATAGTTTCTGGCCTTACATTTAGGTCTTTAATCCATTTTGAGCTTATTTTTGTGTATGGTGGTAGGGAGTGATCTAATCTCATACTTTAACATGTACCTGTCCAGTTTTCCCAGCACCACTTGTTGAAGACGCTATGTTTTCTCCACTGTACATTCCTACCTCCTTTATCAAAGATAAGGTGACCATATGTGCGTGGGTTTATCTCTGGGCTTTCTATCCTGTTCCATTGATCTATCTTTCTGTTTTTGTGCCAGTACCATACTGTCTTGATTACTGTAGCTTTGTAGTATAGTCTGAAGTCAGGGAGCCTGATTCCTCCAGCTCCATTTTTCGTTCTCAAGATTGCTTTGGCTATTCGGGGTCTTTTGTGTTTCCATACAAATTGTGCAATTTTTTGTTCTAGTTCTGTGAAAAATGCCAGTGGTAGTTTGATAGGGATTGCATTGAATCTGTAGATTGCTTTCGGTAGTATCGTCATTTCTACAATGTTGATTCTTCCAATCCAAGAACATGGTATACGTCTCCATCTATTTGTGTCATCTTTAATTTCTTTCATCAGTGTCTTATAATTCTCTGCATACAGGTCTTTTGTCTCCTTAGGTAGGTTTATTCCTAGATATTTTATTCTTTTTGTTGCAATGGTAAATGGGAGTGTTTTCTTGATTTCACTTTCAGATTTTTCATCATTAGTATATAGGAATGCCAGAGATTTCTGTGCATTAATTTTGTATCCTGCCACTTTACCAAATTCATTGATTAGCTCTAGTAGTTTTCTGGTAGCATCTTTAGGATTCTCTATGTATAGTATCATGTCATCTGCAAACAGTGACAGCTTTACTTCTTCTTTTCCGATTTGGATTCCTTTTATATCCTTTTATTCTCTGATTGCTGTGGCTAAAACTTCCAAAACTATATTGAATAAGAGTGGTGAGAGTGAACATAGATGCAGAAATCCTCAACAAAATACTAGCAAACAGAATCCAACAGCACATTAAAAGGATCATACATCATGATCAAGTGGGGTTTATTCCAGGAATGCAAGGATTCTTCAATATACGCAAATCAATCAATGTGATAAACCATATTAACAAATTGAAGGAGAAAAACCATATGATCATCTCAATAGATGCAGAGAAAGCTTTTGACAAAATTCAACACCCATTTATGATAAAAACCCTGCAGAAAGTAGGCATAGAGGGAACTTTCCTCAACATAATATAGGCCATATATGACAAACCCACAGCCAACATCATTCTCAATGGTGAAAAACTGAAAGCATTTCCACTAAGATCAGGAACAAGACAAGGTTGCCCACTCTCAAGCCTCTTTAAATGAATAACTGTGGTGATTCCTAGCATGGCTTATCGGGAGAACTCAGCTGCAAGAAAATGCACATCATTGATAAGCATCTCCTCCCAGTGAGTTTGTATGGCCTCTAATTCTTAAAAAGGAATCCATATATTTTGGCCCTTTCAGGAGTAAAGCCAATTGAGTTAAATTCCATTGAAGTTGGGTAGAAATTACTGCTGTCATCTGTGTAGATACCAAGTGAACATTTTAAAAGAGGGGGAAAATACTAAATAAAATAGAGAAGAAAAACAAAACAAAACAAAACCCGGACTATATATATTGTGTGGCTGAGTAATAGGAAAAAAATTCAAATGACCAAGAAAAGCTTCTGAATATCTTTCTCTTTGGATTGGAGAAGATGACTCCCCAGTTGTTGTATGGAATGTTATATTCAGAGAGAGGTAACTCTAAAGCTAAAGAAACTATCCTCCATGTCTTAAAAATTAATTCTGCATTTTCTTTGGTGGGTGTTGGGGATTGGTTTCAGGATATGACAGCACGTGAGTTGCTACAGCAGAGATACACGCTTCCAAATGGAGACACTGCCTGGCGGTCCTCACCCCTAGTAAATGCTGCTCTGGAAGGGAAGCTGGTCCTCTTGGATGGCATTCACAGAGTCAATGCTGGTACATTCGCTGTATTACAAAGGTCTGTATGAGTCACACACACAAAAACACACCTCGTAAGCAGCAGACGTGGAACTTTCTCAATCTTCTAATTTAAACTGGGTTACATAGTCCCTGAGGAATTTATAATTCTATATGCAAGTAGAACAGCAGATATTTTTATTGTTTTAAGTACAGTAGAGTAAAACTTCAAATAATGAACATTTGGGGAAAAGCCACCACCGTAGCAAAATTCTGTGTGTAAGAACTGAAAAAAGAAAACTTTTAAGTAGTAATTTTGAAACTTTATATAGGTTGATGGATATATGCAATGTCATACAGCTGAAGTTTCTGCAGTTTGTCAAAGCTTCACTGTTTACAAACTCCTTTTCAATCCTAAATCTAAATTATTGGTGATACTGTCAGCATTTTTCTTTTTTGAGAGAGAAAGTATAGTTCCATATATACATATATATTTACATATATTTTACATATATATTTACATATAGTTTACATATATAAAATGTATAACAGCTCTTTGATTATATTTTCTATAGGCTAAAGTTCACTTTGTGTTTACAAACTTGAAGATTTGTGTCACTGTTGTTTTCTTGTTTCAGTTTAGGTGGGGCAAATATCCACACATTCCTAGTTAACTTCTCTTTAATGTTAAGACTTCATGTGTAACTTTCATGGAAACTATTCCCATCTTGTGTCACTTCGGGAGATTAGTGATACCATTTTTGTTTGTTACATCTTGATTCTATCACTTGTAGACATTGTTTTTAACTTTTAAATCTAAAGTTTAACTTATTGGGAAATTTCAAATAAGTGAAATAATCTAGTTCCCCAACTAACCATTCAAAAGTTTTTTGTGCTTGACAAGATGCAAATAGTGAGTGTAATTAAGGATTCTAAGAACACTGCGTTAATCTCGATTCAATCTGAGAGCACTTAAAAGTAATAATCACAAACTTCCAGTGATTTACCGTAAACATTCTATAGATTTACAGTATTTTTCTCCTCTAAACAGGCAAATACAAACACAAACAAAATAATACCTACTGCCTCCTTTTACTGGCTATCTCTTGCCTGTTAGGCCAAGTAGTGGTAATAGCAGCAGCAGCTACCATTGAGTACTTTCTCTACACCAGGCATTGTGGTAAGCCAGTGTTTCTCAGATTCGCAACCGTGGAATCTCCTTGTGGGGATGAGGCTTAAAAATTACTGATGCCTGGGCTCCACCTCCTCAAATTCTGATGTAATTGATCCAGGATGAGGCCTGGACATTGGCATTTTTAACTGCGTCCCAGTAGATTCTAATCTGCAGTTAAGATTGAGAACAACTATGTTAAGCATGTGCCTTACATTAGCTGTTCAATTTTCACAGCAATACTGTGAGGTTGGTATTATTGCCCTAGTTTTATAAAAGATAAAATTTAAACAGGCGGGGGCTTCCCTTGTGGCACAGTGGTTGAGAGTCCGCCTGCTGATGCAGGGGACATGAGTTTGTGCCCCGGTCCGGGAAGATCCCACATGCCGCGGAGCCTGCGCGTCCAGAGCCTGTACTCTGCAACGGGAGAGGCCACAACAGTGAGAGGCCCGCGTACCGCAAAAAAAAAAAAAAATTTAAACAGGCGGATTAGTTCTTCCCCTTCCCAGTCCATTCAGCTAATAAGATACAGGGCTGGGACTTGAACCCAGGTCTGAGTGACTCCACTGCCCATGCTCTTAACCTCTGCATTATGCAGTCTCTCCTCTCCTCAGTGCTCACCGAGCAGAGGTCTGTGGGGCGACTGTACTATGGGCATCAGGAAACTTTAGTGGTTGGTTTAAGACCTAGAACAGCAGGTTTCAACCTCTGCAACATCTGGAAGACAATGCTGTTTGTGCTGTGGATGGCTAGGTCCCATCATAGTTGGTATATGAAATAGCATTAGTTATTTCATTGTAAAGATTTTAGATATTTTAAATCCTGTAATTGTAAAGATAGAAATATTTTGATAATACTACACCTTAAAGAGTTATGTTAGACTCAAGTGAATATGTACCAGCTGCCTTGTTCATTAATATTTACCTCATGGTTATCCTGAGTCAGTCATTCAGCTGTTTCTCTTTTTGTTTTTTTAGTTGTTTTACAATGTTGTGTTAGTTTTTTTATTTTTAAAAAATCTTTATTAGAGTATAATTGCTTTACAATGGTGTGTTAGTTTCTGCTTTATAACAAAGTAAATCAGCCATAGATATACATATATCCCCACATCTCCTCCCTCTTGTGTCTCCCTCCCACCCTCCCTATCCCACCCCACTAGGTGGACACAAAGCACCAAGCTGATCTCCTTGTGCTATGCGGCTGCTTCCCACTAGCTATCTGTTTTACGTTTGGTAGTGTATATATGTCCAGGCCACTCTCTCACTTCATCCCAGCTTACCCCTCCCCCTCCCTGTGTCCTTGAGTCCATTCTCTACGTCTGCGTCTTTATTCCTGTCTTGCCCTTAGGTTCTTCATAACCATTTTTTTGTTGTTTTCTTTATATTCCATATATATGTGTTAGGGTACGGTATTTGTTTTTCTCTTTCTGAATTACTTCACTCTGTATGACAGTCTCTGGGTCCATCCACCTCACTACAAATAACTCAATTTTGTTTCTTTTTATGGCTGAGTAATATTCCATTGTATATATGTGCCGCATCTTCTTTATCCATTCATCTGTTGATGGACACTTAGGCTGCTTCCATGTCCTGGCTATTGTAGGTAGAGCTGCAGTGAACATTGTGGTACATGACTCTTTTTGGATTATAGTTTTCTCAGGGTATATGCCCAGTAGCGGGATTGCTGGGTCGTATGGTAGTTCTCTTTGCAGTTTTTTAAGGAACCTCCATACTGTTCTCCACAGTGGCTGTATCAATTTACATTCCCACCAACAGTGCAACAGGGTTCCCTTTTCTCCATACCCTCTCCAGCATTTATTGTTTGTAGATTTTTTGATGATGGCCATTTGACTGGTGTGAGGTGATACCTCATTGTAGTTTTGATTTGCATTTCTCTAATGATTAGTGATGTTGAGCATCCTTTCATGTGTTTGTTGGCAATCTGTATATCTTCTTTGGAGAAATGTCTATTTAGATCTTCTGCCCATTTTTGGATTGGGTTATTTGATTTTTTGTTATTGAGCTGCATGAGCTGCTTGTAAATTTTGGAGATTAATCCTTTGTCAGTTGCTTCATTTGCAAATATTTTCTCCCATTCTGAGGGTTGTCTTTTTGTCTTGGTTATGGTTTCCTTTGCTGTGCAAAAGTTTTTAAGTTTCATTAGGTCCCATTTGTTTACTTTTGTTTTTAGTTTCCATTTCTCTAGGAGGTGGGTCAAAAAGGATCTTGCTGTGATTTATGTCATATAGTGTTGTGCCTATGTTTTCCTCTATAAGGTTTATAGTGTCTGGACTTACATTTAGGTCTTTAATACATTTTGAGTTTATTTTTGTGTATGGTGTTAGGGAGTGTTCTAATTTCATTCTTTTACATGTAGCTGTCCAGTTTTCCCAGAACCACTTATTGAAGACGCTGTGTTTTCTCCATTGTGTATTCTTACCTCCTTTATCAAAGATAAGATGACCATATGTGCATGGGTTTATCTCTGGGCTTTCCATCCTGTTCCATTGACCTATATTTCTGTTTTTGTGCCAGTACCATACTGTCTTGATTACTGTAGCTTTGTAGTATAGTCTGAAGTCCAGGAGCCTGATTCCTCCAGCTCTGTTTTTCTTTCTCAAGATTGCTTTGGCTATTTGGGGTCCTTTGTGTTTCCATGCAAATTGTGCAATTTTTTGTTCTAGTTCTGTGAAAAATGCCACTGGTAGTTTGATAGGGATTGCATTGAATCTGTAGATTGCTTTGGGTAGTATCGTCATTTTCACGATGTTGATTCTTCCAACCCAAGAACATGGTATATCTCTCTATGTGTTGGTATCATCTTTAATTTCTTTCATCAATATCTTGTAGTTTTCTGCATACAGGTCTTTTGTCTCCTTAGGTAGGTTTATTCCTAGGTATTTTATTCTTTTTGTTGCAGTGGTAAATGGGAGTGTTTCCTTAATTTCTCTTTCAGATTTTTCATTATCAATGTATAGGAATGCAAGATTTCTATGCATTAATTTTGTATCCTGCTACTTTACCAATAAGCTGTTTCTTTTCATTTCCTTCCTTCTTCCCCTTTCTAGCTCCTCCTCCTCCTCCTCCCTATTCACATCTAGTAACCATGACTACTGTCCTCCAGTACAGAAACCAGCAGTTTTTGCCAAGTATAACAGCACTAGCCAACTTAAAATTTCGAAAGGTGCATTTAACAAAATTGCTAGATTCAATTGCCAGTAATAATACATATGACTAAAATATTAACTGACTGATGCTACCTCTAATAACTTCAGTGTTCAAAACTGATTGTTTGCTGACCTTCCCCTATCCCATTAGATTGATCCATGACCGAGAGCTAAGCCTCTATGATGGCTCTAGGCTGCTGAGAGAAGACCGGTATATGCGTTTAAAGGAGGAGCTGCAAATGTCTGATGAGCAGCTACAGAAGAGGTAATTTGGGGTATAGTACTGTTATTCTTATCGTCAAGTGTACCTTTTTAAAAATTATTCTTCTAAACATAGGGTGAATCCAAGATATCTTTGAACAGCTTAATAATTTGGCGTCCTAGACAAGATCATGTTTTGGCACTTTTTAATGCTTGAGTTTGCTATCCGAGATGTACTCTGTACTTTCAGCCTTATGTTACATAAGGGGTTAAACATTTTATAAGAGCATTAGTTTTAAGAAGATAATCCCTCTTCTGCTGTCCGGAGCAATTCAAAATTGGCCCCAAACTTTGTATCACTTCAGAAAAAACAAAAAGGGAGCCTCACAGTTAACTGGGCCTACCATCCTGGGAAGTGATCTGTGATTTCTGGGGTTTGTCATCTGTTGCAAGATTACCCTTTGTGCCTTATTTTAACATTCCTTCTGGAGCTGTAACAACCAAATTCAATGTATGAGATTGGATTGGATCCTGGATCAGGAGATGAAATGAAAACAGCTGTAAAAGACATTTTAGGACAATTGAGAAAGTGTAAATGATATTGAATTAATATTAATTTTCTTAGGTACCATAATGGTACTGTGTTTATGAGGGGGTTGACCTAAAACAAATAGACTCGAATTGTTTCTCCAGCAAAAATGTGTTTATTCAAGATCAACAAAGAACTGCAGTTTAGGATCGCTAACCATGGCAAGCCACGTGCAAGTCCTTATGCAACAAGAAGAGGAGGAAGGACTCTTCTAAAAGGGAAAACGGAAGTCGGGAGAGCTATAGTGAACAAAGAATCCATTGGAGGAATTGAGAGTTCAAAGTGTAGTGGCTTTACATTGGCTGAGTCCTGCTAGTCTCTCATTGGCTGAGCTCTTGCCAGGCAAGAAAAGGAAGTTTTTCTTCTTCCTGTTGGGCTCTGCTACTGTCACAGGGCATGGGAGCTCCCACTTCTGGCCTTCCGACTACTTAATTGAGGTTTCTGTCTATTGATTTTTTTGCAAGGAGAATATTTCTATTCCTAGGAGCTGTATGCTGAAATATTTAACGGATAAAATGAAAAGATTTCTACAACTTCCAAATGTTTCAGGGAAAAAAAAGACATGATGAATGGTAACAAATACACACACCACAAAGAGCAAGGGAGAGTGAGAACACAAAGTGGTAAAATCTTAACAACTGGTGAAATCTAGGTGAAGGATATATGGGTGTTCATATTCTATTCTTTCAAATTTTCTATGGGTTTGAAAAATTTCAAATTAAGAAATTAAAAAGAAAGTATTTCTTTGAGCTGCACACTATACTTTCCTTTAGAGGAGGTTTAGCAATTATAAGTAATTTTCTGTCTCATCACATTTCCATGGATATTTTCATGTAATTAGAGATTGTTACTTTGGGGAATTCCTATTTACTTAATTGAATCTTATTTGATTGTAGCTCCCCCTTCCCCAAAAGGGCTTGCTGCCATATTTAAAACAATAAAATCCTACAAATGATAATTACATATATTTCTTATTGTGATTATGTTTTAAGGAGAATTTTTAAAACTTTCCTTGGAATTTTTTTCTAGAGTGGAAATATTAAATCTTACTATCTCTGTATAAGTTATTTAAAAATTCACTTGATTACACAGCTATTTATGCTTCTGAGGTGCCTATCATCAGATTCCTCTACCCCAGTAGGTGGTTTGGTTGAGTGTTTAGGGAAGCAAATAATAAGGATCCCTCTCATATCATACCTGGGAATTATAACATTCAGCTACTGCACATTATTTACATCACGCATCAGGGAACAGTTGTATTTTCAAGGAGATGAATCGAAGTAATTGGGCACTAACTATCAGCAAGACTGCCCATTGGTTTCCCTTAGGACTTAGGGAGCGGTGTCTTCTAGCCAAATGTCCAGGAAATGACAACCGTTTCCTATGAAAAGAACCCAAGTTCTCCCTAATGGTCATAAGCAGTTTTACAAATGAAAACACTTTCAGGAACAAAGTGGCCCTTAGCTTCACGTTCAGGATTTGGCTCAGACTGGTTAGTAGTCCTTCCTTCTCGAAGTGGCCTGTCTTCATCGCTACTGATTCTCATCACTCCCATGAACAGAAACCCAGCTCAGTTCTGTCTCAGAAGTCACTCTGAACAGGTGGAGACAGATCAGAGTGCTGCTTAGTTTCCTTCGCTTATTTTTAAATTTTTATTTGAGTTTTTGTTTTTTTAAACAATTGTTAAATATGCCTGAAATTTGATCCAGATAGTTTTCAAGGCTTTTAATGAAAGATGCCAGTTCTCTGTTATCTGTCCTGGGACACTTTCCTGTTTCCTGTTCCTCAGAGGCTACCACTTTCAACTCTGAGCTGTTTCTTTTGATATTTACCTCCATATCACTAAACAATATACTTTCATTGACATTTTTTGATTTACTTTTCAGTGTCAGGCATTGTCTATTGATTTCCTACTATGGAAAATTACAGTTTAGCTCTCTTTCACCATCCCTCTGCCCACTACACATACATACTTCCTATCTCCCATTTTTCCTAAATATTAGGTAATCATTTTGTTTAGAACTTCATTCAGTGTTTGCATTATTATCATGGCACAAGGACTGTACACAGCTGAACCATTCAGTAAACTACAGTTGTTTTTCTTTTCTTATATGCATTTTGTTTTTCCTGAAGTTAGTAATTGCCTGCATATGAAGAGAGGTAGATATAGAAATAAACAATTAAAATGCAACCTTTAAATCTTACAATAGAGATCTCTACATAATGTTGTGGGAACAAAGATGAGGAAGTGACCCGCTTTTCTTTTTTTCTTGTTACCTCACAGAGATTTATTAGTGAAGGCACGTGCTTTAAAACGTTGGCAAATGTAAACAGGTAGTTTATACTTTATTTGCACCAAAAAAACAAGCTTTACAAATTGGCTTGAATTTTTATTTTTTTTTTACAGCTTTATTGGAGTATAATTGCTTTACAACGGTGTGTTAGTTTCTGCTTTAAACAAAGTGAATCAGTTATACATATACATATGTTCCCATATCTCTTCCCTCTTGCGTCTCCCTCCCTCCGACCCTCCCTAACCCATCCCTCTAGGTGGTCACAAAGCACCTAGCTGATCTCCCTGTGCTATGCGGCTGCTTCCCACTAGCTATCTATTTTACGTTTGGTAGTGTATATATGTCCATGCCACTCTCTCACTTTGTCACAGCTTACCCTTCCCCCTCGCCATATCCTCAAGTCCATTCTCTAGTAGGTCTGTGTCTTTATTCCTGTCTTACCCCTAGGTTCTTCATGACATATTTTTTTTCTTAAATTCCATATATATGTGGTAGCGTACGGTATTTGTCTTTCTCTTTCTGACTTACTTCACTCTGTATGACAGACTCTAGGTCCATCCACCTCATTACAAATAGCTCAATTTCGTTTCTTTTTATGGCTGAGTAATGTTCCATTGTATATATATGTCACATCATCTTTATCCATTCATCCGATGATGGACACTTAGGTTGTTTCCAACTCCTGGCTATTGTAAATAGAGCTGCAATAAACATTTTGGTACATGACTCTTTTTGAAATATGGTTTTCTCAGGGTATATACCCAGTAGTGGGATTGCTGGGTCATATTTGTAGTTTTTTAAGGAACCTCCATACTGTTCTCCATGGTGGCTGTACCAATTCACATTCACATTCCCACCATCAGTGCAAGAGTGTTCCCTTTTCTCCACACCCTCTCCAGCATTTATTGTTTCTAGATTTTTTGATGATGGCCATTCTGACTGGTGTGAGATGATATCTCATTGTAGTTTTGATTTGCATTTCTCTAATGATTAACGATGTTGAGAATTCTTCCATATGTTTGTTGGCAGTCTGTATATCTTCTTTGGAGAAATGTCTATTTAGGTATTCTGCCCATTTTTGGATTGGGTTGTTTGTTTTTTTCTCATTGAGCTGCATGAGCTGCTTATAAATTTTGGAGATTAATCCTTTGTCAGTTGCTTCATTTGCAAATATTTTCTCCCATTCTGAGGGTTGCCTTTTGGTCTTGTTTATGGTTTCCTTTGCTGTACAAAAGCTTTGAAGTTTCATTAGGTCCCATTTGTTTATTTTTGTTTTTATTTCCATTTCTCTAGGAGGTGTGTCAAAAAGGAATTTGCTCTGATTTATGTCATAGAGTGTTCTGCCTATGTTTTCCTCTAAGAGTTTGATAGTTTCTGGCCTTACATTTAGGTGTCTAATCCATTATGAGCTTATTTTTGTGTATGGTGTTACGAAGTGATCTAATCTCATACTTTTACATGTACCTGTCCAGTTTCCCAGCCCCACTAACTGAAGAGGCTGTCCTTTCTCCACTGTAAATTCCTGCCTCCTTTATCAAAGATAAAGTGACCATACGTGCGTGGGTTTATCCCTGGGCTTTCTACACTGTTCCATTGATCTATCTGTCTGTTTTTGTGCCAGTACCATACAGTCCTGATTACTCTAGCTTTGTAGTATAGTGTGAAGTCTGGGATCCTGATTCCTCCAGCTCCGTTTTTCGTTCTCAAGATTGCTTTGGCTATTCGGAGTCTTTTGTGTTTCCATACAAATTGTGCAATTTTTTGTTCTAGTTCTGTGAAAAATGCCAGTGGTAGTTTGATAGGGATTGCATTGAATCTGTAGATTGCTTTGGGTAGTATTGTCATTTTCACAGTGTTGATTCTTCCAATCCAAGAACATGGTATATCTCTCCATCTATTAGTATCATCTTTAATTTCGTTCATCAGTGTCTTATAATTTTCTGCCTACAGGCCTTTTGTCTCCTTAGGTAGGTTTGTTCCTAGATCTTTTATTCTTTTTGTTGCAATGGTAAATGGGAGTGTTTTCTTGATTTCACTTTCAGATTTTTCATCATTAGTGTATAGGAATGCCAGAGATTTCTGTGCATTAATTTTGTATCCTGCCACTTTACCACATTCATTGATGAGCTCTAGTAGTTTTCTGGTAGCATCTTTAGGATTCTTTGTGTATAGTATCATGTCATCTGCAAACAGTGACAGCTTTACATCTTTTCCCATTTGGATTCCTTTTATATCCTTTTATTCTCTGATTGCTGTGGCTAAAACTTCCAAAATTATGTTGAATAAGAGTGGTGAGAGTGGGCAACCTTGTCTTGTTCCTGATCTTAGTGGAAATGGTTTCAGTTTTTCACCATTGAGGATGATGTTGGCTGTGGGTGTGTCATATATGGCCTTTATTATATTGAGGAAAGTTCCCTCTATGCCTACTTTCTGGAGGGTTTTTATCATAAATGCATGTTGAACTTTGTCGAACGCTTTCTCTGAAACTATTGAGATGACCATATGGTTTTTCTCCTTCAATTTGTTAATATGGTGTATCACGTTGATTGATTTGCGTATATTGAAGAATCCTTGCATTCCTGGAATATACCCCACTTGATCATGGTGTATGATCCTTTTAATGTGCTGTTGGATTCTGTTTGCTAGTATTTTGTTGAGTATTTTTGCATCTATGTTCATCAGTGATATTGGCCTGTAGTTTTCTTTCTTTGTGACATCTTTGTCCAGTTTTGGTATCAGGGTGATGGTGGCCTTGTAGAATGTGTTTGGCAGTGTTCCTCCCTCTGCTATATTTTGGAAGAGTTTGAGAAGGATAGGTGTTAGCTCTTCTCTAAATGTTTGATAGAATTCGCCTGTGAAGCCATCTGGTTCTGGTCTTTTGTTTGTTGGAAGATTTTTATTCACAGTTTCAATTTCAGTGCTTGTGATTGGTCTATTCATATTTTCTATTTCTTCCTGATTCAGTCTTGGCAGGTTGTGCCTTTCTAAGAATTTGTCCATTTCTTCCAGGTTGTCCATTTTATTGCCATAGAGTTGCTTGGAGTAATCTCTCATGATCTTTTGTATATCTGCAGTCTCAGTTGTTACCTCTCCTTTTTCATTTCTAATTCTATTGATTTGAGTCTTCTCCCTTTTTTCTTGATGTGTCTGGCTAATGCTTTATCAATTTTACTTATCTTCTCAAAGGACCAGCTTTTAGTTTTATTGATCTTTGCTATCATTTCCTTCATTTCTTTTTCATTTATTTCTGATCTGATCTTTATGATTTCTTTCCTACTGCTAACTTTGGGTTTTTTTTTTCTTCTTTCTCTGATTGTTTTAGGTGCAAGGTTAGGTTGTTTTTTCGAGATGTTTCCTGTTTCTTAAGGTAGGATTGTATTGCTATAAACTTCCCTCTTGGAACTGCTTTTGCTGCATCCCACAGGTTTTGGGTCGTCATGTTTTCATTGTCATTTGTTTCTAGGTATTTTTTGATTTCTTCTTTGATTTCTTCAGTGATCTCTTGGTTATTTAGTAGTGTATTGTTTAGCCTCCATGTGTTTGTATTTTTTACAGATTTTTTCCTGTAATTGATGTCTAGTCTCATAGCCTTGTGGTCAGAAAGATACTTGATACAATTTCAATTTTCTTAAATTTACCAAGGCTTGATTTGTGACCCACGATATGGTGTATCTTGGAGAATGTTCCATGAGCACTTGAGAAGAAAGTGTATTCTGTTGTTTTTGGATGGAATGTCCTATAAAAATCAATTAAGTCCATCTTGTTTAATGTGTCATTTAAACCCTTTGTTTCCTTATTTATTTTCATTTTGGATGATCTGTCCATTGGTGAAAGTGGGGTGTTAAAGTCCACTACTATGAATGTGTTACTGTCGATTTCCCCTTTTATGGCTGTTAGTATTTGCCTTATGTATTGAGGTGCTCGTATGTTGGGTGCATAAATATTTACAGTTGTTATATCTTCTTCTTGGATCGATCCCTTGATCATTATGTAGCTTCCATCTTTGCCTCTTCTAATAGTCTTTATTTTAAAGTCTACTTTGTCTGATATGAGAATTGCTATCCCAGCTTTCTTTTGGTTTCCATTTGCATGGAATATCTTTTTCCATCCCCTCACTTTCAGTCTGTATGTGTCTGGTCTGAAGTGGGTCTCTTGTAGACAGCGTATATATGGGTCTTGTTTTTGTATCCATTCAGCCATTCTGTGTCTTTTGGTGGGAGCATTTAATCCATTTCATTTAAGGTAACTATCAATATGTATGTTCCTATTCCCATTTTCTTATTTGTTTTGGGTTTGTTATTGTAGTTCTTTTCCTTCTCTTGTGTTTCTTGCCCAGAGAAGATCCTTTAGCATTTGTTACAAAGCTGGTTTGGTGGTGCTGAACTCTCTCAGCTTTTGCTTGTCTGTAAAGATTTTAATTTCGCCATCAAATCTGAATGAGATTCTTGCTGGGTAGAGTAATCTTGGTTGTAGGGTTTTCTCCTTCATCACTTTAAATATGTCCTGCCAGTCCCTTCTGGCTTGCAGAGTTTCTGCTGAAAGATCAGCTGTTCACCTTATGGGGATTCCCTTGTGTGTTATTTGTTGTTTTTCTCTTGCTGCTTTTAATATGTTTTCTTTGTATTTAATTTTTGATAGTTTGATTAATATGTGTCTTGGAGTGTTTCTTGTTGGATTTATCCTGTATGGGACTCGCTGTGCTTCCTGGACTTGATTAACTATTTCCTTTCCCATATTAGGGAAGTTTTCAATTATAATCTCTTCAAATATTTTCTCAGTCCCTTTCTTTTTATCTTCTTTTTTGGAACCCCTATAATTCAACTGTTGGTGCGTTTAATGTTGTCCCAGAGGTCTCTGAGACTGTCCTGAGTTCTTTTCATTCTTTTTTCTTTATTCTGCTCTGCAGTAGTTATTTCCACTAGTTTATGTTCCAGGTCACTTATCCGTTCTTCTGCCTCAGTTATTCTGCTATTGATCCCTTCTAGAGTATTTTTAATTTCATTTTTGTGTTGTTCATTGTTGTTTGTTTCATCTTTAGTTCTTCTAGTTCCTTGTTAAATGTTCCTTGTATTTTGTCTATTCTATTTCTAAGGTTTTGGATCATCTTTACTATCATTACTCTGAATTCTTTTTCAAGTAGACTGCCTATTTCCTCTTCATTTATTAGGTCTGGTGGGTTTTTATCTTGCTCCTTCATCTGCTGTGTGTTTTTCTGTCTTCTCATTTTGCTTATCTTACTGTGTTTGGGGTCTCCTTTTTGCAGGCTGCACGTTTTTAGCTCCCGTTGATTTTGGTGTCTGTCCCCAGTGTCTAAGGTTGGTTCAGTGGGTTGTGTAGGCTTCCTGGTGGAGGGGACTAGTGCCTGTGTTATGCTGGATGAGGCTGGATCTTGTCTTTCTGGTGGGCAGGTCCATGTCTGGTGGTGTGTTTTGGGGTGTCTGTGGACTTATTATGATTTTAGGCAGCCTCTCTGCTAGTCGGTGGGGTTGTGTTCCTGTCTTGCTAGTTGTTTGGAATAGGGTGTCCAGCAGTGTAGCTTGCTGGTTGTTGAGTGAAGCTGGGTGTTGGTGTGAGATGGAGATCTCTGGGAGATTTTTGCTGTTTGATATTATGTGGAGTTGGGAGGTCTCTTGTGGACCAGTGTCCTGAAGTTGGCTCTCCCACCCCAGAGGCACAGCACTGACTCCTGGCTGCAGCACCAAGAGCCTTTCATCCACATGGCTCAGAATAAAAGGGAGTAAAAGTAGAAAGAAAGAAAGAAAACAGATAAAAGAAAAGAAAATAAAGTAAGGTAAACTAAAATAGTTATTAAAATAAAAAAATAATTATTAAGAAAAAAAATTTCTTTTAAGTAAAAAAAAACAAAAACGGACAGATAGAACCCTAGGACAAATGGTGAAAGCAAAGCTATACAGACAAAATCTCACACAGAAGCATACACATACACACTCACAAAAAGAGGAAAAGGGGAAGAAAGTATAAATCTTGCTCTCAAAGTCCACCTCCTCAATTTGGAATGATTCGTTGTCTATTCAGGTATTCCACAGATGCAGGGTACATCAAGTTGATTGTGGAGATTTAATCCGCTGCTCCTGAGGCTGCTGGGAGAGATTTGCCTTTCTCTTGTTTGTTCATACAGCTCCCGGGGTTCAGCTTTGCATTTGGCCCCACCTCTGCGTGTAGGTCGCTGGAGGGCGTCTGTTTTTCGCTCAGACAGGACAGGGTTAAAGGAGCCGCTGATTCGGGGACTCCGGCTCACTCAGGCCAGGGGAGGGAGGGGCACGGAGTGCGGGGCGAGCCTGCGGCAGCAGAGGCCAACACGACGTTGCACCAGCCTGAGGCCCGCCGTGCGTTCTCCCAGGGAAGTTGTCCCTGGATCCCGGGACCCTGGCAGTGGCGGGCTGCACAGGCTCCCCGGAAGGGAGGTGTGGATAGTGACCTGTGCTCGCACACAGCCTTCTTGGTGGCGGCAACAGCAGCCTTAGTGTCTCATGCCCGTCTCTGGGGTCCGCGCTGTTAGACGTGGCTCGCGCCCGTCTCTGGAGCTCCTTTAAGCAGCGCTCTTAATCCCCTCTCCTCACGCACCAGGAAACAAAGAGCTTGAATTTTTTTTTTTAAGACAACTAGTAAGTATTCAGCTATCATACAGATACTTTGTGTGTGTGTGTGTGTGTGTGTGTGTGTGTGTGCGCGCGCGTGTGTTTATTGAAATATAGTTGATTTACAATTTTAGTTTCAGGTGTACAACAAAGTAATTCAATATTTTTATAGATTATACTCCATTCCAAGTTATTATAAATTGTTGGCTATATTGCCTGTGCTGTACAATATATCCTTATATTTTATTTTATACATAGTAGTTTGTACATCTTAATCTTCTATCCCCATCTTGCTCCTCCCCGCTTCCTCTCCCCACTGGTAACCGATAGTTTCATCTCTGTCTGTGAGTCTGTTTTTGTTTATTTGTTTGGTTTTTTTATTTTGTATTTTTTGGGTTTTTTTAGATTCCATATATAAGTGAAAACATACAGTATTTGTCTTTCTTTGCCTGACTTATTTCACTTAACATAATATTCTCTAGGTTCATTTACATTGCTGCAAATGGCAGTATTTCATTCTTTTTTGTTGTTGTTGTTATAATTATGAATTATTGTTACCTTTACACCAACTTGTTATGCAGACTAATTTTTTTAACATCTTTATTGGAGTATAATTGCTTTACAATGGTGTGTTAGTTTCTGTTTATAACAAAGTGAATCAGTTATACATATACATATGTCCCCATATCTCTTCCCTCTTGCATTGCCCTCCCTCCCACCGTCCCTATCCCACCCCTCTAGGTGGTCACAAAGCACCGAGCTGATCTCCCTCTGCTATGCGGCTGTTTCCCACTAGCTATCTATTTTATGTTTAGTAGTGTATATATGTCCATGCCACTCTCTCACTTTGTCCCAGCTTACCCTTACCCCTCCCCATATCGCCGAGTCCATTCTCTAGTAGGTCTGTGTCTTTATTCCTGTCTTGCCCCTAGGTTCTTCATGACAATTTTTTTTTTTTTACATTCCATATATATATGTTAGCATACGGTATTTGCTTTTCTCTTTCTGACTTACTTCACTCTGTATGACAGACTCTAGGTCCATCTACCTCATTATAAATAACTCAATTTCGTTTCTTTTTATGGCTGAGTAATATTCCACTGTATATATGGGCCACATCTTATTTATCCATTCATCTGTCGATGGACACTTAGGCTGCTTCCATGTCCTGGCTATTGTAAATAGAGCTGCAGTGAACATTGGGGAACATGACTCTTTTTGAATTATGGTTTTCCCAGGGTATATGCCCAGTAGTGGGATTGCTGGGACATACGGTAGTCCTATTTTTAGTTTTTTAAGGAACCTCCATACTGTTCTCCATAGTGGCTGTATCAATTTTCATTCCCACCAACAGTGCAAGAGGGTTCCCTTATATCCACACCCTCCCTCTCCAGCATTTATTGTTTGTAGATTTTTTTGATGATGGCCATTCTGACTGGTGTGAGGTGATACCTCACTGTAGTTTTTTTTTTTTTGTTGTTGTTGTTGTTTTTGCGGTACGTGGGCCTCCCACCGCTGTGTCCTCTCCCGCTGCGGAGCAACAGTCTCCAGATGCACAGGCTCAGCGGCCATGGCTCACGGGCACAGCCACTCCGCGGCATGCGGGATCCTCCCGGACCGGGGCACGAACCCGTGTCCCCTGCATCGGCAGGCGGACTCCCAACCACTGCGCCACCAGGGAAGCCCCTCACTGTAGTTTTGATTTGCATTTCTCTAATGATAGTGATGTTGAGCATCCTTTCCTGTGTTCCTGGCAATCTATATCTTCTTTGGAGAAATGTCTATTTAGGTCTTCTGCCCATTTTTGGATTGGGTTGTTTGTTTTTTGATATTGAGCTGCGTGAGCTGCTTGTAAATTTTGGAGATTAATCCTTTTTCAGTTGCTTCATTTGCAAGTATTTTCTCCCATTCTGAGGGTTGTCTTTTCTTCTTGGTTATGGTTTCCTTTGCTGTGAAAAAGCTGTTAAGTTTCATTAGGTCCCATTTGTTTATTTTTGTTTTTATTTACATTTCTCTAGGCAGTGGGTCAAAAAGGATCTTGCTGTGAACTATGTCATAGAGTGTTCTGCCTATGTTTTCCTCTACAAGGTTAATACTGTCTGGCCTTACATTTAGGTCTTTAATACATTTTGAGTTTATTTTTGTGTATGGTGTTAGGGAGTGTTCTAATTTTATTCTTTTACATGTAGCTGTCCAGTTTTCCCAGCAGCACTTAGTGAAGAGGCTGTCTTTTCTCCATTGTATAGTCTTTCCTACTTTATCAAAGATAAGGTGACCATATGTGCGTGGGTTTATCTCTGGGCTTTCTATCCTGTTCCATTGACCTATATTTCTGTTTTTGTGCCGGTACCATTCCGTCTTGATTACTGTAGCTTTGTAGTATAGTCTGAAGTCCAGGAGCCTGATTCCTCCAGCTGCATTTTTCTATTTCAAGATTTCTTTGGCTATTTGGGGTCTTTTGTGTTTCTATACAAGTTGTGAAATTTTTTGTTTTAGTTCTCTGAAAAATGCCACTGGTAGTTTGATAGGGATTGCATTGAATCTGTAGATTGCTTTGGGTTGCATAGTCATTTTCACAATGTTGATTCTTCCAATCCAAGAAAATGGTATATCTCTCCATCTGTTTGTGTCATCTTTGATTTCTTTCATCAGTGTGATAGTTTTCTGAGTACGGGTGTTTTGTCTCAATAGGTAAGTTTATTCCTAGGTATTTTATTCTTTTTGTTGCAATGGTGATTGGGATTGTTTCCTTAATTTCTGTTTCAGATTTATCATCACTAGTATATAGTAATGCAAGACATTTCTGTGCGTTAATTTTATATCCTGCTACTTTACCAAATTCATTGATTAGCTGTAGTTTTCTGGTAGCATCTTTAGGATTCTCTATGTATAGTATCATGTCGTCTGTAAACAGTGACAGCTTTACTTCTTGTTTTCTGATTTGGATTCCTTTTATTTCTTTCCTTCTCTGATTGCTGTTGCTATAACTTCCAAAACTATGTTGAATGATAGTGGTGAGAGTAGACAACCTTGTCTTGTTCCTGATCTTAGAGGAAATGGTTTCAGTTTTTCACCATTGAGAATGATGTTGGCTGTGGGATTGTCATGTATCGCCCTCATTATGTTGAGGTTTCCACCCAGACAGACAGGGTTAAAGGAGTAGCTGATTAGGGTTCTCTGGCTCACTCAGGCCTGGGGGAGGTAGGGGTATAGAATGCAGGGTGAGCCTGCGGCGGCAGAGAGCGTCTTGACATTGCACCAGCCTGAGGCGCCGTGCGTTCTCCTGGGGAAGTTGTCCCTGGATGACGGGACCCTGGCAGTGGCGGGCTGCACAGGCTCCCAGGTGCTGAGGTGTGGACAGTGACCTGTGCTCGCACACAGGCTTCTTGGTGGCTGCAGCAGCAGCACTAGCATCTCATGCCCGTTGATAGCCGTGGCTTGGGCCCGTCTCTGGAGCTCGTTTATTAGGTGCTCTGAATCCCCTCTCCTCACACACCCTGAAACAGTGGTCTCTTGCCTCTTAGGCAGTTCCAGACTTTTTCCCAGACTCCCTCCTGGCTAGCTGTGGTGCACTAGCTCCCTTCAGGCTGTGTTTACGCAGCCAACCCCAGTCCTCTCCCTGGGATCTGACTTCCGAAGCCCGAGCCTCAGCTCCCAGCCCCTTCCCGCCCCGGCGGGTGAGCAGAGGAACCTCTTGGGCTGGTGAGTGCTGGTCGCCACTGATCCTCTGTGTGGGAATCTCTCCGTTTTGCCCTCTGCACCCCTGTTGCTGCGCTCTCCTCCGTGACTCCAAAGCTTCCCCCCCGCCACCCCTCCATCTCTGCCAGTGAAGGGGCTTCCTAGTGTGTGGAAACCTTTCCTCCTTCACAGCTCCCTCCCAGAGGTGCAGGTCCCATCCCTATTCTTTTGTCTCTCTCTTTTTTTTTTTTTTTTCTTTTGCCCTACCCAGGTACATGGGGGAGTTTCTTGCCTTTTGGGAGGTCTGAGGTCTTCTGCCAGCGTTCAGTAGGTGTTCTGTAGGAGTTGTTCCACGTGTAGTTGTATTTCTGATGTAATTGTGGGGAAGAAGATGATCTCCAAGTCTTACTCCTCTGCCATCTTGAAGGTCTCTCCCGCCACTCGCTTCTTGTCTGCAAAGTTTCTACAGAAAAATCTCGTGATAGCCATAGGGGGGTTCCCTTATATGTGACTCTTTTTCTCTTGCTGAGTTTAGAATTCTGTGTTTAACTTTTGGAATTTTAATTATGATATGTCTGGATGTGAGTCTTTTGGGGTTCATCTTGTTTGGGACTCTCTAGGCCTCCTATACCTGGATGTCTGTTTCCTTCTTCAGGTTCAGGAATTTTTCAGCCATAATTTTATCAAATACATTTTTCACCCTTTTCTCTCTCTTCTTCTTCTGGGTTGAATATGAATATGATAATTATTATGAATATTAATATGGATATGAATAATATGAATATTAGTATACTTGATGTTGTCCAAGAGGTCCCTTAAACTATTCTTATTTAAATTTTTTTAAGTTTTTGTTTCTCTGATTGGGTGATTTCCATTATTCTGTCTTTAAGATCACTTATGCATTCTTCTGTATCACATAGTCTGCCATTAATTCCTTCTAGTGTATTTTTCATTTCAGCTATTGCATTCTTCAGCTCTGATTGGTTCTTTTTTATATTTTCCAATTCCTTACTAAAATCATTACTGTGTTCATCTATTCTTTTGCTTAGTTCAGTTAACATTCTTATTGCTAATGCTTTGAACTCTTTATATGGTAAATTTTTGATTTCTGGTTCATTAGTTGTTTTTTCAGGTTTTTTCCCTTATTCTTTCGTTTGGTACAAATTACTCTGTCTTCTCATTTTACTTAACTTTCTCTGTCACTATGAAATTAGGTAAAACAGTTACCTATCCCATTCTTGAAGGGGTGCCCTTGTGTGGGAGCATCCCTATGCAGTTCCCAGTGGATTTGGTGGGAGAGGTGAATAGGAAGTGAGCGTGGGTCACATCTTTTCCTAGGGTGTGCTGGCAGCCATCACCTTTTCAGGTGATGGGGCTGGAGATGGAGGGGCTAGAGCCAGAGCCAGGTGTGGCCCAGGACTTCTCCTGTTCTATGTGACAGTCATCGCCCTAGTGGAGTCAGGGTTGGGTCCCAATGTGCTGGAGCAGAAGCCCTGAGGGTCTGGTCTGAGCTCGTTCCATTCCCTCTAAGTGTGCTCCCTCCCCCACTCCCAGCAACAGCATCTTTGCCCTAGAGAGGAGCAGCGTCGGAGCAAGAGGGGCCAGAGCATACCCTTGGCTTGGGCTGGGACGTGGGCTGGGGAGGTCCCAGCACACCAGTCAGATCTTTAGACTGCTCCTGATGTGGCACCTCCACGAACACCAGTATGGCCACCCTCACCCCATTCAGATGTTGTGCTGGATCTGAGCCAGCTCCATCCCCCACAGCTAAGCACTCTGCTCTGCAAAGGCAGGCTTCTCCCTCGTGTGGAGCTAGAGCTGGAGGGGCTGGAGCGGGTGCCTAGTGCTGGCTGGGCTGGGCTCTGGGCTGGTCTCTGGAAGCCAACTAGAACCCCAGGCAGTTTCAATCTGCTTCCTCCACCTTGCTTCCGGGAGTCAGCAAGTGAGTTTGCCGTCTTCACAAGCAGGTCTAGGTTTCTTAGAGCCCTCCTGTAAGTCCCACTGGTTTGCAAGCCAGCTAGGCGGACTTGTCTTCCCAGAGTCAGACCCCAGGACTGAGGTGCCTAATACATGTTTCGAACTGCTCACTCCCCAGGGAGGATCTCTGAGCCTGTGTTATCCCCCTCCTCTCTGTGTCCCCTCTCAGGGGCATAGGTCCCAAGCTGATCGCTTCTCTTCCCTTCCTACCCAACTCTGTGTGCATCTTTCCCTTGGGGGTACAAGAGTCTTTCTGCCTGTCTCCAGTTTGTTTTCAGTGAGCATTGCTCCACCAGTAGATGTATTTTTTTTTTTTTTTTTTTTTTTTTGTGGTACGCGGGCCTCTCACTATTGTGGCCTCTCCCGTTGTGGAGCACAGGCTCTGGACGCGCAGGCTCAGTGGCCATGGCTCACGGGCCCAGCCATTCTGCAGCATGTGGGATCTTCCCGGACCGGGTCATGAACCCGTGTCTCCTGCATCGGCAGGCAGACTCTCAACCACTGTGCCACCAGGGAAGCCCTGTAGATGTATTTTTGACGTGTTTGTGGGGGAGGTGAGCTCAGCTTCCTCCTACTCTGCCACCTTGATCTCCTCTTCCCAACCTTATTTTTTGTGTATCACTTTTTCATCCCAGACACTTCCTCTGTTGTCTAAATCTCGTCTCGGCACATTCAGGCACATCAGGTATTCTGTCGGTTTCATCTTCTGTCCATTTCTTCTTTCTCCATGGTATGTTCTCACTAGCCCTAATCTGGATTTGTTGCTCTCCATATGTGTAGCGTACATGTCATCCTAGATCTCTCTCCACTACCCGTCCCCCATTTCCTCTGGTCTTTCTTTCTGCAATTTTCATCAGTTAGATATTGAACCTCCTGGACTGACCTCCTTTTTTCTCTTACGTTCTGTCCATTTGTCAGGACTTTATTGACTTTTCAGAGGTGAGATGTCTAAAAATGGATTCTCCTCTCTGTCTGAAATCTCTCTCCCAGTTGAAAGCCTAATTGCTTTCCTTATCAGCACTCCCCCTTTTTTTAACCTGAGAAACACTATTTTCTTATGATGGTAAACAGTTTATCTCTATTTTATTGTTACACAGTCATATTACAGAATCTGCCTCATTCCGACGATGTGGATTGTTAGTAAATTTCTTTACCTTTTCCTGGTTAACCTTGCTTTAATTTTGTTGCCCATTTTTGTCTTTCTGAGAATAAATATGTGCTCTTTTAGGGTTGAAAAAGTTAGATTCTTCCTTTAAACCACTTGACTATATCTTTCAAGGCTGTGTTCATTGGGTAGAGAGCAGGCAGCTTGACTGAAAGGACGTAGCATAGCATAAAAACTGGGAAATTTGTACCCTGTGAGAAAATTAATTTTTTTCATGGGTTGTTCTTATATGACCCATTACCTAGCTGAGTTGATCCTGTATTGTGTCCGTATCTAATATGTCACTCTTGGCATTAGTATTTGAAGTATAAATTAGAAACTCATAACCCAAGTCTCCTATCCTTTTATTCTGTACCTAAGCACAGAACTGAAGTTCAGCAAAGTGATTATTATTTGTCTTCGTCTTTAAGTAAACTCAGCTATTAATGCTTTGTTTCTTTGTGGGGAATTTTGAGATAGAAAAAATATCAAAGGTAGAATGAAAGGAAATCAGAATTAAGCTTCTTTGCCTCTAGACCCAGTTTGATAAATTTAGAGACTTTTGGCTTTTAGATAGGAACAATTTTCATATTTGTGTTTGGCAGGAATCCTGTAGCTACAAGTAAGAGCAACAAAAGTAAAACTTTAAATTCTTGCAAAAAGGAATTTGGGGGTATCTCACATGTTCAAAGGAAGGGAAAGGATGCTCTTGGGCCTCAGGAAATAACTGGAACCTAGGACTTCAATGTTGTCCAGACTCTGTTTTGCTCTATACTTCACCTCGTTGTTTCGAGTGTCACAATACCTGATACGTAGTAGGTCACTTAGTAAATGTTTTTGAAAAATAAATAAATCTTAACCTAGAATAAATTCTAGAAAACTCAAGGTAAAGTAATTCTATGAATCCAGTTTTAGATAACTTTCTGAGCTAGCAATGTTTCCTTTTATGAACCTACTAATTAGTAATACTTTGGCTTTTAATGACAAACCTGATAACATGGGGTCTCATAATTAACATCTACTAGCAGTGAGCTACCAAGCCTTTCAGCTTCATAGTATGAAACCCAGTTTCTATACAATTATATTTGACTCCTTTGCTTACCTTCATTGGGGTCTAACCCTTCACCAAGATCATATACCTTGATCGTTTCCTTAGTATTCTTTGCAGGTAATGACATAGCTAATGTTCCCTTAGAAATAGCTTAAGAAGGGCTTCCCAGGTGGCGCAGTGGTTGAGGGTCCGCCTGCCGATGCAGGGGACGCGGGTTCGTGCCTCGGTCCGGGAAGATCTCACATGCCGCGGAGCAACTAGGCCCGTGAGCCACAGCTACTGAGCCTGCGCATCTGGAGCCTGTGCTCCACAACGGGAGAGGCCGCGATAGTGAGAGGCCCGCGCACCGCGATGAAGAGTGGCCCCTGCTCGCCGCAACTAGAGAAAGCCCTTGCACAGAAACAAAGACCCAACACAGCCAAAATTAATAAATAAATAAATAAAAATTAAAAAAAAAAAAAGAAATAGCTTAAGAAATGTTAGAGACTTTCCTTCTTCTGTTGCAAGACGCCAGGAATACTGTGGACATGGTCGTTAGAAATAACATGATGGCCACACACACCAGACACCATGCCTGCATTTCTCACAGGAAATAAGGACCGAAATAGAACTACTTACTTTGATGAGAAAACTTCTTTGGGGAAAGGGGGAGTATACTATAGGCTGCTAAATGTGTCCCTTCCTGCTGTTGGTCAGAGCCTAGATGAGGGGGATGAGAGTTTCTATGAATTGCTAATAGTTTATTTTACCAAAAATAAGGCCTCTGGTTATCTCAGGGAAGAAATAAAGATTAGGGGCCTAGTCTCAGTTGTAATTATATATGCTCTAATGTTTTTCCATTTTTATTGAATATTTTTATTGATTGTGATTAAACATTGAAAACAGTTTATAATCTCCCAGTTTTTATTAATCAGTTGTGAACGGTAAGTGGACATTGGGCACAATCCTCAATCCGTTACATTCCCTGGACCCTTTTACTCTTACTCATGTTTGAAGATAGTTACGATTCAAGCATTCGAGGTAGGTACTCTCCTACCTCCCCCAGAAACCTCAGGATCTCTTTGCTAGAAAATTAGGCTGTATAAATTTTTAACAAAATTCAAGGTAGATCTAGGGTTTTATGCCCAAGTCTTTGTGTTTGATTTCAAAACAAAGCGCTGTATGCAAATTCTGATTTTGAAAAATCATGCTAAACATTTTACAGTCAAGGGAAAGTTCTAAGCTCTGTGCCTTTGAAGGATCTCATTACTTATTATTGTGTGTATTGCTTATGTCTTTTTTATACACAAATGTGTCACATATTTGATATAAGAATGAACCTTGTAAAAAAAAAATTCATTCAAGACCAGATTTAGACTAGCTGCTCTCCTTTTGAAGGGGAAACCATTATTCTCAGTTCTTATCACTTATCTTTGTTTTGTCCTTGCCACCAAAGGTCTTCAAAAATTTTCTTGCAGTGGTGGTTATTAAAAGCAGCAATACATTTATCTATCTATCTATCTATCTATCCATCCATCTATCTATCTCTCATCTGTCTTTCATCACACTAGACACTGTGTGGTATAAAGATGTGTTAGGTGTGTCCATGCAGTTTGCTACATTGCAAAAAAGGAGAAATATGGACTGTGTACAGGACTGCATAACCTCCAGGTTCTGAGTTGGAACATTAGTATTATAGTGTGGAAGGCCAGTTACAAAATCCTCTTCCAGTTCATGATTAATATCTTCATAAAAACCTTCTATATTATGATTTCAAGTTCCTTAATAAACACATTTGACAAAAATGTAGCATATAATTTCCTTCAAAATATAGAAATTTATTGAATTTTTTGTTTTATTAAAGCTCTGTTGAGGTATAATTGACATACTAAAAACTGCATATTTAAAGTATACGGTTTGATAATTTTTGGCTTTTTTATACACCTATGAAACCATCACCACAATCAATATAATGACTACATCTACGATCCCCAAAGTGTCCTTGGTCCCCTTTATAATCCCTCTCTCTCTCCCCTTCTCACCCTCCTCTTCTACCCCTAGGAATCTGCTTCCTGTTACTCTATATAACTTGTATTTTCTAGAGATTTATATAAATGGAATCACACACTTATTACTCTTTTGGACCTACCTTCTTTCACTCAGCATAATTATTTTGAGATATTCCATGTTGTTACGTATATCAGTAATCCATTCCTTTTTGTTGCTGAGAAGCATTGGAAAGTACTTTACTCTCTAAAAACCTATGCCCCCAAACAAACATATTGACCGCAGTATTTTAATTTTTTAAGTCTTTGTAAAAGATCTTTTGCTTTAAAATTTTTTAATCTTTATGAAATAATATCTGTTTATCTGGTTAATCCATATCTTTAGTTTCATTTGTTATTTGTTGTTAAATTCTAGTAAAATTGAAGTTAACCTTGATTTTAACTTTTCATAGTGCTATTTCCTAATTCTCAGTTATTTACCACTGCTTCAGCCTTTGTGTTACCCACCAATAGGTCAAATCACCTGAAAGTACATGGCTGATCCTCAGGCGTACTCTGCTCTAACTTTCAGGCTTGGAGAACCTAGCTTCATTAGGAAATGACTTTCCATATGACCTATTTATATGTAAGGAAGCCTTTGCGGAGATCCTAACAAACAAAAAGATCCTTCTCATCCTGTTATTCAGTACTTCGATGGCTGTTTTTATTGTCAGCATACACTTCTCTGCCTGTCAACATCAGCTGTCTAACAAACTGCCCCCTTTAATTTTTTTTTTTTTTTTTTTTGTGGTACGTGGGCCTCTCACTGTTGTGGCCTCTCCCGTTGCGGAGCACAGGCTCCGGACGCGCAGGCTCAGCGGCCGTGGCTCACGGGCCCAGCCGCTCTGCGGCATGTGGGATCTTCCCAGACCGGGGCACGAACCCATGTCCCCTGCATCAGCAGGCGGACTCTCAACCACTGCGCTACCAGGGAAGCCCCTTTCCCCTTTAATTTTATCCAGCTCATTTGGGTACCCTGCTAGAGTCAGTACCAGAAAGCAAGCCACAGACAATGCATGTCATAAGCAATAACCATCCCCCTATATTAGTTAAAACCACCTAGCTTGCTTTCATGTTAATTGTTCTTCTAGGCCTGAATTTACAGCTCATCTATGGTACCTTTTCCTGACCTATTGGTTTAAGGTGTAAATTGGACTTCCTCTTTTGGCTTGCTTATTGGATTTTGGCTTTGTTTATTCCCTAATTTAGTATCCCTCACTGTCTTGAGTTAAAAATTACATTTGCAGCTTTACTTTTGAACAAAGCACAAATAAGCAGACTCTGTCTCTGCCACCTTCTTTTGTCCCGGCTAGGAGAGAGGAGGATCAAGGATGAATCCAACATCTGTTGCTGGGCCATGAAGCAGACTTTTCTGGATTATAGCAAATCACTTAGCAGAAGTGGAAAATGGAATAACCTTTCCTTTTAGCTTTCAGATCATAGAATTTTCTCTGTCCAGGTTCTGTTAGGTGACTGTCTAATTACTAGCAATCATGAGTGATCGTGTTATCCTCAGGACTTTCAGGCATTATCTGTGTCGTTATCCTTTCCTCTTTTCCTAGAACAACTCCTTTGAACAGATCATCCCTGTGCCATGCTTGAGGAAGTCTTTTTTTTTTTTTTCCTACCCAGAGAAATGAAATGGTATTTGGTAGCTTTTAGGAATTCATCCAGACTTTTCATATGACCATTTCTAAAAATTGCTTTTCCCTGACTTACAAATTATGCTGTCACCCCCTAAGATTACAGATCATGCAGTCAGGGACTCAGTGGACCTACCTTTTCTATTGGGAGGACTTTTTCTTATCTGAAATCTTCAGAGTATTTATTTGATTCTTTCTACACATGTCCTATCTCCTGATATTTTCACTGCGCAATCACATAACTTGAGTTCTACCATGATAGTTAATGGCAATGAAGAAACGCCATTTAGGTCCCTTTATTTTGGTTTTTCTGAAGATCTTCGCAAGTGTTTGAGTTTCACCTCTCCTTTCTCAGCAAGGATGATATAACCCTCAAAAAGTCTATTTGCCCTGCAGTTTTGAAAATTGATAAGAACTGAGGATATTACTCATGATTAGATCATGATAAAGGATTTCTATCTCCTTCTTCAAAAGCTACTCAAGTCATTTCACAAAGCATGGGAAGTCTTATTTTATTTCTCTGTGTGTCCTAGAATATTTACATCTTCAGATTCCCTAGCAGAGATTTATCAAAGAGATTACTTTAAAAATCATATTGTTTCCTATAAAATGACAAACGAGTGAGTTATATAGAAGTTCACTTTTCTCTACCTTTTTAAGACCTAAGTATTCTTATTGCCAATCCAAAGTTTAATTTTAATCCAATCCCGTATGCTCCTTAAATTTTCTATATTATAAAAAGTCTTCTTATCCTGAATCATACTTCTTGGTATTTCTATGGTTGACATAGAGTGGGTTCCTTGCAAGACAGGAGATTTTGACTAAACACAGGGGACCTATGAAATGAATATGGACTGTTTGGGGTTATGTTTCAAGGGACTATGGAGAAAATTTATCGTAAGTATAACAACATATCCAAAACGGTGCTTTGTACCAGGGATGGAGTTTCATCAGTGGATGTGGTGCATCATAAATATTAATGGTTGGTGATTCTTCTTTTGTTTTAATCTTAGGTTTTTAGAGTGTCCTGACTTGTTTTTTCAAAGCTTGCTCTTTGGATAATAGCTTTAACTGTAGTACAGCCTTATTATTGGCTAGGCTTTAGCTACCATATCTTAATTTCTAACATAAAAGGTTATGTTTTGAAAATTTTTTTTTTCCTTTTAGATCGATTTTTCCTGTCCACCCCTCCTTCAGAATCATTGCCTTAGCAGAACCCCCTGTTACTGGAAGCACGGCACAGCAGTGGCTGGGACCAGAATTCTTAACCATGTTCTTTTTCCATTACATGAAACCACTTGTCAAAAGTGAAGAAATCCAAGTGATTAAGGAAATGGTAAGAGTGAGGCCAGCTCTAGCCTGTTGCCTTCAGCTGTTCTCTTTTTAAGGTCTTTGTGACACCTGCTTGAGCAGAGTTGGATATTTTGGACTTTTTCTCACTGTTAATTTCCAGATTTCCTCATAAAATGGTTCTCAGATGTCAACATTTTTCAAACTCATCTGGAGGGCTTGTTAAATGACAGATTGCCAAGTCGGTGGTTCTGGGATGGAACATGAGAATTTGCACTTCTAAAGGTGATGCTGACAGCTGCTGGTCTGGGGACCACACTTTGAGAACCATGAATGTTAGGCTATCTCTCCGTTTTCCTCATGTGGAAGCAGTTTGGGGATTCCTTTTCCTTTTATATTCAGCCGAAGGTGACTAAATTTTAAGTTCCTACTATTAGGAGAGGCCAAATATATTTTAGTTCCTTAGGTTTTGTAGAAAATACTAAGTAGTGGTCCCCTGGGGATTGTAATATATCCTATACTTAACTGATTAGTTGTCTAGTGGCTTGTCGTGTATGTAAACTATTATTGCAGTGTCTGCCTTAACCAAGCACTGTGTTTAGCACGTTTGGAGTTCTAGAGCTGCACTATTCAGTGTAGTAGCACTAGCCACATTAAATCAAATTCAAAAATTCAGTTTCTCAGTCTTATTTCAAGTGGCCGATAGCATAGATAAAGAACATTGCCATCATCACAGAGAGTTCTATTGGACAGTACTATTCTAGATCACTAATAATTAACTTTTTACATAAATGCGCTCATCCCCTTTGAAATACCAGAATGAATTAATTAATTTTAGGTCTTATGAGCATGGTTGTGGATAAGGGCATAGGCTTTAAAGTCAAATAGCTTGCCTTTAAATGTCAAATCCACTACTGACGAGCTTCTAGGTCGTGAGTAAATTACTCAACTGTAGGCTCTTCATCTGAAGATGGGGATGATACTACTTCTTACATCACAGGATTGATTTAAAGAATAAATGAGTATGTACTGAATAGAGCTTCAAATTTTAAAAGTTCCAATTACTTAAATGCCCAAAGAAACCCTGAGCAGTTTATTTCTGAAATAGTCACGTGATACCAGTCATTGTTGTAACAACTCCTGTTCTTTTTAAATTAAAATTTTAAACTTGTTATTATTTATGTAAAAATTTCTTATTATTCAATACAAATACATATTTAATTAGTTTAAAATTGGTGTACTTAAAAGCAATCAGTATATGTTTTGGGGCAACTGTTCTTCAGCGTTCATTGATAAATAGATCATGCCCCTCAGGTATGTGGTTGGTTTTTATTTATTTATTTACCTTAATGAAGTATAGTTGATTTACAATGTTGTGTTAATTTCTACTGTACAGCAAAGTGATTCAGTAATGCATATATATACATTCTTATTCGTATTCTTTTCCATTATGGTTTATCACAGGATATTGAATATAATTCCCTGTGCTATACAGTAGGACCTTGTTGTTTATCCATTCTCTGTATAATAGTTTGCATCTACTAATCCCAAACTCCCAATCCATCCTTTCCCCACCCACCAGGTATGTGGTTTTAAAGTCCTTGAAAAAATGGACAGCTTGAGCAACCGCCCTTTATACAAGGATACCTTACATCTCTTAGTAGACATAGATATAAGATTACTACTAAATGAAGGAGTTTGGTTTCAGTAAGAAAAGTGCCTAAATTAGAGTTGAAGCTAACAAAAAAGGATATAATATATGAAAAGTTTCTTATGGGTACACTCTGTGCCAGTTTTTAATTGGTTAGAGGCTCCTTTCAGTTTTGTCCTGGTGATGGAATTGGAAATGAAGAGTGGCCTGGTTTTGATTACCTGATTCTTTTTCTTTTTTTAATTGAAGTATAGTTGATTTATAATATTGTGTTAATTACTGCTGTACAGCAAGGTACTCAGTTATACATATATATACATTCTTTTTCACATTCTTTTTCATTATGGTTTATCACAGGATATTGAATATAGTTCCCTGTGCTATACAGAAGGACCTTGTTGTTCATCCATTCTATATATGCCAGTTTGCATCTGCTAATCCCAAACTCCCAATCCATCCCTTTCCCACCCTTCTCCCCTTTGGCAAGTCTATTCTCTATGTCTGTGATTCTGTTTCTGTTTCATAGATAGGTTCATTTGTCATATTTTAGATTCTACATATAAGTGATCTCATACAGTGTTTATCTTTCTCTTTCTGACTTACTTCATTTAGTATGGTAATCTCTAGTTGCATCCATGTTGCTGCAAACGGCATTATTTCATTCTTTTTTGTGGCTGAGGAGTATTCAATTGTATATATGTACCACATCTTTTTTACCTGATTCTTAAAGAGAAAGCAGAGGCAGATGTGTTTCCTGAGAAAATGAATAAGCAAATTTATCCACAGGTTAAACATGATACCTATAATCAGAGATTTCAAAAATTATAATTCTAATATTGTTTGATAAGTAGCCATAATTTCTGGTTGATTGATCATATATCCCAATTTATTCTTTCTTTCCTTAATTCTCTTATAAAATAGGTCCCAAATATGCCTCAGGAAGCTTTGGACAAATTGTTATCATTTACACACAAACTCAGAGAGACACAGGATCCAACAGTAAGTCTGGGTTATTTTCCATAGGATTTTCTGTTGTTGACATGCTGCTTTATATTCTTAGAGTTCAGTGCTGTAAAATCTATTTTTTAAGCTGATATATTTATTCCTTATGCTATGCTTTCTCCTATGTATATATCTTACTGTTTCAATGACTTTAACATTTCTTCCAGCTCCTCATGGCTGGTGTCATAGAAAACAACTTTTAACTTTAGGGGAGTACTTGGGTATTCCAGGAGGTTTGGGTCTACTTCTCTGTCTCCTGTGCCGAGCAATCTCATGTATTCTTATGGCTTCAAGTATCACCTCTGTGTTAATGCCTGCAATTTTATCTTCAGTTTCTAACTTCTTCCTCACTGATTCTCTATTTCGGATTGTATTTACATTTTGGGATGTTATAGGGGCAGGAAACTTTTACCTTCTTTTGTTCTAGGTCCTTTGGCTAGCCTAGTAATTAAATTGACATGACACAGTTTAATAGGAGAAAAACAACAAATTTAATTTTGTACATGCAGAAGCCCCATAAAAATCTGAAACTCAAAAAGTGACCAAAGCAGGTAGCTTTTATACCTTTTAGTCAAAGAAACAATAAAATTCTGAAGAACTGATAACACAAAGAAGTTTGGGCTTGGGGTAGTAATTAAGTGAAGAAGAAACAAGGTTTATATAGCCTTCTCAGTCCTAAATTTCCTATTTCTGGTGATAAGGATGCTTTCTACCCTCCTGGTACAGGGAGGGTGTCTGTTTCATGGGAGATTCATTTCCTGCTTTCAGGGGGACAAAGGAGGGTCAGAGCGTCCTTGCACCAGCTAAGTCCCATCCTGGTGCCTGGCACATACTAGAAAATTAACAAATGTTTGCTGAGTGCATGAATAAATTAATTAATTAGTTATTAATTTATTTAGTAGATTTCCCTGGAGTTTTCTCTCCCAGAGAACATTACATTTTCATAAAAGAAATGAGGAAAAATAGAAAATTTAGTTTTAATAATTTTTGAAAAGACTTTTCATATTTTTAAGCTGAATTCCTATTATTAATCATGTTAATCCAAAAAAAAACCCTTGAGGTGTGCTCTTAAACTGAATAACCATGGTAACTAAGGGAATGTGCTCACATCCTCACCCTTTTTTTGCAAGGTAAAACTGCAGTTAGAAATTTGATATTATAAGTGTTAAGTACATTAGGATTTTTAAATTAAAAGTACATTCTCAATTTTCAGTTGGTAATAATGTGAGAACAGAAATAGCAAACCCTTTACTCAACACATAAGTGGCTAAACTTCTTTCTGATTTAATCCTGGATGTTATTGCAAAGCATTTTGGTATTATCAACTGATGTGGTATTTTTTTTTTTCTTTTTTTTTTTTTGCGGTATGCGGGCCTCTCACTGTTGTGGCCTCTCCCGTTGTGGAGCACAGGCTCCGGACGCGCAGGCTCAGCGGCCATGGCTCATGGGCCCAGCCGCTCCGCGGCATGTGGGATCCTCCCGGACCGGGGCACGAACCCGTGTCCCCTGCATTGGCAGGCGGACTCTCAACCACTGCGCCGCCAGGGAAGCCCTGATGTGGTATTTTTTAAACTCATGAGAAGTCCTTACTGATCACTGGAATGAAATGTGAAGCCTGAATTCAGTGTCATGTTTGGAATTAGGTTAGAATTTTGTAACCTGGAAAGTTACTGTATGGTTTAATAGGACTCTTGTCATAAGAATCTTCTGGTTGGAGTCATTTGTCATACATTTTCCATGATTAAAATAGGAATTTTTCATGGTCTCAAATATTAAGATGAGAATTACTATCATATTTAACTTCTAATACTTTCGATCATAGTGGCTGAAACAACCTTATCCTTAATTCTTCCTACTTTCTCACATCCGTCCTTCTTTCTCGTATCCATAAGTTGCCAAGTCCTTTGAAACATTGGTCTGATCCCTTCTCCCGCTTCTTATTGCCAGTAACCTTACTGTAGGACTTTCTCTCTTTATAAGTAGGTAACTGAAGTAGCTTTCTGATTCCTGTCTCAGTTTTCTCTGTCCTTAAACTACTTTGTATATTCCTGCCAGTTTAGTCTTTCTAAAATCATGTTACTAAGTCCTATTGCCTTTAGAAGAAGGGCCAAACTCCTCAAAAAGTGATTTACGGGTCTTTGATATTAGGGAGCAAGCTTTCCAGCAGGACCCTCTAGTAAAGCTGGGCTGGTTTCCTCACATTCTGCTTGTATTTCTGTTCCTGTTGCTTTCGTGCCTTTGTTCATAGCATTTCTGCTACCCATTTGAACATTTTAAGCCCCTATAGCAGTTTTGTCAAGTGCTCCACTTATTTTTACATTAAATTATATGCTATTTTGAATTGCAATTTATGCTTTCTTATATGTAAATATTGTCTCCATGTCTAGAATGCAAATTTGTTGAAGAAGTCTGAGTCAAATGTTTTGCTTTTGAGTTCTTTGTAACTTAGAACGTGTTTTTTAATAGAAAAAAGGATATGTCATAAATGGTGGTCATGCTCCTAATCTAGTCCCCAAAGGAGTGTTTAACTCATGTTGTAGCTGAAATATAATGCTAATAACAGCAGTCCAACATCTCATGGAGCTGTGAAATACACGATAAAGGAGAAACCAATTCACTTTCTACTTCCTTGGGATGTACAGAGATGGGCTTAAGCGAAGTGATAAAAGGAACAAACAACGTAGTGTAGTTTTGGCATCCTCCTACCATCCATTCTGAATCCTCGGTTAATTTAATAGAGTCTCCTTCTCCATTTCCTCTGGTGCTCAGGGCCACTTTATTGCCCTTGTCAGACTCTGTGACATCTCACCCTGGTCTCTTCTGTGCCTCCCCACCACCACCACCAGTGGACCAGTTTACTTCAAAAGTTCTCCTCTTCTCTTGATTTTCAGTGAAAACCACTATCTTCTAATGCTGCTGATCTTAGTTAGACATTAGGCGAGTAATAATCTGATGCATTAGATTCCTACTAATGTGTAGGTCCCGTTCCCTTCCTCTGTTAGATTTTTTTCATTTTGAAGAGGCTGACTTTAAATAATAATTGCTGGACTTCCCTGGTTGCGCAGTGGTTAAGAATCCACCTGCCAATGCAGGAGACACAGGTTCAATCCCTGGTCTGGGAAGATCCCACATGCTGTGGAGCAGCTAAGCCCGCAAGCCACAACTACTGAGCCCTCGCGCCACCGCTACTGAAGCCCGCATACCCTAGAGCCTGCGTGCCGCAACTACTGAGCCCATGCGCCACAATTACTGAAGCTTGCGTGCTCTAGGGCCCGCATGCTGCAACTACTGAGCCCATGTGCACCATGAGGAAACTGGGGCTTCAAGAGACTAAGAAACTTGCCAGAATCAACACAGCTAATAAACGGAAGACCGATTTGTCTGACTCCAAAGCTTATAAACTTTACTATTACATTATGCTGCCTGCTAAGGTAATTTCAAATTCAAGTCAACAAATATTCATGGATACTTACCATGTCCTGAGTTCTATACTAGCCCCTCTATTAATGGGATTTGGGGAAGAGTAAGAACACAAAGGGAAATTATTCTGACAGTGTCAGAGAAGGATTCCAAACTGTAAGCTGCCCCCCAAGTGACAACTGGTTGACACCTCTATAATCAGAAGGCTAAATTGTCCACAACTCCTTCTCTATTTCAGAAGTCATAGATTTACTTAAAACTGTAAGCATTTCTGGCCATCTTAACAGTTTGGCTTTGTGTAAGCAGGAAAAAAAAATGAACAAATGGTTAATTGTACATAAGGGCTATTTGTAAGTCAGGTTCAATCTGTACAATGTAACATCTTTCCTCCATCCAGCCTCCTCCCCCCCCAAAAAAACATATATGCACAGTACTTTAATTGAATTTAATTAATAAATAGTTTTTATGGAATTTTTTAAAAATGTCTTTAAGGATGTTTTAAGTGTAAATTGGTTTCTGTTTATTTTATTTGTAATTCATTAACAGTACATATTTATTTTAAGTTTGGCCTTGTCCTTAGGAATAATGAATTCTGCTATGATACCCATCCAAGGGGACTTTCAGCAAGTTGCAACAAGACTCTTAACAGCCTGTCTTTGCCTTTTGGTAGGCGCAGTCATTGGCAGCATCCCTTTCTACCAGACAGCTGTTGAGGATTTCTCGTCGGCTGTCACAGTACCCTAACGAAAATCTTCACAGTGCTGTCACTAAAGCCTGTCTTTCCAGGTAACCATATTCTCCTTTCTCACTGAATTCAACTTTCTGGGTCTTTGCTAAAACAGTGACGTAAGTTTCATAGTCTGTACTCACAGGTCTGGAAAAAGTATCAGTCTGAATATGTAGCTATTTCAGCCTTGTGTTCAGTTTTTACAACATATATTACCTTACTTAGGCATAGTAATAAATTAAAGAGATTTTTATAGATGAGAAAACTAAGTCACTCAAATCAGACAGTAGTAAATAAGTAAAAGTAGGTTTGATAGTTGAACACTGGCTCATGTGTCTTCTGAGCGAGTGCTCTTATGTACTTAGCACCTCCCAAATTTGCACTGGAACTTTCCATGCTTGGTAGTACTGTCCTGTCACCCAAATTTGACAAAACTAACATCTTTTCAGTCTACACTAATATTTTTCATACTTGTTTGGAAATTATTAATAAAGCATCAGCTTATATAATTTCCTTACAGAACCATACTTGCATGAAACTATTTTAAAAGAATAATAAGAAAAGATTAATAGCAATGTCCGATAGACCTGGAGATTTCTTTTAGACTCTTTTCATATGATCTGGTAATTATTTTTATGGTGGTTATACCTGTTGTCCATTCATTCCTTGATATATTAAAGGAATTAAAAGAGAATCTATATTCAGCTTAGGAGGATCTCTAACGGCCCTCTATAAGTTTTCAGCTTAGTGGACAATTTTTCTTGTAGTTAAAGTAAGCTCCTTATGTTGCAACTTGAATTTGTTCTGTGGTGAAATGAGGCTAAAATGAGGTTTGTTTCCAGTGTCTTTGGGGTACTTCTTTGAATAACTAATAATTATGAGAAATAATAAAGTTGATTCTCCTTTTCTTTTAAGTAGATTAATATTAATCTACTTAAAAGTAGATTTTCATTTGGAAAATGAAAATTTTCATTTGGAAGATCCAAATGAAAATTAGAAAAAAACATGCTTCAATTGCCTACTTTTTAGGCTCATGAACTGAAGAAATTATTGGGTTGCCCAAAAAGTTCGTTCTTTTTGGGCAACCCAATATATACAGAAAGATTCATTATCTACCCAGTGTTTCCTTAGTCAGAACTTGGTTATAGATGTGTATTAATAGAAGTAAATAGTCAATGCCAAGTAATACAAACAGTTTCAGAGCCTAAGGGAAAATAATACTTTGGAATGAATGAAATAATCATACACAAAGCATTCTAGAGACCGTTCTAGAGAGCAAACAGTGAAAACAAAACAGTTCACTCTGAGTCTAGCGTAATCTTGATGCCTAAACCAGACAAGAATAATGTGTGAAAGGAAAATTATAAATCAAATGCATGGAATGTGAACAAAAATCCTAAATGAAATCCAATTGTAGCTAAATATATATCATATATATTTATATGATATATATAATTTATTTATATATATAAATAAACTATGAGCAATTTGGAGTTATCTCAAGAATGTGAAGATTTACTATTCTTTTTTAAAATTCACCATATTAACATATTACTGAGAAGAATATCATTTAAATAAATCAGTAAAAAGGATTGGATAAAACTCAACAGCCAAACTTATAAACAAGCCAAAGCAAAAATAAGCCAAAAATATTCTTAGTTAACCATGAATGGACGGAAAATTCTTTAATCTGATAAAGGGTATCTACTAAAACTTTATAGCGAACATTCTTATGGTAAAATACTTGGCTCATTCCCTTTAGAGTTAGAAACAAAACAGGAATGTCACCTTTCTATACTTTTAGATTGGCTAAAGATTATATGATTGGCTACCTAAAAAATTCAAAAGAAGCTACATATAAACTACATATTAGAACAAATAAAATATAATGAGATTACTTATGCACCCAAGTCAGTGATATTCCTATATTCCAGCAAAAATCAATAAGGAAGTCTAATTTTTAAAAATAATACCATTCAAAATAATAATGGAAAGCTTTGAGCATCTAAGAATAAATCTGATGAGTGACATATAATGCTTTTATGGAGAAAAACATAAATCTTTATTAAAAGCTATAAAAGATAGCTGTGGGAAATGGGAAACTGTACTATGTTCATGAAAGGGAATATTAAGTATTGTCAGGCTGTTTGTTTCCCCCCCAAGTTGATATGTAGATATAATTTGGTCAAATACAACCAAGGTTATACTGAATTAGACAAGCTGATCTCGAAATTAATATAAAGGGCCAATAATATCCAAAGAAATTTTAAGGAAGATTTAAGTGGTGTGCTTTCTCCATCAGATATCAAGATCCATTATACAGTTATATTTACTTACTTATTTATTTATTTTTAACATTTTTATTGGGGTATAATTGCTTTACAATGGTGTGTTAGTTTCTGCTTTATAACAAAGTGAATCAGTTATACATATACATATGTTCCCATATGTCTTCCCTCTTGCGTCTCCCTCCCTCCCACCCTCCCTATCCCACCCCTCCAGGCTGTCACAAAGCACCGAGCCGATATCCCTGTGCCATGCGGCTGCTTCCCACTAGCTATCTACCTTACTACGTTTGTTAGTGTGTATATGTCCATGACTCTCTCTCGCCCTGTCACAGCTCACCCTTCCCCCTCCCCACATCCTCAAGTCCGTTCTCCAGTAGGTCTGCGTCTTTATTCCTGTCTTACCCCTAGGTTCTTCATGACATTTTTTTTTTCTTAAATTCCATATATATGTGTTAGCATACAGTATTTGTCTTTTTCTTTCTGACTTACTTCACTCTGTATGACAGACTCTAGGTCTATCCACCTCATTACAAATAACTCGATTTAGTTTCTTTTTATGGCTGAGTAATGTTCCATTGTATATATGTGCCACATCTTCTTTATCCATTCATCCGATGATGGGCACTTAGGTTGTTTCCATCTCCGGGCTATTGTAAATAGAGCTGCAATGAACATTTTGGTACATGACTCTTTTTGAATTTTGGTTTTCTCAGGGTATATGCCCAGTAGTGGGATTGCTGGGTCATATGGTAGTTCTATTTGTAGTTTTTTAAGGAACCTCCATACTGTTCTCCATAGTGGCTGAACCAATTCACATTCCCACCAGCAGTGCAAGAGTGTTCCCTTTTCTCCACACCCTCTCCAGCATTTATTGTTTCTAGATTTTTTGATGATGGCCATTCTGACTGGTGTGAGATGATATCTCATTGTAGTTTTGATTTGCATTTTAAGTGTGGTATCGGTGCTAGAAAAGACAAATAGACCATTAGAATAGACTACAGAGCCCTGAAACAGCCCCACATATTTCTGGGAACTTAGTATATGTTAGAGGTAGCATTATGAATTAGTGTGGGAATGGATGGACTTGTCGATAAATGGTTAAAAATAAAAAATATCCACTTTATTCCCATACAGAAATGTAAAATCCAGACATATGACAAAAACACCGTAAGCCACTCTACAAGTTATAAGCCACAAACTAAGAGATGTTTCACAAGATTTCTAATCTCAAAAGGATTGCTATTCAGGAACTATAAAGTATACAAATTAATGAGATAAAAGCATCACCTCTAAATGGCAAGAGGATTAATAGATGTGCAGGAAAAGTTAATTCAGATAACCAACAAACATTTGAAAAGATGCTCAACTTACTATTGATCAGGGAAAATGACATTTAAAACAATAATCCGCTATCATTTTATACTTTTACAATTTTTACCTGTAAAAATAGCATTTTCCATGAGCAGAATGAAATGGAATTTCATGACTGCTGTTGGGATGGAAGTCTTGTCAGTTTGGGGGTGATCTTACAGTATCTTTATGCCTTAATATATTAATACTCTATGAATTGACAATTCTACTTCTTGATAATCACCTTAGAGATAGATTTACATGTATGTATAAGGAAGCATGTAGAAGAATGTTCATTGCATCATTGTTTCTAAGAATGAAAAATGGGAAACAACCTATCAGTCCATCAGTAGGGAATGAATATATAAACTGACATATTCATATAATGAGGTACTATACAGCAGTTAAAATGAAATAGATCTACATGTATCAACAGATATGGATCATGACAACATCAAGTCAAAAGTTTGAAAGAGGAGATTTCGTATATGATGCCATTTATATAAAAGTTTAAATACAATAAAAGTGCAATATATTTTTTACTTACACATATGCAGCAAAATAAAAATATGGACAAGAAAGGTATACACCAATTTCAGAGTAAGAGTTAGCTTCAGGGATAGAGAGAGATGAATACAATACTTAATATACTGTAATTTTCTGTATGCTTGAAGTAGTTCATGGTTAAAACTATTTAAAAACTAAAAAATACTTTCCATATTCATACAAATATTTCACTGAATCAAATAATACATTTTTCCACTGTTATCAACTGAACACAGTAAAATTCTATTTTGTTACCACCCCATGACCCTTTGCAAATAGTAAAACAGCTGTCTTGTTTATGTATCATATGTTGACTTTAGCAAGGCTGCAGAGTCAAAAGCCTTTTTATTAACCTTCTCTTTAGGATAGCACAATGGCAGGAAGGAACAACAAAAAACATTTCATAGAAAATTTTAAAACAAAAATATAATATGTTTTATATTCATGAAGTCTATTATTAAGCAGACAAAATCAAAAGAAACTCTCTAGCCTAAATTTGTTAAACATTAAATTTATTAAATATTAACTTGGCTCTTTTATGTTGTTAATTTAATGTTAAAAATATTTTTCATTTATGTATTGTTTATGCCAGTTGAGTTCTGACTGGAACATTTCTTCATCTGAGGAAATGGCTCCCTAAGCACCTCTCATAGCCTATAATAGGTGCATCAAGTCTTGGAGCTAGATGCGTAATTCATTTTAGGTAGTTGAAAACCTAAGAGGCCAAAAGGAAGAAAACTTACAAGGTTAAGAAGATATCAGGTATTCTGTATTCCAAAAATTACTTTACTGTGGAAGAGTTAACTAGAAATCCCTATAAAAAGAGTTTTACTCCATTCGAGTATTTTGCATTACATTAAATTATTTACTTTTGGAAAATCGTGGGGTGATGATCCCTTAGCATAGAAATTTGGGGCAGAGTTATAAGAATTTAATCAGAAATGAAGATTAACTACCTTTGACATTGAGGTTATGAGGAAATTTTCCATTCATCAAAAACTTAGTTTCTGTACAGTATTTTTCAAAATTCCCTTGTGACATAAAATGAATAACAACTATATAAAATTTCCACTGTTTAAGTTATTAGCTAATTAATTTTTCAAAGTTATAAGCCTGCTAGAACTAATACACAGTGTTAAATGAGTATAATGATTATTGTGGGTGTGAATTTTTTGTTTTCCTGAAGAATGATTTTGTTTGCAGGAAAGACTGTTCAGGAATTTTTGGCTTAAAAACTGCTGTTCAGTTTTTTGTGTTATTTTTTTTTAAACATTTTTATTGGAGTATATTGACTTACAGTGGTGTGCTAGTTTCTGCTTTGTAACAGAGTGAATCAGTTATAGATATACATATATCCCTATATCTCTTCTTTTTGTGTCTCCCTCCCGCTCACCCTCCCTATCCCACCCTTCTAGCTGGTCACAAAGCACCGAGCTGATCTCCCTGTGCTGTGTAACTGCTTCCCACTAGCTATCTATTTTACATTTGGTAGTGTATATATGTACATATATAGACTACCACCCTCTCATTTTGTCGCAGCTTACCCTTCCCCCTCCCTGTGTCCTCAAGCCCATTCTCCAGGATGTCTGCATCTTTATTCCCATCTTGCCCCTAGGTTCTTCATGACCACTTTTTTTTTTTTTTAGATTCCATATATATGTGTTAGTATATGGTATTTGTTTTTCTCTTTCTGACTTACTTCACTCTGTGTGACAGACTCTAGGTCCATCCACCTCACTACAAATAACTCAATTTCGTTTCTTTTTATGGCTAATATTCCATTGTATATATGTGCCACATATTCTTTATCCATTCATCTGTCGATGGACACTTAGGTTGCTTCCAGTCCTGGCTATTGTAAATAGAGCTGCAATGAACATTGTGGTACATGACTCTTTTTGAATTTTGGTTTTCTCAGGGTATATGCCCAATAGTTGGATTGCTGGGTCGTATGGTAGTTCTATTTTTAGTTTTTTAAGGAACCTCCATACTGTTCTCCATAGTGACTGTATCAATTTACATTCCCACCAACAGTGTATGAGAGTTCCCTTGTCTCCACACCCTGTCCAGCATTTATTATTTGTAGATTTTTTGATGATGGCCATTCTGACCGGTGTGAGATGGTATCGCATTGTAGTTTTGATTTGCATTTCTTGAATGATTAATGATGTTGAACATTTTTTTAAAAATGTGTTTGTTGGCAATCTGTATATCTTCTTTGGAGAAATGTCTATTTAGGTCTTCTGCCCATTTTTGGATTGGGTTGTTTGTTTTTTTGATATTGAGCTGCATGACCTACTTGTAAATTTGGAGATTAATCCTTTGTCAGTTGCTTCATTTGCAAATATTTTCTCCCATTCTGAAGGTTGTCTTTTCGTCTTGTTTATGGTTTCCTTTGCTGTGCAAAAGCTTTGAAGTTTCATTAGGTCTCATTTGTTTATTTTTGTCTTTATTTCCATTTCCCTAGGAGGTGGGTCAAATAGGATCTTGCTGTGATTTATGTCATAAAGTGTTCTGCCTATATTTTCCTCTAAGAGTTTGATAGTGTCTGGCCTTACATTTAGGTCTTTAATCCATTTTGAGTTTATTTTTGTGTATGGTATTAGGTAGTGTTCTAATTTCATTCTTTTACATGTAGCTGTCCAACTTTCCCAGGAGCACTTATTGAAGAGGCTGTCTTTTCTCCATTGTATATTCTTACCTCCTTTGTCAAAGATAATGTGATCATATGTGTGTGGGTTTATCTCTGGGCTTTCTATCCTGTTCCATTGACCTATATTTCTGTTTTTGTGCCAGTGCCATACTGTCTTGATTACTGTACCTTTGTAGTATAGTCTGAAGTCCCGGAGCCTGATTCCTCCAGCTCCGTTTTTCTTTATCAGGATTGCTTTGGCTATTCGGGGTGTTTTGTGTTTCCGTACAAATTGTGCAATTTTTTGCTCTAGTTCTGTGAAAAATGCCGTTGGTACTTTGATAGGGATTGCATTGAATCTGTAGATTGCATTGGGTAGTATAGTCATTTTCACAATGTTGATTCTTCCAATCCAAGAAAATGGTATATCTTTCCATCTATTTGTATCATCCTTAACTTCTGTCATCAGTGACTTATAATTTTCTGCATACAGGTCTTTTGTCTCGTTAGGGAGGTTTATTCCTAGGTAGTTTATTCTTTTTGTTGCAATGGTAAATGGGAGTGTTTTCTTAATTTCACTTTCATCATTAGTATATAGGAATGCCAGAGATTTCTGTGCATTGATTTTGTATCCTGCTACTTTACCAAATTCATTGATTAGCTCTAGTAGTTTTCTGGTAGCATCTTTAGGATTCTCTATGTATAGTATCATGTCATCTGGAAACAGTGACAGCTTTACTTCTTCTTTTCCGATTTGGATTCCTTTTATTTCTTTTACTTCTCTGATTGCTGTGGCTAAAACTTCTGAAACTATGTTGAATAGTAGTGGTGAGTGTGGGCCACCTTGTCTTGTTCGTGATCTTGGTGGAAATGGTTTCAGTTTTTCACCACTGAGGATGATGTTTGCTGTGGGTTTGTCATATATGGCCTTTATTATGTTGAGGTAAGTTTGCTCTATGCCTACTTTCTGGAGCGTTTTTATCATAAATGGGTGTTGAATTTTGTCAAAAGCTTTCTCTGCATCTGTTGAGATGATCATATGGTTTTTCTCCTTCAATTTGTTAATATGGTGTATCACATTGACTGATTTGCGTATATTGAAGAATCCTTGCATTCCTGGGATAAATCCCACTTGATCATGGTGTATAATCCTTTTCATGTGCTGTTGGATTCTGTTTGCTAATATTTTGTTGAGGATTTTTGCATCTATGTTCATCAGTGATATTGGTCTGTAGTTTTCTTTTATTGTGGCTTCTTTGTCTGGTTTTGGTATCAGGGTGATGGTTGCCTCGTAGAATGAGTTTGGGAGTGCTCCTTCCTCTGCTATATTTTGGAAGAGTTTGAGCAGGATAGGTGTTAGCTCTTCTCTAAATGTTTGATAGAATTCGCCTGTGAAGCCATCTGGTCCTGGGCTTTTGTTTGTTGGAAGATTTTTAATCACAGTTTCAATATCAGTGCTTGTGATTAGTCTGCTCATATTTTCTATTTCTTCCTGGTTCAGTCTTGGAAGGTTGTGCATTTCTAAGAATTTTTCCATTTCTTCCAGGTTGTCCATTTGATTGGCATAGAGTTGCTTGTAGTAATCTCTCATGATCCTTTGTATTTCTACAGTGTCATTTGTTACCTCCCCTTTTTCATTTCTAATTCTATTGATTTGAGTCTTCTCCCTTTTTTTCTTGATGAGTCTGGCTAATGGTTTATCAATTTTGTTTATCTTCTCAAAGAACTAGCTTTTAGTTTTACTGATCTTTGCTATCATTTCCTTCATTTCGTTTCATTTATTTCTGATCTGATCTTTATGATTTCTTTCCTTCTGCTAACTTTGGGGTTTCTTTGCTCTTCTTTCTCTAATTGCTTTAGGTGTAAGGTTAGGTTGTTTATTTGAGATGTTTCTTGTTTCTTAAGGTAGAATTGTATTGCTATAAACTTCCCTCTTAGAACTGCTTTTGCTGCATCCCATAGGTTTTGGGTCGTCGTGTTTTCATTGTCATTCGTTTCTAGGTATTTTTTGATTTCCTCTTTGATTTCTTCAGTGATCTCTTGGTTATTAAGTAGTGTATTGTTTAGCCTCCATGTGTTTGTAGTTTTTACAGACTTTTTCCTGTAATTGATATCTAGTCTCATAGCGTTGTGGTCGGAAAAGATACTTGATATGATTTCAATTTTCTTAATTTTACCAAGGCTTGTTTTGTGACCCAAGATACAATCTATCCTGAAGAATGTTCCATGAGCACTTGAGAAGAGAGTGTATTCTGTTGCTTTTGGATGGAATGTACTATAAGTATCAATTAAGTCCATCTTATTTAATGTATCATTTAAAGCTTGCGTTTCCTTATTTGTTTTCATTTTGGATGATCTGTCCATTGGTGAAAGTGGGGTGTTAAAGTCCCCTAATATGATTGTGTTATTGTTGATTTTCCCTTTTATGGCTGTTATTATTTGCCTTATGTATTGAGGTGCTCCTATGTTGGGTGCATAAATATTTACAATTGTTATATCTTCTTCTTGGATTGATCCCTTGATCATTATGTAGTGTCCTTCTTTGTCTCTTGTAATAGTCTTTGTTTTAAAGTCTGTTTTGTCTCATATGAGAATTGCTACTCCAGCTTTCTTCTGATTTCCAACATCTCTTTTATTAAAGCTTATACTCAAGGCTATGGGAACCACCAAAGATTTAGAGCTATGGAAAACCTAAATTAGAAGTGTATGTTTTAGTATGTTTATTTGAAACATAGGGTTAGTTTATAGTAATATAGTACAGGCAACCATGGATTAAAAAGTAGTTCTGTGGGCTCACTTGTGATCATAAATTCCAGATATAACTTTATTTATGTGTGAGGGAAACTCTGTTTTCATGTTCTAAGCCTGTCATATTAATACAATGGAATTGTAAATATAGAATGCCTCTGTCACTCACAAGATAGTTGTTTTGACAACATACATATAGAAGAGATAAACAGGTATATTTTTTAAATGGAAGGAAAAATCAAGCTGAATAATCTTAAAGTCATCTAATAATTTTTATTAGAAAATAAAGAAAACCTCATTAATCCACCTCCACTAATCTGAATTTTTGATTGCCCATCTGAAGTAGGTTAAATTGTGGTTGTCTTATCTATTTAAGAAAATTTGAATAGCCAGTTAAATAAGATGTATGAGGTATACTAAATCCATTTTAAAAAGCAAATTCTTTTCATTCTTGTCCTGCAAAATGTTGTATATAAACACATACTGCTAATTACACATTAGTTTTCTTTATTAAAGGTGATTCAACAAACATACTTCATCTTCACACATACTTGAAGTTTATATTTATTCTGAAATATTTTATTATCTAGCTTTCACAGATCAAGACTGATCATCCTTAATTCGTTATAATTAGTAAGAGAGAGAGTGAGTGAGTCTGTCTGTCTAAGTGTCAAAAGATATTTGGGAATCATAGAGAGCTTTGACTTTATCAATCCATCCTTCCCACCCCACCAGATTTTTACCAAGCCTTGCAAGGTCAGCATTAGAGAAAAATCTGGCAGATGCTACAATAGAAATAAGTACTGACAATAACCTGGAGCCAGAATTGGAGGATTACAAATGTAAGTATTTGATTTGTTTCTTTTTTAAGTGAAATAGTATTTATTAAGCATTTGTATTGTTTATTATTTTAATTTCAATTAAAAATGTTTTTGGTTTCTACCCATCTTGTTTTATGTATTGCGTTGAAAAAATGAATCTTTTATTTTAAAAAAAATGTTTCCAGATACCAGATATAGTTCCTCCCCCAAGAGTTGCAATTGACATGAATATATTAAAGGCTCAGAGAATTCCTACTGTAAATAAACATGTAATTTTGTTTTACCTTTTATTCCAAATGTATATTTCACCACAGGTTCTAGCAATCTGTTTTCTTTGCACAAGATTTACATTTTGGGGACTACCAGTGTCCTACATGTCATGTTTTGGAAACTGTTCTAGGTTGATGTAGACTAAACTGATATTCAGAGTCCCATTTCATGCCTTCTTCCTCCTTTCATTTCCACCCGTATTGTCTTCTGTGGTACTTTTCTTCTTGATAGCCATAAGTGTAATTTAGAGTTTTGGGGAAGTTTAGATCTTCCTGTAAAAGTACCCTATTCTTCATTTAAAGCACAATGAAAGGTTCTCTGTTTTTTGAGGGTAATTACCTGTCTTATCAAAATATCCAATGTGTGATCACTCTCTAAAGGGGAGACTTATTGTGGCTCTCTTTATAGATGTTTTTAATAGTCGGGGCTACATCGAGATAAGAATTTGATGTTAAGGAAATAGGTGACTCTTTTAGAGTAAAATTATAAATTCAACATACTGATGGATCTGGGTACAGATACGCAGAGCCAACTCAAAGAGACAGAGTAACTCTGGGATTTGGAGATTCAGAACATTACTTACTTGAATGGTTTAACGTATCCAAAGAAAGACTGCATCATTCAGACTATAGATTGTTTAGTCTTGGCAACAGGCCAGTGTTAGCAGTCCCCATCTAAGCCTTGCATAGGAGGTAAGGAGCCTAAGTTAAGCAACTTTTGATTCATCTGGTCCCATTCAGTTTTAATATCATCTCTGTTGTAGAGAATTCATGTAATTCATTCTCCTTGTTCAGAGGATAAGTTTCACCAAAAAACCTTCTGATGAGGATTTGGCTTTCCACGCAAGGCTCCGTCTATATAAAATGCTGATATGGCAACAAGTGTATCATATAGTCTCTATGAAATTTGCAGTTTTCACTGCAATGTAATATTGCAGTTCTGGTTTTATATATCAGAATTTATGTATAGATCAAAATATATGTCTTTAATGTTCTCCTGAGAGTTAGGTTTGCCCTCAGTCATAATGATAAAATCAAGTTTTGAGCCTACCAGACTGAAGGCCTTGACAAATGTACCAAAATAATGCCATCCTATGAGATTTCTCAGGAGATAGCTAGCCAGCTTTCTCCCAGGGAAGTACTAGCATCACCATTCTCTGAGTTCATTTCCCTTTTCTAGCCTGAAATTTTAGCAATAAACATTAGTTGAGTGAATTAAATCATCCTAAAGCACTAAATGTACTGAATAGATATCCTCCATAAACTAAACTGTAGATGGTATCAAATGCTGTTTGAACCTGAAATCACGTGTGTCATCTCAACATACAAGTATGCAGTAAATTCACTGACGCAATCCTGGTCTTTCCCTTTACAGTTTTATGTTGGGTCTATTTCAGAGACCTGAAAGTAGTCAATAAACAGTAAATTCTCAGCACAGCAGTTCATGCTTTCCTTCCCTATAGAACTTGTGAATAGAAGGAAAATGGCAAAGAAATATTGGAGGGAGAGGTCTACTGTGCTTTGGCAAACGTGTAGCACTCAGCAGTGATTAAACAGGGTGACAGTGTAATTATTTTTAGCTCAGAATTGTTCACGGTACTCCATAGATGCAAATGTTGCTTTCTCTCCTTGTCTTTCAAAATGTTTTAGCACAAAAACAGCAATTTTCTTATTTGAAATAGGAGGAAAAAAAGATGGGTCAGTTGCCTAAGGCATTGTAATTGTCTGTCTGCTTGCTCGGGTATTTCCACAGGATGGAATATTAGTTAGAGTCCACATTGCAGAAAGAATATCGGACTCTACTAAGTTCTGTTTTTAGCTCTACCCATACTAGCTGGGTGATTTTAAGCAAATTATTTAATTTATGTTCTTCTTAGCTTCCTCATAATTCTTGTCTTATTGTTAAGAGATTTCCATGAAATTATATGAGAAAACAGTGAGCTGAAGCTAAGGTCCTCAGTAAATGATAGCTTCTATTATGGTCAGTACTACTACAACAACTACCACTATTATGTTATTATTATTGACCTTGGAATATGTCAGGTAGTGAGCATGTGTATCTCCTTTCTGTAGGGAATACATGTGAGATATGTACCCTGACATAAATTTATTACTTAGTTCCCTGGCTTCAAGGAGCTCATATTCTATCCTAGACCAACTGTTTAAAGCAAATAGGGGACAATACAATAATGATTATCACAGAATAACTGTAGCACCTGTGGTGCATATTTGGAAGTACAGATCTCCTGGACCATTCCTAAAAATAGTAATTTGAGAGGTCTGGGGTCAGTTGGTTCATCTATATTTTTAGCTAGAGCTCTAGGGGACTCTCCTATGGGGTTTTTCAATGGGTGGGTCCTAAGAAAATTATATTCAAGGTACTTCAGAGCTTTCAAATGTATGTATTTTAGAGTTTCTGACCAAACAAGCTCATAAAGGTGGCTTGACTGAGTTCTGGGTTTTTTTTCCCCTTCTCTTTTTTATCTCTATGCTGTTTGCTACATATGTTGTTTTAAATAAAAGTTATTACATTTTGGAACATCTTAAGCCTTTTTGTAGAGATTTTAAGCTTTTTACGTAGTGCTATGATGTTTTATTACCACCTTCAAGCTTATTTCTTTTAGATGTTAGATGAAAATTCCTTGATGAGCCCACAAGGTATTAAAGATGCAGTACTCATTCTATTTGGGCTGGACTTGGCTTCTCTGAGGACAGTGCTACCAGTAATTCTCTGTCCTGTGTGAAATGTTTAGGTGAAGTCACATCTGGATCTCTGAGGATTGGAGCTGTTAGTGCACCGATCTATAATGCCCACGAGAAAATGAAAGTGCCTGATGTTCTGTTCTATGACAACATCCAGGTAAGAGCAGGACTTTGCATTCGTGGATATACCCCTCTTACATTGTGGTAATTAACCCCAATTCAAGTGAAACTGATGTTTATGTTTGTAATTTGCTCAGTTCAATTCAGATGATGCAGAATGAGGTGACAGTCAAAACATCTTTTATTAAGTCGTTGTAAAATTATAAACTCTTCCCAGAGTTACTTGAGAATTGGAAGAGTTGCTGCAATGATTAGAGTAATAAATTTTAAATGCAGACATAACTATACTTTAATAAATAAAATAAATATATTATTAAATGAAAAACAAAAGGCACTAATATTCATCTTCTCTTTTGCGTTCCTGTTAAATCATTTCAAGTAATTCAAAAAGGGATGTGTCCTATGCATTCTTTTCCTCACGTTTCTTTCCTTTTCCCAAAAATGCCTAGTATTTTTCTAGTCTTTACTTTTTCTTATCTTTTTTTAAGAAAGAAGGATAGATAATTTTCCACTTGTAAACTAACCAATAATTATGAGCTTCCACTAAGACACAGAAATAAGTGTGTACCCAGAAAGCTAATTTATAGATGTTCACTTTAATAAGAATTTTTTCCAGAGAAAATTACCCATAATATAAAAAGATTTTTTCTTTTCCAGATTTTCTGTGACGTTCTTATGTATTTATTTTATAATAAAAACCATACTTAAAATTTTCTCTAATATTTGGTCACTATTCTGCATGTAAATAATAATCCTACATTTACAAATTATGTTTGAAGAACTTCTACTTACCATTTTCACTATATTAAGGAATTAGAGAGTTAAAGTAAATTAAAGAATTTCTTTATCTGCCATTTCCCAATCCTATTTGTTGTTCAATGGGTAACAGAATGTATATCTCTACATTATGTTAACAATAAACGGTATCTCAGCAAATTCTTCTTTCTCAGGAAAAGTCTTGATTAAATGTTTTTGAAATCTGTCCAGATTATAATTATCTATGACATAGCAAAAGGCATAACCTGAATTTGTTTTATATTCTTCATTCTATGGGCCATTAACTAATATTGGTTTTATTTTTCTTCCAGAGCATTAATGCTCTTATACAAGCAGTGGACAAATGAACAGAAAATAAGGTTACTTATAAGACACAAAGGAATAAAGAATCTTGCCTGTCAAAGACAAAAACATGATGGCAAGGAAAATGTAATATTTTCAAGCATTTATGGTATCACACTCTGTTCATGTAGTAGAAAGGCATAAAGAAAAAAGAATCAGGGAGATGTCTCTGGTGGCACAGTGGTTAAGAATCCGCCTGCCAATGCAGGGGACACGGGTTCGATCTCTGGTCCGGGAAGATCCCACATGCTGCGGAGCAACTAAGCCCGTGCACCACAGCTACTGAGCCTGCACTCTAGAACCCGCAAACCACAACTACTGAAGCCCGTAGACTGAACACCTACAGTCCCTGCTTCACAACAAGAGAAGCCACCGCAATGAGAAGCCTGCACACCACAACTCAGAGTAGCCCCCGCACACAGCAACGAAGACCCAACGCAGCCATAAATAAATAAATAAATAAGAATCAGGAAACTTTGTCATAAGTGACAGTTTGAAAAACTCTATGGCAACAAAGGTTGAAAAGACTTCCCAGTGTATAAAAATGTAGGAAATTCAGTAGCAGGGAGGGCCATTGTACCCTTGAACACAGTGTCTGTTGCCATGGTGTTTGTGACATAGACGTTGAGGACCGCAGGGCTGCTGTGAACTTTACACAGTGGCCCTGAGGGATTTTCTGCAGCCTGTCTCCAAACGTACCTTCTCTTCATAAAGCATTATGAATTAACCATTAATGAAAAATTGTAGCTGTACCAATTCTAGGAATGGTGGCTTGATTAAATTTGCTTTTGTTGCATATATTATTATTGCATATTATTATTGTGTTTTATGTTGCACTTCACCTTTGAAACAGTGGTCTTCAGTGCCTCTTGAGTATTTGGTGCTTCTATGCCATCTTGTTCTATACCCTGTGGTCCCCTTGCCACACCGTGTTGTAATTGATTTTTTAAAACATGTTTTCCACACTACTAAGATAAAGCCTTGTTGTTGTTGTTTTCATTTTAATTTTGTGTCTCTAGCAAATAGCACAGTGCCTGGCACATAGTGACTGTTGAATAAATATGCGTTGAGTGAATTCCTGAAAGAAGGAAAAAGATTTTGAATGTTCATAATTAGGAGTATTATTTTATTATATCTGTCATGAAGGAATTATAGATCGGTGCCCTAACAGCTCCAGTCCTCAGAGATCCAGATGTGACTTCACCTAAACATTTCACACAGGACAGAGAATTACTGGTAGCACTGTCCTTAGAGAAACCAAGTCCAGCCCAAATAGAATGCAGTACTGCGTCTTTAATATCTTATGGGCTTATCAAGGAATTTTCATCTAACATCTAAAAGAAATAAGCTTGAAGGTGGTAATAAAACATCATAGCACTACGTAAAAAGCTTAAAAGCTCTACAAAAAGGCTTAAGATGTTCCAAAATGTAATAACTTTTATTTAAAACAACATATGTAGCAAACAGCATAGAGATAAAAAAGAGAAGGGGAAAAAAACCCCAGAACTCAGTCAAGCCACCTTAACACTTGCAGTAGTAAGGAGGAGAAATTGGAAGAAAGAGAGATTAATAGCTTCTTAAGCCTAATGAGCTTTAGATTTGAAAAACTTTTAAAAAATATCTACCATGTGTCAAGCCTTTCTTAATACAGTAATTAAAACACACACACACACACACACACACACACACACACACACACACACACACACACACACACACACACACACACACACACACACACACACACACACACACACACACACACACACACACACACACACACACAGTTCCAGGGCTCAAGTTGCCAGATTCTGTTACTATAGAGCGTGATGGAAGTACGCACAGGTTACCGTGGTAGCATTGATGAGGTGATGGTCCCAGATTGCAATTATCCTGGAAAATGAGTTCCCTAGGCAACGTGGAGAGAGAGTCTCAGGCAGAGACACTAGCATTTGCAGAGACGTGGCTATGTGAGAGTGTAGATTATTCAGGGAGCTACATCTAATTAATTGTCATGTCCAGAGCTGAGATTCAAATGGAAGAGTGACAAGAGATGAGGCTGATGAGTTAAAAGGTCAGATTATCTGGACCTTGCTAACTGAGGAATTTGGAAGCTATTCAGAAGTGAGGAAGCCGTTGAAAACTTGGAAGCACATTTCTACTTTTGTTAACTTTGCATTCATTCTTTAATGTTGTCTATGAGTTGGAACAAAGGCAGAGAGGGACTAGTTAGGAGGCTGTTTCGATAGTCCAGGTGAACCTTATGAAGGATCTGAACAAAGGCAGTGATAGTGGGGACAGAGTGGAGGGGACACATTGCAGGGCTATGTAGGAGGTAGGTAGAGTCAATGGAACTTTGTGTTGGATGAAAGTCAAAAAGGCTTCCTTACGGAGCACATAGTCTGCTGGAAAAGTAAGCAGAAGAGTGAAGAGAAAAAGATTCTACATTGTGCCCGTGATTGGAACACACAGTAGGAGAGTGATGGGGCATGAGACTGAGACTACATCAAAAAAATAAGGAGTGACCCTTGTTCTGAAGGTATTAGGAGTCATTTAAGGAATTTGGGGGGGAAAAAAGTGACATGATTGTGAACAGAGAAGTGACTGTCAGTACTGTGGAGAGCACGTTGACTCAAGGAGAGACTGAAGTCAGAGATGCCACATTGGCTGATAAAAATCTAGGCCAGACATGATAAAAACCTAGATGAAAGCTGTGGGGATGGAATAGAAATGGATAGATACAGTGGACTTTTAGGTGGCTGAATAGCTTAGACTTGGTGTTTAATTGACTTTTGATAAGGGCCAACTGAGATGGACAAGAAGATGATGATGATAGGCTCGGGTTGTAGAAGATGATGCTATTAATTGGGATAAGAAGTACAGGATAAAGAATGAAGCTGAGGAGAAAGGAATGAGTCAAGTTTTGGATGTGATGAGTTCGAGGAGACTGGGAAATAGCTAGCATAGTTCGATAGTTGCTCAGAAATACGGGGCTGGAGTCAAGAAGAAAAGTCTTGCTGTTGAAGATCAGTGTAAAGTTGGTGGTTGAAGCCATGGAGTGGATGAGAGGATTTAGGGAGAGCAGGGTCAGAAGTAACTAGTTGAGGGCTGATGTGTGGGTCCCCAACTCTGAACATAGCCCTCCCTCGCCCGGTGGGTGCCCACGTACAAGTAGGCAGAAACTACTCTGCCCTATACTGTGACCCCCCAGGAAAGCATGTAACAAGGTAGTGAAAGAGAACAAAAGAAGGAAGAAAATCAATATTTAAGGAACTGCTACCTAAAGAAGATACAAAAGACCACAGAGAGAAAGTGTTAGAGAGGTAAGAGGGAATCAGGAGAGAGAGACAACTGGGAGAGAAGACTTTTTTTTTTTTTTTTTTTGCGGTACGCGGGCTTCTCACTGTTGTGGCCTCTCCCATTGCGGAGCACAGGCTCCGGATGCGCAGGCTTAGCGGCCGTGGCTCACGGGCCTAGCCACTTGGTGGCACGTGGGATCTTCCCGGACCAGGGCACGAACCCGCATCCCCTGCATCGGCAGGCGAACTCTCAACCACTGCGCCACCAGGGAAGCCCAGAGAGAAGACTTTTAAGAAATTGTCTATGTACCAAGTGGGACAAGAGGTTAAGGAAAGAATTATTTAGGCCGTGACCTTAGCCTTAGCTAATGTTTGTTGACTTGAATAAGTTAGGTGCAATGAGGGCATGAAGTAGAAGGACATGAGAAAAAGTTAAGAAGACAACAAGTATAGTTTAGATTATTTTTCAGTGTTTACATTGCTTTTTTACCTGCTCTCTAGGTGCTTATTCCAACTTTCCTATCTGTTCTTCATGCATATTAGCCCAGGTATTTCTGGAAGAACTTAATGTTGTCTGGAAATTGGCACTGATTTTTCATCTTACTTAGAAGGACGAGGTCTACAGACCACATTATCACTAGAACCCAGATTAAAAGAATGTTCTAGGGACTTCCCTGGTGGTGCAATGGTTGAGAATCTGCCTGCCAATGCAGGGGACACGGGTTTGATCCCTGGTCCGGGAAGATCCCACGTGCTATGGAGCAACTAAGCCTGTGCGTCACAGCTGCTGAGGCCTGTGCACCTGGAGCCCGTGCTCCGTGGCAAGAGAAGCCACTGCAATGAGAAGCCCGTGCACGGCAACGAGGAGTAGTCCCCCGCTCACCGCAACTAGAGAAAGCCCGCACGCAGAGACGAAGACCCAACGCAGCCAAAAATAAATAAACAAATAAATAAGTAAATAAATTTATATTAAAAAAAAGAATGTTCCAGGGCTCCCCTTTAACTAGGATAACCATGTACCCTCCCTCATTTGCTTAAGATAGTCCCTGTTTACATTTGTTGTTCCAGCATATTAATAACACCTCTTTTTATTCTAAAAAGTATTCCAGAATGAACAAAATTGCTCACCCTACTTCAGACCTTGTTAAAACTCCAGTTCCATGGTTTATCTGCAAGCAGTTTTAAAAAATTAAAATTACCAAGATAAACGTTAAGGAATACTCATCTGTTCTTGAAGGAGGGAAAAAACTTTCTCAATTTTTCTAAAAAAGAAACTCTGAAGGGAAGCATTGCTTAATGTGGCAAGAAAAAGGAAAAGATTCTAGATGTCAAAAAATTCATAAGCCAAGTTAAAAAGAGAAAAGTGAGTGGCAAACTAGAAAAATATCTGCAGCATATGTGAGATAGAAAAGGTCAATTTGCCTTTTTTACAAATAGAGAACTACAGTAAGTACTTACGAGACCATTATTGTTTTGATACAGAAAACCAAGAGAAAGTAATAGGGACATTAACTGTTCTGGGATATAGTTCTCCCTTCAACTCCCGGATGAGCCTTTGTGACCTACTTATGACTGTCCTATTTTTCAAGATACAAAAGAGCAACGTAATTTCCTCTGTGCCTGTTGTGAACAGCTTTAATCTTGTTCTTTGACTGTGTTGTGTCATGATTTGAATTTAAAAATATGAAAGTGAATAATATACTTTTAATTCTAAAGCTATATGTACTTTGAAGGTAATGGTTAAGAAGAAGTCAATGTAAAATGTTCCATGGAAATCTCCAGTTATTTTAGAAAGCCTTTGTATATTTGCATTAGTGTTAATTTAAATATTATATTAAATTATAAGCCAACACTGCATAGTACAATAGCTGAAAGATATTTGAGTTGAATCATAAAAACTCTTTGAAATACGTATTGGTCAGTGGTTGAGTCTTGCTAAGGGGGACCATTTCAGGTTTTCAATATCAGTGACCAAGTTGGTTATATAACTTATTTATAACCACAGCATTACTTTTAATTTTTTTACATAATCAAATTGAGTATTGTCTATTATAATAGATGTTTTACTTTCCATGAAGATATCTTTATAGTTAACTTTCTTATTTCACCTTGATTTTGCAAAACACAATTAACCTCTAGTTGTTTTTCCTCTAGCACATGATAGTGATGGAAGATATGCTCAAAGACTTTCTTCTTGGAGAACACCTATTATTGGTTGGGAACCAGGTGAGTTATGGCTGGAACTCAGGTACTAATGAATAAATGATAGTAGCAGTTTAAAAGTAGTAAGTTTCTTTTCCTTGTTGGAGTACGTTTTTAGAAATGATTTTTTCCCCAGTTAAATGACTAGTTGAATTAAACAACAAGGGTCTTCTACCTTCTAAACCTTAGAATTACCTTATACGTATATGCTTTTCTTTCCCACGTCTGTCACCCTAGCCCAGCTCGTCATCACCTATCGCCTGGATTACAGCCGTGTTTTCCTAATATAGCTTCACCCCAACCTTACTTCCACTGTGATCTACTCTCCACTCTGCAGCCAGACTGATGCTTGTGAAAATAAAATCTAAGTCTCTTTTGTTTTGCTTAAATTTGCTCCCCATCGCCCTTAGGTGTAGGCTTGGCCCCCTCCTTTCTTGCATTTGGTGTTAGCTTGAGCCACTCAGAACTTCTTTCAGTTCTTTTTTTTTTTTGAGCACAGGCTCCGGACGCGCAGGCTCAGCAGCCATGGCTCTCGAGCCCAGCCGCTCCGCGGCATGTGGGATCTTCCCGGACCGGGGCATGAACCCGCGTCCCCTGCATCGGCAGGCGGACTCTCAACCACTGCGCCACCAGGGAAGCCCCCTCTTTCAGTTCTTATCTCCCCTCTGGTCCTTGGCGCATGCTCTTCTCTCTGCCTGGAGCACTCCCCATTCCCTTCCCACACCCGTTTTCTCTAACTCCGGGACATGTTCCCTTGTCCATAGCTTTTAGGTTTTCCTGCTTCTACATAACTTCCTTCCATCTCTCCATCATCACACTCATCATGTGTTACTGTATTTACATGTAGAATGACTGTCTTCCCAACTTGTCTATATGCCCGTCAAGGGCAGGGACCATGGTTCTCTTGCTCATCTCTGTGTCCTCAGTTCCTGGCACAGTGCTTGCTGCTACATAGTAGATATTGAATGTGTTTATGGATGGAGTGGATGGACATTTTATATCTAGAGGCTTCTGATAATTTTCCTCAATGAAATTAACAGACTCATAATGAACAGCACCTTTGGTTTCTTAAATTAGTTTGAAATTAAGGATAACAAGCTTTCAGAAGAAGTTTGGTCTTTTTGTTTTTTAACTTATTAAAACAATACATATTCTTTATTTAGTCCCTCAAACTTACAAAACAAATTTTTTTTAAAAAAAATAAAAAAGGGCCAATTGAGTGGTTTACTGGTTGAGTTCACAGGCTTGGATGTTAGCTGGCTAGAGGTCCAATTGCAACTCTTTCATAGATGGCTGTGACTTTGGGCAAATTGCTAATCTTACTAAGACTCAGTCTCCTGATATCTAACCTAGGAATGCAAATCACGTGCACGCTGTCGGGCTAATGTATGGGTCACATGAAATAACGCATGGAAAGCACTTCACACAGTCCCTGGCTCATGATAAGTGCTCAGTTAGAATTAAATCTGTGGGTCACTGTTGTTAAAAAGGACTTTAATACTGTTTTATTTTTTTCTGAACAAGAATTAAAGGGTGAGCAATAAAGTATTCATGGTCTTTTTTTTTTTTTTTAACAATTGTTTTAAGGTTGCTTATTGCTGATCCATGGTCGTTTTTCACTATTTAAAAAGTCCTGGTGAGTCTATGTACCAGAGTGGGAGGCTGAAGATCAGTTAACAGTCCAGTATTCAGTACTTGATATTGAAGCCCAGGAGGTCAAGTTCTCATCTGACTCTGAAAACTGATGACTCTCATCTCACTTTGCAAAATGATGGCTTCATAGCCCAGAGTACCTCACAAACTTTTTATAAGTCGTTAAACCCTGATATACTCAGTGTGTCTTTTTCAGGTCTTCTGTTGTTATTTGAATTGCCTGAGACACAGTCTGCTGGCATCTCAACAGCTGCAGACCAGAGAGTAGACCAAGAGAGTAGGCAAAGAAAGGACCAAGAATACACAGAGCTGGGGCTTGAGGAATAATTTTTGCTGAGGAGCAGGCTTTCAAAAGGAAGGCTCCTAGGGGTCAAGTTATGATGTTCAAGCAGCTTTGAAATATCCTAGATGATACTGATGTCCTTGGGGTTTAGTGGGTGGGATACAGAAGGAGTTTCCTGGTAAAGGCAGGGTTTACATTTGAGTTAGATAATAGAGTCAGGGTTTCACAAGAGTTGTCTAGGTTGAAAGGTTAAAGTTAGAGCCTAGCCAGTAACCAGAGAGAGGGAGAACATTCTAACCCCTGGGAGCTGGGGAGAGCTATACAGGATGAGGGCTGAGGTGGAGCAGAGGATTGCTTCTTCTTTATGATAAATTAAAAAGAGGCTATGAAAGTGCTTTGAAAGTACTCTAGAGTGCTATACAAATGTCGATGTGAAATCCAGTATGCTACCTCTAGTCTATTTCGAGTCCCAAAGACGAGAACAAGACACTAGGACAAAGGGCTAGGCATTGGGTAGAGCGAAGAGCAGCTCCCTCTCTACACATACATGGGGGAACCCCAGCATCCGGTGAGGGTGGGAGATCCCACTGGTTTTCAGGCTTGTGTAGAGTTGCCTAAGGAACCTCTGGGTAGAGCCTGCAAAAGATGCTCAGGAGGTGCAAGGCAGGAGGCAGGGGCTTCACACAAACGTTGTCTGTCAGTCAGTGCTGTCACAAACCCTGCCTGTCGTCAGCAGATCAGTGTCTTGCCTTCTTTTACCCCTAGTCTGACACCCTCCACTTTGGAGAAACAGAAAAATTGAAAAATGGAGATTGTATTCATTATAAATTTGCTACACTTAGCTGGCGTTTTTCATGGCAGAAAGCTTTTTTATCCTTTCATTATAAACCTCTAAGACACTGATGGTCTTAGATTTTATAAGTAATTTCTGCTACCTGTGTCCATGAAATTAGCTAGTGAAAAAGTCTAAGTCTTTTAGGCTATCATTTGATGTCTTCCATTGTCTCATCCCACTCCGCTTGCAGCCCTGTGTCTCATTTCTCCCCTGGAATTCATGTCCTCAGATAAACACTCTGTTTTCCAGATACCTTCTTATCAGTGTTATATTTTAGCCTTTGATTGTCACCAGCGTGCTCTCTTCTTTCTCCCATCTTTGCCTATTGAAATCCTTCCAATCTCAGAGGGCAGTATGGTGTCGTGGAAAAGCAGAAAGCTGGGAACCCAGAGATCTATCTTCCTGTGCAGATTTTTCAACTCTGTATGTCATATTGGATAGATTGCTAATCCTCCTTAAAGGGCTTTGTCTTTTTTCTTTTCTTTCTGTTTCTTATCTATAAAATGATAGGATTGGAATGGGTGTTTTCTAAGGTCCCCCTGGCTGTAATATTCCATAATATGCTTCTTTAATAAAGTCTTCCTGAACACTGCAGCCTGAAGGTTTGGCCTCATTCTCTGAACTCTTAGAGCACGTCATTTCTAGATTTCTTTTGACTTCTGTCACACTTATGCGTCCACCTGCCACCTCTCTACTGAAAAGAGAGAGCCCCTTGATAAGTCTTAGTTATTTTTGCAACCTCCCTGATGCCTTGCATACAATAGACATTCAACAAATATATTTTAGAGGACTGCCTAGAATAAATTTCTAATGAGTAGCCAAAATGATTTAGAAGTAATATGAATTTAAAATTTAGGCTTACTTGGTTTATTTTCAGGTGATTCTAAGACAAATTGACTAAATTTCTTATTCAGTAAATTTGCAACTGTTTGGTGAAGGAAACAGTGAATAAGACAGAATCTAGGGAGTAAGAGAAAATACTTAAGTGGCCCAGACAGCTGGGTATGATTATATTACTGATGGGATCTGATCAGAGACTGGCAGCATTATCACTAGGACAGAATAATGAAACACTAATTATTTCTAATAATAATTAAGTGCTAATTAGTATTTAGCTAATTAAATGAGATATAACTTTGCACATACTTACATTTACCAAGTCAGCGAGTGAAAATTGGATTTAAGGTGGCTGGTTAAAATCTAAATAGAGGGCTTCCCTGGTGGCGCAGTGGTTGAGGGTCCGCCTGCCGATGCAGGGGACACGGGTTCGTGCCCCGGTCCGGGAAGATCCCACATGCCGCGGAGCGGCTGGGCCCGTGAGCCATGGCTGCTGAGCCTGCGCGACCGGAACCTGTGCTCCGCAACGGGAGAGGCCACAACAGTGAGAGGCCCGTGTACTGCTAAAAAAAAAAAAAAAAAAAATCTAAATAGAAATTCTGAGTGCTTTAGCCAACTTCAGTTCCTTTCAAACTTGTTTTCAAAAACGAACATCTGTGTTAAGATATGAACAAGATTCTATGGTTAGACTTATATTTTTTCCCAGCTTTATTGAGGTAGAATTGACAAAAAAAAATGTATTTGAAGTGTACAACGTGATGATTTGATATAACCATACATTCTGAAAGGATTCCCCCCATCAAGTTAATTAATATATCCATCACCTCACATATTTACCTTTTTTGTGTGAGAACATTTAAGTTTTACTGTCTTAGCAAATTTCAATTATACAATACAGTGTTATCAACTGTAGGCACCATGTTATACTAATATATAATATATATTATGATATATATTACTAATATATATATTATATAACATATATATATATATATATATAAAACTAATATATCCTCAGACCTTATTCACCTTATAAGTGAAAGTTTGTACCCTTTTACTAACCTCTCCCTATTTCCTCCACTGCTCAGATCCTGGCAATCACTTTTCTACTTTGTCTCTATGAGTTCAACCTCTTTTTCTTTCTTTTTAAGATTCCACATATAAATGATACCATGCAGTATTCATCTTTCTCTATCTGGCTTATTTCACTTAGCATAAGGGTCATTACGGTTAGACGTTTGATTGCTTCCATTTGGTTGTATGAGGGGGAAGGAGCCACCTGTAGTATTTGCTAGCAAATGCAGAGCAAGTGCCCCACAGGGATGTGTTTTTCTAAGGACTGGTATGCAGTTATATGTTCTCTTTCCCTGTGCTTTCCTCTGAGTCCTGATCATCTAGGAGATATCTTTTTCAGGAGTGTGTACTTTTGCAGTCATAGTAACTCAGGTCCTCTGTCGATACCTTTGAAAACACCCTACTTTATTTATCAGTGGTATTTCAGTACCTTAATATCTTACACACCTTCTCATCTTCACCCTTTATCTGTCTTGTGAACCAAAACAATGAAAAAAGAAAAAGACCAGGAAGTGAAGCTACAGCTGGTAAGTTAAGGTCTACTGATGCTCAGCTGTCCCCGGGTAGTGTCACTGGTGTTTTCCCTCAAATGAAAAGTGACAACCATCTGGAAAACACCTATTTCAATTACATGATTTAGTTTGAAACTAAGTAAACCATTTGTAGCAATTGATCAGGCTCCTTTTCTCTTTCTAAAACATTATATGATGACTACTCAAAAAAAAAACCCCAAAACAAAAAAACAAGTCAGTTAGAATTGAAGCTTTGGGGATTAAATATTGGCAGAGAAGCCAGTAGTGGGTTGCTATAATTATACAATAAAGTGTAATGAATGCTGTTAATACAAACTGTCTATAGATTGATACAGTTTACCCATCCTTCTGTTTGCAAACTAAAAACTGGCTGAAGTTCATGAAAGAAACTTTTCAATAGGCAAAGTTGTCAATTTAGAGATGTTTTGAAAGATTGCTGTTACCAGTAGCAACTTTTACAATGAGGAAATAAAAGGGAGTAAGTGTTGATTTTGAGGTATCTCAAGGTTTATTATCTTTATTGAGCCAAATCCCATCTTTTCTTTCCATGTCATACTATCTTTTCTAAGAATCTTTGACGTTAGACAAGGTTTCATAACAGTTGGGAAGCTAAAAACAAGTCTATAAAATCACCTACCATAGCAAAATAAAGTAGGCCACATCTTCTTTTGGTGAAATAAAATTATTTCGTTTAATCTTTCCGATTTTCTTTGTGGGATGTTACGGCACAGCACATCGACCCTCCAGTAAATGAAGCAGAATTGCTGCCTGTCAGCCAAAAGGGATAGGGTGCCCTGAAATTACACGTTTGATGCTCCCTAAGTATACAATGCTTCATGTCCTAGAACCACTTTAGTATGCTGCTACATGCGTTATATTCTACTTACTGTAATTATAACATCACATGTACCTTTCATACAATTAGGAGTTTCATGCTGGCATTTTAAAAGAATCGTAGCATGCCTTTCTATTTATTTCAGCTTTACTGACAGGGAAAAAAGAGAAATGGCTATTTACTTTCAAGCCAGTAATGCTTTTTTTTGTCACAACTCTACTCAAGAATAAGCTTTCTTCCTCCCCATATCTTATTTTCTTTTGATTTGCAGAGCTATATTCTATTTGATATACAAAGTATTTGTTGTGAATATTTTGGGTTATAGATTGAGCTTATAGGTGCATAATGTTTTTATTGTTTAAAAACTTCTTAAGAGGGCTTCCCCGGTGGCGCAGTGGTTGAGAGTCCGCCTGCCGATGCAGGGGACACGGGTTCGTGCCCCGGTCCGGGAAGATCCCGCATGCTGCGGAGCGGCTGGGCCCGTGAGCCATGGCCGCTGAGCCTGCGCGTGCAGAGCCTGTGCTCCGCAACGGGAGAGGCCACAGCAGTGGGAGGCCCTCGTACCGCAAAAAAAAAAAAAAAAAAAAAAACCCTTAAGAATAAACTTCTGTTTCTGAATAAGAATACTTAAGTTTTGAGAGGTTGAAGGAAGAAATACTTTAGTAATGTGGCGTTCTAAAATGCTCAGGTACCCCCCTTACGTAAGAATTATTTTTAAAATATATAGTATTTGTTTTAAGAAATGAAAATTTAATCATCTGTATATAATGTTTCCTGATTTCTGATGTTAGACAAATTGCAAAGCAAGTCATCAAAATTTAATTTATATTTAATGAGGCAAAACTAATAATTCACAATTACTTCTACATGAATATAGTCCAATAATTTGCCAGATTTGTCAACCTTTTGGTTTTTTTTTCCATTTTAAGCGAGTCCTTTGTATCATTTTGCCGGATAATAGCACTCTGGTGAAATATTTGTACTTAAGCTGTCCTTGTATTCCACAGTCCATATTTTTTACCTTTACCAAAATTCTAATATATTTTGTCTTCCTTAAAAAATAAAGAGTCAGCTCTGGCTGATTTTCATAGGGGAGGCCTTCTCTGTCTGACTTTCATGTGCTTTATATTTCTAGAGTACTGATGCTTTAGGTACTCTTTCCAGTTCCATGGCACTTTCTGCTCTATCAGCAGTGAGATAAATCTTAGAAAGCAACTCTTAATTTTATGAATATTTTCCTGCTAAAAGTTGAAAGTGGCTCCCCCTTGCCTATCAGATAAAATCTCTTTCATAGGGAAACACTCAAAACAACCTATGACCTGGTTCCAAACTTCTTGTATAGTTCTAGTTCTTCCAGATCAGAGTTTCTTAGCCTCCCTAAGTGTACTATGCCCTTTTGTTCTCCCAGCCTTTTTTTTTTTTTTTTTTTTTTTTTTGCGGTACGCGGGCCTCTCACTGTTGTGGCCTCTCCCGTTGCGGAGCACAGGCTGCGGACGCACAGGCTCAGCGGCCATGGCTCACGGGCCCAGCTGCTCCGCGGCATGTGGGATCTTCCCAGACCGGGGCACGAACCCGTGTCCCCTGCATCGGCAGGCGGACTCTCAACCACTGCGCCACCAGGGAAGCCCTCTCCCAGCCATTTTTCATATTGTTTGTTTCATGTGGTGCTTCTTCCCCTCATCTTTGCCTATGAAAATCCTACAGTTTTCAAGAGCTCGGATTTTTTTCCTCTATGAAGCCTGTCTTAGACACCCCCAAATAGAAATAATCTTGTTTTCCTCTGAACGTTTATAGTATTTTATCACTATCTAATTCATCTTTCTCTTAAGGTTGTTGTGATTTTTTAATTTCATCTATAATTGAATTACAAATTTCTTATGAGCAAGGATTAAAAATAGTAATAATTGTTATGTTTTACAATTTCCAATATACTTTTAAAAATCATTTCATTTAGTTCTACAGCAATGCTTTGGGATAAATATTTTTATTTTCCATACTTCACAAATAAGCAGACTGAAACTCGAGGTTAAAATATTTGCTCAAGATCACATAGCTAGTTAATGATTGAGTTAGGACTCAGATCTCCAAAGCTCATGCACTTTTTTCACCATACCACACTAACTCTCATACTAGTAATACAACAACAACAATAATAGTGTATAATAGCTCACTTATGTTGAGTGCTTATAATAGGCCAGGAACTATGCTTTACATACAGAGTACAGGGCATTTTAAAATTTTCTATTATGAAATTTTTTAATATGTTCTATAAAAAGTAGGGTATATAATGAACTCCTTTGTACCCATAACTTAGTTTCAACAATTATCAGCATTTTGTTCATCTTGTTTTATCTGTATTGAACATACTATCTATATGTTATCTTTTAATACATCATTCTTTTACATAATGCATTTTTCTTACAGTAGCTCAGTTTTTATCTCTGATATGATCACAATCCCATTATTACTCCTAACAAGTTAATAATAACCCCTTAATATACTCTGATACCCTGTTTTCCTCCGTTATCTCCAAAGTGTCATTTTACAGTTGGTTTGTGTCAGTCAGCATACAGACAAAGCATGATCACTGCACGTAGTTGATGTACCTCCTGAGTCCCTTTGAAAGTTGAAAGATACATTCTCCTGTTCTCTTTATCCTTAGAGGTATTGACCCACTTTCATGAATATAAACATTTTATCAGAATTATACCAATATCAATGAACTTCCAACGAGGAAGTATCTTCTGAAGTAAATTTCATTAAGCCAATTTAACTTCTTGATTAATTTACATAATGAAATTAAACCATATTCATTTCTTCCAGGCTAGAAATTTCTTTTTTTTTTTTTTAACAAATTTATTTTATTTTTGGCTGCGTTGGGTCTTCGTTGCTGCGTGAGGGCTTTTCTCTAGTTGCGGTGAGCAGGGGCTACTCTATGTTGCAGTGCGCGGGCTCTAGGCGCATGGGCTTCAGTAGTTGTGGCACAGGGGCTCAGTAGTTGTGGCTCGTGGGCCCTAGAGCGCAGGCTCAGTAGTTGTGGCGCACGGGCTTAGTTGCTATGCGGCATGTGGGATCTTTCTGGACCAGGGCCTGAACCCGTGTCCCCTGCATTGGCAGGTGGATTCTTAACCACTGCGCCACCAGGGAAGACCTAGAAATTTCTTTCTGAATTTCTTCCCAGCCTTTTTTTCCTGAATTTTCATAGCATTTAATTTTGAAATCTTCTATACACTATGAAAATCGGTAAACATACATTTAATACTCACTAAGGAGGACTCTATACACATTGTTATTACATAATTCTATATAATCCTTTGTATCTCATACCATCTATTAATTAGAGGCTTGTAATTAATGGACTTAGTTTTCTCCTGGTATAGGCTTAGTAAATGTTTGTTGAATTATTTAGTATTGAGATGCTGTGAATATTTTATTGCCAAAATTAAAGAATGTGTGAATTTTGTTAATTAATCATTTGAACTGAGCCCTGGCGGATTGCTAATGTGTCACATCAGAAATATACCATGTTGCTATGCCAGAATAATTATCTAATATCTGTAGAGGGGCTGAACAGTGTGTCCAGAAATTTTCCCGCCTGTGTCCCCAGCAAGTAGTGGCAGCAGGGAATTTGATAACTAAATGTGCCCTGTTTCTAGTAGCTACAGCGGCCTAGGAGTCCTAAGGCTATGAAATATTTGGTTTCATCAAATATAATGACACTCATCTTTATTTTATATTACATTATTTGTATCCTTTCTCAAACCTCTTGCTATGAAGTTGCCTGAATTGCAATATGGAAGTTCTTTGCCATGCTGCACATTCTCTCTAACATTCAGTTTATCTGTCCAGTGTTTCTTAGTGAATATTTTTCTTGCCTTTGTTCTGAATTTGTGTATTACTTTTGTAGACACACTGATTTTTTTTTGCCACAGTATTTGTTATGGATGCTTTGGTCATACCTAATGACCAAACTAGCAAAGAATATATCTTTGCCATTTATAGCAACACATTATTTCAAAGGGAAATTGCAGAGAGGTGGATTTTATTATTCCTGTTTGGAAAGGAGGTTTTGACTTTGCCAGGGAACTTTATAAGTATGTTTAAAGCCATGCAAACTGGTAGTGCAATTGAAAAGCGTGTTGTTTTGTCTGACTTCCAGGTACCGTTTTTTGAATCTGTTACAGGGAACCCATTTATGGAAATGTTGGGATTGTGTACTATTTAGTTTTAATTTTTTTCTGATTACATAACTAATGCATGTTCACTGAGAGAATTTGGAAAACAAGAAACTTCCAGTGAGTCATAAAGCAGTGACCTCTCATTTTGTTATTGGATTAAAGAATATTAGAACAAGATAGTGTTTAGAGATCAGCTTGTCTAGGCCCTCTTTATTCAAATGAATAAAGATGGTAGTAGAAACCTGCACCTGAGACAGATTAAGGAGGGATTATTGTCTGAGTCTCCCAACTGCTAGTATAGGGAGTATATTTTCAGGCACTTTGGACAAAGAATTAGAAGTTTCAACGTTTGATGGAAATTTTATCGTTATAGAAAAGCAGCCGCAATTTATTTCTCCTGATTTTGTTGTAATGTTAGTTTTCTCGTTGTTATTTTTGACTGCAGTTGGTATTTGTTGATGATATCCATACAGTAGCTTTTCTAAAAGGAAAATTAGGACCCTATGAAAAAAGTCTTTAAGTATTATACAAACTGAGCTATGAAAATTATTGAAGAATTAAGGGGAACTGGAAAGAAGGCCCAAACGTAAGAGGCTTCAGAGACCATGAGGGAAAGCTGAACACCGGCTGTGGCAAACACTCACTTGGTGTCCGTTTCAAAAGTTACTACAGAAGAAAAGTTCCAGCTTGACTTCCTCACCTTCTCCCTCCTGAACCTTGGATACCATACAGGGAGTTCCTGGACACATGTTTTAGACTATTTTATAATCTTGGAGTAACTGATCTTTGACTCCACGACATTAGCCTATAAACTCTCATGTAAAGCAATTCAGGGAGGCTACCTCCTGACATTCTGTTTTGCCATATAGTGAAACAGAAAACAGCCCAATCTTTTAAGTCAGAGTGGATTTGCCTTCAAAATCCCATTGTGTGCAGGGTCTTAATTGCTTAGAACTTAAGTTTGCTTTTCTCTAAAACAGGAGCATTACCTCCTACTGACATGGCTGGCTTGAGGATTTGAGTGGTAAAGCACTGAAAGGGTGTGTACGCGTATAGCAGCGGGCTCCATAAATGCCAGTTTCCTCCTCTTTGTTGACACAAAGGGAGCAGAATGTTCTGGAAGGAGCTTTCTACCTCCTTTAGCAAGAGCACATCATACGACTGCCCTTTCCTTTTCGTCCCGTCTTTCCTCAAATGTTAATAGTTATGACCTGCAGGTTACATGTGCGTGCCGGTGAGAGAGACACGGAAGAGGGCCGATCCCGGCCTCCAGGAGTGTGTCTTTCTGCCGAGGCACCTGACACATCACTAAGGTACAGTGTGGTGAGGGCTGTGAAAGACAGTTGTTTAGGGACGCGAAGAGGAAACCATGCTGGTGCTCTGAGTTGAAAGAGAGAAAGCATTGGGACAGTCAGGCAAAGCTTCAGAGAAGCTGGGACATTTCATCAGAACACTAAGGAGTGAGTGGAAGATGGCAGAGAGATGGGGAAAGGCAGCCTAAATGAGTCCGAAAAAACAACGTCTGCAGAGAAGCAGCAGCACAAAGGTTCTGGAGACGGCTGGCTGCTCTTTGGGTGAGACTTGGCAGAGGGCCATCATGGCACGCTTGCAAGTTCATCCGCTGTGAGGGATCCTTCAACATTTCCGTCCCGGGACAATTACTCTTAGCCCAGATCCCACCCCGAGACCCATTTTCTCTTGTCTGCTCTCCGTTCCTCTTTAGCCCTTTTCTTCTACTCTGCTTCTTGCCCCCCTTGACAAGATATGGATTGACTTTCCCAGTCCTGTATCTTCTAGTCCAGGAAGGCAAGCTCTTTTTCTTTACAGGATTTTACTTATGCTCTCTCTGAGGAAACAGGGTAACTGAAATAATGAGCCTGAGAACGTTGAACGAGTCCCAGAATCTTTCAAAGTTCTTGAAGTCATGTCTCTGATCCTTTCTCTCACAGAAGCTGGTAGCAGGTTTACCTCCTGTCCTCGTGTCTGTGGGGCTGAATATAGCCCTTCTTCCTCCTAACCCTGTAAAGGGCCGTGTGACTCCTACCTCTGTGAAGGTCCTTCTTTCTAGTATGTTGTCACAATGAACACAATGGGATGGAACGGTAATGATAACAGTAAGCATCATCCTTATGAGACAATTTGTAGTTTGTTGTGGTTTTTGTTTTGTTTTGCGGTACGCGGGCCTCTCACTGTCGCGGCCTCTCCCGTTGAGGAGCACAGGCTCCGGACGCACAGGCGCAGTGGTCATGGCTCACGGGCCCAGCCGCTCCGCGGCATGTGGGATCTTCCTGGACCGGAGCACGAACCCGTGTCCCCTGCATCAGCAGGCGGACTCTCAACCACTGCGCCACCAGGGAAGCCCGACAATTTGTAGTTTTTAAAATCTCTCATTCTACAGGTTGCTTCTCCCTTTTTAAATTTTCACTCACTAAATATTTTCCTCAGTAAGAGTCAATTATGATGTAAAAACTATTTATTTTGTGCTTTTTAAAATTAAAGGATACAAATTGTATATACAGAATAATGACTAGTAAAGATAAACATGCACAGGAACAAAATGAAACAGATTTACTTTGGCAGCTGCACGTTGGGTAGTGTTTTGTTTTCAAAATTTCCAGTTAAGAAAAATGAACATGTGTAGTTTTTATAATGGAAGAATAAGATACTATTTATGTATTTATTCAATTAAAAGTAATCCTGAGGATTTTCTGTTCTAGGTGAAAATGATGACTGGAAAGAGCAAATTGCTGTAACTGTTTCTTTTTGCTCAGGATATTGACAGAAATTCCTTCCTAGGTCATGCTTTTAGCATTTCCTTGAAGGAATAATCAGAGCTTTTCAAATGAAGCCAGAAATGACCTGATGAGATCTCTGTTTTAGAAAAATAGCTAAACAAATTGTGGACTGGCCGGTTGTAAGTCCGGAGGCGAGACCAAAGAGGACCCTTTCTAGGAGTCAGAGCACGATGATGATGGGCTGCCCTGGAGTAGTGAGAGCGAATTAGACAGGAACGAGCAGATATGGGAAGCAGGCACTGCAAAGTGAACATGTTCACAGTTAAACTGCCTTTTTTTTTTTTTTTTTGCGGTACGCGGGCCTCTCACTGTTGTGGCCTCTCCCGTTGTGGAGCACAGGCTCCGGACCCGCAGGCTCAGCGGCCATGGCTCACGGGCCCAGCCGCTCCACGTCATGTGGGATCCTCCCGGACCGGGGCACGAACCCGTGTCCCCTGCATCGTCAGGTGGACTCTCAACCACTGCGCCACCAGGGAAGCCCATAAACTGCCTTTTTTTAAACCAGACTTTCCTCTCCCACCCAGCAAATGCACTTCCCCTCCCCTATTTCTTGTGTCGTAAGCAGCATCACCTTCCACCCTGTGGCCCAAGACAGAAAGGTTGATTTGTCCAGCTCCTCGTCCCCACATCCAGTCCATCACCAAGTCCTGTTAGTTCTTTCCCTTAAATCTCTCTTAAATACATTCATTTCTCTCTGCTCCTTACTTTAAGCCACCTTCATCTCCTGCCTGAGCTTTCTAAGGAATTTCCAAGTGGCTTTCCTTTGCTTTCAGTCTTGCTCTCTGCCAGATCATTTCACCAGAGTGATTTTCCAAAAATGAAGATCTGATCCTATTACTCCTCTGCTTCAGTGGCCTTTTGGTGCTTTCAGGAAGCAGTCCAAACGCTTTTACGTGGCTTCCAAGACTTCCAGAGCTAGACCCTGCCTCCTGCTCTAGCCTCCTTTCTCACCCTTCCTCATTCTTGCTGCTTGACATCCCTCAGACCTATCCAGCTCTCCAGCTCACTAGTACCCACAAGTCTTTACACATACGGTTCTCCCTTCCTGGAACACTTCTCTTTCTGCTCCTTCCTTTACCTCTTTAATTCCTTGATATTTCAACTGAAATATCACTGTGCATAGTGGGGCTTCCTGAGCCCTTAGGTAAGTCTTCAAGCCTTTTGGATGTCCCACAGCAGAACACTTATCACATGTATATCTATTATGTTTGCTTAATTGTCTGTGTTTCCTACTAGATTGTAAGCTATGAGTGTGGCTCAGGGGCTGTAGCTATTTTATTTACCGTTGTATCCTACTCAGCTAGTGCAGTACCTATAACAAGGGAGGAAGGAGAGGAGAGAGAGAAAGAGAGAGGGAGAGGGAGAGGGAGAGGAAAGAAAGAAGAAAGAAAGAAAAAGAAAGAAGGAAGGAAAGAAAGAAAGAAAGAAGGAAAGAAAGGAGGGAGGGAGGAAGGAAGGAAAGAAAGAAAGAAAGGGAGAGAGAAAGAGTGAGAGAGAGTGGGAGGGAGAGAGGAAGGAAAGAAGAAAGAAAGAGTGAATGAAAGAAAGAAAGGGAGGGAAGGAGGAAAGAAGGAAGGAAGGAAAAACGTTTTTCAAATAGAAACTACAAAGATTCTAGTGACAGTTTGAATGAGATCAGGGAAAAGATAGACAAAAACATTCCGAGATTCATTCATTGAGCAGCTGGGTACATGACAATACTGTTATATTGGGGTGAAGAAAAAAGAAGAGTAAGTCTGGGTGGAAGCATAATGAGTTTAGTATGAACATCTGGTGCAGAAGTTCAGTTGACAATTAGGAATAGGGAATCTCATCTCAGCTAGAGCTTAGGAAAGAAGTGTGAGCCATATATGATGACTGAAGTCAAGGGAGTGGGAGGGAGTGGGTGAGATTCCCAGAGACAGTATATGGAACTAGAAGATGTCTGAGGTTGGAGTTCTGAAGACCCTAACCTTTGTTAAAAACAAGACATCTGGCCCCAGATGGAGTCACCTATGCTAAATCCTACGTCACAAAACCCAGACTTAACTAGGTAACCGTTTCAGCCTCTCCCAGAAATGGAATCTTAAACCAGTCAATGAGGAATCACTGGTCAGCACTAGTGAGGTCATTTGCCTGATAGACCCCCTGCATTCCCCTAAAGGAAAGTGACCTTGTCCCAACCTAGTATAACAATTTTGCTAGTATAACTTCCTTGTCCTGCTCCCTTCTGCCTATAAAAGTCTTTCATTTTGTACAGCTCCTCAGAGCTCCTTTCTATCTGCTAGATGGGATGCTGCCCAATACATGAATCACTGAATAAAGTCAATATGCTCTTTAGGGGCTCCCCTGGTGGTGCAGCGGTTAAGAATCCGCCTGCCAGTGTAGGGGACACAGGTTCGAGCCCTGGTCTGGGAAGATCCCACATGCCGCAGAGCAACTGAGCCCGCGCACCACAGCTACTGAGCCCACGAACCAAAACTACTGAGCCTGCACGCCTAGAGCCTGTGCTCTGCAGCAAGAGAAACCCCCGCTCGCCACAACTAGAGAAAGCCTGCGCACAGCAACGAAGACCCAACGCAGCCAAAAATAAATAAATAAATTTACTTAAAAAAAAAAGATCTTTAAAATTTACTCAGTTGAATTTTTTCTTTAAACGCATTTAAAGCAGACACAGCAAAAGAGCTTCTTAGTGGCAGCTTGGGACTTCACATTGCTTTGTCCTACATTCGTGGGCCTTGTAAGCTCCTGAAACAGTGCTCAGGAGGAGTTTGAAAAGGCATGGCTGATTCTGTAATCTTGCAAGTGGGGAGGGAGCAGGACCTCCCCATAGTAGTTTTTCATGACTTGTTTCTTTCAAGAAATCCTTTGTATTTCTGACATTACAATGCATTTATGATATATGTTTTTCTCTAGGTTTCTTGAACAGAGCTGATATATCAACACACATTTTACTCAGCTGAATTTATTTACTTAAAATTTTACGTTGATTGCGACATGCCATTTAAAGCCCACATGGCTATTTTACCGTACATTCGAATGTGAACATTATAAGAAATCAATGTGTTATTTATTGCTGGAACATACGTTACAGAACTCAGCTTTTTTAACTACTTCTACTCTTCCCACACAACCCACTTGTTAAAAGATTTACATCCCATTAATAGAGTATTCCACCTCTAAGTGAAGACTTTAAAATGGAGCAGTAGCATGGGAATGGATTCCATTTTTAACAGTCTGTCCGCTATGAAAGGACAGCAACTCTCGCCATCAGTAAGTGGTAAGGAAATGAGGGCATTTCTAGGAAGAGCAGATACAGTTGAGACTTATTAATAAACTCTGGTTATAATTTTAGGTTTCCAAGGTTTTAAAGGACTAAAAAGTAGGATAAAAGGAGAAGAAATTAGTGTTTGATTAAAACAGAAGTACAGTATTGTATTTATCTTTATATAACTAAAACCACACTTCTGAAGAGCTGATTAGAAAAAATCATTGTTTTTACACTTATTTGATTTCCTTTAATGCCATTCTTCACATCTGAAATAGATAATATTCTGCTCTAATGTCTGCACTTCAGTGTAAAATTATAGAATAGAAAAAACAAGTCACAGAAGGTTAAAAATAATTATGAATATCCTTTTAAATAAGAACTTAGAGCTACTGTATTTAGAAGTAAAATTTTTTTTGAAAAAGCCTTTATGTCATAGAAGATGTGCTATATACGTTCACTCATTCGGTTTTCCTTAACAATAAGCTAAAACAGTAAGTAGGTTTTGGTAAGAGATTCTTCTGGTTTGTTTTACCTCCAGACAAAAGTTACTTTTAATGCTTCTTTGTGTAATTACAGGGCGTAGGAAAGAACAAGATTGTTGATAGATTCCTTCACCTGCTCAACAGACCTCGAGAATATATCCAGCTGCACAGGTAAGAGGATAAAACCCACAATCTCTTAAGATCTGGTTTAGTCATTTATTTTGCTCCCAGTACAATTTAAAAATACTTTCTTAAAGGCCCATTTTTAATACACCAGTTTAATTTCTGTTCCTCCTACTGTTATCTCTCCTCTCCTTAAAAGGTAATAAACCCATGCAAAATTTATTTTTAAAGTTACTAATGCTTTATAAACATGAATTAATAGATATTTTGTGGACAAAGAGTGATGAACATTACATTCAGGAAGCAGTTTTCATCAACGTAAAGGCTCCTAAATTAGAAGAAAAATATGTAGAGACTAAGCCCACTCTCTAACAGGAAGCTAAAATAGCTCACAAGGAGAAACATAAGCTATATGAATCTCAGGTGTGAGATAAGGAAGGCAAAACTATGAAGCAGTAAGTTATTAGTCTCCTTGCCTTCCTTGAGGTAGATTATTTAATTTTGCGTGGTTAGAATGCTGGTCCAGGGATAGCTTTTAATCAAATAGATTTTCTCAACATGGATTGTTTTTAGCTTTATCAATGAACCTGTTCTGAATATTTTAAAGATAAAATATAAGCAGCAGATCCACCAAAGGGGAGAGAGAAAAAAAAATAAATCAAGGAATATACCAAGTAATAAGCAACTTAAAAGTAGACTGAATTGTTATTGTTTTAATCCCAGGAAATTAACAAAAATATTGTGTAGTGGAAATAACACTGGATTGAGTTACAAGAATTGGTTTCTGGTTTGGATCCTTTCACTAAATAATGATGTGTTCTTGAGAGGAAAATGTAGGAGAAAAGAAGGTAGAGTTAGTGGACTAAAGGAGAAAGAGAAGAGGACCAAAGTGAAGCTGAGAGATGGTCAAAAACTCTTCCTTGGCATTTACACCTCTGGCTGTGATGGAGTAACTAATACCAGGTTAGTCCTACCACAGTAAAGAACTATAAAACTGGACAAGACTCACAAACACTGGGAAAGGAACAACCACTAGGGACTGGTGAGCTGAACAATTACCAGAGTTCCCACATGGTTAAGAGACTTCATTAAACTTACTCCTGGTATTCATAAGATATCCTGTAAAGTTTATGCTTTAGAAGTAGGATCAATCTGCCCCTAGAGTAAAAGCTACTTTATGTCTACCCTTAATAAGTTTGAAAATAACACTTGAAAAAACAAGGATGTTTGCTATTTAACCCTATTTTGTAAGTTTTTCTCATACAAAATGATTTTAAAAGTTAAGGGGATGTATGTTGGGGGAAAATGTTTTGAAAAAAATCAAGCTGACGTGAATTAACTGCTTAGCTAAACAAACTTACCGAGCAATGAAAGAAGACTACAAAATCCAAACATTTAACAACAGAGCATTCACAATATGAAGCATTCAATAGAATATTACTAGGCATACAGATAAGCAGAAAATAGACCCAAATGGTCAATAGAAATAGACCCTAAAATGACAGGTGATAGAATTAGCAGACAAGGACTGTAAAACAGTTGCCTTAAATATGTTCAAGCATATAAAGGGCATATAAAGGGGGAATGAACATAATGAGGGAATAATTAGGAATTCTCAGTACAGAAATAGCAACCTTAAAAAATCAGTCTCACATATGGGCAATTAGAGTTTCAAAAAAAAGGACAAAGAACGGGGCAGAGTAATATTTAAAGATGTAATGGTGAAAAAATTTCCAAATTTGATGAAAACATGAAGTCACCAATCCAGGAAGCTCAATGAACCTGTAGCAGGATAAGCAGGAAACCACAATAAAGTACATTATAATCAAATTGTTGAAAATTGAAAAGGAAATCTTTAAAGCTGCCAGTGAAAAAAAGACATATTACATATAGGAGGAAAATCATAAAAATGATGACTGACTTGTCATGAGAAATAAATACCACAAGTCAGTGAAATAGTTGTTTTTAAAGAGCCAAAAGAAGAAAAAAAAGTCAGTATACAATAGTATATCTGGCAAAACATTCTTTAGAAATGCAGACATTCTTGGATGAACAAAAACAGGGTATTTTTTACCAGCAAACCTGCATAATATAAGAAAATTACAATTCAGTATTAACCATGAGCATAGATAACAAAAATCCTTAACAAGTATTAAATCAAATTCAACAATATATAAAAAGGATAATACATCATAACCAAGCTGGTTTTATCCCAGGAATATAAGGTTGGTTTAACATTTGAAATCAAATAATTTAATTCACTCTATTTACAGCATAAAGGAAAAGCCATATGATCATTTCAGTCATTGCCAAAAAACAAACAAACAAACAAAAACACTTGATGAGATGCAGTGCTCATTCATGATAAAATGTTACAGCAAATTACAAATAGCAGGAAACTCCCTCAACCTGTTAAGATGCTTCTATGGAAAACCTATAACTAACTTATATTTAATGGTAAAAAAAAAAAAAACAACTAAATACTTTCCTCCTATGATTGAGGAAAAGGCAAGGATATTCACTTTTCATCATTATTCTAGTGGTCCTAGCCAGTGCAGTAAGGCAAGAAAAAGTAATAAATGGCACATATGTTTAAACAGAAGAAGTAAAATTGTCTAGAGACAACATGATTGTGTATATTAAAAACCCTAAGAAATCAAAAAAAAAAAGAAAAAAACTATCAGGACTAAAAAGTAAATTGAGCTAGGTCACAGGATACAAGGTCAACGTACAGAATCAGTTGCATTCCTATCTAATTGCAATGGACAATGGGAAAATTAAAATATTTAGATACCTTTTATAATAGCATAAAAACATGAAATACTTAGGAATAAATTTAACAAAATTTGTACAAATTTTAATTTACTAATCTTAATAGGGCATGGCAAGGTCATCTCAACTCCTAAACTTCTATAGCTCACCTAATACATAGCTTCAGAAAATTTCTAGCCTATTCCCATATCATCTCACAGTTCTTTATATGAATTACGCCTTATGTAAACCTAGGAATTTCAACTTACCTTTTTTCTTTTTTTAAGAATTTACTATGTCAAGATTACAGGACTAGGTGTTTTAGGAGATATGGAAAGAAATAAGAAACATAATCTCTATCTTTAAGGAGCTGTAATACTGTTCTTGTTTGTGATTATTTCAGTCTTTCATGTTCCACTTAATCTAAAAAAATAACTCCTTTTTTTCCTCACCTTTAAGCCTTTCCACCAGTTTTTTTTCCTACGTGAACAAAGTTTGGGGGAAATAATGAAAGAATCAAAATGTTTGCTAGTTTCACCTGAATAACTTATTTGTAACATATCACAGTTCCAGTTTTTGAGCCACAAGACACGTGGCAAGACCTATATTTTATGTTTTAAGGATGATACAGTGAGCATTGCAGTTATTCATTCTTATTTGTGCTATTTTATCTCTTTCATTTTGGTTTCATTGTGTTTAGTCTGTACTGTTTAGTGGTGCTCTTAAAAATACGTAATTACTTGAAAGTTTTAATGAAGTGTATACTAATGCCACTTATAAATTAGAGCCAAGACAAATGAATTTAAATTTTATATTTTAAAATAATCAAGCAGAAAACCAACTTTTCTCTTAAGGATGACTTCAGAGGTTGAAATCAGCTCTCAAATTTATGCTCAGAAATATGGAAGTCACTTTATATGAGGGTCCCTTTGTATGGTGAGGCAGTTTTTAGATTTCTGTATATTGGACATTAGAATATTTTTAAAGAAAGATACATTAGGCTGAGCTAGCTCAATTAATTCTGATTGTAGATTATGAAGGTTAGTTAATACAAGCAGCAAGAAAGGAAGCAAAGAAATGTAACATGTACTTAGTAATTATTCTTGGGTCACCATCACATTCATTGTAAACAGGCCTTTTGCTTATAATTCATTATCTTTAATAGTTACAGCCCTCAGAATGGGAGAAAATATTTGCAAATGAAGCAACTGACAAAGGATTAATCTCCAAAATTTACAAGCAGCTCATGCAGCTCAATAAAAAAAAAGCAAACAACCCAATCCAAAAATGGACAAAAGACCTAAATAGACATTTCTCCAAGGAAGATATACAGATTGCCAACAAACACATGAAAGAATGCTCAACATCATTAATCATTAGAGAAATGCAAATCAAAACTACAATGAGATATCATCTCACACCGGTCAGAATGGCCATCATCAAAAAATCTAGAAACAATAAATGCTGGAGAGGGTGTGGAGAAAAGGGAACACTCTTGCACTGTTGGTGGGAATGTAAATTGATACAGCCACTATGGAGAACAGTATGGAGGTTCCTTTAAAAACTACAAATAGAACTACCATACGACCCAGCAATCCCACTACTGGGCATATACCCGGAGAAAACCATAATTCAAAAAGAATCATGTACCAAAATGTTCATTCAGCTCTATTTACAATAGCATAGCACAGGGAGATCAGCTAGGTGGTTTGTGACCACCTAGAGAGGTGGGATAGGGAGGGTGGGAGGGAGGGAGATGCAAGAGGGAAGAGATATGGGAACATATGTATAACTGATTCACTTTGTTATAAAGCAGAAACTAACATACCATTGTAAAGCAATTATACTCCAATAAAGATGTTAAAAAAAAAGAAGTTTTAATAAATCTTATTTTTCTAGGAATTATTCCTTGTCTTCTAATTATTGGCATAAAGTTGTTTATAATACCACTTTACGATATTTCAATGTCCTTAGGCCCAGAAATGATATTATCATTTTTATTCGTGGTATTGGTTATTTGCCTTCTCTCTGTTTTTCATGATCGGTTTTGCCAGGAGTTATCAGTATTATTGGTCTGTTCAAGCAACCAGCTTTTGGCACTGTTGAATGTCTCTTTTGTATGTTTCTTTTCTATTTCAATAATTTCTGATTTTATCTTTATTATGCCCTTTCTTTTATTTTCTTTGGATTTAAAATGCTGTTTATTTTTAAACTTTTTTATATGAATGATTAATTGATTTTCAACCTTTATATGTGTTTGAGGCTGTCTATATTTGAATCTCTTTTTGAGTCTTGGTTTTCTCATCTCTGAGTAATAGAAGTTGACAAGGTCATTTTTAATATCTCTTAGGTCTTTATTCTAATATCTTTGAATAGGCAAGAAGAAGACAGTATTCAATGTGCTTTAGAAAGTTTAGAAGATTAGAGATACAGTCATCCCTCATTATTTGTAGGGGATTGGTTCTAGGACCCCCATGGATGCTATAATCCACAGATGCTCAGGTCTCTTATATAAAATGGTGCAGTATTTGCATATAACCTGTGCACATCCCCCCATATACTTTAAATCATCTCTATATTACTTACAATACCTAATACAATGTAAATGTTATATAAATAGTTGTAAATACAGTGTAAATGTAGTGTGAATATTTGCCACATGACAAATTCTAGTTTTGCTTTTTGGAACTTCTGGAAATTTTTGTTGTCCCAAATATTTTCAATTTGAGATTGATTGATGCATGATGCAGAAACTGTGAATACAAAGGGCCAACTGTACTATGCTTTACTTTCTACCTAGAATGTCCCTTATATCAATCTTTTGTTGAAAAGTAACAAATAATTCATAAATAGTAAAGAAGTACCTGCTGATTATATCCCATGGTAATTCTGATATTGGCTACATAAATATATTTTCTATGAAAAAACTTTCTAAATTCAAAATGTAATAAAATTTTCAAAGTTACAGATTTTTATTATTTTTGCTTATATCACTCATTGCTATATCATTGATTGATGATAGTATTACAAATAAAATATCTACTCATTTAGATACTGGGGTACCTCTCTTTGTCAGTATTTGATATTTAATTTGTTATGTAAAGTTGGAAGTAAAAAAATCTCCATTTGTGTTTAAAATATATATTATTAAAGGATTTTCATTAAATAGACTGACATTCCCACTAATTTCAATGTGGACGGTTTTTTTCTTTATTATGTACAACTTTATGACTATATTTGTCATAAAATTAAAGCTCATGAAATTGCCTTAAGAGAAACATATGTTTTAAAAGATCTAAAAATAGCAGTCAAAAAAAATGTTTGGAACTTCTCTGATCTGTGGGTGACCTATTTAATGTCATTAACTCTGTCAATTTCAGATTCCTTTTAATGGATTTGCAATGTTACCATCTAAGTAATCAGTCACACTGAATTTAGTTTATGGATGCATTCCAACAAAATTGGTTATGTGCCATTCAAAACATAATCTTGATAAGTAAAACCGTCACCAAACATACATGAAGAAAACATACAACCAACGTACTTCGGAGTGTGGCCGTCTTATGTTTTAATGATCAGATCTCATAAAATGAGCAAGCTAGGCAATTCATGTTTTTAGTTAAAATCAAGCTGTTGTCCTAAGAGTATGATTTAGATAATTTAAAAGATTAATGAGTATAATGACTTTTACGGTATATATTTCAAGCAGAGGAGACTACATGGCTCACATTTGTGAAGTGTATTTATTTACTTCTTTTCCCACAATAGTATGTTAATTTGACATTAAAGAAGACACTTGATATGTCAACTTCTGTAGCTATATTTCCTCTTTGCATAAAAATATACTTCTGTATTAAAATCAGAATTATCTTAGTTTTGAAATTCTTATGTTACCAGATTTTTTTCATCCGCTACCCTTCATATAAGAAGACGACGGCGCAGGTCCAGTCATTAGCATGACCCATATGCTTGTTTATTTTTCTAATACTGGTGCCCATTGTAAATACAGAGTTTTCAGGTCCCCCAGCAAAGTCCCAACTTTCTCTTCAGTGAGATGTCCCCAATGTATGCTCAACTTATTCCAGACTGAACCATTCTCTGTCCTACTCACAAGTTTTGAAGTTATATGCATACCTGTCTTTATTCTTCCCTCTAAAATATACTCTGTTTCTCCCCGAATACTTCAAGATTTGGTCCACTCTTACTTCTGCATGGAACTTTTCTGATTTGTCATTCTGGGTGTATTTGTTCCCTCCTCTGAAACTCCACAGGACTGAATTTGTACCATTGTGATAGAAAGAACATGGATTTTAAAAGATAAAATTATGTCTCTACCATTAACTTTTTTTATAATTATTAAAAACTTTAATAATTTTTAAAAATTTAATCATTTAGATTTTTTTTTAAACATCTTTATTGGAGTGTAATTGCTTTACAATGGTGTGTTGGTTTCTGCTTTGTAACAGTGAATCAGCTATACATATACATATATCCCCTTATCTCCTCCCTCTTGCGTCTCCCTCCCACCCTCCCTATCCCACGCCTCTAGGTGGTCACAAAACACCGAGCTGATCCCCCTGTGCTATGTGGCTGCTTCCCACTAGCTATCTATTTTACGTTTGGTAATGTATAAATGTCCATGCCACTCTCTCACTTTGTCCCAGCTTACCCTTCCCCCTCCCCGTGTCCTCAAGTCCATTCTCTACATCTCCATCTTTATTCCTGCCCCTAGGTTCTACCATTAACTTTTATGTGGCCTTGAACTCCTTGAGTCCTGATTTCTTTACCTACCAAATTGAAATAATAATACCCTTCAAGATGGTTGTGAAAATTAGGTGAAAATGTTTGCCAAGGACCAGCCACAATGTCTGGCACATTTTAGGTCCCTAAATACTCAGGCTAACTCATAAGTATTAGTTTCTTGCCACATAGCCCACTTCCTCTCACTCTGATTTGCATTATAATTTCTATATCTTATGTCTATACCCCCTTCCCCAGTCATGCCTCTCCAACTAAATAAGGAATTTTTTGAAGGCAGGAGTCAGGTTTATTCATTATATATTAATTCATTTCACCTAATTTGTATTTATTAGATTCCTGTTGTTTGCCCATAGCTGTTTGGGGGCACGGATGATGTACAGTCATTCCTAGTATCTGTAGGGGATTGATTCCAGGACCCCCACGAATACCCAAATCCAAGGATGCTCAGGTCCCTTATATAAAATGGCATAGTATTTGCATATAACCTACACATGTCCTCCCATATGCTTTAAATCATCTCTAGGTTACTTATAATACCTAATACAATGTAAATGCTATATAAATAGTTATAAATGCAATATAAATGCTATATAAATAGTGGCTGGCTCACAGCAAATTCAAGTTTTGCTTTCTGGAACTTTAAGATTTTTTTTTCAAATGTTTTCAATCCACGGTTGGTTGAGTCCTTAGATGCAGAACCTGTGGGTGTGGAGGGCTGACTGTATAGATGATGATCTTGATTTTGACTAGATGTGCTTGCTTGCTTGTCAGTGGGTGAGAATACATCAACATTTATAATACAGTGTTGTATATAAGCCAAGAAAGAAACATGTGCAGGTTCTGTGGGACCCTTGAAGAGAGGTACCCAACCCTCTGAGTGTATGCATGTGATTTGGTGGAAGGGTCTGGAGAAGGTGGCACTCAAACTGAGTCTTTAGGGATAAGTAGGAGTTTTCTAAGTGCAGAACACAGAACAAGGCATTGCAGTTACTGAAAACAAGCTGTCTAGGGCTTCCCTGGTGGCGCAGTGGTTGAGAGTCTGCCTGCCGATGCAGGGGACACGGGTTCGTGCTCCGGTCCAGGAAGATCCCACATGCCGCGGAGCGGCTGGGCCCGTGAGCCATGGCCGCTGAGCCTGCGCGTCCGGAGCCTGTGCTCCACAACGGGAGAGGCCGCAACAGTGAGAGGCCCGTGTACCGCAAAAAAAAGAAAAAGAAAACAAACTGTCTAAAAGTAGGACGTGAAGGCAGCTTGGGTAGCATGGAATGTATGTGGGTAGATGCAAGAGCTGATGCCAAGAGGAAGATGTGGACCTTGTGGGGACTTCATGGGCCTTGCTGAGGTTGGATTTTATCCTGAGTGCAATGTGATGGCATTAAAGCAAGATCATTAGGACCATAGTCTGTGGGTAGAGCAGGGTCAGATGAGACTTGAGTCACAGAGAACACTAGGAGGTGATTGCAGTAATCCAGATAAAATTGTTGGAGCCAAACAAACATACTGGCAATGAAAACGGGAAGAAGGGAAGTGGTGAAGTGGGTTTAACTGGCTAATTTTAGGTTGATAACTGTATGGAGGCTGAGGAGAAAAGAAGAGTGGACAAGGGGAGGACGACTGCATTGCACTGTAGATGGTTATTGTTAAAACCCTTGTCTTTCCCCTGTCATATTTTTGTATACTTTTTCTTTATGAAATCAAATGAGATAAAAGGAAGTGTAAAACTGTAGCACTGACCTTCTCCATATCAAATATCCTGGAGCAAATGATGACATGCTTTAAAAAGCACAGCATAATTCAGCATACAAGGCTTTCCTCAATCTGAAGAAAACTGAATGTGACTGTATAAATTTTGAAATTCACGAAGTCCCAAAGGGCAAATAGATGTATCGGTAAGAAATAGAAAAACTAAAAGCTTTTTTGAAGTTTCATGGAAAAAAATATTATTGATCCATCAAGACATTCTGATAAGAGCAATAGAGAACTGGAGATGTGTCTGATGTCATAGGCTGCCGGGATACTCCTTCTGTCTCATCTTCCGCATTATGAACTTGGAAAGGCTATTTTAGAAACATTTTTATCAGCAGTTAGACGGTAGTTTTCCCACTAAGAATGCCTTCTACTGCCTTTTCTTACAGAATGAATTATGCCACTACCTCTAACTTTTCCATGTAGATATTTAGGTTTGTAATAATTTTTGACTCCAAATCCATTTAAATTTCTGTACTATTTTTTCTTTTTCATTTAACAAACATGTAACTAGCAGCTACTCTGTGCTAGGCACTGTTCTACACTGTTTTCAAATTGCAACTCGTTTTTGCACACAACTCTGAGTTCAGTACTGTTACCATCCCAGTTTTGCAGATGAGGACAGAGGCACAGAGAGGTTAGAAAACTTGTCTGAGGTCACACAGCTGTCTTCATACAGTCTGGCTTCAGCCTTATGTTCTAACCACTGCAGTGTGCTGCTTCTTGACTTTGTCATGCTGATCAAATAGTATTTTAGTGATAGTAGCACTTTAGTAAGTACCTCACTAAAGTACTAGCCATGTGTTAAGATTGTTGGTCAACCAATTCTTAGATTTAATACTTCAATCTACATATAATAGCTTGATTTTTTAAATTCTTGCTTCATATTTCTAATCCTTGCCCAGCTTGATCCCAAAGCCTTTCCTTTGGCCAGTTATTCCATATTCCCTTTTCTTTCCAATAATAATATCCTTATTAAATTTCATTTTCTGTTTTCTTGACTACTTCTCCAGATTATTAAACTTCTTTTGTGTCTTAATGCACCTCTCCTGAGGTGTATCATCAGTGTACTTAACAGCTCTGTTTTCTGTTCTGTCACCCAGGTAATTCATAAAATTGTAAACCAAATCAATTCCTGTGATCTTTTATATGATGTTCCTCCCAAGCGGACACGGCTTCAGTTCTCGGTGCACTCACCAAATGGTTGTTGTAGGTTATAGAGGTGGGTGAGTCAGAGCTGCAGACAGACCCTGAAACTGGAGACCCCAGCCAGCAGGCTGCTCTAGACTGTCTTGGAAGAGAAGACTGGAAACAAGCAGGATTCTATGGGATTCTTTTTTATTTTTATTTCCTAAATCACAAGCTAAATAAGCTTGAGAACCACTGATACAGTGTGTGTTTTTTCTTAGTTTTGTTATATCCTTTGCCACTAGAGAATAGCTACATTCTTTTCAAGTGTTACACACTTTTTTAGTTTGAGAAAAATTTCAAAAATCAAAAAAATGTAAATAAAAACATGTAGCACATACCCAAGTTTATCACTCATATTTAACAACTATTAGTATTTTTCTCAAATTTGATTCTACTCTTCTTTTTGCAGAAGGGAAACACTAATTATAGCTGAAATCCCCTTTACCACCACCTCCAATCTCATCTCCCCTTCTTCAAGTCAATCACTATTCTCAATTTAGTTTATAACCTTCCAGTCATTTGTATGCATGTTTTTTAAAATTGTAAAGCAAATTTTTGTTAAGAAAATAGTTATTTCACACTGACTTCCACTGTAAAATCAGTGATGCTCTGATGGCGGGGGCGGGGGGGAATTTTTTAAAACTTTTAGTCCTTAGTTGTAATAAAAAGTAAACTCAGTCTTACAATTGTTTCAATATCAGATTATCTTAACATGCTTAACCTTGCGCTCCAACCACTGAAACCTGCTCTCCTCTCTCTGGAGAGCTTCACCTGCAGGTTTCTTTCAGCAGCATCCTTAGTTAAGCTGCTAGAGTGAAGAAGTATCTTGGGCCAGTGTCATATACTTCCCAACCGTCTTTTAATTCATTAAGATCTAAAATGTTTTTTTGTTGAGCTTTATAAAGTGCCAATTCTTATAAGTGAGACAGATATTGCTGTAGCCAGACTCTTCAGATGACAGCAACAGTGACACCATGAGCTGAAGGAGACGGGGTGAGGTGCTTAAATTAAGCAGGTAGATTTGTGTCCTAATGCGATCACTTAGTTCACAACACCGTTATCTATTTCTCTTAATGGATATATATCTGTAATGTTTTGTGCAAGAATTAAGAGCACTACTGGAAAATCTAAGAATTTCTTCTTTATTTCATTTGACTTTATTCCTTTATGCACCCAAATAGTCAACAGATATCTAGGTTAGGTACTCTAGAAGCAGAACCAGAGATGGAAATATCTGTATAAGTGATTTTAGAAGGAGAGCTTTTAGGTGAAACTTTCTGGGAAGTGAAGTGAATCAGGATAAGACTGCGGAAAAGAAGTGGTTTTATTTATTTTTTAGTTTTTTAGTTTTGGCCGCCCCATGCAGCTTGTGGGATCTTAGTTCCCTGACCGGGGATCAAACCCTGGCCCCTGTCAGTGAGAGCACGGAGTCCTAACCACTGGACTGCCAGGGAACCCCCAAGAAGTGGTTTTAGGTGAAGTCTGGCCTCAGCCTCCTCACAGGAAGCTCTGGAGCACGAGTGGCACTACTCAGTTATCCCACCTGGAAGTAAAAGAGAGCCAGGCTTCTTTGCTCCCACGTCAGTGAGGCATTAGTCAGGAGAGGAATCAGGGAGAACCTCTAACTTCCCAGGCATTTCTGGACAAGATACTCCCCAGTGATGGAGGGCAATTCTTTGGAGAGGGGTGCAGCTGTGAGCTTTTAGAAGTCAATGCTACAGTAGCTGTGGGATGGGTGCCTTTGGTAGCAAAGGAGATCTGGGTAGGACACCAACAACATATACTACCAGCCACCAACAATATACCCTACCAGAAAACTCAGCCTCCCATTGAGTGCAGCCCCTCGCACTGTTCTAGACCTTGAGAAATGCAGTGATGAACAAGATAGACAAGGTTGTTGCTGCCATGAAGCTTTCCTTCTAGTGGTAAAAAGGAGGCATGCAATGAACAAATAATTCAGTAAACTGGAAAATATCAATGCTATAATGGAAATGATATAAAAGGATTTATAGGGTGATGTGATAAGGAGGAAATGAATAAGTTTGGCAGTAGTTACTATCTTCATAATTGTGCTGGGATTTACAGCAAGACATTCTAGCATTTTAGCAGCTTTGTCTGTTCTGCAGATTCAGTGGTTGAATTGACCCTATGTACGATGGATCCATAAAAGATTACAGATTATAGTAACTAGAGACTTGTGAGAACTTGGACTAGTGATAGTTTGAAACAGGATTCCAGCCAACAGCTGAAGTTACCAGGCCTAGCTAGGGTCTGACCCAGGGGGAATAGGGTTTTCGGGACAAGGGTTACTAGGGATATTTGTACTAGTATCAGTACATCCCCAAATAGGAGATTTATAACCTCTCTGAGCAAAACCAATGAGTCATGTATCTCGTTCCCTGGTTAGAATAGGAAATCAGGAACTGAGCAGGGCTGAGCCTGCAGCAGCTGAGTGAAACTGAATAAAGTAGGGATAGCACTATAAGCTCAGCAATCTACTAACAAAGGTGTCTTTCATGTTATACACACCACATTCTGAATGTGATTTTTTTTTACCAACTCTTAGTGGTAGTGGTTTAAGTTGTATATAATTGAATATCTTTTTCCACCAAGGACTTAAATTCTGCTGCTGCATTATTTGAACACTTTTACTAATACATATTTACTGGTTTCTGCTGGCAGCTGATCAGATGACAGTAGTGCTACATAGTCAGCAGTGTTCATTTGTTTTAAGACATGGTTTTTAGGAATACATTGCATCAAAAAGTATAAACCATTTATTATAAAACTGGGCTAAAATAAAACAGAAGCCTCAAATTTTTAAAAGAAAAGCATGAGTTTGGGTAACCTCTTTGAGCCTGAATTTCATCATAGGATTGTTGGAGGTATTAAATGACATATGTCGCATGTGTCTAGGACAGTGCCTGGTGTGTGGTAGGTACCCAGTTAAAATTAAATCTCTTCTCTATAAATCTGTATTGTCCATATACCTCCTGCCCCTTCCTCTCTTCTTAGCTTTGAATCTGCAGTTTTCTTTTTAAAATATCCACATTGGTATCTCTGGAGCATTTCAAATCCCAAATGTCCATCTCTTCATACCAAATTTTCCTTTATAAATGTCCTCCAGCCCCTTTTCTATACCTCATTCATGGTGGGTATCAGTAAAGCAGTGCTTATGATTGGTAAAGGAAAGAATGGATGTTTCCTCTCTGAGCTTATGGAATCCTGTATCCAGTCACCTGGTCTGTAATCGATATACCTTTTTCCTTTCCCTGTCCTTTATCTTGACAGCCAGTTATTACAGAATCATGTCTACATTTTTCTAGGTCTCCCAAATATTTTCCTCTTTGCCTTTCCTACAGTCACTAGCCATACCTAGACTATTAAAATAGTTTCTTCTCCTTCAACCTAGAATTGTGACCAAGTCCTTTCAATTCCATCCTCTGGGCCATAGATCCATTCCTAATTTTCTCTTGCCTGGATTTTTACAGTAGCCTCCTGGTTAAAAACTCAGCCTTCAATCTGTCTTTCCCAAGCCTCGTACTGTTCCATCAGTAAAGTTAATCACTTATTGTCCTGCTCAGACCCTTCAATGATGCCCATTGCCAACAATATCAAGTCCATAGTCCTTAATCTGAGCCCCATCATTTTTCATTTCATTAGTCTTACTTCCAACCTTTCTCTCCCACATACTCGGGCTTAATCCATATGAACAGCTTGTGGTTCCCAAGAATCACGTGCCTATTCACGACTCCCTCACTTGCCACTTGCAGCTTTTATAGCCTGGAATGCCCCACTCTATCAAGTCTATCTGGAAAGTTCTTACTTTTTCTTCAAAATGCAAATCAAAGTCTTTTCTTCTAGGAAAATTTCTTAGACCCTTCCTTCTCCTTTTCCTTCACAAGCAGATGTTTCCTTTCTTTGTGACAACATTAGTACAAAGCGCTTCTTAAAGTGGGGAGCATGTACCAAGAAGTTCAAGACCATCCACTGGAACATGGGAAGACATTAGAATTTATATTTACTTTGCTTTTAAAAATATGAAATAAGCATTACCAATATTTAGTATACTGACTGACACTGGCACCCTCATTTGTTCAGTTTGTCACATATGGGAAATGGGATGTATCCAGAGAGAACTGTGGGAGTTTGTATTATGGGAAGATGACAGTGGCGCTCTCAGGTATTCATCTGATTGCACAATATGACAACACATAACAGTTTACTGTGCCCAGTTTAGCAGATTTGTGGTTTACGTTACCCAGTGTTAACTAAGCCAGCCCTCATATAATGGATAGTGGTTTAAAAGATTCTTGAAGAAGCAACCCTGGGTTGAAAATATCGTTAATAATATAAACATAAACAAATGACATGGAATCGGCAGAAAATTATGTAAGTATAACTATTGATAGAGCATCTGATTTGATTGGATAGAGACAAGACTCTTAAATAAGGTTACAGAGGACATCACACATGAAATGTATTCACTCCATGATGATTCAAAACAAAACACTGCCACACAGATTGAAAGCAGACTTGCACCCAGTGCTACAGGATGTCACCAGTTAGATATGTCACATAAAAACAAGAGCTTTAAAGCAAAGCCAGAACTATTGCAATGTTTTGGAATAAGGTAGGAACTGACTGTGAAAATCTTTCATACTACACAGTCTCACTTATAATCTCATTGTAAAGTATTTAAAAGATCTGTCAAACCTGCCCATTTGTCTTTTACCAAGTCAAGAGTTCACAATTTGTTGATCTGTCTGTGTTAATGGCTGTTAGAGAGATGCTATGTAACAGATACTTTAAAAATTAAAAAAAAAAAAAACACATTTAATTTGACCCTTCAAGCTACAGGTCATGTTTTAGCAGTAAAGTAGAAAATAACTCCTTAAAAAAAACTTCTCTGGAGAGAGTGTTTTTAAATCAGATGTTTATAACTTTCAGTTAGTTTTTTTGTGGCTGAAAATAATGTATGTCACTCTGTGATATTGTGATATAATAATTATATGTTTGGTCTTCATTCCCTTTCCCAGCACAAGAGCTTCTAAAACGCTTGTAATTTCCTGTGTTATAAGGGTATCTTTTGTTAAAATATTTGGTCTTCGTCTTCAGTTCTAAGACCCTTGGAATCTCCAGAATGATAAGAGAGTCTCATAAGATGACTCTAGGGTCTCTAGAGAATTGTCGGGTGTGGAAAACCCACATATTTGGTGTCAGAAGTAGAAATAGATCGTAGTACTCCTAAAATGTCTCATGTCTGCACACTAAAACAATTTAAAATACAATTTCCTACAAATGAAGAGTTTCAATGAGTTTTGAACCTATTCGTTCAAAATATATATAAAATGTGACGCTGTCTGATTAGTTTGCAAAAACACTGACATCAGGAAAGATGGAAATTCCCAAGCCTAACTGTAACGAAAACCTTTGTATGTTTTGATAGATGAGATTGAAAAATGCATGTTGAGCTATAGGGACTGCAGTCAATATTGCACTTCTGTTTGGAGCTACGAGTCTTTGTGAGCTCTTTTTCAGCTATAAAAGTATTGAAATAAACTCAATTTAGGACTGGACCTTTAAATCACACAAGTAATAAAATGTATTAATCACATTATTCTTTTTAAAATATCCTTCTTTAATTTTTAATGAGAACAAAAAGGGGTTCTTTTGTATTATTAACAAATAAAATTTTAAAGTGTTTTTAAGGTATTGTTTTTCATCTTTAGCTCAGTTGTTGTTTCTATTTTGGTGTACTTTAGAATGTATCTTCTTAAAACAAAAACATTTTATTAATGGTACATTTAGAGCCACTGACCTAGAGTAGGCTCTGCTATTATACACGTCATTCTTTATCACAATCACGTGTTTCCACCTCTGTCTTCCCTGCTAGACAGTGTTCTCTCCCTAAGGGCAGGGGCATTGCTTTGAACTGCCTCCTCCAGCATGATTTCTGGAATATGGTAGATGTTTGATAAGATTTGTTAAGCAAATGAATAAATGCAATGTCTGTTCCTTCCCATCCATCTTTGAGACATCCATTTAGAGAATCCTCTCTCTGAAATGGATAGATGATTGGTCCTCCATTCCCATGAGATGAAAGACTCTTAGCACACGATATTTAAGAAGAGTGTGCACTCCGACTCACCCCACCTATCCAGCTCTACTCCCCTCCATGCAGCTCTGTTCTAGACATGCTCGGTTCTTCCCCAAACTACTCTTGTATCTCCAAACTTCGACGTGTTTTCCTATTCCTCTATCTGGAAGCACCTTCCACCCGTCTCTGCCAGTTAAAATCAAATTTAATCATCAAGATCCTGTTTTCTTCAGTCAGAATTAATTGCCTTCTCCTCTGTGTACACATTGAACTTTGTTTTAATTTCTATTATAGCCCTTATCACATTCTGATGTAAGTTATTTTCATTTTATATTTATTTATTTATTTTGGCCGTGCCGGGTGGCATGCAGGATCTTAGTTCCCTGACCAGGGATTGAACCCATGCCCCCTGCATCGGGAGCGTGGAGTCTGATGTGAGTTACATTTATCTTATATATCTCTTGTCATGTGAGTTTCTTGAGAGCAGGAGCTCTGGATTATTCATTTTATAACCCTTCATACCTAATAATCTGCTTTACAAATTGGTAATACATAATATAGTTTTAATACACTCATGGGTTTATTCATCCTTTATGCAAACATTTATTACATGCATAGAAGGTACAAGGCATGATGACAGGCTCTAGGTATATTAAAAATATATATATATATGATATCCTCTTGTCTATAGATGGTATGCCTAGTGAGGGGACAGTCATAGAAATGTTACCAAGGAAGGGCTCTCTGCCCAATGTACATAGAAGCCAATACCAGGGCTCAAATCTGTCTCCCCAGTCTGGGGTTCAGTCAAACCTTCATGAGTTAGGTGAGGAGGGTTGGTATGCAGAATCACTGGCAGGGCACGTTCTGATTGGAGGGCTTTGGAAAGTGGCCATTTGTGGTTAGGTGTGGTAAAGGGGGCTTCAGCACTGGGTCTTCCTGGACGATGGACCCTTCGCCTCTGAAAGGGATCCCGTGTTCAGGTTCTGGTCATGTCCTGGTCCTTTGGTTCCATGGCCGGGGGAAGGGGTGGGTAGAAATTTTGGTTCTAGGTGTTACTTGAGGACAAAATTTTCTCCTCTGTGCATGCTTGGCCTGCATGACTTGCAGTTTTGTTCTGCTGTCTTTGAAAAGTAATTCAGTAACTTGTTAGAAACAGGATAGGGCCAGTTTGGGCTGGTTCTGCGGTTACCTGAACAACTAAAATGTTTCATGAGTGTAAAATGCTTTCTATGGGCCAGTAGTTCAACTGGGAGTATAGACGTGAGAAATACTTAATGCTTCAAAGAGGAGGCAGTATTTGAGTTGAGCCTTTAAGGAACGGGCCTTAACAGTTTGTCAGGCAAAGTGGGGAGAAGGGAAGAAAGAACTTCCCAGGAAAAGTGCACACAACTGGGCACAGTGCTTAAGGAATTACCAGCAACTCAGGGCAGCCTAGGTCACGTGACTGGAGTAGCTGACTGGAGTGCACCCATTTCAACAAACATTGTTGAACACCTAGTAGATGCTGCTCACTTTTCTAGCATGAGTGACTGCAGCAGGAACAAAAGAGCTAAAAACCCCAGGCTTCATATTTATATTCTAGTTGCTAGTGAGAGAGAACAAGATCATTAAAGTATGTAGTCTGTCCGGAGCCTGTGCTCCGCAACGGGAGAGGCCACAACAGTGAGAGGCCCGCGTACCGCAAAAAAAAAAAAAAAAAAAAAAAATGTAGTCTGTCAGATGGTAGGTGCCATGGGGAAAATAAAGCAGGGAAGGGGGCAGAGTGAGGTGTATAATTTTCATAGGTTGACCAGGGAAGGCCTCCCTGAGAAGTTGACTTTTGAGTAGCCCTGATGGATGCTAGCCTATTTCCAGCCTTTTGCGCCTATAAACATGCCTTTTATATTTTAAGTTTTATCTGTGTATTAAGTACTCTTTTTCAGGTTTTCGAGATCCTCTGGCTAACCTTGAATCAATAGCAATAACACCTAAACTCAAGTGAGAGAACAGGACAAATGGACCACACCTTCATTTTCATCCTGAAAGAGTAGAAGAGATTTGCCCGGGAGACGGGAGAACTTTTCAAGTCCCAAGGTGACCTGAGCTGCTGCTATCTTGAAAAGGTGCAGTAGTTGAGATGCCCAGCAGCACCAGTCAGAAAATGCTGCCCGTAATGCCTCTTCAGCCTCACGTGGGAGGCTCTCCACAGTGATTATCCTGACACAGTTCATAACGCAGTGAAAACAGCATTTGCCATTTCATACCCACTCATTTATTTCATTTGGGGTTCAAGGAGCGTGCTCGATACCGGAAGAGAAAAAGCGGCCAGAGACTGAACTGGCTGAGCAGTGTCAGCCGTCTTCCACTCACCCCGGTGTCCTAGACAGCAGCTCTTTGTTGCTGTCTTCCTAACGATGTCTTACACGCGTTTGTATTGGAACAGCTAGGTGTATTATGGAATGGCATTCAAAATCTCCATCAAATTTTAAGGAAAAAACGGGAGATGGCGAAGAAACGTGCTAGAGGATTGCTCTGTCCTCTGCCCTCTGACTCCTCAGAGGTGTTTGTTCCTTCTCCTCTGCCATTAAAATCACACTGGAAAATAGGCTGGGGTTGAAATGAACTCTTTAACTTCCGTTGCCAAAAGCAATATATACTATTTTTCTTACGATTCAGCAGTGTCTTCCTTTAAGAACACCTATCATAAAAACTTAGTAAAATAGGTATATTACAGAAAACTTAAACATCGATTTTCTTTAAGTTAAGAGTTCTCCAAATAGAATGCTTACTTACATACTGTTTTCTGTTTGACTCAAGTGGTTCAAGTGTGATAAATAAAACTGGGAATTGTTTCAAGTTGATGAACAACCAGAAATTAGGATAAAATAATTCATGGATTATAGTATGCCGAATACTATTATGGTAATACAAAATGCAATTTACATAGTAAATTTTAAGCTGTAAGTATCGCACAGGAGGTGTATTTTGGGTTATTAACCATCAGAGGCATGCCTGACCAGTTTCATGGAGAGCTGGTGGACTTAGGTCTTCTCTGACTTAAATAGTCGAAGGCTGGGCTTCCCTGGTGGCGCAGTGGTTGAGAGCCCGCCTGCCGATGCAGAGGACGCGAGTTCGTGCCCTGGTCTCGGAAAATCCCACATGCCGCGGAGTGGCTGGGCCCGTGAGCCATGGCCGCTGAGCCTGCGCGGCCGGAGCCTGTGCTCCGCAACGGGAGAGGCAAGAAGAGTGAGAGGCCCGCGTACCGCACAAAAAAAAAAAAAGAAAAAAAATAGTCGAAGGCTGTTTATCATTTGTCTTAGTGATCAAAAATACTTATTTTAACTTTATTTTGAATTGCCTGTGGTAAAATATCTTTTGATATTTAATTTCATGCAAGATCCAGTTTCTGCTGTGTCAAAGGTAGCACATTATTAGTATGGTAATATAAGTTTACTTAAATATATTACGAATTTAAGCTCAGCAAAGGAAGGAATGTTTACTTTCACAGATACTTATCCATCTTATCTAAAGCAGTGCCCATTAATAGATGTCCAGTAAATATTTATTGAATGAATAATTATGGTATATCCTGATATGAAAATGTATTCACTTAATTTTTCACTCTATCAAACTTTTCTGTTGTTACCCAATTAACGAGGCATTTAAAAATATAAATTACTAGATACTATATTTTCTTTTTTTTTTTGGCGGTACGCAGGCCTCTCACTGCTGTGGCCTCTCCCGTTGCGGAGCACGGGCTCTGGACACACAGACCCAGCGGCCATGGCTCACGGGCCCAGCTGCTCCGAGGCATGTGGGATACTCCCGGACCGGGGCACGAACCTGTGTCCCCTGCATCGGCAGGCGGACTCCTAACCACTGCGCCACCAGGGAAGCCCGATACTATACTTTCTGATAAAGATTTATCCAGTGGATACAATATTCACCCGCCTCACACTCTGGTTTCTTCTGTGTGTGCATCTTTGTACACTCGTTTAGTTTTGTACTTTAATCTTCATCTCATTTTATTCCTTTTCAAAAACTGTTTAGAAAATGCCTTATTTAATGTCAGAGGAAAAGTTAAGTAAGAGGCATGCTTATTGTTTTTCTTTTTTTGTCTGGTAAAGGGGAAATGAAGTTCCTACAAAGAAATTAGGTCATTTTGAGTCCCTAAAATTTACCAAGCCAGAAAGCTAGTTTTCAGAGTAAAGACAAAAGATCCTGTGTTTAATATTCTATCTTAGTATATTTATTTTTAAAGACTAGACAACTTATAAAATGTTCAGATTTTGTTAAAGTATTTGATTATCAGCGTGGCTTTGAATATTGGAGGAATTTCTTTTTTAATAAGTATTACTATATTGCTAGGAGACGTGGTAAGGAGGGTAAGTAGATTTTGAAAACTATTTTGAAAATTTTAGCTTCCATCAGATGACTGTTTTGCTGTGGCTATTTTCTACCTGCTGTTCCCAGAAGATCCTACCTCTGGAGAGCAAAGTGCTGCACCACAGTAGAATTCCTTCCATAAATACTATCCCCCTAATGTCTTCCTTCCTTTTCTGGTTTGTTAGCATTTTATGCATCTGGACATAGTGATGAGTGATTGACAACTAAATAAACTATCTGTCCTCCAAAACAAGTATTTTAAGAGCTGGAGTCACTTTGGCAGAAAAAATATTTTGTTTATCTTACTAAAAGGACTTTTCCCTCACAGCATTCAAAGCACATATAATAATAATGTCTCTCTCACTTTTATCTTTCTTACTTTTTACTCTACTGTATTTCCTCATATGTTCTATTTTGATTCCCTCTGTAGAGATGAGTCATCTTGGGTTTCAAGAGTTTAAGTGATTGGGACTTCCCTGGCAGTTCAGTGGTTGAGACTTCACCTTCCAATGCAGGGGCTGTGGGTTCGATCCTTGGTCAGGGAGCTAAGATCCCACATGCCTCACGGCCAAAAAACCAAAACATAAAACAGAAGCAATATTGTAACAAACTCAATGAAGACTTTAAAAATGGTCCACATCAAAAAAAAAAAAAAGGAAAATCTTAAAAAAAAAAGAACTTAAGTGATTGACCAAACTAGGAGGACTCAGAATTAGGCCAGTGCTGGTTTTCAACTAACACTGCAATAATCATAGTTAATTTTTGTCTTCCTTTTTTTGTAGTGTATGGCAACACTGCTTATATTAATGACTGTTTCTGTTTGAGGGCTCAGGGAAGTTTCTTCCCCAACATGGCAAAATAAATATGTCTTTCATAGGCAAGGTAGGAAGGGAGTGTTCAGAGAGCCCAGAATATTTGTAAACATTAATTTATTCTCAAATTTAATTAATTCTCAAATTTGTTTGCATCCCCTGTGTCTAAGTACCACTCTCTCTTTTATTAGTGATAATTATTAGTAATACATCTTATCTTTATTTCATTGCTTGCTTTAAAATAAGCCTTATGGAAGTGATGTTCTTGTTTATTCCATGACTTCTTCACTTGAAAATATCCTTCAACAGCACTTCTCAAGTAATGGTATGGTTGTATCTTATTTGTGAAAATTACCGTTTAATTCTATTTTTATAGATGATTTTTATAATCATCCCACTTTTTAAAATATTGAGCAAATATTTGTTAAGTGCCTCCTAAGTGCCATATTCTATCTTTCCTTTCTCATGCTTGGCTTATAATAATGAGTGGACTGTTACTGTAGCCATCTCTATTTTAATGAACTACAAAGTTAGAGAAGATTTCTATTAGCTATTTAAAACTCTTGTGTGTCTTTTTTCTTCCGTCACCCTTGTGTTTAACTATTACTGTTTTTCTAAAAGACAGCTAACCATAAACCAATTTAAATGCAACTTACTAAAATATTATCCTCAGAGTAAACATTGCTATTTTGAGATCTTTTGCTCCTCAATAAATTCGAAGATATTAGCTTAATGTACCTTTATACGCAACGTTGCGAGAACGGATTGTGCTTGCTCTCCAGAGGCCAATTTTCTTTCCTTAGTTTAATAAAAACCTGGTCTTTATTCAATCTAATTACTTTTTATTGCATCTGGAATCATTTTAAATTACTATTGAAACATTAATAACTCCAACTTAAAAAAAAAACTTTAAAATCACAGAGTTAAAAGAAGACTAGAGTTTAGCACCATATTTCTTTGAGTAGCCCCTTTATTGACACAGGCTTTAATTGATGGACTGCTTTAGTTTGTAAGAGAGTAAGAAGTGAGAACAATTGGTGCTAACATAAATGTCAGCAATTAGCTGAACATTCTAATTAATTCCTCAAGCATTGCTGATAACTGTTATGTACTGGAAAGACATCCCTTTATTAAACTGTAGGCTAAGGAAATGTTACTAAGATGTGTTTTCTTCTCCTCAGTATTGTTGAAATTGTTGAGTCTATTTCAACTTTTATGAGTTTATGTTTCAAAGCTGTTATTGAGAGGAACAAATCATAATAGAATTGAAATTGTAACAAATAAAATATTCTCTTAGGGTCGTTGCTTATTTGTGTGGAGAATAAATATCTTTTGATCCAAGATGCTCCTAAATACAAAGCAATGATTTTAATCAAATATTTTCTGAAAAAGAATCATTATATTGTCTTTACGAGTCAATTCACATGCTACTGTGACAATAGCCATCTGATCATTTACTTTGTTGAAGTTTATAATATTGTAAGATACCTTGGAAAAGCAAGCTTTTTTCTTGTTGTATGAAGTACTAATCAGAAGATAGTGGGTTCTTTTTTTTTTTTTTTTTTGTGAGGTATGCGGGCCTCTCACTGTTGTGGCCTCTCCCGTTGCAGAGCACAGGCTCCGGACGCACAGGCTCAGCGGCCATGGCTCATGGGCCCAGCCGCTCCGCGGCATGTGGGATCTTCCCGGACCGGGGCACAAACCCGTGTCCCCTGCATCGGCAGGCGGACTCTCAACCACTGTGCCACCAGGGAAGCCCAGTGGGTTATTTTCTACTCTTATATAATAAGGGACTTACATATAAGCCAATCCATTTTTTAAAAGTTGAATGTAATTTTACATATTTTGCTAGCCTTTGCAATCCTTTGATATATAAGACAAAGGACCAATAATAAGAATAGAACAAAGCCACTTTTTTCCTTTAAGCTCCTCTTTCTCATAGCCTACTCCACTGAAACCCATGATTCCCATTGGTATTTATCCTCATTTGTTGTCCTTTTTGGGAATCATCTGTTTTACGCTTGTTCTCTCAAACCTATGGTTTTTATTTCTAACACAAAAGTCTTTTGAGAAATCTAATTTGGCAAATTGTATGCTATCAGAATTCAAGTGTTATAGAACAATTTCATTTGCCTTTTTAAAATTGGAATTCAGCTTGAATTTCCTGTTCTTAATCTGCTATGAAGCACTCTAATTATTAGGGTAATGGCTGAATTTCCTTTCTACTGACAATGATACAAGAGTTCCTTTTTCCATTTCAGTTCTGGGGGGTGTCATGTTGTTGCCCATTAAATATATGACAGCTGAGGTGTGAAATTCACTATGTTGCTGTAAAAAATCTGTGTGAACATGTCTCTTTCTCTTCCTCACTTACCCCCTTCTGTATTGCCAGGATATTAACAGTGAATTTAAGTGATATTCATTAAACTCTGTTCTTATTTGTTTAAAACCCTAAAAAAAATTCAGCAGACTAGAGCATAAAGTATATCCTACAGTAAATTTATGAGACCCAGGGATACAAAAAATGGATGTGTGACTATATATCATTATATTGCATAAGAAACATTTTAGTCATACTAAAGTTGATAATCACCAATACATGTCACAATATATTTTCACTTTCCTTTAACATCCCTCAAGGCTTTATTTTAGATACATTTCAATTTGAAAGTTAGTGAAGATAAAAGAATAATGTTGAATTCTTTATAAAGTGTAGTGCTAAGGCTATAGCAAACAGTAGATCACCAGACAGGCACCAGGCCCATGAGAGCCGGTATGAGGCTGGGAGCTTGGAACAGAGGTCAGAAATGGCAATAGGCCAGACCTCCAGGGAATAAATTGAAGAAACCAATCACTGTTTAGTCAAGTTAGAGAGAGAAGCCTTTCAACCTAGGTGCAAAAAAAGTCAGGTAGTCTAGAAATTGTAAATGTCAATAATCGTACTGCCAACATACTTGCTCAAGCCTTGGTAAATGAGAACTCTGATGCAGAAGTTTCCTGCTACAGTAATAAGTGTAAATCCAACTCAATTTGAAATCCATGATGGATGTAGACCATCTCCCCCTCCGTCCCCTGACTAGTCAATCCCAAGTGTACGTCTCAACATGACTGTACCTTCTGATATACACTCATAAGTGAATTAGGAAGATTCCTTACCTTAGAGTCAGCCTTAGTCTAACCCAACGTTTATTAAAGTGGGTTCTGTAGTTCCAGATTCTCTGTTAAAAAAAAAAGAGTTCCATGATCCAATATATTTTGAAGTCCATATACTGTATGTTGCACTTTTAACTGTTAACATTTTTGTTCATTTCATTCATGGATTCATTTATTCAACAAAGATTTATTAAATTCATCCTGTGAGTCAGACATCCACTAGATGCTGGGGACAGGATGAGGAATAAGGTAGATATGGTCTACACTCTGAAATCTTAACAGTCTGAGTAGAACGACAGATAGTAAAAATAAGCAACTACGATATAGTGTGGTAAGGACTGAAATAGGGGTGACCCAGGACTCAAAGGGAACATACAGCAAAGCCACCTAATTGGTCTAAAAAGGGTCCACAGGGGCTTTCTAAGAAGTATCATCTGTGCTAAAAACCTGAAGGTCAAGTAGAAGTTACACAGGAAAGGAACTTTTAGTCACAGCAGCAGCAGTAATGATCACAACAAATAGATAAAGCTGGCATGTCATTTTACTCTTTCTATCTGCCATATATTGTGCTAGATACTTTCCCAAGCGTTCTATCAGTGATATTTCTGGGTAGGTTTTATTATTTACTCAAAATCATCTAGTTAATAAGTGGCAAGAACTAGAATTTGAATCCCGTATGGTCTGACTCCAAAGGGTTTTTTCCGCTCCTCCGCAAACTGCCTTTCAATGCAATTAACTGATTTTGATTAAATTTGTTTTGCTAAGGCAAAAAATGACTTGAGTGATATCTTAAGTTTGCTTTATCAGTGATTGTCATGTAGTATTTATTAGGTTTTTTTTTAATAGAATCACATTTTATATTTTAATAATTGTGATAAAATTTAGCATTTGGGTAGAAGTCTCAGAAGTATATTATGGCACTGAGGTCTGAAGTTCACATTCCAGATAGTATCTTACACAGAGAAGGTCCTCAAAACAACACGGTGGTGACTTCACATTTTACGTTGAATAAGTGGTAGCGTAGTTTGAAAAGATAAGTTTGAACTCTTGTAAAGAAAGATGCTACTCACATTTTGGAAGTAATTTAATTCTCTGTACGACATGATCAGGATGGCCGTAGGATTTTTTATTTTTTAGATAGAGTATATGCAGAAGGTGAAGATATGAAATCGATCTCCTTAAAAAATGTCTGCACCTACCTATAACCAACAGCCTATATACACACATTTTTGGCAAGAATATTCATAGGTGATGTGAACTTCATATCTCATCATGTGTGGAGGTGCATAACATCAAGATAACTCACTATTAGTACTTTTGAAAATCCTGATCTAAAGGAGAGGCAGGTAAATAGTAGTAGGTAGAATTAAGAAAGTAAAATGGATTGCCCTAATCCTAGCAGAAATGTTCAGAATCCCATGGTTCCTGGAGTGAGGTGAGACAGTCTTGCTTTTGCACCTAGTGATGGCAGATTGGACCAGAAAGTGTAATTCACAGACCTGCTATAATTGGCCACGCCAGCATGCCAGTCATCACCAAACTCACCATCAAAATTATTTTTAACGAATCTAAATATTGTATATAAAATACAAATATATTTTTTAAAATTTCTCCTTTTCACCTTCAGGGAGTTATATGAGGAGTGAAATGGTCACAAGGGAAATTACTGGAAGAAAAAAGAGAAGTAAAAAACCTGGATAATCTGTAAACTTGGATTAATTCCCAAACCGTTGTAATTTATATTGACATCAACAAAATACTATTGCTGACTGGAATTTCATTTGCTTTTTTATTCATCTTAGGGAAAGCTGGATGGGGGTGAAAAAAGAAATGCTCTTGTGTTATATTTTATTCGTGATCAAATGTCAGTTTATTTCCTTACTTACTATAAAATGTGTTGGTTTAACTTTAGGGACACCACGGTCCAGACCCTTACTCTTCAGCCTTCTGTTAAAGATGGACTTATTGTGTATGAAGACTCACCTTTGGTTAGTAATACAATTATATGAATATTCTCAAATGTATTTTTTTGAATGATAATTATATTTCAGCCTTTGAGGGTGAGAAATCTCCCATTGGTTCCAATATGTTTCAGTCTTAACTGGAAAACACTCATTCATATGTCATTAGGAGAATGGATATTTGAATGCAAATTACTGGGAAAATAACATGTTTTCTTATTCTGTTCTTCTCTCTCCAGAGTGAGAGATTTTGATATCCTCTAATGATTACTTTTCTATTCCAGAATTTTGAAAAAAGAAAGAAGTTTGCTGTTTTCAGATGTACAGACTTCGAAATTAGATAATGCTTCTAGAATGTTTTAAAAAATGATTTTAATTAATAAAATATTCACCCAATGTTTTACGCAGCTGAGAAGATCGTTCCTCAGCGTCTCACATAAGATGCAAAGAAATCTGGCCTGCCAGGCACACCTCTCTGTGTAGATAACTCCTCGGCAGCAATGGCACAAATAAGCCACCATGAGAACCTCTGTGGTCCAGACCCCAGCGATGGGAGTCTTTAGGACCTCCTGCCTGAATTCAGCCAGATTAGAACCGACTTTTCTGTGAACAAAGATGTGAAGGCTGGAGTTAGGAGTAGAAGCTACACGTTTTCTCTCTTTTTTTAAATTCAGCTTATTTTTACGCTAAAATTAAAAGGAAAAATCCTTATTCATTTATTAGAATATGTAATAAAATATTTGTGGTAGAGAGAATCATCTGTGTCTTGATCTATATTTCCTTAAAATTATTTGCCAAAATTATGTAATGATAAAAGTTTATGATATGGTCCATTTTATATTTCTTACTATGTAAAATAATGATCTTTGGGTTTACATTGAAATTCCTTGACTGTCACCTCCTATGCACTCTTTATTTTTTTTTTCATTTTTGGCCATGCCGCTCAGCTTGCAGGATCTCAGTTCCGTGACCAGGGGTTTAACCCGGGCCATGGCAATGAAAGTACCAGGTCCTAATCCCGAGGCCACCGGGAAACTCCCTCCTATCCACTCTCTAAAAATGTTTTTAAGGATTTTTCCGAACTTTTACCTTTCTTCTAATAATGTCACCACTTAGTCATCTAAGACCTGGAACTCTTTCTTATTTTTCCTTTCACTTCTTCCCATCTGATCAGTAGCCAAGGCTATAGATTATCCCTCTGGAAAACTCTTCAGATCAATATGATGCTTTTTATTTCCATTTTTCTCCCATGCCTCCTTCCCTAAAATCAGGTCCTCACACCACTGTTTTACCAAATTGTTATGGTACTCCCCTTTTAGTCTATTCCGCATATTTCTACAGGATTAAATGTACTAACGTGTAGCTCCAAACTCCATTGTTATCATGTCTGAACTCATAAATCTTTAATTACATCCTATTATTTAGTGAGATCAAGCACATATTTTTTGGTCTGGCAGGCAACTTTTTAGTAGTAGAGACCCAATCTACCCTTTCAGATCCTATTCTCTCTTTTCTTACATTTAACGTCTGCTTCAGCCAAGATAGATATTCATATTCACTCTTCCCTCAGTGGGCTGCAGGATTTCTTGAGTTTGGCCATTGATTTTCTTTGTCTTGACTACCCATCTCCTCACCATACATACTGATCTCATCTCTTAAAATCATACACTCTTTTAGAGCCATCACAAGTGCAACGTTCTGATATCCAGTATTGATTGTGATGTCTCACTCCTCTTAACCCCCATGGCACTTTAATTTCCCTATTCGTTATACTTGTTTTAATACTCCCCTACCCTGGGGTGTGAAATGTTGTGAATTCCGCCAGCATAGGGATAATTATGAAGCTGAAGGAAAGTAAAGTGCTTACTGCAGAGTTAGCCGTTTAGTAACTATGAGAAGCTTTTGGTAGCGATCCATAAATTTTGTTTCCGGCTCTGCTACAGACAGTTTTGTGATAGTGTATTTATAACTTACATAAAACCACCTATTATAAATCCAAATCAATGAGTGATGACATTTTTAAAACGTTTGCTTTCATTTTTTTGTTTATGGTAAATGTTCTGTCTTCAAAGGTTAAAGCAGTAAAATTGGGTCATGTTCTGGTAGTAGATGAAGCAGACAAAGCCCCAACAAATGTCACCTGTATTTTAAAAACTCTAGTAGAAAATGGAGAAATGATTCTAGCAGATGGAAGGCGCATTGTTGCAAGTGAGTATAAAAAAGCAACTTTTCTTTCAGTATATGCAATTTTTACATCTCTGGTATCAAATCACACACTTGGCTGGTTATTTATCTGCAAACAAGCACAAGTTAATGTAAGTCAAGTTGTCTGTATTGACAGTTATTTGTAAAATTCAATATGTCTGAATCTAGCTTTGTCAGTTTCACTTTCGTATAGCCAGAGAGCATCTTTGAGCATTTCAATCGTAGTTTTAGGACAAATCGGCTTCATAGTTTTTCTACTCTGAGAATACAAACATATAATCCTTTGTATACTCATCTCAATTATTTGTGTGCAATTTATTTTCTTTCATTGTTATCTGGAATTTTTAAAGCTCTATCACATTTCTGTTACTCATAATATTAAAATTAATGTTATTAGCTCAGTATAATTAGAAAAAAATTGCTGGGCATTTTATATCTATCATATATATGTATGAATGTATCGGTGTGTATACATATATTACACACACATACCAGCTTCAGGAAGAAGTTAGTTATTCTCTGTTTTGGAGTATCTTCCTCCTTTTATTTTATTTTTGTTGTTGTTGTTAGGGGAGATGTACATAGATAAATCTCATAAGTCTGTTTAAGCTACAAGGAAAAATTGTCTAATGCAATGTGAGAACATTTTCTGGTTTCTAATACAAAATTTTTGTGTCATGAAAAGACTTGAAGATCTATAACTAGCCATTAAAAATATACAGTCAATAGTAAGGAACCAAACAAGTTGAGACTAATAACTGAAATCTTCAATATTCAAAGAGAGTATAAACAGAAGACTCCATAAAAATGTACAAGTGCATCACCACAGAGACTTCTTCTTGGGCACTGTCATTGCAAGACTGCTGTTTCTAAGCCTAGGAAACTCAGCACTAATAAAAGTATTCTAACATTTCAGTGTCACAATGAATTTATGGGAAAAAATGAGAATTTGACTTAAACAGCCTGATTACTATCTTTTAGAAAGATCATTCAGACTCTTAAGATTAGAATGCTTCCTGCCCTTTTTAGAGGCATTACGAGGACAGTGAAATGGAAAGCAAGAAAGAATCGCTGAAACAAACTTATAGTTAAACAGTGACTATGTCCTGGTAACCCTTTACATTTTTTTAATATATTTTTGAAGGATAGTCTACAAGCAAAGGAGTCATCATAATTCTTAAATTCAAGTTTGATTGTAGATGACATTTTAAACACGAGCAACTGAAGCTCTTTCGAACATGGTTTCATAAAGCATCACTTCTACGGCTATGTTTCTCATTTTCTTTGCCTTTTAAAATTTTCATGTTTTATTGCTATTTTTATTTTAGTTAACTAATTAAGTAAATTTTGTGTGTGACCGCATACCCTTGTATTTACCACTACTGAAATTAGTGGAGATCAAACGTTAAAACTAATGGTGGTATTAGCATGTGAATATATGGCACGTTGGAAGGTTACTTTTTGGTATCATAAAAAAATACAAGTATAAGTTCTCACAGACTCATCTCAGGTAAAACTCCAGGTGTTTCACAACTATCATTTCTTAAAGATGGACAGCCTAAGGCTAAGATTTAAATAAACCCAGATGACAGGTATTTCTTCTTAAAATAACCATAATAAAGTTTTTACTATCTTAAATTATTGTTTGGCCCAGCAGTTCTATCTGAAATGTACATCAGCAAGTAGTTTATAATATTCACTTCCTTTAATACCTTAAACGTTTGCACGAAGAAAGTTCCAGTCAACTTGAAATTATGTATTTTAAGAACTATGGTAGAATCCCTTGAATGGAAATTAATCACCTTTGCTCTAATGAATTGACTAGGTGGTCAAGACCTTTATTCTATGTGGTTAAGTTTCAGGGTGCGTAATCTAAACAGGAATTCCTCCTTAGCTACAGAAGGAAGGCTTTATGCAAAGTGATGCAGCTGCTGATTGGATAACAACTAAAGGATGTTTGGATTATCCTTTGCGTATTCTTTGGATTATCTATTGGAATAGATTCTTTTTTTTAAAGGAATAATAGCATCTCAAGCCAAGTTTTAAGTACCATAAGACAACATTTAGACAAGTTTGCTTTTTAGACGTGCATTTAATTTACATAAAAATGCAAGTTCCCGTATAGTTTAGTATACACATTATCAGTATTCTGTTGCTAAGCAAACTTTCTCAAAAATGTTTTTGTTTTCTGCAGCCAAATTGTTACAGCCAGATTTCTTAGAGTTGTTTTACCATTGAACAGTATGACTACTTATGTGATTTTAAAGGCTGTAACTTGATACTCTTAAGAATTATTAAATATCTATAAAGAATAAATAGAAATTATGTTTTTCAGATTCTGCATTAGTCAATGGAAGAGAAAATGTTGTTGTGATCCATCCTGACTTTAGGATGATCGTTCTGGCCAACAGACCTGGATTTCCTTTCCTAGGCAATGATTTCTTCGGCACCTTAGGTACAAAGAATCTTGATAATAATAATAAAAACAATAGCAATAACAGTAAAAATATTGTCTTAGTAACAATACTGTAATGGCTATCACTGAATGCTATCATGTGCTGTCATCATCACAGCCACCTTGTGAGAGTATGTGTTATCCCCATTTTAGAGAAAGAGAGTATCATATTCAGAGAGATTTTTTTTTTTAACGTCTTTATTGGGGTATAATTGCTTTACAATGGTGTGTTAGTTTCTGCTTTATAACAAAGTGAATCAGTTATACATATACATATGTTCCCATATGTCTTCCCTCTTGCGTCTCCCTCCCTCCCACCCTCCCTATTCCACCCCTCCAGGCTGTCACAAAGCACCGAGCCAGAGCCAATATCCCTGTGCCATGCGGCTGCTTCCCACTAGCTATCTACCTTACTACGTTTGTTAGTGTGTATATGTCCATGACAGAGAGATTCTTTTTTTAGGGTCACTCAGATAAGTATTAGAATGGCTTCATATCTATGTGTTTTCTTACACAACTAAACTATACTTTGTTATTTAGGGCCTCTTAGAGTAAAACACAAAATAAGGAACGGTTTTTAGTGTTTGGTTTTCATCATATCCCCCTATGAAAAGGTTTGAGGCCAGCTCTGGGGAGACTGATTCTCATTGATTGGAGAGGCCCTGGGATAAACTGAAGCATCAGGAGCCTTTAAGAATAGCTTCGTTTCTCTGTGGCAAGTAGGTAATTCTGGATACTGGGCATTCCATACTCAACGTGAAGCGAGCTCAGTCTCCTAGTAGGATTTTTCTTTTTTTAAACATCTTTGTTGCAGTATAATTGCTTTACAATGGTGTGTTAGTTTCTGCTGTATAACAAAGTGAATCATCTATACATATACATATATCCCCATATCTCCTCCCTCTTGCATCTCCCTCCCACCCTCCCTATCCCACCCCTCTAGGTGGACACAAAGCTACGAGCCGATCTCCCTGTGCTATGCGGCTGCTTCCCACTAGCTATCTGTTTTACATTTGGTAGTGTACGTATGTCCATGGCACTTTTTGATCTAGCAATTCCACATAAGGAATTTAACTAGGGATATTCCCCGTGCAATGATTAAAGTACAAGGATAGGCAATATAGCATTGTTTATAGTAGCATAAAAAAGGAAAAAGAAGAAAACAACCCACATGTCTATCCAAATGGGACTGAATGAAGAAATTCTGTTATATCCACACAGTAGATTACTGTGCAGCTGTTACAAACAAATGGGATAACTTTGCTCATGCTGATACCAAACAAAATCCTGGAAATATATTAAGTGAAACAATAAGAACGGCGTGTGTAGTAGTCGACCATTTGAATTAATAGAGACTAACAGGCAAGGGGGATATGTTACATGAATATGCTCAACACGCGTAGAACTTCTCCAGAGGCACACTCGTCTCTTACATCCTCTTACCTTGCTGACCTTGCTTCCTGCTCTGCTCTGTGCTGCTCTCCTCAGCACTCACCCTCTTCCAGCCGCTCTGCTCTCCTGCCTCCTGAACAGGCCAGCTGTGCTCGCCTAGGGCCTTTGCGTTAGCTTTACCTGCCATGCTGTTCCCTCATATATCTGCATTTGCCCAATTGTCACCTTCTCAGTGAGGCCTACCTGACTGACTTCCCCCACCATCACCATTTCTGATGTCCTATAGTGTGCTTTTCCTTTTTTCCTTGAAGCATACAGTTTCTAACATTTGTAATTATTGTTTATTGTCTCCCCATGCCAGAATATAGGCTGCATGAGGACAGGGCTTTTTGTGTTTTTGATCTCTGAGTTATATAAAGTACGTAGAGTATTACTTGGCACATGGAAGGCATTTAACACTTATTTGATGAATGAATGAATAAGGGTTCAAATATAGTTTTATATTAGTGTTACATTTGATTTTCAGCAAAAAAGACAAAAGCTGTTCTTCACATTTGTATTTGAATGGGTTTAGCTTATGAGATAGAAGCATGAAGTTGTCATGGTTGCATTTTATTCAGTTGCTTTCATGAATATATGATAACAATAAAATAATGATTTGAGTGGTTTCTGAGTCAAAGTAAGTTCTAAATATCCTTTCTTTCTAAAATGAACATACCGAATAATGCAAATCTATTTACTTTAGCTTCCTTTGGCCCCTTGTCCTTTGGCGTATGAATCACAATTATGTGAACATTTATATGAGAAATTCATTTCTCTAGAGCATAGATTATATTTTCTAGTATGTTCTCAGTTTTCTAAATTATGGATGAAATATTTTGTGTTTCTACATTCCTTTTTCTTGATTTTAATTTAGACATTGTCTCTGCAGGTTTACTTTTCCAAAACCCACTTCTAAAGTATATTCTAGCAATCTGCACAAGATGTAAATTGTTTAGAGAGTGATGATACTAATTCCCCCTTTTTTAGTATACATGAAGAGGCATGCGTATATGTATATAATTTCTGAAGATATTCATCATGTGTTAAAGTTAAAAATGCAGTCTCAGAACCATATGAGGAGTATTTTCCAATTAATGGAAAAAGAATAAATTATCAAAACTATATATGTCTGTATGTATGCATTTTAAAAAATACTAATATGTATGGAAAAATGAAGACACTGAACTATTAACACTGGGTGCCTATGGGGGAAGGAGTGAGATTAGCAGAGACACGAGAGGACTTCTTTTTTGCTCCTTGTATTTGAATATCTCCCAGTGAAATTGTGTTCAAGTATTATACAATTTTTAACAAAAGTAAATCTATGTAGAATAAACCACACATCAGTCAGTGTCATTTTCTTTTGCTTTAGTTATTTGCCTTTTTCTCTATACCTATTTTTGGACAGGCTTTCTGTGCAGTTTTACACACTTAAAAATAGAAGTGCTTTGGTGAGCAACCCATGGCTCTTTTAACGACCATTCTATATTTCCTATGGCATTTTAATGGATTAGTTGCACGCTGAATGTGAATCTTTTTTCTCTCGTAGGTGATATTTTTAGCTGCCATGCAGTTGATAATCCCAAACCCCACTCGGAGCTCAAGATGCTCAGGCAGTATGGCCCCAATGTGCCCGAGCCCATCCTTCAGAAGCTCGTGGCTGCCTTTGGAGAGCTGAGGAGTTTAGCTGACCAGGGCATTATTAACTATCCTTATTCTACCAGAGAAGTTGTCAACATAGTCAAGCATTTACAGGTATGGCACACGCCTACGCTAAAAGTTTAAAAGAAGCCGTCAATCTTGTTTTTTTAGACTGCCTAATTTATACAAAGTCTTTCCATTTCTCTATAATTCTGATTCAAGTGATATAATATGAAATGTCTGTAATCTAAATGAACATTTTCTGTTTAACCTTTGAATTGACTTTGGCAAGGTTCTGTGCCACGGCCATTACCAAGGAGCTAGGAACTTTGGTGGAGGTTTTTTGCGGGGGTTGTGGCGGGGCGGGCGTGGGAAGACAGGAGAGTGAGACAGCGGGGAAACTTTACTACTGTTTGACTTTATACAACAAGCATATGGTATCTGAGTGAAAAATATTTTCATTTTGAAAAAAAAGACTTGGAGATAAGAAACAGACTGGGAACTAACAGTATTGATTACATACCTGTAAATACTGTGAGAAAATTTTATAAGATGGAGTAAGTGGGCAGGAGAATGGAACTCCTTATAGCCATTTGTGATGCATAGCCCACCTCGGTAAAGAAGACAAAAAGCCCATGTAGCTTCTACCTTTATAGCAAATAATGGTTTCCAAGCTAACAGTCACAAGCTAATGACTCTTGACCTCTGCTCCATCCCCATCCTCCAAGGAAAACATAGAAAGGAAAATAGAAAGCTTTGTTCTGCCTGTAAAACCATGATAAGTCCAGCTCAGATCGCAGCGCCTAAAGAAAATCAAGACAGAGGCAATAAAGGACCCAGACGACCCCACCAGTGTGAAGTTAGCTGTTAGTAGTACTTGTTTTCTTCCCTCTGCTCTTCCCTATTTCTCTATTCTCTGTACTTTTCACATTCTTCTTCCCTTCTTTTTTTGTTTATCTTTTTTTTTCATTTAGTCATAGACTTGTAACTTCTCTAAATACTTCTGTATAGATATTCAACACTCTGCTTTATTTAAATAGCATTTTTAAGTTTGGTCAATCCAGTACTCATTTTAAAAGCAGGAGATTTCAGAAAGTGGTGGAAGTCACCGAACACCAGGATCTGAGTACCGATTTAACATTTGAGACAAAGAACTGTTCCCCCTCAAATTCTGATATTTATTTAAAAAGAAAAATATTAAGTCATCAGAGCAAACCTTCAAAGAGAAAAATATTCCTCCTATCTATAAAATATTCCTCCTATCAGTATTTATTAGTTATCTGACAAGGCTAGTAAAGAAAGGTCTGGTAAAGTTCATTTGATCTTTATTGTTCTGTCAGTTTGGGAAATCTTTATAAGACCGTGTATTTTATCACATGGTAATAAGGGAATTTTTTTTTTTTTTTTTGAATACAGAAATTTCCCGCTGAAGGTCTCTCCAGTGTGGTTAGGAATGTGTTTGACTTTGATTCCTACAACAACGACATGCGGGAGATTTTGATTAACACTTTACACAAATACGGGATACCTATTGGAGCAAAACCTACCAGTGTGCAGCTGGCAAAGGAGTAAGGCAAATACTGATAAAGTACTCTTGAGTGTTACTGTTCTGGTTCTCAAATACTGATTATTCTGAATCTACTGTCATACGCTACTAAACTGAGTTGGTGTGGAAATTACTTTCCATGAGTAAGCGCTTCAGATATATGTTGCTATTTGCTGGCTGGATTCGGTTAAATAGCATTATTTATAGGTCTGTAAATTGAGAACTTCAGTTATTTCGAATGTCCCATGAGTAGATGTAATGTAATCAAATAAAGGGAAATATTTGTTTCTTTACAGCCTCTGTCCTTTTGTTGAATTCCTATGACTCTCATTTTTTCCTAATCTAGTGCAAACTCATTGTACAAACATGAAAGCTACATGAAGAGATAATATGTATTTAGTTAAGATGTTCTTATTTATGTCACCATATATTTTTCTGTTATGATAGTTTTCTAAATTTATAATCATATTAACTTGAAATTTTGGGGTTACTTATTTCAGCCTGACAGATGAGAGAGGCAGGGAAAACAAGTGAGTTTTGTTTCGTGTGGGCTAGTTGCCTGCCTTTTATTTTGTAATAACAGGCTACGTGCTTAACAAAGAATCTTGCAAATATGATGTTGTTGACCAGAAAGATAATTGACAGTATTTATTAGTAGGGAAATTAAGTCAGTGCAAATTCACTAGAAAACAGTTTTAAATATGCATAACTTATTGATAATGCATCTAATGCTGTTTTTGTCTATAAGAAAGTCAATTATCATAAATTCCCAAGGGACAAAAATTACCTTTAAGTTATTATATAACTGTCATCTCATATAGGAGGAACTCTCTACCTTTCTTAGGAAAAATTTGTTAAATATAAATTAATGATTAATCCAGCTATATATGTATATGTGTGTATATATATACACACATATACATATATATTCTAAGTGTTTACATCATCATTATTTATTCTGTTAAGTTATTATAAAACTTGTTAGAATATATGCCAATAAAAATAGTTAAAGCTTTAACAATTTCTTCAAGGATGTCTTAAAGAGAAACAAATATTTCCCTTTAGTGGTAAAAGAGCAAGATGGAGTTATGTTAGAAATTATCAGTGAATTGGTTTATATTATTAATAAGTTAGTAAATTTTCTTTTAGAGAAGAGTGATTTGGTGTCAGTTGCTAATATATACACTTTTCTGTGAAATACTATTTTGCTGATTGATTACCAGTATTTATGGGCATTTTGAAACTAGTTTGGTAATTTAATGGGTATGGCTTATCTTCTATATTAGAGAGTTCAAGAAATGTCTTTGATATGCAAACTTCTATTAGTACTCATGTTTTTTACTTCCTTTTTATAAATTATATCTTTAGTTTCAATTGGAAATAAGATGATTTTTATTACCATGAACACATTTATATAGAGTTCTAACTTCATGGAAACCAGGCTTGTGATTTTAAAATAATTTTTTTGGTACTCTTGTACAACTTGAAATAAAAATTCAAATACATATTAGTTGGTAAGATCAATCAAAAGAAAATTGTTGGCAATTTAAGTTTTAAGGAAGACAGATAAAATGATTTAACTTATCCATTACTGTCTCCAGTTCTAAACTGAAAAATTCTTGCCATGGCTTGTTCATTGTTGCCATGGCAAGTTAATTACAGCTCTAGTACTTACTTATGAGTGGAAGCAAAAGTACATTGAGCCTGGAAACAAGATGGTCATGCCTAAGACCAGGATGGAAAGAACTAGTTGTCCACCCACTGTGTATAGCTAAAAATAGACTTGTAGCCCATGTGGGGGATGTGTGAGTTTTCCTTCAGGGTGGAGATAGTACTAGACTACGATTTGCACGTTCAAAGCGTTTTTTCCTCACCTGTAAATTGCAATGACTTGAGCAGCTCAAAAGTAGTGATGTTTTATTACCCTTTAGTGAAATCCACAGGTTCCATATGTTTTATGTCTATCGAATTATCAGCCTTGTACTTTGAGAGGGCAGCATGGTAAAGTGAACAAAGCAATGTCCTGGGAATTCAGCAGTTAGTCACATGTTCAACCTGTATGTCTGGGTCAGACATGAAGAAACAGATTTTACCCTGTTTGTAAAATTGAGAGCATTTTATTCTAGATAGCATAACCATATACCTTTTCACCTAATTAATACATTTTTTAGAATGAAAGGGCACTATTAATAATAACTCTGTAAAAAGAGACGTACAATAAGACTGTCCTAGTGAGGCCAGAATATATTTTCATCTTTATAAGGTTAATAAGGTTCATTCCTATTCTGACATCCTTTGCATTTTAATATAATCTTAATTTTCTCTCATCTGCAAAAACAAAAACAAATTAAAAAGAAGTGGTACCAACACTTTCTGTTTCCCCCCTACAGTAGCACAGTTAATAGTAATCACATAGACCTCTGAAGATTTAAAGTTGTCCTCATGCAGTCTTATGATTTGCTTTGACTTTTCCATACCTTTTGCTAAACCTTCTACTTCACTAGACCTTTTGCTAAATCAGTGCTTTGAGGGTGCTCCTGCCCATCTCTGGAGATCCTATGTTACTGAAGAAGATCCACATTGGATTTCTGTCCCCAAGGAAGAAGGACCAAATGTTTTCATTACTATTAATATCCTGTTGCCCTGAATGAAAAATTGTTGCTGTTAATTTTCTTGTTCTCTAATTCAATCTTTATTCGATAGGAGCAAAATTACATTGAATCCCGAATAAGATGGTCACATTCACACACAAGAGAGGGATGGAGAAGTAATTGACCATCCACTGCATATACGTAAAAAGAGATGTAAGACAGATGTTGTAGAAGAGGGAAGTTTTCATGTGTCTTCTACAGCACCTTCCTCCTCAGCTGAAATCAGAATATACTTTGGCTGTTTGGTGATGTCCCATTAGTGCTCTTTAGTGAAATTCCTAAGAGAGATCCTGTCACTTTCCCTTTTATTCTCCTAAATAGTGCAGTGATGCTACCTATCCCATAGGTCTCTGTACATTTTTTTTTAAAAGGCCTATTGTGATATTATGAGAGGAACAGGATTTATCTTATTTACTAAACCTTTGCTAAACCTGGTACTTGCAGGCTGCATCATACTGGGCTGTTATCTTACCTTGCTTGATTGAGCCATAATGCAGCTCTTCTTCCTGATCTGTTGAATAAATAGATTCCGCATCTTAGTATTGGGATCAGAATTGGCTCCCTAGACACCCACATTGCATTTGCCCTTTTCCGCTAGTACTTCCTGAGGTTTTTCTGTTGTTTCCTTTTAAGTTTCGAATACACAGGAAAGGATATGCCAGAGAGATGGCAAACATAATGAAAAGAAGGAGGCACACTGGGAGAAATTTAGGCAGAAATAGGAGGATTTAGCTTAAACTCTGAGCTCTTAAAAAAATAATCTGAGCTTTTGAGTTTCAAATGTCATTATTGGGGAAAAAGATACACACACACATACACATACGTACATATATATGTATAATTAAGTGCAAACATCCAACCAAAGGCATATAGATTATCTGCTATAGTAGATACAGATCTACATTTCAAAGCAACGTTTGCTTGTTTTACCCTCAAATGAGCTTTTATTTTTTTAAAGTTTCTTTTATTTGGGAATAAACATACTGCTGGCACATTAGCACTTCCAAATATAAAAGTGTATTTCAGAGTAATTTATGAACTCTAACATGCTAGGGAAACATTTGTTTTAAAGGAAGAAAAAGTCCTTTATTTTGGTACATCCATTTTTAAGAGACTTACACAATATTTTATCTTAATAAATGTAATATTATTATTGCATTTTATAGATAAGGAATTTGAGGAACAGAGAGGTTACATCACTTGCCTAAGGTTAGAAAGCTGATCGGGGCAGAGCTATAATATACATAATTTTAATTCCAATTCTAAGGACAGATATAAGCAGATCCATATGCAGATTGTAGGCAGTTTCTAAATCAGAGTTATTCTTTGGATACTGAAAATTACAAATAGCTTTGGTTTAAAAGGACCCTAGGATTTTCGATAATCAACTTGGAAGTCATCATTGACCAAGATGTCATACGTGTAATAGACATATGCTTATCCTTCAGAGAGTTGTGATAGATTCACATTTGGGGGGTTTAGCCATATTTCACAATGACAAGTAAGTCGAAAAGCAGGTTAATATAGACTTTTGGCATAACAAAAATCATTCTAAAGACTCTTCATCCCCAATTAAGCTTTCCTTTTATTTTTTTTTAAATAATGGAGGTTCATGAAGTAAAACACAAGGTAATTCATTTAGAAAAATAAAAACTCTAGAAAACTTTATTTGGCTACTATATATAAGAAGCATACTAGCCATCATTCCTTCCTGATTTGGAACACAAGAGGAATTTATTGAACCTTCTCAAACGTTGTAGTCATATTTACATAAATCAAACATACAGAGAAATTATCTCTACCCTCTGAATTTTAGCTTCATGTATTTTTCTCTCCCTGTCTTCCCTAGGAGACACACATAATCTATAAAATATTTAAATGATCATCCTTCTTGATCCACATTCTTTGTCCTCAACCCTATTGATTTTTTTTAATGCTGCTTAGTTGATTCTTTTTTTTTTTTAATAAATGTATTTATTTATTTATTTTTGGCTGCGTTGGGTCTTTGTTGCTGCACGCAGGCTTTTTCTAGTTGCAGAGAGTGGGAGCTGCTCTTCACTGCAGTGCACAGGCTTGTCATTGCGGTGGCTTCTCTTGTTGCGGAGCACGGGCTGTAGGTGCGCGGGCTTCAGTAGTTGTGGCACATGGGCTCAGTAGTTGTGGCTCACGGGCTCTAGAGTGCAGGCAGTAGTTGTGGTGCAAGGGCTTAGTTGCTCCACAGCATATGGGATCTTCCTGGACCAGGGCTCAAACCCATGTCCCCTACATTGGCAGGCGGATTCTTAACCACTGTGCTACCAGGGAAGCCCTGCTTAGTTTATTCTTAAGCCAGTTTCTTTTTTTTTTCCCAAAGCATTTATTGCCTGTTTGTCACTGGCAAAGTATCTACAGTCTACCAAACATTTATTTGTGTAAGACAAGTAGAATAAAAAATTTGAGGAAATTTAAAGGCTTTTATATGTAGGATTTCTCTATGATGCATATTTACTAAATGAAGAGTGATATCCCATTTATTTTTTAAATAAATTAGCAAAAAGAAAATTAAAACACTAATAATTCCACCATCCAGAGACAACCATTGTTTAATCCTTCTAGATCTTTTCCTAGGATTCTATGTGTTATTTCAACTGAGAAATATTTCTTTCTAGTTTTTCTTTTCTGAGTTTTTCTTCTTAATAGGAGAGACATGTCCCTGAAAGGAGATCCTTTTATAAACACTTCATTCTCACTCTTCTTTGTTGAAAAGAAATATATCTATAATGGTTTAGATTCGAGTATGTATGACATTCCTCCCATTACCCCACTTTTGTCTCCTTCCCTCTTGTTAGTTGAGTTTTTAGACTTAAGATATTTATTCTAACGTAATGAACAGATCATAAAGCATCTAAGGTGCTTTATCCCAGGCATTTCTCTGGCATTTCAACACAAAGTAAGGAATAAACACATTAACATCAACACTTTGTGTCTTTATGCATATGTTTCAATGTCATTATCCTTTACAGACTCATAGAAATGCTGTTGCTAGACAGACTGTACATCTAAAAATGACTGTTATATGTGACTGCTCTTTTAAAGTGTCCCATAGCTGGTGAAGAAGCCCTATGGAGTCTTGTAATTACTCCTCCAGTGTCCTCTTGATGTCTGTATTCTCTCTCTGCTTTCAAATCCTTTATTAAAATTTTATTAACTTCATTTTTCAAGCAAAATAAGGTAACTTTATGTGGTCTAAGACCATATTAGCCAATATTTTTATTAAATTTCTCTAATAGGTTCGCATTTTAAATAATTTTAAAACACAGTGGTAGCTGTTAATAGTAGTTGCCTTTGGGAGAGGCTCTGGAAAGGGGAAAGGGGGCCTCACTTTCTATTCTAACATATGTATTATTTTCTATATTTTATTTTTTAAATGTCCATAGACTATCTGGGCCCTGGAATTTTTCATTCTGTTTTCTTATTTAAATAAAATTAAAATGTTAAAGTAAAGGTCTATTCTGAAATTGCTATTTCGTGGGACCTTTGCCTCCAGGACAGCAAAGCTTACACCGCTCTGCAATGCCTACTCTAAGGGTGTAACATTGGCACCCTTACCAATGACAAATGAGAAATCAAGTTAACCGGACATTGCTATGGCAGTTCAACACAATATAAGTAAGCTTTATGCATTGGTAGACATCAACATAAACGTATCAAGGGAGAGAAGACAACACATTTTTAAGGCAGCAAAAATTAAAATATTGATATTTATCAAATGCTTACTAAGGGCTCTAAGCACTTCACAAATACTAACTCAATCTATACAACAATTCTGTTTTTTCTATTGGGCAAGTAATTCCTTCCTATTTTATTATCTAGTAGGTGTAAGAGTGTGTGTGTGTGTATGTGTTACAGATGAAGAAACTGAGGCTCAAGAGACTCTAAGTAACTTAACAAATTATACAACTAATAAATGGCAGGATGGGAGATTCAAACACAGATCTGTCTGTTCCAGAGCCTTTTGTTCACTCACCATGCAGTCTCCACATTCTTGCATGAGAAAGCAATGTAATCAACACTGGACTGCAAGATTTTAAACATAATGTTTCTAAAGAAACTTCAGAGTTGTTTTCCAAATTTCATTTCCTACCCTTTTGAGACATGTATCATGCAAAATATACATTTAACTTTTATGTGGTGACTAGGCCCATCATTTTAATCACAGTGTCCTTTAAATTAATGCCATTTGTCATGGATTACAGAAGTAAATAAAAACATCTTTTTTATATGATGCAAGCAAATTTGCTTATATCTTTTCTCCTACAATAAGGATTTGATTTTTGAAAAGTCAAAATAGATGACATTCACAAATTCTTCAAAATGAGTAGAACGATTCTTTTCTTTTTTCAGTTTATTCTATATAGAATCCTTTACTTAGAACTACCATCCTCAAAATCACACTCATTATATAGTTAGCTTTGGCAGAATAATTATAAATCACTGTGCATTTTCTGTGCATCTGTGAGTTGCTTCTAAGTCATTACAAATTAGAGTTGGCCTCCATCGCGGGGCCAATAGCTCCTGTGTTCAAAGGTGGAATGGACTCCCCAGGGGAAAGGTAGGGTATACCTTCTTGTAGTCCGGGTTCAAAGAGATCAGGATGAATCTTGTTGGGGAGGTACTCAAGTGATTCAAACTTAGAATACCGGATTAAATAGCTTTTAATGTCCTTCAAACTCATAGATTCTATGGTTCACTGCCCCTAGATGAACTGGATACCTGAACAAGTTGTCACTCTTCTCCCTTATATCAGCAACCATTCATTACTTTATCAGCCAGTCTCACAGCATATTTTAACAGAACTCCCGATGAGGGTAACTAAGGTCATGCTTTCCTGTTGTAAGAGGTGTTGATATTTCATTGCAGTGTGTGGTACCTGATCATGTTTAGTATTGATCTTTCTGTTTAGAGTAGTGCCAGGTGTGCACATTTGCAGACAGAATAGCTTCATCTATAGTGAATGTGTCTTAAAAGGGTATCTGTCTAGAATCAGTTTTCTACATTAAGACTTATCCTATGTAATTGGAACATCAACAGCAGCTGCTTCTTCTCTGACCAAGACCAACTACGGGGTCTTCCAAGTACCAGAGACATCAAAAACATCCCCAACCAGGGCCTCCCTTAGGAGTAATTTCATAAGGTGTATCTTTCAATATAAGAATGATTATCCGTTTACTATTTATCCCATTAAATTAAAAGACGCACTTCTTAAAGTTTTGTGCTTCTCCTTCCATTTTCCAAACTATTATATGGTATAATTTTCTTTTTGAAGTCTGGTTTTTACAGATGAGTTCATTATATTGATCGTGAAGTTCTAAGGTCTGCAGTTCCACTCTGCATCATGATTTACTTGCACTTCATAAAAGAGCTCTCAGTTTTCAAAAACAGTAAGATTTACATAGTGACACTATTATAAGCAGAAGGGTGGTATTGGGCTTTACAGTTTCATAGTCCTTGCCCTTTATTCTCTTGGTATTTTATGAAGTAGCTTCACAGCCATTTTATTTGCTTTCAGCTCCTTTATGGGGGTGCAGAGAAAAATTTAAAAATATAACCAATCTACATAGAAATTGTCAAGATCTATGAACCTTCTTCCATACTCATCTTCAGCAGTCTCACAGAATTATCCTTGATCCTTTAGGCGTTTGTAAGTGATATCTGTCACCTGGCTGAGTAGAAATCCCCAATCCCGACCAATAGGTAACTCTTCCAGATACACTTGCAAAGTAGATTGCATTGTTTGTTGAGAGTCATGTAGTCAGGATGCAGTGAGGAAGATCTGCCATGGTGGTTTGCAACTTGCCATCAAGATGAGAAACAAGTAGGTGAAGATGTTGTCCGTTGTAATGTAACCAAATATTCATTCATTTAACAAACACTATTGTACATTTATGTGGTAAACACTAAGTAGGGAGTCAGAAATATAAAGGTGAAGAAGGCTCAGTACCTGCCTTCAAGGAGGTCATTATAATTGGGGAAGCACTGAAGTAGAGTGACTTGTGTTCTGTGAGAGCCACACAAGAGCGAGTGAAGAGGTGGGGTTGCTGCCTTCTGCCCTGGGGGAGATTCAGGGATAGTAACCAAGCTGAATCTTTATAGGATGACTAGGTGTTCTCCAGGCAAATAAAGGAGAAGAAAGCGCTTCAAGCAGAGACAGTTTTAAGAGGTCATGGTGCCTTTTGGAAAATGCAAGTATTTTGGTGACTAAAACTAAAGATTAAATGAGGGCATGCTATGTGGTGAGACTTAAAAGAAGAGAAGAGTCGGGGGAACCCTAGAAGAATTTGAAGCCAGAAAGTAGCATGGTCTGATTCATAATTTAGGAAGACCCCTTTAAGTTTTCTAAAGATAAGAAACTGAAAGACAGTGAAACTGAAGGCAGGAAGACCTACCTGCTGAGAAGCAACTGCAGTAATCCCGGTGATGAACAGTGAGAGCTTCCATTGTGGCAGTGGGAATGAAAAAGAGGGACGCCGGTGAGAGAGGTTTCCGTACCAGAGTCGATGGATTCTGAGTGCCAGAGATACAAGTGAGTAAGATGTCAGCCTTACCTTCAATGAATTAACAATCTTGGGAAAACATGTAAACTCCCAACCTTATTACGCAATTTTATGTTCAAAGTACTACATTTGCAGTAGGGTTTCTCATCCTGTGAGTCCTTTTTGTGGGAAATAACAGGACTCAAACAACCTTTTTTTTTTTTTTTACTTGGGCCTCTTACTGTTGTGGCCTCTGCCGTTGCGGAGCACAGGCTCCGGACGCGCAGGCCCCGCGGCCATGGCTCACGGGCCCAGCCGCTCCGTGGCATGTGGGATCTTCCCGGACCGGGGCATGAACCCGTGTCCCCTGCATCGGGAGGCGGACTCTCAACCACTGCGCCACCAGGGAAGCCCCAAACAACTTTTGTTTGTTTGTTTGTTTTCTGGGAAAATTTCCAACTGGGAAAGTTTCAGTCCCAGTCATTATTCATGTGAATAATTAGAAACAGAAAGAATTTAAGATAGGAAAATACTAAGATGTAGTTGGTAAAGCAGATGGCAGAAAAAGAGAAGTTTTTGCAGTGAAATTTGAAGAGAGATGAGGGAAAGGAAACCCAAGCCCCAGAACTGTAGTTTCACATCTTCTATGAAGAAGAAGAAAGCCAGAGATATGTGGAGCAAGGTGACAACATCTGCTTTAGCACGGAGTGACCCTGGGCAGCAGCACAGACCCTGCGCAGTGTCACGCTGGATACCAGGGAGCAATTTGAGAAGTGTTAGCCAAGAATAACAAGTCTCCCTAAATCTTTTTCCATCCTATATCCAAATGAATCTTTATTTCTGTGACCACAGCAGGACCTTGGTGGCAGAGGTGCACAAGTCTAAGTTATAAAGTGAAAACCATAATGTCTAAATGCAGAGCCAGCCAGTGAAAGGGAAAGCACATGTACATACTCGTGTACATATCATTCGCAGCAAAGCAAAATTTATTTACCAGCAACATGTGTGACCGTAGGGAAGGGAAATTCAGAAGTTTCTAGCAAACAAGGGAGGGTAATTGGGGATAGTAGTACCCATTATTACTAATTTAAAGTGTTTAGAGTGACATTTCTGTTTTCTCTATGTAGTGTGTTGACTTTTTATTTTAGTAAGTATAAATATTTACAAGGGATTTCATAGATTCACTTCTGACCATGCTCTCTAAAACTGTTATTCTCTATCAGGTCTTAAATTTGAAAATGGCAAATTCTCCAGAACTCTATCTTAAGAGTTTCTAAGAGTTCCATATGTACAAATTTCCATGGAAACCCAGAAGAGCAAGAGATTCATTCTGCCCAGAAAGAAATATGGGAGAGGGATGCAAGGGGAAGTAACATTTGAATTGGGCCTTAAAAATGAGAAGGATTTCATCAAAGAGGCAATAGCAGAAAGGAATTCTGGGCTGAAGTAATAACCTCATGGAAGCATGAAAATGCATAGCGTGTTCAGGAACAGCAAGTAGCAATTTGAGGTAACTAAGGCATACATTAGCTGGAGAGTAAGAGGAAGGGGTAAGAACCAAAGGTGGAAATACTTGTCAGTGTTATTCTATTAAAGGTTCCAGTAAACTCAGTTAATTATTACCAGAGGTTAGATTTAAAACATTAGGAATGAGTGAGGCCTGCTAAAATTGGAGTTGTTCTTTTTCTTCTCAAAGATGGTAGTAATTGGTGAATTTTTGAGTGTCGGTGGAACTACCCAGAAGGGTTCCATTATTCCCATGAAAATTAGTAGTTCTTGTGGTAAGGAAATGTTTTAGGAATTGTTGATAATAGGTATATCAACAACTTTTGCAGAATGCCCCTAGAAAGATCCAAATCTTTTTCATGTGTTTCTTTCATACTCCAGAAATAGTATTGGCAAATGTTCAGAGAAGGCAGAAGTTTGCCAGAACATACTCTTTAAAACCCCAGCTCACCTCTATGGAACAATCTTAGACAAATCTCTTGTATGTCATTCAGACTCTATAACTCAACTTTGGTGTCCGTGTGCACCGTGTTATGAAATGTATACATGCTTAAAAAAAACTTTTTCCTTTCTGTAACTTGGCTAAGTGCTATAATTTGACCTGAGTCATAATTTTGAAAGTCACCTTTTTTTTGAGTTAAAAGTTTTTCTTCCAGATCTTTATTAATTCTTCCACAAGGGATTAAGAAACATCACAACATATGAATTGAAATACTTCATTGTTTTAAAAAACATAAATTCATGAATGACATGATAAAAAGTAGTACTATTAATAAGTCTTAAGTTCATCCTCTTCCCCTTTAAAATCAAATCCAGACATCATTCCAGCTAGGACTATAACAAACTTAAACAATACAAGTGACAAGATCTTAAAACTATGGAAAATGGCATTGTTGTTTCAATCAGGTCAGGTATAACAACTTAAGTCTGGTTGGAGTTGAATGACAGATTTCAGTAATGGAATATAGGGCCTTTTGCTAACTGGTTAGTAGTTAGAATTACCCCCAAATTACTGTTGAATATGTCTCGAATTCCAAAGCTTATTCATACACTCAGTTATAATTCCCCTTCCCCCTAACTACTAACTTATTGAAGGGGAGAGAGTTAATAACCATCAAATTTTTCCACAACTTATTGGGAGGACTTAGTGGAAAATAAATGAGGGGCTTTGGTTTACCTCAGTTGGCCAGCCTGGAGCCCACAGGAAGTCTAGAAACAACTCCCTGTGTTACCAAGGATCTGACAGAGTCAGTTTGATTGTGCAACAGCAGAACACCCTGCGTATGTGACTTTCAGTTGCAATTGTTAACGCTAATAGCATCTTGTTATGTGGTTCTGGAATAGCTTCTATATGGGGCACCTGAAGGTCTTTCCCATACTCTGCCAACCAAACTGCTAGTACTATTTTTAAATGGAACCAGGCAACCTGTAATTTCCATGACTGTTACTTAGAATGAGTTGGCAAGTTCAAAGCAGCTTTCATGAATATCCCTGGGGGTTGTCAGTAAAAATTGGAAGTCAAGCAAAGTTACTTTTTCCCAAATGGATAAAGGTTTTTGGTTTTGTTTTGTTTTTAGCATCTGTATGATACTTTGTGGGATTATTAAAGGATATATTAGACATTTTTTTAGGCTAGATTTCAACCTATCAACCGAGCATCATTTTTATTAAGCAGTTCTCCACTTCTGATTAGATTTCCAGATGTGTAACTGTTTCTCTTGTCTTCAAAGAGCCAATTTAGGATGTATGTAGAGCTCCTTTTTTTAAAAAAAAAAAAACAGCAATTTTGTCTATCAGGCACCTATTCTATTGATAGGTATAGGTATAGATAGGTATAGATAGGTATAGATAATTTCATTCTGTTTATTTATTTTAACTCCAGAGCACTAAGGTAATGTAAGATCTACCACTGGTACTTCGCTCCACTCACTTTAGTGATCATCAGAGACCTCCCCCAGCTGTAAGAAACCAGAACCTTACAGATTATCCCTTTCGTCTCACAAAGGAAGAAATTAACACTCAGAGAAATTGTCTAACTTTTCCCTTCACAAGTTTGCTAGTTAATAAAAGAACTAGCACTAGAACCTACTAAGTCTTCTACACTAGAGGGAACTTAGGTGTGTCTCCTTCCTTTGTTTTCTCCTCTGTATTTAGAGACTTAATTCTCCTTTGGTGAACTGCTGAAAGCAATGAAGAATCCTGTTCATTCCCTAAACAAGGACAGGGAGATTCCAGTCTATGAGATGTTTTCAAGATCTGCCCTTTTGACACGGAAATGTGTTTTTATAACATTTAAGAGAGAACACAGTAATAGTAAATCCTCTGACTCACTGCCTCTTCCACCTCATTACCGGTAGAAACATGGAAATAAGTGGATGACCGATCAGGATAATTGTCCACGTACCTAAAATGTATTTTAAATGACAGATACAAAAACACATACGTACTTCCGAATGATTTATGACTTAGAAAAATTTCAATGTAAATTTCTTTTAAATTTCTTTCCTTCTGTGTTAAACATTAACATTTCAAAGGACAAAAATCATATTCCACCAGAAAGCATGGTTTCATATTCTTTTTTTTGTACAATTTAGCAAACCTTTTTTAAATTTAATTTTATTTATTTTTTATACAGCAGGTTCTTATTAGTTATCCATTTTATACATATTAGTGTATACCTGTCAATCCCAATCACCTAATTCATCCCACCACCACCACCATCCCCCACCACTTTCCCCCCTTGGTGTCCATATGTTTGTTGTCTACATCTGTGTCTCAATTTCTGCCCTGCAAGCCGGTTCATCTGTACCATTTTTCTAGGTTCCTCATATATGGGTTAATATGCGATATTTCTTTTTCTCTTTCTGACTTACTTCACTCTGTATGACAGTCTCTAGATTCATCCACATCTCTACAAATGACCCAATTTCATTCCTTTTTATGGCTGAGTAATATTCCATTGTATACATGTACCACATCTTCTTTATCCATTGGTCTGTCACTGGGCATTTAGGTTGCTTCCATGACCTGGCTATTGTACATACTGCTGCAATGAACATTGGGGTGCATATGTCTTTTTGAATTATAGTTTTCTCTGGGTATATGCCCAGTAGTGGGATTGCTGGGTCATATGGTAATTCTGTTTTTAGTTTTTTAAGGAACCTCCATACTGTTCTCCATAGTGGCTGTATCAATTTACATTCCCACCAACAGTGCAAGAGGGTTCCCTTTTCTCCACACCCTCTCCAGCATTTGTTTGTAGATTTTCTGATGATGCCCATCCTAACTGGTGTGAGGTGATACCTCACTGTAGTTTGGATTTGCATTTCTCTAATAATTAGTGATGTTGAGCAGCTTTTCATGTGCTTCTTGGCCATCTGTATGTCTGCTTTGAAGAAATGTCTATTTAGGTCTTCTCCCCATTTTTTGATTGGCTTGTTTCCTTTTTTAATATTGAGCTGCATGAGCTGTTTATATATTTTGGAGATTAATTCTTTGTCCGTTGATTTGTTCGCAAATATTTTCTCCCATTATGAGGGCTGTCTTTTGGTCTTGTGTGTAGTTTCCTTTGCTTTGCAAAAGCTTTTAAGTTTCATTAGGTCCCATTTGTTTATTTTTGTTTTTATTTCCATGACTCTAGGAGGTGGATCAAAAAAGATCTTGCTGTGATTTATATCAAAGAGTGTTCTTCCTATGTTTTCCTCTAGGAGTTTTATAGTGTCTGGTCTTATATTTAGGTCTCTAATCCATTTTGAGTTTATTTTTGTGTATGGTGTTAGGGAGTTTTCTAATTTCATTCTTTTTGTTGTTGTTGTTTGTTTTGTTTTGGGTTTTTTTTGCGGTACACGGGCTTCTCACTGCTGTGGCCTCTCCCGCCATGGAGCACAGGCTCCGGACACGCAGGCCCAGTGGCCATCACTCATGGGCCCAGCCGCTCCGCAGCACGTGGGATCCTCCCGGACCGGGGCACGAACCCGTGTCCCCTGCATTGGCAGGCGGACTCTCAACCACTGCGCCACCAGGGAAGCCCTCTAATTTCATTCTTTTACATGGAGCTGTCCAGTTTTCCCAGCACCACTTATTGAAGAGGCTGTCTTTTCTCCATTTTATATGCTTGCCTCCTTTGTCATAGATTAGTTGACCATAGGTGCGTGGGTTTATCTCTGGGCTTTCTATCCTGTTCCATTGATCTATATTTCTGTTTTTTTGTCAATACCATATTGTCTTGATTACTGTAGCTTTGTAGAATGGTCTGAAGTCAGGAAGTCTGATTCCTTCAGCTCCGTTTTTTTCCCTCAAGACTGTTTTGGCTATTCGGGGTCTTTTGTGTCTCCATACAAATTTTAAGACTTTTTTTTCTAGTTCTGTAAAAAATGCCATTGGTAATTTGATGGGGATTGCATTGAATCTGTAGATTGCTTTGGGTAGTATGGTCATTTTCACAGTGTTGATTCTTCCAATCCAAGAACATGGTATATCTCTCCATCTGTTTGTATCATCTTTAATTTCTTTCAACAGTGTCTTATAGTTTTCTGTCTACAGGTCTTTTGTCTCCCTAGGTAGGTTTATTCCTAGGTATTTTATTCTTTCTGTTGCGATGGTAAATGGGAGTGTTTCCTTAATTTCTCTTTCAGATTTTTCATCATTAGTGTATAGGAATGCAAGAGATTTCTGTGCATTAATTTTGTATCCTGCAACTTTACCAAATTCATTGATTAGCTCTAGTAGCTTTCTGGTGGCATCTTTAGGATTCTTTATGTATAGTATCATGTCATCTGCAAACAGTGACAATTTTACTTCTTTTCCAATTTGTATTCCTTTCATTTCTTTTTCTTCTCTGATTGCCGTGGTTAGGACTTCCAAAACTGTGTTGAATAATAGTGGCAAGAGTGGACATCCTTGTCTTGTTCCTGGTCTTAGGGGAAATGTTTTCGGTTTTTCACCATTGAGAATGATGTTTGCTGTGGGTTTGTCATATATGGCCTTTGTTATGTTGAGGGAGGTTCCCTCTATGCCCACTTTCTAGAGAGTTTTTATCATAAATAGGTGTTGAATTTTTTCAAAAGCTTTTTCTGCATCTATTGAGATGATCATATGGTTTTTATTCAATTTGTTTATATGGTGTATCACATTGATGGATTTGCCTATATTGAAGGATCCTTACATCCCTGGGATAAATCCCACTTGATCATGGTGTACGATCCTTTTAATGTGTTGTTGGATTCTGTTTGCTAGTATTTTTTTTTTTTTGCTGTACGCAGACCTCTCACTGTTGTGGCCTCTCCCATTGCGGAGCACAGGCTCCGGACGCGCAGGCTCAGTGGCCATGGCTCATGGGTTCAGCCGCTCTGTGGCATGTTGGATCTTCTTGGACCAGGGCACGAACCCGTGTCCCCTGCATCGGCAGGCGGACTCTCAACCACTGCGCCACCAGGGAAGCCCGTGTTTGCTACTATTTTGTTGAGGCTTTTTGCATCTATATTTATCAGTGATATTGGTCTGTAATTTTCTTTTTTTGTAGTATCTTTATCTGGTTTTGGTATCAGGGTGATGGTGGCCTCATAGAGTGAGTTTGTGAGTGTTCAGTCCTCTGCAGTTTTTTGGAAGAGTTTGAGATGGATGGGTGTTAGCTCTTCTCTAAATGTTTGAGAGAATTCACCTGTGAAGCCATCTGGTCCTGGACTTTTGTTTGTTGGAAGATTTTTAATCACAGTTTCAGTTTCATTACTTGTGATTGGTCTGTTCATATTTTCTGTTTCTTCCTGGTTCAGTCTTGGAAGGTTATACCTTTCTAAGAATTTTTCCCATTTCTTCCAGGTTGTCCATTTTATTATCATAGAGTTGCTTGTCGTAGTCTCTTTGGATGCTTTGTAGTTCTGCGGTGTCTGTTGTAACTTCTTTTTTGTTTCTAATTTCATTGAGTTGAGTCTTCTCCCTCTTTTTCTTGATGAGTCTGGCTAATGGTTTATCAATTTTGTTTATCTTCTCAAAGAACCAGCTTTTAGATTTATTGATCTTTGCTATTGTTTTCTTTGTTTTTATTTCATTTATTTCTGCTCTGATCTTTATGATTACTTTCCTTCTGCTAATTTTGGGTTTTGTTTGTTCTTCTTTCTCTTGTTCCTTTAGGGGTAAGTTTAGAATGTTTATTTGGGATTTTTCTTGTTTCTTGAGGTAGGCTTGTATAGCTACAAACTTCCCTCTTAGAACTGCTTTTGCTGCATCCCCTAGGTTTTGGATCGTTGTGTTTTCATTATCATTTGTCTCTAGGTATTTTTTGATTTCCTCTTTGATTTCTTCAGTGATCTCTTGGTTATTTAGTAACGTCTTGTTTAGCCTCCATGTGTTTGTGTTTTTTTCCTGTAATTGATTTCTAATCTCATAGCGTTGTGGTCAGAAAAGATGCTTGATATGATTTCAGTTTTAAATTTACTGAGGCTTGATTTGTGACCCAAGATGTGATCTAACCTGGAGAATGTTCCATGCGCACTTGAGAAGAAAGTGTAATCTGCTGTTTTGGGATGGAATATCCTATAAATATCAATTAAATCTATCTGGTCTATTGTGTCATTTAAAGCTTGTGTTTCCTTATTAATTTTCTGTTTGGATGATCTGTCCATTGGTGTAAGTGAGGTGTTAAAGTCCCCTACTATTATTGTGTTACTGTCGACTTCCTCTTTTATAGCTGTTTGCAGTTGCCTTATGTATTGAGGTGCCCCTATGTTGGGGGCATATATATTCATAATTGTTATATTTCCTTCTTGGATTGATCCCTTGATCATTATGTAGTGTCCTTCCTTGTCTCTTGTAACATTCTTTATTTTAAAGTCTATTTTATCTGATATGAGTATTGCTTTCTTTTGATTTCCATTTGCATGGAATATCTTTTTCCATCCCCTCACTTTCAGTCTGAATGTGTCCCTAGGTCTGAAGTGGGTCTCTTGTAGACAGAATATATATGGGTCTTGTCTTTGTATCCATTCAGCAAGTCTGTGTCTTTTGGTTGGAGCATTTAATCCATTCCTGTTTAAGGTAATTATCGATATTTGTGTTCCTATTACCATTTTCTTAATTGTTTTGGGTTTGGCTTTGTAGGTCCTTTTCTTCTCTGGTGTTTTCCACTTAGAGAAGTTCCTTTAGCATTTGTTGTAAAGCTGGTTTGTTGGTGCTGAATTCTCTTAGCTTTTGCTTGTCTGTAAAGCTTTTGATTTCTCCATCGAATCTGAATGAGGTCCTTGCTGGGTAGAGTAATCTTGGTTGTAGTTTCTTCCCTTTCACCACTTTAAGTATATGATGCCACTCCCTTCTGGCTTGTAGAGTTTGTGCTGAGAAATCAGCTTTTAACCTTATGGGAGTTCCCTTGTATGTTGTCATTTTTCCCTTGCTGCTTTCAATAACTTTTCTTTGTCTTTAATTTTTGCCGATTTGATTACTATGTGTCTCGGTGTGTTTCTCCTTGGGTTTATCCTGTATGGGACTCTCTGCACTTCCCGGACTTGGGTGGCTATTTCCTTTCCCATGTTAGGGAAGTTTTCAACCATAATCTCTTCAAATATTTTCTCGGGTCCTTTCTCTCTCTCTTCTCCTTCTGGGACCCCTATAATGCGAATGTTGTTGTGTTTAATGTTGTCCCAGAGGTCTCTTAGGCTGTTTTCATTTCTTTTCATTCTTTTTTCTTTATTCTGTTCCACAGCAGTGAATTCCACCATTCTGTCTTCCAGGTCACTTATCTGTTCTTCTGCCTCTGCTATTGATTCCTTCTAGTGTATTTTTCATTTCAGCTATTGTATTGTTCATCTCTGTTTGTTTGTTCTTTAGTTCTTCTAGATCTTTGTTAAACATTTCTTGCATCTTCTCGATCTTTGCCTCCATTCTTTTTCTGAGGTCCTGCACCATCTTCACTATCATTATTCTGAATTCTTTTTCTGGAAAGTTGCCTATCTCTACTTCATTTAGTTGTTTTTCTCGGGGTTTATCTTGTTCCTTCATCTGGTACATAGCCCTCTGCCTTTTCATTTTGTCTGTCTCTCTGTGAATGTGGTTTTTGTTCCACAGGCTACAGGATTGTAGTTTTTCTTGCTTCTGCTGTCTGCCCTCTGGTGCATTAGGCTATCTAAGAGGCTTGTGCAAGTTTCCTGATGGGAGGGACTGGTGGTGGGCAGAGCTGGCTGTTGCTTTGGTGGGCAGAGCTCAGTAAAACTTTAATCCTCTTGTCTGCTGATGGGTGGAGCTGAGTTTCCTCCCTGTTAATTGTTTGGCCTGAGGCGATCCGGGCTCTTTGGTGGGCCTAATGGCGGACTCTGGGAGGGCTCACACCAAGGAGTGCTTCCCAGAACTTCTGCTGCCAGTGTCCTTGTCCTCACGGTGAGACACAACCACCCCCTGCCTCTGCAGGAGACCCTCCAACACTAGCAGGTAGGTCTGATTCAGTCTCCTGTGGGGTTACTGCTCCTTCCCCTGGGTCCCGGTGCACACACTACTTTGTGTGTGCCCTCCAAGAGTGGAGTCTCTGTTTCCCCCAGTCCTGTCGAAGTCCTGCATTCAAATCCAGCTAGCCTTCAAAGTCTGATTCTCTAGGAATTCCTCCTCCCATTGCTGGAACCCCAGATTGGGAAGCCTGACGTGGGCCTCAGAACCTTCACTCCAGTGGGTGGACTTCTGTGGTATAAGTGTTCTCCAGTTTGTGTCACCCACCCAGTAGCTATAGGATTTGATTTTGTTGTGATTGTGCCCCTCCTACCATCTCATTGTGGCTTCTCCTTTGTCTTCGGATGTGGAGTATCTTTTTTGGTGAGTTCCAGTGTCTTCCTGTCAATGATTGTTCAGCAGTTAGTTGTGATTCTGGTGTTCTTGCAAGAGAGAGTAAGAGCACATCCTTCTACTCCGCCATCTTGAACCAATCTTCTCTGGTTTCGTATTCTATGCAAAAAATATCTAAGCCTTGTGTGGTCTTATTAAGTATATGGAGATATTTTGTCAGATTACTCTTTCACTGAAAATAAAATGATTTTCTAAATATCAATATGTACTCTTTTAATGATCATCACGCTCATTTCAAGCATACATTTCAATTTATAGCCACATATACGTGCCTTATTTTTAAAGAACTTTTAACTCTGCATCATTTTTGGCCTTCACTTACCATGGAATAAGAAATTTATAATGAATTAAGTGACAAATTAATGGTTCCTCTTTTAAAGATTCAAAGAAAAGGTAGCATGATTAAAAAGTAAAAACTTATTCTAAAGAATTTGTCTGTGGGTTTGTACTTTAGCGTTGCTATATTTGTTTTCGCAAGTTATTTTGTTTAAATGTAATTTTAAATAAAATGGAATCTAAACACAGAATAATTCCATTAGAAGTCAGAATAGTAGCTCCCTTGGTAGGGGTAATGACTGAAGTGGTCCATGGGAGTTTCTGAGTGTTGGTGATGCTTGGGTGCTGGACGCACACGTGTGCTCAGGACTAAGTGGCACATTTATATGAACGTTTCTGTAGGTATATTATATGTCAAGTCAAAGTTTAAAAAAAAAAAATTAAAGTGCTAAGATAGACCCTATGAAATTTGCCCTGTACAACTTACAAGCATGTGACTGGTAGTACTGTGTACTGTTTATTATTTGATTTCAAATTTAGGAGAATAGAATGAAAAAATTGATGGATTGCTCCATTGTTTTTCCTAAATCCTTCCTATACTGTAATGGGAATTTGATATTAAATTGCTAAGTATTTACCAATTCAGGGAAAAAATATGTAAACCCTAATTATATTTGTCATTAAGGTAAAAACAGACTAGGACCTTACCTTCTGAGTTTCTGAAATGTGAAATCTTTTTCTTTTCAAAGTATGTTTTAAATATCATATTAAAGACTATCTTTTAATAAAATTAAATATAACTCACTTCTAAGTAAAGCATTCCTCAAATTTGCTTGTGTGGTCGGTAATATATGGCTCATTATTTTTTCCTATGACTTGGAAACAAGAAGAAATGTTTATTCTTCAAATTAATCCTTGACAGGTTGCCTTTGCCACAGCAGACCTTCATGGGCTATTGGACAATTGGTCAGTCAAGAAATGGAATGCAAAAACTATTGTGTCCAGCAGAAACTCATCGTATAGATGTAAAGGTTGATATCATTCTTTCTTCATTAGAATATTGAATGTTATCCATTTTTCTGTATCTTCCCTGGAGAAAATCCATTCAATCTCAGAAATGACTTGTTCTGATGTTATTGTAGAATAGATTAACTTCTGCTCTAATTCTTAAGCCAGTCTGGCCTCTGAGGGACTCAATGTAGGTAATGGCTAATGACCAGTAGAATTCCTAAGCGCTATCCTGTATTTCAGGAAAGTCAGATAGGATGGTTACTCCATTATATTTGTTTTCGTGAAAAAGGGCAAAGGAATATCCATCACTAGTTGCAATAGAAACCCCTCTAGGTTTGACTGTGGGGAATTAGATGCTTATAAAATCATTAGAAAGGACAGGAGGAACAGAGTCAAGGGACCATCGCTGGACTTTTGGTTTCAAGATGAGTGTTTTTGCTTCTGCTACCACCCCTGTTGTTGGGAGCTGCACAGTAAGGCAGGCTCAGCAAACTTTTCCTGTAAAGGGCCAGATAGTAAATATGTTAGGCATTGTGACCATACAGATTCTGTCACAACTACTCAACTTTGCCATGGGAGCAAAAAAGCAGCCTCAGACAGTACATTAACTAGTATCAGTCACTAGTTGCAATAGGAGTGTGAGGAATGTCGTTTTTAATCTTCTAGCTCCTAAGATACAGCCTAGATAGAAGGGGTGAGAGCGCCCATGGATGGCAAAATAGTAAATATCTAACCCAAACGTTTTTGATTAATTAAGGACTGTAAGGGCATGCAAATCAATGTTCAAGAGTCAACTGTATTTAAAAAATTATTCTGGTTTGGACAGCTCTGTGTCCCAATACTTGAAGTTCAAAACTTGCTTAGGAAAGAATGAAGGAATGAGAACTCCTATGGGATTTTACATCTGCTATATTTTGTGAGTAAAAAAAAAAAGAAAGTGAGAAATTAAATAAGATAGCACATGTGAAAGCATTTATAAATGCAAGTATATGGTATTATGATTGTTATAAGTGTCATGCTAGTCAGTAAAATGAGAAGAGGCATATCAAGATGTGGAATATTTGAACTGAAAATCTGTATTTTGGAAGAACTTTAGCTTTTCTACTTTTTGCCAACTACACAAATGTCTTAACTCAGATAACTATTTTTTGTAGGGTCCAGCACTTATAAACATACAGGAGTATCCAATAGAAAGACATGAAGGAAGATCCCAAACCTTTACTGAAGAATGTGCCTCCTGGAAGTTACCATTGGATGAAATTAACTTAATCTGCGACATCGCTACATCACATGGTATGTCAGTTTATTCTTTTGATTTTTCCTTCCTGCAGTGATTTTTTTAAAAGCAGGATCAAAATAACCTGTAGACATCAAGAAGTCTATGATAGACTCAGTAACTGTGTCATTCTTGGATTGGATGGCAATTATATGTAATTTAGAACTAATTTCCTATAACAACCTAACAAAATACTATTGTGAAATCCACATAAGCACTGCTGAGTTTATATGCATATGTCTGCTTCTCATTACCATTGTAGCACAAAGTTAAACACACCCAGGCGTGTGCTAAAAATAGAAGAGGGAAAGAAAAAGGAAAAACATTGGATTTTTTTTGGCTCGGATTCCAGTTTGGTGATTGCATGAACCCTGAAAGCAGGAGGATTTGCAGTCATTAAACCTCTTGTTGTAAAGAATGGCAAATAAAGGATGTGAATTTCTGGCATCTGCTTCTCTGGACTGTTGCCATTACCTACTGATTCATGCGGTGTGCCCTGGGTACTTTTTGGCAGAAGTTTTCAATTGATGGCAGTTACCAAGGTGATATAAACAGAAGTGATGGCAGGGGAAAGGGAGAAATTCTCTAACTTGTCTACAATGGAGGTTATTCAGGCAAAAATTCAGAAGCAAGTTTTTGTTCATGTAAGTTCTGTGGATGTTTTCTCCAACATCAGCTATGTTGAGTAAAAATATGTGCTTTTAAAATGTACAGGGTTTTTGTTGGTAACAGATTGGTGCCCCTGTTAAGATATTTTACATTCACTAGTAGAGACTAAGTATGAATCTTACGGATAAAATTTGAACTTTGCCCTTGTCTCACATTTAGAGATTGTAAGTAAGTATGCTGTGATCCTCTGCCCCATGCCAGTGACACGTGTCATTAAACCTTGTCACAGCCTCACAATTCTCACAGGCAGCCACTGTGAGCCAGTCAGAATTGGTCCTTAAAAATGAACTCATTTGCTGTCCCTCACATAATTCAACCCTCTATTTTAGTGTTGTCCACATTTGCAAGCTAGGTTTTTGTGTTGTTTTTTATTTCTTTGTTTTTTTACCTATTCTATATTGGTGAGAGGAAAGAACATTTTCTTGGGTTAGCGTCAGGGTTAAATATACATATATATGTGTGTGTGTGTGTGTGTGTGTGTGTGTGTGTGTGTGTGTGTGTGTGTGTGTGTGTGTGTGTATATTTGAGCCGAAGACCAAACAGCACTTAATGCCTGCAATAAGAGAGAGCAATTGTAAGTTCGTGAAGTACATTTCTATTTATTTTTTTCTTTTTACATTTCTATTAATACTGTTATTATATTCCCTGGTCCCTATACTGTGTACAAAGGTGCTCAATAAATGTTGAATTGAACTTATTTGTGCTGATAGTAGAAGCATTAAAAAGATTCTTAAATTATAAGTTGTGTGATTCTATCTGATATTTAGAACTGTAGCACACATACACACACACACACACACACACACACACACAGAGTTCACATTGTCTCCTAAATCATATGTCTTCTTCTGCCCTTCCATTGATTTGTGTTTCTTATCAATGTTAGCTTATTTAAATTTACCATATCTTTATATATATTTATATATATTTAAGTTTTCTATATCTTTATATATATTTAGTCTTTATGTGTAGACATGACATATACATGCACACACACATACACTATATTTTTTTTCCAGATTTTCATATCTTGTGTCTTAGTTTTGGGTTCAGAAAATATGACCACTGTAAATAGATACCTGGATGATGAGTGATGTTAATAGCATTTATTATACAGAAGCAGCTTAATCCCTTGCTTCAAGGTTCCCAGAAATAGAGATTATGGGAAACATAGTCCAAAGTCTGGCTTCTCTAAGGGAAGCCCTCAAACCAACAGCAGTGACATCTCGTGGGAGCTTGTTGGAAAAGCAGAGTCTGAAACCCCACCTCAGACCCACTGAATCAGAATCTGCATTTTCATTAGATCCCCAGGTGATGCACATGCACTTGAAAGTTGAAGAAGCACTGAAATAGAATTCAAAAAATGGACCTAATCAAGTACTAGTTTGAAAAGACAGAGACTTTGTAATAATAAATACACAAATATGAAAAAAGATAATTTGGAAAATAAGATCCATAGAGCTAAGAACAAAAAATGGGATTACTTATTTACTAGAAAAGCCTAAAGATCTAGTAACTAGCCGGGAAATGCCAGATTAGCAGATAGAAGATGTTGACCAGCTGTTGTCCATCTGAGCCAATAATAAAATAAGAGGGAACAGACTTTTACTGAGGCATAAAATACTTTCATGCAAGGAAGAATTTCCTGACATTGAGGAGTGTTAAATATTTAATGGTGTTAGCATGAGATGTTATAGATTCTTTGGGGACCAGATACTTACTTCCAGGAATAGGTAGGTGTGACCCAATGTACATTTACAGCAGGTGCGAAATTGCTTCTGAAAGTGCTCTTCAACCTAATCAATCCATTTGCAAATCATCTGCTGAGTTCTGATTGTGTGCTGCCTCACGATTCAGTTTTCACTGGACCTTTTGACCAGTCAGAAAATCTATTGCAGACCATGGAATTGACACTTTTTTGTCATTTCAGAAAATGAGGAAAATACTCTCTATGTAGTTGCATGCAATCCCGTTTCCTTATACTTTATGAATATGACTGGGAAAAGCGGCTACTTTGTGGACCTTTTTGACATCTTCCCAAGAGCGGCCAGTGGAGTCTGGCACCCATTTGTGACAGTGGCGCCGCTGGGAAATCCCCTCAAGGGTCAAGTGATTCTCCATGAGCAGCAGGTAATGACATGGTCTAATGATGCCCAGGGTAACTGATGCAAAGGAGAAGGCAAGAGTGTTTTTCAACCTATAACTAAAAATATGTGCTTTCATAAAGATTGAGGTCAGGGGCTGAAGGACGGGATCAGGAGTTGTATTTTATCAGTACCACAAGGCAGGCTAATATCTTCCTCTCTGCAGAGACTTCTCAACCTCATCACTAATGACATTTGAGGCTAGATAATTCTTTGTTGTGAAGCTTACATTCTCTTTGCGGGGATAGACAACAAACAAGTAAGCCAACAAATAAATACCAATTTCAAGTAGTGATAGGTGCTGTATAAAAATAAGGTAAGGTCCTAAGGAATGATGGGGGTAGGGTAGGAGGAGATGAAAGGGTAAACGGTACTCAAAAGAGTGCTGAGACATCTCCCCTTAGGAGATGACATTTTACCTGAAACCTGAATGGCATTCTTTATGTGGAGATAGCCATGTAAATATACTGAATGGAATTGTCTTAGTCTGTTTGGGCTGCTGTAACACAAGTACCATAGACTAGGTAGCTTATGAACAGAAGAAATTTATTTCTCACAGTTCTGCAGCCTAGGAAGTCCAAGATCAAGGCGCTTGCGTATTCAGCGTCTGGTGAGAACCCACTTCCTAGACAGCTGTCTTTTCATGGTAGCCTCACACGGCAGTAGGAGCAGGGATCTCTTTCGTGTCTCTTTTATAAGGGTGGTAATCCCATTCGTGAAGACTCCACCCTCATGACCTAATCATCTCCATAGGCCCCACTTCCTAATATATTGGGGCTTAGGACTTCAGCCTACAAATTTGGGGAGGGCATCAGGCCATTGCAGGAATACACTGAGATTCTTTAGTATCTAATGATGCTCAAGTTCCAGCCATCACTACTATTGTAAGACAACACTAATGAAAAGTACAGATGCCCAGAGTCGGGCTAAAAGTAATTCCAAACAGAAGATATAGGTCAAAAGACAGTGTTTCAATTAATGAGAATTCTCCAGGTCTAAGTTAATCTGTACTATCCAATAGAAAGGAGTACAATGTTTTTGCAGACCTATTACCCACCTAGTATCTACCAAATAGTATACTAAGCATATTATTCATTCATCAGATATGTATCATGTGCCTACTATTAGGGATACTGCCATGAACAAAACAACAAAAATCCTTGTTCTCAAAAGCTTACGTTCTGGTGCAAAAGGTAGACAATAAGCAAAGTAAATAATTACATCTTAAGTCAGAAGATGAGAAGCAAGGGAGAGTAAAATAGAAGGCTGGGAGGAAGGTTGCCTTTAAAACAGGGTGGGCGGGCAGGGATTGCCTAACTGAGAAAGTGATATTTAAGCAAAGATCTGATAGAGGTGAGGGAGAGAAGAGATATCAGGAATAAGAGAGTTCTAGGCAAAGGAATTGTAAGTTCAAAGGCCCAGAGGCTGGAACATGGCTCTCCATCTTTAAAGAAGCGTGGTGGGGAAGACTGAATGAGGGGGAGGGTATAAGGAGGTGGGGTCAAAGAGGTCACTCAGTGGGTTGGGTCAGGGACGTGGTGGAAGGCTGGGGAAGCAGAGGTGTAGAGCCTTGTAAATCATTCTAACGTTCTGCGGCCTGACTGTGAGGAAAGGGGAAGGTCTTAGAGGGTTTCAAGCAGAGGAGAAGCAAGATCTGACTTATATTTTTAAAAGATTTCTCCAGCTCCTCTTAGGTGAATAGTCTGTAGGTACTAAAGCAGAGTGAAGGAGATTAATGAAGAGATTTTTACAATGGTCCAAGCAAGAGATCATTGCAGTTTGGAGGAGGATGGCGGTCATAAGTAATGATGGATTCTGGATATATCCTGAAGGTGGGACCAAGAAGATTTCTGAACAGATCAGATATATGAGGTGAAAGAGAGTAAACTAAGATCAACTTTAAGATGTAGGGCCTGAGCAACTGGAAGGATAGACCTGCCATGAACTGAGATGAGGAAGGAATTGATTTGGAGGGGAAGATTAGATGTATGATTAAATTCGAGATGCCTATAACATATCCAAGTAGGTGATCCTGGTGTTTAATGGAGAAGTCAGAACAGGAAACATACATTGGGCATCATTGGCATATAAATGTTATTTAAAGTCATGAAACTGAAAGAGATCACTAAGGGAATGAATGTGGGTGGAAAAGAGAAGTCTGAGGACTAAGCCCTGGGGCAATGAAATATTAAGAAATGAGAGAGGTGAGGATGAATCAACCCAGGGGAACTGAAAATGAGTGCCCAGTGAAGTAGATGGTTATACCAGGGTGTGGTATCCCAGACGGCAAGTGATGAATATCTCAAGGAGGAGGATCAATTATTAAATGCTGACAAATGTGTCAAGGAAAAGGTTACATACATTATTCCGTGTTATTCTTCCACAGGCCCAGCGAGGTAGCTTTAGCAATATTTACGTGTGAGAAAACTGAGTCTCAGTAAGTTTAAATAACTTGCCCAGTAAATACATAGTAGAACTGAGGTTCAAACCAAATTGGATTGACATCACCAGAATTAAACTTCATCCATGCTGTCGCTCACTGCAGAAATGTGGGGAAAAGAATGGTGTGAAAATTTTTTAAAGTATTCATAATAGGAAAATATGGAAAAAATGTAATGTTGTTACTTGTTAAGTATTTAAACACACTGTGAAAGTAAAGTGTTACCTAGAAACAGTACTTTTAGACTGTTTCTAATCAAGAATAAAAAGTTGCATAAGTAACACAGCAGTATTTCGTTGAGTAAATAAGTTAACTTTAGACTTTGCCTAAATAATTATCATAAATTCTGAGTTAATAAAATTTTTTCTGGTTTTCACAATTTTTTTCAATATGGCTTTCTCCTAGAAGCAGAATTTATCAATATCCAGCTATTGCTTATAAAGGTTTGTGTCCATCACATTGGAATAAGGGTTTTACTTTATAGATTTCCAACAAAATACCAATGCCATTGAATTGAATTCTATAGCCAGAAGAATCTGTCCTAAAAAGCACATGTCTTGGTGATTTTTGATTCAGGAAACCAATCAGATTTAAATAGGAGTCTGCATTTGGAGTATTTATTCAAACAATCTTGCCAGATTTTCAGCTGTCAGATAAACTGTCAAATTTACATATACCAATCCTTTAAAAGTACGAGATTTTCAGGTTCTCAGGAAGTATTTTATTTTCTCAAAAGATCCAGTTATTTGGCAACATTGCTGACCAATACCCTGCTCACTTATAAGGACTTTCATCAAAGAAAATCTGTTTTTCAGTGTAAAGCTGTGCTTGACTTGCACAGCCCACATTTCCCCTCCTGGCATTCTTGCATGCTACCTGGCTTATCCCTTGGACCAGTTTCAACAGTTTTCCAGAAGGGTACCTCAATGCCCTGAGCAGGCACGCACAGCTTATCAGGATACTTTCGCTACCTGTACTCTGAACTGCCTCTTCTTTTCCTAGAGAGGATATATCAGCTGTCGGTTTTATATTATGTCCCTGCTAGGATCTAAGACCTCCTTAATTCCAGATGAACAGCATGTAACTGTAAAAGTTAACAAATGATAAATAATTGTAATCGAATAAAAAATGTGTGCACTGCCGTCAGTTCGTTCTCCCCCATTCTGCCCTGACAAAGGAGCTAAAATATTGTAGAGAAGTACTTCCATTAATTCATCTCTCCCTTGTCTTTATACAGCTTGGCAACAGATACATTTCCCTGGTTAGTTTAAGAAGTTGTTCAAAAATTCCTGGCTAAAATAAAATCTTAAGTGAGGAAAGGGAAATTTTGCCATGCCTAAAAATAAAGCCTCCTCCCCCCACCCGCCCCATGAGATTACTTATTACATCTGTACAAAGTTTAGAACTTCAGACTTTAGGACATTGAGGTCATCCAGAGGTTACTTTTCTCCCAGTCAAATACAAACATAATAAAATTGCTCACTCGCTTCTCCTCCCTGCCCCCCTTAAAAGAGAGCCAAAACCACAGTTACATGTACTCATATGTGATGCAGAATTCTATTTTTGAACTCAGACAGAATATATCATTATTCATTTACAGAAGGAAACCATTAACATCTAAAAGGATGGAGCAGCAGAACTCCTTCATGTTGCCAATTGCTTCTAGAACTAATTCTAAATACAGCAGTGGCTGGAAACATATATATGTGTGTGTATATAAACATATATATATATATATCTGTATGTTTTCTGTTACTTAGAAAGATGCAGTTTTTCAGTTCACTTATGCAAAGTTATGAGTATATAAGTATTAGACCCTAAAAAGGAAGAAAAATGCAAAACTGTACTAATTTTTCTGCATAATCATATCTGTTTAATCATCTGCTTATTCTTCTACTTAATCATATTTTGGGATCAAACATTATTTTTAGAACTTTATGTTGCTTAGAAAAGTTAATATTACCCCAAATTGCTTAAGTGCTAACAATTCATGTTAATATTGTACATATTTATCATAAGAGAGAGTTTCTCCTTTAAAAAATACTTACTCAAAAAAGATTTAATCTAGAATAGAGACTGTAAATTTTTAACTTATTAATACATTTTCTTAAGGAAAACTTTAAGAGTTTTCCTTAAGGTTTTCCTCATTTTCAAACTTTCAAATGCCAGGAACGGTGCTTCTTATATGACATGTTGATTTTAAAAAGAACATTACTAACACACATTCTTAATGGAGAATTACATATTATACAGAATGATGCATTCTAAGAGTGTTTATGGAAAAATTTAAGCGTTGTCAACATGCTTGGTAGAATTTTTTAGTACAGCCAAGATTCAGAGTATATGGAATAAAGGAGACTTTGGAACAAATACTACTTTAATTCTTGAGCACTTCGGTAAAATTGACTAGTAAAATAAATTGAAACCACACTATGAGGTCTCAGATTTGCAGATGAATCATTACTCTCCTTACATTTCTTTTTATTTCCCTCTAACTGGATTAAGTAATAAAGGGCAAGGGTCATGGTTAATTCATCATTGTATTCTCCTTTGTGCTTTAAATATAAGCTGCTCGATAAATGTTATGGAACAAATGAACAGACTTTTCATGTTTTGTATATATTTTGCAAAATATATATTAATTCTTCGGGTGCTTTGTGATTTTATTTTCCCCAAAGAAAGTTCTTGAAATGAAAAGTTCATAAGGGTTAAGATAACTGAAGGGGCCCCAAATTTAAAACAAAACAAAATAAGACAAAATAAACAAAAACAAGAAAGAAAGAAAAGACAGTTCCTGACAAAAAACTTTCTGGTGCCTTTTTGTAAACCTGTTAGTATAATCTTCAAATGTCTTTAAATTTTAATGAAAAAAGCCCACTTCTTTGCATGTCTTTAAAATATTTAATCTTTTCTGGCTTTCTCAATTTTAAATTCTTATTTCATGTGTTTCTGTTCACTTATTTTAATGCCTAAGGTTAATTTTTTTTTAAATTTTTTTCTTGAAAAAGTCCTCCTAATTACTGAGAGATTATTACTTCATTTGCATAACTGTGATAATGCTGCTGGAGCAATCTCTTGTCTGTACGTTATTACAGCACCAGCTATGAAAGTTCTCAAGCTTAGTGAATGTCAAGATGAAACACTCATTACTAGCTAGGTTCTTGGGGTCCTTGATATTTTCTTGCTAACCCATCTTTATAACATGTACATATTTTCTGAGTTGAACCTGGATTTGTGAAAAGAATAAATGAGATTCAATTATGCACAGCGTAAGAGAGTTTTCAACAGAACCTTCTTTAAGTGTAATTTTGATAAAAGTAAATGGGCTTTTAAAATTATCAATTCTCTTACTTTCCTCATTTGTATGTAATAAAACAGCAATTATGGTTAAGCTAGCCTATATTTACAAGGCGATGGTTTTAAGATAAAATCTTCAAAGAGAAGATTCTGCATTACATAATTAGAAATATCTTCATTAAACCATCTAATACTTTAAATTCTGTATTAGGGAAAAACATTTAGTGTCTTCATGGTGTCTCTTAAATATTTCAATATTGTCGTCTTCCCTTTGGTTTATTTATCGCTATTCCCTTTATTCCCAGGCTGCCAAGAGGCTGCTGCTAAATTAATTAATTAAATAAATAAACAGGCAAACAAACAAACTGTTCTCTTTATTTCCAGAGCAGTGTCATCCTGTTGTTGGATACCACTAGCCAAGCCCTTCATCGTCTCATCTTACCTTCAGAAGAGTTTACACTTAAGAAAACTTCCTGGTGGAACAAGGAGGAAGCTGTAAGAAATACCCAACTTGTCCAGCAAATTGCCAAGGATTTTCCATAGCTTTCTAACCGTAAAAATGCATGCCTGCCCATCCCTTGCGGTGCCTTTTGTTTGCTATAATGCACAAGAGAATTCTCTTATTACTTGTAAATTTTAATATGATACAAATAGGTAGAATACATACATATATAATTCAATATCAGTAGCTTCTTTTTGTATCCATCATAGTCACATGAAGACTTGTCAGGACGCAACTCACAATAATAGGACATCATGAGCCATTTGAGTGTGGTATTCATGACAAATCCCTAACATGCACTTTAATAGTCACTTTAATAGTTTTCCAGTTACGAGTTTATGTTTGGATTTATGTAATGAACCTATGAGTGCAACAGCTGATTACATTTACTAGATAAATAAACGTTTTAGCTTATTAACTAAATTAAACTAGTAAACATTTTGGCTAACCAACGAGAATTTTTTCTGCCATTTAGAAAAAGATAATGGATATAAAATAAGGCTTACCCTCTGCCCTGCACGACAGCATACTTAGGTCTTAAAAGACCACGAAGAAAAGAGATATTTTAAATGTCATAAATATATCCAAATCTAAGAAACAAAATATTTCCTATGTATTTATGCTATGGTACAAATTCCACAGTTAATCACCAGATAGCATGTTTATTTCTAACCAGTATTTGGCATTTTTTTTAATATTCTTTTTTAAAAATATTTATTTATTTATTTGGTTGGACCACCAGGGAAGTCCCCTAAAACATTATTCTAAAGATGTTTTAGTATGCAGTTCACAATTAATTTTGAAATATATTTTAATCTATGTTACCGTAAGAGTCTTGGAGTGGATAAAGAGGTAGCTTCTCAGAGAATTACATGTTGAAGAACTTTATTTAAGGAAAAGCAGCTGAATAGACATGAATGCATCTGACACATTTAAAGTGAATATTTTGTTTTGTTTTGTCTCTAGGAAACTTACAAAATGTGTAAAGAATTTGCACACAAAAACTGGCTAGTATTCTACAAGGAAAAAGGGTGAGCTCTTTGTTGGAGATTTAATCTGGGATCCTTATTGTGTCCATTCTATTTCCTCCTTTAATTATGCTTGTTTATTGTAAAACTAATGTAATAAAATTAGAAATATTTTATTCTAAAAGTATCTTATCCCACATTGCAGAACATTGAAAAACAGACATAAGAAAAGACACTGCCCATAATTCCGTCTACAACCACTACTAGCATGGCCGCTCTCACTTCTTATTTTTAATTCTTATGCATACCTTTATATAGTTTAGAGTTTTATACATCTATTTTCTCAATTAACATTTTTCTATGTTATTATCTAGTCTTAAAAACATTGTTTTTAGGGTTGTATAATATGTCATGAAATGACTGTGCCATGGTTACTCAACCAATATCCTCACCATTTCCTTTCAGACAGTTTTCTTTTTTGTTGTTTTCAGGAACACCCTGGCTGTGCTGGATGTTCTAGAAGGGCGAACTCACACCATCTCACTTCCCATCAACCTCCAGACAGTTTTTCTCGTAGCAGAAGACAAATGGCTTCTGGTGGAGAGCAAAACACATCAGTGGGTAGATCTACATAGCACCTCATGGAGTGTGCTCAGTTAGCCAGCATCCTGTCTCAGTTAGCCAGCTCTGTCTTCCTGTGTCTGTCTTTTAACAATTTCTGTATTTGGCAGCATCTCTATAGGTGAAACTTCGAAGAAGAGGGGACGGGAAAATTTAAATAAATTAAATGTAACTTTGCAGAGTAATTATAAAAGTGTTTCAGAAGATGACCTTGAAATTAACAGTGAAAACATAATGACTTTTACAACTGATCTGTATTTCTTTAGGATTTTTCCTGTTAGCACACTGAGAATTCACTGTATTCTTGCCAAACTAGAGATACTTCAAAATAGATTTTTAGTTTATCCTCTCTTCAAAGGGCCACAGTCTCCATCCAAATGCTGTTGCTTTTTTGTAACTTCACAGAATCCACCCCTTAGAAGTTTCTTCTTCATTTTATCTCGTGTGCTCTTATTTGGTTATGTTTATGTTTGTGTTGCCTCTTCCATTGGACCGTATACTTCTTGATGAAAAGGACATTATGTACACTCGGCATAAGTGGGGTGCACAGTAAATTTTGAGTCACCCTCCCTCATGCATTACACCTACTGGATTCATGCAGATTCTCTGGCCCTCTGCTGACAAGCAGAAGTGACCTGCTGCAAAAGATTCCTGGCTATTTATATATTCCTATATTAGAAATCTTACAGACAAGTAGATCAAGGGGTTTACAGCAGTGAGGGCTTCTGTCCCTTAGCTGGTCACAAATCAGAGGTTGGGCTCCCCCATACTTGCTGATCAGTCATATTAACAGCAGGCTCCATGATAGTACGGATGTGTCTCTTTAGAGTCGCTTTTCTTTTTTTTTTTTAATGGCCCTTCCTCTTACAGGAAGTATTGGATTTTCAGTTCACATTTATTACTGCGTTGTTATTATGCACTGCTCTTATACAGTGTTAAGAAGTTATTTTTTTAATTCATGATGAAACTCTGAAACTGCAAATTATACTCAGAATATAAAAAGGAGGCTTTGGGGCTTCCCTGGTGGCGCAGTGGTTGAGAGTCCACCTGCCGATGCCGGGGACACAGCTTCGTGCCCCGATCCGGGAAGATCCCACATGCCGCGGAGCGGCTGGGCTCGTGAGCCCTGGCCGCTGAGCCTGCGCGTCCGGAGCCTATGCTCCACAACGGGAGAGGCCACAACAGTGAGAGGCCCGCGTACCGGAAAAAAAAAAAAAAAAAAAAAGAAGGAGGCTTTGGCGGGGGCGGGCAGGATATGGGAACTCTGATTTTTCCTAGTCTGGCCTCGTAGTTATTAGAAAAAGAAAGACTTTTCACTTAGATGTTTTGTCTGTTTACAGGAAATATCTTTTAACTAAGCCTGCACACATCAAATCTGAGGACAGTAGGGTTTGCCAGTTGTATGTGCTGAAAGAGGAGCTGCCTAGCACAGGGTTTGGAGTCACACAAGGTAAATACTGTGTTCTGTGTGTTTGTGGCTGTATAGGTACATGCCTGCATACACACTGTCCTCTAGAATCATTTAAGGACAACAATATCAACATGTTAACTTTATACCAAAAAAGAAATCTTAGTCACTACACTAGAAACAGTAAGCAAGAATCTATCGTCTTTTAAATTCTGTCTTTGAATTTTTTAAACTAACAAGTCAGAATGTTTACATATATGTAGGTTCCAAGTCTATTTTAGGATTGCATCATTTCTTTTTTACACAGCCCATCAGTATTTCTACTTTGTTCATCACAGTTTTGGGGGGATGAAAAGTAATTATGAAAAAAATTCTAAAATATACCATTGCTAAGACTGGTTTGGGCCAGTTTCACCTCTTTCTGCAGAGTGCTATTATATTAATCTTGATTGCTAATAAAAATTTGAATTCTTGAATAAATACTTGAAATCACTTTGAGAAGATGCCATGATTGTGAAAACTGAGTTTTCTCAGACAAAAAGCCATGAGTGTAACTGAAAGCGTTTTCTCTTTTTTGATTTGTGCTTTTCTGTTTGAGTTGGTGAGAATGAATCTTGCAAAAATTAATTCCTGGAGCATTTTAGGGGCATATGGTGTTTAACGTTTCTCTGACACTTTTTAGAAACAGACTTCAGCATACCTCATAAAATTTCAAGTCATCAACTATCATCTGAAAATCTGAGTTCAGCTGTGGGACAAAAGATTGCCTCTCCTAACCGAATTCTTGCAGATGAGAATAGTTATGCTACAGTCGTTGTTGGTTTCCCAGATCTCATGGTAAGCATAAATTTCTTAAATGATTGAATAACTATTTCTTCCCCCCGTTTTGGCCTATACTCTATAAGCCTATTTGAGGGGTAATTAAAAACGTAATAATTTTCTGGTAAGCATTTCAGATCAACCTTCTGTTTTCCAGACCAGTCATTAAAAAATTCATTCTATATGGTTTCATTGCTTGTTAAAAATTAACATATACATTGTAGTGCAATTATATAATTTAGTAAAGGAAAACCAGGATTCTCCATACATGGGAGCTCATGTGACAGGTAAATAGTTAACCTACTGACAGTGATTTTATATCATGCTATCTTAATGTGTGCTCATGTCATCTGTCAAGAGGGACAATTTGAGACTAACAAAATAATATTTCTTCCAGAATTTTTTAAAGTGAAATATGTTGGAGTCTCATAACTGTAGGTTAAATTTTTCAACACTCATGAACACCAGTCCACTTTCCACTGAGTTTTGCTCTGATTTATATCTTTGCTGCATCCAGATTATACTATAAATGCTGGTGGTCTCAATTTAATTTGCTTTTAAATGGATCCTTCTGCTGTTATTTACTATTATCTGTAAAGAAGAGGCTATTCATAATTGACTTGAGGTGAAACTAGGTACCATCTTCCCCTGATGGAAATGTGAGAACATGAAGTATAAAGGTTATTTCAGCCCAAGTTGCCATCTCATAACCTTAGATGTAACTCCATGTGTTTTGATTAAACATTTAATTTTCATAATTTCCTTTGTAGCTTTTAGGTGGGATGATAGAGTCACTTAAAGATAAAAATATTGGCTCTGCTTAATAGTACACCAGTCTCACCTGCCTCAAAATTTTAATGTAATTAATGAATGATGAGTACTTCAGGGTATAAGACTTTTGAAATCCAAAACCCGGTGGATAATGTGTGGCTTAGGACTTTGCCATATGTCTTCTTAATTATCAAGTAAAAAACATTTGCTGTGGATTATATATCTGAAAATGAAACATGTTGTTGGAATACGGCATCTACGGCAGCCTTGATTAAGTGAAAGAGTTATGTTTAATATGCTTTCTACAATGTTTGCTGCTATCAGTAGAGAAAATACTGGAGCTACTTTTCTGAAGGTGGAACTGTTTTAAAAATTGATCTTTTGATTGAAGAAATGAGTATAGAAATATAATGTCACTAGAAAAAGGTAAGAAAGCTGAGTATAAGGTAATGTTTATATTGACCCTCTAGAAATCCTTTGTAGACTGTAGGACTAGTGACCTTGTCAAATTAAAAGCTGCATCTCCATATTTATTACCCACCGTATCGGAGATGTTCATGAATTTTTGTTTAATGATAGATTAGATCATTCAGTTAGACAGCCTTTCAGCATTTTATGAGAGCAGTCATAGTTTTTAGACCCCAACACAAGTCAGGCACTCTACTATTCTAAACCATTTCGTACATGATAATTAATTTTTACAACAATTGCACAAGGTTTTATAGAGAAAGAAACAAAAACAGAGAGGATATATCCCCCAGGCCACAAAGATACTGAATAAGGGATCTGGGATTTGTGCTCAAGGGTGACTGACCCTCAAACTATTAACAAAAGGGCATGTCATCTCTTATTAACTTTTTATAGCATTATCAAAGGCACCTAAATTATTATGAACTTATTATAACTCTCTTAACCTACTACCAGATGGCTACAAAAGCCGACAGCAAGTATCATAGTGAATCCTCAATAGTGAAACGTTAAAAGCATTTGTTTCGATATCAAGAGTAAGACAAGGATACGCACTACCACCACTTCTACTAAACATTGTTCTGAGCGTCTTAGACATGATCCATTAGAAATTTTTTTTACTACCGTGACTTTCCTCAAAATTAAAAACCTCCATTCTGTAAAAAAGACACTGTTAAGAGAATGAAAGGGCAGTCTACAGGCTGGGAGAAAATATTGGCAAATCACATGTCCAACAAAGGACTTGTATCCAAAATATATAAAGATTTCTTAAAACTCAAGAGTAAGAAAATAATCCAGTATAAAAAATGGGCAGAGTGGCCCATTATGAGGTGTCAGAGGTCAGAGGCTGAGCAGATGAGCAAGATATCTGTGGTGTGGGAGGGAGTAACAACTGGCGATTGGGAATCAAGTCCAGCCAGGATGAAGATGGTACCCCATGAAGGGGCAGCCTGGTGTGGGATGTGGGAGCCCGAGTAAGGTGAAGAGCTTGTTGATACATGCGCATAGCTCAGTGTGGGCTATCAGGCCAAGCAGAGTGAGGAGGGCATTGGCCTGGAAGGGAAAGTTAGTGGTGGAGATGGGAGATGAGTCATATACAGTGGGACTGAGCCAAAAAGTAAGTATATGAAGGGTAATGACGTCTAGGTTTCTCACTGTTAAAGAAGGGCGTTACAGATACAGAAGGAAAGGAAACTAGAGTGAGTCCTATAGTGGTTGGATTGGAATTGTGTGTATCTGGGTGAACTCATGGTTTTCAATGTATTTAAGTAGATATAGAAATAAAATCGGAGGTAAATGTATAAAAAAAAATGGGCAAAAGACTTGAACAGACTCTTTACCAAAGAGGATATATGGATGGTAATTAAGTACATGAAAAGATGTTCAACATCATTAGTCATTAGGGAAATGCAAAATAAAACCACGATGAGATACTACTATTGCCTATTAGAATGGCTTAAAAAAAATAAATAAATAAATACTGACAATACCAAGTACTGACAAGGATGCAATGCAAATGCAACTCTCACACATGTTTATGGAAGAGCAAGGGCAAACAATACCCAAGACATTTCTGAAGAAGAACCAAGAATGAAAAGCAGAGGTAGGGCTTCCCTGGTGGCGCAGTGGTTGAGAGTCCGCCTGCCGATGCAGGGGACACGGGTTCGTGCCCCGGTCTGGGAAGATCCCACATGCCACGGAGCGGCTGGGCCCGTGAGCCATGGCCACTGAGCCTGCGCGTCCGGAGCCTGTTGCTCCGCAACGGGAGAGGCCACAGCAGTGAGAGGCCCGCGTACCGCAAAAAAAAAAAAAAAAAAAAAAAAAAGCAGAGGTACTTGCCCTACTAAATTTCAAGGCTTATTATAAAGCTTTAGTAACTAAGACCACATGGTATTGGCCTAGGGGTAGAAAAATATACAGTAGAACAGAATGGAATGCCCAGAAACAGCTGCCTACATACATGAAACTTTTCTGATAACAGTGCTGATCAGTGGGCAAAGGTTAATGATATTTGAACAATTAGCTATCCATGTGAAAAAAAGATAAGCATGGAGCCCTGCCTCATACCACTCACAGAAATAAACTCCTGAGGGGTTGAGGAACTAAATGTGAAAGGCAAAACTTCAAAATGTTTAACAAATACATAGGAGAATATCTGTGATCTTGGAGTAGAGAAGGATAAATAGATATGTGGTAAAAATTTTAAGTAAAGCAAGAGAAAATAACACAAAATTTCAGAAGAATTGAAATCTAGGGAATATGAAAGAGAGGTGATTGAAAAGGGGCCTTCCAGGGGCTTGAGAAATACTGGTAATACTATTCCTTATGCCAGATAGTGGATGCTATAGTATATTTATTTATAGTTACTTAAATTACCTGTATTATTATATTCCCTCTTTTTAGCTATAATTCAAGATAAAAAATGTGTTGCATATTTCACACTTGTCTGAAAATTATGATTATTGATGAAGCAGCTCTCTTCTGTACCAAATTCAAAAAGGTTAAGGAATAATTTGATTTTCTTATATTTGTGAAATACAAGTTTACCACTGGTATCTGCTTAAAGGACTGCATTGTAAAAGTTGTGAATGTACTTTATAATACTTCAGTGCTTGAATTTCTCTCCTTTTTTTTTTTAGTCACCTAGTGAAGTTTATTCTTGGAAAAGGCCAACGTCTTTGCATAAATCGAGGGTCACTGATACATTCTATGGAGGGAAGAAGAAAATTGGAACTCCAAAGCAGAGCAATTGTGTGACGCTTTTGGATACTAATCAGATAGTCAGGATTTTGCCCCCAGGAGAAGTCCCTCTAAAAGATATCTACCCAAAAGGTAAGAAACTTACCAATTCCTATTTTATCAAGCTAGTCAAAGGTAGTTTGGTTTTGGTAGGGATATTTAACTTATCATTATCATTTTATATTTATGAATATGAATAATTATAACAGGGTTTAGTAACTAAAAAGACCTATATGTGCTCAGAAGGGTTTCACTAAACTTCTCATAGGAGTTTAAGACTTTTGCCTTAAACTCCTGTGTCTAAAGGCCAGGGACTTATGCAGCCTGATTCACTTACCAGAGCTCTGAAAGTCAACTTATGTTTATTACTGCATATCTTATGCCAGGTCCTGTGCTGATCACTTTTCCTTGTATAAATTCATTTAATCGTCAAATTCCCATTCTATCATTAATGTACTCTCAAGTTTATATGCAGGGAAACTGACTGAGAGGTAAAGTAACTTGCTGGGGTTCTCCCCAGCCGTGGTCAGCAGAGCCCAGATTTGCACCAAAGTCTTCCAACCCAAGGCCACAGCTACGCTTACTGAACCACACTGGCTTTCATCATAAAGGATAATTATAAAAATTTTTGATCATCGAGCCACTGATTATTATTTGCATCATAGTGGTAGTAATATTGTCCTGTGTTTACATTCATTATATTAGTGTGGACTTCATAAATATAATACTAAACACATTATAATAATCTGTTACTGGGTTTGAAAAGTCCTGGTTATATGATAATGTTAGAATTAGTTCCTTCCAAATAAATCACCATTTCCTTAGAATGTTTTTTATGGTAGAAGAGGCAGGTGAATACACTGACAATTGCAGTGCAGTGCTATAGGCATATTCACAAGGTGATATATAAACACAAAGGAGGAGCTTACAAGCCAGGCTTGTGATTCCGAGCTGACTCTTGAAAGATGAATGGGAGGGAATCAGATGAAGGAATTGTTCCAAGAAGAAAAAACCCCATGAGAAAGGTACAGAGGCATTACAGAGTACTCCAGGAGTTACAAGAAATTCTATACCAGAATTCAGTGCACCTTCATCCACCCAGAAACCAGTGGGTCAGCCCTGATGCTTCTCCCTCACCCTCCACATCATCATCAACCACCATGTCCTTTTGATACAACCTTAATATACCTTACATCCACCCACTTGTCTACAGTTGAGTTGCCAACATCCAAATCACCACCATCTTGAACTGGAACGCTGCAGTAGCACTCTGACAGAGTTCCCTCTTCCATTCTTCCCCCACCCCCCATTCTCCACACATCAGACAGAGTGTTGTTATTTAAGTATTTTATTGTTCTCATTTGTTCTTATTAGGGACCAGTTACACAGAGTAAAATTCATCCTTTTTAGTGTATGGTGCTGTGAGTTTGACAAATACATACAGTTGTGTAACCATCACCATAACTGACAGAGAACAGTTCCACCTCCCCAAAAACCTCCCCGTGCCACTCTGCCATCAAGCCTTCTGCCTTCCCCCAGACCCCCACTGATCTGATTTCTGTCCTTATTGATTTGCCTTTTCCAGAATGTCATATAAATGGAATCACACAGTATGTGGTCTTTTGAGTCTGGCGTCTTTCACTTACTATTATGTATTTGAGAATCATATATGTTGTGTGTACCAGTTGTTTGTTCCTTTTTCTTGCTGAGTAGTAGTCCATTGCGTGGATATACCACAGTTTGCTTATCCATTCACAAGTTGATAGATATTTGTATAGTTTCCAGTTCTGGGCAATAATTAATGAGGCAGCTATGAACATGTTTGCACAGATTTTTAAGTGAACATAAGTTTTTGCTTCACTTGGGTAAATATGTAGGAATGGCATTTTTATGTCATATGATAAAACTGCCCAACTGGTTTCCAGAAGAGCAATACCATTTTGCATTCCTGTCAGCAATGGTGAAAGTTCCAGTTGCTCTGCCACCTTTTCAGTGCTTGGTATTGTCAGTTTTTCACCATTCTAGCAGGTGTGTAGTGATAGCTCATTATGATTTTAATTTGCATTTTCCCTAGTGCCAAATGATGTTGAGCATCTTTTCATATCTATCTTCTTTAGTGAAACGTCTCTTCAAATCTTTTCCCACTTTCTGAATTGGATTACTTTTCTTTTTAATGATTTTTGAGTGTTCTTTATATATTCTAGATATAAGTCCAATATCGGATACATGCTTTCCAAACATTTTCTCCCATTTTGGTGAAGGGCCAAATCTCTCATGTTTTCTTCTAGAAATATCATATTTCTAGATTTTACACTTAGGTTTGTACTCCACTTTGAGTTAATTTTCTTATATGGCACAAGGTGTGGATTGAGACTCATCGTTTTGCGTGGGGATAGTCAATTGTTCCAGTACCATTTGCTGAAAAGATTGTCCTTTTTCTATTCAGTTGTCTTTGGACCTCTTCAGAAAATCAACTGACCACGTATGTGAGTCTGTTTATGGATTTTTGTTTGTGTTCCATTCATCTATATTGTGTTGGCCAAAAAGTTCGTTCGGGCTTTTCCATAACACCTTCCATAAGATGATACGGAAAAACCCAAACGAACTTTTTGGCCAACACAATATGTGTCTATCCTTTCACTAATACCAGACTCTCTAGATAAAGCAGAGAATCTTTGTCATCATCCACACTTCATTCATTTTCACTGCTGTACATACAGCACAGTCAGTTTATTCATCTGTTCTCTATTGGTACATGTTTACGTTCTTTACAATTTTTTGCTATTACAAGTATTCTTGTACCAGTCTCCTTGTGTATATGTGGGGAGTCTGTAGGGTATGTATCTAAGAGTGAAATTACCAAATTGTTACCCAAAGTTATTGTTCCAGCAGCATAAAAGATGAGGCTACTCTCCATCCCCATCTTCTCTTGCAAAGGTCAGACCTTTTATTGTGCACATCCTTGATTTCTAGTAAGTTTGAGTATCTTTTTATATGTTGCGATTTACTCTTCTGAAAATTGCCTGTTTATATATTTTTGCCATTTTTCTCTTGGTTGCTAGGAGATTTATTTATCCTCATTTTTTAAGGTAATGTTCCTTAAATATTCCAAATGTATAGAAAGTGCTTAGGTTAGTGTCTGACACAAAGGAATAATATTTTAAATACATTTACTTATTTATTTTTGGCTGCACTGGGTATTCGTTGCTGCGCACAGGCTTTCTCTAGTTGCGGCGAGCAGGGGCTACTCTTCGTTGCGGTGCGTGGGCTTCTTATTGTGGTGGCTTCTCTTGTTGCAGAGCACGGGCTCTAGGTGTATGGGCTTAGTTGCTCCGCAGCATGGGGAATCTTCCTGGACCAGGGCTCGAACCTGTGTTCCCTGCATTGGCAGGCAGATTCTTAACCACTGCGCCGCCATGGAAGCCCAGGAATAATTTTTTAAATGTGGGCTGTAAAAAAAAAATCCTAAGAGAATGGTAAAGGGAGATCTCAGGATGCTAGCTGTGCACAGGCCTAGGAATCAACCAGATTCCTAGGATTAGAAAAGTTGAGAAGATTTCAGGAGAGATGCCTCCAAGACAGTGAAGTTGATAAACCCAACTATTTGAACACATTAAGAAATTTTGACATAGGGAAAACTTCGAGGATGAATTTGTGCTAGGTACGTAAAAAAGTAAACCAACAACAAAGCATGATTATTAACTCCATGAAAAGAAAAAGCAATAATGCTATGACAAGGCATAGCTCAGCTGTAAAGAGCATTTATATAATCCTAACAACATAAGTGCTGGATGTTAATCTAATGAAAAATTTTCATATAAATGTACTGGGGGATGGGAAAAATGAGGTGGTAGGCAGGGGGAGGGGTATGTGAAGAGTTAAACTCTCATCTTACATGGTGAGAAGTCAATAAATAATGCCTAAAACTAAAACATGAAGACAGCACCATAAGGATGAAGGTGAATACCAAAGAAACAGCTTTAAGAAGTTGAAAGCATCTCTGGGAGCAGAACATGAGGGGTGAGAGGAGGAAAGTCAAGGCTGATGATTTTTTCCTTCCGTCTGTTTGACTCTTTAATCTATGTGCCTATAGATCTCTAATGATAATTCAAGCTAAATTAATCTTTTTAAAGTAAATAGAATCCCACCACCTGATTAGTCAGGAACTAATGCACATCAGCCTTTTATTAAAGAAATCAATAGCAATTGTAAAGGCTACTCTCCTGGTGGCTTTTACAGAGATGGTATAAATTGTGGTTAATGCAGATGGGGAGAGATTTACTTCTTTCTTCCAATCATTTTCCTTCTAGTTAAACATTAGGTTTTTTTTTTTTTACTTTAAATCATAGGCCTCAGCTCTTTAAATACAAAATAATGACTCTTGATTGAAAGCAGTGTACTGTTTTCTGAACTTTGAGTAAATTCAAAGATTTGGTATCAGCACAATCTCAGGGCACACATCACTCTTTTAATCTGTGAATACAGAAGTACATTTAACCTAGTAGTTAACAGAAGTACATCAAATTACATTGCTTGAAGGAGTGAATTTTTTATATAATTTCATCTTCCCTCTGAAAATGCTCTTGGTTACTTTGTCTGACGGTTTTTATACCCCCTCCTAACCTTCGCACTGTGCGTCTAAGCTGTCCCCACTCTATATGGGAACCGCGCACTAAATGCTGCAGCAGTGACTTCCCTTTAATCATTAGTGAACTAATCCTGAAATATTTATACCTCTCTTCGAAATCCACCTGGATTATAAATGTAATGGAAATTTTCTGAACCTCCATCCTCTCTACAGTTTTGAAACATTTAAAATGGATAGACAAGGATTTGGCTAAGTTTGGAGGGAAATCTGGCCACAGTTTTCACTTCCTTAATTCAATCATGTATTCTGAGCTGATTTATTTTCAAATCCGGAAACATCCATTCTGATAATTTTTCAAGCCTTGCCATTACCACCATCACTACCACCACCCTTAAAGTGCTTTATAGCCACAAATTGCCTTTTCTGATACGTGAAAATATGTTTTAGCGCAAGGAATAAAATTCTTGCTTTCTCCTTCCTGAAATAGACACAGCCATTATTGCATTTTCTCATCCTCTTTATGCCATGGAATTAACTTTGCACACTGAAAAAAAAGAAAGAAAGAAAGAAAGAAAGCTGTAGAAAGAAAGATACTTAAAATGTGTTGGCTTACTTTGCTTTCTCAGGCAGTCTAAAAGCACTGGTGGCGGTAGCTCAGTCTAATACTACTACTTGTGAAGAGGAGAATGCGTCTAAGTGGCAGGCCAGATGCAGCTGGCTAGCTAGGCAGCGCTAGTGATCCCAACCGCTTCAGTAACTCATCATTTTTGGCAAAGAACCAGGGTCTATAAGTAATTCAACCCACTTCAGTTAGGTGCTAGCTGCAGGAACTGTCAAAAATGATATATGGTGCAAAACTTTGTCCAAGACTGACCTTATATCCCAGGCAACGTTTCCAATGCAGGCGGTGCATGACTTACGATAAGCATGTTGGCTTTGTACAAATGGCTATCTGAGGATGGCCAATTCAGCTGGGTGGTCGGGTTACCATAGTAACTCTCCTTCCTTACTCTCTGCTGTCCGTGGACATCACTTTCCCTTCCTCCTGCCCCCTTTTGCCCTCTGGGACCACTCCGTGCCTAGCTCTGCAGCTCATACCTGGCCCCAGGGCTGTGATTCCCACCCTAGAATCCTTTCGAAGTCCCTAAAGGCTCACAATGATTTAAAAAAAAAAAAGGAGCTTTCCTCTTTATGCTGTGGGCTCCTCAGACAAGGCAGGAACCACACACATCTCTTTCCTGTGTATCCCCAATGCTTCGTATAGTGTCTGGTGCAAAGTAAGCTCGATCACGTTTGTTGAATAAATAAGAGATATATTGAGGTTTTCAGATGGCCTACTCAAAAAACTTCAGCTGCAAACATGAAATTAAAATGCCAAGTTTCTTATTTTTTGTAAACTACATTGGATAAATTCAATGTGGACATTCCGGATATCTCATTCTAATCAGAAATTATAATAAGAGGTAGACAACAGACAAAATTCTTTAAGAGTATGGGTTCTTTGTAGGGGGATTTTTTTTTTAAAGAGACATTGGTGGCCAAGATTTTGTAAAATAAGGCATTTTTAAATTGCTGCCCTACGGTCAGCTCAGGTAGGATCTTTGTGGAGCGGTGGGCAGAGCAGAGATCTTAAAGCCAGAAGAAAGGCCTGGTTTTGAAAGCCTTCTCTGTCTATCACTCTCCAGGCAAGTCCCATTATTGCACCACCTCTGTTAAGTCTCTACTTCCTCATCTCTCAAACAGGAATCCAAGGTCTTTGTTGTTGTCAGTGTTAAAAACACTATCTACAAAGACTAAGCAGTGTTCCTGATGCAGTGTTCCTGACACAGTGGTGGCAGCTGGTGATGATGAGCATGGTGGTGGTACTCAGGGCTTTGGGGAAAAAGTCAATAAACACCTGGAATTTGCTGGGAAACAACTCTAGAATTGGAGTTGAGGACTCTGTCCCCCCATATCTCATCACCCTCTCCTTCCCCGCCTTTTCATATTCTTCGTGACCCAGAGTCCTCGCCCCACTGCTCAGTCCTCACCTCACCTTTTCTTGTCTTGAAGGGTCCTAATAATAACAGCCACTGTGGGTGGAGCAACTACTAATTGGGTGCAAATAATGTTTATGATGCTCAGATGCTGTTGTTATCCCCATTTTACAAATGGTGAAGGCAGGTCTCAGAGAACTAACTTGGCCAGCGTAAAACATAGTTAGGAAATATCAGAGCCAGGATTTTCTACCAGGCCAGTCCAGTTTCAAAGTAGGTGCTGATTCCACTGTGTTATACCGTCGTCGTTGTGATTTCCTGGGAAGGAAAAAGAGAATTCAAATGATGAAATATTTTCAAATAAACTGTAAGTGCTAAAATAAAACATTGACCCATTTGGGGAAGCTATCAAAGAAAATGAAAGGAATTTAGGTAATGCTCTTGACAGTAAAGAATCACTAACATGCATCTATTTCACAGTCTCTGTAGTTCCCTGACAAAAACATAATTCTGAGAGTCTAGCCTCAAGGCTGGAATTGGCCAGCGCAGGACCTTGTCAAGTGGGTCCCAGAGTTCTGCTCTACGCTCTAAACTTCATTCCACTTTTAGCAGCATCCATGCTTTCTTTAGGTCCTATTTTTGTATCATGCAGTAATTTAACCCTCGGCTCATGTCTTGACTTGTTTGCAGATGTTATCCCTCCACAAACAGCTGGTTATATAGAAGTCACTGATCTCCAATCAAAGAGACTCCGATACATCCCTATTCCTGGGTAATCTGTTTTCACCTTTGTTCTTAGCTTGTGTGTCAGATTAAAAAAATGAGTGAATTCTTATCGTGTACTCTGAATAAATGTGTGCTTTTTGCTTCCTTAAATAGCAAGCTCTTTTTTGGTTTTTTCAATTACAGTTGGTTTATATCTTGCTGTCCTGCATTCCTTTTTTTTTTTTGGGCCATGCCGCATGGCATGCGGGATCTTAGTTCCCTGACCAGGGATCAAACCCATGCCCCCTGCAGTGGAAGCACGGTGTCTTAACCACTGGACTGCCAGGGAAGTCCCTGTTCTGCATTCTTTACTGCCATTTTTATTTTCATTCTGGAAAAATGTTCAAATGTTACCTAGGTATAAGTCTAACAGCCTTCAAGCCTTCATTTTTCCTTTTTGATCTGTCCTAATGATAAATTTTTTTGAAACAGCATTTTTTAGTACAGCAAAACTCTTCATATTTATTAACTCCGTATATTAGTTTTCTGAGGTAAATGTATTCAAGATGTCAAAGGAATTTAAATAGCATTGGTTTAATATTGTTTTTAAATATGTAACTGAGCATCTACCATTGTGAAGGCTGTACGGTAGACAAAGGATTCCAGAGATTTGGAATGGAGCTCGTTACCACTGGCTGCCTTTATTACTGTTCAGCAGTGGAAGCAAAGCATTCGAACTAACTAGACTAAGGGTATAAAAGGAGAAGCAATGATGCTCCATCTCTCCCTTGACAGACACATGTGTCCTCACCTGTAGCCCATCCCTTTCTGGATGCATCCATGCCCGATCTCCCTTTCTCATCCTAAGCGTGTGCCTGCTTTTGTATAGACTGATGTACATCCCCTCCTAACATGTACTCCCTCACAGGCAACTGAGGCCTCACAACACAGTGGTTAAAGGCTCACCCAAAATCCTGGGGAAAGGAGCCTGGAGAGGCTTCCAATGTCAGAGGAAGGCCAGCTACCCCTGTCAGTCACCCAGACGTCACCAGACCTCCTGTTGACCCACGCCTCCAACTCCCAGGAGAAAATTGCTCAGCGTGACAGTACAAAATAACTCAGAAACACAGTTTCATTTCTTAGGACCTTTTAGGCAGGTCCGAGAAATATGAAGAATAAAAGTATTATCCAAAGAAATAGATTTACTTGTTCCAACATATATAAGAATGTCTTCCTGGAACATCTTAATGTGTCAGTTTAATGAAAAATAGCTTTTCGTCATTTGGGGGAATTTCTTATTCCATTGTATGTTCATTAAAACATACTATTAGGGCTTCCCTGGTGGCGCAGTGGTTGAGAGCCCGCCTGCCGATGCAGGGGGTGCGGGTTCATGCCCTGGTCCGGGAAGATCCCACATGCCGCGGAGCGGCTGGGCCCGTGAGCCATGGCCGCTGAGCCTGCGCGTCCGGAGCCTGTGCTCTGCAACGGGAGAGGCCGCAACAGTGAGAGACCCGCGTACCGCAGAAAAAAAAACACATACTATTAGTTCAAGTAGCAAAAGAAAAGAACACCTTTTTTTTTTACATTTCTAAAGCATGATGATTTTTTTCAATATTTCTCTTAATTTCTCCCTAATTGACCCTAGCTTTTTATTTCAGTGCTTTTCTCTGTTAACTTTCTGTATGAACCATATGTTATACCTGCCATAGAAGTAACATCTGGAAGGGCAGGTATATATATTCAGCCAGTGCCAGCTGATCACCATACTTCATTCATTTAGTGCTGTGCTGTCCAATAGAAATAGAATGTCAGCCATATATGTAATTTTATGTTCTTAGTAGTCACATTAGAAAAGTAAAAAAAGAAACAGGTGAAATTACCTTTAATAGTGTTTTATTTAACCCATTATATTTAAAGTATTACTGTTTTGAAATGTATTTAATATAAACATTTTAATAATACTTGACATTCCTTTTTTCTTCTGCATCTTTGAAACCCAGTATGTATTTTACATTTACAGAACATCTCAATTTGGACTTGCCATATTTCAAATGCCATGTGGTTTAGAGTCTGTTCATTATCAGTATATCCTGAGTTTCTCTTGAGATTAACTGTTGCCGTTTTTGGCATATATGTAATCCAAGGGAACAACCCATCTGGATTTCAGTTTTGTTGCTGGTTGCTTAAATTTAGTATTTTGCTAGATAGCAGGAATTTTCCATTTGATGGCTAACTTCCAATAATAGAAAACACAGTAAAACTATATGTGACTGCAGGGCCAAAATGAATACATCACTTTCACTCTCAGTAAAATGTGAGTATTATTCCTCAAATTTTTGTATTATTTGCATTTGTAAAATGATACTACTTAGCTCTGATATACAGGAGTATATAAATCTGGGCTTCACTCTACTATAATTCTATGTATTCCTTAAAGACTTTGTTATCATATATAAAGGGAATGTGCATTTTTTTTAAAAAGGTGAAGAAGAGATTCTAGACCTGGCGTGCAAGTTGTAGCAAATATGTGATATCTTCAAGCACATTTTTGACATACTGAAGAAATTGCCCCTGTAAGTTTAAAGTTTCATGGTGGAGAGTTAAATAAGCAACCAGTAGGTACTGTGCTCAATAGAATCATTCATCTTGAGCACTTGTGGCAGAGTTTTAAACATCGTAGGTGGACAAATTTCATTACTCTGAGTACCCTTTTACTTCACCATCTGTACCTACTAATGCTTTTCCTAAGGCAAATATTTTTTGAGAGAGCACCATGAGATGAATCCTGTATTATATCAAATGTTATCTTCGTTGAGTCCTTCTAGTAGTTCTGAAACACTTCTTCCATCCTACTGTTTTTGTTCTCTTCATATAAACATTTTCTAAGACTTCCATGTTCCACAACGGCTGGCTTTGTCACTCTGTGTTTAGTATCTACTAAGGCAGACTGATAAAAAGGCTAAAGTCGCCTTGATCTATTCTTTAGTCTATTATAAGAATTTACCCACTATGTAGTAGTTTTGTGGTTTTAACAGATCTACATTGATAGTGTATTATGTTTTTATTATCTGTTAGATCATCCCTTTAGACCATTTATTTCATACAGAAAATATCAGATGTATTTAGAGAGCCAACACTGGTAATTAGAATTTATAATCTGTGTTTCTTTTGTGTAGTGAAAGCTATACTGAGGTAAAGGAAGTGTGCAGTTGACTCTTATAGGTGAAAGTTGCATTCCTAGAAATGACTATTTCTGATATATAATATCAGAAATAGGTATATGTATGAAATATATAATACAAGAAATATATAAATTCTTTATTATAAATCCTTATAACTTTCTAAGTTAGAAAAGGCAAAATATTAAATATAAATGCAATTAAAGCACATAAACAAGACATTAGTTTCAGCACTGACCTTAGACCCCTAAGGAGTGTGTCCAGCGCTGAGGGTATGTGAGGTGTCAGTTGGTGTAGAGTTTCTTTCTTCCTGACAGTGAAGGCTAATGTCATCCAGGATCTACAAATACAGGAATATGTAAATAACCAGTAAATAACTATGTATTTTTTCCTTACATGTGGATCTGTTGGTATCTTATCTTTTAATTGTGCTTACTATTAGAATGTTTTTTTTAAAGCATTACTTTTCTTACTGAAGTATAGTTAATTTACAATGTTGCGTTAGTTTCAAGTGTAAGCAAAGTGATTCACGTATACATATATATATATATTCTTTTTCAGATTCTTTTCCATTATAGGTTATTACAAGATATTGAGCATAGTTCCCTGTGCTGTACAGTAGGTCCGTGTTGTTTAACTATGAGAATTCTTTGTAGGAAGTTTAATGAACCTAAATCAGGTTAAACTAACTTCATTACCTGGACTTCACTGGTTGAACACTGATTTCTTTTGCAGATCAGACTCTCTCTCACCATATACCACGTGGCTATCTACTATCTCAGACACAGATGCACTGCTGGCTGAGTGGGGCAAAGGTGGCGTTGTCACTGTTGACATGGGAGGTCGCATCCGGCTTTGGGAAACTGGACTGGAACATCTGCAGCGGTCACTCATGGAATGGAGAAACATGATTGGACAAGAAGGTGACAGACTTATGCAGGTACCATTTGAATTGACCTTACCTCTTAAGGGTACACATTCAGTTATAAATTCATTCATTTAGTCGCAAATGCCACAGTCGTGGAAACTCCCGGCCCAGTGACTCAAATGTAGTTTACTTAAATAGCTAAAATAATTTTGGGACTCATAACAGAAAAAGACAGATCTATCCTTCTAGATAGTTAAAAAGTAAAAATGTGCCTTTTTTGTCTGTCAGTGCTTAAATATATAGGTTCCTCACCTCACAACATGCAAATACAATTATCAACTTTTATTTTTTAACCTTAAGCATTAATCAGTTTCCAGCACCACCTTTGCATCTGTTCTCACTTCTGCCATTGTCGTCAGCATCGCCCCATGCTACCAAGGAAACAGAAATACTGAGCATCTAAAACGCAGCACATTAGTATAAGGCCAAAACGTTTAGACCAGAGAAGAGAAGAAGAATTATGCATCCAATAGAGATGTGTTTTTACCAACCTCCTTATTTCCAGAGAATGGAAGTTTAGCAGTCATAATAAGTAGACCCAACCCCGCACTAGCAAGAAATATGGGAACAGGTCACCACAGAGGGAGGAAGCTCCACAGCTCCAGAAATGGCTCAGTCACCAGCTAATCTAGTTGCTGTCTGGAACTAATGTGAGCAGTGAGGAACGCTGTGTACCCATAAATGCTAAACCGAATTGTAAAAGGATTTATTTTATTTGTAATTTATTTATTTTAACCTTCAGAGGAAAACTTCTTTGTTTACATTTCATTTTTATCCAGCAAAAAGAAAGGTAGGTTCCTGCCAACTGTGTTGCTCTTGTAAAGAACCAGTTAACAAGATAAGAAATTTCTACAAACTACTCCATTGATATCTGATTAATAATTACTATTTTCTGTGGTTATTTTTGTGATATTCCTTACAGGAGAAATATATGTGTGTGTGTGTGTGTGTGTGTGTGTGTGTGTGTGTGTGTATTTGTAAATGAGTAATACATATTCCTAGATTATAGGAACATCTTGAAAATCGCAAACCAATATAGGCCAGCAGCCCCAAATCCTTTTGAAAGGGTATGAGTATATTAATTTAATTAAGCTAAAACAAATGTATTACTCTAAAATGAACATGTCATTAAGTGGATCTATCACAGTAACAGACTGAATGTTGGTCACTATCCATGACAGTAATTAGAAAATTAATTAACTATGGTTCTGCTTCTTTCATTATTCTGAAGATTAGTTTCTTCTCCCTTTGAATTAAGCTCCTCTTTTCATTACAGTAATTGATGCCTAATAGTAAATACTATTGTGTTTGAATTTCTTATATTTTATTTCAATTTCTCATGTGTTATAACAAGGTTATAACAATTAAGTTTATCTTTCACAACAGAACTTTTAAAAGGAGTGTCACTCATGATTTTGATAACGGGTCTTCACTGGTACAAAAATTAACCCCTGTTTGTATTTTAACCATGTAACTCTCCTCTTCCCAGTGACTTTCCTGCCTCTGTTGTACATCGCTGTATCTCCAGCCCTTAGCATGATGATTGGTACACAGTAGACAGATATGCTTGTTTATACTCATATATACGAAATTGAAGCTTTTTGACAACAAATGGATTCTTTTAACTGTCTCAGTTTATCAGTTGTAACTGAATAAGTATTGAATGAATATATATAGTTTCTAAGTTAGAAATGAACAGAAATATAGTATCTAACATCTCAAAAATAATCAAAATACTCTGCTATATTATACAAGGCAGTATCTGATCCTTCTACAAACCAAACATTTTCTAGGAAATGTGTAACTTTATGTCTCCAGTTCAAAGTGCAGCTATAATAGAAATAACTTATTCAGTAATAAAGTTACATAATTCAGAATTGAATGATAGTTCCATTTGTAAAATTAGAACATTAGAATGTTATCTAACATTCTCCTTCCATCTCTGATGTTTCTTGATCCATTTTGTTGATATTGAAAATATACACTTACACACATACTCAAACTTTGGAGCAAATTATGAGCATATATCTTTATGTCTAAACAGACAGAATTCATTGTCCACGTAATCTGCCGTTGTTGTAATTTTTGGTCACATCTCTCGTCTTCCTTCTCACTGCTTGGTAAATAATGAGACAGCATACTGAATTGCTTTTATTTAGACCAGCTTATGTTACTATTTACAAGTAGCTTGTACAACCAAATCTAAATAGGAATCATTCCAGGAGCAATGGTAATAACAAGCAAAAATGTGTCTTTTACAGCTACCTTCCTAATCAGTCCCTCGACCTACTCCTCATTTATGGACCCTTTATTCAACATTGGTTTGCTCCTGATCTGGGCTCTTGGAAAATACCTTCCATAGAAGTGCTGAGAAAAGAGAATAGGTTCTCAGTACCATACTTATCACTTGCTGACTGCCAGCAGCTTCCCTGTCAATGGCAGAGTAACCTGATCTCCATCTAGTGGCCAAATGGACTTACTTTACATCATAGAAATTAAAAGGCCTGGTTTACACTCCAGTAGTTTGAGGCAGCCTCAGACCTGCTGTTAGGGGAGGTTTATACAAGCCTCTTCAGCGGTTCCTATTGGTCGTGAGATGATCCTTTAGGTCAACAGTGAAGGCCAGGCAGAAAGTCTGCCATGCCATTCACCACTTATTGACCCCCATCTTTCCCTGATCCCTTTGCCTGGTGTCAAAAGAACTGTTTTATCTTTAGATAAACTCTGTCAGTTACATGTTTTATCCCTATCCTTTATGACTTTGCTACATTTCAGCCTTCTTGAGGTATTAGCTTTGAAGCCATTGTTGCTTTGAATTTTTGTTTTTGTTTAATGTATTCATTGATAGTTTTCTTTAATGAGTACAGCTTGCAAGAGAGTTTTGTTGTTGTTGATGTTGTTGTTGTTGTTTTTTGGTACGCGGGCCTCTCACTGTGGCGGCCTCTCCCGTTGCGGAGCGCAGGCCCAGCAGCCATAGCTTACGGGCCCAGCTGCTCCGCGGCATGTGGGATCCTCCCGGACCTGGGCACGAACCCGAGTCCCCTGCATCGGCAGGCAGACTCTCAACCACTGCGCCACCAGGGAAGCCCAAGAGAGTATTTTTTGAGCTTCATGTAAAATGTGTTCATTAATTTTACATGCTTTGATAGGAACATGTGTTTTTCTTATAGTAAACAACTGTAACAACAAACTCGAAGTGTCACTGTAACTGTAGTCTAAGAACCCATTATTAAGAATTCATATTTACTACTTTTAGACTCGGTATTTTCAGAAGCACAGGTTAATTATAAGCAAAATTTTTCTGACTAGGTTTTATAGTGTTCTCTATAAAGCATAGTTTTCATATTTTTATTTAGTTACATTTGGATTCCTCCCAAGAAGGCTACACCACAGTTTTCCTCAGAAATCAAATCATCTTCTCTAAAAAGCTCCTGGTGACTCTTCTTGTGGGAGCAAAAAGGCTAAAAGGTTAGAGTTTTCAAATATTATTGTCTAATTACAATAAACTAATCAGAAACTAAATCCTTCATATATTACTCGTAGAATCTCTTCGAGGCCTTTGAATAATACTTCCTTAACTATATACTTTAAAACTTGACAGAATCTTTGAAACAATGTGGGACTGGAACTTATTGATCCTTATAATTAAGATAGTGCCTGGTACACAGTAGATACGGTAAATATTGAAAATAGAGAGAGGCATAGACAAAAATACATAGAAAAGATAACCAGTTTATCCTAAGCACCTCTAATCTTTCAAAGACGATATTCTAGGAATATGAGGAAATGTCATTTGCTGTACTTTGGTAACTAGGCCTAGCCTTTTCTTTAACTACACATCCAACGCTTACGATTTTTTAAGAATGTTAAGGCCCACTTCCAGTTTTGGAAACCACAAGATTATTTAATTGGTACTCTATTAGTAAATTCAGTTTTTGACTCCACAAGCTACATTATCTCCAGATCTTCTGTGAAAGTTTGCAATTCTTTGTTCTTCTTAAGGAGCATAGTTCACTCTTGTACTTCACTCTTAGCTTTGCTCAGCAATTCTGAAAACACTTAACAGTCTGATTAAGTGGCTCATTGTTGTAGAGTGATACACATTTTATAGGACTGTTATATGTACATATATCTTTGGGAATCTTCCTTGGCCCAGAAAGGCAATACTTCTTAAAATTTATGTTTATAATTTCCCACCATATCTCTTAGTGATATATCAGTAGAAGTGGTTTTCATCAAGATGGTCTAGCTATTTGCCTACGTGGTAACACTTGGGCAATGCCTCTAATGATTTTTTCCTTTGTTTATTGCTGTTAGAGAAATCCCAACCATAGAAATTCATTTTGAATCTAGACTTTGAATAAGGTTTTCAGGCTTACCTAATGAAAATGCAAGATCCCCTGGAGACTGTACTACCCAGTAGTGTGCTGACAGCCCAGCTCTCTGGCAGGTGGGGGGCAGTTTACAATGTTTGCCAGTTTTCAAGATGTAAATACTCCCTCCATGGCTGATTTAAAGCTACCAGAGGTTAACAATCTACTCACAAAGTCTCTGAATATTTAGCAAGCATCTCTCGCAAACTAGTACAATCCGCTTCCAGCATGCCCCTGGCTTGATTAAGCCTTTAACTAACTCCCCAAGGAGAATTATGACAGTTACCAGACTGCACGGTCCTTCAGAAATAAGACAATGGAAATGTGGTTAAGAAGAGAGAAAGGCAAAAGAAAAGGGAAAGAGGTACTGAGAACACAGATAAGATGGTGTCATGATATCTCTGGGAGATGTGGAAGCCTACGGTTGTCCCAGTTACAGATTAGCAATGCTCTTCTTGAACAAAGAATTCAGTTTGAGCAAAGAATTGGAGAGAAGTCTATACTCAAGTGGGATAACACTCATGGGTACGTGCATAAGGGCCTTCCTTCCTATAAACTCTTTCAGAAGGAAATTGCCAGTCGATTTTTACATTCCTCCAGAAGTAATGCTTCCATTGGATCACAAATTTGTCAGTAATTGCTAAATGTAACTAAAATTAAATCAGCAACCACCTTCCCAAGACAAGCAAATCAACAAGTTTATGAGTTTAAAGAGGCCATGAGTTTTCATTAAACTTTTGTGCATATCCAACAAAAAAGATAACCATAAAAATTATGAAAATCATGGGTATTAGAGTTTTAAAGTAATATTAAAAATAGAAATATCATTTAGCTTTTACATTTTAGAAAAGGCCTAAACTTAGGTAATTGCTTTTCAAATCATCAGCGGCAGAAATATTTCAACTCTTTTCTCTCATGACAGACCTTAAGATCATTATTTTATATACTATATCCTCATTGCATACTGCTTGACAATATAATCAGCAAGTAAAGAAGTAATCTTAGTAATATTTATTTAAAGTATAAGGAAAACAAATTAATTCTGTAATATATCAGTTATAAATTGAGATATCAAATGCAACGAATATGTTGACAGTCAATGGCTCTAGAATTTTTGTGGTTCTAAGCTCATTATGTATATAGTTATGTATAATCAACACATTACAATGGCTATAGAAATAAAACCTTGCTGTTATATTTATAGAGAAAATTGTAATTTTATTTATAAGCGGTATAGCCTATTGTTTAAGAGCATGAAATTTTAAGTGGTCAAACCTAGGTTCAAATCCACGTACCACTTTTTAAGTGATCTTCGGCAAATTACTCATTCTTTCTAATTTTCACTTTCCAGTCGTAATATAAAGACAATGCCATTGTACTTTACAAGTTGTCATAAGAATGAAATGCATTCATACTTGGCACAAAGTATTTAGTAAGCAAATAAAAATTAGAAACTCAGAAGTTAGGTAATATTGGGCTACAGAATTCTTTAACACTTACATGGAAACAAAACCAAATTAAAAGGAAGCAGTGTTACCCAAACACCTAATATTACATCATGACCCAGTGAGTTACATAATTCATCATCTGTCTTAGTGTTGAAAGTGAGCTTTGCTTATAATCCTGTTTAGGAAAAGTTTTGTCAGGCCCAAAAAAGGAATTGAAAAAATGGTCTGGGCCTAAACTTGTCAGCTTGAAGAAAAGCAGGAACTCAATGATAGGACAATTGTCAGCCGAGGATTATAGTGTTTAGCCTTATTCAAAAGACAAATGAGAACAGGACCAAAAAACACACAGTGAAATATGCATCATCTCTAGCCTGAGTCCTGAGAACGGTAAAGAGCAAGCCAAACTTGGAGCTGTCTTTCCTAGTTTTTCTGTATACCGTGTTCTTTTGTCTCTATAACATTCTACAAATGTCTCTCTTTTTATTTTCTGTTTCCTTACAAGGTCAGGCCACAAGTGCCATCTCTAACCTCTCCCTTTTAATAGTTCCACCCATTCTTACATTTATTTATTTAATTAACATTCGTTGATCACCTAGACTCACTAGGATAAAGAAATAAATAAGAGACAGATACAGACCCAGGGAACTTACAGTCAAGGAGCACTATAACCAAATAAACTACGGTGCAGTGTGGTGAAGAAAGTGATGGAAGCGTGATTAAGGGACCGGAGGACAGCAAAGAATACTTAACTCTATCTTTGGAAGTGGTTTTAAGATAAAATAATACCTGAATCTGGTTTTTACGGAAGGGGAAAGGGACTCCTGACAAATCGAATACAGGTTTAGTTTTGCCTCTTACCAAAATCCCAGTAAGAAAACAATAAAGGATCAAAAAAGGTACAAAACCACAAGGACAAAGAGAATTAGAGATGCAACAACACTTTGGAGGATTAAAAAATACATGTGTAGGTGATGACCGAGTTAGTGACTGGAGAGAACTAAAACCCTAAAATTCCTCCGGGGGGGAGACGCAAGCTTTACTCTGTGGAAGCCCATAAAGCATCAGGACTTGAAGACACCATGTTCCAAAGAAGGTTAGAGTACAGGGCAGCACTGAAAATTGGCAGATTAGTTGAAAGCCCCTATAGAGGCCATTTAGAAATACAGATTTTCTCCTCCATCTTATGCAGCTGGTCAGCCAGCTCTCCTCTGCCCTTGCAAGAGACGGGAGCCACAATGGAGATCTGCACAGTTTAAGACAGGAGTGAGACCATATAGCCAACAAGAAGATAAAGTGAAAGTCTCCTTTCCTTATTTAGATCGCATGAAGCTGGCATCCATATTTATATCCCTTAAGCAGGAGATTGGGAAAAATCCTTTCTGGAAACTGACATGCCCAAGAGAAAAGCCTTTCTTTTTTTCACTTTTTTTTTTTAAGGAAAATATTTTTTTATTTGTTTCCTTATCATTTTGAGTCAATATACACAAATAATACAGTCTGTAGGATGAAACAATCATTTTTGAGATACATTAAGTTTATAAGGAGATAAGTAAAAATGTACTAACATACAAAATTACATTAAAATTAGTACATTGCTTATCCATAGGAAAGCTTGTATCCTATCAAGTGATTTTTTTTAAATTTTTATTTGAGTATAGTTGATTTACAATGTTGTGTTAGTTTCAGGTGTACAGCAAAGTGAATCATTTATAAATACACATATATCAGGCTTCCCTGCTGGCGCAGTGGTTGAGAGTCTGCCTGCCGACGCAGGGGACACGGGTTCGTGCCCCGGTCCGGGAAGATCCCACATGCCGCGGAGCGGCTGGGCCTGTGAGCCATGGCCGCTGAGCCTGCATGTCCAGAGCCTGTGCTCCGCAACGGGAGAGGCCACAACAGTGAGAGGCCCATGTACCGCAAAAAAACAAAAACAACAACAAAAAAACCCAAAATAAATACACATATATCCACTCTTTTTTAGATTCTTTTCCCATATAAGCCATTACAGAGTACTGAGTAGAGTTCCCTGTGCTATACAGTAGGTCCTTATTAGTTATCTATATAGTAGTGTGTATATGTCAATCCCAATCTCCCAATTTATTCCTACCTCCCCCTACCCCCAGTAACCATAAGTTTGTTTTCTACATCTGTGACTCTAGAGAAAAGCCTTTCTGATGCTGACATTTGGAAATTTCTCCCTACTAGTCTTACAAGAAGACCCACTTGTTGGCAAGCCCTACTTTATGCAAAAACAAAAAACAAAAATTTCAATCTACTTTTTAATGCCTTATTCTTAAATATTAATGGATAGCCTCTTATATAAAAGATGGAAATCAAAACAAATGAACAGAGAAATAGAGATGATACAGAAAGCAGAAAAGCATTTCACAAAGTGATAATTGATATTCTCAGAGAGGTAAGAGAAAATATTATAAAACAGAAACATAGTGCTATTTTAACATAGTAACCTTCAAAGATTAAGAAAGATCTCTTGGAAATTAAAAAGTAGTAGCAGAAATAAATTAATAAAAGGGATTGGACATTAGGGAACTCTCCCAAAAGACAAAGAAATTGAAAATAGAAGAGAGAAGATAAGTCTTATCTGACTAATAAGAATTCCAGAAAGAGAAGATGAAAGGGCAGGAAATGACCCAAAAAGTAATTTAAGAAAATTTCACTAAACTACAGGACAGATGTTCTATTTAATAACTGGAAAACACACACCCTCACACATACACCCCAAAGTATATTCACTTGAAATTTTAGAACCCTGTGGGTAAAGAGACAAAGCTGAAAACTTCTAAGTTGAGGGAAATGGGAAACAGGTTATATAAAATGTACTATAAATCTTAATAGCATTAGGCTTCTCCACAGCAGCATTGGAAGCTAAAGGGAAAATTATTTCCAACCGAGAATTTTATACCCAGCCAAGCTATTAATCAAATGTGACGGTAGACTAAAAACATTATTAAACATGCAAATCTCAAAAAACTTTCATTCTTTATACAAAAGGAGGGAATAAATCAAGAAAGAAGAAGAAAGGGTGGAAAGAGTGGTCTTAGCCAGGGAAGAGGCAAAGGTAATTCCCAGCATGATCATTAAAGGATGTTCTAGAATAACAGCTGTGCCTGAAAACAACTACTCCAAAGCGAAGTGGGCAAACAGGGTTCCAGAAAGAATAGATGTCTTCAGGGGAAAAAAAGGAGCTGGTAATGTGATAGAATAACTATATTGAGAGAATTTTACAGCTCTGCTGGAGAATTTGGGGAACAATTAGTGAGAGATAAATAAAGTAAAGCTAAGAATTAGTAAAGAGTACATATTAGTGGGAAAAATGAAAAATTATATACAATAATAGTATGTGATAGTATATATAACTATATAGTAATATGTATTATTATAATTAGAAATATATAGTAACATATTGCATATAGTAATATAGTACCATATAATAGTAATAATAAAATAAACAATTAATATTGATTTAACTCAAGTTTATGATGGCACTCTATTAGGATGATAAGGGGAGGGAACATGAGTCATGTATGTTCTAGGTAAGATGGGTGAAATAATCCTTACCCTTCATAGTAGGAAGTCAATAGATAATGTCTGAAACTTAAATATAAAGAGAATGTAAGAATATTATTTAGAAATATGAAGGTAAGTAGCAGGAGACATAGTAAGCAGAGTTGAAGTGGCTGGCTACCTTTGGGGAGTGGGATTTGGGGGGTGAAGATGGTGGAGCTCGAGGTTGCTGTTTTTGTTATACATCTTGTACTCTTTGGCTTATTAAACTATTTACATTTATTACTTTGATAAAAATTAAAAATTGGTTTAGAATAATAGCAAGTGGGAATTCACCAGGTAAATAAGAGGAATAAGAGTAGCCATGAAACAAAGATATCATTTAACTCATCTTTGGATCCTAGACACTTTAAAAAATACATATTTTTTAATAGAACTGAAGAAACTGGTTAATTTTCCTTATTTCACTTTGAAATGACTCAAGAGTACTAGTTACGAATAAGATGGAGTAAACACACACTTACCCTGTCTTTTCCACTGAATTCAGCAATAAAATCCGGACAGGATACATTGAGCAGCTATTTGAGGTCTCTGAAAAAGAAGTGATAGCACATGGATTGAGGAAGACCAGAATTTGAACTACCATTGAACTAGATGTGTTTCTCTTTTTCCTCCAGAGTCTCCTGGTCTTGACTCAAGGCCATCTGAAAAGGAAGTGGGTACTCTCAGCAAACTAGAAATAGAAGAGAACTTCTTCAGCCTAACAAAAGGCATCTGCAAAAGCCCTATAGCTAGCAACATATTTAATGGTGAAAGACAGTGCTTACCCCCTAAGATTGGGAATAAGGCAGGAACAACCACACCCATACACCCATCACTCCTTTTCAACATCAGACTGAAAGTCCTAGCCAGTGCAACAACAAGAAAAATAAGTAAAAGTATACAGATTGGAAAGGAAGAAATAAAACTGTCACTATTTGTAGACAACATAATTGCCTACCTAGAATATCCCACAGAATGTACCAAAAAAAAGCAAATGACGCCCAAAATAAACCAAGTCTTTCAACTAATAAGTGAGTTTAACAAGGTCCAAAATTAATCATATTTCTATATCCTAGCAATTAATAATTAAAAACCAAAATTTTAAAATATTTATACCATTTACAAACAGTTCCACCTAAAAATGAAATACTTAGGTATAAATTTAACACGGCATGCATAGGATATGTATGCTGAATACTACAAAACACTAGTGAAAGAAACCAAAGATTTAAGTAAAAGGAGAGTTCACAGATTAGAATTCTCAGCATAATAAAGATGTCGATTCTCTCCAAATTGATTTGGAGAGTTCCAACCAGAATCCCAGTAGGATTTTTCTTATAGTGATAACAAGCTGACTCTAAAATGTATATGGAACAAAAATACTCAAAACAATTTTTTAAAAGAATAAAGTTAGAGGAATCATACTACACAATTTTAAGGTTTACCATAAAACTACAGTAATCAGGATGGTATGATGTGAGCAAAAGGACAAACACATAAATCAATGGAATGGACTAGAGTATTCAGAAAGTGACCCAGAGACATATGGCCGGTTGATTTTCAACAAAGGTGCCGAAGCAGTTTAATGAAAGGATAACCTTTTCAACAAATGGTGCTGGAACAATTGGACATCCATTGGCAACATGAAAAAAAACTGTTAATTTTATTTTATTTTATTTTATTTTTTTTTTTGCGGTACGTGGGCCTCTCACTGTTGTGGCCCCTCCCGTTGCGGAGCACGGGCTCCAGACGCGCAGGCTCAGCGGCCATGGCTCATGGGCGCAGCCGCTCCGCGGCACGTGAGGTCTTCCCAGACCGGGGCACGAACCCGCGTACCCTGCATCGGCAGGCGGACTCTCAACCACTGCGCCACCAGGGAAGCCAAAACTGTTAATTTTAAAAATAAAAATAAAAAAAAATAAAATGACTCAGTGGCTGCCAAACCAGGAATAATAGTAGTTGACTACAGTAAATGGCACCTTCCATGTCATCTTTCATTGTTGCATTAAGTGGAGAATGTAAAACTAATTCCAAATCCCAAAAACTCCGAAGGTAAAGAAAGCTAATTTGTTTAGAGAGTTTTAAAAAAAAAGTCTTAACCTTTAGTATATTTGGGGGGTAAGAGAATGCTCCAGGGATGTAATTCACAGATGGAGAAACTCAAGCTCAAAGACATTAAGCAAGTTGACCAAGGTCACACGGGTAAGTGGCAGAGTCAGTGGTTCTGTAATGTGTGCTCTTTAACCACCATGCACTCCGGCCCTGGCAGCTTTATCAACTTTCACCCTTTAGTCAGGTATCCAGGGTGCCCGCCCCCTGCCAAAACCTGAAAATGCCAGTGGCATTAAAACTAGGCATTTGTCTCTGTATAATCCCATCAGATCATGTTGGTTCCCATGGAAGTCAGGAGTCAAGGAATATTATACAGCTCTGTGGCAAACAGTAATAAGAGTCTTTCTTGGGTGCTTTTTAATGTTAATGATAGAAAACAGAATTCTGAGTGATTCTTACACCATTTCTCAAATCCCTGACACTCTTTCTTTTGATAAATAAAATAGGTTAAAATGTTGCAAAATTTCCATGTTGTTCAAGTGAACAAGGCAGCAGGATCTGAACTTGGTTTCTAGAAGAGCAAGCCTGGAGAGGGGTAATGACAATCACAGGTGTGGGGTGGGAGGGTATGATTCAATGAGGAGAAGAGTGGATTGACTGGGTATCCATCATCACCATGAAACAACCTTACCATTGTGTAGCAATGATCTCATCAACCTTTCCTTTCCCAGCGCTAATGATTAACTCTGGGGAATCTTTCATCTCTGTTTTAATAATGGGACGTCGGGCTTCCCTGATGGCGCGGTGGTTGAGAGTCCGCCTGCCGATGCAGGGGACACGGGTTCGTGCCCCGGTCCGGGAAGATCCCACATGCCGCGGAGTGGCTGGGCCTGTGAGCCATGGCCAACGAGCCTGCGCGTCCGGAGCCTGTGCTCCGCAACGGGAGAGGCCACAACAGTGAGAGGCCCGTGTACCGCAAAAAAAAAATATATATATATATATATACACACACACACATATATATTGAAAAATGGGACGTCGAAAGACAGGACCGACACATAAATACAGCTTATCCTCAAGGATGTAGGTGAATCACTGTGGAATGTTTAGAGGAAAACTGATGTCTCTCAAATTTAAGACGGGTGCTCATCAGTTCCAGTCACCAGTGAAAACAGTAGTGCTGTGATTGTGAGAAGGCACAATTCCCAAATGTTGACCTATCTCAATATCATTTTTAAAAAGTGTTTGTGATAAGATATAGAGAACAAACTAGTGGTTACCAGTGGTGAGGAGGGGCAAGAGAGGGCTGGAGGCGTGAGAGGTACAAACTATGGGGTTTAAGATAGGCTCAAGGATGTATTGTACAACACAGGAACATAGCCAATGTTTTGTAATAACTGTAAATGGAAAGTAATCTTTAAAAATTATATAAAATTAAAAGTTAATAAAATTTTAAAGTGTTTGTGATAAAGCAAAAGAACATCAAAGAAAGCAGATGTCAGGTGGCACAGAGAAAAATAAAGAAACTCCATCATTCCTTTTTTTTTTTTTTTTTTTTTTTTTGCGGTACGCGGGCCTCGCACTGCTGTGGCCTCTCCCGTTGCGGAGCTCAGGATCCGGACACGCAGGCTCAGTGGACATGGCTCATGGGCCCAGCCGCTCCGCGGCATGTGGGGTCTTCCCGGACCGGGGCATGAACCCGCATGCCCTGCATTGGCAGGCGGACTCTCAACCACTGCGCCACCAGGGAAGCCCCATCATTCCTTTTGTGACAGATAGGTTATGTTAAATCTGTGATCATTTCACTTGCTAGTACTTTGCTTAACCACGTCACCTTTTAGAACAGCATTGGTTCAGTGTGCTATCTCATCTAAAAGTTTAAGCACATTGAAAAGCACAAGGCCTGACAGGGGTTAAAATGATTTTCTAGAACTGGTTTCACTTGAACCTCTTAGGATATGCTGTGGGAAGATAGAGATGTGAGAATAGGTCTTCTATATAATTACTGCTCACGGGCTTCCCTGGTGGCGCAGTGGTTGAGAGTCCACCTGCCGATGCAGGGGACACGGGTTCGTGCCCCAGTCCGGGAAGACCCCACATACCGCGGAGCGTCTGGGCCCGTGAGCCATGGCCGCTGAGCCTGCGCATGCGGAGCCTGTGCTCCGCAATGGGAGAGGCCACAACAGTGAGAGGCCCGCGTACCGCAAAAAAAAAAAAAAAAATTACTGCTCACTTTCCAGGCAGAGCACAGCCCTTATATTTCCTCCATGATTGCCTCATAACTAAACCATCAATGTTCTCTGCTTCCATTAAAAAAAAAACACTGAAAGCACTGGATCCCAGAGAGAAGAGTGTACTATTGCTAGGGTGGGAGTGCGAAGCCCACAAGCTGCAGGGCAGAGCAGAAGCCTGGCTGGGACACAAAAGCTAGAGGAAATGGACCAGCTGGTCTGTCGCAGACAAGGCTGGCATTTTATTCACTTAGAAGTTGCTTTTTTTTTTACAAACCGCTGTGTTTGCATGATTTTATTTAACCTGTCGAGTATCGATCCTATTTCAGCCATGTTTGTATACCCACAAAATAACTGTCACTGCCTTTTTTAGTGAATTGATTTACCAGTAATTGTCTGCATGTGAATAAAGTGAAAACTTTTAAGTATAATCTCAATCTGTACTAATGAAGAGCCTTCCAGCGTTCCCAAATTTCAAGCAGCAGTTGATACCTATAGATCCAAATATAATTACATATTTGTCATCATAAATACCTTTTTTGTTGGGGAAGTTTTCCTGTCATGTCATTATGTCTACAGTCTAATGGTTCTATTAGTTGAATCTCAGTTCCTTAAGAACTCTGTCTTCCTGCTCCCGTATTTCTAGTTGATTCTCACATAACAACAGTGTTTATACTCTAGACCTGGCTTTAGGAAAGTCAACAAACCATAATTTCCTAGAGAGATGATGGTGATCCAAGCTGGAGAGTTTCTTTGTGGCATTGGCAGGTTGTCATCTATTGAATTAAGGAAGTTACGGACCAGCAATAGATATTTGAGTCACTTGACAATCAGCCAGCCAAGTGTTCCCGTGGAGCATTACTCTGTAGCACCAGCATAGGCCCTGTGGAGGGTCAGAGAATACTGAAGTATGAAGCATGGTTTTTACCTTCAGGAAGTTTATATTATATAACTAGGGAGGTGAGACTGATAGTCATGAAACAGCAGCCAGTGGTACAAAAGACTGTGTAGTTGAATGCTAACTTGTGGAGTTTGAGCCCTGTGCTGTAGTAGTTCAGAGGAGAGGCACCAATGCAGATGAAATTCATAAGCAGAGGAAATGGGGCTTTGGTTGAACTTTTCTTCTATTTATGTATTTGGATAGTTGAAAAGGAGAGGAAAGGGCATTCCAGACAATCCAAAAAAAAAAAATGACCACAGGCACAGATACGAATGAGCACTGTGTGTTTCCTTAATAAGAGGAAGAATTGTGCCGTAGGCTCGGATCACCGCAAATCCCTGAGTGACGTGGACACAGATACCAGAGGAACAGTGAGCAAACATCACGGCCGATTTGATGCAAGCACAAAGCCCAGAGGGCAGATCCAGGTTCAACAACAACTATCCCAAGAAAACAGGGGAGTGTACACCAGACCAGAGGCAGGAGTACGAGCTGGGTCTGGGACCACCAGAAACGTACAGGCTGGGAGATTTTCAGAAGAGAGTGTGCGATTTACTTTCAGCACAGCCTTGCTGGCGTGGGACTTTTTAAAAGCAGTTGAAAGAAAGCTCACCTTCTTGGCAACCCTTGGTCTGTCTTAAGCGTATCTGTAGCATATTGTAAGACAAGCTTAAGGGAAACAAATGGTGTTTGGGGGGGAGTAATGCAATAAGGAGTCACCTGAATAGGAGGAAGCAGGCCGTGTGAAGGCCCAGTGAGATTTTTTAGGTTCCCTGTGCCCAGGAGCTGCTGAAGGTCATTGAATAAGGAAAGTGTATGGAGTAGTGAAGGATGTATTAGGAGGATGGACTTGGTAGTGATGTGAGGTCTGGAAAAGAGCCCTGAGTGGAGCAGCCAACCGAGAGGCTGAGGTATGGCCAGATGTGAGCCGATGGCGAAAGGCCAAATAGGGACCTGGTTGTAGGCGTTCTGCATGTCTCTAGTGTGGGTGTCTGGCAGACCATTGAAGGAGTCAGGAGAGCAGAGAGGAGAGAGGGTTAGGGCATTTTAAGTGTGCTGAGTTTGAAGTAATGGTGAGATATTCCATTGACATTGCACAGTCAGTAATTGGAAAATAACAATTGGACTCGAACTTCAAGCTAGCAAGAGTTCCAGTGATCCTTAGCATGGACGTTTTCACTGAAACCATGAAAATGGTTAGCTGCTAAGGAGAGTAGAGAGATCAAGCAAAATGATCAGGACAAATAAGCTATTTAGAAATACGTAGAGTCAGATGTTCCTGAAAGCATATTCTCAAAACCCTTTTTAGTCAGGAATCCGTGTCCACACTGTTGGAAAATACTGTATAACCTAGAAGACGCTTAGAGGTGAAGTTACAATTAGTAAATATCTGGCTTTGAGAAGTCCCAGTAAAGAAACCTCTTTAATTTGTTTAACTCAATAGTCCCTAAATGTGTTCAAAATCTTTTTAATACTTTAGCAAGTTGCGGGTCTCTGTATTCCTGGTTTTCTTTGCTCCAGTTCACCATGGACCCTCTATAGTAGGTCTCTTAGGACAAGAGCCTTATGCTAATTCTAATCCTGACTCATGATACAGCCTTGTTGCATGGCATTTATGACTAAAGAGAATATATTTGGAAGGATAGGGTTAAGTTGACAGTTAAAAGAATAGTTTCCCTGCATACCTTTGAAAAGAGGACCTATTATTTCATGTGATTCCATATTCATTATGGAAAAAGAAAAGGTACGGAAAGTGACAAAAATTCAGCTCACACTAACTTAAACTACAAAAGGGGGTTTATTGGCTTATATAACCAGGAAGTCCCCAGGCTTTAGGCACAGCTCAAACCAAAGGCTCAACATGTGTCACGGGACACAGACTCTGTCCTCTTCTTTATGCTTTTTCTGAGGTGGCTTTATTCTTACAGTCTTTCTCCATCTGGTGGCAAAGATGGCCCTGTTAGCATTAGGTTCTGCATGGTTTTCATAGCTGGTAATCCCAACCAAAAGGGAGTGTCTTTGCCAGTAATTTCATCAGAAGTCCTCAGAAGTGCTCCAGCTGGTCTTTGAGATCTCATGCCCATCTCTGAACCGATCACTGTGACCAAAATGATGGGATACTCTTAAGTGGTCAGACCTAGGTCGTGTCTCCACTTCTAGAGTTTGGGATGAGAGAGAACTGTATCAGTCCCATCTGAACCACGTGTTAGGAATAAAGGAAATACCCCAGGAGAAATACTGACTAAGCAAAAAACATGACCGTGTGATTTTTTTTTTTTTTTTTTTGTAATTTTGACGGCTACCTTCCAAGTGACAGCTGATGACCTTCCAGTTTAGTGTTTCCTGGAGGCCAAGACTATTGTCAGGTTTATTTTGTTTTGCACTCGGGATGACATTCATGAAACATGACCCTTATCAAATGCAAAATGATGATAATTAGGCCAGTGATGATTATATAGCATCCATTAAATTTATCTTCTGTTTAATTCCTAGACTGAATACCTCAAAAATATGTGCTTGGTTTTCTAAGTACATGTAGGGCAGAAATAAATATTCTAGTTACAGTTTTCTTATGAGATTTTCCAGTTGCCAGGGTTATGAATGAAATTGTCAAGTCTTTCTTGACTGTGCTCTGATGATATTCCAGTGGGTTTCCCCCCCCAATGAAAAGAATTCACTAACATTGAATAATTTTCATTATTTTTTCCTTTTATATACATCTGTTGTAAATACTATTAAAGCCCTATATTTCACATTGCTGGTATGGGTTGAATAATCCTTTCCGTAAAGAACAACGACATCTATAGAGCTCTAGTAGGGAAATCTAAAACTTAAATATGTTTTGTGCCAGCTGAAGGGAAAAATGCTGCATTTGATTGGGAGTCATCATGACCTCAACCACTCTGCCATCATATTTACATAAGAGTCATTGCCCAGAAGGAGAAAACCGTGACGTAATGTCAGAAACAAATTCATGTGTTCTGAGTCTGATTTGAGTTAACCCATAGAACCCCCAACAAATACATAAGGCTATTTCACAGCAATAAATAATAGCTATTATTGTTACTCTGGCTCTCTTAATACTAAAATGTGATTTTTTTCCTATCCTGTAGTCCATGATTACTTAGAAGTGTAAAAATAGGCTGCATGTCTCTCTGGTAAGGAGAAGCTTCTGACTGCTCTCTGGAGTAAACAGCAACAGACCTGATGATTCTGAATATAACTCTTCCTCTCACCGAAACTCAGGTTGAGAAATATTTAGATAGATTTATAGACAGACATATATTTATATTTACTTATTTCTATCTTTATATTATTTTATTTTATATTTACTATTTATATATTATATGAATATGTTATATATTACATTAATTATAAATTATATTTATAAATAAAACCACCTCTGAGTTTTTCACTCTATCTTCTAATCTTTGGTGAGTTTGACAGGAGCATATGTTCACCAAAGGCAGCTGATAATAAAAACAACAGAAAGAAAAAGCACTCCCCCTCAGAGCCTTAAATCCAAGCTCTATTTATAATTTCTTTTCTCAGGTATAGACAAATAATTTACCCTTTTGTTTTTCTTCACCAAATCTAATTACATCTTTTAAAACTGTTTGCTTATTTTACCTTTCTCTCTCTACATCTTTTTCCATGAACCACTTTAAAGTAAGTTGTAGACACGATTCCCTGTTACCTCCAAACACTTCGATGAGTATTTCCTCAAAACAAAAGCACTCTCCTACGTAACCACAATACAGACCTTAAAATCAGGAAGTTAACGTTGATACTACATTAATGTCTAAAACGTATACAAATTTCAAATAAAGATGTTTAAAAAAATAAAGCTCTTTTAGAAGATGAAGGAAGGGAAAATGCCTCCTAATATGCTTTATTGAGGTCAGAATAAGCTAGTTTCCAAAATCTGACAAAGGTACTACAAGAACAGAAAATAACAAAGTAGTGTTCTTCATGAATACAGACCAAAAATAAAATAAAACTTATACAAATTCCAAATGTCCCAATAACATCCTTTGTAGCAAAAGGAAACAATCCAGATCATGTGTTACAATTCAGTTAACACATCTCTGTTATCTTTCAGTCCAAAACAGGTCCTCATCTTTCTTTGACTTTCATGACCTTGACATTTTTGAAACGTATAGGCCAGTTATTTTGTAGAACATCCCTGGGTTTGGGCTTATCTGCTTCAGTTTATGCATCTTTGGTTGGAATATCCCAGAAATGATGCTGTGTTTTTCTCAATGTGTCCTATTAGATGACACACAGGATGTCAATTTGTCCCATTACTGGTGATGTTAACTTTAAACATTTGGTCAAGGTATTATCTCCGCTGTATTTCTCCACTGTGAAGTTACTGTTTCTCCCCTTTATAATTAATGCATGTGTCTCATGAGCAAACATTTCAAGACTAGGCAAATATTTTGTTTCTCATCAAACTTTCATCCATTAACTTTATCATCCATTGGTGATTCTTGCTCGAATCAATTATTACTACTATGGTTGCCAAGTGGTGATTTCATCTGATTCTGTCATTCCTTCTGCATTTATTGCTGGCATTCTGAGCTAAGGAAGTGCTTTCCCTTCTCCCTTTGTTCGTTTGTTTTTTGTTAGTCTGGCTTCGTGGATTTCTGTCTTACTTAATAGCTTATAGTCTATTGCCATTCTTATTTATTTTAACGCTCAAATTGTTCTAGACTTATCCATTGGGAACCCCTTCAAGCCAGTTCCCTTGTCCTTTTGATATGCCTCAATCATTGTTTTGAGTACGTCCTTATTTTGTAGCACAAAAAGTAAATCCAATTGCCTTTGTCACTGATTTTCTGTACTGGGACAAATACTGTTTCTTTGAGCAGTTTTGGGGGGCGCTGCCTGTTCATTTAGGTCAACCTGTTAATACAAAAGAAGCATTCTAACCTACTTCTGTTTAACCAACTCACCAATGAACCTACCGTCTTGAGTGGATGTTGAGAGCACCCAGAACATTTGCAGCTCATCAGCTTCTCTCCAATACACCCTCATGCGTCTGCTCCCACCCATTGAGTTGTAATTAACATTTGATAGAAGATATTTCAGCAGAGCCCTCAGGTTTAACTACCCTACACATAGCCATCCCCTATGCCAGGGGTCTCCAACCCCGGGCCACGGACAGGTATCGGTCCACGGCCTGTTAGAAACCGGGCCACACAGCAGGACGTCACTGGCGGGTTAGCGAGTGAAGCTTCCTCTGCCGCTCCCCACTGCTCCCCATCGCTCCCCATCGCTCCGCATCGCTCCCCACCGCTCCCCATCGCTCCCCACCGCTCCCCATCGCTTCCCATTGCTCCCCACCGCTCCCCATTGCTCCCCATCGCTCGCATTACCGCCTGGACCATCCCCCTACCCCCGTGGAAAAATTGTCTTCCCCAAAACAAGTCCCCGGTGCCAAAAAGGTTGGGGACCGTTGCCCTACACGTAGCAATTGCACTCAGAGTCCCAGAATGCTCTGTCATTCAGAATCACTGATAGGGGAGGAAAATCTACAAAGATCTGAGATAATATAGCCACCACATATGTTGAATATTTTTCTTCATTATAACAGAGTCGTATTGTGATCAAGCCCTAAGTAATCATCCATTATAATCTTTTTCTCCTTAAAGATTTGGTCTGAGATAGATAACTTTTCCCCAGGCCATTGGCCAGGGCCTAAAAGAATATAATTATAATGATTTTTTATTATTATATTATTTAACACTTATCTACCAATCCTGCCATACTTCATCATTAACTTTAAATAGCTCCAGATTTTTCTTGATCCTTTGGCTGGAATTGTTATTTCTAGTGACCACACGAGGGTGTCTGTGAGCTTGGAACAGGAGTATTTCAGCTAACTTCAACAACTAATAACACTTCAACAACTAATAACTGTCGTCATTTCACTGTATTTGTAAGATATAATTTAAAAGTGTAGTCAGATTAGCCAGAAGACTTGAGTCAATGTTCCTTCCGTTAGAAGATCTCTAGACTCTGAAATGAAAGGCTTTTATAAAAAGAATTCAGAACGTTTAGTTCTGTCATGGGGTACAGAGGAATTTCCTGAGGTCAAGAACTAAAACTTCCATATCCTCTTCCTGGTTCCATCACTGATGAGTGGCTTTGGGCAGTCATCTCTCTCTGGGCCTTAATTTCTTTATCTAATATAAAATGAGATAGATTGTAAACTGATCCTTTAGGCCCTTCCACAAAAGGCAACAATGAAGACGGTGTCTAAAATTAAGATATACATCAAAGAACTTCTCCATCCTAGTGATTCATTTTTTATTGACTGATTAGAATGTGCTAGCTGCTTTCAATACACTCTCTGATATATCATTACAACCACCATTTCAGGTTATGTATTATTGTTCTCATTCTGAGACTGGGGTAAGTAATTTGCCCCAGGTCACTCTTCTAACAGTGAACAAAGCTGAGATTTCAGCCTAGGTGTCTCTAACTCAGATGCACACATTTTTATTCCTGTTCACCACATAGCTTCCCTAGAGCCAAAAGACTAGTTTCAGTGGAGATCATTCTCTGCACAGTGGTGTTTAGACCAAATGCTCACAGGTACTGTATGGGGGTGGGACACAGGCCAGGAGGGTCTGAGGTGAACAGGAAGTCATGCCTCAACTAGGAAGGCAGTCTCTACTTAGCTGTTGCCATGTGAAAATGCAGACTTGTTTTCTAGAGAAGACCAAAATTCATATTTTCAAATGAAATCTCATTAATTTGGAATTTGGGCAACAAAATTCGATTTTGGGGGGTTAGGAGGATGGCAGAACACTTTGGGACCCACAGATCTCTCTCCCATCTCACCAGGGTGCAGGTGGCCTCAAGAAGGGAAGCCTCATTCTCTTCCAAGCTTTTCCAAGTAATTAGCCTATGTTGGTAAATTTCCTTACTTGCTCCACAAAACTCTTAAATTCTCCTAATGGCATTAAGCATTTAAAACAGGGATTGGCAAATTATACCAACTGTTTTTGTATGGCTCACAAGCTAAGAATGGTTTTTACATTTTTAATGGTTGAAAAAAATCAAACGAAGAACATCATGTGACACATGAAAATTATATGAAATTCAAATTTCAGTGTCTATAAATAAAGTTTTATTGGAACACAGCCCCATTCATTTATCTTTGTATTATCTGTGACTCCTTTTGCACTCCAAGGGCAGAATTGGGTAGTTGGAACATAGATCATATAGCCCAAAAAGCCTAAAATATTTACTATTTGACTCTTTACAGAAAATATTTGCCAATCCCTGGTTTCAAATACAAGAGCCAAAAAGATACAGTCTACCTCTGCTTTCTGCCCTGTTACGTACCTACCCTGAGATAATTTTTTAAAATGGCATCTGCTTAAATCAGAGGGAAGGAAGAAAAATAAACATCTCAAAGTATTATCTAGGTATAAATAGATAAAAATTACATTTCTTCTCCCAAAGTTATATACACGTCCTCTAACAAATCTCAAAGTATATCAAATATGTATTTAGTTTTGCATGAGGTTTAAGTCACAATAATAAACAACATAACAGTATTAATTGTCAGGGGAAAACATCTAATCTGATGAATGGATAAAGAAGATGTGGCACATATATACAATGGAATATTACTCAGCCATAAAAAGAAATGAAATTGAGTTATTTGTAGTGAGGTGGATGGACCTAGAGTCTGTCATACAGAGTGAAGTAAGTCAGAAAGAAAAAAACAAATGCCGTATGCTAACACATATATATATGGAATCTAAAAAAAGGATTTTGAAGAACGTAGGGGCAGGACAGGAATAAAGACGCAGACGTAGAGAATGGACTTGAGGACACGGGGAGTGGGAAGGGTAAGCTGGGACTAAGTGAGAGAGTGGCATGGACATATATACACTACCAAATGTAAAATAGATAGCTAGTGGGAAGCAGCTGCATAGCACAGGGAGATCAGCTCAGTGCTTTGTGACCACCTAGAGGGGTGGGTTAGGGAGGGTGAGAGGGAGATGCAAGAGAGAGGAGATATGGGGATATATGTATGCATATAGCTGATTCACTTTGTTATACAGCAGAAACTAACACACCATTGTAAAGCAATTATACTCCAATAAAAACGTTTAAAAAAAATCTAATCTGGCCTGGAATGTTTTTATTGTTTATGCATCTTACAAGTGACAAAGCAAATTCTCCAGTCATAGAAGAATGAGAAGAATGAAGCTAGAACACTCTCCACCCAGCTCTTAAACATGCATTTCCATGCCCTGTGCCTTCCCTCATGTTGGCCTCTCTGGTTGCACTGCCCACCACCCACTTCTGTGTGTTGTCCTTCAGGGCTGAGCAGTTGACTCCAGCCGGCCACCCCCAGCAAATTCACCCCTCCCTCCGTGGCGTCCGCCTGCCCTGGCCACACTGCAATCTCTTGCTTTGACGTGTGTCAGGAAGGCAAGCTTCCCAAGAGCAGAATTCGTGTCCCATTTCGGCATCTGCTGGAGAGCCTGACACCTGGTCAGAGCTCAGTAAATTCTTGATGAATCAGTGAATCTGTACATGAATGTATAATTAATTTGGTTATTTAAAGCTTTTATGAGGTCCCTCAGAGGGATGGCAAAAGACCGCAAACTCCTTTGGTGATTTCTAGAAGGCTGAGTCTTTTGTTTCTTGAGTTCACTGTTCACTAGCTGACTGTTGCCTAGGTTGGCAAAGAACCAAATAGTGATAAATCTCCCACCCCCTAGTTTTTCCTACACTGGTTAGTTTGTGGCTCCAGAATGAACACCTGTGAGCCAGGTAGCTAGAACTGAGTTTGATTTCCAGTTGTAGCCAGTGACCGTAGGCATGTCACTTAACCCCTCTGAAGCTGCATCTCCCATCTGTGAAATGAAGCTAACCATAGCAGCCACGGCGCAGAATTGTAAAAACCAAACGAGATAACATATGTTCAAGTGCTCTGCAAGCTGCCAAGTAGTATATGAATGGGAGATGTTATTACTTACTATCGTAGATCTGTATAATAAATGGAGGAATGATGATAGAGCATGGGGAACTAATTTTAAAATTCATAAGGAGCTATTGAATTAAATTTGAAAATTTTAGGAATCATGTTGAGTATGTGCAGTAGCCTATTTTATTGGAGGAGGGGTTAACACTTGGATCATAACGTACATAGATTAGGATGAACAGTCCAAGGAATTGGATTCTTTCCTGTCCCAACCAGTTTTGTGGAGGCGTGATGTTTGTTGCAGGATGATTCTAATTTTATTTCTAACTTGTGCAAGCAACCACTCATGGTAGAATGTCTTCCTTCTGAGATAGGGGGCTTAGTACATGCAGAAAGCATTCTGGTGTACTGTATTTCCTTCAGCTCTAAAAATTCTGTGGTTTGATATAAGGCTGGTTACTGGAAATGAATTCTGTTTTGCCACTAATAGACATTATAAAGTTGGAAATGCATTTCAACAGAAAAAAAAAAAGCACCCCCCCCCCCCTTAACAAACCTTTGGAAGTTATAGGACGAAAGAAAACACAATAACCTTGTGATTAAATACTAACAGTACTTTAAAAATTAGCAGTGCTCAAAATAGCAATCAAAAAAATTTGCTCTACTCAAAATTACTCACAAAGAAACACATACAAAGTAAAAGTATTCCACCAGAAATACAGATAATATGATTATCCACCTGACTATAACTCATAGACTGTTCATCTAATTCAATTATTCCTCCTGATTCCCTAGCATTTCCTTATAGTATTCTTGAGTAATTGAAGATAAAAGTAAGTTACCCTAAACATTACAATATCTAATCTTCACCTAAAAATGGAAGTTTGCTTGAGGTCCAGAGTCTTCTTACTCTGATCCCTTCTACATAGACTGCTGAGTTAAATTTTCTTAAATAACAGCTCTGAACATGTCACTCTAGACCAGAAATCTTCAGAAATTGTGCCATTGTCAATCTGAAATACAACCGACTCTTCCTGGCACCCAGGGCCTCCACAGCATGCCCCAGCCTGCGAGCACCCAGTTTACACTCTAGCCAAGGTAAACTACTCCCAGGACACAGCCCATTCTTGCTGTCCCCTGCACTTTTGTTAGTGGTTGCTTGCCATCTGCAACCCATTCCTTTCTACCACTCCCTCTTTCCTGTTTCTGTAGGTCACAGCCATCCAATCTCACAAGTCCATCCCAAACGCTTCCTCCTCCAGTCTACCCCACCCCCAAGGTGGATGTGACCTCTGACTCCACCCACTAGGCTTATACCTTTTGTGTGGTACTTACACAACCTGCCTTGAATTACTTGTGAAATTGTCTTACCCTCCTTTAGAAGGTTTTTAAGTGGTTAGAGCCAGGGACTGTGTTTTCCTCATACTTATTTTTCCTAGGTCCTGGTATGTATTATACTTAACAAATTATCAATAATTTCTCAAAATTAAAGCATTTAATCCAGCAATGATTGGTGTTAGGGGTTCAAGCTGGTGAAGGCCCTCTTCCTGGTTCATAGCCAGTGACTCTACGCTCATACAGTGGAAGGGTCATGCTCTCTGGGGCAAGCTCTCTGGGGTCTCTCTTATAAATGCACTAATCCCATTCATGAGGGCTCCACTCTCATGACCTAAGCACCTCCCAAAGGCCCTACCTCCTAAAACCATCACATCAGGCATTAGGATTTCAACATATGAACTGGGGGGGACAGAAACATTCAGAACATAGAACAAATCAAACAGTAAGGCTTCTGATCCATGAGCATGGATGTCCTATTTGTTTAGGTCTTCTTTAACTTTTTTCAAGAATATTTCATAGCTTTTAGGGTGTGAGTTTTGCACTGTTTTATTCTTTTTGATGCTATTTAATTGGAATTGTTTTCTTAATTTCATTTTCAGATTGTTCATGGCTAATGTATAGAAATGCAATTGACTTTTATTATGGATCTTGTATCCCGCAACCTTGCTGAACTTACTAGTTCTTATAGTTTTTAGTGGATTCCTTAGAATTTTCTATATATATAAGATTATGTTCTCTGCAAATAATGGTAGTTTCACTTCTTTCCAATCTGGATGCCTTTTGTTTCAGTTTCTTACCTAGTCAGTCTAATTGGCTAGACTCTCCAGTACAATGTTAAACTGGTATGGCATGGACATCCTTGTCTTGTTACTCATCAAGGAAGAAAGCACTCAGTCTTTCACCATTAAGTGTGATGTTAGCTGTGGTTGTGGGTTTTGTGTAGATACCCTTTATCAGTGTGAGGAAGCTTCCTCACATTCTTAGTTTATTGAGTGTTCTTATCATGAAAGAGTGTTGAATTTTGTCAAATGCTTTTTATGCAGCTATTAAGATGATCACGTGGTTTTTTTCCCTTCATTCTATTAATGTGGTGTATTATATTAATTGAATTTCATGTGAAACTTGCATGATAATATGCAAACTTGCATCCCTGGGATAAAGCCCACTTGGTCATAGTGTGTAATCTTTTCTTAATATATTGCTGGATTTAGGTTCACTATCATTTTGTTGAGGATTTTTGCATCTGTTTTCATAAAAGATATTGATCTGTAGTGTTCTTTTCTTGTGATGTCTTTTTCTGGTTTTGGTATCAGTATAATACTGGCCTCAGAATCAGTTGAAAACTGTTCCTTGTGAACAATTCTAACATTTCTTGCAAAGAGCTTCTATTAATTCTTCTATAAACGTCCAGTAGAATCCAGTGGTGAAGCCATATGGGCCTGGACTTTCCTTTGTGGGTAGTTTTTAAGTCACTAACTCAGTCTCTGTACTTGTTATAGGCAACCTGAGATCTTAAGGGTATTAGGTTATATGAGGCTAGGACTTAGGAATGTCTTACCTATTGCTTACACCTTCCCGCCACAGGATTCCAAACCAAGGGAGCTATAAACACAAGAAAACTAGCCAAAAGGGACACAAAGTACATATATATATATATATATATATATATATATATATATATATATATATATATATATACACACACACTAATTTATGAGTAAATGGACCAGTACCCAGCTACCCTTGATGCAGGTGTAGCAAAAATGAAGAAAGCAAGACCTGGGCCTGGCAGCTGAAGCAGGTCTTCTTGCTTCCTTCCCTTAGACTCTAAGCCATATTTGCAGAAGCCCCAGCCTTAACTCCCCTCTCAGGTACAGGCACAGGAGAGGTAGAGCAGAAAGAAACAGACCAGCTGGATTTCCCTAAAGGACATAAGTCATAAACTGGTCAGCTCACTTCACCAAAGTGGGAACTACCAGGGAGCCCATTACACATTTAATGCACAATGACGGCACACTTGGAAAATGTAGCCCAGGGGGTGACCTTTGCCAAGTCAGATTGGCAATTCCTCCGTGCCAGATGCTAGGAAGGGAGATATAACAGACAAAGGCTGGAGGAAGGAGCCAAACTTCCTCTGCTACAAGGAGCAAAGCTGTGGATTATATCCAGTTCATTCTTCCGGTCCCAAACTAATGGTTCCTCTTTTTTAACAAATGACTCACACCTGTTTATTATGGTGAAAATCACAGAATGGAGGAAATCTGGCATAACTCATAAAAGAACCAACTCTAAAACTGGACAGACTAGCCTTTGTATCCTGGCTCCACTCCGTACTAGCTTTGTGACTATGAACAACTCACTGTCCGTCTCCAAGCCTCTGTCTCTTCACGTTAAATGGAAATGATAATACTTGAAAGGGGAGCTGTAAAGATAAATGAGACAACCCATGCGTATGGCAAGTAGCAATATATGATTCCATGCACATTTCAGCATGTGGCAAATATTAGCGCTCGGTAAATGTTTGGTATCGTTAACACCTTTAGGTACCTCAGAGATCGCAAGGCATCCCGATGAGTAAACTGAGTCCCAGAAAGATTAAGTGACTTATCTGAGATTATACGTTTACTTCATGGCAGAAGTTGAAGGCTGTTCTATATTTTTAGGACTCTTCCTTTCCTTAGGAAAGGAGAACTGAGGAAGAGGGAATTGGGGGAAATCACTCTTTCTTACTAGTTTTACAGCATGAACCTTATGATTCCTCTGCCCACCTCAGTCCCCTCCGGGAATGTGGAATCTCATGCTCCTTCCCCAGGAGAAGCGCTGGACCCATTCCAGCCAGGCGTGGCCTCTAGGAGATGCCATCACCCTCTCTCAGTGTTATACCCCCTTTCCTCCACAAGGGATAAATCCTTCAGGAGCTGCTAGGTGCCCTCCACTCTTGCAGAAACTCTGGGGAAGCAAGAAGCTCCTTTTTCAGTTTGACCAAATGACACATTCCTTCCATGATACTGGAAAGAACCAACATTGCCCAGATCCGTGGAAGTGGAGGTACAGAGGAATGTCACACAGATGCTGATCTCTGAGGCACACTAGCCCTGCCACTGCCTCCACTCTCTCCCCACACCCCGCGGGGTCCTGGAGAACATCTCATTCTCATTTTATATTCATCATTTGAAAACAGAAAACCTAAAAGGAAATCTCAACATCCTCTGACCCTGAGTTGTACTCCTTATAGATCATATCCTAGAAATTTTGCGATCCTTCCATAGTGATGGGAGAAAGAACCCTAGCAGCTGGCTGCAGTGGGATTTGGGCTGATGATGGTAATCATAGGATGTCTGCAAAATCTGCAGCTGGGAAAGGAAAGATCTCTGGCATTTCATAATAATTATATAATTTGGTTATAGCATATAACTCTATTAAATATTACAAACATAATTACCAGCATCAATTTTAAATTTATTATAACTAGGTTTATAAAGAATAAGACTTTAAAGTAGGAAAAATTTAATGTTTTAGCTAACTGACATCTCATAATTCCTGTCAATTTCAAATATTAATAGTCTTCTATGATCATAACAAAATCTGTTTTTACTACTGTTATAGCAGAGGGTAGTATACTCAATATTTTGTAATAACCCATAAGGGAAAATAATGTGAAAAAGAGTAGATGTGGGGGCTTCCCTGGTGGCGCGGTGGTTGAGAGTCCGCCTGCCGATGCAGGGGACACGGGTTCGTACCCCGGTCCGGGAAGATCCCACATGCCGCGGAGCGGCTGGGCCCGTGAGCCATGGCCTCTAAGCCTGCGTGTCCGGAGGCTGTGCTCCGCAATGGGAGGGGCCACAACAGTGAGAGGCCCGCGTACAGCAAAAAAAAAAAAAAAAAAAAGAATAGATGTGTGTGTGTGTAACTGAAGCACTGTGCTGTACACCTGAAACTAACATAACATTGTAAATCAACTATACTTCAATTTTTTAAAAATCTGTTTTTAAACTCCAGTGCCCTGTAGCTTTTAAACTCTTATGCTAAATGGAAAGCATCAGCCTAACATTTTATACTTTCTCATAAAGCATTTCTTTATTCCTGAAGTCTCTAGGCATAAATGATGTCACTCGTAATTTATGACATGACTTGCTTTTAGCAGTACTCTGATCTGTGTGTTATTATTGCTATTATGAAAGTAATTATAATTGTATCACTCCTGAGACGATAAAAAAAAGTTTTTGTAGGTCTGTATGCAAAGTATTTGAAGAAAAAGATTATTTTACTGCCTACCAAATGTAGCTTCAAGCAAGAACTATTGTGCAGGACCTTTTATAGACATAGATGAAATTCCTTTTGCCATTTGAACAGTGTTTACATTCAGGAAAGTTCACAGTTAAGTCTTTGACATACTGTGAAAGGATCTTTTGTTCTCTAGAAAAACATACTTCCTCATCCTTTGAGTCACCTTGTTTTTATTCCCTTGTTTACTTTTCAGGGGAAATAATGCCCCCCCCAACCCCCCCCCCCACCCAGTAATGTCAAGGGAAGAACTGTTTCAGAAATCAAGATTGTTCTCCAAGAGGGAAAGGGCTTGGTTATTGGCAGAAAAAAAATCAGAAATATTTTTAAAACCTGAACGACATAAATAATGTAATCTCAAGCTTCAGAAAAATTACTTGGGTAGGATTTTTTTCCAAGGCTAAAAAAAAGGGAATCTTTTTTTATCATCATAATTAACAGCAATCAGGCTCAGGAAATCTGAGACACTCTACTTGGGGCTACAGACAGAGTCCAGAGGCACACTTTTCTATTGTGTTAGTAAAGAGCTCCTCTGCTAACCTGTGTAGATTCTCTAAGACATGCATCACTTAATGTTTCCTCCTGGTTGGTGGGATCCAGAACTAGTTTTATGATAAACTCAGACTAAGGCCATTCCTATCTAGAGTTTCTTAGTGATATTTATTTATCAACAGAAAATGTGACTAATTCCATGTGTGACTTCAAAACTGATTTTGAAAGGAGGAAAAATTGCTCTTTTTTTTTTTTTTTTTTTTTTTTTTTGCGGTACGCGGGCCTCTCACTGTTGTGGCCTCTCCCGTTGCAGAGCACAGGCTGCGGACGCGCAGGCTCAGCGGCCATGGCTCACGGCATGTGGGATCTTCCCAGACCGGGGCACGAACCCGCGTCCCCTGCATCGGCAGGCAGACTCTCAACCACTGCGCCACCAGGGAAGCCCAAAACATTGCTTTTTTTTTCATCACCATATGCCCAGTGCTGGCACAGTGCTCTGAACTTACTGGACACCCAGTAAACATTTGTTAATTGAATGAATGAAATAAATACATTCACTTTCAGGAGGACAATTTCAAATAACAGTCTTTTGAATGAACTCGTGCTTGCTTTTTTTTCAATCTTATTAGTCTGTAGATATACTCTATGTGTTCGTGTGGTTATATATCCTTACCTAATTTGCATAAGTGAAAGATTACTTGAGGTTTAGGGATTATCTATTCAAACCCTTCTTCAGTCACCCTATACCTGAGTCATCCAGAAAAACGAGAAAAATGTATCCTGAAAGCTTCTATTCCTCATTTACATCCTAGCTGGCACCACTAGCAGGGCATCAAAGGCAGTAATCTTCATGCTCTAGGACATTTCCATCAGAGGTATTTTTGGTCTGTAAATGCTAAACAGAGATATGCTTTACTACGGTTAGAGAAGCTGGTGTGTCGTATGTGGGACAAAGGGAAGGGACTGAAGCCTGCCCATCACTGTTAAGCCTTCTATACTGTCCTCCATTTACTCTTTGTAGCGCTCCATGTGACAGGCGATGATATCCCCATTTGACAGATGAAGAAACAGGATCTCATTGTGTAATATGGTGATACCTAATGTCCCGTGGCCAGTAAGTGACACTGTCAGCTTTGTATCACAGAGCAGGCCTTGAGTCTGCAGGTCTTGTTCAAGATTAGCTGGTATAAAACTGATTCAGACCATATATAAATACTATATTTTACTAACCTTCTGGAAGAGATGCTAGCCCTTTGAACCAACGTCCAAATAACTGGTATTCATTACTTTCTATAAATCTGGCATATATTAAGAAGGAAAAAGTGATTGTTTTTCAGAAATATTCCTCACTTTCTTAAACCATGATACGCTTTATAAAACATTGAATTCTGTAACTCTCAAGAACACACGTATTATTTAAAGACCATGTGATGATAGAATAAAAAAGAATCTAATAGACCTGGCTTTTGGAATGAGATAGACTGGGATTTGAATCCTAGCACCACCGGTTAATTGCTGTGTGACAATAAGTGGCTTAACTTCTCTAGGCCTTGGATTTCTGGCCTGTGAAGTAGAAATAACCATGCCTAATATGGAGAACTGTGAGTATTAGAAACAATATATATGAAGTACCTGGATTGTAGGGCCGGGGTCATGAATGTGTTGTTCACAGTCTCTCCCCAATGCCTGGAACAGGCACATGGGAGACACTCATCATCAGTATACATTGAGTGAATGAATGAATGAATTCCTCTCAGCAGCAAGATTAGGTTCCATTGTTCAACTCTGCACATATAAATCAGGAACATTCTTTCAGACGCTTTAAAGAAAGAAAAACGTAGTACACGTTTTCTTCTTTGCATTCTTGGAAATGCCTTTCTTCTTCCAGATGAATATCACTTTAACAAGTGAACAGTAAAAGTAATTGAAGAGCAAAGCCTAAGTTGGAATTTTTAGGCAATGAACTGCCTTTTCCTTGGCATAGTTTATTCTCATCTTTTAAGGTACCCATCTCTCTCAGATCACTTGGAGCTGCCGTACGGCTAGAAATGTTTTGAGTCTCCTTCATGCCACATCTTTTGCAACTCAGAGCAAACGTGTTTTCCAGAGCTCAGAAGTCATCAAGTTCTCATTCCAGCTGCCAGGGCCATAAAGGGGCTGCAGCATTCTGGGCAGAGAGAGCATAACGTTAGGAACATCAGTTTGGGATTTGTAATACTTGCAGTACCATTGGACTTCCTGTGTGAGGTCGTGAATGAACAGCAAATCATGAGCGTTAGTATAAGAATGGGACATAAGTGTTATTGTAAGAGTTATTATAAGAAAATGGAGTGTTATTTGAGTGTAGAATTCTCATTCAGCCTAAATTTCAGAAAATATCCTTGATTAAAATCCTGAGTTACTTTTTCCCAATGCTGATATTAATCTGATATATATCTGGTACATCTCTACTGAAAAATGAATGTTTTGTACTAACCAGTACCTTTTTCACACTCAGAAAATAAAACAATAGTAATAATAGCTAACACATGCAGCACTTAGTGCGGCCAGGCACAGTTCTCGGTGAGGATGTGTCTTAACTCTTTTTAACCCCACAGCATCCCTATGACGTAGGTACCATTATTATCCTCATTTAATAGATGGGGTACCTTACACAGCTAATAAGTGTCAAGAGCCAGGATTTGAATCCAAGCCAACTGGTTCCAGTGTCTGTGCACTTAGCCACTACGTTAGAGGACATTTTCGAGTAGCAGGAATACAGGTCTCTGTTAAGACTGAACAAAATATATATTCGATCATCCAAGTGCCTATAGGCAAGGCAGACCCCCCCCCTACACTCCTTGACCAGGGATCGAACCCATGCCCCTTGAGTCTTAACCACTGGACCACCAGGGAAGTCCCGACACTCTGTTTTCTTCACATGCAACATACCTAAGTATCACTTGTAGATTGAAGGCTGATAGGAGGATATCCTCTGAAAGAGCCTTCCAAGGATTCTCCCAAAACTAACAACATTCACCTCACTTCCCTGGGGGAAAAAAATGCTGTAATATAATAGCACAATACAAAACATCCGAGCTAGTCAGCTCCCATGCTAAAGTTCTTATCTTCAGATTCTGATGACGTCTGTCTTTATGAACTTCCAAGCAGAATTATTCGGTTTTACGTATAATAGGAAACAAGAAAGGAGATAGCAGATTCACTCCGTCACAGGGGCTTTTCCTTAAGAGCTGCACTTACCCAAACTCGCTAAAACATTCCCTTGTGGGAGCGATCATCCCCCTAGGGCCTCTTCCGGCACATGGGCCACCTTGCAGAACTAGAGAAAGGCTCTCCTGGGGGGAGGACGGATTGCCAAAGGGCCCTCTCTGGATAAGCCAGTTAGGAAAAGATAGCCACTCCCTCCAGGCTGCTCACCCCAGAGCCTAATGCTGGTGATGGGAGCACAGTGGGAATTTCAGCCCCAGTCACATGGCCTCAACGTAGGCTCACCCTGTACAGCCCCAGGCAGCTGCCCCATTAGGGACACACCAACTACCCAGGCCCCTGGATTCTTTAAACTCTGTGCCATTGTTAACTCATCCCAAAGCCATATACATGACCCTTAGCTCCCTGAACCCTGTTAACAATGGAAAGAGCCAGGTGGAAGTGGCACTTGGAAGGAAACCCAGCTCCAGGCAATGAGAAGGAAGCTTTGCGTTCATTCATCACTCAACTGCCTGTTGAGAATCTCCTGTGCGCCAGGCATCTTACTGGATGCTGTTCAAAGACGAGAAGTCCTGAATGTCTGTCCTTACTGTCAGGAACACAGGCAAAATAGAGAATCAGGAGTGTGATGGCTGACAGCGGCTGGGAGTCCAGGTAGAAGAGGTTCCGGATCAGGCAAAGGGATCCTTGAAGCTCCAGAGAAAGGACAAGGCAGGGAACCAGAGCAGAGATGCATGCGATAGGGAAGCATATTGGGACCTGGTTGCCAGAAGAGGGATCCAAGGTAGGGGCTTGTTCCCGAGGGAAAAGGCAAGGGATCAGATAAGACGAAGTGCGGAGAGAGTGGGACCAGCAGCGGGACAGGCTTGAGACTGAGTGGGATTTGGGGCTAAGGCCATAGCTGGCAGGACCACCTTAGCCTGGGGCCTATAGAAGTACCTGAAAAAGCTGAAATGTGTCTATCATGCTGTAAGTTTTCATAAAGAGTTGTAAGAAACAGATACCAGAAAATTTATTGGTGAATTGTGCAGACAATATTCAAGTTTCCAATTTTTTTATTTCAAAATTTAAAAAAATTCTGCTCTCAAAAAATTGTTAGTATGGGCTTGGAACAAACAGATCTTTATAGACAAATATAAACAAACATGTACGGAACCTTCTGTCAGATGGTGAGATGTGTATAACCCAATATTGCCTGAGGCAATTGCTGCCCAGAAACAGAGTTTAACTCAATACGCAAATGGCGTAATAAACTCCTCCAAAGGGTTGGGTTCTATCTACCTGCTTGGTTAATATAGGATGATCATATAATTCCATGTATAAGACTGAAAGGGGTGCTATTAATAATTACATTGGGACAACAGGCATTAAGAGGGACTGTCCCAGCCCAGCAGGACATACGATAAACTGGTTATTAGTCATTTCATTTCTATTTGTCTTATTTTATGTAGAATGCAGTTTTGTAGGATCCCTCTGATATTTTGGAAATATAAATTCAGAATATATGATCATATAAAACATTTGCATACCAGGAAAGGGTTTTCCCACTCTTCCCACTTAGTGTTTTTTTTGTTGTTTTTTGTGGGTTTTTTTTTTACGGTACGCGGGCCTCTCACTGTTGTGGCCTCTCCCGTTGCGAAGCACGGGCTCCGGACGCACAGGCTCAGCGGCCATGGCTCACGGGCCCAGCTGCTCCGCGGCATGTGGGATCCTCCCGGACTGGGGCACGAACTCGTGTTGCCTGCATCAGCAGGCGGACTCTCAACCGCTGCGCCACCAGGGAAGCCCCCCCACTTACTGTTTTTTAATAAAAGTCTTCTTTGCATTATAAACCCATAATGCATTCTAGAACACCACACAGTATGAATTCCAGTTAGCATGGCTAGCTCGCTACCTGAGATCTTGGGGTTGCCATGGGAGACGTTATTCTCATGGTCAGAATCTCCCAAGATTGACGGAAATTGCTTTCTTTTAATAAATAGGAGGAACATAGCAGCCACCTTAAAACTAATCATCGACACCACAGCAGAAACGGCTCCTCCCTGGTAAATACATGTTATAACACTTTACAGAAAAGCTGAGCCAGGACACCTAAGAAGATTTAGAATTCCAAACGAACTTGGCCTGCTGTACATGACCCTAACTGAGCAGGTCCCCCAGACATCAAATTTCTAAAGCGATTGCAAAGTGAAATAATCTATCTGACTTAGACTAGCACTGTAATTTTTCTCAAAACCAGTGATCTCTAAGTGCTTTGAAAACGAATTATTCTTTATAGAGTTAATCTTTTAGCTGTAATTTGTTTTGTTTTATTAATACTTAAGGTTACCTTTTCTCTGAAAGAACTGTTACTCTTACTCGAAGTGCTTATTCTAGTACACTCCTTGCCCCAGAAAATGCCTCCAACCCTTTTATCCAGTTCTTGCCCACAAACAGCGTAACTCCCCTGCTCTTCTTGTTTGTCTTCATCCAAGTAGGTACTTGAAGATTTTTTTACAATATACATATATATCTTGGAAGAAGAAAACAAGGATTCTTTGGAACAGAAAGTGTGCTGTTCTGTGTAAACGTGTCGTCGATAAACCCGGTGGTTATCAGAAATCAGGACTGGATAGGAGAACTTCTCAGACTGATTCCCTGTTTCCCTCTAACCTGTTTTTGTTTATCTTGTCCTCTGTTATTGTGGGTTTGTTTTTTTTTTTTAAGCAGAATAAAGCAATTGTTTGGATACTTTACTTCAATAAACTGGAAATATCACTTTCCAAAAGTAATCTAACGTTTCATCATCACCAGAATAATCCACTGGCTTGACTTATTATCTGGTGATAATTGCCGCCAAACAAAAGCTAAATCGGTAAGAAGCCTCCGACTTTGAAATTTATTCTCCCTGCTGTTTTCAATATAAACAAACCAGATATGGGACAGAAGCTCCAGTTTTAGCGTTAAGTAGCCCGGTCACTAGATAAAACTCATCCAGTGTGTTTAAAACTAGGCCCAAAAGCTAGAAATGGAGATTTTTCACTAGCAAACGTATGATTTTTAAATCACTAAATTGGTTCTCCTATATGTTTCAGTTAATCTACCAACACTTTGAATGATTACTGTTTTTGCCAGATTGATTTATTTTCCCTCTTAGTCTAGCCATCTTTCAGGTTTAGAACTTTCAGGTTTACTGAGCAAAGGGAATATCCTAAGAAAATTCATTGCAGGGCTTCCCTGGTGGCGCAGTGGTTGAGAGTCCGCCTGCCGATGCAGGGGACACGGGTTCGTGCCCCGGTCCAGGAAGATCCTACATGCCGCGGAGCGGCTGGGCCCGTGAGCCATAGGCCGCTGAGCCTGCGCGTCCGGAGCCTGTGCTCCGCAACGGGGGAGGCCACAGCAGTTAGAAGCCCGTGTACCGCAAACAAAACAGAACAAAAACAAACAAACAAAACAAAACAAAATTCATTGCATCTTGGTTTGTGTAAGTGTACCAGCAGGAGAATTTTATCACTCCCTCGGGGTGACTCAGAGCCCTTCAGGTCTGGCTGCCTGTTAAACTATTTCTCTTTATTTATGGTCTGTGTAATGTGTGGGAGAGCGAAAGTTGGCCCTCGTGAGTGTTCCCTAAGCCTGCACATTGCTTTGCTTTTGCTCCAAACACTGACGTGAGTAGACTACCACAGACCAAAAGGTCACTTTGCCATTTTGTTCAGATTGAGAAATACTTTAGATAATTATCTGTCTTTTGTATCTAAAAAGAATAGGAGCAGGGGGAGGGAGTTGTTTCATTTCCTTTGCTAGACTGCGCGGGGGCTCTCGTGAAATTGTGAAACAGAGTGGAGATGCCGCCCACCTCAAGAGCATGTTGCTTCCAAGCGTGGCCCACCCATTTGCTGATAGGTTGCTGTTTCTGGAAATCCTTTGTTCTTACAAAGATAGCTTACTTTATGCCCTGAGAGTCTACCTCAACGTGTATGAGGGCAATCTGTATAAATCAGATAATATTTCCTCCTCAACTATTTCAAAGGTTGCAAACATTTATTGAAAGGCACACCATGTGGTTCAGCTATGGGCTATGGGCTGGTGCCTTTAAGGTGCCTAGAGAATGGAAGAGGGAAAGCCACACATGGGTGAATAAGACTGTTGTGTCACAAAGGACAGTAAGGAGAAGGCTAGAGTGCAATGAGAGCCCAGGGAAATGAAAGCAGCTTTTGTTTGGGAAATTTAGGAACGACTTCTAGAAGGTGTCATTTTCAGGATTACACTCCTCATGTCCAGATACCTGCAATTTGTCCAAATTATAGCTTTGGATTTCATTAATCTACCTTCCTTATTGTTTTTTTCACAACCAGCCTCTCTCTCTCATACTTAATCATCTCCAGGCAGATGGCTATATTCCACAAAACTTCTATTTAAAGGAACGTGTTTGGAAATTTTAAAATTCTGTTGACTTTTTTAAAAAGTCTTTTAAGCCTAATCTCCATGACTCTCATACAGTCCCTACTTTCTTCAAACTTCAAGCTACACTCCCCCATATTCTCAGACAATATTTCAGTCTTGTGCTTCTGAAAGAAAATAGAAGCGACCAAAATGCAGCTCCTCCAACTTCCCAGGCTCAGAGGTACAAGCCCGCCCGCCTGCCCTGTGCCAGGACCCCACCCGCTCCATCAAAGGCCGGTCTCTCCTCCCACCTTCACAGACATTTTGCTCCATCCTTTGTCTCCTTCGTTCTCTCTCCTTTCTGGATCCTTCCCATCAGTATTTAAACACGCTCTAGTGTTCTTCTAGACGCCACAGATCTCATTTGCTATCATGCTAATTCATGTGACTCTAATCCCTTTCACAGCAAAGCCTCTTAAGAGAACTTTCTACACACACAGACCTCCAGTCACTCACCTCTCCATCTAATGACTCCTGTCCCCTTCCCCCGCCTTCTACAGAATTGCCCTTGCTGGAGTACCAGCTAACCTCCACATTGTCGAATTCCATGGGTACCTTTCCAGTCACCATCTCTTTGGCCCTCACGAGCATTGAACTCTGCACACTCTCTCTGTGTTGAAGCCCAGTCTTGCGTTGGCTTCCTTGATAACCACAGCCTCTTACTGACTCCCCTTTGCCTCTCTTGCCTGCCCTTCTCAGTCTCTTTTGCTGCTTTGTTTCTCTCCTGGGCCACTACCCTTTTCATTCTGAACGCGTTTTTCAGGAAACTTCATTCGCTTCCATGACTTCAGGTGGCTGTGCTTGTAAAATATGCTAACAAATAAAATAGAAAAATGGTGGGAATTTATAAAACTGTAAAAAAAAATAGAGTTCTCCCTTTTCTTCTGTTTTTTAATAATTAATAATATGTCTCTACTGCATCATATATTTGAACAATACTTGTGTTTTGAAAGCATCTTTGCATAGATATAAACATGTTTCAAACTGGAAACGACACATGGGAGCCTCGCTGAGTACAGCCCCCTTCGTTCTGTAGATGCAGAAACTGAAATACAGAGAGATTAAGTACTTTTTTCTAGAGTCACACAGCTGCTTTGTGTCTTATTTGAACCTCCATGAGGGCATGTGCACTTCTTAACTATTTGAGAGATGAGAAAGCTGAGGTTCTGAGAGTTTGAATTTTTCCCATTTGCATAGCTAGAACTGGAACTCAGGTAACCTAGTTTCCAGGCTGCTGGCATGCTCCGTACTGCTTCTCTGCGTTCCTAGGATTGGTACAATTAAATTATATCCAAAATTAATTAAATTATATTTAAAAACTGAGATTGTCTTTAAAAAGAGAGAGGCAAACACACAACAACAACTGCAGCGTGGACCATTACAGCACGGCCTGATTATGAGGAAGAGTAAGAAGTTAGGAGGAATTTCACATGATAAAAATTCTAAGTGTTTATCTAAAGACTGAGGTAGATAGGTAGGGAGGTAGGCAGGTAGGTTGGTTTTTTAAATGTACCTGCTGATTACTGGTGAACTGATACCACAGTGATCGATGCATTTCTCCCTGATGTTCTTCAATAAGGGAGAATAAGTTTAGGAGTGATGACCCCTAACTTCTCCTTTGGTTATTGGGGTTTCCACATAAACCTCAGTGTGCTCTGATTAGCTAATTCTACTTTGACTTGGCAGAATGGGTGGGTTAAGGGATGAGGCGTTTCATAAACCTCAATGAATATGCCTTTATGCAGGTAGATTGTACGGGGTGCTGTAGCAAGAGCTGTTTGAGCACAGACGAAGGTCTCTCCGTGTCAGCTATCACCTAATCCCCTTGTCTCCAGCTCAGCACCCCTCCTGCTGTTCCTTCTGCCTGAAATCCCCAGCCACATGGACTGCCCACCTCTTTCTCTTCCTTCAAGATTCTTCTTGGGCATTGCCTCTTCCAGGAAGCTTTCCCTGATACTTGCCCCCAGAAACTAACACAACATTGTAAATCAACTCTACTTCTATATATATCTATATAAAAGATTTAGCTCACTTTCACTTTCCCATCCCTACTGTATGATACACAGTTAACCTCTCCCTCCCCCCGCTATATGATTTACACATCCTCTCAATAAATTTGTCCTGGGATTTTGGTTAAACCAGCGTTCGTATTGTGATGAGTATCAACCAGAAGAATCACGTAGTGTACTTAAATTCCATTTTTGCCAGTCATGCCCCTTGATTTTCAGGTAAAGAAAGCTAAGAGGAGATAAGTAACTTTGGCCAAAACCATTTCACCAGTTAGTACCAGAACCAAGATCAAAAGCCAGTCTTCTAATTTCCAGTAAAATGCTTTTTTCCATGACATCGAGCTGCCTCTCCAAAAAATTTTTTTAAGTTTAGTCTTAGTGAATCAATTTGAAGAAAAACCAAACTTTTACATGATTATATCAAAATATTCTTTACACTTCTCTTTTATTTTACTCAAATTGATTTCCATGACAGCTCGTATTTCCTATAAACTAGGATCAAAGTAAATGTAGATAAGGATCCCTGTGTAAAGAATTTAGAACTAGAAAGAACTTAGTCTGGTTTTCCACTTTGAAAATGAGTAAAACTGAGGCCCAGAAAGGTTGAATGATTTGCTCAGCATCACACAGCAAGGGAGGGGCCACACCGGGCTGAAATCCGGCTTCAGCCAGCAGGCCAGTCCTCAGTCTGCTGCGTACCACCCTCCTCTGAAACACTACTTAATTCCTCTCAGGCGCTTTCTTTCATTTAAAATCTGTCTCTTACAGATGCCTGATCTCATTCTCTATCTACATTAAACTTACTCATCCCTAAAAATGACATTAAGGAGTCAAAATAAGTCGGAAGTGGGGTATAAAGCGTGTCTCTTAAAACCAGGGTTCTGAGAAGCTACTGTGCTCGGCTGCACAACTAGAACACTACACTGTGTTAGCAACTGGGGTACGTGATGTCAGTGGAAGGGGACAGGGTGAAAACATTCCTAAGCGTCATACAGCATTAGAGTCACACCACAGAAGTCAGCACAGACACTGGGAGGACGCAGGGGACGTCTGGCTGCCACTCGCTCACCCCAGTTCAGCCCCAGGGCCCCAGGTTAATTTAGGGTCTCTGTACTTTGTCTTACGTTCTCTCCTCTTCCCTCCGATGACCCGTTTCATTGCCAGGTGGCCAGGTCACGGCCACACATACACAGCTTCACATCTGGAGTCCTCAGATGGGGGCACAGAGCGAGATGAGTGGGGTTGGGGCCCAGGGAGAGGGGGCGAGCCACGTGAGACAAAATGCGGAGGGAACTCGCTGGGAGGGCAGCCGGGGCTCTGTCCTGTAAGGAGTGTGAGCTCCAGGGTGTAAACAGGAAACAGGCAGAGTCACACTGTCGAAGAAACTGGAGAACTCACACAAAAGAGAAAAATGACAAACTCACTTATGTTTGATTATATAAACCCCTCACCAATTACAATCATTCTAGGAGTCGTTTGTGTCTAATTACCATGTAGCTCAATATCAACGATACATAACATAATTTGTGTCATAACTATGGCCTACATTTCATTAAAAAGCTTTACCCTCTGGTATTCAGTGTTCTAAGTTTGTTGCTCACAAAGAGCCTTCACAATCTAAAATTAAAAGAATATCTTGCAAAGCAAAACCCAATGGTATTCTTTTCTCCTCTCCCAAATGTCCTGCTTTCCAGTTTGCCTCCTTCGGTTCCAGGAGAGCAGTTGTCAGGCTTCCGTATACTCTTGGTGACATATACCCCGCTGGAGCCATTCTGCAGCTTTGGAATGGCCACAGAGGCAGTGCCTGTCGTGCCGCCGTTCACTTATTCACCACACATTTACTGAGCTTCTGCGATACGCAAAGACCAGGTGCTAAAGCTGATACGAAGAATAAGACCCAGTCCTGCCCTCACAGTATAGAACTGATGCCACTTTGTATATGTGGCCACATTTTCCAGTGCACAGCCCGTAGCACTGATTTTTATCACTTAAAGAAATATTTTCTTTAAAAATGTATGTGCATGTATGCATACAATAAATGCATACATTCCAGCTATTCAGTGTATGTATGTTGCCCACACGCTAAGTGGTGTTTTATACTCTCAGTCCATTTGAGCTAGTTCAGCAGCCTGGAAGGGTCCCTCACCCAGTGAGCTTAGAACAGAACCATAATTGCTCCCAGCCGGTGAGTGACCTACCACATTCTCCTGAACTCTGTGTATGTGCAGTGCATATGGCTTATTTCTCTACGGCCTCTCTTTATGCCAGTGTTTTGTATTCTGGTTAATAGTTTTGACTCATCATGGTTGTCAAAAAGTGTGGGAGACCAGGGGATAACGGGGGGAGGGATAACTTGAGAGATTGGGATTGACATATACACACTACTATATATGAAATAGATAACTAATAAGAACCTGCTGTATAGCGCAGGGAACTCTACTCAATACTCTATCATGGCTTATATGGGAAAAGAATCAAAAACAAAAAAAGGAATGGATATATGTTTATGTATAACTGATTCACTTTGCTGTACACCTGAAACTAACACAACATTGTAAATCCACTATACTCCAATAAAAATTGGGAAAAAAAAGTGTGGGAGAATGCTGGGCCTCCTGGAAGCAAAGAAAGACTGTCTCGCTCGATGTGAAAACACAGGTTTTACAAGAACTCCATGTGTCTTGAGGAAATGGTTGAGGAAACTCAGGGTAAACATCAGTAGACAATGACTTCATAAACATTTAGAGTCTGAGATGATGAACCAACAATGGTATGAAGAATAGCTGGAAGAAATGATGGCTGGTGACATAACCTGACTTTAGCATAAACAAAACAGAAAACCATTTGCCAGTGTTTGATGATGGAAATACCTCTCCATGGGGAGGACGCTATGATAACTTGTCCAGCACTGATTCAGTTAGCATTCCTATTTTCAGAAAAGAATTCCTCCACGCTAAATGTGTTTGCATGGAGTTGTACTCAGTGCTTTCAAGAATTTTTAGAACCTGGGTCTTATTAAAACCCCCTTTCGCTTCTCCCCACCCTAGTGGTAGGATGGCTTTTCTACCCACGCTTCCTTTTCCTAGCTACACTTAGCACCTCAGAGAATTCTGTTGACAGGGGAAACACAATAGTTTTAAAAACTGCCAAGTATGGGCTTCCCTGGTGGCGCAGTGGTTGAGAGTCCGCCTGCTGATGCAGGGGACACGGGTTCGTGCCCCGGTCTGGGAAGATCCCACATGCCGCGGAGCGGCTGGGCCCGTGAGCCGTGGCCGCTGAGCCTGCGCGTCCGGAGCCTGTGCTCCACAACGGGAGAGGCCACAACAGTGAGAGGCCCGCGTACCGCAAAAAAAAAAAAAAAAGAAACTATAAACACGGATAGAGAAATAACATAGGATGCACATAGGGTTGTATTCCAGAACATCACATCAGATAGAAGAAGGAGGGTGTTTGCGGTCACGGTTTCAAATATTTTAAATTATTTACCAAGCACATCACTTGTACCAGAAAACAAAGTATGCATCGTCTCTAGGAGTGTTCACGCAGAAAGGGGGAGAGTAGACAGAATTAGGTTGAGTCTGGGGAGGTGGGCAAAAGGTCCCCTAAGTCAAGAGGGAGGGCTGCTGGTCGACTTGAAGAAGCCTGTGAGAAAGAACAGGAGTCCTTTCTGAACCAGAGGCTCCACCCACTCCATCAGAGCAAGAGCTGCTCTGGGACAAGCCACAGACCGTCCCTTCTGCCTCTCACCTGTAACACCACAATCGCCTCATAAGCATTTGTTTTCAGGGCCAGGGAACAGGCCTAGCGTGCCCCCCCGCCAACCCACTACCCTGTCCCCCACCTCAGACAAAGGAAAGAGGACTTTATTTCCCAATCAAGGGCACTTACAGTGTGAATGCCCTTTGGGTTAATTATTTAGTGCAAATGAATATCAGCTACAGCATAATTGTTTAATATTAATGATCGAAAATCAGATCATCCCCTGCTTTCTTTTTTTTTTGCGGTACGCGGGCCTCTCACTGTTATGGCCTCTCCCGTTGCGGAGCACAGGCTCCAGACGCACAGGCTCAGCGGCCATGGCTCACGGGCGCAGCCGCTCTGCGGCATGTGGGATCTTCCCGGACCAGGTCACAAACCCGTGTCCCCTGCATTGGCAGGCGGACTCCCAACCACTGCGCCACCAGGGAAGCCCCATCCCCTGCTTTTTAAGAATTAGGAGGGATTAAAGAGGGCAGGAAGTCATTGAATATTTGAAAGCGAATGTTGCCACCAGCCAGGGAAAAACTGGAGATAAATTACATACTTGATGGCTTTGCCAGAGATTGAAATTGGGACACATAGAAACTGCCTATGGACAATGGTACTTTTGTCATGCGTTATCGTTGTAGAAGCTGCATGTTGTTTATGAAAACTGGGTAAGGTTTTTTGTTTTGTTTTGTTTTTTAACAAGCTGTCTTCATATGAAAGACCATCATTCCTAGGGTCATGTTATGTGACTTTCATTGTGTCTATGATAGAAATTTCTAACTTTCTAGTGTAGAATAAGAATAATCTCAGACAATAATCTTTTAGGCAGATGTATTCAGTACCTTATTATGGTCTGTATTACCCTGTGCTGTGACTTTGTTCCACTTTATAAAACATCCTCCTGGAAGCAAAGATCCTGTTTCTTGTTATCTCCGTTATCTCAGTGAGTAGTAAATGTGCCATAAACATACACAGAAATGTTTGAATAAGAAAATGAATGAGTGAATGCATTGAATTGCCTGCTAATCATCAAATTGTAGGCAACTGTACTGATATTATTATGACAGTTTTCGATGTCAGAAAATTTAAAGCACATCTTCTGGAAGTAGGACATCCTCCAAAGATCAAGACCGTGGCTTCTGCCCTGCTGCCTCTCATTCATCCTGTAATGAATGAATCAATTAGTTTGCATGCAGTAGACCCCAAGTAGCAGAAAACCCAACTCACAGTACCTTAAACTAAGGACATTTCTTATTTGCTGATGTAGAAGACCAGAAGCAAGTGACTCCGTGGCTGGTTCAGCAGCTCAGCGGTGTCATCAGGGACATAGCCTCCTCCATCCTCCCCTCTGCCACCTTCTTCTCATTGCCACATGGTCACCAGATGGAGACCACAGCACTAAGCATCACATTCTCACGCCGTGTGCCAAGGCAACAAGCGCATGTATGTTGCAAGGGAGGGGAGGGCGGTCCATCCAGGGCAATGAAAGAGCTCTTGACATGAGAGGAAAATCTTTCCCGGAAACCTCCTGATTTTCTCACATCTCGGGTCGCCTACCTTCCCCTAGATCAATCAGTGGCAGAGGGGAATGGGGTGGCCGGGCTTCATCCCAGCTAACCGTGGTGCATCTGACTTCTGTTTAAAAGGGAGAAAGAGGGAGTGGACGTTGGGGAGGCAGCTAGAAGCATCTGCTGTGCCACACCTAGTCTCCAGCTGGAAAATAAGAATAAGCTGTGTTGTCCAGTCAGTCCTCCAAGAAGTAACTTTCCCTCCAAGATTGTATTCTGGCTATTTATGTCATTTTACTGATGGTTTTTAAAAATCATGAGTTTGAGGAGGAGCCTGAAATATATGGGCCTTGCCTAGAAGGGCTTTCATGAGTCATGTCCCTTCCCTGCTCTGGCTTTGGGTTGCTTTACTCTGGGACATTTTTATGAGTTATAATTTACAAGCTCCATGTTTTTTCCATTTTGATTCATCTGAAAGAGGATAACAGTTCTTATGATTATAGCACGCTTATCTAAAAGGAAGTAGGTTGTGTCAGCTGTGAGTGAGAAACACGTCAAAGGCCTTAGCACGTGTATCCATTTGCATCAACAGTTGGTAAGAGTCCACAATACTTTGTGGTTTGGGAAAAATTTTGATCCATTTAAGTGAATACATTAAAGTCTATTTCAGTAACTGGATTGACTCACTTGAGCTCTTTCTAGATGAAACCAACCCTCGAAGGAAATGCATTCCAAGTCCTTCCAAAACACATCCTTCAAAGAATTCAGCAGTTTATCAACTTGAATGGCCAGAGGCTCTATAGCATCCTCTGTCCCTAGGAAACAAGCTTCCTCAAATAATAGGCCTTCCCTAGTATCTGTTCTAGTTTCTGTCCTGCGTTGGACTTTCCTAGACTTCCTGCCTTGTAACTTTTATGAGTCATTGTCAGTTCACGTAAGAGACTCCCTAAAATGCTTTGGAAACCGCTTGTCAGCTGAGTTCCTCCCATCCACCTAGAGAAATAGACTCGTGTGAGTATAATGGCATTCATAAAATGACACAGAATTAGATAAACTCCCCAAATGCCTCACTTTTGAGTATTTCTCTGGAATAAATCAGGTTTGGGCCGATGATTGTTTTTGTCAAGCATTTGTCAATTTTGAAACATGTCTAGACTCCCATTCGGGGTTGGTGTGGGGCTGACTCGTTGTGAGCCACGCCATTCCCCAGCAGGTGGCCTGGAAGACACACAGGTGGCAAAGAGCACACCAGTTCCTTTCTGCCCAGAAAGTTCATAGCGAATTTTCTGCCTCCCTGAAGGCCCATTAGAGGTGTCTTTGCAATGTTAAGAGTGTGATTTTGGAGGTAGCTGAGGGGGGCCATTTGACAGGCTTTTTCTTTTGCCTTGTGCTGTCATTTTTAGTACTTCTTAAAAGGCTATTCTCTTACAGCAGAATAACTGAATTGTGAAATGTCTGAAGGAGATTGATTTTTGATGAAAGTAAAGTTACTAGACACATAGGACTTTGCTTTCTATACCTCTTCTGAGGTTCTTTCATTTATTTATTTATTTGTTTATTCATTTATTTATTTTTTATTGATTTACAATGTGTTAATTTCTGCTGTATAGCAAAGTGTCTCATTTATACATATATATACATTGTTTTTTATATTCTTTTCCATTATGGTTTATCTCAGGATATTGAATATAGTTCTTTGTGCTATACAGTAGGACCTTGTTGTTTATCCATTCTTCTATTTATTTTTAATAAATAGTATACACACACACATACCCTAAAGTGAGGAAAGGTGTTCAGAACAGTTATTCCAATAATGCTGTCATTGCCCAGACCATTTTTGGAACTTCATCTTTAAGAATTGGCTTGTAGAAGTATCTCAACTCTTATAAAGCAAACTAGTCTCATTATTGTATAATTGCGCCTGGTTTTGACTAACATCCCTTATTTACCACATTTTGAATCGTTGAATCAGCTAGAGCATGTCAATGGTAGGTGGAATGGAAGAAATTATTTAGTTGAACCCACTTAGTTTCTGATGAGAAGGTTGAGGCCCAGAGAAGTTAATTGACTTTCCAAACGGTACAAAGCAAATTAGCAAATAGTTCATACCAGAAATCGGCTCCAAGTATCCTTTAGCTATTTATTAAAAATCAAATCTATTTTTAAAGAATACAAAATGGCCACCATTAAAGATATTCAAATAGAATCTGCTGTGGATTCCGCAGATCCTTCCAGAAACAGTCCAGAAGTATTTTGAGCAGCATTATTGTAATAAATGTGTCTTTATGTATGAAAAATAAGCTTACCATCTTATTATAATAAACGTATTTCCATATGTAAGTTCCATATGTTTGTTTAAAAAAAATCAGTTAGACTGTAGTCATAACTTTTCTATAGATTTCTTAAAATGACAACAGAATAAAACTCTATCGCAATTTTGAAATGTTTCTTGTTTTTCTCATTTCTCACGGGAAACATCTATAAGATACCGCTAAGATAACCAAACATTATCTCCCGGGCTGAGGCAAGCTTGTCCTTGTGCTGTGCTGTCTGATGAGATACCTGCTGGCTACATGTAATTTAAACTTGAATTTTAGTTAATTAAGTAAGACTTAAAAATCACATCCTCGAGTGCTCAATAGCCACATTGGGCTAAAAGCGACCATGTTAGACATCTCAGTTATATATATTTCCATCAACACAGAAAATTTTCTTGGTTAGCGCTGGTCTAGAATTCGCATAGTCAGTATACTTATTTTAATTTACTGATTATCTCTTACACTGCCTCTAGAAAAGCTGGAAAGTGGTGGCAAGTTTGGGGGACAGTATTTTAAATGCTTATTTGTTCTCTAAATGTTGCTAGCTATGCTGCATAGTTTAATTTTTAAAAAGAAGAAAAAAATTATTTTCACCCATTTTTTCGAGCATGATTATATGTGTGGAATTCATATCAATTGTCATGTCCTGGCTGCAAAATTTTAAAGTATGCTGAAGTTATGGCAAAAACTCTGTTAATGATGCCAAAGCTAAGGGTAGAAAGATCTGGTTAATTAAAATCTCTTTATGATGTCATAACATTTGAAATGAACTAGTCCGGACATAAGACAATGGAAGTTAAGTTGAATGCGTTCTTAATAGCCATTTTATTTGCAAAGGCCTTAAATTATCTACCTATCTTCGTTAATTCTAACCTCCAGAATGAAAAGTCCAGTTGCTAGCAAGGATTGGGTCAGCTCTCAAGACTGACCTGGCATCATGCTACAGGTCTATTTGCAGGCTCTCCTGTTCCACTGTAAGCAATTTGAGGGCAGTGACCAATCCTCCATGGCTTTCGTTGGCCCCATGGTAGTTCAAATGAAGTCTTGCCAATACATTTCCCGTTAAGTGTTATTTGAACAAATAAATAAATGTTGGATCTGGTCTGCCTTGAAAATCATTATATTTGGGAGCAGGCTCATAGAGCACATGGATATATGGCTGCTTCAAGTTCTTTTCACTGTGGAGTAATATCTACTGAGCTGACTGCTAGGATGGAATTCCTGCGTGGTTATCAGTCCTTTTGGTGAATCTGTGCCGAATTAAATTAAGGACCAATGAATGAGCCACAGGCTCTCTAAGAGGAAAGCTAGTGCTGCGTATTCTGTTGAATTTGCAGGAATAGTAAATCCAGTTTCAAAATCGAGATGAACTAGGAGAGCTATAAATACCGTAATAAAATCAGAGTGGGTCCAGGAAATAAGCAGTTTTCAGTGTCTGTGTGTATAACATATATCACTGAAGCACACAAAGATACATTTTCTGTTTTTCTTTTCCACATATTTTATATAAAGTGGCATTTCTCTGAGGAATGGGATTTCTTGGAAAATTAAATAGGTAAATGTATATCTGCTGTGACTTGGCTGGACCAGCTGGGCAGTGATCCTTTTAAACCATTGAGAGCTCTCTCAGTCAGTCTCTGGAGAGATCCATTTCCCCTGCTTCCGGTGGGTCTTGTTCTTTATGTAAATGCTCAAGGCATACTCTGCGCTAGAAGAATTCTGAAGCTGTAACCCAGTCCAGCACCTTTTCTTTAAAGAATATTTTTTAAAATTAAACTTGTCTCCTTCCCAACTAAATGGTTGTAAAATCCGGTGAAACTTTTGCCAGACATTAACAGCATCTGTTGTGTCCTGTGGCCTGAGGTTACGCCATACCTTAAGGACTTAGGGGGAAACAATTCTTTCTGTCCTGCAGCTCCTGGTGTTGGTCACGGAGAATGATAATGTCTTATTTCTTCATTTTTAGATAACAATCAACAGAGAGAGCGGTGAAGACGTGAGTTCCCCCAAACACGGCAAGGAGGACCCAGACAACATGCCGCATGTGGGCGGCAATACTTGGGCTGGCGGCACAGGTTCGTAGCGCGGCATTCTCCTGGGTCAGGCTTCCAGAGACTTCGCAAGCCCGTGTGGACATCACAGCAGCCCCAAGAAGGCTCAGGAATCGGCCTGCCTTCTCTGTCTCCCCCGTTAGTCGGCTGGAGTGTGCCTTTGCCCTCTGTCCCAGCGTGACATCAAGACACGGAAAAACCCTGGCATTTGGAGTCCCGCAGACTCTATACCCTGTGACCTAAGACCGTTCTGGTCCTCCCAGGGTTGCTTCATCCATAAAAGGGGCATAATATTAACTGCCTCACAAGCTTGTGACGAGGATTCAATGAGATTATGATTGTAAGGCGCTGAGCTCGAGACCTGGCATGAAGAATGTATTCATTAAAAGTGTTAATCCCCTCTTTTAAATTCCATGCCCTTGGGAATCATGCCAGAAATCGACAGTACATTCTTTCTTGACCAGCTGACTTTGAAAAGAAATGGTCCTGGTCCTCCACATCTCAGAAGTGAGCATGTTGAGGATGCAGGGTTTTGAGATAAGAGGGGTGGTTGTGGTCTGAACCGATGCCTGGGGTCCACTCCTTCCTCTTGGCTGCCCAAAGAGAGCATTGTTCCCACAGCTGCTGCTTTCCTCTTTCCTCTGCGGCAGCTGGAGCAGACACATCTGCAGAGCCGCAGGAATAGGGCCAGACTGTGTGCGCACTGTCTGATCTTATCACGGCCATGAGCGGTGCTGGCATGAGCTCTGTTCTTCGCCTTCCCTGAGGTTGGTCTGTGCCTCTTGGCCTTGACAGCCTCGGGAGGAAATGGGTTTCTGTGTTCGGACAATGTGCTATCAAATCGGCCTGTGGACTCCTTGCCTGCTCTGTTTATTCATCAAGCATCAGCTTGAAAGAAAGGATATTTTGAGAAATGTCCTTTGATCTGGAAGTTAGTGTCAAGCCAGCAAGATTTAATCCATATGGAATGCATTGTGGGACGAGCTGACCAGATGCAGGTTTCCCAGCAGCAGGCTCTTCTGCAGCAGACGTTCTCGCTTGTTATTCAGCTTGTGTCGACTAGCTCACGTATCTGTCCAGGCTGAAGACCCTGCTTTTGCTTCCCCCAGCCTTTATTTTTCAATTTATCAAGGCTCTTTTGCTGCAATTTTTTTTTTCTCTTTGTCACTCTCTTCCCTCAGAATTCTCTATATTGAACTGAGCTCTGACCCAACAACTCATTTGATTCCTTCTTTGTCATCAGAACCCGTCCATTGCCTCTCTCCCCCTTATCTTAACAGATTTAGGATGTTCAAGGTGAGCTTCAAGATTATACCTTGAAGTCTGGACTCTCTGGCAAGCATTTTCATTTAAGAAGTTTAAATTAAAGGCTCTTGGAAGTGGAGGACGTGAAGAACTCTGTCCTCACGCCCTCTCCAACCCCGTATGACTTTGCCAAGGGACCGTGCTTTCCCGTGCTGTCCATCACTCACACCAGCCTCTAAACGGTTGTGGGTCCTTTCCTCATTTCACCAAAAACGATGTCATCTCAGCGCCCTTGAACTTTCAAGCTCTAATTCATGACCCACCCATACCTCCAGGAGGAAAGGAGTCAGGTCCCAGAAACCTGACTCTGTATCTCAACATCATCGTCCAATTACCAGTCCCCTCCACCTATAGGCCGTCCACAAGTGACAGCCAGGAATCACACACATCCAAGATGGAATTTTCCACAAGCAATTTCTAAATAAAAATGAAATAAGATGTGCTGGAATCAGAGGATAAATATACTATAATTAATAGGCTGTTCTCATGGTATTTCCCAAAAGGAAATGACCTACCTGGACTTTGATAAGGGAAGCAGAGTATGCGAGTTCTTGCTTTTAACTTATTACACCACTTAAGCCTTCAAGGGAGAAAAGAAAAATGTAGCATAATTTAACCAACGCCTAAAAACTTTCAAAATTTCCACTTTATGAAACTTAGAAATGACCTCATTCTATGTGACTGGTAGCTGTGTAAATAATAGTAAGAGCAGTCACTTACAGAGTTCTTATTTTGTGCCACATACTGTTCTGAGCATTTTAGCCTCATGACAATCCCATGAAGTAAATAATATTAGTATCCCCATTTTACAGGTGATGAGACTGAGTTACAGAGAAGTTAAGGAACTTCTGTCAAGGACCCATGACTAGTGCATTGGAACCAGGATTCAAACTCAGGCAGTCCGACTTAACTATAGAATAGAGTACTGTACTATATAATACTAGTATACTATACTATACTATATAATACTATAGAATACTGTACTATATACTACTAGTACTATATAATAGAATACTGTACTATATAATACTAGTATACTATACTATACTATGATATAATATTCAATATTATGCTGCCCCTCCAATATTGGATTCTCTTCTCAGTTCCCAAGTTATTTGTGAATGAACAAAAGAAACTGATTACTAGTATTTTAATCATTATAAAGCAGGGGTAATAAACTGGTAGCCCAGGGGCCAAATATGTAGCCAACCTAGCCAATATATGTATTTTGGGGGTCAATGCAGTGTTTTAAAATAATATGAATTTGAATGTATTTAGACAAGGCAAGTCTTCTCTAGTTAGCCAAATTCTCACCACTTCTTATAATATTACCTACCTAATCTTCTAGGCATTTAATTTTAATTAAAAGTTATACAATATTACATAATGCTCATTTTCAAGCATGTAAGCTTGGGTTTATATTTAAAAACTGTCCTGAAGCTGGCAGTGTTTATCTGTTGTCTATTACTCTAAGCTAAAAGTCAAAGTTAGTATAATAATTGGCTTCTAATCTTGGCTCATCCACTGATATGAGGTCATGAGTAGGTGACTTAACCTTTCTGTGCATTATTTTTATCATTTGCAAAACAGAGGAAACAGGATCGATAGCCTGGTCATCTTTCTTTTATTTTAAGGAAAAATGAGGTTACATGTGAGGGAAGAGGAGTGTCGTTCACCGAATTAACAAATATATACTAAGTATTTATGGTGTTCAAGCCTCTTATAGGTACAGAGCTACAAAGATATGTAAAATATAATCCCATTCACACTATAGGTGACAAGAAAAGAAAAATAAATTTTAAAGAATAACAAATAGTGCATAGGAGTATTGACCCCTGTGAGGTAGAGTCATCAGGTGAGGGGTTATGGAATTCGGACTGAGCCCTGAAATCTGTGTGGGATTGGCTGGATGGAGAAGAAGAAAGCGTCCTTGATAGGGGGATGCCCTGTGTTTCCAGAAGAAAGTCATCTGAATGTTTAATTACTAGTTAAGTACAATTAATATACTGCACAGGACTGCCTTAAAGCCATGATCTGACTTCTGTTTTGTGATCTGGATCAGACCAACCACCTGGACTTTCTGGTTTCCTCCCAGGGGGAAGAGACACTGCAGGTCTGGGCGGCAAAGGAGGTCCTTACCGGCTGGATGCAGGCCACGCCGTGTACCAGGTCTCTGAGGCTGAGAAAGATGCAGTTCCTGAGGAAGTGAAGAGAGCTGCGAGAGAGATGGGCCAGAGAGCGTTTCAGCAGAGGTGAGTGGACCCCACTGCATCCGGAGCAGTGTCGGCCACCGTGGTGAAATGTCAGTGGACCCTGAAGTAGACCCCAAATTCGTGTGATTCTATTCCTCATGCAGCAACTTGGACCCACAAACTGAAATCCGTAGCCAGCCCCCTCCCAGTGGAGACAGCCGAGTGAGCATAATCTCCCACCCTTTCTACTCAGGCCCTTTTACATGTATTAATTACATATGGTCATACAGAGGAAGGGCTTGAGCACGTTAGAAAGTAAAACCAAAGATACTTCTCTTCGGAGAAACTAAAGGTCAAATCATTCCATCCACATCTGTTCCCAGGCCACATAGGGAATTCAGATAATGCTGCATGCTGGTCCCTTCCTGCCCTCAGGAATCTTGTGGATTCACGTGGAGACAGGACTAGTGTACACACACGCGCTCACGCTCACACAGCCCCTGGTTAAGTGCTGAAGTCCTGTGGTACGGCAGTGCAGAGAAGGGTAAGGTCCGTGGGCTGATGTGAGGTAAGGTCTGAGCTCAGCCAGTATTTGGACATTCCAGGAAGGGTAGACTAAGGGACCAGAGGCGCCAGGGTAGGATGAGCAGAGTGACTATGGCAGAGAGAGCCAGCTCGCCTATGCAGAATAAAGGGTACCAGCTGGGGGCAGTGGGGAGTGAGGTTGACTGTGGAGGCCCTGTCAGTGGGTGGAGGACTTGAAATCCAGGCCAACCAGCCTGTAGCTTTCAGATGTTCTGGAACCATCCGGAGCCACTTTGATTGGAACCATCTAAAAAATGAGAAGAATCCGCATGATGCTTTCACTAGACATCCACATGTGTTCATCAGCTAAAAGTGAAAAATACCCCAGGAGCAGCAAGATCTCCTTCAGGAGCGAGGGCATAGACAGTGGTCCGGGAGGCAGATTTATACTGCTGTGCTCGGTGAAAGGAGCTGGGTGCAGTTCAGGAAAAGCACACTCCAGGGTATGTGAGTTCCGAAATTCCTCCCACGCAGGACATCTGGTTTTACATTACGTGCTGTGCTTACACATCCTGCAAGTAAACAGTCCAGAACAATGGGGACACAAAAATGCAGGTCCCTCCTGCCACACCCTCAGGAAAGCCTGCAAGGCTTAGGACCCTCACGTACTCAGCAGGTAGATAAGACGAGAGTGTCACTCCCAGCCCTTCTGCTGGCTTCCCCGGAGACCTCAAACAATTAATTTATCGTCACTGGGCGTCAATTTGTTCTTCTGATGGTGACTCCCTTCTCCCTTCCTCTCAGAGAGGCTATGAAGACAAATCACTATGTTAGGAATGAAAGCAGTTTAAACTTCTCAAAAAAAGGATGGGAGGGATCCTATAATACAAGGTCTTGTTAGAATTAAAATATGGCTCTACGTTTCATATAAACAATAAATATTTATTTAGGAAAAGAACCAAATAATTAGATACACATCATCATCTCCTCCCCAAATGATGAGTTCCTATTGTCTCCACGCTGAAAACCTCACAAGTCCTGTCTCAATTTTTGTGTAAGCAGACAAATGGATAGAGGAGTTCACAGGGAGAGAAAAGGACCTGTAAGTAGTGATGGGGTAGAAGTACACGAGCCCTTCTCTGATTTCCATGATAAGGGTGAGGAATCTGGTTCTATTAAGGACCATCGCGCCACCGGGGAAAGAAAGTAAGGAGCATCTGTAATAATAAGGCAACTAAATTTAGTGGCTATAAGGGAGGGAAGAGAAAAAGTGGAGAAGGGAATGAGAAAACCAGACACCTCTACTAAGCGCTGCAGAGAAGAATCTAAGTCCGCGTGAAAGAATACTGGAAGGTGGTTGAAATACAGAGGAGATGGACAAGGGGATGAGAAAGGAGAAGATGAAATAAAAGCACATGGAGACCCTGAGAAAGACAGAAAACACACAGAAAAATGTTGCTTTCTACTTTCGTGTAGTAACGGTCCTATTTGATGGGTATTCAATTTAGTACCTGCTAAAGAGTTTTCTTAAACTTTTTATTATGAAACTTTTTAAACATAAACAAAAGTAGAGAGTAATGTATAATGAACCCTGTGGACCTGTTCCCTCAACCTCAGGAAGAGAAATCTGATTCCATTCCGAGTCCTTGAAGCTAATGCAAGATTTTCTATCTTTTCATCGTAAATATTTCAGAGTGTGTCTCTGAAATATTTTACTTAAAAAAAATAAAAATACAAAACTATTATCAGGTCTTTAAAAAGTAGTCATTCTTCACTGTCATCCAATAGTTTTGGATGCTTTAGTTGTAAAGCTATTTTGCAATTTTAGGTATATGCAGAATGAGGTCAAGTCCCTGCATTTGTGCTTTTGTAGCACCCTGCACCTTTTCTCCATGGCTCTTAGCACTTTTTCCCATAGTGTTATTATTTGTGTGAATAGCTTATTTCTTCTCCACTGACTTCAAGTTCGTTGAGGGCAGGATATTTTGCCCTCTAGTATATCCCCAGTACCCGCGCCCAGAACCTGGTACCTGGCAAGCACATACGTATTTGTGGCATGAATAATACACACGTGCATACAAGTAATGGTATCACCCTTTCACACTTAATTCAAAGACTGGCTAAAACCAGACTGACAGCCAGGCCTATCCATCAGCCTAGAGGTCTATCATATTGCCTCAAAGAGCCTAATTCTACTGATGGGTTCTTGATATTGTCAACATAATATTTACTTAGCGTTCATTTGTATCCGGATTTCAGCTAGATAGTGGTTCCTACATATCAAGAATTGCTTAACTCAGGAAGAGGAGCAGGTGGACAAGGGTAAGACATGTATAAAGCAGAACAGAGATAGTAAACCAATAAAACAAGAATGAAATAGATGGCGAGGTACTTTTACATGCTTGGAAAAGCGTTTAAGGTGGACACCAACTGTGGAAACTGTACCCACTACCATTTGCAAAACTAATCAGCCCTACACACTAGATTTCAGCTTGTGTTTGTTTTCCTCATAATTGATCCAAAAATGACCTATACGAAAAAGTAAAATGAGAACTAAAATTCCCAGACTCTTACGTAACAATAAATATACCCTTTAAGAATATACTGTGCCAACAAAGTGCAGTCAGTCCGCATAGATTACTAGGATGTGAAGCAGCTGTGCCCTGAAGTTTTGATCAGGGTTAAAGCAGCAGAAAGACCTATTTTCAGCTAGCTTTGTGGGTTTGAGAGTATTTGCACTGAGAGTCTTGTCTCAAACAGAGGCTAAAATGTCCTATTTTCTTTCACTGCTCCCTGCTTCGGTCTTCATCTTTCAGAATGTTATCAGCTTTGAACACCTTGTAGGTGATTTTTGTGAAAGCTGACACAGCTTGGAATATGATTTCCAGATCTCTTAATTAGAGCAGCATGTGGTGTGTTTTGGGTGCAACACAATCGTGCCAGAGGTATCCCTATAACTGGAGTTAATTCTGATCTCTCTACAATGACCAGTCTGCCGGAGGTGACTTACTAACTGCCTGGCTCCTTCCTTGATGTGTGTGTGTGTGTGTGTGTGCGCGCGCGCGTGTGTGTGTGTGTGTGTGTGTGTGTGTGTGTTTCGCCTGCTAAGCACAAGCTATGCCTACATTTTTTTTCTAATCTCCCTTCATTGGAAAAGTACTAATCTCCCTTCTTTGGGAGAGAGAGCACATTAGCCTCCCAGGTATGAAGGGGTTGGTAGCATGTCCTGCAGTGTCATTGTGCCCAGCTTCTGTCAGGCCTGATACTTGAGACATACCTTAATCTAATGAAAATTTATAGAGACGTTTAAGAGATTGCCAAAACTAAACATAAGAGGCATTGTTAGGAGGTCAAGTCCTATACACATATTCCTTTTCATCCTTCAGAGCAGAGAGTAACTTAGACCTAGAAGGACACCTTGGCATGTCACCTCAGGAAACAACCATGCAGATATTATTTACTTTTCAGGTATTTACCTTTTGATAGCCAGTGTTTTCAAAAGTGCTATCCAACAGCATTTATTGAATGCCACGGGGTGCCAGGGTTCGTGCTGGTACTGGAGATTCTAAGAAAAAATAAGACATGTTCCTTACCCCAGAGGATTAGAAGAGAAAAAATGAGAGTACGTCACATGTAGTAAAGGTATTTTTCATTAAATTTTTGGCTCAGGTATACACTCACGTGTGTGTACATGCATTTTCGTTTACTGGATCTCAATATAAAGCTTATTTGCTACTGTGGAAAATAAAGTTTGAAAAACACTATGATAGGGCAGAATAGACATATGTATTAAAAGCAATGAAGTTTATAGGTTCCATAGCAGATAGCTGTGGAAGATAATGTGAAAGAGAATGATCGTGAAGGGATTGAGCCAGACTTCATAGGATGTAAACTTTGAGCCGGGTCTTGACACCTGAGGTGGCATTAGCTAACCCAGCCGGGTGGTAGGGCAGGAATTGCATATCTGCCCTCATGGTCTAAGCCTAACATTATGTGATTCTAATAAGCCTTTAGTGCTCTGCCCTGTAATGGGTGGATTCTTCCCAGCGCTTGGCCAGACAGGGAGGAATAGAGACCATTCATCCTCATTGAGCATTTGGGGGTTCTGTTCCAGCCCAAGGCAATAAAACTATACTCCTGATAAGAGTTTCAGCTCTGCACCTAGGAACCATATCTCCAACATCGTGTACATGCACACACACACACACACACACACACAGAGAGAGAGAGAGAGCAGCTTAGAATACTGTGCTGTGGTTAGGCTTTTGAGATATGCATTCATCATTCCCTGTCCTAGTATTAGTACCCTTTACATTTATAGAAATTTGTAGAAATGTGTATTATGGATGGAACACTGTAAAACCTTCTACTTATAATTAGTTTAAGATGCTGCATTTTAAATAATTGAGTCTTATTTGTATTTCAGTCACTCATATCAATTTATTTTGAGCATCTGTTATGCTAGGGATCATGGTAGGCACCGTGCAGTCTTTCTCATCTAAAGATGAGAAAGACTAAAGGAGCAAAGAGTTCAGCTGGGGAGACAGGAAGCAGACAACTATAGCATAGGTAGCAATGCTCTGACAGAGAAAAGCATGAAGTGATTCGAGAGCACAGAAGACAAATCTGAAGATCAGAGCAGGCTTCCTGGAGGAGGTGACCATTGATATGAGCCTTGAAGAGTTCATGGAAGTTAGTAGGCAAAGAAGCAGGGAAAGGCACTCTGGGTGGGAGAGAAGCCCATGCAGGGGCTCAGGGACAAGGGCACACAGTGGGTTGAGGAAACTGCAAGTGGGCTGGCAGGGCTGCAGCAGAAGCAAAGAATGAAAAATGGTACAAAGGAGCACTGTCCTGGGAGGACAGAATTTCAATGCCACGATAATATTCAAACACAATTATCCTCTTAAAAGTACACAGTCGATTTCAGAAAACTCCTGTATTTTACATAGCAACACATTTATTTACATTCTCTGGGCCTGAACTGTTATCATGATCAACCAAATATATGTCCTTGGTCTTAAAAAGCAACCCATGGGATCTCTCTAGGAATCTGCCACACGAACTGACCATCTGCCAGCACCACGACACGTGTTTGGGATACAGCAGCAGCGTGCTGCAGAGCTGAGTCATACTGGCTCGTATGAGCCAGCCGCACATTTCTCCCTAACTCAGTGCTCAGGGGCCTCACTATTGACAGCTTAACATCAGCCACCACAGACATCAACAAACACTACAAATCAGGCCTGCTTTTGCCTCTGCAGGGCGACTTAACCATTTCCTAGGGCATCACTGCACACACATTCCTCTCTTTTGAAACATGAGCTGGAGACATCACTTCTTGCTTTTTTTCCTCAAAGGCCTCCTGAGTTACCGAGGAGTTTGCTACAGTTCTTAGCAGTAGATGAATGGAAGTAAAAGAGGCACAGGTACAGGCTTTCAGCTGTTGTCTTTTTTGCCCTCTGGTTTTAGGTTAAAGGAGATCCAAATGAGTGAATACGATGCTGCAACCTATGAAAGGTTTTCAGGGGCTGTTCGACGGCAGGTGCACTCCCTCCGAATTATCCTGGATAATTTACAGGTAATCAACATGTATGGGCCAAGAAAATAATCTGGGCCCCAAACTAGGCCCACCCCAAAGCTATTGGAGAAAGTTATCTGAACCCTAATCAGCCAGTCCAAAAATATTAGTCAATGCCAAAATGTTTGCATAAAACTGTGGGTCACTCTATGGCTTTCTTAGTTCAATTTGTCAGGTAAAAATATTTGACCTCACCTTTCCTCCTGTCCAGGAAGCAGTAATTTAACCAGTGACTCTAAAAGGCATCAGACTTCCTGATTCTCCTCATCTAGATCTATGAGTGTCCCATCTCTACTAGAAATCCACAGATAGAATTCTCTCCCTACACATCATTTTGTTGTGAATGACTCTCCCAGGCAATGACAGGAACATTTTGGGTCATCCAAGCTGTGCATCCCCTGTGCACCCTGACCCCTCCTCCCCTGGTCCCCACATTGCCAGCCTCTTTGCAGTTTCATAGGCTAGTCGTCTCAGAACTAGTTCATGTCGCTATTGCCCCTAAAAATATTAAGATGCTTCAGTATTTCTTTTTTTTTAATATTAAGTTGTTTTTGCATTTGATTTATAAGATAAACACCTCATGACAGAGTCTGTAAAAAGCATGTCTGTATTATCTGTGATAACAGAGACTAGTAAGACATTTAGCATTATTAATAAGATTTCAGAGGATAAATTTTAAATGAACAAACTGCTTTCGAATCCATTAGAAGCATAAGATGCTTCAATATTTCTTAAGCAAAGATTTGTTATTTGAAGATTTTACACTTAAGATTGTGTTCTGACCAATTTGCACACATAATTAAGGAAGGGCTAAGTATTCTGAAAAATCACAAACTATGTAAGATTGTTTTGCCTGAAGAGAGAGAGAAGCCACATTTCGGGGAGAAGGGGCAGGGTTAGGAGCCAGGCTGTGGTGTGCTTCTCCGTTCTACTCTGGAATCTTCTGTCCTTTCCTTTGAAGTTCATGGCCTTCAGTTATGCCCTTTCCCTCTTTGGTTCTTTTGGGGGGAAGTTTTATTATTATTTGCTAGTTATTGGAGGTAAGAAGTTTTCATTATGCACTTTTAATCTACCATTTCAACCTCAAACTCTGAGAAAGCCTCATTTCTAAATAGATCTAAACTACATCAGGAGATTAGGAAAAGTTACATCACTTCCAAAGGGTAAGGCAGGAGAAAGGTCTTTATAATGATTAATTAGATGCCTAATTTCAAAATCTAGGGAGTGTAAGACTTAAGTCATTTGCTTTAAAAAAATCCACATACAGTTATTTAAGATAAAACAGCATAAGATTTTGTATAAATTATGTGAACAACATAATATCGAATGATTGGATTTTCTTCCATAGTCACTCACTTAAAAGTACCCATTTCCCTGAACACTGAGGGCAACTTCTGGGTGAGCTCTGAGCTCCAGGGCAAGACAGTAGGCAAATAAGACCCAAAATGAGTGGCTCACAGGAGATGAGGGTTATGGGAGGTGTGGTGCTGGTACTAAGACTGAAGAGTGAGTACAGTCCCATCATTAGTTCATTTCTTAAGTTCTTGATGGGATAGAAAAATAAAATGCAGGGCTCCCCTGGTGACGCTGTGGTTAAGAATCTGCCTGCCAGTGCTGGGGACACGGGTTCGAGCCCTGGTCCGGGAAGATTCCCACATGCTGCAGAGCAACTAAGCCCGTGCACCACAACTACGGAAGCCCAGGCGCCTAGAGCCTGTGCTCCGCAACAAGGGAAGCCACCGCAATGAGAAGCCCGCGCACCGCAACGAAGAGTAGCCCCCGCTCGCGCAACCAGAGAGAGCCCGCACGCATCAACAAAGACCCAATGCAGCCATAAATAAATAAATTTATTGAAAAAAGAAAAGAAAAAGAAAATGCAGTCCCTGCTCTCAAAGAAGGAACTTCAAGAAGACAAGCAAACAGTTTCCTAAGGTCTGTAGAGAAGTATGTGCATGATTCTATGGGATGAATGAGAAAAGGCTTCACCGAGGATGCAATGCTTGAGTTCACTCTTAAAAGAGGCTGAGGAATTTTCCAGGTGGTTGAGGAGTGAGGGCATTCCAGACACAGGACACGGCACATACAAGTGCACAGAGGCATGAGAGAGCACAGTGAGTTCAGAGAATAGCACATTATGAGTTCAGAGAATAGCACGTTATGCAGTGTGACTGAGAAGACCGTGTATGTGGTGGGGGACAAATGGCAAGGGAGAAGGCTGGCACAGTTGTAAGGACCAGATGGTGATCTGGCCCTGGATGCCATGCGAACTTGCACACAACATTGGGTTTGACCCGGTGGACAAACAGGCCATTGGAGGATTCACAGTACTAGGAAGAGATACAAGAATACATTTTTAATTGAAGGAATCAAAATCCTCATCTGATATTAGTTAATACCTTGATTGATATTCATTGGGCACCATGCTATAGTTACTTTTACAAACATCAATGCATTTAATCCTCACATCAACCCTTTAAGATAAATGATACTATGTTTACAAGATCAGTCAAAGGAAGAAAAGTCAGGCCCAGTGCTGGGACTTCTTAAAATAGGACACCAGTTAAACCTGGGTTAGGATTAGGGTCAACATTAAGGAATGACTCTTCTGGGAAACACCACAGCAATGAGACCAGTATCAGAAAACCATGTTTAGTTTTGCTTCCAGCTTGCAAAGAGAGAAATGCAAGAAAATTGTGAAGGACTCAAAGAAAGGCAGCAGATAAGACTAAATAGATGGAAAAGATTTTTTTTTTTTGGAACCAAAAAAAAAAATCTGTAAACGTATTAGGGTTAATAACTTTCTAAATACCCTCAAATGTAGTAAATAATTGTCTCAGGGAAGTTTTCATTCTCTTCTCCCCTGGAAATCTGAAAAAGAGAAAACAGGCTTAAATAATGGCAAGGAAGAGCTTTAAGATATAAGAAAAGGAATAGAAGTAATTTAATCCTTAAATGAGTACCTAAAATGGATATGGAACTTCCATCTTTAGAAATCTTTACAGATAACACCAGCATTTTCATAACAGCAAGCATTTATTGAGCAATTACCACGTGCCAGCTATTCTACTAGGTGCCTTACGTTAGCAGCAGCATCATCAAGATCTCTTCCATCATCATCAACACCAACAACATCATCGTCATCATCATCCTTAGTGGCTAATAATGCCAGCTCTGGAGCCAGACAGCCTGGGTTCTGTAAAATGGGAAAAACAGAAAGAAGGCAGTTATTAAGATTAACTAGGATGATTTGTGGTTTTTTTTTTTTTTTTTTTTTTTTTGCGGTACGCGGGCCCCTCAATGTTGCGGCCTCTCCCGTTGTGGAGCACAGGCTCCAGACACGCAGGCTCAGCGGCCATGGCTCACGGGCCCAGCCACTCCGCAGCACGTGGGATCTTCCCAGCGGGGCTCGAACCCGCGTCCCCTGCATCGGCAGGCGGACTCTCAACCACTGCGCCACCAGGGAAGCCCTGGATGATTTGTCTCGTAGGAGCAGATATCAATGGTGCCATAACAGGCTCAAGGGCAGTCAGAGCAGAGACAGCATTGTGGGACCCCCGCCATGCCCTCCAGTTTCCTTCTTTTATGTTTTCTTCTTCCTTAAAAGAAAAATTAAATTTATTTGTGATTTAAAAAAAAAAGATGAAGATGATACACATAAACCCCTTAAAACAGTGCCTAGCATATAGCATTCTCTACAGAAGAATTAGCTTCATCATTTCCTTCATTGCACTTGCTAATAGTCATCAACCTGGACTGCAGGCCCCCAGTCAAGTACTTTACATTCATTGTGCTATTTAGTCCTTACAATAACCAGTTAGTATTATTTTCTACATTCGATCGATAAAGAGACTGAGTCACATAAATCATCTCAATTCTCAACAATCTTACGAAATACAGATATTTTGTTCCCACTTTCTAGTGAGGGAACTGAAGATTAGGAAGATGACGGAGGCTTGTCCTGGGTCCCTGTGGCTAGCGAAGCAGGTGTCTGAGCCCAAAGCCCACGTTCCTATGATCTCTTAAGCCTGTTACCTTCTTCCAACTCTACAACTCTGTGCAAAGTATAACTTTCACATATACTCTTCAAACATTTTGCATCGTTATCCAAATGCCAACACAGGATCCTCATCTGGTATTAGTTAATGTCTTGGTTTAGTATTCACTGGGCACCAGGCTATAGTTACTTTTATAAACATCATTGCATTTAATCTTCACATCAACCCTTTAATATAAATGATGTTTTATTTACAAGATCAGCCAAAGGAAGAAAAGTCAGACCCACTGCTGTGACTTCTTAAGTATTTTCAAGTGTTTCCCTTATCGAATCTTCTTTTTTTTTTTTTTTTTTAATCCAGGGTGTTATTCTCAAGTGGGGCTTCTGAAGTCCTCAATTTGGAAAGATAGTGCCAGTTGCAAACAGCCGCTGGCCAAGGATAGACAGGACCTCGTGTGGAATGTGAATCCTTAGATTGCAACAAAAACAGGAAGGCCTGGATTTGGTCACCTTTTGGCCATCTCCTGCCAGTCCTGTGTGGTTCTGATTGACTAATAACATCCAGCTGTCTTGAGGTTATTGTGTAATCCCAGTAACAATGGGTGTTTCCTCAGTGATCAGCACGAAGTCAGGCCAGGAACTGGCAAATCATCCTTCGGGGTGACTTTGAAAGCACAGCTTCAAGCCCATGCATTGAGAGGCTGGGCTGAGATCCGAGGAAAGGGAACATCTTGCCGCCCGTGTCAGCGCTGCTTCCGCATGTGCCTCTGTTGCATCACGGGTCACTCTTCTCAATTAAGACAGCTGTCATCAGTGACCTTCCTTTGCTTCTGGACTGGATTCTTCATGGGATATCATAGAGTCCCGGTGACTGGACCTTTTATGAATCAGTAGCAAGAGTTTTCTCATTAGAATAGTAGGGTCTATAATAACTTCAGTTATACTCGGTTCAGAATCTGAATCTCTGATTCCAGCTTTCCCTAACAATAGAAAATATCCATTTCTACAAAAAGCCACTGATTTTAATCATATCTTCTCTCCATTGTTTTTTCTAATCTACAATCAGGAATTTCATTCTCAGGCTAAACTAAACTAGCCTTTTTCTGATTGCTTTGCCTAGCGTGATATCTCCATGAACCAACAATTAACGTTCCTTTTTTTTTCCTTTAGTGGTTCAAAATGAGCTTGTGTTCAGATAAATGATGTTTGTGAACACTGATGTGTGACGTGCACTGTGCTTGGCACTGAGGGCACAAAGATTAATAAGATATTGTCTCTGTACTCACAAAGGTATTAACTTCAAGAGGTGGGGAAGACAGGCACCTGCACAGATCATTTCTGTTTAATGTGTAAGCGTCTAGGTAGAGGAATGAACGGTGTGCAGTGGATGCCCAGAGGAAGGGGATTCTAGGATAGATTTTGAAGGAAAGAATCCATGACCTGAGTCTTGCAGGACACACGAATATTAACCAGACAAAGAAGGGTAAAAACAATGCCCAGCAGAGGGCACAGCACAGACAAAGGCCCGACACTGTGATCTCAGGTGTGAGCTGAGGTCCGGCCAAGGGCAGGATACCACTCAGTGTGAGATGCAAAAGGCTTTGAGGCTGAGAGGCAGGTTGGTGCCAGGTAAGGAATTTTATTCTGAGCCCCTACTTTGCTGTATGTAAAGAATGGAAAGCGTTTCCCCATTTGCTTTGTTTAATCTGCAGTAATTGTGTTTCACCCAGTGGACATTTACTGAATATCTATTTTGCCTAAGAGTTCTTGCCTTCAATAGCTAACCTTCTAGTGAAGAAGACACGTTTAGTTGTAAGAGAAGACACAACATGGTAGATGCCACAGAATGGTTTTTAACAGAGCGCTATGGTTATGTAGACAGATGTGCGAGCAACTTCTAGGTTGGGCAGTTAGGGAAAGACTCACAGAGGAAATGTCGTTTGAGCTGGACCAAGAAGGATGAGTATGGTTTCAATTGGCAACTCTTCTAAGGATGCAGATAGGAAGATGGTCTTGACCAGAGCTTCTCAAACCTTCTATGGAGAGGGGCCAGGTTTTTTCTTCAACTGATCACAGACGAATTTTTCTTTTTTTAACCTTTTTTTTTTAAGGTCAGTCCTTCAAACACATTGTTAATTGGGAAAATAATGCCTTCACGTTTGTGTTTCTGTAATGTTCAAGTAACAAATTTAGTGGCTCCTAAGAAGCTTATTTCTATAGCAGCTCAGTAGATTGTTCCCAGTAACTCTTTACAAAGACTACCTTGTTCTTCAACTCTCTTTTCCTTTTCACGGACTAATACTTTTATAAAATAAAATAGAAATGAATTACTGAAAAAAAATGATATAAAAAATAACATACGAAATACAAGCCCATATTATTTAATATTAGGTTCAACAAACATAAAATTGCTTTGTCAAATTGCTGTATAAGTTTCTAAATGATTACTGTCAACTTCTGTGACCTGTTTCATCACAGACCAGTAACAAGTGTTCACACACCAAAGGCAATCTGGGTAGCTCTAGTCAAGACAGAAGAAACCTATGAGCAGGGGGCAAACACTACAAAGAATACAAGGCTGTTTAGAGAATGGCAAACAGTCCAACGTGACTAGAGTTCAGAGTTTGGGGATGGGCCTGTGGGCAGGGAGTAATAGGAGAGAAAACTAGAGAGAAGGTGAATCCATGCTGACTGTCTTTTGTAATCAGTGAGGAGCATGGATGTGACTGAGAAAGGGAGTGGTGTGGTTTGATCTTCTTTAAGAAGTTTCATAATCATGGAGTTAGTAAGTCTTAGAGGAGAGAGAGGTGGAAGAAGCCAGGAAATTATAACATTACTTCAGTTATTCAGTTAAGAAGTGATAGGAACCCAAACCAGGGTAATTGAGGTGAAAATGCAAAGGATGGGACAGTTGGGAGGTATGACCAGAAGACAGTGACTGATGGAACATGAAGTGAAGGGGATGGTGAGGTCTTCAAGCCCTAGGGGACAGAAATAAGGAACACAGGAAGAGGAGAGGCTTGTGGAGAAAGCAGATGTTTGGTTTGACTGTTATTATGTTTTCTCACTACTGGGACACCTATGGAAAAATGTCAAGCAAGCATGGTATTTGAAGATTTTAAGATATGACTCGAGTTGAAGAGCAAGGTTAGGACCAGATAGGCTTACATATCTGTATAGATATGTCTGTATTTTTATGGTCATCTGTGTAGAGAAATGGCCCAAACCAAGAGGGAAGATGTGTTGATGACGGTGAGGGTATAGAGCAAAGAGGGGGAAAGGTGAGGATGGGCCTGTCAAGGAACATCTGCATTTCTGGGGAGAGGAGTAAAATGCTAGTTACTCTTTCTTAGCACACGAATGGCTCGTCACTTAGCATGTGGCATCAGTGGCCATGAGAGGACAGCGTCAGCCGAGCACAGCCTGGAAGTACAGTCCTGACTTCCAGGCTGCGTGAGCAAAGGCATCAAGCTCAATCTTTGCCGGGTGACCATTAAAAGGATTAAAATACTAAAAAGCTGTAAACAGGACACAAAATAGCATTCCTAGCAAGTAAGTACAGGAGACCACAAATCACATTAACATCTCTTGCTTGGAGAGGCAGGGAGTAGAAGAGAGAACCCTAGAGCTGGTGAGAAGCAGATCACTTGCCCTCCATGTTGTCACCGCCAAGCAGCAGCATTTGAAAGCAGCAGCTCTGAGGAGCAGTGGAGGGGTGGAGCGGTCTAGACTTTATGCAGTGGCATAACGTGACAAGCTGGAAAGGCAGTAACTCTGGGAAAGGGGCCAGGCCAGCCTCAACTTATACTTGGCTTGAAGACCAGATCCAACAAATGCCAAATGGCCCCATTGCAATGGCTTTTCCAAACAAAATAAGAAATGATGTAGAGATGAAGTTCTCATGCTGTGACTGTCCATAGTTCCAACTCCTTCCCTGCAGAGCTCTTGAGCTAGTAGTATAGCTTTGCTTCAACTACTAACACCGGTCTAAAATCTTCAAGGAGAATTCTAATAATAACAAAGTGGAGAATCCATCCAATCTGTTGCTGAACAGTTTTGAACAGCCATCCTATCATCCAAGAATGAGGACACAAAAAAATAAGATGAGCTCTATGAAATACTTCTGCAGTGAGGCAGAATAATAGAAATTCAAGATGTAGAAGAAGAAGATGCTGATAGGCTAGAATATTTTCTTCAGAAAACATCACATTTTTAGAAAACATCTGCTTTGTGTTCTCAAAATTCAAAGAAACCTGAAGTATGTGAAATAAGGAGAGACTAGAAGAAGACTACAAGTGCAATGCCAAAGCTGAAATCTACATTAAAAATAGAAAGGACAGACTCAATCCAGTCTTGAGTACTAATGTGAAAGGAAAACTTGCATTGTTATTCCATACTGAAGAGGTAAAAACTATGAGAAAGCTGGTCAACAAAAACAGAGCAGAGAGCTAACACATAGAGCATGAGCCATCCCAACATGTAGAACAGTACTTGGCCCATGGTAAGTGCTCAGTAAATATATGTTGTACCAACGATATTCCCGAAGAAGCCACCAAAAAGCACGCATAAACAATAATTCACGTAATAGTAAAAGAAAACTGTGCTGAGCCAAAGACAGGCTTAAGTCAATGGATCAAAAGACCTTTACTGAGTACCAGGCAAAGTTAATGAGAAGAGATAAGCACCTCGCCACAGCCTCATGGAATTTTAACATTTCAAAAACAAACAAAATAAGAATGTAAAAAAAAAGAAAAAGTAAAAGAAAATATCCTAAAAGCATACAGGCAGACAAAAACTAAGCTATTGGGCTTCCCTGGTGGCGCAGTGGTTGAGAGTCTGCCTGCCGATGCAGGGGACATGGGCTCGTGCCCCGGTCCGGGAAGATCCCACATGCCACAGAGTGGCTGGGCCCGTGAGCCATGGCCACTAAGCCTGCACGTCCGGAGCCTGTGCTCCGCAATGGGAGAGGCCACAGCAGTGAGAGGCCCACGTACCGCAAAAACAAACAAACAAACAAACAAAAAACAACTAATCTATTGTCCAAGAAAGAAAAATTCATCTTACATTAATTGTCCCTGAAACATTGAACACCAGAGATCGTGAAACAACGTCTGCAGGATCTGGGGGGAGAAAAGTTGTGACCCAAGAATTCTCTACTCAGCCGAAGTACAAAGGTGACAGAAAGACATTTTCAGATATTCAGAGATTTAAAATATATGTCACTTAAGTATCCTTTTGAAAATAATTTTGAAGTAAATATGTATACACACATGTGTACACACACATCTATACATACATATGTGTAAATATTCCAGCCAGTTAAGAGAGGAATCAAATTCCTTAAGAATGGGAAACCTGTGGTATAAAAGGACCAGCAATGAGTATTGGAAGCAGTTAAACACAGAATCAGATCTAAATAATTGTGGTAAATATGTTTAAAAGAAAACTCAAATATCAAGAATAATGTTTTTAAAGATACACAGTATAAAAATAGTACATTTAAAAATAATAAACAGGGCCTAAATTCCCATATTGTCTCAAAAATTAAACAAAAATCAGAGGTTGATATCAAGAAACAGAAGGTTTGTAATGAGGTGGATGGACCTAGAGTCTGTCCTACAGAGTGAAGTAAGTCAGAAAGAGAAAAACAAATACCGTATGCTAACACATATATATGGAATCTAAGAAGAAAAAAAAAAAAAGGTCATGAAGAACCTAGGGGCAAGACGGGAATAAAGACACAGACCTACTAGAGAATGGACTTGAGGATATGGGGAGGGGGAAGGGTAAGCTGTGACAAAGAGAGAGAGTGGCATGGACATATATACACTACCACATGTAAAATAGATAGCTAGTGGGAAGCAGTGGCATAGCACAGGGAGATCAGCTCGGTACTTTGTGATCACCTAGAGGGGTGGGATAGGGAGGGTGGGAGGGAGGGAGACGCAAGAGGGAAGAGATATGGGAACATATGTATATGTATAACTGATTCACTTTGTTATAAAGCAGAAACTAACACACCATCGTAAAGCAATGATACTCCAATAAAGATGTTAAAAAATAATAATAAATAAATATTAAAAAAAACAAACAAAAGAAACAGAAGGAAGCAAAAAGTGGGATAATGAGAGCGACAAATACTATTTCCTTCCTGAAGATGATTAGAGAAATTGAAGTTCAGCCAGGCTTTTTACTGAATGCTATGTATTGCTGAAGTAATGCCAGCAACATTAAGACATTTTTAAAATAAATTTATTTTATTTTATTTATTTATTTTTGGCTGTGTTGGGTCTTTGTTGCTGTGCGCGGGCTTTGCCTAGTTGTGGCGAGCAGGGGCTACTCTTCGTTTTGGTGCACGGGCTTCTCATTGCGGTGGCTTCTCTTGTTGCAGAGCACGGGCTCTAGATCGCAGGCTCAGTAGTTGTGGCTCGCGGGCTTAGTTGCTCCACGTAAGCCAGGCTTTTTAAAAACTTAATTATGCTGATATTTTTTTATTGTATTTCTTGCAAGTTATGACATGTTTTTATAAATATTCCTGATTATTTTGTGGAGAGGGGACTGAAGGGGGCAAGAGTAGAAGCAGGGGGACCACTGCAGTGGTCCAGGTGGGAGGAAATGACAATTGACCTAGGGATGACTTGGACACAGTAACATATGGTCGGAAACCACCGGAAGTTGAGAGGCTTTGCCAGTGGTCCAGATGCGAGATGTGAGGGAAAGAGCAGTCAAAGATGATCCCCAGGTATGTGGCCTGAACAGCTGAAAGAATGGGGTTGCCCTGTTGCCTTTCGTTGAGAGAACTTGGGGAGAGTGGGCGACGGGCTCTAAGGCTCAGTTTTGAACTAAGTTTAAAATGCCTGTTATACATGCTCACTGATATGTGTAGTTCCCACCTCCTTTGAAGTACAAAATATCTAATTCTTGAAGGAAAGATGTGAAATTGCTCACAAAAACTCCTTGTAAAATGACAGTAAGTTGTCACCCAAAGTAATAGTTTAGTTCCACGTCACCATCCAAGAGTACAAACTCTTCTAACAAGAATCGTCTTTGTTAAGTACATGAATCACCTTTTTTTTTTTTTCTAGCAATGAGATGTCACTTCAAGAAACAGAGAATTCCCTAAAATAGGAAGGTCTGTATCTGCTCTTTTTTTTTTTGGCATTTCACCGTTTAGAGTAGCTGGCAACCTAACAGGTATTTAGTAGAATATTTTTTTACTATGTCAAAACATCGAGAATCAGGGACTTCCCTGGTGGTCCAGTGGTTAAGACTCCACGCTCCCAATGCAGGGGGCCCGGGTTCGATCCCTGGTCAGGGAACTGAATTCCACATGCCACAACTAAGAGCCCGCATGCGGCAACTAAAAGATCCTGCACGCCGCATCGAAGATCTTGCATGCGGCAGTGAGGATCCTGCGTGCCGCAACTAAGACCTGGCACAGCCAAATAAATAAACAAATATTTTTTAAATATATTGAGAATCACAAAGAAAGTTTTTTTATTGTTTCCACTGATTTATAATTTGTTATTTTACAAATACTGTACAAAAGTTTACCTTAATTCTTTTTCGTTTGAATGGCGCAAATTAATAGCAAAAAGTATTATGTGGTTTGAACATAGAGAAATGTTAAAATAATGGGAGCTAATGTTTAATGAAAGAATCACTGCTCCCAGGTATCCTCAATATCCGTTTACATGTATTTGTTCACAATAAGTATTTAGTGATGGTCATCGATATGTTTTACTCTGTAGAATGGATGTGATTTCTACAAAAATTGCTACTTAAACCTTTCTAATCTTTTCATGAAATAATTCCAAAGGAATAATAGAAGATTGGCTTGCTTGTAGAGTTGATAGATAAAAGAAGTCTTGCTTAACCATAACCCAAATAAGTGAAGACTTAAGACTTAGTCAGAATACCTTCAGGGCTGAAATCACAAGACAAAGTTCACAAACCACAAGATAATTGGTTTTTGTCAAGTTTATTCCTCCTAAATGTCCTCACTGCTATAGATGTGTGTGTGTGTGTGTGTGTGTGTGTGTGTACGTGTGCTCATGCTTTCTGGTAACCAAATTATTTCTCAGAAAATGAATTAACCAGAATATGTTATCCTCTGAGCATTTCAGTTAATCTAAGTGTTCTTTACATGAAAGTAATAAAACTGTATTTCTTTTTTAAGAAAGTCTGTAACATAGACTTTTTACTAGTGAAACCTATCTTTATATATAATGAATTCTCATTAGTATGAATTTGTTACATAATACAAAACAGATGGACATATTTATAAGAATACTTTTCTTCATGCAGTAGGAATATACAATAAAGAACATGTCTGGCCCTTTGTTATAAATAAATGCATTTATTTAAATACAGTAGGAACTTACTATTTAAAGAAGTATTTCAATGAGTCCCGTAAAATACACAGACCAAAATAATCAATATTTCTATTCCAGCCCTCAGTAAATTTTTAAAGAACCCCCCTTCCAGCCCATGGCCTTTAAGAGCACCCATCCTGACGGGCCTCTTCCTGTTTTGAGTTTCCAAGTATTGGTGGGCTGGCTAGATGATAGATAATAAATTATCTGTCCATATTTATCTGCAAGTTATATACTTGAAAATGAATGAATAGTGCTACTATATAAAAATGTCTTTGTGCCCATAGTTCTGGATCAAAAGGCTGGTACATACTTTCACTTCTGAAAAACAAAAACTACTGATTCATTGATAAAAATGTCAATAACAAGCAGGATCAAAAGTAATTCATTTCGGGACTTCCCTGGTGGTCCAGTGGTTAAGACTCCACGCTCCCGGTGCAGGGGGCCTGGGGTCAATCCCTGGTTGGGGAAATAAGATCCTGCATGCATGCTGCATGGCATGACCTAAAAAAAAAAAAAAAAAAAAAAAAGTAATTCATTTAGCCACAAATAAAAATTTTAAAGAATTTTAGCCACCAGAATGGCTAAAACTAAAAGAAAAAAAGAAGCTGTCAATGTCAAGCGTTGGTGGGGATGCAAGCAAAGGGAACCCTCATACACTGTTCCTGGGAACGTAAATTGGAAAAACTACTTTGGAAACCTGTTTCACAGTATCTCCTAAAGCTGAGCATATCTAGGATTTCCACCCAACAGAAATACACACGGACCTGCTGCAAAAGACATGTTCAGGGATGCTCATGGCGGCATTACTCGTAATACCCCCAAACTGGAAACAACACAGTTGTAGATGAGATATAAATTGTGATGCATGATCAAGATCACATGATTGGACATCGTTACAGCAGAGGCAGAGAATAAAGTGCTGCTGAGCACAACAGCGTCGGTGCCTGTCCTGGGAATGATGTTGAACCAAAGTAGCCAGACACAGAAGAGTACATACTGTATGATTCCACTTTATGAAGTTCAAAAACAGGCAAACCTAATCTGTGATGACAGAAGTCAGGTGGGGGGTTTCCTTTGGCAGGGGCCAGGTCAAGTCCAGAAGAAGAGGCCCAGAGAGGCTGGGAAGGTGCAGGTGTTACACTGACTCTGCACTTAAGATTTATGCACTTTATTACAAGTAGGTTACACTTAAATTTTAAAAGCTGACCCGAAAAAGGGGGTAGCAGATTTATTGGAAAAAGCATATCCCTTCTTTACTCTCACCCCAAATTTTATTGAGTCTTTTTCTTTTATTGGTATACAAAACAGAAACAAAGTCTTCAAGCTAGAGAGGACCTTAAAAGATGATAATCATGTATAGGAAGAGAAGCAGACCAGCACAAGAAAATTAAGACCTGAAGTCCCTAGTTTCTTACATAATGGTGAGTCCAGAGACAGCAGACAAACATAATATTCTAAGGGAAAAATAAGTATTTTGTAATTCGATAATCCCCTTACCAAGGGCAATAATAGGCCCCCTAGAAAGGACCCCCCTTTTATTATCATTTTTATGAATTATTAGCATGTACACCAAAAGAAGAATTCTGCAGTGCTGTTGCGCTGGTTGTTTGACATACATTCCCTGGGCCGTGGCCCTATTGCTCTTAAGTTGGACCTTTTCCCCAAATTCCCACCACCTGTAATTCCCTTCTTGTGCCTTTAGTCTGTGACAGCAGCCTCTATGCTCTAACTCTGATCTGGAATTGACATCAGTAATGCAGGATTTTGCAAACCTCTCATAAGGAGTCAACATTTGTTCACTTATAGTCTTGAAGAACTGACTCATAATAAATTAGCTTTGGTAGTTAGCTTAGCTGGCTGGAGAGATTTCTACCTCACAAGCCTGCTAAAGAAAATTGAAGACAAAGTTCTTCTGGTAAATGATAAATGTACTAGTATACTTCAGTCAAATATAGGAATATCTAAAATAGCAAACCATTATTATTCCACGTAGCTTCATTACAGTGAGATCTTTATAAATATATTTAGAAGATAACCCACTAAATAATTATATTTAGATAATAATACTCCTATCTGATTGTCATAAAGCATGCAGTTGTCTGTGGTATTCTTTGGCAATCTTAAATTTAAATCTCAGGAGTATAAACTAGCATAATGGAATGCTTTCCTGGGTGTGACATTCAGTAAATCTCATCACTTTTGTTGTGGTGATAAGGTCATTTGTTTGTTTATGTGGTTTTACTTAATTATGTCTGTATGCTTATTAGTATAGTTTTTAGATATTATTCAAAAATATATATCCAGGGACTTCCCTGGTAGTGCAGTGGTTAAGAATCCACCTGCCAACGCAGGGGACATGGGTTCGAGCCCTGGTCCGGGAAGATCCCACATGCCGTAGAGCAGCTAAGCCCATGCGCCACAACTACGGACCCTGCGCTCTAGAACCCGCGAGCTACAACTACTGAGGCCGCATGCCACAACTACTGAAGCCCTTGCACCTAGAGCCTGTGCTCCGCAACAAGAGAAGCCACCACAATGAGAAGCCCGCACACCGCAACAAAGAGTAGCCCCTGCTCTCCGCAACTAGAGAAAGCCCGCATGCAGCAACGAAGACCCAACACAGCCAAAAATAAATAAAATAAAAACAAAAATTTATTTAAAAAAATATATATGCCATAGCATAGGCATTCATGTGTTGATATAAATAATGAACCTTATTAACGGTTCTGATGTCCTGTTTCTAGTATAATTGTTCTTAATATTTCTTAGATCTGACTCTATCCCAACATAGAGAACAAGCAATTGCTGAGAGGCTTAGATAGTTATTTAGGAGAGTTTTAGTATCCCTAGAACTCCAGATAATGAAATGAAAGATTTTCATCAAGTTGTAAATCTGCTAGGTTTTAGCCGTTTTGTGCTTTCTTTTGAGTGCTGATGTTGGGGCAGAAAGATGAAGTTTGGAAAACAAAGTATGTTTCCTATAATTAATTATCCACCCAAGTCTCAAAATGCTTTATTATCAATAGCAAACTAGCTTAAAATAAACTACATCGAAGCTAATGTCAAAATAGACATGGAATGAACTAATTTCCTAAGCAGGTATTTTCTCCATAATTCGTTGCACTTAGCAGGCAATTCAGCTATTTCTATTATTGAAGAATAGATTTACTAGTGAAAAAAACACATTCCTTCAAAGTCACTTTTTAGACTTTGATTAACACTTAGAAGCTTACAAATTAGGGACAATTCCCAGTTATTTGAGAAAATATTATTGTCTGACTTCCCTGGTGGTGCAGTGGTTAAGAATCCGCCTGCCAGTGCAGGGGACACGGGTTTGAGCCCTGGTCCTGGAAGATCCCACATGCCACCCTGATCAACTAAGCCCGTGCACAACTACTGAGCCTGCGCTCTAGAGCCCGCGAGTTACAACTACTGAGCCTGCGTGCCACAACTACTGAAGGCTGCGCACCTAGAGCCTGTGCTCCACAGCAAGAGAAGCCACCGCAATGAGAAGCACGCACACCACAATGAAGAGTAGTCCCTGCTCGCCACAACTAGAGAAAGCCCTCGCACAACAATGAAGACCCGACACAGCCAAAAATAAAATAAATAAAATAAATTTATGAAAAAGAAAAAAGAAATAGAGTATCAGGCCCCAGCCTGGACCTACTGAATCAGAAATTGCTTTTTAACAAGATCCGTAAGTTATTTATATGCCCATTAATGTTGGAGAAGCCCTGTTCTCCATAACCTGCAAGCTGTTCCCAAAAGTATATCTCATAAAATTATAAAAGGATATTTTTAAATCCTTTTGAGGAAAAAAAAAAAGGAGCATTTATTTTTTTAATTAGAAAAGTCACAAACTCATTATATGAAGACTGGAAAATACAGGAATTTAAAGAAAATAATATCACCCGTAATTCCACAACACAAAAATAACCATGACTATTAATATTTTTGTTTTTTCCTGTATACTTTCTTTGCATATATATATATATATAAAATATACATGCATATACATTGAGAGAATACTATATATGCATGCTTTTACATCATACTTTTATCACTTAACTTTTTTTTTTTTTTTTGCGGTACACGGGCCTCTCACTGTTGTGGCCTCTCACTGTTGTGGCCTCTCCCATTGCAGCACGCAGGCTCCAGACATGCAGGCCCAGCGGCCATGGCTCAGGGGCCCAGCCACTCTGCGGCATGTAGGATCTTCCCGGACCGGGGCACGAACCCGTGTCCCCTGCATCGGGAGGCGGACTCTCAACCACTGCGCCACCAGGGAAGCCCTATCACTTAACATTTTATAGTAAGCAATCAACTTTTGTTCAATAATTTTTATTGAACACCAGCTAGGTATCAGGCACTGTTCTAGAAGCTGAAGTTATATAAGGACTCTTATCCCCAACAACCTTACTTTCTAGCAGAGCAAGCAGATAAGACAAAGAGATAAACAATACATTTGTAAATAGTGATAAGTACGAAGGAAGTAAAACAGAGTAATAAGCTACACAGAGACACAATGCTTTTTTTCTTTTTTAATAACCCATGCTCATGATCTGGCCCTCTTCAGTTCCTTTAAGATTGACAGTATAATTTCTAGTCTTACAAAAAACTGTGATATTCTCTACAATTACTATTTGGATAAACTGAGAGTTACGTGTTTTACTTAATTGAATTACATAACACTGGAAATTTAACAGCTTCCCTTGAACTTTTATTTATTTATTTATTTATTTATTTATTTATTTATTTATTTATGGCTGTGTTGGGTCTTCTTTGCTGCGCGCAGGCTTTCTCTAGTTGTGGTGAGCGGGGGCTGCTCTTCATTGTGATGCACGGGCTTCTCACTGCGGTGGCTTCTCTTTTTGCTGGGCACAGGCTCTAGGCACGTGGGCATCAGTAGTTGTGGCACGTAGGCTCAGTAGTTATGACTCGCGGGCTCTAGAACGCAGGCTCAGTAGTTGTGGCGCACGGGCTTAGCTGCTCCACGGCATGTGGGATCTTCCTGGACCAGGGCTCGAATCTGTGTCCCCTGCATTGGCAGGTGGATTCTTAACCACTGTGCCACCAGGGAAGCCCCTCCCTTGAACTTTTAGACGGGTGTGCAGTGTGTGAGAGATAGTTCTTCTTGGTCCGTGAATCAGTCACTCCAACTTCTGCTAGCTCTAAGCATGCTGTGATCTATATTACAAAGCCTAGGGGTTTCTCCTCTCTTTAATTGCAAGATCTGTCCTGTGAAATGTAGCCCTCTGTGCATATGTTCTCCTAACAAATTTAAACCCAGATTCCTCCTCTCAGGGAGTCTAACCTTCATAGGTCTTGTTGGAAGTGTTGTCATTTCTGCAGCAAAGAATCTTGCTTCACTTATAGTATATTTGCATCCCACGACTTTATCTATTTGCTCATTATTCTTATGCTCTACTGTAGTGTAATGTTTTTTAATCCATTTAAATAATAATTGGGAATTTTAGTTCAAATTAAAAGTCAATTGCCTCTGCTGCCAATGGAAATAATTCAGTAGAAACCTGCTATGCCCAGCCAAGATCATATGTTTGTCCTCCAGATATGACAACCAGGTCACAATTAACCCCTCTGCCTTTTACCTTGGCAAGTTTCTTTTGCCATCAACTATAAGATATATTCTGTTTTCAGACACACCAAAATCTGGGGAGGGGAGTAGACTTATTAGTTAGAATTCATTGAGCTATGCTCCAGTGAGTCCCATTGTCCTATAAGATCATGGGTCTCTTACCAAGATTACACATCAGGAAAGAACATATTTCCAAGGGGCACATACCTGGTAGTTCCTGAAATTAACTACTCACCAAATTTAATATCTTTATGCCGGTACCTTAGGAGTTTCTCTCTCTTTATTTCATGTACACGTGAATATATATCTGTATTCAAATGTGGTATTTTGCACCTGGTTGCAGCAAGGGTATCAGGAACAGGAAAACAATACATAGAGTACTACCCAGAGTTATACCGTGTGGAGCTTCTTTGTGTAGTGGTTGATCTGCCCCTGAAATAGAGACTGGCTGCCTAAAGCTTGACTTTTTCAATGACAGTGCTGTCATACAGCCACCTCCAATGAAACCACGATGAAAGTGTGCTTAAAGTAATGTGGACTTAATTGTCCATAATGTTTCTCATCATCATCATCATCATCATCATCATCATCATCATCAACATCATCATCACCATCAACATCATCATCACCATACCAGCTAACACAGATTGCCCAGGCTCTTTCTCAGCTAATTCCATGTAGTATCTCATTTAATCTTTACAATAACTCATTAAGTAGAAACTAGTGTTGTCTTCACTTTTAAGATGAGGATGCTGCAATGCAGACAGGTTCAATAACTTGCTTGAGGTCAGATACCTGATCATGGTGAAGGAAGGACTGGAGTCAGGCTGTCTGACTCCAGAGCACATGATCTTAGCTACAGCTCTAGTTTGTACACATAAAAGTATTTTAGCTTTTCTTCCCACTTCTCACTGTAAATATCAGCTGTGATAAACCTGTACCTGGATTGGGATATTGTAACTCTTTATCATGTATGGCATAGTTTTAAGCATTATGTGCGAATATCTTTAGAAGAGTAATTCAGGAGGTTTCTGAATAGAGATGATCAGAGCGAAGGTGGGGTACAGAATGTTCACGTACTGTTGTTCTCAGCTGTTCCCGTTTGCACTGTAAGTCACAGAGAACTGGCATAACAACTTCTCCAAAAGGAAGAGTCCAAAGATCACGTTTTCTCTGTGCTTGCAGACAGTGTTAACAAGTTCAAGCTGATTATTGTGTTACCTAATAAATTCTCTAAGAGTACCGTGACAGAAAATCCATAAGAAATGCATCACCATTACATTTCCAGATATTGCATGTTTCTCCAGAGGTTCATTTTCGTACCGTTTTCCTGTTCATGTGTGTTGTGAGTTCATTTTGTCATTCCATATGTTAAAACACTTATAATGAACAAAATCTACACAAAGGGCATTTCTTTGTCAGCAGAGCAGAAACCAGTCCATTTATGAAACTGTGTCCATGCAGAACCATCACATATTGAAAAGATCCCTGGTGTGTTTCCTGTTACTCTTGCGTAAAATGTGTCAGGGACCCTGCAGAACTAATTAAAGTAAGGATTTGTGTGTATGTCATTGTAGGCTAAAGGTAAAGAAAGACAGTGGCTAAGACACCAAGCTACTGGGGAACTAGATGATGCCAAGATCATTGATGGGCTGACTGGAGAAAAAGCCATCTACAAACGCCGGGGTGAGCTGGAGCCACAAGTGAGTACTGGTGCGCTAGGCGCCTCCGATCTGCAGTTTGGTCTTCTTTACAGGCAGGTGCTTCCTTGAGTTGCTGTCTTTGTCAAAACACCATAAACCCTGAATATGGCAATCAAGGAAAGCATTACACTTTTTAAAATTAGAAAAAAACAGAAATATTTTACTGTTTATTATATGAGTCAAGATCCCAGCCTGAGTCAAGAAACACCAGGCACACTCAAACTGAGCAATTTAAGGAACAGTTAATGTTTACAGAAGTAAGGGTGGCGTTTGCGAAATCCAAAAAGAGATGGTGTGGTCTCCCAACAGCAAGGATCTGACCCATCCTTCAGTCTAAAAGGACAGAGGAGAGAGCACTTACTGGAGCTTAGAAAAGGTGATTTATGGAGAGGGCTGGCCATCAGGGGCTGTGGCCTTCAGCAGAAGGAGAACCCACCCACGGGCCACAGCAGAGAAGGGGCTGAGGGAGTAAATATTTCACCCTCACCCTCTGATCTCCTGCCAGCACCTTCCATCAGCAGAACCCACCGGAAGCCAGCAGCCAGGAGAGAGGCCAGTGCCATTTGGAAAACAGATCAGCTCCCAGGACACAGGGCAGGGTGCCCTGGAGGGGGAACTGAAGACACTTAGTGCCACTGAATCCCAGAGGCTGATGCAAATGAAAGCACGAGAGCAATCTTGGTGGTTTTCCACTGTTCTGTTCCTTTAAAGATCTGTGTCTATCTTATAACCGAAGAAATTTCCAGAGAATAAGGAATTCTCCCTTAAATAACTCTAATGATAGTGTGTAAAGTTTTTGACAGCCATAATATTAAAATATTTGCAATAATACAATGGCCAAAAATGGCAATAAGGTGAGTCTCTTAGAGGGTTCTGTGACTTCCAGTATCTCCAAGTAACCAGAATTGCTGAGTAGCCACTGAGAGCTGGGGGTGCGGTGACAGGTGGGGGGAAGGGAGCCACTTACTCCATCTAAATGTTGATTCAGAGAGGTTCCTGGAGTCACTGGGAGAGTTCTTGCCTCTGTGTCCTTGGTATGCGTCAACAACTGCTTTCTTCACTGACTCACTGTGGTCCACAAATGTGTTTAGATTCATCTGAAATTGTGAGTCGCCGTGGAGGTGGATGAGGCGCTGTTTTTAATTCTGGCAGACTCAACAATCTTTCAAGACATATATTGAATTTGTCTCCAACCATTACACTCCAATACCCACAGTATTTTCTTGAAATGACTACCTCTGCTCATTAGTTTGCATACATGTCAGCGAGTGTATAGTAACAGAATCATCTGGAATTTTTCTTCTTTTTTCCTGTAAGTAAAAACTGACAAGCATACGTCTGTTTTTCGTTCTGCAAATTGGCAGGCCCGGGTTCAAATTCAAACTGAAACTCATAAGAGTTTCACATTTTAATTGACAGTTGTTGCTAAACTGCGGTTCCACGCCGCTTTCGTGCCGTTAACTGCCAGGAAAAGTAAAGAGTAGTAGTAATTCAGGAACTGGAAGGAGGAGAAAACTGAAAGCTTCCTAAAGGCAAAAGACACGGAAGAGATATTTTCCTTTACTTCTTTGCTGGAACCCCCTGCCCCTCACATCGCCTGGTTTTAGGAATCTGACATTTCTTGCAGGCTGTGTGGAAGTGATTTTTAGCTCACTACACAACAGGTACTGGTAAAATTGCTGTGGGCTTCCAAAGGAGCTCTATCTTGCTAGAGAAACTGATGTGAACATGAAATGCTGGGGTTTATATTCTTCCAGATAATTGTTTTTAAGACGACATCAGCCTCACTAAGGGAGTCTTACTAGACTAGGTTTGTCCTTGAAAGGACCATATTCCAAAGGAAAATCTTTCCCACGTGGCCCCAACTACCAGCACAAGTCAGAAGCTCCATTTACTGAAATGTAATCCATAGGTGCCTCCCCACCCGCCAGGACAGCCTTGTGCTGGGCCTAGCCTACAGCTGATGTGCCTGCCTGGCGGCTGGGACATGCATGAGGGCCCCAGAACAGCAGCCAGTGACAGTTTTCTGGTTCACAAGGCTTTTCTGTTGTCTCTCCCTCAGCTGGGCAGCCCCCAACAGAAACCCAAGCGCCTGCGTCTGGTGGTGGACGTGTCCGGCAGCATGTACCGCTTTAATGGGGTGGATGGCCGGCTTGAGCGCTCGATGGAAGCCGTGTGTATGGTCATGGAGGCCTTTGAGAGCTATGAGGAGAAGTTCAAGGTAATGGCGTGAACTGAGGCGGAAGAGAGGCATCCCCAGACCCTCCCCCATCTCTGCTCAGGAGTCAGCCCCGAGTCAGGGTGTGAGGCTGGCTAGGGGATGTGCACCCAGAGTGGACAAGAATCTGCATCTTCTCGTCAACTCATCTGTCGGTGTAGAGAAAGTGAACCTTTTGTTTCATCTGCTCTAATAATCAAAGAATGATAAGACCATAATTTAAAGACCAGTTGCTACAGAAGAAAGCACTGCACTTTACAAGTTGTGTGATATTATCCATGAGGGCAGGGCGAGGGGGGGAGCGGAAACAGATAGAAGCACCACAAGTCTCTCCCCAGATTTCTCAAGGGCACCATCCCCATCCCAGTACCCCTCCACCCACCCACCCATTCTTTCTCCATCGCCAGCCAGGTATCCTCGCAAGGTTCTCAGTATTCGCGCATGAGCGAGTGCTACACAGTAACAGGCGTGCCCCCAGGTGACGATGAAGGTTCTTACCCCTGGGAGAAATGCAGCTTCTCATTTAAACGGTTTCCATTTTGTTATCGCCAAGTTTGCTCTGGAGTCAAGCAAAGGAGTCATATACCTCCTCCTTCGGAGACCTGAGCATTGAAGAGGGATCTCCTGCCGCCATGTTACTGCCCGAGACGAGCCCATCAGTCAGCTCTTAATCAGCCACAGGGGCACCCGCACTCCTGGCTTTGACCAGAACAAATAACCTGAACACTGTGCTGGGTAACTATTGTCAGAAATTCAGTTGAGAGGAGCGGTATATGTGCAGACATAGGTAACGGGTACTCAGTCTATCCATAGATAATTCTCAACTGTGTTAAGGATCAGACAGGTCCTTCAGAAATAGCCCATCTTAGATGATGATTTAGCTTGACATCCTGCCCACACCTCGGGATTGCCGTACTGAGCCGTGTCCGTGTGCCGTGATGGATACAGAAAGAAACAGACTGAAACCCATCCCTTCATTGACTTTAGGCCCACTTTTTTGGCTCCGAGGCTCCCAGAGTCCCTTGTGTGAAGCTCTACATGAGAGATTCCTTTTAGAGTGAAGGGGTAGGGAAAAGGCAGATTGAGTCAGTGAGCGCTGTGGTTGCCAGGCTCTGCCTAAGTACAGGATACAAAGACAAGTAGGACCTGGACTTTCACGATGGGAAGCAGCTCTGTTTCCCTGAAGAGCTGGAATGTGCTTCCCCTTGTGATCAGTGAAAACGATGGAGCTATTCCAGACTCCCTGTTGGTTTTAGCTGCCAGGAAGCTCCAAGCTAAAGTCCAAGACCGGCCAAGCCAAATTTGTTATGTCTTATGGCTCTCAGACTAGTTAGTGTTCAGCATTTTCCTTCCCTTGACCCTCCCGGCCTTCAGATAAGTTTTTCTTGATTTTTTTTTTTTAATTTTTTATTGAAGTATAGTTGATTTACAATATCATGTTAGTTTCAGGTATACAGCAAAGTGATTCAGTTGTGTGTGTGTGTGTATATATGTATATATATATACATATATATATATACACACACGTATATATATTCTTTTTCATATTCTTTTCCATTCTAGGTTATTAAATGATATAGAGTATAGTTCCCTGTGCTACACAGTAGGTCCTTGTTGGTTATCTATTTTATATATAGTAGTATGTATATGTTACGCATCCTTCTAATTCATCCCTCCCCCCCCCCCACTTTCCCCTTTGGTAACCATAAGTTTGTTTTCTATGTGTGTAAGTCTCTTTCTGTTTTGGAAATAAGTTCATTTGTTTTTTTGGTTTTTTTTTTTAGATTCCACATATAAGTGATATCATATAATATTTGTCTTTCTCTGTCTGACTTACTTCACTTAGTATGATAATCTCTAGTCCATCCATGTTGCTGCAAATGGCATTAATTCATTCTTTTTATAACTGAGTAATATTCCATTGTATATGTACTTTTTATTTTTTATGGGCTTAATATTTTTTAATGTTTTACGTCCTTTCTAGTATAAGGTGGAGTATAATTCTTAAATCACTTGGACCATTGATCACCAGTGAATGGTTAGACATCCATTGCATCAGCATAAATCCCACCTGTGTTTTAAAACCTTGGGTTCTGCCAATAGTTGGATCAGCCCATTCGCCTCTCTTGTGGATCCTGAAGGCCAGAGTACCTCACCTCTCTTTGAGTTACATGAAGAGTTTAACCCCTTATAGACCACAGCAAACATACCACTATTAAAACTGGCATATTCATAGTTATCTAGAAAAAAAATTTACAGTTAGAAAGGATTTCTGTATCTCTGAAAGCAGAATTGCTCCGTTATGTGAAGCTACTTCTTCCAGGTTTTTAGAAAGATTCAGTAGAAGTTCACCAAGAAATTGATTGACAGAGCTCCCCAGGACTGGGTCAAGGATGACAGAAGGCCGGAAGTGGCAAAGCTAACAGGGAGTGTGTGGCATGTTCCACTGCATCTCACACTCGGAGTGTATGGAGAGATTAATATTTGTCTAATTCTCACCATTAAAAGTCTGTAATCGGGGCTTCCCTGGTGGCGCAGTGGTTGAGAGTCCACCTGCCGATGTGGGGGACACGGGTTCGTGCCCAGGTCTGGGAGGATCCCACATGCCGCGGAGCAGCTGGGCCTGTGAGCCATGGCCGCTGAACGTGCGCGTCCGGAGCCTGTGCTCTGCAACGGGAGAGGCCACAACAGTGAGAGGCCCGCGTACTGCAAAAAAAAAAAAAAAAAAAAGTCTGTAATCTGGAAGAATGATTAGTAAAACTGGACATGTTACATAAAAAAGAAATAATGTCAAGGAAATAGCATTTCACAAATTGTTATTTTGTATTGTTTTGACAATTAGAAACAAAACTGTTGCCATATGACCTACTGAATTTCAACTAAATTCAACAAAATTACAAACATAGAGCACTTGCTAAGAGCAGAGTACTCTGCTAGGTACAGAGTTCCCTGCCATCCCTGAGCTTGTAGCCTTGTGAGGGAGACCTATAAAAACTAATTCTGGAGACTTTCCTGGTGGTCCAGTGGTGAAGACTTCGCCTTCCAATGCAGGGGGTGCGGTTCGGTCCCTGGTTGGCGAGCTAAGATCCCACGTGCCTCGCTGCCAAAAAAACCAAAACAGAAACAATGTTGTAACAAATTCAGTAAAGGTTTAAAAAAAAAAAAAAAGGAATTCTGATAGGACATTCAATGAGAGGCACTGAGTACAAAAGGCACAGAAAAGCATGCCTCTCTAGACACTCCCCTTCGGGGCACCATCCTCGAAGCAGTATTTTGCTGACAGTCTCTTCCATTGCCACAACACTGTAAAGAATTTCCTCGGTTTTCATCTGTAAAACCACAGAAATATTGAGAAGATACCATACTAATATATGACTTTTTAAAAAAAAATCTATTGAAGTATAGTTGATTTACTGACAAATCCAGGGGAAATTCTAGTAAGACACCACGATAAAATGAACTTTTTTCAAGGCTTGAAGAAGTTTCATCATGTTTCCTGCTATTTGATTTTTAACAGGAAGTACTTTAACGGTTTTGGTTTTGTGCATTTTCGTATACTTATAAACATAACCCCTCACATTTACTACATAAGTCCCTTCAGAACGTTTTTTAAGAGCATAGAAAGTCTGATGAAACTAGAGCATTAAAATCTTTCCAACAAAAGGAGAAAACTCTGAAGATTTCACAAAACAGGCTCTTTGAGGAAAAGTGGTACTTAGATGGGTATCTGGAGGGATCAGAATGGGAAGACAGGACGAGAGAGGACTGCCAAGTCCTGTACCTGCAAATTCCTCATTATGACCATGGCACTTAGAGCTGAGGTCACCTCTCAGGTCATTCCCTCCAGTTTCCTCATTCCTCAGACAGGAAACTGAGACCCAGAAACATCAAGGGCTTTGCCCAAAGTCAGAAGGCTAGTTGGAGACAGAATAGGATAGAGCCCAGGTCTCTTCTCCTTGTTTTCCCTTTTTTGTTTTGTTTTTAAACATTCTCCTTTATTTCTATTTTTTTTTAATTTGAAAAAATTTTAATCTACAAAAATGTTGAAAAAACTGTAAAATGAACACCCATATGCCTTTACTTAGATTCACCAAGTGATCATTTTCTCCCCTCGTTTGCTTTATGTTTCTCTCTAAATACACAGTCTTTTTCTTCTCTCTGATCCATTTGAAAGTAAGTTATAACTATCATAATACTTAACCTCTAAATATTTCATTATGCTTCTGCCAAGAGTAAGGACATTCCCTAAATGATCTCAATACCATTATCACGTCTAAGAAAATCATCAATAATTTTATAATATCTTATAAAATCGAATCCATGTTCACTTTTCCCGACTATTCCAATGGTTGCCATCCTGAGCTATAGAATATAAACCATCCCAATAGTGTCTAATTATTTTTCCCCCTACAATCTGGGATCCAGTCAAAGTCCTCACCTCATTTTTGATTATAATGTCTTGTTAGCCTCTTTTTTTTTTTTTTTTTTTTGCGGTACACGGGCCTCTCACTGTTGTGGCCTCTCCCGCTGCGGAGCACAGGCTCCGGACGCGCAGGCTCAGCGGCCATGGCTCATGGGCCCAGCCGCTCCGTGGCACGTGGGATCTTCCCGGACCGAGGCACGAACCCGTGTCCCCTGCATCGGCAGGCGGACTCTCAACCACTGCGCCACCAGGGAAGCCCTTGTTAGCCTCTTTTAACCTGTAGCAGCTGCCTTTCCTACCACTACCATTCTGCTTTTCATGACGGTCACTCTCTTGAGGGTGTAGATCATTTGTCTTGTAGAAGAATATCCCTCATCCTGGATTTATCTAGCTGTTTTCTCATGGTACCATTTACCTTGTCTCTATATTTCCAGAACTCCTAACAGTCTTTCTCTCACAGCAGCTACCCTGGAGACTTTGTAAAATCTTCCCACCATCCCTGCCAACATAACTAAGATTTTGAGTGGCCACAGGCTATCCAGGCTCTGCTGGGGCTCGCCAGACCTCCTTTGTATGGGGTGAGCAGGTGGTGGGATGGAACCTACTTGCATTCTGTGAGAACTTTGCCTGTTATAATGAAGTATTTTGAGGTATAAGTAATGGGTACACATAGTACGAAGTGTAAAAGGCACAAAAGGAGTCAGAGTGAAGAGTCAGCCTCTGCTTCCCTCTCTCAGTTCCCAGTTACCCTCCCTGCTGGTGACCACTGTTGATACTTTCTTGGTGTCTTCTCAGAGACATTTGATGCACATTTATCAAGTGACAGAGTACCGTTCACTCTGTTCTGTGTCTTTACACTATATGATCTTATCCAATTCGTTTAATCTCTCTGTACTTCAATTTTCTCTTTTTTTTTTTTTTTTTTTTTTTGCGGTACGCGGGCCTCTCACTGTTGTGGCCTCTCCCGTTGCGGAGCACAGGCTCCGGACGCGCAGGCTCAGCGGCCATGGCTCACGGGCCCAGCCGCTCCGCGGCATGTGGGATCTTCCCAGACCGGGGCACAAACCCGTATCCCCTGCATCAGCAGGCGGACTCTCAACCACTGCGCCACCAGGGAAGCCCAATTTTCTCATTTTTGAAGGAAGCATAAGGGCAACAAATAACTAATGAAAGCACGTCATTTACTTAGCAAATATAAAATGAGGCATGAGCAAATGACAATTTTAGGAGCTCCCAGTGAAAAATGTATATTCCATAGCCCAGGATGGCATCACATGTTAGGAATTCAGCAGTGTATGCTGAGACTCCCCACTCCCCAGTTCCAGAAGTTCTTCATGTGGTCTTCCTGTAGTTATCCCTCCATTGTAAAGCTGTCTAGTCTGTATTTGCTTTGAAGCATTCAGAAGCCAGTGGCCTGGCCTGCAGATCTGGACTCTTCCCCCACAGACTCTCTCTTGGCATCTGCTTCGCATTCTCTTTGGCTTGGGCTCAGCTCCTGGGCTCTGGGTCATTAGAGTCCAAGTCCAGGAGGCTCATTTGGAGTCAGCCTCCACTTTTATTCCACCTTAGCATGACCCATGAGCAAGAATGACTGAGAAGGAAAGGAGCCTTGAGCGAGAATGACTGAGAAAGAAAGGAGCCTTGAGCGAGAATGACTGAGAAGGAAAGGAGCCTTGAGCGAGAATGACTGAGAAGGAAAGGAGCCTTGAGCGAGAATGACTGAGAAGGAAAGATAATTCAATGGCAGGACACATTTCAAAGGCATCTGGAGTTTTTTAAGTTTTTCATAATTGTTCTACCCACTGAATTCAATTATTCTCAAGAACAGCATTTACAGTAGGCTTAAGACAGGAGCAACATTATTTGCTAATAATCAGCATAAAGTCCTCTAATCTTATGATCTGCAGAATTTTTGATGGTCACATAGCACTTAAACGCTGGTATGAAAAGTGGAATGGTAACGGTTACGGGAACCATGTCATTTAAGTGAGGAAGCATTTTGTTCCTTACCTTCATTCCAGTTTGTTCCTCTTGATGTCTCCAAGCCCTTGGAAATGTTTTCACTGTAACCTTAAAGTAGACCTCCTTTGCAAAAGCTCTTAATGCCTTATTTATTTTTTCTTCAAAGTATTTAATAACTTTGAACACCAAGACTTAGGTGTTTCTTCACTGAGCACTCAAATAGTGACACTGGAAAATTTATTGAGTTATTGAGAAGTTGGACTTTGAAAAACAACTTCAAATGTATTGTTTCTCTGGAGACATATAAACCACTTCTAAGGTCATGGTTTCCTAACAGAATTTTTTTTTTTTTTCTTTTTTTTCGGCTGTGTGGCTTGCGGGATCTTAGTTCCCCTACTAGGGATTGAACCCTGGCCCTCGGCAGTGAACGCGCCGAATCCTAACCACTGGACCACCAGGGCATTCCCCCTAACAGAGTAAAAGGATCCCTTGAAGGATGTTGGAGGGCAGAGGTGTGTGGGCAGCACTTTTTACCCCTTCCCCCTCCATCCCCAATTCAACCAAAATAATTCCACTTATATTGATATTGCATGCCATTTCACAATCTGCACTTTTGTGCAGTATTTCATTTGGAGAAAGAGTTCCACTGCTTAAAAAATTTTCAGAGCTAGAAATTTGCTATTCTAGGACCAATACTGGATTGTTATTTCTTACAAACTCTGGGGGCTTTCTTTTTGGAAAAGCCTTCATCAGTCCTCACTTAGATTTGAATGATTCACTCCCTTGACAGAAGAAAACAAGGCACAGGTGTTCCTACAATTAAGTGAAGCAGACTTTTTCGTTCCATTTCTTGGATGTGCCTGTTGAATTTTCATAGAGCCTTGGGAGCAGAAATGATCTTGGAAATTATTTTCACCGACCTGTTTGTTTTAAGATGAGGAAATCAAGACGCAGATCCCAAGGTCACACAGCTAAACTGTAAACAGCCAGGATGTCTGACTCCCGCTTCAGGGCCTTCCCTTTGTTCACGTTTTATCCCTTGTTCTTGCAGCCATCTTATTTCTGCCCAATCAGTATATTTACAAAGCTGTAATTTAGGAGTAAATAGACCATTTACATAAAGTATTCTGTCTTCTCCTCCCCTTAGCACTCCATCCTCCAAAAGAGGTATACTAGACATACTTTTCTCAAAGATATCTTGGTCGGAAATATGTGGAAAGATGTGACTCACAAACCAGCACCGCTGGGAAACATGCCTTCTATCAAAAATGTAGTTCAGCATCTGTAATTCACCTTTCCCCGATGTCTCAGGCATGTTTCAAATGTTTAGAAATGGAAATCTATCATCTTATCAGGCTCAGGCTTTGAATAAATTTTTTAATTTATTTTTTTTGGCCGCGCCGCACGGCTTGTGGGATCTTAGTTCCCCAACCAGGGATTGAACCCAGGCCCATGGCAGTGAAAGCTCTGAGTCCCAACCACTGGACCACCAGGGAATTCCCTGAATAAATTCTTATTGCTGCTTGAATGTAGGACCAAAGAAGGGTGTACAGACTTCTCTGAATCCATTCAAAGTTAAACACGAGTTCAGAATTGACTCAGTTGTAGATGTGGAAGTATTGGCCAATCTAACTATTCAAAAAGCCTAAACAGAGATTGGGAGAGGGCGGAGGGGCAGGGGAGTAGTTAGGGAATGGTTACTTCTCTATAGTAAAAGCATTGGCCTTAGAGTCAGAGCACCTGGGTTTGAATTCCACCTCCGCCAGCACTAGATCTCTGACCTTAAGAAAGTCTGTTAATCTCCGAGCATCGATTTTTTTTATTTGGGAAAAGATGTTAATAACACCCACCCCAAAGGTGTGGAGAGACTCAGAACGAAATGAGATATCCAGAAGCACTTTGTAAACCATAAAGGATGGTACGAATGTTGACATTATACTCATTAAATGTATAGTCCTATCCTTTCAATGACCCCATGAGGTTAGGTGAAACAGAGATTATCCCTCCTTGTCACAGAGGTTAAGTGATTTACAAGCATACTATGTTAGAGGTCATCTAAACCAGCATTATTTATAAGGTAGAAACAAGATTTGGAGGGGTTAGGTGACTTGCCTGAGGTCGAAACCTTGTTAAAGTCAGAGCTAAGTCTAGAATCTTTGACCTTCAGAACATTGTTCTCTTTACATTAACTTCCATAAGAAGAAACGTTAGCTAACGAGTACTGTAGATTATTGACCATACCCTAGAGTTCTGTTAGCACATCTCTTGACCTTTTAAATTATATTTATCTTCTAATCCTTTGCTGCCGGCTGTCAGCAGTGCCACCTAAGAATGGTGGGTTTGTATGTCTAGAAGGAGATTCGAATTTCACACATCATCAGGCTTCCGAAATAGCCTCAAAGGATTCTCTTACCTACTTAAACTATAGATAAGTAATCAAACATAACTTCTCCTAAAGTTAGCAAATGATTATCCTTCCCAGTAAAAATTTAAACACAAATCTTATTCATAAAAATGCTAGTAGCTCTTTGTTTGAAGCAAAGTTTTCTTTGTCATCTAAGTATTATAAATCATCCTCATCTGGTGATAAATCTTTGTGTCTTGCACTGAAACTCAGCATTTGTTTTCATTTTTCATACCTTTCTCTAAACAAATGAGATTTTCAAAAGAAAATATAGCAAAAGGGCATTTAAACAAGTTTCTAAATCAAAAAAAGTATTAAAATTGTTCCTCTCTAGTTGAGGCTTTTCTTTACTGCTGTGGTTTAATGTTTATGTTGGATGTTAAATACGAGACTCCACGGAGATTTAAGGGATGCTCTGAAGAGCGCAGAAATCATGATCATAAAAATGTTGAGCTACCCAGAAAAAGTTATGATCTAAATGTTAGGTGGTTGATAACAACGTAATGTTCTTGTTTAGTGACTCCTGTGATTCCTGCTTGGAAGCAAGCTTGAGACCCTATCAGGTCTGATTTGACAGTGGTCACGGCAGAAGCAGACTGGGTGAATGGCAGAAGCAGGCGTTAGAAATACTAACTACTACTAAGTATAGTTCATATACTTTTTCCTTTAACCCAGGCAATTTTGAGGATTAGCTCTCTGTAAAACGTGTTGGGATCCTTGGAGAGCAGATACTAGATAATTATGACATAGAAGGATTGTTTTTCATGGAAGCTTAAAATGATCTACAGTAATACCAGGGAATGCTCCACATTTGGATGTACTTTGAATTCTTCTCAAGCAGTTTATTTACTTTGGGCACAGAAGAATCCCCAAGCCCATCTGGAAGATGAGAACCAGAGCCTGCAAACCATTTTATAAGCCCCATCCTGTCCTTTAGGTGTGTCTTCTCAGCCTTTGCAATACTAACGAGGCCCAGACAAAGGCAGATCCTTCTGCAAATTGCACTTTCCTTACTGCAAATAAAGGAAGGAAAAAAAGGAGGGAAAGAAAAGGAAGGAAGAAAGGAGGGAGGAAGAAAGGAAGGTCTGCAGCTCACCTATCTCATTTGCCTGAAAAAGTATAGGATGCTTTTTTTCTCCTGGGCAGATAATTAAATGGTAGATGATAGATCAATCAACTGGTAGATGGATTTGTGACTAAACTATTTCTGGAGTGTTCAATCAGTCTGTTGTTGATAAAGAGCATCCAACAATTCATTTGACTGCTATTTGTTTAATAATTAACTAGCAACATTTTTCCTTGCAGTAACCAGTTATGTCAACCCTGTAAGCAGACCCCATGGTCAAATCTTTATTTATATAGTGTCACCCATGGTCATCGGGTTAGTAAGAACTTTAACCATCAGTTAAAGGGAAAGAAAAAGTCTAATATATATATATATGTATATATATTTCAAGGAACTGATCTAACCCCCTTACGTGTAAGATTCCCGTTTAACAGATTATTTCACCAGCCCCCTAATGAGAGCAGCCTGCCCGGCACCTTCTCAGGAGAACCTTATTCTTGGCTCAAAACGTTCCTGCCGTGACTATCGTCAGATCAGTCTGGACGGGGCCTGGCACATGTTTCCATGGAGGAATCGTGCAGGTTTTCTCCACATCCGTGCCAATCCTCGCGCTGAGCCCGTGGTGACCTTGATCAGGCATGTACCGAAAACAGCACTCCCCTATAGTAATCCATTGTCCAGAGCTGGGCCGCCTTTAGGTTTCAGGTTTTGCTACCTTTTCACTACGTGGACAGCAAACTATACATAGAGTTTCTTTTCGTATATGGAATTTGTTCCATCCCTGGAAAGCATTTACTGCCGAGCTTTTTTTTTTTTTTTTTTTTTTTTTTTTGCGGTGCTCAGGCCTCTCACTGCTGTGGCCTCTCCCACCGCGGAGCACGGGCTCCGGACGCGCAAGCTCAGTGGCCATGGCTCACGGGCCCAGCCGCTCCGCGGCATGTGGGATCTTCCCGGACCGGGGCACGAACCCGTGTCCCCTGCATCGGCAGGCGGACTCTCAACCACTGCGCCACCAGGGAAGCCCTGAGCTTTTTTAATGTATTGGAAAATTTCCCTCACAGTTCTTTTGTATCATCCTTTGTGTTTTTTAAAAAAAACCCTAAAACCAGGCATAGAATAATGTCCCTGGCCCCTGCCCAAGGCCCCTCTCTGGCTCTTCTCTGGCCATGCCCCTACCATCGGGGGAGGAATCTATGGGGCCAAAGGGACAAGCCCACTTAGAGCTTTTTCTCTAGATCATGCTCCCAGTTCCTGGGATCCCCAGCTATCCTGCTCGGGTGACCCCAAGTCTGCTCGTTGGGCCTCTTTGTTAGGTCCATCTTTCTGGGGCAGACTGGCCAATTGTGTGAGCACCCAGAGCTGAGGATGACTGAAGGCTGTGATGGCATGTGGACGTGAGGACTGGGTGTCCACACACGTGCATGTGAGGCACCTCGTGGTGGGGGACAGAGCCAGCTACAGAAAGAGAAGGGTGTGGGCTGCAAGCCAGGGGCCAGGACTACCCACACAGCCACGTTCTAGCACAGAGCTTCGAGAATCCAAGTATTCGAAATTTGACCCTGGCTCTCCAAGTCATTATAATGTATGTTTATCAAAGTTGGAGGACAGAACGTATTTTATTTAACAATTTGTAGCCTGATTTATAGCTTTCAAATATTTAGACATCCTATGTGGGCCTTCATTTGTCCACTTACTTCTTCAGTTATACACTTGTCTCTATCCACTCTCATTCTCTCTGCCTTCCTTTTAGTCTCAGAAAAAGGAGTGTCCTCCCTCCCACTCCAAACTTGACCCTCTGACTGTGACCCTGATCTCCTTCCCCACTGCCTCCGCTCTGCTGCCTATAAAACGCAGACGCCTCTCCCCCAATACCCATCTAGCTGCTGTTCTATTTCTCTTTCTTATACCACAACCCTTTCACTGAAATTATCCCCACAAAGGTCACCATGGATTCTGATGCCCAGAAGTCATCAGTCACCATTCTCCTTCATGGTTATCGTTAGTGTAAGTCAGCACAGTTGCACAGCTGCTTCCGAAACGCTACACACTGATTTCCAGGGCCATCCCGGTTACCCGCATCTGCCATTGCCCTTCCTCCCTCTGCCCTGTGTCTTTCTTCCACCCCAACAAGGATACTCCCCAAGGCTCGGTTGAGGGGGTCCTTTGCTCTTCTCTCTCTAGGCATTTCCCCTTGACAGGTGCACCTCTCCCTCCTAGGGATGACAGCCAAGTTTCAGACAGCAAGAAATAAGTTTCTTCTCTGATATCTCCCTGAACGCACGATACCAGCGTGTCTAGAATGGAGCTCATCTTCCCCAAGTAACCCAACTGCCTTCTGACTTCTTATTTTTACATAAAAATTATTTCAGCAGAAATGTTTCTACTTTTCATTTTTCATACAATGGTTTCAGTTATGTTATGGGTTGGTTTTTTTTCTTCAGCTAGCTTGGGCTAACCACCATTTATCACGTGAGTGCTGGGAGAAAAAAAATGCATTCCAGCTTCCAAAGAGCTTATTTGTAAAAGAATGTAGCCCACATGGGAAAGGAAAGCTTCTTAATGCCCCAACTTGATTGCAAACTCTCTCAAAATATTTCAGCAATTAACAGACCAGCCCCACTCATAGATACTAAAATGCGTTAAGATGAATAAGATACAGGCTTGCCTTCAAAAACCTCACCAGTTAAAAAAGAATAGACGTGAAAAGGAATCATTGCATTGCCCTCAACACCTTAAGTAGTGTTTTGCACATGGTAGGTGTTCAAAAGACAGCTGTTTATTGATGGTCAGATGGTGAATAGACAGTAGTAATTCTTAAGCATTTTGACCCATAACACTCCAAGTAATCCCTAAAATATTTTGCCCCAGACCCATACCCAGAATTTTCTTTGCAGATCCCCCAGTTGCTCAGATACCCTAAGGTCTATTCCAGTCTTTATATCAGCATCACAAAAATTCTTAGAGGGAGGGCTTCCCTGGTGGCGCAGTGGTTGAGAGTCCGCCTGCCAATGCAGGGGACACGGGCTTGTGCCCTGGTCCAGGAAGATCCCACATAACACGGAGCGGCTGGGCCCGTGAGCCATGGCCGCTGAGCCTGGACGTCCGGAGCCTGTGCTCCACAACGGGAGAGGCCACAACAGTGAGAGGCCCGCGTACCACAAAAAAAAAAAAAAAATTCTTAGAGGGAGATGGGAGGAGAAGAGGGAATTTGGGGGCAAACCCCATGATTGGAGAGAATCACCTTGCCCCAATTATAGTTGCCTCAGATCCCAAATTTCTTTCCAGATTCTGTAAAAATGCTGCACCTTTCTCTCAGCTCCAGCCTTTTCTCAACAGACAGGACGTTCTCTTGTGTATTGTGAGAGAGGGAATTTAAAAGGTATTTCCTAAACTGAAAAATCTGTGTCATGCACTATTAAATAGAAAAGCAAATTATAAAATCACATGGTCAACATTATCCATTAGTTAAAAATAATGTTGATGCAGACAAGCATGTGTGTGAATGTGCAATCCCTTACACATATATTGAAAGGAAATTCAAGCTTAAGAACTTATACAAGGAAACATTAACAGAGGTTATCTTTGAGTAATGGGATCATGGATAATTTTTACTTTCTTTTGTTGTGTTTTTCTATCATTTCTGCAGTGAATGTTTCACTTTTGTGTTCAGGAAAAAAGTATATGTATTAGTTTTCTATTGCTGTGTAACGTATTACCATAAACATAGCTTCTTAAGCAATACCTTCTTATTAAGTCATAGTTCTGTAGTTCAGAAATCCGGCCAGGCTCAGCTGAGTTCTCTGCTTATGGTCTCATAAGGCTGAAATCAGGATGTCAGCCAGGCTGGGCTCTCACCTGAAGGCTCTGGGGAGAATCTGCTTCCAAGCCCATTCAGATTGTTGGCAGAATTTTGTTCTTTGCAGTTGTAGAACTGAGGTCCCTGTTTCTGTACTGGCCCTCAGGCAGGGTTGTTCCTAGATGTGATGCTTGGGGTCTAGCTCTGTGGTCCCCACCATCTCAGCCACAGATAACTCCCACATGTCAAATCCCCCACACACTTCAAATCTCCCTGTCTTTCCCTCCTACTAATAGCCAGAAAAAACTCTTACTTTTTAAGGGCTCATGTGATTAAATTAGGCGTACCCAGATAATCTGTTTTGATCAACTCAGAGCCAACTGACTAGCAACCTTAATCACATCCACAGAATGTTACATAACATAATCATGAGTGATATCATATTCACAGGTCCTGCCCACACTTAAGGGGAGAGGATTGTATAGGCGGTGTATACCAGGGGGCAGGAATCTTGGAGACCACCTTAGAATTCTGCCTACTACTCTATGTGTGTGTGTGTGTGTGTGTGTGTGTGTGTGTGTGTGTGTGTGTAATTTTTTTTTAACTCTCCCCTAAAAGTTAAGAATGGAATTCTTGGTAGCCCCTGTAGCCCTCATCATACTTTCTACCTCCTGCTGGAAAGCAGAGATCACACAAGGACTGACCAGAAGTGAAGGAGCCTGGAAATGTTTTGCCTTGTTGATAAACACACATCCATCGCTCTGCTTTTCTCCACGGCCATATGTTGAGCAATTCTGGGCAATAACAAACCAAGGAGTTGGAGGCTTATAGGTCTAATGACAGTTCTTTAGGGGACAGAGGCTTCTAACTCTCTGATTCTCTTGCCTGTAGTATGACATCGCTGGACACTCTGGAGATGGCTACAACATTGCTCTAGTTCCAATTAACAAAATCCCCAAGGACGATAAGCAAAGACTGGAAATTCTCAGGGTAAGTACATTCAGTTACCTCTATATCATGAAAACTTCCACCAGATTCAGTAAAGTAGCTTCTGGTCACTGAAAAGATTCACTGAAGAAGCAGCAGTTACAGGAAAGAAGACGACTTTCTGTTTCACAAACATTTAAGCGTTAAACTGAGAAAGCACTGATCATGCCTAAATTCCTTTTTTACACCATACAAAACTTAAACTTTGTTCCCTACATATTTTTAGGGTACTCAGGATTGTATTGGGATTCTATTCAGCCCCCTATATTTCAGAAGGAAAAGAATGACTCCTTCTAGAGTACTCTCTAACCCAAATTTTATGTATTTCTTAGTATTTTCTAACAATAAATTCAGTTTCACATACTTAGATATACAACAGAAACACACTCACCGTGATTCTCAAGTAAATTTCCTCCCTTGCTATTGATGTAAGTACAATGTTTAGTGTTGTAACTTTATTTATTGGAAACTCAACCCATTCCTTATTTTTCTTCTGTGTCATCTCCATTCTCCAGTGTGATACCAAGTTTCATATTTTCTTACATTTTCTCACTTTAAATGGCAGCTTGAGCCTTCAAAATCAGTGCCAAATGGGATAGTTTTGGAACATTTCCTGTTTTTAATGAAAGTCTTAACCACATTCAAATATCACTGTGTATTGTTGTCACACTAAGGTGCAAATTAAATAGAACTCGCTCAGAGTATTTGTGCTTTCTCATTGTCAATAGAAAAATCATCACGTTTGTTAAAAAAGGGAGCTTCTCGTTCATGGCCTTTGTACGATGTCTCTTCCCCCCAGACGATGCACGCCCACGCTCAGTTCTGCATGAGTGGGGACCACACATTAGAGGGGACGGAACACGCCATCAAGGAAATCGTCAAAGAAGAAGCTGACGAGTACTTTGTCATTGTCTTAAGTGATGCCAACCTGTCACGCTATGGAATACATCCTGCCAAGTTTGCCCAGATCCTGACAAGCAACCCTCAAGTAAATGCTTTTGCCATTTTTATTGGATCTTTAGGTGATCAAGCAGCCAGGTAAGTGTCATCCCAGGATGCAGCAGGGGGCAGGGATGGAGATACTGAGTACCTGACACATGCCATTTCATGGGCTTCCCATCGTGAGGGGCAGTGGCGGGGGAGGATGGGAATGGAGGAGAAACAGAAACCAGAGTTGCTGCCCTCAAGCAGCTGAGAGTCTAGGTGAGGGGATGGGACGTTCTAGCTTATAATTGGATGAGCAATAATACTTCAAGTTATTTATTTTTCAGTTTATATTTAAACTAACCAACAATAAAATAAATAGCAGATTGATTTGTCCACCAGTAAATTAAACAGTACTTTATACATTTTGCCTTTTACATGAAGGTGCTAAGCTCAGTTCTATTCAGTTCATGCTCAAATCATATTCAAAGTAGCAAACATTTGCTGTTTTCCTAGCATCAGAGATTGGGTGTCTGTGTCTACATTTTATGTAGACAGACACACACATACATGTAAATAATACGTAATATGTGTGTCTACATATTTATAGACAGAGATCATCTTCTCTCTTATATTTCTCCTTCATGCATGTCTGTAATTATAGTAAGATGCCGCACTGAATATGCTGATTATTCAGTAGAGAAATTTATGGTCAGATAATAAATACCATTGTGGATAGTCTGAAAGGAGAGATCTGGAAACACTTTTATTTCTTAAACACACTAACATTTATCTTCTTGAATTATAAACAGGAAGACTCACGGTTTTTCTCTGCTTAAAGTACTTGTAAGAGGCAGAAAACGCAATTGCAAGTATACCTCCTCAAAAAAAAAGAAAAAAATCCAGCCTCCACACAAAAGGCCACATACCCTTTTGTTACTCCACCCCTTTTACCTGTCACCCCCTGTGGTACAGAGTCCTACAGACTAGGAGATGTTTTAGTGTCCAAAGTGCTGACATATTTTTCTCTTCGCTTCACCTTGCTGCAGGATTGCAGAGTACGGCTAAGAACAGACTTAATATCACGTAATTACAGTCACTTTATTACAACTGAATTTGCATTTTTTCTCCGTTGTGTGTGTAAGCCTCTTCAAGGACTTCCGTGTCCTCAAACGTAAACCATGCCTTTCCACTCAGGTTGTCTTCAGGACGAGCCCAGGATGAACCAAACGGCAAGCTCAACAAATATTGGTTGAGCTGAAAGAGCTGTTTTGTCTTTCTAGTGAACAGATCCTGTTTGAATACTTAAGAAAACACAATAATACCCTTGTGGTTTCCTAGGGAAATGATCCAACATCCACTGGCAAAAGATATGTTGCAGAATTAGCTGGTCTACTGGGCATGCCAAATGTATGATACTACACAGGATGGTGGACTTTTATTAAATGTCATTCCAAAACCAAACTTTGTTGGCACAGTGAAAGGAGGCGTTCTTTTGGGTAGAACTGTGTCTTGTACTTATATTGCCTCCAAAAATGTCCCTTTGTTCCAAATGATAAATTGGCATTTTAAAAAATTATCATAAGCCTGTATAACCTCAGTGTCATCAAAACAGCAATTGCATAAGTCAGATTACATTTCACATTGTATGATGTGGGGCAAAAAAGAGAGAGAGAGAACGTGTGAGAGAGAGGAAGAGAGAAAGAACCACTTGAGGTTTGGCTGGGCAGCGTTTTTCAAGACCTGTTTTCTAAGGCGGGAAAAGCAGTTAGAAGTACAGGGTGAGGCCAACACGTTCAGTGGATCCAGGTGAGCTAGTCCCAGATTGGTCCCTAGGGCTCCGTTCTGTCCAGGGAACATAAAAATACCAGGAAACTACAGTAATAAAAAGGAGAGAATTTTTTCTTTGCAAATTCGCTGATTTTGTCACTGAAAAGACCTTTCTTTCGGTTCAGTGCTTTCAGTGTGCCTCTCCCTGGAGCTGTTGTTGCCTAGTGACAGCGGGTTCCACTGCAGGCAGGGGCAAGGTATTAAAGAGTGAAAACTTCCCTTCCTAAGAAACCATTCGGATGCTGAGGTTTGCAGGGGCAGGAGGTGGAAGGGGAGCCCTGATTTGCAATGGTAATTTTCTTTCCCCATCCATCCTGACAGGCTTCAGAGAACTCTACCAGCTGGCCGGTCTTTCGTTGCCATGGATACCAAGGACATCCCTCAGATTCTACAACAGATTTTCACCTCCACCATGCTGTCCAGTGTTTAAGAAGTGGCCTTTATCATCCCGATGACCCTGGGATTTGAAATAAGCTAGGAAGAAAGAGTATTCTGAAGAAAAGAAGAGGTCTATAAAGTGCCCCTGAGTGATGACTGGCTAATTCTGGCATTCCCAGGCTTTCCTGCGCTTGCTAAGTAATCAGAGTTCAGCGAAGCAACCAGAGCGGGGCCTGTGCATGGAAATCTACAACCATTGATGGGTTTACAAATCATTAGAGGAAGCGAGTTGACCTGCATTATACAAAAGGTCAGGGTTAAGGGAAGGTGGTTTGAGAACTATGGTGCGTGGTCTATTTCCAAAAACCTGAGGGAAAGAGTACCTTGCTTTTGCCTTAACACAGCACCTGGTCACCTAGGATAACAAAAGTGACCCCAGCAAACTAAGCCTTTGATGCCACATTCTGACACTGGAATACAAGTCTGTGCAAACTCACCCAACCAGCTCCTCTTCAATAATTATTTTTATTTTCTCCTCCACCCTGTACTGCCCAACAAACAATGACTTTACAGTATTTAACCCACTGAAAAGTCCTTTCAACGGCAATATTCTATGAAAGGTTGGGGTTTCTCAATAATTTCATTTTCTTAGCCAAAACCGAAAGGAATCAAAAGATCCTTGGATTGCTTCCTTTCCCACGTGACTTTTAAAAGGCTTTTTAAATAATAAGGAGCAAATGTCCTATTCTCTGTGCTGCTGAGATTGGAGGGATGTCTTGCCTTAAGTTTCCTGTTTCTTCTTCTTCTTTAATGCTCCTCAGAAGTTTCACACTCCTCCGTTTTGGTGTCCAAAATGTAATGCTCAAAATAACAAATGCTTATGTTTTTACATAAAGCAAAGTGAAAACAAGGCAGTATGTTTGAACTGAATGGTAATGAGCTTTCTTTAGCTATAAATATATATATATATTTAAGCCTCATTCTTTTTTTTTATTCCCATTCTCTCTTGGGCTGACCTTTACTTATCAATAGACTCGATGTCAGTTTTTTTTTTTAATCAAATGCTCCAGCAGAAGTCAGTCTCTTTCCAACCATATAATAAAAGTTTCTCTTCACCTTTGATGGTAAAGTCCGAAATGCTAGGGGCACCATTGTGTCTGTGCTTTCATAAGACAAGTTGGAAAAATTAGTCTTGTTAATAATGGTAAGTTATTCACCCATACATAGTGGGAATTGTACGATTCATTTTACTTTCATTATAGGAAAGAAAAATAGATGACACACATTTGTTTCACCAATCCATCTCCCTATCAAAGAAATAAAAGCAATCAGATTTCCAGCGCAGTATTGCCCAGCAAGTTTGCGTGGCTTGTCTTGTTTCTCTAGACAGACGCTTGCTTTGTGTACTGAATCATCCAATGATGCAAACAATTTCAATCCAAGAAGTATCTTTAAAAATGCAATAGCAGGGCTTCCCTGGTGGCGCAGTGGTTAAGAATCCGCCTGCCAACGCAGGGGACATGGGTTCGTGCCCTGTTCCGGGAAGATCCCACATGCCACGGAGCAACTAAGCCCGTGCGCCACAGCTACTGAGCCTGCGCTCTAGAGCCTGTGCTCTGCAACAAGAGAAGCCACCGCAATGATAAGCCCCTGCACCGCAGCAAAGAGTAGCGCCCACTCGCCCCAACTAGAGAAAGCCCATGCGCAGCAACAAAGAGCCAGCTCAGCCAAAAATAAATAAAATAAAAATTAATTTAAAAAAAATGCAGTTGCATTAATAACAATAATGATAAGAACGGCAGCTAGCATTTACTGATTACTATGTACCAGGTATGCTAAGTGATTTCATACATTATTCCATTCAATCCTCACAACAGTGCATGTAAAATAGGTATTTTTTAGCTTCATTTACAGATAAGGAAAGTGAGGCTCAGAGAACTTAAATCACTTTCCCAAGATTCCCATTTCTAGACTATTGACTAACTACTCATTGTACTATTAACATCCTCATTTTACAAAGAGGGAAACTGAGGCTTAGGGAATTTCAAGAAAATAGGGGAAGGGGCAGAGCTGTGACCCTGGACTGTCCCCTCTCATGCTTTATTCTTGCAAACCTAGATGTCGAGCTTTTGGTGCCTTTTTCTCCTTTCTCCCAGTGCAGTTTCTCTTCTTGCAAAACGACCACGTTTCCTAGAGCTCCCTCTCTGCGGTGCTCAGAAACTATCTGCACGATTTGAGCACTTAGAGGAAGGAGTGGGGACCAAGGACATGGGACACTGCTGGAGGGACACTTCCAACTGCTCCTTCTTGGGCCCACAGAGAATTGAGGAAGTGTCCATCCAAGGGGCAGCTTAACCCCTAGGGGTGCCCCTCTGCTAGAGGGTCACAGCCCCTGAAAGCCTTTGGAAGTTGAATCCAAGAGTGATTGACAGAACAGCCTTTTAATGAATCCTCCCTATGGGTAACTACCTGGGTAAGCAGAAGCCTTTTTTTTTTTATAACATGGAAAGAATGTTCTCAAGTAATTTAATTTCCCTTTCCCCACCGGCCAGACATCCTTTGCAAAAGTTATTTTTTAAAAATATGTAACTCCTGGCTTTTCTGATTTGTAAGAGGGAAGGATGATGGGGGAGGGGAGTAGAGAGAGAAAATGAAGGGCTTCTTTTCACTTCTTGCAATACCTAAGAAGTTGTGCCTTTATTATTAAATGCACTTAATTATAGGCCACTCCAAGCTATTCCCAGGCCCTTCTTAGGGCCAGGACGTTATAATAAACGCATTGTGTGCCTCAGGGGGGGGTTCCAGAGAAAGGCAGCTAAATCCGTCCTCAGGGAGCCCGTGTAATGCTGAGAGGGTTCATTGTGATCCCCGGCAGCCAGGAGGAGTGAATGCCATGAATCGTCTCAGTAGAGGATGCGTTTTCCCCCTGGAGTTCTTTGTGTGCTCCAGCAGAATGACCTCATCACATACAGGCAGCTCAAGCACAGCCACAAGAAGAGGGTGAGAGCAGGCATACCAGAGCCCAGCACATGTTTGGAATGAATCATTTAATTCTTTACATTACACCCTTTCCTGTGAGCCATGAGCAGGAGAAATCCATCAATGCCAGAAAGGTTTACTCTAAACAAACTTCCAGGCTTTGAGAGCCATGTAGAAGTGGTTTTCCGTGGGGAGCATTGACAGCGTCCCTGGAGGCAGCTCCGGAGGCTCCAAACCCTCCCTCCACCTGGTGCCTTCTCACGCCTGTCAGATTAGCCAAAATGAAATTCCTCGGGGAACAGAGGAAAGAGATATGGGACCAGGGAGCAAGAGGCATCCTCGCTTATTTGTTGCGTTTCTATTTGTTTCCTCCCATCGCAATTATAAGAGATATTTCACAAGTCTAAGCTGATACCGCATGTGCCTAGACAGACATTTTTTTCTGGAATTGCATCTAAGGAATAGTCAAACGTCCATTCGTATTTAGTAAACTGTACGTCACTTCTTCAAGTTATTAAGAAATAAAATGTCCCCTTTTTAAAAATCATTCCAACCACTAACATAGATGACTTTTTAAAATACTAATTGAAGGGTCTAATTCACTACCAGTTTCTGGTCAGGGTTATATCATAAAGTTCTTACCTGTTGCTTTTCCTTTACCTTTTTTCTAAGACTTGCTGTGGCCAAAGTACTACGGGTCATGGAAAGGAATTCCGAAGTTCCATCTTGTAGTGGGAGGATTTCCAAACTCTGGGTAGAATTAGTCAGTAGGAAGGAAGTTCTCAATGCTGCTCGGCTGTTAACTACCTGTGCAGACTTGGGCTAGTCACTCGTGGGCCTCAATTGCTTCATCTCTGAATTAAAAGACTTGGACAAAATGATCTCTAACACTGAAGTCCCACGTTCCTTTAACTCCTACAGAACTGACTTTGTCCCTTGTATGTCTTAGAGAGTCACATCATCTCAGTGTATTTTTGTCCCAACCTCACGCGCATTTTAGCCCCTACTGTACAGAGAATTTTGGCACGTGTATCAATCGCCCTAACAAAAGTGTGTTATTGAATGAATATGCATTCTAAAAGCTACATAAGCTTCATTAGAATTGGTCAAGAGGGCTTTTTCCCCCCAGCAGTTGGACAGATATTTCTGTTGGATCATGATTCACAAGATTTCTGCCCATTGTCTCTTGCTTTGCATTTTGCAGCCATAAAATAAAATTCCATGTCTGCTGATCTGCACAGTGGGATCAAAAAGGATCAGGAATTGGAAAACTACTGTGTGCTGAGAGCTGACCTTTGTGCCACAGCTGAACAATGTACAATTGTGTATGTGGTTTTTTTTTATAAATTGTTAGATCCTGTAAACAAAAATCTCCTCCAGAGGAGAAAAAAAATGCTTGCCAAGCAAACTCTCAAGATGAGAGCGATTTGACACTCTTTTTTTTTTTTTTTTTTTTTGAGACTAAACGCTATCTGGGGCTTTCACCTTCAAACAGAGACAGCGTCTCTTCTGGCCCAGCCGTGCACATTTGCTTTAGAATGCCAGGGTTACATAATTTTAAAATTGAGTGGCACTTGTGGTATTTGGCCACTCAGAGCAAAGTATAACACTCTTTTAAGGTGGCTTCGGTCCTTAAAAGGTGGCGAGAACATCGTGTTCTGCTCTAAGAAATCTCAGCAAGGGACCTGTCAGCTCTAAAAAGCATGGACCACCACGCATGGTCCCCCCATCCCGCCCTCTGCAGGCACCAAAGGCACCCTGACCCTTCGTTCTTCTCACGGGCTTCAGTGAAAGGGTTTGGAACTGCCAGCTCTTCCCCTATAGGAACAACTGAACGATTTGTCAATAAACCCTGACTCCAAAGATGGTAGGTATGACCCCAGAGGAGTTCCAGAATATAAGGATTTATTGAAATTACGTGCAGCTCTGAAGCATTAGTAACAGTAACTGGAGCTTGACCTGGAAATGGAAACTGTCTGTCTGAATTTCCCAAAGCGAGTGTGTCTGTCATGCCGGCCGGAATGTGGAGAGAGAGTAATGAACCTGTCAAGAGTCCTTTGTGTAATTGGTCTCATGATACCATACTTGAAGCCTTATTCGTTGAAACTTGAAGAAAAATAAAGTGTATTTACTCAGACCTGACATTCAAGTTGGACTTTCAAATGTAACATTTATATTAATAAATACCAATGCTAATTTATTGAGACTGACCATTTCTTCATTTTGGAACTAATAATTAAGAAATCGTCCATCCTCAGGCTCCCGGAATAGAGTGAGTATCAACAAAGCTAGGTGGTCCGTTTCCTTTTACAAAAGATTTTCTGGCCCATGTGAAATTCAGCGCTGAAAACGCTGGCCCAGAAAGGAGTGCTTAGGGACCAGTGGAAATAAGTGGCAACACTGGGGAAGTGGCCTGTTGACCACCGTTGTCCTTGCCTCCCGGCATGTGGGATGGGGGATGGGGTGTCCCCATAGATCCCAGAGCCGGTAAGGAATCCAAGGGTCTCTGTAGCAGGCCAGGATGCCCAGATTCCAGGGTGTATGCACACACAATTAAAAGGACAGATGATGGACTACCTAGGAAGGCCTAAGGCTTAGTTAATGGACACAGACCCTGGGGAAATACAGCTGTTTGTTTTGCAGTGAACAAAGAAATGGTCTGTTATCTGAAAAGCATCCCTTAGGACCCAGATGCTTTTGAACAACTATTTTCCAGGCGGATAGAATATGCATGTCCATACATGGCAGGCTTGAGTACAAAGATGTGATATTCAATGTGTGGTGCCTGAACTAAAGCATCTCTTCTTCTCTCTCTGACCTTTCCTACAAACTGGAGAGAACTCTCTGCAGAGGTGGAAGATTGTCACAGCTCCACAAAACCTCCTGAAAGCAGACATTCAGTCACTTGGCAGGAATACAGGCCTGCACAGCTGGCCTGGCACCTTGCCCCCTCACATCTGAAGTCTATCTTTAGAGAGGGGTTTCTCAGCGAGAGGGGCTCCCCTCCTTTAAAATGCAAACAGCTCTGGGAGGCCTTCCATCACACACACCTTGGTTTGAATCCCTCATTCACAGGCTTTCCTCCTAGCCCAGCTGAGATGAAGGTCCTCAGACAGGACTGCGACTGAGGGGGAGGAGAAGAAGGGGGTGAGGGACGTTTGCCACTTGGAGCAGCACTCAAGCAGAGGAATGGGCCTGGGACACAGCAGGAGGGCATGAGACATGGGCACATGGCGGGCTGTGTATTTGGTCCTCCTGAGAGCACTCACTGAAGGCTTCCATGGGTGTGCATTGGTGGTGGCTTGGTTCTCTTCCATCTTGTTTTTAATTTTTTAATTTTTTTAAGGAGTTTAAGTCCTTTTTTTAAATTAATTTTTATTAGAGTATAGTTGATTTACAATGTTGTGTTACTTTCTGCTGTACAGCAAAGTGAATCAGTTATACATATACGTCTCTCCACTCTTTTTTTGGATTCTTTCCCATATAGGTCATTACAGAGTACTGAGTAGAGTTCCCTGTGCCATACAGTAGGTCCTTATTAGTTATCTATTTTATATATACTAGTGTGTATATGTCAATCCCAATCTCCCAGTTAATCCCCACCCCTTGCCCCCTTGGTAACCGTAAGTTTGTTTTCTACATCTGTGACTTTATTTCTGTTATATGTGGAATCTAAAAAATAGGTACAAATTGAACTCATCTTGCTTTTTTAGAGACATCAGATTTCCACCTGTATTTTGCCCTCCATCTTATGGAGGCGCTACCTTTCTGACATCTGGGTTACAGAGGCAGGCGCAGCAGACATGTCTGGGAGGGAATACCCTAGCCATGATTAAGGGCCTTCAGCCCAAGGGCAAGGCCTTTCAACTTTGGAAACCTACTCCACAGCCCCTGAACCATGTCTCTGGTGAAGTGAACAAATCGGATTCCTTTTTATGCCCTGTTCAGTTTGCTAAGAGAAGAACTCTTGCCCTGAGCTGGGGACCTTTCAAAAGAGAACTTGCACCTCTGAAAGGCTGCAGCATTTATTGGAAGCCACTTTCCTCCTTGCAGAGGCAGAGCTGGTCTGCGCCCCACAGGACAGCCCAGCAAGCCATGGGGAAGTTCTAGTGCTAAGAGCTGTGGAATTCCCAAGCTCCACCCTGGTGAGGCCTGAAATGAGATCAACGTGAGTCTCTTCAACTCAGAACATTCCTTTTGTGGAATGAGTTCTGAGCACACTTCTACTAGAAAGTTTTCTGAAGTGTCTGTAATTCAGCCTTTAGGAAGAAGATGTTATGTAACAGTTTCTAAAAGCCCTTAAGGATGTCCTGACTGCTGTCTGCTGTATACGGTGGGGTGTTACTCCAGGACCTTGCTTCAGACAGGTCTGGACTCAAAGAGGGCTAAAAATCCTCAACAGAAACTCTCCAGTAATTAAGCAGCACCCAGCAACAAATGAGCACAGCCGTGTGGCTGACAGGGTCTTTGTGCTTCGGCTGGGAGTCAGGCCTGTGCCTCTAAGTTGAGAGAGTCAAGTTCAGGACATTGGTCCACCAGAGACCTCCTGGCTCCACATAATATTAAATGGCAAAAGCTCTCCCAGAGATCTCCATCTCAACGCTAAAACCCAGTTCCACTCAATGACCAGCAAGCTACAGTGCTGGACACCCTAAGCCAAACAACTAGCAAGACAGGAACACAACCCCACCCATTAGCAGAGAGGCTGCCTAAAATAATAAGGTCACAGACACCCCAAAACACACCACTGGACATGGTCCTGTCCACCAGAAACACAAGATCCAGCCTCATCCACCAGAACACAGGCACCAGCTCCCTCCACCAGGAAACCTACACAAACCACTGAACCAACTTTAGCCATTGGGAGCAGACACAAAAAACAACAGGAACTACGAACCTCTAGCCTGTGAAAAGGAGACCCCAAACACAGTAACTTAAGCAAAATGAGAAGACAGAAAAACACACAGCAGATGAAGGAGCAAGGTAAAAACCCAACAGACCAAACAAATGAAGAGGAAATAGGCAATCTACCTGAAAAAGAATTCAGAGTAATGATAGTAAAGATATCCAAAATCATAGAAACACAATGGAGAAAATACAAGAAATGTTTAACAAGGACCTAGAAGAACTAAAGAGCAAACAATAATGAACAACACAATAAATGAAATTAAAAATTCTCTAGAAGGAATCAATAGCAGAATAACTGAGGCAGAAGAACAGATAAGGGACCTGGAAGATAAAATAGTGGAAATAACTACTGCAGAGCAGAAAAAAGAATGAAAAGAATTGAGGACAGTCTCAGAGACCTCTGGGACAACATTAAACACACCAACATTCTATTTATACGGGTCCCAGAAGAAGAAGAGCAAAAGAAAAGGACTGAGAAAATATTTGAAGAGATTATAGTTGAAAACTTCCCTAATATGGGAAAGGAAAGAGTCAGTCACGTCCAGGAAGCGCAGAGAGTCCCATACAGGATAAATCCAAGGAGAAACACTCCAACAGACATATTAATCAAACTATCAAAAATTAAATACAAAGAAAAAAATATTAAAAACAGCAAGGGAAAAACAACAAATAACATACAAGGGAATCCCCATAAGATTAACAGCTGATCTTTCAGCAGAAACTCTGCAAGCCAGAAGGGAGTGGCAGGACATATTTAAAGTGATGAAAGGGAAAAACCTACAACCAAGATTACTCTACCCAGCAAGGATCTCATTCAGATTTGATGGAGAAATTAAAACCTTTACAGACAAGCAAAAACTAAGAGAATTCAGCACCACCAAACCAACTTTACAACAAATGCTAAAGGAACTTCTCTAGGCAGGAAACACAAGAGAAGGAAAAGACCTACAATAACAAACCCCAAACAATTAAGAACATGGTAATAGGAACATACATATGGATAATTACCTTAAAGGTAAATGGATTAAATGCTCCAACCCAAAGACATAGACTGGCTGAATGGATACAAAAACAAGACCTGTATATATGCTGTCTATAGGAGACCTACTTCAGACCTAGGGACACATACAGACTGAAAGTGAGGGGATGGAAAAAGATATTCCATGGAAATGGAAATCAAATGAAAGCTGGAATAGCAGCTCTCATATCAGACAAAATAGACTGTAAAATAAAGACTATTACAAGAGCCAAAGAAAGACACTACATAATGATCAAGGGATCAATCCAAGAAGAAGATATAACAATTGTAAACATTTATGCACCCAACATAGGAACACCTCAATACATAAGACAAATGCTAACAGCCATAAAAGGGGAAATTGACAGTAACACAATAGTAGGGGACTTTAACACCCCACTTTCACCAATGGACAGATCATCCAAAATGAAAATAAATAAGGAAACACAAGCTTTAAATGATACTTTAAACAAGATGGACTTAATTGATATTTATAAGACATTCCATCTGAAAACAATAGAATACACTTTCTTCTCAAGTGCTCATGGAACATTCTCCAGGATAGATCATATCTTGGGTCACAAATCAAGCCTTGGAAAATTTAAGAAAATTGGAATTGTATCAAGTATCTCTTTGGACCACAACACTATGAGACTAGATATTAATTACAGAAAAAAAATCTGTAAAAAATACAAATACATGGAAGTTAAACAATACACTACTAAATAACCAAGAGATCACTGAAGAAATCAAAGAGGAAATCAAAAAATACCTAGAAACAATTGACAATGAAAACACGACCCAAAACCTATGGGATGCAGCAAAAGCAGTTCTAAGAGGGAAGTTTATAGCAATACAATCCTACCTCAAGAAACAAGAAACATCTCTAATAAACAACCTAACCTTACACCTAAAGCAATTAGAGAAAGAAGAACCAAAAAAACCCCAAAGTTAGTAGAAGGAAAGAAATCATAAAGATCAGATCAGAAATAAATGACAAAGAAATAAAGGAAACAATAGCAAAGATCAATAAAACTAAAAGCTGATTCTTTGAGAAGATGAACAAAAGTAATAAACCATTAGCCAGACTCATCAAGAAAAGATGCAGAAGACTCAAATCAATAGAATTAGAAATGAAAAAGAAGTAACAACTGAAACTGCAGAAATAAAAAGGATCATGAGAGATTACTACAAGCAACTATATGCCAATAAAATGGACAACCTGCAAGAAATGGACAAATTCTTGGAAAAATACAACCTTCTGAGACTGAACTAGGAAGAAACAGAAAATATAAACAGACCAATCACAAGCACTGAAATTGAGACTGTGATTAAAACTCTTCCAACAAACAAAAGCCCAGGACCAGATGGCTTCACAGGTGAATTCTATCAAACATTTAGAGAAGGGCTAACACCTCTCCTTCTCAAACTCTTCTAAAATATAGCAGAGGAAGGAATACTCCCAAACCCATTCTATGAGGCCACCATGACCCTGATGCCAAAACCAGACAAAGATGGCACAAAAAAAGAATATCACTGATAAACATAGATGCAAAAATCCTCAACAAAACACTAGCAAACAGAATCCAACAGCACATTAAAAGAATCATACACCATGATCAAGTGGGGTTTATCCCAGGAATGCAAGGATTCTTCAATATATGCAAATCAATCAACGTGATAAACCATATTAACAAATTGAAGGAGAAAAACCATACGATCATCTCAATAGATGCAGAAAAAGCTTTCAACAAAATTCAACACCCATTTATGATAAACACCCTCCATAAAGTAGGCACAGAGGGAACTTACCTCAACATAGTAAACACCATATATGACAAACCCACAGCCAACATCGTTCTCCATGGTGAAAAACTGAAAGCATTTCCTCTAAGATCAGGAGCAAGACAAGGTTGTCCACTCTCACCACTATTATTGAACATAGTTTTGGAAGTTTTAGCCACAGCAATCGGAGAAGAAAAAGAAATAAAAGGAATCCAAATTGCAAAAGAAGAAGTAAAGCTGTCACTGTTTACAGATGACATGATATTATACATAGGGAATCCTAAAGATTCTACCAGAAAACTACTAGAGCTAATCAATGAATTGGTGAAGTAGCAGGATACAAAATTAATGCACAGAAATCTCTTGCATTCCTATACACTAATGAAGAAAAATCTGAAAGAGAAATTAAGGAAACACTCCCATGTACCATTGCAACAAAAAGAATAAAATACCTAAGAATAAACCTACCTAAGGAGACAAAAGACCTGTATGCAGAAAACTATAAGACACTGATGAAAGAAATTAAAGAAGATACAAACAGATGGAGAGATATACCATGTTCTTGTATTGGAAGAATCAACATTGTGAAAATGACTATACTACTCAAAGCAATCTACAGATTCAATGCAATTCCCTATCAAAATACCAATGGCATTTTTCACAGAACTGGAACAAAAAATTTCACAATTTGTATGGAAAAACAAAAGACCCCGAATAGCCAAAGCAATCTTGAGAAAGAAAAACAGAGCTGGAGGAATCAGGGTCCCGGACTTTAGACTATACTACAAAGCTACAGTAGCAAGACAGTATTGTACTGGCACAAAAACAGAAATATAGATCAATGGAGCAGGATAGAAAGCCCAGAGATAAACCCACATACATATGGTCACCTTATTTTTGATAAAGGAGGCAAGAATATACAATGGAGAAAAGACAGCCTCTTCAATAAGTGGTGCTGGGAAAACTGGACAGCTACATGTAAAAGAATGAAATTAGAACACTCCCTAATACCATACACAAAAATAAAGTCAAAATGGATTAGAGACCTAAATGTAAGGCCAGAAACTATCAATATCAAACTCTTAGAGGAAAACATAGGCGGAACACTCTATGACATAAATCACAGCAAGATCCTTTTTGACCCACCTCCTAGAGAAATGGAAATCAACACAAATTAAACAAATGGGACCTAATGAAACGTAAAAACTTTTGCACAGCCAAGGAAACCATAAACAAGATGAAAAGACAACCCTCAGAATGGGAGAAGATATTTGCAAATGAAGCAACTGACAAAGGATTAATCTCCAAATTTGACAAGCACCTCATGCAGCTCAATATCAAGAAAACAAACAACCGAATCCAAAAATGGGCAGAAGACCTAAATAGACATTTCTCCAAAGAAGATATACAGATTGCCAACAAACACATGAAAAGACGCTCAACATCACTAATCATTAGAGAAATGCAAATCAAAGCTACAATGAGAGGCTTCCCTGGTGGCGCAGTGGTTGAGAGTCCAACTGCCTATGCAGGGGGTACGGGTTCGTGCCCCGGTCCGGGAAGATCACACATGCCGCGGAGCTGCTGGGCCCGTGAGCCATGGCCGCTGAGCCTGCGCGTCCGGAGCCTGTGCTCCACAACGGGAGAGGCCACAGCAGTGAGAGGCCCACGTACCGCAAAAAAAAAAAAGCTACAATGAGGTATCACCTCACACCAGTCAGAATGGCCATCATCAAAAAATCTAGAAACAATAAATGCTGGAGAGGGTGTGGAGAAAAGGGAACCCTCTTGCACTGTTGGTGGGAATGTAAATTGATACAGCCACTATGGAGAACAGTATGGAGGTTCCTTAAAAAACTAAAAATAGAGGGCTTCCCTGATGGTGCATTGGTTGAGTCCGCCTGCCGATGCAGGGGACACAGGTTCATGCCCGGGTCCGGGAAGATCCCACATGCCGCACAGAGGCTGGGCCCGTGAGCCATGGCCGCTGAGCCTGCGCGTCTGGAGCCTGTGCTCCGCAACAGGAGAGGCCACAACAGTGAGAGGCCTGCATACCGCAAAAAAAAACCAAAAATAGAACTACCCTATGACTCAGCAATAGTCATCAACTATGACTGGGCATCAACCCTGAGAAACCGTAATTCAAGAATAGTCATGTACCACAATATTCATTGCAGCTCTATTTACAATATCCAGGATATGGAAGCAGCCTAAGCGTCCATCAACAGATGAATGGACAAAGAAGATGTGGCACATATGTACAATGGAATATTACTCAGCTATAAAAAGGAATGAAACTGAGTTATTTGTAGTGAGGTGGATGGACCTAGAGTCTGTCATACAGAGGGAAGTAAGTTAGAAAGAGAAAAACAAATACTGTATGCTAACACATATATATGGAATCTAAAAAAAAAAAAAAAAGAAATGGTTTTGAAGAACCTAGGGGCAGGACAGGAATAAACACGCAGACATAGAGAATGGACTTGAGGACACGGGGAGGGGGAAGGGTAAGCTGGGACACAGAGAAAGAGTGGCACTGACATATATACACTACCAAATGTAAAATAGATAGCTAGTGGGAAGCAACTGCATAGCACAGGGAGATCAGCTTGGTGCTTTGTGACCACTTAGAGGGGTGGCATAGGGAGGGTGGGAGGGAGACACAAGAGGGGGGAGATATGGGAATATATGCATATGTATAGCTGATTCACTTTGTTATAAGGCAGAAAGTAACACACCATTGTAAAGCAATTATACTCCAATAAAGATGTTAAATTAATTAGTTAATTAAAATAAAAGCCCTTAAGTATTATTGCCTCAGCACAAAAAAATCTAGTGCCTCCGAAAAAGGAATGTGATCCCTTGAAAAATAGCTCTTTTTTCCTCTTCTAAGGAAGATCAGGGGTTCTTTGTTTGTTTTTTTAGGTATAATTGACATATATCATTATATTAGTTTCAGGTGCACCACATAACGATTCAATATATGTATATATTGCAAAATGATCACCATTATAAGTCTAGTTAACATCCATCGTATAAGGAGGACCTGTTGTGCATTTCCTGATCCTTGCTCTGCCAACGACCTCCCTCCCCTTCATCACTGCCTCCCCAAAGTGCTTACAAATAAAGACCATGACCTCAATTTCCCTCTTAAAACCACTTCAGCTCCGCCCTATGATGATCTCATTTGTCCCGATGTTGGGACATCACTGAATCAGCCTGCCCCACCCAGGTCTCCTGTGAAGAGGCCACATGGCTGGCACCCTGAAAATATTATATGAGTCAGGACAGGGACAAGCACAGAAGGCAGGGAGAGGTTGATGTTTGTTATGAGAAGAGTCACCCTGCTTTCTGTAGCCAGACCCATCCCCGCCACGCCGTAGCACCCGAGAAACCCACACTCAGCTCTGTGTGGCGCAGACTCAGCATCCGTGAGTTCATGGTGGATTTCTGGACCCGCCCCTATCAGCTCTGTGACTTTAGGCAAGTTTCCTGGTCTCTCTGAGCATCACTTTTCTGACTTCTGAGATGAGGACGATAATTCCGTATCTCAGGGTTCATGTGAAGATGAAAGTAAAGAAATGAAAGCACCTCATAAACAGAAAGTGAGTCCAGATCAACAGGCATTTGGTTTAGGCCCATAGAGGGACGTGGCCCCTTGGAAGGTGAGGGTTTCTTTGACTAATTTTGTTTGGGAACCTCAGGCCTGGTCAGACAGTTCAGAATGGATGCAGGGCCTAGAGTGGCCCGTCCCTCAGGAGGAACGAAGTGGGGACCAAATAGAGGAAAATGGAGGGCAGAGCAGCTGGGGGTGCAGGGCAGATGATGGGCAGCCACTCAGCCCTAGGGCTCTGATCCCCCCCATGCTCTCTGCCTTACTTACACTTACTTACACTTACAGACGCGGTTGCGATCATGACGTGTTTCCTGGTCAGAACTTTGTTTCTGTCTCTGGCTGAGGGGAGTTGAAATGGCCTTTCTCAGGAGGGCCCCCCAGTAGTTTGCAAGGCAGCCACAGGCTCCCCTTTGGGAGCTGTTAGCACTGGAACTGTTTTTAAAATAAAGACGATAATAGAGGCCATCTGGGATGTCTTCCTGGCCTGTGCCCCTTCCTCAAACCCATGGGAGAAGACCTGACCCAGCCAGGTATTCAGATATTCCTTGAAAGAATTGGTCCCTTTAGTGAGTCCCTTGAGGGGGAGGCAACTGAGGAGCCTTAGAAGGTTAATTCTGGGCTGCCGTGTTCTATATGCTGGGAGAATAATAAAAATTATTATTATTAAACAAAATAATAATATGTCCCACGTGCCAGGCACTTCCTAAGCACTTTACATAGATAAACTCATTAAATCCTTACAACAATTTCATGAGACAGCTAACTGTTCTTACTCCCATTTTATTTAAAAAGCAAAGACAACCATCTAAAAAATACAACAAACGAGTGAATAAAACAAAAAAAGACGCAGACTCACAGATACAGAGAACAAAGTAGTGGTTACCAGTGGGGAGAGGAAAGGTAGAAGGAGCAATATAGGGGTAGGCGGGGCAAAGGGTTATTATGGGATTATATGAAGTCATGTGTGTGCAACTTTTTTTGAAAATTATAAAGCACTGTAAGATTTAAAGAATCACTCAATTAAAAAATTTTGTTTTCATTAAAAAAAAAAAAAAGCAAAGACAACCAGTCTACTCCAAAAGAGAAAAGAAAAAGCCAACTTGCAGACTGAGGAAGAGAGAGGTACACGCGGCAGGCACCGGCATCACAGTGAGAACAGTCTCAGGAACTGAGTGCGTCGTGTCGTCACTGTTCCCAGGTCTGACTTCCCTGTCGCGGGGAAGAACAGGTATCAAGACTCGTTTGCCTTCAGCCTGGCCTCGAAAAAGCAATCAGGAAACTTGAATAAGGAGCTGTGGGCTGCAGGGGCACCGTGGTCCTGGGAAGCGGGATGTGGGCTGCCTCTCAAGGGTGAGCAGTCAGGGAGGCCTGCGGGGAGGCGGGGGCCAGAGTGGTCCAAGCCAAAGCCTGAAGCTGGGATGTCCCAGGGGCAGCGGAGGTGACAGCCCTCACAGGACTGCTCTCCGTGCTTAGCTGCCACCGTCCCGCCCTGAGAAGCAGCCTCCTCCTCAGAGCCTCCAGGGTGGCCTTCTGGGCTGCCCAGCTGCCAGTTCCAGCCTCGACTGGCCAGGGGGGCGGGGGGAGGCCAGTGGGCAGCCCAGGCCCTCCGGGAGCCCAGAGTCATGACAGCACCACAGAGCACGCCTCCTTCCACGGAAGGACTTCGTGATGTGGCTGTTCTGTTTTGCTTCGCATGTTTGTTTCTCCTTGAAAATGAGCTGAGAACCTTTTACCCAAGATTACAAGTTGGGCGGGTGATGAAAGGTCTGTGCGGTGCCCAAGGAGCCCTTGGGGAAGAGCGTTCACATTTGCAAGCGCTTTTGTTGAAAATAGTTTGCTCTGTGGAAAAAAAAGGGAAATTAGCTGGGAGGATCCGAATCATCTTGGCCTCTGTGAGGCGGCCTGAGATCCCTGGCTCATCATCATGGCTGCCAAACATTTCAGTCCTACACACAACCCAGTAAGACCTCTAAATTCATAAAACTCTAGAAGGCTTAGGAAAAAATCAGTCGGCCCATGTTCCCAAACCCAGGCAAAACCATGCTTCAGCAAGTCGTTTTGCAAAGGGCCTGACAAAATATGGATTAGTCAATGGGATGGATGGATGGATGGATGAATGAGTCGGGTAACTCAGTGGGTAGATGAGGGGGTGGATGGATTGAAGGGGAGAAAGTCTACCCTACTGAAAATACCTCAGAGAAAGGAGATTCCCAGGTCTCTTGTTAGTACCCACAATAGTACTAGTGTAGCAGAGGTAGAGAGTCAGCTTCAGCCTAAGCTGGAATTCCGTCACATCTGCCAGCATGGCAACATAGGACCACTTCTAATCCCCTTATATGAAAGATGAGGGACCTCGTGAAAAGGATTTCATCCCAAGAAAATAGCAAATCAGACACGTAAGCTTGACCCTATAACAAAATCTTAGTAGTGGGAAGGACAAGGATGCAGGGGGGTATTGAGCATGAATTTCTGTCCAGGTCAGCCCCTAGTGACAAGGAGACATCCAGGCAGCTGTGTGCAGAAGACACAGTGACATCCAGCAGAGACCATTCTTTACGGGCACCTGAGAAAGCTCCAAGGGACCACATACTGCTTAGCAAGGCACAGAGGCCTTGACAAAAAAAATGTCCTCAAGCTCATGGGCATCAGATTCGAATCATGACTCCTGTACTAACCAGCTTTCTGTCCTAGGGAACTTTTTAAAAGTTTATTTCTGGGACTTCCCTGGTGGCGCAGTGGTTAAGAATCTGCCTGCCAATGCAGGGGACACGGGTTCGAGCCCTGGTCTGGGAAGATCCCACATGCTGCGGAGCAACTAAGCCTGTGCACCACAACTACTGAGCCCGTGTGCCACAACTACTGAAGCCCACGCGCCTAGAGCCCATGCTCCTCAACAGGAGAAGCCACCGCAATGAGAGGCCTGTGCACGGCAACAAAGAGTAGCCCCTGCTTGCCACAACTAGAGAAAGCCCGCGTGCAGCAATGAAGACCCAATGCAGCCAAAAATAAATAAAATAAAATAAATTTATAAAAAATATATTTCTATTAAGATATAATTCACATACCATAAAATTCACCCTTTTTTTTTTTTTTTTTGCGGTACACGGGCCTCTCACTGCCGTGGCCTCTTCCGTTGCGGAGCACAGGCTCCGGACGCGCAGGCTCAGCGGCCATGGCTCACGGGCCCAGCCGCTCCGCGGCATGTGGGATCTTCCCGGACCGGGGCACGAACCCGTGTTCCCTGCATTGGCAAGCGGACTCTCAACCACTGCGCCACCAGGGAAGCCCAAAATTCACCCTTTTAAGGCATGCACTTCTGTGGTTTGGAGTATATTCAGACAGGGGGGCAAACATCATCACTACCTAATTCCAGAATATTCTCATCAGCCCAGAAGGAAATCCCATGCTCATTAGTAGTCATTCCGCAGTGTTCTCCCTAGTCCCTGGCACCGCTAATCTATACTTTCTGTCTCAGTGGAGTCTCCTACTGGACATTTCCTACAAACGGATTCATACAATACGGCACTTTTTTTTGCTTCTTTCACTTACCACAATGTTTTTAAGACTTATCAACGTTGCATCATGGATCACTACTTCACTCCCATTTTATGCCCAAATAGTATTCAGCTGTACAAATAAACCATATTTTGTCTATCCGTTCACCAGTTGATGGACATTTTGGCTGTTCCAGTTTTGGGCCAATATGAATAATACTGCTGTGAACATTCCTGTACAACCTTTTGTGTGGACATATGTTTTCAGTTCTCTTAGATATGTAACTAAGAGTGGAATTGCTAGGTCATACAGTAACTCTACGTTTAACTTTTGAGAAGTTGTCCAACTGTTTTCCGGAGCAGCTGTACCTACCATTTTATATTCTCACCAGCAAGATGAGGGCTCCAATTTCTCCACATCCTTTCCAACACTTGCTATTTTCGGTCTTTTTAACTATTGCCATCCTAGTGGATGTGAAGTGGTATCTCATTGTGGTTTTGATTTGCATTTTCCTAGCAACTAATGATATTGAGGACATTTTCATGTGCTTATTGGCCATTTGTGTATCTTCTTTGGAGAAATATCTATTCAAATCCTTTTCCTATTTTTTAACTGGCTACTTGTCTATTGTTGAGTTGTAAGAATTCTTTAAAAATTCTGGATACTGGACCATTATCAGAGGAATATGATTTGCAATTATTTCCCTCATTCTGTGGGTCATCTGCACTTTCTTAATAGTGTTGTTTGAAGCAAAAAAAGTTTTTTAATTTTGATGAAGTCCAATTTATCTAATTTTTTCTTTAGTTATTTGTGCTTTGGGTGTCATATCTAAGAAACCATTGCTTTATCCAAGGTTGCGAAGATTTATGCTTATGTTGTCTTCTAAGGGTTTTACAGTTTTAGCTCTTACATTTAGATCTTTGATCCATTTTGAGTTAAATTTTGAGTAGGATGTGAGGTGGACATACAACTTCACTCTTTTACACGTGGATATTCAGTTTTCCTGGCACTGCTTGTTGAAAAGAGAATTCTTTCCCAATTGAATTGTCTTGGCATCCTTGTCAAAAAGTAATTGACCGTAAATGTATGGGTTTGTTTCTGGACTATCAATCCTATTCCAATGATCCATACATGACTATCCTTGTGCTACTACCACATAGTTTTGATTACTATAGCTTTGTAGTAAGTCTTGAAAATGAAAAATATGAGTGCTCCAACTTTGTTCTTCTTTTTTAGATTATTTTTGCTGTTCTACATCCCTTACATTTCCCTCTGAATTTTAGGATCCGCTTGTTGTCATTTCTAGAACAAAGAAAAGGCCACCTGGGATTTTGGTAGGGATTGCAGTAAATCTGTACATCGCTTTGGGGAGTACTGCCATCTAATAAAATTAGGTCTTCGTGAACAAAAGATGCGTTTCTATCCGTTTAGGACTTCTTTCATTTCTTTCAGCAATGTTTTGTAGTCTTCAGTGTATAAGACTTGCGCTTCCTTTTTTTTTTTTTTTTTTTTTTGCGGTATGCGGACCTCTCACTGTTGTGGCCTCTCCCGTTGCGGAGCACAGGCTCCGGATGCACAGGCTCAGCAGCCATGGCTCACGGGCCCAGCCGCTCCGCGGCATGTGGGATCTTCCCGGACCGGGGCACGAACCCGTGTCCCCTGCATCGGCAGGCGGACTCTCAACCACTGCACCACCAGGGAAGCCCGCGCTTCTTTTTTTATTCCTATGTATTTTATTCTTCTGGACGCTATTGTATGTGAAATTATTTTCTTAATTTTATTTTCAGATTGTTCATCGCTCATGTACAGAAATACAACTGAGTTTTGTATATTGATCTTGTATATGGCAACCTTGCTGAACTTGTTCTGATGCAAGTGAAAACACCACGAAGCTCACTGTTCTTACTAAGCTCCAGCCATTTTTCTTAATAAATGCTCCCAATTCTTGCAGGCCTTTGGTTAATTTCCAGAGTTCTGAAAAGTTGATTCTGACCATTCTTCCAGTGTTCTCATCACTTTTATGGAGGAGAGGATTTTTCCGAGGTCCTTAGCCACCAGCTTTATTGACATCACCCCTCTTAAGGAAGCGTTTCATACCTCCATTTCCTCAACTGTAAAATGTTTTGTTATTGTTTCACAGTTTGGGGGAAATGATCAATAAGACAATGTGGTCACAACATTCTCAATCAAATATACTTCAACTTAAGAAAAATAAGATAATGTGGTAAAGCACATACCACCTGGCACTAGCAAGTACTCAGGAAGGCTCCTATCGCTGGAGAAAGAGGAAGGAAGTGGCTGTGAAGATGCAGCGGCCGCCTAGCCTTGTTCACCATCGCACAGCGGTGCAATCCTCAAACCACCACGCTTATACCCAAATAACCCTCCCCCTAACCCCAGCCTGGGATTATACTCAACTCCACGTATAGCAAACCCTCCTTTTCATTCCTGTCTCCCTGTCAAAGCCTACCTTTCCCAAGCTGTGCGTCGTCAGTGTCTGATCTCTGCCAGGCGGTGACGTGCCAATGACTCATAAGCCAGCCAGCCAGGTAACTGAGGGTCTGAACCGAGCTATGCTCACAGGTCTGAGTGAGGTTCACCAAGCCTGACAGCAGCCACGGCCCGCTTGGGAGAGGCAGAAAGAGGCAGATTTCAAACCACACCAGCTCCATCCACCTTGACCTCAGGCCCAACCTGGAGGGGAGGACTTCCGTGGTTTATGAGTGATACTAAGAAGGCTAAACCTGGAGGTTTTCAACCAGAGAGAGCAGCTGAGTGCTCACGATAAACCTCGAAGCCCTGCAGGCCTTCCTTGCATCTCAGCCCCCTCAGCCTCACGACAGCCCTGAGGATTAGTCAGTTAGTCGGGCGCCCAGCCCCCGGAGGATGTGATGCTCCCCCAGCCCCGTCTCCAGGCCACCACAGCCTCTGACTGACCTCACATCTGCTGCCCCTTTGCTGGACCTGCCCTCCCACCCCCTCCCCCATCTACTTGCCCCTAGGCCTTCAAGGCCTAACTCACGTGACCTTCTGAGAGAAGAATTTCCAGAGAATCTTCTCGCTACTGCTCTGCCTCATAAATTTATCCAGCACATATTTACTGAGCAGCTGCTATGTTTCAGGCACTCGCCTGGGTTGGGGATACAACAGTGAACTTGCTCTTGTGGAACATACATTCTAGTGGCAAAAGCCAAAAAATAAACAGGAAATATGTAGGCAGTGATAAGCTCTGAGAATAAAAATAAGAGGGTAAAGGTTGTATTGGGGGCACTATTTTAAATAAGGTGCACAGGGAAGCCTCTCTGATAAGATAACAATTGAGCAGAAACCTGAAGGAAGTAAGGTAGTGGGCTGCTCAAATATCAAAGAGAAAAGCATTTTAGCCAGAGGGAACAGCAAGTGCAAAGGCCCCGAGGTGGAAGCGTGTTTTACAAGCTTAAAGAACAGCAGGGAGGCCAGTGTGGCTGGACTGGAGTTAACAAGGGGGAGAGTGTCAGACAATGAGGTCAGAGAGAGAGCCACCCCTAAACTATGCGGGACCCTACAGTTCACGGTAAAAAGTTTGGATTTTGCATGATGTAAGTCTGGTAGTCAATGAGGGTTCTGAGCAGAACAGTGACATACTCTGAATTGCATTTTGAAAGGATCACTTAGGCTGCCATATTGAGAATAGATGGTGGAGGGTCAAGGGTGGAATCAGAGAGACTGGTTAGGAGGTCATGGCAATGATTCACACATGGCACGATGGTGGCAGCGCCCCAGGGGAACAATGGAGGTGGTGAGAGGTGATCAGAATCTGGATATATTCTGATGGTGGAGCCAGCAGGATTTGCTGATGGGTTAGATGTGGAATGTGAGAGAGAGAGAGGAATCTAAGATGATATTAAGGCTTTGGGTCTGCAGAACTGAAAGCAGAAAGTTGCCACTTACTGAGATAAGGAAGCCAAGCAGATAAAGTAGAAGGGGTGACGCTGGAGTCGCTGCCTTCTGCCTCCAAGGCCCGGCTCCTCCCTCAGAGCACAAAGACCCAGCTGTGGCGAGACATCCCTTCTGCGGGGGGGGGGGGGGGGGGGTCCTGAGCCATCTACAGACATCGGCAAGTTTTATCTTTCCGCTCTCCATGGCTGTGGACTGGAGGCGCTTTGGACATCTCCAGCTAAGATCCTCTTTCTTCGGGTCACATCGTCTGAATATGCTGGGAACCAACAGAGTTTGTCCGGGTGCCAGTGGCTGACAAGAGGCAACGCCCTGGACTCCCACATGGGCAGACCCTGAGCTGAGACTCCACAAGGCTGGCAGGGGAGGGAGACAGGACATCAGAACAGCAGTTCTCTGCCTGGTCTGCATACGGGTGTCACACGGGGCAGGCCACACCCCAGGCCAGTTCATCACAAAGTCTGCCGGGCCGGGGCGGGGGGCCATGAGGTGGAGCCTGGCGTCTATGAGTCTCAGTTTCTCACATGATCCCAATATTCAGGTTGAGCACCACCATCTTGGATCAACAAGTACTTCTCCAGGGCCTCCTGGTGTTTCCTGATCCAGCTGTGCTGGGCCAGGGGCGAGCTCTGTGGGGGGATGGAAGCACCCCTGTCCTTACAAAGTCAGGGGAACCAGGCAGGGGCTGCCGAACTCCCTTTTGCTCAGAACTAAAACCAAATCCATCTCTACAGGAAAACACTGAGGCTCACCCAACCCCACTCCACATCTCCACCTCCAGCCCTGCTGTGAAAGTCAGCATAGTTCTTTCCTTGTCTCTTTTTTTAAGGCAGTCTGGCCAAGTTCTGCCCGGAAATGTCTCCCAGCCAAGCCCACCTGTATGTGGAATGTGGCTGAGAGGTGAGAGAGCTCAAGGTTGAGCTGGGCGTTGGGTGTTCATTCCCACCTCGGCGCTGGGACAGAAGGGGTGATGGCAGGGAATTGATGGAAACAGGTCAGATTTCAATTGCAGACCCAGGAGCCCGGAGACCTGCTCCCCTGCAAAGCCCAGGGTCAGCCGTTCCACAGTCAGCAGACAGAGAGCCATTCATCCCACAGAAGCTCCCCCCAGGCCTGCGGGCAACTGGGACCCCCTGCCCGGTCATCTGGCTCCCCAGACACTTTTGTGGACAGAACTCAAATAACTTGATTAAGGTAAGATGAAACGAGAAACGTTTGCTCCTTGAAAATTGCTAACACCTGGCCTGGCCAGCACACCAGAGCAAAGGCTCTTTGTAACTAAGGGAAGGGGTCCCCAAGGAGCTTGGGAAGGGGATCGCGGCTGCTCCCTCCACACCCACCTCCCAGCCCGCCCGCGGGAGCCGCGAACTGTGATGCAGGGCCGGCGGGGGGAGAAGAGGGTCCCCATCGGCCCAGCTGGGCTTGAACCTCCACGCCGCCGTGACTGTGCATGCGCTCTTGAGATGCCGTTTCCTCCCAGTCTTGTCCAGAGCGTCCAGCAGATTCTGTGAGCGGAGCTGACACGGGAACGTCTTCCGTTCCCTTAAGTCTCCCTCCAGGCTCCTCTCACCTGCCCGTGGACCCATTGTTTGATAGACTCACTTATAGCTGAGTCAGGCTCTCATTCCCACACCCCAAAGACCTCCTTTCTGTGGGTCCAGAAAGAGGAGAGTGAAAGGACCTGGTTGTAATCGGAATATTTGAGTCCCCCCAAAATTCATATATGGAAATTCTATCCCCAGTGTGATGGTATTTGGTGGTGGGAACTTTAGGAAGTGATCAGGTGATTAGTATCTTTATAAAAGAGCACTCTCTCTACGCCTCCGCCAGGTGAGGACACAAGGAGAAGACGGCCGACAGTGAACCAGGAAGAGGGCTCTCACCAGACATCGAATCCGCTGGCACCTTGGCCTTGGAATCCCAGGCTCCAGAACTGAGGGAAATAAATGTTTTTTGTCTAAGCCAGTCTATGGTATCATCATTATAGGAGCCCCCAAAGACAAAGATAGGCCAGGATGGGGCCAAAGCCTGACCTCATAGAGGACACGTGGGGACAGGTGAGGCTTCAGAGTCAGGTCAGGTGCATGACTAAAGAATGGCACACAGTGAGGTGACTGACGACTGGTCCCAGAAAGATCCCTGTGTTGCCATTCACAGGCAATGACAGGAGGTCTGGAGAAGCATCTAAGGATGTTACCGTCACCCTTGGCCTGTCCAAGGCAGTGACAAGACAGGGAAGGAGCAAGGGACGCAGTCCCGGATGTCCCACGTCTACGAGATGGCATCACTTAATATGGCTGCAGCTCCCTCCTCCTTCCAAGCTGACTCCAGGTAGGAGCCCTGTAGTGGATTAAATGGCCCCAATTCTTTGCTGTTCTCTAATCGGGAGGTGGAGTTTATCTCGCTCCGCCTTGAGCCTGAGCTGGCTGGTGACCGCCTAACCGTCGGAAGGTGGTAGAAGTGATGCTGGGCCAGCCGCCTGCTAGGCGCTGGAAGGACTCCTGCTGCGGCACTTTGGGGAGCCCTGAGCCTTCATGTAGAAAGCCTGGCTCCTCTGCCAGGAAATTGCATGGAGACAGCGAGCAGGGAAGGCCACGTGGGAAGCGGGGCCTTGAGACAACCCGGAGAAGCCACCTGTCCTCAGGCCCCAGGAGACCCCAGCTGACTCCAGCCCCAGGCGGCATCTCATCGCAACTGCATGGGAAACCCCAGGTGAGACCAGCACGAGAACTGCCCAGCTGAGCCTAGGTAACCCGCAGGAGGCAACAAAATGGTCGCTGTTTGAAGCCATCAAGTCCGAGGGTGGTTTGTTCTGCAGCAACAGATGACTCTGCAAAAGTCCCCCTGCCGCCCCACGTAAGAGTCAGACCCTACAGTCAGAATCACCCCCCTTCCCCCATCCACAGAGCCCCTCGGGTGCACGTGCTCCTTTAGCTCACCTCAGCCTTGCTCTGTGCCACACAGTGTGTGAGTGCAGAGGCCTCCAGGATGGGACACACACGGAGCTGCGAGACTGTACTCTTTGCAGACAGGTTTAAACCACTAGCAGACTTTCCACTCCCCCTTCTGCCCTCCTCCACCCACCTGAGTCGTCCCCCAATTCAGAGCCTCACAGACAGCATCCATCCTTCCCACTCGCTGCCCTTCACCTGGTACGCACTCCCCCGCCCCTCAGGGCCCACCTCCAGGTCGGGCAGCGTTCTCCCAGCCCTGAGCCCAGGCTGTGCCTCGTGGGTTCCCTCCACAGCCTCCCGCTTCAGGACAGCTCTAAGGGGTGGACTCAGCAACCTCCTCCCCAGAGCATTCCAGACCCTCCTCCCCCACCTCTCCCACCGGCTCTCCCCGCGCACCCACCTGACAGGAGGCCCCGTCTTCCAGATAAACAGGAGGATATTTAAAACCCTCATTCCGGGCTTCCCTGGTGGCGCAGTGGTTGAGAGTCCGCCTGCCGATGCAGGGGACACGGGTTCGTGCCCCGGTCCGGGAAGATCCCACATGCCACGGAGCGGCTGGGCCCGTGAGCCATGGCCGCTGAGCCTGCGCGTCCGGAGTCTGTGCTCCGCAACGGGAGAGGCCGCAACAGCGAGGGGCGCGCGTACCGCAAAAAAAAACAAACAAAAAACCCCTCATTCAGCACCTGGGCCTGCACTCGGAAATGAAATCAAATAACGCTCCCCAGTAGGAAACTAGGAGGCCCCTTCACTCGACTTAGTACCTGCCCTGTGCCCTACTCTGCTTTTTTTTTTTTTTTTTTTTGTGGTACGCGGGCCTCTCACTGCTGCGGCCTCTCCCGTTGCGGAGCACAGGCTCCAGACGCGCAGGCTCAGCGGCCATGGCTCACGGGCCCAGCTGCTCCGCGGTATGTGGGATCTTCCCGGACCGGGGCACGAACCCACGTCCCCTGCATCGGCAGGCGGACTCTCAACCACTGCGCCACCAGGGAAGCCTCCCTACTCTGCTTTGAGGGCGAAGCGTGACTTATGGATATTTTATGGAAAATTCCAAACATAAACATAAGCAGAAAAAGAGTGGATTCTCAATGTTCTCAACACACACAAGGTAACCATGTAAGGTGATGAATATGTTAATAAACTTGATCGTGGTAAGAATTTTACGATGTATATCAAAGGCCATGCTGTACACCTTAAATATATACTATTTTTATTTGTCAGTTACACCTCAATAAACCTGGGGAAAAACAACATAAGCAGAGAGAGAACCAGAATAAACACCCACGGACCATCCCGGGGGCACACAGCAGATCTTGTTTTCTATCACCTCACCCGCTCTCCCCCAATACCCACCCTCCAGGTTGTTCTGCAGCCAATCCCAGACATCACATTCTTTCGTCTCTAAATATTGCAGCATGTATCTCTAGAAGCAAGGACTATCCTTTGCAACCACAATACCATAGTTCATAGGTTTTGAGAAATCTCATCTGGGCCAGGCCCTGCCCGGACTGCCAGGTAAGGCCCACGTGTGGAATGTGGCACAGCGATGAGAGCGCCAGGCGGGCTTAGTTCCTACCAGTTCTGGGCGCCGGATGGGACACGGTGGGGTGGGGAGCCAGAACAGTGAAAACCACAGACAGACAGGAGGGAGACTCCCAGAGCTCACTGGACTTGCAGTCATTCCCCCTCTTGTCACCGTCCTCCACCAGAGCCACCTGTGAGGCCCAGGCCACCTCGGGTGGTCTCAGAACTGTGGACGACCTGGAGGTAAAAGTGGGTCTAGGGGTCCACCATCACCCTGAGAATAGTGCAGAGTCCAGTGATTAGCCACCCATGGCAAGGGCCACAGCCCATGGCCTCAGACCCCCACCCTCACCCCCATTCTGCCCTTCCAGCCCCTCCCAGAATGCCTAGCCCAGGAGCATGGCGGGACTCCTATCTTTTCCATACATCTGAAGCCTGGGCCAGAACAGGGAAAAGAGGTGTGGAAGATTCAGTGCTGTTTCCATTAGGTAGCGTTTTGAACATTTGAATCTTGCAAGTTCCTAAAAGACTGTAATTGTGCCTTATGCCTCTTTGTATTCACTTATTGTTTCCATAGCAGGGTTTCCCAACCTCAGCGCTATTGAATTTTAAACCAGATCATTTTGGGGAGTGGAGGAGGGGGCCTAGTCTGAGCATCGAAGGACACTGAACGGCACCCTTAGCCTCTACCCCCCCACTCCGGGGGCCGGTAGCAGCCTTTCTCCTCCAAGTTGTGACAACCAGAACCGTCTACAGATTTTGCCAAATGTCCCCTGGGAAGCAAAACTACCCTCAGGTTGCGAGCCACTGATCTGGACTCAACTATTAGTATCTTTATTTATTCTTCTAATCTGTCTTAAATTCCTTCTGAAAGACATGGTGATTTACTGTGTTAGATAAATTAGAAACGAAGGACTGATTGGGGAAATTCTCCTCCAAAGCCTCCATTTGTCTGTCTTAAGGGTTTTGATCAAATTTTCCAGCAGTTTTGCAATCATAATTGTTATTAAGTGTTCAAATACGTAGATTAAATTTAAACCAGAAGCAGCTCAAGTAAATAAAAACTAAGCCATCAAAGCAAATAATTGTGGTATGTTGAGTGACTGGGTTCTGTGTAAATTTTTTTTCTGTTTTTCAAATTTTTATTTTTGCAGTTAAAAAACAAGAGACTGTCCTGAGTTGGGGATAGGAATAAGCCTACATGTTGTGACATTTTTCCCGTGGAGTCTCTGAGAACTGAGGTCTGTTTTGCAGACCTTGACTAGAGATTCCAAACACCTTTTTATTCCATTATTTTTTATTTATTTATTTACTTTTTTTTTGCGGTATGCAGGCCTCTCACTGTTGTGGCCTCTCCCGCTGCGGAGCACAGGCTCCGGATGCACAGGCTCAGCGGCCATGGCTCACGGGCCCAGCCGCTCCGTGGCATGTGGGATCTTCCCGGACCGGGGCACGAACCCGTGTCCCCTGCATCGGCAGGCGGACTCTCAACCACTGCGCCACCAGGGAAGCCCAATTATTTTTTCTTTTTTAGCATTCCCAGAAGAGGCAAAACACCCTTCAGGATGTCCACATTGCAGCAAAAACTATAACAGCTGTGGAATGATTTACAACCAGGCCGTGGAGCCTTTCTTGGAGCTACCAGTCTTGCTCGTGTCCCACTTCTGCTGCTGATTCCAGTTGATCACGATTTCACTCCAATCTACCATCAGAAATGTAAAATGTCTTATTTGAACCCACAGACACTGGCGCCGGAGAAGGTCCCCAGGGTGACGGTGGTCGGCCAAAGGCCGGCTGGCCTGGGTCGCTATAGAAACGCCCTGCCGAAGGTTCCATCCCACTCACTTTCGCCAGCCCCTGAAGGCCTCGTGCCCTGAGGCGCAGCTCAGTCGCTGTAGGGCTGGCATCCACTTGCAAGTAGCTATTCCAGAACCCCGGGCTCTTGTCAAAACAGGTGTCACAGAGGCCCTGTGAGAAGACTCTTAATCCGAAAAATTAAAGGAAGGAAAATCTGATCTGAGGACCCTGCTTGGAGGAAGGTCCTTGTTTCCCAAGGAATCCAGAGTGAGTGAGAAGCACATGGCCGGGGTGTTCCGGGACTCTGGGGGTGGCCTCCTCAATGCCTGGGAGGCCGCAGAGCCTTGTAGGGTAAAGGTCTTGGACCCCAACACGTCCCCAGCTGCAGGGCAAGGGTTCCTTCATAAATGAGCTATCACTTTAGAGAGCAGAGAGCAGGGCCATTAGGTAATTGACTGAGAACAGGCCGGGCTGATGAAGAAACAGAACGAGGGACCGTGAATGTCTGTGGCCCCTGCAGGGAGGCAGGGAGGCCAGGACAGGGATGCCCATCAGCTCGGAGGCTAAGCTGCCTTCGGGTCTGTGCCCGAGACCAAGCCTCTCTCGGCCCCCGGGCCCAGGGCTGCCCGTCCCCATGGCCACATGGGGTGGAGGTGGCTGAATGGCCTTCTCCAGGGGCACAGCCAAACTGCCCGCACACTGTCAGCCTCTCTGCTCTGAGGCTCCAGCCCAAACCCCGCCCAGGAAGGGGGGAAAAAAAAGACTCTTGTCAGAGACTGAGTCACAGCAGGAATCTCCTTAAGACAGAAGATGGAAATTTCAACCTTTTCTACTTCCTGAGCAGGGTGGTGAAAAGGGAGACTGTTCAAAGGATGGGGACTCCGGGCACACACTGGGCTTCGGGACTCGAGTGCCCTTGGCCAGGGCTCACAGGGCAGGGGGTGGGAAGCACTGACCCTCTGGCACAGAGGATGCATTCAGGCCCCCGGGGTCCCAAGCACCTCAATGGGCGCCCCAGCCTGGCCGGGGGCTGCCTCTCTCCCACAGTGGGAAACAAGGGCAGCCTTGGGGGGCTGCCCAGACTGTCCAGTAAACCCGCTTGCTGAGCCCAGCTCATTCCATTGCCACCGCGGGGGCCCTGGGGACTTGTACAGAAGCCCATGCTGCCAACAGAGGGGGCTTTGTTTCCTGGACTGGGCTGGGCTTTTTGCTCTTCCCCCTTCATGGGGGGACAGGGCTACTGAAGGGAGTTTATATTATTGTTATTTTCAGCTTGGCAAAACTGTAAACGTGAGAGTTCACGCCGACAGAAAATAGATGGCGTTTTCTCTGCGGGCCATCACACGCTGCTCAGACCAGGCGGGCATCTCCCCGCAGAGGGTCTGAGGTGCCAGGAAGACGGTATGGTGGACTCTGTTCTTCTCGGAGGAGGAGACCTGGGAGACCCACGCAGAGCAGCGGCAGAAACCGCACCCTGAGGTCAGGAGTGAGCTGCGCCCTGGTTCTGGAAGCAACAGGAGACTTTGCCGCAGCGTCACCTGGGCTCTCCCTCCCGCTGGGCCCCGATGCTCAGACCAGGGCCTCAGCCCACCCAGGGCCTCCCCCAGCCCGAGCTGCTGACCGCCATCCCTTCCCTCCGCAGAGGAGGAGTCTCTGTTCCTGGAGCTTTCACAGTATCTCAGTTAATCTTCATGACAACAAGTTCATTCATTCATTGAGTCATGCATTCATTCATTCATCCAACAATACTTATCGATGGCCAGGCTCTGGGGTCAGAGAAGAAAACAGGACAGATGTGGAGTAAGGAGCTGCTGGGGAAGGCAGAAAGTAAACAAATAATGACAAAAGCGTTGGGTAAGTGGTAGCAGCCACAATGATAACCACTAATTATTAAGAACCCGTGGTGTGCTGGGCATATATAAGCTCACTTAATCCTCCCGATTCCTAATTTTACAGAGAGGACTAAGGAACTTGGCCAAGACCACTCAGGGGGTAAGTGGTAGAGCTGAGGTGACAGCATCAGAGATGCCCAAAGCCTGCTCCCCCAGAGGCAGCCCTCAGCTTACAGAGGCCCCGGGTGGCCCATCAGGAGCCTGTGGTAGAGACCCAGGAGCCCCTCTGGGGATCGGGCTGTTTGCAGAGCCCCGGCCTGATCTGCACGATCAGAGGCCGATCCTTTCAGGAGTTTAAGCCATGCCTTCGGGAGAGGCAAACACTGCTGACTCGGTTTCCGCCCTCCCGCTGCCCCAGACACGCTGGGGTTGTCTAAGCCCATCCTGCCGGGCTGGGTCCCGAGGGTCCAGAAAGTCACGTTGCCAGAAAGACCAGTCCTGACTAGATGCTTCCAAAATCGACTTAAGCAGGACTGTAACATGTATATAGCCAGTGCCCCAGGCCCTGGCCTTAGAGGAATGGAGGAAAGAGCTTGGACAGGGAGTCGAACAACCCAACCCTAGACCCCTCTCACCAGCTGCGTGAAGTTGATTAAGACACTTGCTGGGGCTTCCCTGGTGACGCAGTGGTTAAGAATCCGCCGGCCGGGGCTTCCCTGGTGGCGCAGTGGTTGAGAGTCCGCCTGCCGATGCAGGGGACACGGGTTCGTGCCCCGGTCCGGGAGAATCCCACAAGCCGCGGAGCGGCTGGGCCCGTGAGCCATGGCCGCTGGGCCTGTGCGTCCGGAGCCTGTGCTCCGCAACGGGAGAGGCCACAGCAGTGAGAGACCCGCGTACCGCAAAAAAACAAACAAACAAAAAAAGACACTTGCTGTCACTGGTCAAATGTTAGGGCTTGGGGGGACCCAAGGTCAGCTCCAAGGTTTCCAGCCTGGAGCACGTGCACTGTGAGCGCGACCAGGGACCCGGGGCGGGAGACTGAGTCAGAGGAAGTGCTAGTTGGATGCAGGTGGAGCTCTCCCAGCGAGAGCGTCTGCCCAGCCTGTGAGATGAGTGTGACTTGGGTGTACACGGGTGGAGTGAATGTTGAACAGAAGCTCCATCTGAACCCAAAAGGAGAAGGTCATCATTTGGTTTTGCTTATTAGACCAGTGAGATTAGGAGACAGTGACCCAACATCTCAAAAGAGCAACAATCCAGGGGTGAAACCAGAAAACAAAGTGCAACATATTAACCCAGGTCAGCAGCTGTAATGGGTCAGGAAAAGGGCAGGGGCGCTACCACTGTCAACAATCCCCGGACCCTGCGCCCCTCCCCAGGGAGAGCCAGGTAGCACCCGAGAACCTGTGGCTTGTGGTGCCGCCCCTCCTCCACTTCAAGATGGGGCTCAGAGGGGGGCCTTGGTTCATCGGAGACACTGGTGAGAACTTTTTTAAATTTCTCATCGTCTCCCGCTTTGCTTGACAGAAAAAACCAAACTGTAAACCATGACTTTCTGGCTCGTGAAGCCCCACGTGAGTCATCCCCGCAAACCACCTGAGAACCCAATCGCTGGGAGGATAGTCCCGTGGGCAGGAAGAGCTTCTCAATAATGAGAAAATCCAGAGGAAAAATATCCCCAGCATCTGGGCTCCATTGAGCAACCAGCCACTCTGGAGAGGCCAGCTGAGCACGATGCTCCCGGACCTGGGCTGGAGACAAGTGTCCAGGTCCCCCTCCACCACCTGCAGGGCCTGGAGCTCCAGCCGCTAGTGCTCTTCGGCCGACTCCCCAGTTCTGTCCTCCCACCTCTCCCTTTGTTCCCTAGAGCAGCCACCCTCGGTCACCCCCTAGATCCTGGGGACGCACCATAATGAGGATCCCTCCCAGGAGACTGACCCAGGAAAACCAGAGCTCAGGAGGGAGGCCAAGGCACGTCCTGGAAGCAGGCCAGCTGGGCAGGGTATCTCAGGGCCCCAGTCCCCGGAATGCAGCCTAGGAGGGCGGGCTCGCTTTCCAAGGAGCAAGGCTCCTTAGCCCTCCAGTTTTTCCTCCTGTGGGTCAGAGTGCAGCTGGAGGAGAGTCAGAGAAGCTTTCTCTAAAGCGGAACCCACGCAGGGTGGCCCGACTCTAATGGAAAAGCCACATGTGTGGAAAGTGTGTGTGTATCCACTTCTTTCCCTCCCTCTCCCTCCCTCCCTCCCTTCCTCTCTCTCTCTCTCTCCCTCCCCCCCCCACATACACACACACACACACACACACACACAGAGAAAAACCAGTTAAGAAACAAACAAGTCCTCATTCAACAGGCCTTTACTTAGGCAAAAACTACGCTGCGGCAGGAGGGGTTTTCTGTCCTTTCAAGGTTTTCTTCTGAAGACTCACCTCTGGTGGGAAAGGGGACATTTTAAAATTATGTTACATCAAAGTTGGGCCAAGAAAGAGTCACGTTCGCGAGAGAGAATGCGTTGGCCTGCCCGATCTCCGCTATGATGATGTAACCACCATCACCTTCCAGGCTGGGGGGCGGGGAACAGGTGGTCCAGGGTAGGACACTAGGCAGGAGTGGGTCACCCAGCACCTTGGGGGGTGGAGGGAGAGACAGAAAGGGACACCTCAGGAGAACAGGTATGGACCCAAGGCCAACAATGAAAAAATGTTCTTCAACCTCTTTGTTCTGTGTTATTTGGGTGACAGTCAGTCAGGTTCAGTCACAAGAGGAGACATGGGGAGGTCCAGTGGTTAAGACTCCACGCTTCCAATGCAGGGGACGCCGGATCGATCCCTGGTCGGGGAACTAAGATCCCGCATGCCACACAGCGTGGCAAAGAAAACAATAACAACAGCAACAGGAGACACGGAAGAGACTCGAGAAAACTATGTGCCCCAGAGCGGGGGTCATGGGGAAGCAGCAGTACCAGTCAGGAGGCAGCCAGGAGACAACAGGGCGAAGGGAGAGCTTAGGTTGTGGCCTTTACTGGGGTTTCTACAGGGAAGGCAAAGCAGGGCAGAATGAACAGCTGAGGACTGGCTAGTTGGAATCATGTCAGCAGGCTTGCATATAAACAATACAATCCCCTTGACTCTGAGTGTCTTTGTGATTAGCTCCAATAAAGAGTGGGCTCTTTCTGGAAGTGGGCGGCCCCCGAGGGGTAATGAGCTTGGCAGGGATAATGACCTTGGGCTGACCCACCTGAAATCACTGGTGGAACTCAAAACTGAACCAACACTGAACCAAGGCACCTGACCCAATGTCCTCCCTCCCACCTGTGCCTCATGTCTGGTGTTGGAGCCTTTATGAGGCTGGCTCAGTTACTCCAGACTGCGTCAAAATGTTATTTCAGGATCGTTGCTCTCCTCAGAGAGTGTGGCCAAGACATCGGTACCACCCCGCCCAAGGCTGGCCACATCTCACATTTCTGCGAGATTAGGAGAAGCTGGAGGAAGCCCTGACAGCGTGGAGAAGCCACCAATGCATCTGGTCTCCAGACCGTGGGAGGGGACCCAGTCCAACAGCAGTAATAAGGCAACAAGCCTGGAACTAAAAGCAAACAAGTGGGGGCCAGCAGGGCAGCACCCAGAGTGAACTCATTGATTCAATGCGTTCTCACCACAACCAGATAGGCACGGTCAAAGCTAGTCTGAGCCATCGCCCAGGATGACCTTCAGAGGAACTGAGCTGCGTTGGATGGAAAGCTGCCTGGTGACAAACCAGCCTCTCTTGCTGGTTGTCTCTGGGCCATCTTCACAACCACACCTGCCACCTGCCCGCTCACCTTAAGAGTGAGGAGGCCCCAAGGTGAAAGCCGAGGAATGTGCCCGCAGTGACAAACTTGCTCTACTGGACTCCGGAGCAGATCGTTTTTAACATCCCTCCATACGATGAAATTATTTGTGTTATAATAATGAAATGAATAAAAATGCCCAGAGAAAAAACAGCAGACAGTATTGAACTTTGCATATGTCATTTTGCCATTCTTAAATGAAAGGCGACTCACTGAATAGGAGAAAATATTTGCAAATCATATGTCTGATAAGGAGGTAATATCTGAAATATGTAAAGAACTCATACAACTCAATAGCAAAAAAAAAAAAAAAAACAATTCCATTTGGGGCAGAGGATCCGAATAGACATTTTTTCCAGAGAGAAGACATACAGATGGCCAACAGGTAATGAAAAACTGGTCGACATCACCAATCATCAGGGAAATGCAAATCAAAACCACAATGAGATATCACCTCACGCCTGTTAGAATGTCAGTCATCAAAAGGACAAGAGATAAATGTTGGTGAATATGTAGAGAAAAGGGAACTCTTGTGCACTGTTGGTGGGAATGTAAATTGGTACAGGCATTATGGGAAACAGTATGGAGTTTCTTCAAAAAAATTAAAAATAGAGCTACCATATGATCCAGCAATTCCACTTCTGGATATTTATCCAAAGGAAACAAAAACACTAACTCAAAAAGCTATATGCACCCCTATGTTCACTGCAGCGTAATTTACAATAGCTAAGACATGGAAACAACCTCAGTGTCCACCAACAGATGAATGGATAAAGAAAATGTGCTGTATATACATATATATATATATATCTACAGTGGAATATTGTTCATCCATTAAAAAGAATGAAATCTTTCCATTTGTGACAACATGGTTGGACCTCGAGGAGGACATTATGCTAAGTGAAATAAGTCAGACAGAGAAAGACAAAACCCATATGATCTCACTTTTATGTGGAATCTAAAAACAAAAACAAAAACACCCACCAAACACAAAGGTTCAAAGAACAGATTGGTGGTTACCAGAGGTGGAGCCTGGGGTGTGAGCAAAATGAGTGAAGGTGGTCAAAAAGTACAAATTTCTGGTTAGAAAATAAGTCATGGGGAGGAATGGTTGACTATGGTTATAATACTGTATTGCATATTTGAAAGTTGCTAAGGGTAAATCTTAAAGGTTCTCAACAAAGAGAAAAAAAATGTTTTAACCATGTGTGGTGACGGATGTTAACTAAACTTATTGTGGTGATCGTTTCCCAATATATACAAATATTGAATCATTACCTTGTACACCTGAAACATATAATGTTACATGTCAATTATACATCAATAACAATAAATTAATAAGTAAATTTTTAAACAATTTTCAATAAAAAGTAAAGCAAGTATTATAGTACAAAAATTTAAAGTCCTGGATTAACACTTTTAATTACACTAATGTATTTTTTAAGGTAGGGGCATGCATGAAGAAACACTTCTAAAAGAGTTCAGAAAATGACTCAAATCTGGACAGACAGAATTGAAGCAAATCAAGTTCACGTGCTATTGTTGTTTATTTCCAACCTCCTGTTTCAGCGCAAGAAGATGTAGTACCACAGGTGTTGAAATGGAATGCACCGAAAGCAAACTCCAACAATTCTGAATTGTCACGCTTACAAACTGACTTGAAACAAATCATGTGACTGACTCTGCAGGTATCCAGGGTGCCTGTGTCACTGGAAGGTTTCCAAATTAACTTCCGTGTAGAATGCAATGTCTATTAAATTTAAGAAATAAAAATGTGCACACTTAAAGCTTAGTTATGCATCATTCAAAGGTACCACTAACAGCCACAGTCGTTTAGAACTTAGACCAATAAACAATTTGTAGGAGAAAGAGTGCTTTATCATGGACATTGTTTAGAATTCTGGTGTATAATGATTTAAAAAAAGAGGTTAACCCAGTAGACAAACAGATCAATGGAACAGAATAGAAAACCTGTAAATAGACCCATGAATAGAGTCAGTGGATCTTTGACAAAGGAGCAAAGGAAATTCAATGGAGCAAAGGTAGTCTTTTCAACAAATGGTGCTGGAACAACTGGACATCCGCATGTTAAAAAAAAAAAAAAAGAATCTAGATGCAAACATTATACTCTTTACAAAAATTAAATCAAAATGGATCATAGACCTAAATGTAAAATGCAAAACTATAAAACTCTTAGAAGATAACATACAAGAAGACCTAGATGACCTTAGGTGTGGCAATGACTTTTTAGATATATTACCAAAGTACAATCCATGAAAGAAAGAATTGATAAGCTAGACTTCTTTAAAATGAAAAACTTCTGCTCTTTGAAAGACAAGGTCAAGAGAATAAGAAGACAAGCCACAGGCTGGGAGACAATATTGCATAAGACACATATGATAAATGACCGTTATTCCAAATATACAAAGAACACTTAAAACTCAACAATAGGAAAACAAACAACCTAATTGAAAAACAGGCCAAAGACTTTAACAGAAACCTCATTAACTATTACAAATGGCAAATATGCATGTGAAAAGATGCTCTGCATCATATGTCATCAGGGAAATTCAAATTAAAACGAGATACCACTACATACCAATTAGAATGGCCAAAATCCAGAATACTGACAATGCCAAATGCTGGTGAGGATGTGGAACAAACAAGAACTCTCATTCATTGTGGGTGGGAATTAAAAATGGTACAGCCATTCTGGAAGACAGTTTTGCTATTTCTTACAAAACTAAACACTCTTACCATACAATCCAGCAATTGTGGTCCCTGGTATTTCAAAGGAGTTGAAAACTGTGTCCACAAAAATGCCTGCACAAAGGTGTTTATAGCAACATTATTGGTAATCGCCAAGATTTGGAAGCAACCAGGATGTCCTTCAGTAGGTAAATGGATACACTGTAGTACAACCAGATATCCAGACAATGGAATATTATTCAGCACTAAAAAAAAAAAAAGAAAGCGCTATTAAGACAAAAAAGACATGGAGGAAACTTAAAAGCATATTACTAAGTGAAAAAATGCCCATCTGAAAAGGCAACATAGTGTATGATTCCAACTATAACTATATGACATTTTGGAAAAGGCAAAACTATGGGGACAGTAAAAACTCAGTTGTTGCCAGGGGCTGGGGGATAAATAAGTGGAACACAGAGGATTTTCAGGGCAGTGAAAATACTTTGTATGATGACATGATGGTGGATACAAGTCATTATACGTTTGTCCAAATCCATAGAATGTACAACACCAAGAGTGAACCCTAATGCAAACTATGGACTTTGGGTGATTATGATGTGTCAGTGTAGGTTCATCAGTCATGACGAATATACCACTCTGGTGGGAGATGATGCGGGAGGCTGTGTAGGTTGGGGATGTGGGGTAAATGGAAAATCCATACCTTCCTCTCAATTTGGCTGTGAACTTAAAACTATTCTAAAAATAAGAAAGTCAAGGAAGGAAGGGAGGGAGGGAGAGAGGGAGGAAAAAGGAAGGGAAGGGAAGAGAAGGGAAGGGATGGGAAGGGATGGGAGAGGAGGGCTCTTACTTATAGCAGAGTGTCAAGAGTTGACCAGTCAATATGTAGGGGGCACTGGAGTTGGAAAAGCATCATTTTCCAACCATCCTAGTAAACGTTGGATCAGGCAAGAGTCGTCAATATATACCAAAGTAAATTTTGATGAGGAACAAGATATTTGCGTGGGCTTAGTGCGTCTCCCCACAAACCCTGTGTTAGTTACAAGGAAAAGAAAAAAGAGGAAACAGTAACTCGATAGTGGAGAAATCAGACAGCACTTTAACAAAGGGATCAAAATTAACATCACCAGTGAGGGACACTGTGTGCTTCCGGATGTGATACTCTGAGGATGGTACCTAACCGAGGTTGTAGTCCAGTAGAGTATAAATAACCTGGATCTAATCATGAGAAAGCAGCAAATAAACCCCAAATGAAAAATGTGCTATTTTTTTAAAAAAAGGAGGAGGGGACAGTATTCTTCAAAAATATCAATGTCATAAAACACAAAGGAAGGCTACAGAAATATTTTAGATTAAAGGAGGCCAAAGAGACCTGACAATCAAATGTAATGTGACCCTAGACTAGATCTTGTACTGAAGGTAAAAAAAAAAAAAAAAAAAAAATGCCGTAAAGAACATTTTTCAAGTGACAAAATTGAAATGTGAATGGTGGTATTGTAGCAATGTTAAACTTACTGAGATTGATAACTGTGCTGTGGTTTTGTAAGAGAATACACTTCACCCCTTAAAAACATCGAAGGGGCCATGACGTACTAACTTTCCATCAAATGATTCAGAAAAAAAAATGTGTGTGTTTATGTGACACACACACATGCAGGTACATACATACAAATGATGTAACATGTTCACATTAGTGAATCTGGGTAAAGGAAATACAAGTGTTTTGATGCTATTTTTATTTTTGCAACCTTCCTATAAATTTGAAATTATCTCCAAATAAAAAGGTTTTTTTTTTTTAAATTGCAATTGAGTATACAAGTCTGGAGTTCCAAGGAGAGAATGGGACTAGAGACAAATACAGGAGCCATCAGGACATAGGTGGTGTTTAAAGGCATGAAAACAGATGAGAGCTACTGGAGGAGAACATCAAAGAGGAAGAGAAGGGCCAGGACCGTGACCAGGAAACACTGGTGTTCAGGAATCAGACAGAGAAAAAAGCAGAGGAAGAAGTGGGTGAAAGGAAACCAGAGGGGTGAGGTGTCATGGAAACCAAGAAAAGACAGTATTTCAAGAGGAAAGAGTGACTAACTGTGACAATTGTTGCTAAGGTTGTCTAAGATGTAAACAGAGATATGACCACTGGATTCAGCAAGATGGAGGTCACGGGAGACATTAATAAGAACAGTTTCAATGAAATCACGGTGAATGAGACCAGATTATAATGTTTCCAGGGTCAGTGCAAGGTAAAGAAATAGAGCAGCGTCAGAAGCTGTTGTAGTCAGTTCCTATCACTTCATGCCTTATAGGGGACAATTGTCATCTGTCTGGTCACTAAGGATCTGTATCTTCTATGCTTGTGCCCTGCACCCACCTTGTGAGGCAGAGTCCACTTCTCACTATAGAAACCCGAAGTACCAGAGGCTGGCTACTCCAGGTCCCTGCCAGGTAGACCAGGTAAGCGACCTGGGCTCTGTCACTTACAAGAAGAAGCTTGGAGAGCTCAGAATGTATCCTGGCAAAGGGCAATGGTGATCAAGCTGGTAAGACCTCCCGTTCCTACAGGCAACAGGGGCTCTGTTTCCAGTCAGCACCCAGAGGCCAGTATTGAGGTGGCAGTGAGCCCTACAGCAGAGCGAATGTGTCTACACCATTCGGGTCCTATGGAAGGAGTTGGGGTGTTCTACCTGGCCGTGAAGCTTCCAAACCAGGTGCCCCAATGCTGTTGGAATGCTACAAGCTGCCCCATGTCTTAATAAACTCTCTCTCTCTCTGCGTAATCAGTCAGGGCCAGTTTCTTTTGCTTGCCACTATGAACCACTGAAAGAGGATGTTGCATTTTCTTGGCGAAGGAGGGGATTCCGTTACGCTGTCTTGCCCAAATTCTGCCTCTCGAGGATATCTCAAGTATCCAGTGTCCTTGGCCAACAGTCACTGTGGACAGAATGGCCTCCCAGTGGTCCCCCTCTGAAGATATTCCTCAGCCCTGATACCTAAGACCTCCAGCGTCTCAAGACCTCATTACCACTGGAGTGAAATGCCCCAATGTGGATGTGTGTGCCTACCCCCCACTTTATCTTGGCTTTCTAAACACTCAGCTCTCGCCACCACCATCTCTTCTCCAGGGACTCCTCGGAGCCTGTGGTTTTCTAGCTCCTTCCCTGTTGAGTGTGGGAAAGGAGATAAGGGAAGAACACAAGGTTGAAATGCTTCCAGAGGCATCTCGTAGGTTTGTCTCTTATTAAGACTGGCTTGCTATTCTCTGCCTGAAATCAGACCATGCCTGTCATCACCCTGGGCTGACGCAGGATGAATCAGACCCTGTAGATCTAGGGAATCCTCAGTGGTCTCCCCAGCCACACATGGCACAGAACCCAAAGCAACTGAACAGAGCAGCCAGGATGGATTTCTAACCACGACACTGACAAATGCCAAAACCATGCACTGGCGCCACCTCCTCGGTCCACTGATTCTCCATATGGTGGGTCTTTTCCTTCACATATGACTGTGTCTGAGAAGCTCGACACCTTCCCAGAAGCCTCCCCACACTAATTGCACGTGTGGTCTCTGAGGGGGCCTCATGCTGCCTTTGGAGCTTGGGGGCAGTCAGCACCAGATGGCAGAAGCCTCTGCGCTTGCCCTGCTCCTGTGGGCATAGGATTCCCGGGGCAACATTCTCATCTTTTCCAAAGAACTCTTTTGTCACGTGCCTTATCCCATTGATATACTGCAACTTCCCTTGAGGTGGAGAGGGTATCGATTTTGTTATCCAGCTGGGAAAGGTGGGGCATAGAGAGAGCGGGAGGGATTTTCAGTGTGGCAGAACCATGCCCGATGCCAGTTCTGGTCTGTCCACATCCACTCTTGATGGCATCATCCACTGTGCCTAGCCTTTGGTGGATGAAGCCTCCCATTTCCTCCCTTTCTTATTCCTCTTGCAGCCATTAAATGAAGCATTCTTTGGAAGCACATCATTCCCTAGGGATTCACCAAAGCTAAGTTATGATTCCTAAAATCTGGACCAACAAAAAGATGGTGTAGCTTTGCCCCCAAGGAAAAGGGGCTTATTCTCTTTTTTTTCAACCCCAAACTCCCAGTCCATCCCTCCCTCACACACCCTCCCCCTTGGCAACCACTAGTCTGTTCTCTATGTCTGTGAGTCTGTTTCTGTTTCGTAGATAAGTTACATTCCACATATAAGTGATATCATATGGTATTTGTCGTTCTCTTTCTGACTTACTTCTCTTAATATGATCATCTCTAGTTGCATCCAAAAGTGACTTATTCTTCAAACCGGATTTGTGTTGCTCGGTTCATCATCTCCTGGGCCACTGATCTGTTTCCCCTGGTGGGACTGGTCTACTCCAAAGCTGGGACATCTTCCCACCCATGGGGCTGCCCTAAAGGAGGCTAGACAGAGGGTAGGGCTTGGGGAGTAGAGGTACGCTGGAGTCACCCATGAGGACAGAAAAACACTACCCAGGTGGAGCTGTGGGAGATGGTCACCCCAGACTCCCTCCACCTCCTCTCCTGGGGTTGGAGGTAAAGATGGGAGGTTCTGGAATGCTCTGGCCTCATTGTTTCTGACTCCACAAACGTCTCTTCCATGTCCCTTTCCCAATCACAAGCCATGGCATGTCAAAGCTGTAGGGCTCTGAGACTGTCCCCAATGCCTCATTTGGCAGTCAAGGTGACCTTGCTTCAGACATGTTGCAAAGACAGAGGCAGAAGGTCAAGCAGAGGCGTGTTCTGGGGTGTGACATGGAGAACATGCTTGGGACTCATACATGGGGCTCTTTGGCCCAGCCTGAAGCCCAGCATGTAGCATAAAGGAGAAAAATGGCTGGAAAACTCCCGAAAGCTGACTCTGCAATTCTTCTGTATTCTGCCCACCACAAACATAGCCGAGTGTCCGGAATGGATGAGAAACAGAGCAGCGGCCTCTTGGTTTTGGAGTCCAGCCGGGCACCTCAGTCTAAGAAATGGGTCTGCGTCCCGCTGCCTGCTGCCTGCTGAGAACCCAGGTCCTCGGTGATGCAATCACCTTGTTTAAATCAGAGCCCAGTCATGTGAGGAAAGACAGAGCCATGCTTTTGCAGATGAGGAAACTGAGGCCCAGAGAGATGGAATCGTTTGCTCAGGCTCACCTGCGGCTACTGATGAGCCTGTGCCTTACTCGCCTGTCCGATTTCCTCCAATACCAACCAGCTCCCGGAGGACGCTCGTGCTGGGGCCTTCGTACCTTCATCGCCTGGTTCACCCTCCCCATCCTGCAGTCCCCTGCTCTGTCCAGGGCCAGTACTCGCTGTAACTTTGTGGCTTTGCTGACGGCCAACTGCCCCCTACCTTGTCCTTCCTGTTTCGACAGCCGTGGCTGGATTTGCTGCCCACGGTCGGGCCCCCCTGGCTGCAGTTCACCTGCCGTCTCCCAAACCCCAGCCCAGATGAGAAGGAGGGGAAGGCGGGAGGAGTGGGATGGGGGGGGGGGGAAGAAGCAGAAGGAAGGGTCGCTTCCATGTCAGACGTCTGTGATGGGTCTAGCAGAGAGTGAAAGGACGTTGAGGACCCAGTGCGGGTCCTGGCGTCCCCAGCCCCAGTGACCTGCCTACCCTTGTCACTGGGAACTGTCACAGGCATGGGGTGTTCACTATACCTGGCCACTGAACCTTCCTTACTTGCTGCTCCCATTCAAGTGACCCAGCTGCTAACTAGGGGTCCTGGCAGAACCCTGTCCTGCAGATTTCAAAGCTCAGGGAGCTCGTGAGCACAGACCCAGGGTGACACTCTACAATCTGTGAGCCAGTGGCATTGGTCTCAAAGAAATGAGACCAATTGGTCTCTGAAATGCTTTTCCGCTCCACGGGTTTACTTTGCAAAGGAAGGTCCCAGGCAAAGACACTGACCTTTCTCTGCCACTTACTTTGAATTGCATTAAAATTGGGATATTTTCCCATTTTATTCACAGCCCATCTCAGAATGATAAACACCTCAAGAAAAACCAGTAGCTTTGGGAGCTTAACAGCAGGAACATTATAATTCAAAACATATGATTCTTTGTTCCCAAGGGAATCTGTTTTCAAGGATAAGTAGTAACTGATTTAATGTTAAAATAAATGCAAAATGAGTAACCGCACTGAAAGTCTGACATCACTGAACAAATGGGGAAAAGATTTTGTAAAATGTATTTATTTATTAAACATTAAACTCTAAGACTGCTACAACTTTGGGGTGGCAGCCCAGGTGTCTAAGGAATAAAAACTTGGATGAAATGACTCCCAAGGTAATTCACCTCACAGCATCTAGTGAGTCAAGGCAGAGCCCTCAGGCCACAGACTTGCTGAATGGCAGGTGCTGAGTGCTTGCCTTAATTGATTACGGACAGCCACTCCCCTAGAGCTCATTCATCCGCCATCCATTCAGAGATCACTTACTGAACTCTCCTCTGTCACATTCCCGTTTTAATTTTTTTCATAGCACTTGTCACTCTTTGAAATTATTTTTTGTCTATTTGTTCCTTTTTTTTTTTTTTTGGTCTGTCTCCCCCCTCGAATGTGAGCCCCACGAGAGCAGGGACTCTGTGGGCTCTTGTTAGCTGCAGACCCTCCAGAACCTGGAACGACGCCCGGCGTGAGTGGGAACAAAATACATGTGTTGTAGGTTAATGCCATCGTCATTAGCTTCCATCCTCACTGAAAGGCGGGTTGTGCTGGAGAGCTTGAGTTCAAACTCCAGCTCTGCTGCTAACTAGCTGCCTGGTAGGCAAGTGATTTAACCCTCCTGTGCCTCAGTTTCCCCATGTAACCACCAGAGTCTGATAATGGACCCTCTCTCCTCCCATCCATTGAGTTAACATATGTGAAGTACTCAGGATAGATTCTAGCATATAAATTGCTCAAGAAGCAGTAGTTATAATTATTGAGTCAGGGCCAAGCCCAGGCAAAACTGTTTGTCTCCAAATCGCATCCTCACCCTCACTGTTGCTGGTCTGGTCTCTTCTCATTTTCAGCCCCATCTGATGGAGGTGCCTGGCATTCTTAAATCCCCCCAGCTTCTGAGCGCCTCCCACTGCACACGAGCCCGGAGCACCTTCCAGGGCCATGCACCATGCTCTAGAATGAGCCTCCAGCTCCAACACTTCATTTCTCGACCTAACACTCTCCAACCCATTGCCTGGGAACCAAAAGATCTGGGCAACCAAGCTGCATCAAAGTGTGCTTACAAACCTGCTATCTCCCCTGACAAATAGTTCCTGGACAGATGGTAACTAGAATTACCGCGATGATCATTTTGTAACGTATAAACATATTGAATCATTGGACTTCCCTGGTGGCACAGTGGTTAAGAATCCGCCTGTCTATGCAGGGGACGCAGGTTCGAGCCCTGGTCTGGGAAGATCCCGCATGCCGCAGAGCAACTAAGCCTGTGCGCCACAACTACTGAGCCCACGTGGTGCAACTACTGAAGCCTGCACACCTAGAGCCTGTGCTCCACAAGAGAAGCCACCACAATGAGAAGCCTCTGCACCACAACGAAGAGTAGCCCCCGCTAGGCGCAACTAGAGAAAGCCCGTGCTCAGCAATGAAGACCCAATGCAGCCAAAAATAAATTAAAAAAAAAAAATTGAATCACTATGTGGTACACGTGAAACCAATATAATACTAAGTTAATTATACTTCAATTAAAAATGAAAAAACCAAGCTCACAGTTAGAGTGGTGGCCAGAGGCAGGGGGTGGGCAGTGAGAGAAATGGGTGAAGGGGGTCAAATGTACCAACTTCCAGTTATAAAATACATAAGTCCTGGGGAAGTCACGTACAGCATGATGACATATAGTTAATAATATTGTATTGCATATTTGAAAGTTGCTAAGAGAGTAGATCTTAAAAGTTTTCATCTCACGAAAAAGAATTTTCTGGTAACCGTGTAGTGACGGATGTTAACTAAACTTATTGTGATGATCATTTCAAAATGTGTACAACCATCAAATCACGTTGTACACCTGAAATGAATATAATGTTATATGTCAATTATATCTTAATTAAAATAGAGAGAAAGATAGATAATTTTTAAGAAAAAACATAGTCCCTGGACCCTCCCAAGTGGGCAGTGGAGTGAAAAGCTCAGCATAAGTAGGGTCAGCTGAAGGCCCAGCCCCGTGTCCTCAAGAGCTCCTTCCCCTGGGGACCTCTCCATAATGACCTCTGTCATCACACATGGCCTCAGAGGGGCTGGCTCAAGTGCAGGCACAGGACTGTCCCTGTTTCCCTACAAGACAGCGGAGGAAGGTTAGAACATCTATTGACTTTCCTAAGCCTGCAGGATGATTAGAGGACTTCCCTGGCGGTCCAGTGGTTAAGACTCTGCGCTTCCAGTGCTGTGGGCTTGGGTTTGATCCCTGGTCGGGGAACTAAGAACCCACATATCACATGCTGCATAACGCGACCAAAAAAAAGAAGAAGCTACCTCATACAGTGGTTGTGAGGATTAATTAAAAAAAAAAAAAAAAAAGACAATTAGTGTCTCCTTTCCTTCGTGCCACTTTAATGCTGCATCCTCAGCTGGGTAGGGGGATAAAGACCTTCCCTCCACCCTCTTACGTTCTGTACCTGGGCCTCAGAATTAAACTGACATAAGACAGATTGACAGGAGAAAAGCATACACATTTGATTTAATATTTTCACATGTACCTGGGAGTCTTCAAAAGGAAAGTAAAGACCTGAAGAAGACGTTCATCCCAAAAGCTTATATACCTTTTTACACAAAGAATGATAAATTGTGGGGTTGTGACGACATAGGAGCTTGGGTTTGGGGCAGTAAATTGTGGGGCAGTGACTAGGAAATATAAGGGGGAAAACTAATGAAAGATGAGTTGTTTTAGTGGGCTGGTTCGTACAGATCCATTTAGGCATTACCTCCTGGTCTCCAGTGGTAAGAATGTTCTCTGGTAAGGGGAGGGCACCTTTCTCAGGGGAAATTTTATGACCTGCTTTTAGGTGAAAGAGGGCCGTCAGGGAACCCTTCCTGCACCTGCTATTTCTCAAGTGTCCTCAGCTCAAAATAATCAAGATGCCAAAGCAGTATATTTGTGGTGACATGTTCTGACTCCCTTCAGCTGGAACACTCCTCCCTCTCTCCTTCTCCTGCCTACGTTCACTCACAGTCTGTGTCTTCAAATCTGTATAGATCCACTTCCTCCAGGAAGCCCTCCCTGACAGGACAAGTCTGGGCAGGATCCCCTTCTTATGCCTCCTGCCCAGGCTCCTACTCACGCAGCATCCTAGTCACCTGGTTCCCTGTCTGAACCCCCGAGAGCGGGGCCACAGCATCTTACCCATGTAAGATGCTCTCTCCATCACCAAGCACAGGGCCCAGCAGGGATCGAGTGTTGAGCTGTTAACCTAAAATGTATTTAAATACTCAGATGATGTGTTTCTTTGCTTCTGGTTGGAAATTCAGCCGCTAAATATTGCTTTAAAAATTGATTTCCGTGAAACATGAGAAAGTGAAGAACGTAAGGGGAAAACAGGAGGAATTTCCCCTCTGTCATGCTACCTGCAGCTCCCAGGCTCTGCCCACAGACTCTCCTCCACAGCCAGCTGCCGCCTGAGAGACTTCTAGGCGGTGGAAATAATCCACAGTGGGTTGGGCTGAACTGTTCCGGCTGGGGCAGGCGGCAACCACGTCCTCACACACTTGTCAGGCTGCGGTTTGGTGGGATGGTTCCTAGCCTTAAATTAAATATCTTCTTGGACAATGTGGGGATGAAGGACGGGTCCTCTCAGAGGAATTCCCCGCATCTCACTTGGCCACACGCGGTGCACCGGGATGCCAACCATTGGTAAACAGCTCGAGAAGGCCTTGCACTGTGTGGATACATGACAGATCCTGCCTCGTGCAGGGGTTGTCCTCACTTACTCTACTGGGGAGAAGCCAGCAACGTTCCCTGAAGAGAAAAGGAGAGAGAGAAGAGCTCCTTGAACTGTAGCCGTGAGAAGCCAGCATGCCTGAGTTAAATGTAGTCTGTCTGAGACCAGACAGAAAAAAAGTTAAATATATATGTATTTTTTAACATCTTTATTGGGGTGTAATTGCTTTACAATGGTGTGTCAGTTTCTGCTTTATAACAAAGTGAATCAGTTATACATATACATATGTTCCCATATCTCTTCCCTCTTGCGTCTCCCTCCCTCCCACCCTCCCTATCTCACCCCTCCAGGCTGTCACAAAGCACGGAGCTGATAAAGTATCTTTTTAATATATATTTTTAAAGGTGATCCATGCACATTGTGGAAAAAAAAAATCAAGTAGTACAAAATTTAGTGAGAAGAAATCTCTTTCCACATGGGATCTTCCAAGACTCTAGCCCCCTCTCGTTCCAGACTCTTTCAAATATGTCATCTCGTTTCATCTTCATTTTATATATTTTTAAATTTTTAAATGGACTTAAAAATTTTTTTTTCCTTTCAGTATTACTGAGATACAATTGGCATACAGCGCTGTATAGGTTTAAGGTGTACAGCATCATGACTTGACTTAACATACATGGTGAAATGATTATCACAGTAAGTTTAATGAACGTCCATCACCTCATATAGATATAAAATGAAAGAACTAGAAAAAAACCTCTTTTTTTCTTGGGATGAGAACTCTTAGGATTTACTCTCTTAACTTTCATGTATAATATACAGCAGTGTTAATTACGTTTCTCATTTGGACCTTACATCCCTCATACTTATTTATCTTATAATTGGAGGTTTGTACCTTTTGATTGTCTTCATCCAATTCCCCTTCCCCCCACCCCTCACCTTTGGTAACCACAAATCTGATCTATTTTTGTATGGGCTTGTTTGTTTTTGAAGTATTATTGACCATGTAAGTTCCTGTTACACAACTTAGTTTCAAATGAAATAGTTTCATCATTTCAAAAAATAGTTTCATCATTTCAAAATGATCACCACGAGTCTAGTTACAACATGTCACCATACAAAGATATTACATAGTTATTGACTGGACTATTTTTACTAAATGCTAATTTTATTTTATTTACATATTTAAAAATGAGTTAATTAAACAAATGATAAATAATAACAATGTTCATTCTCCTTGAAAAATATTAAAACATGATAAAGGTTTTAAAAATAAGACTGACAAAAGATTGAAATAAAATAGAAAACTAGCAAAACGCTAACAGTCAATGATGGGGCTCTAGGTGATTTTTTTTTTAAATTTCATACCTTTCTATTTTTACTAAAAATTCTACCATAAATAATATTGTTATATCATTTTAAAAATCACTTAAAAAAAAGACTTGGGGTATTTTTGACATACAATAAACTGCACACATTTTTGTGTACAATTTGATACATGTTGGCATGTATATACACCCGTGAAACCATCACCATAATCAAGATAAACAATATATCTTCTCTACCTCACACCATACACAAAAATTTACTCAAAATGTATCAAAGGCCTAAATGTAAAGCTAAAATTATATAAACACTTAGAAGAAAGAATAGATGTAAATCCTCATGACCTTGGATTAGGCAATTGTTTCCTAGATACGACGCCAAAAACACAAGCAACAAAAGAAAATAATAAATAAATTTCACCAAACTTTAAAGGTTTTGCACTTCAAAGAACACCATAAGAAAGTGAAAAGACCCACACAATGAGAGAAAATATTTGCAAATCATACATCTTAAGAGGAAATTGTATCCAGAATATACCAAGACCTTTCATATTTAAACAATAAAACAACCACCCAAATTTAAAATGAGCAAATTTGAAAAGACATTTCTCCAAAGAAGATACATAGATGGCCAATAAGCACATAAAAGTATGTTTTATATTATTAGTGAATAGGGAAATAAGATATCACTTTAGACCCACTAGTATGGCTATAAGAAAAAAAGACAATAACACCTGTTGGCAAGGATGTGGAGAAAATGGATAGTAAGTTGTAGCCACTTTTTTACCATCAAACAAAGCTGGTATGAACGTTTGTATACAAATCTCTCCTAGCAGTGTCTTTCAAAGAGTAAAACGTTTTTAATTTTGAAGGGGTCTGATTTATCCATTTTTTTTTTTTCTTTTAAGGATCTTGCTTTCAGTACTTTTTCTAAAAAATCTTTGATTTATCATGGAAATCTAAGAAATCAAAGATTAAAAAACCCTATGTTGGGACTTCCCTGGTGGTGCAGTGGTTAAGAATCCACCTGCAAAAAAAAAGAATCCACCTGCCGATGCAGGGGACACAGGTTCAATCCCTGGTCCGGGAAGATCCCACATGCCGCGGAGCAACTAAGCCCGTGCGCCACAACTACTGAATCTGCACTCCAGAGCCCGCAAGCCACAACCACTGAGCCCATGTGCCACAACTACTGAAGCCTGTGCACCCAGAGCCCGTGCTCCACAACAAAAGAAGCCACTGCAATGAGAAGCCCGCGCACCGCAACGAAGAGTAGCACTGGTTCACTAGCAGCTCTGGCTCAACTAGAGAAAGCCCACATGCAGCAACGAAGACCCAACGCAGCCAAACATAAATCAATAAATAAATTTATTTTTTAAAAAACAAAAAACCCTATGTTTTCTTCTAGGAGTTTTATAGTTTTACATTCAGGTCTTACTTTGTACACGTGGATATCCAATTGTTCCCACACCATTTGTTGGAAGGACTGTCTCTCTAATACTTTCAGCTGGCTCTTTTCCCACCCTCAGCTAGTTTCCTCACATACATGCTTCTGTATTCAATACTTCAGTACTCAGTGAAAGAACTAGAATTCTTTTTCTTTTCTTGCAACTAGACTTCTTTTTCCTTTTTTTTTTTTAACTTTTTGTTTTATATTGGAGGATAGTTGATTAACAATGTTGTGTTAGTTTCAGGTATACAGCAGAGTGATTCAGTTATACATATGCATGTATCTATTGTTTTTCAAAAGGTTGTTACAGAATGTTGAGCAAAGTTCCCAGTGCTATACAGTAGGTTCTTGCTGGTTATTCATTTTAAATAGAATTCTTCTTCTGTGCATTCTTCTCTCCTCTTGGTCTCCCCAAACTCTCAGATCCAACTCGTCAACTCAGGGAGACCAGCAGGCTCTGTCTCAATTCCCCTCCCTATGCTGCAGCCTGGAAACTCTCTTGAGACAGTAAACTGGAGCAATCGTAGGGCTCACCTTGTTTATTTGCCACATCTCAGGGATCACCCGTACTTCCTTGCCTGACCTGATTGCCAATATCTTAAACACCATTGTTTCATGTAATTTGTCTGTTTTCTGTTATTTCAGGCTCAAAAGAGAGTAATTCCTGTTGCTGTTACGGCATTTTGGCTAGAAGTGGCAGTTCAAGTGAGTTTTTTAAATTGACTGCTAGATTTTGAGAGTAAGTATAAGGAGGCCAATCTCCTCTGGAAGATCAATTTTCTAGTTAAGTTCCAAGTCTAGAAAGTTGGAGGGAAAGAGTCACTATAAGCATTGAAATTCACGTCACTCTCGCTTTCCAGGAACGTGGTACCATTTTGCAGAGAGAAGTTGTCCACGCTGGTGTATCTAAAGAATGTGGTAAAATTGCCTTCTCTGGAGGTTCTAAAACCTTCTAATGGTTCCTTTCCTTTCCCTTATCAAAACTCTATTCAAATTCCAAGAGAGAGTCATAGCTGTTAAGAGGACTAGCCGCTATAACCAAACCTCAGCCTAGCACCTGCAGTGTTTCCCTACGGGAATATAAATCTAAACGAAATAAATAACCAAATAATATACACACATAGAATAAATATGGATAAAATATACATTTTAAATAGTGCATCTGAGGCAATATCAGTGCCTGTTGCAATTCCATATCAGATATATTTTGCATTTGGTTTTTCAGTTCTTATTCTGTTTCCTCAGGCTCCCTTCTGCTCCTCGCTGGTCTCCTCTGCTTTCTTCCTGGTTCTTTCTTCTCTCCTGCTTAATCCTCAGAGAACCCTGGGTGCACTCACAGGAACGGACACACTCAACCTCAGCTCAGAGTTGCCAGACAGCTTTGGACTCCACCTTACCAGCCAAAACAAAACCCAAAGAAAATTAAAACTCACCTTTAATTAGATTGCTGGTGTTTTTACTTTTAATATACTAGCACATTCGCTGCTTATTTTAGCTCAGGTTGAAAAATCAACCTCTAGCAGAGAGAAGAAAGATTAATAGCCATTGTGGATGGCATATTGTGTGCCTGGTGTTACATAGAATGAGCAAGCGTCATGGTACGAAATCATAAACCGACCTCCCTTCATAACCATCCTATTGGGCTAGTTTTTCTCCTGTCCTGGCTGAAAACTCAGGCAGGTCTCAGGATTCTTCTGGCCGTCCAGTGAGAAATTAGAATGCCCAGTACCTTATAATAGTCAAAGCCCAACTTTTTCTAAAAGCCCAATGACTAGCCTTCCCCCACAGCTCAGCCTTACCGTAGGCAGAAAGCCTATAGCACAGAAGGGAGATATAATTACCTTTTCTCTTTTCCTCACCTTTTTTCCAATTTTACTCCACTTACTCATCCTTACCATTTTGCTAACCATCATTTCTGAGCCCTCCTGGGTCAGTGGGTGGGGAGACAGGGAGGAGGGAGAAGTGGGGCTTTAGAAGAAGGAAAGTTCCTCCTTGTCGGGTCCTGTCATGAGCTGACTTTGCTCCCTCTGGAAGGAGAAGGTGTTGAAAGCTGTCTTTGTCTCATGGGGTAGGCGTGGGTTCTTAGTACATGCCCCCTATCAGCGGGACTCTCTTGCAGTCCCCTTGACAAGAACATGTACATCCATCGTCTAGTTGATCTAGATGAAGAAAACACCCCAGATGGAGGGAACGGTGAGCACAAAGGTCCTGAAATGGGCGCACACGGTTCACGTCCAAGGAACAGAAGAGGCCCATTTGACTGAAGCACAGGGAGTAGGGGCATAAGCGGGAGGAGATGAGGGCAGAGGATAGCGGGGACTGGAGCGCGTGGGGCCTCCTAGACCAGGACCCTGACGGTGCTCTGGGTGGGGTGAAGGGGAAGTCACGAGTGTTGACGGGAGGAGTGACATGATCTACCTCTGGCTTTGAAAGGATCACTCAGCCCCTGTGTGGAGGATAGTTTTGGGAGAAAGGGAAAGTGGGAAAGACTGAACATTTGGAGATTAACTGGGAGGATTTGCAATAATCCAAGTGAGAACAGATGATGACCTGGACCAGAGTGGAAGTGCTGGAGGTAGTGGGAGGTGAATGGGGCATATTTTGAAGACTGAGTCAATATCATCCATGAAGATTGGATCAGGAATGTGAAAGAAAGAATAGAATCAAAGCTGACTCCAAAGTTTGGGCGTTAACAAGTGCAAGGAGGGGTTTGCCTGAGGAAGATGGCATATTTGAGATAAAGATGGAATCAGGAGTTTGTTTGGACAGATTAATTTGGAGATAATGTTAGATAGCCAATTGGCAAAGTCAAGCAGGCAGCTAGGGGCATGACTCTGGGATCTGCCTAGAGACATAAATCTTGGAATCATCAGCATATTAGATGTCATTTAAAGTCATGCAACTGAGTTGATCAAATGGGAATGAAAGTGAATAAAGAGAAGTCCAAGGGCTAAGCCGCAGGGCCTCCAACCTTCAGATACAGAGATACAGAGAAACAGCAAAGAGACTGAGAACAGCCATTAGGAGGAGAACCAGCAGTGTCCCAGAAGCCAGGATGAAGTAAGCCTTCAGGAATGGCCAATTGTTTCAAATGCTACCGAGATCAAGAAGTTGTGTTGACCACTGGCAACATGGGGGTCATTTGTGACCTTGGCAATGACAATTTTGGCAAAACAGTGAAGACTGATTTAAGTGTGGCCAAGAGAGAATGGGAGGAGAGGAAGCAGAGACAGTGAGTGAGACAAATCTTTTGAGGACCTTTGCTTTAAAGGAGAAAAGAGAGGTGGTAGCTGGAGGAAAACGTGGAGTGAATGGAGGTTTGGAGTTTGGTTGTGTTTGTTTTTCAGGTAGGAGACATTAGAACGTGTTTGTGCATGCTAATCGGAATACTGCAGGACAGAGTGGAGAGAATTGCCAGCATGAAGTGCTTAGGTGGTCAAGAAAGGAGTAGATCTAGTGAACCTCAAAGGGGCTGGTCCCATGATGGTCTAATTACAAGAAGGAGGGCAGAGTAAGCGGGCACCTATACAAGCAGGATGGTGGAGGGAGCATGTGGAAGTTCTATTCATTTTCCCAATGAAATACAGAGTGAGGTCACCAGCGGAGAGGGAGGAGGGAGGAAGAAAGAAGAGAAGGTGTGAAATAGCAGTTTAGGAGAAAGGAAAATAGAGTCAGATTGCGGGGCAAACCAAGGGCCCACTTGAGTTACTGCGTTAAGTGAAACCAGGCAGCAAGGGTGTGCGCGCTTCTCCAGTCTCTTCGGCGACCCCAGGGCAGACATGGAGTAGAGACATTGACTTCAAAGAAACGCAAATTAAGATAAAATGCCATTTTTTTCCTTTTTTGGCCATGCTGCACGCGCGCGGCGTGGCATGTGGGATCTTAGTTCCCCCACCAGGGATCGAACCCACGCCCCCTGTATTGGAAGCGCAGAGTCTTAACCACTGGACTGCCAGGGAAATCCCAAGACAAAATGCCATTTTTTAAAAATTCACTTTAACAGCCAAGATGTTTAAAGTATCCTCAAAGCATACTAGGGAAGAGTGAAATAAAAACTCTCACACATATCTGGCAAGAGTATAAATTGGTACAATTAACTTCAGAAATTATTCCCTGGCTCTTAAAAATACTCATTTTGCACTTCTAGGAATCTATTTTAAGAAGACAATAAAAACTAAAAACAAATGCGCACAAGGACATTTATGTAAGTATTATTTATACTTGGGAAAAATTGGAAATAATTAAATTACTAACATTAGGGGAGGAGTAACAAAAATAACAGGATAACCATCTATGAAATAGCAACATTCATTGAAATTGATGTTTACCAAGAGTCTTTAACAACATGAAAAAATCCTTAAGATATAAAGTTATGGCACTAAAAATAGTCAAGATAAAATGCATTTTTATGATTTTTTTTTTTTTTTTTTTTTTTTTTTTTTTTTGCGGTATGCGGACCTCTCACTGTTGTGGCCTCTCCCGTTGCGGAGCACAGGCTCCGGACGCGCAGGCTCAGCAGCCATGGCTCAGGGGCCCAGCTTCTCTGCGGCATGTGGGATCTTCCCAGACCGGGGCACGAACCTGTGTTCCCTGCATTGGCAGGCGGACTCTCAACCACTGCGCCACCAGGGAAGCCCCTAAAATGCATTTTTAAAAGTCACTGGGAAAACACCAAAATGTTCATTGTAATCACCTCTGAGTAGTAGGATTATAGCTGACTTTCATTTTCTTCATTATTGCTTTCTGCATTTTCCAAAATGGGTATTTCTGTCATAATCAGAACAAAAATGCTATGTTTAAAAATATGGTCCATCCTTAAAGGATTGGATGGATTTGAAGGCATTGGGGTCCTTTCTAGTCACGTGGTGTCCTCACAGTCTCACATTTCAAACTGTGCAAATTCCAGGTACATCCAAAGATTCCCTCCCAAGCAGTGTCAGTTTACCTCATCAGAGTTGAACATTCTAAAGCTTTAACCTGAAGATAAAATGTAATAATTCATTTACAATGAACTATTTATTCAAGGTATAATAACAGATTCTTGTTCTGGAATGATTAGTGTCTCCTAACTCTTTTTTCTCTAGACTTGCCTCAACCCTTCTCAGAAGTTGGAGATGGCCTTCTGGACTCAGGAACTTTAGACTCCAGCAGATATCCTAACTAAGGTTTGTAAAATTCTTTTTTTTTTAATTGAAATATAGTTGACTTACAATATTGCTTTAGTTTCAGGTGTACAGCAAAGTGATTCAGTTATATATTTTTTCATATTATTTTCTATTATAGGTTATTCAAATATATTGAATATAGTTCCCCGTGCCATACAGTAAATCCTTTTTGCTTATCTATTTTATATATATAGTAATTAGAACACTCCCTCACACCAGATAAAAAAATAAACTCAAAATGGTTTAAAGGAGACTTCCCTTGTGGTGCAGTGGTTAAGAATCCTCCTGCCAATGCAGGGGACACAGGTTCGATCCCTGGTCCAGGAAGTTCCCACATGCCACGGAGCAGCTAAACCTGTGAGCCACAACTACTGAGCCTGCACTTTAGAGCCCGCAACCCACAACTACTGAGCCTTCATGCCACAACTACTGAAGCCCGCACGCCTAGAGCCCGTGCTCTGCAACAGGAGAAGCCACCACAATGAGAAGCCCATGCACTGCAACAAGGAGTAACCCCAAGTCAACGCAACTAGAGAAAGCCTGCACACAGCAACAAAGACCCAACATAGCCCCCCGCAAAAAAAGATATATATTAAAAAAATTAGTTTAAAGACCTAAATACAAGACATGACACCATAAAACTACAAGAAAACATAGACAAAATATTTTCTGACATAAATCCTAGCAATATTTTCTTAGGTCAATCTCCCAAGGCAAAAGAAATACAATTCTTTTACTTATGAATATAACAAAGAAGTGCCTCAAAAGGAACTTCTACTCATGTATCAGTCAGCTATCACTACATAACAAACAACCGCAGAATTTCAACGGCATACAATAATAAGCATGCATTGCACTCATGCACTTGTGTGTATTGGCTGAAGCCAATATGATACCGGCTGAGCTTACTGGGCAGCTCTAAACCACAGGTTGAGACCAAATCTGCTCCATGTGGCTCTTATCCTCCTAGGACTAGTGGGCTAGCTTGGCATGTTCTCATGACAATGGCAAATGCATGAAAAAATAAGCCCAACCATGCAAGTCCATGTCAAGTCCTTGCTTGTAAGTCTGTTAACAATCCATTGGCTAAAACAAGTCACTTGGCAAGCACAAAGACAAGAACAAATAAACTCTGCCTCTCTAGTGGAAGGAACCACAGAGCCACACAGAAAAGGGTGTGAAATCAGGGAGAAGTGAAGAATGAGCCAATAAATCAATCTACTATAACCAGGAAAGAGAAAAACAGAGAAGATGCAAACATGAAAGGTGGAAACTAATTTAAAAAGAGTAAATTCTTCAGTCAAAATCTAATCATGGACAGTTTCTAGTCCTAGTTACTTTTACAACACCTCTGTTGAAACCCAACCCCCAAAGCCCCAATATTCAGTCCTTGAGCATTTCTCATCCCCATCTCCTCCAGAGGAGAGATGGGAGCCAGAGATACAGCATCAGTGGGTCAGCGGGTTAATGGACACCATCCTAGAGAAGAAATGCAAACCTTGGCTTTTCTCTATCCCAGGAGTATCAGACACTAAACCCTCTTCCAGCCCTGTAAGCCAGCCTCAAGGCCATCCAGTCTGTCCTGCACCCCAAAGCCCCATCACAGTGATGAGGAAACAGGTCTAGAGGATCATTTCTTCAATCTTTCCTTGAGGCTAAAGGCTGAAGCCCGAGCTACGTGCTATTAGGCTCCTTCTAAATGGGAGCTTTGGGGATTCTCTCATTACAAGGGGACAACCATTTATCTAAAACAGAAAAAGAAGCATAGCTTAATGCCATTAGAATATGCTTAATGAAAATTTCTCCTTCTCCCTCTCCCCCTCTCTCTCCCCCTCCCTCCTCCTCTCTTTCTCTTTCTTCCTTTCAAGCCCACTTCCAAAGCTGACCTGAATCTCCAGCAAAGGCTCTGAACCAATCCAACCACACAGCTTGGGGCCCAGAGAGGCACCATAGTAATGATTTGCATTCCCACGTTATACTCGCATCGCTCACAACAGTCAGCAGTTCTACATGCTGCTCTGAAACATGATTGTTAAGACAATTTGACTCCAGGTTCAGACAGACCTGCACGGACACCTGTCTCCTCTTCTCACCTACCATGTGACCTTAGGCAAATTGCTTAACCCCCACAGGTTCCTCATGGGTAGAATGGGGCCAATAACAGTGGCAAACTCATAGGACTATCGTGGATATGGTGAGATAAAATATGAAAGTGCTTAGAACAGTGCCTGCCACGTGGTCCACGCTCAGTCAAGTGCAGCTGTAATAACTTGATGTGGAAACCATAACCCTCCAGTGGGAAGACACTCAACCCTGGTGAACTCCGAGGAACAGGAACCCCAAATCGTGAATCTTGTGTCTTAAAATACTGGTTCCCATTGTGGAGGTAAAAGGACAGCATTTGGACCAATTTGGAGTTAACCACTCCTGGGTACTCAAATGTTACAACGGGGATTTTTGTGGTCTGAGCAATACATGCAAAAACGCAGGTGTCTGTGGCCAGTGAACTTAAACATGAAGCAACAGTCACCCAGCAACAAGCCAGGAACACCTGTTGGTGTCTGTTAGATGCCACCGCAGGGCACAAACCAGCTCTTTCCTCCTGCATCACTGGGTGGATCGACAAACTTTTTCATGTGACTGATTAAGACACTGGTTGTCATCACAACTTCACTTTTTTTTGTTGTTTGTTTTTGTGGGTTCTTTTTTTTTTTTGGTTTGGTTTGGTTGGTTTTTTTAAATTGAAATATAGTTGATTTACAATGTTGTGTTAGTTTCTGGTGTACAGCAAAGTGATTCAGTTTTACACACACACATATATACACACACATATATATATATCCTTTTTCAGATTCTTTGCCCTTATAGGTTATTATAAAATATTGAGTATAGTTTTCTGTGCTATACAGTAGGACCTTGTTGTTTTTCTGTTTTATATATAGTAGAGTGTATATGTTAATCCCAAACTCCTAATTTATTCCTCCACAACTTTACTTTCTAAATAAACTGTGTCTCCTTTTGGTAAATTCAATGTATTTCCTAGCACCCTTGATTCAGTTTGATAAAGATGTGTGGAGTGTTTGCACTGTGGCAGAGGCTGTGGGTATCTGAAATGGAGAAAGAATGAAAGTAGGCTTTTTTCGAGTTCTTGCTATGATTAAACAACCTTGTGGGTGTTTATGAATCCCCTGCTCTACTTCGTTTAAGGAGGGTAGATTCAGAGAAAGATCATTTGTGTGACTAGGAGTAAGAAGGTAAAACGGGAAATACTAATGCTTCGTGTAAGAAAAATGAAGCCATTTCCATGACCTAAAAAAACACAGGTGGATTCCTCACTCCCAGTGCGATGTTCCTGGTCAGCCTATGGCTTCCTTCCATGCAGTGATTCAGGCACCCAGGCTCCTTCCTTCTCGTGGACCTGTCATTCCTTATGGTCTCAAAGTCCCCTGCACCCTAACTGCAGAGGGAAAAGATCATGGAGAAAATCCACCCACTTCTTTTTTTTTTTTTTTTTTTTCTGGTAGGCGGGCCTCTCACTGTTGTGGCCTCTCCCGTTGAGGAGCACAGGCTCCGGACGCGCAGGTTCAGCAGCCATGGCTCACGGGCCCACTTCTTAAACACTCCCTCCCAGAAGCGACAGATTCATCCTATTCACATTCCACCGGCAAGAATTAATCACGTGGCCACTCCTGGGTGGGGAATCCTACCACACGGAATCCTCTTTCCTGTTGGGACAGCAATGATTCCCCAAAGCATAAACTTTTGGCAAGGAGCCAGCTACCCATGTGTATGCAGGTTCATACATTGCTATATTATTTGGCCTCTTTCCCCCACTCTGACGTGAGCTCCATAAGAGCAGGGATTTGTCTTTGTTCATTGTAGAATCCCCAGCTGGTGGTGATGCCGGAACTGAAACTTGGAGGAGTTGCCCAGGTGGAGAGGTCAGAGAAAGGCCATCCAAGGAGTGGATGGCACGTGAAAAGGCAGGAAGCATGAGGGCGTGGTGTGTTAGGAGAGCTGGATCTGCCTACTCTGGCCAGAGATAAGAGTGAGGTCTGGGCCAGGGCATAGCAGGAGCCTGAGTGCAGGGCCCGGAATGGGCAGGGCCCTGGCCTCAGGCTAAGGAGTTGAAATGTATCCTTAAGTACCACACAACTCAGAAATTCCACTCCTAGGTATAGACTCCCCCAAAAAAGGAAAGAAAAAAGAAAACTATGTCCACACAGAATGTTCATAATAGCCAAAAAGTAGAGACGACCAAAATGTCCCCCAATAAATGAATGGATAAACAAGATGTGGTAAATCAAAACAATGAAATAGTACTCAGCCATAAAAAGGAATGAAGGACTGATTCGTGCTACAACTTGGATGAACCTTGAAAACATTACCTAAGTGAAAGAAGCCAGACACAAAAGACCACATATTGTATGAGTCCATTTATATGAAATATGCAGAAAAGACAAATCCAAAGAGACAGAAATAGACTAGTGGTTGCCAGGGATTCAAAGGAAAGGGGAATGGGGCGTGAGGACTAATGGGTACAGGATTCCTTTGGGGGGAGATGACAGTGTTCTGGAATTAGATAGTGGTAATGGTTGCCCAACTCTGTGAATAGACTAAAGACAACAGAATCGTACTCTTTAAAAGGGTGGCCTCTATAGTACGTGAATTATATCTTAATAAAGCTGTTATTTTAAAAATCTATCCTTAGGACAATAAGAAGCCATGAAAGTTTCAAGCAGGTGATGATCACGTGGTCAAGGTATGACACTGGTGGTTATGTCGACAATGGATTGGAGAGGATGGAGAACAGAGCATGGAGCCTGGTCCTCCCAGTGAAATGTAACAAGCAACTGAACTAAGCCCCCAGAATTAACAGCCCCCAGGTGAGTTAACACTGGGTCAAAGGACAGAAAAAATGGAGAAAGCACAGAACCAGCTTTGCGGCTCTCCCCATAAAACCACATCTTCTAAGTTGTGCCGGCAAGACATGCACAGAGGGACTTCCCTGGCAGTCCAGTGGTCAGGACTCAGCGCTTTCACTGCCGTGAGCCTGGATTTGATCCCTGGTCGAGGAACTAAGATCCCCCAAGCTGCACACTGAGCGGCCAAAACAAAAAATGCTCAGAGCCCAAGAAGTACCAGGCATGCTTCTACTCCTTACATTTGAGGAGCTACTGGATCGCTATGCCACTCATGCTGCTGGCACAGGAATTCACCCCCCAGGCTGTTTGTCTTTTCAGCACCAAAACATGGAGCAAGTTTCCAAGGCTCTCACCCCTGACAATCTGTGTTGTGCAACTCTGGCTGCTGGCTCTGTGGTTGACATTGGTCATTTCTCTTTTAAAGTATTAATAAGTAAATGCACATATCGGAAAGCCATTTGCATATCCTTGGAATAGCAGGGAGTCATGTTTTGCGAATTGGTAGGTAAGTGATGCAGGCAACAAATTCAGTACCTGCCACGTTTGATGCCCTGCCTCACACCAAACTCTACAACTCAGGTGGGTTTCACAAACACCTACTGTGTGCCAGGGACCAAGTGATACAGAGTGGATAGGAAAATGATCTGTGTTCTTAGGAAGCTCATAGGCTGGTGGGAGAGAATGACTCTGAGGCAGATGGCTGTGAGTTTATGGAAGTGCGCTGATGGAGGGATGTGCGTGCATCTAGCCCGCGGGGTGGGGAGAAGTCATGGGAGGCTTCCTAGAGGAACACTTCCAGTCTTGGAGGACTCCACAATCTGTGGGCCCTGGGGCTGGCCTTGCATCCGTCAACTCATGGGGTAACTTCCTGGGTGGGAAAACTCAATGGGCACACAGAATAAAGGCGGTGGTGGGGGAGTGGGGGCGGGTGTTTCTGGGATTGTAAAAACAGACCAAACATGAAGACTTTTCAGGTAATATTCCAAGACTAGAGAACAGGAAAATCCAATCTATAGTTGCCTTTGGGAGTTTGTTGACTATGAAGGGCCCCAAGAGAGTGTCTTAGGCTGCTGAAAACGTTCTATATTTTGATTTGGGTGATGACTGGAGGAGACAGAGAGAAAGAGAGTCTTTAAGAATACACTGGGGCTTCCCTGGTGGCACAGAGGTTGAGAGTCCACCTGCCAATGCAGGGGACACGGGTTCGTGCCCCGGTCCGGGAAGATCCCATATGCCACGGAGCAGCTGGGCCCGTGAGCCATGGCCGCTGGGCCTGCGTGTCCGGAGCCTGTGCTCCACAAGGGGAGAAGCCACAACAGTGAGAGGCCCGCGTACTGTAAAAAAAAAAAAAAAAAAAAATACACTGAAGAACAAAATGAAACCTTTGACTACTACAATAACTAGACTTATTCGTTATATTTTTTAATAGCACAAAAATTATTTACCATGTAGTTACTATTTACAAGTGTTTTTTTTAATTGAAGTATAGTTGATTTACAATGTTGTGTTAGTTTCAGGTATATAGCAATATAGCAAAGTGATTCGGTTATATATATATATATATATGTGTGTGTATAAAATATATATTCTTTTTCAGATTCTTTTCCATTATGGTTTATCATAGGATATTGAATATACTTCCCTGTGCTACACAGTAGGACCTTGTTGTTTATCTATTTTATATATAATAGTGTGTATCTCTTAATCCCAAACTCCTAATTTATCCGTCCGCCGACCTCCGTGTGTTTTCATCTCTGTGATCTCATTTATTTCTCTGAATAAGCCTCAGCTTATTCAGGACACATATTTTATGCCAGAAACTTAAACTCCAATGCATTAAATAACTTGCTCAAAATCATCCAACCAGGAAGTAGCAGAGCCAGGATTTGAATTAATTCTCCTAGCTCGTAATTCAGCTATATTCCTGTTACCCAAGCTAGTTTAAAAACTGGGAGCTGTTAATGCCATGTTCTAACCACAGGTCGTGCCAAGAAGGTCCAAGAAACATCTCTTAGCTGCTTCTGACACGAACTCCTTTCAACTCAGTCCAGCCAAGCCTTGGTCCAGCCTGTACCAGGCACAAACCAGCACCTGGGGGACCTGGAGTGGGGGGCATCACCTACACCTTCCAACAGCTCATGGGCTAGTGGAGGAGACAGGTCGTGCACACCTGGTTATGGCCGAAGCAGAGTATGAAACAGGGGCTACGCTAGACACACAAAGGACCACGGGACGGCAAATGAGGCTGCCACGGTTTTCAGTTGGCATTAATTTCATACCCAGTAAATTTGAGTGTCTTGGGAACCAAGCTGGGCAGTTGCCAAGCTGGCTCCTGGAGAAGCTGGTTCTATGTACTTCTCCAGGTAATTCCTGTCCCCTCTTTTCCACATATTCTCTGGGCCTGGCCTGGGAAGCAAGGGGAGCCTGGAACTTCACTCATCAGCCCCTCCTCTGGAAGCCGCATGTTACCATAGCAACACTGACCTCGGTTCTGACATTGTCAGGCACCAGCTGGAAGGTTGGTGCAAACACTGGGTTTCACTGACAAGAGGCAAAGTCTCTGAAATCACTGCCTGATCAAAGTCCCAAGAAGGCCAACCTCTGACCCTTGAGGGGCAGGAGGCCAACTAACCCAGATTTTTCCCGAGGGCCAGCTGGTGTGATAGGAAGAACACGAGCTTAACCCAGGTGAACCTAGAAGTGGTCCAACTCTGCCGCTCTGTGCTGCCAGGACCTAAGCCTCAGTCCCTCATCTGCAGCCGGCCTCACGGAGCTGCCCTGAGAGTGTGATGAGAGCACCTTTGTCAAATGCCTCACGCGTGGTGCTCTTATAACTGGCACTGAATTCGAGCCATGAGGAGAAATTTCAGAGCATCTCTTTAAAAGTTCTGGCCAGGATTCACGCAATATCTCATTCACATACACATCCCTCTTTGAAGATTACTTCACACTCCTTAAATGCTAGACTTATCTATTTAAATCCCAGAACAGGATGTCTTCAACTTCGGAAACGCCAGGGTGACCTCAGAGGCCACTGTGCATCCCTGGAAAGGGTGCAGTTCATGTGACAGTCACCTCACTCCGTGGCACAGATGAGATGCAGCTGAAATGGTAACTTTAGGTGGCACCTGCCCTGCAGGCTCTGTGGACAGCCCAGCCACGCAAGTGGAATTCAGTTCCCTAAAGTAGAACAGCTCAGGAGGCCCGCAGGGAGGACCAGAGACCTGGGAGGGACAGACATGGGACAGGACAGAAAAGACTTAAGAGGTCAAGGACCCACCTTCATCCTTCACAAAGGGTCTTCCCTATACCCTTCAGACAAATGATACTCTATCCTTTAAAAATGAAAAAGTGTCAACCCCCCTGCCCACTCACTATCAGATTAGTGTGTCCAACTTAGCCAGGATCCCTGTCCCTCCTGGTGATATGGAAAGAGGTGACACCTTCAATTGCCATTCAGTCTTTTAGGGAAGCAGGACAATGGAAATGAGAGCTTGTGTTTCCCGACCCCTCCACCTCCCCTCAGACCATCCCCAGGTTCCCTGTGTCTCTCCTGGATCGTGGAGCCAACGAGAGATTCAGAAAACAACCATCTCGACTCAGCAAAGAAACCTGGACCAGGTGCCCATCATCTTAAGAGAGATAAAGTAGTGATTGTCTAGTGCAGAGTCTTAATGATCAGGAGAAAAAGCTAATCCAACCTTTCGGATATGTTAGTGTATCTATCTCTTTCTCTTCCTTGCGGGGAGGGCGAGGGGGGACAGTTTTGCCTTTAAAAATGGGACTTAATACAACATGAAAATAATCCTGGATATCAGGATGTGGCAGGATTGAAAGGCAGAATTCACACAAAGGAAGAGTGACTACTGTGGTAACTCAGATCACAAATTACAAACAGTTGTGTGCAGTCTAAAAACACCATTCAGCAGCTGGTCAAGGAGAAGCAATCTTTTCCCTTTCTCAAACGAGATTAAAAATTAGAGGAATCTAAAATATGGCACAGATGAACTTTTATGAAACAGAAACAGACTCACAGACACAGAGAATAGACTTGTGGTTGCCAAGGGGGAGAGGGGATGGGAAAGGGATGGATTGGGAATTTGGGGTTAGCAGATGCAAACTATTATATACAGAATGGATAAACAACAAGATCCTACTGTAGAGCACAGAGAACTATATTCAATATTCTATGATAAACCATAATGGAAAAGAATTCATATATATATATATATATATATATGTCTAACTGAATTACTTTGCTGTATAGCATAAGTTAACACAACATTGTAAATCAACTATATTTCAATTTTAAAAAATACAGGGATTTCCCTGGTGGCTCAGTGGTTAAGAATCCACCTGCCAATGCAGGGGACATGGGTTCGATCTCAGGTCCAGGAAGATCCCACATGCCACGGAGCAACTAAGCCTGTGTGCCACAACTACTGAGCCTGCGCTCTAGAGCCTGTGAGCCACAACTACTGAGCCCGTGTGCCACAACTACTGAAGCTGGCACCCCCTAGAGCCCGTGCTCTGAAACGAGAGAAGCCACCGCAATGAGAAGCCTGTGCACCGCAAGGAAGAGTAGCCCCCACTCGTCGCAACTAGAGAAAACCCACACACAGCAACGAAGACCCAATGCAGCCTAAATAAATAAATACATAAATGAAATATAAATAGATTTTAAAAAAATACAAAAGGATCCAGATGTCATTTTGCCATGTGCCCTGGTACCCATGGGGCCGTGGCGCTAACCTGTTTCATAACTTCTCTGAGGACCAGCTCCAAGCACAATGGGCTTCCTCAGATCAAGGTGACCTCTCTCCCAAATGTTTTCCTCAGCTGCTGCTTGCTGGCTCCCTTGCCTGCTAGCGTTACGCAACTTCTCTTATCTGCACGCGAGCAATTGATAAGTGAATGTCCTTCTGGACACAGCTAATCTCCCCATCAGCCCTCAATCACTTGAGATTATAATGGTTAATTATACTTCGGGTTTGGGGAGCTCATTTTCCCCGTGGTACATTCATGTCTCTGATTTCACCTTCCTGAAACGTTTTTGTCGGAGACACAATGTTTGGTCACTTAAAGCTTCAGCCACAGCATCAGTTTCCTTGTGTCTAAAATGAGGCAGCTAGGGACTTCTCTGGCGGTCCAGTGGTTAAGATTTCCCCTTCCAATGAGGGGGTGTGGGTTCCATTCGTGGTCGGGGAGCTAAGATCCCTCTATGCCTGGCGGCCAAAAAACGGAAACATAAAAACAGAAGCAATATTGTACCAAATTCAATAAAGACTTTAAAAATGGTCCACATCAAAAAATCTTTAAAAAAAATAAAAAATAAAATGAGGCACCTGGATTGGATGAGCTTTTTGTGTTTCAGCCCAAGGAAATGCTGCCCGTCGGGGCAGAGCTGGGACAGGGAATCAGATGCAGACCCCTCTTCTGTTTGGGAGACGTGCAGCCAACCCTCCTTCCAGAATGATCCTGAACTCTGCGTCCTTTTAAGTTTCCTTTCGTTTGAGTCTACACACCTACCAAAAACCTCACTGCGTAATTTATCCTGTTTCCCAAGTTCCTCTCTGTCTACCCGAGTTCTCCCAAGGACGTACTCCATACTCCTGTTTCCCTAGACAGGTAGCCCCTCACTCAGAATCCTTCCATAAGCCCGGTGACTCTGCTGCTCTCTTCACCACGCCGTGCCCTCCAGTTACCCTTGACAAGCGAGAGGTCACACTCTGGTCCTGCCCCTCCCAGACCTGTTCTTGGCAGGGCAGGGGCTTCCTTTGACTTAGACTCCACAACCAAGCCATGACTCTTTTGGTTCCAAAACAGTCTCTGGCCCTGAGCCCAGGACAGTAGGTCACAAGCCTCCTGGGAGCACGTGGAAATGGTCCCTTCCCATGCGATGCATGAAAACTCAATTACAGAGGTAATCCTGTTTTGAAATGTTGACAAGCAAGGACAAGCTCAGCAGAAGAAGGGCCACTCCAGCCCAACAGACAGACCAGGCTGTTACCAGCTCTACACCAGACCCTCTTGTGGCTCTGCCCCCTCCTCCAGGTCTCCAAAACCAGGGCCCACATCTTTGTCTCCTTCCGTCTGATTCATAACACACACATATGCATACACAGGCACACATATACATACAAGTGCACACACACAAGCACACATGCATACATCTACTCAAACACACCCATGGTGTGCTGACACCATGTTCTGTCACCAGGGGGCTCAGAAGACTTCTCTGACTTTAGAAGCCTTGAGTTCTAGGAAAAGGTAAATATTGTGTCAGGATCAGCCTAGCATCAGACATCTCCCTGGAGTGACAAGGAAGTCCACCTCTTCCCCTTACTGCCAGTCATGGTGACTGAAGTTCCACCATTAGAGATTCATTTCTTTTGACCTCAAAGGTCTCTCAGTCTTCAGAGCTCTCTTCTCCCCCAGCAAATTATAAGTAGCTGGGGAAAGGATTATTATGGGCCCCCAGCACCAGTCTTGGCCCTGGATTCATTTTTCAGTTGCTTTGGCAGGATGGGAGCAAGGCCCTAGAGAAGGGAAAGCAAAAAGACCTGCGAGAGGATGGTAGCCCAACGAGGGAGCAGAGGGAACCAGGTGAATGAGCACCCCAGACACAGTGTCATGCCCAGCCTGCCTAGGCTGTGGAAGAAGTGAGCCGTTTCAGTCATTCCGTCAACAAATATGAACTGAGAGCTTACTATGTGCCGGGCACCATGGCCAGCACTGGGGATACATGGCAAGCCAAACTAGAGATGGTCCTTGCGTTCGTGGAGCTTATGGTCCACTTGCAAGAGAGTGGGGAGAAATTAACCCAAAAAAATCACCCAAATGAACATGTCATTGCAAACCAAGATGAGCGCACTTAAAGAAGGTGCTACAAGAATAGCACCAAGGACCAACCTAGACTGGGGACCAGGAAGGCTTTCTGAGGAAGTGATGCTTAAGCTGCTCCTAAAGAAGCAGAATTAACCAGAAAAACAGAGAAGAGCAGGCAGTCCAGGGAGAGGGAATTGTGTGTGCAAAGGCCCTGTGGTGGAAAGGAACCACCCAATCCTGCCATTGTGCGTAATCCTTTACCCTTCAGTAAACTTTGAACTTGAAGGAAAATATTCCTTTCTAAAAATGTGTTTCCCTTTCCCCTTCCCCTTCCACTTACCCCTGCCCTTCAATCAATACAGAGTGACACAGAGAAAGGTGAGCTGGGCAGGAGAAAGCCTTAAAAAAACAAAAGCTGCAGACAGCAGCTATGACAGCTATTTCCCGTTTGGTGTCTCTCACCACAAACCTCCTTAGCCAAATAAATTAGCACAGGAAAACATTTTGGAGAAGGGTGTGGAAGAAACACATACTGAAAAGCCAAACATATGCCATCTGCTTTTCTGAGAAGAGCTGCAAGTCTGAGGTAGAGGCCAGAGCCCACTCAACTGTAGGGGCCAAAGAGACTCGTGGACATTTAGTCCTAGGTCTGTGTTTAACCTGGAGGAAGCTGAGGCCCAGAGAGGGGCCGGGATTCACTCACCGGCAGGGCTGAAGCTTGAAGTCCATCTCCTGGCCCTTTGTCCTGTGTTCTCTCCCTGCCTTACTCCCTCGGGGCCCATCAGACCAAACCTGTTGGTTTTCTTCACTCAGACAAGGAATAGTGGGGTTGGAACTGCCCTCTGTGACCACCGTAGGTGATGCTTAATTTTGCCTTGGGTGCAGGAGCCCAATGTCCTTGTGTTATGAGGTGGAGGAGGAAGAGGGCTAGATGCTTTACATCTATATTCGGTTTTCACAATGACCCTGGGAGATAAGGACTCACCTCCCCATTTTATAAATGAGGAAACAGAACGTCTGTACCCAAGATCAGCCAGATACAGGGCGGCAAGGTGGGATTTTTTTTTTTTTTTGCTTTGCGGTACGCAGGCCTCTCACTGCTGTGGCCTCTCCCGTTGCGGAGCACAGGCTCCGGACACGCAGGCTCAGTGGCCATGGCTCACGGGCCCAGCCGCTCCGCGGCATGTGGGATCTTCCCGGACCGGGGCACGAACCCATGTCCCCTGCACCGGCAGGCGGACTCTCAACCACTGCACCACCAGGGAACCCCAAGGTGGGATTTTAACCTGGTCTGGTTTGAAAGCCCATACTTTCATCCCATCCCAGAGGGGTATTTCTGTGGAGAATCCTCTTCAGGGTCCCCAAGCTCAGCTGGTTGTCAGTAAAGCCCCCATCACCACCTACTGCCCCTCAGCTCAGATGTGCCTTCTCACACTTGGGGCCGAGGTGCCGATACGGCCCGCCTCGGTCATAATTCCTCAAGAAGACATGCCGTTGGTTCCTCCGGCCCAGCCCAGAGGCTGGCTGGGGTGTGGATGTGTGAGTTGGCACTTGAGCCTCTCATTTTGGGTGTGTGTCATATTTTTGTTTTGCTTTAGCTCTCCCTCCCAGGAGTTTGAACAGAAAATTCCCAACTCAACAACATACTATTCACATCCTACCAGCCCTGCATGCTCAGAATCTGGTTTTGTTCTGTTCCAGAAAAGCCCACTGGCTGACACTCTCCAAGGAACAATCAAGCAATTTGCAAAGGCCATGCTGTGGGCACTCAGGTCTTGGAGGAGGTGGAGTTCAATAGACCTCACTGGGGTGAGATTACCTACAATGGCATTTCCCAAGGTGCATTCCAAGGAAGACTAATACGCTGTGGATTACCGGTATTTTTTCCAAACAAAAGAAAAAAAAAAGGCAGGATTTTTGGCTACAGGATTTCTCAAAGCCTTCAACATTCTGTGGCAGAGATGACTAGTTATCCTCCAATACCCATCCTCTTTGTCTTTCTTTAATAAGAGAAACCTCAAATTTTATTTTTATTATTTTTTAAACTTTATTTTTTATCTATTTATTTTTTTGGCTGTGCCACGCAGCTTGTGGAATCTTAGTTCCCTGACTAGGGATTGAACCCAGGCCCTCAGCAGTGAGAGCATGGAGTCCTAACCATTGGACTGCCAGGGAGTTCCCAGAACCATCAAATTTTGGTTGAGCACTTATCTGCCCAGCAAGAGACTTTTTCTCCCAGCCTCTCTTGCAGCTGGGAATGACCATCTGACTAAGATCTGGACAAGGGAATGTGAGCAGAAGTAATTTGTGTCCCCTCTAGTCATGTTGCTGAAAGAAATAAGCCTGTGCTTGACTTGCTTTTTCTCCTTTGTGTTGGCTGGGATGAAATGTGATGACAGGAGCAGGAGCAGCTGCTTTGCACCAGAGAGTCACTCAGCCATCCCTGTACTGCTCACCTCTGGGCTGTTAGTGAAAAAGAAACTCCCATCTTGTTTAAGCCACTATATTTGGGGTTCTCTGATCCATCACCTTAGACCGAACCCTACGTAATTTATGTACTAATGTGCACAATAAATCTCTAAGTGAAGTATATGCAGCACTTTTCAAGTACCTATGACCTTAATACCTAGTCTTCAAAACAGCTTAGGAATGTGCTCTTGAAATGCATCTTGGGAAACATGGAAAACACTCTTTTCAACATTCCCAGAACCCCAAGCTCTGACTCAGCCCACAGCCTGCTTGTCCCCAGTTACTCATCCAACAGAGGTTAGAGCACAAACTACCCTCCTCCCAACACTCTTCTAAAGGAATCCACTTCTTTTCTCCAAACCACTGACCTTCTCCTCACAACAGGCCACAAAGCTCCCTACCCTGCACATCTAACTTTGGGAGTTCAGGTTCCAGGAGACCATAAAGAAAGAGCTGGCAAATGAGGTAGATCCTCAAATCCTAAAGAGGCTACTAATAAAAAGGTATAGTGTCCCAGTGGAAAAAAAGGTTTATCCAAAGCAGATAAATGTTCCCAAGCGTGAACAAAAAACAGTTCCAGGTAATGGGAAAATTATGTTTAGAAAACAAGTCAAGGGCTTATTTGATGAAAAAAGATAATATTCCCACATCGTACTTAGTGGTGAAAGACTGATAGCTTTTCCTCTAAGATCAGAAATAAGACTAGGATGTGCCCTCTCACCACTTCTTTTCAGTATTGTACTGGAAGTTCTAGCCAGGGCAATGACGCAACAAAAAGAATTTAAAAGGCATTCAGATTGGAAAGGAAGTAAAACTATTTCCATTTGCAAACGGCATGATTTTGTATATAGAATTGGCCCCCACCACACACACACGCGCAAAACCCTATTAGAACTAATAAATAAGTATAGGAAGGTTGCAGGATACAAAATCAATATACAAAAATCAAGTGTACTTCTCTGTACACTAGCAAGGAACAATCTGAAAATAAAATTAAGAAAACAATTCCTTTTACAATAGTATCAAAAAGAATGCTTAGAAATAAATTTGACAAAGGAAGTGCAAGATTTACACACTGAAAACTACAAAACATAGTTGAAAGAAATTAAGAAGATACAAATAAACTAAAGGACATTTCATGTTCATGAATTGGAAAGAAGACATAATGTTGCTAAGATGGCAATACTTCCCAAACTGATACACAGATTTGACACAATTTCTATGAAAATCCCACTGCCTTTATTGCAGAAATTGGCAAACTCATCCTAAAATTTATCTGAAAATGTACGGAATTCAGAACAGCCAATATAATTGTGCAGAAAACAAAGGTGAAAGACTCACACTTTCTGATTTCAAAACTTACTGCAAAGCTATAGTTATCAAGACTGTGTGGTACAGGAATAAGGATAGACACATAAATCCCTGCAACAGAATTAAGAGTCCAGAAATAAACCCGTACACGTAGGGTCAACTGATTTTCAACAAAGGTGTCAATACAATTCAATGGGGAAAAAAAATAGTCTTTTCAACAAATACTGATATGACAACTGGATATTAACATGCAAAAGAATGGAGTTGGACCCCTACCTCACATCATACACAAAAATTAATTCAAAGTTGACCAAATACCTAAATGTAAGATTTGTATAATCTTATAGAACTTTTAAAAGAAAATATACAAGTAACTCTTCGTGACCTTTAATTAGGCAATGGTTAGATATGACACCAAAAGCACAGGTGGCAAAAGAGAAATAGATAAATTGGACTTCATCAAAAGTTAGTGCTTCAAAGGACGCTAACAAAAAAGTGAAAAGACAACCGACAAAATAGAAGAAAAATTTTCAAATCAGATGTCTGGTAAAGAACTTGTATACAGAATACATAGAAAACTCCTGCAACTCAACAATAAAAAAGACAACTTATTTAAAAATGGGCACAGGCTGTGAATAGACATTTCTCCAAAGAAGCTACACAAATGGCCGGTAAACACATAAATAGATGTTCAACATCATTAGTCATCAGGAAAATGCAAATCAAAACTGCAATAAGATACCACGTTACACCCACTAGGATGGTTATATTCAAAAAGATGAACAACAGCAAGTGTTACCAAGGGTGTGGAGAAATTGGAGCCCTCGTACATTGCTGGTGGGAATGTAAAATGGCGCAGCTGCTACGGAAAAGTTTGACAATTCCTCAAAACAGTTAAACATAGGGTTATCGTATGGCCTAGAAATTCCACTCCTAGTTATATACCAAGAGAAATTAAAACATATATCCACACAAAAATGTATACATGAATATTCATCAGAGCAATATTTGCTGGCCAAAAAGTAGAAACAACCCAAATGTCCCTCAACCAAGGAAAGGATAAACCGAATATGGTAGAGCCACACAGTGACTATTCAGTCATAAAAAGGAATGAAGTAAAAAGGAATGAATACAACATGGATGAACCTTGAAAACAGTATGCAAAGGGGAAGGATCCAGACACAAAAGACCACATGTTGTATGATTCCATTTATAAGAAATACTCAGAATAGACAAAACCATAGAGGCAGAGAATTAGATAGTGATGGTTGCACAACTCTGTGAATATAGGTACTCAAAACTACTGAATGGGGAATTCCCTGGCAGTCCAGTGGTTAGGACTCCACACTTTCACTGCCAAGGGTGCGGGTTCAATCCTGGTTCAGGGAACCAAGATCCTGTAAGCCACGTGGCGTGGCCAAAAAAATTTTTTTAATTTATTTTAATTAAAACTGCTGAAATGTACACTTCAAAACGATGAATGTTTGGGTATGTGAATTACATCTCAATAAAGAAAATATTTGGGTTCAACCCAAAAGCTTTCCCAGAAATTTGGGGAAAAGAAAAAGGCTAAAGAAAAGGTACTTTATTGAATAGTTGCACAATGCCCTGAAAAACAGATCAAATTAGTAGTTAGCTTTCGAAAATATAAATAAAATTATAAGTACTTATGCTTTGGATTTGTGTTCTACAGGAACATAAGGATTGGAGTTTTTTAATAACTTGATTCTGATTATCAAAGTAATGCCTGGTTATTTTAGATGTTTTAAGGATAGAAAAGCATAGCTAAGAAAAGTATGGACTCTCCTGTTTTTTATGCCTCTCCCCGTCCTCCACAGAAGGCAGGTGCGGGGTGGGGGGGGGGGGGTGGGTCACTGGCCTCTACAGGCGAAGCCCACTTTATGGGAGACCTTGCATCTGGACCCTCCGGCTCCACTGAAGCCACCTGGACATTAGCATAGAGGCCAGCACATCAAATCTTCCTCAGCACACGGATTTTATGAGAGCACCATCATTTATAAGTCCTCCAGCTGCCCCAACTTGCCCTGGATTTTGAGTACACCTGGTATTTCCCCTAATTGAAGGAAAGAACCCGTGACACCTAAGAAAGGAGGAGAATGGAGATAGAAGAGAAACCCAACTTTCATTAAAACTGCAACCCTCAAATTAAAATTTCCCACCAATCGTATGCCAGTGTTTCCCTTTAGAGCCCCGAATGAACTGCAAAGTAACACTTCCTCTCGTTTACCATCCTAGTGCCTAGTGCAATGCGGCAGCGCCCAGGGTCCATGTTAGAAGTCAAGCGGCGTGTTATTTCCACTTGAATACTAGCTGGATGGACATATATTGAAAGAAATCAAGAGAAAAAAAAAAAGGAAAGCTTACAAAAGACAGACTTCCAGTTCAAACTTTATTTGCATACAAAAATATATTATAATGGGAAAAGCATAGTACTGTCTCCAACTATATATAATTAATTACAAATATTTTCATAAAAGCACTTTAAATTACAGAAAAGCTATGTTTTAAGAGGAAATACAACATTAGCATGAGTCATCTGTTCTAATACGCTGCAAGCGGGTAAACAAAGTCAATTTCTAACTTGCCCAGAGATGAGCCCAAAGGCATTTTTAGGACAAGAATGAGAATGGCCTGGTGGTAGATGAGCAGCATCTCTGGCCCCTCCAGCAGCAAATTCTGTGGCTGATTTTATCAGGTCCTCAGAGCTCTCTGAAGCTTCTCCCTTACGATGAAAGGACCCAGAGCTTCTTGCTTCACATACCTGTCAACAGGAGACAGAGAAGGTGATCCACTCACAAAAGCCAACAATTCCTATGCTTAGCCAGAGCACACCTCTCAGACAGGCATCAAAGCACCAAACTTAATGGCAGCCTTCCCACGTAGTATATGTCTGATTAACTGGTATGACTGGTAACCTGCTGCAATTTCCATGAAGTCCACAGGCAGGTCACATGGATCTAATATAAACTGTGCTGCAATTACAATCATCTCTGTCAAAACAGTCTTCTGATGGAGGATGGTACAGCACATAAGAAAATGGGCAACAAAATCTTCCAGTAAACAGAAACTGCACAAGAACTTTCCACCTAATACTTAGGTCTGTCTGAAACCATGTTTAAGAACAGAGTTCTTTTTAAATAACCGGCTTTGGATCTATTTTTTCAGATTCTACCCAGCTATTTAGCAGAGTATAGCGTAAAATATTTCTTAAGGAAAATCAACTCTTTCATTGTAAAATGAAAGGGGCTAGGATGCAATTCTCCAGGCCTGTTCTGTGACCGAACAAGGCCCCCCAAGGGTAGAGTTGCTGAAACTGTCATCCGGGAAACTCTAGCTGATCCTTCCGGCTCTTGCAATCCTGTTCTTTGGAAATAGACTGGGTGGACTGATTCTCAGGGTCCCTTCTTCTAGGCGCCCCCGTAGCAGTTATGATCCAACATCCTCAGGTCTCAAAATGTTTGGTCACGGAAAATGGGGTGCCGTTAGTGTGACTGCCAGTGGGAAACAAGGTACTGCGTACTTAATCCAGGTCTTTTAGTAACTGGCGTGGGTCTTTGGTTTCAGGATCGCCCCAAGCCAATTCTCTCTTTGGAGACCCAACCCTCTAAAAGTCAGACCTCACCAGACCCCTGACCTAACTTGTGAAAGTTTCTCTGGCCCCTGAGATGGAACCCCCTGGCCTGTCAGTGTAATGCTTGACGGTCAACAGGCTGATTTTTTTTTCTGAAAAGCCTGGCAGGCCACCATGCTCGTAAGGCTCCAATCTTGCTCTAACTACTACTTTACTCTCCATTTCTCAGACAAAATGCCATTGTTTGCTGGTGGTCAGTTCTCACTGTTTGGAAAGGCACACGGTCTACTTCAATGTAAGCTTACCCTCAGAATTTCTTTCTGAGCCACTAGGGTCCTGTTTCTGAGCCTAACGAAGCCTTATGATGTAACTTCCTGCCCCAGGCAAGCTGGTAAACATTACAGCACTTTATCAGAGGTGCTGGTTGGGTTTTCTGTTTGATTTTTTTTTTTTTTTTACTACCAGGCATGTACTCACTTGCTAAGGTTCTGTCGAGATCAGCAATAAAGTCTTCTAGCTCTTTCGTGTCTCCTAGTTTGGCTGAAAAACAAGAGTTGGGGCTCAGTTTCCATATCCAAGAGAGCTGATGACTCCGACTTTTCCAGAATTATGTGACCCCATCTCTTTGTCTTCAGAGACTTTATTAAAGAGTGTCCTGTATCAACCCTAAGTGGCTGCTCCAGGGTTTACTTAGAGTCAACTCGGAAACTTATTCTGAAGATTAGCCTAAATGTTTCTTTCTGGTTTTTGTAGTTCATCACCCACCCCCATACCCCACCCCTATCCCAGCAACCTGGAAGAAGTATCTCCCTTCACTACCTTAAAAGTTGGGAGATGCGGGGAGACAGGGACAGGGAAGGAAGATTAAAAGTTTGAACTTTTTGATTGTGTAGGATTTGAGTTAGTCAAAATATTCGGGGAGCACGGCACTGTGTGGAATGGACACCCAGATTTCCTAATTCCTGCTAAACTTCTCCCCTGACGCAATTTTGTTCATGCTATCCCTCCAGGGCAATGCTTCAGCCCTCATGGTACCTCCAGGATGGAATGAACTAAGCACTACAGTTCCGTGTCAAAATGGTACAGAGAAGGCGACAGGAAGCTCCTGGGTCTAGACAGCCTCATCCCATCCAGGTGCCAGCACAGAGTAACAAGTCCTCATTATGATTTTGTTCCCTCTATATCCTGAGACATGTACTTCTTTCTGTGTATCTTACTTTTTTCTCTAGAGTTCATCATTCATGCCCTCTCTGAATGCACTACTGGATATTTTTATTAATTAGCCCCCGCTGGCCACAAATAGCTCATTGTTCTTAGCTCTTAAAGTCAATTTGCCACTAGGGCTTTCTTCTCCTCTTTAATTCCTACCTCTTGAGGATCAGGTAACAAATCTGGGCACATTTTAAGCCACTTTCTAGACTGTTCTGTCTCTCTCAATTCAATAGATCCATTACAGATGAAGGGCTGGACAACGGCAGAGTCCCCTGTGGCTGCTAACATTGTTATGTTGAGAAGAGAATTTTAAAATGTCCTTTTGAAAAAGGGGGAAATTCTGCCTTCATGCCAGAGGGAGAAAATGATGGAATCTTCATATTTCTTTTTAACTATGTTCCACTTTTATTGCATTCTGCAACTATTTTCAGCAAGTATAATGTTTCTTAAGGGAAAAAAACTGCTTTTGTTTTCAAAAGGGCAGTTGCCCAATATAAAAGAACATTCAGCTCTCTGGCTGGAGACACGTTACTAGTTCTAAAATATAAGAAACTGCTCATGCGTCTTTAAAAACCTTCTCGGCCTATTAATATCACAGTAGAGGCAGGATGGAGCTGCCATTCTGAATTATGTTAGATCATTACTTGTTTCTTAATGATGACCCCATTTAATTGCTAAATTGGTCATCTGAAAGCATTAGTTAAAGAGTTAATGCAAGAAAAAGAACCCAACTTTCTGCAAAGCCTAACTGCTGAGTTTCACATTCTAGAACCAGCCAGTCTTGGGAGGGCACTGTCATTTGACACTGTCTTGATGACACCACAAGACAGAAAGCAAAGTCTAGAGTCTAAACGTCTTTTCTCCCTGTGAATTTGGTTTCCTGCCCCCCAGTTATTTGATTTCACTTTCACGCTGATCAAAATCCTGAGAAATAACAAAATCCATTCCATGCTGTACTATACTAAGATACTAGTCTTCTCTATTTGTTTTGCACATTTGGGAAAGATTGGTTAGGGGGAAGGGGGAAGAAAGAAGAGGCTGAGAAGCAGGAGGAGGGAGGAAGGAAGCAAAAACACTCACAATCCAACTAATGAACTTACCTTTCCGAGGAGGGACAGCGGGAGAGAGCAGAGCTGGAGTGCTGTCTGTTGGAGAATTCAGTTTTTCATCACTGAAGCTGAAGCTATTCCTATAAAGTGAATCTGCACCTTTCAGGAAAGAGAATGTAACTCATTAGAAACGATTTTCAGTCTTATGGTCTATTGCCAACCAACAGTTTATCTCCCAAAGGAGCAAAGTTATAAAGAAAATAGGCTGGTTTCCAGATTTTATATTTATGCCCCCAAATGAGTTCAGGCAGGAGAGTGTGCCTGTATATGTGTGTGTGTGTCTTCAATCAGGCACACCAAAGGCCCTTGCTTCCCTAAAAAAAAGAAGCGGGTGACAGGATCATCATGACCAAACCAGCCTCCTTTGTGACAAACCGGAGCCCACTGCCCAGTGGGTGTCTAACTGACAGCTAAGCCAATGCTTGGCCGATGAGGGCGAGGGGCTTCCCTTGGGATTGAGACATAAGGAACCATCTTTCCTGAAAAATGTCCCTTCTGCCCTCTGAACCCCCTAAAATACAAAGATAAGGTTGGATCCCATGACTTGATAATCCTCCCTGCCTGCTCATGAGAGAGTCTTTGTCATGGTTTTCCTGAGCTCCTACATTCTGGGGATAAGCTAGAGGGTCAAAGATAAAGATTTCTTCTCCCACAGGTTGTCTATTACAGTTTGGGTGATTTGCTGCCTACATTGTCATACCCTCAAAGACCAGAGCAAGAGCAAGGCAAGGTCCCAGAAGCAGGGCTGAGCTGAGTTAAGGAAACCAGCCCAGCTACTAAGTATTCAGATGCCCTTGAGAAGATAATGTCTCTGGGCCTCAGTTTACCCATCCATAAAATGGGAAGCTGGACTAAATAATCCTTAAAGTCCCTTCCAGCTCTGAAGTTCTGAGATTCTATTTCTCTAAGTTCTGCCAAGGGGGAGGAAACCAACCCACGGCCAGCCAGCTGTGTGGCTGTGACAGAGAAAGGAACTGCTGGCTGAGCTGCACTAACTCAAAGGCTCAAAGGAAGACCCAGCGGCGGAAGCAGGATGTGGCCTCTGAGGTCACAAAGGAACAGCCTTCCCAGTTAAAACAAAACACAAAGCTAGGCACGGCTGTAGCAGAGATGAGTTCTGGGAAGGCTGTTCGGGTGAGAGAGGGTGGCTGAACCATGAGGACCTGGTCAGGCTCCCTGTCCTCCTTGGGATTCGCTCAGTTTCATCCAATCACCTCCAGCTCAGGAAGATGCAAAACCACCCTTCTTTGGTCCCCTTAACTCAAAATGAACAGGACTAAGTTACAAAAGACATGCCCAGGGCTTCCCTGGTGGCGCAGTGGTTGAGAGTTCGCCTGCCAATGCAGGGGACACGGGTTCGTGCCCCGGTCCGGGAGGATCCCACATGCCGCGGAGCGGCTGGGCCCGTGAGCCATGGCCGCTGAGCCTGCGCGTCCGGAGCCTGTGCTCCGCAACGGGAGAGGCCGCAACAGTGAGAGGCCCGCGTACCGCAAAAAAAAAAAAAGACATGCCCAGAATAAAAAAGGGTTTTCAGAAGCAAAGGTTTCTGGTCCTAGGAGAATTCCTCTTCATCCCTAAAGACTGCTCCAAGTTCCTGGAGCAGTTCCTGAGGCCTCCTTCTTGGTCCTCCCACTCTCCCCTGACCAGGTGGCCCCGGAGCCATCTTGTCTTCCTGGCCGACACACCCATCGCATTCAGTTTTCCAAACATGCCCAGCCCTCACAGTCGATTCTTCCTTCTTAGGTCCAGCCCGGGTCACCTAAAAGGACAACAACCCTTTTTCAAGGCTTTGATGATGAACACCTACTGAGATCTGAAACACCAAACCTTACCCTTACATTTCCCCAGAAATTACTTCCCAGAATAGTGGTCCTTTGAGAAGAACTGTGTGATCAACGAACTCTAAGAAACACCAAGCACCCCTGGAGAGTCCTCTGATGTAACCCCACTTTAATGTGCCGGAGGCATCTTGTGATAAAGAAACAGACTCAGGGACTTCCCTGGCGGTCCAGTGGTTAAGAATCCGCCTTCCAATGCAGGGGACGCAGGTTCGATCCCTGGTCGGGGAACTAAGATCCCACATGCTATGGGACAACTAAACCTGTGCGCTCTAGAGCCCGTGAGCCACAACGAAGAGACCAGGCGCCGCAACAAAAGATCCAGCATGCCGCAACTAAGACCCAACTCAGCCAAACAAATGAATAAATAAATATTAAAAAAGAAAAGAAAGAAAAGAAACCAGCTCAGCCCTATTTCCCTTGGTTTACTTGCCCTTGGGACACTTTTTCGGTGGCACCTCTATTAATATTTCTCAAGACGCTTGTACTCAGTGGAACTGAACATGGGAAGCCCTTCTGCTCGCTTGTCAGCTGGGCCGCCCTCTGCAGCAGTCTGGATTTTCTCAAGGGGAGGCCTTTTCCCTACGCACAGGAAAGTGGTCACGCCCATCGCAGACCTACCGCGTCTCATTACTGCTTGTCGCCACGTCAGAGTCAGGAGAATCGCCCCCAAATAGAACCCGAGAGACTTGCGGGGAAAAGATGAGGTAAGACTGAGGGGGCAGGAAAACCACAGAGGGCCCTGGGGAAGCAGGCCTCGTGCCCGGACTCGAGAGCCAGGAGAAAGGAGTATGAGGCCTCTGGAACGTCATCCTTGGCTCCAAAGGACACCTGAGAGCATCACCCCCAACCCTGGCCCAGAGTGCTGAACCCAGGACTCGCTGGCAGCACCCCTGGTCTCAGTCTCACCACCACACCCTGCACCGCAGGCCCTTCTCCTGACTTGGGACTTCACCTCTGTTCTGCCCCGACTCTCCATCAATTTTACGTCCATGTATACTCATCCCTTGGGAGGGGGCAAACACACACACCCACACACCCACACACACACACAATCTCAGCACCAGTTCACTGCTACACTTTGACGTCTCTCTATTCCCATGAGTTCCAGTGCACAGTCTGGGCCCAACCTGACTCCAGGCTCCAGAGTGTTCAACCATCAAAAGGAAATGAACCCCCAGCACCCCTGAGCCAAACTTCCCCACAGTTGAGTTCCACCCTGTGTTCATAACTGCTCTACACGTCATTCCCAAAAACAATGACCAGGACAACCGCAGGAGCTCCAGAAGCTGCCACCCTAGAGATGTGTGGCACCGAGGCCGTGTGAAAGCTGTGTGACCCTGTGCAAGTCACTTCATCTCAGAGCCTTAGTTTCTTCTCTTGCGAAAGGGGAATCAGTAAGCCAGGCGCTCCATGTGATACCTATGGTTTTCATTGCTTTTATTCTGTTTTCCCAACAAAATGGAGGAGGACACACTCAGGAGAAGAAAGGTCACCACAGAGAGTAAGAAGACTCAAGATTCTGGGGCCAGGCTTCTTCCACTTCTTCCGATAAATTCCTAAGAGAAAATTTATCTTCAGAGGTGTCCTAGAACAAACCTTCCAAGAACAAACCCACAGACACGGAAGTACCCCAAGCTCTAGACCTCTCTTTACCCTTTATCCAATAAAATTTCAGTCCACGGACTTACAGTGAACAAGATTTCATGCTAGGTGTATATTAAAAGGGAAGCAAAGCCTGACTTCCTGTTCTTTTCATTCCCCTAGAACTCTATTTCTTGAGTTCTAGAAATAACAGCTCATTAGTCTGATAAAGGACAGGAATGTGTCACAGGCTGATAGCATACTAATGTATTGCTGCCCCACCCAATATTAGGTGCTGCCATTAACAGGGGTTCAAGGGACACATAACACTGATGATTTGGGGAACCGCGGCAGGTGGCAAGACCAGATATTTTAGGGCCTTACAACATCTACTGCTATCAGCTCTAAAGCCCCATCAGAAATGTCCTCGGCCAGTCAAGTTGGTGCGCTGAAGCCAGGAACCGCGAATTCAGGGACCAAGTTTTCTAAGACATCATCAAAAGCAATGTGAACATATTAAATATGCAAACATCTAACTGCAGGAGCACCAGCAGAGCTTGGGAAACTCAGCTACAAAAACAGAGGCTTGTTTAAAAGGTAGACGTGCTTTTTTCGTTTGGGGGTGGAGAGAAAGGTAATTTGGGGTTGGCACCAGCGTGTGCTACTCCAGAGGAAAGGGAAACCACAGACAGTAACCCTGGCCCAGAGCTCCTGTAAATATAGAACAATCCCACACATTTCAGGCAAGCAAACCACAGTAATTAACTGAGAAAAAGAAAGCCTTGGACCTGTTTCCCTTTTGCCACAGGGAATGGTATGCGGGTGTTGGGGGAGGTGGGTTGAATCTCCCCCTCAAAATCTAAATTCCAACAGCCTCCCTGAAAGTGGGATGAAATAAGAAAACGTTTCTCAGTTTCAGCACTATCGCCCCCGCTTCCCTTCTGAGACTGCTCAGTCCCTCTAGATACCCCTCCAGGTGTCAGCCAGTGACACCTGTCACCTGCCTGGAATTCCTAACACACACGGGGACACCCTGAGGGCTCCTAACTCCTCAGTCTCTCCCGCCTTGAACAAGTTCAAGTTCTGGTCTCAGTGGCTCTTAGGCCAGATCAGCCAATAGGCTACCTGTCATGCATGCCCCCCGCCAGGGGCCATACAGTCCCCTCTCCCAGGGCCAAGCTAGAATAGTCGAGGCAAAGAAATACAGACGTTCTAGGTCCTGCACATGCTAAAGAAGCCAGTTCCTCATTCCCTACAATGGCCCTGCAAAATCATAATAGCCCCAGCATACGGAGTAGACTTCAGACATTTTCTGTTAAGTAGCAAAACACTTCCCCGCTCAAAGGAAAAAGGAAACTCCAATCCGTCAAAGATAGAAGTTTGCATCACCTTTTAAAGTTCCAGTTAATATTAGAAACTTCTTATAAAATCAATCGGTGGAATCATAAATTAACACATTGGTTAAAATTTAGTATCTGATGAGTTAAAATGTCATTAAACACATTTCAGAAGTCATGCTGTGCGCTTACGGTTTTGAAAATACTGAAAAAACAACAGATTTTTCAAAATACGTTCAAACCAAAGATGTGCACAATGCCTGAAGCACGTCTGAGTATCGCGTTTGAACCTCGCTGCCGTCCTAACTGTGCAGCCCTTTTACGCCAAAGTTGAAACTGCTCTCATGAAAGTGCCTGGTGTTACCTGTTGGAACCGAGATCTAGAAGAAAGAAACAAAAGGAACTATTTTCATCAACCCCCATTTGAATGCCACCCCTAATGTGAAGTTGTCTTGCCACTGTTATTTTGGTCCTCTTCACGTCTTAGAAGGATTCCCAGTACGTGGAAACAGGAAAGAGTATTTCCTTATTAAATATCCGTTCTTCTCTCCTATCTAAGTAACTTGCTTCTCTGGGTGAAAGAAGGAATGTCTACTTTTTCCTCCTTTGGATGCAAGCAAGCGAAATATTTTTTAATTGAAGTGTAGTTGATTTACAATATTGTATTAGTTTCAGGTATACAGCAAAGTGATTCATATATATATATATATATATATACACATACATACATATATTCCTTTTTTATTCTTTTCCATTATAGATTATTACAAGATACTGAATATAGCTCCCTGTGTTATATAATAAATCCTTGTTGTTTATCTATTTTATATATAGTAGTATGTATCTGTTAATCCCATACTCCTAATTTATCCCTCTCCCCACTTCCCCTTTGGTAAGCATAAGTTTGTTTTCTATGTCTGTGAGTCTGTTTCTGTTTTGTAAATAAGTTCGTTTGTACTACTTTTTAGATTCCACATATAAGTGATATCATATAATATTTGTCTTTCTCATCTTTTTTTTTTTTGTTTTGAGAGAAAAGGAAGGGTTCTTCAAAAACCAGGAATGCAGTAGGTACATCTTCAGAGTGATGGAGCTGTAAAAGGTAGAGTGAAAACCAAGGTCCCAAGGGTTTAGAGCTTCATACATAACATTTTCACACAAGACGCTGGCTCAAATGTCTCTGACCTATGTGACATAGCGTGACATGTGCATTTTATTATTTTCTTAAAAGCATCAAACAGAACAAATATTTTCTTCCTCATCATGAGCTTATGGATGTTTCTAACATCATCATTAAATAGCATTCTTTCCATTTCACAGCTAGAGAAAATGAGGCCCACTCCTCATGCAGGGCCCTAACAGAGCTCAGCCTGGGCTCCACAGACCCGGCCAGGTGACCACTGCCTTGAAGAGACACCTTCAAACACAACCACCATTGATAAGCAGGCACATGATCCCTGTCCAGTGAGACATCAAGTCTATCCCGGAGGACCTGGTTCACATACCAGCCAACCATCCATGGTGACAGAGCAAGGCCTTAGAGAGAGAGACAGCCCAACTGGTTCCACTATTTTATCAGAAAAAAGGAGACAACAGTGCCTACGTTCCAGGACTGTAGCAGAGATCATATGAGATAAGACATTTAAAGCAAAGCAAAGAGATCATTAATGGTTAGAGGTAATAAACAATAATAGTAATCATAGAAAGAGCCTGGCAAAAGAGAGCTGCTCCTCCACGCACCGCAACTACTGAAACCCACGCGCTGTAGGGCCCGCGTGCCGCAACTACTAAGCCTGTGCGCCTAGAGCTCGCGCTACGCAATAAGAGAAGCCACCGCAATGAGAAGCCCACGCACCGCAAGGAAGAGTAGACCCCGCTCGCCGCAACTAGAGAAAGCCTGCGTGCAGCGACGAAGACCCAATGCAGCCAAAAAATAAATTTAAAAAAAAAAGAGAGAGAGCTGCTCTTATTATGATCATCCTGGTGTGTCTCCCCTTTGGTGGGCTAAATTTCAGTAGGATCCACATCTCTCAAATATTCTCTTCCACAGAAAAGCATTAAACAGACAAATGAGTACAACAAATGTCTGTGATCCATTCTTAGCGGCAATTAAGACACATCTTATGCGTCCTTAAGAAATCACTATCTAGATACACACTGCTTCTGCCAGGACTATTTCTAACCTGCCTCATGGAGGCCAAACTACACAGTTATAGAAAAGACTAATGTCATCTGAGCCTTCTTTACACCCTCCCATTTACCTCTCTAACCACCAAACTAAGGGTTAGTTTAACAGTTAACAACAAAAGCAGAAAACAAAGTACACACACATACCCTAAGAAAAACTACAGACTATTCCAAATATCTCCCCCCAAACTGTTAAGAATGTGTTTCGAGTGCCTTTTCTTTGAGGCCTCTGAAAACAGATCCCAGATCTGAAACCCTACCCAGGGGGAGTTGCAATCACCCATGAATGGGTGAGCTCAGACCGTATTCTAGCCAAATGCAGCTGTGGTTTAGAAAGGAGCTGTTCTTTGCAAGACAGCGGCACCGGACAGACTGTGCCAGCTTTCTTTCCCACGGGGGAGAGAATTTGTACTTGATGAATAACTTGCTCCATGCCCCAGTAGAAGGAGACATATTTAAGTTTGGCTACAGACATGGAGACAAATTTCAAAATTTTTTAGACTTCTCTTTGAAATTGAAAATAAGCGGTCTGGTCATTAGCAACAAAGTCCAAACATACTGAACGGAAAATTAACAGCATACGATTCCATTCCCTTTCACCTCAAAAGCTGCAATTATTTCTAACGCTTGGGCAGGGCTGCCAAGAAAAGTCAAGCTGGAACTCAAGTTTCTGACTCAAAGCCTGAACTGGGTGGCGAGTGTCCTTTATTCCTTTTCAGAAGGACAGCTCATGTGTAAGCCTAGGACTGTATCTTTGCCCTGTAACAAGGGGGAGCTTCGGATTTCAAAAGAAGGGAATCACAAGGAAAGGTCATTGTTTTTATTTCCAGAGTCAAGGACAACAAAGGGAGTGACATTCACGCTTGTAGCCCATCTAGGGAATGAAGCCTTAAGAATTACCCAGAAATGTTTAAAATTCACTTTGAAAAATAGGAAGTAATCCAGGTTGGGTAAAACACCAGTCACATAATACTGAAAAGTCACCCGATTTGCCATTTGATGCCTGAAAAGGTATCCAAAATCCTATCGGGACATTCGAGTTCCTGGAAAAAATGGTCTCTCTTTGTAACAAGGTTGTTTAGGACAGAGAGACGCGGGGGGTAGTCGTCACTATGAGCAAAGTCACCAGAAAGCAGCTCTGGGCCCATCTGCTCTCTGCCCACCCCCAACTGGGTGGGGAGTCAGAGCCAGCCGTCCACGTGATGGACCTGCTTGAAGGATGAGGGACACTTTCTAAATACTTGAACTCAGCAGTGCCAGGGATTCTTTCAAACTTCGGGCAGTGTAGCAACAAGTCTGGGAGCTCAGGGCCAGAAGAAAGTGCAAGTGTTTCAAAAATCTAAGAACGGGAGCTTATGAAATCTTTCCTGGTTTCACAAATATGTCCATATTGTGCCCTCCCATGCGCCCCGACCCCATGCCTGTAGCACTTGCTCCACAGCCTCTGAAGATACGGCTGAGAGGGGAAAGAAGGGGAAAGGAGAGGAGGTCGGGGAGCCGCGGGAAGGCCTGGCTGGGGTCCCAGGAGTCCTACCGCTTCGACCCTCCTGCGTCCTGACACCTGCCGGAGGCAGGTAGACCAGCCTGCCCTCCAAGAGCCTTCCCGAGACCATCCTCAGAGGTTTTGCCCCCGCCGGGCCTGCAGCCCCGGAGAAGCCTAGAGTCCTAGAGACCGCGCTGAGCTTTGGGGCTATAACCCCGCCCGGCCCCGATAAGCAAGCTGAGCCCCGAGCCCAGAGCGCTCCTCCGCGGGCCGGGTACGGGGAGTCCCCAGGGCTCCGGCACCTTCCCCGGCGGGGCCACACTTACTCTCCGAGTCGCTGAAGCCGCTGCTGTCGCTGACACTGGCGCTGCTCCGCCGCTTCATGCGCTCCAGGTGCTCTTCGTAGTGGAAGTGGCGCTCGTGGAAGGGCGACGCGAAGTCGGCCAGCACCGCATCAAACTCGCACAGCGCGTCGCTCAGGTCCCCCGCGTCGGCCGAGTCCAAGGCCGGGGCTGGGGAGGGACGGCGGGCTCAGGTGAGGGTGGGGTGGGGCGGCCGTCCCACCCCGGGCCCGGCAGGGGCCGCACGGTTCCCAAGGATCGCTAACTAACGCTGACCGCGCGCTGGCCCGGGGACAGCCCGGCTGTCGCTGCCCGTTGCTCGCTGTTATCTTTTAATACTCACCACCACCCCCTGAAGTGCGCCTTGGTGTCGCGCCCGTTTTCGAGATAAAGAAAGTGAGCCTCGACCCGGGGAAGTTGCAGGCCAAAGGTCACGCATCTAAGTGACACAGCCGAACTCTTTCCCACGCGCTGTCGGGGGCTCTTCCCCGCGTTCGCTCCCCGGGGGCGCGTGTGAACCGGGTGGCGGTGGGAGGACTGAGTCAGGATGCGCCCGTGACGTGTCGGGCTCGGACCCCCAGCCCCGCGTGGGGAGGAGGCTGAACCCGCCCCGGGGCAGAGTCCCGACGGTGAGGCTGGGGGAGGGATGAAACGAGACGACGCGGGATTCCGCTTCTTTCGCGCAAGGCCCCGGCTTTAAGGAGACCCCCACTCACTTGCGGCCGCGGCGGCCGCGGGGCTGCCTTGCACGGCTGGCGGCTTCATGGGCGGGCTAGGCCCGGCGCGCGTTGGGGAGTCCTGCGAGGTCTGGGCGCGGGATCGTGCAGGCGCTCCCGCTGAGGCCGTCCGTCCCCTCTCCTCGTCCCGCTCTGCCTGTCCCCTAGTCCGGCTGCGCTCCCGCCGCGCAGCTGCCTGCGCCGTCCGCCCGCCAGATCTTTCCCGGGCCGCAGCCACCAGCAGTCCCAAGGTCTTATAGCCGCGGGCGGGGGCGGGCCGGGGCGGGGCCACGGGAGCCTGGCCGCCGGGTCTGTCCCTGTCGCCGCGCCAGAGACGCCCCTGTCCCCCAGGCACCGCCCTCGCCACGCGCCCGCTGGGGAACCGCAGTGACGCGGAGTCGCCGGAGCCCAGGTTACAGCCCCAAATATTTACCCGCCGCCTTCCCCGCGCGCCCTGACAACGCGCCCCACGAAAGTAGCTTTGGCGACACCAAGGCCCCAAAGGGTTTAGGGCTGGTGTTCGGCTGATTCCCGCCCTGTGCCCTGAAGCTCCACGAGCCTCAGTTTCCTCATCTGTGAAATGGAAATGCTGAGCCTCCTGGGTTTGTTGCGAAGAATAAAGTAGGCGAAAGCCGTGGAAGACCCAGACCCATATGGGAGCCGCAGAGGGAGTCTCCCGCGCGTCTCCTCCCCATTGCCCCCGAGGGACTTGAGGGTTGCGGGCGGACAGAGTAGAGAGGGTAGGGGGCCAGAGGGACAGAAGTCGGTGGAGTCCAGGAGTTGACGAACCTTCATTGTTCCCATCCCCGAGCCCCAGAGCCTGACTACGGTCCTGGGTGTTCACTGCAGCCCCGACTTTGTTCAGGAGAAGTTTAAGAGAACAAATTACTGCGTAGAGGGAGAGCCGCCTGGCAGGCGACGAGTCCTGACCGTGAAAGCCCTGCACGTTGCACTGCCCGATGCGGTAGCCACTTGCCACGGGTGGCTTCTTAAATGCAAAGCAACTAAAATAGAATAAAATGACAGTTTCAGTCCCTCAGTTGCACTAGACACATATCGAGTGCTCAACAACCATCCTCGCTCAGAGTGCTATTGGACGGCGCTCCCAGTGTCTCTGACCCACAAACCGGTCTCAGAGGGAAAGGAGGCATCTTACTGCGGTTATCAAGGGCCTCCTAGGGCAGGTCTTGGCATGCACCATTTCCAGGCCCACAGCAACCCTGAGAGGTAGAACTACTGCTTCTGTTCTACACAGGAGGAAACTGAGGCACAGAGAGGTTAGGTGATAAGCTAGTCACATAGTGATGGAAAGGCAGGTCTGACGGAAGCAACCTCAGTGCCCATCAACAGATGAATGGATAAAGAAGATGTGGCACACATATACAATGGAATATTACTCAGCCATAAAAAAGAATGAAATTGAGTTATTTGTAATGAGGTGGATGCACCTAGAGTCTGTCATACAGAGTGAAGCAAGTCTGAAAGAGAAAAACAAATACCATATGCGAACACACATATATGGAATCTAAAAATAAAATAGTTCTGATGAACCTAGGGCCAGGACAGGAATGAAGACGCAGAGTACAGAATGGACTTGAGGACATGGGGAGGGGGAAGGTTAAGCTGGGACGAAGTGAGAGAGTGGCATGGGACATATATACACTACCAAATGTAAAATAGATAGCTAGTGGGAAGCAGCTGCATAGCATAGGGAGATCAGCTCAGTGCTTTGTGACCACCTAGAGGGGTGGGATAGGGAGGGTGGGAAGGAGATGCAGGAGGGAGGAGATATGGGGATGTATGTATATGTATAGCTGATTCACATTGTTATACAGCAGAAACTAACACAATACTGTAAAGCAATTATACTCTAATAAAAATGTTAAAAAAAAAAAAAAAGGCAAGTCTGTATGGTTTCAGAGCCATTTTGGGCTTCACCACATCCTCCCTTTCTCCACAGTGTAAGGTGGAGAACTGAGCAGACAGGAGGAAGAGGTTCCAAATAAGAGTGCAGATAACCCAGGTCCTTGAAGCAACAGTCAAGGCACGTGCATCTTTTACTTCCTTTTCCCACCTCCCTTATTAAATTCTTTTTTCTCTCCTCGTGCTCTTTGACTTGCTGTGGTACCCACTGGGCATGCCCTGGGATAACGGAGCAGCAGCCGGTCTGTGAGCTGAGGCCAGGGGGCTACCTTCCAAATGAAGCTCTCCCTCTTTGGTCAGGCTGGGATGTAGGGTGGCGGACACCCCAGCCCAGCTCTTGCATGATGGCTCAGGGGCCCTCTCAGCTAAAGAATCAGTTAAGCTGATCTTCAAAAGAGCCTACAGAGCAGCCCCACTTTTTAACAGCCATGCCAATTTACTAAGAGAGTGACAGTGAAGATCACCTATTTCTACCAGGAGAAGTTGGTTGGTTGATGTCTTCTGCACCCCATTGTAAGGGAACTCCCTTGCCCAAGCGCTGGGGAGATGAATGGGCAGGGGCCTCAACTCAAAGTGTCACCACCTCTAGGACGGTGTCACTTCCATTATGGAGAACTACTGCTCCCTCTCTTTCCTAATTATAATATGAACGTACAGGAAAATATAGAGAATTCAGTAATAGCACTCTGTGTACCCACCAATGAGAACTAACACATGTTAATATTTGGTCATTTTTGCTTCAGATTTTTTTGAGATGTAACTTATATATGATATAGTATGCAAATCTTGAGTGCAGTTTGGTAAATTCCTACCTATAGATACACCTGTGTAATTACTATCCAGATCAAGATGTAGTATTTTGTCATCACCCCAGAAGGGTTCTCTATGCCATTTTGCAGTCAACAGCACCCCATAAGTAACCCCTATGGTAACCCCTGTTCTGAATTCTGTCACCAGGAATTACTTTTGCCGACTAAAACTCCTTAAAATCATACTGTATGTATTCTTTTCTATCTGGCTGCCTTTGTTTAACATAATGTCCAGGAGGTTCATCCACGTTGTTGCGGTATGAATCCGTCCTCCTGTTGGTGGAGATTTGAGTTGTGTTGCTGCCGTTGCTACCGTAATGTAGTGCAGCAAGGAGTATTCCTGCACATGTCTCCCAGTGTATAAGAGTAAGAGTCTCTAGGGTATATATCTAGAAGTAGAATAACCAAATGGTATGAGTATCTCTAGTCATTGGCTAGTATGAATAAAGCTGCCGTGTACAGCATGGACATTTCTTTTGGTGCACATAAATACTCACTTCTCTTGGGTTTATACCTAGAAGTGAGTTTCGGAATCACAGGATAGGCATCTGTTTAGCTTTTGAAGATACTGCCGAAGAGTTTTCTGAAGTGGTTGAATGAATCTACATTCCCGCCAGCAATGTAGAAGAACCCCAGTTGTTCCATATTTGTGTCAACACATGATACTGTTAGACTCACTCATTTTAGCCATACTGGTAACTGTGTACTAACATCTTACTGTGGGTTCTTTTTTCTTCTTCCTGTAGCTTTAATTCACATTTCCCTAATAAGTAATTAAATTGACCACCTTTTCATATGCTTCAAACATTTCTTAAGAGAAATAGGACAATGCAGAAAAAGTTGAAATCCCCTTTTTCATCCTTCCAAGTCCTATCTGCTCCCTCCCCAGAGAGGAGCATTACCATGAATTTGGTAAGTACCCTCCCAGTCCACGTTTTTGTACCTAAACTATATTTATATGTTCATATTAAAAAATATAGTATTACTTTGTATGGTTTTTAAATTTACATAACTAACGTGAACATGCTCTGTTTTCATTCAACTTTGTTTTTACATATGTTGGTACATACAGATCTAGTTTATTCAACTAGATCTAGTTTATTTATTTTTATCTGCCAAATAGAATTGTATTGAATGACTACAGAGTAATTTATTTATCCACTCTCAAGTTGATGGACACTTGGGTTGTTTCCAATCTTTCTCTCTCACAAACAATACTTAGCTAACATGCTCTTACCTATCTCTTAGTGTACACATGCGAGTCTACTTCTCTGTTCACCTTGAATCCTTTCCTAGAACCAGACGAAAGGCAAAAGTTAAACCCTCTGACCCTTGAGCCTTCTGGCTGGGTTCCATTTTCTATTCCAGGGCTTCCTGTGGTCCCCAGTCACCTGATCATAGTGATGACGATGGTAAGTAACCTCACCGTTCAGATGTGACCTTTTCCCTCACTGAGGAGGGCTGGGGAGCCTTGTCTTTCATGAACCCTGAACCTACATTAACCATAAAATCTTTACACTACAGTTTATACATATTTCAAGTTACAGAGGTCATTCATTCACACAGGTCTCCTTTGAGAAAAAAACTTGAGGTAGCTATAATTTTGAAACAGGAAATCAGAACTTCTTATATTTTTAAAGACCAGTTCTTTATCTTAATTGGCATCTCTTCCCCTTGTACACTGTTAACCACTGTCTCCTTAAAGTTTTTCTTGAATATCCATCTAATCACCTCACCATTTCTTCTCAGGGCCCTGTTGAATCCTCCTTTTTTTTTTTTTTTGCAGTACGCGGGCCTCTTACTGTTGTGGCCTCTCCCGTTGCGGAGCACAGGCTCCGGACGCGCAGGCTCAGCGGCCATGGCTCACGGGCCCAGCCGCTCTGAGGCATGTGGGATCTTCCCGGACCGGGGCACAAACCCGTGTCCCCTGCATCGGCAGGTGGACTCTCAACCACTGCGCCACCAGGGAAGTCCCTGAATCCTCCTCTTCATAATTAAAGAGACCTACAGGTCTCTCCTTGATCTTTTCTTCTCATCTATACTTTTGCCAGGCTATCTCATCCCTTCTCAAGATTGTAACTAACACTTCTAAGTTTTCAAATTTTTATTTCCAGATGAGATTTTTTTTTCTCCTTAAGTCTCCTATAGCCAATCATCAAAAACTCCTAGCATTCCTTTACAGACACTGTGCAGAAGAAACTTCTGTTTCCTAATATCAGCTCTCCCCTTCGGACCCATGGATTCTTGAAATAAAGACTGTATTTCCCAACCTCCCTTGCAGCTTGGAGTGGTCATGTGACTTGATTCTGGACCACAGGCTTTGAGCAGAGATATTCTATGCAAACCTCTAGAATGTAATCTCAAGGGAAGGGGGCAGTCACCCTCGTCCTTGCTTCTCCCTGATGGATAGAAGACAGACTTGCAGCTGGATTTCACAGCATGAGGTGGAAGCCATATATTGAGGATGGTGGCAAAAGGATAGAAGAATCCCAGATCCTGATGTCTTGATGCCTCCATACCAACCGAACCCTGGTGAGAGACCTACATGAGAGAAAAATAAAAGACAATGTCTGGGATAGGGAGGGTGGGAGGGAGATGCAAGAGGGAGGAGATACGGGGATATATGTATATGTATAGCTGATTCACTTTGATATACAGCAGAAACTAACACACCATTGTAAAGCAATTATACTCCAATAAAGATGTTAAAAAAAAAAAAAAGACAATGTCCATCTTGTGTAAGCCAGTATTGTGGGGATTTCTGACCCTTATAATTGAACCTCATCCTAACACCTAATACTTCACATGAATCTCACCAGAAATCCCTCAACTCTGGAGGTGTAAGAGATAGTCATTTCCTTATTGCTTAAGCAAGTTTGAGTTGTGTTTCATTAACTGTATTAGTTTTCTAGGTCAGCCGTAACAAAGTACCACAGACTGGGTGGTCAAAACAAAAGAAATTTATTCTCTCACAGTTCTGGAGGCTAGAAGTCCACAATCAAGGTGTCAGCAGGGTTGGTTCCTTCTGAAGGCTGTGAGGGAGAATCTGTTCCATGCCTCTCCCCTAGCTTCTGGTGGTTTGCTGGCAATATTTGGCTTTCTTTGGCTTGTAGGTACATCACCCTGATCTCTGCCTCCATCTTCACATGGCCTTTCCCCTGTATGTTTTTGTCTGTGTCTCTTCCCGTCTTCTGAGGACACCAGTCATATTAGATTAGGGGCCACCCTAATTCAGTATGACCTCATCTTAACTTGATTACATCTGTAAAGACCCTTTTTCCAAATAAGGTCACATTCACAGGTACAAGGGGTGAAGACTTAAACATATCGTTGGGGGAAGGGGGTGACCATTCAACTCACAACAGTGATATAAGCCAAAAATTGACCTATAGTAGTGAAAATCATCTTAAAGAAGAGAGTAACATTACACTACCTGATTTCAAGACTTCCTGTACCACTACATTTATTAAAACGGTGGTATTGGCCAAGGATTGGCAAATAGACCAATGGGACAGACAAGAGTTCAGAAATACATACACACATACTTGGTTAATTGATTTATGAGAAAGGTGTCAATGCAATTCAATGAGGAAATAAAAATCTTTTCAACAAGTGGTGCTGGAAGAACTAGATATCTGTACAGAAAAAAATTTACAATAACACCTACTATACACCCTACACAAAAAATTAACTTGCAATGGATCATAGACCTAAACATAAAAGCTAAATTTTCAAAGTTTCTAGAAGAAAACATAAGAGAATATCCTCAAGACTTGGATGTAGGGAAAGATTTTTGGATGGTATATAAAAAGCACTAATCATTTTTTTAACTGAGAAATCAGACTTCATCAAAATTTAAAATTTTTGTTCATCAGATGTTATTACAAAAAGAAAACTGCAAGCCCCAGCCTGAAAGAAAATGTGGAAATCCATATAATAGCACAGGATTTGTTTTTAGGACATAGAAAGATTATCTACAAACTAATAATAAAAAAACAACCAACCTAGGAAAAACAAAACATGGTCAAAACACTTGAACACACACCTCACAAAAGAAGATATAGGAATGACTAATAAACACATGAAAAATCAAACATGCAATTATCCTGTGATCTAGCAATTCTTCTACGTTTTTATCCAAGAAAAGTGAAAAACAATATAAGAATGAATTTTTATTCATAATAGCCAAACACTGGTAACAACCCAAATGTCCATAAACAGAAGAATAGACACACAACTGTGGTACAGTCATATACCAGAATACTGCTCAGCAAAGAAGCAACAAACTACTGACACAAGACAACATGGACGAATCTTAGGAATACGATGCTCGCCAAAGGATGCTGCAGCGGGTTGAATAACAGCCTCTCAAAGACATTCAACTCTAATCCCCGCAGCAACATTGCAGAAGGGAATGTTGATAATGGGGGAGGCTGTGTTTGTGTGAGGGCAGGAGGTATATGGAAAGTCTCTGTACTTTCCACACAATTTTGCTGTGAACCTAAAACTGCTCTTCAAAGTAAAGTCTATTAAAAAAAAAAAAACCGTAAATGAAGTCATGGCATAGAAAACAAGTGACCTTTCAAAGAAAGAAAAATACCTCCACGTGATTTTTTTTTACAGAGTTATCTCAATATAATCAACATACAATAAACTTCACAAATTCTGAATATACAATTTGAAAAGTTTTGACATCTGTTCATAAGATAGTGAATGTAGCCAACACCCACAAAGGTTTCCTCCTGCCCCATTGTCACCCCTCCAGCCCCATTCTCAGGCAACCATTAATCTGCTGTCTGTCACTATAGATTAGTTTGCATTTACTAGAATTTTAAATAAATGGAATCATACAGTATATACTCTCTTTCTGTAATTATTTTGAGATTCATCCATGTTGTTGTGGGTATCAATAGCTCACTCATTTTTACTGGTAAATAATATTCCATTGTATGGATATACCACAATTAGTTCATCTATTCACCAGTTGATGGACATTTGGGTCGGTTCTAGTTTTGACTATTACAAATAAAGCTGGTACACAAGTACGGGCAGATGGTTTTGTTTCTCTTGGATAAATACCTAAGAGTAGAAAGACTGGATCATATGGTAGGTGTGCTTTTAACTTTTAACTCCTGAAGAAAGAAAACACTTTAATGTGATTTTAAACCAAAACAACCCACTGTGAGTCTCAGGCAGAATCAAGACAGGAGTTTCCCTAGTGCCAGGTTCTAAGACTTTCTGCTGCCACCATCTGGGGAGCAAAAAGAGGAGAGAGCTGTCCCCAGAAGTCCACTCCCCGCACCAGGATCTTGTCCTGTTTTCTCTGCTCTCTCCTGCAATGTTGCCTCCACCCCATCATACCCACAGCCCCCAGCCATTCAAAAGCCATTTGCTTAACTTGATTACGGGTGAAGAATTGGAGTGGTTCAAGCCACAAATATAACTCAGTGGGAAAGAAGAACATGGGCTTAAAGCTACTCTCCAGCCCTTTGTAGCATCTTAATGTCACAGAGGAAAAAAGAACTTCTAATTCTGGAAATGAGCTAGCACTTTTTTGCACCCCAAACCACCTTGGCAAGTTGCAGAGGTGCTTTTTATTCCAGCGCCAGGCACAAGGTAAGTACTTAATTTTCATTTGAATGAATGAATGTCTACCACACACATTCCTCTAATTAGTCACAAAAGATACAGTTGGAGAGAAAAACAAGTATCGTATTTGTTCCACATAACGCATGTATGTGGAACCTAGAAAAATGGTACAGATGAACCGGTTTGCAGGGCAGAAGTTCAGACACAGATGTAGAGAACAAAGGCATGGACACCAAGGGGGGAAAGCCGCGGGGGGGTGGGGATGGTGGTGTGCTGAATTGGGCGATTGGGATTGACATGTATACACTGATGTGTATAAAATGGATGACTAATAACAACCTGCAGTATAAAAAAACAAACAAACTAAACTTTCTTTGGGTTATTTGTATGGAAATATGTTAATATAAATGTTTCAGACATTACATGAAATTTCTAAAAATCTTATATGTTCTGGTATAATGTTATAAGTCATAATTCTAGTTATTACTTTAAAATGTATATCTCAGAAATAACTAAATTTCCTTGTCAATTGCATTATTATGAACTTTCATCAAATCTTTAACTGTGTCATTTTTAAGTCTTTTGTCATTTACAGACAGTTCTGGGTGTACTCTGATGCTTTTGCCAAAATGTTCCTATAAAAGGGTTTCATCTTCAAGGAATTCATGGAAAAGACTCTGACAAGTACAGGTTTCTGGTAACTGACTATACGGCTGAACTGAATGAATAAGCATTTTCAGAACTCTAATGGAAAACTGGTGAATTCATAAAAGTGTTAACAAAAGATCAAGATAAAAAAAAATTAATTACGTGGGACTGAGTGAACTGATGAGGATGATTATAATTTTTGTGACTTTCTGTTTGAATAATAATAATAAAAAAAAGATACAGTTGGTTTCAGGCAAGAGCATGTAGTGAACTAGCGGTCAGAAGGCCTGGACTCTGGTGCTTGCCTTGCCATTAATCTACCTGTGTAGTAGGGGGAGGACATGGAACTTTTCTGAGCTTCGATTTCCTAAAATGTAAGATAAGAAAACAACCTGACTTCCTTAGCTTTGGGGACATTTAAATAAGATGACACATGCAAAAATCCTTTATAAAATGTCTACATTTACAAATTTATCTACAGATGTATTAGCAAATAAAAAGAGTTATACAATATGACTTTTTTTTACATTGTCTTCCAAGATCTCAAAGCTGCCTCATACATTTAGCTCTACTTTGTTAGGAAGTTAAGGAAGAACAGATTTTTGCCAAGCCTGGTACCAAGCAGTTGAGCCACAAAGAGTTGAATTGACTTTCCGAAGATCACCCAGGGAGTCATTTTTCCGGCAAACTCGAATCTGGCACTCCTTTCTGAGGACAAGTTCATCTCTTAATCTCCGGCTTTCCATCAGCACTTCTCTGTACTGCTGTAAACCTCTGACACTGCTAAATGTGGAGCTGGCTTAGTCAGTCTACCTGAAAGCAAATGCTAATTTCTCCATTGCACTATAGAGAATAATTAACTTGATTATTTTATAAGTGGTGTTAGTTAATCTTCTCAGATGAAGACCACCTAGCTCAGGACTCCCCTGGTGGTGCAGTGGTTAAGAATCCACCTGCCAATGCAGGGGACACGGGTTTGATCCCTGGTCCAGGAAGCTCCCACACGCTGTGGAGCAACTAAGCCTGTGCGCTACAACTACTGAGCTGCGTTCTGGGGCCCGCGAGCCACAACTACTGAAGCCATGTGCCACAACTACTGAAGCCCGCGCGCCTAGAGCCCATGCTCCGCAACGAGAAGCCAGCGCAATGAGAAGCCCACACACCGCAACAAAGCGTAGCCCCCGCTCGCCGCAACTAGAGAAAGCCCGCCGCAGCAGTGAAGACCCAATGCAGCCAAAAATAAATTAAAAAAAAAAACCACCTAGCTCAAATACATAGTCCAATATTTTAAAATTACAGTAAAACTAACAGTCTATTAATGCAAGAGATTATTTCCACCATTGTTAGGGGGAAATAAAAAAGACATACAGAGATCTAAAATTCAGAATGGGCCAAATCTTCATTTGACCTTTATTTGCCTCCAGCTTTACATTGCCCATCTCCACTACCCAGGGTTTAATTTGGATGAACATCTGATTTGGGTTGGGGTTAGGGGACATGACTGTAGATGTGAAGTGGTAAATCATGGCCATCTGAGGTCCTGACGGTGGATTCTCCATCTTCTACGTTCCACGACACTGTTTTGTGCATTCCAGTTGGATCACTTGACTTTTTCCTATGTTCTAACACAGATGCCCACATGAGTAGAAATGAATAAATGAAGAAACACAAACTTAGCAGAGACACCACCAGCATTGTACGTATGGAAAGAAGTAGAGAGAAGAACGCAAAATTCCCTTCTGAATAACACCTTTTACCAGACTCTCCTGGTAGAGAAAACTTTGAGATGACAATACTAATTGCAATGAAATATAAATAAGACAACGATAGGTTTTCAATAATAAAAAACAGACCAGCTACAGGGGTTCCCAGGGCGGTGAACATAACATACCTCGTGACCCCACCCTGTGGAGAGGACCTTACTATAAAGCTATCCTCTTCTCTCCCTGGATGATACTTTCATCCTCTTGAAATATTCTTCAAAAGGATGACCTTTTGAGAAGGAAATAAAGTCTAATTTTTTAAAAATTAAGAGTTTGGGTAACTTTGCATGAAAAAGAAACAAAGAAAGTAGGTTCTATGTTGTCAATTTTAGTGTCGTTGAAAATTTTAGTGTTCAATAAAACCTCATACTGTAAGTAAAGTAGAATCCAGTAACTTAATATGTTCCATGGGAAAAAAACATCAATGCGTGTACAGAACTTTTAAGTTCTCTCATTGAATGTGTCCCAACATCAGCAGCTGTTCTTTGGTTCATCCCCAAAACGTGAACATCACTAACAGTAGGAATTTGTTCTGTAATTTCACTAAATGGAAAAAGGACTCCTTGGAGAGAAGCTTATTGAATATCTTAGGGAAGGGGAAAAAAATCAGTCTGAATCTGGATGATCTTGTTTCCAGAGAGCAAAGATGCTTTTCAAAAACAGCTGCAGTCGAGTAACTCAGAGTGAGCTCCCACTTGGCATGTAATGACAATTTAAGTGTCATCATCTTCATATACAGTGTAAATCAGTGGTTCTCAAACTTGAGAGAGCATCAGAACCATCTGGAGGTGTTCAAACCCACATGGCTGGGCCCACCCCCAGAAATCTGTAACAGGGCCCAAGAATCTGCATTTCTAACAGATTTCCACATGAAACTGCTGCTGGTGGTCCAGAGACCACACTTTGAGAACCATTGGTATAAATTATCTTAGTTGAACTGGGTGATTCTGTGAGCATCTATGAGTTCATTATGATCCTCAAAAGAAAAAGTCAGTATTGGGCTTCCCTGGTGGCGCAGTGGTTAAGAAGCCGCCTGCCAATGCGGGGGACGCGGGTTCGTGCCCCGGTCCGGGAAGATCCCACATGCCGCGGAGCAGCTGGGCCCATGAGCCATGGCCGCTGAGCCTGCACGTCCGGAGCCTGTGCTCCGCAACGGGAGAGGCCACAGCAGTGAGAGGCCTGCGTAACGCAAAAAAAAAAAAAAAAAGAAAAAGTCAATATAAAATGTACAGATAGGCAGTTGTAAAAAAAATTAAATTTCTTAATATACATGGATATTTGTATCTTCCTTTTAAGTACATGTTGGTTTATAAAATTGGTTTATATAGTTCTTTTAAAATCTGTGAAGCAATGAATAGACATCCACAGGTACCAAAAGCAGGAAAAACTAAATAACATGATAGAAAGGAATCCAGTCCTCAGTCAGCACCACTAGAACACAATAACTAATCAAAATTCTTGTGTTCAAAGATGACAAACTAGCCAAATGGCCCAAAGAAGAGAATTAACTTGGTCCCTCATCATCTAGGGGGAAAAACCCTCTACATGCTCATTGTAATGAGATGTTCACACACTCATAGCTCAGTGATATATTTTCAATTAATATACCAAAGGAGGTTAATATATAATAATGGCAAGACAATGAGTTTGGCAATGTCAGCCATGTGGAACCCAAACCTACAACCTTTCCGAGGAAGATGTAAGTTTCATAAACTAAAATCTATGAGAAAGTAATAGACTTAAAATTCCCACTGATAAAACCAGGTGCAATTGAAGTATAAAAGGTATTTAAGTAAAGACTCAGGTTTATATTACCGTGGACTATAAAACCAAATTGAGGTATCCACCAAGGACCAATCAGTGGACAGTACACAAGACCTAATACTGTCTTGCTTTGTTTTTATCTTTAGAATCTGGTAAGGTTACTACAACCACAGAAAAATGCAGAAATAGAATCAGGTCAAATTACTGTTAACTCCAAGGGGATGTCCCTGAGGAGATATAAGAATAAAAGTAAGAATAAGAACAAAATAAGGATAAAATCCTGTAAACTGCACAAAGGCTGACGTGTGAAGGCTAGTAGCAGTTTTATTCATAATAGCCAAAATTTGGAAACTACCCAAATCCCCATTAGTAAGTGAATCAATAAGCAAATTGCAGCACATCCATACTATGAAATACTACTCAGCAAAAAAAAGGGAACGAAGTATTGATACATATTACAACACGAAAGAATCTCAAAAATATCATAAGCCAAAGAAGCACAGTAAGATCTTTTTTTTTTTTTAATGGCACGATCTTTGTGTTAGTGTATGTGGAGTAATTCTTTAGGTGTTTAAGACACTTATAAGGAGTTAGTTTATTGGACTGGTGACTGCATCAAATGTTTAGAAAATTTTGATAAGACAGTTTTCAGTCAATGTTGAAATGCATGGGGGAATTTAATTTGTCAAAATTCAATGTTTTAGTTTATTGGTTGTGGAAGTCATGTAAATACTCAAAAGGATATACATTTCAATGATTAAAGGAATGTTAATTGTTCAAAGTATGCATAAGAAGAATACATTGTTACATTAAATAAGGCATAATAGAAGGAAGTGGTCTTCGCTTGCACAAAAGCCTCTTACACATTCAATAATGCACCAGCATGCATCGTACAAACACCTCCAGTCTTGGTCAGCACGAGCACATGCATTTGGCAGAGTTCTCATCAGTGTGCGTAGATGATCCTGGGTTCTGTTTTTTCCACTTAATGACATTTCATATGTACGATATTAGCTATAGAAATAGCCCACAGGACTTCTCTGGTGGTGCAGTGGTTAAAAATCCGCCTGCCAATGCAGGGGACACGGGTTCGAGCCCTGGTCCAGGAAGATCCCACATGCCGTGGAGCAACTAAGCCAGTGCACCACAACTACCGAGCTTGCACTGTAGGGACTACCGAGCCCTCGTGCTGCAACTACTGAAGCCCACGCGCCTAGATGCCGTGCTCCGCAACAAGAGAAGCCACTGCAATGAGAAGCCCGCGCACCGCAACGAAGAGCAGCCCCCGTTCACCGCAACTAGAGAAAGTCCGCTCACAGCAACGAAGGTCCAACGCAGCCAAAAAAAAAAAGAAAAAGAAAAGAAATAGTCCACAACGTTGTTGTTTTTGAGATTCTGATAAGGCATCTGTGATATACCATAGTTTGCTGATCTTTTCCTCCATTGTTGGGGCTTAAGTTCAAAATCATTAAAAATTATAGTTACCAATCGTTTCTTTCTCGCCATGGTACGCTAGCAATACCCAGACCTGGCTCAGAATCCCAGCTCCACCTTATCAGCCATGTGACCTTGAGCAGACCACCTGACCTTTCTGATCCTTACTTATCCCAGGGTTTCCAAAAAGGATACAATAAGGCACACCTGCAGTTCCTGGCACATAGTATGTGCTCAGAAATGTTGAGCCCTGCAGGGGGCGACGGTTCTATCCCTGGTAGGGAAACTGAGATCAAAAAAGAGAAGAAAGAAAGAAAGAAAAGGAAAAGAAATGTTGAGCCCTAGATCTAACACGTATTTTCCTGATGTACATACACTTCAGAGTATCCAAGCCTTTCAATTTTAGTGTAACAATTATACCACTTTGGACCTGATATTCTTCATATTCTAGACATAATCTTCACTGTTTTTCTGGGGGTTTTTTGCGGTACGCGGACCTCCCCTGTCACGGAGCACAGGCTCCGGACGCGCAGGCTCAGTGGCCATGGCTCACGGGCCCAGCTGCTCCGCGACACGCGGGATCCTCCCGGACCGGGGCATGAGCCCGTGTCCCCCGCATCGGCAGGCGGACTCTCAACCACTGTGCCACCAGGGGAGCCCGCTTTTCTTTTTTGAGAGTTGATTTACACTTCCAGTTTTCATTCCTTCAATCCATTATATTCCTAAGTTTTGTTTGTTGTGTTTGTGTTTTTGCTCCTAGTTTTTCCATCTGCTACTCTGTCTGTAATCCATGGCCTTCAAATCATTTGTGCTGCATTTTCTCTTCTCCTGTTTGGTGTCTATCTTTTCAGTCTGCTTTCCTTAGGCATACATTGGTGTATATATTTTAAATAAGATCATACGTTATACCCTGTTTGTTACCAGTAATCGTATGATCAGTTTCCATGTCAAATATGTTTTCTCATTATTTTAATAGATGTGTTGGTAAATTGCAATTTAATCAATTCCTCATTTTTAACATTTATATTGTTTTTACTTTTTCACTTTTATAGGGGATGCTTTGATGAATATTCTAGTAGCTATATCTTTAGGCTCATCCATGATTGCTTCCATAGAATTAATTCATACATGTTAAATTGCTGGGTCAAAAAACACATAGAATTCTAGGTCTTTTAGTATGTATTTTCACATTATCTAGATAAAGATTATACACAATAAGGTTATAGCTTCCTGCAGAAAATCCAAGGCAATATTATCACATCGATTTCCTTTAGATACTTCCCTACAGATCAATCTTCAGAAATATCAATATTTTGAGCCATTTTCCTGAATAAAAAATTATAAATCAAGTATCATGAGCTCACATTTTTACAATCTGATACAAAAGAAGTAACTACTCTCTGGAATGTCACCTTTACTAAACCAGTGCTCTCTGAGAGCACCTTACAATGTAGTGCCTGTTTCATAAAAGCACATTCATTTGATTTTGAGATCAGTATGTGAGGGGGCCTGGGGGCATTCCCATAGTCTTTTGCGCTCTCATTCGCCCTAGCAATGCCGACTGAACACTTTGTTTTCAACCACAGGGTCTGGGCGCTCCATAGCTATACCATGCCTTTTAGATTAAATCTGATTTCTTCCTTCAAGTGGATGCTTTATTCTCATAGCCAACAGGTCACAGAGTTCAGAGAAAGAAGATCATGTTCTATAATGTTTATTAATGTCTTAAAACTATGTGCCTATCTATTCTGAGTCTGAAAGAAATCAAAGTTATTCTTACAGAAAGTCAGGTGCAGTGAATCAATCAACTAATTAATCATTGCTGAGTGCCAACAATGTGCAAGGCAGCAGAAGTCCTCCAACTCAGAGAATAAGCTTAAAATACATTGGTAAATATTCTTCTTTCATTTTGGTTGCTTTTTCTGGAATATTGGATGAATGTTTAAGTTTGCATTTTGTTTTTCTATATGTTATTTTTTCTTAGCCTGGAGGAAGACCATAGTAGCTAAGTTTTTAAAGTATCATATTTTTCCTCAAAAGATGCTTTTTAAATTGAGGAAATGGAGTGTCTTGCAATATGAATATTGGTTTTATGTGTTTCCTCTTCTGTGAAATGTCTTTTGCCTATTTTTCTATTGGGTTATTGTCCTTTGCTTATTGATTTGTAGAAGTTCTTAAAATATTCTTTTTTTTTTTTTTTTTTGCGGTACGCGGGCCTCTCACTGTTGTGGCCTCTCCCGTTGCCGAGCACAGGCTCTGGACGCGCAGGCTCAGCGGCCATGGCTCACGGGCCCAGTCGCTCCGCAGCATGTGGGATCTTCCTGGACCAGGGCACGAACGCGTGTCCTCTGCATCGGCAGGCGGACTCTCAACCACTGTGCCACCAGGGAAGTCCCTTAAAATATTCTTGATAGAGATTCTTTGTTATATATGATACATCTTCTCTATTTGTAGTTTACCTTTTCACCTTCTTTAACATGTCTTTTAATACTAGTTTTTAATTTCAATATAGTCAAAGTCATCACACTTACTTGATAATGGGCTTTTTTGGGTCCAGTGTTTAAGAAATCCTTCCCTACACTCCAGATCTAAAGATATTCACTCATATTTTTTTCCTGAAAGTTTTAAAGTTTTGCTTTTGATATTTGAATCCTTAATCCATCTGGAGTTGATTTGCATGTCTGATGTGAGATAGGAATCTGATTTATTTTTCATATGGATAATCATTTTTTTCCTGTTCCATTTATTGAATTCCTTATAAATAATCCAGGAAACGCAAATCAAGACCATAAAGAGAGATACCAATTTACATCCATTTAGTTGGCAAAAATTGAGAAGTCTGCCAGTACCAAGTGCTGAAGAGGATAGATCAATAGGATGGTGAGAGTATAAACTGTTACAACTGCTTTGGAAAACTGTCTGGCTTTATACTGCAAAGTTGAACATTCATACATCCTACAATGGACCCACATTCCATTCATAGGTATAAACCGAGGACGACTCCAGCAGGTATGCACTGGGAGAGAAAACCACTTATGAGAATGCTCATTAGAGCAAGAAATGTGAAAGCCTAAACTCCATTATCCAGGAGGCCAGATAAATAAATGCTGGTATAGTCAAACAATGAAATACTACACCGCAGTGAAGATGAATGAATCACTGCAAACCACAACTCTTAGTGATAGAAAACTAAATGGGAAAAAAAGCCCCAGAAGACTATATACAGCATAATATCCTTTTTATAAAAGTCAAGAAGAGTTGAAACTAATCATTAACTTCTTTGCGTGCATCTATGTGTGATAAAAAATAATTTAAATCGAGAATGAATAAAAATACAAGATTCAGAATTGTGGCTATACACGTGGAAGAGGCAGGGGGATGGGCCAGGACAGGGCACGGAGGAGGTGGAAGTTTTTGTCAGTGTGTTAGTTCGCTGACTTCATAGTGAGATCATGGGTGGTCGTTATATTATTTTATTTTATTTTTTTAAAGGTAACTTTCTAAAATTATTTATTTATGGCTGTGTTGGGTCTTCATTGCTGCCCGAGGGTTTTCTCTAGTTGCAGCGAGCGGGGGCTACTCTTCGTGGCAGAGCCCAGGTGGGCTCTAAGCTCATGGGCTTCAGTAGTTGTGGCACACAGGCTAAGTAGTTGTGGCTCGTGAGCTCTGGAGCGCAGGCTCAGTAGTTGTGGCGCATGAGCTTAGTTGCTCCGTGACATGTGGGATCTTCCCAGACCAGGGATCGAACCCGTGTCCCCTGCATTGGCAGGCGGATTCTTAACCACTGTGCCACCAGAGAAGTCCCGGTCGTTATATTATTAACAAATAAACACACAAATAGATAAAATAAAAGAGGGCCAAGCATGGACCAGTGATGAGAGTAGGAGAGAAAAACCAGCACAGAACCTTTGAGGAATGAGCTGGCCTAAGGTGTGAAGTGATGACACTCAAAACGAAGGTCTAAAAGCTGTTTGAGGGAATTCTCTGGTGGTCCAGTTGTTAGGACTCTGCCTTTCACTGCCAAGGGCCTGGGTTCAATCCCTGTTCGGGGAACCAGGATCCCACAAGCCGTGCTGCGCAGCCAGGAAAAAAAAAGGTATTTGATGTAAGTAACAGTTAAGTATTACTAAATCAAAACTCCTCACCTTAGTAATTTTTTCACTAGATCCTGATTAGGTATTAGTTTATATATGCAGGCTGCCTAAATTCCATGTCATTTCGGGTCTGTTTGGATCACAGTGAAAAAAATAAATTCTCTAGGGAGAGACTGGATAGAAAGAGAAGCAAGTTGACTAAGAAAACCTTCAGTTCTTCCAAGCACTCCCTGAGAACTTACAAAATCAGATGTTGGTGACAAGAAATAATAACAATACAAATAAAATGGAGTGCTGGGGTTATTTCAAAGCTGAGTCTCTGTAGATAAGAGCTTACTAAAGACAAATCAGAAAATGGGACATCAATTTATCAGCAGGATCTTTTTGTGCTTCAATTTCTTTAAATCTTAGTCTAAACGGGAGGTTACCCTACTGTTGTTCTAAAACTCCAACTCAACAAATATTTGTCGAGTTCCTAAAATATGTAGGCACTGTGCTTGGATCTAGGAATAAAACAATGAACAAAGAAGACAATAGCCATGGAGCTATTGATAAACAATGTTTAGCAAAATAAATACATTTCTGTTTTTATTTAAAGAACTGGATCATACATGATATCTTTCATGAAGCTTTACTTGTCTTTATCCAAAACATATCCAGTAGAATTGATGGCCCCTGTGTCCCCACTAGACCTCACAGCGCTTCCTTTATAGTATTCGTCATGCGGACTTACAATCATTTGCATACATGTCTGCAGTAGATGTCTGTTACTTGTATTCTGTCCAGGACCTTTTCGTCTCAGGAACTCCTTTCTCCACTTTCTAAGGCTGTCAGTTACATGCCTCCGCATCCCCAATCCGTGGGGAAGTACAAGATGCAGGCTGGCCACAGAGAGAAGGTGGGTCTGTGACCCAAGTAGAACCTTTTCTTGAGGATTTGGATCCTGGAAGAGAAGAATCTGTTTCTCCTCCTAAAATCACTAGTACTAATATGGATGCCTAGAGCTTTGCCTCCATGGGAAAATCTAAGAACACAGAGGAGAACAGAATTGTGAGATGGAGAGAGAGACTGAATCCTGATGACACTTTTAAAAAAATATTTATTTATTTATTTGGTTGTGCCGGGTCTTAGTTGCAGCAGGCGGGCTCCTTAGTTGTGGCCCACAGGCTCCTTAGTTGCGGCTTGGGGACTCCTTAGTTGCGGCATGCATGCAGGATCTAGTTCCCTGGCCAGGGATTGAACCCAGGCCCCCTGCATTGGGAGCATGGAGTCTTAACCACTGGACCACCAGGGAAGCCCCCTGATGATATTCTTTAAGCCTGAACCAGCAGTACCTGCAACCCATTATCCCAGTTAAAAGAACCAATATATTGGGCTTCCCTGGTGGCGCAGTGGTTGAGAATCCGCCTGCCGATGCAGGGGACACGGGTTCGTTCCCCAGTCTGTGAAGATCCCACATGCCGCGGAGCAGCTGGGCCTATGAGCCATGGCCGCTGAGCCTGCGCATCCGGAGCCTGTGTTCCGCAAGGGGAGAGGCCACAACAGTGAGAGGCCCGTGTACCGCAAAACAAAACAAAACAAAACACAAAGAACCAATATATTGACTTTTAACTTAAGCTCATTAGGTTAGTTTTTTGTCACTTAAAACTAGGAAATCCCAACCAATAATGTGTATGTCTCCTCCCAGACTGTCAGCTTCTAGGAGTACCTATGAGCAAGGGCCTAACTGGCACCTAAACTGACCTGGTGGCAATGGCTGACAGGCTGACACGGCAGGCAAATGCCTAGATAAAATTGTTCAGCGTCTAGAGCAGGTGTGTGTAACCCTAGGCCCATGAACTCCTAGTTGGATCCATGAGTGGATGTGTATATGTGGATTTTTCAGGTAAGAAAGTTAATACTGGTCATCCATCAGATGCTCAAAAGAATCCCAAACCCAGAAAGTTCAGGAACTCGCACTGTTTAAAGGCTGTGCCCCGCAAACTCAGCCTGGTTTCAGTGACAGCAGTCATCACATCTGGATACACGCAGCCAAGGGGAGAGAGAGCTTTGGTCGAACTTTCCTTCGAGTCTAGAGAATGCAAAAGCTTGCTGTATTCCAAGTGCTGTCATGCCATGTTTGTGTCGTTTGTACCTTTTTGTGTGTGAGGATGCTTTCTGGTCTGCTCTTCTAGATCCAGAGGGATATAGCTGGGAAATGTAAGGTAAGAAGAGAAATCCAACCCCCTTCGACCACAGCCCTCACTTCATATCACATAACTGACAGAACCCCTCCTGCACTCCCTCCCAATCCCGGGGATCCCTTGAGCACTGACCACACCTAATCCTGTTATTAATCTCTAGATCCATTCTTTTTCTTTTTATTGTGGGAAAATACACATAACATACAATTTACCATCCTAACCATGTTTAAGTGTACTGTTCAGCGGCGTTAAGTCCACTCACATTGTTGTGCTACCATCACTACCATCCATCCCCAGAACTTTTTCATCATCCCAAACTGAAACTCTGTGCCCATTAAACACTAACTCCCCAATCACCTCTCCCCCCAGCCCTAGGAAGCTCTATTCCACTTTCTGTCTCTATGAACTTGACTAATTTAGGTACCTCATATAAGTAAAATCATACAATATTTGTCCTTTTATGTCTGGCTTTTTTCACTTCACAGAATGTCCTCAAGGTTCAGCCATGGGGTAGCATCTAGCTTACATTCTGAGTCACCTGTGGACCACAGTGACCTAGCTTCCCAAACCTGCCTCTTCACGGCTGACACATAGGCTGGCTCTCAGAGAGCCGGACCGAATGCTGAGCCAGATGCTGTGAATCTTCACTTCCCCGGCACAAACGAGCCTCTCTCAGGGGCTTCCTGGGGAAAACAGATGGGAGAGATTATTATCCCAGGCCCATGAGGTCTCCAAGCATTGCCATAATCATTCATATGGATTTTCTTGATGTTTTTCTTTTTTTAGTGAGGTATAATTGGTCTATAACATTATATTAGTTTGTACAACATAATGTACAAACTCACAATTGTACAACATAATGATTCAACATGTGTATATATTGCAAAATGATCACCACGATAAGTCTAGTTAACATCTGCTACCATACAATGTTACAGATTTTATTTTCTTGTGATGAAAACTTTTAAGATCTACTCTCTTAACAGTTTTCATTGATGTTTTTCAAAGATAAAAGACTGTCTTTGTGGGGAATTCCCTGGCAGTCCAGTGGTTAGGACTCCAAGCTTCCAATGCAGGGGGCACGGGTTCAGGGAACTAAGATCCCGTGGGCGCAGCCAAAAAAAAAAAAAAAAGACTATCTTTGTGCACCAAATATGCACATGAATAGAAAAGCCTATCAGATCTTTCACTAGGAGAGGTTGGAGCAAGTTCTGGAGAATCTCTAGTGAGGAAGAGAGGGGATGCTAAGGAAGAATCAACCAGGACTGGTAGATAGTCGCAAAGCATCAGGTTTCTTCGTGGGAAAGCTGGGCTGGAGAACACAGTGGGACCTCCTTCTCCAAGCCCGCTTGACTGAGAGCAATCAGGCCTGTGGCTGTAGTGAGGATGTGACTCTCCTCCCGGAGGCCCTACAACAAACATGAAGGTTGGAAGCACAAGACCTGCTCCACCTGAATACAGGCAGGGAGCTCCAAGAGGGGACAGTCAACTGCTCATGCTGCATGAGTGACTTTGACTGGTCAACCCACCCTATTGAGGATCCTGATCGAACTTAGCCATCAATAAATCACTCTCCTATTAAGAAGCAGCCAGAAAAGGGATGAAGGGGGAGGCAGGAAGTGAAAGTATTGGGGATGGTCATTCCTCTCTGGGCGGAGGCAGGGATGAGGGGATAAGAGGAAAATAAATCCACCTTGCAAATTCCAGAAAAGCCAGCCTCACTGTGCCCGACAGCAACGGCCTTCAAACTGGGCATAGCAAAGTGAGTTGCTAGTTGATGAGCTCTCAGCAACTTTTAGGGAATTCATATTCAGATCCTCAACTTGAGTTTGTCTTCTTTCTTAAAATTGTTCTGCCAGGGCTTCCCTGGTGGCGCAGTGGTTGAGAGTCCGCCTGCCGATGCAGCGGACACGGGTTCGTGCCCCGGTCCGGGAAGATCCCACATGCCGCGGCGCGGCTAGGCCCGTGAGCCATGGCCGCTGAGCCTGCGCGTCCGGAGCCTGTGCTCCGCAACTGGAGAGGCCACAACAGTGAGAGACCCGCGTACTGCAAAAAAAAAAATTGTTCTGCCAGAGAAGCAGTGTGGTCAAACTATTACACTGGTGCTGTATTTCTACCTCCCTGTTCTCAATAGTGCTTCTCCCACGTAGGAAAAGTGTTAGGGTTAGGGTTAGGGTTGGGGTTAGGGTTGGGAACTCGATCTCTCGCTCATCTGAATCTTCCAATGGTGCATTGCCACTCGGTATAAAAATCTCCAGGCATCCAACAAAGGGCAATTTAAAATAGTGGTGTTGATGAGAAAATGAGTAACTCTAAAGGAACGTCTTAGGTTGGTATATTAGTTTCGCATGGTTGCCATAACAAGCATTTCCACAAACTTGGCGGCTTTTGCAAAAATAGAAATTTATTTGCTTACAGTTCTGGAGGCCAGATGTCCAAATTCAAGATGTCAGCCGGGACCAGCTCCCTCCTAAGGAAAAATCATCCTTCCTTGCCTCTTCCAGCTTTTGGTGGCTCCAGGCATTCCTTGGCTTGTGGCTGCATCCCTCAGTATCTGCCTCTGTCTTCATGTGGCCTTCTCTGTCTTTGTGTCTCCTCGTCTTTCTCTTATAAGGACACTTGTCTTCGGATTTAAGGCCCCTCTTCTGGGGTAGTCCAGCATGATCTCATTTTACAATTCTTAATTATATTTGCAAAGACTGTTTTTCCAAATAAGGCCATATTCACAGGTTACAGGAGTTAGGATGTATCCATATCCGTATCTTTTCGGGGGCCACAATTCAACCTACTGCAGCTGGGTTACCCCAGAAGCATTGCCAAGATCAAGACCTGAGTGCAAATTCTTTTTTAGGGAGGTGATCCCAGGAAGCGTCAGCAGGAGAGTGGGAAATGATTGACGGGGAAGAGAAGGAAGCCAATACAGAGTACCTTAATGAGTTACCATTGTGAGGAACAGGGGTTCACTTCCATAGAGAGCCCTGGGGAGATGGTGTAGAACACACCTCAGGGTTCTGAGTCAGGGAAGCTGTAGTATTCATGCTCAGAATCTCGTTTGTCATTGACTGAAGGCTGTCCCCAAGGGTATTAACTCCCTGATGCTTATCTCCTTGAACACTCAGGTAAAGTGAAAGCTTTCAAAGGATTATTCGTATATGTATTTGAATGCTTAGTGCATGTACTGAAATGCTAAGTGCCTCGGGGATGTGGGTGGGGTATTGATAGCATCTGCTACTGAGCAAGTCAGGTAGTTTTTATTTCATTGCTTCTATCAAAATTGAAGAAGGAGTTACTAGAGTTGTCCACCGACAGGTCATTTAAAATAATATTTAATGGAAGATCACTGAGTGATTTTTGGCATAAAACCGAGAAGAATTTCAAAAAATTGACTGACATTAGTATACAAATTACTTCCAGACTCCTCTGCACATTTATTTGAACAAAGTTAGTTACTATATATGGGGATTAAGTAGGAATATGTGATATTCATCAATATATAATATTTATCACATCAATTTATAATATTTATCACAATATATGTGATAAATATATTTATTTATCACATATATATTAATATATAATATTTAACACATGAATTAAAAGTTTAAAAGGCCAATAAAATTTTACTTTATGTTGTATACTTATGAAATTACATAGCGTACTTAACTTGTTTTTTTTTTTTTTTTTGCGGTACGTGGGCCTCCCACTGTTGTGGACTCTCCCGTTGCGGAGCACAGGCTCCGGACGCGCAGGCCCAGCGGCCATGGCTCACGGGCCCAGCCGCTCCACGGCATGTGGGATCTTCCTGGACCGGGGCACGAACCCGTGTCCCTTGCATCGGCAGGCGGACTCCCAACCACTGCGCCACCAGAGTAAGCCCCTTAAAACTTGTTTTTAATACACTTAAAACCCTATGGTCACTGCATATTTTAACATTTCAATTTACATAGGTATTTTTGTTTTGGAGAATTAAGGTGCTGTGATCAATAAAAAATGGACAATTTGGAATGGAAACATAGGTTTAAAGGGAAAAAAGAATGATGGAAAATGTCCTGCTGTTAATATAGTGCTTGTTCTTTTTTTTTTTAATGGATGATGGATGGATACATTTAAGGGATGAATTTAGATACTGCTGGATATGGGTAAAAGAGTGACATGATGATTTTATTCTAAAATGTAAGTATTGGGCTTCCCTGGTGGCTCAGTGGTTAAGAATCCACCTGCCAATTCAGGGCACATGGGTTCAAGCCCTGGTCCGGGAAGATCCCACATGCCGCCCTGAGCAACTAAGCCCGTGCGCCACAACTACTAAGCCTGCACTCTAAAGCGCGCGAGCCACAACTACTGAGCCCGCGCACCACAACAACTGAAGCCTGTGCGCCTAGAGCCTGTGCTCCGCAACAAGAGAAGCCACCGCAATGAGAAGCCCGCGCACCGCAACAAAGAGCAGTCCCCGCTCACCGCAACTAGAGAAAGCCCACACGCAGCAAGGAAGACCCAACACAGCCCAAAATAAATAAATAAAATAAATAATAATAAAATAAAATGTAAGTATTTATGGAACCCAGGAAATAACATCCTTTGCAATTCCATATGCTTACAATGAAAAATTTTAGAAGTCACTCTAAACTTCCTTTAGGAAACATTAACTAATCTCTAAATCTGAATCACAGATTCCTTGAAAAGAGGGTCTGATTGGCCCAATGTGTATCAGACACCTACCCCTGGTAGAATCAGTTGTGGTCAGTGAGGTGGGGTCACACAGACTTTCTGTCCACTCGGTAGGGGCTGTGAGGGGTTGGGTAGCATGTAGCTAGATGGTTCTCAGAGAAGAGGGTGGCACCCAAGAAAGCTTGACTACTTAATAAAGGTTTTTACTTAATATGCAAGTGAACCCCAGCAAACTGATTTTTACGCTGAATCCATTTTTTAAAATATATCTTTTGAGGGAATAGACGGTGGTCACTCAGAAATACATTGGCACCAACTCTCCAGAAAATCTCTAGGCACTGATTTTCAGAGACAGTTGAGGGTGCTGTCCATGCAGCCAGGCCCTACTAGCTCTGTTTGTCTCCATTGTAGGATGAGAAGTAGATCAGGCTCTTTGTTCATGGATGGAAACACTCAGAACATGAAATATCACATAAACCTCCCTCGTAACATAAATTTCCTTCCTTCTTCCAGGCAGTGGTCCAACATGTATTTTAGGTTCCTTCTTTAGCATCTGTCAGTGTCTCTACCTCTTATTTCATAAGTCAACCTATATTTTGCCCTTATATTTTTAATCAGGTTGAGTAATGCAGCTACTAGTTTAGACCAAAATTGGATTGATTTGCTTGTGACTATGAATAACACAACAGGGAATAAAAAGGAAACATGTACAGACAGTGTGTCTCTGGAGAGGTACATGAGATTCTCTGAGGAACCGGAGGCTCCAGGTCAGTGTTTCCCAGCATTTTGGACATTTCTGTACTCTCTTCATGAACTTCACTCTATCGCTTACTTGTACTTTTTTTAAAAAAATAGCTGTATTGAATTGCACACTCACCATTTAGAGTATACAATTCAGTGTTTTTTAGTATATTCACAGAGTTGTGCAACCATCACCATCGACTAATTTTAGAACATTTTCATCCTCCACAGAAGAAAGTCCAGACCCACTAGCATTATCTCCCCATTCCTCCCCCTCCACCGGCCCCTACCTGCAAGCACACTTCCCAGCCCTAAGAAACCATGAATTGATATGGCTCTATGGACCTGCCTATTCTGGACATTTCATGTATATGGAATCATATAATTTGTGGCTGGCTTTTTTCACTCATATAATGTTTTCAAGATTCATCCATGTTTTAGCATGAATTAGTACTTCAATCCTTTTTATTGTCAAATAATATTCCATTATATAGATATATCTCTGTATTAGTCAGGGTTCTCCAGAGAAACAGAATCAACAGGATGTGTGTATATGTATATAGAGATTTTAAACAATTTTTATTTTATATTGGACTATAATTGATTTACAATGGTGTGTTAGTTTCAGTATGTATACATACATCTATTCTTTTTCAAGTTCAAGTAAGAGGTATTTGTTGCTCCCAAAGTATTTCAAGTTTAAATTACTTTGTTCAACTGAAGACCCTGATGGGATGGATGATGAATAGATAGATTAATAAACAGATGGAGGGATGCATGGTCAAACTGCTGCTAAAATAAAGACTTGGTCTCCGGAGCCCTGGCCACAGCATCAGAGTGCACTTACCCGCCCAGTTCTAACGTACTAACCCTTGCTGATTCCATCTTTGATTTTCCTTCTAAAGCCAGATCTCTGTATCAAGACAGATAGACAAGATCCTTTTCTCTCCCCCTTCAATTTCATTTAGGCTCCTTCTGGGTCACTGACATCCCTGAAAAATGTGAAGTGGTGACCTCAAGATGAATGGCTCCAGGGCCTGTTACCAAATCCCCCAACAACCTATTTTCAAACAACAGGCTTAAATTATATCCTAAATGTGGGTGTTTGCTGTTATTTTTAAATTTTTATTTATTTTATTTATCTTTGGCTGCGTTGGGTCTTCGTCGCTGCACATGGGCTTTCTCTAATTGTGGTGAGCGGGGGCTACTCTTTGTTGCCATGCGCGGGCTTCTCACTGTGGTGGCTTCTCTTGTTGCAGAGCACGGGCTCTAGACATGCGGGCTTCAGTAGTTGTGGCATGTGGGCTCAGTAGTTGTGGCTCGCGGGCTCTAGAGCACAGGCTCAGTAGTTGTGGCGCACAGGCTTAGTTGCTCCGCGGCATGTGGGATCTTCCCAGATCAGGGATCGAACCCGTGTTCCCTGCATTGGCAGGCGGATTCTTAACCACTGCACAGGCAGGGAAGTCCCGTTGCTTTTGCCATTATTAAGATTTCCTGCTCTTCTTCCCCATCCTGACTGCTTTTCCTTTGGGAAATTAATAGAGGTCTTGCATGCACTCAATCACTGGTTGACCCCCCATTTGCTGAACTCCTATTGTGTGCTACTAAAAATTAGCAACACGGAACCTGCCATGGATTTTTTTTGTGGTTCTATGAGGATTTACTGTTAACACAATTGCTTATATGAGGATAGTGGGGTTTTCAAACTCTTTGGGGTACACTTTCCAGTGGCGTGCTGGAGCTGGCTCATCCAGGCTCCAAAGAGCCTACGGTGGCTTCTCTTCCCAACTTCCCAACTCTGTATTCAGGGATGCTAAACGGGCAGCTTGAAAACACCCGTAAGAGGAGTATTTGCACCACAACACCAGCACATTCTCCAAATCAGGGCTTTCTCCCCTCTCCCCCTCAAACTCAGAGCCATTTATTAAGCATCTTCCAGGACCCAACAGACTTTTTGCATGTATTACTCCATTTTCTCTCTACACTAGTCCTTAATGTAAACAATTTACTCACGAGAAAAGCCAAACAAAACCACTAACTGCAGGACATGACTGAGTGAAAGCTGCAGCCCAGTTCTTATGACTCCAAAGCAGGGGCTCTTCCCCCGACACCCCACACTCCCCCCTGCCACCTCCTCCCCAGCCACCCTCCCAACTGTAATTGGCTCTCCTTCTCTACTTCTCATCTTTTCCCTTCACTTTTGCCAACCAGATTTTAAGGACAAGAAATAACAAAACAGAAGATGAAGTGGAAACAAGGCAGGCTATGGCTTTCTAAAAATATAATTTTTTTAAAGTAAATAACAAAAGTAGCATATAACCTAGAGAGTAGCACTTGTTATAGGCTCCATTATTCATAAGGACCCTCACAGGCTAGCCTGGGGGGTTTCATAATATGTATTGAAAAGGGTGGATATGGGCAGTGGTAATAGTTACTCGAAAGACCAGTAGGGGTCTTCTCTGGTGGCACAGTGGTTAATAATCCACCTGCCAATGCAGGGGACATGGGTTCGAGCCCCGCTCCGGGAAGATCCTACATCCCACGGAGCAACTAAGCCCGTGTGCCACAACTTCTGAGCCTGTGCTCTAGAGCCCACGAGCCACAACTACTGAGCCCGTGCACAAATACTGAGCCTGCACGCCACAACTACTGAAGCCCACGCGCCTAGAGCCTGTGCTGCGCAACGAGAGAAGCCACAGCAATGAGAAGCCCATGCACCGCAAGAGTAGCCCCTGCTCACCGCAACTAGAGAAAGCCCGTGCACAGCAACGAAGACCCAACGCAGCCAAAAAAATTTAAAAAATAAATAAATAAATAAGACCAGTAGGATATTAGAAATGAAAAAAAGAATTATTAGCAATAGATTATTTATATTCCAAACAACAGAGACCATAGATAAAGGAGACCGGAAACTCAGAGCCTTGGGATTTTTAATCTCTCTCCGTATATCTCTGAATTTGGTTTCTTTCTCTTTTTTCATTATCTGAGTACCCAGGTGCTGTGAAAAATATGAAGATGACCTGTTAGAACCCGCAAGTTGAATTTTCCAGGCTGGTTCCAATTTTAAATAATTACGTATTGTATCAAAACCGTAAATTTGTTACCTAAAGTCATTGAATATTTATCTTTTCATAATCCTTTTCCTATAACCATTCACAATTTTTAATATGATTTATGAGGTTTAGCCTGGGTCTTTGGTTCAGGAAACACAGCCACTGTATTGGGGACAGTCCTGATCCAGGGCATTTGTGGACTGTTGGAAGAGCTGGCTGTAGTTTCCGATTCAAGTTGGGTGAGCTTTGAAGAAGCAATTTCTTCTTTGGGCTCAGAAGGCTCCAACAAACTACCTTGCAGAGGAATAAAAAAGAGATTCAAACATTTACTGAACTAAAGCAAACAGCTCCCATTTACAGACTGTTGCACAGCAGAGGCAGGCTATTACCGACAAGGTACAGTGGGGAAATGACTTGCCCAAAGTCATCCAGCTTGAAGAGCATCAACAACCAACTTGAAAGGCAATGCCCGTCTTCCTCCAAAACCTGTGTTCTTTCCTCAATGCCCTGGTCTCAGATCATGTGCTGGGAAGAGATCTGTGAAGAACTAGGAAGATGTTCCTAAATAAAGCAATGAATGGTCTCCCTGATCCTCCTGCTACTTCCCTCCAGCACAGCCACCCCATGGTCTGCAAACCCCTCACCTCCTATCTTATCAGCTCCCAGGACAGAGCGTCTCAACATCAAAATTAGTTCCTTAAAGGAAGCTTTAAAAAAATGTCCGACGGGCTTCCCTGGTGGCGCAGTGGTTGAGAGTCCGCCTGCCGATGCAGGTGACCCGGGTTCGTGCCCCGGTCCAGGAAGATCCTACATGCCGCTCAGCCATGGCCGCTGAGCCTGTGTGTCCGGAGCCTGTGCTCCGCAACAGGAGAGGCCACAACAGTGAGAGGCCCGAGTACCGCACACACACAAAAAAGACATGCCCAGAATAAAAAAGCCAAATTCTGAAGTTATCCCACTGTCACTTGAATCTTTGTCTTTTCCTATCTGTTCTGATAAACTTGGCAAGATCAACAAAGGACTTTTTGTGTTGAGACTAGAGGCTTCACTTAGTACTTGGTTCTCAGATGCCTCTCCTTTAGGTTTATCATTATTCTCTTTTAGCTTTCCAAAACTAAAAGTTGGGGGTAGGCTGGAGGTAGGGGATGGAGGGACATGATACAAAACCCTGCCTCTTATCTAAAAAAGATCCCTAGCACATCCCAGGTTTACAATGTTTATACTCAAAGTGGCATGGGAGTAGGTAGGAGAATAGATACAACCTCTATACACAGAGGAATATACTACTGGATCTCACTAATCCCAGTGTCACTCTTTATCCTGCCTTCTATACCTTAAACCTAACTTCTCACATCTCCACTGTACCCACCCTATATATTTCAGAAACTCCAAATGATCCGAATGAAATATTTTTTTTTATTTTTTTTATTTATTTTTTTATTTTTTTCTGCGTACGCGGGCCTCTCACTGTTGTGGCCTCTCCCGTTGCGGAACACAGGCTCCGGACGCTCAGGCTCAGCGGCCATGGCTCAGGGCCCAGCCGCTCCGCGGCATGTGGGATCCTCCCGGACCGGGGCACGAACCCGTGTCCCCTGCATCGGCAGGCGAACTCTCAACCACTGCACCACCAGGGAAGCCCTGAAATACTTTTTAAAGACTGCTGTTGAAAGCACAATTTCCACATTAATTATGATTAACTGGCATCTTTTATAGAAATGGCATCTTGCTAAAAGTAACATGACAAATTACATGTTTTCCAGGATATTCAGTAACAAGATAGCCTAGTTCTATTATTATTAAAACTCTGAAAAGAAGCCAAGCTGCTGTGGCACTAGAATATATTGGTAGTTGGTTATTTTTTTAAAATAAACTTGTAAAAACTAAGATAATTAAGTTTTTACTCCATCAAAGAAAAAACATTTTGCAAAAATATTGTGACAGGGCTTCTCTGGTGGCACAGTGGTTGAGAATCTGCCTGCCAATGCAGGGGACATGGGTTCGAGCCCTGGTCCGGGAAGATCCCACATGCCGCGGAGCAACTAGGCCTGTGAGCCATAGCCGCTGAGCCTGCGCATCTGGAGCTTGTGCTCTGCAACAAGAGAGGCCACGATAGTGAGAGACCCGCGCACCATGATGAAGAGTGGCCTTGGCTTGCCGCAACTAGAGAAAGCCCTCGCACAGAAACGAAGACCCAACACAGCCAAAAATAAATAAATAAATAATAATAAAGAAAATAAAGGAATTCCTTAAAAAAAATATTTTGATAGTGTGAAACAACACAAACACAAATAAGCAACTGTGTACAAAATAATTTATTATAGCATTACATAGGTTGGCATTATTTTACAGTAAGTTTTTTTCTCTCAACAATTATGAATCTAAATATTAGCTCAGAGTGAAGGAAAACCATTTTAATTAATTGTTTCTCTAAATAAAATCTCCCCTTTTGAATTTATATTTGCCTTTAAAAGGAAGTATTAATGTTACAGACATTTATACAGTTCTGAAAGAAACATATTCAATGATTCTATTACTGTTTTCTGTACAAGATAGAACAAAAGCTACTACCCCCCCCAAAAAATATTGCTCAACAATACTATATTTTAATAGTTAAACTAGCTCATAGTTTAAATTCTCATTTTGCTGATATAAAAATGTATTTAATAGTCAATGCATGGCTATAAGAGTAAGAATATCTCATTGTAATTTGTATTTTACCCTATTATGCTCCCTTGAAGCCCTCATGTACAAACTACTTGGTAACGCAAAGCAATTTAGCCAAGAAAGCATAACTCTTGCCTGGGCGTCTTTGAGACTGATCTAGATACGCAACCAATTTACCAGTGAACTTCCATGATTAAGAGGCAAACAGATCCCCATATTCTGAATCATCAATATAAAACTGGAGTACCCCTGTTCAACAGAAAATAGCATTTTCACGGCTATTAAAAAGGAAAACGGTAAATCACACAAAAAGTAAGGTGGACAAAAGGTCAAACTGAAGTAAATTTTAAATAAATATCTGTCAAAAGGAGTTCCATATCACTTCTGACATATAGTTAACACTTTAATATTGATATGCTTTAATAAAAAGCAAACAAACAATAACAAAACAAACCAATAAGGGATCAAAACATAAGATTCTGAAACGAAACCCAGATCTAAAAAAAATAATACAGCAGAGCTGTATGCAACTTAGGTTAATTAAGAAATTATAGTTATGATACGAAGTGACAGCACCAATCACAATGCTGATAATTCCAAAGTTTAAGAAAGCTGTACAAGTATATAACAGGCAATTTTAAGAGCTTTTAATGTAAATTGGCATAGATGGATAAAGAATAAAATAAGCTTACAGCATACTCCATTTAAAAATTCTATCCAATACAGTTGATCTTTGAACAAAAGCAAGAGTTAGGTGCACTGACCCTCCCTCCAAGCAGTCAAAAATCCACACTTAACATACAAGTGGCCCTCTGTATAAGCAGTCCTTCCCTATCTGAGGTTCTGCACCCCTGGATTCAACCAACTGAATATCGCATAGTACTGTAGTATCTCCTATTGAAAAAATCCACATATAAGTGGACCCTCGAAATTCAAACGCATGTTGTTCAAGGGTCAACTGTACTTCATTTCATATCTATGTTAACATACAAGCTGGAAAAGAAACCCTGATCTGAATTCAACTTTGAGTTTTACAGAAGTCAACTTTCTACGGGATTTCAAATTTCACTTGCCAAGACATCACAGTTAGCTGTGTGGTTTAGAGCTGCGCTATGACCGCCGACTTCGCTCCCAGCAGGCAGGAAAGCAGAAGTAAAAGGAAGCAGGTTATGACAGGCCATCCTGTATTCTTCATACTGAGAATTACAGTTCCCAAAGCTGCCATCAAGCAGTGCCTCAGAAACCTTTATTAAAGTCTATTTAAACAAGGGAAAAATAAAAATTATTTTTTAAAAAAACTCTGGTTAATAACTACTTTAATCAAAAGATGCAATTTGTTAATTAAGCAAGAGAAAACCAACAATGCCACACTCTAAAATAACTTCTTGCTATCTATAATAAGTAATCACCACAAAAAAAATAATATTTAAAAAATCAATTCTACAAAACCTTGAAAAAGCAATAAGGAACTTGCCTGCTGGTGCAGTGGTTAAGAATCCACCTGCCAATGCAGGGGACACAGGTTTGATCCCTGGTCCGGGAAGATCCCACATGCTGCAGAGCAACTAAGCCCATGCACCACAACTACTGAGCCCAAGCACCACAACTACTGAAGCCTGCGTGCTCTAGGGCCCATGCTCCGCAACAAGAGAAGCCACTGCAATGAGAAGCCTGCACACCACAATGAAGAGCAGCCCGCGCCCAGCAATGAAGACCCAACAGTCAAAAAAAAAAAAAAAAAAGGGGGGGGAGGGTGATAGAATTCTAATACTTAAAAAAAGTGAGTCTCTGAAACTGTGACCACTGAAAGTGTCCTTTATTAATAACAATAGTTCCCATTTACTGAGTGCTTATTATATGCCAAGCACTTCACAGTTTACTATTTCAGTTAACACCAACTCTGAGATAGACAGTATTTTCATCCTCACTTTATAAATGAGGAAAAGGAAGCTAAGAAAGGTAACTTGCCTAACATGACACAGCTCATAATTGGTAGAAGAGCTGAGATCCAAATCTACACATAACTCTGAAGGGCCACTCAAGAATTATGTTGTAAAGATATGTTCTGTTAGATCACTCAGTATCCACAATCTCTGGGAATCAGTGTGTGAAAACTCTTACCTTTACATTTTTATCTTTTATGGTTTCATCCAGTCTAGTGGCAATAGCAATTGCTTTCTCTTGCCTTGACTTGTCCAGAAAATACATCATTTTAGCACCTGAAATACCAAGACATTACAAAATGAGTGCATTCCTATGTCTTACATTTGAGTTGATTTATACTTATCAGTGACTTAAAACATGGTTCCAGAGACTTCCCTGGTGGCACAGTGGTTAAGAATCCACCTGCCAATGCAGGGGAGACGGGTTCGATCTCTGGTCGGGGAAGATCCCACATGCCGCGGAGCAACTAAGCCTGTGCGTCACAACTACCGAGCCTGCGCTCTAGAGCCCACGAGCCACAACTACTGAGCCCACGTGCCACAACTACTGAAGCCCGCACACCTAGAGCCCGTACTCCACAACAAGAGAAGCCACCGCAATGAGAAGCCCGTGCACTGCAACGAAGAGTAGCCCCCGCTCGCCGCAACTAGAGAAAGCCCACGCGCAGCAGTGAAGACCCAACACAGCAAAAATAAATAAATTAATTAATTTTTTTAAAAAAGAGAGCAGTGTGACAGACGGACAACAGGAAAATGTTTGCATATTCACGAAGAAAATAATTTTTAAAGCTGTTTTAAAGTAAAATCCAGTTTATATTCCCCCTATAAATTACATGGTCCATGTTCTATGCTCATTTTTCTATTGGGCTTTTATTAATTTATATTTCTATTGTTAATTTATAAGAGTAGTATGTATATTATCAGCTTTTAATTAGTTACATATCTAATGTATTTTTCCCACTTGGCCTTCTGACTTTATGGCTTTTTTTTTTTAATGTGGCAAAAATTATCTTTTCCTTAGAATTTCATATGATGTTTAGAAAGGCATGTCCCATTATTATAATAAAGAAATGTCTCCCTCCATTATTCTGTGTTCTTGAAGAGAAATTCTTATTTGCCCTTACTACCAAGAAGTGCTGCAGTTTTTCACAGGAATTAACTTTTTTTCCATAGATATCACAACCAAGCGGTATCCCTTTACAACAAGAAAGCTCAGGTTAAAATATTTAAAGTAGGAGCATAGTTAATTATATTATGTACTCCATTCATCTTGTCCCCAACTGCTTTTCCGCAATCTTTTTCCAGCTTCCATTTTGCCATCTTGTCATTTTATGAATTTGTATATGCTGCCTAAAATCCTTCCTGTAACAAGACAGGATACAGTAAATCCTCAAAACACAAAATACGGGGACTTCCCTGGCGGTCCAGTGGTTAAGACTCCACGCTTCCACTGCAGGGGGCGCGGGGAACTAAGATCCCACATGCATGCCATGAGGTGCGGCCAAAAAGTGAAAAAGAAAACAAACAAACCCACAAACACAAAATGCATACAGTAATAAAAAATACAAGAAAAAATAAGTGTCACATAACCTCAACATCCAAAGTCAACCATTAAAGCTTTGATGCTTCTTTTCAGCTTTTATGCCATGTGTATTTTTACATAGCTGAGATTATATGTTAATTCTGCATATATATTACAAAAGTACCCCTGTTATTACAAATCTTTTGAATAAATATTACTTTATATGACTACCTGTCATTTTATATGAACCTACCTACTACTGTTTTCCCTATTACTGGACATCATTAAATATGTTTCCAGTCTTTTCCCCATCCTTACACAGAGCATTCCAGTTAATATCTTTGCCCTTAAAGCTCTTTCTTTGCTTTGGATTATTTCTTTAAAATTATTTACACAAATATGTGTGACTACAGCAAAAGGCACAGTTGTAATGAAGCTCTTGGTAAGAATGACAAATTGTTTTCCTACATGGCCAGGGCAATTCACACCTGCAGCAGTAAAATACAAGAGTGCTTATATACCACATCTTTCCCATACTTTAGTCTCCTTTTCCCACACAAAAATAATCTTTCCTTTTAGGTGGTAGGTTAGGTTGTTTATTTGAGACTTTTCTTGTTTCTTTTGAGGAAGGCCTGTATCACTATGAACTTCCCTCTAAGAACTAAGCTTTTGCTGCATCCCACAGATTTTGTATGGTTGTGTTTAAAAATAATCTTTCCTAATTTGAAAGATCAAAATGGTATTGTGTTCATTTCTTTTTCTCTGATAGTTAGTGAGGTTGATAATCTTTCCAAACTTTTCTTTTTTCGTCACATTCTAACTTTTTCCCATAAACATTTTAACCCTGGGAACTAAATACGAACCTGAAAGTAGATGCTGAAGAGAGGTAGCATTATGTTTGAGAAAATCCTCATTAAAACTTTCCAAATCCTTGTTAACAAATATTTTCTGCATTTCTTGAGACAGAACTTTGCTCACAACGTCTGGAAGATTACTATGATTAGACACTATAAAAAGAGAACATGTGAAGTTTATAAAATTTTTGGTCTGTACTTTGAAACAAAATCAATTGAAATACATTTATATTTATTATTAAACTTGATATATTTTACATAATAAAAATAGTATTATTCCTTTGGAATATAAATACATTCTAGCTTAAAATGCACTAATTTCTAACATATCTTTGCTAGCATGTTCATTTTATAGATAAATCTCCATTTAAATACTATAAACATTATACTTTTTTTGCTTTACATTGTTACAAATCTCTTTAATGTCCAGCTTAATGGAAGACAGCTGAACTGTTATATTTACTTTTACATAAATATTACCTTTTTTATACTTACCAGATTTAGAAAATTTAATTAAACATTCATGTAACCATGGGTTATTCCTGTTGATGGCAAAAGCTCGTTTGACAGACTGCAGCATTAACAGAAACTTTCCTATGTCAGAAAAAATTACAAAAGTAACAGCATCAATATTTATGCTCACTTTTATCATTTTAGCCTCACTTAAAATCCAGTAACAAAGTGTTACCTTTCCTGTAACATTCAAAAGCAAAATTCAAAGCTGCCTTTGGTTATCAAAGATATTATTTTCTAAAGAAATGCTTGAAAAATCATGAAGGATTGATTCAGGTAAACAACTTGTATGACTATTCAAATTATTCATTTGATCATAATATTCTAATTTATTACTCAGTAAAGTTTTGAGCAGCAAAGGAAAAAGGAATTAAGAGCCTTTGTGGAAGGCTGAAATGAAACTCTAAGAAACAAAAATAGATCTAATTCACAAAGATTCTATTGAATATGGCCACCAATAAAATCAAGGATTAAAATCTGAATTCAAACTATTACCTTTTCTAAAATATATTTCAAATGCTAATAGATGAGTGTCAATGTTATCAGCAACAAGGTTCTTAAGAGGTATAAGAAACTTGATAGCTTCTTCTAATGGATTTTCTATCTATTTTGAAACAGAAAGAAAAATTATTGTATTTAAAAAGCAGTTACACAAGTCAAATTTCCCCCAAAATTTTATATTAATACATAGCTGAAGTAATTTAGACAGTTCTCTTCATATAACCAAGTAAGCAAGAAAAAATTTTAAAACTATCAACTATAAACAAATAGTCAATACTTTTCAAAAACAGAAATAGTTCTATTGCTTTTCTGATTATAAAATCAAGATAATTTTATAAAAATCAAAAAAAATACAGGAAATTATTCCACAGACTTGATGAAATGGTACTACAAGTACCATTATACTACAAGTACCATTATGCTACCAAGCCCCTTAGTGAATAAACCAGAAAGCTATTTCCCTAAATAGGAAATATTTCCCTAAATCTGGTTCCTAAGTAACTATTAACACTTTGAGAAAATCCTGGAGATAAGATGCTATTCTCTTTGCAGCTAAAACATTATCTAGCAAGGTATATGAAATGCTTCCATATTTAATTGTATTGCTGCTCTAACAAATTACCAAAAATTTACTGTATTAACACAAACTTATTATCCTGTAGTTCTGTAGGTTAAAAGTCCAACATGGGTCTCACTGGGCTTAAAATCAAAGTGTCAACAGGACTGCATTTCCTTTTGGAGGCTTTAAGGGAGAGTATGTTTCAATGCCTTTTTCCAGCTTCTCAAGGATGCCCACACCCTCTGGCTTGTGGCTCCCACCCCACCCCCTTCAAAGCAACAACAGAGGATTGAGTCCTTTTCCCACCACTCAGCCCTCCTCTCCTGCTTCCCTCCCCCACGTTTAAGGCCCCTGGTGATTAATTACATTGGGCTCTTAGCTGGATAATCTAGGCTACTCTCCCTATTTAAAGGCCAGCTAAGTTCAACCTTAAATTCCATCTGCCACCTTAATTCCCTTTGCCATGAAATATAACATGTTCACAGTTTCCAGGGATTAGAACACAGACACCTTTGGAGGGCCATTATTCTGCCTACCACAACTACAATTCTATCTATAATTTGCATTAGCCAAAATGTGCATATTATTACTCAAAAACAATTGATGACTATCATAATGATCTTGGCTAATACTACAAATAGCTTCTGATTTACAGATTTAAATAAATTATGTTTACGGTCAGAACAGAACGAAATAACATAAATTTTACCAAGTAAAGACAGTAAGTTCATCTCACCCTTTCTAATTTTTCAGGTATAAGTTCTTCTCTGAGACCACTGGTTTCTTCTTCTTCTTCATCCCGTTTTTTCTTTTGATTTTTTTGTTGACGTTCCCTTTCCACATGCTTTTTCTCTTCTTCTAATTTAGCCTTTTTTTGAGCTCTTCTCTGCTTGCTAAGCATTTTCTTCAATTCTTTGGCTGACAGGTTTTCTATAAATATCCAAATGAATGAAAATTCTGAGTCAATGTTTCCAATTTCCTCATATTCTTATTCAATACATACTATTAGTATAGTTTTTTGGGGGGCAACTATATAGAAGTTTTTAGAAAGTGTACTCCTAATGACTAGCTCAAACCTGGCACACAAAATGCAATAGCAAATGCTGCATCAACTAAAATTAACCAATTCTAGCCTGGTTCTGCTTCCTACACAATACATGGGTTTAGGCAAATCATCTTCTCTCAGGCTCAAGTCCCAAACTGTATAAAGTGGGGCTGATGACTATCCTCTTGGAATATGAATATATCAAGGATAAGTGCACATAAACACCCGTGATCTGATCAGAAATTTGCCTCCATGCTATTTCTCAAATATTCTTAGATATTAACATTTTAGTGAATAAAAGGCTCTATACAGATATTCTCATTGGTATTATTATTTTCAATCAAGTAGGTATTCGAAGTTGTACAAATATATATTTTTTCCCCTAAAAAGCTCAAAACTATCTTCAATTCCTATTTAAGAAAAAAAAAAAAAAAACAGCCCATAAACATTTCTATTTTTCCTGAATGGGCCCTACCAACGATAAAAATTAGAATGACTACAGGTCATTCCATTAGGGTAATTTAGAAGCATCAGTTACAGGACATCATCCTGTCGACTTTTTCTAAGTCTTCCCCCCACTTTTTTGGGTATTATCAGTTATCTAATGTTGTCTTCACATCCATCTGATAATATACTTTTTCATCGTTATGTTAATGATGTTCTGAAATTTTGTGTTCTTTTCAAATCTCTTTAAGCAAGTCCCTTTTCAGTTACCTGAATTTATTTCTTGTTGTTTGCTTTCATTGGTCAAGGGATTATCATACAATTTCAAATATATTTCAATAGCTGATCTAGCGGCCTTGAAATAGAAGGCATGTCTCCTGAGTATATCTTCTAATCTCAAAAGGTCAACGTAGGCACGAAGGGTCATCTTTCTCATGCAATAAGTATGGAAGTCAAATTGATCGTCGGTTATCTCAAAAAAATGCTTAAAAACAAAACCACAAAATTATCCCTTACGTTTATGTCAATAATGTCTACTTTTGAAAAGAAAATCATAAAAAGCCCGAAAGATAATGTAAGCAGTCACAATTTCACTTAGTTGCCCTCTCCAGTGTTTAACATATGAAGGACCTCAAGGTGTTCTTTGCATTAAACTTAAGTTTCTCTTCCTATGATCCATGCCCATTCTCTATACATTATGTTTTATTATGATACTCAATTTCTATGAAATAAGTCAGATGAAGGGAATTCCCTGTTGGTCCAGTTGTTAGAACTCAGCGCTTTCACTGCCAGTCCCGAATTCAACCCTGGTCAGGGAACTAAAGTCAGATGATCAGGTTATTTTTTAAACCTGGAAATTACAACATACTGATATTTTCGTTTTAATGAAATACTTCTCCTCAGTATTCCCCCCAAAATCAGCAACGCAGAGTTAAACTGAGCTGAACGGAGACTAAATATATATAGGTTCACACTGAATGTCTACAAATTAGATGGTTCTACTCAACCAAGAGCTCTTCAAGGACAAGCCTATCATATCCATCCCCACTACCTGGCACAGGGCCTAGCACAGTAGACATTCAATAAGCACAATATCTGCCAACTCAGGAGAGAAGCTGCTTATCATTCGTGTGACTTGTTAATTTCCTAGAGCCTCAATTATTTAACCTAAGTTAGGAATAAAGAAATATCAATATATACAGCTAATTTCATAAGGTTGCTAAGGGATCAAATAATTATTTTAAAGTTCATTCTGAACAGCAAACTGCTTTACAAAGGCAGAACATTATGGTTTTCTCTCACTCATTAAACTCCCATTTATCTACTTACATTCCATTTTAGCAAAAGTTCTTAATCTGGAGTCTACTTACAAACAAGCATAATAACATTTTCCTAAGGAGAGAGCTTGAGGCTTTCATCCAATTCTCAAAGGGTCCGTGGCCCAAAAAGGGTTAAGAACTAATCCCCTACACGGAAAAAAGACAACTAACCCTCTGACAAAACAATTTATACTTTTATTTTCTTCCCTACATGCATCTCTACCTCCATCTTCTTTCTTTTCCCCTATTTTAACTTCGCCAAAAATATATAGGAAAATGAATGATTCACTACACAAACACAGATCAAACTCTGCTACTACTTCATTTTCCCTCTGTCCTGGAGGCCTAGTAACTCACTGTGCAGAGAACACATTAGTAATTGTCCATATCATTTGATAATTTTAGTTATCTTGGTAATTAGAAATACACTATACACAGAATTACTGTAAGTACCTGAGACTTTAAGGGAAGAATACTAAGATAAAAAGAATAAAAGTATACATTGTGAAGGAAAGAAATGGGGAAGAAAAAAAATGAACATTTTAAATTAGTTTATATTTCCTAGTTCAAGAATCATGCTTTAATGTTATATTTGAAAGTTGCATTCCTCCCATTAATAAGACAAATAATAACATAAACTTTTTTTAAATCAAGGAATTACATAGTTGTTCACGGCTAATATAAATCAAGTTATATCTAGCACTATAATATCTTAAAATTCAATACAACTGACTGAGGACAAATGGCAGTGCCCAAGATCATGGCACACATAATGAGATGAAAGCATCTGAGAGATTACAGGAACTTTTTTTAAGGGTGAGAAACATTTATGTGTAAAAAGGCAGACACAAGTTTCAAGAGATATTCCTATAGCATTAGTAGACGTAGATTTAAGTCAAGTCTTAGAGGGAGCCATATGGAACCACAAACATTTAAGCCGCCTCTGTATCAGTAACAGCCCATAGGCCGCCTCTCTCCAGTTAATGTCTTCCATAAATAGGGTAACCAACTTAATCCCAGTTTGTCTGAGGCCTTCTCAGTTTTTCCACTGAAAGCCTGTGTCTCAGGAACCTGCTCAGGAATGGCATATTCCTACTTAAGAACAATTAAATAATCCTAGGTTGATTTTCTTTTTTAACTTTAATTTTGGAATAATTATAGGTAAAGGAAGTTGCAAAGATAGTGCAGAGATGTCCCATATACTCTTCCCTCAGTTTCCCCACAAGGTTATATCCTATAGTAACTATCAAAACAAAAACCTGACATTGGCTTAATGTGTGTGTATAGTTCCATGTGATTTTATCGTGTGTAGATTTGTGTAACCACCACCACAATCAAGATAAAGAACTAGTCCATTACCACAAAGATCTCCCTAGAACTACCCTGGGGTGATGTTTAAGTCTCCAAATTTATAAAACATAAAAATATACTAGATAACAAAAACAGGCAAATAGGTAAAGTTACCTTCCCTGCACTTCAGCCAAACATGAACATGATATGGTCACTTAGGTCACGCAGAAATTAGGCACCCTAATTTTAACATACAGCCTATGCCCTTAACTCACTTTCCCCCTCATCATGAACACTAGTTCTCTCTTTTGGGGGTGAGGGAAAATGCGGCGGGAATGCTGACAGGAATTGCTTAAGTTGTCAAAATTAGGCTTGTATCGAAGTAAGACAAGTCATCAAAAAATTAAGAAATGCTATTCACAGCTTAAAAGTATGGTTTTCTTTAGGAATTTCCTATTAGGCCTTCTCTTCTGACCCAGATTCTCCCACCCAGTACTTCTCAGAGTTGCTGCAGGAGACTAATAGGAGCTCATACATGGAAAGGCTACAAAAATCTCTGGACTTAAGAAATAATAATAACTAGACCAACTAGGGCAATAAGCAACTCTATTTTCTTTATAGAAAATCAGTTGTTATAAAAGCATGTGTCAGGACTTCCCTGGTGGCACAGTGGTTAGGAATCCACCGGCCAATGCAAGGAACATGACTGACTTCGATCTCCGGTCTGGGAAGATCCCACATGCCATGGAGCAACTAAGCCTGTGCGCCACAAGTACTGAGCCTGTGCTCTAGAGCCTGTGAGCCACAGCTACTGAGCCCACGCACCACAACTACTGAAGCCTGCGTGCCTAAAGCCTGTGCTCTGCAACAAGAGAAGACACCGCAATGAGAAGCCCACACATGGCAAACAAGAGTAGCCCCCATTCGCCACAATTAGAGAAAGTCCGCGTGGAGCAACGAAGACCCAATGCAGCCAAAAATAAATTAATTAAAATAAATAAATTTTTTAAAATAAATAAAAGCACATGTCAATTTGATAAAGATTAAGATGCACTAGAAGATAAATTTATGAACTTCCTATGGTTTTGATCTATCAGAAATCTTAGATCTTATCAAAAAGTTTTAGAAATATACATTGTTCCTATTTCAGATATAAATCAATACACTAAAATAATGAGAAACTAATCACCTGAAAAAAAAAGGAAAAGAAAGCTCAACTCTTGAAAGATAAAATAGTTAAAAATATTATTATGAACACAAGTTTACAGCCAATACTTTGAAGGTGGTCATTTTGTCTTGTCTTTAATAAAACAAGTTCTAAACATCAGATTGGGTCGGACTACATAATCTTTATATATAATCCTAAAATCCTATAAGTGGGGCAAGATGAAGGCAGAAGAGGTACTACAGTGGGCCATTCTAGAAATCTAATGTTTCAAATCCAATTAGTAAGAGCATACAGCAGTATGTCCTAAGCTGAAACTGCCTTCAGTGAAAGAACTCTTGAATGAATTCTTGAAGGGAGAAGGACTTAGCCCTTCTTGGAACTTATTTCTCTATTCAATGACCTTCTATTTAGAAGGTCAACTGCGAAATTTTATATCTGAAAGGTGCTCATTTCTTTACTAAAATAGTTAAAACCTAGGCACAAAAGTAACTCAAACAGATACCTATTATATCTTTGATTTCTGTAATTACTTGTAAATCCTTACAATTATATCAAGAATTTTCTTTTAGATTATATTAATTTTATTAGAAATTAATTTCAGAAGCATTAATCAGCAAACATTTAATCACCCTATTTGTACTATACACTAATGTTTTTACACATAACCACTAGAAGAGCTAAGTCTTATAATATTTACTTTTTAGTATAAATCATTCACCATAAAGACTAGCTTACAAGTGGAATATGAAGGACCTTTTCTTACTTATCTGCTTCTGGTTATATTTTCAAGCACCAACAGCAAACCCTGAAGACACTTTGTAAAGTTTCTAGCAATAACAGTTATATAACATGACCAGAGGGTGACGATTTCTACCATGTTTTCATCTCTGATAACCAATGGTTTCCTCTAATTTTTTTTCCTTCAAAAATGCTTTCTACCAGTCAAAACATATTTCTTGAACTGGAAGTACAGCTGACCCTTGAACACCACCACGTGGGCCCACCAATATGTGAATTGTTTTCAACAGTAAATACTACAGGACTACACAATCCACGGTTGGCTGCATCCACGGATACAGAACCACGGATACGCAGGCACCCCACATACGAAGAGGCAACGAGAAGGCACAGAGGGATTCTCAACCTCACACAGCACTGGCACCCCAACGCCCACTCTGGTCAAGGGTTCAACTGCAGTAGTTCAAAATCACTGAAAACTCAGGGGAATGAAACTTAGTAATGGAATAGCTAGCAATCATAGTCTAACAATCTTCAAAAAATATTAAAAAGAGTAAAGTAGTACAGTTACTAATGTTAGGAGGAATGGGACTAGAGCTGGAAAAGTTCAGGATGACCCCCAGGTGTTCAAATTTGACTTTCACAGAAAATCTGATAAATTTCTAATTATGGTCTCGCTGGAATTACTGGTCCATACGTGCCGAGTAGGCTGTTCACTCAGGAAACAATCTACCGCTCCCTGAGAATGTCCTGGTTAATAAAAATGTCTTTCCTTAGTAACAAGCAGAATGCTTTTAGAGTGACCATCGTCTAGGAGTGTCGAAGCAAGCTAGTGATCTAGGTTTTGTCACAGAATAAGAGCCTGATTTAAACTTAGAATGCTTGGATACTGCCTGAAAATATCATCCAAAGGCTTTATATTTTCCAAGAAGATGAGACGGATTTTCCCCAGCAATCCAGCCATCAAGCCCAGGCTTAAAAAGGAAAAAAACAAAACAAAACAAAGCAAAGCAAAAACTAAGCTATTTCTAAAAGGGCTCAGGTAGAATCCTAGTTCCAGTTCCCAACCAAAGCCACCCCCTAAGATTTAGCCTTCCTTTTGGGCAACCTCAGAAGTTTCACGTGGGAAAAAGGCCAAAGTGACTGCCAGAGTGCAGACATCAGGCTCACCTGACTACGACGCCTGTGGCTCTATACTGCGTCAGCTTGGGACAGTGCTGCAGAGTGACCCCCAGCTGAGGGCTGCTGAGGGCTGCCTCAGGGGTGCATTTGTGGCTCTTTTCCTCCTGTGGTCCATTTGGAAGGAGAGTGCTTCAGAGATGACAAAGAACAGGAAAACAAAAATTCACACACAAGGAAAAGAAAAGTCCCCTTACTAAGGCACATCACACACATAATCCTAGCAAGTAATAAAATAAGCTTGCAAACCAGCCACACATTGTGTACAAAGTGCTGAATGTGAGAACAAATATCCTGGGAAGACAAACTGGAGAGAGGCTGACTATAGAGCAGATCCTGACATAAAGAGGAGAGAGGTGGCCATCAGCTTGTACACCTTTCTAGGCTAGAGGTGAAAATCAATAATGGCCCGATTAGGGAACAGGAGTTTTGAGTATATGTTAATCATAGCAACAATAACTTACTAATCTTTTCCTTCTTCCTTCAGGCAAAAGTATGCAGACATGTCGAAATCATAACCATTTGAGGATCAAAAGAAAGCAATCATTTATTCACAACTTCTGAATGTCTGAAAGGCTAAAGATCAAGAATTTTTTCACAATGAAGTTTCCAAAGTAGTTATAAGAGGTAGATGATCCCATGCAGAGATCTACCTGCTTTTTTGGTCACCTTACAGGAGAAAAATAAAGCCAAAACTCTATTAACTTACCCTTTCTACTTCGTGGCATTTTTTCAAAGCATCCCCATATCTTCCCAAACGCTGATAAGCTGAAATGCATTCTGTTTGAAACCACATACATTGCATTTCGTTTAGATTTTCCATGGCAGATGTTCCTTCCTGAAATGGAAGCAGTCATAAATAAAGGAAGGAAACAAATAGAAGAGATCCTACAAATCCCATTTTCTCTTTTACAACTATGTCTACAAGGATTATTACGACAATAAATAGTATTAACAAATTGTATAACAAATATATCAATGTGCTTCCAAAAGGCTCCTATCAACTTAAAATCACATGTCTTATTTTCCAGCTCTGTTGAGATATTCAACAACCTACATAGAAAAGACTGCAGATTACTGAAGCTAAGTTTTAAACACCAAAGCTTTTACTCAATCTATTTAAGACAGTAATCCTAAGAAGCACTGCCTATCTTTTGTCTATTAAGCAAAAGCTACTTAATCTTTCCTTGCCAACTTAGGATCACTACTATTTACAACATCATTTTCAAATTGCTTACTAGTAGTTCCAAGCCTGCTTTTCAGTTTCCCAAGTCTCCTCCCTCCATGTCAGGCTATCAGTTGTCACTTCCTTTGTACCCATGTGTCTGCTTCTAACAGCATGCCAACTCTTTGCAGTGGGCTGACAAAACCAAATAATGGAATTTATTAAGAATATTTGTGGGGCTTCCCTGGTGGCGCAGTGGTTGAGAGTCCGCCTGCTGATGCAGGGGACATGAGTTCGTGCCCAGGTCTGGGAACATCCCACATGCCGCGGAGCGGCTGGGCCTGTGAGCCATGGCCGCTGAGCCTGCACGTCCAGAGCCTGTGCTCCGCAACGGGAGAGGCCGCAACAGTGAGAGGCCCGCATACCGCAAAAAAAAAAAAAAGAATATTTGTTAACTCAGGCTCAGTGTGTATTCTAGAAGAGTGTAAGACATAGAGTACCTAGTTTCAGTGCAGGGGCACTGGAGCTTTGTCACAATTTAGAACAGTTATTTAAAATATACTTTATGTGACCCCAGTAAAGACAGTAAAAATATGGGTACATTTATATAAGTTTAATATTCACTTCTCTTTCACACCCATTGTGAGTTATCAGTTCAATTTTCAGAATTCAAGTATAAAAACTAGTTATCTCTGGGTAAAGGAAATTATGGTGGTATTTTATGTCATCTTTAGGGCTGCATATATATTCCATTTTTTGATGACTACATATGTTTATAAGAAATCTACATCATTTTTCATTTCAAAACTTTACTAACTAGAACTTTCCAACTTGCCTCAGCAACTCTACAAACATTCTAAACTGTGAAAAATCTGCAAGACGGAAATATGAGCACTGTACTCACTTATTACCAAGCAGATATAAACTGATTATCAGAGTCATTAGCAATTCTCCTCCCCCAGTTCACTGTTATCCACCACACGTTAGGGACACGCCTGGCCAGTGAAGCAGTATGGATACACTAACAGGCTCTCCACACGGCACAGCAACTTGTCAAGAGTGGATGATCAGACATGATTACGAGGAGCAAGCTGAGCCCCCAACTTTGAGGACTACTCTCCTCGAACAGCCAACCTTTCCCCTTCTTTCTTCCCCTTCATTCTTCTGGGCCTTTTCAGACATATCCGAGTTGGCTGTGTGGGTGTTTTCTGTTTTTTATTTTTTTTAAACCACTGAATTTATTTAACTTAAGAAGTTTTATATACTCATTTCTAATTGTACTTTATTTCTAATCTAGCGTGGCCTTCCAGGTGGTACTTTTCTCTACAAGCATCACTGCTTTTACATCTACTCTTGGACTTTCTTCTAATTTCTAATCTTCAAAATTGTGACACAGTGGAAAGGGCACTGAAGAGTTTGAGCCCCGGTACTACTGACTATGTGACCAAAGATGATTCAAGTAACCTCTTCAGAGCCTTAATTACCTTGCTGTAAAATGTCATGTGATTTTACATGGGATTAGGTGCTATATGAACATAAACAGTACTACTATTTTCCTAATTTTTTCTCTAATACCCATCATCCTTTTTTTATTGATATAGCTAATGTACAATAATTTGTTATAGGTGTATAACAGTAATTCACAATTTTTAAAGGTTATACTCCATTTATACAGTTATAAAATATTAGCTACATTCCCTGTGTTGTACAATATATTCTTGTAGCTTATTTATTCTATACACAATAGTTTGTATCTCTTAATCCCTTACCCCCATCTTGCCCCTGTCCCCTTCTTTCCCGGCCCACTGGTAACCATTAATTTGTTCTCTATATCTGAGAGTCTGTTTCCTCTTTGTTATATTCGCTAGCTCTATTTTTTAGATTCCATATATAAGTGGTATCATACAGTATTTGTGTTTCTGTCTGACTTACTTCACTTAGCATAATACCCTCCAAGTCCATCCATGTTGTTGCAAATGGCAAAATTTCATTCTTTCTTATGGCTGAGTAGTATTCCATTGTATATACATATATACTGCATCTGCTTTGCCCATTCTTCTGTTGATGGACACTGGTTGCTTCCATATATTGGCAACTGTAAATAATGCTATGAACATTAGGGTGCATATATCTTTTCCAATCAGTGTTTTCATTTGTTTCTGGATTTATACCCAGGAGTGGAACTGCTGGGTCATATGGTATTTCTATTTTTTCTGAGAAACCTCCATACTGTTTTCCACACTGGCTGCACCAGTTTAGATTCCCACCAACAGTGTTCCCTTTTCTCCACATCCTCACCAACATTTATTTGTGGTCTCTTTGAGGTCAGCCATTATGACAGGTGTGAGGTGACACCTGACTGTGGTTTTAATTTGCGTTTCTCTGATGATTAACAACATTGAGCATCTCTTCATATGCCTGCTGGCCATCTGTACGTCTTCTTTGGAAAATGTCTATTCAAGTCTTCTGCCCATTTTTTCATCATGTTGTTTGTTTTTCTGACGTTGAGTTGTATGAGCTGTTTATTTTGGATATTAACCCCTTATGAGTCACATCATTAGCAAATCTTTCTTCCCATTCAGTAGGTTGCTTTTTCATTTTGTCGATGGTCTCCTTTGCTGTGAAAAAGCTTTTAAGTCTAATTAGGTACCATTTGTTTATTTTTGCTTTTATTTCCTTTGCTTTAGGAAACAGATTCAAAAAAATTGCTACGATTTATGTCAAAGAGTGCTCTGCCTATGTTTTCTTCTAGGAGTTTTATGGTTTCCAGTCTTACATTTAGATCTTCAATCCATCTTGAGTTTATTTTTGTATACGGTGTTAGAGAATGTTCCAATTTCATTCTTTTACATGTAGTTGTCCAGTTTCCCCAGCACTACTTACTGAAGAGACTGTCTTTTCTCCACTGTATATTATTGCCTCCTTTGTTGTAGATTAATTGACCGTAAGTGTGTGGGATTTCTTTCTGGGCTTTATTCTGTTCCACTGATCTATGTGTCTGTTTTTGTGCCAATACCATTCTGTTTTGATGACTGTAGCTTTGTAGTACAGTCTGAAGTCAGGGAGCTTGTTTTGGCTATTCAGGGTCTTTTGAGTTTCCATAAAAATTTTAAATTATCTGTTCTAGTTCTGTGAAAAAAATACCCTTGGTATTTTAATACCAAGGAACTGCACTGAATCTATAGATTGCCTTCAGTAGTATGGTCATTTTAACAATATTAATTCTTCCAATCCATGAACACAATATATCTTTCCATCTGTTTATGACCTCTTCAATTTCTTTCATCAGTGTCTTACAGTTTTCTGAGTACAAGTCTTTTACCTCCTTGGATAGGTTTATTCCTAAGTATTTTATTCTTTTTGATGTTATGGTAAATGGGATTGTTTCCTTAATTTCTCTTTCTGATAGTTTGTTGTTAGTGTATAGAAATGCAACAAATTTCTGTATATTAATTTTGTATCCAGCAACTCAATTCATTAATGGGCTTTAGCAGTTTTCTGGTGGTACACTTAGGATTTTCTATATATAGTTATCATGTCATCTGCAAACAGTTACAGTTTACTTTCTTTCTAAATTGGATTCCTTTTATTTCTTTTTCTTGTCTGATTGTTGTGGCTAGAACTTCCAATACTATGCTGAATAAAGGTGGCATCAGTGGGCATCCTTGTCTTGTTCCTGACCTTAGAGGAAATGCTTTCAGCTTTAGAAAGCATTCAGAAATGATTTAGAACATTACTGATGTTCTGTCTGGATGATCTGTCCATTGATATAAGTGGGGTATTAAAGTCCCCTACTATTACTGTGTTACTGTCATTTCTCCCTTTATGTCTATTAATATTTGCTTTATGTATTTAGGTGCTCCTATGTTGGGTACATGTATGTTTACGATTGTTATATCTTCTTCTTGGATTGACCCCTTGATCATTACCATCGTTCTTGCTAATACTCTGCACCACCACTACATCTGCCACTTTACAATTACTGTTGATCCTATGCCATATGAGTTTTAGAAATACTAGTTTGTATCCTACTACACAATTCTAAAACATGGGTTTTAAAGAGTCTACCTAGGGCTTCCCTGGTGGCGCAGTGGTTAAGAATCCACCTGCCAATGCAGGGGACATGGGTTTGATCCCTGGTTCAGGAAGATCCCACATGCCACTGAGCAACTAAGCCCATGCGCCACAACTACTGGGCCTGCGCTCTAGAGTCCGTGCGCCACAGCTACTAAAGCCCACGTGGCTAGAACCCGTTGCTCCACAACAAGAGAATCCACTGCAATGAGAAGCCCGCGCACTGCGACAAAGAGTAGCCCCTGCTCACCACAACCAGAGAAAGCCCACGTGCAGCAATGAAGACCCAACACAGCCAAAAATAAATTAAAAATTAAAAAAAAACAGCTCTTTTACGGTAAGAAACAACAAATGGTCCATAAGTAGTAGCTTTTAATGAAAAATTAAACCTATATGTGTACATGTACATCACATGCATAGACCATATGTTGTTTCTTTCTCATCATAAATATATACACAATACAGATATATGGTATACATATGTGAGATGTGTGTGCATGTGTGTGTTTGTGTGTGTATGAATGACATACCATTTGTCAATACCAAGTAATGTCAGTCTTAAATTTCTGGGTAATTTCATGGGTAAAAAATGATATATTGTTTTTTTTCCCTGATTATTAATGAAGGTATCTTTTGGCCATTCCATATTCTACTTCTGTGAACTAATTATTCATCTCCTTTGCCCATATTTGTATTGTCTCATCTTTTTCTTATTGAGTATTGTGTGTGTATGTGTATTTAATGTTTCTATGACATCATTCTTGCAAGTAGTTAAATTTTCACAATAAAACTTCAAGCTAGGGCTTCCCTGGTGGCGCAGCGGTTGAGAATCTGCCTGCTAACGCAGGGGACACCGATTCGAGCCCTGGTCCGGGAGGATCCCACATGCCGCGGAGCAGCTGGGCCCGTGAGCCACAACTACTGAGCCTGCGCTTTGCAACAAGAGGCCGCGATAGTGAGAGGTCCGCACACCGCGATGAAAGGTGGCCCCCGCTTGCCACAACTAGAGAGAGCCCTCGCACAGAAACGAAGACCCAACACAGCAAAAATAAAAATAAATAAAAAAGGCTGTGCTGAACTGTATGGAGGAGTTCAGGTTTTCTGAGCGTTAGCTGTCCTGGACTCCTTGTATGGTGCAAAAAAAAAAAAAAAAAAAAAAGTTCAAGCTATTCTGTGGCTTCTAAATTATAAGGGGTTTCCCTTAACATCCAGACACAACTAGACTCTAGTTAACATTTAAACAAGGTGGTACATTGGTGCTGTATCAGTGATACATTAACATCACAGAGCACAGTGGTAACTTATTTTCATCCTCAACAACTAACTTACAAATACCAGCACTAAAGCCCCCTACTTTGTATGTAATGCACTAGGAGATATAAATTATTTATTTTGAAGTATCTTAATTAAAACTTGGAAATCAAACTTGAAACATGGTTTTCTCATAATGCCTCTATGTTACATTCAATGTGTAACTATTTCAGCGAATTCTTTGGCTTTCTTTATAAATTCTTCTTATATGAGTTGGAAATATCTTCTCCAGTTCTATGGTTTGCCTTGTCATTTTGCTTATAATTATTTTTTGCTATACATTATCTTTAATTTTGATATAATCAAGTGTATCAATTTTACTCTTGTACCTTTATGTGTTTGGTGTCTTAAGAAATGTTTCCTACCTTGAGCCCTAAAGATAAACTTCTATACTTTCTTCCAGAAGTGTGAAAGGTTTGCTTTTAGATCTTTAATCCACCTGTAACTGATCTGTGTGCAGTGTAAGATAAGGATGTCATTTTATTTTTTTCAACACAAATAAATAATTATCCAAACAGTATCTTTTCATCTCTGATTTTTAAAGCACCTCTGATACATACCAAGTTTCCAAATATGTGTGAATAGTTTTCTATTCTGTTCCATTAGCCTCTTTATATTTTTAACCATAAACGTGTACTGTTTTTACAATATAACAGAAAGTCTGTGTAGAAAAGGATATGAAAGGATGGTGAAAGATGAAACAAAGGAATAAATGTTTAGCCTAACAATTTGAAAGAACTTAAATTCTTAATGTCACAGAGACCAGTAGTCCTCAGAAGTTAGTTCTACAGAGAAAGAACTCTATGAGCTATTACGAAGTTAAGACACTGTAACTGAGAAATTAAACAGCAGTCACAAATTACTAGTGAAACAAAAGAACAATAAATCAAATCTTGCATATGAGCACTGAAGTATGGCATAATGCTTATTTCTGTATAAAGGTATTTTGCTCCTGTTATTGCTTTTTAATCATCTCCCACCAGAAGCACACGCACATACATCAACCACAGTAAGAAAGCATACTTAGGATGTGAGCTAAACAAGATTAAAAAATAATAATAACAAAAGTGAATTCTTAGGAACTTCAGCAGTATACTTCACACATCACCACAGAACTTAACTTTAATTTTACTAACTCAGACAATTACACGCTATGTCCTACCCTTGTGAACTTGGAGCACATTTCCTCTGCTTCTTTTATCATATTTGCTCGAAGCATATACTTTGCACATTTGGAGTTGATGAATCTATCGGCTGTGTCTAAAGACTGAGCTTCATCCATCCACTTGGCAGCTTCTCTGAGATTACCTATATGCTTTAAGAAATGAAAGTATTAAAGAAATCACTGTTTATGATTAAGAGACTATGGGTACAATATAATGGAAAAAGTTCTTAAAGACAAATTAGAAATCTGTTACATTTCTGTCAAGTTTATCTAGAAGTCTTTAGATACATTACAATTCATATTTACTAAGAGCTGAATGAAACTATTCATACTGACTATACAACTATGTAACATAAAACTCCTTAGGATTATTAGAATATTAGGAATAGATTACCAGGGTGTCCTAAAAGTTATCTCTACACAGAAAGAACTCCAAGCGTTCTTAAAATGGCCAAATTCTTCAACTACTCAAAAAACATGACAAAGATTTTACCTTGTAAATTTTTGCTTTCATATAGAATAATTCTATTAGAGTTGGAGTACTAGCAATTGCAGCATTAATATAATCCAAAGCCAAAGAATACTGCCCAAGTTTATCAAAGTGCTGTGCCAGGAAATACTGAACCCAGAGTAGTGTCGTTGGGGGTTCTGTCTCCCCATTCTCTGCAATCAAACAAATATACATCATTACAGGGAATGAGGCAAAGTAGAGCAACTCACATACTTTCTTTCTCCCAATGCATACTGAAATTGACTATTACGATAAGCAGTACAAATCCAGCAAAAATGACCAAGTTCAACAGAAAGAGATATGACTTCATGTCGTAAAGTTCAAAAAGTAGCAGCCAAACAGAGAAACAAGATGCTGGTTTCATAGGCTTCTACCCATACCTCACTCCAAAGAAATAGTTTGGGGAAAAGAGGTAAATCAATCTAACTCTACGAATTCTCAGGCTGAGAGCATAAGGCAGCAGGTCCAGGAAAAGTCAAGGAAAATAGCTTGAAGAAAAGATGTCCCTAACTACCACTGCAAAATTTCCACAAAGGCAAGAATGGCCAGGGCTTACTTAGCATTGTAAGTAGGCCTCGACACTACATCAGGGAAACCCAAAATTGAAGGGTATTAGGAGGACACATTCCTGACAAGATGGTCACACAGAATCAGCGGAGCTCCATCTGGTTCCCCATTCTGTACACTCAAGCTACAGAAGAGTAGATAAAGAAATACCAAGCACTCAAAATGGATTTCGGAAGGGAAGACACACAGGTATAAAATGAGGTAGAAAGAGCAGAAAGGAGAATTTACTCATGCCACCTCAGAAAACACAGAAGGTCTCCTGGACTAGATGACCAAATGAAATGACAACAATGAAAACACACAGATTAGCATAAAATTAAAACACAAATAATAAACATAGGCAAAGAGCCAAGCATTTATCTTGCTCCTCTCATATAAACTATATTTCAGGGGAACCAAATATTTGATGAAGAAAAGTTCTTTACTTGGGATTGACAATATATACACTAATATGTATAAAATAGATAACTAATAAAAAAACACTTCTCTATAAGAATTCCAGCTAATAAATGCAGAAGGAATGATGATTAGAATGAAATAAGGGATGAAGGCAACGATTCTCAGTGGCTGCAAAAATCATTAGGCCAATGAAGAACTTTTAATGGGCAGATTAGGCTGACAAACATCAAAATCCTGATCAATCTTAATATCACAAAAAGAGAGACAACCAGAATGTTTTCTGCCTTCAGATGTGATATAACAGGAAGTACAAAGTGTCACGTATGAAGTATTCATACGGAACCTGAATCTAATCAAGCCTGTAAATCTAGGGGAATTGCCTGGCGGTCCAGGGGTTAGGACTCCACGTTTCCACTGCAGGGGCATGGGTTCAATCCCTGGTTGGGGAACTAAGATCTCACTCGCCACACGGCAAGGCCAAAAAAAAAAAAAAGTAGGTAAATCTAACTCGAACTTTGTAAGAAATATGGATGACAGCAAAATGTATTAAATGATACCATGAGAAGACAATCAGCCAACTTCAAAACATGGCACGTCCCACAAGACACGTGGCCTTTCAACAAACAGAAAAAAAGGGAAAGGAGTGGACAGTACTGCTCAAGATCAGAAGAATATCAGAGACATAACAATCAAATGTAAAGTGTGGACCTTAGCTGGATCCATATTCAAATAAACCAGTTATACAATTTTTTAAATAATTGGGAAAATTTGCATGCGGACTGGGTGTTAGATACTGTGGTATGAGAGTTAATTTTGTGTAAGACAGCACTGTGGCTACATCTTGTGTTTAAGTGTTTTAAACAGTTAGAGATGCATACTAAGGTACTGACAGGGGAAACAGTATGTTTGCTTTAAAAATACTCCAGGAAAAAGAAGTCGACAGAAGATACTTCAAATAATACTGGTGAAACACTGATAAAAGAAGGTAGGTGATGGGGACACGAGGGTTCATTATTTACTTCTGTGTCTGTTATTTTATTGTGAAATTTGTTTCAAACTAACAAGAACAAAAGGATGATAACAAATAAAAGATGCAAGAAGAAACCAAAGGTACCATTTGCATGACTGAAAGCATTCTAGAGTGTTTTCTAAATAAAGCTGCCTTGATTTACATATGCCCCTACAAACAGAAAAACAAAGAACCAAATTATACAGGATTTAAAGTAATATAAGAGTAGAAAGAACAAAGAAGTACGAATTCCCGAAAAATACATTTCAACATAACCTAACTACTTGATCTTGGTCAAGCTGCTCAACCTCTCAATTCTGTTTATTCATATTAAAATGGAGTTAACTCTCCCCTGACAAGATTAGGACGTTTTTAATTACTTAAGATTGCAAGTGTTCTTCTCATTTCATTCACTAATTCAAAAACTATTTAGGGAACAGCTATCATGTAGCACATACATAATAAACATAAGATAGTGTTAGTGACTGAAAATGGATTGAAATGAGTAATCAAATTTCAACTCAATCTAATTTAAACTTACCATAAGGGCTAAAAAAGTCACACGTTTTCAGAGAGGCTTCATAATTAGTAACAAGCTCCTGGATTATAGAAATCTGTTAAAGAAACATAGTTTTAAAATTTAAAAATATTTTATGCAGGTATTTTTATTTACTATGGATTAATTTAGATGTGGAAGCAATGTACAGCTTACTTCAGTACAATAAATTAACTATAAATTGGGGTGTCTGCTTTTCCCTACTCCCTGTGCTGGGGAAATTAGAAAAACAGAAAACGTACTGCTCTCTTTATCAATAGTAAAACAGAATCTCATTAATTTCTCATCTCAATAAATATCAATAGTTTCAGGTTTTGATGGACAAATCATCACTAGTTACCACACACTCTTCTTCTTTTTGGCCAAAGAACACACCTGTATAATATATTATTATTAACAATTTATTTGCCTTTTGCTTCCCATTGTTACAGGGTGAAGTTGTAAGCCATTATATATTCAGATTTTCTAAAATGTCACTCATTACAAAAAAGTCAAGTGAAATCATCTAAATTATACAGTGAGTTGATGGAAGAAGTTAAGTAAACTAACTAGATGTTTAAACTACCTTTGTTTTTAGTGATCATTTTGATAGATTTTCATTCCAATGCTGCACTTAGGTAGGACTGAAATATTATACACTACACTGTAAACATGCTATGCCCTGAAAGGGCAAAAGAAAAGTGGCATGAGTTAGAAGTGGCAGGGGAAAAAAGTAGCTTCTATGCATGGCTTGTTTTAAATGTCTGTTGATGTTACCTGTTCAAAATGAGTTAGAAAATATAACCACCTTATTTGTGAACTTCAGAAAAACAAGGGTCAAAAGTGAAGAGAAACCATTAAAACTTATAATAGTATGTGACCAATACAGTATTATTTTAAAACCATCCCACTGACAGCAGTCAAAAAAACCAAAAAGATCAAATTAAAACACTTCTCAGGCTTACATGATCTCTTTCTGACAAGAATGTTGCATTGTAGGGCATAATTCTCTTAGATAGAAGGGCAATAAGGAATAGGTGGGACAGCACACATTAAAAGTGGGGGAAAATATGTAAGTAACATATAAAAAACAGAACGTGAAAAGAAGTTACGCACATTATGACTTCACTAAAACATATATGTATAGATACATACTCATTGGAAATATGACCAAATGGATTAGGGTAGTAGAATATGAGGACACTCTTTTAAAACACAATAATGCTGTATTATTTTAATAAGATTTTTAAAGCAAAGGACTGTTTAAAAAGAATGGTTATTAAAATGTGAATAGACCTATAACTAGTAAGGAGATTCAACCAGAAATCAAAAACCTACCAGAGAACAAACATACGGATACCAAGGGGGGAAGGGGAAGTGGGATGAATTGGGAAACTGGGATTGACATATATACACTGCTATGTATAAAACAGATTAACTAAAGAGAACCTACTGTATAGCACAGGGAACTCTACTCAATGCTCTGTGGTGACCTAAATGGGAAGGAAATCCAAAAAAGAGGGGATAATGTATACATATAGCTGATTCACTTCACTGTACAGCAGAAACTAACACAACATTGTAAAGCAACTATACTCCAATAAAAATTAATTTAAAAAACAAACAAACAAAAAACCTACCAACAAAGAACAGCCCTAGGCCCAATGGCTTCAAAGGTGAATTCTACCCAACATTTTAAAAACTAATACCAAACTCTGCCAAAAAACCAAACAGAAGGGTACACTTCCAAACTCATTCTGAGGCCAGCATTACTCTCATACCAAAGCCAGACAAAAGCCAGACAAAAGCACCACAAGAAAAATACTGACCAACACCCCTAATGAATATGGATGCAAAATCCTCAACAAAATACTAGCAAACATGCCTCAGCAGCGTATTAAAAGGATTATACACCATGACCAAGAGGAATTTATTCCTGGAATGCAAGGATGGTTTAACATAAAAATTGATCAATATAACTTGCCACATCAACAAAATGAAGGAAAAATACCCACGTGATTATCTCAATTGCTGCAGAAAAAGTATGTGACAAAATTCACCACCCTTTCCTTATAAAAACATTCACCAAACTATGAATAGAAGGAAACTATCTCAATATAATGAATGCCAAATATGAAAAACCCACAATGAACATCATACTTAATGGTGAGAGACTGAAAACATTTCCACTATGATCAAGAACAAGGCAAGGATGACTGCTTTCATCACATCTATCATCATAGTACTGGAAGTTCTACTGCTGGAAGGCAAGAAAACCCTAATGATTTCACAGAAAAACTTGTTAGAATAAATGAACTCAGCAAAGCAGCAAGATACAAAAAGTCAGTACACAGAAATCAGCTTCACTTTTACACACACGAACAATCTGAAAAGGAAATTACTAAAGCAATTTCATTCACAACAGCATCAAAAAGAATAAAATACTTAGAAATTAACTTAACCAAGGAAGTGAAAAACTTGTAAAATGAAAACTATAAAACATTGCTGAAAAAAATTCAAGATGACACAAATAAATGGAAACACATCCCATATTCATGAATTGGAAAAATTAATATTATTAAAATATCAATACTACCCAAAGAGATCTATAAATTCAACATTCTCTCCATCAAAATCCAAATGCCTATTTTTTTTTGGCAGAAAAAGAAAAGCCCACCCTAAAATTAACATGGAATCTCAAAGAACCCCAAAGAGCCAAAACAATCTTAAAAAAGAACAAAACCAAGAGGACTCACTCCTGACTTCAAAACTTACTACAAAGTTACTGTAATCAAAACAGTGTGGTACTGGCTTAAAGACAGATGTAGAGACTAATGGAATAGAACAGAGAGTCCAGAAATAAACCCTCGCATATAAGGTCAAATGATTTTTGACAAGGGTGTCAAGACCAATCACTGGAGAAACAGAAGTCTTTTCAACAAATGGTATTGGGAAAACTGCATATCCACATGCAAAAGAATGCAGGTGAACCCTTACCTAATACCATGTACAAAAACTAACTCAAAATGAATCAAGGATCTAAATGTAAGACCTAAAACAATAAAACTCTTAAAAGAAAACATAGGACAAAAACTTCACAATATTAGATTTGGCAATGATTTCTTGGATGTGACACCAAAGGCACAGGTAACAAAAGAAAAAACTGACAAATTGGACTTCATAAAAATTTAAAAATTTGTACACCAAGATGCCATCCATAAAGAGGCAACCCACGGAATAGGAGAAAATATTTGCAAATCATGTATCTGATAAGAGGTTAATACCCAAAATATATGGAGAACTAAAATTCAACAACAAAAATCTAATTCAAAAATGTTTGATAAAACACTTGAATAAATATTTCTCCAAAGATATACAAATAGCCAGTAAGCACATGAAAAGATGTGCAACATCACTAGTCATTAAGGAAATGCAAATCAAAACTACAATGAGATGCCACCTCACACCCAGGAGGATGGCTACTTTAAAACAAAACAAAACAGAAAACAACTGTAGACAAGGATGTGAAAAAAATTGCAACCCTTGTGCACTGCTGGTGGAAAATGGTACAGCTGCTGTGGAAAACAATACAGCAGTTCCTCAAAAAGTTAAAAATACAACTACCAAATGATCCAGCAATTCCACTTCTGGCTATATATCCAAAAGAACTGAAAGCAGATCTCTAAGAAATATTTGTACATCCATGTTCATATCATTGTTCATAATAGTCAAAACGTGGAAGCAACCCAAGTGTCCATGGACGGAAGAATGGATGAGCAAATGTGGTATAGCCATACAATGGGATATTATTAAACTTTGAAACGGAAATTCTGAAATGTGCTACAACATGGACGTTACGCTAAGGGAAATAACCTAGTCACAGAAAGACAATTACTGTATGATTCCATATCAGCCTACTTAGAGTTGTCAAAATCATAAAGACATAAAGTATAATGGTTGTTGCCGGGGGCTAGAGGGAGGGAAAAACAGAAAGTTGTTGTTTAAAGGGTACAGAATTTCAGTTATACAAGATGAAAAGAGTTATGGGGATGGATGGTGGTGATGGGTGCACAAAAATGTGAATGTAGTTAATACCACTAAACCGTACACTTAAAAATGGTCAACATGGTAAACCTTATGTTAAGTGTATTTTGCTGTAATAAAACAACAACAACAAAAAGGTGGTTCTAAAAGTGCAATCCTCACCATCAATATCATAAATGTCAGCATTAGCATCATTAGTAGTTTGTTAGAGATGCAAATTTTTGACCAAACTCCAAATTTATAGAATCAGAAACTCTGAGTCTAGCAATGCTTTTAGCAAGCCGCCAGATAATTCTGACATACCCTAGAGTTTGAGAACTGATTTTTAAAAGTGCTGCAATAAGACTATTACTACAAAGCAAAATAAAAACCAATAGGCATTTTTAGGGACTTGCCTGGTGGTGCAGTGGTTAAGAATCCACCTCCCAACGCAGGGGACACAGGTTCGATCCCTGGTCCAGGAAGATCCCACATGCTGCGGAGCAACTACTGAGCCTGCGCTCTAAAGCCCACGAGCCACAACTACTGAGCCTGCGTGCCACAACTACTGAAGCCCACACACCTAGACCCCGTGCTCCGCAACAAGAGAAGCCACCGCAATGAGAAGCCCACGCACCGCAACGAAGAGTAGCCCCCACTCGCCGCAACTAGAGAACGCCTGTGTGCAGCAACGAAGACCCAACGCAACCAAAAATAAATAAATATTTTTTAAAAAGTAATAGGCATTTTTAACCCACCAGGATCAATCTCACTGAGAGTATGTGTAACTTAAAAAACGTTCAGTACTCAATTTATGGAAGGATATAGTTTTCCATGAACTTACACTGCCATCTACTGGCAGTTACTAAACCCACAGCTAGAGCTTTAAATAAGGGTGTACCTTTCCATCTCTATAGGGTGAAATAAATTTTTAAAATCAGTTTTAATCATTTTAAAAAGTACAACAAAATATATACTGAAGTTACACATAATTCTTCATAAAGGAGTATAAAATACTACTGAATAAAATAGAATCTCCAGCTTCAGAACTTCAAAACAAGATTTAATTGGGGAAATAAATCAAGGTAATGGAAAGTTCACATGAAATGTCCTAAATAAAAAAACTGCAGAGAACACTGTCCTTCCTGGTTTATTAGGCATATTTATTGAATCTAAAAAATGTATATTATAGTCATTCACTCAGTAATTAAGTGAACAATTCAATTTTCCAAACTTGTCTATGAAAGTTAGTCTAAGGAGTTTTACTAAGGTATAAAGGACCCATTTTACTTCAAGTTTACTTACCATTTATATTTCAATAATACTGTATAACTGTATATTCAATTATATAATTGTATACTGTATAACTATATTCAATTATACAATATAACTGTATATTCAACTCCTTTCTTGCAAAACAACATGTAATGGCTATTCTTGTTGAAAATAGCTATCTGCCGCTGCCAATTAAAATCAAGAAAGCCAATCCACTTGTTAGGTATCTAAGATCACAATAAAACTTTAAGCCTCAAAATAGCTTAAATTATACAGTCAAAATTTTTTATGAACTGAAAAAATTTCCAAGTTCAACCACCTTCTCCTGATTTAAATATTTTCTTCTAACAGTTGTAATTTGACCAGGATTGAAAAAGCTTTGTTTCTGCTAATAAAATCTAACCTGGGCAAATGTTGTGACTATTGTAGATAATTTCCTAAATTACTGCCCTTATCCAGCTTTTCTTATGTATGAGTTAAAAGAATTCTTTACTACCCTTAAAGACAAAGCCCTACAAACCATATCTGATACACAATTTTTCACAATATAAATACAGATCCCATTTAAAATGTTACTGTAACATGAAAGGCACTGAAACTGTCTTTTCAGACTTTTTTTTTAAACCCAAATGAGAAAACTAAGCACAACAGTTTATCAACAAGGACCAAAATTGTTGGATTAATTTCTAATAAATGTACAATTAACAGTGACAATTTTGGTTCCAAAGGAGCTAGCTAGAGATAAGTTGTCCGAGATCTATGACACTAAAATGAAACTAGGTAACTTCTTAAAGAGATGAGGTGTGATGGGTGGGGATGGTGAGAGAACGACCAGTTCTTGAAAACCCTCTCTGAACCAAGCACTTTACAAACTTTATCATTTAATTAAAGAACACAGCAACTCCTTAAGTATTATCTTCCCCAACTTTATGATCCAGAAACAGATTCAGATAGTTGCTCAAGCAAATGTGTGATGGAGTCAGGATTCCAAACCAGGCCTGATTCCAAAGCAATGCTCCTTTCCCTATACCAGTATTTCCCAAAGAGTGGTGCCCACGCTGGAACAAGAGATGATTACAGCTAATTCACCAACTGAAACTTTTTAAGTTAGATTTTAATTTTATGTGTTTTATAAAAATGATACTAGCACAAATCTGTGGTTTTTACGAAAAACAAAAAAGTAATCAAATTTACTGAAAAATATTTTTTAAATAACACTATAGGTGTTATGTAGATTTGGCAAAAATTGTGAAGGGGATTAATAAATGTCAGCAGACATTATAGTATACTGTGATACCTTCCTAGGTATTGGAATACCTAGGAAAAGTATTGGGTTGGCCAAAAAGTTTGTTCGGGTTTTTCTGTAAGATGTTATGGAAAAACCGAAAGAACTTTCTGGCCAAGCCAATACTTGCTTTTATTTTCTTCTCCCAAAATTTAACTGTTTTTAAACAAACAAAAAATGAATTCATGATCATTACAATTACCATTAACTGTTGATCAGCATGTCTGAAAAATACTAACTCTGATACTGTTACCACTGCAAATAATGCCTTCTGGAATTTTTAAAGATAGAACTGTTATTGACTCATTTTTTCCCTTTTCGTGAGAAATCCAGGATTCTCACAAAGAAACATTCTTAATGTAGTCCTTCTATTATTTAGAGCATCTAAGAAAAAAATTCCTTATATTGCCCTGAAATACAAATCAAACTCTTGCTTTCCTTGCCAATTATTCCCCTGTATCACCTTCTGAAACACCTAGTTTTCCAAAAGTATATATGAAATGAAGCATTTTTAGAATCATTTTGCTTTACTAGTAACTGTGAAGCCATTTTTACAATGATAACAGAATTCTAACATTTTTATAATGCTGTTTAGCTTCATTTTTTTCCTAACTTACCTTCACAATTACAGTTAGGTAGTAAACAGATACAAAACTCAAATTTTATACCTGCCTGAGTTAATTAAAAATAAAGAAAGAATCAAAGATACCTTACAGATAATATATTCCAGGATCAAAATCTAGTTTACCCACCACCTCCACCAACAAATTATAGTTGTTTCCCACTAACAACAGCCAAACAATTTAGTACTTCCCGTAGAAATACTCCAATGAAGTTCATGATGATTCTCTTTCTCCACTGAACAGGCCAAGTTTTTTGTAACTCTTTGGGTCTACAGTCACCAGTTTCTAAAGGGCACACAAACCTCTACATGTTCTTTAACTGAATGAGGATCTTGGAATATTTTCATAGTATGGGCAGATTTAACACAAAAAAAATGTCCTCTGGGAAACAGCCTACCTCCCCTTCCTGTGTATGGACAGCCATACACTTTTTGTTGAGACATCTATGCTTCATCCAGTCAGTCTCCTCAAGTACTCAATTTCCATGTTCTTACTCATATTCACTGCACCTGTGCACTGATGTCCAGCTTCAATGGAATCAAATGCACCTGTAACAACCCAGCAAACCTTGATGATTCACTGCCTTCACTCAATAGTCTGACATAGTGAATAGCTACAGAACAAAACTGCAAAGTCCTTTCCATTATAGGTGAAAATGGAAGTCCAGAATTAATTTCCACCTCTTATTTAGGGTCATTCTGGTTTCTTTTAAAACACTAAAACAATTTTTTTCAATGTATATACTGTAGCCTTGACAGTTGAACTAAAATTAAATAAAAACTGATTTTACTCAGTATCTTTCCGTGCAAATAGAGATCTTTATCCTTAGAAAAAACATTTTTCTCATCGATTAAAACTGCAAAGTAAAAAACAAAAATACAGAACACTAAGCACATATTAGGGAAAAAAAATGGAAAAAGATGAGCAAATTAAACCTAAAACCAGCATAAGTAAGGGTATAATAAAGATTAGATTTGGGAACCAATAAAATAGAAAAGAGGGGTGGGGAAATCAACAAATCCAAAACTTGGTCTTCGGAAAAGATTGACAAAAGTGCCAAACCTTTAGCTAGACTGACCAAGAAAAAAAGAAGACTCAAGTTATTAAAATTAAAAATTAAAGAAGAGACATTACTTACTACTGACTGGAAATAAAATGATTATAAAGGAATATGATGAACATATATGCCAATACTGGATAACTTAAATGGACAAATTTCTAGAAACACAAATTTCAGAAACCAAATAAGAAGAAATAGAAGATACAAATAAACCAATAACAAGTAAAGAGTTTCAACAGGTAATCGAAAACTACCCACAAAGAAAAGTCCAGGCCCAGATAGTTTCACTGGTAAATCCTACCAAATATTTAATACCAATACCAATCTTCACAAACTTTTCAAAAAAAAAAACAAAACAGGAGAGAACACTTCCCAACTCATTATAAGGCCATTATTACCCTGATATCAAAACCAGACAAAGACATCACAAGAAAACTACAGTCCAGTATCTGTTAGAAATATAGATGCAAAAATCCTTAATAAAATACCAGCAAATTGAACCTAGCAACATATATAAAGAATTATACAGCACAACCAAGTGGGTTTTATCCCACTAATGCAAGGTTGTTTAACATCTGAAAATCAATTAATGTCATATACAGTAACAACAGAATAAAAACAATAAACACATGATCATCTCAATAGACAAAAACCATTTGACTCAATCCAACACCCTTTCACAATAAAAATGCTCAACAAACTAGGAGTAGGAGGGAACTTCCTCAACATTATAAAGGGCATATACAAAAAAATCCATAGTTAACACAATATTTAATGGAGAAAGACTAGATGCTTTCCCACTGAGATCAAGAACAAAACAAAAATGTCAATGCTCATCATTTCTATTCAACACTGACTGGAGGTTCTAGACAGGGTAATTAGTCAAGAAAATGAATAAAAAGGATACAAACTGGAAAGGAAGAAATAAAACTTTCTATTTGCAGATGACAGAAATTCATTACACCAACTATAACAACTAATAAACAAGTTCATCAAGGTTACAGAATATAAGAACAATATACAAAAATCTACCGTATTTTATATACTAGCAATAAAAAAACCTGAAAACTAAATTTAAGAAAAATTCCAATCCAAAAAACACAAAAACACTAATCCAAAAAGATAGATGCACCCCTATGTTCACTGCAGGATTATTTACAATAGCCAAAATATGGAAACAACTTAGATGTCCATCAATGGATGAATGGATAAAGATGTGATGTATATATACAATGGACTATTTACTCAGCCATAATGAAGTCCTGCCATTTGCAACAACATGGATGGACCTCGACATTATGCTAAGTGAAATAAATCAGACAGAGACAAAAGTCACATGATTGCACTCATATGTGGAATCTTAAAAAAAATTAAAAAAAAAAAAAAAAACTTAAACACAAAAAACAGATTAGTGGTTACCAGAGGGGAAGGCGGTTACGGGGTGGGTGTGAAATGGATGAAGGCGGGGTGGGGGGGTCAACTGTATGGTGATGGATGGTAACTAGGCTTGTAGTGGTGAACAACTTATAGTGTAGACAGATGTCAAATTATAATTGGCCCTATATAAGTTTCAGGATGTACATCTAAAACTATATAATAAAAAAAGAGAAAATACTTCCATCTAGCATAGCATAAAAAAATAAAATACTTAGGAATAAATCTAACAAAAGATGTATAAGACTTATAAACTGAAAACTACAAAAAATTGTTGAAAGAAATTAAAGACAATCTAAATAAATGGAAAATTTCCAATGTTCATAGACTGAAAGACTTAATAGTGTTAAGATGGAAATACTTCCCAAAGTGATCTACAGATTCAATGCAATCCCTATAAAATCCCAGCTGGCTTCTTTGTAGAAGCTGAAAAATTGATCGTAAAATTCATATGGAAATAAAATAAATCTTTAATGGCCAAAAGAATATTAAAAAAAAAAAACTAGGAAGATTCACACTTCCTAATTTCAAAATTTACCCCAAAGCTACAGTAATCAAGACAGCATGATACTAGCCTCAGGACAGACATACAGATCAATGGAACAGAAATGAGAGTCCAGAAGTGAACCCTCACATTTATGATCACTTTACTTTCAACAAGGCTATCAAGACTTTCAATGGAAAAAAAAAAACAAATGGTGCTGGGAAACTGGACAAACACATGCAAATGAATGAAGCTGGGCTCCCACCTCACACCATATACAAAAATGAACGCAAAATGAATCAAAGACTTTAATATAAGAACCAAAAGCATAAAACTCTTAGAAGTAAATACGTGTAAATCTTCATGACCCCGAATTTGGAAATAGGTTTCTTATATACAACACAAAAGCACAAGCAACACAAGGGAAAAAAGATAAAATGGGCTTCATCAAGACACTTTTAAGAAAGTGGAAAGACAATCCACAAAAGGTAGAAAATATTTTCAAATCATATACCTGATAAGAAACTTGTACCTAGAATATATTTAAAAACTTACAACTAATAATGAAGAGACAAATAACCCAATTAAAAACTGGGAGAAGAACCTGAACTGACGTTTCTCCAGGGAAGATATACAAATGGCCAACAAGCACTTGAAATAATGCTCAAAATAATCAGTCATCAAGGAAATGCAAACGAAAACCACAAGGAGATAGACCACTTCACACCCTCTAGGATGGCCATAATCAAATATCATATAATAACAAGTGGATTGTTGGTGAGGATGTATAGAAATCAGAATCCTTATACACTACTTGTGGGAATGTAAAATGGTGAAGGTACTTTGGAAAAGAGTCTTGACAAGTTTTTGAAAAGTTTAAACATGGAGTTACCATTTGACCTAGCAATTCCATCCCGGGTATATGCACCCAAGAGAAATGAAAACATGTACATGCAAAAACTTGTACACAAATGTTCACAGCATTATTCATACCAAAAGGTACAAACAACCAAAATGTCCATCAACTGATAGATAAAATGTAGTATAGCCATACGACTGGACATTATTTGGACATAAAAGGCGATGAAGTACTCATGCTACCACACAGGTCAAAATATTTATGCTGAGAATAAGAAGCTAGAGAAAAAAAGGCCACATATTGTTTGATTCTGTTTGTATTAAATACCCAGAACAGGCAAATCCAGAAACAGAAAGTAGACTAGTGGCTGCCTGACTGGGCGAGTGCAGCGGGCAGATATGAATGGGGTTTCTTTTTCGGGTGATGAAAATTTTCTAAAATTACTGTGGTGACGGTTGCAAAACTCTGAATATACTAAAAATCAGTGAATTTGTAAACTTCAAATAGGTCAATTTTATTGTATGTGAACTGCATCTCAATAAAGCTATTAAGAAAACAACAAAGATACTGGGGGTAAGCTGCTGACGCTAAGTGGTAGAGGCCAAGGACACTGCCAAATATCCTGTGATGCACAGGACAGGCCCTAGAATTACGCAGCCCAACATGTTGGTGACGCAGTTCTTTGCTGTGGGGGGCTGTCCTGTGCACTGAAGAGTGTTCAGCAGCGTCCCCGGGCTCCACCCACATTAGGTATCAGTAGCACACCCACCAGGCTGACAACCAAAACATCTCCAGACATTGCAGAATGCCCCCTGGGGGACAAAATTCCCTCCCCCGCCCCACCTTGAGAAGCACTGCTCAAGAGGAAGAGGACTTTCCAAACTGCTTGTGAAACAATAGGTGAACTTCCACAATAGAAATAAAGATCAGCAAATCTGGTTACATTAAAATTTAGCTTCTTTATGTTTTAAAATAAAATCTCATTAGAAAAGCAAACATAAGAAAAGAAAATATTTAACACTGCCTAATGCTGGTGAGGGCACAGTGAGCCTTTCACACACTTTGGTAATGGCAATACAAATTGATGTTTAACAAGAATAACAAAATGTTCTTACCTTTTACCCATTAATTTATTCTGAGAATTTATGAGACAAAAATCCTAAGTAAAGCTATGTGTACAAAGATATACTTTTTTAACTGCAAAAACTTTGAAAATCAAAGTTCAGTTGGAGGTATGATTTTGATAAAAGACTATGCTGTCGTTAAAAAGAAGATATTGAAGACTACACAATAACACATTAATTGATTGTGAAATTGCTGGGGGGGGAAAAACTAAAATATTTATGGTCAAAATTCACAATTTAAAATGCTGGAGACATTTTTTAAATACTTTTTGACACTTGTACTATATCCTAAGCTAACTTCAAAAGATAATTTTATTTTCATGGTCCCTGACATGGATTATTTTTTAAGACTTGGAAGCTTACAAAACTATAATTGTTTATCAGCCTTAACCTCTTTGAAATCCTTCAAGAGTTAAAATGCAGCCCTTAGCTAAAAACAGGACTCACTGCTGATTAGAAATATGCAAATTTTAAAACGCCCTCTAGAGTAATCACAAATATGTGACCAAAATGATTTGAGAAGCATTTCCCATACTTGTACATTTCTTCTCACTGTACTAAGTTCTGACAACTTAAACTCAATTTTCTGCAGCTTAATTCAATTCTCAAAAACACATGGTAAACATTCCTGTTGCATGCTCAAAGATTAACACTAAAGAGATGTCAAAGGTTCACATATAGATGAATGTATTCTCACTGCCTTCTTTAAAACTGCAATTTCCAAGCTTTATAAAATAAAATACCAACAAGTGCTTAACACCTTTAAGATGGTAATTTTGGATCAATATTGGAGAGATTTTTTTTTTTAAGTCTATGCCTCTTATGAAAACTGAGAAAGCCAGTGAAAGCCCAGTGATACCTTAAGAGGAACAAATTCTGTAAGGAATTCTGTAAGGAACAAATTCTGTCTTCAGTACTTGCTGTAAGACAGTGTTACAAAAGCACTACTCTATTCTCATTCACATACATGTTCTTTATTATTTCCGACATTTTATCTCATCTTTCTTCTCTGTCACCCTTGCCTAAATGAGTAAGAGAAGAATTTTGGCAAATGCTAATTTAAATAACCTACAAAAATTACTGGTAGGCACTGCTACATGTTTTCATATGAATCAATCACTATCAAAAAAAATCAACAGAAAAAAATCAACTGCAGAAAAAAATTGATAACAGTACCATTGCAATCAAATAAAGCATACTACAGACATCAAATAATTGTTAGGTTTTGTTTGTTTGTTTGTTTGTTTTAATGTAAATGACACTTTTTACTATTCGGGTACTATAGGTCTCTTTCCCGAAGTGGGGATCTGCCCAATTGGCATGGAGACTGGGTGCACCAATGGTAGGAACAGAGTACAGAAGTTCTGTTAGCCATCCTCAGCCACTCCCCTCTAGATATTATCAGTTGTCCCTTTTAGTTTATGAAACCTGCTGCCAAAGGAAGAAAGTGTCAGTTATACCTAACACTGACTTTTTTCAATATTTTATTATTCACAATTATTACTAATTTACAAATAATTATGGGTCAAAACTAAATAAACATAAAGTGATATAGGTTTAACTAAAAATATTTTAGCATTTTTAATAAAATCTTTTCCTTATCCACTAGTAACTTTCAAAAACTGATTACAGAAATGAACACAAGATTTTAGACCTTAAGAAATAAGAAGCAATGCTTGGAAATAGAAGTATAATTATTTTCTATTAACTTTTAATTTTCTAATTAGCTCTCTAATATAAAACCAAGTCTATTTCCTAATTTTAAAAAGCAGAAAGTGATTCTCTTCATTTGAAAACTAGCTAAAACTACATTAAAATGTAGCCTATTAGTTAAAACTAACAGTGCCAAATGACATGTTACTGTTGCAGTAACAATTTTCCATGCTCTAACTTTATTTTATTTTATTTATTTATTTTTTTGTGTGATACGCGGGCCTCTCACTGTTGTGGCCTCTCCCGTTGCGAAGCACAGGCTCCGGACGCTCAGGCTCAGCGGCCACAGCTCACGGGCCCAGCCGCTCCGCGGCATGTGGGATCTTCCCGGACCGGGGCACGAACCCGTGTCCCCTGCATCGGCAGGCGGACTCTCAACCACTGCGCCACCAGGGAAGCCCCAAGCTCTAACTTTTAAAGCAAGCATAACGAATTTAAAAATCCGCAGTCATACCATAAAATAACAGATAATCATCAAATAGTTAGATATAGACCTCTGGTGACAATAGGTCAAACTTAAAATCCCACTACAAAAGTATACCCATTAAAAACAACAACCTTTATTTTAGTGCTTTTATAAACCCTTTACTCGGGAAATTTCAGATTGACATTTCCTTTGATACTACTTATAGTACATGCATACAATTTCAGTTCATCTATTATTAGACTAAGGTGCACACTATTATTAGAATAGAGAAAATGATTGAATCATAGCATATTATTTACATGGAAATCCTTCTGTAATAATTAAGTTAGTAAAAAAGACTACAGCAAATTGAATAAAGACCAAATTTTACCTTTTCTGTATTGTAATATAAAGATTTCAAAGTAGTAAACAAGGGTGGGCAGCCTTTACTGAAGTTAACCCTCAGGAACTTATCCATTAGTTCTCTAAATTTTTCACCTAGAAACAAAAGTGTACTTTGTTATACTTCGACTGATGCAAACAGTTCGCAAAATTATTTCATAAATAAAAATAAAACTCCTTCAGAAACAATGATTCCCCTATCCAATGTTTAAACCCCAAAAGTCAGTCAGCATTATTTGTTACCGCCAAAAAGCATAACACCAAATATCTCGGTTCGGTTGGCAAGTGTATTTTCCCTAGATGCAGATTCAAAGTATCTTCAAGGAACACTTCAAAAGATAGATAAACAAAATGACTGTGCAGCTTTGAGGAAAAGTAACGTACTATCTATTCTGAATACAGTCCCCATAGGAAGTACCTTTCCTAATCTCACTGACCAGCAGAGGCTCAATGCTACTATCTCAATCCTACATCTCAGAAGGCACTCTGCAAACTATATAAGGATTCTACTGTAACCAGCACTATATTTAAGTAGCAGTCAAAATATCTTTTTAAACGCTAACACGGTATTTACAAATGTTTTCCGAATCAACTAGTGATTTATTTCAACAGTCATTCATTCCACAATCATCTACCGAGCACCTACTATGTGCCAGGCATTGTTCCAGGTATCCAGGATATAGCCGTGATTAAAACAAAAAAATTGTTTTTAATTCTGCCCTCATGGAAATTATTAACATTCTAGTGGGTGAGATAGACAGTAAGTAAAATAACATCCATAAGACATCAGACAGAGCCCTGAGGCATGCTAACATTAGAATTAAATAAATACCCTATTTGTAACATCAAGTAAATAAATCTCCTATTATTGCTAAACCCTTACCAAAAAGTTTCAGTGTCACTTTTTAAAAGCAGAAAAAATTGAAAAAATTAATTTTAAATACAAAAGCTCTTTTTGACAATAAGGGTTAATATGTAAGGACATGGATTTGCCCACTCAAAAGAAAAAAAAAAGATACATATATGTCATGAATGTTTTAAGCTAAAGTAAGACTACTGAAATGACCTTTCTTAAGGTTTCTTTATGAATCACATTTCACCAAAATACTCAACAACCCAAGTGGTTATTGTTATTTGTTGTGACTGACACTACTGAACAAAACATGCATACTCAACACATTACAGATATCATAAATATTAAGAGGAGAAATTTAAATTTTATTGAGTGAAAATTTTATCTAATATAAAAACAGGATCAACATTTGTTACCTCAACTTACTACGAAGACTGTTTTCAGATGATCTCTAATCTTGATAACAGAGGAAGTGCTGGAAAGATTTGATCTCTAAAACTACTTTTGAATTTTAAGGAAGTAATCATGTATATTCAACCCAGTGTGGTATTTTGTGTTCCTTCGGTATACTTTGTATATAATCTTTTGAAAATCACAGATTATCAGGACTGCACAAAATTTCACTCTGGGTTAAATATACATCATTACTTCCTTAAAAATTAAAAAGTTTCAGAGATCAAATCTTTCCAGCACTTTCTCTGATATAAAGCAAAGGTTAACAGTATTGTGGCAGGCAGTCAGGGATGTGACACTGTCCACTAAAAGCCTCAATTTCTCCACTGTAAGATGACGGTAACACCACCAGCCTCAAGAGTACTCTTTCATGACTCACACAAGATGAAAAGTAAACAGCATAAGCACACAGTAACCACTCAATAAATGTCAATTATTTACACCTTGACATCTGATAGCTACTGCATTTCTATAGTTAAGAAAGTTTTCCACATTTGCTATCATCATCTACTGAGAAAACATGCATTTTATCTTCATGTCAGAGGCTACTCTGAACTCCTCTTCAACTTTCTCAATCTATTTAGATCATACTGGCAATTCTACTTAAAAGACAATGTACTCAGCTCTCAAGTATCCACTATATTACAAGCCTCTTCTCCCATTAAACTTTTATTTCAACTGTGCAGCTAGCTATGATAAAGAATGAGGAAGGTCTTCCATACCGATATAGGACTGAATTCCAGATACACAGTTAAGTGAAAAGGAAAACAAGGTGCAGAACAATCTATGTCACTTCTGTACAAAAGGTGGAGGAAAAAGGAAAACTATACATAAACCCTCAAACACATACTTTTGCTTGTATATGCACAATGTATTTCTGGAAGAGTTAAACCATCTACTAGTAACAATGGCTGTCTCTGGGGAAGTAAACTTGGTGGCCAGAGGACAGAGACACAGAAAAGACTTTTCAGTTAAAACCTGTTTTGCACCCTTTTATTCAGAACTGTATGAATGCACTGTCTAAACCAGAAGCCTACACAGCTACTCAACTGCTCAGTCACACACTATATCCCCAAATTACTTACTATTTACCCATCTCATAATTTTTTTCTTTACATATAAGAAAAACTTTCACAAAAATAAATAACCTCCCTTCTTCCTAACTATTTTAAAATAATTCTTTAGTACCCCCATAGTCTTTCCTTTAGGGGGAAAAAAAAGCTATCAATCATTATGTGCCTGACTCAGCCATAAAAAGGAACAAAATTGGGTCATTTGTAGAGACATGGATGGATCTAGAGACTGTCATACAGAGTGAAGTAAGTCAGAAAGAGAAAAACAAATATCATATATTAATGCATATATGTGGAACCTAGAAAAATGGTACAGATGAACCGGTTTGCAGGGCAGAAATAGAGACACAGATGTAGAGAACAAACATATGGACACCAAAGGGGGAAAGTGGGGAAGGGCTGGTGGTGGTGGGATGAACTGGGAGATTGGGATTGACATATATACACTAATATGTATAAAATGCATAACTGATAAGAACCTGCTGTATAAAAAAATAAAATTCTAAAATTAAAAAAAAAATCATTATGTGCCTGTTTAGCACTGCAGCTTGTAAAACAAGTTATCTGACTACAGAGATGCTATGCTAATTCTTCACTAGATGTAGTACAGATTCACCTAAAAACTGATATCCCAAAAAACACCGCTAAAATAATGAACATAAATAGCAAGATCAGACTGTATCTGATAGCCTGGGAATTTACTCTAAATAATGGTGCATGTTTTCACTACAAAAAAGAAATGATAATCATGTGACCTAATGGAGGTGTTAGCTAACACTACAGTGATAATAATATTGGAATATATAAATGTATCAATCAATACATCATACACCTTAAACTTACACATTGTATGTCAACTATATCTCAATAAAAAATACAAACAATCCAATGAAACAAAAATAAAATAGGAGCAAAATGGGATTAGCATTCTCGTTTAATACTCTGGATTATCTCCTTCCCTCTTTCTCCCTCCTTGGCCAGTGAAGACTAATAGATCACGATGAATTAAACTAGCTATTTTGAAAAGTACTGTTTTCACAGCACTTAATATTTCAGGCTGTTGGAGAATCTCCCCAGGACTTTGGCTGTTCACTAATCTGTAGGTAATAAACATTTTTATCTAAAAACCAGTAAGCCTTTTTCAAAACTTGCATTCTCAAGTTCCATCATGTTTCTCGAGAAAGATCTTATTGCCTTTGATAAAGCTAAGATACCTTTCTTATTACACATAAAAATACTTCTAAACACGCGAAAACACTTCATGAAGTATTCAGCTGTTGCACAGGTACAATTAAGTAGTTGCACAATTTTATATATGGTCCCCAGAGCTTTGTAAATACATGTATGTTAGAACCTCAAATGACGCTGACCTTGAAGCCCAAGCCGTCAATACCCCTCAACTGAGGCCTAGCTTGTACAAAGATCCTTTTAGCGTTTCAAAGACAATGTCCTAGAGGGTCCAGAATGATCCCACTTTTACCCAAATCACACTTTACATTCAAAAACTGGCTCCAGGTTATCTTTCAGTAAAAATATACTTCCTACCTTATACACAAAAGGCCACCTATGGTATGATTCCAATTATACAAAATGTCCAAAACCAGCAAGTCCACAGGTACAGAAAGTTAGGTTAGTGGTTGCCTGGTGCAGGGGTTGGGGGCTGGGAGTGACTGCTAATGGACATGAGTTTTCTTTTCGGAGTGACAAAAATTTCCTGAAACCAGGGAGTGATGATGGTTGTGCAACTCCCTGAGCACATTAAAACACTGAGTTGCACACTTTAAAAAGTGCATTTTATGGTATGTGAGTTATATTTCAACAGGCTGCTATTTTTTTTAAAAAGGAGATACAGAAATGTGAGCTCGAGCATCTTCCAGAAAACGCTTTTACTAGGGAAATGCTCCCCTCTGCACAGTACATCCCACCTTGCAAATTCACAACTCATATACTGAAAGTTCTAGGAAGTCCTGCAGAAGCCTGATTGTTGTATTTAACCAAAAGTTTCCCAAACTCATTTGAATGAAGAATATCTCAGTACACAGGCATCCTCCCCACCAAGCCTATTAACATCCACTGGGACTTAATGTTCCCTGGAAAACATTAGGAAATCTGCCTACTTCACAAAGCTGAAACAAAACAGGGAGGATCAGAATACTATTCATCATTTACATAAATGAAAGGCACTATTTATTTTTAAATAAATTTGTATCTACTGTCTAACCCAGTACACTTCTAAGAGGTATTTCATGTATTTTTAAAGTCAGTCAAATAAAAAGCTTTTAATTTCCATTAATCTTTTGATAAAAAGAAAATAACACAATTATTTAAACAACATATACATAACAAATAAATAACTGGTCACTCCCACCCCCAAGACTGGTGTAGATGTAAACTCTATTCCAGAAACAAGTTTTTAAAATGTGAATGGTGTTGAGTAATTTCAACAAGTATTATTAGTGTTACAAAAGATATCCTAAATTACCTGGGACAAGATTCAAAGGTAATCTTCTAGGTGAAATTGCTCTGGGGTGCTGCTTACTAATTTCTTCATAAATTTGAAGCCTCTCTTCTAAAGTGCCTATTATCAGTAAATATGCGTCAGATTCAAAGCATCAAAACTTTTATCTATGATAAAATGCTAATAAACTTTAAAAATTATGTTATAAATTAAAAATCACATTATCAATATTAAAGCTGCTCTCAATTTTTGTAAGAATGACATTAAAAACTCTGTGGCAATGAAATAATCATTAAATCACCATTTTAAACCCAAAGTCCAGAGAAAACCAAAATGTCACCACTCAAATCATATACACACAAGACAGACTCAAGATACACTGCACTTCTCTGATATTCCTGCATGCACAACCCATGAAAAAGAAAATGTTCCTTTATAATGTATCTTACATAAATCCTCTGACCCAATATAACCCACATAAACCCAACAAAAGTCTATAATGCCTATAGATAGGCTTAAAGAAGCAATAGTTTTAGGGTCATGAATGCAATATTTTAAAAGATGAACTCAGTTTCTAAGGAGGCTTGACACTTAAAATCTTCAATGAAACTCTATTACAAAGAACTCCATTAGTTCATGTCCCTGTCCAGGTGCCAAAAAAAAGAACCCCATTAGAACAGACTTTTAAAGTGTCAATTACTTCTCCCAAATATTATGATATAAAATATACTTATAACAGAAAGTTATATCTTCCCTGTCAAGACCAACCTAATTTTATAGTACTAAATACAGGATCTATATGTAAACTACATTAACAATCTGCAGAACCGGATCTGGGTCTAGTTTATTATTCTAAAATAATATCCAGCATAATTTACAAAGAGAAATTACATGCATTATTTTACATAAGCAATAAGATAACTTACAGCAGAATTTTTAAGAAAAAGCAAACCCATTTTTAAACTATAAGGTTCTAGGTGGATTTTAATTCGAACCACAGAAATATAATTATTATAAAAATAACCCTTGGTGCTAGCAATCAAGCCACCGTAAATGTAGTGTTCAGTATCAAGATTATAAACACAGCACTTTAAAAAGTAAAGTCCGATTTTGTTTAGACTCCTTCCTTCCCCCAGTAATACACTTTGGAGCTCCAATGTGGTTGAATTTTAAAAACTGGGATATGTGAAAAATTATTTTCACGTTCTGTTAATGATTTGGAGACTTCATGAACTATTAAGGACCCTTATACTAAAATCTACAAGAAGCCTATTGCATATTTTTAAAAAGCAGTTCTCATATTTATACCTAATCTTAGAGAATGAGACGAACTATGAGTATAAAAAACATTTTCCCACTAACCCAGATAAAACAAGTCTTATAAATGTAGTTACATTAAGACAAAAACCAAACCATTTCAATGCCCTATTTGAAGTCACAAGTTGGAGCTCCAGAACCTACCATGGGGGAGAAAAGGTCCTAAGGAACCTAAAAAAATAGTTTTATAATCAATATATTTTATAGTAAGCATGGATCCTGATATATGGAACATATTACGTTCATTTTACTAAAGCAGTTAAGTGATTAACATGCCAGTAACTGGTAGTTTAAAGAAAAATCAGTTATCTCACATTTCCAACCTTCAGACACAATGACTTTTGTCCTGTTTTTTTTTTAAAGACAGACTATTGATCTAATCAATATTTTAATTTTCATTACTTTCTTAAAAACAATTATTTAAGGAACTTTTTTTAATAATTTGTGATATAAAAATTTAAATACACACCGAAAACCTGGATTCATGTATACAAGTAATTAAGATACAACAAATAAATTTTTCTCATAGCTCTTCCTACTATAAATGAATATGGGTAGCTACCTACTTACCATACTTTTTAAATTTAAAAATTCTGCTGTTTCAACACCTTCGAGTTTCATAATTATTTCATATAAGTTTCATAATTATTTCAGCCATATATTTACTTACCCATGACTAAATATGATTTTAGCAATATTAAAGATATTTATTTATGAGAATATTAGGGAAAATTTAGAATAATATTCTAGATTTCTGAAAAGGGTCAAGGTTATCAAATTTCAAAAGACGATGTATACAATTTATTCTACACAAATTAGCCTAGTTTGAAAGTAAAAGAATAGTTTTTATGCCGATGCTATATACAACGTACTCTCAGCAACATTTCTTTGGCCCAATTCTTATTCTTAGAGATTGACAGTAACAGTCCTCTAATTCTTTAAAAATACTAAATAATTATGACATTTCCCAGAAAGGGAATGCCCATTTTCTTCCCCACCACTCTAGTTAGTGTAAATTGGTAACATTTTAATGGATCAAGAAACCTAAAATAATCTGTAAGCATTTATCACTTAAATATAAATATCTGAATTCATTTTCACTCCCATGTTTAACCTGTAATCTTCCTAAATGGAAACATGAATGCTAAAACTAAAAATATGCATCCTCAAATATTCTTACAACTTTATATTTTACTATACTTCAAACAGTAGCTAAGGGCTTCCCTGGTGGCACAGTGGTTGAGAATCCACCTGCCAACGCAAGGGAGACGGGTTCGATCTCTGGTCCGGGAAGATCCCACATGCCGCGGAGCAACTAAGCCCGTGCGACACAACTACTGAGCCTGCACTCCAGAGCCCGCGAGCCACAACTACTGAAGCCCGCACACCTAGAGTCCGTGCTGCGCAACAAGAGAAGCCCCTGCTCACCGCAACTAGAGAAAAAGCCCACACGCAGCAACGAAGACCCATCGCAGCCAAAAATAAATAATTAAAAAAAAAAAGAACACTAGCTAAGAGAAGGTAGGAGAAAAATCATTACATACTAAGTTGTAGAGCTTTTTCCAAGCCTTCATAGTAACACCAATTTTCTGCATTCCGATCAATCAAGTTTTTGAATACTTCGCTCGCTTCTTTTAATCGTCCCAATTTCAACAGCATTTCCCCTAAAATTAAGTTTAAATGTCACATTCATTTTGCTTAAACATTAAATACCTTTCTAATTCCAGAGATTTCACTAAGCATTATTAGTATAATAGATGTTTATGAAAGACAACGGTATGGTGCTTCCCTTTAGGGCTTGTTGCAGTTTAAATAACTAAACATAGATTAATTCACAGCTTGTCTTCAGAAATGAACCTTCACTTACACATTCTATTATACTAACATTCATTTTTGGCTCCCTCCCACACTGTATATATGATATTAACTTGTTAGTAAAAAATCTTTGCATTACGCACATTTTTGTACACCGTTTAAAGTAACTAAAGTTACCTTAGATATAGATTGGTAAATAATTCTAATGAAATATCCCTGCCTTCCTACTGCAAGATTTTTAATGTACTTTTCCTAATCAATTCTTATGTTAAACAATTCTCCATTCAATTCTCTTACTGTCCTTTCCAGGTCACTAAAACTGGAGAAGCTTAACTCACAAAACAATAACACTAAATACCACTTCGCAGCAAGAAGCTACACAAACCATGTTCACAGGGGGGTCACCTCTAAGACTCAATTTCTTTTACTAAGCCATACAAACTGCAAGTGGGTATGGGAAATGAGAATCTAAATTTCTCAGATAGGGACTTCCCTGGCGGTCCAGTGGTTAAGACTCCACACTTCCACTGCAGGGGGTGCGGGTTCAATCCCTTGTGGGGGAACTAAGATCCTGCAAGCTGCACGGCGCAGCCAAAATAAATAAATAACAAACTTTTCAGATAAAATGGAAAGCACACCTAATCAAGATAAAAGGGAGCATCTCAAAAAATATATCTCGACTTTCTATCCCTAAGCTTTCCCATTCCCTACAGAATCTGTTTCAAACAACCCTTTGAAATGTCTTCAGTCATACATACTATTTCAGCTTTCATCATCATCATATTACAGTGATTATTATATATATCATTTTACTATTTATTTTATTATACTGTATATTACTCAAGCTCTACAGTAAGACTAACTAGGTGTAACTACCAGTTTTACCACTTTCTAGCTTTGTGACTGAATAACTTACAAAACTTCCAATTTCCATTTCCTTACCTGCAAAGTATCAACTACATCAGTCTGTTTTTATGATAATCAACTGAAATAATGTACTTAAAACGGTCAGCACACTACTTGGTACAAAGTGAACACACATATACATTTACTAGTTAAAACCATAAACAGTACATTAAACTTAAACTATACTTGAATTCAAAAAATAATAAAAGGAGAAAAAAAGAACTATGATCGTGCCCCATTCCTCCACAAGAGTAGAGGATAGCAGTTAAAAGGATTCATGAAAAGACACGAAAGAACCTTAAATGCATATTGCTAAGTGAAAGAAGCCAATCTGAAAAGGCTACATACTGTATGCTTCCACCTCTAATACATTCTGTAAAAGGCACAACTATGGAGATAGTAAAAGGATTACTGGTTGCCAAGGGTTGGGGGCAAGGAGAAACAGGCAGAGCAGAGGATTTTTAGGGCAGTGAAACTACTCTGTATGATACTATAATGGTAGTATGTAAAATGTCATTATACATTTTTTAAAACCTAGAGGGTATACAACACCAAGAATGAACCCAAATATAAACTACAGGCTTGGGGGGATGGGGGGTGAGGGTAGGAGGAACTGTGCATGTGCAGGGACAGAGGGTATATAGGAAATCTTTGTACCTTCCACTCAGTTTTGCTGTGAACCTAGAACTGCTCTAAAAAATAAAGTCTATTTAAATTAAAAAAAAAAAAAGTAAAGGCTCTGAAGTCAGAAAGATATTTTTAGAAATTAACTCTACCTCCTGAAAGGCTGGGCAACTTGGGCAAGTCCTTAACCTCTCTTAGTTTCTTCAAATATAAAAAGGGACAATCAGTAATACCCATGTTAGAGGTGCTAAAAATTAAGTGAAATTAAGCAGTTTAAGCAGTTACCATACTGTGAAACACAGAAGAGTAAATAAACCTTAGCTAGTATTTTTAAGCTTTAGAAGTCCTGCAACTACATGAGATTTTAGTTTTAAACTAATTATTTATTTAGATGGACATTCTATTTAATATGGTATTGCTCAGGAAATGGGTAATTGATGAGCAAAGCTATGTATAAAAAAGAAAATTTGTTTGACTTTGTTGAAAAACATTCTTAACAAACTATTTCTCAGAATCCTGTCTTCTTAATTAGCCCATAATGAAAATAAATGAATCTTGCTTTCACGAGGATCCCAAGTGTCATTTACTCTTCTCATTTTACTATATATGGAGATAAATACTGGGGGAGGGGGTTGAATATGAAGGCAGTATAACATACTGCTTAAGAAAATGGAATCTGGAGTCAAAATCCCTGCACTCAAATCCAGCACTACCCAGATTACTTAGCTGTGTGACTCTGGGCAAGTCACTTACCTCTCTGTTCCTCAGTTCCTGATCTCTAAAATGGATGTAACAACTACATCATAGGGTTGTTATGAAGATTACATTAATTTTATTATTACACCATTACATTAATTAATAATGGCTTAATAATAAAGTGTTGAGAACATTGCCTGATACATAGTAAGTCTCATTTAAGTGTTCGGACATAATAAAGTATATAGGTTTTATTCTTTTCTTTAACTGAAGCCAATAAAAAAGAAAAAGCAGTTCAACTTACCTTTAATTTCTTCCACCAAAAGTTTATCACATATCTGTTTCTCATAAGTTTCTATATGTTCCAAAGATTCCTGAAATAGATCTGCCTCCCTCATCACTTGATTCTGGTACAGTATCAGTTCACTATATTCATAGTCTATTTTGTTGGGAGAAACCTGAAACAAATAACCAAATTATCTTACTTATATAATAATATAAAGCAGTTACAGATCTTTAATTTAATTGCTTTCTCAGGACAGTCATTCACACAGACTTTAAAAAGCAACCCACAAGCAGTTACAAATAGAAGAGTGATTAACAGCAAAGAAGATTAATATATTCTTTAAAACAAAAAAAGGAGTGGGGACTTCTGCCTACAGAAAAGTGAAGAGGTTAGCAAATCCTATTACCAAAGGAAAGTCTAACAATGATTAAAATCCTAAAGAATCTTCCAAAAAAAAACTACTAGAACCCATAAAGGAGTTCAGCAAGGTGACAGAATACAAGATCAATATATGAAAATCAATTATACTTCTATATACTAGGAACGAACAACCCAAAAATGAAAGTAAAATAATTTTCACAATAGCATCAAAACGAACAAAATATTCAGGAATAAATTTAAGAAACAAGACCCATATACCAAAGAATACTCAATCTTTTTTTGACTCTATATTTATTTTCCCCAAATTGATCTAAAAATTCAATGCAATCCCTATCAAACTCTCAGCAAGCTTTTAGAAACTGATAAGCTGATGCTAAAATTCAAATGGAAATAAAAGGAACCCTGCATGGACAAAAGAATCTTAAAAAGAAAAAGTAGGAAGACATGTACTTCAAATTTCAAACATCCTTTAAAATTACAGTAATCAAGACAGTGTGGTTGGTATTGGCATAAGGATACACATATAGATCAATGGAACAGAATACAAGGTTCAGAAATTAGCCCTTATAATCTGGTCAACTGATTTTCAACAGATGTGCCAAGACAATTCAACAGGGACAGGTTAGTCTTTACAACAAATGATGGTGGGACACATTTAATATCCATATGCAAAAACAGACACATACTTCATACCATTTACAAAAATTAAATCAAAATGGATCACAGACCTAAATGTGAGCATTAAAACAATAAAAGAAACCTTAGAGGAATAGGAGAAAATCTTTGTGACCCTTTGCATAAAAGAAAAAACAGGTAAATTGGACTTCAACAAAATTATAAACTTTCCTCTTCAAAAAACACCATTAATAACATAAAAATACAAGTTATAGACTAGGAGAAAATATTTGCAAATGATCTATCTGATAAGGAACTTGTATTGAGAATATTCAAGAAACTCTTACAACTCAGCTGTAAGACAAATAACCCAACTAAAAAATGGGCAAAAGAGTTGAACAGACATTTCATCAAAGAAGAAATATAAATGGCTAATAAGAACATGATAAAATGCTCAATAGCATTAGTTGTTAGAAAAATGCAGAGACACAACTAAAACAGTTACTACTACATATCCACTAAGATGGCTATCATCAAAAAATTGGACAGTAACAGGTGTGGGGATGGGTAGAAACTGGAATTCTCACACATTGCTAGTAGGAATGTAAAATGGTTCAGCCACGTAGGAAAACAACTGGGCAGTTTATTAAAAAGTTAAATATATACTTACCATATAACCAAGTAATTTCATTCCTAGGTATCTACCCAAAAGAAATAAAAACATATGTCCACACAAAAACTTATGCACAAATGTTCATAGCAGCATTATTCATAACAACTAAAACTAAAAACAATATATATGTCCACCAATTAATGAATGGATAAACAAAGTGTTATCCATAGACTACAGTGTATCCATATAATGAAACAGTATTCAGCATTAAAAGGAATGAACTACTAATACATGCTCTAACACAGGTGAATCTCAAAAGCATTATGAATAAAAGAATTTAGAGAGAAAACGCTGCATTTGATTGCCTTTATTCGAAGTTTCCAAAAAGGGCAAATCTATAGAGACAAAAAGCAGATCAGTGGTTGGCTGGGGATGAGTGGAAACCGACAAATGGGCACAAAAGAACTTTTGGGGGGGTGACGAAACATTCTAAAACTGGACTGTGGTAATGACTACATGACTATAAATTTACAAAAAAAAATCTTTGAGATGTACAACTGACATGGGTAAATTTTATGGCATGTATTATACCTCAAAAAAGCCTTGTATACCTCTTAATTATACTTATTATTACAAAAAATAAGAAAATTCCACACACCTAATTTTAACCATCAAATTGCAATAAGATTGTATTTAAAATGAAAGAGTGTTTATCAAACCCCAGTGAATATGGTACAGTACACCTTCCTATGGTAAGGACTTGATTCCTGGATAAAGACAAAGAACTAGTCTCAATAGAGAATTCTCTAGTTCGCAGTAAAAAGCTAAGAATCTAAGTAAACATGATGAACTTACCACACTCCCTTATGAGAATAAAAATAATAGAGGGTTTAAAAATATATTAACTTATGAAAATAGAACATATGAGATTTCAACAAACTTCTGGGAAACGGAAAGCAAATGAAGAATAAGGGATGAAGTAAAGCAGAAGTTAAAGCCTAGAGTAAAGCCTAGAGGAAATCTTTAGGGAGGGTGGCTATCTGCCCTGGAAATCACCAAACAGGGTCAGGATTCTGAAATGACAAGTAAACAGAGGGTGCAGGAATGAGAAATGGGGCTCAAGATTAAGGGATTAACTGAAAGGCTGACCCTGACCCCATTTCCATCAACTCAGCAGCCAAATCCTTGTTTAAAATATTACCCTGTAACCAGGCATCCATCCCACTCAAAGAGTCAAGAGCTCTTCTTCAAAGAAAGCAGACAGCCCCAGAGAACTGGATGCTAAGGTGGGGGCGGAGATATTCACTGCAGCATTATTCACAATAGTCAAGATATGGAAACAACCTAAGTGTCCATCAACAAATGAATGGATAAAGATGTGATATATATATACAACAGAATAATATTCAGCCATGAGAAACAAGGAATTCCTGCCATTTGCTGGCTTAGGACACAAAAGTGTAAGTATATTCCCTAATGTTATAAAGGTTACACTTAAAGAACCAGAAATATTCATATAACTATTATCAGGAGAATGGGGAAGAGACGGTGAGGTGACATAAAAGAACTATTTACTACTCTATTGTAGCAAAAACCGTAGAGAATGCCTAAAATACATATAAAAAAGTTGAACGTGCATTATTTAGACATATGGCGGGCTGTGTTCTTCCATGTCTTCTCTGAACTAGACTCTGGATAGCAAGGCAGGGACAGAAAGGTAGAAGAGGGGACTGTTACCATGTGTACTCTGTAATGAGAATTACTGGATAAATGAAAAGTGAAAAAAAGTTTACCACTGTAGCAGGTAAAATTAGTTTGGCTATCATTCCAAAAAACAATACCTTGCTTTTAGGGTAATGTGTCAAAAGAAAAAGTTTTCATCAAGAAAACACAAAGAGAATGATGTCAGGAAAACGGGCAGAGTACAGAAAGAACTCCAAAGCTTCACCTCTCCAAAAGAGCAAGGAAAGAACTGGCAACAACTGTCAGAATCACCTTTTTCAGAACTCTGGAAATTAACCAGAGGCTTACGGCACACCTGGGGAGCATTTACTGAAGAAAACAGCTAGATCTTGGTAAGACCAGTGAGTTTTGTGTCATTTTAACTTGCCCTAATCCTGTCCAGTGCTCTCCAGCTACAGAGTAGCCTTGAAAAATAAGCTTGTCTTCCCAGAGCAGCTTGACAGCCACCAGTGAGAACAATAAAGCTGGAGCTCTTTCCTCACTCCCAAAGACCTGTAATTAACCGACCTACCTGTGGGTTCACTGCAAGCCTCCAAGTACAAGCCTACCTCAGAGTTTGCCCAGAGCAAAAAAGCCTTGGGGGGAAGGGAAGGGCCAAAAGTGCTTATTAAAAGTGATTACAGGCATGTGTTTTACCTTTACAGTGCCTGAAACACGGCTAACAGTCAGGACAAACAACAGACTAAACAAAAACCTGAAAGTAAAAGCTGGGAAATGTGATGTCCACAGGGGCTTTGAAAAGTCACACACACATACAGAGTTACACACACGTTCAAGAAAGACCTGAGAAAGCCCTAAACTCTCACCTCTTGCTGACCTTGGGACTCTGACCTTTCACCTTGAGGCGAAAGCTAAGGTAGAGTTGTAAGCTGCCTGGCTGAGTGCTAAAGCATACATACACCAGCACACCCACAGAGAAATTTAACAAAACTACAAGTTGGTTCTTTGACAAGATTCACAAAATTGGCAAACCTTTAGCTGGAATGACCAAGAAAGAAAAAGAGAAGACTACTAAAATTGAGAATAAAAGGAGGGACATTACCACAAACCCTACAAAAATAAAAAGGATTATAAGGGACTATTATGAAAAGTTGTATGCCAACAAATTAGATTACCTAGATGAAATGGACCAATATTTATATAAGAACTAACACCATCTATCACAAACTCTTTCAAAAGAGGGAACACTTCCTAACTCATGCCATGAGGCCAGACACAGACATCAAAAGAAAAGTACAGATAATATCTCTTATTCCAATATCCCTCACTAATAATCAAAGAAACACAAATTAAAAGAATAATGAGGGAATTCCCTGGTGGTCCAGTGGTTAGGACTTGGAACTTTCACTGCTGAGGGCCCAGGTTCAATCGCTGGTCGGGGAACTAAGATCCCTGCAAGCCATGCAGCATAGTCAAAAAATAAATAAATAAATAAAAGTTAAAAAAAGAAAAATAATGAGATAAACTTCTTCACATCCAGAAGAATGGAAAAAATAATAAAGCTGACATCAAGTGTCAGTAAGGATATAGGCAAACAATAAGCATAAAACCTTGCTAGCGGGCATGTAAATTAGTACAGGTGCTTCAAATTAGTAAAACTAAACACACAGAGCCACAACTCTGCAATTCCAGTTTTAGGTATAAACTGAAGAGGAACTCACAAATGTGGCTAATGAAACAGCAGACAAGAATATTCACTGCAGCACTAATTTTTAATACAGACAAAGTACAGTAGATTAACTTTAGCTTATCTATATAACAGAACACCAAACAGCAGTTTAAAATGAATAAACCAGTCAACATGTATCAACATAGATATATCTCAAGAAATGTTGAATTTTAAAAACTACATGTCATTCATGTAAAATTTTAAATATACAAAATAATAGTTTGTAACTTTCATGGACTTAAAACATAATGTAAACATGACAAGAAATGATCTATACCAATTTCGGAATAGTGGCTACCTCTAGGGAGGGATGTGGGAAGACTTCAGCTGTTTCTGTAACATTTCTTTAAAAAATAATTAAATCTGGAGCAATTACGGCAAAATGTTAACATCTTTTTAATTTCTCTTGTGATACACAGTGTATTTTTTGTATTTTTCTATTTTACATATATATTAAAATGTATGTATTAACGTATTTATATAAAATATAAAGCAATATATATTAGAGAAACAATTCCCAGAGTCACAAAACTATTTTCATTTTCATGTATTCTTTACTTTATTCATTTGAATATTGCTGAAATTATAGTATACAAAAATCTTTATATTATTTATTTTGTATTAAGAATTCTTTGTTTTAACTTCTTCCAATTATTTCAAAAATTTTTCAAGTTCTTCCATAGGTCTGAAAGACTAACTCATGCTTGCGGGTGGAGGCAATATAGAAGTTAACTATTTTAGTTTGTGAAGGTAGAAGAAAATGTTAAAATGCTGTTCTTACTTGCTGAGTTTGTCTAAATTCTTCCAATAGTTTTAGTGCCATATCATAATCTTTCAGTAAGTGGTATGCAATAGCATATCCAATCCAGGATGCACGTTGTGTTGGGCGCAACTGAAGAAGCTGATATCTCGTCTCCTTTAAAAAAAAAAACAATTCTTTAAAATTTTTTTCACTTTCTTAAGTTTCTCTAAAATATAATTCATCACAGAGTTTTAAGAAAAAATACCTTTAATTCCTTTCTAATGAATTCAATGAACAAACATCTCTGAACAAACAGAAATACTTTTTATGTTCCTGATCTAAACTTAAGTTCCAGAATACCCTGTAATGTAATGTCCTTGGGGTCAATGGTTTTAGGTTGCCCTATAAAATTACCTTTATATAATGAGAATTTCTTCTGGTAACTAAACATCTCAGAAGAGAGACTAAGATAGCTTTTTATGAAACTAGAGTTTACTGTTTATAATATTGTTATATGAAATCACAACATATTTTACATTATTATAATAGGCCCCAGAGATAGGATGGACACAGCCAGGGAAAACACTCAAACATGTGACTGGACTTTTCTAGCAGAAACACCACTGCTGCTACTCTAAGACAGTTCAATATCTACGACATTAGTGAGAAAACACCAGAAATTCCACCATGGCTGCTCCAGAAGAATCAAGATGCCTTCAGACCAGCAGAAAATCTAACCTCCCTACACAGCTCCCACTTCTTCATAGCTCATATCCGCCTCCAACTTTTAGGCAAGTGCAACTTTGCTTGGCCGAACAGGGTCTCGTGAAGAACACTAGCTGCAACGAGTTTTGAAAATGTAATGTTTAGCTTCTGTGACTCTGTTGTTGGAATGGGTGCCGTCCATCCATGCTACATGCCACAAGGAGAACCATGATCAGATCTTTTTAAAAAAAGATACCTTCAACAAAACAACTTAGACAATATCACTCCTCTACATTCATGTGTAAATGTCTGCTCCTTTTAGGCATATGTCATTAAGCTCTACCACTGTATCACCCTTACTTTCACTGCTGCTTCTCTGTCACTCCCCCACTTCATTAAAGTCTGACTCAGCTTTCATCTCTCTACCAAATTCTGCCATTATTCTGGGCAAATGCAACACTGTGGATCACCTATCCAATAACCTATCTTCTTAGATCCACGATTTCCTCATCTACAATGATCTCCACCCCACTTCAGGGACCCACTTCCACCACCACACTCTAGACCTTACTGCCACCCAGAAATCATAAATTCAGATACTCACTCTCGCTACAGCTCCTATGCTGCCAACACTGTCACTCAGTGACCTTCCTGCCCTTGTTCTTGGACACCCCAGTACCTCTAGTTCCTTGAATCCTTAACTTCTAACCACCAGCTCTTTTATCTTCATTTATTTCACTACCCCTCCTAGCAACCAGTCTGTCACCATTACTAATTTCTTTATTTCTAAAGATAACTGATTTTAACTCTCACCAAACTTAGGCTGCTAAGTCCTAATGAAGAAAATTCACACAATCGTGATGAATGGTACCATTATTAAGCTCAGAGGAACCCTTGAAACTTCTGCAAAAATCTATGCAAAGACTTACATGGCAGTAGAAGGACAACAGTAAATGAAAAAAGACTTATCTAAACAGAACTATTAAGAGTTGGTAGCCTCCTTCACATGAGAAAGTGAGATAATTCCATTTTGGACATACTGGATTTAGGAAACTAAGTGGAGTAAGCACATGGAGATGCCCAGCAGAGTTGAAGGTAACAGTGCGAAAAGGCCTGGGACTACATTTATGGCAATCCTCACAATATTTTGTATTTTCTAAACCATAATGAAGAAAGCTAATTAATCTCCACATTTAGATTTTAATTATAAAAGCTCTGTTTACCAAATCTGTTAATATCAAGCCCACAAAGAATATAGTACAGCATTAGCACATAGGCGATATTCTAGCTTTTCAAAAAGCATTAAATGAGGGACCTCCCTGGTGGTGCAGTGGTTAAGAATCCGCTTGCCAATGCAAAGGACATGGGTTCAAACCGTGGTCCAGGAAGATCCCACACGTCACGGATCAACTAAGCCCACGAGCCACCCACAACTACTGAGCCTCTGCACCACAACTACTGAAGCTTGCGTGCTCTAGGGACTGCATGCCACAACTACTGAGCCCGCGTGCTACAACTACTGAAGCCTGCGTGCCACAACTACTGAAGCCCGCGTGCCTAGAGCCCACGCTCCACAACAAGAGAAGCCACCGCAATGAGAAGCCCGCGCACCGCAACAAAGAGTAGCCCCCGCTTGCCACAACTAGAGAAAGCCCACACAAAGCAACAAAGACCCAACGCAGCCAAAAAAATTTTTTTAATTAAGTAAAAAACCATAAAATGAATAAACTAGTTATCCTTTTTTGATGATCAAGTATGCACTTCCAGGGACTTCCCTGGTGGCACAGTGGTTAAGAATCCGCCTGCCAATTCAGGGGACACGGGTTCAATCCTTGGTCTAGGAAGATCCCACATGTCGCAAAGCAACCAAGCCAGTGCGCTACAACTACTGAGACCACGCACCACGACTACTGAAGCCCACGCGCTTAGAACCCATGTTCCACAAGAGAAGCCACCGCAATGAGAAGCCTGCACACTGCCAATGAAGAGAAGCCCCTGCTCGTCGCAACTAGAGAAAGCCTGCACACAGCAATGAAGACCCAATGCAGCCAAGAATAAATAAATAAATTAATTTTTTTAAAAAGTATGCAGTTCCACTAATATTATTGGAGGGAAGATCCAAAGTGACTTCTCCCTTCTACTACAGACTGTAATGAACAATCAAGTCTACATGATCTCGTCTTAAGTTCACCTCATTCTGAATTCACATGCTTTTAAATTATATCTATTATAAAAACATGTACATTTAAGACTAAAGTACTTACTCGATAACCTTCAAGGTCTCTCATTTGGATCTGTAACAGAGAGAGATCCCTCAAAATTTGCAGATTATCTTTATCTAATTTGAGGGCATTTCGGTAACACTTAATAGCTTCATCATACTTCTTATCAGAACGCTGCAAGAGTCCATATACATGCCAACCTATTAAGTTAAGGAAACAGACATTCACAGCTACTAGAATATACTATGCTACATGTCTAACAGAAAGCTTACCTTAGCAAAATGGTATTTTGTTTGGGACTTACTTCAGAATGATCTGGCCTCAGAGGGAGGGGGATAGTAAGCAGGTGACAAAATATGAAACCAGATCTGCCTTGATTGACAACTGTTAAATTACTGAAGCTAGGTGATAGGCGGATAGGGGTGCATTATTCTATTCTACTTGTGTACACGTCTGAAATTTTCCGTAATATATTTTTAAGTAACCTTAGAAAATTATTGGTAAAAATTCTTCATGTTGCCTATCCCCTCACTTTCCTATGCCAGCACCTCAACACTCACTTATTCTCAAACACTATGTAAGGAAACAGAATATGTATTATATAAAAATTGCAATTATCTTTTAAAACAAGTATATATTCAATCAATTATAAAACAACATGTAACCATCAATTAATTCACTAGTGATATTAAAGACCACAAAAATTAAGTCTTTATTTAATGTAAAGTCAAGTCTTAGGATATCTTGGAGCCAAAAAACTATCATACTTACATGCCCTCTCTCTTCGCTCTGGGGTAAGCACTGGGATAAAGAAATAAGTATTTAGTATTTTGAGAGAACCCTAAGCTAAATATGTAAAAACACCACTAAGACTACTGACGTTCAATACTGGCCAATAGCTAGATGATTTAAATGTTAAAAATTAAGGTACAAGGGTAATATGTGAAAAGGTTGTAAGTATATAAATAGGTAAAACAGAGATTAAAACAATTTCAACGATCCATCCCTAAAGAATATTTTTGTTTTTTTAACAAACTGGGATACTAGTCAATGAAAAATACGATTGTTAAGTACCCAGTGAAGTAACAGCTAAGTCCCTGTGCAACAGAAACCAAGCTGAAAATCAACATAATATTTAATACTAAATAAAATCTATTTTACATCAAGTTGCTTCTGAATTTTTCTCCTAAACTTTCTAAAGGAAAGTTTAAGGAACTTTTAAGGAACACAAGTTTTACTATACAGGTAAGTACTATACAGGTAAGTCATTATTTGGAATGAGGAAAGTATCACTCAGTTTATGGATATATAGGAAAAAAATGGGTTTTAAATCACATATAATTATTAGTCCTATTCTCTCACACTAGGCACAACTGCAGTAAATATACAGTGAATAGTAATTCTCTTTAAAATACTCTAATAAACAAAAAAAAATAAGAAGTAGGGAACAGATGAAACTAATATTAAAAATGTTGATAATTATTGAAACTTGAAAATGGGTACATAAAGTTCATTACATTCACTCTTCCATATAGTTTAAAATTTTTCATAGTGAAGTTTTTTTTAATTTGAGTTAGAAAAAACTCATAAATGGAAAATACATAAATGAAATTAAACTATTCAACTACTGCAAAAGGATACAGACATGACTCTTGACATCATTACGAAGTCCTTTACGAACAAATTCATACGCCTCTTCTTTTTTTCCTAAACAGTTCAATGTTAATCCTTTCATAGCCAAAGTCTCTGAAAAACATTTTTAACCTCTATTTACACATGAAAAATTCAAATTATTCTCTTAGCACCATTTTAATATCTGAGCTCTACCAATACTTACATTATTCATCCTTTTAATCCTATAGTTAGAAGAATTTCTCTCCAAATAAAAAAAGTAAAAGTATATTTATGTATCTGCTTAAAGCTTAGCCCAAGTCCTTTTCTGAAATTCCTCAGGCTGGGACTGAGTTGGTAAAATGCTTTCTGTCTTTCTGAAGACTCTATAAAGGAGGTTAAGATTATTCTGCTGAAAAAAGGTAACACAGCAGGGTCCTGAGTCCTGTTGAGTTAAGTCTACCGCAACAGACCTCAGCTTTCACCTGAGATCAAGCCTACTAAGAATCAAATCATCTGATTTATACCCCACAAAATCATTCAATCTACCTTAAAGAGATGTACAGAATTTAAAAATCACCTTACTCATTATTGGAACAGACTTCATTTTTGGCTGCAAGTTTATTCCAATGAATCCCACTTAGACTAATTAACATCAGTTTGCATTTGAAAAGCATGAGTGGCAACCCAAGAATATGTTGAAGGCAACCCAAGAATATGTTGAAGGTAGTTAATCAAAGATTGTTTAGAATGAAATAATTCTCTGAATAATCCACAACATGGGAATTAGACAAGAACAATGGTTTTCAAACTGATCTCTATGGACTATGGTTTTCAGAACGGGTGATCCAGCAGTCCAGGCCCCTATGACCAAACATCTTATTTTTTTATCTGTTTTTACATAATGAATTTCCCTACAAGCTCCCCTTTGGATAAGGGTTCCACTGCTAAACAGCTTGAAAACAAGCTTTAATTTCTAAAATTCTATGAAACTACTTCTTTCCATTTCCTTCAAAGAATGTTTTAAGTGTTATTAGAAAGCCGAGTAGGGTCAGTCTATTTTCCCAAAAAGATGGTCTCAATAATTACTCAAGTCTAATATTCAGAAACCCCAATCAGCTTTGCTCTGCTACAGGACCATAATTTACATGTCTAACCTGATCCATCCTTTTACCAAACACTGGTAACCAGCGAAAAAGGATGAGACAAGCAAATACAGACTTACTAACATCAGTGCTAGAAAAACAACCCAAGATAACACAATGGTAAATCAGTAGTATCTTATTTACATATGAAGGTTAGCAGATAGATAAAAAAAATACATCTACCAAAAAATAAAATGCATTTGATTGTATCTTCATACTACTTTGGTGTTGCAAATATTGTTCTAATTTTACACACGAGAAATCAAGGGATAAACTTAAATTCTATTCAAAGTAACAAATGAAATCAGGTCTATAAAAATACAGGTATATATGCCAATTACTCACCAATATATCAACCAATCATTTCTCATCTAAAAGTAAAGACTGTAAATACGCCTAAGCATAAAAGAAGTAATCTAGAATAAGAATGATATGAGGCATATCTGAAAACGTTAAACATTTATGCACTCTAATAGAGAACTACAAGGCCATGGAATCTGGGAAGTATTCTTCCCTCACAGTTGGGAATCCTATCCATCTGGTTTTAGAATTAGATTTCCCCAAAGTAATCTCTCATAGGTGAGATAATACCTCCATGTTCAGCAAATTTTGGATTTGAAAGAATCAACTTGCAAAACTTGAGGCCATTTTTGTATTGCTTCTGTTCATAACATTTCTGTAAAGAAATATGAACAAAAATTATTATATAAAATGAATACACATGTAGCAACTTTTCATTCCATTATATAAATTCTAAATTCAAGATCCAAAATTAGGTCTAAAACATACGTGATGGAAAGGTTTTGTATCAATTCGTATCAGTTATAACATGAAGTTTACTTCTGTAACCTGCTCCTTGCCAAACTATTCTGGTATCTGAGTATCTTTACTTTTATAGAAGATAAAGAAAAAAACACCTTAATTGTCAACCAACACACTGCTACAGCTTTCTTTTATTCAAAATCCAAAAGCAAAAACATATGTGATAACACAGAAAAATACTAGAAACTGCATTAAAAGTCTTTGCTACTTCAAGAATGGAACCAAGGCATACACACAAAAAAATACTGCTATTTACTGAGCAACTACCACGTGTCTGTACAAAACTTGCTATAACTCACAACTCCTTAAGGTAGGTGTCATGACCTCCACCTTACAGATGTAGAAACTGAAATTTAAAAGTCCATTAGATTAATTTACAAGTGGCTCAGCTTAGTTGCAAACTCTCCTCTGACTCCAAGACTATGGTCTTTCCATCACTTGTAGTCTAATACAAGTGTAAGCAAATCTCTTACACTTGTATTAGACTAGATTATTTAGGAATAAACCCTCTTTATTCCTCAATGCCACCAGCCAGGCTAAGTAATCACGCCTGCCTTCCACAGCCATTAACCACCAGAACACCGCATCTTTAACTCAATCTTTCACTTACGTGGTTACGGGTTTTCTTTTTAGTACTCAGCGTGCCAAGCTCATCCTCACCTCAGGGCCTCTGCACTTGTGTTCCTTCCACCCCCTGAAATGTTGTTCCTCCCCACATCTTCCCATGGCTGATTCCCTACGATCAAGTTTTACATATCATCTACCTGACAACTCTAACAATGCCAGCCTCTTACAGCACCCCCCAAAACACTCTATCATATTACTCTATTTTCTACGCGGCGCTATCACTTCCTGACATTCTTACTCATTTCTGTACTTATTTAGTGTCTATCTTCCCCACCATACTGTAAGCTCCTGAGAACAGGGATCTTGCCTACTTTAAACACTGCTGCATCCTCAGGTTCTAGACAAATAAGAACTGCTCAATACATAGTCAATATATACATTCAAGTTCAAAGCAAAACAGTACCAGCAAAGGAGGAGGAAGAGATTAATTCTTGCCAACAGGGGTGGGATATGGAGAGGAGAATTAGAAAAGTATTCACAGAAAAACATCTTTATATTAAGGCTTCCTGATTGCCTATGGGGAAGAGAACTTAGTGGCTGGGAAAGAGGATCGGAAAACCTGAATTTTGAACCATGCGAATATATTACGTATTCCAAAAATATTTGAAAAAAAACACAAACCAAAAAACAAGCAGAAGGAACTACTGGGGAAGAGGAAAAGAAGAGAAATATTATTTTTTTTCTGCCTTACCAAGTGATCTGGAAGTAATAATATCATACTACCAATAACAGTAATAGTAATAGTTAACACTTATTGGAAGCACTTACTATGTGTCAGGCACTGTTCTCATTTATTCCTTACTTAAATACCAGGAAAGCCTATGAGATGCACGTTATCTACATTTTAGATGGACAGACTGAGGCACAGTTACTGAGTTTACACAGCCAGTAAGTGTCAGAGCCACAATTCAAGCCCAGGTGGTCATCTCCAGTATCCGAGTACTCAGGTTAAAGAAAAGTCTTAAGTTCAGTAAGGAATATCTACTTAGTAGAAAAGATAGACTCTAGTTTCAACTTTGCTACTAACCAGACCAAGAACCTTAGATACTTAGTCATTTACCATCCCTGGGTTTGATTGTCTCATTTGTAAAAGAGGGCCTGCAATAGCTCCAAAATTCAACAAAACATAATGCTAACAGCCAATCTGGGGAATAAGATAGGCAGGTACAAGCCATGCAGAACATGTGATAAGCAACCTGGTGAATTTGGTATGGGTGTCTTTCAGTAAAATGATAATTTTTTAAAAATTACTGTTGGTGGCAAAGCATTTTGGTCCACCAACCAAACTTTAAAGAATAATTTTATTATAGACTTCTGTTTGCTATGGAATTTGTCATAGTAAAACATACTCACACTTATTGCAATTTGAGACAATCAAATCATTCACTTTTGCAGTATCCTCCTAAATTCATGTAACGTTATAATAAGCATTACATACCCAGATAAAAAATGTTTAGCATTTCCCAATTTATTTGGGGATAAAATTAACTCTGCAGTGGTCTTTACATTTTTTTATAACTAGAGTAATAATAAATCATATAATTGTTTTTCATTATGCTACTGATAACATGATTTGAACTAGAAAATATCCATACAGAGAGAAAATAAGTGTCTGTCATCTTTTAGGTATAATACCAAATGTCCTAAAATCCAACAATTTATATAATTTTTCATTAACATGTTTCAGTTTCCTTAGACCAAAAAAATAACAACAAAACACCCCACCCAAAAGGGGCAAAAAAGTTCACTTCTCCAATTCCACACTGCGAAAAATACAAGGGTATGAGAAAAATGAAAGTAAAATAAAGAAAAAATATATGCAAAGTCGAATGAAGCAATCTGCCACAATGCTTTAATTAGATTTATGTTTTTACACTCGTTTCTCATCATTTGCACAACACTGAGCACCATATAAAATTAAGACAAAATTTTCATCCCATATACTATGTAGCTTTTGTAACATTCTGAAAACTAAGTGTGACGTTTCTATTTGGTTTGAAACAGAACGGCTACTATGATTTTTTTTTATCTGCAATTACTTATACTTTATTTTATATATAATAAAGGTAAGCAACAGCTAATGGTCATATAACCAACACAAGCTCTGATTAATAAATTCACCCTTAAAATCTAAACGCTGGTTTTCAGATGAAAGACAATCAGTCTCCAGTGTCTATTGAGAAAAGCAAAGGCATGTTGCCCCTCCTCCCTGGAAAACCATTAAGGTACCAGGACTGTGACATATAACCCACAGAAAACTCCCCTCTCCACCCGGCAGCCGTCATCATTACGGGGCCATTATTCAGGTTTCTGCTCGGAATCAAAGTAAATGCACCCCTCAAGTGCAATACCAGCCAGTCCGCGCGGCTTTAACCACTTACAGGGCCTGTACGAGTTAAAAACAATCAGAGCTACGTTCGGCTTTTGAACTTAGAAATGCACTTCGAGTCACGTACTTCCCAAAGAGGCTTAGTACGACACACCAAAAATAGGCAAACTCTCTACCAAAGGGAGGATGAGTCTCCGGGGTTTTAGTTGCCCGTAACCGGTATAAATCGGATCCCACCCCATTACAGGATCGCTCCTGCTTTCAAAGGTGTCGAGGTGCGCTGTGCAATAGATTCCACATAAGGCAGTGAACGAACACCTGGACGCAGGGATGCTGGCAAAAGTAACTGGGGTGGACCGGGGGGAGGAGGTCGCGAGGCCGGCCGCCAGGCGCCGCAGAGGGCACGGGCCACTCCCGGCCGGCGCGCCCAGGCCCAGGGTGACTGCGGCGGGAAGATTCTGGAAGGAGCGGCCGCGGAGGGAGGGAGGAGAGCGGGGTGGCGGGCCCTGCGAGGCAGGGGTAGGGCCGTGCGGGTTCGCGCACAAACAAAGAACCCAGGGGGGCCGGGCCCAGCCGCGCAGGCGCCATCGCCGCCAGACAGCTCGCCGCGCCGGGCCCGGGGCTGCCAGGGGTGGGCGGCGCAGCCACTGGCCACTTACCAAGATGCGTTTGAAGAGGTTGCTCTCCTTTGGCGGCAGCTGCACGTTCGGCATCGCGGCTGGAGAGGAGGCTGGGTGCCCGCGCGCTCCGTTTCGCGGGATGGGCACCGGGACGAGCCGCGGCTAAGAGTCGTGCTGCGGGCGACGGGTCAGTTCATACTTGGGGCTGAGCAGCCTGGGCAGAGCTGCCGAGCAGGGCTGGCAATGGAAAAGGAAGCCGGTCTCGGTAGGATACCCTTCAGCCCCAGCCTTGCTTTGGGGTAAGCGGCGGCGGCTCCCGTACGGGGCAAGATGGCAGCTAGGACCCGCCCCGCCTCGAGCGAGGCGGCGTGCGCATGCGCAGGGCGCCCCGCGGCGAGGAACTGGGGCCCTGTGTAAGGCGGTCGCTTCTGTCACCTGCACCGAGGCTCCGGGTAGGGAGCTTGCACCGTAGCCGTTCGTAAGTCGCTGCCTTGTACTGTGCTTTGGTTGTTAGGCTTCTGGCCCAAGATAATGTTAGTTATATCAGAATCTGACTTTTTTGATTTCTCTCCAGTCAGGAATTTAAACAGTGCTGGACACAAAGTAAATTTCTTGATGTAGGACGAACTTGTTTTCCTTATTTTCTCCCTCGACTTGTCTTTAAGAGAAGCCTTTTCTCTCCAGGGCAGAGCAAAGAAGTATTGACAACGTACGTGAGGTCACTGGGCAGGACTTGAAAAGCGCTAATGTGAAAGCACGTTTGAAATGTCAGAGAAAAATATTCTCAGCAGTTTAGAACACCTAACATTGTCAGTGAGAATTACGGTGGTTTTATGGGGCGCCTGATTCCCCAGGTCTACCTACGCTTTCTCCTCAGGTGGTTCTCCTTTATACAAGCCCTATAATAATGAAAGAAAAAAGATTCAAACCCAGGATCTTCCAACTCTGGGGCGCTTTCTACCATACATAAAAGGCAGCATAGTGACAGAAATGTGTGAGTCTAGAAAGATCTGGACATACATTGTTGACAAGAATAGCCGTACATACGGTGTAGGTTTAATATTAAGGTATATGTAAATATTAGGTACATAAACTTATACATGTTCTGGATCTTCATTTGTGCATGGTTGTGAGACTACAGGGTAATTGATGCATAGTTGCATTTAATGGGCTATAATCAGAACTGGGTCGGGCTTACTTGATTTTTTTTCCCTGTAGCCTGAGTTGGTCGGAGATGGGAGAAAGTATCACCTCAGTCTTTTTTTTTTTTTTTTGGCCCCTCTGCAGGGTTTGCCAGATACTAGTTCCCCAGCCATGGATCAGACGCGCACCCTCAGCAGTGAAAGTGCAGAGTCCTAACCACTGGACTGCCAGGGAATTACCTCACTTTTAAAATAAGGAAGGGACTGTTATTAAAACGGGGGCGGTCCAGAAGGGCCTATGTGTTCTAGACAGAAACTAGGCTCCGCAAGCTATTAGAGAGGAAGTAGGCAAAGAGGGCTTCATGGGAAACGTGGCAGAGTGGCACCTGAGCTGGTGGTGGTCTCCTAGACCAGGGGTCCCCAACCCCCGGGCCACAGACCGGTAACAGTCCGTGGCCTATTAGGAACCCGGCTGCACAGCAGGAGGTGAGCGGCAGGTGAGTGAAGCTTCATCTGTGTTTATAGCCGGGCCTCATTGCTCCCATTACCGCCTGAGCTCCATCAGCGGCCGCATTAGATTCTTATAGGAGGGCAAACCCTACTGTGAACTACGCATGCGAGGGATCCAGGCTTCACTTTCCTTAATGAGAATCTGATGCCTGATGATCTGAGGTGGAGCTGAGGCAGTGATGCTAGCGCTGGGGAGCGGCTGCAAATACAGATTACCCTTAGCAGAGAGGTTTGGCTGCAGAGACCACAATAAATCAGTTGCTTGCAGACTCATATCAAAACCCTATCAGTGAGTGGCAATTAAGCTGCATCTTACAGAGTAGACTGGACATAAGCAGCACACTTCGGGTGTCACTATCTCCCATCACCCCCAGATGGGACCATCTAGTTGCAGGAAAACAAGCTCAGGGCTCCCACTGATTCTGCATTATGGTGAGTTGTATAATTATTTCATTATATATTACAATGTAATAATAATAGAAATAAAGTGCACAATAGATGTAATGCGCTTGAATCATCCCCAAACCATCCCCCCACCCCCTCAGCCCCTGGTCCATGGAAAAAATTGTCCTCCACCAAACTGGTCCCTAGTACCAAAAAGGCTGGGGACCGCTGTCCTAGACGAGCAGCAGGGACAGGGGAGTGCCTGCTCACAGCACCCTCCGACTCCACCACTCCTATAGTCCCTGCTCACTCTTTGCTCACATTACTGATTGCTGAAAATTTTTTGGCTCCCAGTTTATCTACATCCTCAGATGTAAAGGGTTCATTGTGGGAAGAGCAGAAGCTCCAGTGCTCCAGTCAGATTATCCCTTGATCCTCATAGGACATGGACTTTTCTGGAATGTACCTCAGCCAGCTCAAGCCACTCTGCCTCACCTCAATGCCGACTTCAAAATGACAAGTTGAAAAAAGAGTGCACGCACACCTCGTTTGTCTACAGTGGGATGCGGGGGGCGGGGGTGAAGGGAGAGGTGGGGAATTGAAAAGAATGCCAATATCGTACCTGGCAGTTGTCAGCCTGAACCTTAGAGTGTCTAAAAGACGTGATGCGCACACAGTGAGAAAGCCTGGATTAGCCCATGGCTGTAATTTTTTGTTTTTGTTTTTGTTGTTTTGTGCGGTACGCGGGCCTCTCACTGTTGTGGTCTCTCCCGTTGCGGAGCACAGGCTCCGGACGCGCAGGCTCAGCGGCCATGGCTCACGGGCGCAGCCGCTCCGCGTCATGTGGGATCCTCCCGGACCGGGGCACGAACCCGTGTCCCCTGCATCGGCAGGCGGACTCCCAACCACTGCGCCACCAGGGAAGCCCTATGGCTGTAATTTTATCACTGACTTCCTGTTTAGTCTGGAGCAAATCTTATTTCCACCTTTCAACAGAAAATGGGGTTATAATAACATTATGGTAATCTTGCACACCAGGGTTACGTGAATGTAATGCTTAGTCATTCCTAAACCCTTAGAAAAAAAAACAAATGCACTGTAAATCTGAACTCGTTGTCTCTCAGGAAGAATGCTGAAGCCCCACTGAGGGCCTCTACCCAGATGTTCTCTCCTGGTGCTTCAGGCGGGGTGGACCTCCTTTAGAATCATGCACATGGTAAAATAACAGTAGCAACCCCTGTGAAGACCTGAACAGTTCCTGGAGCACTTTTTACATACGGGATATGGGCTAGTGATTCTCCTGCAAAGTCTCGTAGAGCCAAGGAGAAAAGAATCTAGAAAAGGATGGTCTCCACCCCATATGCATAGCATATCTTAAAGCCAGCTGACAGGGTAAAATCAAGTCATTTGCTGCTATTCCCACCACCAAAGGGATGGAAAAGAGCTCATCAGATTGCGTAATGTTTCTGCTCACTTCTCCCTTCTGTGCTCTTGTTTCAGAAAAGAGGGTACTTCATTCCTCCCTGGGAGCTCTTGATCCCATCTCCTTTTGCTTTTCCTGAACTTTCATTCATCGGTTATTCCCCCCACTATTTGCATTTTCTCCCTCCTTATGTAGTTTATATTCTATGGGAGGAGGCGGAGAAAAAACACATAAAGAAACAAGATTATTCCAGACTGTGGGAGGTCCTGGGAAGGAAATAAAACAAGGTCATGTGAGGGCAATGGGGGTTGAGGAGAGAACAAATGTGTTTAAATACGCGAAATACTTCAGGTACTCAGGAATGATCTAGAACAGCTTCTGGAGACGTGATAACATGAACAGAGACCTAAAGGATGAGAAGAGAATTAACAAGATGAGAAACTGGAACATCACTTTCCAGTGAAAGGGAACCACGTGCATGATTAAAAGAGTCGGGAACTCTTTTAATGATTAAAAGATCAATCATTAAAACATGATTAAAAGAGTCACGTTAACATGATTAAAAGAACATGATTAAAAGAGTCAGGTTATGATTAAAAGAGTCAGGTTAAGAACTACAGGTTCAAGGAGGTGGCTGGGGGGTCATGCGGGGAGGAAGATGGTACAGTTCAGTTGAAACTGTAGCCCAGGTTGTCTTCGGTTTGTCATCTTAGGCAATGTGGTTTGGTTTGGTTTCATCCTAAACTCAGTGAGGGAACCATTGAAGCATTTGAAGCAGGAAAGTTTCATGATCTGATTTATTTTTTTAAAAGGTCACTCTGAAAGAGATAATGGGGTTTCTTCTAGGAAAGTGCAATTCTAATCTAATCCTTCTTAAGACTTGGCTTCTGCCTCTTTTGAAAATGTTCTCTGAAATCTCACCAATTCATTTGTTCAGTACTTAGTTATGGAGCACAATGTGACAGTCTTCTGACAAACAAAACTAGCTGCCCTTATGAAGCTCACATGTTAAGGATTGCCTAGTGGCCAAATCCAAAGATTTTTTTCAGTTCACAGTTTCCTTAATTTCTCTGTAGCATTTCACACAGTGGATCACCATCCTTGACTTTTTCTGCCTTCAGTCACCAAGCCCCAGCGGAATCCTGGGTTTCTGCCTGTCTCTCCTCCTAGTCATTCTCTGGGTCCTCCATCATCTCCTCCTCTTTCTTTATTTTTTTAAATTAATTTATTTTATTTATTTAGTTTTGGCTGTGTTGGGTCCTCGTTGCTGCACACAGGCTTTCTCTAGTTGTGGCGAGCGGGAGCTACTCTTCGTTGTGGTGCATGGACTTCTCATTGTGGTGGCTTGTCTTGTTGCGGAGCACGGCCTCTAGGTGCATGGGCTTCAATAGTTGTGGCACACGGGCTCAGTAGTCGTGGTTCGCAGGCTCTAGAGCGCGGGCTCAGTAGTTGTGGCACATGGGCTTAGTTGCTCTGCTGCATTTGGGATCTTCCCGGACCAGGGCTCAAACCCGTGTCCCCTGCATTGGGAGGCGGATTCTTAACCACTGTGCCAGCAGGGAAGCCCCTTCTCCTCTTTCTAAATGTTGGTTGTCTAGACAACTTGGCTTTCTCTTTCAACAGCAGCAATAAAACCTGTTCATCAAGCACCTGCTGCTCAGCAGCAAGATGAAATTAATAATTCTCCTGCCCCCATAGCCTCCACTATTAACACCAAGCAGATTACAAATCTGTCTCCAGTTTCAAACCCTCTTGATCTCTTAGCCTTCATGCCCACTTGTTTGTTAAATATTTCCACCTGGATGTCGCATAAACATTTTCTACTTGAACAGTAAAAATAAAACTTATTGAGGCTTCCCTGGTGGCACAGTGGTTAAGAATCTGCCTCCCAGTGCAGGGGACACGGGTTCGAGCCCTGGTCCAGGAAGATCCCACATGCCGCGGAGCAACTAAGCCCTGCGCTACAACTACTGAGCCTGCACTCTAGAGCCCGCCAGCCACAACTACTGGGCCCACATGCCACAACTACAGAAGACTGCGTGCCTAGAGCCTGTGCTCTGCAACAAGAGAAGCCACTGTAATGAGAAGCCCGCACACGGCAACAAATAGTAGCCCCTGCTCACTGCAACTAGAGAAAGCCCAAGCGCAGCAATGAAGAGCCAACTCAGCCAAACATAAATAAATTTATTTTAAAAATAAAAACAAAAAATAAAATAAAATAAAATAAAACTTATCATCTTTCCATCAAGCCAGCTCAAGTCCTGACTTTGTAACAGGGAAGAACCTTTGTATTCTATTGCAAGTTATTCACTAAAGGGATGTTGCCTATAAGCTTAAATTATACATAATAGCCCATCTCTGGGAGCCCTGCCTCCCAGGTAATGAGCATTATGCTAAAATACCTTTGTTTAGCTCACAGGAAGCATCCTAACTAGGCCCACCTGTGAATGACTGCAGGGAGGAAGAAATTAACACATCCCCTCTGGAGGCTGATGGGAACCAGGAAATGTTTGACTTTACTCCCTCCCCTTTATGTATAAAAGAAGCCTGAATTCTAACTCAGGCAAGATGGTTCTTTGGGACACGAGTCCACCATCTTCTCAGTCTGCCAGCTTTCCAAATAAAGTCACTATTCCTTGCCCCAACATCTGGTCTCTGATTTATTGGTCTGTCATGTGGCAAGCAGTATGAACTTGGACTAAGTAACAACTTCTCTATTATTGTTAATGACACCACTTCTGTAGTTAAAATTTTCTGATCAGTTTTGACTCCCCTTTATTATCCTCCACATTCAAGTTGCCTAGTCCTTTAAATTCTAGGTCTGTCACGTTTCTCCCTTTCCTCCTTGCCTTCCATTCCCACTCCAGCTTAACATTAAATACTGCAAAAACCTCATAATTGCAAAACCCAGTAACCTCATAACTCTTTCAGGCTCTCTCCCCACCATTTCATTATGCACATCGCTCTAGATTTGTCTTTTCTATCTAGACTCAGTGTATAAAAACTTTCAGTGACCACCCATTGTCTAGAACTCAGTCTATTCTCAGATTTTTCTTTCACTTTGCTCCCACAATTACCTTATATAGCAGCGGAACCAGTGGGTACATCAGGTCCAGTATTTTCTAAACTCCATACTTTCGCTCAACCTGATAGTTTTATGAGATTGTTCTCCCAATACCCTAATCTTTATCTTCGTAAGTTCTTCATCTCAAATGGCATGACTTTCATAAGATCTTCCCAAGTCTTCCCAGTAGATCTAATCTCTCTCTTCTCTGTATTTACGTAGCACTTTGTCCTTCTTTTATGCCTTTAGTCTTAGTGTGTTTTATGTTTTATAAATTGTAAATTGTTCGAAAACAGTGGTTCTCAACCTTGTCTGCACTTTTGTATCATCTAAGGAGCTTAAAAATCTACTGATGCCTGAGTCCTACCTCCATAAATTCTGATTCAATTGGGGTGGGGTGGAGGTGGGGCATTTCAGATCTTCCCAGATGGCTGTAATGTGCAACCAGAGTTGAGAACCACTGTTTCAAGGCATTTCATCAAAATCCAGGCTTAAACATGCCACCATTCCTCTTGAGGTTGAATTTAGATAAGGCACATAAACAAAAAAACCGTCACCACCAAGATTCAATTTGGAACCCTAGGCAAAAGCCGCGAATTGCAGATAGGACCACAGATAGTGAAAGTGACCTAGAATTAGCACCCTTCAAAGACTCTGGATCAGCGCAGAAACAACTTTACCCAAGAGTTCCCTCAAAACTCTCAACAGATTCACGCCCTCCAGTCCTCTCACTTCTGTTGTATTCTTGTTTGTCTGTCTCTCTGCTTTCTTTCCAAACTCGTCCTCCTACTGCTCCTTTCTATGCCACACCTTCCTGTTCGGCTTTATCCTCAACCCTTTCACTGAGCATTCTCTTCCTCCCTACCTTCATTGATATCCAGCCCTTCATCAGGGACATTGTCTCTCGTTTTGTATCTTCCTCTGCTTATATACCGTAGGAGTTCGTGAGGGAAAAATCAGCACTTTTTTCCCCATCCCACTGCCCCCCCCCCAAATCATAATACTTCACCTTCATTTAAGGACAGGATACTTGAGTCCATACTCACCAGCTTTGTTGTTCTCTTCTCCTTTTCCTCTTGGTCACTATCCTTCATTTGTTCATTTGCCAAGTGACAATAGTTGTCATTTCAACTTCACTCCTAGCGTCCATCTGCTATGATTCCAGTAACTATATGTATGATTTAAAACCCTAGCCTTGGATAAATAAACTGTGGTACATTTAGACAATGGAATATTATTTAGTACTAAAAAGAAATGAGCTATCAAGCCATGAAAGGACATCAAAGAATCTTAAATGTATATTACTAAGTGAAAGAAGCCAATCTGAAAAGGCTGCATACTGTATGATTCCAACTATATGACTTTCTAGGAAAGACAAAACTATGGAGACAGTAAAAAGATCAGTGATTGCCAAGGGTTAGGGGGAGGAAGAGATGACTAGGTGAAGCACAGAGGGTTTTTAGGGCAGTGAAAATATTCTGTATGATACTATAGTGGTGGCTACACATCATTATACACTTGTCAAAACCTATAGGGTATACAGCACCAAGAGTGAACCCTAATGTAAACTATGGACTGTGGGTGATAATGAGGTGTCAATGTAGGTTCATCAGTTGTAGCAAATGTATCGCTCTGGTGGGAGATATTGACAATGGAAGAGGCTATGCATATGTGGGGACAGGGGGTTTCCATAGGGGAAATCTCTGTACCTTCAGCTTAATTTTTCTGTGAACCTAAAACTGCTCTAAAAAATACAATCCATTTTTTAAAACATCCCTAGCCTTACAGTTCCTTGGTTTCATCTACAAAGACCTTCACCTTCTACACTATTTTAGCTACCCACTCCCATGGCCAAATTTAGAATCAGCAAGACCTGCCCCTCCTCTTAAATCATAAATTCTGGCAATCTACTACCTTATATTTTATTTTATTTCATTTCATTTCATTTTACCACGCCGCACAGCATGCGGCATTTCAGTTCCTGGACCAGGGATCGAACCTGTGCCCCCTGCAGTGGAAGTGCAGAGTCTTAAGCACTGGACCACCAGGGAAGTCCCTTAAATTATTTTTAAATGAGAAGAGATTTGCCAATATCCTTTTAACTCCAAGGAAACTTGTTTCAACAGGCATAACTCCCTGTTATTGAAGATGAGATGCCAGCTTCTGGGATTAGTAGCCTGGCAGGGTGACACTGAGAGAAGCGTTTTTGCCATTGCACTGAGGTTCCAGCTCCTGCCTCCAGCATGAGCCCAAGGGCTGTTGCTCTCATAGGGTTGTTCTGTATACATCTATCATTTCTAATGCTAGTGACTTCAATCAGATTCTTTGAGGGACAATTCATGTTCTAATGACAATCTCCTATCTTTTCTTCCACAAGCATTTGCTGATTCCTTAATAAGAGGCTTTCACTCTTCAAGATGCAGGGGATCACACTATTTTCTCCTTATCTGTTCACTCATTCAACCCTCATTTGTGGAATGCCCTTCAGCACCCATCACTTTTCTTCTTTCTTCCCCTCTCAGCAAAAACAGTGCCTTCTGGACTTCCCTGGTGGTCCAGTGGTTAAGAATCCACCTTCCAGTGCAGGGGACACGGGTTCAATCCCTGGTCTGGGAGCTAAGATCCCACAGGCAGTGGGGCAAGTAAGCCCGCGGGCTGCAACTACTGAGCCCACGCACCACAACTAGAGAGCCTGCACACTGCAACTACTGAGCCTGTGTGCTCTGGAGCCTGCACGCCACAACTAGAGAGAAGCCCGTGTGCCACAACTAGAGAGAAGCCCGCTCACCTCAGCGAAAGATCCCGCGTACTGCAACTAAGACCCAACGCAGCCGAAAATAAATGAATAAATATTAAAACAAAAAACAAAAACAACAGTGCCTTCTGGCCTTTGCAGAATTAATTCCTCCAACAGTGCTTAGGAGGGAATACATTTCTACCTTCTTTGGAGACTTTACTTCTCTCTCCTTATTCTCCCTTCTCAATTACAGTAATCATTTAATAATAACTGTTATTGGGGGGCTTCCCTGGTGGCGCGGTGGTTGAGGGTCTGCCTGCCGATGCAGGGGACACGGGTTCGTGCCCCAGTCCGGGAAGATCCCACGTGCCGCGGAGCGGCTGGGCCCATGAGTCATGGCCGCTGAGCCTGCGCGTCCGGAGCCTGTGCTCCGCAATGGGAGAGGCCACAACAGGGAGAGGCCCGCGTACCACACACACACACAAAAAATAATAATAATAATAACTGTTATTGAGCACATACCCTGTACCAGACACTATGTATAATTTGCTATTTCTTATTTAATCCTCATGAAAACACCATGAGAAAAATACTGTTATCCCCCTTTTACAAATGAGAACTGAAGCTTAAAAAAAGTAAATTTATACCCAATTATGAAACTAAGTAAGGGCCATCTCACCAAAGTTCATGCCTGTAGCTACTATGCTAAACTGCTTTTCATAGCATACTAATGAGTTTCCGTAGATCCTTAGCCAGCCTCATTCAGTTTATTTTTTGCATTAATTTCCAAGGGAAAAATCTGTATTAATGGGAATCTGCATTAATTTTCTATCAGTGCTGTAACAAATTGCCACAAATTATGTCTTAAAGCAACACAGATTTATTATCTCACAGTTCTGGACGTCAGAAGTCAGAAATGTGTCTGCAGGACCATGTTTCTTTTGGAGGCTCTAGGAGAGAATTTATTTCCTTGCTTTTACCAGCTTCTCCAGGCCACCTGCATTTCTGGGCTCATGGCTCTTTCTTCCATCTTCAAAACCAACAGCAAAGCATCTCCTCTACTCACTGACCTCTGCTTCCTCTTCACATCGTCTCTCTGACTCTAACTCTACTGCTTCTCTCTTATAAGGACCCTTGTGATCACACTGGGCCCAGGAAGATAATGCAGGATCGTCTCCCCATCTTAATATATTTAATCACATCTGCAAAATCTCTGTTTGCCATATAAGGTAACATAGACAGATCCGGGTGATTAGAGTGTTACACACATTCAGCCTACTACATGATCTTTGTAAACTACAAATCTAACGATGCTTTTTACAAAGTATTAATTAATTAATTTATTTTGGCTGCTCCGGGTCTTAGTTGCGGCACTTGGGGTCTTTGTTGTGGCCTGTTTGGTTGCAGCATGTGGACTTCTTATTTGTGGCAAGTGCAATCTTAGTTGTGGCATGCACGTGGGAGCTAGTTCTCAGACCAGGGATAGAACCCAGGCCCCCTGCATTGGGAGCTCAGAGTCTTACCCACTGGCCCACCAGGGAAGTCCCTAATGATGCTTATTGCTTAAATTTCTTCCATGGCTTCCAGGAGAAAGCTGAGCGTCTTTACCTGAGAATGTGAAGCCCTTTATGATCTAGTTCCTACCTATCTCTTGAAATTTCCCAGATTCTCAGTGTGTATCTGCGATGCCCTTCCTATCTGTGCCTAGCTCACTTCTACTTGTCCTTCGGAATTCAGATTAAGGGTCAGCTTCTCCCAGAAGCCATCCCTGTCCCTGACCTGGATATGGCTGCCTCTCCTCTACACTCTCGAAACACTCACTACTCACCTCTAATATAGTGCTCATCGTACCGTGTTGAAGTCACTAACTTACTCGTCTATTTCCTCCATTAGACTGAAGTCCCTCTGGATCAGACACCATGTCTTATTTAACTGTGCATTCCCTGTGTTTTACAGTTGTTGCTCAAAAATATCTTTGCTGAATTAATCATCTTCCTGTAGCACATAGCATAATATCTTATGTATAGTACAGAGTACAAAACAAAGTACAGAGTATAGTACAAAACAAAGTACAGAGTATAGTACAAAAACATATTTGCTAAATTGAGCTATAGTTGTTTTCACCTCCTCAGGAATAGGAAAGTAATATATCATCCTCTGCCAAAAAGATTCAGAATTGGGGACTTGTATCTTGCTCCCCAGAACTGTAAAATGAAGTGTGAATAATAAATTGCTAAGTATAATACAAGGAAAGATTCAGCAATATTACAAGAATTGTAATTGAGATTATATGAGCGCTTAAATGAAGGACTATGATAGGTGGATGAGCTGATCTATCAAAGACACTGACAGCTGGAATGGAGTCTGTTTTCCTCACCATTGAACCCCTAGCACTTAGCAGAGCGCTTGGCACATGGTAGATATTCAGTAAATACTGATTTGATGAAGATAATTTCAATGAATTGCACTCCAGGCAGAGGAATTAGTATTGTTAAGAAAAATTGGGAGACGCTGAAATAGGCAAAGAGATTATAAGACCTCCTGTTGAATTGTGTTTTTTCATTGTCTTTGAGCTATTTTACAACTCTTTTATGTTGTAGAAAACTGCTAACAATGTACATGATTCTTTTACTGAGATTGCCCTTTTTAAAAAAATTAATTAATTTATTTTTGGCTGCGTTGGGTCTTCATGGCTGCGGGGCAGGCTTTCTTTAGTTGCGGCGAGCGGGGGCTACTCTTCGTTGCAGTGCGCGGACTTCTCATTGCGGTGGCTTCTCTTGTTGCCTAGCACAGGCTATAGGCGCGTGGGCTTCAGTAGATGTGGCTCGCAGGCTTTAGAGCGCAGGCTAAGTAGTTGTGGCACTGGGGTTTAGTTGCTCCTCGGCATGTGGGATCTTCCCGGAACAGGGCTCAAACCCTTGTCCCCTGGATTGGCAGGCGGATTCTTAACCACTGCGCCACCAGAGAAGCCCTGCACATGATTCTTTTCCCTAGAAATGCAAATTTGTATAACTGAGATGCAAGTGGTTATGTCTTGCGTGTACTGACCAGTTTTTCATCTTTTAAACAAATTCATTTCAGCATTCCTTATGGTGTATTTATGTTTTCTCTTTAGATTTTGTTTAACAAATTATAACATCCCTCATTAATTAATAATTTTTAAAAAATTGACAGTTGTACATTTCATATTTATACAAAAGTTATAATCTTACCTTTAAAAATATCTTTTAGGGCTTCCCTGGTGGCGCAGTGGTTGAGAGTCCACCTGTTGATGCAGGGGACACGGGTGCGTGCCCCGGTCCGGGAAGATCCCACATGCCGCGGAGCAGCTGGGCCCGTGAGCCATGGCCGCTGAGCCTGTGCGTCCGGAGCCTGTGCTCCGCAGCGGGAGAGGCCACAACAGTGAGAGAGAGAGAGAGAGAGAGATTTTATATATATATATATATATATTTATATATAAATAAATATATATATATTTATATTTATATATATTTATATATATAAATATATATATTTATATATATATTTATATTTATATATATCTTTTAGCAATATGAACAAAAATGCCAAGGTTGAAGATGTGTTTTGGAAGAAATAAGGAGTTATCTGGTTGAGCTGAAACATGAGGACATGAGGTTCTTGGAGGATATCATGAGAGATGAAAAGAGGCTAGCTAGATTGGAGTCAGATCTTGGAGAGCTGGGAGGACGATGTGCAAGTTAATGAGAGGGTACGGGCAGCAGAATCAAGGTCACAGTGCAACCCAGCCTTTTTGGTTCAAATCCCTTTGGCCACTCTTCATCTGTCTGTTGGGCACAATCTTGAGCAAGTCACCTAGCCATGCTGTGCCTCAGCAATTCGTAGGGTTGTTGGGAAGATTGAGTGAGTTAGTTAAATGTTAAAAATTTAGAGCACTACCTGGTAAAGAATAAGTACTCAGTGAATGTTAACTACTATAATATTGTTACAGTTCACAGTCCTTTACCTGAAATACTTGGACCAGATGTTTTCAAACTTCAGGATGCTTTGGATTTAGAAAGGAAATGCATATACCGTACATTATAACACTTTCAGCGGGATCTGGAGCAGCAGCCTGTAATCTAACAAACAAATATTTCTTTTTTTAATTAAATCAAATTAAATTTTATTTTTTATTGAAGTATAGTTGATTTACAATGTTGTGTTAGTTTCAGGTGTACAGCAAAGTGATTCAGACATATATTCTTTTTCAGATTCTTTTCCCTTGTAGGTTATTAGAAAATATTGAATATAGTTTCCTGTGCTATACAATAGGTTCTTGTTGGTTATCTATTTTATATACAGTAGTGTGTACATGTTAATCCTAAATTCCTAGTTTATCCCTCCCCCCATGAATAAATATTTCTTCATTAAAAATACGAATATTTATTCTAAGTGGGATAAATACAGATATAAATAGCCTCACTTCAGTCTCAGTTGGTATACCTGCCAAACTGAGTTTGGGTTAGGGCAGGTTTGGCCATCAAATAAGTTACCAAAAGCCCTTCAGTTTTCAGAGATTTTCTGATATTTGCATTGAAAACAAGGTTTTTCAGAGCTTTGGGGATATGAGAATTGCTGTATTACTAAAGTAAAAAAAAAAAGATAAGATTGAAATAGAATTTGGAAATCCTGGATATTGTTCAGAAAGCAAAATTTTGAATTTGATCACCTCTCCACTTTGGCAAAGTTTTAATTTTTTCTTTTAAAAATTTCAAAGCAAGGGCAACAAATAGTTGATGAGGAAAAGTTTCTCTTTATAGAGATTCCAAATAATAAATGAAGTCAGGGGACTTCCCTCGTGGCGCAGTGGTTGACTCCACACTCCCAATGCAGGGAGCCCAGGTTTCATCCTTGGTCAGGGAACCAGATCCCACATGCATGCCGCAACTAAGAGTTCGCATGCCGCAACTAAGGAGCCTGCGAGCCGCGACTAAGTCCCGGCACAACCAAATAAATAAATAAATAAGTGAAGTCAGAATGATAAAATATCACCATTTTGCAACTTCTAATGGAATAATGGATCTAGGCAATCAAGAGCTTCTAGTATTTTAAAAAATCACAACTAAATATTTTGCATCTTCCTTTGTAAGTATCTAACCCACCTATGAATTAGTTTTGGAAAAAAAAAAAGTAAATATGACTCTGTTCAAGCTTCCAGACCAGTTTATAGGAAATACAGGAAACAAAGGAACATGATAAACACCACAACACGAGTCTAGAAAAATCTAGACTGTGTGAAACTCCTCAAGGCAAAAGATCTGGTCTCTTCAACAAATATATTGCAAATAAAAAAAATTAAAAAGAGGGGGGATCCTGTAGATTAAAACAAACCAAGTATTATATATAGAAACAAATTGCAATGTATGGACCTTATTTGAATCTTGATATGAACAAGTAAACTGCCTCCCCCCGCCAAAAAAGAAAAAGACAAAAAATCTGGCACAATCAGGGAAATTTAAATACTGACTAGATACTTGATAATATTAAGAAGCTATTTTTAATTTTTAGGAGTGATCATATATTTTAAAAGTCTTTATCTTCTGGAGATGTACACAAAAATATTTACAGACGAAGAGTTACGATGTCTTGTATTTGCTTCCAATTAATCCAGTGAGGATGAGAAGAGAGAGGGAGGAGGGAGGGTGAACACTAAGTTGATAATGTTGAGAATTCATGATGAGTGCACAGGGGTCATTTTACTGTTCTATTTTTGAACATGTTTGAAATTTTTCATAATAAAAAGGGAAAAAATAAAAAGATATATATCTACACACACAGAGAGTATAGATTACATTATATTCCTCAAGGGAAGATTTGTATCTAAGTTGGAAAGTACTTTAATGCTTATAAAGGGTATTTGAAGACTACTGTTAGTAGAAAAAGATGGGAAAACTAAACTCATTGAAATGAAAATTTGAAAATGTATAATTCAAAACTGAAGGAAATAATTTAAGAAAAATATTTAGCCTGAAATTTAGGATGAAAAATGGAAGAGGTGAAATTACCAAGAAGTTGTAGGAGACAACACTAAATGAGCTTGTTAACAAAGCTGACCTCAGCCTAGGCTAATACCAGTTTATGGGGTAAAAGATGAGTTTCCAGGATCTACCCTTTTATTATTATTATTAGAGTAAAAGAAATACATCGTAAGTTGACATTTCAAGACTCCTTGAACACCTCTTAACTCTGAAAATAACTTGCGATCTAGTTTCATTAATGCCAGCAGGTGGCGTGTTTGTTAGCTTTATTTTTTTCAAGCTCTGAAAAATTTGAGAGGCAGTATGAACATGTGAAATAAGAAATGCTCTTTTTTCATTCTTTATATTTCGCTTCTCTCGGGGAAAATAATTTATAAGGATACAAATAAAATAAACTCTGTTTTTCTACTTTTCCACCATATTGAGAGCTTGAATTTTGTAGTAAATTGCTACCTGCTTTCACTTTTTCTATAGTAAAATATATCTGATTCAAATCCCAAGCCATTGCCAGTCTCAAGATGGCATTGGTCAAGAGCTAAACTACCGGGAATCAGAAAGCCAGGTGTATCTTCACAGTGTGCTAAAAACAATGTGTTATGGCTTGTGTGCTGAGATTTTATGTTGCTTTCAGTGCCACTGAAAATTTCCCAGATAGGACCAAAGTTTCAACTTAGCCTGGAACAATCGCTACACTCACCCTTGTCTAGCTCCCCAAAGAATGTCCAGGGCTGAGGAAAGTCTGGTGCTATGCTTCTCTCGGGGTAAGCCCTAAGCAGACAGTTTACTGATGTGAAATCTCTGCTGAAGGACACAAATCGACTTCTTGTTAGTACTCTAGACGCGAGTGTCCTCAGAATCTTTAAAAGAATCCGGAGGTCTCTGAGAGGAAGTTAAGTGAAAATCCCCATTCCCTACCCCTTTGGGTTTGGGACTGATTTGCTCTAAATGGAGATGAAAATGACCCCACGTATTTTGTTGTGTTAGCATGCTCCAAGTTGGAGGAGGGGGACACAGGTCATTTAGTTTCTGACAAAGAGATACCAAATCGTCAGTGCCCATTACAAATTCATTCAACAAAGAAAGTATTCATAGTTGACTTTATTGTGAGAAATATTTCAGACATGTAGTGCTTGTTTCTAGTTCAATCAAAATGCTAATTCTTTTTCCCCCACTGAATCAACCTCTTTTATTACTATTTCTGGAAACTTTTATTCTGTAATATATCAGACTTCTTGCAAATAGAAGTTGTTTAACTTCATAGAACAATTTGAGAATAATAACTTCCATAAGGCTTTTCAATCAAACATGAAAGAATGTCTTTTTTCTTTTACAGCTTTCTTGTTTACAATACCCATCACAAAATTTCAAGAAATTCATAGTACTATGAAAAGGAAAATAGAGATTACCTATAATTCCACCAGATTTTTCTTTTTTTTTTTTTTTTTTGGCTGCAGTGCACGGCTTGTAGGATCTTAGTTCCCCGACCAGGGATTGAACCCAGGCCACAGCAGTGAAAGCACCAAGTCCTAACCACTGGACCACCAGGGAATTCCCTCTTCCAGACTTTTAAATATGCATCATATACTTTTTTAAAAAATCAATTAATTAATTATTTATTTTTGGCTGCGTTGGGTCTTCGTCGTTGCATGCGGGCTTTCTCTAGTTGTAGTGTGCAGGGGCTACTCTTCCTTGCTGTGCGTGGGCTTCTCATTGCAGTGGCTTCTCTTGTTGCGGAGCATGGGCTCTAGGCACGCGGGCTTCAGTAGTTGTGGCACGAGGGCTCAGTAGATGTGGCTTGTGAGCTTAGCTGCTCTGTGCAGTCTTCCCGGACCAGGGCTCCGACCCGTGTCCCCTGCATTGGCAGGTGGATTCTTAACCACTGCACCACCAGGGATGTCCCACATACGTTTTTTAAGTGAAATAGTTTGATGAATTTTTTAAACATTCTCTTTCACTTAATAATATATTGTGGACATCTTTGCATATTAATAAATATAATTATAACCACATTACTTTCTTTAAAAACACATGGAGGAGGAAGCAATATTTATAGTTTTTAGGGATTTTCTTTAAATTTAGAAATAACATTCATAAAGTGTATAACGTTTCATGTATATCTCAATAAATGTTTACATATGTAAATGTCTTTGCTTGGGCTGCCATAACAAAGTACCATACTGAGTGGCTTAAACAACAGCAATTTATTTCTCACAGTTTTGGAGGTTGGAAAGATCAAGGTGTTGGCAAGGTAGGTTTCATTCTGAGGCCTCTTCTCTTGGCTTGTATGTGGCTGCTATCTTGCTGTGTGCTCACCCCCTGACCTCTTTTCGCTTGTTGAGGGAAAGGGGGGGGCAGAAAGAGACTACACAAGCTCTCTGGTCTCTTCCTGTAAGGGCACTAGTCCTATCAGATTAGGGTTCCCTCTATATGACCTTATTTAACCTTAATCACCTTAAAGGCCCTATTTCCAGTGGGGTCATACTGGGGGTTAGCTTCAACATACTGAATTTGGGAGGGATTAGTCCATGGCACTAAAGCTTATTTTTTAAGAAGGAAGTTTTATATATATATCAAAATAAAGAATTAAAATATTTTGTTGGATCATTTAGGAGAATGATTTATGTGGGTACTTTGGTATTCGTGAGAGCAAAGATTTCTGTCTTTTTTGTTCATTGCTGAAGTCTCATGTCTAGAATAGTGATTAACACATAACTGGTGCTCAGTGTTTACTGCATGAAAGACTGAATGTTTTCTTTTCTTTTTTCTGGAGGAGGGAGGCAGTATCAGAGCTTAGGAGCCATAGATCATTAAGACAGATTGTCTTCATTGAATCTCAGCTCTATCACTTACTAGTTCTTTTACCTTGGACAAGTTACTTAAACTCTCTGTGCCTTAGTTTTCTCTTCTGCAAAATGGGTATTTTAGGGTTGTTGTAAAGATTAAATTAATTAATAAATAGGCTTAAGCCATTTAGAGTAGTAGCTAATATGTAGTTGGTAGAAGTAGATACCTTGAAATAGGCAATACGTGTTAGATATTTATATTTATGCCTAATTCTCCTTTTTATATATGTGGTCATAAACTAAGAAAATGTCTTGTGAAGTTGGTAATGTGGAATTCTTGTTGCCTCTGCTTTTCAGGAAGAAATACTAGGGCACAGAGGTCAAATGACATGTAAATGTGTATCCTACTTGAATATTCAAAGTAAGGCAATATATTTGCATTTTCCTGGAATTGTTTATTATTTAGGATTTTTAATGCTTTACTTAATTGATGGTTTACAAGCTACAAACTTAAATTGAGCCCCCAAATTGTGTTTATGTAAACAACAGCTATAAATTCACTAAGTTGTGGCTATATATAGTCTCTCATATTTTGGATCCTCCTTATGATTTAAAAAAATACAACTTTATAGTCTCAATTAGTCATTAGGTATCTTCTCAGGCAATGGAAGCTGAAAGTACAAGTATTAACATGCAGAATCCTGCACATTTTTGAATGATGAAAAGGGATCCTCATTTAAAAAAATCAGGAATCTCTGCTCTAGTGGCTCTATATACACGAAAATTCTTGTATATCTTGATCTCTTAATCAGAACTGTAGGGAATCTCCCTTTTGGGCTTGCCTGAAACTTTGACAACCAAAGCTCCACCTTTGGCCTAGGGGGTTGGAGGCTGGGCGTTCGTCCGAGATAAACTACAACTCCCAAGATTCCCGGGTGGGGAGCTCTTGGGAGTTGTGGTTCAGTGAACACTGCGGCACCAATGCCCCTGCACCTCCCCTCCCCCTTCCATCGCAACCTACACCCTGGGCTCAGAATCCGGATGAGTAAGTCGCCTGGTCATCTCTCTCGTGGGAATTTTTCTCGCTTTTCCATTTTTCTCTTTTGTTTCCTCTGTTAGCTTATTGTTAGGCACACGCAAGGACTACTCTTCTGGAGAAGAGTCGAGACGGAAGAGGCGGGATCAAGCTCTAAGCCGGAAGGGGTGAACCTGGCAATGAAAGTGATCCGGTGTCTGTCGGGCTGAAACGTAGTGGACCACAGAAGGTTCAGACCTCCGTAAGGAAACCTAACGTCCTTTCTGTCTTTTTTTTTTTTTTTTTTTTTAACGTGCTCACAGTTCACTTCTCTTTTCTGGTCTTAAAAGTCTATTTTCCTTCTCCAGCTTTTTTTTTTTTTTCCCCATGGTGTCTCCCTATGGGATCACTCCGTATACCGAGTTAGTGTGGCTTACACGTGATCCTCTCGTGCCGGCTTAGTGTCACTTCTGACTTGCCAAGGCTGAGAGTTGTCCCTAGAGTATCATTTTATTTTTAATTTTCATTTATTTTATTTATTTATTTTTGGCTGCGTTGGGTCTTCGTTGCTTCGCGCGGGCTTTCTCTAGTTGCAGCGAGCGGGGGCTACTCTTCGTTGCGGTGCGCGGGCTTCTTCTCATTGCGGTGGCTTCTCTCATTGCCGATCACGGACTCCAGGCGCGCAGGCTTCAGTAGTTGTGGCATGAGGGCTCAGTAGTTGTGGCTCACGGGCTTAGTTGCTCCACGGCATGTGGGATCTTCCCGGACCAGGGCTTGAACCCGCACCCCTGCATCGGCAGGCGGGCTCTCAACCACTGCGCCACCAGGGAAGCCCCTAGAGTATCATTTTAATCCTGTTACTGTCGGGGAGTGATGGAGAAGGCTTGCTATTCTCAGGTATAGATAAACCTAGCAGATGAATGTCTTGGGATTTACTTAACATTGAGGTTCATGACCTTGAGAGTTGCTTTTTCTACTATTTCTAAAATGGAAATTTAGCTAGAGGTGTTTTAACAAAAATCTTTTTGCCATTTTTTTTGTTACGTCCTTTTTCAAATAGACACACTTTCTGTGACTAGATGTTGTTTTAGACCAGGGTTCCTGGCCTCCTTAATCAATAGATATTGATCGGAGGCCAGACAAGAAATTCAGTCAAGGCTATATCGTGGCCCCTGCTGCAGCAGAGGGGAGTGAGCAGGTTCCTTACATGGGGTGAGGGTAGGGGTGTGTTCAGGGATCCAGCAGAGGGGTGGTTTAAGTGGTCTACCCATCCCCTTGGCTACGTTGTGTGCAGGGGGCATGCGCAGTACCCTGCTTTTGCTCCCCACTCTCTGCTTTTGCTGCCAGCTCTTCAGAGGTGCCAGTTGGGCTTTTTGGTCTCCTTTTATCTAGTTGTCCAGAATTTGCCCCAACTGCCCATGCACACAGTTATTTTTAGCCCATATTTGTTTCTTTGTATTTTGTTGCTTAAGGAAACATTTGTCCAGGTGCAAGCATTGCAGCACTGCAGCAAAGGGTCCCGGGTCCCAGCTTGTCTCAATGTGAAGACAGGCAGAAACTCCTGCTGGAGGACTGTAACATTTGTGGCTACTGTGCCTTTGTGTATGCTTCCCGCAGTCCTTTTCTCAATGTGATTCAGTATGTTAAATTTCCTTAGTACAACCCTGCAAACTGTGAATATTTTAGAGACTATTCTGAATATTTTATTTCCTAGGAGATAACAATATCCAAGTTAGCAGACTTACAATGATCAAATGAGCTAATATATGAATACACCTAACGTAGTAGAAACACTGGAGACAATAAAGGTTGATTCTGATCAATTTTGACCCTTATTTCAACTTTGAACCTCAGGATTTTAGGGGCAAAGTATTTTTCTTAGAACACTTTATCTTCTCTTTCTTACTCAGTAAAACCATTGTGTACATTTGTTAGCTCTTTTGATTATCTCTGTTAGAAGGAAGAACAGATAATTATTATTGTACATAACTAATTTCACCTAACATGTAATTTTTTAAAGTAATTTTTCTTCCTGATTGTAAAAGTAGTATGTGCTAAATGTATAGGAAACTTGGAAAACACGAAGAAGTAGAAAAAAAAAGGAAGCAAAAGGAATCCATCATCCCACAACTAGAGATCATCTTACTAACGTTTTGGTATGTTTTTAGTTTTCTTTTTTCAAAATAAAGCTCTTCCTCAACTTACGATGCAGTTATGTCCCCATAAACCCATGTATTCCATATACTGTAGACAAATTTGAAAACCTAATTGAGATTATATTGTTTTGATTCTGTTTTTTTCATTTAATATAATTATCATCATTGTCTTTTTTTTTTTTTACCAAACTTTCTACTTTCTTAGTCTGTTAATATGTAAATTTTCCGTCCTTTAGGATCTCAGCTAAAAGGGAAGCACCTTCGAAGAGTGATTGCATAGTTGGGAATGAAAAGCACTGGAGTCTGAACAGGCAAGCTGCATTCACCTCAGCTCTGCCTCTATCTGGCAGAATGAATAATTATGATTAAGTTACTTGACTTCCTTGGGCATCTGGATACCTAAGAATTAGACAAGGAAGTAGTGTTTCCTTCAAACTTTAAAAATCTATTAATATACGAACCATCTAAAGTTTGCATGATTATTTCATACTTGTCAAGAGCTTATTCACACACTCAATTTTAGATTCTGGGTACTTTCTAGAAAATAGCTGATTTAACCCATTCTATTGATATATTTATTAGTTACACTCCTACTCATTTGCCTTAGTTAATTATATATGTTGAATGGGTAGAAAACAGCACTACCTTCATTTATTTTGTTATATTCACAGATTTGAAGATTCGTTTTCTTTTTGTGGGTTATTGAATTTAGGGACTGTGTTTGGAGTTGGCTGAGGCAGTGAACTGAGCAAGATTTCTTGAGGCTCCTTCAGCTTTTATATCTGTGGAGTTGATATTTCTCAGATTGTGTTTATTTTGTTTCAGATGCTGAAATGAATCGTCACCTGTTTGCTTGGCTTTTTAGACATCCGTGTCTTAATGGTCACCACCAGTGCCATGTCCATCTCCATTCTCATCAACTTACACAGATACCTCTTGACACAAGGCTGTGGGTTTTTAGACGAAACAGGAATCACATTCTCCATTGTCTGTTAAGTGAGAATTGGTCCAGGAGATATTGTCATCAGGATACCAGGATGCTCTGGAAGCATAAAGGACTACAGAAATACATGGAGGACCTGAGTAAGGAGTACCAAACACTTGATCATTGTTTGCAGCATATCTCTGTGAGTGAAGGGGACCGGAGGTCCTTGAATCAACGGCATGCTGAGCTGGCTCCGCTTGCAGTCATTTACAAAGAAATTCAGGAGGCTGAACAAGCCATTGAAGAATTAGAATCAATGTGTAAAAGTAGGTAAAAGATGTGTGTGTACAAGTACAGGATTGATTTTCTAAGTTAAAGGTATATTGAACACAGTCTTTTAAAAAGCCTGCACATAGTAAGCCCTGCACTTAGAAAGGACAGGACTCTGTACTCTGGGTGTTTGAAGTATTTCAGCTGCTAAAGAGCAACTACTAAGAGACCGAGGTCCTTGTGGTACTTGCCAAGAAGCACTTAGGGTCTGGGAGACTAAATATTGACCTTTTCAGAATTTTTAATTTATTAATAGATCTTTATTGGGCACTGTCCTATGTGCTACATACCAGGGACACAAAAATACAATTCCTACCCCGTCAGAGGGCTTATATGGTATGGGTATTATTTCATCACCCCAAAAAGAAACCCTGCACCCTTTAGCCATCCCATGCCAATCCACCCGATCCCTGCCAGCCCTAGACAACCACTAATCTACTTTCTGTCTCTATACAGTTACTTATTTCAGGCATTTTATATAAATGGAATCATACAATATGTTATCCTATGTGACTGGCTTCTTTCACTTAGCATATGTTTATGGTTCATTTATGTTGTAGCATGTTTCTGTACTTCATTTCTTTTTATTGCTGAATTATGTCCCATTGTATAGATATACCACATTTTATTTATCCATTCATCAGTTGTTATTGAGTTTTTCCACTGTTTTGGTTATTATGAACAATGCTGTTATGAACATTTGTGTACAAGTTTTTGTGTAGACATATATTGCTAAGTTGTGTGGTAACTCCATGTTTAACCTTTTGAGGAACTGTCAGACTGGTTTTCCAAAGTGGCTGAACCATTTTACATTCCATCCTCAGTGTATGAGCGTTCTGGTGTTTCTACATCCTCTCCAACCCTTGTGATCCGCCCTTTCGATTCTAGCCTTCCTAGTGTGTGTGTAGTGGTATCTTACTGCGGTTTTGACTTGCATTTCCCTGATTAATGGTGTTGAGTGTCTTTTTATGTGCCTGTTGGCTGCTGTATATCACCTTTGCTTAAATGACTGTTTAGATCCTTTGCCCATTTTTTAATGGAGTTGTCTTTTTATTATTGAGTTGTAAGAGTTCTTTATATTACAGATACAAGTTCCTTATCAGATATATTATTTGCAAAAATTTTCTCCCATTCTGTGGGTTGTCCCTTGAAGCACCACAGTTTTTAATTTTGATGATGTTCAGTTTATCTCTTTTTTCTCTTTTTTGTGTTTTGGTGACATATCTAAGAAATTATTGCATAATCCAAGGTCACAAAAGTTCACATCTGAGTTTTCTTCCAAGGGTTTTATATTTTTAGTCCTTACATTTAGGTCATTGATCTATTTGAGTTAATTTTATATATAATGTGAGAGGTGTTAATTTTTAATTTTAGTATCTCTTAATATTTTATTGCCTTAACATTTTTTCTTTTATGAAAAATTTCCAAAATATACAGAAGTTGAGAGAAAAGTATAATGGACTAACCTGGGATTCAACATTTATCCAAATTTTTTTTTTTTTTTAAAGGACATGAGCCCTCTTTTTTTTTTTTTTTAATATTTATTTATTTATTTATTTGGTTGCACTGGGTCTTAGTTGTAGCATGCAAACTCTTAGTTGCGGCGTACATGTGGGGTCTAGTTCCCTGACCAGGGATCGAACCCGGGCCCCCTGCATTGGGAGCATGGAGTCCTATCCACTGCGCCACCAGGGAAGTCCCGATCCAAATTTTGCTATTGGCTTTTATTGTATTTTATTTTTAATATTTATTTATTTGGCTGCACCGGTCTTAGTTGCAGCACACCGCATCTTCAGTTGCAGCATGCGGGATCTAGTTTCGTGACCAGTGATGGAACCCAGGCCCCCTGCATTGGGAGCACAGAGTCTTAACCACTGGACCACCAGGAAAGTTCCTTGCTATTGGCTTTTAGTTTAATTTATAAACTTTCTTTTGTGCTCCATCCTGTTTCATTAAGCCTTAGAGATGTTAAGCAGCATCGAGGCCAGTCACAGCTATACCTGTAAAGTCCTGGATGTCCAAAGCCTTACCTTTTTCTGCCTCCTATTAGTGGTCTGCGAGTCTCTCACTTTTTTTTTGGCCATGAGGAATGCGGGATCTTAGTTCCCTGACCAGAGATTGAACATGTGCGCCCTGCAGTGGAAGTGCAGAGTCCTAACCACTGGACCGCCAGGGAATTCCCTCTCACCTCTTTTAATGAGGATTATTTTTTATTCTTTCGCATAATACCACTCAAATTTGTAATTAATTAGTTTGGGAAAGTTGCTTGCACATAATAGGAGCTTACTAAATGCTTTCCAAATTAAATTGACATAACCTCTTTCAGCCACGTTTGTATCATGTGTAATATTAGTAGATTGGATTAAAGTATTAGTAGTTTGCTTCTAAAGTTTCTTCTACAATTCTGCTATTTTATAATAATAGTGATAATAGCTACGTTTACTAAGTCTTAGTATGTGCCAGGCACTAAGGTAAGTATTTTGCAAATATCTCATTTGAAATGTTCACAGTGACCTTATAAGGTAGAAATTATTATTATATTCTCACTTTATAGATGAAGAAACTGAGAGGTTAAAATGCCAAAGGTCACTTAGCCAGTCAGGAGAGGAGCAGGAATTTGAACCCAATCAAGGAGACTCCACAGCCTCTGCTCTTATCCACTGCACAATGATTCAAAGTCCAATAGGGTCTACCTCTGTAATGTATCTTGCATGAGTCCTCTTCTATTCTTTCCACTAGTTTATATTTTCATTATATCCCAGTCCTAGATGATTACAATAAATTCCTAACTTGTAGTCTCACCTACAAGCTTTCCCAGCCTAAGTACAACCTTAATCATATTTCCCTCCTGCTCTGAATTTCCAGTAACTCCCATTGCCTATAAATATAGATTGCTTGGCTTGGCATTTAATAGTCTCTGGCGAGTGACCCCCACCTCTCTGTGTGGTATATTAATTCCCTTTGCGTATTCTCCCTTCCAACCAAAACAGACAATCTGCCATTCCCTGAATATACTCAGACCATCCCATGTCTATGTCTTTGCTCATGTTGTTAACCCACCAATTTCACCTTCTTAAAGTTCAGTCTGCTTACAAAGTATGGCTTGAATATCATCCTTTGGCTTCACTCCCCTCTGTAAAACAAGTATGATTGCCTTTCTCTGTTTTATATTCTGATCCATTATGTAATTGTCTTAACTTCAGTCCCTTTCCCTGTTTTTTTTTTTAAACGACATGAGCCCTCTTTTTTTTTTTTTAATATTTATTTATTTATTTATTTGGTTGCACTGGGTCTTAGTTGTAGCATGCAAACTCTTAGTTGCGGCATGCATGTGGGATCTAGTTCCCTGACCAGGGATCGAACCCAGGCCCCCTGCATTGGGAGCATGGAGTCCTATCCACTGTGCCACCAGGGAAGTACAGGGCCTGTGTCTTATTCATCTTTATTTCCTGCAGCACCAAACATAAGGTATAATAGACTCTTGAATCTGTTGGTACAGTGAAATTGAACTAGATTGGATCTTACAGTTCAGTAAATAATAAAAAGCCACAAAAATAATTTTATATGATTGCAGATCAGCAGGTTTTTCTGGTACCTCTGACCCGAGACTTATGTGCACAAGGTGAGGCCAGTAGCGATACTACAATTCTGCAACAGGTGATCCATAATTAGAATTGAGTTCAGATGGCACCTTATCTAGGAGCCTTCCTTAAGGGTTGAAGTCTGGGTTAGACCACCCTTTAGGCCTCGATGGCGCTGCCCACACCACGTATTGTAATCAAGTGAATGTGTCCACCTTTCCCACCAGACTGAGCCACTTTAGCCCTGAACCATGTTTTATTCATCCTTGTGTCCCCAGCAACTGGCAGAGTATTTAGCACAGAGTAAGTGTGAAATGTTGAAAGCAGGAATGAGGCATAGAATCCCGCCAGACCCCCATGACTTCCATGACTAGAAAAGAATTTTAAAGAGCCTTCTCTCCTTTATGAGTCTTCATTTCTATTTTCTTCTTTATTTTTAAGAATTAAAAATTTCTACCTCATCTAGCACACATCACCAGTGACAAATGGAATCTCTGAGCATCTAAAGCAATGGAGTCAAAGGTTATGGGATCCACCCTACTTGGCCACTATCTCATTGATAGCTTGTGTTATTAGAGCTCCATGATTTAACTTTCTGCTTTGAAATGATGTGAAAATGACTGTTCTTTCCATAAAGCAGAGGCTTGCAAGGATGTGTGGTTGTTTGACCCATGTGGTGTTTTTAAAAAATGTTTACTAAGTATGAACATTTCAAGAGGTTTCAGAATTTTAAAGAGGTCTTATTTCTGACTTCTCTTGAAAAAAAAAGAGGAGGTTCTAGCCATGCTACATTACTCACAGTGTGCTGGGTAATGGCTGCCAGCTTTAGACAAGAAATGGTCACCCCAGTTTACCCTGAAACTTAGCTTATTCGGGTTTACATTTAATTAGCCAGTCCCTTTTTAAACCTGTTTGATTTATCACTGATTTCTATAATTACTTACAGACATTCAAATCACCAGCTCGTTGGGGCAAGATCGTATTTGTCTTCACACTGAGTTTTTTGGACACACTTAGCAAATACTTTACATTCTCTAACTATTCTGTTCTTTTGTATAATCCCTTGCCTTCACAACTGAAATAAAACCTAGTAGGTAGAGATTAGATAGCTGTTTAAGAATTTCTTTGTAAGTATTTAAACATTTTTACCATTATTTCTGTCGATGGTTTGTAGGTCTAAATAAAGAAGATGAAAAGCAGTTACAAGAACTTGCTTTGGAAGAGAGGCAAACCATTCTTCAGAAAATCAACATGTTATACAGTGAGGTATGTTTTAAGAGGTAAACTAATCTCAGCAATGTTAATGTAAAGGAATACTATTCTTGCTAGACTATGTTTTGCTGCTCAAAGTATTTTCCAAACACCAGTTGATTAAGTCTTCTCTTATGATGATTGATAATATTGGGTTTAGTGCTGTCATTTACTACAGAATGAGATTGAAGAGATTGTGTTGGCAAGGAACGAAACCACCCCACCCCAGACAAAAGTATTCCAAAGCTGAATCTATTAAGTTACCAGACAAGGGAACACATGCTAGTGAAGAAATTTACTTCAACATGGAGTAGAGTCAGGGGGTTTTAAGTCTTAGGAAGAGGGAGTGGTACATGGTAACTGGGTTAATTAAGGATTGAAAATTTGCATTCAGGATAGAATGGAATGAATCTAAGGGCATAGAGACAGTGGGTTAATACAAGTCTTTAGTCCCTTCTAGCTCAATGGATGGTTTGTCTACAAGAAAATGAAAATACGGTGCTATGTACTATGTTCCCCTTTGTCATATTTGCCACCCTCCTACCTTCAGTCTTCCCTACCCTGGGAATCCAGTAGAGAGACATTTTTTTCCTTGAAGTATAGTTGATTTACAATGTTATGTTAGTTTCAGGTGTACAGCACAGTGATTCAGATATACATACATCTTCTTTGTCAGATTCTTTTCCCTTATAGGTTGTTACAGAATATTCAGTATAATTCCCTGTGCTATACAGTAGGTCCTTGTTGGTTATATATTTTATATATGGTAGTGGATGTATGTTAATCCCAAACCCCTTTTCCCTTTGGTAACCATATGTTTGTTTTCTATGTCTGTGAGTCTATTTCTGTTTTGTAAATAAGTTCATTTGTATCTTTTTTTTTTTAGATTTCACATACAAGCAGTATCATATGATATTTGTCTTTCTCTGTCTGGCTTGCTTCACTTAGTATGATAATCTCTAGAGGGACTTTTTGAGGATGAGGATGGAGGTATCAGTTATTGTTTTCACTGATTTAAACAGCTAGTCAAAAGCAGATGTAGGACGTCTGACTCTTAGTCTACTATTCTCTCCTGCAGGCTATATCATTTCTAGCAGAGATGGACTATTTCAAAAATTGTCGGTAGGGGGAATCATGACACATAGATACTTTCAGTTTGATTTGAAAGACCTTTTAGTAATAATAAAGTTGCTTCCCTTTTCTTCCTAAGAGGTAAGTTGGTTGCTTTCTTTATTAGAAAGCCCCTTTTTTTCTTGTCACACTGAGAAACTATTTGAGCCTTACCTCGGGAGTCCTCAATCTACTCTTTAAACAGCAACTCTGCTGAGAAGACAGGGCACGGCCTGGTGTCCGTCCGCTGTCATTTATTGTGGGAGAGAATATATAATCATATGTTAAAAGTCCTCATTTTCTCCAAATGAAGACTTTCAGAGCTTACTTCTTTCATTAGATGAAAGAAGCTACTGTTTAAGACTAATCAGAAGCAAAATTCGAAGAAAATTGAATGGAACACTGGCCTTTGATCTAAACTTTTGCATTTTAGAAAATTAAGATAATTTGATAGCATTGTAGAAAATATGCCAACAAGTAACTTCATTGTTAACATGAATCATCATTTATTTTAGGCCTAATTAGGTCTACTTATTAAAGCATTTTAGGACCAGACCTCTTTGAGATGCTCTATGATTTTGTTAATTACTGATTTTTTAGTATTTGGGGGTCTTTTATCTAAGTTCAAGGAATAGCAGTATGCCATGGAAAATATACACACTAATACTGATTTTTTTTTTTCTTTTTCAGCTTCTCCAGAGTCTAGTGCCAAAGGAGAAATATGACAAAAATGATGTTATTTTAGAGGTGACATCTGGAAGAACTACTGGAGGTCAATAAAATAATTTTATCGTAAATGATCTTAAAAAATACTTAAATGTTACCTTGATATGACACACTGTAACTTTAAAAGTCTGTTAAATGTGTTTCACTTCGGAAGTAGTCATTTCTCAACTCCTAAGGGGTTTTTACTTAAGGAGGACTCTCTAAGAAATTTGTGCTGATTTTTAAAAAATTTTTTATTGAAGTATAGTTGATTTACAATGCTGTGTTAGTTTCTGGTGTACAGCAGAGTGATTCAGTTATAAATGAATATTTTTTTCATATTCTTTTTATTTTGGTTTATTACAGGATATTGAATATTTTCTATCCTACTGTGCTATACAGTAGGACCTTGTTGTTTATCTATTTTATATGTAGTAGTTTGTATCTGCTAATCCCAAACTCCTAATTTATCCCTCCCCACCCCGTATTCCCTTTGGTAACCATAAGTTTGATTTCTATGTGTGTGAGTCTGTTTCTGTTTTGTAAATAAGTTCATTTGTGTCATATTTTAGATTCCACATGCAAGTGATATCATATGGTGCTTGTCTTTCTCTTTCTGACTTACTTCACTTAGTATGATAATCTCTAGGTCCATCCATGTTGCTGCAAATGCCATTATTTCATTCTTTTTTATAACTGAGTGGTATTCTATTGTATATATGTACCACATCTTTATCCATTCCTCTGTTGATGGACATTTAGGTTGCTTCCATGTTTTGGCTATTGTAAATAGTGCCGCTATGAACATTGGGGTGCATGTATCTTTTCTTATTAGAGTTTGCTTCAGATATATGCCCAAGAATGGGATTGCTGGGTCATATGGCAACTCTATTTTTAGTTTTTGAAGGAAACTCCGTACTGTTTTCCAGAGTGGCTGCACCAATTTACATTCCCACCAACAGTGCAGGAGGGTTCCCTTTTCTCCACACCCTCTCCAGCATTTATTGTTTGTAGACTTTTTGATGATGACCATTCTGAGCAGTGTGAGGTGATACCTCATTGTAGTTTTGATTTGCATTTCTCTAATAATTAGCAACGTTGGGCATCTTTTCGTGTGCCTACTGGCCATCTATATGTCTTCTTTGGAGAAATGTGTGCTGACTGAATATTTTTATATTTTCTCTTAGGTGATATCTGCCAACAATTTACCCGGGAAATATTTGATATGTATCAGAATTATTCAAGCTACAAACACTGGAAATTTGAACTTGTGAATTATACACCAGCTGATTATGGTAGGTGTGTTTGAGGATTTGTCCATAGATGATGCTGGAAGTTGTTTTTCTTCTGATATTGATTAGAACCATGTTGTCCCATTTTTTAAAACATTTGACCTATATCTACTAAATACTGTGACATGGGCTCATCAATCACAGTGGCTTACTATAGTAGAATTCTTACTATGGGAGAAGAGAGTGGGAGGGAAGGAAGTATCCTCCTAGGAAGGAGTATCTGAATTAGAGAAACTTTCCCTGTGGAGGGTTGATATATGCCTCGCCTGAAAAATCATTGCTCTGTTGTTCAAAGCCAAGATGTATTAAGGTTTTTACTCTGAAGTACTAATGATGTGTTGGAGGTTTATGGGAATGCAGAAGAAGTTAGTCATTTGTCTTTATTTTCAAGAAGCTCCCACCCTAGTTGGGCTGATAAAAACTTAGACAACATAAACAATAAGAACCAATGTGAGTCTTTAAACTTTTAAATACTCAAGTATGTTAAATCAGAACATCTGATAGTAATTCTTTTTTGTTCAATTCTCTTAATCCACCTGGAAGTTTTTGTCTGCTTGGTTACACAAAGATACACTATAGTAGACAGAGGGCCAATGAATAATAACCCACAAATTATCAATGTGGGGAAAGAGGATTCATGTAAGTTAAACAATCGAGGGAAATGAAAACAAGTATAGAGCATAAGTAAGGTTGTGCGTCATATGGATTTGAAATACAGGCAGTGGCTAGGAAAGGTGAAACAGGAGGGAAGCGGGCAGGGCGCAACCTTCGAAAGAATGACATAGCCTGAACACATGACATAAACTGATGAGAACCAAATGGGTCCAAGATGGTGGACAAGTCGACTTCCACTAGACCTTGAGCCTCAGTATATGCTCATTGTAATACATCAGCAAACTAAATGACACACTGACTGGCACCATGACAGTGCCAAGGCCAACCATAAGGATGAAAAATTGGGCGGTGGCCCAATTCCCGGAAATCCCCACCCCCTTCCCAAAATAGCTGGAATACTCCTCCCACTCATTAGCCTATGAAGTTACCCACCCCTTAAAAACTGACAACCCCATACCCTGGTGCTGCTCTCACCTCCTGAGATGGCCCACACTATATCTGTGGAGTGTGTCTCTCTCTAAATAAATCCACTTCTTACTATCACTTTGCCTCTCACTGAATTCTTTCTGTGATGAGACATCAAGAACCTGAGCTTCATTAAGTCCTAAAACCAGGTGTGTGATCTCAGTTGGAAGACTGTGGGTTTTGGCCGGGTTTGAGTCCTAGCCATGTGGGTTCAAGTCCCAATCAGGGTTTAGGCTGGGTTCGAGTCCCAGCACATGGATTCAAGTCCCAGTCTGAGGTACATGGTTTCAAAGGGAAGACCAACGAGAGCAGATGGAAGGACCAATTTGAGCAACAGCATGGTGGTGGGAAAGATCTTGCTGTGTGTGTAGAAGTGAGGAAGCCAATTAAACCAGAGGATATTTGTGATGAGAAGTGAGAGGAAATAGGTTCAAAAGAGTAGATTTTGAGCAGACGTTAAAGCGGGACAGGCCTTGATTGTTAGAGAGCTGTTGAAGATTTTGCTAATAAGAATATGATTTGATCAATATCTATTTTAAGGAGATTCTTTTTTTCTTTTTTTATTGAAGTATAGATGATTTACAATATGGTGTTAGTTTCAGGTGTACAGCACAGTGATTCAGTTATGTGTGTGTATGTATATATATATATTCCTTTTCAGATTCTTTTCCCTTATAGGTTATTACAGAATATTGAGCATAGTTCCCTATGCTATACAGTAAGTCCTTGTTGGTTATCTATTTTCTATATAGTAGTGTGTATATGTTAATCCCAACCTCCTAATTTATCCCTCCCCCCACTCTCCTTTCCCCTTTGGCAACCATAAGTTTGTTTTTAGAAGATTATTTTGACAGCAGTGTGAAAGATGGACTGAAGAGGCTAGATTTAAGGCAGATGGCAGAGAGGTTATTAGAGTAATCCAGGTATGACTAAGAGTTAGAACTGGGAGTGGGGACACATATGAGAGAACTTCAGGTGAAGAATGAGCAAAATTTGTAACTGACAAGAAGATCTATTGCTTGCCCACTATGTCCTGCGTGCAGTATGTGTCGTTTGATCTTCACAACCCTGGGTATTGTTAATCCCATTTTACAGATGAAGGTCTAGGCTCAGAGAGTAAGTAACTAATCCAAGATCACACAATAAGTGATGGCAGTCCTGGGATTAGATTTAAGTCTGTCTGATCCAGAACTACACTACATCCCATTAGTTTATTCTGATACAAAGGAGACGAGCCACAGGGATCTAATCTTTCTAGCTGGGAAGATTGTGATATTCATTCATGCCATTGAATGGAATAGAAATTGGAAGGCTGTCTCCATTTGGGCAGAACAGTGAAAGTTGTTTTTGAATTATTATGTGTGTTGTTATAGTGAGCGTTCCTTTAGAAATATCCAGTAAATGCTGAAGTCGTGTAGCCAGAGCTTTGGTGAGAGGATAGAATTGAGGAGAGCGATTTGATAGCTGTTAGCACAGAGATAATGTCTGATACTGAGAGAGAATAAGTGAGGGAGAGTTTATAGAGAGGGAATATTCAGGGTACCAAACGTTGGAGAATGGCCGTATTTAGAAAGATAAACTAGTTGGCAAAAGAAAAAGAGGGGTCAGAGAAGCAGGAAAAGGGATGAGAACAGTATAATATTTTGGAAGCAGGAGAGGAGAGAGTTTCAAGAATGTAATGAGAAACACCAGCATATGAAAGAGAGAATGTAATCGCTGAGACGTATATTTTGAATTCAACTTTCAATAATGAAAGGGAGATGAACTTAATAACAGGAAGAGAGATTCCGTTTCAGGTGCCCAGAGCAGCCCAAACAATGGTTGGGAAATATTTCTTTTAGTTACATTAACTCAGTAGCAAAATAAAATAAAGACATTTTAGAAAGTAAAAGAACTTTTATTTTATTTTGTTTTATTTTTTTATTGGAATATAGTGGATTTACAATGTTGTGTTAGTTTCAGGTGTACAGCAAAGTGAATCAGTTATACATACACATATATCCACTCCTTTTCATATTCTTTTCCCATATAGGCCATTACAGAATATTCAGTAGAGCTCCCTGTGCTATACAGTAGGTCCTTATTAGTTAAAAAATATGGGATGCTTCGCAAATTTGTGGGTCATCCTTGCGCAGGGGCCATGCTAATCTTCTCTGTAGCGTTCCAATTTTAGTATATGTGCTGCTGAAGTGAGCACAAAAAAAGGTCTTTGATTAAAAAAGAAAAAATTTTCAGGAATTCCCTGGTGGTCCAGTGGTTAGGACTTGTTGCTTTCACTGCCAGGGCCTGGGTTTGATCCCTGGTCAGCGAAGTAAGATCCTGCATGCTGCATGGCGCAGCCAGAAAATAAATAAGCTAGAGAAAGAGGAAAAGATACCTGCCCTATAAAGTATGTATATTAAATTATATGTATGGGCTTCGCTGATGGCACAGTGGTTAAGAATCCGCCTGCCAATGCAGGGGACACGGGTTCAAGCCCTGGTCCGGGAAGATCCCATGTACCACGGAGCAACTAAGCCTGTGTGCCACAACTACTGAGCCTGCGCTCTAGAGCCCTCAAGCTACAACTACTGAGCCCGTGTGCCACAACTACTGAAGCCCACGCACCTAGAACCCATGTTCCACAACAAGAGAAGCCACCGCAATGAGAAGCCCGCACACTGAGAAGAGTAACCCTCACTTGCCACAACTAGAGAAAGCCCGCACGCAGCAACAAAGACCCAACGCAGCCAAAAATAAATTAAAAAATAAATTTATAAGAAATTATATGTATATATATTTAATGTTTAATTGAAATAGAATCACAGAGATACAGCACTAACAGCTAAGATTGGAAAAAAATACATTTTCATGCAAAAATTCATATATCAAATGACTTAAAGTCTTGTAGTTTTGTGACATTGGGACAGATAGGGGAAATACTCAACCACTACATAAATAATCGAAACTAAATAATTACAAGATAGTCATTGTGGAAGCAATGGAGGGTGATGGCTCTTGATATGTAGTGTAGGTCTGACACTATTCTGTATTCCTGGTACCTAAGGAATTGAAATATTTTTCAAGTTAAAGGGAGTCTATGAAATATATTACATCATCTCTTCCAACAGATTAATGTTTATAAATATGTTTTGTTATTCTGTGCTCAACCATTGAATTCAGGGATAGGTCACTTAAAGTAATGTGGTGGTTAATTTTGTGTGTACAGAAGACATACATTTCACCATAACTCTGAGAAATAAATTTGTGAAGGGAGCCCTGGCATCCTTGAAGAGCTCTGTGATTGCTTTTCTCTGTAGCCCAGACCTTACAGTGGGAACTCTCTTGTTGTCTGGCCAAGGACCTCAAGCTGATGATCCAGTTTCTGGATCCAGCTGCCCAATTGCAGCCAGTAAAGAGGGCAGAAAAACAGGTTGAATCACTCCAAGAGTATGCAGTCAGCAAAACCAGACCATGGGGGACTTCCCTGGTGATTCAGTGGATAAGACTCCATGCTCCTAATGCAGGGGGCCTGGGTTCAATCCCTGGTCAGGGAACTAGATCCCACATGCATGCCACAGCGAAGATCCCACGTGCTGCAACTAAGACCCAGCACAGCCAAAATAGGTAAATAATGAATAAATATATTTTTTAAAAAAGAATTGTTTAAAAAATTAAACCTCTTCAGAAAGTGGGCATAGAGGGAACCTACCTCAATATAATAAAGGCCATGTACGACAAACCCACAGCAAACATCATTCTCAATGGTGAAAAACTGAAAGAATTTCCTCTAACATGAGGAACGAGACAAGGATGTCCACTCTCACCACTATTATTCAACATAGTTTTGGAAGTCCTAGCCACGGCGATCAGAGAAGAAAAAGAAATAAAAGGAATACAAATTGGAAAAGCAGAAGTAAAACTGTCACTGTTTGCAGATGACATGATACTATACATAGAGAATCCTAAAGATGCCGCTAGAAAACTACTAGAGCTAATCAATGAATTTGGGAAAGTTGCAGGGTACAAAATTAATGCAAAGAAATCTCTTGCATTCCTGTACACTAATGATGAAAAATCTGAAAGATAAATTATGGAAACACTCCCATTTACCATTGCAACAAAAAGAATAAAATACCTAGGAATAAACCTACCTAGGGAGCCAAAAGACCTGTATGCAGAAAACTATAAGACACTGATGAAAGAAATTAAAGATAATACCAACAGATGGAGAGATACACCATGTTCTTGAATTGGAAGAATCAATATTGTGAAAATGACTATACTACCCAAAGTAATCTACAGATTCAATGCAATCCATATCAAATTACCAATGGCATTTTTTTACGGAACTACAAAAAATCATCTTAAAATTTGTATGGAGACAAAAAAACCCCGAATAGCTGAAGCAGTCTTGAGGGAACAAAGCAGAGCTGGAGGAATCAGACTCTCTGACTTCAGACTATACTACAAAGCTACAGTAATCACGACAATATGGTACTGGCACAAAAACAGAAACATAGATCAATGGAACAAGGTAGAAAGCCCAGAGATAAACCCACGCACCCGTGGTCAACTAATCTATGACAAAGGAGGCAAGGATATACAATGGAGAAAAGACAGTCTCTTCAATACATGGTGCTGGGAAAACTGGACACCTACATGTAACAGAATGAAATTAGAACACTTCCTAACACCATACACAAAAATAAACTCAAAATGGATTCAAGACCTAAATGTAAGACCTAACATTATCAAACTCTTAGAGGAAAGCATAGGAAGAACACTCTTTGACATAAATCACAGCAAGATCTTTTTTGATCCACCTCCTAGAGTAATGGAAATAAAAACAAAAATAAACAAATGGGACCTAATGAAACTTCAAAGCTTTTGCACAGAAAAGGAAACCATAAACAAGACAAAAAGACAGCCCTCAGAATGGGAGAAAATATTTGCAAACAAATCAACGGACAAAGGATTAATCTCCAAAATATATAAACAGCTCATGCAGCTCAATATTAAACAAACAACCCAATCCAAAAATGGGCAGAAGACCTAAATAGACATTTCTCCAAAGAAGACATACAGATGGCCAAGAAGCACATGAAAAGCTGCTCAACATCACTATTAGAGAAATGCAAATCAAAACTACAATGAGATATCACCTCATACCAGTTAGAATGGGCTTATCAAAATCTACAAACAACAAATGCTGGAGAGGGTGTGGAGAAAAGGGAACCCTCTTGCACTGTTGGTGGGAATGTAAATTGATACAGCCACTATGGAGAACAGTATGGAGGTTCCTTAAAAAAATAAAAATAGAATTACCATATGATCCAGCAGTCCCACTACTGGGCATATACCCAGAGAAAACCATAATTCGAAAAGACACATGGACCCCAGTGTTCATTGCTGCACTATTTACAATAGCCGGGTCATGGAAGTAACCTAAATGCCCATCAACAGATGAATGGATAAAGAAGATGTGGTACATACAATGGAATATTACTCAGCCATAAAAAGGAACGAAATTGAGTCATTTGTTGAGACGTGGATGGATCTCGAGACTCATACAGAGTGAAGTAAGTCAGAAAGAGAAGAACAAATATTGTATATTAACGCATGTATGTGGAACCTAGAAAAATGATACAGATGAACTGGTTTGCAGGGCAGAAGTTGAGACACAGATGTAGAGAACAAACATATGGACACCAAGGGGGGAAAACTGCGGTGAGGTGGGGATGGTGGTGTGATGAACTGGGCGATTGGGATTGACATGTATACACTGATGTGTATAAAATTGATGACTAATAAGAACCTGCAGTATAAAAAAACAAAAAAACTAAAAAAACAACTAATACTAAACTTTCTTTGGGTTATTTGTATGGAAATATGTTAACATAAATGTTTCAGACATTACATGAAATTTCTAAAAATCTTATACGTTCTGGTGTAATGTTATAAGTCATAATTCTAGTTATTTAAAATGTATATCTCAGAAATAACTAAATTTCCTTGTCAATTGCATTATTATGAACTTTCATCAAATCTTTAACCGTGGTCATTTTTAAGTCTTTTGTCATTTACGGACAGTTCTGGGTGTACTCTGATGCTTTTGCCAAAATGTTCCTATAAAAGGGTTTCATTTTCAAGGAATTCATGGAAAAGACTCTGACAAGTACAGGTTTCTGGTAACTGACTATACTGCTGAACTGAATGAATAAGCATTTTCAGAACTCTAATGGAAAACTGATGAATTCATAAAAGTGCTAACAAAAGATCAAGATGAAAAAAAAATTAATTACATGGGACTGAGTGAACTGATAAGGATCATTATAATTTTTGTGACTTTCTGTTTGAATAAAAAAAAATATTCCACAAGGACTCAGAGGCAAAAAGTATACAAATCAATTATCACTGCAAAGTAAAGGAGCTGTTACAGTGGAGGATTACTGGACTGAATGTCAATATTATGACATAGTGTGAGTGTGTTTGGTAATTGCAGTCATTGTTGATTTTGTTGTGGTCATCCATTTACAATGCTTGGTGTCAGTTTATCTCTTGTAAGAAGAAAATACAGTGTGTGTGTGTGAAAAAAAAAAAAAGGTAAGCACTTACTAAAAAAAAACACCACATAGTCACTTTGCTATTATCAGACCCCCCCCCCAAAAATTCCTTAGTATAATCAAATATCCAGTGAGTGTTCACATTTCCCTGCTCATAAATTTTTTTGTATAGTTTTTGTTCAGACTGAAACCTAAGTAACTTCCTTACGTTGCAGTTGGTTGATATGTCTCTTAAATCTCTTGTAATCCACAGCTACCTCCTCAATTTTAATATTTTTCCTTGCAATTCATTTGTTAAGGGAACTAGATTATTTGTCCTATAGATCATCTGGATTTTTTTTTTTTTTTTTTTGCGGTACGTGGGCCTCTTACTGTTGTGGCCTCTCCCGTTGCGGAGCACAGGCTCCGGATGCGCAGGCTCAGCAGCCATGGCTCACGGGCCTAGCCGCTCTGTGGCATGTGGGATCTTCCCGGACCGGGGCACGAACCCCTGGCCCCTGAATCGGCAGGTGGACTCCCAACCACTGCGCCACCAGGGAAGCCCAGATCATCTGGATTTTGCTGATTGCATCCCTGTGGTAATATTTCACATGTTTTTATTGCCCTTCTATTTTCTGTAATTGCCCTTCTATTTTGCTAATTATAGTCAGAGACCAGAAAAAAAAATTAAAACTTAAAAAAAAATAATTTAAAAAAAGAACAGAACGTGGGAAATTTCTGTCTATCAATAGCCCTAGTTCCTCAACAGATAATATGAAGTAAACAAAAGAGATGGATGACGAACTTACAGACTGAGAGGTTTGAAAGACATATCAAAATTTTTAAATGGACAAGACTAAACTGTAAGAAACTAACACACCATTGTAAAGCAATTATACCCCAATAAAGATGTTACAAAATCTTAAAAAAAAAAAAGACTAAACTGTAGTAGCTAGGGCAGCACATTAGGTAATAAAATTATAATAAAGAAGGGAATAGAAGGATAATGGTTATTCATGAGAAGGGGAGGGAATTGTAACTAGGAAGGGGCATGTGAGAGGGCTTTGGGGGTGCCTGACAAAATTCTTTTTTTTTTTTTGTGGCTGTGCTGCGCGGCATGTGGGATCTTAATTCCCTGATCAGGGATCGAACCTGTGCCCCCTGCAGTGGAAGTGCTGAGTCTTAACCTCTGGACCGCCAAAGAAGTCCAACAAAGTTCTTTTTCTTGATCTTGAACTATACATTTCATTCATGTGGTTTCCCATGTATATTATTTTGTAATAAAAACATTTTTTAAAAACATAGTCAATAAGAAACTAGCTTAGGCATTAAGATTTTTTTGTGCTTATCTTCCCACTCCACAGATAAGCAAGAGATAAATTTCAATCGATTCTTGAGAACTTGAGAGAACCTATAGAATTATTCATCGTTATCAAATTACTATGTTACTGAACAGTCTTTTATATATGGCACCAAGTCAGCCTAGATTGCATGGTATAGTTCAATGTAGAAAACACCCCACTATTCTTTTTTTCTAATACTATTTTTGGAAAAGTGAAATTTGTTCATTTATATAAAACTTAGCAACAAAAAAAGTATAGAAAGTAAAATGAAAAACATGCTGTTATTCTATTCTCCAGAGGTAACCATAAATAATATTTTGGTATGTTTCCTTTTATATATTAATTCACTAACATTGGGAAAATATAGTTTTGTACCTACCTTATGTTCTCATGTCAGGCTCTATGCTCACATCCAGGCCTTACATTAAGGGCATCTAAGATCCTGATCCCTTTCAAAGTAGAATTCATTAATATTGCTGGAACATTTTTTCATAGGTGGGCTACATCATGCAGCCGCCCGAATTTCCGGTGACAATGTCTATAAGCATTTGAAGTATGAAGGTGGGATTCACCGAGTTCAGCGAATTCCTGAGGTGGGCCTGTCGTCAAGGATGCAGCGTATTCACACGGGAACGATGTCGGTTATTGTCCTCCCTCAACCAGATGAGGTAACCTCCTACCTAAACTCTATACCATTATCTATGAAGATCAACCAGAATTTTATTGTCTAGGAAAAAGTCCTGTGTGTTCTGTATACTCACAGAGTACTTCTGCACTCCAAATGTATGGAGTTCATTACCCCCCGACGAAGTACTTCTTCAGTTCTCTGTGGACAGCATGTGGTCGTCCTACAGTTCAACTCAGTTCTGACCCCATCTACCTGGAGATGGCGTCAGATCCTACAGGCTAGACTCAGTCCCACAAGAGAGCCTACCCTTCTGCTTCAGAGGCCAATCACAAGGCCTGGTTGTCTTCTGTGTTTCTGATCAACTGGTTATCCATCTGGATGTTCCCATGACCCCCTCCTTAGGTTAAATAATACTAAAGTGGCTTACAGAACTCAGGAAAACAGCTTACTTACTAGACTACTGGCTAATTACAAAAGATACAACTCAGGAATAAACAGATGGAAGAAGTGCATAGGACAAAGTATGTGGGAAGAGGTGCAGAGCTTCTGTACCCTCTCCAGGCTCGCTACCCTTCCAGCAGCTTCATGTGTTCATCAGCCCTGGCAGCTCTCTGAACCCTGTGCTTTGGGGATTTTTATGGAGGCTTCCATACATAGACATGTTTGGTTAAATCATCGGGCTTTGGGGATTCTGCTCCCTGGAGGTTGGGAGTGCAGTGGAGATGAAAGTTCCAACCCTCTAATCATGTGGTTGGTTCCCCTAGGATCAGCCCCTGTCCTGTGGTTATCTAGAGGCTTTCCAAATATCACCCCATTAACATAAACTCAAGTGTGGTTGAAAGGGGCTTAGGGTGAGAACTGGACAAATATATATTATTATAAATCACAATATCACAATTTATTTTTACAGCAATTTTTTTAACCAGGATCCCGTCAAATTTCACTTATTGCAGTTGGTTGTTATATCTCTTTAAGTCTGGAACCAGTCTCCCAACCTTTCTTTTTTTTTTTCTTTTAATGACATTGACTTTTTGAAGAGTCTAAACCATTTGCCTTACAGAATGTTCCACATCTGCATTCATCTGATTGTTTCCTCATAGTATTCTTTAAATTGTTCCTTTATGTCCTATGTTGTATTGAAAGTTATATTTAAATGTTCCATTCTATTCAGGTTATACATTTTGAGCAAGAATACTTTTCAGATGTAGTTATATTCATGTTGCAACTTATCAGAAGGCATAGAATATCATATTGTCCAACTCTTAGTGAGGACTGGTTTGAGCATTTATTTAAGATGGTGACCACAAAAATATCTCCATTATGAAAGTGTATTTTTCCCTTTGTAATTACTAAGCAATCTCTAGGGTAATATGTCCTATTCCCAACAACTTTTCTTCCATGGTTTTAACATCCATTAGTGATCTTTGCCTGAATTAGTTATTTAGTTTGGGATTGCAAAATGGTGATTTTCTAATTCTACCATTCCTTCTACATGTATTACCTGGCATTCTTTTCTGTAAGGAACATTCCTCCCCACTACCTTCTCTCCTCCTTTCTTCTTGCTCTCTTTCTTTTTTTGTTGTTTTTAACATCTTTATTAGAGTATAATTGCTTTACAATGGCGTGTCAGTTTCTGCTTTATAACAAAGTGAATCAGTTATACATATACATATGTCCCCATATCTCTTCCCTCTTGCATCTCCCTCCCTCCCACCCTCCCTATCCCACCCCTCCAGGTGGTCAGAAAGCAGCGAGCTGATCTCCCTGTGCTATGTGGCTGCTTCCCACTAGCGATCTATTTTACGTTTGGTAGTGTATATATGTCCGTGCCACTCTCTCACTTTGTCCCAGCTTACCCTTCCCCCTCCCCGTATCCTCAAGTCCATTCTCTAGTAGGTCTGCATCTTTATTCCTGTCTTGCCCCTAGGTTCTTCTATTTTCTTTTTTTTAGATTACATATATATGTGTTAGCATACACTATTTGTTTTTCTCTTTCTGACTTACTTTACTCTGTATGACAGACTCTAGGTCCATCCACCTCACTACAAATAACTCAGTTTCGTTCCTTTTTATGGCTGAGTAATATTCCATTCTATATATGTGCCACATCTTCTTTATCTATTCATCTGTTGATGGACACTTAGGTTGCTTCCATGTCCTGGCTATTGTAAATAGAGCTGCAGTGAACATTTTGGTACATGACTCTTTTTGAATTATGGTTTCCTCCGGGTATATGCCCAGTAGTGGGACTGCTGGGTCGTATGGTAGTTCTATTTTTAGTTTTTTAAGGAACCTCCATACTGTTCTCCATAGTGGCTGTATCAATTTACATTCCCACCAACAGTGCAAGAGGGTTCCCTTTTCTCCACACCCTCTCCAGCATTTATTGTTTGTATATTTTTTGATGATGACCATTCTGACCGGTGTGAGATGGTATCTCATTGTAGTTTTGATTTGCATTTCTCTAATATTTAGTGATGTTGAGCATTCTTTTCATGTGTTTGTTGGCAATCTGTATATCTTCTTTGGAGAAATGTCTGTTTAGGTCTTCTGCCCATTTTTGGATTGGGTTGTTTGTTTAATATTGAGCTGCATGAGCTGTTTATATATTTTGGAGATTAATCCTTTGTCCGTTGATTTGTTTGCAAATATTTTCTCCCATTCTGAGGGCTGTCTTTTTGTCTTGTTTATGGTTTCCTTTTCTGTGCAAAAGCTTTGAAGTTTCATTAGGTCCCATTTGTTTATTTTTGTTTTTATTTCCATTACTCTAGGAGGTGGATCAAAAAAGATCTTGCTGTGATTTATGTCAAAGAGTGTTCTTCCTATGCTTTCCTCTAAGAGTTTGATAATGTTAGGTCTTACATTTAGGTCTTGAATCCATTTTGAGTTTATTTTTGTGTATGGTGTTAGGAAGTGTTCTAATTTCATTCTGTTACATGTAGGTGTCCAGTTTTCCCAGCACCATGTATTGAAGAGGCTGTCTTTTCTCCATTGTATATCCTTGCCTCCTTTGTCATAGATTAGTTGACCATAGGTGCATGGGTTTATCTCTGGGCTTTCTACCTTGTTCCATTGATCTATGTTTCTGTTTTTGTGCCAGTACCATATTGTCGTGATTACTGTAGCTTTGTAGTATAGTCTGAAGTCAGGGAGTCTGATTCCTCAAGCTGCGTTTTTTTCCCTCAAGACTGCTTTGGCTATTTGGGGTCTTTTGTGTCTCCATGCAAATTTTGAGATGATTTGTTCTAGTTCTGTAAAAAATGCCATGGTAATTTGATAGCGATTGCATTGAATCTGTAGATTACTTTGGGTAGTATAGTCATATTCACAGTATTGATTCTTCCAATCGAAGCACATGGTATATCTCTCCATCAGTTGGTATCAACTTTAATTTCTTTCATCAGTGTCTTATAGTTTTCTGCATACAGGTCTTTTGGCTCCCTAGGTAGGTTTATTCCTAGGTATTTTATTTTTTTTGTTGCATTAGTAAATGGGAGTGTTTCCATAATTTCTCTTTCAGATTTTTCATCATTAGTGTACAGGAATGCAAGAGATTTCTGTGCATTAATTTTGTATCCTGCAACTTTCCCAAATTCATTGATTAGCCCTAGTAATTTTCTGGTGGCATCTTTAGGATTCTCTATGTATAGTATCATGTCATCTGCAAACAGTGACAGTTTTACATCTTCTTTACCAATTTGTATTCCTTTTATTTCTTTTTCTTCTCTGATTGCCATGGCTAGGACTTCCAAAACTATGTTGAATAATAGTGGTGAGAGTGGACATCCTTGTCTCGTTCCTCATCTTAGAGGAAATGCTTTCAGTTTTTCACCATTGAGAATGATGTTTGCTGTGGGTTTGTCATATATGGCCTTTATTATGTTGAGGTAGTTTCCCTCTATGCCCACTTTCTGGAGAGTTTTTATCATAAATGGGTGTTGAATTTTGTCGAAAGCTTTTTTGCATCTACTGAGTTGATCATATGGGGTTTTTTTGGGTTTTTTTGATCATATGGTTTTTATTCTTCAATTTGTTAGTATGGTGTATCACATTGACTGATTTGCATATATTGAAGAATCCTTGCATCCCTGGCAAAAATACCACTTGATCATGGTGTATGATCCTATGAGTGTGATGGTGGCCTCATAAAATGAGTTTGGGAGTGTTCCTTCCTCTGCAATTTTTTGGAAGAGTTTGAGAAGGATGGATGTTAGCTCTTCTCTAAATGTTTGATAGAATTCACCTGTGAAGCCATCTGGTCCTGGACATTTGTTTGTTGGAAGATTTTTAATCACAGTTTCAATTTCCTTACGTGTGATGGTCTGTTCATATTTTCTGTTTCTTCCTGGTTCAGTCTTGGAAGGTTATACCTTTCTAAGAATTTGTCCATTTCTTCCAGGTTGTCCCTTTTATTGGCATAGAGTTGCTTGTAGTAGTCTCTTAGGATGCTTTGTATTTCTGCGGTGTCTGTTTTAACTTCTCCTTTTTCATTTCTAATTTTATTGATTTGAGTCCTCTCCCTCTTTTTCTTGATGAGTCTGCCTAATGGTTTATCAATTTTGTTTATCTTCTCAAAGAACCAACTTTTAGTTTTATTGATCTTTCTTATTGTTTTCTTTGTTTCTATTTCATTTATTTCTGCTCTGATCTTTATGATTTCTTTACTTCTGCTAATTTTGGGTTTTGTTCTTCTTTCTCTAGTTCCTTTAGGTATAAGTTTAGATTGTTTACTTGAGATTTTTCTTGTTTCTTGAGGTAGGCATGTATAGCTATAAACTTCCCTCTTAGAACTGCTTTTGCTGCATCCCATAGGTTTTGGATCATCGTGTTTTCATTGTCATTTGTCTCTAGGTATTTTTTGATTTCCTCTTTGATTTCTTCAGTGATCTTTTGGTTATTTAGTAACGTATTGTTTAGCCTCCATGTGTTTGTGTTTTTTACATATTTTTGCCTGTAATTTATTTCTAATCTCATAGCGTTGTGGTCAGAAAAAATGCTTGATATGATTTCAATTTTCTTAAATTTACTGAGGCTTGATTTGTGACCCAAGATGTGATCTATCCTGGAGAATGTTCCGTGCGCACTTGAGAAGAAAGTGTAATCTGCTGTTTTTGGATGGAATGTCCTATAAATATCAATTAAATCTATCTGATCTATTGTGTCATTTAAAGCTTCTGTTTCCTTATTTATTTTAATTTTGGATGATCTGTCCATTGGTGTAATTGAGGTGTTAAAGTCCCCTGCTATTATTGTGTTACTGTCGATTTCCTCTTTTATAGCTGTTAGCAGTTGTCTTATGTATTGAGGTGCTCCTATGTTGGGTGCATATATATTTATAATTGTTATATCTTCTTCTTGGATTGATCCCTTGATTATTAGGTAGTGCCCTTCCTTGTCTCTTGTAACATTCTTTATTTTAAAGTCTACTTTATCTGATACAAGTATAGCTACTCCAGCTTACTTTTGATTTCCATTTGCATGGAATATCTTTTTCCATCCCCTCACTTTCAGTCTGTATGTGTCCCTAGGTCTGATGTGGGTCTCTTGTAGACAGCATATATATGGATCTTGTTTTTGTATCCATTCAGCACGCCTGTGTCTTTTGGTTGGAGCATTTAATCCATTCACATTTAAGGTAATTATCGATTTGTATGTTCCTATAATCATTTTCATAATTGTTTTGGGGTTTTTTTTTTTGGTAGGTCCTTTTCTTCTCTTGTGTTTCCCACTTAGAGAAGTTCCTTTAGCATTTGTTGGAGAGTTGGTTTGGTGGTGCTGAATTCTCTTAGCCTTTACTTGTCTGTAAAGCTTTTGATTTCTCCATCGAATCTAAATGAGGTTCTTGCCGGGTAGAGTAATCTTGGTTGTAGGTTCTTCCCTTTCATCACTTTAAGTATATCATGCCACTTCCTTCTGGCTTGTAGAGTTTCTGCTGAGATTTCAGCTGTTAACCTTATGGGAGTTCCCTTGTATGTTATTTTTCATTTTTCCCTTGCTGCTTTCGATAACTTTTCTTTGTTTTTAATTTTTGCCAATTTGATTACTATGTGTCTCGGTGTGTTTCTCCTTGGGTTTGTCCTGTATGGGACTCGCTGCACTTCCTGGACTTGGGTGGCTATTTCCTTTCCCATGTTCGGGAAGTTTTCGACTATAATCTCTTCAGATATTTTCTCTGGTCCTATCTCTCTCTCTTCTCCTTCTGGGACCCCTATAATGCGAACATTGTTGCGTTCAATGTTGTCCCAGAGGTCTCTTAGGCTGTCTTCATTTCTTTTCATTCTTTTTTCTTTATTCTGTACCGCAGCAGTAAATTCCACCATTCTGTCTTCCGGGTCACTTATCCGTTCTTCTGCCTCAGTTATTCTGCTATTGATTCCTTCTAGTGTAGTTTTCATTCCAGTTATTGTATTGTTCATCTCTGTTTGTTTGTTGTTTAATTCTTCTAGGTCTTTGTTAGACATTTCTTGCATCTTCTCGATTTGTGCCTCCATTCTTTTTCCGAGGTTCTGGATCATCTTCACTATCATTATTCTGAACTCTTTTTCTGGAAGGCTGTCTATCTCCACTTCATTTAGTTGTTTTTCTCAGGTTGTATCTTGTTCCTTCATCTGGTACATAGCCCTCTGCCTTTTCATCTTGTGTATCTTTCTGTGAATGTGGTTTTTGTTCCACAGGCTGTAGGATTGTAGTTCTACTTGCTTCTGCTCTCTGCCCTCTGGTAAATGAGGCTATATAAGAGGCTTGTTGGGAGGGACTGTTTCTTAAGGTAGGCTTGTATAGCTATAAACTTCCCTCTTAGAACTGCTTTTGCTGCATCCCATAGGTTTTGAGTCGTTGTGTTTTCATTGTCATTTGTTTCAAGGTATTTTCTGATTTCCTCTTTGATTTCTTCAGTGATCTCTTAGTTATTAAGTAGTGTGTTGTTTACCCTCCATGTGTTTGTATTTCTTACAGATTTTTTCCTGTAATTGATATCTAGTCTCATAGCGTTGTGGTCAGAAAAGATACTTGATATCATTTCAATTTTCTTAAATTTACCAAGGCTTGATTTGTGACCCAAGATATGATCTATCCTGGAGAATGTTCCATGAGCACTTGAGAAGAATGTGTATTCTGTTGTTTTTGGATGGAATGTTCTATGAATATCAATTACGTCCATCTTGTTTAATGTATCATTTAAAGCTTGTGTTTCCTTATTTATTTTCATTTTGGATGATCTGTCCATTGGTGAAAGTGGGGTGTTAAAGTCCCCTCCTATGATTGTGTTAGTGTCAATTTCCCCTTTTATGGCTGTTAGTATTTGCCTTATATATTGAGGTACTCCTATGTTGGGTGCATAAATACTTACAGTTGTTATATCTTCTTGGATTGATCCCTTGATCATTATGTAGTGTCCTTCTTTGTCTCTTGTAATAGTCTTTGTTTTAAAGTGTGTTTTGTCTGATATGAGAATTGGTACTCCAGCTTTCATTTGATTTCCATTTGCATGGAATATCTTTTTCCATCCCCTCACTTTCAGTCTGTATGTGTCCCTAGGTCTGAAGTGGGTCTCTTGTAGACAGCATATATATGGGTCTTGTTTTTGTATCCATTCAGCCAGTCTGTGTCTTTTGGTTGGAGCATTTAATCCATTTACATTTAAGGTAATTATCGATATGTATGTTCCTATTACCATTTTCTTAATTGTTTTAGATTTATTATTGTAGGTCTTTTCCTTCTCTTGTGTTTCCTGCCTAGAGAAGTTCCTTTAGCATTTGTTATAAAGCTCGTTTGGTGGTGCTGAATTCTCTTAGCCTTTGCTTTTCTGTAAAGCTTTGATTTCTCCGTCAAATCTAAATGACATCCTTGCTGGGTAGAGTAATCTTGGTTGTAGGTTTTTCTCTTTCATCACTTTAAATATGTCCTGCCACTCCCTTCTGGCTTGCAGGGATTATGGGGATTCCCTTATGTGTTACTTGTTTTTCCCTTGCTGCTTTTAATATTTGTTCTTTGTATTTAATTTTTGATAGTTTGATTAATATGTGTCTTGGCATATTTCTCCTTGGATTTATCCTGTACAGGACTCTCTGTGTTTCCTGGATGTACCTATTTCCTTTCCCATATTAGGGAAGTTTTCAATTATAATCTCTTCAAATATTTTCTCAGTCCCTTTCTTTTTCTCTTCTTCTTATGGGACCCCTATAATTCGAATATTGGTGCATTTATTGTTGTCCCAGAGGTCTCTGAGACTGTCAATACTTTTCATTCTTTCTTCTTTCTTCTGCTCTGCTGTAGTTATTTCCACTCTTTTATCTTCCAGGTCACTTATCCGTTCTTCTGCCTCTGTTATTCTGCTATTGATCCCTTGTAGAAAATTTTTAATTTCATTTATTGTGTTGTTCATCTCTGTTTGCTCTTTAGTTCTTCTAGGTCATTGTTAAACGTTTCTTGTATTTTCTCCATTCTATTTCCAAGATTTTGGATCATCTTTACTATCATTATTCTGAATTCTTTTTCAGGTAGACTGCCTATTTCCTCTTCACTTGTTAGGTCTGGTGGGTTTTTGCCTTGCTCCTTCATCTGCTGTGTGTTTCTCTGTCTTCTCATTTTGTTAAACTTACTGTGTTTGGGGTCTCCTTTCTGCAGGCTGCAGGTTCGTAGTTCCCTTTTTATTTTGGTATCTGTCCCCAGTGGCTAAGGTTGGTTCAGTGGGTTGTGTAGGCTTCCTGGTGGAGGGGACTAGTGCCTGTGTTCTGATGGATGAGGCTGGATCTTGTCTTTCTGGTGGGCAGGTCCATGTCTGGTGGTGTGTTTTGGGGTGTCTGTGGCTTTAATATGATTTTAGGCAGCATGTGTGCTAATGGATGGGGTTGTGTTCCTGTCTTGCTAGTTCTTTGTCATAGGGTGTCTTGCAGTGTAACTTGCTGGTCGTTGAATGGAGCTGGGTCTTGGCGTTGAGATGGAGATCTCTGGGAGAATTTTGCCATTCGATATTATGTGGAGCTGGGAGGTCTCTTGTGCACCAGTGTCCTGAACTTGGCTCTCCCACCTCAGTGGCACAGCCCTGATGCCTGGCTGGGGCACCAAGAGTCTGTCCTCCACACAGCTCAGAAAAAAAAGAAAGAAAGAAGATAAAATAAAGTAAAATAAAGTTATTAAAATAAAAATAATTTTTAAGAAAAAATATATTTTAAGTAATAAAAAAAACCGACAGACAGAACCCTAGGACAAACGGTAAAAGCAAAGCTATACAGACAAAATCACACACAGAAGCATACACATACACACTTACAAAAAGGGAAAAAGGGGAAAAAATATATATATATCGTTGCTCCCAAAGTCCACCTCCTCAATTTGGTATGATTCGTTGTCTATTCAGGTATTCCACAGATGCAGGGTACATGAAGTTGATTGTGGAGATTTAATCCGCTGCTCCTGAGGCTGCTGGGAGAGATTTCCCTTTCTCTTCTTTGTTCGCACAGCTCCCGGGATTCAGCTTTGGATTTGGACCCGCCTCTCCCTGTAGGTCGCCTGAGGGCGTCTGTTCCCCGCCCAGACAGGATGGGGTTAAAGGAGCAGCTGATTCGGGGTCTCTGGCTCACTCAGGCAAGGGGCGGGGTGGGGGAGGGAGGGGTTCGGATGTGGGGCGAGCCTGAGACGGCAGAGGCCAGCATGACGTTGCACCACCCTGAGGCGCGCCGTGTGTTCTCCTGGGGAAGGTGTCCCTGGATCACGGGACCCTGGCAGTGGCGGGCTGCACAGGCTCCCGGGAGGGGAGATGTGGACAGTGACCTGTGCTTGCACACAGGCTTCTTCGTGGCGGCAGCAGCAGCCTTAGCGTCTCATGCCCGTCTCTGGGGTCCGCACTGATAGCCGCGGCTCGCACCCGTCTCTGGAGCTCCTTTAAGCGGCGCTCTTAATCCCCTCTTCTCGCGCAGCAGGAAACAAGGGAGCAAGAAAAAGTCTCTTGCCTCTTTGGCAGCTCCAGACTTTTTCCCGGACTCCTTCCCGGCTAGCTGTTGCGCACTAGCCCCCTTCAGGCTCTGTTCACGCAGCCAACCTCAGTCCTCTCTGGGGGATCCGACCTCTGAAGCCCGAGCCTTAGCTCCCAGCCCCCACCCGTCCTGGCGGGTGAGCAGACAAGCCTCTCGGGCTGGTGAGTGCCTGTTGGCACCGATCCTCTGTGTGGGAATCTCTCCGCTTTGCCCTCTGCACCCCTGTTGCTGTGCTCTCCTCCTTGGCTCTGAAGCTTCCCCCCTCTGCCACCCACAGTCTCTGCCCGCGAAGGGGCTTCCTAGTGTGTGGAAACCTTTCCTCCTTCAGAGCTCCCTCCCACTGGTGCAGGTCCCGTCCCTATTCTTTGTCTGTTTTTTCTTTTTTCTTTTACGCTACCCAGGTACATGGGAAGTTTCTTGCCTTTTGGGAGGTCTGAGGTCATCTGCCAGCGTCAGTAGGTGTTCTGTAGGAGCTGTTCCACATGTAGATGTATTTCTGATGTATTTGTCGAGAGGAAGGTGATCTCTGTGTCTTACTCTTCTGCCATCTTGAAGCTCCTCCTCTCTTTCTCTTTTATTTTACCTCATTATAAACTCATATATTGAATTTCATATATTGACCTCATTATAGACCTATGGATTTTTTAAATTCAATGAGTTATAATCACTATTGTTTTTCTTTCTTATTAAATTGAGGTATAGTCGATTTACAATATTCTATTAGCTTCAGGTGTACAACATAGTGATTCACAATTTTTTTAAGTTTTATAGTTTTTATAAGATATTGGCTATGTTCCTTTGTGCTGTACAATATATCCTTGTGGCTCATTTATTTTATAAACGTACATTTACTGTATATCTTACTCCCCTACCTCTGTTCTTCCCCTCTCCCCTTCCCTCTCCCCACTGGTAACCACTGGTTTGTTCTGTGTATCTATGAGTCTATTTCTTTTTTGCTATATTCACTAGTTTGTTTTATTTTTTAGATTCCACATATAAGTGATATCATACAGTATTTGTCTTTGACTAATTTCACTAAGCACAGTACCCTCCACATACATCCATGTTATTGCAAATGGCAAAATTTCATTATTTTTTATGGCTGAGTAATATGCCATTGCATATATATACCACATCTTCTTTATCCATTCATCTGTTGATGGACACTTAGGTTGCTTCCATACCTTGGCAATTGTAAATAATGCTGCTGTGAACACCGTGGTGCATATATCTTTTCGAATTAATGTTTTCGTGTTTTTTTGGATATACACCCCAGGAATGGAATTGCTGGATTGTATGGTAGTTCTGTTTTTAGTTTTTTGAGGAGCCTCCATACTGTTTTCCACAGTGGCTGCACCAATTTACATTCCTAAAGTGTATAAGGGTTCCTATTTCTTCACATCCCCACTGATACTTGTTGTTTGTGGTCTTTCTGATGATACCCATTCTGACAGGTGTGAGGTGATATCTCACTGTGGTTTTGATATGAATTTCTCTGATGATTAGTGATGTTGAGTTTCTTGTCCTGTGCTTGTTGGCCATCTGAATGTCTTCTTTGGAAAAATGTCTGTTCACGTCTTCTGCCTATTTTTTGACTGGGTTGTTTGGTTTTTTTTAATGTTGAGTTACATGAGCTGTTTATATATTTTATATATTAACCCCTTATCATCATATCATTAGCAAGTATTTTCTCCCATTCAGTAGGTTGTCTTTTTGTTTACCTATTTTTTCCTATGCTGTGGAAAAGCATTTAAGTTTGATTAGGTCCCATTTGTTTATTTTTGTTTTTGTTTCTTTTAGGAGACATATCCAAAAAATACTGCTACAATTTATGTCAAAGAGTGTTCTGCCTATATTTTCTTCTAGGAGTTTTATGGTCTTACATTTAGATCTTAAATTCATTTTGAGTTTATTTTTGTATATGGAATGAGAAAATGTTCTAATTTCACTCCTTTACATGTAGCTGTCCAGTTTTCCCAGGACCACTTATTGAATAGGGTGTCTTTTCCCCATTGTATATTCTTGCCTCCTTTGTTGCACATTAATTGACCATAAGTGTTTGGGTTTACTTCTGGGCTCATTATTCTGTTTCATTGATCTGTGTATCTGTTTTTGTGCCAGTACCATACTGTTTTGATTACTGTAGCTTTGTGGTGCAATCTGAGGTTAGGGAGTGTGATAGCTCCAGCTCTGTTCTTCTTTCTCAAGATTGTTTCAGCTATTTGGGGTTTCTTGAGTTTCCACACAAATTTTAAAATTATTTGTTCTAGTTCTGTGAAAAATGCCATTGGTATTTTGATAGGGATTTCATTGAGTCTGTAGGTTGCCTTGGGTAGTATGGTCATTTTAACATAAAATTCTTCTAATCTATGAACACAGTATGTTTTTTCATCTGTATCATCTTCAGGTTCTTTCATCAGTGTCTTGTTGTTTTCTGAGTTACAGGTCTTTTACCTCCTTAGGTAGGTTTATTCCTAGGTATTCTATTCTTTTTGATGCTATTGTAAATGGGGTTGTTGTCTTAATTTCTCTTTCTGATAGTTTGTTGTTAGTATATAGAAATGCAACGTATTTATGTATATTAGTTTTGTATCCTACAACTTCACCAGATTCATTGATGAGCCCTAGAAGTTTTTTGGTGCTGTCTTTAGGATTTTCTATGTATATTATCATGTCATCTGCAAACAGTGACAGTTCTACTTCTTCCTTTTCTATTGGATTCCTTTTATTACTTTTTCTTGTGTGATTGCTGAGGCTGGGCAGTCGCTATTGTTTTTAATGTTCAAATTGTCCCATTTTGGCCCATAGTAGCCTTTTTAGGGTAGCCCCTTTTGAAATGACCCAATCAGTCTTTGAGTGCATACTTGCTTTCTGCTATAATAGACATCCCAGGCTACCTTGTACTCTCCTGCCTCAGACTTGGAGTCAGACCTGGTTCTTTTTAGTGGGGAATGTATCCAGAAATCAACGTATGGGTACTAGGTCTGCTCATTGTTACTAAAGTGTGCTTATTACATCAAGACTCTTCAGTGGATATAATTAGGAAATACATATGATTTTAAATCAAAGGTTCCTATTATTATTACTTCCAATTCAAATTTACAGGGAGTATCTTTCCTGCACCTTTTTGCATTTTGTTTTATATCTTTCCACTTGGAGTTAAAATCTCCTTTCTTAATAATTTTTAATATGTTTACTTTTTGCTTTATTATACTATATATAAAATAGTTTCAGAATTTTTCAGTAACCTACTTAGTAATGTTTAACATTTCTGTCCTTAGAATGTAACCCACCAAGAAAGCAGTCAGAGTAATATGTTCAAAGACCATCTGAAATAATGTTTTTCTGTGTGGTTATGTTATTATTATGGTAAATATTTTGATTCATTTGTTTCTGGTTGTATTTAATTTTTAAGATTTAATTTTTCTTTCCTCTTTTCTCTTTTATTTTTGGTGTTATCAGCATTTATGTGGTTCAGAAATCAAAACCATAGAGTTGTCTTGCTTCCATCCTTATTCCTTCCACCCCATTCTCACCTATCCCCTTGTTGTCTTCATATTCTTGAAAATTAAACTCATTTAGTGAAGCTTCATTCTCCTAAACAGGGCCTTATTCTCTTAATTGATATTTTAAATTCTTTGTATATTAATAAGTCACTGTTTCTATGTTCAGAATTCCCCAGAAGTTATTAGGTAGTTTCTATAACATTTGGGAGAACATGACATATAACATCAACATATTTGCTGTATAACTACTTAATATACTGTAACCACAAGAAATGGGAAATAACTCTTCATCTCTTTAGTGTTTATTGAAATTTTAAGCTAGCCAACACTGGCATATTTTAACAAAGCCTGTATAATCTTTGCACTGTGTAATCTTTTTCTTCACCATATAGTACTCATTTTAGAGGAAACAAAAGAACAACCAACTAAGTTGTATATTAGATTCTAACCTCAACCCTGTTATTAGTGTACTTTTCAAAGAGAATGGTCATACTTGCTGTCTGTCATTTGTTGAAATAAATGATAAATGTAGAAGAAAATGTTAGGTCTCCCCTCAAAAACAGCATATTTTGTATATATTTGTATATATATCTGTATATTCATATATAGATATGTATTTCTGTGCATTCGTGTGTGTGTGTGTATAAATATCAGAAAATTTCCTAAGGCTGTCATAACAAATTACCACAAGCTTAGTAACTTAAGACCACAGAAATGTATTCTCAGTTCTACAGGTGAGAAGTCCAAAATCAAGGTATTGGCAGGGCCATGCTCCCTCCAGAGGTTCTGGGGGAGAATCCTCCCTTGTCTTTTCCAGCTTCTGGTATCTCCATGTGTTCCTTGGCTCGTAGCTGTACAACTCCAATCTCTGGCTCCAAATTCACATGGTCTCCTCCTCTCTCTTCTCTAGGTGTCTTTCATAAGGACACTTGTCATTGGATTTAGGGCCTATCTGAATAATCCAGTATGATCTCATCTTAACTCAATTGTGTCTGCAAAGACCCTTTTCCCAAATAAGGTTCCGGTGGTTAGAATAGAACATATCTTTTGGGGTGCCTCCGTTCAGTCCATTAACAAGCACACACATACACACACAGTGGATTCTCATTTGCAGTAGTTATGTTCTACAAAGTCACAGTGAATACTGATTTAGTGAATACTGAACTATTTTCTCTAGGGAAAGTATATATACATATCTCACATAGATTATAATCCTAAATCCTAGAAACAACCTATCCTGGTAGATTCTATTTTCTTTATTTCACAAGAGAGAAAATGATGTTCAGAAGTGGTAAGTGACTTGTCTTGAGGCACGTCATTCACAGGTGCCAGCGTTGAAATTCAAACCCTGTCCACCTGGCCCCAGAGCCAGAGCTTCTTGCACTGCCCTGCCCTGCCCTGCCCCTCCTGTCCTCATCCTCTGTCATCTCTATAGGAGCTGAAACAAGAAAGCAGAGAGTCACCTTGTTGGACCTCAGCTGAGAACATGCATGTGTAGAGCAATTTGAATTTTTTGCTGCCCTGCATATGTCTGCAAATGACTGTGAAAGTGCTGCAATAATTGACTTGCGGGAACAAATAAATTCTAGCGAGTAGGTATATTTGCAAATACAGAATCAGGGAATAATGAGGATCAACTTTATATGTATGTATATATGTATTTTAAATATATTTTGTATCTAATGTAGCTTTGTGGGATGATAGATGATGAAACTTCTGAAAGATTACATAACTGAGTGATCTCATAGCATCATAAGTCAGTGTTAAAAATAGCATCCGTTGGAGACTTCCCTGGTGGTCCAGTGGTTCAAAATCTGCCTTCCAGTGCAGGGGACACAGGTTCAATCCCTGGTCGGGGAGCTGAGATCCCACATGCTGTGGGACAACTAAGCCCACGTGCCACAACTACTGAGCCTGCGCGCTCTGGAGCCCACGTGCCACAACTAGAGAGCCTGCAAGCCTCAACCAAGACCCGATGCAGCCAAATAAATAAATATTTTTTTAAAAAATAGCATCTGTTGGAATAGGGAGTTTAGGTTTAAGTTATTTCACCTCTTAGTCAAATGGCTATGACTTAACACAAAATAGTACAGTTTATTTGAAAGATTTGGGATCAATTTAGTATTAAAGTATTTGTTGAGTGTGGAATTTACTCATGCTGTACTTTTTGTTCTAGGTAGATGTGAAAGTGGACCCCAAGGATTTACGAATAGATACATTTCGAGCCAAAGGAGCAGGAGGGCAGCATGTTAATACAACTGATAGTGCTGTCAGACTTGTCCATGTCCCCACAGGTAAGCTAGTCCTTCTGCTTTTGTACTTTTAACTTTTCTTCACATCTTATAAAACTATTTGGCATTTAGAAAGAGTCTTATGTTGTGTCTGGTTCCTTGCACAAACCCTTTAAAGGTGACACTGGGGTCATGGGTCCGAGGTCCCCAAGGTGTTCATATTCCCTTCTGTTTGGAAAAGGAACCTCCTTGGCTGTGTCTATTTAAGAGTGAGGTTCTAAAAGCTGAGTGCATGGGTGCCACTTATCCACTAATAAATTTCAACTGAAGGGCAGTCAGGTGATTAATCAGCTTTTTTATTAGAGCTCTTCAGATGTCAGCATTTGTAGATCTTTTCTCTTGGGTAGTTTTTCTCCTAAGAAGGATCCTCCTCCAGGACACCTGAGAGTAAGGTCAAGGTCTCACCATTCAGTAAGCACACTTTTACTTAATCCTTTTTTATTCAGTTATATGCCTCACACTTGCCTTCCTTTGCACCTATTAGACTCAAGTCTGGAACTTTCCTTATTTAATTCTCTAAAGACTGTACCTCCTGCTTCCTGCAGATTGAGGGAGGGGACTTGAAGATCTCGTTGTTACATAGACTTTCTGTATCTAGTCCCCAAACTGTCAACCCTGATTTCTGGGGTGCCTCGTTAGTGCCTCAATGCCAGAGCCTGTCTGGCCCTCAGCAGGCAGATGGGCTTGGTTCTGGTCAGCATCTCCCTCGACAGGGGGTTCGACCTCACCTTCCTCCTCTCTGCTGAGTCATTTGCCATTCTTCCAGCCTCTTTTTCTTTTTTTTCTTTAATTAATTAATTAAATAAATAATTTTAAATGGAAGTATAGCTGATTAACAATGTTTTAGGTGTACAGCAATCCATCCACTTTGTCTTTATATTGTGTTTGGAGACTACACTCATCATCTCATTTTATTTCAGATGGAGTTTGTGTTCCTGTTCTTGTTGTTTCAGTGCAATTTATAAAAAAATGTTATTGAAGTATAGTTGATTTACAATGTGTTAATTTCTGCTGTACAGCAAAGTGACTCGTTTATAGATATATGCGTTCTTTTTTCGTATTCTTTTCCATTATGGCTTATCACAGGATATTGAATATAGTTCCCTGTACTATATAGTAGGACCTTGTTGTTTACCCATCCTGTATATACTAGTTTGCATCTGCTAATCCCACACTCGCCATCCTTCCCTCCTCCCACGCCACCACCCACTTGGCAACCACAGGTCTGTTCTCTATGTCTGTCAGTCTGTTTCTGTTTTGTAGATATGTTCATTTGTGTCTTTTTTTTTTTTTTGTAAATCACCTGGGCTTTCTTTTTTTATATATAAATCTATTTATCTTATTTATTTATTTTTGGCTGCGTTGGGTCTTGGTTGCTGTGTGCGGGCTTTCTCTAGTTGCGGCAAGCGGGGGCTACTCTTCGTTGCAGTGCGTGGGCTTCTCATTGCGGTGGCTTCTGTTGTTGCGGGCACGGGCTCTAGGCATGCGGGCTTCAGTAGTTGTGGTGCGCAGGCTCTAGAGCGCAGGCTCAGTAGTTGTGGTTCACGGGCTTAGTTGCTCCGTGGCATGTGGGATCTTCCCGGACCAGGACTCGAACCCGTGTCCCCTGTATTGGCAGGTGGATTCTTAACCACTGCGCCACCAGGGAAGCCCTGTGTCGTATTTTAGATTCCCCATATAAGTGATATCATATGGTATTTGTCTTTCTGTTTCTGACTTCACTTAGTATGATAATTTCTAGGTCCATCCATGTTGCTGCAAATGGCATTATTCCCTCTTTTTATGGCTGAGTAATATTCCATTGTATACATGCACCACATCTTCTTTATCCATTTATCTGTTGATGGACATTTAGGTTGTTTCCATGTCTTGGCTATTGTAAATAGTGCAAATAAACATAGGGTTGCATGGATCTTTTCGAATTATAGTTTTGTCTGGGTATATGCCCAGGAATGGGATTGCTGGGTCATATGACAACTCTATTTTTACTTTTCTGAGGAACCTCCATACTATTTTCCATAATGGCTATACCAACTTACATTCCCACCAACAATGTAGGAGGATTCCCTTTTTTCCACACATTCTCTGACATTTATTATTTTTAATGATGGCCATTCTGACCAGTGTGAGGTCGTTTTTGTAGTTTTGATTTTCATTTCTTTAATAGTTAGCAATGATGGGCATCTTTTCATTTGCCTATTGGCCATCTGTATGTCTTCTTTAGAGAAATGTCTGTTTAGATCTTCTGCCCATTTTTCGACTGGGTTGTTTGTTTTTTTGTTACTGAGTTGCATGAACTGTTTGTATATTTTGGAAATTAAGCCCTTGTCCGTCTCATCATTTACAAATATTTTCTCCCATTCTGAGGGTTGTCTTTTTGTCTTGTTTATGGTTTTCTTTGCTGTATAGACGCTTGTAAGTTTGATTAGGTCCCATTTGTTTATTTTTGCTTTTATTTCTATTGCCTTGGGAGACTGACCTAAAAAAACATTGGTAGGATTTATGTCAGAATGTTTTGCCTATGATCTCTTCTAGGAGTTTTATGCTGTCATGTCTTACATTTAAGTCTTTAAGCCATTTTGAGTTTATTTTTGTGGACGGTGAGAGGGTGTGTTCTAAAGTTGTTGGGTTTTTTTAATAGATTTATTTATTTATTTATTTATTTATGGCTGTGTTGGGTCTTCATTGCTGCGCACAGGCTTTCTTTAGTTGTGTCGAGTTGGGGCTACTCTTTTTTGTGGTGCGTGGGCTTCTCATTACGGTGGCTTCTCTTGTTGCAGAGCATTGGGCTCTAGGCATGCGGGCTTCAGTAGTTGTGTCTCACAGGCTCTAGAGAGCAGGCTCAGTAGTTGTGGCGCACGGGCTGAGTTGCTCCATGGCATGTGGGATCTTCCCGGACCAGGACTTGAACTCATGTCCCCTGCATTGGCAGGCAGATTCTCAACCACTGCGCCACCAGGGAAGCCCCTAAAGTTCTTTATTGACTTTCATTCCATAAGAAACTGTAAAAACCTAGAATTATATACATGAGCAAAATAACAGAAAACATCTAAAACAATCCCCAACAACCATTGTTGGTATATATCTTTGGTGTATATCCTTTCAGATTCTTTTCTATGCATATATAAATATATCCTTTCTCACCAAAAGTGAAGTTATAATGTTTGTAGCTTACCATAATTTACTTAAGAAATCCACAAGTTGTTGAATACTTAGTGTGTTTTACCTAAACCCTGTATTCTGTATTATAAACAGTAATAATTAGCTTAAGATGAATTAAAAATTAAAAACAAAGTAAAAGGTGACCAAATTTCTGAAAAAAATGAACTAAAATACTTTAAAACATTAGAGGATTATAAAACCACCCTGGGGACATCCCTGGTGGTCCAGTGGTTAAGAATCCGCCTTCCAATGCAAGGGACTCGGGTTCGATCCCTGGTTGGGGAACTAAGATCCCACAGGCTGTGGGGGCAACTAAGCCCACGCACCACAAATAGAGCGCCCACGTGCCTCAACTAGAGAGCCCACGTGCCGCAACTAAGACCCGATGCAGCCAAAAATAAATAAATAAGTGAATTTAAAAAGTAAAATAAAATAAAGGCTCCTTGAGAGCATAGATGGTGTCTTATTCAAAAAGAAAAAAAAAACATTACACCCTGGTCAGCCATAAATTACTAACTTTGCAAAAGTGACTGATGCTTATATTGCCAGACTACCTTGGGCCAATTTTTTACCCACTTAGATGTGGTTCTTGGACCTAAAGAGGACTTAAGTCTTATCCACAAACCTTTTTTTCAAAGCCCTTTTATAATTTTTTTTTAACAACTCCAGCACCTTGTTTCAACATACTCTACCCCTCCCCTCAGTCCTCTATTCCTGAGGGAGTATTTAACGATTAAATACTCCTCTACAGAAAATGTATTAAAATAGATAATGAAGTGGTTCCCTCAGGAATTACTGAGCTGGTGAGTAAGGAAAGGTCTGGCTTGAGCCACTGGATGAGAACAGTGCAGGTATATAGACAAAGTCAGTATGGGTCAGCTAATAAGAGGAATTTGGAACAGATCTCATGACTGTCTGGTTATCTTGAAATGGAAACTTTCATATTCCTTTGGGTGTTGAAAAAAAGGATTCCTGATTTAAGAGAGCTCCAGGCAAGTGCTTGGAAGACGTGAGCAAGCTGGTGCCCCAGCCCAAATGCATGGCTGCAATAGAGCAGTCAAGAAATAACATTGAACCAATAAGGGCGAAGCCTGCTTAAAGTCATTAGCAGGTGTGATTGTAGCTTATTTAGACAGGGTGAAAACATAGTTTGAAGAGTAGAATTTTATAGAACTTTTAAAAATCTCCAGCAAAATAGTTACTGCCTTATCGGTGCAACTGGCCTAAGCTAAGAGTGCTTTTGGTTTTTGTGATGCAGAAAGGAAAGTACCTTTCACCTCTAGTGTACCTGGGAGCAGGATTGGATATAGACCTTCAGAGTGGTAGCTGCAAAGTTAAGAACACAGCCTGAAGTCTCAAGAGTCACCATTTCGGGGCTAGATTTGGGCTGGTAACTGGGCTACACAGTGAGTCAAACCCACCCAAATCCAGAAGTCGACTAACCAAAACATGTGCAGTTAGATATGTTGATTAGCTAGATTTAGAACCAAGACAACTAAGAAACGTTCACTATAAACTCTTCCTTTTAAACAGTTTGGGTAGTTTCTTTTTATTGGTTTCTATATATAAAGTCTTTTTTTCTTTTTCCTGTTTTCTGTTATTATTATTATTTTTTTTTGGTTTTTTTTTTTTTTTTTTTTTTTTTTGCAGTACGTGGGCCTCTCACTGTTGTGGCCTCTCCCGTTGCGGAGCACAGGCTCCAGACGTGCAGGCCCAGCGGCCATGGCTCACGGGCCCAGCCGCTCCGCGGCATGTGGGATCTTCCCGGACCGGGGCACGAACCTGCGTCCCCTGCATCGGCAGGCGGACTCTCAACCACTGCGCCACCAGGGAAGCCCTCTGTTATTTTTTTACTTGAAGTATAGTCGATTTTTACAATATTGTATTAGTTTCAGGTGTACAACATAGTGATTCAATACCTTTACAGATTATATTCCCTTTAAAGTTATTACAAAATAATGGCTATATTTCCCTGTACTGTACAATATACCCTTCTCATCTGAAATACCTCATTTAGACATCAGAATCTAAAGAGCTATCTAAGCAATTACCATCATGACCCAGGAATAGTTTCTGGAGTGTGCTAAATCTAAAATGTTTTTCATCCTTTTCCTGATTAACCTTTCCCTCTTTAACATGTTCCTCAGTTCTATCTTTTTTATCAGTTTTATTGTGATATAATCGACACGTCATCTCTATTCTAATTTGATTTGTGGAGGCTCCAGTTTATCTCTGATCCCTGTTATTTTTCAGGACTTGTAGTAGAATGCCAACAAGAACGATCACAGATAAAAAATAAAGAAATAGCTTTGCGTGTGTTGAGAGCTAGACTCTACCAGCAGATTATTGAGAAAGACAAGTGTCAACAACAGAGTGTGAGAAAACTGCAGGTAAGATTTATTGAGTGAAATAACTTAATGCCTCTGTACAGAAAGCCATCATTTTATGCAGAAAATGGAGTAAATATTCTTAATAGAATGGAAATATCTTAGAGCACAGGAAAACATGCTCATTTGTAAATAGTAATAATTTAAGACTGACTGGTTATGGCTAAAGTTGGACATGCCAGTTTGGAAATAAGTAGAGGAGATATGTGTAAACTAAAAATTGTTTCCCAGTTGTTTCCCTCCAGTTTTAGATCATAATTGTCTTTAAAAGAAATTAGTGTAAAAGACAATTCTCTGGAAATTAAGAGATTTTTCAGATTTTTAATTTAAAAACCTATGCTTTTATTATTGTATAACTATTTTTTTTCCTACATTAAAAAAAAATTATTTTTTTGGTTGCACCAGGTCTTAGTTGCGGCAGGCAGGCTCCTTAGTTGCGGCAGGCAGGCTCCTTAGTTGTGGCATGCATGTGGGATCTAGTTCCCTGACCAGGGATCAAACCCAGGCCTCCTGCATTGGGAGCGTGGAGTCTTATCCACTGCGCCACCAGGGAAGTCCCTGTTATTGTATAACTTTATGTGGGATCAAAAATATATGGCACTGCAAAAAACTGGTAATACTGCTGCTTCTGATACAGTCTGGGAACCAGGAGTAGAAGAGAGATTAATTTTTTGCTATATACCCTTTTGTACTTTTTGAATTTTGTACTATATACATTTGTATTATTATTTATACAAATATATAAATAGATAAGTTTTAAGCAAAATGAATAAATGTCATTGTCTTAAGTAAACAAAGGGTTGTATGATTTTAAACTCTAAAAAGGTAAACTTTTTCTTTGAGAGAAATTGGAAGAGACAGTGGAACCCAGAAATAACTGTGCTTTTGTGTTATTTGCAGGTAGTTATACTACGGTAAATTTGGAAGATTTTTGCGGCCTGTTAGGAAAATTAATTGTATAAAACTAAACATTAATTATTCTTTTCACCTAGATGTCCTAGTCCTTCACACTTTTGCCCTTCTTGTTTCCCTTACCCACATTCTAACTTGCAAGTAGTAAAAGTGACAGGATAAATAATGTATTAAGCCTCTATCTGTGGTAATCGCAGCCTGTGGCACAGCATCAGTATACACGTTTGCAGACAGGAATGCTCATTTACAAAGCATTACTTCTTGGCAGCTAAGTGATAACATACACACTGTCAGCTCTGCCACATTTGATTTAATAAAAGACATCGGGTTTTACTTGCCGTTTGACATTTTGGCATCAGATGTTTCACACAGTAATTTTCAAAGTAAGTATTCAAGATCGGCCTTATGTAGATTGTGGGCATGTGTGTCGTCTTTAGTGGTCTGGTTTGAAAGGGCAGAAATGACCTCCGTGTCTCTCAATTAACTTGTCCATCTGTGTGAAATTTTTTAGTAGATATTTCTGACACTTAGGAGTTTTTCTTCAGCTAATATATACAGTAGCTTTTATATGGAAGGCATTATGCCAGGTTCTCAACCCTGGTTCCACTTACCACCTAGAGAGCTTTGTAGATGTCTAGGCCCCATCCCCAGAGATTCTGATATAATTGATCTGGGTGGGATCCTAGGCATAACTGTGGTGCCTTGGGATAGTAGTTTCCAAACCTGGCTGGTTGCAGAATGGATGGCCTGGGGACTGTTTTAAAAATACATAATCCATGATTCAGTATATCTTAGGTTAGGTTTTGGAATCTTTCATTTAAAAACATTCCCCTGGTGATCAGCCATACTTAGGACTTCAGTTTCATATTGTTTGCTTTAGAAAGTAAGTTATAGCAATCTTTTTCTTTTATCTTAAAAAGTGAAAGTGAGATACCTGTAACTTATATAATATTGTAGCAACTATGCTTCGATGAAAATAAATAATAAAATAAATTTTAAAATAAAAAGTGAAATAGATAACTAATAAGAACCTGCTGTATAAAAATAAATAAAATTCAAAAAAAGGTAAAAAAATAATAAAAAATAAAATAAAAAGTGAAAGTGAGTGAGAGAGGGTGTTGTGTGCATTGTATGTGGGGGGAGGGAGGGCAGATGAGCAGACTAAGAATACAAATAACCATAGGAAAAGGCAAACTGGTGTGCGGTGAAGAAGATTCCAAGTGCATGGGGTTTTGAAGGAGGAAGATAACATATTTCACATTGGGACCAGGAAAGACAGAGATGGTAGGAGAGTGTTAAGGAAGGGCACCCCTTGAGATGAGGTTTAAGCAGAGTTAACAGACTTGCACATAATTATGATATGGTATAATAAGTGGCATTATAGAGGTTCATATAATTTTCAGAAATAATGTTGAGAAAGTTGGCCATATTGTGAAGTACCTTGAATACTGAGTTGAGTTGTGTCTGCCTAGTAGACAGGAAGGAGCCAAAGAAGGAAATGTATCAGAAAGCTGGGCTTTAGGAAAGCTAAGCAGGGCACCACAATGTAAGCAGAGAAATGGAAGATTAATCAGGAGATTTTTACAGGAGTGTAATGGAAGTCATGAGCCCTTGAATGATAGACAGTAGAAATGGAAAGGGCAGGATAGAATAAAAGACCCTTGAAACCACTGGAATTGGGCAGTTAGAGAACGGGATGAGCTGAAGTTCCTTTCACGGTCTATATCACAGCCTGGCAGATAGTAAGCTACCATGAAATGTTTGTTAAAGTGTAGGATGTCAGGTTTCCTACTTAGATCAAAGGGAACATCATTGTAGGGTCATTTATAGAAACCAGCAGGAAGAACTGACTGAGGTAGAAAGATAATTTGGTTTTAAATATTTGGAGTTTGAGGTACCAAAGAGATGTTAATTCTTATAACTGAGCTTTACAGACCTGTAGTCTTAATAAGTTCTGCCCATTCTTATTCCTTGTCACTTTGTGTATATGGATTTAGAAAAGATTTAAACTGTTAAAATAGAAAAGTCATTTACAAGCACTGTTTCTGTTGTAATAAAAGTAATTATAAAGTTAAAATATGAATTGCTTTTTGTTATGACACAGGTGGGAACAAGAGCCCAGTCAGAGAGAATTCGGACATATAATTTCACCCAGGATAGAGTCACTGACCACAGGATAGCATATGAAGTTCGTAATATTAAGGTAATACGAATGAGTATGCTTTATGTGCCTTTGATTTTCAAAGAAAGTATAGTCGAATTCTAGAGAGTAATCTCTGAAATATCACCACGTAATTTAAAAGCATTGAGATAGATTATATTAGTACCCCAAATTTGTGAACATTTTTATTAGTTTGCTAGTAAGAAATATGGTCTTTATGCCAGTATGAAACAGCTATCTTTTAAATTCCAAATTCTTTGTTATGTAATCACAATGTTTTAATGTATTTTCAGTACATGTCTATCAGTTTTCTATTACCGACTACCAAATTACTGCAAATTTAGTGGCTTAAAGTAATGCCTATTTATTGTCTCACAGTTACTGTAGGTCAGAAAGCCAGGCACGACAGAGCTGAGTTCTCTGCTCTGGGTCTCCCAAAGCTGAAAGGGGCTGGCCAGGCTGCATGCTTTCCCAGAGCTTGGAGTCCTCTTCCAAGCTCAGGTGGTTGTCGGCAGTATTCCATTTCCTTGAGTTGTAGGAGCGAAGCCTCCATTTTCTTGCTGGTCGTCAGCTGGGTGCTGCTCTCAGCTCCCAAAGACTGACCACAGTTGCTTGCTGTCTAGTCCCCTTCGTGTGCCCTGTCCCATTGCATCTCTTACAGGAATGGCCTTTCTAAGGGCTCACCTGTTTAGGTCAGGCCTACCTGGATACTATTCCTTTTGATTAACTCAGAGTCAACTAATTAGCCATCTAATCACTGGAGTGATAGTCCAGCATATTCACAGCTCTGCCTGCACTTAAGGGAGGGAATTTTGCCAGGTGTGTACACCAGGGGCCATCTTAGAATTCTGCCTACCACAATGTGTGTCATTCTATTCAGGTGTTACAATGATTCTGTTGGGGAGGAAAAGACCCTGTCAGTTTGGTTTGAACATTCACCTAACTAAATCCCATGTCGTTGGGATCACTGACAGTCATACATTAATGATGAAGCACAGAAAAATTATTTTTCCTTCCATTGAAGGGGAAAGTGAACTGGTTCCCATAAAGACTGTGTGGATAAGGCAGAAGGCAGAAGGTTTTGATCCTTGTCCTTGGTGCTGTGTGATACCTCGGGCTTCTTTCACTTGATTCTGTCTCATTCTGTACACAAAAGTAAAGTCCTAGTTTTACAGAGGAAATGTCAGTGTTTTTAACATACTTAGAAATTTCTGTGTATCTTATGCCACTTCCTCTGTCTTTGCAGCAATTTAAAGCTGTCTTGCCTAAGAACATCATAGCCTTGTTGAAAAAGAAAATATTTAGTAGCTTCCCTTTCCTCAGGAAACACACAGTAATAACCAAACATGTTTGGCCATACTGTTCTAATTACACCATAGTCTTTCAGTTGTTTTTCTCGTAGTGGTGATGGTTTTCCATGAGACAGCCACATTCTCATGACCAGTAATACTTTTCAGAAGAGCACATAGGTGCTCAGCATAGTATTCAGTCATGAAACAGAGGCAGATTAACTGGCTTTTATAGTTATAAAATATCTGACGTTGGCCTAAATACTAACACGTTATTACTAACTAAACTAGCATGCCAGACTCAGAAAGAGTAAGGACAGTCATATCGGTATGCTGTACAAATCACTGATCAACTTATTGGAAAGAAAGAAAGTGCTCCATATTAGTGAAGGGAAAAAGTTTGAAAATGGTATAAAAAAATGTTGCAGTGAAACGTTAAAATCTGTATGCAGGACAGGAAAGAGACTAGTCAGACTGAATAATTTAGGAACTGAAGAGTTGCAGATGAGGCAGGAAAAGTGTTGAAGGCCTTAACTCCAGGGCAGCCACCACAGGACAGAATGGAAGGAGTGGAGAGGAAAGAAAGTGGGTGCCTGTGGGACTCTGCTCAGCTCTCCTCCCTTATTCTAGAACCTGGCCTTCTCCCTACTCTGTCAGTTTGGTTTGAACATTCACCTAACTAAATCCCATGTCGTCGGGATCACTGACAGTAATACGTTAATGACGTATTACATATTAATAACGTAATACCTGGCCTTCTCCCTACTGCGTCCACATAGTTCCTGACAGAGCTATGTTCCTACATGATCATGATTTTGACCCAAGACTGTAATTGATTTGTTGTGGGGGGGAAATCCAAACAAGCCCCAGTCAATGAGTTTCTCCCCAGGATTTTTAAACTAGAGACAAAGATGCTCATTCTCTTGGTGGATGAAGCTGAAATATGTAAAGCTTACAAGAGGTTAGAAGCCACATTTCCAGCCATGGGGAGAAAGCAGTCTTCAGTGAGAGAAGAATGAAGCTGATATATTGAAAGGAGCAAAAATGGGAGAACTGGATGCAAAGAATCCTGATGATATAAATCCCCACGTTCATTTATTCCTGAGGCCCAGCTTCATTCCCAGGGTGGTGGCAGCAGCCCTGTACATTCCTGCCCTTGGGTTCTCTGAGGTCACTCAGTATGCTTATTATGAATTCCCTTGTAGCTAATTTTACTTGTATTTGTGTTATGTAGATAATAAGCACAGACTACCATGTAATATATTGTTTTGTATTTTTATTCTGTTTCCCAAAGTTCTTGTGCAGATTCCTTAGCATCAGCCTATCTCCCGCCCTGTATTCCAGTTACACTGGAAATTTACCCTTGTCCTGGGCTTTCAATGTATTTTGTTGCCATACCTTTCTTCATATTCATTCTTTTGACTGAAATGCTCTGTTTGTCTCTATTTGGAGAAATACTATTCTCTTTTTAAGACCTAATTCAAATTTTTCTTCCTTTATTTTTTAATTTCTTGCACTGTATTAAGCTTATGTATTACCTAGGTGTCCCAGTAGATTGTGAGCTTCTGAAAGCTGGGAGCTACAGCTCCTTCATATATTTTTTAAAATTTTTGGCTGCATTGGGTCTTCATTGCTGTGCGTGGGCTTTCTCTAGCTGTGGCAAGCGGGGGCTACTCTTCATTGCTGTGCATGGGCTTCTCTTTGGAGTGGCTTCTTTTGTTGCAGAGCACAGGCCCTAGACACGCGGGCTTCAGTAGTTGTAGCATGCAGGCTCAGTAGTTGTGGCTCGTGGGCTCTAGAGCGCTGGCTCAGTAGTTGTGGTGCACGGGCTTAGTTGCTCTGCGGCATGTGGGATCTTCCTGGACCAGGGATAGAACCCGTATCCCCTGCATTGGCAGGTGGATTCTTAACCACTGCACCACCAGGGAAACCCCAGCTCCTTCATCTTTGATCTTTGTATCACTAGCACTCTGGTTAATCCAACTGAGCTCTAAATGTGATGTGATTACCAATAAGAGTAATAATCCTTTTAACATAACTTCCAGATGGTGAAGTCACATTGGCAATATCATAATAATTTGAGCTTACAGGCACACTAATTTTAAAAGCAATTTTCATATTATGTTCAAAGTGGTATAAATCTTAATTTTAAAATTTCATCATAGTGCTCTTGCTTTCTGTTTAATTTTAAAGTTTAATCGACATCTTACTATATGCTGGTGTTTTGTGGAATACAAAGATAGTAAGGCATATCTTTTCCCCTACAGTTTAATTTGAAAGAGAAATGTGTACACTTAACCTGAAATTTAACTTCAAGACCATTCAAGAAAGACTAAATATAAGATTAGTTCATGCCTACATCTAAACTTCAAATGTTCTATGTTCCAGATGCCAACATTAAAATATTTCTGTTAAGCCAATGTCTGGATTTTTAGCATTTCCAAAATAGGAGGCTGTGCTAATTCACTAATCCCAACAACTCTATTACACAGAACCTTTATAACACAAGAAAGGTACTTGAAGTCATTATTTTACTCGTTTCTCAGAGAGAAGCCTCAGGGAAGACTGCAGGGAAGTCTTAACTGAAACAGTTTCCACCCAATGGAATTATTTGGAGGTTAACATGAGAGAGGTTTTTTCCTCAATTTTTTATTTTGAAATGTTAAGCACGCATGTTTAAAGACTAGTCCATATATATATATACCCTATACCTAGATGCAACAGTTGTGAACATTTTGTTATGTTTGCCTTCTCTTTCTCCTCCACTTCCCTTTTCTCTCTATAGATACACCTGTGTTGCTACTGAAACATTGGAAAGCAAGTTGCAAACCTCAAGACACTTGTCCCCGAAATATTTCAGTATAAATATTTTTCAATTACACAGGACTTGTAGATATTAAAACCGCTGTATTTCTAATTTAAGAAAAAACAGAACTATTATAAACCACTTACGGATTAAATAATTTGAATTTGGATGGTTGGCTAATTTAAAAATGCTAATTTAAACAATTTAAGTAAGAGTTTAATTCCATTTACTCTTTTGGATTCACGCTTTACATAAAAAGGCAAAATTAACTAGGGATCCTCCCAAGTTAGCAATTGTGTTCATTATATTGTAGATTAGCAATCTTTTGTTGCTATTAAATAATAACTTTAAAGAAATGAAATAAATATATGCTTAATTCTTTGTTTTGTTTCTCCTTTATTTCTAGTAATCAGGTTTTCATAGTAACTCTCTTTCACCAGGAATTTTTATGTGGGGAGAAGTGCCTGGATCAGCTAATTCAGAGATTGCTTCAATCAGCGGATGAAGAAACCATTAATGAATTTTTGGATGAAAATCTTAAATCAGCAAAATAAATACTGATTTATAATTTATTATTATATAAATGAAATGGACCTATGTCAAGAAGCAGACCGAGGTAGGGAAATCTTTATGAAAGTTGATAAAGAGCAGCTAAAAATACATGGTACTCACAAAAACATTTTTTAATGAATCTAGTCACATTTCTTGACCTAAGTTTATTTTAGGTTTCCTGTAAAGTACAATCCAGCTCTTCAAGTAGAAACAAAGCATGCATTGTTGAAAAGAGAAATAAAGTATTGAGAATTGACTGTGTGATGTAGGACAGATCACTTGTTCTCTTTATATGCCTTTTCTTTTAACCATCTATAAATTAATTTAGACACATTTCACATCTGTTACTTCAGGACTTTGCCCGTGGTAAAATTTAGTGATATAAATTTAGAAACTTGTTTGTAAACTCCGATTTAAAGACAAAGTACTATTAATCATGTTAAAGTTAGGACTTAAACTGCTACTTTTATTTTTGATTTTTTTTTTTTTTTTTTTTTTGCGGTACGCAGGCCTCTCACTGTTGCGGCCTCTCCCGTTGCGGAGCACAGGCTCCGGACACGCAGGCTCAGCGGCCATGGCTTACGGGCCCAGCCGCTCCGTGGCATGTGGGATCTTCCCAGACCGGGGCATGAACCCGTGTCCCCTGCATCGGCAGGTGGACTCTCAACCACTGCACCACCAGGGAAGCCCTAACCTGCTACTTTTAAATAAAAAAGTAAATAAAAGTTGTGAAGAATATGAGTTGCTAACTGTGAGCATCTCTAGGATATAGATGGTAGAGCTCTTGGAGAGCTGAGTGAACTCTGTAGTGTACAAACTACAAGTCAATATTTAAAGCAGACTCTCTGCTTGGCTTCTATTTTCTAATTGTTCTTTGACTTAACAAGCATCAACAGATGTGGTGTAATATGAGTAATTCACTGAGGTCGTTTTTGTGCCGTGATATATAAAACCTAGTCCTTACCTTACAGAACTTCCAGCTGAGCAGGGAGCCAAAATATAAGTCCCCAACTCTAATTCAAAGTGGCATGTTGTATTTAGTAATTTTTCTCGGGAAGTTTCTTGAGTGAAAAAGAGAGCGGTTGTTATTTTAGATAGTTCCTCAGAGAGGAACTGTATGCCAGGAAAGGCTAATTAAAATAGAGTTTTGTTGTTTTTTTGTTTTTTTGTTTTTTTCGGTATGCAAGCCTCTCACTGTTGTGGCTTCTCCCGTTGCGGAGCACAGGCTTGGGACGCGCAGGCTCTGCGGCCATGGCTCACGGGCCCAGCCGCTCTGCGGCACGTGGGATCTTCCCGGACTGGGGCATGAACCCACGTCCCCTGCATCGGCAGGCGGACTCTCAACCACTGTGCCACCAGGGAAGCCCTAAAATAGAGTTTTAAGACCAATTGAATGATTTGGAGGTAAAGATGAGAGAAATTTTTTCCCAAATTTTTATTTTGAAAATTTTCAAGCACACAGAAAAGTTTTAAAAATAATTTTTAAGAAACAGTTCAATGAATATTTTATCATCTAGATTCAACCATTGTTAATATTTTGCCACATTAGCTTTTTTTATTTCTCTGTACACACACACACACACACACACACACACACACACACACACACACACACACAGAGTGGTTGCTGGACTATTTAAAAGTTAGTTGCAGATCTTATAACACTACTGAATGTTTCATCACATCCTAGGAAAAAGGACATTCTCATACAAAATTATAACTCCATTATCACACCGATTGTATATCAATAATAATTATATAATATGATCTAATAGCTATTACATATCAGAATTTCTTCAGTTATCCCCAAAATATCTTTTTTTTAGCTGTTTTTGTTTGTTTTATCCAATCCAGGATCCAACCAAGACTTACACATTACATTTGCCAGTATCTCTTTAGTTTTTGGATTAATCCCCCAAGTTTTTTTCCGTATGACATTGACCTTTTGAAGAGTCCCACAAGGTTGTTTTGTAGAATAGTCTACATTCTAAATTTGCCTGGCTTGCCCTTAATGTACTATAAAGTAAAATTATGTCTAAAGATTAATTAAATTCACATTAAACACATTTGGTAAGACTACTTCACAGGTGATGTTGTGATACTGTATCATATCAGGAAGTTCCACTATTAGTGATACTAAGTTTGAAAACTGTCAAATCTCTCCATTGTAATGGTACATGCTCTCCTTAATAATCAGTATGTAATCTGTGGGGTAGTACTTTAGCATCATATAAACATTTGATTTCTCATTGTGCAAGACAGCTTCTGAAATGACCCCAGTGACCCTGTTCCTGGCATTTCATGCACTTGTATAATCTCCCCTTGAATGTGGACCGGATTTATTGACTCTTTACTAACAAGTAGAATACAATAGAAGTGGTGGGATTGTCACTTTTGATATTAGGTTGTAAAAAGACTTGCTTCTGGCTCTGTCTCTTTTTTTTTTAATATAAATTTATTTATTTATTTATTTTTGGCTGCGTTGGGTCTTTGTTGCTGTGTGCGGGCTTTCTCTAGTTGCGGCGAGCAGGGGCTACTCTTCTTTGCAGTGTGTGGGCTTCTCATTGTGGTGGCTTCTCTTGTTGCCGAGGCTTCAGTAGTTGCGGCACGTGGGCTCAGTAGTTGTGCCTCGTGGGCTCTAGAGCGCAGGCTCAGTAGTTGTGGCGCACGGGCTTAGTTGCTCTGCGGCATGTGGGATCTTCCTGGGCCAGGGCTCGAACCCATGTCCCCTCCATTGGCAGGCAGATTCTCAACCACTGCGCCACCAGGGAAGTCCCTTAGCTGGAATTCTTTTTTTTTTTTTTCAATTTTTATTGCAATACAGTTGATTCACACTGTTGTGTTAGTTTCAGGTGTACAGCAAAGTGAATCAGTTATACATATCCATATATCCACTCTTTTTTTTTCTAGATTCCTTTCCCGTATAGGCCATTACAGAGTATTGAGTAGAGTTCAGCTGGCATTATTTAAAGAAAGCTTTCCTTTGTCTTCCCTCTCACTTTCTCTGAGTTGAGAGATAATTTAATCCTATTTGAATCAATATCATGATTCATGATTTCCCTAGGGGTAGGCATTCCCTCCCCCCGGCCCCCCCAATAATTGATGTCTTTGGAGAATCTGCTTTAATTTGAAAGAATGTTGAATAGGGAGTTTGAGTGTTAAAGTTAGAAACACAGAAACTGATTTTTGTTTTCAGGCATTTTATGTAACAGAAACGTTTATCCAAGGAAATGTAAATATTAAAACATTGTGTGAAACAAGGCAAAATGAAGATAGTCTAACTTAACGTATTTCCCAAACCTCTGTATTTATACAGATCATTTGGGAAACTTGCCGTAATACAGATTCTGATTTAGTAGGTCTGGAGCCTGTGATTCTGCATTTCCAGCAAGCTCCCAGGTGACGATGGATGATGATGAGCCGCAAACACCACTTGGAGTAGCAAGGATCTAGGACATCTGTTATTTAATTAATGAGTACTTTCTGTTGTTACACACTTTATTTTTGTACAGTGAGATTCAGTTAAACTCATAATCTTGCTTTATTCAGACAGACCTTTAGTCTCCTAAACTACAAAGATAAACTTGACATTTTTAACTTTAGTAGAAAAATATGAGGAATGAATATATAAGCCAAAGATAAATCAGGGTTCTTGTAAAAAATCTGGAAAGCCAAAGTTTATTGCCTCATATGCACAACACCTTTGGAATATTAAGGAGTAACAAACTTTATTTAAAAAATAAACCTTAGAGAGATTTTAAAATTGAATTTGAAATTGAGTCAAGGGACCTCGGATCACAAACTACTACAGTCAACTAAAAATTAAAAGAAAATATTTCTAAAATCATAGACTCTAGTATTGGGGGCAACAGTGATTAGGAAGACATGTGTTGGCAGGGGTGGAGCTTTTGGGATGCTGGTAATGTTCTATATCTGGACCTGAGTGGTAGTTACAAGGGTGTATTCATTTTGTGATAACTGCATTTACAATTGAGTTAACTGAGTTTTGTATGCAACTGACAATTGCATACACCCTTGTAACTGCCGGCCCATTCAAGAAGAGAACATTTCCACTGCCTCTGAAAGTTTCCTTGTGCTCCTTTCCAGTCAATCCAGTCATCTGCCAACTCCCCCTCCCCCAACAGTGGCAACCTCTATTACGATTTTTATTCACCATAGCTTATTTTACTGTTCTGGAACTTCACATCAATGGTCATACGGTATGTACTCCTGTATATCTGGCTTCTTTGTTCAAAAGTTTTGATACTCATTTACAATATTGCAGGTATCAAGGGTTGTTTTGCTTTTATTTCTAAGTAGTATCACACTGTATGAATATACCACAATTCATTTTATTCATTCTTCTATTGATGCACATTTGGATTATTCCCAGTTTCGGCTATTATGGGTAAAGCTACTATGAACATCCTTGCACAGGTCTTTTTGTAGACACGTTTTAATTTCCCTTGGGCAAATGCCTAGGAGTGAAATTGTTGGGCATTTAACATTCAAAGAAACTACCAAACAGTTTTTCAAAGTGGATATATCCATTTATAGTCATAGTATTAACATATGAGGTTTCCAATGGCTCCCTATCATCACCAACATCTAGTATTGTTGATCTTTTTAAGTTTTGCCATTTTCATGGGTATGCAGTGTTTTCTCATTGTGACTTAAATTTGCATTCATCTGATGATGAAGGACATGGAGCAGCTTTTCATATGTTTATGGGGTGTATGTATTACGAATATTTTTTCCTAGTCTCTGGCTTGCCTTTTTTTTTTTTTTTTTTTGCAGTACACGGGCCTCTGACTGTTGTGGCTTCTCCCGTTGCGGAGCACAGGCTCCAGACGCGCAGGCTCAGCGGCCATGGCTCACGGGCCCAGCCGCTCCGCGGCTTGTGGGATCTTCCCGGACCGGGGCACGAACTCGTTTCCCCTGCATCGCCAGGCGGACCCTCAACCACTGTACCACCAGGGAAGCCCTGGCTTGCCTTTTTATTTTGTTTTCACTGCTTTTTTGATGGGCAAAAGCTTGTAATCTTGTTGAAGTTCATTTTATCAATTTTTTTTAAAAGATTACTGGGTTTTTTTGTGGCCTAAGAAATCTGCCTACCTCAAAGTTACAGAGATAGGTTTATGTTTTCTTTTAGCAGGTTTATCATTTTCCCTTTTCTATTTAAGTTTTCAATTTAATATTAAGACCCATCTCAATTTAATTTTAGTTTATGGTATAAGGCAGGGGTCAAGATTGTTTTTTGTTTCACATTGTGATCCAGTTTTTCCAACACCATTTGTTGAGAAGACTTTCCTTTCGCCACTGAATTTCACTGATAACAATGCGGTGTTTCTAAATTTAAAAATTCAGTTCCTTGGGCCACTGGCCACATTTCAAGTACTCAAGAGCTACGGGCGGCTCTGGATATTGGATGAGTCAGGGCAGACATAAAATAGTTACAACATTGCACAAAGATTTGTGATAGCACTGTTCTAGAGCTTAGAGCACAGTACCACTAAATATTTTGGGTTCTGTGAACAGTAAACTAAACCAAATAACAAAGTATGGGCAGATATAAGGAAGGTAAAAATTAATCACTGAACTTATATTAAGTACCTAGAGTAGTCAAATTCAAAGAGACAGGAAGTAAAATGGTAGTTACCAGGGATTTGGGGGAGGAAGAAAGGAGAGTTATTATGAATGGGTACAGAGTTTCAGTTTTGCAACATATAAAGAGTTCTAGAGATGGGTGGTAGAGTGATGGTGGCAAACCAGTGTGAATATACTTAATGCCAAAGCAATGAACAATTTAAAAATTGTTAAAATGGTAACCTTTATGTTAAGTATATTTTATCAACTTAAAAATTGTTTTTATTGCTTTTCCCCCAGCTGGTGTTAGTGCAGGAGAGGAAGCAATCGGTGTTACTAATGACTTAATTGTCTCTGGTGTACCTGAAGGATACCCAATGAAGGTACAGAAGAGATTTTGGAGCCCAGAGCCCCACTTAGCTTAATGTCTCTATCTCGGAGTATTTCCATTAGACCCTCATCAGCTAATAAGAAAAGAGAGAAAAACAATTTGAGAGTTATTCTGCTATATGTTATATACCTACTCATGTAATAATATTAAAGATTTCATTCATTAGGTTATGGTAACACATGGCAAACTAGCAGCAGGAGCAGTCTGGGTTTTTTTGTTTTTTTTTGTTTTTTGGCTGCGTTGGGTCTTTGTTGCTGTGTGCAGGCTTTCTCTAGTTGCAGCGAGTGGGGACTACTCTTCATTGCAGTGTGCAGGCTTCTCATTGTGGTGGCTTCTCTTGTTGCGGAGCACAGGCTCTAGGTGCACGGGCTTCAGTAGTTGTGGCTCACGGGCTCTAGAGCACAGGATCAGTAGTTGTGGCGCACGGGCTTAGTTGCTCCGTGGCACGTGCTTTGCCACCAGGGAAGTCCCAGGAGCAGTCTGGTTTTTAAATAAAAGATCTCTAACTTAAAAAAATCTCTAAGCCCTTGATTTTGAATATTTAAATGTTGATCAGTACATATGTATATATATAAAACTTTTGTAAGGCATAAACTACTATATTATTTCAAGGAATGTTAGAGCATGTATGAATACCAAGTCTTGAGGATCTTGGGCTTTTGTACAATACAAGGTACGTTTGTTTAAATATTTAAATCTTGGGACTTCCCTGGTGGTCCAGTGGTTAAGAATCTGCCTTCCAATGCAGGGGACATGGGTTCGATCCCTGGTTGGTGAAATAAGATGCCACATGCTGCAGGGCAACTAAGCCTGCACACTGCAACTACTGAGCCCATGCACTCTGGAGCCCGAGCGCCACAACTAGAGAGAAAAGCCTGTGTGCTGCAACAAAAGATCCCGCGTGCCACATCTCAGACCTGATGCAGCCAGAAATAAAAATAAATAAATATTTGAAACAAAAAAACAAATATTTTAATTTAAAACTCTCATTAAAACGCCTTAATAAAGACAATTCCAGAATCTTCAACTGATTTGTGGAAATAAATGAAAGTAGTGTAATATTCCTATTAAGAAGTTATGAAAATAAGCTTGCTTCCCAGAAGATGAAGTGCTGATTTGGTGAGATGCCACCCTGTCTATGAATATGCCTGATTTGCATATTTAAGGCCATCTATAAATGCTGTTCTCTAAGACCTCATCTTTGTCTAAGACATCCTAATGAACCTACCTATTGTTTAGTAATGAAAATACTGTAATACACTTCAGGACTTCCCTGGTGGTGCAGTGGTTAAGGAAACGCCTGCGAATGCAGGGGACACAGATTTGAGCCCTGATCCGGGAAGATCCCACATGCCGCGGAGCAACTAAGCCCGTGCGCCAGAACTACTTAGCCTGCGCTCTAGAGCCCGTGTGCCACAACTACTGAAGCCCACGTGCAGCAACAAAAACCCAACACAGCCAATAAATAAATAAATTTATTTATTTATTTAAAAAAATTATCAACCTGCCAATTCAGGGGACCCCGGTTTGAGCCCTGGTCCAGGAAGATCCTACATGCCACAGGAGCAACTAAGCCTGTGCGCCACAACTACTGAGCCTGTGCTTTACAGCCTGTGAGCCACAACTATTGAGCCTGCATGCCTAGAGCCCGTGCTCTGCAACAGAAGCCACCACAACGAGAAGCCCACGCACTATAACAAAGAGTAGCCCCTGCTCGCGGCAACTAGAGAAAGCCCAGGTGCAGCAGTGAAGACCCAATGCAGCCAAAAATAAATAAATAATATTGTAATACACTTCAGAACCTTTGAAAAGAAGCAACATTAAACACTGGAAGTTTTCTTTGCAGAAATTGTTCATGGTTTCAACTAAGTGGGTGCCTCATTTTTCATAAATTCTAGAAGAAAAACCAACACTTATTGAATCTTTACATTTTAGGCACAGTGTAAGCACTTAATTATTCTAATCAACAAATATTTATTGAAGCGTTCTAGGTCCTTCGCAGTTTATCTCATTTCATCCTCACACAGTCCTATGAAATACTATTATCCCCATTTTGCAAAGAGGGAAAAGTTCTCAGAGAAAAGTTACACAACTAATGAATACTAAAATGGGGCTTCTACTGTGGAGTTCAAACCCACAGCTCTAAACCGTCAAATCCGGGAGAATAAACGCTTCCCAATTCTGTTAGTCAAAGCAGTCATCCCCCAGAAGCCTCGCGATATTACTCGAACTACTACTCCCAACGTGCAAAGCGGTTTCTGTGAAGCCGCCTAAGCGGCAGAGGCCGGAGGGCCTCGGCGTTTCTCGAGGCGCGGAAGGCAACCTGGGAGCCGTAGTTCTCCTGGACGCCTACCGGTATTGCCAGCGCGGCGGTGGCGGATCGCTCGGTTCCAGCCAGTAGGTACTGTGAGGGCGAGCTGAAGCGGAGAAAGGGCGCGGAACTGGAAACGGGTGAGTCAGGCACTGTCTGCGCGTTAAACAGAGGCGGCACCGCGGCGTAGGGTTGAGTTAAGTTAGCGCGGCCCCCGCGCAGTCTCTTTAGGGACACCGCGGTCTTAGCGTCAGCGAGCAGAGGGTGAGGAGGCGCCAGAGCCCGGTCCTTACACCCGTACTCGTCCTCAGCTCTCCGCCAGCATCTCCACCATGCAGTCCCGGGAAGAAGCTCCGCGCTCTCGCCGCCTCGCCAGTCCCCGCGGCGGAAGGCGGCCCAAGAGGCTTTCCAAGCCCTCGGTTTCGGCTTTTTTCACGGGCCCGGAGGAGCTGAAGGACACGGCCCATTCCGCAGCCCTGCTGGCCCAGCTCAAGTCCTTCTACGACGCGCGGCTGCTCTGTGATGTGACCATCGAGGTGGTCACGCCTGGCAGCGGGCCTGGCACGGGCCGCCTTTTTTCCTGCAACCGTAACGTGCTGGCTGCCGCGTGTCCCTACTTCAAGAGCATGTTCACCGGCGGCATGTACGAGAGTCACCAGACGAACGTGACCATGCACGATGTGGATGCCGAGTCCTTCGAGGTGCTGGTCGATTACTGCTACACGGGTCGTGTGTCATTAAGTGAGGCCAACGTGCAGCGCCTGTACGCCGCCTCCGACATGCTGCAGCTCGAGTATGTGCGTGAAGCCTGTGCCTCCTTCCTAGCCCGCCGCCTTGACCTGGCCAACTGCACGGCCATCCTCAAGTTCGCCGATGCCTTCGACCATCACAAGCTGCGATCACAGGCCCAGTCGTTTATAGCCCACAACTTCAAGCAGCTCAGCCGCATGGGTTCGATTCGGGAGGAGTCTCTGGCAGATCTGACCCTGGCCCAACTGCTGGCCGTCCTGCGCCTGGACAGTCTAGACGTCGAGAGTGAGCGGACAGTGTGCCACGTGGCGGTGCAGTGGTTGGAGGCGGCTCCCAAGGAGCGGGGTCCCAGCGCTGCAGAAGTCTTCAAGTGTGTCCGCTGGACACATTTCACCGACGAAGATCAGGATTACCTGGAAGGGCTGCTGACCAAGCCCATTGTGAGGAAATACTGTCTGGACCTTATCGAAGGAGCCCTGCAGATGCGGTATGGTGACATGTTGTACAAGTCTCTGGTGCCAAAGCCAGAGAGCAGCAGTGGCTGCAGCTCTCTTGTGTCCATGGCAGAAAATCCACCCCAGAGGCTGGGTATGTGTGCCAAGGAGATGGTGATCTTCTTTGGACATCCCAGAGATCCCTTTCTGTGCTATGACCCATACTCAGGGGACATTTACACAATGCCATCGCCTTTGACCAGCTTGGCTCACACTAAGACTGTCACCTCCTCAGCTGTCTGTGTCTCTCCAGACCATGACATCTATCTGGCCGCCCAGCCCAGGAAAGACCTCTGGGTGTATAAACCAGCCCAGAATATTTGGCAGCAGCTTGCTGACCGCCTGCTCTGCCGTGAGGGCATGGATGTGGCATACCTCAATGGCTACATTTACATTTTGGGTGGGCGAGACCCTATTACTGGAGTTAAATTAAAGGAAGTGGAATGCTACAGTGTTCAGAGGAACCAGTGGGCCTTAGTGGCTCCTGTACCGCATTCCTTCTATTCCTTTGAACTAATAGTGGTTCAGAACTATCTTTATGCTGTGAACAGTAAGCGCATGCTCTGCTACGATCCTAGCCATAATATGTGGCTGAACTGTGCTTCTCTTAAACGCAGTGACTTTCAGGAAGCCTGTGTCTTCAATGATGAGATCTATTGTATCTGTGACATCCCAGTCATGAAGGTGTATAACCCAGCCAGGGGAGAATGGAGGCGCATTAGTAATATTCCCCTGGACTCTGAGACCCACAACTATCAGATTGTTAATCATGGCCAAAAGTTGCTCCTCATCACTTCTACAACCCCACAATGGAAAAAAAACCGGGTGACTGTGTATGAATATGATACTAGGGAAGACCAGTGGATTAATATAGGTACCATGTTAGGTCTTTTGCAGTTTGACTCTGGGTTTATTTGCCTCTGTGCTCGTGTTTATCCTTCCTGCCTTGAACCTGGTCAGAGTTTCATCACTGAGGAAGATGATGCACGGAGTGAGTCTAGTACTGAATGGGACTTAGATGGATTCAGTGAACTGGACTCTGAGTCAGGAAGTTCAAGTTCTTTTTCTGATGATGAAGTCTGGGTACAGGTAGCACCGCAGCGAAATGCACAGGATCAGCAGGGTTCTTTGTAAATATTTTGAAATACTAAGATGTTTCTACTGCTATGGAATATATCTTAAAAAGATGTCCTTTTCTGGAAAAAAAAAATTGATTAGGGCTGCACATTTGGCTTAGAAAGGGTAATGTGTGAATTGCTAATGTCATGTTACAAAGTTTAAACAGTCCGTGAAATCAACTATATAATGATATACTGTGCAGAAAGTCCAGATTAAAGTATGCAAAACAATGAACCATATAATTGATTAGAATGCTTGGTGGTTTTCTTCTTTGTTCAAGTATTTGTTGCACCAGTGAATCGTTTTGATTAGTTACACTGTTTATATTTTGATTATCTAATTTAGTCTTGTTAGTTTTTAAATTCTATTTAGTGTTGTGAGGAAATTAGCTTTTTAATTTTTATATAGAAAATTGGACTAGAAATTGTTGGTAGGGTTTTGAAGGTTTATATCTTCCTTCAGAATAATGAAAGTAGTAGATTTCCCAAATTTTTCAAATAGTCAGTTTTTAGGATTCTAAGTTAATACAGTTTGTTAAAATTTGGTTTGGTGTTCTTCTCTTCTGCAAAGAAAAAAATTGGACATATATATTAAGGTTATTAAAGAGTGATTTCATTTTGATAATATGCAGAATGGTCTTAAGCACTCACAGAAAGTAAAAAAAAAAATCAGGATTCCACTGTTTTAAAAGAAATTTCATTTTTATTTTTGGAATATAAAATGTGTATTTGCTAAATATGACCATTTTTCTATCTTAAAAAAGACCCATTCTGGTAGCATCACCAACTATTTAGACCCTTCTAAACCAAAAGCAATAGGTAAGTTGCCATATTTTTTCATCTATATCTGATACATGCTTCGTTGAATCAGGGGAACAATTGTTTTTTTCACTGGACGTGTGATTGGGTAATGTAAATTTTTATCCGTTGGTCATGCCTTGTCTTAAAACGTTTATATGCTCTCCTACAATATTTTGGCTGTATAGTTTTGCTGTTTGTCTTAGAGGATTCTTTAGCAGGAAGTGACTTTTGTGAGTCGATACTGGTTTTGAAAATATGTATAAGCTAAAAACAGTGTTTTATTGAGATCAGTAGTAGTTATTGTGTCTATCAACTCTAAAATCCAGTGCCAGAAGAGAACTTTAAAACTTTAAGCTGTGTATAGAATTGTTTTATGTAGCGTTGAAATTTTCTGTCAGTTTTGTAAGTCACTGTAAATGATTATCAGCTTGAAGCTATTTTTGTATTAAAAGTTGGCAGTTAAAGAACATAAGTGGATGATAGCGTTTGGGGCCAATAGTGAAAGTATGTTTCCTCTAAAATACTTCCCTAAGCAGTGGTGTACATGGTTATTTTATTAGGTTATTTGTATCTGTCCTATATTTCTCTGTGAACCATGCTCCAGTCTGTTTTTTGTTTGTTTTGTATCACCATAATAAGAGAAGGTCTAGAAATAGAGACTAAATTGCACAAAATTGACATTGTTAAATACGAGAACATATAGGTGCTTACTTTTGAGGGTCTGTTAATACATATGGTTGTCACAATACATATACACGATAAATGGTGTATATATACAGATGCTTATGTTCTATAAATTTTTCTATACCCACTTAGTTTATCTTTTTGAATCTTTGTTCAGTAACATGCTAATTCCTCTTCTATGTTTATTCTGTAGTGACCAAATGCTAACATTTTTTCACACTGGCAGAGTACTGAGGTGTGAATTTTGAATAAGAAAAGGGAGGGAGAGAGAAAAGGGTTTAAAAAAGCCAAAAACACAAATAATGTTTTCTTAGCCATTTTGATTGGCCACCTGAAGAGTCCACAGGACATTTCTGTTCAGCATTATTTAGTGAAATAAGATTCTCACCCTAGCAGCATGTGTTCCTTCAAAACAGCAAACATGCTTTAGTTTTGTTTGTCCCATATCAGGGGTGTCAACAAGCGCTGCTCTTAACATGGAAAGCTGTATCTTAATAGTATTTTTCGACCGACTTTTCTTAATCAATAACTTCTTGTTGATAGCTTTTTGTTTTGTAAGGTCAAAATAGGACAATGCTGGTCTCAACCACATTATCCATCTACAGAATTAGGGTATGCAACCAGCTGATAAGAGACAGATTCTCTAATGTGTCATTCTCAACCTCTGAGTTAGGTATAAGCTAATTAGTAGGAAAATATTGGTTTACAAAGAGCTTTTCTTAGAAAGGATTTTGGTTTCATGATATGTTTGTGAATTAGGGAATAGATGTTAATTAACCTTTATTTTATAGATAAGTGATTTGTACATGGTTAGTTACAAATAAAACTGGCACTAGAACCCCAGGCCTTCTGACCTCTTAATTTAGTTTCTGCTAAATGTACAAAACCCTTGCTTACATAGTGAGTGACACAAGTAGCAGTGTTGAAATCCCTTCATCACAGGAAAGCGCCTTTGTCTCAGTTTTACAATTAATTGACACAGATTTTAGCAAATTCTCAATATAATGTCATTTGCAGGATTACTATTTATAAGACTTCGAATGATCTTATTTTTTGTCTCTGTCTGCCTGAAGTCTGAAAAGCTCAGAGAACCCAAATTATTTCAAATAATTTAAATATTCAAACAGTTAGCATTGGTATTTTCAAAAGTATAAAATATAAGACTAATTTAGCAAATAACTTAATTTGGGTTTAGGATTAAATTTAATGTCCTTCTATCTCCTCTAGTTGAGCAGTGTTGTTTTGTTTTGTTTTGTTTTTCTGTTTTGTACCTGGATCTTATTGAGAATCTGATGAAAGCTTTTGACCCATTCCCCAGAAAAATGTACATGTTTATGATTTCATAATTTCAAAGAAGTTATGACACTTCTGCAGCTCATCCACACACCCAGGGTAAGAACACTGTGACAGTCCCAAGAACACTTCAACAAAAAGGAATTAGCATTTTGCACAAGATATATTGCTCAAATGTTTGTAAGGGGGGAAGGGCATTGTTAAAATAGAGCTAAAGCAATCATATACATTTACCATCTGAAAGGGATGTGAATATTAATGGGTACCTCAGAACAAAGGCAAAGTTGACACTTGTGAATTTCAAATTTCCTCATGATGATTAACATAAGGACAGTTAAGTAAATGTAAGCGATTTAAAGTAATGGGTCAGGGCTTTCCTGGTGGCGCAGTGGTTAAGAATCCGCCTGCCAATGAGACATGGATTCGATCCCTGGTCCTGGAAGGTCCCACATGCCGCGGAGCAACTAAGCCCATGCGCTACAACTACTGAGCCTGCGCTCTAGAGCCCGCGAGCCACAACTACTGAGCCCACGTGCCACAACTACCGAAGCCCGCGCACCTAGAGCCCGTGCTCCGCAACAAGAGAAGCCACTGCAATGAGAAGCCCGCACACTGCAAGGAAGAGTAGCCCCTGCTTGCCACAACTAGAGAAAGCCTGCGACCAGGAACAAAGACCCAACGCAGCCAAAAATAAATAAATTTTTTTAAAGTGTATAAAATATGTTACTTTAAAAAAAATAATGGGTCAGATGAGCTAGTGTATATGAAAGCTTTGAAACTTGAGGTGTTATACATACATGTGATATGAATATTGTCTAGGAAGGCTGTGTATATATTAGGATTTAAAGTATATTATAGGTTCCAGGTGTTTCAAACTGTGGCCATCACAGATGTTCATTAGATATCTAAATTGCAAGATATCTAAATTGCAAGAGTTCTTTATCTCATAATGAGCAGGTGAACAGGTGCTTGGAAAAGGGCATCTACCCATAAGGAATCTATTTAAAATATAATTTAAAAATATAAATTTGCTACTCACTGCTCATTAAACTAGAAACCAGTGTTTTGCCTGATGTCATTTTCACCAATTTGTGCTGAAATGAGGAAAAAATATAAAACATAATGAATGAGTTGTAAACTAAAATTATTTAATTGAATTTGTTTTAATATTCATGAATTGGAAATATAAAAACTTTGCAGTTCTGTGTCAGTCCCTTAAACTTGAAAGTTTACTTGTCTTTTTTTTTTTTTTAATTTATTTTTGGCTGCGTTGGGTCTTCATTGCTGTGCGCGGGCTTTCTCTAGTTGCTGTGAGCAGGGGCTACTCTTCATTGCGGTGCACGGGCTTCTCACTGCGGTGGCTTCTCTTGTTGTGGAGCACGGGTTCTAGGCATGTGGGCTTCAGTAGTTGTGGATCACGGGCTCTAGAGCTCAGGCTCAGTAGTTGTGGCGCACGGACTTAGTTGCCCTGCGGCATGTGGGATCTTCCCGGACCAGGGCTCGAACTTGTGTCCCCTGCATTGGCAGATGGATTCTTAACCACTGCGCCACCAGGGAAGCCCTTGAAAGTTTACTTGTCTTTGAAATCCTAAAATCTGTTGCTTGCTTCTTAGCTGTTTTACTTTTCTCTGTCCTCTCCTCTGATCTCTCCCTTACCTGCTTAAAAATTTCAACATCTTTTCATCGTAACTTTAAAAGAATATTTATTGTAGCAAATATGATAGAGCAAGAAAGTATAGGAAGCAAAATTGTTTATAGAAAATATGGCTAACTAGCAATCCTAAGAGAATTAATTGATAGGGTATTTTTAGAACCATAGAGATTGTTAAATATATACAAACCAAATTTTTTTAACAAAACAAAGCAAAACACGATAGTGCTCGTAGAAGCTGCCAAGTTTTCAAGTACGAGATAGGCAGTACGTTTTATGCCCTCTTGTTGACTCTGGGCCATTTTGTCACCCAGATCCGTTCCATCAGCTGCTGTTCTTCATTTATTTAAGCCTGTGGACTCAACACCATCCAAGACACGGGGTGTAGGGAACAGTATTGTTGCATACCATTCCCCTCCATACCTGAGGCATATTTTCTCAGAAACCATGCTACTCTGTGGGCAGTCACCTCTCCGTGACAGAGTCAACCTTTTACATTCTCCTCCAAAGCAATTTTAGCTGCTTGTAAGTACCATGTCTTAATCAGGAATATAGCAGCGGCGCGGGGGCAAACTATCCCTTAATTCTGGGGAAACGAGCAAATAGCAATGGCTGTCACTTCAAGGCACAGCCCGATCCAGTCTTAATATCCTTATGGCTTTCTTTGTACAGAGAAGATACCACGGGGCAATGTTTTCCTCTCACTTCATACATTAGTTAGGATCTAGGTGTGGTGGTATGTACAGAGAGACCCTATAGTTGTTTTAATAAGATAGAAGTTTCTCATATAAAAGTCTAATCTGTTATGCAGACCCTGATCTAGGAAGTCACCTGAGACCCACGCTTTTCTGTTTTCCCATTCTGCTACCCTTAGGGTATTGTCCTGGTTCACGTGGCCCAAGCTGGTTCACCCTCATGTATATATTCCAGCCATGAGGAATGGAGAAAGGGAAAGGGGGGCGGGGGCATGACCCCTGTGAGCGAAGTTGTTCACATCACTTCTGGTCACATGACATTGGCCAGATCTTGACCTTATGTCCACACCTATATGTGTGCTTGAGAAAGGTAGTCTTTATTCTGGGTCAACATGTATCTTATTAAAATTCAAGGGTTCCTTCTTGTAGAATGCTGAGGAAGGGTATTGTGGTATGAATAGCAGTCTCTACTGTACCATCTGTCAGGCTAGATTTTTATCACATGGCAGCCAAAATGATTGCCAGGACTCCCCAGACCCACATCCTACCAGCTTAGAAACCCCAGGGGAAAGGCAGTATTTTCTGATATCTCTTGTAGATAATTCCTGGGCGACCTAGGACTCTGAATAACCAAATTGAGTCACTTGTAATAGATGAAGTTGGGAATGTGGAAATGTTGAGGAAGATAGACAAGTAAGGAAATTACCTCAATGAGGATTATAATTTCTACTGTGGCAGACTCTTCAAAGACAGTACAGTTCCAAAGGTGGGAATGTTCAGGTTACAGAGCGTATTTTGTTTTGACCTGATCCTAGGATGTGAGGGGAAACTTGGGATGAGAACAAGCTGGCAAAGCTCTTAAGCATCACATCTTGAAGTCACTGTATGTCACGCCCAAGGAGTTGACTTTTTTTTGCATAGAGTGTAAATTCGTTGAGAATTTTTAAGTAGGGACTTGACGTGATTGAATGTTTTGTTGAGACTCCTCTCCGTGCAAAACGGAGGGGGCAAGACCAGTTAAAGGAAGGCAGATGTAGTCCAGACTACTGCAGCCCTCAATGGGGGCAGTTGTTGTGGGCTTGATGAAGAAGGGACAGTTATAAGAGGGGTTAAAGAGATTGAGCTGGACCTATTACTGTATGTTTAGAGATGAGGGAGCTGGGAAAGGAAGTATGAAAGGAGTATGAGAAAGGAAGGACGACAGGCTATTTCCTAAGTTTTCTGCTTTCATATTGTGTGAGAGTACAAGCCGAACATCTATACCAAAGAGACCCTAAAATGTAAGACAGAAACTGGTTTCTCTCCATTCAGTCCAGAAGTGAGCTGTTAAGTGTTGGCAGGGCGATTCTGGCTCCATGAGGTTCTTCATGAGCCCAGGTTCCCTCACTGTTTTCCGCCAGCTCCTAATGAGTTGTCTTCATCCTCATGAACAAAGCACACTCACCAGGATTATATCTATGTTGCAGCCTGCAGGGTTGGGGAAAGAGGAAATGGAGAGCAAAAAATTCCTTTTTTAAGGACCTTTACACTACTTTTGCCATTTTTCCGCTGGGGAGAATTTAATCGTATCACCTCATCCAGCTGCATGTTTCGGAAATATTGTCATTAGATGCATAGTACGTGTCCAGCTAAAACTCAGGGTTTCTCTTACTAAACAGATTAATAAATGAATAGATTTTAATATAGATGTGCCCAGGCTTCCTGTATTCAAATGTAGACAGTTCACAACAACATGCGAACTTTATCACTCTGCTGGTCATTTCAGATCTCCCTAATCCTCCTTCTATAATAAATTCACAGCCAAAAGTTAAATTCCATGTAATGCTGAATAATGATTTTTCACAAACAAATGCATCCCTGAGTGCCTTTCACACACACACACACACACACACACACACACACACACTTGTCATATCCTTGCCATTAAGTTCTGTCTCGGTCCAAGTATTCCTAGAAATGACAGAAATTACGCCTCCAGAGTCAGGGTCCTCTCCCTAAGTGCCCAAGCTCTTTTCCAATCCTCTCTCCTCTGGGAACTCACCAGTGTAGCCCTCTTACTCGTCTCCCACTCCAACGACTCTCCCACTATTATTAAAAAAGAGGAAAAAGAATGAGTTTGAGAATACAGGAGTCAGATCAGATTTGGAGACACCAGTGGATGCATGTGGTATCCCATGGCCAACCTCTGACCCCAACTGCAACTAGGATGGACACCCTCAGGCCATGGTAATAGGCTACTTTACTTCGTTTTTCTGCCTCAGGGCTTCCTCTGAAGGATCCTGCAACCACAGGACAGGAGTTTGAGGGGACGTTAATGTCCCCAGGGTAGTCCTCATGTGGCAGAGGCTGGGAATTGGTAGATACATGCCTCAGAATCCCGACTTTAAGAAAGGGCCAATTCTGAAATGCATTCTGTATAGATCATCAGAAGGTCCCCTGCTGAACTGAACCCCAGTCTCCCACAGCAGTGATCAACTCAGTAACACATCTTCCCTGTGTCACTTTCAGGGTATGGTCAACCATGTCACACCACAGAATTTTGATTTGGCAGTTAGAAGGTCATTGGTGGTATTTTGCAAAGTTTCAATCTGAATCTTTGCCATTGGTGGTGTTTTGCAAAGAAGTTTCAATCTGAATCTTTGCCATTGGTGGTGTTTTGCAAAGAAGTTTCAATCTGAATCTTTGCCATTGGTGGTGTTTTGCAAAGAAGTTTCAATCTGAATCTTTGCTTGGAAGCAGAAGCCTGCCAAGAATGGATTAGAATGAGTGAGATGAAATTTAGCCACATGCCAAATATGGGTTTACCCTGCCTGTAGAGTGCACAGGCCGATTCAAGCCTCACAGCCTTTCGTGTAACATGACAACAAAAAAATTCATGTTTTTATAAAAACTATGTTGCCAAAATGGTGCATCTGAATCTAATTAAGCCTTTAGAACAAAATTCCAGTTTACAGGAAAGACAACGGCCAGAAGGGTGAGTTAATATCACCACGAAGATGCAATCAGCCAGATCCAGTCTGTGGGACATCCAACAGGACAGCTGACAATGGCAACAGCAATTTATCTTCCCTCACATGGTGAGATGTAAGAAAGTGGAAACAGCAAGCATGGGCTATTCTTTGGAAGGGAATGAGTAGTACCTAGTCAGGAAGAGAATACCTAGGTTGTGTTTTAGTTGCTCTAAGTCTTAAACACTTTACTAGGCTCAGGCAAAAAGCCATTATAAAGAATAACGAAGGGCCTGGGCTTAGAAGCTCAGAGGAAGGGAGGAGTTGGACCAAAGCACAGGTGGAACAGGTGCCAGGAACCTTCTTCCAAACTGGAGGAAGAAAGGGAGGCTTGTTATAAATGGAGATGAGTTTCTAAGAATGGCTTTAGACGTCAGGTAGCTTACACCTCTAAGCTTAATTCTATCTTTAAATTAGGATGCAAGGTTTTCTGCTGAAAGAAAGGGAGCAGCACGGGAAGAGGCTTGAGGAAAGCGTGAACTAACTGAGTGGTAAGCTTCAAGAGAGCGGGAGGGATGGGGCTATTTTTTCTCTCATAACACCAATCAAAGTGCCCTGAACAGAGCTGAAAACAAAATTTATAGTACTAAATATATAGATACATAACTAAAATTTAAAAAAATAATCCTTACATGGCTTGAATTTCTGTATATTGTTCTTGATCAGTAGCTGATTCTTGATTTTTTGTCAACTGGAATTATAGAATATGAGCCCATTTTTCTTATTTAAACCCAAAGAACTTTAACTATACCAAGGGTCATACTGCTAGTTGTTAGTAAAGCCAGAATTAGAACTGGGTTTCCTGTCTCTTAAATCAGGGTACTTTCTAGTATACCCTCTTGCCTCCCAAGTAGCATTAGTGACGAAGTTTATACCATTTTTCCAATGTGTACACCATCCAAACAGAGGACTTTGAAAGGAAAATCACTGTTGTTCTGCTTGAGATGTCTTTGGTCCTTTAGGCTTGCTCTGATGCGCCTTAGGGCACTGAATCTGGAATTTCTGCACACTTTACCAAGAACGCTGAATAAAGAGAGGCCCAGACCTAAAGCAAAGGCATCTTAGCACAATTGAGAAAGGAAATGAAAATTGGTTTTAATTCAAAATAAAACCCCAGAAAACCTCCAGTGATCAGATTAAAAGTTTTTAGATATTAAAAAATATGGTATTATTTTTAGTATTATGCTTGTATTTTAAATAGGATATTTAGTATTTACACTATTTATATTTTTACTGAGTGTTATATTTTGAACATTTCAGTTCAGATACAGTAATGTCAATCAGAGCATTGAGTTAATTTAATAAATATCAAATTCTTCTTATATTTAAATTCACAGTTATGATATTAAATATATCAAGGTAATAATAAGGTATACTTTCTCAAATACTACCTCTGTTCTGTGTACTCATGGAATACCGGTAGAATGACTGCTTGAGGAACGATAAAATAATCTCCAAGTTTGAATCATTTTGAATGGTACTGTACTACTAATTTAAAGACAGGCTCTGTCAGATTTTACTTCAAAATGCAGTCTAAATTTATCAAAGGTACGCATTTATTATCGTGAAGTTTTGTATTATAGCTGAAGTCAACCTCAAAGTTATATGCTATAATGCTTGAGATCTCTGAAATGTCAAGGATTCTTAATGTAGTCAGTTCCTGACTTACTAGGAACTCAGGTTCTTAATTTTTCCCATGTATATTTTATATACAGTAGTATGTATATGTCGATCCCAATCTCCCATTTATCCCTCCCCCCCTTCCCCCTTGGTAACCATAAGATTGTTTTCTACATCTTTAACTCTACTTCTGTTTTGTAAATAAGTTCATCTGTACCATTTTTTTTAGATTCTACATATAAGCAATATCATGTGATATTTGTCCTTCTCTGCCTGACTTAATTCACTCAGTATGACAATCTCTAGGTACATCCATGTTGCTACAAATGGTATTATTTAGTTCTTTTTTATGGATGAGTAATATTCCATTGTATATATGTACCACATCTTCTTTATCCATTCCTCTGTCGATTGACATTTGTTTTTATTAATTACAAAAAATTTTTTAAATTTATTTCTGTTTGCGTTGGGTCTTCGCTGCTACGCTTGGGCTTTCTCTAGTTGTGGCGAGTGGGGGCCACTCCTCGTTGCGGTGCGCGGGCTTCTCATTGCAGTAGCTTCTCTTGTTGCGGAGCATGGGCTCTTGGTGCGTGGGCTTCAGTAGTTGTAGCACACGAGCTCAGTAGTTGTGGCTCGCAGGCTCTAGAGCGCAGGATCAGCAGTTGTGGCGCACAGGCATAGTTGCTCCATGGCATGTGGGATCTTCCCGGACCAGGGCTCAAACCCGTGTCCCCTGCATTGGCAGGCGGATTCTTAACCACTGCGCCACCAGAGAAGCCCTCGATTGACATTTAGGTTGCTTCCATGTCCTAGTTATTGTAAATAGTGCTGCAATGAACAATGGGGTGCATGTATCCTTTCAAATTATGGTTTTCTCTGGGTGTATGCCCAGGAGTGGGATTGCTGGATTGTATGGTAGCTGTATGTTTAGTTTTTTAAGGAACCTCCATACTGTTCTCCATAGTGGCTGTACCAATTTACATTCCCACCAACAGTGTAGGAGGGTTGCCTTTCCTCCACACCCGCTCCAGCATTTATTGTTCATAGATGTTATGATGATGACCATTCTGATTGGTGTGAGGTGATACCTCATTGTAGTTTTGATTTTCATTTCTTGAATAATTAGTGATGTTGAGCATCTTTTCATGTGCTTCTTGGCCATCTCTATGTCTTCTTTGTAGAAATGTTTATTTAGATCTTCCACCCATTTTTTGAGTGGGTTGTTTGTTTTTTTGATATTGAGCTGCATGAGCTGTTTTGTATATTTTGGAGATTAATCCCTTGTTGGCTGCTTCATTTGCAAATATTTTCTCCCATTCTGAGGGTTGTCTTTTCATCTTGTCTATGGTTCCCTTTGCTGCACCAAAGCTTTTAAGTTTCATTAGGTCCCATTTCTTTATTTTTGTTTTTATTTTCATTACTCTAGAATTTGGGTCAAAAAATATCTTGCTATTATTTATTTCAAAGAGTGTTCTGCCTATGTTTTCCTCTAAGAGTTTTATAGTGTCTGCTCCTAAATTTAGGACTTTAATCCAATTTGAGTTTATCTTTGTGTACGGTGTTAGGGAGTGTTCTAATTTTATTCTTTTACATGTAGCTGTCCAGTTTTCCCAGCACCACTTATTGAAGAGACTGTCTTTTCTCCATTGTATATTCTTGCCTCCTTTGTCAAAGATAAAGAGACTGTATGTGCATGGGTTTATCTCTGGGCTTTCTATCCTGTTCCATTGATCTGTAGTTTTGTTTTTGTGCCAGTACCATACTGACTTGATTACTGTAACTTTGTAGTGTAGTCTGAAGTCAGGGAGCCTTATTCCTCCAGCTCCATTTTTCTTTCTTGAGATTGCTTTGGCTATTTGGTGTCTTTTGTGTTTCCATACAAATTATAAAATTTCTTGTTCTATTTCTGTGAAAAATGCCTTTGGTAATTTGATAGGGATTGCATTGAGCCTGTAGATTGCTTTGGGTAGTATAGTCATTTTCACAATATTGATTCTTCCAATCCAGCAGCATGGTATATCTCTCCATCTGTTTATGTTATCTTTGATTTCTTTTATCAGTGTTTTTTTGTTTGTTTTTTTTTTTTGTGGTACTTGGGCCTCTCACTGTTGTGGCCTCCCCCGTCGCAGAGCACAGGCTCTGGACGCGCAGGCTCAGCGGCCATGGCTCACGGGCCCAGCCACTCCGCGGCATGTGGGACCTTCCTGGACCGGGGCACGAACCCGTATCCCCTGCATCGGCAGGCAGACTCTCAACCACTGCACCACGAGGGAAGCCCTTTTTATCAGTGTTTTATAGTTTTCTGAGTACAGGTGTTTGCCTCCTTAGGTATGTTTATTCCTAGGTATTTTATTCTTTTTGTTGTGATGGTAAATGGGAGTGTTTCCTTAATTTCTCTTTCTGATCTTTCATTGTTAGGGTATAGGAATACAAGAGATTTCTGTGCATTAATTTTGTATCCTGCAAACTTACCAAATTCATTGATTAGTTCTAGTAGTTTTCTGGTGTCATCTTTAGGATTTTCTACCTATAGTATCATGTCATCAGCAAACAGTTACAATTTTACTTCTTTTCCAATTTGGATTCCTTTTATTTCTTTTGCTTCTCTGATTGCTGTGGCTAGGACTTCCAAAACTATGTTGAATAATAGTGGCGAGAGTGGACATCCTTGTTTTTTTTCTGATCTTAGAGGAAATGCTTTCAGTTTTTCACCATTGAGAATGATATTTGCTGTGGGTTTGTCATATATGGCTTTTATTATGTTGAGGTAGGTTCCCTCTGTGCCCACTTTCTGGAGAGTTTTTATCATAGATGGGTGTTGAATTTTGTCAGAAGTTTTTTCTGCATATATTGAGATGATCATATGGTTTTTATTCTTTAATTTGTTAATATGGTGTATCACATTGATTGATTTGCGTATTGAAGAATCCTTGTATCCCTGGGATAAATCCCACTTGATCATGGAGTATGATCCTTTTAATGTGTTGTTGGATTCTCTTTGCTAGTATTTTGTTGAGGATTTTTGTGTTTACGTTCATCAGTGATATTGGTCTATAAAATTTTCTTCTTTTCTGATATCTTTGTCTGGTTTTTGTATCAGGGTGATGGTGGCCTTGTAGAAAGGGTTTGGGAGTGTTCCTCCCTCTGCAATTTTTTGCAAGAGTTTGAGAAGGATAGGTGTTAACTCTTCTCTTAATGTTTGATAGAATTCACCTGTGAAACCATCTGGTCCTGGACTTTTGTTTGTTGGAAGATTTTTAATTACAGTTTCAATTTCATTACCTGTGATTGGTCTGTTTATGTTTTCTAATTCTTCCTGTTTCAACCTGGGAAAGTTGTACCTTTCCAAAAACTTGTCCATTTCTTCCAGGGTGTCCATTTTATTGGCATATAGTTGCTTGTAGTAGTGTCTTATGATCTTTTGTATTTCTTCAGTGTCAGTTGTAATCTCCTCTTTTTCATTTCTAATTTTATTGATTTGAGTCCTCTCCCTTTTTTTCTTGATGAGTCTGGCTAAAGGTTTATCAATTTTGTTTATCTTCTCAAAGAACCAACTTTTAGTTTTATTGATCTTTGCTATTGTTTTCTTTGTTTCTATTTCATTTATTTTTGCACTGATCTTTATGATTTCTTTTCTTCTACTAACTTTGGGGGTTTTTTTTGTTGTTGTTCTTCTTCTTCTTTCTCTAGTTGCTTCAGGTGTAAGGTTAGATTGTTTATTTGAGATTTTCTTGCTTTTTGAGGTGAGCTTGAATTGCTTTGAACTTCCCTCTTAGAAGTGCTTTTGCTAGGTCCCATAGGTTATGGATTATCATGTTTTCATTGTCATTTGTTTCTAGGTATTTTTAAATTTCTTCTTTGATTTCTTTCAGTGATCTCTTGGTTATTTAACAGCACAGTGTTTAGCCTCCATGTATTTGTGTTTTTACAGTTTTTTCCTATAATTGATTTCTAATCTCATAGCGTTGTGGTAGGAAAAGATGCTTGATACAATTTTAGTTTTCTTAAATTTTCCAAGGCTTGATTTGACCCAAGACGTGATCTATTCTGGAGAACATTCCGTGTGCACTTGAGAAGAAAGTGTATTCTTCCACTTTTGTGTGGAATGTCCTAAAAATAGCAATTAAGTCTATCTGGTCTATTGTGTCATTTAAAGCTTGTGTTTCCTTATTTATTTTTTGTCTGGATGATCTGTCTATTGGTATAAGTGTGGTGTGAAAGTCCCCCACTATTACTGTGTTACTGTCAATTTCCCCTTTTATGGCTGTTAGCATTTGCCTTGGGTATTGAGGTGCTCCTATGTTGGGTGCATAAATATTCATAATTGTTATGTTTTATTCTTGGATTGATCCCTTGATCATTATGTCGTGTCCTTCCTTATCTCTTGTAATAGTCTTTATTTTAAAGTCTATTTTATCTGATATGAGTATTGCTACTCCAGCTTTCTTGTGATTTCCATTTGCATGGAATCTCTTTTTCCATCCCCTCACTTTCAGTCTGTATGTTTCCCTAGGTCTAAAGAGGGTTTACTGTAGACAGCATATATAAAGGTCTTGTTGTTTGTTTTTTTCCCCCAAGTAACTACTTTATTTATTAATTTATCTTTTATAAATTTATTTCATTTATTTATTTTTGGCTGTGTTGGGTCTTTGTTACTGCACACGGCCTTTCTCTAGTTGCGGTGAGTGGGGGCTACTCTTCCTTGCGGTGCGCAGGCTTCTCATTGTGGTGGCTTCTCTTGTTGTGGAGCACAGGTTCTAGGCGCACGGGCTTCCATAGTTGTGGCATGCAGGCTCAGTAGTTGTGGTTTGTGGGCTCAGTAGTTGTGGCTCACGGGCTCTAGAGCACAGGCTCAGTAGTTGTGGCACACGGGCTGAGTTGCTCCGTGGCATGTGGGATCTTCCTGGACCAGGGCTCAAACCCATGTCCCCTGCATTGGCAGGTGGATTCTTAACCACTGTGCCACCAGGGAAGTCCCAAGGGCCTTGTTTTTTGTATCCATTCAGCCAGTCTCTGTCTTTTGGTTGGAGCATTTAATCCATTTACATTCAAGGTGATTATTGAAATATATGTTCCTTTTACCATTTTCTTGTTTTGGGTTTGTTTTTGTGGGTCTTTTTCTTCTCTTGTGTTTCCCATCTAGAGAAGTTCCTTTAGCATTTTTCATAAAGCTGGTTTCATGGTGCTGCATTCTCATAGCTTTTGCTTGTCTGTAAAGCTTTTGATTTCTTCATTGAATATGAATGAGATCCTTGCTGGGTAGAGTAATCTTGGCTGTAGGTTATTCCCTTTCATCACTTTATGTCCTGCCACTCCCTTCTGGCCTGCAGAGTTTCTGCTGAAAAATCTGCTGTTAACCCATGGGGATTCCCTTGTATGTTATTTGTTGCTTTTTCCTTGCTGCTTTCAATATTTTTTCTTTGTATTTAATTTTTGATAGTTTGATTATTATGTGTCTCGATGTGTTTTCTCTTTGTGTTTATCCTGTATGGGACTCTCTGCGCTTCATGGACTTGATTGACTATTTCCTTTCCCATGTTAGGGAAGTTTTTGACTATAATCTCTTCAAATGTTTTCTCAGACCCTTTTTTTCTCTTCTTCTGGGACCCCTATAATTCGAATGTTGGTGTGTTTAATGTTGTCCCAGTGGAGACTGTCCTCAGTTCTTTTCATTCTTTTTTCTTTATTCTGCTCCCTGGCAGTTATTTCCACCATTCTATCTTCCAGGTCACTTATCCGTTCTTCTTCCTCAGTTATTCTGCTATTGATTCTTTCTAGTGTATTTTTCATTTCAGTTATTGTGTTGTTCATCACTGTTTGGTTACTCTTTAGTTCTTGGTCCTTGTTAAACATTCCTTGTATTTTCTCAATCCATGCCTCCATTCTGTTTCCGAGATTTTGGATCATCTTTACTCTCATTACTCTGAATTCTTTTTCAGAGAGCTTGCCTATTTCCTCTTTATTTATTTGGTCTTCTAGGTTTTTACCTTGCTCCTTCATCTACAACATATTTTTTTGTCATTTCATTTTTTTCTTTTTTTTGATGGGTGGGCCTGTGTTCCTGTCTTACTCGTTGTTTGGCCTGAGGCGTCCAGCACTGGAGTCTGCAGGCAGTTGGGTAGAGCTGGGTCTTGGTGCTAAGATAAGGACCTCCGGGGGACCTCACTCCAATTAATATTCCCTGGGGTCTGAGGTTCTCTGTTAGTCCAGCGGTTTGGACTCAGCACATCCACCACAGGAGCTCAGGCCTGACCTCCGGCCTGGGAACCAAGATCCTGCAAGCCACTTGGTGCAGCAAAAAAAAAAGAAAGAAAGAAAGGAGCAGTACAATAACAAAGAATAAGAAGCAAAACAAAATTAGAAAGATAAGAAATATATTAGGAAATATAAAAATATAATTGAAACAGAGGCAACAACGTAAAACAAAACCACAACAGAAAAAATAAAAAAGAAAAATAAATAAAAACAAAGAATGGGGGAACAAGTCAAAAGGAGCAGAACAATAACATAGTCTAAAGAATAAAATAAAATTAGAGGGGGCTTCCCTGTTTGCGCAGTGGTTAAGAATCCACCTGCCAATGCAGGGGACATGGCTTCCAGCCCTGGTCTGGGAAGATCACATATGCCACAGAGTGACTAAGCCTGTGCACCACAGCTACTGAGCTTGAGGTCTAGAGCCTGTGAGTCACAACTACTGACCCTGTGTGCTGCAACTACTGAAGCCCATGTGCCCTGGAGCCCATGCTCTGCAACAAGAGAGACCACCGCAATGAGAGGCCCGCACACCGCAACAAGGAGTGGCCCCTGCTCACCACAACTGGAGAGAGCCCATGCGCAGCAATGAAGACCCAATGCAGCCAAAAATAAATTAATTAATTAAATATAATAGATAAATTTTAAAAAATAAATAAAATTAGGAAAATAAAATATATATTAGAAAAAATAAAAAAACAAATGAATCAACAGCAACAAGGTAAAATAGAACTCTGACCTAAAAGAAGAAGAAGAAAAAAAAAGGCCCTGGCTATGGGGGGTGAGCTTACGTGGGGGGTTTTAACGTAGGCAGGGGCGGGCTTTAGGGTTGGATGGACTTATGACCCCTACAGCTGGAAAAGGCCTTTGGGGAGGGACCTAGGCGGGGCAACATTCAATGTGGGGCGAGGCCTCTGCTTAGGACCTGCATGGAAGTGCAGAGGCTTGGCACCTGCAAGGAAGGGGAGAGGCATGCCATTTCTCAATAAGGAGACAACCTGTCAAAATTATGCATAAATAAAACCAGAACTAGAGGATCTCAGCCATTTACAGCCATTTAATTTCTTCTGTCTTTTTTGTAAAAGCCAGAGGGAAGAGGCAAGTGACAAGCAGTTCACACACAAAGACATGGGTGTTCTCGGGACTCCTGCCAACTCTACAGGATCTAAAGTAGTCGTTTGACAACTCAGCAAGGAATGGGTTTCAGGCCCTGAGGAAACCGAGCACATCAGAGGAATGGGTTCCCTGCCTCCAGCTGGGGTCCCAGCTAATCCTGCAGTCTTCCCAAGCAGGCAGCTCTGCTTTGAGGGCAGCCAACTAATGCTTGACAAAAGCCAGCTGGAGGGACTTCCCTGGTGGTGCAGTGGTTAAGAATTTGCCTGCCAGGACTTCCCTGGTGGTGCAGTGGTTAAGAATCCGCCTGCCAGGACTTCCCTGGTGGTGCAGTGGTTAAGAATCTGCCTGCCAATGCAAGGAACATGGGTTTGAGCCCTGGCCCGGGAAGATCCCATGTGTCGTGGAGCAACTAAGCCCGTGTGCCACAACTACTGAACCATCTCTCTAGAGCCCATGAGCCACAACTACTGAGCCCACATGCCACAACTACTGAAGCCTGCATGCCTAGAACCCATGCTCTGCAACAAGGGAAGCCACCACAATGAGAAGCCCGCGCACCACAATGAAGAGCAGCCCCCCTTTGGTGCAACTAGAGAAAGCCTGCACGTAGCAATAAAGACCCAATGCAGCCAAAAATAAAAATAAATTAATTAATTTTAAAAACAGAAAGAAAAAAAAGAATCAAGTTGGGCCCTTTCCTTACACCATATACAAAATGATTCTTGGAAGAAATACTATTTATAGGCATACCTCCGAGTTATTGTAGGTTCAGTTCCAGACCACCGCAATAAAGTGAATATCAAAATAAAAGCGAGTCACACGAATTAAAAAAGAAAAAAAAAGAATCCACCTGCCAGCACCGGGGACGTGGGTTTGATCCCTGGTCCGGGAAGATGTCACATGCTGCAGAGTGGCTGGTTCTGTGTGCCACAACTGAGCCTGCGCTCTAGAGCCCGCGAGCCACAACTCCTGAGCCCACATGCTGCAACTACCGAAGCCCGCGCCCCTAGAGCCCGTGCTTGTAACAAGAAGAGCCACCGCAATGAGAAGCCAGCGCACCACACTGAAGAATAGCCAGCCCCCCGGTTGCCTCAACCAGAGAGAAGCCCACGCAGCCCACGCACAGCAACAAAGACCTAACACAGACATAAATAAATAAATAAATTTATTTTTAGAAAAACAAACATTAGGGAAAAAAAAAAAAAATGGGGGGCCTCCAGAGTGTGGAGTTACGGAGTTTGGAGGTAAGGCCCTGGGTGAGTGTGTGTGGGTGGGGCTTAGGCCCAGTGCCTTGGAGGGGGTCTCGGGGTTTCCGAGTGTAGATGTGGGGCCCTGGGGCGGGGGGATGTAGGGGCGGGGCTTGGTCTCTGCGCGGCAGGAGGGAGGCTCCGAGGGCAGAGAATTAGGCCTATGAGCCCAACAGGCTCTCAGGTGCCTAAGTGGACAGGGAAAGCGCTGGCCCATTTCCCTTCCATTCCTTTGCTCCCCTCTCCCACCATCTCCCCCAGGGTCTCCCCCGTCGCCGCTGGACCCCTAACCGTGGGTGGGTCCTGCTGGCTGTAGGAACTCCTTCCCACGCCCAGCCGCCCCTCACGCGTGCCGGTCCTGGAGGTCTGGCCTTTATTTTTGCTCCCCCTTCCCTCCCTCCCACTCCCTCATGACCTGCACGTCTGGAGGGGGCCTTGGTGGGCAGAGCATCAGGCCCAGGATCTCAGCAGGCTCCTGGGGGGCCCAAGTGGGCAGGGGAAACGCTGGCCACGCTCCCTTTTGATCCTCTGCCCTCCCCGTGGTTCCCCAATTTCCCCCTCTGGGCATGGGATCTCTTCCTTTCCCCCAGCCTCCCCTCAGGGGCGCCGGTCCCGTCCTGCCTCCACTTCTCCGCCCGCTTCACTCCCCGAGACGCCGCACATCCTACCCAGTCACTGGGGGTTCCTTCTGTCCCCTTAGGTGTCCGTGGTCCTCCACCGGTGCCTGGTAGGTGCCCCAGTGCAGACACGTGAATTCTGCGTCCTCCTAGTCTGCCATCTTGACTCCACCCCCTCGAAAAAAAGCAAGTCACACGAATTAAAAAAAAAAATCTGCCTGCCAGTGCAGGGGGACATGTTCTGGCCTGCAGAGTTTCTGCTGAAAAATCAGCTGATAACCTTATGGGGATTCCCTTCTTTGTTATTTGTGGCTTTTCCCTTGCTGCTTTTAATATTTTTTCTTTGTATTTAATTTTTCTTAGTTTGATTATTATGTGTTTTGGTCTGTTTCTCCTTGGGTTTATCCTGTATGGGACTCTCTGTGCTTCCTGGACTTGGGTGGCTATTTCCTTTCCCATGTTAGGGAAGTTTTTGACTATAATCTCTTCAGATGTTTTCTCAGACCCTTTCTCTTTCTCTTCTTCTTCTGGGACCCCTATAATTCGAATGTCGGTGCATTTAATGTTGTCCCAGAGGTCTCCGAGATTGTCTTCACTTCTTTTCATTCTTTTTTCTTTATTCTGCTCCCTGATAGTTATTTCCACCATTCTATCTTCCAGTTCACTTATTCATTCGTCTGCTTCAGTTATTCTGCTATTGATTCTTTCTAGTGTATTTTTCATTTCAGTTATTGTGTTGTTCATCACTGTTTGTTTGTTCTTCAGTTCTTCTAGGTCCTTGTTAAACATTCCTTGTATTTTCTCAATCCATGCCTCCATTCTATTTCCAAGATTTTGGATCATCTTTACTATCATTACTCTGAATTCTTTTTCAGGTAGACTGCCTATTTCCTCTTCATTTATTTGGTCTTGTAGGTTTTTACCTCGCTCCTTTGTCTGTAACTTATTTTTTGTTGCCTCGTTTTTTTTTTTTTTTTTGAGGGGTGGGGCTGTGTTCCTGTCTTACTGGTTGTTTGGCCTGAGGCGTCCAGCACTGGAGTTTGCAGGCAGGTGGGTAGAGCTGGGTCTTGGAGCCGAGATAAGGACCTCTGGGGGACCTTACTCCAATTAATATTCTTGGGTCTGAGGTTCTCTGTTAGTCCAGTGGTTTGGACTCAGTGCTCCCACCACAGGAGCTTAGGACTGACCCCCAGCCTGGAAACAAAGATTCTGCAGGCTGCATGGCACAGCAAAAAAAAAAGAGCAGAACAATAACAAAGAATAAAAAAATACAATAAAATTAGAAAAGTAAAAAATACACTTAAAAAATTAAAATGTAAATGAAACAACAACAACAAGACAAAACAGAACCACTACAGCAAAAAAAAAGGGCGGGCCGGGGGGGGACCGGAAAAGGTCTTAGCTTAGGCAGGAGCAGGGCTTAGGTAGAGCGGGGCCTGAAGGGGCCTCGGAGGGTGGAAGTTCAGGCCTGTGGGACCCCAGCAGGCTCCCTGGGGCCCGAATGTGTGGGGGAAATGCTGGCTGCATTCCCTTCTAATGCTCCGATCCCCCAGAGATCTCTCCCTGTCCCCGCTGATTCCCTCGCCATGAATGGGCCCCTCCGAGTGTGGGAACCCCTCCTCTCCTCCAGCCACCCCTCAGGGTCACCAGTCCCCTCCCACCTCCACTTGTCCTCCCCTCTCCCTCCCCCACCATGTCCTACCCGGTTGCACGGGGGTTCCTCCCATCCCCATAGGTGTCCAAGGTCCCCCACCAGTGCCTGGTAGGTGCCTTATCTGTGAGGAGACGTGTACTCTGCATCCTCCTATTCCACTATCTTGACTCTGCCCCCCTGTATTTTCTTTTCTTTTTTTTTTTCTTTGCCTCGTGGCAGGCAGGATCTTAATTCCCCAACCAGGGATCAAACCCATGCCCCCTGTAGTTGAAGCCTGGAATATTAACCACTGGACCACCAGGGAAGTCCCAACAATACTGTATTTTAAACTTCAGAGTTGCTAAGAGACTCAATCTTAATTGTTATTACCACAAAAAAGAAATGATAATTATGGGATATGATAGGAGTGTTAGCTAACACTACAGTGGTAATCATATAGCACTATGTAAATATATCAAATCAACTATTTGTATACCTTAAACTTACACAATGTTATATTTCAATTATATCTTAAAACATAATAATAAAATGCTTCATTGGAGGAAATAGTGATATTATGTTGCATATGCAAGAGTAACAGTGGGGGCCAGAATAGGACAAAGTTCATCCTGTTTTTAATGTTCCACATTCTATTTTTTTTGTCCAAAATGGACACTCATTTGATAATGTCATTTTGAAGAGCTATCACAGAGCATTCCATAGACTCTTTGTAGAGACGTGTTTTGGGCCAAAGGTACTAAATTTGGTCAGCACTGGGAGCAGGCATTCTTGAAGGCCAATATTTGTTTTTATTTTCATTGTGACCTTTCTATACCTGAAAGGTATAGAATAAATTTTAGAAAGAATAGTAAATTAAATAAAATAAGATCTGTGGAGTCCAAGCTTCCATGGATGTCACTTACCCACAGATTTTTTTTTTTTGAAGGATGCATCTTAGTTCCCTGACCAGGGATCGAACCCACACCCTCAGCAGTGAAAGTACAGAGTCCTAACCACTGGACCACCAGGGAATTCCCTACCCATAGCCTTTTATAACTGAGGTAACTGTTAGTGTCTTTTTGATGAACACATAATATCTCTAAAACAAGAATTCCTCTAAATATGTCATTCCTCTAAATTCTTCTAAGTATGTATATTCCTCAAATCTTATAGTAGATACAACATTTTAAAAAATCAACATAGGTTGTATCCATTTTGCCTTGAATGTAAGTCTGACAAAATTAGGTTAAATTCTTTGGAATAGCATACTGCAGACATGTTTTAAGCAGTACCTTGACATTTTTTTCAGAATAGATAAGATTTTGAACGCCAGAATCCCCAATTTTTATTTACAGTAATATGAAGGATAAGGAATATGCTGTGTTCAGTTTTAACTAAGTTCCAGCACATCCAGAGAACCTCGATGAATCTTTGTCTTGTTCAGCTTATCCTAGGATTATTCATATCTATAATTTTTGAAACACCAATGAGACTACAATTTGATTTTTTTTAAATACCAGAAATACCATGTGCCATATTCTTTTTTTGCTTTAATTTTTTTAAATTTTGAGATAATTGTACATTCATATGCAGTTGTAAGTAATAATAGAGATCTCATAAACTTTTAACCTAGTGTCCCTCAGTGGTAACATCTTGTTTAGTTCTAGTCACAACCAAGAAATTAACATTGATACAAACCAGTTACATTCATATATTACCACTGTAAGCAGAAGGGCAGGGGATCCCTGGAGAAAGAGAACCAGGCATGGCTTTTTTTCACAGAAGAGAGGTTATGTTTGGCTTAAACCATCTTGTGATCTAAGCCTGGCCACAATGTTTGCCCTTGAACAGGTCTCAGTAATTAATGATCTTAAGGGGACAAAGGATGCAGAAACAAATGACTGTTATTAGGCAAGAGAAGTAACAATAGCAAAGATAATATATCTGTTGTGAAGACTCCCAGTTCTGTTTCAAGGGTAAAGATTAGCCTGGGGGGCTACCCTGGTGGCGCAGTGGTTAAGGATCCGCCTGCCAATGCAGGGGCACAGGTTCAAGCCCTGGTCCAGGAAGATCCCATATGCCCCAGAGCAACTAAGCCTGTGCGCCACAACTACTGAGCTGCACTCTAGAGCCCACAAGCCACGACTACTGAAGCCTGCGCACCTAGAGCCCGTGCTTCGCAATGAGAGAAGCCACCACAATGAGAAGCCTGCGCACCGCAATGAAGAGTAGCCCCTGCTTGCTGCCCTCACACAGCAACAAAGATCCAACTCAGCCAAAAATAAATAAAGTTAATTAAAAAAAAAAAAAAAGATTAGCCTGAAGTGCTCAACCACCAGATCAAGTGGAACCTAAGGGATGATGATGTTGACCTTTTCTGAACCTCAACTAAATTTCAATCAAGTAAACTTGTTGACTGCCCAAGTCCCTTCATGAATATGCATGTACCCCTAGCTTAAAAATTCCCTAATTTTGGGACTTCTCTGGTGGCACCATGGTTAAGAATCCACCTGCCAATGCAGGGGACATGGGTTCAAGCCCTGGTGCAGGAAGATCCCATGTGCCATGGAGCAGCTAATCCCATGGGCCACAACTACTGAGCCTGTGCTGTAGAGCCCACAAGCCACAACTACTGAGCCCACGCACCGCAACTACTGAAGCCCGCACACCTAGAGCCTGTGCTCCACAACAAGAGAAGCTACCACAGTGAGAAGCCTGCACACTGCAACACAGAGTAGTCCCTGCTTGCTGCAACTAAAGAAGGCCTGCATGCATCAACAAAGACCCAACGCAGCCAAAAATAAATAAATAAATTTAGTTTTAAAAAATTCCCCAATTTTGCTGTTCAGGGAGACACTGCTTTGGGAAGGATCCCCGGAATTCTCCTTCCTTGCTGCAAGTAATAATAAATCCTTCCTTCTGATGCCAAAAGCTCAGCCTCTGTGCCTGGGTGCCAAATTGAATCTCAGAGTTTTGGGTGAAGTAGAAAAGAAGAGCTTTATTGATTTGCCAAGCAAAGGGGGACACAGCAGACTTGTGCCCTCAAAACTGTGTGTCCCAACCCGGGGGCATTTAGTGAGGAGTTTTATAGCAGTGGTTCAAGGTTGGGGGTGTGGGTGGCTGATAAGGATGGGAGTGTGTACAGGGCCTGCATTCCTTTAATCTGGCCTCACGTGGTCTCCTGATGAGTTTCTGTGATTCTCAAGGTTAACAAGCTGTGATCTTCTCTCTGGAATGAAGACTGCTTCATCAAGTATAATAGTTGACATCTTCCATTTGCTCCCGGTTTTAGTTCTGCAGAAGAGCTCAAAGATATTGTTATATGTATCCCTTGGGACAGAACCAGGATCCTGTCCCAAGACTGCACTATTCTTGCTTGAATGCTCCTCCCTTTTCTCTGTATCCCCTCCCTTCCCTGATTAGCAACTATTTGAATCTGCCCTTTGGAGATCAGGGAAGGTCATGGAAGCTGAAGCCTATTCCCCACAAACAAGAAATGGGGACACAGAAAGGCTTCTGGACCCAGGAGCCCCACAAGGTCCTGCTTGGTTTCATTTCTCCTCATCTTTGGCTTGGTTGTGTCTTTTGGCTTGACAAACAGCAAGAGTTGAACCCAGTTTTCAGGTAGCACCACTTTTATATGCATACATTTGTGTCTGTATATTTAATTCCATGAAATTAGAGCACCAGTACAATTGAAGTATAAAACAGTTTTATCACAAATATCCCTTGTGCTGTGCTTTTATAACCACAGCCTTTTCCCTCCTCACTTCCCTAACCTTTTCCACCCAGAGACTGTAATCCATCTCCGTAATTTTTTTTAACTTAAAGAATGTTAGATAAATGGTATCATATAGTATGTAAACTTTTGAGGTCATTTTTTTTTTCAATCAGCATAATTCTCTTGAGATTTATGCAAGTTATCTTGTGTATCCGTGATTCACTTCAGGGTGTAGACATTCCAGATGGTTCAGTAACAACCCCCTCCCCACCCAAAAATCTGCTTCTCCATAAAAGCAATGAGAACACTAGCAAAAACTCTCAAAATAAACTTATTAGAACTCTGGAAGTCAAAGGCTTGAAACATTCCAAGAAGTGTTTATTCAAGAAAAACAACTGAATATTGGTAAGAACAGTAAGCCTTGTGATGTTTTACCATGCCCTCAACCCATCCCCCTGTTGGCTGAAGAAAAATGCACAACCTCAAAGTTTTGAGTTAAGTTTTATTTGGGAATCTTACTGAGGACTCTAGCCTGGGAGGCAGTGTCTCAGAGAGCTCTGAGGAACTGCTCCAAAGAGGTAAGGGAGGAGCCAGGATATATAGGAGGTTTTCTTGCTGGAAAAAAACATGTAGTTGAACATCAAAAGATTACTGCTAGTCAGAAAAAACATATCTCAAGTTAATGATTTTAGTGTTTTTCTCTGTATGGGAAGATGCAAGAGTCTGGGTTCATTGAAATTATTCCTTAGATATACATCTTAACTATCTAGGGCCAGCATCCAAAACACAGAATGTTTCCTGATTTTCTCTATCCTGAATTCCTGTCAGGGCACACTGTCAGTGGGCGACTGCAGTAGCTAATGGCCTGATCCTTGTAGAATTGGAACAGCAGGCAGCATTCTTTCTTTCATAAATTCAACCAAGGTTTGGGAGGAATTTGACTGCCAATTTATCCCACAGCGCTAGGAAGTCTCATTCCTAGATCAGATGAGGATTTCATTGATAGGCCACTCAATGTGCTATTTTTGGATTAGGCCCCATTGATAACCTAAAATTGTCTGGATCATCTATCATACCATTCTATTATGATCCCGGAAATGGTTTCCCTTGTTGTTCCTTCCGTATCTAGAGTTGCACTATTACAATTATTCTATATACTTAAATATGTGATCAGTTGCCTCAAAACGTTTAGCCATCATTAATTTTGTCAGGGGCCTGCTTATACATTGGGTAATGCAAGAGGCGACAATCTTATAAAACAGGATATAAGTAAGTAATATAGCTAGTAACAGTAATAAAGTCATAAGTAGGGATTCACGCCATGAGCTTCATGAACTAAACCAGCTCCCTAAAAGGTCACCAAGACTAGGAATAGGATCACTTAAGGCAGAAATACGATTTTTCCTGTGGGTCATTAAATGTGTTGTATTAGAGGATTCATCTGTATGGAAATGCAGCATTCGATTTGAATCATAGTACAGGTGCCTCCTTGAGACGTTATAAGGATATCGAGAGTCATGCAGTTTTGTAATACCACTTTTCTCATCATAGCAAACTCAGAATTCAGTAGGCTAAGAGCCTGATTACTGTCATTTAAGGGCTTTTGGGTGAATTCTGTTAAGGCTTCACTGTGGACCATTACATCTCCCAATCCTACTGAAGGGACAAAAATAGCTGCTAAATGGTCATATCAGTGGAATACAGGTCTCTTGGTCCATCAGGCTCATATTAATGGTAAATTTGCTGGAGTCATATCTAAATTGGCACACAAGTGACCTTGAGCCCAAGGGAATCCTGGGGGTACCCCTTCCTTTCTATCCTGGTGGAGGTCAGAGCCAAAGATTGGTCCTGCAAAACCATTGAGTTCCATTAGGTGCTACCCAGTATATTCCTAGTCACCTGACCCAATTTGTTCCATATCAATTACTATCTTTAAGGAAAATGATATATTGGCATTTTCTTTTTTATTTTTTTCTGATAAGAGATTTATATCTAGAATTTTTTATTTTTTTAATTAAATTTTTTTTTGAATTTTATTTATTTTTTATGCAGCAGTTTCTTATTAGTTATCCATTTTATACATATTAGTGTATATATGTCAATCCCAATCTCCCATTTCATCCCACCACCACCACCCGCTCCCCACCACTTTCCCCCCTTGGTGTCTGTATGTTTGTTCTCTACATCTGTGTCTCAACTTCTGCCCTGCAAACTGGTTCATCTGTATCATTTTTCTAGTTTCCACATATATGCGTTAATATATGATATTTGTTCTTCTCTTTCTGACTTACTTCACTCTGTATGACAGTCTTTAGATCCATCCACGTCTCTACAAATGACCCAGTTTCGTTCCTTTTTATGGCTGAGTAATATTCCATTCTATATATGTACCACATCTTCTTTATCCATTCGTCTGTTGATGGGCATTTAGGTTTGATTCCATGACCTGGCTATTGTAGATAGTGCTGCAATGAACATTGGGGTGCATGTATCTTTTTGAATTATGGTTTTCTCTGGGTATATGCCCAGTAGTGGGATTGCTGAGGCATATGGTAATTCTATTTTTAGTTTTTTAAGGAACCTCCATACTGTTCTCCATAGTGGCTGTATCAATTTACATTCCCACCAACAGTGCAAGAGGGTTCCCTTTTCTCCACACCCTCTCCAGCATTTGTTGTTTGTAGATTTTCTGATGATGCCCATTCTAACTGGTGTGAGGTGATTCCTCATTGTAGTTTTGATTTGCATTTCTCTAATAATTAGTGATGTTGATCAGCTTTTCATGTGCTTCTTGGCCATCTGTATGTCTTCTTTGGAGAAATGTCTATTTAGGTCTTCTGCCCATTTTTAGATTGGGTTGTTTGTTTTTTAAAATTGAGCTGCATGAGCTGTTTATATATTATGGATATTAATCCTTTGTCTGTTGATTTGTTTGCAAATATTTTCTCCCATTCTGAGGGTTGGCTTTTTGTCTTGTTTGTAGTTTCCTTTGCTTTGCAAAAGCTTTTAAGTTTCATTAGGTCCCATTTGTTTATTTTTGTTTTTATTTCCATTACTCTAGGAGGTGGATCAAAAAAAGATCTTGATGTGATTTATGTTAAAGAGTGTTCTGCCTATGTTTTCCTCTAAGTTTTATAGTGTCCGGTCTTATATTTACGTCTCTAATCCATTTTGAGTTTATTTTTGTGTATGGTGTTAGGGAGTGTTCTAATTTCATTCTTTTACATGTAGCTGTCCAGTTTTCCCAGCACCACTTATTGAAGAGATTGTCTTTTCTCCATTGCATATCCTTGCCTCCTTTGTCATAGATTAGTTGACCATAGGTGCGTGGGTTTATCTCTGGGCTTTCTATCCTGTTCCACTGATCTATATTTCTGTTTTTGTGCCAGTACCATATTGTCTTGATTACTGTAGCTTTGTAGTATAGTCTGAAGTCAGGGAGTCTCATTGCTCCAGCTCCGTTTTTTCCCATCAAGACTGCTTTGGCTATTCAGGGTCTTTTGTGTCTCCACACAAATTTTAAGATTTTTTGTTCTAGTTCTATAAAAAATTCCATTGGTAATTTGATAGGGATTGCATTGAATCCATAGATTGCTTTGGGTAGTATAGTCATTTTCACAATATTGATTCCTCCAATCCAAGAACATGGTATATCTCTCCATCTGTTTATGTCATCTTTAATTTCTTTCATCAGTGTCATAGTTTTCTGCATACAGGTCTTTTACCTCCTTAGGTAGGTTTATTCCTAGGTATTTTATTCTTTTTGTTGCAATGGTAAATGGGAGTATTTCCTTAATTTCTCTTTCAAATTTTTCATCATTAGTGTATAGGAATGCAAGAGTTTTCTCTGCATTAATTTTGTGTCCTGAAACTTTACCAAATTCATTGATTAGCTCTAGCAATTTTCTATTGGTATCTTTAGGATTCTCTATGTATAGTATCATGTCATCTGCAAACAGTGACAGTTCTACTTCTTTTCCAATTTGTATTCCTTTTATTTCTTTTTCTTCTCTGATTGCCATGGGTAGGGCTTCCAAAACTATGTTGAGTAATAATGGCGAGAGTGGACGTGCTTGTCTTTTTCCTGATCTTAGAGGAAATGATTTCAGTTTTTCACCATTGAGAATGATATTTACTGTGGGTTTGTCATATATGGCCTTTATTATGTTGAGGTAGGTTCCCTCTATGCCCATTTTCTGGAAAGTTTTTTTTTTTAAATCATAAATGGGTGTTGAATTTTGTCAAAAGCTTTTTCTGCATCTATTGAGGTGATCGTATGGTTTTTATGCAATTTGTTAATATGATGTATCACATTGATTAATTTGAGTATACTGAACAATCCTTGCATCCCTGGGATAAATCCCACTTGATCATGGTGTGTGATCCTTTTAATGTGTTGTTGGATTCTGTTTCCTAGTATTTTTGTTGAGGATTTTTGCATCTATATTCATCAGTGATATTGGTCTGTAATTTTCTTTTTTTGCAGCATCTTTGACTGGTTTTGGTATCAGGGTGATGGTGGCCTCATAGAATGAGTTTGGGAGTGTTCCTTCCTCTGCAATTTTTTGGAAGAGTTTGAGAAGGATGAGTGTTAGCTCTTCTCTAAATGTTTGATAAAATTCACGTGTGAAACCATCTGGTCCTGGACTTTTGTTTGTTGGAAGATTTTTAATCACAGTTTCAAGTTCATTACTTGTGATTGGTCTGTTCATATTTTCTGTTTCTTCCTGGTTCAGTCTTGGAAGGTTATACCTTTCTAAGAATTTGTCCATTTCTTCCAGGTTGTCCCTTTTATTGGCATAGGGTTGCTTGTAGTAGTCTCTTAGAATGCTTTGTATTTCTGCGGTGTCTGTTGTAACTTCTCCTTTTTCATTTCTAATTTTATTGATTTGAGTCCTCTCCCTCTTTTTCTTGTTGAGTCTGGCTAATGGTTTATCAATTTTGTTTATCTTCTCAAAGAATGAGATTTTAGTTTTATTTATCTTTGCTATTGCTTTCTTTGTTTCTATTTCAGTTATTTTTGCTCTGATCTTCATGATTTCTTTCCTTCTACTAACTTTGGGTTTTGTTTGTTCTTCTTTCTCTGGTTCCCTTACGTGTAAGGTTAAATTGTTCATTTGAGATTTTTCTTGTTTCTTGAGGTAGGATTGTATTGCTATAAACTTCCCTCTTAGAACTGCTTTTACTGCATCCCATAGGTTTTGGATTGTCATGTTTTCGTTGTAATTTGTCTCTAGGTATTTTTTGATTTCCTCTTTGATTTCTTCAGTGATCTCTTGGTTATTTGGTAACGTATTGTTTAGCCTCCATGTGTTTGTGTTTTTTATGTTTTTTCCCCTGTAATTGATTTCTAATCTCATAGCACTGTGGTCAGAAAAAATGCTTGATATGATTTCAATTTTCTTAAATTTACTGAGGCTTGATTTGTGACCCAAGATGTGGTCTATCCTGGAGAATGTTCTGTGTGCACTTGAGAAGAAAGTGTAATCTGCTGTTTTGGGATGTAATGTCTTATAAATATCAATTAAATCTATCTGGTCTAGCGTGTCATTTAGAGCTTGTGTTTCCTTATTTATTTTCTGTCTGAATGATTTGTCCATTGTTGTAAGTGAGGTGTTAAAGTCCCCCACTATTATTGTGTTACTGTCAATTTCCTCTTTTATAGCTGTTAGCAGTTGCCTTATGTATTGAGGTGCTCCTATGTTGGGTGCATATATATTTGTAATCGTTATATCTTCTTCTTGGGTTGATCCCTTCATCATTATGTAGTGTCCTTCCTTGTCTCTTGTAACATTCTTTATTTTAAAGTCTATTTTATCTGATATGAGGATTGCTAATCCAGCTTTCTTTTGGTTTCCATTTGCATGGAATATCTTTTTCCATCCCCTTACTTTCAGTCTGTATTTGTCCCTAGGTTTGAAGTGGGTCTCTTGTAGACAGCATATATGTGGGTCTTTTGTATCCATTCAGAGAACCTGTGTCTTTTGGTTGGAGCATTTAATCCATTCATGTGTAAGGTAATTATTGATATGTATATTCCTATTATCATTTTCTTAGTTTTTATGGATTTGTATTTGTAGGTCCTTTTCTTCTCTTGTGTTTCCCACTTAGAGAAATTCCTTTAGCATTTGTGGTAGAGCTGGTTTGGTGGTCCTGAATTCTCTTAGCTTTTGCTTGTCTGTAAAGCTTTTGATTTCTCCGTCGAATCTGAGTGAGATCCTTGCTGGGTAGCATAATCTTGGTTGTAGGTTCTTCCCTTTCATCACTCTAAGTATATCGTGCCACTGCCTTCTGGCTTGTAGAGTTTCTGCTGAGAAATCAGCTCTTAACCTTATGGGAGTTTCCTTGTATGTTATTTGTCATTTTTCCCTTGTTGCTTTCAATAATTTTTCTTTATTTTTAATTTTTGTCAATTTGATTACTATGTGTCTCGGTGAGTTTCTCCTTGGGTTTATCCTGCCTGGGCTCTCTGAACTTCCTGGACTTGGGTGGCTCTTTCCTTTCCCATGTTAGGGAAGTTTTTGGCTATAATCTCTTCAAATATTTTCTCAGGTCCTTTCTCTCTCCTTCCTCCTTCTGGGACCCCTGTAATGCGAATGTTGTTGCGTTTAATGTTGTCCCAGAGGTCTCTTAGTCTGTCTTCATTTCTTTTCATTCTTTTTTCTTTATTCTGTTCCATGGCAGTGAATTCCACCATTCTGTCTTCCAGGTCACTTATCCGTTCTTCTGCCTCAGTTATTCTGCTATTGATTCCTTCTAGTGTATTTTTCATTTCAGTTATTGTATTGTTCATCTCTGTTTGTTTGTTCTTTAATTCTTCTAGGTCTTTGTTAAACATTTCTTGCATCTTCTCGATCTTTGCCTCCATTCTTTTTCCAAGGTCCTGGATCATCTTCGCTATCTTTATTCTGAATTCTTTTTCTGGAAGGTTTCCTATCTCCACTTCATTTAGTTGTTTTTCCAGGGTTTTATCTTGTTCCTTCATCTGGTACATAGCCCTCTGCCTTTTCATCTTGTCTATCTTTCTGTGAATGTGGTTTTTGTTCCACAGGCTGCAGGCTTGTAGTTCTTCTTGCTTCTGCTGTTTGCTCTCTGGTGGATGAGGCAAGTTTCCTGATGGGAGGGGCTGGTGGTGGGTAGAGCTGGGAAACGCTCAGTAAAACTTTAATCTGCTTGTCTGCTGATGGGTGGAGCTGGGTTCCCTCTCTGTTGGTTGTTTGGCCTGAGGTGACCCAACACTGGAGCCTACCCGGCTCTTTGGTGGGGCTAATGGTGAACTCTGGGCGGGCTCACGCCAAGGAGTACTTCCCAGAACTTCTGCTGCCAGTTTCCTTGTCCCTTGGTGAGCCATAGCCACCTCCTGCCTCTTCAGGAGACCCTCCAACACTAGCAGGCAGGTCTGGTTCAGTCTCTTATGGGGTCTCTGCCCCTTCCTCTGGGTCCTGATGTGCACACTACTTTGTGTGTGCCCTCCAAGAGTGGAGTCTCTGTTTCCCCCAGTCCTGTCAAAATCCTGCAATCAAATTCTGATTCTCTAGGAATTCCTCCTCCCATTTTGGACGCCCAGGTTGGGAAGCCTGACGTGGAGCTCAGAACCTTCACTCCAGTGGGTTGACTTCTGTGGTATAAGTGTTCTCCAGTTTGTGAGTCACCCACCCAGCAGTTATGAGAATTGATTTTATTGTGATTGCGCCCCTCCTACCATCTCATTGTGGCTTCTCCTTTGTCTTTGGATGTGGGGTATCTTTTTTGGTGAGTTCCAGTGTCTTCCTGTCGATGATTGTTCAGCAGTTAGTTGTGATTCTGGTGCTCTCGCAAGAGGGAGTGAACATACGTCATTCTACTCTGCCTTCTTCAGCCAATCTGACATATTGGCATTTTCATAAGGCACCCAGCCTATTTTTCTAGTCTTTATTAGGTTGATTATCTTTAGTATGATTAAATTGTTCCCAACACAGGAGGCCCTTAAACTTAAATGACCACAATCTGGTGTTAGCCATATAAATCCATTCCATAACTGAGGGATGGTCCCTACTAATAATTGATAAGTTATATTTTTTAACTGAAATTTAGCTCACTGTTCTGATTGAGCTTGAGCAACTTTAAAGGAAAATTATTTATGGCCAGGGTCATAGCAAGTATGATTGACTGGCCAAGTGAGGGGCCCCATCTAGTAATGGCAACAGTGGCCCAGACATAACTATAACTTCTTTCTTCTAAAATAAATTTTCTAAGGGCCATCCAATCAGAACCTTGGAGAGGAGAATCCCACCAAAGTAAACCAGAAGTATTGGACATAGTTAATTGACAAGAAACCCATCAATTGGATTGATTTCTAAAATTTGCGTAGGACTGTGCCCATGACAGAACAACCTTTGATTTATGCTCAGAAGTCCAAGAAATTAAGGAAACATTATAAATAATCAAACAAGTCACGTCTGGCATTTGGGGATAGCTGTCAACTTCTTATGCCCTCATTTTGTCCTGGCATAGGTGTCTTTCTTTTCTTTTAGAACATCATTTTAATAGGAGTTTTAGGTCAGCAGTTCTCACTATAGACCAGTTTGGTGCAGGGGCCCTTTTTAAGTGGGAAATATGAATCCAAGTGTCACTTCCCTTCAGATTTGCTGTGCAGGAGCTAGTTAAAAGAACCTGATAAGGCCTTCCATCTAGATTAGAGAGAGTCTTTCAGTGGTGCCTTTTCCAGCATACACCGTCTCCTGGTTGTAGGTCATGGGGCATCTGATCTTCATTTAAAGATAGATTATTGTGATAAGCTTCAGAAGCCAGCTTAGGATGTCCTGTTAATAATTCAGTTAGACCCTTGCAATAATATAGCATATCTCCTTTCAGTAATACAGGTTCATATAATCCTTCATCCAGTCTCATTGCTCTCCACATGATAATCTCAAAAGGAGACAAATGGTATGTGCCAAAAGAAGTGGATCTGAAGTTGAGGAGGACCAATGGAAGGGCCTTAGGCCAGGGTAAGGAATAAGCATCCGTAATCTTAACCAACTGTGTTTCAACTGTGCCATTTGTTCTTTCTACTAACACAGAAGGTTGGCTGTGATAAGCATAACGGAAATGCTGCATAATCAAGCAAATCTTACAAATTTCTTTAACCATTTGTCCAGTAAAGTGAGTTCTCCTATAGCTGTGTAGTTCTGAGGGGATTCCCCAAGTAGGAATCACTCTTTCTAAATTCAATTTCCCTGCAGATTATGCTGTTGCCCTTCTGCATGGGAATGCCTCAACCCGGTGTGAAAATATACAAATCATAACAAGAACATACTGATAACCTCGAGAAGGAGGCATTTGTATAAAACCAATATGCCAAATTTCAAAGGGACTTGCAGGTCATGGAAAATTTCCTTGAGAACTGTGTAATGACTTCCTAGCGTTACATTTTGGACAAATGGTACATCTTTTTTTTTTGAATTTTATTTTATTTATTTTTTATACAGCAGGTTCTTCGTAGTTATCTATTTTATACTTATTAGTGTATACATGTCAATCCCAATCCCCCAATTCATCCCACCACCACCACCACCACCCCACCCCAGCCCACTTTCCCCGCTTGGTGTCCATATGTTTGTTCTCTATATCTGTGTCTCTGTTTCTGCCATGCAAACCGGTTCATCTGTACCATTTTTCTAGGTTCCACATATATGCGTTAATATATGATAACAAATGGTATATCTTTTTTTAAAATAAATTTATTTATTTTATTTTTGGCTGCGTTGGGTCTTCGTTGCTGCACGCAGTCTTTCTCTAGTTGCAGTGAGCAGGGGCTACTCTTCGTTGCAGTGTGCGGGCTTCTCATTGAGGTGGCTTCTCTCGTTGTGGAGCACAGGCTCTAGGTGCACAAGCTTCAGTAGTTGTGGCTCACGGGCTCTAGAGCACAGGCTCAGTAGTTATAGCGCACGGGTTAGTTGCTCCACGGCATGTGGGATCTTCCCGTACCAGGGCTCAAACCCGTGTCCCCTGCATTGGCTGGCGGATTCTTAACCACTGCACCACCAGGGAAGCCCACAAATGGTACATCTTGAATAGACCTTTCAAACTGTTGTAAAAGAAGGCTTCCAAAAATATTGTTTACCCCATAATATCATCTTATCTGGGTTCCAATGAGTTACCTTCAGCGAGTTGAGCTCCAAACAGAAGGATAGGCCTCCCATTTGGGCTGGGGTTGAATCTTCCTCCTTTTTGTGTCCAGGTGTCTTTCTGGCACCATTCCCTGAAATTTTAACAATATGTCAGTAAGTTCCGGGAGGCTGAAAATGACAACAAATAACAACCATTAGTTGGTTGTTTTTGTTTTGTAAAGCCACTGTCTTGGTAGCATGATCAGCTAGAGTTTCCTTTTGCATCTGCAGTGTCAGCCTCTGAATGATCCGATACCCTAATGACAGCAAGTGTGCTCAGAAGCAGATTTGCATCTAATAATTCTGCTACTTGTTTCCCAATTTTAATAGGCTGCCCTGAGGATGTTAAAAATCCCCTTTGTTTCAAAAACATGGCCAAATCATGTGCCACCCCAAAAGCATAGCAGCTATCTGTGTAAATATTACCAGGTTTTCCTTTTGCCAACTGGCAGGCTCTTGTTAGTGCTATTAATTTAGACTGTTGAGCAGCAAAGACATTATGCAAGTGTTTTCAAGGATATACACTGGAGAAACAGTGGCAAGGTCAGCCTGGTACTTTCCATGAGGTCCTCACAGATATGACCCATCGGTAAATAATATAAAATCAGGATTATCCATAGGGCTTTCTTGAAGCTCAGTCCTAGGAGATAAAAGATTGTCAGTTAAAACAAAACAATCATGCTTTTCATTATTGATGTCTGATTCTTCTGGGAGCAAAGTGGCTGGATTAAGTTTGTTATACCTGTGAAAAAGTTACGTTCAGTGAGAGCAAAACAATTTCATGAGAAGTTAATCAGCTTGCTGAATAATGTTGTGTGTGCTGAGCGTTTAATAAAGTTTCCATGGAGTGGGGAACAAAGATGGTGAGAAGGATGACTGATGACTATCTCTTCTGCGGTCTGACATAGCACAGATGTTGCTGTGATAGCCTGGAGACAAGAGGAAAGGCCCTTAGCTACCTAATCTAGCTGTTGGCTGTAATATCCTACTGGCTGCTGGGTTAATACTCCTGGTGTGACACTTTTGTTTTCATGTATAAAAAGAAAAAAAGGTAGGGAATTCCCAGGTGGTTCAGTGGTTAGGACTCGACACTTCAGTGCCAGGGCCCAGGTTCAATCCCTGGTCAGGGAACTAAGATCCCACAAGCCATGTGGCCAAAAAAAAAAAAGAAAAAAGAAAAGAGGTGAATCATAATTTGGATGCTCCAGGGCTGGGGCCTTTGCCAGGAGGTTTTAAAGGGTTGCCATGGCTTCAGAATGTTCTGTTTCCCAGCAGAGAGGTTCAGGTTGGTCTTTTTTTTATATATAAATTTATTTATTTATTTTTGGCTATGTTGGGTCTTCATTGCTGTGTGTGGGCTTTCTCTAGTTGCAGCGAGCGGGGACTACTCTTCATTGCGGTGTGCAGGCTTCTCACTGCGGTGGCTTTTTTTTTGTTTTTAATTTTTTATTTTTGGCTGTGTTGGGTCTTCATTGCTGTGCACGGGCTTTCTCCAGCTGTGGCGAGCGGGGACCACTCCTCGCCACGGTGCGTGGGCCTCTCACTGTGGTGGCCTCCCCTGCTGCAGAGCACGGGCTCTAGGTGCACAGGCTTCAGTAGCTGTGGCACGCGGGCTCCAGAGCGCAGGCTTAGTAGTTGTGGTGCACAGCCTTAGTTGCTCCGCGGCATGTGGGATCCTCCCGGACCAAGTCTCGAACCTGTGTGCCCTGTGTTGGCAGACGGACTCCCAACCACTGCGCCACCAGGGAAGCCCCGGTGGCTTTTTTTATTGCGGAGCACGGGCTCTAGGTGCAGGGGCTTCAGTAGCTGTGGCTCATGGGCTCTTAAGAGCGCAGGCTCAGCAGTTGTGGCGCATGGGCTTAGTTGCTCCATGGCATGTGGGATCTTCCTGGACCAGGGCTCGAACCTGTGTTCCCAGCATTGGCAGGCATATTCTTAACCACTGTGCCACCAGGGAAGTCCCCAGGTTGGTCTTGTTTAAGCAAACTATATGATGGTTGAACCACTAAGGAAAAATTTGGAATCCAGTTTCTGTAGTAGCCTGCAAGGCCTAGAAAGCCCCTTAATTGCCTTTTTGTCTTAGGGGTGGGAAACACCAAAATGCCTTTCATTCTATCTAGATCACTTAAAAGTCCTTCTTTAGAGATCATGTGTCCTGAATATTTCACATTAGCTTTACAAAATTGTAACTTTTTTCTTGGACACTTTATGTCCCTTTGTAGCTAGCTTCTGAAGCAAGCACAGGGTGTCTTGCTGACTATTTATCAAAGAATTTTTGAACACAACAACAAATCATCTACATATTGTATCAACAATCACTTATGTGGAAAAACTAGATATTCTAAGTCTGCTTTTAATATCTGGGAAAAGTAAGTGTGGCTTTCAGTATAGCCCTATGGCATCACAATCCATGTATATCGCTGCTCATTCCAAGTGAAGGCGAAGAGATATGGGTCATCAGAGTGTGCAGGGATACTAGAATGCACTGCAGAGGTCTATCCCAGAAAAGAACTCATTATTTTCAGGAATATAGAACAGTAAGGTGTGGAGATTTGGCACTACAGAATGGTGAGGGTTAATAATAGCATTGATAGAGCTCAAATCCTGTACAGATCTTCAACCTTTGCTATTCAGTGTTTTAACAGTCAAAATGGGAGTGTTACAAAGGCTGGTGCAAGGCACAATAAGACTTTTATTAATGTAAGCTGATATCAAAGATTTTATTCCTTCTCTGGCTTCCTGCCTCAATGGATATTGACAAACATTGGGCAGGGGGTTGTTCTGGTCTATGGTAATTTTAGTGGGTTATGTGGAATGTATTTTTCTAATGTCAGTAGGATTAATTGCCCGTAATCCTTGAGGTACTAAGCCCAGCAATTTTTCTTGTTCTGCATCACCCTCATCATGGGTCACAAATATTATATGATGAAGGAAATCTGATTAATCCTTCAGTTCTAAAAACATTCTCCCTTTAGGAGTAAAATAAATATGGGCTTCATGAGTTTCTGATAAACTCTCTACCGATCAGATGAATAGGGGCACTTTCTAGTAGGAAAAAGGAGTGTCTTCCTTTAATTTCTCCTAAGTGTCAATAAAATTCTAAAGGTAATGATTTAAGAGCCTTAATAGGTATGTTAGAGACCCCTACCGTGTGCATTGAAGTATTACTCCGAGGGAGGGAGGCTTTGATTTTGGTAGGGTTTAAAACTGAAAAGGTGGCCCCTGTATCCATGAGGGCTTTGTTCCTCGTATTTTCAAGGTAGTATTTTTACTATCCCAGGGTGTTAGAGAAAAGAAAAGGAAAGAATCCCACTGTTCCCCTGGAGCAGCCCTATTCTTGCTTAGCTTGGAATTCTGGTTTGAAATCCTGTTTTCCCCTGAAATCTTTCTGCATTTTTCTGCAGCTCCTTCTCTCATGACCAGATTTTCTACAGTAAAAGCAAATTCTATATTCCTTTGTCAGTCATGGATTGAACAGGGGTTTGTTAAACAGCGACTGACCTTGATTACTTAATTGGGACAATTGAAAGTTTATAGTCTTCATAGATGTATTTCTCTTCTTTTTAATGGTTTTGGAACATTGTTTGGCCACTGTGATAAGGGTGTTTGTATGTAATGCAGACCAACTTAAACCGTGCCTTTTAATTAGGCACGATTAGCCAATTTCTCATCTATGCCTTCTGAAACAGCAGAGTTAAGCAAAGGATCATTTTCGTGGTGAGAGAATGATTCAGGTGTCATGCCAGAATATTGTTTAAAAGTTTTCTTGAGCCCCTCATAATAATCCAGAATTTATTCATCTGGTCTTTGTTTATACTGCTGAATCTTTGTCCAGTCTACAGTTTTTGGGAAGAGCTCTGGGATAAATCCAAGCCATTTATGACCTAATTTCTTGCATTCAACTCAAGCCTATGGGCTATGCAAATCAGAATCTGTTAAGGGGTGTTTCCTTTCCGCTTTCTCCATCCATTCCTTTGCCTTACTTTCAGAAACTAAGAGCTGTATTCATTGATACAGTCTGAAAACCTGGACTCATAGGTTCAGGTGGTTAACTCAGATTCCTTAGCAAATCCCAATGGGTCTTGACTAGGACCAGGAAATTCCTTAACTAAAGCTCTAAGTTCTGCTCATGTCAAGGCTGTGTACCTAGACACCAAGGCTGGTTCACCTCTTCCTGTAATAGGTATCTCTTTAAAGGGGGCTATAATTACTTCTTTTTTTAAATTTTTATTTTATTGAAATATAGTTGATTTACTATAATTACTTCTGATTTTATGTCCTCCTTTACTGGGGGAGAGGAAGCAGCAGGTTGCAGAGGTGACAGAAGAGAGAAAGAAATAGCATCTGGGTCAGGCAGTCCAGATAAAAGAGGATATGAGGGAGTAGCAAAGGGAGAGGCAGGGTTAACACTAGTGATTTTATAAAATTCCAATATCATTTCAAGCCATTTTGTTGTTGTTGGTTTTCTGCAAAGAAGTTACTTTATCATTTCCTCTTTTAGAAGCCTCTAAATACCAATCAAAGTAAGCATTCCATTCAGCCTATTTAATCTTATGGCCATCTTTCTCTAGCTTCGCACACACACAAAAATTAATTTTAGAATGTCAGAGGAACCTCAATTTGGCCATTTTAGGTTGAGATCTCCTTTAGTATAGTTTCCTCAATTAACTAAGTATTTGCAAGTATAAATTCTATACGTATTGTTCATGAGCCTGGCTAGGGTGTTAGTTAGAGGTTGGCAATCTGTTTCTCCTTTTTCTTTGGTTCTGAAAGCTTTTTTTCCCATTCCAGGGCTGGTGTGCCAAGATAAAAGTGCTAGTGATTGTGTGATGGGCCAACATGCTGTTTGTGAGCTTAACTCCTCTAGGTGTCGCCCTAGAGTCATTTCAGCTCTTTTACGTGTCTCGGTTTCTCCCTCCAGCAGTCTAAAACTGACCTGGGTGCTCAGAACACTGAGTGGCCAGCTCTCATATGTAGTCCTGGGACAAGAAGTTTTTAAATTACATGAGTGAGTTTGCCTATGGGACTGCTACATGGTATGAGGACTTGCTTCCACCACTACTGAAAGTTTCTCAGTTGCCTAAGAAAGCCACTGCTGCCCAGAAGGAGATGTTTTCTTCTTCAGAGCTGGAAGCTCTTATGTGATATCTTGACTTTTATTCCAACAAACTCAAAGTAGCCAATTCAAGGAAAAGCAATAGGCCAGTCTCCTAGCTAATCACCCAGTCCAAACCCACCCAGTGTCTTTCAACTGAGTAAAATCATCCCAGTGTATTTTTTTTTTTTTGGCCGTGCTGTGTGGCCTTCAGGATCTTAGTTCCCCCCAACAGGGATCGAACCTGTGCCCCCTGCAGTGGAAGCTCGGAGTCCTAACCACTGGATCGCTAGGGCATTCCCTTTTTCTTTCTTTCTTTTTTTTTTTGCTTGGTTTTGTTTTGTTTTTCTTTTTTTGCCAGTGTCTTTCAATTGGGGTAACCCCCGTGTCTTTCAACTGAGCAAACTCTTCTGTGTTTCAAATGGGGTAACCCAGGTACCTCTTCCTGAAGCTAAGTTCAAGGAAAACCTATTCCTCACAGCAAGGAGTCTGTCCACCACAGAATAAAACTTAGGATCAGCAGCTAATAACGGGAGATCCAGCACCCAGGAGAGACTCACCTAAATTCTCCTGGACTCACCTAGGAGACAGGTGGGCACAGGGGACCTCTGCTGGTACCAAAGTTCCAGATCCTCATAGAGTTCGGGCAAAGGAGAGAAGTCTACTCTGGGTCCCTTCGCCATTGCCCAAACTATCTACTGAATAAAAACACACAACTTAAAAGTTGTAAGTTAAGTTTTATTCAGGGACCTTATTGAGGACTATAGCCCAGGAGGCAGTCTCTCAGATTGCTCTGAGGAACTGTTCCAAAGAGGGTCCAGGATATATATAGGGGTATTTTGCTGGACAAAAAAAAAAAAGCAAAACAAAACATGTAGTTGAAATTCAAAAGATGACTATGAATTAGGAAGAACAAATGTCTCAAGTTAATGCTTTTAGTGATTTTCCATGTATGGGAAGATGCAAGAATCTGGGTTCACTGAAATTATTCCATATATATATATGCATGTTAAGTATCTAGGGCCGTTTCCAAAGCACAGAATGCTTCCTATTTTTCTCCATCCTGAATTCCTCTCATGGCACAATGAGGTGTAGGTGACTTGGTGCGTGACTGCAGTGGCTAATTGGCTTGATCCTTGTAGAACAGGAATGGCAGGCAACATTCTTTGTTTACACCTCTCTCCCCAGCACCATGGGAGCCTGAAATTCAACAGCTTCACAACTACAGTAGTTGAGAAAAACAGTAGTTTAGCAGCCACTGTAGGGGACAAAATGGATTTGGAGCTCTCTAAAAGCCCTATCCCTAGAGGGTTGTCACTAGTTGACTTGTCTGATAGCTCACGGAAAAGCTCTGTTATCAGGACTTGTCTTCATTTGACCTATTTCAGAGTACACTCTGTGAAAACAGCTTGACATACACAGCATTTGTCAAAAAGAAAAACAAAATCAGTGGCACAACAAAAGAAAAAAATAGATAAATTGGATTTAAACAAAATTAAACTTTTTTTTTTTTTTTTTTTTGCGGTACGCGGGCCTCTCCCGTTGCGGAGCACAGGCTCCGGACGCGCAGGCTCAGCGGCCATGGCTCACGGGCCCAGCCGCTCCGCGGCATGTGGGATCCTCCCGGACTGGGGCACGAACCCACGTCCCCTGCATCGGCAGGCGGACTCCCAACCACTGCGCCACCAGGGAAGCCCCAAAATTAAACTTTTATGCTTCTTATGATAGCACCAATAAAATGAAAAGACAACACGTGCAAAGGGAGAAAATATGGGCAAATTTTATTTCTGATAAGGGGTTTGTGTCTAGAATATGTACAGAACTCATACAATTCAATAATGAAAATAAAAATAACCCAGTCGAAAATGGAAAAAGGATTTGTACTGATATGTCTCCAAAGAAGATATACGAATGGCCAACAAACACATGAAAAGATGCTCAACATCAATAGCCATTAGGGAAAAACTAATCAAAATCACAATGAGATACTACTTCACACCTGCTGGATTGCTATAATCAAAACCAAAGCAAAACAAAACAAAGTGGCCCGCTCATGCCCCACAGGTCTGGTGCCTCAGCGCCTTCTTGCTGGGACTTCCTCGCTGCAGGGGAGAGGCAGTGGTGCTCTAGCCAGCCTGGGAGGAACGGGCCCCACTAAAATGTCAGTGGCTGGAAAGAAGAAAAGACTCCTCCCTCCCTCCCTCCCTCCCTCCCTGTTTATAAATCTGTGATTTTCCCCATGAGGACCTTAAATAGCACCTCCAGGAGAGCAGATCTAACCATGTACCTCCTCAGCAAAGTCGCACCCCGGTCAGGAAATGCCTGGAGGCAGCACAGCGATTTGCAGTTTCTAGTTTCCGCAATGAAAGACCAGGGGTCCCTAATCCCGGGCGTGGACCTACACTGCTCTGCGGCCTGTTAGGAACCAGGCCACACAGCAGAAGGCGGGCGGCAGGCGAAGGAGGGAAGGTTCCTCTGCTGCTCTTCCTCGCTCCCCATTGCTCGCATTACTGACTAAACCATCCCCGCCCCGCCCACGTCCGTGGAAAAACTGTCTTCCACAAAACCGGTCCCTAGTGCCAAAAAGGTTGGGGACCGCTGGTGTAGGTGTCCAGAGTGCGCCCCTGAAGGGCAGAAAGAGAAGAGAGTGAAGGCCTAGAAAGATGAGACTATTGGAGCACACACGAGTTCAGTAACTTAACCAGTTCATGAAAGGAGAAGGTGGCAGTGGAGAGAAGGGTTGAACTCAGACAGAGTCCAGAACTATAATTATCATCACAGTGACAAATACTGGTGGCGGAGCCAACAACCAGAAGACACAATAGCAATCTTTGATGGATGCCTTGCCTTCAGCTGGAGTACTGTGTTTAGATGAAGATGACTGGCAGGTGAATTTGCAGTCCTAGCTCAAAAAAGTGTGTAGGCCTGAGGTAAGTCCTAGGCAACCTGGAAGTTTCTTATATGCCTGAGGAGTAGTCTTTGAATATACAACAGATTCTTACATAAAAGTGAAGGAGAGGACTTCCGGGAAGATGGCGGAAGAGTAAGACGCAGAGATCACGTTCCTCCCCACAGATACACCAGAAATACATCTACGCGTGGAACAACTCCTACAGAGCATCTACTGAACGCTGGCAGAAGACCTCAGACCTCCCAAAAGGCAAGAAACCCCCCACGTACCTGGGTAGGGCAAAAGAAAAAACTAAACAGAGACAAAAGGATAGGGACGGGTCCTGCACCAGCGGGAGAGAGCTGTGAAGGAGGAAAAGTGTCCACACACTAGGAAGCCCCTTCGCGGGTGGAGACTTCGGGAGGCGGAGTGGGGGAGCTTGGGAGCCGCGGAGGAGAGCACAGCAACAGGGGTGCGGAGGGCAAAGCGGGCAGATTCCAGCGCAGAGGATCGGGCCGACCGGAACTTGCCAGCCGAGAGGCTTGTCTGCTCGCCCGCCGGGGCGGGCGGGACTGGGAGCTGAGGCTGCGGCTTTTGTCGGAGCGCCGGGAGAGGACTGAGGTTGGCGGCGTGAACACAGCCTGCGGGGCGTTGGTGCACCGCGGCTGGCCGGGAGAGAGTCCGGGGAGAAGTCTGGAACTGCCGAAGAGGCAAGAGACTTTTACGTCCCTCTTTGTTTCCTGGTGCACGAGGAGAGGGGATTAAGAACGCTGCTTGAGAGAGCTCCAGGGACAGGCGCGAGCCGCGGCTAGGGGTGCGGAGCCCAGAGACGGACGTGGCTAGGGCCGCCCAGAGCGGCTAGGGCCGCTGCTGCCGCCGCCGGGAGGCCTGTGTGCGAACACAGGTCACTGGCCACGCGCCCTTCCGGGGAGCCTGTGCAGCCCGCCACTGCCGGGGTCCCGGGATCCAGGGACAACTCCCCCGGGAGAACGCACAGGCGCGCCTCAGGCTGCAACGTCTCGCCAGCCTCTGCCGCCGCAGGCCCGCCCCACACTCCGTGCCCCTCCCTACCCCCGGGCCTGAGTGAGCCAGAGCCTCCGAATCAGCGGCTCCTTTAACCCCGTCCTGTCTGAGCAAAGAACAGACGCCCTCCGGCGACCTACACGCACAGGCGGGGCTAAATCCAAAGCTGAGCCCCTGGGAGCTGTGAGAACAAAGAAGAGAAAGGGAAATCTCTCCCAGCAGCCTCAGAAGCAGCGGATTAAAGCTCCACAATCAACTTGATATACCCTGCATCTGTGGAATACCTGAATAGACAACCAATCATCCCAAATTAAGGAGCCCTGTGGATGAAAGGCTCTTGGGGCTGCAGCCAGGAGTCAGTGCTGTGCCTCTGAGGTGGGAGAGCCAACTTCAGGACACTGATCCACAAGAGACCTCCCAGCTGCACATAATATCAAACAGCAAAAATTTCCGAGAGATCTCCATCTCAACGCCAGCACCCAGCTTCACTCAACGACCAGCAAGCTACAGTGCTGGACATCCTATGCCAAATAACTAGCAAGACAGGAACACAACCCCACCCATTAGCAGAGAGGCGGCGCAAAATCATAATAAGTCTACAGACACCCCAAAACACACCACCAGACGTGGACCTGCACACCAGAAAGACAAGATCTAGCCTCATCCACCAGAACACAGGCACTAGTACCCTCCACCAGGAAGCCTACACAACCCACTGAACCAACCTAAGCCACTGGGGACAGACACAAAAAACAACAGGAACTACGAACCTTCAGCCTGCAAAAAAGGAGACCCCAAACACAGTAAGATAAGCAAAATGAAAAGACAGAAAAACACACCGCAGATGAAGGAGCAAGATAAAAACCCATCAGACCTAACAAATGAAGAGGAAATAGGCAGTCTACCTGAAAAAGAATTCAGAATAATGATAGTAAGGTTGATCCGAAATCTTGGAGATAGAATGGACAATAGAATGGACAAAATGCAAGAATCAGTTAACAAGGACCTAGAAGAACTAAAGATGAAACAAGCAACGATGAACAACACAATAAATGAAATTAAAAGTACTCTAGATGGGATCAATAGCAGAATAACTGAGGCAGAAGAACGGATAAGTGACCTGGAAGATAAAATAGTGGAAATAACTACTGCAGAGCAGAATAAAGAAAAAAGAATGAAAAGAACTGAGGACAGTCTCAGAGACCTCTGGGACAACATTAAACGTACCAACATTCGAATTATAGGGGTTCCAGAAGAAGAAGAGAAAAAGAAAGGGACTGAGAAAATATTTGAAGAGATTATAGTTGAAAACTTCCCTAATATGGGAAAGGAAATAGTTAATCAAGTCCAGGAAGCACAGAGAGTCCCATACAGGATAAATCCAAGGAGAAATACGCCAAGACACATATTAATCAAACTGTCAAAAATTAAATGCAAAGAAAACATATTAAAAGCAGCAAGGGAAAAACAACAAATAACACACAAGGGAATCCCCATAAGGTTAACAGCTGATCTTTCAGCAGAAACTCTGCAAGCCAGAAGGGAGTGGCAGGACATATTGAAAGTGTTGAAGGAGAAAAACCTGCAACCAAGATTACTCTACCCAGCAAGGATCTCATTCAGATTTGATGGATAAATTAAAACCTTTAGAGACAAGCAAAAGCTGAGAGAGTTCAGCACCACCAAACCAGCTCTACAACAACTGCTAAAGGAACTTCTCTAGGCAAGAAACACAAAAGAAGGAAAAGACCTACAATAACAAACCCAAAACAATTAAGAAAATGGGAATGGGAACACACATATCGATAATTACCTTAAATGTAAATGGACTAAATGCTCCCACCAAAAGACACAGATTGGCTGAATGGATACAAAAACAAGACCCATATATTTGCTGTCTACAAGAGACCCACTTCAGACCTAGAGACACATACAGACTGAAAGTAAGGGGATGGAAAAAGGTATTTCATGCAAATGGAAACCAAAAGAAAGCTGGAGTAGCAATTCTCATATCAGACAAAATAGACTTTAAAACAAAGACTATTAGAAGAGACAAAGAAGGACACTACATAATGATCAAGGGAGCGATCCAAGAGGAAGATATAACAATTGTAAATATTTATGCACCCAACATAGGTGCACCTCAATACATAAGGCAAATACTGACAACCATAAAAGGGGAAATCGACAGTAACACATTCATAGTAGGGGACTTTAACACCCCACTTTCACCAATGGACAGATCATCCAAAATGAAAATAAATAAGGAAACACAAGCTTTAAATGATACATTAAATGAGATGGAGTTAATTGATATTTATAGGACATTCCATCCAAAAACAACAGAATACACATTTTTCTCAAGTGCTCATGGAACATTCTCCAGGATAGATCATATCTTGGGTCACAAATCAAGCCTTGGTAAATTTAAGAAAATTGAAATTGTATCAAGTATCTTTTCCGACCACAACGCTATGAGACTCGATATCAATCACAGGAGAAGATCTGTAAAAAATACAAACACATGGAGGCTAAACAATACACTACTTAATAACGAAGTGATCACTGAAGAAATCAAAGGGGAAATCAAAAAATACCTAGAAACAAATGACAATGGAGACACGACGACTCAAAATCTATGGGATGCAGCAAAAGCAGTTCTAAGAGGGAAGTTTATAGCAATACAATCTTACCTTAAGAAACAGGAAACATCTCGAATAAACAACCTAACCTTGCACCTAAAGCAATTAGAGAAAGAAGAACAAAAAAACCCCAAAGTTAGCAGGAGGAAAGAAATCATAAAAATCAGATCAGAAATAAATGAAAAAGAAATGAAGGAAACGATAGCAAAGATCAATAAAACTAAAAGCTGGTTTTTTGAAAGGATAAACAAAATTGATAAACCATTAGCCAAACTCATCAAGAAAAAAAGGGAGAAGACTCAAATCAATAGAATTAGAAATGAAAAAGGAGAAGTAACGACTGACACTGCAGAAATACAAAAGATCATGAGAGATTACTACAAGCAACTCTATGCCAATAAAATGGACAACCTGGAAGAAATGGACAAATTCTTAGAAAGGCACAACCTGCCAAGACTGAATCAGGAAGAAATAGAAAATATGAACAGACCAATCACAAGCACTGAAATTGAAACTGTGATTAAAAATCTTCCAACAAGCAAAAGCCCAGGACCAGATGGCTTCACAGGCGAATTCTATCAAACATTTAGAGAAGAGCTATCACCTATCCTTCTCAGACTCTTCCAAAATATAGCAGAGGGAGGAACACTCCCCAACTCATTCTACGAGGCCACCATCACCCTGATACCAAAACCAGACAAGGATGTCACAAAGAAAGAAAACTACAGGCCAATATCACTGATGAACATAGATGCAAAGATCCTCAACAAAATACTAGCAAACAGAATCCAACAGCACATTAAACGGATCATACACCATGATCAAGTGGGGTTTATTCCAGGAATGCAAGGATTCTTCAATATACGCAAATCAATCAACGTGATACACCATATTAACAAATTGAAGGAGAAAAACCATATGATCATCTCAATAGATGCAGAGAAAGCTTTTGACAAAATTCAACACCCATTTATGATAAAAACCATGCAGAAAGTAGGCATAGAGGGAACTTTCCTCAACATAATAAAGGCCATATATGACAAACCCACAGCCAACATCGTCCTCAATGGTGAAAAACTGAAAGCATTTCCACTAAGATCAGGAACAAGACAAGGTTGCCCACTCTCACCACTCTTATTCAACATAGTTTTGGAAGTTTTAGCCACAGCAATCAGAGAAGAAAAGGAAATAAAAGGAATCCAAATCGGAAAAGAAGAAGTAAAGCTGTCACTGTTTGCAGATGACATGATACTATACATACAGAACCCTAAAGATGCTACCAGAAAACTACTAGAGCTAATCAATGAATTTGGTAAAGTAGCAGGATACAAAATTAATGCACAGAAATCTCTGGCATTCCTATACACTAAGGATGAAAAATCTGAAAGTGAAATCAAGAAAACACTCCCATTTACCATTGCAACAAAAAGAATAAAATACCTAGGAATAAACCTACCTAAGGAGACAAAAGACCTGTATGCAGAAAATTATAAGACACTGATGAAAGAAATTAAAAATGATACAAATAGATGGAGAGATATACCATGTTCTTGGATTGGAAGAATCAACATTGTGAAAATGACTCTACTACCCAAAGCAATCTACAGATTCAATGCAATCCCTATGAAACTACCACTGGCATTTTTCACAGAACTAGAACAAAAAATCTCACAATTTGTATGGAAACACAAAAGACCCCGAATAGCCAAAGCAATTTTGAGAACGAAAAATGGAGCTGGAGGAATCAGGCTTCCTGACTTCAGACTATACTACAAAGCTACAGTAATCACGACAGTATGGTACTGGCACAAAAACAGAAATATAGATCAATGGAACAGGATAGAAAGCCCAGAGATAAACCCACGCACATATGGTCACCTTATCTTTGACAAAGGAGGCAGAAATGTACAGTGGAGAAAGGACAGCCTATTCAGTAAGTGGTGCTGGGAAAACTGGACAGCTACATGTAAAAGTATGAGATTAGATCACTCCCTAACACCATACACAAAAATAAGCTCAAAATGGATTAAAGACCTAAATGTAAGGCCAGAAACTATCAAACTCTTAGAGGAAAACATAGGCAGAACACTCTATGACATAAATCACAGCAAGATCCTTTTTGACCCACCTCCTAGAGAAATGGAAATAAAAACAAAAGTAAACAAATGGGACCTAATGAAACTTAAAAGCTTTTGCGCAGCAAAGGAAACCATAAAGAAGACCAAAAGACAACCCTCAGAATGGGAGAAAATATTTGCAAATGAAGCAACTGACAAAGGATTAATTCCAAAATTTATAAGCAGCTCATGCAGCTTAATAACAAAAGAACAAACAACCCAATCCAAAAATGGGCAGAAGACCTAAATAGACATTTCTCCAAAGAAGATATACAGAGTGCCAACAAACACATGAAAGAATGCTCAACATCACTAATCATTAGAGAAATGCAAATCAAAACTACAATGAGATATCATCTCACACCAGTCAGAATGGCCATCATCAAAAAATCTAGAAACAATAAATGCTGGAGAGGGTGTGGAGAAAAGGGAACCCTCTTACACTGTTGGTGGGAATGTAAATTGATACAGCCACTGTGGAGAACAGTATGGAGGTTCCTTAAAAAGCTACAAATAGAACTACCATATGACCCAGCAATCCCACTACTGGGCATATACCCTGAGAAAACCATAATTCAAAAAGAGTCATGTACCAAAATGTTCATTGCAGCTCTATTTACAATAGCCCAGAGATGGAAACAACCTAAGTGTCCATCATCGGATGAATGGATAAAGAAGATGTGGCACATATATACAATGGAATATTACTCAGCCATAAAAAGAGACGAAATTGAGCTATTTGTAATGAGGTGGATAGACCTAGAGTCTGTCATACAGAGTGAAGTAAGTCAGAAAGAGAGAGACAAATACCGTATGCTAACACATATATATGGAATTTAAGAAAAAAAAAATGTCATGAAAAACCTAGGGGTGAAACAGGAATAAAGACACAGACTTACTAGAGAATGGACTTGAGGCTATGGGGAGGGGGAAGGGTAAACGGTGACAAAGCAATAAAGAGGCATGGACATGTATACACTACCAAACGTAAGGTAGATAGCTAGTGGGAAGCAGCCGCATAGGACAGGGAGATCAGCTCGGTGCTGTGTGACCGCCTGGAGGGGTGGGATAGGGAGGGTGGGAGGGAGGGTGACGCAAGCGGGAAGAGATATGGGAACATATGTATATATATAACTGATTCATTTTGTTGTGAAGCTGAAACTAACATACCATTGTAAAGCAATTATGCTCCAATAAAGATGTTTAAAAAAAAAAAAAAGGGAAGGAGAACTTGAAGGAAAGATGTTCTGGAAATCTAACAAATATGAATAAAAAAGACTGGAAATTTGTTAAATACATACATACACAAACTACAGCAACAACAAATGGAAAATAACAAGTGTTGGCAAGGATATGGAACAACTAAAACCCTCATTTCCTGCTGATGGGATGTAAAATGGTGCAGTTTCTTTGGAAGACAGTAAAAAAATTTAAACATAGAGTTACCATATATGACTCAACAATTCTACTTCTAGGTATACCCAAGAGAATTGAAAACATACTTCCAGAAAAAAATGAAACTGGTACACAAAAGTTCATAGCAGCATTATTCATAACTGACAAAAAGTAGAAAAAAATGCCCATTCACTGATAAATGAATGAAAAATGTTAATATCAATGCAGTGGAGTATTATTTGGCCATAAATAGGAACAGAGCTCTGATACATGCTACAACCTTGATGAACCTTGAAAACATTAAGCGAAAGAAGGGTAGATAGAGAAGGGCACATATTGTATGATTCCATTTGCATGAAACATCCAGAATAGTCAAATCCACAGAGACAGAAAGTAGATTAGTGGTTACCTGGGACTGGGGGACTGGGCATATGGAGGGTTAGGAGGAAATGGATAGTCACTGGTAATAGGTATGGCATTTCTTTGGGGGGTGATGAAAATATTTTGGAATTAGTCTTGATTGTTGTACAACTATCTAAATCATTTAGAAATCTAGTTTTTATATCATGACTGTAATAAAAAAGAAGTGAATTGTAAACTTTAAAAAGATGAACTTCATTATATGTGAATTTATATCTCAATAAAGTTATTTTAAAAAATACTTTATTTCCTTTTTATGGCTGAATAGTGTTTTAGAGGATATATGTACCATAGTTTGTTTAAACATTCACACATTGAAGGACATTCAGATTTATTTCCAGTTTTTGGCTATCATGAATAAAGCATGATTGCTTGATATGAAACAATACTCATTTTTAAAATACACAACTCATTTTCATGTTAAATCCACCCAATTTCAGGGAAATTCAAGCCAAAACAATAGCAATAATAATAATAATCAGTTAGCACATGTATTATTTTTCTTAATAAAGACTGAAATACTCCATTTTTTATTCCTTCACTTTACTAAAGCTCACATACCTTAAAAGTCAAGATTTATGATATATGCATGCTCTATATTAGAACAGCCATTCTCTGCTTTGTCCGGTATCAAGGCCCATTGTTTTATTTCTTATATGGCCTTTTCACATGCTGGAATTTTTAGTGGATTGACTTATTTACTCTTTATTTTCTGTCTCCCCGACTAGAATGTGCACTCCATTATAAGGGAGACCATGTCTCTCTTTTTCACCAGTTCCTAGCATATTGCCAGACATGGAGTCAGGATTCATGAAAGAAGAAATAAACGAATGTGTTTGGTGCTTATTTGCATTTATATGACAAACACCTGCATTTATAGATCACATCATTTAGTGAGTTATCTATCTGTGAGGGAGAGCTATTATTGCACCGTTTTTTTCTGGTTGCCATAGCAACCCACTGGCCTCCAGAGCTACAAGTTAATTCTGACGCACTTATTTTCCCAGAAGTCCCACAGCATTTTCAATTATGAGATAACGATGCTATTGTAAATCACATTTCTCATACTATAAAGGGGCATTATGGGGTTTTCACTTTATCTTTTATGAAAATGGCAGAGAATTACAAAGGAAACAAATCTGTTCAAACCGATAAATGCTAGGAAGAACAGAACAAAACAGTGTGACACACATCTCCACCCCTAATCCTTTCCTCCAAGTTCTCCACCTTTCCATAAGCATCTGTGAATTTGGTTTAGTTTTCTGTCCAAGTTGTTACAGAAGTTTTGAAAGGTAAATAGTACAAAATAAGCGCTAAAGAGTTCTGTTACAGCTTAAATATTTTCTCATTTTCTCCTGTTGCTTTTTGCTTAAAATGTCATGTGAAGGTAGTAAATGATAATAGTCTTACAAAAATTGAGTTCTGCTCTGAAAAGATCCACTGTAAGGTAATTCTCTATCCCTCTCTCCTCACATTTTAGGGACCGGAACTGAGAAAATTTTTATTAAACTGAGTTAGTCATCATAAAATGCTCATTATTTTCAGTTCAGTAAGATGGGATTTACCTGGCCCATTCAACCAGCCACAATTGTAGTTTTTAAAAGGCAGAGTCCGTTTTCTAATGGTGGATACCCTAAGGGGATTTTACAGGTATTTTATGCTATATTTTCTCTTCTGTAGGTTTTGGTCACATATATTGTACTAGGGAGAGTCAGGCACCACCCAGTTCCAAGTAGATTCTATAATAAATACTTCACTACACCCTTCCTCTGTGCAGTTCTAATATATAGGGTTGTAATACAAACAGTAAACAGTCTCATAACTTTATCTAAAAGAAGTGATGCTGCAATTAGCTTACCTACTGGGTTTTGACATTACAAAAGCAGTAGCTACTTCAATATATTATTGAAGCCATCTTCAGTACTGTATGATGAGGATATTGTCAGGAGAATAAAGAGAAAGATAAGGAGGGATAATATAGAGTTTAGTGTCAAGACTGCAGATTTTGGTAACTAAACCCCTGAGGTATTTTGATTTACTATTTGTAAGAACATCATTTTAGTCTTCTAGAAATCTCCATGCCTTTTAATTTTTTTTAAATAAGCACTGAATCCTACACAACATTTTAGTTCAGATGTCAAACCTTTGAAACAACTAAACCTAGATATCTGCCTATTGAGAAAAATTGAAAATTGTCTGCTCAAATGGCAGATTTTGTCAAGAAAGGATCAGATGTCCAGCCAGAAACATCTTTCAACGATTGTTTGGTAGAGTCACCGTATCCCAGGTCTAATTTTCTGCTTTAGAAGTTTGGGTATTCAGTTATTACTATACTTTGATGTGGTTGGGTTTGGGTACTGAATCAGATTAACCAAACCATCAAGAATCAAATGTACAGGGGACTTCCCTGGTGGCGCATTGGTTAAGAATCTGCCTGCCAATGCAGGGGACATGGGTTTGAGCCCCGGTCTGGGAAGATCCCACATGCTGCGGAGCAACTAAGCCTGTGCGCCACAACTACTGAGCCTGCACTCTAGAGCCCGTGAGCCACAACTACTGAGCCCGTGCACCGCAACTACCGAAGCCCACATGCCTAGAGGCCGTGCTCTGCAACAAAGAGAAGCCACCGCAATGAGAAGCCTGTGTACCACAATGAAGAGTAGCCCCTGCTCGCTGCAACTAGAGAAAGCCCGCATGCAGCAACAAAGACCCAACACAGCCAAAAGTAAATGATAAATAAATTAATTTAAAAGAAGAATCAAATGTACAAAAACCATAATACTGGTATATTAACTTACAATTAGAAAACACGGCTTTCACATAACTGGATAGATACTGATGATTTCTGACCAGCACATATTCTTTTCTTTTTAATAGTGAATGAAGGATGTTTATTCTTTTTCTCTTTTAAATTTTTATTGGCGTATAGTTGATTTACAATGTTGTGTTACTTTCTGCTTACAGCAAAGTGAATCAGTTATACATATACATATATCCACTCTTTTTTAGATTCTTTTCCCATATAGGACGTTACAGAGCTTTGAGTAGAGTTCCCTGTGCTATACAGTAGGTCCTTATTAGTTACCTATTTTATATACAGTAGTGTGTATATGTCAATCCCAATCTCCCAATTTATCCTTCCCCAACCCCTTACCCTCTGGTAACCATAAGTTTGTTTTCTACATCTGTAACTCTATTTCTGTTTTGTAGATAAGTTCATTTGTACCCTTTTTTAAGATTCTACGTGTAAGCAATATCACGATATTTGTCTTTCTCTGTCTGACTTACTTCACTCAGTATGACAATCTCTAGGTACATCCATGCTGCTGCAAATGGCATTATTTTGTTCTTTTTATTGGCTGAGTGATATTCCATTCTATATATGTACCACATCTTTCTTTGGTTTTTTTTTGTTGTTGTTTTTTTGTACCACATCTTCTTTATCCATTCCTCTGTTGATGGACATATAGGTTGCTCCCATGTCCTGGTTATTGTAAATAATGCTGCAATGAACATTGAGGTGCATGTATCTTTTCAAATTATGGTTTTCTCCAGATATATGCCCAGGAGTGGGATAGGTGGATCACATGGTACCTATATTTTTAGTTTTTTAAGGAACTTCCGTGCTGTTCTCCATAGTGGCCGCATCAATTTAAATTCCCACCAACAGTGTAGGAGGGTTCGCTTTTCTCTACACCCTCTCCAGCATTTATTATTTGTAGACTTTTTGATGATGGTCATTCTGACTGGTGTGAGGCGATAGCTCATTGTAGTTTTGATTTGCATTTCTCTAATAATTAGTGATGCTGAGCATCTTTTCAGGTGCTTTTTGGCCAGCTGTATGTCTTCTTTGGAGAAATGTCTATTTAGTCTTCCACTCACTTTTTGACTGGGTTGTTTGTTTTTTTGATATTGAGCTGCATGAGCTGTTTGTATATTCTGGAGATTAATCCCTTGTCAGTTGCTTTGTTTGCAAATATTTTCTCCCATTCTGTGGGTTGTCTCTTTGTTTTGTTTATAGTTCCCTTTGCTGTGCAAAAGCTTTTAAGTTTAATTAGGTCCCATTTGTTTACCTTTGTTTTTATTTTCATTACTCTAGGAGGTGGATTGAAAAAGGTCTTGCTGCAATTTATGTCAAAGAGTGTTCTGCCTATGTTTTCCTCTAAGAGTTTTCTGGTATCCGGACTTACATTTAGGTCTTTAACCCACCAAATGGACGGTTTCTTTGGATAGAGCTGGATCTATAATACCCATGATGGCATGGCTAAGTCTTTCCTAGGCTTCTGTACTGGTACTACTCCCCCATCCCTCTAGTTCCCATATACTTTGCTTTACCATTTTTCCTTCACTTCATTTGTATAGCTACATCATTTACTAAATCAGACTAATAGTAAAGTTGTGGAGTGGGACCTACTTTGCCTCTTTAAGATTACATATTTTCTCTGATTATTTTCTTTGCAATTTAAGTTTTTGTGGGGCATGTATACATATACCAATTTCCAATTTTTTGTGTGTTTTGGGGGTGGAGGAACCTGTGTGTTTTTTTGGCCTCTATGCACTACTAAGTCTTTAACCTATCATCAGCATATCATTAACCATGTATCAGTGATTTGGTCATCTTAGTATTATTAATTTTTGTGAAATGTTACTATGCAGAGGGCACAGGGAAGGACATCTTTTATGATTGTGTATATGATGAATTTCATAAATTTGGAGATGGATCAACTATGTAATTTTAGGTATAAGTTTACTGAAATATTGAACATAATCCATCCTGCTTTTCCCATGGTTGGAATATATAAATATTGAAGGATTAATTACTATGTTCAGCTCAACTTAAAGTGGAAAACCTAAAACACAATCTTGGTAGAAAAGTGTAAAGCAAAATTATTCTTTCTGTAGTAATGTAGTAATTGTACAAATTTGTGCAAAATTTATCTTCAGATATTTAGTCTCATTAAATGAAATAATATATGATAGCTTATGATAAAATGTTTAATATGAAGTAGATGATCAAAAATATTAATGCCTCATAATATTATGGAGAAAATTTTCAACATAAAATAACAGGTATCAGTCATACCAACAACCAAGAAAATCACAACTTGTATAAGAAAAGACAATCGACTGATTCACCACATATAAATCAGCTGTTAGAATTATCTCAGCGTTTAAAGCAGGCATCTAAAGAGTGCTCTAATAACATGCTATAAATTCTCTTGAAATAACTGAATATCAGAAAATATCAGTAAAGGAAATGAAGTTATTTTTTAAAGTGCAAATTATAAAGTTGGAAAATATCATAGCTACTCTACTGGGTGGGCCAAATAGTAGAGTGGAGATGACAGAGGATAGAATCAGTGTCCTTCAGGACATGTCAATAGAATTTACCCAGTCTGAAAAACAGAGAGGAAAATAGACTAGGAAAAAAATGAACAGGGCCTCAAGGGCCTGTGGGACAATAACAAAATATCTAACATCTGTATCATGAAAGTCCCATGAGGGGAGGAACAGAATGGAACTGAAAGAATATTGGAAGAAATAATTGCTGAAAACTTCCCAAATTTCTTAAAAGACACAAAACTACAGATTCAAGAATCTAAGCAAACCCCAAATGATAAAAACCTAAAGAAATCCCTTCTAAGATACACCATAATTAAGCTTCTTGAAACCAAAGACAAAGAAAAACCTTGAAAGAAGCCAGAGGAAAGTGACAAATTACCTGTAGGACAACATCAATTTGAATAACAGAAGATATCTCATCTAAAACCAGGGCGAGCAGAAGGAAGTGGCACAAAATTTGTGTGTGTGTGTGTGTGTGTGTGTGTGTGTGTGTGGTTTTTGTTTTTTGGAGTTTTTTTTGGGGGGGGATGTAAATAACAGAAATTTATTTTCTCAAGGTGGCAGCAAAATTGGTTTCTGGTGATACCCCTCTCCTTGACTTGGAGATGGTGACCTTCTGTGTCCTCACATGGTCTTTTTTTCTCTTCTGCTGTCTCTTCCTCTTCTTTTTGTTTTTAAATTGAAGTATAACTGACCTACAACACTGTTAGTTCCAGATGCACAGCATAGTGATTCAATATTTGTATACATCACAAAATGATCACCATGATAAGTCTAGTTATTATGTCATCATACAAAGTTATTACAATATTATTGATCATATTCCCTATGCTTTACATTTCACCCCCATTACTCACTTATCTCATGACTTCTCTATCTCTTCCCTTTGAGCCTTTGTGTGTCCTTACATCAGAAGAGTCTCTTATAGGCAGTATATAATTGGTTCTTATTTAGTTTTGTTTTGATCCTTTTGACTGGTGACTTCAATCCATTTACATTTAGAGTAATTGTTGATACCTAGGGATTTACTGATGCCATCTTATTAATTGCTTTTTGGGCCTTTTGTAATTCCATTGTTTCCTCCTCCCCTTGTTTTTGCCTATCTTTGTAAATTGGTGATTTTCCATGGTGGCATGCTCCGTTTCCTCCATCTTTTGTGAATCTACTCTAGGTTTTTGCTTTGTGGTTATCATAAGACTTCCATAAAACTTCTGATAGATAAAACAGTCTATTTTAAGCTGATAGAAAATTAAATTCAATCACATATAAAAGCTCCACACTTTTGCCCTGGCCTTTTATATTTTTGATGTTATACTTTACCACTTTTTTCAATTGTATATCCATTAAAAAATATAGTGGCTATAGTTATTTTATTACTCTGTTCCTTTAACCTTTATACTATAGTTAAGGGGTTAATACACCATCCTATTACAGAATTAGAGTTTTCTAAATATGGTTGTATATATAACTTTACCAGTGTGTTAGATACTTTTGTATGTTTTCATTTCACTAATTAGCATCTTTTCCTTTCTGCTTGAAGTACTCCATGTAGCATCTATTGCAAGGCAGGTCTGGTGGTGGTGAAGTCCCTCAGCTTTTGTATGTCCAGGAAAGTCTTCACTTCTCCTTCATAACTTTGATGGATAGAGTATTCTTGGCTGGCATTTTTTTTCCCATCAATATTTTGAATATGTCATTCCACTCTCTCTTGGCCTATACAGTTTTTCCTGAGAAATCTGCTGACTGACTAATGGGGTTCATTTTTAGGTTATGATCTTTTTTATCCTGGTTTCTTTTTAGAATTCTGTCACTATCTTTGATTTTTGACAGTTTCATTATAATGTGTCTTGGAGAAGGTTGTTTTGCATTGAGATGATAGGATGATGTCATGAACTTGGATGTCCAATTCTCTACCCAGGATCGAGACATTCTCAGCTATTATGTCTTTAAATAAACTTTCTGACCACTTCTCCCACTCTTCTCCTTCCAGAACCCTAATTATTCTAATATTTGTACACTTGATGGTGTCCCATATATCACATAGGGTTTCTTTGGTGTTTTTCATTCTTTATTCTTTGTTTTCCACTGATTGTCTTGTTTCAAAGTTCCTGTCCTCTAGATCATTTATTCTGTTTTCCATTTGGTCTACTCTGCTGTGGATACTCTCTGTTGCGTTTTTTGCTTTATTCATTTGTTGCTTTTTTCTCAGCTCCAGGATTTTTGTTTGGTTCTTTTTTATTATTTATATTTCTGTTAAATATCTCATTTTGTTCATGTATTATTTTACTCATTTCATTGAATTGTCTACTTGTGTTTTCTTTTAGCCCCTTGCGTTTCCTCAAAACAGCTGCTTTGAATTCTTTGTCAGTTAGATCACAAAATTCTGTGCCTTTGAGTCTGGTTATTGGAGGATTGTTATCTGTTTTTCATGACATGTTTCCTTGATTCTTCATGTTCCTTGTAGTTTTCCATTGCTGCTTTCTCATTTGAAGTAGCAGAAAGCTCTTCAAATCTTTACTAGTTGCCTTCAGGTGGGATATACTGTTTGTTGGCCCTGTTATATCAGAGATTTTTCTCTGACCTTGTATAGATACACCTGCTATGCACTTCTTGCTCTCTCTCATGGTAGGACTCTTAGGCCTTTTTTGTCTTCTCCCGTTTTTTGTTTTCTGCCTCACCACACAGCTTGAAGGATCTTAGTTCCCCGACCAGGGATTGAACCCCAGCCCACGGCAGTGAAAGCCTGGAGTCCTAACCACTAGACCGCCATTCTCCCGGTATTTATATCTCACCAGGCTGGCTGCTGAAAACTTCTCTTTTGTTTTCTAGAAGGTGGAGCTACAGCTCAAGTTTGTGGTTTCTCCCTTGCCCACAGACCCTGGTCTATTTTTTGGACAACGACTCTGCCAGACAGAGCTCACTCTCACTGCTGCATTCAGGAGTGCACACAAGGAGCCAGCCACAGACTTGGGGGAGGTGTGGGTTTAGCACACAGGGCATTGATGGTGCCCTCGGGCCTCGTGGGGGAATCCTAGGGTGAGGTACTCCCAAAGGGTCTTGGGTGGAATTCCTACAGAAATCCTGGGTGCAGTCATCAGGAACTGTGTTCCTTTAATGCCTTTTGATATTCTTTATCTTTCCTGATCTCCCTCCCCCCAGTCACGGACACCCCACCTCAGTACTCTGCATGCTACTGGAGAGAAACGGGTTTCTCCAGCAGCATCCCATACAGCTGGAGAAGCTGAGCACTCAAACACCACTTTTTTGTCTCCGCTATGGGAAGGGTCGCTGCTGGCTAGTTCTGCAGTGTTACCTGGGGGGAGTGGTGGCACTGGCAAAGTTCCTCTTACCATCTCCTATGTGTCCAAACTCGTATGTGTTTATATTTTTTTGCTGCAACTATGTGCTGGAATCTTCCTTTGGGAAGGTTCACTTCTACAAAGTCTCTGTTGTCTCTGGGTTTCTGCCCAAGTCAGCACTCTTTAGGTTTTCCCAACTGCAGCCTAGAAGGGGATAAGCAGGTTCTCCGACTCTTGCTGTTTCTGCAGCCCATACTGAGGACTGTCTGCCTATCACCATAGGCACAGGTGCGCAAGACTCCTACCACGTCCCGTGGCAGATGGTGCTGGATCCCTCAATTTGCAGAGGAACTTTTGTTAATGGATGGATGTTTAACTAGTTGTTAAAAAGGACAAACAAGAGAGATGTCTTACACCACCGTGATGCTGATGTCACTCCCCATATAAACTTTAGAATCAGTTTGTTGTTATCCATAAAATAACTTTCCAGGATATTGGTTGGAATTGCTTGAATCTATAGATCAAATTGGGAAGAAGCATTGTTACTTTTATTTTAAAAGAGTATTTACAAATTATGAAGAATTTGAGTCACTCAATAACAATGAGCAGCTCCAGGATACAGATTATAAGGTTCTTTAGGAGTTGAATGAATTCTATATAGTATAAACTATAAACCAATATTTAAAGTATTGTCTCAGCTCTACTTTTTTTTTTTTTTTTTTTTTTTGCGATACGCAGGCCTCTCACTGTTGCGGCCTCTCCCGTTGCGGAGCACAGGCTCTGGATGCGCAGGCTCAGCGGCCATGGCTCACGGGCCCAGCTGCTCCGCGGCATGTGGGATCTTCCCGGACCGGGGCACGAACCCGTGTCCCCTGCATCGGCAGGCGGACTCTCAACCACTGTGCCACCAGGGAAGCCCTCTACTTCTTTTTTTAAAAATTTTTATTGGAGTATAGTTGATTTACAATGTTGAGTTACTTTCTGCTGTACAGCAAAGTGAATCAGTTATCCATATACATATATCCACTCTTTTTTAGATTCTTTTCCCTTATAGGTCCTTGCAGAGTATTAAGTAGAGTTCCCTGTGCTATACAGTAGGTCCTTATTAGTTATCTATTTTATATATAGCAGTGTGTATATGTCAATCCCAATCTTCCAATTTATCCCTCCCCCCGCTTCCCGCCCCCGACCCCCCGTAACCATAAGATTGTTTCCTACATCTATAACTCTATTTCTATTTTGTAAATAAGTTCATTTGTACTATTTTTTTTAGATTCCACATATAAGCGATATCATACGCTATTTGTCCTTCTCTGTCTGACTTACTTCACTCAGTATCACAATCTCTAGGTCCATCCATGTTGCTACAAATGGCCCAGCTCTACTTCTCTGCTTCACGTTTTATTCTTGTTTTTCTTTGGCTTAACTGGATAAGCATCAACGGATGATCTAATAAGAGTAGTCTACTGTGTAGTTCTATGGAAATGACAGTGATAAATAAAACACAGTCCTTACCTTCAGGAGCTTCCAATTGAGTTCCTATGAAAATAATTAACTGTACAATTATGTGGCATGATGAATGTAGCAACTGTTCTGGGGAATGTTTTGGAGTGAGTAAGACAAAGTTTATTATTTGAGGTATTTCTCAGAGAGGAAATATGTGCCAGAGAAGACTAGCTGAAACTATTTTAAGCCTAGTGGAATTATGTGGATGAGAGATATTTTCATTAACTTTTTATTTTGATAAATTTCATGCATACAGAAAAGCTTAAAGAGTATTTCAATGAACATTATATATGCCACACATAGGTTTAATGATTATTAAAATTCTACTACATCTGCCTTCTTTCCCCTTTCTCTCTCACATATGTATCTGTGTATATATATGCCTATATGTGTGTTTGTGTGTTTGTTTGTTTTGTCCAATTTGGGATCCAACTAGGATTCAAACATTCCATTTGGTTGCATGCTTTTATTTTCTAGATTAACCCCTCTTTTTTCCATATGACATTGATTTATTTTATTTATTTTTATTTTTAATTGAAGTATAGTTGACTTACAGTGTTGTGTTAATTACTGCTGTACAGCAAAGTGATTCAGTTATATATATATACATATATATATATACATTCTTTTTTTATATATATTCTTTTCCATTATGGTTTATCGTAGGACATGTTGTTTATCCATTCTATATATAATAGCTGACATCTGCTAACCCCAGCCTCCCACTCCATCCCTCCCCCAACACCCTCTCCCTTGGCAACCACAAGTCTGTTCTCTATGTCTGTGATTCTGTTTCTGTTTCAGAGATAGGTTCATTTGTGTCATATTCTAGATTCCACATATAAGTGATATCATATGGTATTTGTCTTTCTCTTTCTGACATACTTCACTTAGTATGATAATCTCTAGTTGCATCCATGTTGCTGCAAAGGACATTTTTTCATTGTTTTTTTTATGGCTGAGTAGTATTCCATCATATATAGGTACCACATCTTCTTTATCCATTCATCTGTCGATGGACATTTAGGTTGTTTCCATACCTTGGCTATTGTGAATAGTGCTGCTATGAACATAGGGACGCAGGTATCTTTCTGAATTATAGTTTTGTCCGGATATTGCCCAGGAGTGGGATTGCTGGATCATATGGTAATTCTATTTTTAGTTTTCTGAGGAAACTTTATACTGTTTTCCAAGTGGCTACACCAACTTACATTCCCACTAACAGTGCAGGAGGGTTCCCTTTTCTCCACATCCTCTCCAGCATTTATTTGTAGACTTTTTAATAATGGCCATTCTGAGTGATGTGAGGTGGTACCTCATTGTCGTTTTGATTCACACTTCTCTATGACATTGACTTTTGAACAATCCAGCAAAGTTGTTTTGTAGAACAATCTACATTCTGGCTTTGTCTGGCTGCTTCCTCATAGTGCTGGTAACTGTATGTTCAATCTTGTGTGTCAACTTGAGTGGATCACAAGGTGCCTGGATATTTGGCCTGGATATTTTTTCTGGGTGTGTCTGTGAGGATGTTTCTAGAGGAGACTAGCATTTGAATTGATAGACAGTAAAGCACATGGCCCACCCCACTGTAGGTGGGAATCATCCGATCCATTGAAGGCCAGAAGAGAACAAAAGGGCAGAGGAAGAGAGAATTCACTCTCTCCACCTGAATGAATTGAGACATCAGTCCTCTCCCGCCCTCTGGCTGGGATTTGTACCATCAGTGCTTCTTTCTCAAGCCTTCGGACTCAGACTTGAACTACTTCTCAGTCTTTATATTCATATAAGCCAACTCCTTGTAATAAATCTATCTATCTATTTATCATCTATCTATCTATCTATCTATTCTTCTAACAAAGTGTATGACAGTGGCAGTGGGACGTCTCTTCCAAGATCAGGTTATGGAAAAAACTCTGACGTGGGCTCCGTCTCTCTGTCTCTCCTTTCATGCTGGGATAGTGTGGTATGGGGAGAATCTGAGGCCCTCATTCCAACAATATTTAAGAAACTGAAGCCTGATAACAATTTTGTGAAAGAGCTTGTGAACAGGTTCTGCAGTGCAAGTAGAGTTTCGAGATGACTGCACCCCTGGCCTACAGCTGTTGCAACCTCATGAGAAACAGCGAGCCAGGAAAACCCACCTAAGTCTTTCCTGGATTTCTGGTTGGCAGAAACTGCAGGGTAATAAATGTTGCTTATTTTAAAGATGCTGAACTTGAGTGTTACTTGTTTTCCAACAATAAGTATTTACCCAAAACTGTTCATCTCATGGTTTTAGCATCCACTAACAATCACTGCCTGACTCTATGTTTACTAGTTGCTATTCTTCTGTAAAGAAAGCTTTCTTTTATTTTTATTTTTTTTTGAGTTGAAAGATAATTACATCTTATTTGAATCAATAGTGTTATTTCCACTTCGAAAGCAAGATGGCAGATTAGGAGGTTCCAGGTTTTGGTCCCCCTCACAGAAAGACCAATAAGCAACTATTCACAGACACAACTCTTCTTGGGTGGGGAATTCCCTGGCGGTCCAGTGGTTAGGACTCCATGCTTTCACTGCGAGGGCCGGGGTTTGCCCCCCCCCCCCCGCAAAAAAATTACACCTGTGTGAAAATCCTAGAACCCAGGGTTGAGGATGAAGCACCCCTTGAACAACAAAACTGAGAAAAACCACATTAAGTGGGTAAGAGGAGTGGTTTCACTTTGACCATGTGCCTGCCCCTCCCCCAGGCTGGAACAGTGCCACACAGACAGCGTTCCCCTGCACCTACGGTTTCTCCAGCTGGGAAAAGAGAGCCGGAGGTTGACGTCCTGCTTGGCAGGTATTCAGAAGTGCTTCCCCGGGGGCACGCTGCTGTCTCATCTCGTAGGAAACACTGGGTGAATCAGCAGGGCTACACCAAATGGGGTCAGCTAGAAACAAAGTAGGAGGACAGGGCTCATAGCAACCAGTGCAGGGATCATGCTGTGGCACGGTGTTCCTGCTGGTGAGGGCGGCCGATCAGAGCCCCAGCCAGTGACTCCATCCACCCACGCATCTGAGCTAGTTGCTCCCCATCTGGCCAGGGAGCACAGTCTGCAGCTCTATCCAGTTTTGGTACACAACCAGCAGTCCCGCCAGGCCATGGAGCTCATTCTACCGCCCCAAGGGCACAGGGAGCCAAGCTAGCAGCCTTGCCCAAACACAGAGCGTGCTGTCTCTCCCCACCCATCCGGAGGAGCCTGTGTAAGGCTCCTGCACAGTAACCCTGTCAATCTGTAGAGCCTAACCTTCAGCCCCGCGTGAATTGCAGCCCGGGGCCCCGCCTGTTTGTTGAGCATAGCCTGCAGCCGAACCTGGACGGAAAGCCCCGGTTAGTTACCCTGCCCAACGGTGGAGCAGAGCCTACAGACTCCCCACCAGGGAGCCCAGATAGTAACATTGTCTGACTGCAGAACAGAGCCCGCCCCCCAACATTAGAGCACAGGCAACAGCCCTGCCCAGTAGAGACCCCGTAGCAAGCCCTGCTTGCCTGTGGGTGCTCCCAGCTGACACATGCAGAGCCCCAGACTGGGCTGCCTGGCGAACGGTTTCTCTGCCAAAGTAAATCCGTAGGCTCTGGAAAAGGAGAACTCTTCCTCAAATATGCAGATAACAATGCAAGGATTCAAGAATCACAAGTAATCAGGTAAACATGACACCATCGAAGGAAACTAATAAAGCTCCACTCACCCTAAAATAGTTAGAGTTATGAATTGAAGAACAAAGAATTCAGAATAAACTCTTAAAGAAATTCAGTAAATTAGGAAAAAAACACAGAGATAACTAAACAAAAATAGGAAAACAGTGCATGAACAAAATGAGAAGTTCAGCAAAGAGATAGAAATCATTAAAGGAAAAAAATCAGAAATCCTGGAACTCAAGAAAGCAATGACTGCCCTGAAATATTCAATAGAGAGTTTCAACAGTCAGATGAAAGAATCGGTGAACTTGAAGATAAGCCTTCTGAAATTTTCCAGTCAGAGGATCAAGAAGAAGAAAAGAAAAAGGGTGAAGAAAGCATACAGGACTTATGCAATACCATCAAAGGAAGCATCACTGACATTATGGGAATTCCAGAAAGAGAAGAGAGAGAGAAAAAGGGAAAATAAAATTAGTATAAGTGTCTCTTCTGACCACAACAATATGAAACTAGAAATCAATAACAGGAAGTAAATTGGAAAATTCACAAATATGTGGAAATGAAACAATACACTCCTGAACAAATATGGGTCAAAGAAGAAATCAAAAGGAAAAGTCAAAAAGTTTTAAAGACAAACAAAAATAGATATGCAACTTTCCAAAACATATGGGATGAAGTGAAGTAGTTCTTTTTTTTTTTTTGGCTGTGGCATGTGGCTTGCAGAATCTCAGTTCACCGACCAGGGATTGAACCCGGGCCACAGCAAAGTGCCGAATCCTAACCACTAAATCACCAGGGAACTTCTGAAAGTAGTTCTAACAGGGAGGTTTATAGTGATAAATGTCTAAATTAAGAAAAAAGAACTATCTCGCATAAACAACCTAAAGTTGAACTATACCTCAAGGAACTAAAGAAAGAACAAACTAAACTGAAAGGTATGAGAAGAAAGGAAATAAGCAAGATTAGAATAGAAATAAATGATAGAAACTAGAAAAACAGACACCATAATGAAGTGGCAGTTATCCCTGGGATGCAAGTTTGACTTAACATACACAAATCAATAAATGTGATACAGCACATTAACAAAACGAAGGATTAAAATTATATGATCATCTCAATCAATACGGAAAAATATTTGATAAAATTCAAATGAACCGATTAAACAATGGGCAAGGACCTGAATAGACATTTTTCCAAAGAAGACATACAAATGGCCGACAGGTGTACAAAAAGGTGTTCAACATCACTAATCATCAGGGAAATGCAAATCAAAATCACAATTAGCTATCACCTCACACTTGTTGGAATGTCATTAAGAAAATGAGAGATAACAAGTGTTGAGGACGATGTGGAGAAAAAGAGAACCCTTGAGCACTGTTGTTTGGAATTTAAATTGGTAGGGCTAATATGGAAAATTGTATGGAGGTTCCTCTAAAAGTTAAAAATAGAGCTACCGTGTGATCCAGAAATCCCACTTCTGGGTACAGATCCAAAGGAAAGCAAGTCAGTATTTTGAAGAGGTATCTGCACTCCTATGTTCACTGCAGCATTATTCACAATAGCTAAGAAGCAGAAATAACTTAAATGTCCATCGATGGATGAAAAGATAAAATAAATGTGGCATATAGAGAGAGAATGAAATATTAGCCACAAAAAAGAAGGAAATCCTGCCATCTGCACCAACATGGATAAACCTGGAGGACATTCTGCTAAGTGAAATAAGCCAGACACAGAAAGACAAATACTGTATGATCTCACTTATATATGGAATGTAAAAATCTCAAACTCATAAAACCAGAGAGTAGTATAATGGTGGTTGCCAGTGGCTGAGGGTGGAGAAAATAGGGAGGGATTGGTGAAATGGTACAAAATTTCAGTCGTAAGATGAATAAGCTCTGGGGATCTAATGTACAGCATGGTGACTATGGTTAATAATAATGTACTGTGTACTTGAAATCTGCTAAGAATAGATCTTAAGTGTCCTCACCATAAAAAATGTATAAAGGTAACTATGTTAAGTGTTGGATGTATTAACTCACTTGATTGTGGTAATCATTACACAAAATATATTAAATCATCATGTTATACGCCTTAAAAATCATGTTGTATGAACTTAGCATATATATAATTTTTATTTGTCAATCATACCTCAATAAAGGTGGGGATGGGGGAGAAGTGTGTTGTTTAATCTTCAAGCATTTTGAGATTTTCCAGTTATTTTTCTGTTATTGATTTCTAGTAATTCCACTGTGGTGTGAGAGCATATTTTATATGATTTCTTTTTTTTTTTTTTTTCCCGTCACGCTTCGCGTCTTGCAGGATCTTAGTTCCCTGACCAGGGATGGAAACCGGACCCCCAGCAGTGGTGTCTGACATTACGTTGGAGAAATTCTAGGTCATTATTGTTTCACTTTTTTAAAAATTTCTTTCTCTCTCCTTTCCTTCTAGTATTCCCCCTGTGTGTATGTGACACCTTTTGTAGTTGTCCCACAGTCCTTGGAGATTCTGTTCCAGTTTTTTTTCCCTAGTCTTTGTTCTCTTTGCTTTTTATTTTTATTTATTTATTTATTAATAGATTTATTTATTTTTATTTACTTATCTTTGGCTGCGTTGGGTCTTTGTTGCTGCTTGCGGGCTTTCTCTAGTTGTGGTGAGCGGGGGCTACTCTTCGTCGTGGTGTGCGGGCTTCTCATTGCGCTGGCATCTCTTGTTGTGGAGCGTGTGCTCTAGGCACGAGGGCTCCAGTAGTTGTGGAATGCAGGCTCAGTAGTTGTGGCTTGAGGGCTCTAGAGCACAGGCTCAGTAGTTGTAGCACACGGGCTTAGTTGCTCCACGGCACGTGGGATCTTCGCAGACCAAGGATCGAACCCCTGTCCCCTGCATTGGCAGGCGGATTCTTAACCACTGCACCACCAGGGAAGTCCCTCTTTGCTTTTTAGTTTTTGGTTTTGCTTGATATATCTTCAAGCTCAGTGATTCTTTCCTCAGCTGTGTCCAGTCTACTAACAAGCCCATAAAGGCCTTCTGCATTTCTCTTATGGCGTTTTTGACCTCTATCATTTCTTAACTTTTCTATGCTTCATTAAGGTTTTTTTCTTGAGGTTTTATCTTGTTCTTTTGTTTGGAACACATTCCTCTGTTTCTTCATTTTGCTTGACGCTCTGTGTTGGTTTCTACGCACTGGATGAAACAGTTACCCCTCCCAGTCTTGCAGCGTTGGCCTTGTGTAGGAGATGAGCTTTATTTTTCTAGCTGTCCTAGCTCTTCATTGTCTCAAACCTTTGTGAGCCAAGCAGTTTATTTTACCTTTAACAGCTCCCCGTCACTGAGGCTGTACCAAGACCAGTCAGTGCCAAAGGAGAGGAGTCAGGCTGATTAGAAGCCAGACCCTCAGGCAACAGCTCTTACAGAATGCAAACATACACAGTCCCTTGTCGGCAAGCATAAGCCCCACTGGCTACCAGAGCCAGGGAACTTGGAGGCGTCCTCGGGGTAGCAGTCACAAAAATCAGGGCTCCAGACAGTGCATTAGTTCCTTTCTAGGAGATACCCGTGAGCTGTGGCGAGGCAGAGGGACAGTATAAGATGGCGTCCCCTGGCCTTCATTCCTTGAGCCCCTCCGTAGCCTCTAGATGCATGCCAGTTGTAAAGCCTGCTCCTAGGCCAAAGCTCCAGGACAAACGTAGGCCTCTTTCACAGAAGGCCCGGGGGTGTGTTTCAGTCAGCTGTTTGGGCAGTGCCCTGGCGTGGTAGCCTGCCAAGAACTGTCTATGGGATTGTTACAGTCCTGCACACATGCAGGAGTGCAAGCCGCCCGGCCACCAGAGCCAAGGAATCAAGCTGCCAAAACCAGGGCACCAGATGTAAACACGGGCACCAGATACGTAGAAGAGCTCCTCTCCGAGAGATGCTGGCACACTGGAGCAGGGCAGAGGTAAAGCATGAAGATAGCATGTCCTCGAGGTCTCAGGAAAGGTCTAAGGTCAGCCTTAGATGTGTCATTAATCAGAAGCCTGCCCCTCAGGCTGTGGCTATAATGATAAGGCGATAGGCTTCTCCGACTTGCTGTGGGAAAGACAGACCTCCTGGGTCTGTTGCCTCCTGCCGTGCCCCAGGGGTGGTAGGAGTTTATAAACTCTTTCTCCTTGGTTCCAGTTGTAGGACTCCTGGAGCATAAACCCCACTGGCCAGCAGAACCGGGTGATATAGAGGTGTCTCCTGGCAGCAGCCACAAAAGTCAGGGCACCTGACAAGGGTATAAGCTCTTTATGGGAAGATACCAGTGAGCTGGAGCAAGACAGAGGGAGAAAGCAAAGATTGCATCCATGGGTCTCCATTCCCTGAGAGCACCTCCATAGGCCCACATAAGTGAGCCAAAGCAGAAGCCTGTCCCTTAGGGCAAAGATCCTGATGAAGGAAACAGGGGGACTTCCCTGCTGGAGCAGTAGTTAAGAATCTGCCTGCCAAGGCAGGGCACACAGGTTTGATCCCTGATCCGGGAAGATCTCACATGCCGCAGAGCAACTAAGCCTGTGTGCCACAACTGCTGAGCCTGCGCTCTAGAGGCCGCGAACCACAACTACTGAGCCCGCGTGCCACGACTACGGAAGCCCACGCGCCTAGAGCCCATGCTCCGCGACAAGAGAAGCCACCGCAGTGAGAAACCCGTGCACCGCAACAAAGAGTAGACCCCGTTTGCCGCAAGTGGAGAAAGCCCGCATGCAGCAATGAAGACCCAACGCAGCCAAAAATAAATAAATAAATAAATAAATAAATACAAGTAAGGAAACAGGCCTCTTTCTCAGAAAACCTGGGGAAGCGTTTCAGCCTGCTATCTGTGCAGCGCCCTGGGGTGATACCCTACCAAAAACTGTCTCTCTGTGGGACCCAGGAGCGCAAGCCCCTCTGGCTTCCAGAGCCAGGTTATCAAGGGGCATCCCTTGGGTGGCAGCTGCAGAAACCAGGTCACCAGACATACAAACTGGGGCACTGGACATGTATAGAAGTTCTTCCCCTTTGGGAGATACTGGTGCTCTGGAGAGCAGCAGAGAGGGTGGTGATGCACCCACTGGCTGGAGCAAGGTGGGGCGGGGGGGGGGGGTAGTGCAAAGATGGTACCCACCAAAAAGAGAAAAAAGGGGGAAAAAAGCAAAAAAAGAAAGGAAGGAAAGAAGGAAGGAGGGGAGAAAGAGAAAGAAAGAAAAGAAAGAAAAAAAGTTAAAAAAAAGAGGGAGAGCCAGAATATTTCACCCGCCAGCCTCCATCCCCAGGGAGTTTCCCAGCAGGCCTCTACCCCTCAGACCAACACTGTCAAAAGTAGCAAGTGAGTCCTTTTTCACAGAAAGCCTGGGCACTTTTCAAAGGGCTGCTTCTTTGCTGGGCCCTGGTACCCATGGGTCTGCGCACCAGCCCTCAGTTTGCTACAGCCCATGAGTCTCCCGTGTGCAGGCTCTGCTGGTCTTCTAAGCCAGATATTTGGGGGCTTGTCTCTTGGGTGCAGGTCTTAAAGGTTGGGGTGCCCAATATGGGGTACAGACCCTTCACTCCTCAGTGAGACGATTCGGGTTTTGAGTTCCCTTCTGTTGCAGATCCCTGCACTGGGGGTGGGAGATTTATGGTGAGATTCTGCCTCAGCCTTTCCCACCTGCTTCCATGTGGCTTTACCAGGTGTGAAGGGCTGCCCTCGTTTACCAGGTGTGAAGGGCTGCTCTGCCAGTTTTTAGCTTTCTTTCAGAGGAAACTGTTCCACATAAATTCGGTGTGTCCATGGGAGGAGGTGAGTTCAGGATTTTCCTATGTCACCATCTTGAACCGGAACCTCTATCATTTCTTTTTGGTTTTTTTCTTAGGATTTCCATCTCTCTGCTTACATTGCCCATCAGTTCCTGCATCCTGTCTATTTCATCCCTAGAACCCTTAGCATATTATTTATAGTTATTTTCAATTCCTGGTCTGATAATTCCAACATTCCTGCCATGTCTGGTTCTGATGCTTGCTCTGTCTCTTCAAATTGTGGTTTTGTGGGCAGTGGAGCTGAGGTCAGCATCAAATTTGAAATATTTAAAGTGGATACAGAACCGTTTCAGCAACGCAGACAATTAAGTGTGTTGTCGGCGATGGTGCTGTTGGTAAAACATGTCTCCTGATATCCTACACAACAAACAAATTTCCATCTAAGTATGTACCAACTGTTTTTTTTTTTTTAATTTTTTTTGCCACACCACACATAGTATGCAGGGATCTTAGTTCCCCAGCCAGGGATAGAACCCGTGGCCCCTGCGGTGGAAGCATGGAGTCTTAACTACTGGACCACCAGGGAAGTCCCTGTATGGACTGTTTTTGACAACTGTGCAGTCACAGTTATGATTGGTGGAGAGCCATATACTCTTGGACTTTTTTTTTTTTTTTTTTTTGTGGTACGCGGGCCCCTCACCGCCGTGGCCGCTCCCGTTGCGGAGCGCAGGCTCAGCGGCCATGGCTCACGGGCCCAGACGCTCCGTGGCATGTGGGATCCTCCCGGACCAGGGCACAAACCCGTGTCCCCTGCATCGGCAGGCAGACTCCCAACCACTGCCCCACCAGGGAAGCCCTACTCTTGGACTTTTTGATACTGCAGGGCAAGAGGATTATGACAGATAACCTCTGAGTTATCCACAAACAGATGTATTTCTAGTCTGTTTTTCAGTGGTCTCTCCATCCTCATTCAAAATGTGAAAGAAAAGGGGGTGCCTGAGATAACTTACCACTATCCAAAGACTCCTTTCATGCTTATTGGGACCCAAATTGATCTCAGAGATGACCACTCCACTATTGAGAAACTTGCCAAGAATAAACGGAATCCTGTCACTCCAGAGGCTGCTGAAAAACTGGCCAGTGACCTGAAGGCTGTCATATATGTGGAGTGTTCTGCACTCATACAGGAAGGCCTAAAGAGTGTATTTAACAAAGCAATATGGGCTGCCCTGGAGCCTCCAGAACTGAGGAGCTGCAGGTGTGTGCTGCTATGACCGTCTCTCCAGAGGCCTTTCTGCACAGCTGGTGTCGGCATCATACTAAAAGCAATGTTTAAATCAAACAATCTTAAAAATTAAGATTCGTTTTTGCAATAATGACAAATGCCCTGCACCTACCCACATTCACTCCCGTGAGACAAGGCCCATAGGTATGGCCCCCTTCCCCCTCTCAATAGTTAATTTTGAGTGATTGTGCGTTGTCAGAAAAATGATCAGTACTAGTTTTTGTTTTGTCATTTCAAAAAAAATTTTTTGTTGTTGTTGTTTTTTTGTTTAAAAGCAAGGCATGCTTGTGATGACTCTGTAACAGACTAATTTGGGTTGTTGAAACAGTTCCCGGTTTCCACTCTGGAGAGCAATCTGGGATATCTAGCTTTTTAAATTTTCCTTTTTTGGGGGGTGGGGCAGGGAGGTGTGTGTGGGATTTGTTTTTATTTAGTCATGTTTTTTTAATTCATTAACCATTGGACAGCCCTTAAGGGGAGGAGGACTGATTGATTTCACATTCTACTTCCTAGATCTAGTTTAGAAAACATGTTCCCCACCTGGTGCTCTCAGGAAGGAGTACAGTAAACGCCTCATTTAACAATATACTCCTTTTTGGGAATTCCCTGGCGGCCCAGTGTTTAGGACTTGGTGCTTTCACCGCCGTAGGCCTGGGTTCGATCCCTGGTCGGTGGAACTAAGATCCCGCAAGCCACGCAGTGGGGCTAAAAAAGAAAAACTTTACATATATATATATATATATATATATATATATATATATATATATATATATACTCTTTTTGAAAGTTGCCTTTTCTCTTGACCCTTGAATAGGTCCAGTATTTGACGAAACTGATGAAAAGTGGTTGGAATCTGTCTTGCCCCTCCTCTGTTCTAGGATGCACTATATATGTGACCCTGACTCTCAAGGAAATTGGTTTGCCATTTGTCATCGATTTTTTTTAAGTTAATTTCTAACTTTTTTCACTGACAAATGAAGAAAAGTACTGCACCTTCTGAAATACACAAAATGGATTGAGTATGCAATTAAAAAACATTTTTTTCCCTATCAAAAAAAAATTGTGGTTTTGCCTTTTAAGTTTTTGTTGATATTGGGACCTGATGTGCTGGGTAGAGGGAACTGCAGCAAATAGGCCTGTAGTAATGCAGCCGTGAGGAGTGGGGAGGGGAAGCCCTATTGTTCATGATTAGGTTTCAGCCTTTTAGGGAGCCTGTGCCTCTGAACTGTGAGCTTTAAGTGTGTTTTTTACTGTTTTCCTTCCCCTTAGGTGGGATAGAGTGGGCTGGAGTTGGGTATTTTCCTTCTCCCACCTGGAAGGCTATAGTTAAGTGGAGCTGGGTATTTCCCTTAGTCGGGCTCTTATAAGACCCCAGCAGATTAGGCTCTGATTAACTAGTTTCTCCTGAGGGCAGGCCTGGTGCGAGAGTGCCCTGGGGTATTTAAAAACAGGCTCCATTTCCCCTCTCCCTTCGGAAGCACGAGGGGATTTTTCTCCCATGTTTACCGTGAAAACTCTCAAGCTCCCAGAGTCGGAGGCCCCCCTTTGAATGGGTCCTCTGGAGCTTTTAACTTCAGAGGTGTCTGCCCTGAGCCTCTAGCAATTTGTCAGTTGTGTTTGGATTCTTCCTACCTCAGCCCTGGTTCCTGCCACGGTTCCTGCCCCTGCGTCTGCCCTCCCGGTAAGCCAGTACTCCCTGTTGTTGCGTCTCCAGTCTTGGGAACAGCCGTGTACCCTGTGTCCTCCCCTCTCTTATGGATCCAAGAAGAGTTCTTGATTTTTCACTCCATTCAGCTTTTTAATTGTTGTTAGGATAGAGCGGTGACTTCCACACTCCTTACATGAGAAACTGAAATTGTTTTGCTTTTTTTTTTTTTTGCGGATGGCATCTTTTTCTTTTTTGAAGTGGTCACAAGTTCTGAGCGCTCTACCAGGGACCAGAAGGGAGGGTTTGGGGGAACATCCTTCTCTCTTTTTTTAGTTGGAGGAAGTCAGCTGCCCTCCTCCCAGCCGCGCACGCGAACGGCAGCCGGGGCCCATGCAGGAATAATGCTGCTGCCTGCTCCGGGGGTGCCTGTTTTGCATTTTTTAATCGTGACACATAAAGTACATGTTGTACCCCTTGTAGTTTTGTGGCGGTATTGGTGGTTAGGACACAGTGTAAGATCCCTTCCACTGGGATTCAAGGTTGGTCTTTTGGTGGTATCTTTTCCGGAAGAGGGAATTTCCAATTTGAAGGTCATGTAGGGTGTGTGGTGGGAAAGGAAACCTGACCTGTTGATGATAAATATGAGTGTATTTAATAAAACTTTAACAATATTTAAGGATAGATATTATTTTTAAAAAATTTTATTGGAGTATAGTTGATTTATATTGTTGTGCTAGTTTCAGGTGTATAGCAAAGTGATTCAGTTATACGTGTGCATATATTCGTTCTTTTTCAGATACTTTTCCCACATAGGTTATTACAGAATATTGAGTAGAGTTCCCTGTGCTGTACAGTAGGTCCTTGTTAGTTATCTGTTTTATATATAGTAGTGTGTATGTTAGTCCCAAGCTCCTAATTTATGCCTCCCCCCACCTTTCCCCTTTGGTAACCGTAAGTTTGTTTTTGAAATTTGTGAGTCTGTTTCTGTTTTGTAAATAAGTTCATTTATATCATTTAAAAGAACTAGAGTCCACATATGAGTGATATCATATGATATTTGTCTTTCTCTGTCTGACTTACTTCACTGAGTATGATAATCTCCAGGTCCACGCATGTTGCTGCAAATGGCATTATTTCATCTTTTTTTATGGCTAATATTCCATTGTATAGATGTACCACATCTTCTTTAACCATTCCTCTGTTGATGGACATTTAGGTTGCTTCCATGTCTTGGCTATTGAAAATAGTGCTGCAGTGAACATTGGGGTGCATGTATCTTTTCAAATTATGGTTTTCTCTGGATATTTGCCCAGGAGTGGGATTGCTGGATCATATGGTAATTCTATTTTTAGTTTTTCAAGGAACCCCCATACTGTTCTCCACAGCGGTTGTACCAATTTACATTCCCACCAGCAGTGCAAGAGGGTTCCCTTTTCTCCACACCCTTTCCAGCATTCATTGTTTGTAGACTTTTTGATGATGGCCGTTCGGACCAGTGTGAGGTGATACAAGGATAGATATTAGATCAAATTAGGGTCACGTAAGGTCCAGAAGAGGTGAGAAATCTTCATTGGCCTGCCAGTATTATTTCATAATACATAATTATGCATAAGGGAATAATCAGTGTTGACTGGAGGGGGAGGATCTGAGGATCTCCAGGACCAAGTACAAGATTTGGGGCACGTTGGATGCCTCAGAGAGTTTGGCTAGTTTGAATTTAAGAGCACTGTTGGCCTGCTTTATTTTTCCAGAGGATTGAGGGTGGCTAAGACAGTGAAATTTTTGTAGCAGTGGAAGTATTTGTTGAATATCCTCAATAACCTTACTGTTGAAGTGGGTTCCTCTGTCACTAGAGAGGAACAAAGGGACCCCCACGTAGGGAAAATTCTTTCTGGTACCAGCTTAGCTACAGTTGTGGCAGTAGCCTGTTTGCAGGAAAAAAAGCTTCTAACCATCCCGCAAACAAGGATATACATGTCCTTCTTTTTTTGTGTATAAAGAGGGAAAAGGGTAACAAGTAATTGTGGGGTCTAAAGGTGGAAGAAGAGGATAGAGTTTTTCAGGTTTTGAAACACAGACGTGGAAGGAGTCCCAGTTCGGGGGATCAGCGTTGTTTCCTTGGTCGTAGCATAGAGAGGCGAGGCGATCGTGAAAAAGCTAGGGATCCGGCTCAGCAATAGGCACCTAATCCCAGAAACCCTCAGGGTTGTCTTGGTCTCAGGGAAGGAGTCTTTTTTTTTTTTTTTAATTTTTATTGGACTATAGCTGTTTTACAATGTTGTGTTAGTTTCTGCTGTGCAGCAAAGTGAATCAATTATACGTATACATATATCCACTCTTTTTTAGAATTCCTTCCCATTAAGGTCACTACAGAGCTATTAAACAATAGCTAGCAACAAAACCAAACCAAGAGGGCTTCCCTGGTGGCGCAGTTGTTGAGAGTGCGCCTGCCGATGCAGGGGACACGGGTTCGTGCCCCGGTCCGGGAGGATCCCACATGCCGCGGAGCGGCTGGGCCCGTGAGCCATGGCGGCTGAGCTTGCGCGTCCAGAGCCTGTGCTCCGCAACAGGAGAGGCCACAACAGTGAGAGGCCCGCGTACCGCAAAAAAAAAAAAAAAAAAAAACAACCCACCAAAACCAAACCAAACTGAGAGATGGCCCCCAAAACCAAAATCAAATCCTTACCGTGCTACCACAGACAGTTTTCTGCAGCACATGGATCAGGGGCTGGACTCCAGCCTGAGATCCCTAAATCGCCCTTCAGGGAAGCGGCACAGGGGCTCAAAAAGCCTCAGGACCGGGGTGGAGAAGATGGGGGCCCAGAGGTGGGCTTCTAGTTCCATTCCAGTAATGGCACCAAACTGTCAAAGACAAAAACCAAACGAGTAAGGAGACTGAGTTTATTCAGAATATTGCCATCGTGGAGAACAGTTCAGAATCAAAGGCAGGGTGAGTTTGCCTTAGACTGTTATAGGGAGGGTTTGGACAAGTTATAGGTAGAGTAGTTTACAGTTAGAATTGCTTTTGTAACTAGGGGAAGTCTTGGTCGGCTGACTAGGAAATGTGTATTTTGGTGTCTAGCTAGTTTGGGCGCACTTCTTTTTTTTTTTTTTTTTTTTGCCTCACAGCGCATCTTGTGAGATCGTAGTTCCCCGGCCAGGGATCAAACCTGGGCCTAGCAGTGAGAGCACCGGGTCCTAACCACTGGACCGCCAGGGAATTTCCATGGGCGCACTTCTAATCTCAGTTAATCATTCATGAGACAAAGGACTTGGAGTTAGAGACCCTGTGTCTGGCCTTGTTGGCAGGTTCAGGCAAAAATGGAAACGTCTGTGTTTAACCTTCTCACAGGTAAATAAGGGGCTCCTCTGTGAGCCCTATGGTAGTCATGAGAAAGAGTAGACAATGACTCTCATCTAAGTCACGCGGGAGAAGGTGGTTTGCCGCAGTTACCTATTTCCAATCACAAAAGGATAGGATCATCTCCAGGGAGGAAAAAAAAAAAACGGTTGAAGAGATTTCTTAATCATCACTGTTTGTCCTGTGGCACAGGGATTAGGTAAAGTTCAACGCTGTCAGTTTCAAGGTTAATTTTTTTCCATTATGATCCAGTTGTTTTGGTAGATTTGTTGAAAAGATTTGTTGCTGCCAATGCTTTGTTTCTAAAATGAAAACTTCAGTCCTCAGTTGCATTAGCCACATTTCAAGTGTTTAAGAGCCACATGTGGCTAATGGCTACCATAATGGATAACCCAGACATAGAACGTTTTCGTCATCACAGAAAATGTTACTGAACAATACTGCTGTAGGCCTTACAGCACAGTGTCTAATAAATGTTTTGAATTTTGTGAAAAGCAGTCGAAAGCAAATTACACTGTTAGAGGCACATATGAAAAAGTTAAAACTCAATGACTGAGCACAATTTATTTTGAGGATTTTATAGTGAAACAATGTTGATAAATACAAATATAAAAACACTTTTGTAAAGCATACATTAGACCAGACTAATTCAAGGGATGTTTGGGTATGTATGATGCTGAACTCTTAGGATCCCACACAGTACAGGGTCTCTTTGTTAAATATTTTTATTTAAAATTCTCCTTAATAACTAGAATTCCAGAATCTTCAGTTAATTTGGGGATGGTAGTGAAAGGAGCTATACTGGATTAGAAGAGAATTAATTATTTAATTAATGAAAATACTTCAGCACTACTTCTGGAACATGAAATATAGACTTTGTGAGACCACAAATTCTTGATTTAATTAATTAATGAATGAATTAATTCATTAATTATTTAAGAATTAATTAAGAATTAATTATTTAATTAATGAAATATACTTCAGCCCTACTTCTGGAACATGAAATATAGATTTTGTGAGACCACAAATTCTTGATTTGCGTACTTGAGAAAATTCATACATACTGCTGAGACCACAGTTGAACAGCCCTGCAGATATTGCTAGATGTTTAAAATATGATCAGATCCTTCAGAATTTTCTCCCAGAGAGGCAAGTTTAAAGGCTGCACAGTGTAAAATCCAAAATACTGACAATACCAAATGCTAGGGAGGATGTGGAACAATAGGAACGCTCATTAATTGCTGGTGGGAATGCAAAACAGTACAAGCCACCACTTTGGAAAACATTTTGGCACTTCCTTACAAAGTTAAACATAGTATTACCATGTGATCCAGCAGTCACAGTCCTTGGCGTATACCAAAATGAGTTGAAAACTTATGTCCATGCAGTAACCAACACGAGTGTTTATAGCAGCTTTATTCATAATTGCAAAAATTCAAAGCTAACAAAATGTCATTTAGCAGGGAAATAGATAAGTAAACTGGTATACGTACACAATGGAATATTACTCAATGATAAAAAGAAATGACTATCAAACCGTGAAAAGACATGGGAATCTTAACTGAATATTACCAAGTGAAAGAAGATATATTCCAACTGCAAGACACTCTGGAAAAGATAAAACTAGACAATAAAAAGATCAATGTTTCCCAGGGGCTGGGGGCAAGGAAGAGGAGGCATAAGTAGATTGAACAGAGGATTTTTAGGACCGTGAAACGATTCTGTATATTACTGTAATGATGATAGGTACATGACATACATTTTTCAAAACCCATAGACCTGTACAACACAAAGAGTAAACCCTAACATTAAACTACACGCTTTAATTAATGATATATCAGTGTTAAGTTCATCACTTGTAACAACGGCACACACTAATGCAATATGTTGTAAACAGCGGAAACTGAGAAGGGGTGGAATATGTGGGAGCTTCCTGTAGCTTTCTGTTGGATTTTCCAGTAAACCTAAAACTGATCTTAAAATCTATTTATTAAAAAAACAAAACCCCCAAAACTTAAAGGTATCTCTGCAGAAACCTGCAGGGTTTTTCCCATTTTCCTACAGGCTCATGATTTCAAATGAGAGGTTGCTACATCTTTCATAAACGTTAGAAGAAAAGCTAAAACTTATTGAACCTTTATATTATGGGTACTACGTATAAGTATGTTATTCTACTAATCAACAAATATTTATTCAGAGCAAGTATATCCAGCCTACGTTTAGAGGTATATCACCTACGCAATTTAGTTCAATCGTCACACGCTATGAAATACTATTGCTATTAACGTTTTCAAAAACAAGAACTCTGAGAAGTCAAACAACTAATAAACACTAGGACGGGTATCTAAACTGAATTCCACACCCAAAGTTCGAAACCATAACACCGAATAGAAGAGAATTAGCGATTTCTAACTCCGTCATCCGAAACAATGAACAGCCGACAATCTCGCGATGTTGTTGCGGCTACTACTACTCCCAACATGCAAAGCGGCTACCGTGCCGCAGCCCGTGCCGCAGCTGGTGCCGCAGCCTATGCCGCAGAGTCCGGAGGGCCCCGTCGTGCCTCGAGGCGCGAAAGGTAACCTGGGAGCCGTAGTTCTCCTGGACGCCTACTGGTGTTGCCAGCGCGGCGGTGGCGGATCGCTCGGTTCCAGCCAGTAGGTCCTGTGAGGGCGAGCTGAGGCGGAGAAAGGGCGTGGAACTGGAAACGGGTGAGTCGGACGCGGTCTACGCGGTCGAGGGAGGCGGCACCGCGGCTTAGGGTTGACTTAAATAAATGGACCCGTGCTGCAGTCTCTCCGGAGACACCGCGGTCTTAGCGTCAGCGAGCAGAGGGTGAGGAGGCGCCAGAGCCCGGTCCTTGCACCCGTACTCGTCCTCAGCTCTCCGCCAGCATCTCCACCATGCAGTCCCGGGAAGAAGCTTCGCGCTCTCGCCGCCTTGCCAGTCCCCGCGGCGGGAAGCGGCCCAAAAGGGTTCACAAACCCACGGTTTCAGCTTTTTTTACGGGCCCGGAGGAGCTGAAGGACACGGCCCATTCCGCAGCCCTGCTGGCCCAGCTCAAGTCCTTCTACGACGCGCGGCTGCTCTGTGATGTGACCATCGAGGTGGTCACGCCTGGCAGCGGGCCTGGCACGGGCCGCCTCTTCCCCTGCAACCGTAACGTGCTGGCTGCCGCGTGTCCCTACTTCAAGAGCATGTTCACCGGCGGCATGTACGAAAGTCACCAGACGAACGTGACCATGCACGATGTGGATGCCGAGTCCTTCGAGGTGCTGGTCGATTACTGCTACACGGGTCGTGTGTCTCTGAGTGAATCCAACGTGGAGCGCCTGTACGCCGCCTCCGACATGCTGCAGCTCGAGTATGTGCGTGAAGCCTGTGCCTCCTTCCTAGCCCGCCGCCTTGACCTGGCCAACTGCACGGCCATCTTCAAGTTCGCCGACGCCTTTGGCCATCGCAAGCTGCGATCACAGGCTCAGTCGTTTATAGCCCACAACTTCAAGCAGCTCAGCCAGATGAGTTCGATTCGGGAGGAGTCTCTGGCAGATCTGACCCTGGCCCAACTTCTGACTGTCCTGCGCCTGGACAGCCTAAACATCGAGCATGAGCAGACCGTGTGCCACGTGGCGGTGCAGTGGTTGGAGGCGGCTCCCAAGGAGCGGGGTCCCAGCGCTGCAGAAGTCTTCAGGTGTGTCCGCTGGACACACTTCACCGATGAAGATCGGAATTACCTGGAGGGGCTGTTGACCAACACCATGGTGAAGAAGTACTGTCTGGACCTTGTTGAAGGGGCCCGGCAGATGCGATATGGTGACACGTTGTGCAAGTCTCTGGTGCCAAAGCCAGAGAGCAGCAGCGGTGGCAGCAGCAGCAGCGGCGGCGGCGGCGTTAGCAGTGTCGTTAGCGGCGCTGGTGGCGGCGGCGGCTGCAGCAGCAGCTCTGTTGTATCGGTGGCAGAAAATCCACCCCAGAGGCTGGGTGTGTATGCCAAGAAGATGGTGATCTTCTTTGGACATCCCAGAGATCCCTTTCTGTGCTGTGACCCATACTCGGGGGACATTTACAAAGTGCCATCACCTTTGACCTGCCTTGCTCACACTAGGACTGTGACCACCTTAGCTGTCTGTGTCTCTCCAGACCATGACATCTATCTGGCCGCCCAGCCCAGGAAAGACCTCTGGGTGTATAAACCAGCCCAGAATAGTTGGCAGCAACTTGCTGACCGCCTGCTCTGCCGTGAGGGCATGGATGTGGCATACCTCAATGGCTACATTTACATTTTGGGTGGGCGAGACCCTATTACCGGCATTAAACTGAAGGAGGTGGAGTGCTACAGTGTCCAGAGGAACCAGTGGGCACTGGTGGCTCCCCTGCCCCATTCTTTTATTTCCTTCGATCTGATGGTAATTCAGAACTATCTGTACGCTCTCAATAGTAAGCGCATGTTCTGCTTTGATCCCAGCCACAATATGTGGCTGAAGTGTGTTTCTCTGAAGCGCAATGATTTTCAGGAAGCCTGTGTCTTCAATGATGAGATCTATTGCATCTGCGACATCCCTGTCATGAAGGTCTACAATCCAGTCAGAGGAGAGTGGAGGCAGATTAATAACATTCCCTTGGTGTCAGAGACTAACAACTACCGGATTATCAATCATGGCCAAAAACTGTTGCTGATCACCTCACGCACCCCGCAGTGGAAAAAGAACCGGGTGACCGTGTATGAATATGATATTAGGGGTGACCAGTGGATTAATATAGGTACCACATTAGGCCTGTTCCAGTTTGATTCTAACTTTTTTTGCCTCTCAGCTCGCGTTTATCCTTCCTGCCTTGAACCTGGTCAGAGTTTTCTCACTGAGGAGGAAGAAGTGCCCAGTGAATCTAGCACTGAGTGGGATTTAGGTGGATTCAGTGAGCTGGACTCTGAGTCAGGAAGTTCAAGTTCTTTATCTGATGATGATTTGTGGGTTCAGGTAGCCCCTCAGTGAAATGCGCAGGGTCAGCAGAGTGTGTTATAGATAAGCTGAAACTCTAAGGTGTTTTTACTGCTTTGGAAGGTATCTTAAAGAGACCCTTTCGTTTTGCTGGAAAAAAAAAAAGAAAAAAAGTTGATTAATTTCAGGTTTGGTTTAGAAAGGGTATTGTTTGAAATACTAACGTAATTTAATGTTACAGAATTTAAACATTAAAAGAAATCAACCTATTTAATAATTTACTGTTCTAAAAGTCCAGTGTTGATTGTTTAGTATGTTTATGTTTGATGACAATATAAGTTAGTTGTAATCAATAGTCTTCTATTATTAAATCTTACATTCTGTCTTGTGCCACAAATACTTCAACTTGAATTTTAATTTCTACAATAGAAAAACTGATTGGTTAGGAATTATTAGAGAGGGTTGGAAAGCATATATTTTCCTTCAGAACAGTGTAGTAGATTTCCAAAACTTTAAACTAGTGGGTTTTTACAAAATGTGTTCTAACACATATAGTCTGCTAAGTTTTAGTTCAGTTTTCTCCTCTTTTGTGAAAAAAAAATACATATGTTTAATGTGACTGAATGGTGATTTCATTTGTGATAATATATAGAATGGTCATACGCTCACTGAAAGTAAAAACAAAAAAACAGGATTCTACTTTTTGAAAAGAAATTTCAGTTTTAAATCTGTAATATAACGTGTAATTTGCAAATAGTGACCAATTTTCCATCTAAAAAAATTCCATTCTAGTAGTGTCACCAATCATCTAAAAACCTTTTTAAAAAAAAAACAAAAACCCAGTAACTTGCTTTGTAGGTTCATATTTTAAATCTATACTTGATACATGCTTCACTGAATCAGAAGAATAATCCTTTTTTCACTGGACATGATTGTGAAAATTTTTATCCACTGTCCTAAAAAGTTTATGTGATTCTTAAAATATTTTGGCTGTACAGTTTTGGTGTTTATCTTAGAAGATTTGTCAACAAGATGTGATTATTCTTTACTGTTTTGTGAGTAATATTGGTTTTGAAAGTATGTATTAGTTAAGAACAGTATTTTATTGAAATCAGTAGCTATTGTGTCTGTCAACTATAAGATCAAGTGCCAGCAAAGAATTTTCAAACTCTAAGTTGTGTATAGAACTGTTTTGTGTAGCATTGAAAAATTCTGTCAGTTTTGTAAGTCGCTAAATGTTATTATCAGCTTAAAGGTATTTTTCTATTAAAAGTTTACAGTTCAATAACATAAGTGGATGATAGCATTTGGGGCCAGTAGTGAAAGTATATTTCGTCTAAAATATTTCTCTATGCAGTGGTGTACAAGGCTATTTTATTATGGTATTTGTATCTGTTCTGTGTTTCTCTATGAACCATGCTCCAGTCTTTGTTTCTGTCAGCATATGTAAGGGAAAGAAAGTCCAGAAATAGAGAATAAATCACACAAGACTTACATTGTTAAATACATGAAAACATAAGTGCTTACCTCTTGAGGGTTTATTAGATATAGTTGTTATTGATACATATACATGATAAGTGACCAGATGTTTATGGTGTATAACTTTTTCTACACACAATCAGAATGATCTCCCTGAATCTTCATTCAGTGACATGATAATTCCTCTTCTGTGTTTATTCTCTAGTGACAGCGTGCTAACATTTCTTACACCCGGGCAGAGTACAGAGGAATGTGCTCTTTCTGGTAGGGAACTGGATTTTTTATTGAAATACCATAGGATGAAAACAGAGAGGAAGACGTAAAAGGTTGTTTTTTTTTTTTAAAGATATTTCTTAGCCATTTTGATGGGCTGTTTGAAGATTCTACAAGACATTCCTGTTCAACATTTTTAGTGAAATAAGATGCTTGCTTATCCTACCAGTATGTGTTCCTTCAGAAGGACAGACATGCTTTTAGTTGCCTGAGGCTCAGTTTTGTTCCATTTGACATCAGGGTTGTTTTCGGCAGTGTCCTTAACACAAAGCTGTTTCTCAATAGGGTTATTTTTTTGGCCAACTTTTTCTTCACCAGGAACTTCTTGTTGATAGCTTTTTCCTTTGTCGGGTTGAAATAGAACAGTGATGATCTCAACCAGACTATCCTTCTGCAGAATTAAGGTGTGCAACTGATTGATAAAAGACAGATTCTCCAATTGTCATTTTCAACCTTTAAGTTAAAGCCTAAGCGAAATAGTAGTAATATCTTGGTTTACAAAGAGATTTTCTTGGGAAGAATTTGGTTTCGTGCTATATTTGTGAATTAGAGAATAGTTGTTAATCATTATTTTACGGATAAGTGATTTGTATGTGATTAGTTACAAATAAAACATACTAGAATCTAGACTTTCTGATTTTTTAATTCATTGTTTCTGTTAAATGTATAAAACCCTTGCTTGTACAGTGAATGACAACTAGCAGTGTTGAAATCCCTTCTTGACTGGAAAGTACCCTTGTCTCTGTTTTCCAATTAATCACATCTTTTAATAAATATGTTTGTAGGACTGCTATTTGTAAGATTTAGAATGATGTTAATTATCTTTCGTATCTGTCCCTGTAGTCTGAAAAGTTCAGAGGACCCCAATTTTAAAAAATTCTTTTAAGTTCAAACCATAAGTGGTGTTAGGATTTCCAAAAGGGTAAAGTAGAAATATTTGTACCTGATCTTGTTGAGAATCTGGGGAACACTTTTGATCTACTCCCAAGAAAAAGGCCGGTGTCATAACATCCCTGAAATTATAAAAGTATGACTACTTCTGAAGCTCATCAGACTCAAGATAAGAGCACTTGTGACAGTCTCTCCTCCCCATACCTGCGTAAAACCTTTAACCCTTTCATCATTCTAACTAACTTTAAAGGAACATTTGTTAGAGCAAATATGATAAAGCAGGGAAGTATGAGGAAGCAACCTTACTTACAGAAAATGTGACTATCAGTAGAAACCTAAAAGAATCAGTGTCATTTTTAGAACCAACTAGAGGGTTCAATGTATACAAACCAATTGTTTTTTTTAATAATAATAAAAAGCAAAAGACACTGTTCACCGAAGTTGCCAAACCTCAGAGTACCATGGAGGCATAGGTTTGTGCAGAATAGGGGGAAGGGCCCCCCTCCTTTACTCTGCGCCCTTTGTCATTCTTATCTGTTTCATCAAACTTCCATTCCTCACATCTTTAACCTTGAGGACTCAACATGGTCCAAGGCACAGGGAGAGTAGGAAACAGATACTGTTGTATAACATTCCATCCATATCTGAGACATTTTGTCCTAAAACAGCCTAGTCTGTGGGGAGTCACCTGTCTGTATTGGAGTCACCATTTTTCATTCTCACCTCTAAAGCTAAAATTGCTGCTCAGACCCACTATATCAATCAGGAATATTCTTTTGGGCAAACTATTCATTAATTGTAGGAAAACTAGTTTAAAAGGACTATGTAAATGTCAGGCAAAGTATTTCTTCCAAAACAGATATGTTTGTGCCTTGAAGAAAAAGAAGAGCCAGGACTCTCAGATAAATGAATATCACCTTAATTTAGATCATCTTAAGAAAATAGAATAGAATTTTGTTTTCGCATACTGTAACTGAAAAATTCAGCCGTGGCGCTCACTTCAGGTACAGCCTGATCCAGGGTCTCAGCGTCCTCAGGGCTTTCTTTGTACAGAGAAGATATCATGGGGCAATGGGTTCCCTCATTTTGTGCGTTGATTAGAATATAGGGGCGGTTGTATGTAATGGAGACCTGTAATTGTGTAAGTAAGTTTCTCATATGAAATTTCTCATGTCAAAGTCTAATCTGTTGTGTTATCCCTCATCTAGAAAGTTGACTGGCACCCAGGCTTTTCTGTTTTCTTGTTCTGCTACCCTTGGGGTGTTGTCCCGACCCACATGGTCCAAGCCGGTTCACCCTTGTGTCCACATTCCAGCCATTAAAAGGGGAGAAAGGGGGAGGGGAGGACACGACCCTTCCCTGTGAGGGAAGTCGTGAGCATTGCTTCAGTTGCGTGACACTGGCCACATCTTAACTACATGGACATACCTAGCAGCAAGAGTGCCTAGGAGAGGTAGTCTTTGTTCTGGGTCAACATGTATCTAGTTATTCAAGGGTTCCTTCTTACAGAATGAGGGGAAAGGCTATTAGGTTAAACAGCAGTCTCTATCACACCATCTGTCAGGCCAGGTTTTGTCACATGGCAGCCAGAGTGATAACACCATCCCAGCAGTTACTGCAGTCAAGGCAAGATGGCTAGGCCTCCGTCCTACCCCAGAAACACTCAGAGAGCTCCCTGGGCTCCCGCTGCCGCTCTGTACAGAAGAGGCAAGGGCACTTCATATTGTTTTGATTAAATAAAGCCTTCTAAGCTCAGTGTGTACTGGTACCCTACATCATGAGCCAGTCTTATATTGGCATTATATCGTAGAATGTTCCAGCTTCCTAAAAGGAAGGAAAAGAGTACTGAAAAATGACTCTGTGTAATCAATGGCAGTATTAATTATCTTAAACAGCAAACGTTGCTTCTAATTAAAATGTGAGATATCAATTATAGAGTAATGATGAAAACTGGACATTTCTTAGAGCTGTTTAGCAGCCTTGTAGCATTTTCTGTGCCTGGATCATCTTTGCAGTGCTGTGTGAATATAAGCTACTCCTCTCCCCCTCTGTTGAAGCCCAGACCAATTAACCACAATAGTCTATTCAAAACTTAGTTTCTTGCTGAATTCTTTTTTTTTTTTTGAATTCTTATACTGACTTCAGGTTAATCATAGTTCGTGCAATATACACATATAGTGTCACTTTTTGTGTTTGTGAAAACTTCAAAACAGCTGCCAGAGAACATTTTGAGTAATTGCTTCTGTCAAGTATATCACTTTTATCATCATAATTTTCATTACAGATAGCCATACTTATTTTAAAAAGACTCAAACAACCTGATTTTCACATGGAACCCTAACGTCCGCCCGCAAGTGAAGAGTAAGTAATACTTGTGTTAGTAGTTGTATTTCTATTAGTACATGAATGAAGAATATGACTCCATTCTCTGTTTCATTTCTTGTCTAAAGACAAGATTTTTGATATATGCTGTGACTGGGTTCTTCTCCATATTCTGTACTAGATACTGCTTGTTTAGTATCCCACTCCCATTACTTTCCTGTATGGCCTCCTCACATGCTGGCGTTATTCCATGTATTGATCTGTTCACTCTTTATTATATGTCTCCTGAACTAAACTGTGCACTCTTCACGGAGGAACCGCGTCTGTCTTTTCCACAGCTCCTAACATAGTGCCGGGCACATCATCCGCATTCCATAAATGTTTGTTGAACAAAGAAAGAAATGTATTTCGTGCTTGTTTGCATTTATATGAGAAACACTTGCATTCAGAGCTCTCATCTTTTTGTCAATTTTCCAGCTATGAGGGAGAGCTATTATTAAACTCTTTTGTCTGGTTGTCATAGCAACCCACTGGCCTCCAGAGCTACAGGTTATTTCTGATGGGCATATTCTCCTAGACAACCAAACACGCAGCGTTTTCAATTATGGAGTAATGATGCTATTATAAATCACATTTCTGACACTATATTTCTCTATCTTTTATAAAGATGGCAGAGAATTAGAACAGAGACGAGTCTGTTCAAATCAACAAAGGCTAGGGGAAATTAAGCAGTATGACTCACATCTCTCCTCTCAACCCTTTCATATTTCCTCCAAGTTCTCCACCTTTCCATAAGCACCTGTGAATTCACTTGGGTGTTCTGACCAAGTTATTAAGGAAGTTTTGAAAGTTAATTGCTACAAGACAAACTCTAAAAAAGCTCTGTTACAGCTTAAATAGTTTCTTTTTCTCCTCCTTGTTTCTTCCTTCCTCTGTCCCTCCCTCCCTCCCTCCCTCCCTCCCTCCGTCCCTCCGTCCCTCCGTCCCTCCCTCTGTCCCTCCTCCGTCCCTCCGTCCCTCCCTCCCTGATCTTAGTTCCCCACCAGGGATCGAACCTGTTTCCCCCTGCAGTGGAAGCACGAAGTTCTAACCACCGGACCACCAGGGAATTCCCAGTCCTTGCTTGTTTCTTAAATTTCATGTTAAGTTAGCAAATGATAATAGCCTTGCAAAAATTGAGATTTGCTCGGAAAAGTTTCAAAATGAGGTCTTTTCCAACCTCATTCTTCCTTCCATTCATATTTTAGTGGCAAGAATTGAGAAGAGTTTTATTAAACTGGGTTAGTCATCATAGAAAACTCATTATCAGTTCAATAAAACAGGGTTTTTCTGGCCCATTCAACAAGGCATGATTGTAGTTTTTAAAAGGCAGAGTCTTCCTTTTTTTTTTTTTGGCTGCGTGGCTTGTGGGATCTTAGTTCCCTGACCAGAGAAGGAACCCAGGCCCTCAGCAGTGGAGAGCGCAGAGTCCTAAACACTGGACTGCCAAGGAATTGCCAGCAGAGTCTATTTTCTAATGATGGATACCTTAATGGGATTTTACATGTATGTTATGCTGTATTTTCTTTTCTGTAGGTTTTGGTCACATGCAGTATGGAGAGTCAGTTACCACCTAGTTCCAAGTAGATCCTATGAAAAATACTTCACTACACCCTTTCTCTGTGCAGTTCTAATGCTTTTGTTATACATACAGTTGTGATACCCATCAGGAAACTGTCCCATAACTTTATTTAAAAGAAGTGATACTGCATTTAGCTTACCTACTGGGCTTTGACATTATAAAAGCAGTAACACTTTATTACATGCAACGATCTTCAACAAATAATATACAATGGGGATACTGTCAGGAAGACAAAGAGAAAGATAAGGGGGGATGGTATCGTCTGTAATGTCAAGATTGCAGATTTGGGTACCTGAACACCTGGGGTATTTTGATTAACATATATATATATATTTTAATATCTTTATTGGAGTATAATTGCTTTACAATTATGTGTTAGTTTCTGCTTTATAACAAAGTGAATCAGTCTGATTAACATATTTTTAAGAACTTCATTTTAGTCTTCTAGAAATCTCCATGCACTGTTACTCTTTTAAATAAGCTCTGAATCCTACACATTAGCTGAGATGTCAAAACTTTGAGACAGCTAAACCTAGATATCTGCCTATTGTAAAAATTGAAAATGGCCCAGTGGAAGGGAAGGATTCTCCAGGGCAGGATGGAAGGGAAGGGTTCTCCAGGGCAGGATCAGACGTCCAGCCACACAGATCTTGCAACAATTCTTGACAAAATCACCAATTCCCAAGTCTAGTTCTCTCCTGTAGAAGTTAGGGTATTCAGTAATTACTGCACCTTGATTTGGTTGGATTTGGGTACTGAGTCAGATTAACCAAACTATCAAACAAATATACAAAATCCGTAATATTGATACATTAACTTACAAAAAGAAAATAGAGCTTTTGCATTCAGGAGGGAGCCCCCAGTGCCCAATTTTTCCCTCGGGAGTGAAGAGTTTGGACCGTGTATCAAGTGCCACAAATTCGAAGGGTGCCACCCAAGGGCCTGCATCCCAAATCACGTAGCTTGGGGAGCCTTGGGGAACCAACCAGCCAGCCTTGTCATTTGCAAGTCCTCCAGGACCACATTAAAAAAAGGAGTGATGTCAAATGGGTACTCAAGTACTTCCATGGGCTCAGCACAGAGGGGACAGGCAAAAACACCCCTCCTCTAGTTTCTCCCTGAAAGGAGCTTTACTGCATACTTTCCCAGCTACTGCCTGAAGGTCCAGCTTCTAATCAGCTTGTGTATGGATGTTGACTGGGATTCTCCCAGGAGACTGAAGGAGCCCTGGGCAGTCCCCCTGCTTGCTGTCTAAAGCTCGCTCCAACAATACAAACAAGTCTCCAGCTTCTCTCTGGAAGGAGCTTGTCCACACATCCAGCACCGCAACTTACCTGGCTGCCACCTGAAGGACTGGCTGCCAAGCCACCTTGCTCTGGAAGCCAACAGGGCCCAGCTTCCACAACGACCCTGGAGCCCCATTAAACCAAGGGGCAGTTTGATACAGAAATGTCAGCAGGCTCAACACACAGGGAACAGACAAAAATGCAAGGCTCTCAGTTTCTCCCTGGAAGGTATTTGCATAATTTTCCAGCTTCTGCCCAAGGTTTGGGCTTCGAATTAGCCCATACCTGAGAGCTGACAAGGCGTATAATTAGTCATCATGTGAGGGTCTGAACGGGCATGTGCATTCTCCTTCCTGTGCCTTCTCCCCGCCTAGCTCACCCCAGCCATAAAGCCAAGTCTCCAGATACGCTGTGAAAAGAGTTTGTCAACATATCTAGCACCCCACCTTCTATGGCTACAAGCTGAGGGACTGGTCCTAAATCTCCTAGCTCTGGATGATGATGGGGCTCAGCAGTTATGAGTCCCCTGAGACCACAGAGAACAAAGAGGCATTTTTATATGGGTGCACAAGTGTTCCCAGCAGTGATTCCCTCTGGCTCAGCACAGAGTGAATAGGCTCAAATACCCAGCTCCTGGTTTCCCTTTGATAGGGGCTGGACTGTAGAGCTAACATCCTGCCTTTCCCAGTTGCTGCCTGAAGGTCAGGCTTCCAATTAGCCTGCACTGGGGACCTGAAGGGACAAGCAATTAGTAGTCGTTTGGGAGCCTGAACGTGTGCGTGGGCACTTCCCATGCCTTTGGAACAATAATGGGTCTTGGCACACCCGAATCTTCTAGAAGCCACCAAGAATAAGGACTGTGATTTGGATAAGCACAGAAGTTTGAGAAACGGGACTTCCCTGGTGGCGCAGTGGTTTAGAATCCTCCTGCCAATGCAGGGGACACAGGTTCGAGCCCTGGCCCGGGAAGATCCCACATGCCGCGGAGCAACTAAGCCCCTGCGCCTCAACTACTGAACCTGTGCGTCCTAGAGCCCGTGCTCCGCAACAAGAGAAGCCACCACAATGAGAAGCCCATGCACCACAACGAAGACCCAAAGCAGCCAAAAATAAATAAATTAAAAAAAAAAAAGTTTGAGAGGCAATCAGGAGCTCAAGCCATGCCGAATGGCAAGATTCATCTCTAACACAAGGCTACTCTTTCTAAACTGGGAGAGGGGGAATTCCCTAGCAGTCCAGTGGTTAGGACTCCGTGCTTCCACTGCTCGGGGTCCGGGTTCAATCCCTGGTCAGGGAACTAAGATCCCACAGGCTGAGCGACCAAAAAAAACCAACCAACCAAACAAACAAAAAAAACAAAACTGGGAGAGGTGGCTGTTTTATCTGATGCACAGAAACCAACACAGAGAGTCAAAGAAAATTAAGAAACAGAGGAATATTTTCCAAACAAAAGAACCAGATACAACCCCAGAAAAAAGACCTTAATGAAATGAAGATAATGACTTACCTGATAAAGTGCTCAAAGTAATGGTAATAAAAATGCTTACAAGGTCAGGAGAACAATGCATGAACAAAGTGAGAATTTCAGCAAAGAGAAAACGTAAGATACTGTCTTGTACTTAAAAATATTTTGATAACTATATTTTAAAATGATTTTGTATGTAATCCTATGTATTTTAATAGTTTTATTGAGATATAATTCACATACTGTATAATTCCCCTACTTATAATTTAATAGTTTTTGTATATTCAGAGTTGTACAACCATCATTACAATTAAAATTTTTTTCCCATCGCTTTAAAAAGAAACCCTGTATCCATTAGCAGTCGTTTCCCATTTTCCCTCAACTTCACCCCCTTCTCCAAGACCTAGGCAACCAATAATCTACCTTCTGTCTCTATGAACATTTCATACCAATGAAATCATATCATACAAAATGTGGTCTTTCGTGTCTGGCTTCTTTTACTTAGCATAGTGGTTTCAAGGTTCACCCGTGCTGTGGCGTGTGTCAGTACTTCATTCCTTTTTATGGCCTGATGATATGCCATTATATATGCCATTATTTGGACGTACCGTATTTTACTATACGCTCTCAATAGATGGACATTAGGGCTTTTTCCACTTTTGGGCTATTATGAATCATGCTGCTGTGAACATTCACCTACGAGTTTTTGTGTGGACATATACTTTCAGTTCTCTTGGGTGTATATGTTTACCTTTTTGAGGAAGCGCCAGGCTTTTCCAAAGCTGCTGCCTCCTTTTGCAATCCTTTCAGCAATGTAAGAAGGTTCCAATTTCTCCACGTTAACAATTGTTATTTTTCTGTCTTTTTTATTATAGCCATCCTAGTAGGTATGAAGTACATTCTCATTGTGGTTTTGATGTGCATTCGCCTGGTATCAAACGGCTGATGATGTTGAGCATTTTTCCATGTGCTTCTTGACCAAATGTATATCCTGTTTAGAGAAATGTCTTCTCAGACGTATTGCTCATTTCTCAATTGGGTTGTCTTCTTATTGAGTTGTAAGAGTTCTTAGTATATTATGGATACTACTGCCTTATCAGATATATGATTTGCACATATTTTATTGCATTCTATGTGTTATAGGCTGACTTCTGTTCTCCTCACAATTCATATGTTGCAGCCCTAATCCCCCAGTACCTCATTTTGTGTCTGTATTTGAGGATAGGTCCTTCATGGAGGTAATTAAGTTAAAATGAGACCCACACCCAGGATGGACCCTCATCCAATCTGACTGGTGTCCTTATAAAAAGAGTTGATTAGGACACATACAAAAACACCAGGGATACGTGTGCACAGAGGAGAGTCCATGTGAGGATACATTACAATGGTGGCCATCTGCAAGCCAAGGGGAGAGGCCTCAGAAGAAACCAAACTTGCTGGCACTTGGACCTCTAGCCTCCAGAATTGTGAGAAAATACATTTCTGTTGTCTAGGCCATCCTTGCTGTGGTATTTTGTTATGGCAGCCTTCCAAACTAATATAGATTTTGATACTGGAACTGAGGTTCTGCTGTTTTAAATGCTTAAAAATGTAGAAGTGGCTTTGGAACTGGGTAATGGGTAGAGGCTGGAAGAATTTTGAGTGCATGTTAGAAAAAGCCTAGGTTGCCTCGAGGAAACTATTGGTAGAAATATGGCTGTTAAAGTTGCTTCTGGTGAGACTAATGCTGAAAACTCAGTCTCCCTACACCAGTGCCGAATTGACTCTTGGAGACAGAGTTTTGGGTGAAGTAGAAAAGAAGAGCTTTATTGCTTTGCCAGACAAAGGAGGACACAGCAGGCTTCTGCCCTTGAAAACTGTGTGTCCCCACCCAGGAAGATTTGGTGAGGAGTTTAATTTTTTATTTTTTAATTAATTTATTTTTTATTTTTGGCTGCGTTGTGTCTTCGTTGCTGTGTGCGGGCTTTTCTCTAGTTGCAGTGAGCGGGGACTACTCTTTGTTGCGGTGCACAGGCTTCTCACTGTGGTGGCTTCTCTTTGTTGCGGAGCACGGGCTCTAGGCACGCGGGCTTTAGTAGTTGTGGCTCACAGGTTCAGTAATTGTGGCACGCGGGCTTTAGAGCGCAGGCTCAGTAGTTGTGGCGCACGGGCTTAGTCACTCCACGGCATGTGGGATTTCCCAGACCAGGGATTGAACCCACGTCCCCTGCATTGGCAGGCGGATTCTTAACCACTGCACCACCAGGGAAGTCCTGGTGAGGAGTTTTATAGCAATGATTCAAGTGTGGGGTTGATAAAACTAGGGTGTGTGCAGGGCCTGCACTCCAGTAATCTGGTCTCAGGTAATCTTTTTTTGTTCGTTTGTTTTTGCGGTATGCGGGCCTCTCACTCTTGTGGCCTCTCCCGTTGCGGAGCACAGGCTCAGGGCCAGGACGCGCAGGCTCAGCGGCCATGGCTCACGGGCCCAGCCGCTCCGCGGCATGTGGGATCCTCCCGGACCGGGGCACGAACCCGTGTCCCCTGCATTGGCAGGCGGACTCTCAACCACTGCGCCACCAGGGAAGCCCTCAGTTAATCTTTTGATGAGCTTCTCTGGTTGCTTTAATCTGGCCTCAGGTGGTCTTCTCTGGAATGAAGAATGCTGACATCTTCCATTTGTTGGGGGTTTTAGTTCTATAAAGGGCTTAAAGATATTGTTATGTGTGTCCCTTGATGTGGGAACCAGGACCCTGCCCTGAGGCTGCACTCTTGTTTCTTGACTGCTCCTCCCTTGTCTTTGCATCCCCTCCCTTCCCTGATTAGCAACTGTTTGAATCTGCCTTTTGGGACTCAGGGAAAGTCATGGAGGCTGGAGTCTGTTCCCTACAAACAAGAAACGGGGGACATGGAAAGGCTTCGCCAGTAGCCCCACAGGGTGCTGCTTGGTTTCAAGACCTCAGATGGAAATAAGGAACGTGTTATTGGGCATTGGAGGAAAGCTGATCTTTGTTATAAAGTGGCAAAGAACTTAGCTGAATCGTGTTCTAGTATTTTGTGGAAGGTAGAACTTTGAGTGATGAACTTGGATGTTCAGCTGAGGAGATTTCTAAGCAAAGGATTCAAGGTGTGACTTAGGTTTTCCTTGTTGCTTGTAGTAAAATGTGAGAGGAGAGAAACTGAAGAAGGAAATGTTAAGCAAAAAGAAACCAGAAAGTGAAGATTTGGAAAGTTCTCAGCCTATCCTTATTGCAAAAAATTGAGAAAGCATGTTCCAGAGAGAACATCAAGGGTATAGCAGAACAATCACTTGATAAAGAGATTATGGCTGTGAGTCCTGGATCTAATCAGCCATTTCAGCAGAGGCCAGGAAGGGGACAAAACGGAGGAAGGCTATTGAACTTCTGGGATTCAACAGAGGGGATGACAGAGCTGTTCTCTGTGAACATGCCTTATCTTTCAACAAAAGGGAAGAATGACCCTGAGGGTGATTCTGAGACTGGGAGGGCTGCCACTCCCACAGGGTCCCTGAGTTTCAGCAGGACAGGCTGCCCAGGGCCTCAGGGCTGGAGCTGCTCCCTGGAGCCTGGGCAGGGGGAGTTGGGGGTAGGGCCACTACTTCAGTGGGCCTAAGGTCAGAGTATCAAGCCAAAGAATATTATTCTTGAGCTTTAAAATCAGGGAATTTTTCCTGCTAAGTTTTGGGCTTGCTTGGGACCCATGACCCCTTTCTTCTTTCCAATTTCTTCCTCTTGGACTAGGAATGTCCATTGTATGCCTGTCCCACCATTGTATTTTGGAAGCAGATAATTTGCTTTTACAGGTTCACAGCTTAAGAGGGATTTTTGCCTCAGAATGAATCAAACCTCAAGTCTCTCCCACACTTGATTTATTTATTAATATTTATTTATTTATTTTTGGCTGCGTTAGGTCTTTTTTGCTGTGCGCGGGCTTTCTGTAGTTGCGGCGAGCGGGGGCTACTCTTCGTCGCGGTGTGCGGGCTTCTCATTGCGGTGGCTTCTCTTGTTGCGGAGCATGGGCTCTGGATGCGAGGGCTTCAGTAGTTGTGGTACTCAGGCTCAGTAGTTGCAGCGCACGGGCTTAGTTGCTCTGCGCCATGTGGGATCTTCCCGGAACAGGGCTCGAACCCACATCCCCTGCATTGGCAGGCAGATTCTTAACCCCTGCGCCACCAGGGAAGTCCTCCACACTTGATTTAGATTATACTTAGTTGAAACTTGGGACTTCACGCAGATGCCAGAATGGGTTAAGACTTTTGAGCTGTTGGGATGGGGATGAGTGTCTTTTGCATGTGGGACATACATGAATTTGGGGGTCCAGATGGTGAACTGTTATGGACTGAATAGTGTCCCTCTAAAATGTATATTTGAAAGCTTAATCCCCAGTACCTCAGAATGTGACTGTATTTGGAAATAGGGCCTTGAAAGAGGAAATTCAGTTAAAAAGATTGGATTAGGCCCTCCTAATCCAATCCGACTGGTGTCTTTATAATATAAGGAGATCAGGACATGCAAAGAAGCAGCAGGGATGCACATGCACAAGGAAAGACCAGGTGAGGATACAGAGAGAAGGCAGCCATCTGCAAGCCAAGGAGACAGGCCCCAGAGAAGACCAAACCTGCTGGCACCTCGATCCCAAACTGTGAGAAAGTTAATTTCTGGTTTTGAGGCCATCCTGGCTGGGGTGTTTTGTTATGGCAGCCCCAGAAAACTAGTACCTCATGGGTTATCTTTTCACTTTCTTCTTCTTCTTTTTCTTTTTTGGCCTCACAGTGTAGCATGCAGGATCCTAGTTCCCCGACCAGGGATCAAACCCACACCCTGCATTGGGAGTGCGGAGTCTTAACCACTGGACTGCCAGGGAAGTACCTTTCTTGATAGTGTCCCTTGAAGCACAAAAGGTTTTAATTTTTCTGAAGCTCAATCAATCTATTTTTTCTTTCTTGTGCTTTTGGCATTATGTCTAAGAAGGGAAAGCCCTATCCTTAGGTCATAAAGATTTATTCCTACATTTTCTTCTCCAAAAGTTTTATAGCTTTACATTTAGGTTTCTGATCCTTTTTTTTTTTGTGTGTGTGTGTGTGTGTGTGTGGTACGTGCGCCTCTCACTGTTGTGGCCTCTCCCGTTGCGGAGCCAGGCTCCGGACGCACAGGCCCAGCGGCCATGGCTCACGGGCCCAGCCGCTCCACGGCATGTGGGATCTTCCCGGACCGGGGCAGGAACCCGTGTCCCCTGCATTGGCAGGCGGACTCTCAACCACTGTGCCACCAGGGAAGCCCTCTGATCCATTTTTAAAAATTTTATTTTATTGAAGTATAGGTGATTTACAATGTTGTGTTAATTTCTGCTGTACAGCAAAGTGATTGTTATAAATATATATATACATTCTTTTTCATATTCTTTCCCATTATGGTTTATCACAGGATACTGAATATAGTTCCCTGTGCTATGTAGTAGGACTTTGTTGTTTATCCATTCTATATATAATCGTTTGCATTTGCTAATCCCCAACTCCCAAGCCCTCCCTGCCCCTTCCCCCTCCCCCTTGGCAACAAGTCTGTTCTCTATGTCTGCGAGTCTGTTTCTGTTTCATAGATAAGTTCATTTGTGTCATATTTTAGATTCCACATGTAAATAATATATGGTATTTGTCTTTCTCTTTCTGACCTACTTCACTTAGTATGATAACATCTAGGTCCATCCATGTAGCTGCAAATGGCATTATTTCATTCTTTTTTATGGCTGAGTAGTATTTCAGTGTTTGTGTGTGTGTATTCCACTGTGTGTGTATATTATATATATATATATATATATAAAATATTCCATTGTGTGTGTGTGTATATATACATACATACGTACCACATCTTCTTTATCCATTCCGCTGTTGATGGACATTTAGGTTGTTTCCCTGTCTTGGCTATTGTGAATAGTGCTGCTCTGAAGATAGGGGCGCGTGTATCTTTTTGAATTACAGTTTTGTCTCAGCATATGCCCAGGAGTGGGGTTGCTGTATATGCTCCGTTTTGAATTAATTTTTGTGTATGGTATTATGAAGGGGTCTACTTCATTCTTTTTACATGGGGAGATTGAATGATTCCAGGACCACTTGTTGAAAAGACTATTCTTTCCCCCATTGAATGGGCTTGGCACCCTTGTTAAAATTCAAATGACCATAAAAGTAAAGGTTTATTTCTGGAGTCTCAATTCTGTTTCAGTAATTTATGTGTCTCCCTTTTACCAGCACCACACTTAGTCCTGATTTCTGTAGCTTTGTGGTAAGTTTGGAAATCAGGAACTGTGAGTCCTCTAACTTTGTTCTTCTATTTCAAGTCTGTTTTGGCTATTTGTAATTCCTTGCATTTCCATATGCATTTTAGGATCAGCTAAGGATTTTGATAATGATTGTGTTGCATCTGGATCAATTTGTTGAATATTTCTATCTTAACACCATTAAGTTTTCCAATTCGTGAACATGGGCTATCCTTCACTTATTTAGATATTCTTCAGTTTCTTTCAGCAAAGATCTGTAGTTTTCAGAGTACATATTTTGCACTTATTTTCCTGAACTTATTCCTAAGTATTTTATTCTTTTTGATGTGGTTATGAATGGAATTATGTTAATTTCTTTTTTTTAGTGTAATCCTATGTATTTTATTTTTGGCATTTATTTATTTATTTATTTAGGCCATGCCACATGGCTTGCAGGGGTCTTAATTCCCCAGCGAGGGATTGAACCCGTGCGTCCTGCAGTGGAAACATGGAGTCCTAACCATTGGACCGCCAGGGAATTCCCTTTATTTCAGGCATTTAAACAGTTCTTCTGAGATGGGATCTATAGAGTTCACCAGACTATCAAATATGTTCAAAGGAAAAAAAATAAAATAAAAAGCCCTACTCTGCGTTGTAGCCAATGATCTTTATAAAACACAAATCTGACCATGTCTCTTCACTGATTAAAACTTGTAACTGACTGTCCGTGGCCTCAGACGAAAGTCCAGTTTCCTTACCATAGCTTGTAAGTTCCTGTATGCATTGTCACTGCTTGCCTGCCTTTCTGGCCTGTCTCTGTACCTCTGCCTCATCCTCATACTTTGTGCTCTGATCTTAGTAAACTACTCTTAGATCCTTGAAAACACCCTTCTTCTTCTCCCTCGCCAAGACCTTTGCATGTGCTCGCCCCTCATCCTGTAACCCTTTTTTCTGCACCTCATGGCCTCACCAGTGCCGACTCACTCTTCAGTTCTCAGGTTAGACATACTTACTCCAGGAAGCCTTCCTTGACCCTGACATCTGGGCTGGGGCTTCTCCAATGAGCTCTCCCGGTCTCTAGTGCTTCCACTGACCATCTGTGTGTGTTAGTACTTGCCTGTCTGCTTATCTGTACCCTTACTGGATTGTAATCTTAATAAGAGCAGACATTCTGTCTTTTCCCTCTGTTTTCTCCTATACTCTGCTGGCAGGAACAGAACTTGTTCTGGAAAGTCATTTCTAACTCTGATGTGTTTTATTATCCTCAAGTTTTTGTAATTTCCTCATTTCTATATATAATACCGAGGTTTCCCCACATTCCAGTCTAAAAACATTGGGACTGTCTGTGATGTTTGTCTTTATTACTAAGTTACAGTTAGTGATCAAATGAAGTTGAATTTTTGTCTGTATTTTATCTCACATTATTGTTTGGCTCTATATTTCAACACTCAAAATGATAGATTTAGAAATTACCCTAAAAATCAACCAACCAGTTTTGCTTGTTTCAGTTCCACAGCATTCCTGATAGATGATCATTCAGATTCTGCTTGAATACCACCAATGAAAGAGAGTTCATTATTTTGAAGAAGGTTCTTTTTTTTTTTTTTTTTTGGCTGCACTGCACGGCTGTGGGATCTAAGTTCCCCCGACCAGGGATTGAACCTGTGCCCCCTGCAGTGGAAGCCTGGAGTCCTAACCACTGGACCGCCAGGGAATTCCCACAGAGTTCATTATTTCACTCTTCTAAATTTGTTTCTCCTTGCTTGGATTAAGAAAAGAAAAGGGGAGAAAAACCACAAGATTTTCTGAGTTGAAGAAGAAGATGGAGTCTAGGATTTAGGATACCACTAGACATACCACCAATCCACCTACCTTTTTATTATTTGTTTTACATGAGAAATACTGTCATGTCATCTGCTAAAAATTGTGCAGATATTAGCCACACCATCTACTGGAAAAATCAGGTCAGCAGAGATTTCATGAAATGACTGCATCTGATAATGCTTTTCAATTTCAAGACCTCCTGTGTCATTATTTTAAACAACCCAGTGATTATAAGCCATAATGTAAATAAGTACATCATAATACTTGTAGGCCACACGTGATAATTCAGCATTATGGTTAAATCCCCTGTGGAGCACAAGAGCCCATAGCAAAGTAAAATATTGTACTTCACATTGAAACAAGTATTGTTGTATCAAAACAAATTAGAAAACTTGAGAGTATTGTATAATAATTTTAAATATTTTTTTTCATGCTATACTTGAGGAAAGATGGATTCAATTTCAGGAGAATGAAGAGGTCTTGTGGGGATTTTCTAGTTTTAGAAATAGACTATACATGAACTCTCTTCAGTACTCTGTAATGACCCACATGGGAATAGAATCTAAACAACAATGGATATATGTATATGTGTAACTGACTCACTTTGCTGTACAGCAGAAACTAACACAACATTGTAAATCAGCTCTACTCCAATAAAAAACATAAAAATTAAAAAAAATAAAAAATAAATAGATTATATAGATCCTTTTTGGAGTAACAAGTTATAATATAACTTATTTTGGGGGCAAAATTAGAATTCTTTTTATGTATATTAAGGAGCACTTCAAAGACAATAAAATTTAACCTCTCAAAGCAAAATGTTCATACATTTTTTAGTCTATTCTTGATTGCTCGCTTGCTCGCTGGATTTGAAGAACATTTTCCTTTTGACTCAAATGTGTTTCGATGCTTAACCAAGGTCTTTGCTTCACCCTCATCTAATAAGGGGAACACTCAAGATTTTATAGATTTAGACTGACATGTTCCTTTCATGTTCCTTTCATGTTCCAGGTTGGATTATTTTCATTTTGGTACACTTCCTTCCAGTCTTTTATTGAAAGTGTTTTCTTACATAGACTTTATATAGCATACTATAGATATGATTTTATATGATTTTGCCATACTTTCTTATTTCACAAAAAGTTCTCCCAACATAATTGTACATGTGCGCAAATTAATATGATAAAGAGGCTATATATATACAAGGATGCTTATTACCGTATTATTTATAATAGCAACATATTTAAAACGCCATTAATGTTCATCAGCAAATATTTGGATCCTAAACATATAAACAAAAATTCAGTAAACAAACATTTATACTACAGAATTATATGCAGCCATTAAAAAGAATGAGGTGGATCTGTGCGTTTTGATGTGGAAAGTTGTTGCCATTGAATTTGTTGTTATCTGGACTGTGTGACTTCTGAAACCCCTTCCTGTTTGGACAGCCTGAGACTGTTTGAAGTCTCCTAGGGACAGGGCTTTTCTACAAAAGCAAAAAAGTTTGCAGGTAGGTACTTTCCCAGACTCCTGGCAGAGAGCTTGTGGGCAAAATTTATGAGCGTGTATGTTCTTTTCTAGTACTTTGAATCTCAAGAAGTGACACAAAGAAACAGCGTATTTAGAATTCTTTCTGGTCGTGGCAGCAGTAGTGGAAAGAACATCTATGTGCTGGGGCAGGAGAGTAACAGCATATAAATAAGACCCTTTAATGTGGCTTTTTACTTTCAAAATTTGTATTACACATTTGTGACAACATGGATGGACATTGGGGGGATTATGCTAAGTGAATATGTGAGAGAGAGAAAGACAAATACTACTTATATGTGGAATCTAAAACCAAAACAAATGAACAAACCAAACCAAACTCATAAATACAGAGAACAGATGGGTGGTGACCAGAGGGGAAGGGTGTTGTGAGGAAGAGTGAAATGGGTGAAGGGGGTCACTTGTATGGTGACAGATGGTAACTAGACTTATTGTGGTGATCGTGTATACAAATGTCAAATGTGTTATGTTGTACACATGAAACCAGTATGTTATATACCAATTTTACCTCAATTTTTAAAAAAAGAAAGAAAAAATCAGTAAAAAAAAAAAAAAAAAGGTATTATATACAGTTGGTTCAGAATTCAAAGAGTACAAAGGAAAGGTCCCCCCTCTTTTCTCCCATCCTTCTTATCCCTGTCCCGTAAACACCTGGTTTTATTTTCCAGTGTTCTTAATTTTGTGTGTATATCCTTCCAGAAATATTTTATGGACATACACAACAGTATGTGAATCTTTCTCTTCCCCCAACCTTTTTTTTTTTTTTTTTTTTTTTTTTTACTAAAATGGCATCATACTATATAAGCTACTTCTGATCTTGAAGCATATTCTGTATCCTAAGTCAGGAACCTGTTCATTCTTTGTTTTATAGCTACAGAGTAGACACTACATACATACATACAAAGGTATTATAATTCAGGCAGTTTGTATTGGTGGATACTTGGGTGATGTACAATCTTTTGCTCTTACAAACAATGCTGTTGTGAATACCCTTGTACTTGTGATCTTTCATGCCTCTGCCAAAATATCTGTAGGATAAATTTCTCAAAGGATATGTACATTTGGAATTTTGATGAGGTATTACAAAATCCCCCCCCCAGAAAGTTTACACCAATTTATGCTTCCACCAGCAATGTGTAATGGTGCCGTTTCCCCGAAATATGTTATTAGACTTACTGATTTTGCTCTGACTTGATTTTGACTTTAGTTCTAGCTGCCTGAGAAATCTTGGTTTTCCTGCACATTTTCTGAGCTGGTTCTTTGCCTTTCCAACAAATTCCTTTTTCTTTCTTTCTTTCTTTTTTTTTTTTAAATTAACCAGAGGAAGTTTCTGTTGTTTGCAACCAAGAATCTAGACTGGTATGATGTCTATGATACATTGTTCAGAGCAAAATTAAGTTGAGGAATAACACGCTTACGGTGATTCCCATTTTTTTTTTTTTTTTGGCCGCTCTGACTGGCTAGCGGGATCTTAGTTCTCCGACCAGGGATGGAACCTGGGCCCACTGCAGTGGAAGTGTGGAGTCCTAACCACTGGACTGCCAGGGAATTCCCTGGTGATTCTCATTTTTTTTTTTTTCTTTTTTTGCGGTTTGCGGGCCTCTCACTGCCGTGGCCTCCCCCGTTGCGGAGCACAGGCTCCGGACGCGCAGGCTCAGCGGCCATGGCTCACGGGCCCAGCCGCTCCGCGGCATGTGGGATCTTCCCGGACCGGGGCACGAACCCGTGTCCCCTGCATCGGCAGGCGGACTCTCAACCACTGCGCCACCAGGGAAGCCCTCTCATTTTTATAAAAACAAAAATCAAAACAAAATCACATGCATGTAGGTGTCCAAAAGAAATATCTGGAAGGATACATTCTAGACAGTGGCTGGTTACCTCTGGATGCAGGAGTTGTCAGAGGTTAGGGAAACACCTTAACTTTCTCCCTCATACACTTGATTATTATTGGAATTTTTTACTATGAGCATATATTACATTTACCTAGAGCCCACACTCCTCAACAAGAGAAGCCACCGCAATGAGAAACCCGTGCACTGCAATGAAGAGCAGGCCCTGCCCGCCGCAAACAGAGCAAGCCCGCGCGCAGCAACGAAGACCCAACAGAGCCAAAACCAAACAAATTTATTTTAAAAAGACATATTTCTAAAAAAAAATATTTGTACTATTCTGTACTTGCTTTTTTCACTGCTCATTATGCTTTTGAGATATATCCATAATAGTCCATGCAACTCTGAATCATACATCCCAACTGCTACTATTTCTTTTTTTTTTTTTTTTTTTTTTTTTTGCAGTACGCGGGCCTCTCACTGTTGTGGCCTCTCCCGTTGTGGGGCACAGGCTCCGGACGCGCAGGCTCAGCGGCCACGGCTCACGGGCCCAGCCGCTCCGCGGCATGTGGGATCTTCCCGGACCGGGGCACGAACCCGTGTCCCCTGCATCGGCAGGCGGACTCTCAGCCACTGCGCCACCAGGGAAGCCCTACTATTTCTATCTTTAAAAAAGAAGAACTTTCATTGACTTTGCCAGCCACTTACTTCCCTGTTTTTTTGCTCTCTTCACCCTTTTGGCAATAAAATTACCTGAAAGTGTTGTCTACACTCGCTGACTCTAAGTTTTCTCTCAAACTTTCTAAACCCACTGCGTTCAGGCCCCCTCGATTCCACTAGCAAAAGGCCTGGGTGTGACAGCTAAAAATCCTTCCTCTCTAGAGAGGCTGTATTGCTTCATGAACGGCCAACGAGAAGCCTCACGTCTCAGCTCCTGGCAGTGGCTTCCGTGGTGGCCCCACGGCTTTAGAGAACCTTCTTCAGCTTCTCTGGATCTTTAGGCTCTGGGGCCAAGCACCCTCACAGACCGGCTCAGCTCAAGAGGTGATGGTAGTTCTGTTGCCTCTGCCGCTGTGTGATAGTCTTTGGAACACGGCACACGTGAAGATGCTGAATCTAGAAGTCCTTTCTGACAGCATGGGAAGATTGAGTAGGCAGGCTATTTCTTCCAAGCTGTTCTGGTCCTGCTAGGTCACTTGGAAGAACTTCCAGGGACACCAGATCAATGCTGTTTTTGCTTGCCACCTGTGTTTTTCATTGTCCCTGAAGCCATCAGAAGTCTCCTTCAGTCCCTCTGCTGCCACCAAACTTCACTCTGTATGACAGACTCTAGGTCCATCCACGCCTCTACAAATGACCCAGTTTTGTTCCTTTTTATGGCTGAGTAATATTCCACTGTACATATGTACCACATCTTCTTTATCCATTTGTCTGTCGATGGGCATTTATGTTGCTTCCATGACCTGGCTATTGTAAACAGTGCTGCAATGAACATTGGGGTGCATGTGTCTCTTTGAAATATGGTTTTCTCTGGGTATATGCCCAGTAGTGGGATTGCTGGGTCATATGGTAATTCTATTTTTAGTTTTTTAAGGAACCTCCGTACTGTTCTCCATAGTGGCTGTATCAGTTTACATTCCCACCAACAGTGCAAGAGGGTTCCCTTTTCTCCACACCCTCTCCAGCATTTGTTGTTTGTAGATTTTCTGATAATGCCCATTCTAACTGGTGTGAGGTGATACCTCACTGTAGTTCTGATCTACATTTCTCTAATAATTAGTGATGCTGAGCAGCTTTCATGTGCCTCTTGGCCTTCTGCATGTCCTCCCTGGAAAAATGTCTATTTAGGTCTTCTGCCCATTTTCTGATTGGGTTGTCTGTTTTATTAATATTGAGCTGCATGAGCTGTCTATATATTCTGGAGATTAATCCTTTGTCCAGTGATTCGTTTGCAAATATTTTCTCCCATTCTGAGGGTTGTCCTTTCGTCTTGTTTATAGTTTCCTTTGATGTGCAAAAGCTTCTGTTTCATTAGGTCCCATTTGTTCTTATGTCCATTACCCTAGGAGGTGGGTCAAAAAAGATCTTGGTGTGATTTATGTCGAAGAGTGTTCTTCCTATGTTTTCCTCCAAGAGTTCCATAGTGTCCGGCCTTACATTTAGGTCTCCAATCAACCCTGAGTTTATTTTTGTGTATGGTGTTAGAGAGTGTTCCAATTTCATTCTTCTACATGTAGCTGTAGAGTTTTCCCAGCACCACTCACTGAAGAGACTGTCCTTTCTCCATTGTATATCCCCACCTCCCCTGTCATAGACCAGTTGACCATAGGTGCATGGGTTTATCTCTGTGCTTTCTATCCTGTTCCATTGATCTATGTTTCTGTTTTTATGCCAGTGCCATATTGTCTTGATTACTGTAGCTTTGTAGTATAGTCTGAAGTCAGGGAGTCTCATTGCTCCAGCTCCATGTTTTTCCATCAAGACTGCTTTGGCTATTCAGGGTCTTTTGTGTCTCCATACACATTTTAAGATTTTTTGTTCTAGTTCTATAAAAAATTCCATTGGTAATTTGATAGGGATTGCATTGAATCCATAGATTGCTTTGGGTAGTATAGTCATATTCACAATATTGATTCTTCCAATCCAAGAACATGGTATCTCCATCTGTTTATGTCATCTTTGATTTCTTTCATCAGTGTCTTATAGTTTTCTGAGTACAGGTCGTTTACCTTCTTAGGTAGGTTTATTCCTAGGTATTTTATTCTTTTTGTTGCAGTGGTGAATGGGATTGTTGCCTTAATTTCTCTTTCTGATCTTTCATTGTTAGTGTACAGCAATGCAAGAGATTTCTGTGTATTAATTTTGTATCCTACAACTTAACCAAATTCATTGATTAGGTCTAGTAGTTTTCTGGTGTCATCTTTAGGATTCTCTATGTATAGTATCATGTCATCTGCAAACAGTGACAGTTTTATTTCTTCTTTTCCTATTTGTATTCCTTTTATTTCTTTTTTTTCTCTGGCTGCTGTGTTTAGAACTTCCAAAACTATGTTGAATAGTAGTGGCGAGAGTGGACATCCTTGTCTTCTTCCTGATCTTAGAGGAAATGCTTTCAGTTTTTCACCATTGAGAATGATGTTTGCTGTGTGTTTGTCATATATGGCCTTTATTATGTTGAGGTAGGTTCACTCTATGCCTACTTTCTGGAGAGTTTTTTTTAATCATAAATGGGTGTTGAATTTTGTGAAAAGCTTTTTCTGCATCAGTTGAAATGATCATATGGTTTTTATTTTTAGTTTGTTAATATGGTGTATCACATTGATTGATTTACGTATATTGAAGAATCCTTGCATCCCTGGGATGAATCTCACTTGATCATGGTGTATGATCCTTTTAATGTGTTGTTGGATTCTGTTTGCTAGTATTTTGTTGAGGATTTTTGCATCTATATTCATCAGTGATATTGGTCTGTAATTTTCTTTTTTGTAGAATCTTTGGTTTTGGTATCAGGGTGATGGTGGCCTCATAGAATGAGTTTGGGAGTGTTCTTTCCTCTGCAACTTTTTGGAAGAGTTTGAGAAGGATGGCTGTTAATTCTTCTCTAAATGTTTGATAGAATTCACCTGTGAAGCCATCTGGTCCTGGACTTTTGTTTGTTGGAAGATTTTTAAAAAAATTTTTTTAAACATCTTTATTGGAGTATAATTGCTTTACAATGGTGTGTTAGTTTCTGCTTCACAAGAAAATGAATCAGTTATATATATATACATATGTTCCCATATCTCTTCCCGCTTGCGTCTCCCTCTCTCCCACCCTCCCTATCCCACCCCTCCAGGCGGTCACAAAGCACCGAGCTGATCTCCCTGTGCTATGCGGCTGCTTCCCACTAGCTATCTGCCTTACATTTGGTAGTGTATATATGTCCATGCCTCTCTCTCGCTTTGTCACAGCTTAACATTCCCCCTCCCCGTATCCTCAAGTCCATTCTGTAGTAGGTCTGTGTTGGAAGATTTTTAATCACAGTTTCAATTTCATTACTTGTGATTGGTCTGTTTATATTTTCTGTTTCTTCCTGGTTCAGTCTTGGAAGGTTATACCTTTCTAAGAATTTGTCCATTTCTTCCAGGTTGTCCATTTTATTGGCATAGAGTTGCTTGTAGTAGTCTCTTAGGATGCTTTGTATTTCTGCGGCGTCCATTGTAACTTCTCCTTTTTCGTTTCTAATTTTATTGATTTGAGTCCTCTCCCTCTTTTTCTTGATGAGTCTGGCTAAAGGTTTCTCAATTTTATTTTTCGTCTCAAAGACCATCTTTTAGTTTTATTTATCTTTGCTATTGTTTTCTTTGTTTCTATTTCATTTATTTCTGCTCTGATTTTTATGATTTCTTTCCTTATACTAACTACGGGTTTTGTTTGTTCTTCTTTCTCTGGTTCCTTTAGGTGTAAAGTTAGATTGTTAATTTGAGATTTTTCTTGTTTCTTGAGGTAGGATAGTATTGCTATAAACTTCCCTCTTAGAACTGCTTTTGCTGCCTCCCATAGGTTTTGGTTGGTCGTGTTTTCGTTGTAATTTGTCTCTAGGTATTTTTTGATTTCCTCTTCGATTTCTTCAGTGATGTCTTGGTTAGTTAGTAACGTATTGTTTAGCCTTCATGTGTTTGTGGTTTTTACGTTTTTTTCCCTGTAATTGATTTCTAATCTCATAGTGTTGTGGTGGGAAAAGATGGTTGATATGATTTCAATTTTCTTAAATTTACCGAGGCTTGGTTTGTGACCCAGGATGTGATCTATCCTGGAGAATTTTCCATGTGCACTTGAGAAGAAAGTGTGATCTGCTGTTCTCGAATGGACTGTCCTATAAATATCAATTAAATCTATCTGGTCTATGGTGTCGTTTAAAGCTTGTGTTTCCTTATTAATTTTCTGTCTGGATGATCTGTCTAATGGTGTAAGTGAGGTGTTAAAAGTCCCCCACTATTATTGTGTTACTGTCAATTTCCTCTTTTATAGCTGTTAGCATTTGCCTTATGTATTGAACTGCTCCTATGTTGGGTGCATATATGTGCATAATTGTTACATCTTCTTCTTGGATTGATCCCTTCATCATTATATATTGCCTTTCTTAGCTCTTGTAACATTCTTTATTTTAAAGTCTATTTTATCTGAAATGAGTATTGCTACTCCAGCTTTCTTTTGATTTCCATTTGAATGGAATATCTTTTTCCATCCCCTCACTTTCAGTCTGTATGTGTCCCTAGGTCTGAAGTGGGTCTCTTGTAGACAACATATATGTGGGTCTTGTTTTTGTATCCATTCAGCACGTCTGTGTCTTTTGGCTGGAGGATTTAATCCATTTACATTTAAGGTAATATCGATATGTATGTTCCTGTTACCATTTTCTTAATTATTTTGGGTTTGTTTTTGTAGGTCCTTTTCTTCTCTTGTGTTTCCCACTTCGAGAAGTTCCTTTAGCGTCTGTTGTATAGCTGGTTTGGTGGTGCTGAATTCTGTTAGCTTTTCCTTGTCTGTAAAGCTTTTGATTTCTCTGTTGAATCTGAATGAGATCCTTGCTTGGTAGAGTAATCTTGGTTGTAGGTTTTTGCCTTTCATCACTTTAAATATATCGTGCCATTCCCTTCTGGCTTGTAGAGTTTCTGCTGAGAAATCAGCTGTTAACCTCGTGGGAGCTCCCTTGTACGTTGTCGTTTTTCCCTTGTTGCTTTTAATAATTTTTCTTTGTCTTTAATTCTTGTCAGTTTGATTCCTATGTGTCTTGGCATGTTTCTCCTTGGATTTATCCTGCCTGGGACTCTCTGTGCTTCATCGACTTGGGTGCTATTTCCTTTTCCACGTTAAGGAAGTTTTCAACTATAATGTCTTCAAATATTTTCTAGGGTCCTTTCTCTCTTCTCCTCCTTGACCCCTATAATGCGAACGTTGTTTCGTTTAATGTTGTCCCAGAGATCTCTTAGTGTGTCTTCATTTCTTTTCATTCTTTTTTCTTTATTCTGTTCCATGGCAGTGAATTCCACCATTCTGTCTTCCAGGTCACTTATCTGTTCTTCTGCCTCAGTTATTCTGCTATTGATTCCTTCTAGTGTATTTTTCATTTCAGTTATTGTATTGTTCATCTCTGTTTGTTCTTTAATTCTTCTAGGTCTGTGTTAAACATTTCTTGCATCTTCTCGATCTTTGCCACCATTCTTTTTCCGAGGTCCTGGATCATCTTCACTATCTTTATTCTGAATTCTTTTTCTGGAAGGTTTCCTATCTCCACTTCATTTAGTTGTTTTTCTGGGGTTTTATTTTGTTCCTTCATCTGGTACATAGTCCTCTGCCTTTTCATGTTGTCTATCTTTCTGTGAATGTGGTTTTCATTCCACAGGCTGCAGGATTATAGTTCTTCCTGCTTCTGCTGTCTGTCCTCTGGTGGATGAGGCTGTCTAAGAGGCTTGTGCAAGCTTCCTGATGTGAGGGACTGATGGTGGGTAGAACTGGGCATTGCTCTGGTGGGCAGAGCTCAGTAAAACTTTAAACCACTTGTGTGCTGATGGGTGGAGCTGGGTTCCCTCCCTGTTGGATGTTTGGCCTGAGGCAACCCAGCACTGGAGCCTACCGGGCTCTTTAGTGGGGCTAATGGCGGACTCTGGGAGGGCTCACACCTAGGAGTACTTCCCAGAACTTCTGCTGCCAGTGTCCTTGTCCCAACGGTGAGCCACAGCCACCCCCTGCCTCTGCCGGAGATGCTGCAGTAGTAGCAGGTAGGTCTGGTTCATTCTCCTATGGGTCACTGCTCCTTCCCCCGGGTCCTGGTGTGCACACTACTTTGTGTGTGCCCTCCAAGAGTGGAGTCTCTGTTTCCCCCAGTCCTGTTGAAGTTCTGCAATCAAATCCCAGTAGCCTTCAAAGTCTGATTCTCTGGGAATTCTTCCTCCTGTTGCCGGACCCCCAGGTTGGGAAGCCTGATGTGGGACTCAGAACCTTCACTCCAGTGGGTGGACTTCTGTGGTATAATTGTTTTCCAGTTTGTGTGTCGCCCACCTAGTGATTATGGGATTTAATTTTATTGTGATTGCACCCCTCCTACCATCTCACTGTGGCTTCTCCTTTGTCTTTGGATGTGGGATATCTTTTTTGGTGAGTTCCAGTGTCGTCCTGTTGATGATTGTTCCGTAGTTAGTTGTGATTCCGGTGCTCTCGGAAGAGGGAGTGAGTGCATGTCCTTCTACTCTGCCATCTGGAACAAATCTTGAAGTTTTAAATAAAAAAATTAGGACCTTAAAAACTCTGTCACAAATGTCTCAAATCTACAGTGTTGTATTAATTTGCTAGGGCTGCCATAACTAAATACCACACACCGAGTGGCTTTGATAGCAGGAATTTATTTCCTAACAGCTCTGGAGGCTAGAATTCTGAGATCAAGGTGCCAGCAGAGTTGGTTTCTCCTGAGGCACTTCTCAGCTTGCAGATGGCCGCCTTCTTGGTATGTCCTGGCATGGTCTTTTCTGTGTGGGTGTGCATACCTGGTGTCTCTCTCTGTATATCCTAATGTCTTCTTTTTACAAGAACAATAATCATATTGGATTATGGCCCATGCTAATTGCCTCATTTTAACTTAATTAACTTAAAGGTTCTATTTCCAAATTCAGTCATATTCTGAGGTACTGGGGAGTTAAGGCTTCAACATATTACTTTGGAAAAACACGATTCTATTCATAACAAGTGCCATTTAAAATTGGTAGAGCCATAGCTTTAACATGTAAAGAGCTTATAGTCATCACTCCAGCCCTCACAAGAAGAAATAAGTTGAACAAACTTAAAAATCAAGAACTTTTCTTAGATCAGTCAGAGGACTGAGGTCACAGGACAATCCACCATTCCCCCAAATTGGAGAGACAGATAAATACAGAGAACAAAAGTCAGCTTACCTGAAGTAGAAGCACTGGACCCAGGACTGATAGAAATATTCAAAAGGTAATTGACGAATTGCTGGAGGCTGAGTGTGGACTAGTTTAGAGTTAACTCCTGGGAGCCCAGTCTTTAATTTTACTCTCCGGGAGCATTGTCTGTTCTCCTAGTGAAGACCTGAGAAGAGTTCCCTCTTGTTTGGTCTGGGAAAATTAATCCTTTTGAAATATGCCCAGGGGAAGAAGCATTTTGAAATATCCCCAAGAGTATCATTTTTCATATTAAGGCCTGCTATCAGGGGAAACCGCTTTACCAGAGCCATAGCTAATGTGAGCAGGGAAGAAGGGAAATATTCAACTCCAGGACCCTCCAGTCTTCCTGTATCACCTACGTGGGGGAGAGGGGAAGCTGAGAAGCATTTGTGAAGGTCGCAACCCAGGGAAACAGGCTCACCAAAAGACTGAGACTTAATCATCAGATTATAGACTGCTTCCCTTGCGCTAAACTTTACCACCACATTGATACGATTCCGGTATCGTAACAAAGGATTTCAGCTGAAAGAACTGCAAAGGCTCAGATCCTATTCAAGAAGGAATTTCTAGAGGAATTATCTGAACAGGAATTTAAAATAACTATGATTGATGTGCTAATGGCTCTAATGGAGAAAGTGGGCAACATGTGGGAACAGGGAGATGGAAATTCAAAGATTCCAAAGGAAATGCTAGAAATAAAAAACACTGTAAAAATGAAGAATGCCTTTGATGAGCTCTTCAGTAGTCTGGGCATGGTCAAGTTAGCAGCCAGCTTGAAGGTATGTCCATAGAAACCTCCCAAAGTGAAATGCAAAGAAATAAAAGGAAAACAAACAAAAAACAACCACAGCCACAACACTGGAACAGAATATCTGAGAACTGTACGCACCAAGAGTAAATGCTAATGTAAGCTATGGACTTAGGGTGATTATGATGTGTCAGTATAGGTTCATCAGTTGTAAACAGTGTACCACTTGGGTGAAGGATATTGATATTGGTGGAGGCTGTGCATGTGTGCAGACAAGGGGTATATAGGAACTCTCTGTACCTTCCTTTCAATTTTGCTGTGAACTTAAAACTGTTCTAAAAATTCCCTTTTACCTAAGAAAATTGAGCCATAGAGAGATTAAATAACTTGCCTAAGTCTTAACCAAGGTCTATTAGGTACAGAATAGGAATCGGCAATGAGTCAGTCTGGCACTAGAACTTTTGTCTTCAACCAGTGCACTTTTCTTCCTTTTTTGAATCTTTCTGCTTCTTTTACCTAACAATGTATCTTGCAGATCAATCCAAAAAGCGCAGGGAGGGCCTTTGCAATTTAACCAGTTTTTTTTGTTTGTTTGTTTTTTTATTGGCTGCGCCGCGTGGCATGTGGGATCTTAGTTCCCCAACCAGGGATTGAACCTGTCCCCCCCGGCAGTGGAAGTGTGGAGTCTTAACCACTGGACCACCAGGGAAGTCCCTAACCAGTTTTATATATATATATATATATATATATATATATATATATATATATATATATATATATATATATATGTATATATGTATATATGTATATATAAAAGGTGTCATTTACATCCCTGCAGTCCTTGTGAATATTAAGTGCCTCAAAGCACTGGTTTTAAACTTGCTGTTATGGGAACGGCTATAAGGTGGCAGGATTTCTTCATACCCAACTCTAGTCACTTGGGCAACCAGAGCCTTAGAGGAAGTCGTGTTCCTGGGTTGAAATTAGAGTGGAATATGCCAGAACAAACACCCAAAACCTTGGGTCTCGTTACTACTTTTTTTTTTTAATTTAATTTTTATCAGAATAAAGTTGATTTACAATGTTGTGTTTTTTCTAGGTGTACAGCATCTTGTTCAGTTACACATATACATATATCTATTCATCTTCGGATTCTCTTCCCATATAGGTTATTAGAGAGTGTTGAGTAGAGTTCCCTGTGCTATACAGTAGGTCCTTGTTATCTATTTTATATGTATTAGAGTGTATATGTTAATCCCAACCTCCTAATTTATCCCTTCCCCCCAACTTTCCCCTTTGGTAACCATGAATTTGTTTTCTGAGTCTGTTAGTCTGTTTCTCTTTTGTAAATTAGTTCATTGATATCAATTTTCAGATTCCATCTATAAGTGATATCATATGATGTTTGTCTTTCTCTGACTTACTTCACTTAGTATGATCATCTCCAGGTCCATCCATGTACCTGCAAATGGCATTACTTCATTCTCTTTTATTGCTGAGTAATATTCCATTGTATATGTAATGTGTGTATATATATATATATATATATATACACACACACACACACACACACACACACACACATCTTCTTTATCCGTTCCTCTGTTGATGGACATTTAGGTTGTTTCCCTGTCTTGGCTATTGTGAATAGTGCTGCTATAAACATAGGGGTACATGCATCTTATTTTTTCTGGTTATATGCCCAGGAGTGGGATTGCTGGATCGTATGGAAATTCTATTTTTAGTTTTTTGAGGAACCTCCATACTGTTCTCCACAGTGGCTGCACCAATTTACATTCCTGCCAACAGTGGGTTCCCTTTTCTCCACACCCTCTTCAGCATTTGTTATTTTTAATGATGGCCATTCTGACTTGGTGTGAGGTGAGATACCTCATTGTAGTTTTGATTTGCATTACTCTAATAATAAGTGATGTTGAGCATCTTTTCATGTGTCTGTTGGCCATCTGTATGTCTTCTTTGGAGAAATGTCTATTTAGGTCTTCTGCCCATTTTTTGATTGGGATGTTTGGGTTTTTTTTGTTGTTGTTATTAAGTTGTATGAGCTGTTTGTATATTTTGGAAATTAAGCCCTGTCGGTTGCATCATTCGCAAATATTTTCTCCCAGTCCATAGGTTGCCTTTTCATCTTATTTATGGTTTCCTTTGCTGTGCAAAAGCTTATGTTTGATGAGGTCCCATTTGGGTTTTTTTTGCTTTTACTTCTCTTCCCTTGGGAGACTGACCTAAGAAAACCCTGGTACGACATATCAGAAAATGTTTTGCCTATGTTCTCTTCTAGGAGGTTTATGGTGTCATGCTTTATATTTAAGTCTTTAAGCCATTTTGAGTTTATTTTTGTGGATGGTGTGAGGGTGTGTTCTAACTTCATTGATTACATGCAGTTGTCAGGCTTTCTCAACACCAGTTGCTGAAGAGACTGTCTTTTCCCTATTGTATATTCTTGCCTCCTTTGTCAAAGATTAATTGACTGAAGGTGTGTGGGTTTATTTCTGGCCTCTGTTCTGTTCCATTGGTCCACGTCTGTTTTTGTGCCGATACTACACTGTTTTGATTACTGTAGCTTCGTAGTCATTGTACAATTACCGTGGTATTGTCTGAAGTCTGGAAGGGTTATGCCTCCTGCTTTGTTTTTTTCCCTCAGGATTGCTTTGGCAATTCTGGGTCTGTTATGGTTCCATATAAATTTTAGGATTATTTGTTCTAGTTCTGTAAAAAACGTCATGGGTAATTTGATAGGGATAACATTAAATCTGTAGATTGCTTTGGGTAGTGTGTCCATTTTAACAGTATTAATTCTTCCCATTCAAGAGCATGGGATATTTTTCCATTTCTTAAATCACCTTCAATTTCTTTTATTAATGTTTTATAGTTCTCAGCTTGTAAGTCTTTCACCTCCTTGGTCAGGTTTATTCCTAAGTATTTTCCTTTTTTTGGATGTGATTTTAAAAGGGATTTTTTTTTACTTTCCCTTTCTGAATTTCACTGTTAGTATAAAGAAATGCAACCGATTTAACAGTTTTATATTGATAGACCCTAAGGTTTTTTCAAATTGCTTATTTAGAAATAAGATTAGCCTTATGCCTGTCATTTCTAACATGTGTGAGAATACCTATAATAAATTTCTGGAAGCGGAATTACCCAGTTAATAGATACGTGCTTTTAAATTTTGGTATTTTGTTTTGTTTCGTTTGTTATTTTGCGGTACGCGGGCCTCTCACTGTTGTGGCCTCTCCCGTTGCGGAGCACAGGCTCCGGACGCGCAGGCTCATCGGCCATGGCTCACGGGCCCAGCCGCTCCGCAGCATGTCGGATCTTCCCGGACCGGGGCACGAACCCACGTCCCCTGCATCGGCAGGCGGACCCTCAACCACTGTGCCACCAGGGAAGCCCAAATTTTGGTATTTTGAAAACTTTCTCTATTAGAAGTTGTATCCATGTGTACTGTTCTACAATGTGCATGTTGGATATGGAATGGTAAAAGTAGGTGTGGCCACAAGAGACGAGAATGAGGCTTGGGAGGAGGAAGTTTATTATACTCACAGATCTCAGAGAGGAGGTGATCATGTGCCACTCAGGGCTACAGGGGAAACACCAGATTTGGCAGAAGATGGGAGCAAGGGGAAAGTCTAGGCCAATGTCTTCAACAGAGTTTGTTTGGAAGAGGCGACGTAGGGCAGAGTAAAGTTTAGGATTGGCTCGTTTGAACAATTCAAGTGGTCTCTGGGCTATAGAAGTGGCCTCTAGTTGCCTGGTATCTGGCCCTGGGATGATTTTAGAGCAGAGGGAATATTTTATTGGTGTGTGAGAATTAGATAAGGAGGTGGTTGGGGCCACAGACTTGGAATTGGCTGGTTTGTATGTGAAAGATGTGCTCCTGGTCAAGCCCTTTGTTCTAAGAAGGGCTAACCTTGGGAGAAGCAGTCTCTCAGCCTGCAAACTTTTTGAGATGTAAAGACATAATAAAATACAGAAAAATTTAAAAAATTAATGCATATATTTTAATAGTGTACAAGATCACCTATTTTCTCACAACTTCAACACTAACAAATTTATGTTTGGTAATCTGGTGAAAAATGACATCCAGTTGTAGTTTTGAGTCATCTGTATTTCTTTTTTTTGCTCTTTTTCTTCTATTTTCTCATTCATTCACTAAAAAATATTAACTGCTTACAGTATGCCATGTACTTACGATGTGGGCACCCTCAGAAAGCTTACATTTTAAGAAATGAATAGGGCCCATTAGAGAGAAAACTACACAACTTTAGAGAGACCTAAGAAAACTGACTAACTGAAAGGACAATGTTGATAGATGAGAAGAATCAATGTGAAAAACAATTATGCCAGCTATTACCAACTCAGTAGGTGTGGTATGGGATCACAGAGTTTTGGGGGGAAGGCAGAGGTGGCAACTTGAAATAATGAATAGATATGAACATTTTTAAACCGAAAGGTACTATGAGGGTATCTGCTTCACCAGATGTTAAAACATACTATGAAAACACAATAATGAAACCAGTGTGGTGCTGGTACAATAACAGACAACCAGAAACAAACTCTAGTTTATGTATGATGGGTGAGCAAGTACCATACTATTTTAATTATTACAGTTTTTCAATACTTAAAAATCTGGTTGTTTCCCCCAGTACAGTTTTCAGAAGTTATAAAAATTGCATTAAAAAACAAAAACTGCTTTTGACTGTTTGGATTATGCTTCTTTGAATACGATTTCATCCAGAAACCAGACCTCATAGATCCAGGTGTCACAAGGGTTATCCACATATACCCACAATATTAACATGCTTAGCCAAAAAAAACACAAAACAAAACAAAACAAAACAAAACAAAACCCCACAGTGGCCATGGGGGAGGGGTCAGAGATTACTGGGACTTTTTTTTAAACACTTATTTCTCTATTGTTTAGAATTTTTATATATAATAAAAATACATTGACTTTATAATCTCCTAACCATACAAAAATATAGGCAAAACAATATAATAGAAAGGTGTGATGGTAGACATGATATCAAATATTTAACTTCTGCAAAAATCCAGTAATTGAAGCTGGTATATTCTCTACTTATTCTTTCAAAGCAAATAGAAAAGTATTATTTTTCATGATTTGATTTACTAAAATTTTTGTGTTTGTCAAGTCTTTTCTGAGCAATCCTTAAAACCAGTTTCAGTTTAAGGTGAACTGCCTTTAAACTTCTGAGAATACTGTCTTGTTACAAAGGTAAAGGAGATAATTTAAAGAATGCATCAAAGAGAAACACTTCACATAATGAGGTGTGGTTTTAAAAATGTCCTCAGATTGTTTATTTTGTATGAGCTAAATATGTGGGTAAAATATAGCAGTACTCCATTTATATCTTATTATCTTTTCCAATTGAGGAGAGTCAAGCACCAAAGTGCACTGCTTATTAGCTAGATGACAAATGGGCTTGGAGAATGTAAAATACTTCTCTGTAACACTATACATTCGTGAAATAGCCAAGTAAGTATACTGAACAAATATAAAGACAAGTCTCCAAATACTATCTGTCTCACCAATGCTAAGTTGACACTTATTAGAAGAAAAAAAAGTATTAGAAGAAAAAAAAATATATTTAATTTACTCTTTCATAAAGTTTTTAATAAGCTATAATTTTCTTACATGTACACTAGTAACCTTAAAAAGACAAATACTACCAAATGTTAACTACTGTACAATTTATAAAAAATATAATTTTAAGAATTTGGAATAATAAAGGGAAGGTACCTACTTCAAATGGATTAAATAAGAAAATGCCACTTTTTAAGAAATTTCACCAGGAAATGGAAAATTTCCAATTTGTCTAAAGGAACACTAAAACCTTTTACTGAAGTCAGAGACCTTGCTATTTTTGTTCAAGACTTCATCTACACAGTTTCAAATAAACCCTAAAAAATATTATCCAGTACATATAAGGCCGCTACACAGAGTACATGACGGGAAAAAAGGACTCCGTCAGAATGAGAAGTCGTGAAGAACAGAGATATGTCTTGCTCACCTTTACATCTCCAGTTCCTAGCACAGTGCCTGGCTCAAGGCAAAAATGCTTAAGCAATGGTTGTTGCTTTGCATTGAACCAGGCAGATACACCCTTCTACCTTTGGTTCGATTTTCATTCCATATTAAGCACGACCTAAGCTTCAGTCCTGGTTCTTGGCCCTTGATGTTAAACTGAATAAAGCAAGCCAATATGCATACACTTTCTACATCAGTTCTTCTGACAGGATCCTCAGGACTGACTCATCACGGGCTGTGAATCTTCTCTTATGTGGTCTAATTCTTATTTCTTGGATAATATCTGCATGCAAAAGTAATGCATTTTCAGTGCAGTACAAGTATGTTCATATGAGTAAGAATGGAATAAAGGCCTTTCTTTTCCATGTTTTAAATAACAGATACATAGCATCTTATGACATAATTAGCAATTTTTAGACACTGAACATAATACACTGTATTACAATGCAATGTGGTAGGCTTCCATTTTAGGAACAAAAATCAATTTCACATGAAAAAAGATTTATTTTACATTTAGAATAAGTCTAAATTTTTAGCATTTAAGTACTGTAAAATAAACAGAGAGGAGCTTTTAAGATGTATTGTCTCCATTCTGTCCAAAAAGCCCGTACAAAAAGCTTTTTTTACAGTTCTTGATCATCACCTCGTTGCCTTAAATTTCTAGATTTTCCATTTTCAATTCTTCTCTTTTTGAAGACTGGGGCCACTCCATCTGCCACGACTCCAAGAGAAGTCACTGTTTTTTCTTTAAAAACCACTTTGGGTTCCCCACCAACATCAGCCTCTGAAGTTGATACATATTCATTCTCAGCGCTTGGAAGTTCCAAATCTACCTTCTCACTGGAACAGAAAGTAAAAATAGAACCATTATTTGACAGAGTAAGATAAACTTTCACCTAATGTGTGAGCCCACCAAAGCCTCAAGGTCTTCTTTCTAATGATAATAATAGAAGTTAGAAGCTGGTCGTTTGGGAGTAGGAAACTATTTTAAAACACTGATTTTATAATATTATTTAAGATACTGAGCACCTGTTTATGTGGACACATGAGGAAAAGTCCCATCTATTCTTTTGTTCCTGTTGGGTGTATCACTGATGGAAATGCTTGTACTTATGATTAGCAGTATAAGTTACACAGGTGGATAAATGAGAAGTATCTTTGGAAACGGATTTTGCTGTGGACTGACAAGGACTCTGAAGGCTTACACAGCACAAGACGAAAACCATGGAATCCCAATGTTCTGGTGTAGCGGACTCCGTGAGACTGTTTGCCTAGCATCTCTTTTCTAGGACTAGCCCTTCAACTATCCACTTGGTTAGTATGAATAATCAGACGACTAGTACAGAGCTCAGTACCTAATTAATATGAACCTATCATAGTACCCTACCGTCTACATAGTCAACTGGTTTGTGAAAGAGTAAGTAAGTCACACCATACCCATCAGTCCCGACCATGAGCTTTTTGAACATGGACCAGAAAGACCATTATGTTTAATACTCTAGTGGCTAAGAATGTAAAACCTGTTGGGAACCATATATCCTATTTAGAGAAAGGAGTTCTGCAGAGATAGAGAGTAAGGCTGGCATACAAAGAAAAGTAGGATGGGAGATGGAGAATCCTGCCAGTGTTTCAGGCCTGGTTCCAATAATTCGTGAGGCCCAATTCCTACCCCTCCTACAACTTGTAGGTAGAACCTTTCTGGGAATCTTTGAACTAATAACCTCTTTTTTCAATTTAAGGTAACTCAAGTTTCTATCACTTGAAACCAAAAGATTACCTGGTCAGCATGAAAGGAAGAGTGATGACAATAGAGAAAAGGGAATAAAAAGTAAAGGTATGATTTAAATGTTAGAAGTCCCAGATATTATATTTCCCAGTTGAGAAACCCCATCTAAGAAGAGTGAAGATTATACAGATCTACACTCCTCAATCTCAGAAGAACCCAGGTAATGTAGTCATTCATCTTGATTCTTGGAAATAAAGGGAGAAAAACCTTTCCTGGAGGCCAGGAGAAGTGTGAAAGGTTATGGTAGATCTACAGTAGTAGTTAACTCTAATAACAGCAGCTATATAGTGAATGTCTACTATAAACCAGACAATGCACTAGGCACCTGGAATAGAAATATTCTCTTTTTATTTGGAGTCTTCTAGTTAGTGTCTTTTTTTAGCACTAGAACACCTTTTAACTTTTTTTCCCTTTTGGGAACCACCTCTTCTCCCTTCTGAGTTTTGAGCTTAATTTAGTTCAGGTCCAGTCAGAATTCACAGTGGTTAGCTCAGGAATAGGAACTGGGTATGTGATGAAAGCTAACCAGGATCACTTTTGGAAGTCGCAAAGCAGCACCTCTTTTTTGCTGGGATCGCTAACTGTAAGTATGATATAAGCCTAAAGCTTTGCTATCAAGTGGGGAGAGCCTGTGAGAAAGGCAGTCAAGTCAGAGGAAAGCAGAGACAAAAGTCAGAGACATTCACAGTGATTTCTCATCAACTACGGCTCTTGACAACTGCAGTTTAGAGATAACATGATTTTTAGGTGTTTGCTTAGAATTTAATATATGCTATTCAGTTCAATTATCTTAAAAGTACATGATAACAAATTTGCTTCCCTCTCACACAGACCATGTAGAAAGGTCTGTGGTGGTAGAATTGAGAGATCTTTTTATGTTCCAACCTATATATACATGGGTTAAAAAACAGGTTTAAAAGAGGTCTCTAAGCATTGTAATAATTTTTAAAAATGTAACAATAGTTAGGAATTTGCTAGGATTGCAAAAAACAAAATAAAGAACATAAGTACAAAGGATATAAGAACAAGGAAAATTTCAAATCAATAATGGATAGTTCAAAACTAGAAAAACCAAAACCAAAAACTATTCTATATAATATAAAACTTGAGGAAGAAGCTATCTTAGTAGATCATGATGTTATATAACATTTCCTCAAAATCTGATGAGGGGATGCAAGAAATAGGAATTCTCACTGGAACAGGTCCTAAATTTGATTTGTTTTGAATAGAGACGCCTTCCAAACTTTATTGTATTAAAAATATATGTTAAATGCCATTTTTGTTTGCTTTTCCTACTTCCCTATCTTCCCTTAGATTGCCAACAATGGTGCTTTCCAAGAAGGCCAGCAGCCCCTAAAGTTGATGGGGTATTCATTCTTGGCTTTGTATTTTTATGTTTTTACAGGAGTGGAAACTGAGGCTTAGAGAGAAGTTAAATAACTTGGTCAACTAAACTGTTAAGGTAGTAATATTATTTGGATTAAAACCCAGGCCTGTGTTGATCTAAAACCTATATTCTTCCCCCTAGACCACTCTGCTTCTGGGTGAAACTAAGAAATTCCATTAGCCAAGCAGAGAAAGATTTTGAGTAATGAAGAACAGTAGGGTTTGGTCGCTGGACAAATGAATCTCTGTCCAACAAAATCTATGAGAGACTCATTTAATTTCACAATCTTGGTGTTTTGTGTTGTATTTTGATAAAGTGATCAAGTCATAGTATTACTTCTTAAGTGGGATTACGGGAGAGATAAAATAGAAAAAGAGTCCATTTTTGAAATCATGGTCCTAGGGAATTCCTAAGTGGAAGCTAACAGAAGTGGCAGTGAAGTAGGATATACACCTGTGTGACATAATCAGAGGAAAAGAAGTTTGTATTTGAAAGAAAAGAGTCTGCAAATAAAATATCTTACAGAGAATACACCTTCTTTTCAAATAACTTTAGAACAGTTACAAAAAATAATTACACAAACACTTCCTCAAAACCACGGTCATTTCCAAATTCAAAATGTAAAAATTGTAAAGGTTATAATACCTGAACACAATGTAATAAAGGTGGGAAAAAAACCCCAAAACTTCCACCTATGTAGAGATTTAAAAATAAGTCCTTTTGGAAAACCACCAAGTCAAAAAAGAGTAAGCAAAAACACAATATTAAATTGTTCCAAAAACAATGAAATCAAGGAATCATCACCCAAAGTTTATGTGATATATGGACAGAATTATATTCAGAGACAATACAGCTTTGATTATTTTCATTAAGAAATAAGAACAGACCCCTTCCTTACCTCCTGTCAATAGTCTTAAGTGTTCATCTGAAGAAAGAACAAACACAAAGAAACTTATGAAAAGTCAGGGGAAGAAAATTACAAAAGTAGAAATGAAGAAACAGAAAATCCATTAATAAATGGATATGTAATAAAATACACAGTTAAAAGTAAGAGCTGATTCATTAAGGAAAAACAAATTTAAAAAGCCTTTAGTGGAGACCCCAGTCTTCATTCCCACAAAATGATCAACAATTAGATAGCTACCCACGAAGAAAAACAGCTCTAGGAGAGCTCTGGAGTCCATTTAAGAAATTTAAGCAACACAGTGGAACAAAATACAATGAGAATAATTGCAAAAAAAGATAAGAAAGACAACTTCACTTTGCCTGCATCATCCCATCCCCCGAGCTGACACCGCTCAGAGACAAGAGGAAACCTCCCAGTTGGAAACAGTTCCCCTCAACATGAAAAGAAGAGTGGGTGGGTGACCAGCTGATGCAGCCTTTTGGGCCACTGCAGGAAGGTCCTGCTTAGGTTTCACTCCACCCACAATGGCGAAGGTGAGACCTATAGAGACTGCTAGGAACAAGGAAAAAAATCAGGGACGACCAAGAACAGCCATGCAGTGGGAGTGATTGCAGTTCACAGTGATCTGCTCTGCAGGCAAACAAAGCAGCTTTTGCCACTGAAGAAAGAACCAACAGACATCACAGCTGCTTCAGAGCCCTGCAGATTTCACCAGGTATTGTGCTGCACAGCTATTAGCTTTCACTTATGTCAGCTGCCTCAGTCCCTTTGCCCTTGCCACTGCCAGAGCCCAGGAACCACACTGCAGTCAGCTCAGGCCTCTGTGCAAGATGGCAGCCTAGACTCCCATGGCTGACCCCACTGCCATTTGCATGCTTGGGGCTAGCCCCACCAACTCTGCACTTGCATGGTGCTGCCCTGACACCCATCACCAGCCTCTACTGCAGTGCTTACCCTCAGGGGAAGATTGTGCAGCCATGGGAAAGCACCCCGACAGCCAGGGTCCCTGAAGCTGTCAGTGAACGTGTAGTTGACTCTGGCCCTTTGCTGCCTGCCTGGCCCCGACCACTACATACACAGGCATCTATAGCTGGCCCTGCAGCCGAGTGCATTTCACCACCAGAGCCGGCCACCACCACTGCCTGTCCTGGTCTCTAGCTGCTGGACCTGGAAGTGCTGCTGAGGACCCCAACAGCCCTTGCAGCCACTGTGGAACCCTTGCAGTGTTTGCCAAGAACCACACAGTTGTTGGATTCTAGTGACCTGAGCTAAAGTGATGACAACCCCCCAGCCCCACTGCTGCCACATGCCCCCTTGGTGGCCGGTACCACCAGACCTGCTCCAGTGTGCCCCACCTGCAGGTGGAAGTTTTCCCATAGTGACATTAGTCTATAAAGTCTACAAGAGGTTATTCCTTTTTCAAATGTGTAGACACCTACACGAGGCTGCTAGGTTCACCAAGAATCAGGGAAAAATGCCTCTACCAAAGGAATACAGTAAACTTCCAGTAACTAGCCCAACCATCCAACAAAGAATTCAAAAAAACTGTTCTACAGATGCACTGAGAACTATAAGAGAATACAGGCAAACAATTTAATGATATCAGGAAAACAACAGAAGAACAAAATGAGAAATTCAAGAGAGATAAAAAAACATAAAAAAGAACCAAACAAATCTTGGAGCTGAATAGTACAATGACTGAACTGTAGCATTCAATAGAGAGCTTCAACAGCAGACTCGACCAAGCAGAAGAATCAGTGAGTTTGAAGACAGATCATTTGAAATTCTGTAGTCAGAGGAGAAAAAAAAGAGTGAAAAGGATGAAGAAACCCTATGGGACTTTTGGGACACAATCAAGAGAACTAATGTATGCATCCTTGGAGTCTCAGAAGACGAAGAGATGGAAAAAGGGGCAGAAAGATTATTTAAAGAAATAATGGCTGAGGGAATTCCCTGGTGCATCAGTGGTTAGGACTCTGCTTTCACTACTGAGGGCGCAGGTTCAATACCTGATCGGGGAACTAAGATCCTGCAAGCCACATGGTGTGGCCAAAAAAGAAAAAAAAGACAATGGATGAAAACTTGAAAAATGTGGGGAGAGATTTATGGGTCCAAGTTGAAGTTAGTAGGTCACCTCAAAATTTCAATCCAAAAAGATCTTTTCCAAGACACATTTTACTAAACCTGTCTAAAATCAAAGAATTTTAAAAGCAGCAAGAAAAAAGAATTTCTCTCATACAAGGGAATTTCATAAGGCTAACAGCAGATATTTCAGTGGAGACCAGGATGATATATTCAAAGTGCTGAAAGAAAGAAAAAAAAAAAAGCTAACCAAAAATACTTTACCAAACTAAACTGTCCTTCAGAAATGAAGGTGAGATAAAGACTTTCCCCCCAAAAATAAAAAAACCCGCTGAGGGTATTCATCATCACTAAAAGTGCCTTATGAGAAATGCTGAAAGGTTGCTAATTACCAACATGAAAACACACAAAACAATGGTAAAGGTAAGCACAGAGTCAGATACAAACCAGTTTAATAATATAATATGGTGTCCTGTTAACTACTTAACTCTAGTATAAAGGTTAGAAGACAAAGGTATTAAAAATAGCTATAGCTAAAACAATTTGTTAATGTATACACAATATATAAAGATGTAAATTGTGACATCAAAATAATACTGTAAATCAACTATGCTTCAATAAAACATTAATGGGGGGCAAGTGAAAAGGTACTTTTTGTATTCAACCAAAGTTGTTATTAGCATAAAACAGACTGTCATATATATATGATCTTTCATATAAGCAGCATGGTAATTACAAAGCAAAAACCTAAAATAGACTCACAAAAGATAAAGAGAAGGAAATAAAAGCACACCACTATGGAAACTCATCAATTCAAAAAGGAGAGAGAAAAAAAGGAAAAAGGGAACTACAAAACTGCCCCAAACCAATAAGATGACATTAGTTAAGTCCTTACGTATATTAATCTAAATGTAAACAGATTTAATTCTCCAATCAAAAGGTACAGAGTGGTGGATGGATAAAAACACAAGAACCAACTATATGCTGCCTACTAGAGACTCACTTCAGATTTAAAGACACACATAAGCTCAAAGTTAAGGAATGGAAAAGGATATTCCATGCAAACAGAAACCAAAAGAGGGCAGGGGTAACTATATTTATATCAGACAAAATAAACTTTAAGCCTAAAATGGTAACAAGAGACAAAGAAAGTCATTATATAATGATAAGGGGGTCAATTCATCAAGAAGATGTAACAACCTTAAATATATATGTGCCCAACACTGGAATATATTAAGCAAAAACTAACAGGTATGAAGGGAGAAATAGACAACAACACAGTAACAGCAGAAGCCTTAAATAAACCACTTTCAACAATGGATAGATCATCCAGAGAGAAAATCAACAAGGAAACATCGGACTTGAACAATACTTTAAACCAAATGGACCTTACAGACATATAGAGAACATTCCGTCCAACAGCAGCAGAATACACATTCTTTTCAAGCACACACAGAACATTCTCCAGGTCAGATCACCTAATAGGTCACAAAATAAATCTTGGCAAATTTAAGAAGACTGAAATCATACCAGGTATTTTTTCTGACCCAAATGGTAAAAAACCAGAAATCAATAACAGGAAGAAAGATGGAAAACTCACAAATATATGGAAGTTAACACACTCCTGAACAGTTAATGGGACAAAAAAGAAATCAAAGGAACTCAAAAAATATCTTCAAACAAATGAAAATGGAAACACAATATACCAAATCCTATAGGATGCTGCAAAAGCAATTCGAAGAGGAAAGTTTATACTTGATAAATGCCTAATTAAGAAAGAGATAGATCTAAAAAAAACAACCTAACTTTACACCTCAAGGAACTAGAAAAAGAACAAACTAAGCCCAAAGTAGCAGAAGGAGGGAAATAACAAAGATCAGAGCAGAAATAAATGAAATAGAGACCAGAAGAATAGGAAAGATAAGAAACCTAAAAGCTGGTTTATTGAAAAGAAAAACAAATTTGACAAACTTTTACCTAGACTAAGAAAAAAAGAGAAGACTCAAAATCAGAAAAGAAAGAGGAGACATTAAACTGATACCACAGAAATAAAAAGGATTGAAAGAGACTACTGTGAAGAATTATACACCAACAAATTGGATAACCTAGAAGAAATGGATACATTCCTAGAAACATACAACCTACCAAATGAATTGTGATAAACAGAAAATCTGAACAGATCAGTGACAAGGAAGGATACTGAACCAATACTTAAAAACCTCCCAACACAAAAAAGGCCAGGACCAGATGGTTTCATTGGAGAATTCTATAAAACATTTAAAGAATAATTAACGTCAATCCTCCTCAAACTCTTCCAAAAAACAGAAGAGAATATTCCCAAACTCATTACAGGAGGCTGGCATTACCCTGATACCCAAGCCAGATAAGGACACTACAAGGAGAGAAAACTATAGACCAATATCCTCGATAAATATAGATGCAAAAATTCTCAACAAAATATTAGCAAACTGAATTGAACAGCACATTAAAAGGATCATACACCATGATCAAGTGAGATTTATCCCTGAGATGTAAGGACAGATGGTTCAACATTTGCAAATCAATTCATATTGATTGAAGAAAGATAAAAATCTTATGATCATCTCAACAGATGCAGAAAACACATTTGACAAAATACAACATCATTTCGTGATAAAAATACTCAACCACTTGGGAATAGAAGGAACATAACATCACAAAGACCATATATGACAAACCTACAGCCAATATCATACTCAATGGTGAAAGACTGAAAGCTTTCTCTCTGTGATCGCAAACAGGACAAGGCTGCCCATTCTTGCCACTCCTATTCAACATAGTACTAGACGTCCTAGCCAGATCAATCAGGCAAGAAAAAATAAAGGCATCCAAATTGGAAAAGAAGTAAAATTATCTCTCTTTGTAGATAAGATGATCTTATATATAGAAAACCCTAAAGACTCCCCATGCCCCCCTCCCCCTCCAGCAAACTGTTGGAACTACTCAATAAATTCAGTAAATTTGCAGGATACAAAATCAAAATACAGGAAATTCCCTGGAAGTCCAGTGGTTAAGACTCTGCGCTTCCACTGCAGGTGGCGCGGGTTCGATCCCAGATCAAGGAATTAAGATCCTGCAAGCTGCACAGAGTGGCCAAAAACAAAACCAAAATCAAAATACAGAAAGCAGTTGCACTTGCATACACTAGCAACAAAACATTTGAAAAAGAAAAAAGAAAACAATCCCATTCACAATGCATCATAAATGATAAAACACTTAGTGATAAATTTAACTGAGGTGGTGAAAGGTCTGTATACTGATAACTACAAGACACTGAAGGAAATTGAAGACACAGACAAATAAAGATATCCTGTGTTTATGGATCAGATCAATTAATATTGTTGTAATGTCCATACTACTCAAAGCCATCTGTAGATTCAATGCAATCCTGATCAAAATTCCAATGGTATTTTTCACAGAAATAGAAAAACAATCCTATAATTTTTATAGGAACCACAAAAGACCCCAAATAGTCAAAGCAATCCTGAGAAAGAAGACCAAAGCTGGAGGCATCACACTTCCTGATTTCAAACTATACTACAAATCTTTAGTAATCAAAACAGTATGATACTCTCATAAAAACAGAAACACAGACCAATGGAAAAGAATTGAGAGCCCAGAAATAAACGCTCACATGTAGGGTCAACTAACATTTGACAAAGGAGCCAAGACTATTCAATAGGGAATATATATTCTCTTCAATGACTGGTGTTGGAAAAATTGGGTAACCACATGCAGAAGAATGACATTGGACCCCTATATCACATCACTCACAGAAATTAACCCAAAGTTTATTAAACACTTAAACATAAGAAATGAAACTGTAAAACTGCCAGAAGAAAACATTTAAAAAAAGCTCTACCTGACACTCGTCTTGGCAATGATTTTTTGGATATGACACCAAAAGCATGGTCAACAAAAACAAAAATCAACAAGTGGGACTACATCAAACTAAAAGCTCTGGGCAGCAGAAGAAATAATCAACAAAATGAAAAGGAAACGTACAGAATGGAAGAAAATATTTGCAAATCATATATTTGCTAAAGGGTTAACATTCAAAATATATGAAAAACTCATAACCCAATTACAAAATAACCCCAAAGAATCCAATTAAAAAATGGGCAGAGAAAATGAATAGACATTTTCTGAAGAAGACATACAAATGGCCAAAAGGTACATGAAAAGATGCTTGACATCACTAATTGACAGAGAAATGTGAATGAAAACTGCAATATCACCTCATACCTGTTAGAATGGCTAGTATTAAAAAGACAAGAGATAACAAGTGTTGGTAAGGATGTGGAGAAAAAGAGATACCTTCAGCACTGTTGGTAGAAATGTAAATTGGTACAGACACTATGGAAAACAGTATGGAGGTTCCTGATATTAAAAACAGGACTACCATATGATCCAAGATTCCCACCTCTGCATATACATCCAAAGGATATACAAACAGGATCTTGTAGAGATACCTGCACCCCCATGTTCACTACAGCATTATTCACAGTAGCCAAGATATGGATAAAGAAGATGTGGTAGATACATACAGTGGAATATTATTTAGCTATGAGAAAGAAGGAAATCTACCATCTGTGACAACATGGAGGGACCTTGACAGCACTGTGCTAAGTGAAATAAGACAGAGAAAGACAAATACTATATGATACCATTTATATGTGAAATTGAAGAAATCCAAACTTACAGAAACAAGAGTTACAGAAGTGGTTACCAGGTCTGAAGAATGGGGGAAATGGGGAGATTGAGCAAAAGGTACAAATTTCCAGTTGTAAGACTATTTGGGGGAATCTAATTTATAGGATGGTGATTATAGTAATCATACTGTGTTACATACCTCAAAACTGCTAAGAGACTAGATCTTAAATGTCCTCACCACAAAAAAGCCAACCAACCAACCAAACAGAAACATGGTAATTAAGTGTGACATGGAGGTGTTAGCTAACACTATTGTGGTAGTCATTTTGCAACATGTCAATCAAATCAACACACTGCACACTTTACTTATTTATTTATTTTGGCTGCACCATGCGGCTTGTGGGATTTTAGTTCCCCAACCAGGGATTGAACCCAGGCCCTCGGCAATGAGGGTGTGGAGTCCTAACCACTGGACCACCAGGGAATTCCTATGCACACTTTAAACTTACACATGTTATATGTAAATCATAGTATCTTAACACAGCTGGAAAAAAATTCTTTAACAAATATCATCCCAAAAGAATAAAAAAGTTTACAATGTGAAAGGATTTAAAAATTGAAAAATTTCAACATACAGGAAGTTTAATGTATTACCATATGTTTTAAATTTTAAGCCCTTGATGAAACACAAGATTTTAGGGGAAAATATGAATTACAGAAACTGACTAGCTGAAGCTATTTCCTACCCCTGCCCCCCCTAACACCAGCTGCAGCATGTAACAGTGACTGAGTGCTTAGGTGTTCTAGGTACCAAGTATGAACACAGTGATAAATGTGTTAACTTGTTTTTTTCTAATTTATTCCTCACAATAAATTAGAAATTAGGCAGGAACTATTATTATCCCATTTTACAGATGAAGAAATTGAGGCTCATGTAGATTAGGCAACTTGCCTAATGTCACATAGATAGTATCCAAGAGACTAAAAAAGCTATCAAAACTTACCTCCCCCTAGAACTCCAGGACCAGAAGATTTTACTAGTGATTTTTTTAAAAAACTTTCTAATCCCAGGGAAACTATTAACCATTTTAGAACATTAAAGAAATGGAAAGCTACCTAATCCATTTTATTTAGCATAAGTCAGATACAAAAATCTCATAAAATTATCATACATTTAACAAACAAAAACAAAACTAAACCATAGACCACCATTTCCCAATCAGTTTTCCACATCAGCGCTATGGCTACTGAAATTCACCAAAATATATTTCTGATAATAATCCTTGAACAATCCAGAAATAAAGCACACTTCCTTAACATAATAAAGATTATCTATCTTAAGCCAATAGTCAATATAATCCTCAATATAAATTTTAGAGACATTTCTATTGATATCAGCAACAAAACAGATGTGTAGAAATGCCCACTCCCCTTATTATATAACATTGGGCTTAAAAATGTAACTAAAATAAATACGACATGAAATAAATAGGAAGTAGTATCAACAGAAAAAAATAAAAAATATTTGCAGACAAGTTTCTACATGGAAAACCCAAGACTCAAAAGAGTAAGTCTTAAAAATAATAAAATAATCAGCAACATAATTGGACACATAGGCTTTTTCACACCACAATTACTGGTTTACAAAATAATGGAAAAAATGGACTAAATCTGCAATTAAAAATAGCAAAATATATAAAAGCTTATTCAGGTACTTAATAAACATGTACTAAGCACCTATTATGTGCCAGTCACTGTTTTTAGTCCTGGGGTTACAGAAATGAATCAAGTAGACTAAGTGGCTACTTAGCTTACATTCAAGAAATGCAAGCATGAGACTTACACTACAAAATGACTTGAGTAAAAAGAGGCATGTACAACATTTTTTGATGACACTATGAAATATTGAAAACATCAATTTTTGCCAAATTCAACAAGTATAATTTATTTGTAATATTTATATAAATATTGTTGAACACTTGCAAATGATTTAATTAACATGGAAAAAATGGGAAGAGACTACTTAAGAAAATTTGGAAAAAAAAAATCCAGGGATACACCACCAGATATCAGAACATACCATATAAAAGGATATAGTTAAATCATAATAATTAAGGCTTTATGGTACTGTCACAAAGATAGATGGACCAATGGAACAGAATAGGTAGCCAGAAACAAACTGATAAATTTAAGAATTAAATGCAAGATTAAAACAAAATGCCACTTTAAAATGGGGAAGAATGGTACTGGCAAAATCGGTTTGCCAGGTAAGATAAAAAATTAATTTACAATCTCATCTTGGGACTTCCCTGGTGGTCCAGTGGTTGAGAATCCGTCTTACAATGCACGGGACACCGGTTCGACCCCTAATCAGGGAACTAAGGTCCCACATGTTGAGGTGCAACTAAGCCCACTTGCCGCAACTGCTGAGCCTGTGTGCCACGACTACTGAGCCCACGTGCCACAACTAGGGAAAAGCCCACGCACTGCAATGAAGAGCCCGCGAGCCACAACTGAGACCCGATGCAGCCAAAGAATAAATAAATATTTTTTAAAAATCTCATCTCATACAATGTATCAAAATTATTAAAGATGGATTAAATAACTACATAAAAGATGGATTAAATAATTACATAAAAATGTGGGCTTCCCTGGTGACACAGTGGTTAAGAATCCGCCTGCCAATGCAGGGGACACGGGTTCGATCCCTGATCAGGGAAGATCCCACATGCTGTGGATGGAGCAACTAAGCCTGCGCGCCACAACTACTGAGCCCGAGTGCCACAACTACTGAAGCCTG